>NC_141698.1:909552338-911952338 GCF_964263255.1 Lissotriton vulgaris
GCAAAATTCTTTCCCATTTTCTCTGGCACTACCAGAAAACGTATGGAGAGCACAAACAATGCCCATCCCACAGAAGGTGAAATTCAAGCTTCCACCAGCCAAATTCAGCAGCAAAAGCCAAATGGCAGCCCGACGTTTCGAGAAGGTCATGGGCCCCAAATTCTATCAGCCGATAATTTAACCGGACAATCAGACGCACACAGAATAGCGGCGATAAATATCAGCCAGCACACACAACCCACCAGGACCTTAGCACACCAAGAGCTGGTCCCCGAATGCCAAGTAGCAGTCCTAACATCGCCAAAGAGGGAGTCCCCCCATCAAAGGGACATTTCCGCCGAGTCCATCAACCAAGATGCTCTAAAAATAGCCACAAATAAGAAACCATCTGCGCCAAATGCCAAGGAGGAGGCCAGGGCAAGAACCACTGGCCTAACGTCAAGCCAGTCTCATGATGCACAAACTAGAGACACACTGACTACGACCACGTCCATCCATTCTGCCCCTAGTCAAACAGAGCACCCAAAGGCAAATTGGCCACAAGAGACGCAAACAATACTCAAGCATCCAACAGCAACTTAAGCAATAATCCACAGCTTTAACACGCCAAGTGTCGGCAGAAACTCAGCATCTCACATAGCTTCACCTGACCTCAGCTCAGCAGTTCATGCTCACCATACATCTACAAAACAGCAAGCAAAAAGAAGCAAAAAACAATCAACAGAGAGCCTGGTTTTCTACCCGGAATATAGATCACAAGGGCAGCAGGACATACTGAATCGAGGAAACATTTTTAAACTGATGGAATGCATCCCAATCCTGGGGGGCATAAGCTCCAAGGATTTAATTTCTGTTGAATTCTTGCCCGCTTCAATTCCAAATAGCCAGGAGGCGACTAGGACGACTTGGTCCTCCAGCAGCATTGCAGATCTAATTGCATCAGAAGCAGAGCAATTTAAGACCTGGGGCATTAAGCTGGTCCCTTTACAAAGACCAGTCTATCCCTCTCCACTCCTGAGGAGAGTCAGCCCAGAATTAGAAATGCAACAGGCTAACACCTCCAGTGTTCTCAGGGGTGACCTGGGAAGCTCACCGAAAAAAAGGGAGAACAGCCCCTGGCAGCGATCAATGGACGGACAGACCTCTGATGACAACTGGCTCCGAGCCAGTGCCCACAATAGGCAGGCGCAACCCAGCCTCAAAGGATCTTCAGACCCGCACATTCTCCATCACTAAGTCCCTGCGAGGTAGCCCGCCAAACAAGAACACACGCAGTATAGGGGATCGGATAGAATCCAGCGCAAGGGAGGCATTGCACTTAAATCATGCACTAACAAGAGAAACTTTTTCCCGAACGATCTTCACATGTCCCGAAGAGGTCTGACGCCATCAACAAAATGGAGACAACATCAGAGGAAGGGTACTAGCCATTTGCTCTTGGAATATAAATGGCCCAAACTCAAAAATGGACGACCCGGACTTTCTAAAGTATATTTCCCTATTTGATATTGAAATGTTACAAGAAACCTGGCTCTCAGGTATAAAATACATCCCGGGCTTGACCTGCTTTTCAACAGCAGTGGTCAGAACCAACAGATTTGGACATCAATCAGGAGGTTTGGCGACATATGTATCCACCACAACAATATTCTCGGCGGTCCTAATGGACTCATCTACATCTTCAACCATTTCAGTAAAGATCAAACTACAGCTGGGTATTAAAGAAGAAGAAGTATGCTTTGTCAACTCATACGTTCACCCCAAACACAGAGTCAAAGACTCGAAGAACATCACAAACCAACTGGCGGAGCACATCACTATAATGGAGAACCCACTCCTTATCTTGTCAGGGGACTTCAATCAAAATTTACTTGGCTCATCATCAGAAGAAGAGGCTCTGGCTCTTAACAATATCTACAGCATACCAGCACAAAGTTTCCCTCCAAACAGGCGAAAGCCTCAACACAACGCTCTCCTCTAAGACCTAGAACATCAAAATCTCCGGGCATTAAACGGCAGATTTTTGACTGACTCCCCTCCAGTAGATACATTCTACTCACAAACAGCTAGCTCCATCCTGGACTATACTTTTGCCAGTCTGGCACAATTTCCACACATCCAGGGGTTCAGAATGGGGGACCAGGGGGAAAGCGACCATCGCCCTCAGGAATGCCATATGACAGCAATAATGCCAACAATAATCAGGCCAGACAAAACACTGGGGGTGATTTATTCAATCAATCAAAGAAGAATTAAATGTTCGCAAATCAATTCAACCACCTTGGCCGAAACTACCCTCCAAATATACAACAAACAAAAACCAGATGCAGCTGGGCACATCCTTCACTGGGAGCAATATACCGAATCATTGCTAAACAAACTGGCAACCAAGACCCCCCCTAAAGGCAACCACTGCATAGAGAACAGCAGACCCAGCCTAAAGAAAGGACCAAGAACACAACTACGGTCACAAAAAAGAGTTGTAAACCAAACCCTAAGGAGGCTAAGATCAGCGCCCCAAAACAAACAATTACGAGCCACACTGAAAAATCAGAGTGCTGAACTCAACCACACAAAATGGAAAATAAAAAAAGACACTGAAAACGAGGCTTGGGCAAAACTATTATATGACTCTAAAAGCAATAACAGCGCACGCTTTTGGCAAACAGTGAACAAGATCCTACGCCCAGAGCATAAGGACCTAGGATCTCACATCGGGGAAGATCAATGGATTAACTATCTCAGCAGCCATTTTAATGACCCCCTGGGACAGGCAGGAGCACAAAGAAGCATCAGCTCAGAGAAAGCACCCGCAATGACTAGGCCAGCGTTACCCATCATGGGAGAACAACTCCAACCCAAAGAAATCTCAGCACCATCAGCGGCCCAGCAAATAGCCCTAATTACAAAGCAGATCTGCAAGGGCAGGAAAGAAGGAGCTACAGGTCCTAATGGCATCCCGCCAGCCCTATTCAAGGAAAAAAATACAGAATGGGCGACCATAATGCAACCTCTATTCATGGAAATCAGACTCCTAAACAGAATCCCAGATTCTTGGAGAGGGTCGACGATTGTCCCCATACACCAAAAAGGCGATAAAACGGTCCCCAATAACTATCGCCTAGTAGCCCTCCTTGACAACGAGGCTAAATACTTCGCGGGAACCATCTTAGAGGAGATTGTGTCATGGGCGGATTCAAAACAGATTATACCATTGAACCAGACTGGTTTCCGAAAAAATTCTGGAACAGCAACCAACATCCTGGCTATTTCTCTGATTATTGATGCAGCAAAAACAAAAAAACTGCCAGTGCACCTGTGTTACATCGATTTTAGTGCAGCATTTGACAATATCGAGAAAGGCAGGCTTTGGTGGAAACTAGCACAATGGGGCATACCGCAACCGATTTTAAATATGCTGATGCTACTCCACTCTGACACATGGGTGCAGGTGAAGCTGGGAAACGGCACTCATCTGTCTTCCAAAGTCCGCACCACTAAAGGGCTAAAACAAGGGTGCGTGCTTGCCCTGACATTGTTCAACCTGTTTATGGCGGATCTACCAAGCCGGCTCAACACATGCAATTCCCATTCCCCGAGTCTGGGAGGAAAAAAGCTAAGTAACTTACTTACTTACTTTACGCGGATGACGTTGTACTTCTTAGTCATACACATACTGGCCTCCAGAAACTGCTGATTGAAATGCACAGCTACGCAACGGAAAAACACTTAAAATCAATCTGAGCAAAACATGCACGATGACAATCAACGCCAGGAACAAACAACAGAAGTCCTGGACTCTGGGTGGCCAAAAAATAGAGTCATCACGCGAATACAAATACCTGGGGGTCATTTTTGACAGCGATGGTTCATTTGTCCAGCAGATGCAGGATACAAAAAGAAAAGGGGCTTTTATCGCCATTACATTGAAAAACCTAGCCAACCAACTGTTGGGGCCAACTCTATCACCATATCTGAAAGTTATTCAGGCCAAGATGCTCCCCTCAATCTCCTACGGCAGCAAGACACTACGAGGAAGAGACTCCAGGAACCTAGAAACCACCCAGGTAAAAGCATACAGAACTCTGTTTTCACTTCCGCCTTATACCTCGCCCGCACAAATAAGGCTGGAGTTTGGTTTGCAAAAACAAAACCTTGCTAGACAGGGAGCTTACATAATTTGCTGCCACAAACTCCGTTCTGCCTCTAACGACACTTTAAATTCGATGCTGTGGCAAGACATACATAGCAGGGATGCATCCCAGGCACGCTGCTACCTGAAGGCATATTTACAACAAGGGGTGGTGAGGGACAGAGTCTCTGAATTAAGCAGAAAGCTCTCACCCAGTCAAGAGATCAGGGCTAGATCCAACACCGTTTTTTAGCTCACTGCACCATCCCAGTTTCAGAACCTGGCTGTATGCAAATTAGTCTGTTCCTGTCCCAGTGCATGATGGGAACAGGGCAAACCAAACTACAAAAGCCAATCGTTTTTGGCCACTCTAGGTGTGGCAGGGTATACTCAGACATGAGTCCCTTTCTCACTGCTCCATCAGGATTCAAGCAAGCCGGGCCGAAGACGGCTGAAATGCCAGAAACCGGTCCCCGGTAGCTTGTCTCCTTTCTGGTGAAGAATTGGCTTGGTAGTTTAGTCTGCCCTGTTCCCATGATGCACTGGGCCAGGGACAGACTGATTTGCATATAGCCAGGTTCTGAGCTGGGATGGGGCAGTGAGATAAATAACGGTGATGGATCAAGCCCTGATCTTTGGACTGGGTAAGAGTGGTCTGCTCAATTCAGACACTCTGTTCATCACCACCCCCTTTTCTGAATCGTTTTTGGCCACTATAGGTGTGGCAGGGTATACTCAGACATGAGTCCCTTTCTCACTGCTCCATCAGGATTCAAGCAAGCCGGGCCGAAGACGGCTGAAATGCCAGAAACCGGTCCCCGGTAGCTTGTCTCCTTTCTGGTGAAGAATTGGCTTGGTAGTTTAGTCTGCCCTGTTCCCATGATGCACTGGGCCAGGGACAGACTGATTTGCATATAGCCAGGTTCTGAGCTGGGATGGGGCAGTGAGATAAATAACGGTGATGGATCAAGCCCTGATCTTTGGACTGGGTAAGAGTGGTCTGCTCAATTCAGACACTCTGTTCATCACCACCCCCTTTTCTGAATCGTTTTTGGCCACTATAGGTGTGGCAGGGTATACTCAGACATGAGTCCCTTTCTCACTGCTCCATCAGGATTCAAGCAAGCCGGGCCGAAGACGGCTGAAATGCCAGAAACCGGTCCCCGGTAGCTTGTCTCCTTTCTGGTGAAGAATTGGCTTGGTAGTTTAGTCTGCCCTGTTCCCATGATGCACTGGGCCAGGGACAGACTGATTTGCATATAGCCAGGTTCTGAGCTGGGATGGGGCAGTGAGATAAATAACGGTGATGGATCAAGCCCTGATCTTTGGACTGGGTAAGAGTGGTCTGCTCAATTCAGACACTCTGTTCATCACCACCCCCTTTTCTGAATCGTTTTTGGCCACTATAGGTGTGGCAGGGTATACTCAGACATGAGTCCCTTTCTCACTGCTCCATCAGGATTCAAGCAAGCCGGGCCGAAGACGGCTGAAATGCCAGAAACCGGTCCCCGGTAGCTTGTCTCCTTTCTGGTGAAGAATTGGCTTGGTAGTTTAGTCTGCCCTGTTCCCATGATGCACTGGGCCAGGGACAGACTGATTTGCATATAGCCAGGTTCTGAGCTGGGATGGGGCAGTGAGATAAATAACGGTGATGGATCAAGCCCTGATCTTTGGACTGGGTAAGAGTGGTCTGCTCAATTCAGACACTCTGTTCATCACCACCCCCTTTTCTGAATCGTTTTTGGCCACTATAGGTGTGGCAGGGTATACTCAGACATGAGTCCCTTTCTCACTGCTCCATCAGGATTCAAGCAAGCCGGGCCGAAGACGGCTGAAATGCCAGAAACCGGTCCCCGGTAGCTTGTCTCCTTTCTGGTGAAGAATTGGCTTGGTAGTTTAGTCTGCCCTGTTCCCATGATGCACTGGGCCAGGGACAGACTGATTTGCATATAGCCAGGTTCTGAGCTGGGATGGGGCAGTGAGATAAATAACGGTGATGGATCAAGCCCTGATCTTTGGACTGGGTAAGAGTGGTCTGCTCAATTCAGACACTCTGTTCATCACCACCCCCTTTTCTGAATCGTTTTTGGCCACTATAGGTGTGGCAGGGTATACTCAGACATGAGTCCCTTTCTCACTGCTCCATCAGGATTCAAGCAAGCCGGGCCGAAGACGGCTGAAATGCCAGAAACCGGTCCCCGGTAGCTTGTCTCCTTTCTGGTGAAGAATTGGCTTGGTAGTTTAGTCTGCCCTGTTCCCATGATGCACTGGGCCAGGGACAGACTGATTTGCATATAGCCAGGTTCTGAGCTGGGATGGGGCAGTGAGATAAATAACGGTGATGGATCAAGCCCTGATCTTTGGACTGGGTAAGAGTGGTCTGCTCAATTCAGACACTCTGTTCATCACCACCCCCTTTTCTGAATCGTTTTTGGCCACTATAGGTGTGGCAGGGTATACTCAGACATGACTCCCTTTCTCACTGCTCCATCAGGATTCAAGCAAGCCGGGCCGAAGACGGCTGAAATGCCAGAAACCGGTCCCCGGTAGCTTGTCTCCTTTCTGGTGAAGAATTGGCTTGGTAGTTTAGTCTGCCCTGTTCCCATGATGCACTGGGCCAGGGACAGACTGATTTGCATATAGCCAGGTTCTGAGCTGGGATGGGGCAGTGAGATAAATAACGGTGATGGATCAAGCCCTGATCTTTGGACTGGGTAAGAGTGGTCTGCTCAATTCAGACACTCTGTTCATCACCACCCCCTTTTCTGAATCGTTTTTGGCCACTATAGGTGTGGCAGGGTATACTCAGACATGAGTCCCTTTCTCACTGCTCCATCAGGATTCAAGCAAGCCGGGCCGAAGACGGCTGAAATGCCAGAAACCGGTCCCCGGTAGCTTGTCTCCTTTCTGGTGAAGAATTGGCTTGGTAGTTTAGTCTGCCCTGTTCCCATGATGCACTGGGCCAGGGACAGACTGATTTGCATATAGCCAGGTTCTGAGCTGGGATGGGGCAGTGAGATAAATAACGGTGATGGATCAAGCCCTGATCTTTGGACTGGGTAAGAGTGGTCTGCTCAATTCAGACACTCTGTTCATCACCACCCCCTTTTCTGAATCGCTACCTGAAGGCAGCATTGGGGGCCGTCAAAGTATTGGCGCTCTGGGACATGCAACTGGGGCATAACCCGTTCAAAAAAGCAGTTTGGAAAAATGTCAAATCCCTTTCCCTACTAGAGGACAAGGCCACCTTTGAAAAAAGAAATCATGCATGGATGACATTAAACACGTACAAATCCCTGAAACCACAAGCTTACTTCGGTCAGGGCTACTCAAAAACTATAAAATTGAAGTTCTTGAAATATTGATTAGGGATCCTGCCCAGCAGAGAGCACCTACCACCATGACTCAGGAGCAACTGTCATGAAGCCAGTCCACTCTGCAATCTAGCAAAGGGAGACATACTCCACATGACCTGTCTCTGTGAAGAACTTCGACAAGCCCGCCAACAGCTCTAACACGACCAGTTCATGCAGATAGGGACCAGCACGCGAAGGCAAGCAGTGCTTGCCTGCTTGAACCCTGCTAACATCAAATTAAACTGCAGATACGTCAAGTTCTTGGCAATAATAGAGCAAAGACTGCCAAACCTACAATCATTGCCGACCATTGACTCAGGCACCTAGCAGACGGCCATTGGGCCCCAAGTGCCTATGCCGCCCTGGCTCTGGGAAAGACGGCCAGATAACTACTTTTGGTCTTTTACTGCAACAATGACGATCATAACGACTATACTTATTTTTATTACATTTTAAGAAACCTTTTTAAATGTAAATGTTTTGTACTGGTTTTAATTAACTATACATAATAAAACTTACCTTACCTTACCTTGCTGGAGCCGGTCCATCAATAGATTATGGTGGACCGTGTCAAATGCCGCAGAGAGGTCCAACATGATCAGGGCTCCATTACCTCCCTGATCAAGAGTGGCTCTTATTTCCTCCCTAGATTTAATGAGAGCTGATTCAGTACTGTGATTCCCTCTAAAGCCGTACCGTTAGGGTCCAACTTATGGCCCTCCTCCAGAAATTGACTAAGGTGGTATTAATACATTTTTCAATAATTTTAGCGGGAAGTGGTAGTCTAGAAATTGGCCTAAAATTATTGACATCCGTGGGGTCAAGTTTTGGTTTCTTGAGCAGAGGCAAAATTGATGCAATTTTCCAGGCTTTAGGAAAGTAGCCCTCTCAGAGAATTCTATTAATGATCTTTGTCAGGGTATATATAACTGGTTCTGCTATCAATTTCAGTACGGTGGGGGGACAGGGGTCAGTTGGAGATCCTGATTTGATTTTGGTCAGAATGGAATGCACATCCACCTCAGTAATAGGTGTGAACTGAGATAACTAAGATATGATATCCCTCTCTTCCTCCTTTATTTGAGGAATGTGATTAGTGTCTACTTTAAAGGTGCTGTAGATATCATCCACCTTCTTGAGAAAGAAGTTGGCTACCTCATCGCACATTTCTTGATTGGCAACCACAGTATTTGATGGAGGATGAGCTGGGGCTGTGACTGTTTTAAATAATTCTTTAGTGGAGTTTTTTGCCAACTGTATTCTCTCTACAAAGAAATCTTGTTTTGTTTTATGCAGTAATTTCTTATAATTTGATAGACAGGCTTTATATTTATTCTTTTCCTCAGTATTGTACTCCCTCCTCCACACCCTTTCTTGATGTTTACAGAGGAGTTTGCTTTTCCTTAGGTCTTGGGAGTACCACGGGGCACTTGGTCGTTCCCTGTTACTGCGAATGATTTTCATATGAGCTAGCTTGTTCGTTGCTCCTTCTAGCCAGGATTTATAAGCCATAGTGGCCTTATCTAGATCCTCTGGAATCAGAGGAACAGTAGAGACCAGTTGTTTCTGCAGTTCAGTGGCATTTATTCTACTCCAAGCTCTTATAGTTGATTGTTTCAACTCTGACCTCCGGAGACCCTGGTCTGGTGAGGTTACTTCAAAGAACACTACCCTGTGGTCTGACCATATCACCGGGAGTGTGTATGTAAACCTCAGGTGGCAGTTGTTAGAGAAGATGCTATTGAGCGTATGTCCCGCTGTGTGTGTGGCTTCTGTGACCAGCTGAGTCAGGTCTAGCGAGTTCATTAGCTCTATCAAATTAAAAGTGTCTGGATCATCATCCCTTTCTAAGTGAGAGCAGTGCATGGTTGTCTCCTGTTGTGAGAAGCGGAGGAACTGTGCGTGTAGCCTGGTGCAGAAGGGACACTGCAGGGTCGAGTATTGACTTTGGATAAGCCTTATAATCAGTGCTTTAAATGGGCCGGTACTCATCGGTACTGAGTACCGGCACTTCTTATTTCTATCCCTTCGAGAACCAGCACTTCAACCCCCACCAAAGATTGTACCGGTACTCATGTCTGATGTATCCCTGGAGCCCTGTGCTGAGCCCCTACTGAACCATTCAACAGCAGCTCAGTTGCATTATTTCTTCTTGAACGTGTAGGTGTTAAAAATGTCACCTACACGCTGAGCTTGACAGAGCAGTGTCCCTACCATTCAGACACTGCTCTATTAATCCCAAATTACACTATGGTGTGCATTGGTGCACACCCTGGAATCCAGACGACCCCCTGAGAGTGGCAATTAAGGAAGCCACGGGAGGTAAGACCGCCAAGACAGCGACAAGCGCAGGCCATGCTGGCAAAACTCTCCCTCACCTGGTCTATCAGGCAAAGGCACTCATAGAGTTGAATAAAAATCCTAGGTGTGTAGGCCACGTACCTATGACGAAAATATGGGGCCCCATCTCCTGTAGAACTTGTAGATGGACAATGCCCTGGACAGTACCTGAAATGCAGAGCAATACTATTTCCCCCCAACAAAGCATTAAAGGAGGGCTCAAAAATGCACGCTCTCTGTGCAAACATAGCCAAGACATCAGGGACCTGCTCTTAACACATCACCTGAAACCTGGCTTAAAGAATGGAGCTTCCCTGACTTGTATGTTGCACTACCCCCTGAATATGTTATTTTTAGGGCAGACAGGCCAAAGGACAGGGGAGGAGGTGTGACATTAATAATCAGAAATTCGTGGAGGTGTCATACGTTCAGCCTGGATCACATCAAAGGGGCTGAGAGTATTGGCTTCTCCATTTCCCTCCAGCCTTCAATTTCTTTTACCGGAGGACTGATATATCATCCGCCGGGCAATCCCTCTGGATTCTTGGAATCCTTAGGAGAACTTCTAGGACAACAGCTACTCCGTTACCCCCTTTTACTCTTCTGGGAGATTTTAATTTAAATCTTGAATCAAAGATTGATCCCCAAGTAGAAAACTTCCTACACACTTTAGAAATCTTTGGATTATCTCAAAAAATAGAAAATGCAAAACATCTAGCCGGCCACACTTTAGATGGTATATGTTCTAATTTCCCAGCATTAGTATATCTTCCTTCCATACCTCACGTATGGTCTGATCATTGTTTTATTCCTTTAAACATAAGTGTTCCTAACACATCTAAAGCTGGAAATAAAATAACTTGACAACTTATCACCTCTACTCAAAACTGGACTGCTATTGCTAAAAGTACTAGGCTCGAGCAACCAGCCCAAGCCCAAGCCCCCGCCATGACCGCGATGTGGAGCAAGATTCCCCAAACTTTCATACTTGGATGCAGTCCACCACACACAATCTTGTGCCTCCTAAACGTTTTAGGAAACATGATAAAACTAAGAAGATTAGCGCTCCAAGGTACTCGCAAACTCTCAAGGAAATCCATCTTCAGTGTAGGAAAAGCGAAAGGAAGTGAAGAAATGACTATGACCCTACAGCAAAGGATCTCTTTGTAAAAAACAGGAATGAATACTTTGCAAGCATAAAAATGGCCAAGAAAAACTACTACACCACAAAGATTTTCGAGGCCCAACAAAAACAAAAAACTGTGTTTGGTATTGTGAAATCCTTTACCCATCCAAAAGTTCTCCAATCAGAAATCCCTCCTTCGCAGGTGCTTTGCGACCAGATCGCGGACTACTTTGAGGAAAAAATAAGCCGCATTCAGGATGATTTCCCACAAATAAATGTATCTAATATAAAGGAAATTAATGACACCCCGACCATGTCATACGAACCCCTCAGAAAGTTTAGGCCGGCCACTCCTACCCGTACTACGGATGCTATCACATCCTGTAAATCGGGTTCTCCCTTGGACGCATACCCTCCTTTTATTCTTCATCAAATTGTCGACATTGTAAACCCTTATATCAACAGAATAGTGAATGACTCCCTGAGCTCAGGTATTGTACCTAAAGATTGGAAAAAAGCTATGGTTAAACCTCTAATGAAGAAACAAAACAAAAATCCAGTTGATCTAGCGAATCTGCGTCCCATCTCCCTCTTACCAATACTTGGTAAGATAACGGAAGCCATAGTACATCAAGAAGTTTCCAATTTCGTGGAACTGAACAACATCATGCATCATCAACAATCTGGTTTCCGTCCCAAACATTCAACGGAAACTGCTCTTATGGAATTGTCTGATTCCATTAAATTTCTGCAAGATGAGGGAAAGAACGCCGTCTTGATATTACTTGACCTATCAGCAGCGTTCAATACCATTTCCCACAATATACTTATTGATAGATTGAGAGGTAACGGCATAACTGATAGTGCCCTTGATTGGATTAGTTTGTTCCTTTCGGAAAGAACTCAAGTTGTATCACTGGGCTCTTTTCTTTCTAAGGAAAAATAAATCAATGCGGGAGTACCACAGGGCTCAATTTTGAGTCCCCTTCTTTTCAACATATGTATGATGCCCCTCATTTCCCTTATCGAGTCATATGGCATATGCGTTACTTCATACGCAGATGACACGCAACTGATTGTTTCCTTGGAACAAAATTCTACTAGAGCTGAACTAAATTTCCAAACTTGCTTGACGGAGATTTTCAAGTGGATGGAAAACAACCATCTTAAATGTAATTCAAGCAAAACGGAAATTTTGCCTATGGGGAAAACTGTTGAGTTTTGCCCCAGCAAATGGTGGCCTGAGGGCACTACCCCTCCGCCTATTGCGGTCGAGTCAGCAAGGAATCTGGGTATTCTCTACGATTCCTCACTATCTTTCGACCCCCGTGTAAGAAAACTAGCTAGATTCTGCTTTAGCATGATAAAATCTTTGAAGAAATGTTTTGACATCTTGCCTATTGATGCCAGAAAGTCGGTGGCAGTTTCTTTGATACTTTCTCGACTTGATTACTGCAACGGCCTGATGGCAGGGGTAAAGAAACAAACCCTAAAGAAGTTACAGAGTATCCAACATGCAGCCACGCGGCTGGTACTTAAACTTTCCAGAAAATCCTCAGCCTCTACAGCACTTAGAACTCTGCATTGGCTCCCGATCCATAAAAGAATTCTTTTTAAAATCTTACTGACCACTTTTAAAGCTCTAAATAACATCTGACCAACGTATCTAATAAATAGATTTTCCCGCTACAACCCCTCCAGAGTTTTGAGGTCAGCAGGGCAGAACCTTGCGAATACCCCCAAATACCTTCTCAAAAAGAAAGGTGGCAAAACACTTAATGTGTTGGCCTCTAAAGCGTGGATTGCTATGCCGAATTACCTGAGAATGCTGACCACTGAGTCCCTTTTCAGGAAAAGACTTAAAACGTGGATATACAACCTGACAGACTCCTATGTGTTGAATGTAATCTAGTGCCTCCTTACAGTACTTGCCCTACCTTCTATAGCACCAGGATGCTCCTTCCAGAGCGACAGTTCGCGCTTTACAAATGTCATATAACATAACATAACATAACAGGTAAGGAGTTGAAAGCGTGATATCTAAATTATTACAACGAATCCTCAAGGGTAATAAACATATATAAATGCAATTTATTTTGTGCAAATACTGGGAAAGATTAACACATCCGACGTTCTAACAATGCATGCATATGTCCTAAACAGAGCCTGAACAAAGTGAAAAGCTGCCTCTCCTAAGTTTTTTTTAAATAAAGTGTGCGGACTGCTTTGTATGTGCATGTGTACTCGGGCCTGTTTGAGTGTGTGCGCACACGAGAATATGAGTATTGACTTGAGCCCAATGCAAATAAATGTGAATAATCAGGCCCACTGTTACTATGCGGCAGGTTTGATAAAATTATGCAGCAACAAAAGGCAAAGTATTCAGTGTAATGAAGAACATTTGCTGATTGTATTAATTATTTTGTCATTTTATACTTGTTAATACTGTCAGGGAATAGGTTGCATGTCAGTTTAAAACCCAAACATTGCAATAACACAACAGATGGTAGCAGTGCCATTGTATCATGTCCCACCTCTAGCCCCGCCCATAGCCCCGCCCATTAGCCATACCTCTAAATCAATTTGATGAGTACCTGCACTTATTTTTGTCCATTTAAAGCACTGCTTATAATGTTGGTGTATACAGGTAGTGAAAATCAGTGTGGATAACTGTCTGGTCTGCAATGAGCCTCCATTAAACACTACAAAGAAGACCACCGTAGAGTGAAGCTCCACTTCCCCTTGGTCTAAAGATCCGGGGTCATACTAATGGACAGTGTAGCCTGTCAGAAAAGAGCAGTTAATTCCAAAATCATATCTCCACAGCTTATGGATCATCCAGGAATGTCATCTTTCTCTGACTCTGCTTATATTAGAGACCAGATCTTTTGTCACCCTGCTCCACTCGGTTAACTACTTTTCTCTCCAGCAGCAGGAACAAAGGCCTCCTCCCACAAAGGGACCAAATAACCTTAATTAGGTCTGTTCCTCAGGAGGAAGGTATGGGGTGACCTGTTCTGCATCAAACAGTCAGCTGTCATCTTGTGCCAGGAAAAGGACCGGCACATGCCCACCAAACAATGGGAGGGACCCCGAAGCCAAACCAGGAGGCAGGCTCCGTGGAAGTTTTGTTGTCTCAAATGTTCTGTGACACTCGGAGTGATGTCAGCGAGAAGTTGAGCAAATGAGGCATTTACTCCTGGGCAATATCCAAGGCGGCCCATGCCGGGAGGTTGTAACAGAGGTGGAGAGGTGTGTTGGCTCATCAGGATAGGCTAGCAGGGAATCCCTGCTGGAACCCCCCAACCCCACTTAAAAGGTGCTGCTCAAAGAGGAGAGGTATTTTGGTTGTGATTTTTGGGTGGACGCTGCGACCAGAGGCTGATGCCATGGTCAATTGGAAGGAACAACCCCCTTACTGACATCTGATTTACCCTAGGATAAGTGGGCACTCCCTCAGGACCATGGATTCTGGTCCCCTTATGCCCCCTGCGGAACAGTTGGAGAAAAGATTAGGCACCCGCTCCATGAAGGAGAGAAGCCCAGATAAAAAGTACAGTGAAAGGCTGGTGCAGTGAGCCAGTGAAACCAGCTCTCTGCAAATGTGGTCACCTAGAAGGTCTAGGGATCGCCACCCTGAGCAAATAAAGACCAAAATCATCGAAAAAGGCCCATTGGGCCTGAGACATGACAGTTCAGAGTTTGGGTTGACCATTGACCTTTTACCGGCCAAGAACATACGGAGCTCTGCTGTGTGGCAGGTTTGGGCCCCTGGGGTGGGCCAGGGCCCAGAGGCTGCCCCGTGAATAGAGACACTACTGGGAAATGTGGTAGTGCTTTCCCCATGGGAGGAGAAGGGGCCAAGGACCCCATCAAGAAAACAAGGCAAGGGGATGGTACTCCACTCCCGTGCAATTAGAAGAAGGGCCTCCTGGGCCCGCAAAGATGTCTGGTATAAGGGAGCACTGCTGCACTCCCCACCAAGGAGAGAAGAGGCCCAGGACCTCATCCCTGGTCTCCACGAAGTAAAAATTGCAAGAGAGTGCAATTGCTCTAGTGCAGGAAGGGGAGCCAGGACCCCATTCTTGGGCCCCATGGACTAAGGTGGAGGGGGTGTGGGGAGTGCTTCCGCACCCCCTCCACATGGCTTACCTTTCTTGGCATATGACTGGGTTAGTTGGAAGGCCAACCACAATAGACGAGCCTGCCCACAGGCTAGAAGAAGGGATGCCAGTGCCTATGTCAGCACAATGGAATGCTGCTAGCATGGGGAGCCAGCATGGGCAGCCTGGGTTGGGTTCCCCGAGCTTTCCAACATCCTGGAAGTCTGCACTTAGGGGACCCGAGTGGAACCGGGTGACCTGAATGAAAACAATGTGGCGCGAGGCCGCTAAGAAAGAAAGGAAAACTGATGGAAACTGATGCAGCTTTCCCTGACAAGTCCAGAAAGCCGCGTTTCACAAATTCACCAACAGCTCAAGGAGCTTCTCATAATGCCCTGCAGTACCTGGCTGCAATTGGTAATTTAAAACTTTCATTTTCGCCTCATTGTGGCCCCAGGAAGATCGGGTCACCACCAAAATTTAGCATAAGTGTGGGGGAGCTGCAGGAGCAGTGCAGGTTCCCCGCAACAGGTTCTAAAATGTCTCCACTCTAAGATGGATAGGACTCTGCAAAGATAACCCCTCAAGGGTTCCAAGGTGTCTGTAAGCACTCCTCAGGCTGAGGCTTTCATTCTACAGCTGGGAGTTCTGCACCCTCCAGAGGCAAGGACTATGGCAGCAATCCTGAAGTGGTCTGAATTTTCATTTTGGCAGATGCGCTCTAGTTGTACATATATGTAATGTTCAACATAATTGCCTTTAGGAGCTATGTTTAAATTGTGTATTTCATGCTAGAAGTTATGTTGATAGCACAAATCATCCAGACATACCTATACATTTTACTTGCTCCTGTTTGTGAAATAATGATGTTGATAATTACTCTTGATCAAAGTTTGCAAGCTTCATTGCCAGTATTAAGTGCTCTCAGTCATGGTTGTGTTTACCCAATTCCCTTACTTCTAAGATGAAATGCTTGTCTGAGATAATGAGGCAGACAGCCATTCATTATCGAAGTGTGCCCGCTTTATTACCAGTATTAGAAGCACTAACCCTCAGTTTTGCTCAAGTATTGCATTTGAACACAAATTCATGTTTTTGACATGTGATTTGTTGGTCTAAATCTCACTTTGGGAAGGACAAGAATGATTACGCAATATCATCAAGAAGTAGTTCCATCAGCTTGTGTATATTTGTAAATTACTGCATAGTATTGAGTAGTGTGTGTAATAAATGTACCTTTTACTTTTTCAAAAGAAAAAACACAGACTGGACAATTAGTTATTCATTGCTATTATTGTTTATCTATGAATGGTGATTACTAGCCCACACCACCTCCCTGGAGTAGGTCATGGACTGCTCTGCTTAACTACCCAATATGAGTCAAGTGATACAATTGGTTGTTTTGCTCACAATGAAGGACAAATGTAGACCAATTACTTGTGCAGCCAACACTACTAACTATTTTCTAACAAGCCGCAAAAAGCACAAAATGCCAATGGTGCTGTATGTCCACACCCAATCTAGGCAAAGTGACAATTTTAGTCTGCAATTGGAAAAAGGCCGGCTACAGAGAACCAGTTAGGCCCACTGAGCAGCGTACCTTAAATCCTTGTTGTGGAACATTGCGTGGATCCGTGTCAAAGATGCTGTGCACAGATGAGGTGATTTTTCAGTACTTTGAGGTCCTGTTTATTGTCATTGAAGATTCCATTCTAAGTGGCTTGCGATGCAAAGTCAGTGTCAGGGATGTGGTGTGCGGCAGGTAATGCATCAGCTACGAGGCACTGCGAGGCTGCACTGTGGTCTCCAGCATAGAAGCAGTCAACAAGGAGAGATGTGAGGACCTAGGCTGTGGATGCACAATATCATCTGGGCATTGTGTTGGAGTTACAATGCAGGTCTTTTGTGATAGGTTCAATCCACACCGCAGCAGAGAGACATCAGTTCTGCTCAAGGATGCTCCACTCAGCTGAGGAGATGCATCTGTTCTGCTCAGGGATGGGTAGCACCAAAGAGAAGATGCATCCATTCCACTGACAAGCACTTTATGCCCATCTCCAAGGTACCAGGACTGGTGTGGAATCACTTGGCACACACTCAAAGCCGGCCGATCACACACCTGCTTCCGGGCCACCCCGAAGTGCACCCAAGGACCCTTCTTCTGCCGGAACTGCAGCTACACCAGCCTCCAAACCACCACTCCGTCCAACGGGGTAGGACGCAACTACCTCTGATGCATACTACTCAACACTCGCTCCGCCCGCAAGCACGCCTTCGAACTGTGGGGCCTACTTGACTCCTCCTCCCCGGAACTCGCCTTCCTGACGGAGACCTGGATGGACCCCTCCTCGGCACCCGACGTTGCCATAGTCTTCCCGGACTGCTACAAGATCATACGCAGGGACCGCACCAACTGAACAGGAGGAGGAATCGCCATCATCCACAGAAACACCCTCTCGACCAGCACCGATGACACCCTCAGTGCCGCCAAACACCTGCACTTCCAGATCCTCACCGACCCCAACACCACCCTCAGAGATACCCTCATCTAGAGCCCCACGGCCCCCAGCCACAGTTCAGTGACTCCATCGCCAACTTAGTCAGCACACACGCCCTTGCATCCATGGACTACATCCTCCTTAGAGACAGGACCTTCCACCTTGAAAACACCAACGACAGCAACTCCACCACCCTGTTTGACAACCTAGCCAACCTCTGACTCAAACAGCTCATCGCGACTCTCACCCACTCCGCCGGACACACGCTCGACCCATCTTCTCCGCCAGCAACCACGTCACCTTCAGCCACAACACCAAACTCCACTGGACCGACCACAGCTGCGTCCACTTCACCTTTGAGAAGACCACCACGCACCACAGCACGCAACTGGACCCCGCCACAGCTGGAGCAAAGTCACCGAAGACCAGCTACTCACCACGCTCGCCAAACTCACCAACTGACATCACCGACTCTGCCACTCGCAACCTCAGGCAATGGATCATGAATCGCTTGAAAAGACGCACTGACAGAAAAGCCATCTGTTTCACTGCCAACCTCCATGCATCTAAACAGTCCTGCCATTGGCTCGAGAAAAAGTGGCACCACGAACAGACACCAGACAGAAACACAGCCTACAAGAGTGCCATCCACAGACACCACCAACTCATGCCAAAAGGTCCAACTTCAAAGAGTGCATCGACAGCAACGCACACAACAGCAAAGTGCTCTTCAACATCATGAATTAACTCTCCAACCCCAGTTCCAACTCCAACAACATCCCGCCATTGCAAGATCTCTGCGATTCCCTAGACACCTTCTTCCACTGCAAAATCGCAGACATCCACGACAGCTTCAACAACCAGGCCGCCTAACACCGACACCTCAGACTAACTGCCCCCCAGCCACATCAACCTCCTGCCTTCCTGGATCCATGTCAACGACAATGACACCATCAAAATCATGAGCACCATCCACTCCGGCTCACCATCTGACCCCTGCCCGCACCACATCTTCAACAAAGCAGGCTCCACCATTGCACCCCACCTCCAAAAGGTCATCAACAGCTCCTTCGAGACCGCCAGCTTCCTGGAGTTCTGGAAGCACACCGAGATAAACGCCTTCCTCAAGTAACCCAAGGCGAACCCCAAGGACCCCAAGAACTTCCGGCCCATCTCCCTACTCTTGTTCCTGAGCGAAAGTCATCGAGAAGATTGTCAACAAGAAACTCTTTAGGTCAAATAGCCCACGCAACATCCCCGGCTACGGAAAACTTAAAAGGAGCTGAACCCTCGCAGTCGGCCTCAAGAGAGGAGGATGATGAATTGATTTGCCTTAGTGGAAATGTTTCCCCTCATAATTCCACGTTGGGGACAGACACTACGGGCTTAACAAGTTCCCCAAATTTAACCATCACCTCCCCTCCAACGATAACTCAGAGTGGGGAAACGACTACACATGGGAGAAAAAGGAAAAGAAGGGGTTCTTCCCCAAAAAAACGCGAGGTAAAGCGCATGAACAATCTAACTCCTGCTATACAAGTAAACTCGCAGCCAATAGAGATTGGTAACTCAGCTCCCTCTAGTAACCCACAGGCGCAGCCACATGGTTCAAATTTAGAGGGTGACCTTCTATCCAAATTAGAGATCATGGTCAGGTCTCTTCTACTCCCCTTATTTGAGAGAACGAGACTGATCAGCGCTAAATTGGATAAATTAGGCGACCAACTAGAAGGAAATAAAGCTGTCTTGGCAGAATTAGTGAAAACTCAGGTCACAACGAGTAGTGGAGGTCTCGCTGAGACTTGTACTCTGACTATAGAACAACCCTCCACGAGTACCTCTAATGCGAATACTGGGTCCGTAATGGGGAAATAGAAAGTGGTGGGTAAACCCACAAAAACTCTGCCCAATAAGGAATCATCAACTCTATCAGCAAAAGGCTCCCTGAAACAAAAGGAGCCCGTAGGAGCTGATGAGAAAAGGGCAATTGAGAATAACACCAAATCCAATAAAAATAGAATAGAGAACTACAACAGGGAACAGCCCTCACAGCGATCCCACAGACACACGTTTAGAAATGTAGATTTACCCCCTGAATCTGCCCCCTTCACTATCATCATGACAGGAGTACCCGAATTAGCAGAAGGGGTTAGGGAAAATCATCATGCCCATAAAAATAAAACAATCTATTGGTTACAACAAAATAGACCACTCCCTGCCCATGTACACAGAGAAATTCTAACCGTAAGACGTGCAAATTGGGTAGGTTCATGTCCAAAGGATAAGAAAGGGGATGTAGTAATAATAAACTTTAAGGACCACAGAACAGTTAGATGCATTGGAGACTGGTATGAAGCAAGAGGGGGGGGATTCCATCTCCACCCATTACGTTAGTTATTTTTATCCAAGAGACCCACCATCCTATCAAAAAGCTAATCCTGCAAGAAAGAACCCCTTTCAATGGAAAGAAGTTGGACACCAACCTCACTTCCAAAACCCTTATAACTACCCAAGTTGGCCACTCTCGTACAGGGGGCGTAATAATAATAGCTTCCCACCACAACAGGGCTTTAACCTTCCCACTTTTAACCACTTCTCAATGCTCTATGGGCTAGATGAAGTGGACTGACTTGGTATGAATACAAGTGGGGGCGAGGGACTGCTATTAGAAAGTACCTCCCAAGAAACTAGCGATAAAAAAGTTCTGACATTATGATGGAGGAGCGAAATGAGGAAATGATATCTTATGATCAACTGCATCCAGTTCCTAATTTGATATCCCTGGCAGAAACCCTGGACTTAGAAAACCCACCAGATACTACAATAGGCTCCCAAGGGAGAAGATGCATCTGACAGCAGACAGCCCTCCTCTAGAGGAGGCCCCCCTAAGTGAGGCACCGCATGTACAGAAACGTGGAATGTTATCACTTCTGTTCTGGAACATAGCGGGCCTTCGCGCAAAGATTGAGGACGGTAGCGCCCTAAATTTCTTTAAAGAATACGGGGTTATCTGTTTACAGGAGACCTGGGCCACCACGGAACATCACCTGATGGGCTATAAATCCTACTTCTCCCCAGCGATAGCAGTTACCCATGGAAGAGCAAAGGATGGCCTTACCACATATACCAGCAAACACTATATAGAGTTAAAAATAACGTTCCTCCAAATTGAACCAAATTACCAATTACTAAATCTCTCTTTTAGAAAGAAAGAGAACTTTCTCCTGGTAAACTTCTATGACAATTTAGCGGGTAGTGAGGCGGAAAAAATAATTGGTGAGCTCCGCCAAAAACTTGGAAAATGTATAAATCAAACGAAATCTATGGGCATACCAAGTATTATCTGGGGGGGGGGAGATTTTAATCAGCACCCCTGTCCAAAAATTAATACCAATATCTGTGGTCTAGCGGAAAATCAAGATGAGCAAATAGTCCACTTTAACCATTCTATGGTAGGAAACTATTTAAATGAAACCTTATCTGATTTAGGCCTAGTGATAATTAACGAGGTACAAAATTCACAGGGATGTTTGGACCCAACTTACTTAGGGAGAGGATGTCAGTTGACTATAGATTACATCCTAGCAACTGCAACATCAGTAAACAAATTCAGTGGATTTAGAGTATTAGTAAATTCCCTAAGCGATCATGCTGCTCTGGGTGTGAATTTATTTTTAGAACAGGGTCATTTTTCACCCCCGCTTATAATGGCAGCTCTCGCCCAAAATAATTTACACCTTGCTAAAATGAATGGTTATGCCCTGGGCTGGGAAAAGATAGACCCAGTAGAAATAACAGCCAAGGTGGTATGTGCGTCCTATCCGGCTATACTAAATTGCTTAGATACAAACATAGGGGAAGAGGAGGTACTTCAAAATTTTGATTTAATCTTGGAAAATGTAAAAAAAAGTCTAACTGTAAATAAGAAAGGGAACAGGGATATAAAAAAAGGATGGTTTAATCACAAGTGTACGGTGGCCCATAAAAGACTAAAAAGAGCACTCTCAAATAAACCCAGGAATCAGGAAGAAATAAAGATGCGGAGAAGGTCCTATAGATTAGCCTGTAAGGAAAGGAAATCAGAACTGAAACAAGACCTATGGAACCAGTTACATGAAAGTTCTCTGAATAAAAACAGCGAGACTTTCTGGAAGGTGATAAGAGCCCCATTCCTAGCGGATAAAATGAACCAACCAACAATAGAAGTGGCTATAGAGGGACCTGCATGGGTAAAACATTTTTCAAAAATGTTGGGTAAATTCCCAGAACCAGAGCTTCCTGGGGGGACAAATAGTAATGGTAACACACAACAATCTAATTTCCTTCCAATCCCATTAGAGTTTTTATTAATTGAAGTTACTAATGCATTAATGGCTGGTAAAAGCGCCAAAGCCTCTGGCCCAGATGGGGTACCAGTGGATTTTTTTAAATATAAACCAGATTTGTGGACCCCAATAATAAAAAGGGTATTTGATTCTGCTATGATCTGTGGCCTACCCAAACCCTGGACCCAATCCATTATGGTTCCCATATTTAAGAAGGGTGAAAGACACAATGTCACCTGCTACCGTCCAATCTCACTCCTGGATTCGCTGGGGAAAGTACTGGGCAGAGTGGTTCTTCAACGCTTACAGGAGTGGGTTGAGGACAGGGAGCTTCTTTCTGACATCCAATTCGGCTTTAGGGAGGGCTTCGGAACAACAGAGCAAGCCCTTAATCTGTCATTAATGGTAGGGAAATATGTCTCAGCAAAGCAGGGCAGGCTGTATATGGTCTACGTCAACCTGTCGGCGGCGTTTGATTGTGTTTCACACTCAAAACTATGGTCCATTCTTATTGAGATGGGGATAGACCAGGCCCTCGCAACCTTTTTAAGAGAGCTTTACTCAAATGCCTCAGCCAAGGTGCGTTTTGGAGTGAACGGTGAATTAACTGACTCATTCCCGGTGGAGCGTGGAGTCAGGCAGGGTTGTGTCCTGGCTCCCTTTCTTTTCTTCCTCTATACAAATGGTCTTGAGGTTGAGATGTTGAGAGGGGGCCAAGACCTTCCTCGAGTAAAATATCGCCTGATTCCCGCTTTATTATACGCGGACGACGCCGTGATCCTCGCACCCACTCCGCGTGAATTACAGAAGCCACTAGACAGGTACGCGAGGTTTATGGGCAGTCTGGATCTGCGCATAAACGTAAAAAAGACCTACGTCATGGTGGCAGGTAGAAAGAAGAAAGGGGAAAAGGGTATATTCCTTGACAACGAAAGGATCGAAACAACTGCCCAATACCCATATCTTGGAATCATGATGGATGAAAGGTTAAACTGGAAACCCGCTATAGAAGCACGAAAGCATCAGTTGCTGAGAGCAACTGCTGCTCTCAAAAACTTCTCGCAAAAACTGGGAAAGAGACCGCCAGTAGAATTGCTCCATATTTACAAAGCAAAATGTCCATCCACCGCACTTTATGGGGCAGGTCTTTGGGGACATAAAAACACTAAATCCCTACAGGTGGCACAGAATACCTTCCTAAGATTTTTGCTGGCAACCCCCAAATGTGCATCCATCTATGCCTGCCATATGGAGTTGGGTGTTCCACACATAACGGATTTGGCTAAAATACAGCCGCTCTTGCTTTGGCGACGCATCTGGACTGCGACGAAAAACACCCTATCGAAACAGATAGTTACAGACTGCATGTCATTGGACCACGTGGAAAAGATTGAGTGGCTCATGTACATAAAGAATTTTCTCACAGACCTAGGGCTTAGTAATTACTATTTCACACCTGAACGAATTGGTGAAATAACCAGAAAAGAACTAAAAAAAAGGGCCTTGGGTCATGTGGAAGAGATGCGACTTTGCACAGTGGCAAGAAAACCTTCAACCCAACACTCCTTGGCAGTTATGACCACCCTAGAGATCGAACCGTACCTGACATATGTTCAGTCACATTTTGAACGCTTCCTATTGACAAAGTTCAGAATGAACATTTTTCATAGACTGGTGGCCTTTCCGACAAAAAATAGTTGGGAAGAGCGTTTAACAGTGTGTCCATGTGACAATACATCAGAACAATCCACCATCCACACTGTTCTGTTTTGCAAGTTCTACTCTGTACACCGTAAACTCTGGCTAATCCCTCTCCTAAGAAAAATGGGTGTGAGAAGATGTCGTCCTGCCATGATCCGCTTACAATTCATAGAAACTGAAGTAGTCTGTAAATGCATAGTGACCTTTTTAAAATGTATTTTTAAACATAGGGTAAATCTTTGACCAAAATCCACTTGTACATGTTAGAAAATGTGAGATATCACAAACGACTAGGGGAAAGATTATCCCTTTTTATGCTGTAAAATTAATAATTTGTTAAATGTGTATATTATGATAATGCTTGTTGAAATTCTTTTATGGTTTTTATCTAAATTGAAAATCGAATAAAGAAAGATTTACTTACTTAGATGGCACTGCTCACCAACATCGTCCGATCACATGACCTCAACATCATCTCATATGCCAATGACACCCAGCTGATACTCTCCCTCACCAAGGCCCCCAACACCCCCAAATCCAATCTCCACGAAGGAATGAAGGCCAACGCCGAATGGATGATGAACAGCCACCTAAAACTGAACTTAGTGAAGATGGAGGTCCTCATCATCGCACCCACCCCCTCCGCCTGGGACAACTCATGGCAGCTGGCTGCACTGGGAGCTGCACCGATGCCCACTGACCACGCACACAACCTGGGGGTCATCCTGGACTCAGCATTGTCAATGACCCAGCAAGTAAACGCCATCTCCTCCTCCTGCTTTAACACCCTCTGCATGCTCCGCAAGATCTACGGACGAATTCCCACCGGAACAAGAAGGACGGTCACCCAGGCCCTCGTCAGCAGCAGGCTGGACTACGGCAACGCTCTCTATGCAGCCAGACTCCAGAAACGACTACAACACATACATAACGCCTCTGCAAGCCTCATCCTCGACATTCCCCGCCACATCACAGCCCACCTGAAAGACCTGCACTGCCTTCCCGTCAACAAGAGGATCACCTTTAAGCTCCTCACCCACGTTCACAAAGCACTCCAAAACACCAGACCAGTGTACATCAACGAACGACTCACCTTCTACAACCCGAACCGCCAGATTCCCTCTGCCGACCTCGCCCTTGCCACAGTCCCCCGCATCTCACGAGCGACCGCCGGTGGCAGATCATTCTCCCTCCTCGCCGCTAAGACCTGGAACACTCTCCCCATCCGCATGCAACAGACCCAGGACCTATTGACCTTCTGGAGACTTCTCCAGACCTTGCTTTTCGAGCAGCAGCAGCAACCCCCCTCCAGCAACTTTAGACCCTCACGGGTGAGTTGTGCACTCTACAAATATTCTGATTGATTGATTGACTTGGCTGGGTTGATTAATAAATAGCAGAGTTCATCTGCAAGGTGGTTGGCAGACTTATGTTCCTGAGGCTTCATATCAGGAGTGTAGCCAAATAGCCCTTGGAGACACTCTGGGTTCTGGTTTCAAGAGATGGAGGGTAGGTCTTTGTCAATCAGGCAAGAGGGCAGCAGGCAGGAGATCAGCAAAGCAAATCAGAGTCCATTCCAGCAGAGTAGTAGTCCTTCAGCAGCACACCAGCCCTTCCACCAGGCAGAGTATCCACAGGTCCAGAAGTGCACTGAAATGGTGATGTCGGAGGTCAATCTTTTATACACTTACAGGTTGGCAGAGGAGGGTAGGTCCTGGCTGATATGCAGGAAGGCTACATTTTTTTCCCCACAGCGTAGACAGTGTCCTCTGTATTCCCTTAGGAGCATCACTCACTCAACTTCTGCGTTGGATCTCTCTTCATGCACAGTAGCAGGTGCAGTATTAACCTATTTCGAGTGGAGGCCCTACACTATTTACTGGCCTCCATTCCACAGTAGGGTAGGTATTTACCTGGTCCTGATGAAATGCCACTGGCCTTCCTGGCACCAAGGTATAGAAACATATGGACCTCACTTGACACTCACCGAAGCTCTCACAATACATTATTGCCTATGATATCTCCCCTGTCTGTTTGTATTGTGTCAAAGGAACCACCATTTCATTAAATCTTTTGGGGTTCCCTTAGACCCTTAACCACTTTTACACCACCCTACTCTTACTTTCCCTCACTTGCACACATCACACGGCTTAAAGATCAAAAGATCTCTGCCAAAGAGCCCCCTTTGAAAGACCCATCGGGCATTCCAGCACCGACCCGAGAAGGAGCCCCATACGATGAAGCATGACACCCTATGAGGTGTGTAAGGGCACTTTGATTGAATCAATTGGCTCACCCTCTCTGGGATCCCTCTGACTGGACATTTATGATCCACCTGCTTGCTCGCTCACCTTCATTTTTGGTTAGTGACTGCATCCCTCATTATAATTTATTATCCTTTTTTTTATTGAACTTTTATGTCAGCAAACAGACAAGGCATATTCCGCTTTTACCCACATTTTTACACTTAGATATCCTTTGCGATCAGCAATTCATAATTCTAGAAATCATCATACATTAAAAAATAACAGTCAAAATTAAAAAATCCATCATAAACATTTTACAACAGGAGACCACAATTTCAAACCTTGCATTTTCGTTCTAACACCCTTTATTTTGTACACTGACATCTCAAGGTAATAAGTAGACAATAATCTGGATTGCCAGTTAATAAAAGTTGGTGCTTCAGCATCCAGCCATTGAGATGTAATACATAGGCGGAAAATGGACATACAAATAAACAAGAACCCTTCTTCGGGTCTCGACCTAGGGCTAGCCAAATTTTCTTGCCAACCAAAAATCACCAGTTCAGCCGATAAATGTATTCTAATACCCAAGCTATGTATCAGAAAATACTCAACTTCCTTGATAAACTGCAAAAGTTTGGGGCAAACAAAACACATATGCACTGCATCCGCAGCATGTAGCCCACATCGATTACACTGGTTACCCCTTGTAGATTTCCACTTAGCAAATTTTCTTGGTGTATAGTATAAGTCAAAAATAGACATAAAGTGTTGGCTTTTTAAAGGGCCGCTATATAATACTTCTATGGCTAACCCAATAATTTTCTCTAAATTAATTTGTTCTATCTCCAGTTTGTTTTGCCATTTTGCCTCACAAATTGCAAGATCATCTTCGCGTCTTTCAGAGAACATCTGATATAACGGGCCTATTTTTGATCTTAATTTAATACCTTCAATAACACCTATCTTTTTCAATAAAATCGTATTTTGAGTTATTTTTCGTTCAAAAACACTATGAATTTGGAGATATTTAAAGATATCAATTCGGGATAAATTATATTCTTACTGCAACAACTCAAAACACACTATCTGGTTCCCTGAAAACCAATCTCCTTTCTGACTAATTCCAGCATTTTGCCACCTATCCATAACCTGGTCTCTAAATATTCCTGGAAGTAAAAGGCAGTGCTTAAATGGAGTTGAAAAATTCAAATTAGACCCTATATCACATTTCTTTTTAGTTTTTTTCCCTATTTCATAAGCGGTCATAACAACTTTAAATTTTGTTCTCTTATAGCAGCTGGGTTCAATTACTCGATTTAAACATGGTCTTGCTTCTGGGCCCAATAACATCTCATAAATGGAAGGCGCTGCGAATTCATCTGTTGGGTCATCTTGCAGAATTAAAACCCCCATGTGCTGTAATATGGCTATCCAGTATCCAATGATATACACACAAGTTAGGTACTCCCCAACCTCCCCTTGATCTAGGTAGCATACACCACTTGAGAGCTCTCCTTAACCGAGAATAGCTCCATAAGAATCTTGAGCACATTCTCTCAATACGGGAAAAGAAAGAGGCTGTGATAAGCAGGGGAATAGCCCGGAATAAATACAAAAATTTAGGGAGAATAAGCATTTTTAACACATTAGTACGCCCATAGAGAGAAAGATGAAGATTATTAAGCCTTTCCAGTGACTTGCTTGAAGAAGCAATCATTGGGTCCAGATTCAGAGGGATAATATCCTCAATTTTAGATGATATTTTAATAGCAAGATAAGTTACTTCAGTTTCAAAGTTAAGGTCAGCTCGTCGACCAGCCTCTGAGTGAATCAGATAAGTTTTACAGATATTTAATTTATAACCCGAAAGACTGCCAAATGTATCTGCTGCGTCGATGATCCCAGGCAGAGCATTACTAATGTCGGAAGTAACCACAGCGATGTCGTCTGCGTATGCAAACACTTTATACACCACATTGTTAATCTCAACCGGTTTTAATGCAGGATTTTTCACCAAAGTGTTTATAAAGGGCTCGATATAAAGAGCAAATAGCAAGGGGGAGCAGGGACAACCTTGCCTCGTCCCCCTTGCTATTACAATATTCCCTGACAGCCTGCCCATAATACGAATAACAGTCGATGGCTTACTGTATAAGGTCTGTATAGCTCTAATAAATTGCAAGGGGAACCCCTTCCATGCTAGGACTGACCATGAAAATCTGCGCGAGACCCTGTTGAATGCTTTCTCAGCATCCAACAGGGCCACGCCTACCGGAGAATTAGTACCCTGCGACCAGTCTAGCATGGATATGATCCTTTTAATGTGATCTGTGGTATCTCTATGCTGAATAAAACCATGTTATTTCAATGAAACCAAGCCGGGCATTAAATCATTCAATCTATTTTCAAGCACCTTTGAGTATATCTTACTGTCAGAGTTTAGAAGTGAAATGGGTCTATAAGACTCCATTTCGGTATCTTTCTTCCCTTTCTTCTTAAAGACAACAATCGTTGCCTGAGACCAAGACTCAGGAGCATTGCAACAAAAAGCTTGTTGGCAGATTTCTAATAATTCATTTTTTAGCACATGCTTAAATGTTCGGTAAAATTTGAACGGGATACTATCGGGACCCATAGCCTTTCCCTGGGCTAATCCTAATAAGGCCACCTCGATTTTCTCCCAGACCAGCGGTGCCGATAATATCATTTTTTGTGCATCCTGCAAACCATTCGGTACCAAATCCTTTAAATATTCACCCTCATCTACTAATCCAGATTCTGACCCAGGGCAGCTATAGAAAGATTGATAAAATCCTTTGAAGGCTTCTAGTACACCCTCCTTAGTTTCTTGCAGGACACCATTTAAAACAATGATTTTACCAATATCATTAAACACCGCTGTATCCCTTAATCTTTTAGCAAGCATCCTACCTGTTTGTTCACTAAATTTGTAAACCTCTTCCTTATGCTGAACAGCCTGTTCCGCTATTTGATCAGCAATATTGGCATACACACCTGCCCTTTTTATAGTTTAATCTCTTTGGGCTATCGTAGCATCTACACCCAACCTCACTGTCTCAGCAAGTTTATGCTCTGCCACTATGACCGAGTCGAAATCCTTCTTATGTTTAGCCCAGACCCTTTTACGTTTGGAACTAGCAAAACTAAGAGTTTCACCTCTAACAACAGTTTAAAAGTGTCCCAAACTACTGTCTGGTCTGCTGGTCGTAAGGCAAAATGGTTATTTGTGTCCAGATGATGCTAAGAAAAAATTGAAAAGTGATGCACAGAGATGAATGCCTGAGTGGTCATGTTTTGATTATGCCTTTGACGCTTTATGAGGTAGTGTTTTTTGGGGGGGAAAATGTATAAGAAAGTAAAAATGTGTTCTCTGAATATCTGTGGCCTCAATGATTTTAGGAAAAGGCAGATTTTGGCCAGAATTGTGCAGTTGCGAAATATTGATTTATTATGCCTACAAGAAACGCATGTTGCTTGGGCAAACAGGGGGTACTTGAAAAACTTGGGGTTGGAGCTAGTAGTATGTTCTAAGCAAACTGGTGTTAAGAGAGGGGTTGCAATACTGATGAAGCAAGGTCTGGGTGTTTGTATAAAATCTTTAGCAGATAAATGGGGCCGCTGGACTATCACTGAACTTAAGATCAATCAGTGTAGATTCACACTCTGTAATGTGTATGGCCCTAACCTGGATGATGCAGAACTTTTTAATGACCTGAATACAGAATTAGCACAATGGGTACAACCACTTATAATGTGCGGTGATCTTAATATACATATGGACGCCGGGTTGGATATGAGAAGCTCTAATATATACATAGGTAGAAAGAAGATGGTGTACACCTCATTAAGGGGGTTAATTGTAGAGCATGGATTATATGATGTGTGGAACTCACTCTATTTCGACAATCCGGGGTTTACTTTTTTTCTGCTCCACACTCCAAATTCGTTAGATTAGATTATTTTTTTGTAGCATCTGCACTGTTAGGAAAAGTTAATGTTGAGATTCAGCCGAAATTGGTTTCGGATCATAATCCTGTAATATTAGAACTGGTTTTAGATTATGAGATGAAGG
This sequence comes from Lissotriton vulgaris, assembly GCF_964263255.1. Classification (NCBI taxonomy): domain Eukaryota; kingdom Metazoa; phylum Chordata; class Amphibia; order Caudata; family Salamandridae; genus Lissotriton; species Lissotriton vulgaris. Next base: position 909,582,262 of record NC_141698.1, read on the forward strand.
AAAGGAGTCAAATATGGTCCTTTGAGAGAAAACTGTTACTTGACGAAGAGTACTGTCAACACATGAAGAAGATAATTCAGGAATGTTTTAAATTTAATAAAGGGTCAGCAGACCAGACAGTATAATTTATTATCCTTTTTCATATACAGTCTTCCTTGGAAAAGGAGGGGAAGCTTCTAGAGGCATGCCTTTGAAGTGCACAGATGCTATGCCTTTCCTGGTCTTTGTGTGGGAACAAGATACAGCCTATTCAGGTGTAAGTGTGGCTGAGCCCAGCTCCTCCCTCCCATCCCAGTAATTGCCCACTCACCCACACCTAAGCTCCCATTGTGTTTGGCTGTCTAGAAGGAATAAACAAAGCCCTTCTGCCAACTTCACCCAATCATGTGACCAGAAACAGGCTGCAGGCACCAAATGGCTAAGGCAAGAAAATGCCAGCTTTTTAATAGTTATTTAGGAGAAGGGTGGGAACCCCAATAAACCCTTCCGAGCTTGGGACTATATAGATAATCAAGAATAAAAGGTGCCTGCAAGTGTTTCGTTTATGACAATTATTTAACAGATAGTGATTCTGTGTTAAAAATAATCACAGACAATTTAAAGAATCAATCAAATACTGAGATCATTACGATTCAGAAACGCTGTTACTTAAAGTATTCAACAAGCTACTTGGAGAAAATGCTCTACATAGTAGAAAAGAGAAAGACACAGAGTAGTTATTCTTTTGAAAAAAAATCTTTATATAAAGATTGCATAATCAGTCATAAGGGTACAAATCAACATTCAAGGTTGAAATACAGTGCTATACAAATGTAATAAGGAATAGTGAAAAAAAACAACCTATAATTCATTTGCAACAAAGTCCAATCCTGTATCAATTTGAAAAATGACATCTATTTTATTACAATAAAAAATCATCTATGAAGATTAATCATAAGCAAAAGAAAAGGACTGAATGGTCGACGTTTCGGTCTTCGATGGAGCTGATCCTTAAGACCTTCTTCAGGACAGTACACTATGCAAACAGTTTTGACCCTTTACTGCTTTGTTCAAGAAAGACCTTGTAAGATCCAGTATGGACTATTTCCTATTGTGGTCTTAGATATCAATTCTCTGCTGGAATGAAAATGACCACTTTGTGTAATTTCCGGGGTGTTACGATGTCCAAATTAAATGAACTCAATACGTCAGATTCTTCAGACTATCAAAATCTTCCATGTTCCCTGGGTCAGTTAGGATTATAAGATGTTATAATCAAACTGCCCATTCTCGCCTATGGGAACAAGTAGCTAAGCATGCGTTGAAAATTTGTTCCGCTCGCGGAATGTTCGGAATTTTGGCAATTTCTCAGTGCGCGAAACGCGCAAAAATCCTCAATTTGCTAGTTGCCGATTTTTTTTTGCTTGGTCGCGCTTCAAAAATACAATCTTGCGCGTGTGGCGTTGACTTACCATGATTCTGAGTTCGTCAAGTTGTTTTCGTCCCGGTTTGTGTGCGCTGTGCCACTTTGGATCTGGCTGCGTGATCGCGCGAGACTATCCCGAAGTCGCAAAAATTGCAATTCTGCACAAGAAATCTATCGCTGGCAGCATAAACCTTCTGAAAATGATGCTTTGGATCAGAATAACTCAACAGATTGACATTTGGCTGCACTTTTTTGTGCAAGGAATCCATTTTTGGGGGGATGGGAGGAAGGAAGTGCCCCAGAGTCTCCAACTTCCTGTTTCTGTCCAGCAGGCACATCCCAGTGCTTTGTCCATGTCCTGCTCACTTTTCATTTGGATCAGGAGCTGGAAGATTTACTCATTGTGGCTGCTGCTGGATATTTGTATTTGAGGACTTTTTGTTTGGATCACTTTTTGATTTGAGATTTTACAAGAAAATTGGTGTTATGTGTTTGGGGCGTTGCAGTTGCTGCAACTACAGTTTATAAACTTTTTCAAAACTTTAAAAAAATATATTGTGGGTAGCCACAGTATCCAGTAGGCAAAGGGTTAGTCATGGGTGCATGATACAGCTGTGAGTTTTGTTGAACTTAAATATAATTTATGGCATGGATGGCATGGAATTGAATAGCTCACTGTTATATGTGGAAGTTATTTGTTTTATTTTGGGGTGCGTGTTAAAGCCACACTAGCCAGTAGGCCCAGGGGTAGTCAGTGGTGCATGGACCAAGTCTTTCTGTGGGGTCTCTTGAATTTAAACATCATTTAGGGCAAGGATGGCATTGGATTGGGGGATTTTTGTGTGTATACTGATTTTTAGGGTGTTGTTGGGGCCTGGTCCATGGCCTGGCCGTGTGGGTGGGGGCCATTTTGATGCCTGGTCCAGGGCCTGGCCATGTGGGTGGGGGTCTAGGGGCTATTTTGAAGCCAGGCAGTGTGCTTTGTGCCATAGGCCTGCACCCAGTCTGCCTTGCTTTCATCCATTATGCCCAGGGGTAGTCAGTGGTGCATGGACCAAGTCTTTCTGTGGGGTCTCTTGAATTTAAACATCATTTAGGGCATGGATGGCATTGGATTGGGGTGATTTTTGTGTGTATTTAGATTTTTTGGGTGTTATTGGGGCCAGGTCCAGGGCCTGGCCATGTGGATGGAGGGGGGGCATGTTGAGGCCAGTTAGTTTTTGCCATAGGCCGGCAAGCTTGCGTTTGGGGGCCAGTAGGCCTAAGGTTATATGATGAATGGGTGCATGAAACAACTCTTTTTGTGTGGTCTCTCTTCTATTAATTTAAACATCCATTTTTGATTAGAATTGCAATTTTGTTTTTGTGTCTTCCCGGTTTTTGGTTGTGTTGTGTTAATAATAATAAATGCCTAGTTGCAATAGTATTAATTAAAGCACGACATATGCAACATTCTTTGCTTTTAGGTGCACAAAGACTGAGAACTAGGAATCATACTCATCATCATCACTTGTTGTAGTGCCAGGAAGAAGTCCGGCTGTGGTGTGTGCACAACGTCACATGACGTCAAGTGTGGTCACAGACAACTCTGCAACTCGTGCAACTGTGTCCTACTGTTCTGACATCTGAAGAAGAGGGGCCCAAAGAAAATTGACCATAGCTCTTCTACCAAGAAAGTTGCCAGTGCCACTGCCAGTAAGAAGGAGCAGAAGAAGCAAGTGGCACCACTTACCAAGGAGACTGGTGTGCCGACCAACACTTTTCTTGGGGGAAAAAAAAACTATGCCTGTAGCAGCGGTATCCGCTGGGAACCAAGCTGGGAACAGCACCTCCGCTTCATTGGTCTCAGTGCCACCACGCCAAGTTAGGCCCAAGCCAATGCGTGCCGCAGAGGCAGCCACTTTAATTGCTCTTTCACCATCGGCCAGTGATGTTGGAGTTGACTCATCGCAAAGTAGCATCCAATCAACGCAGGGTTTAACTCATCTGACGAGTGTTCAACCACAGCAGGAGAGGCACAAGGAGAGGCGCAAGGAGATAAGCAAGGAGAGGCACAAGGAGAGGCACAACTGCCCATAATGCTTGTTCCTCCAGAAGTAGCGGCACATGAGAAAATCGAGATTCATGCAGAGGTATCAGCTGAGCAAGCCACTCCTGATGATCCATTCTCTTCCAGATCCCCAGCAAGGAATAAGAGGGCTACTAGTACAACTGCTTCTTTAAGCCTCCTTCCTTCTGATGATCTAGATCTTGATTGGCACCCACCAATTCAGTCTGAGAGGGAGGCACGCCATGAGCCAACAAAGCTAGGTAAAAGGAAGGTTCCCGCAAGGTTTTCAGTTATGGGTGATGACGAAGAAGAAGTAGAAGTGGTGTATTCTGCTGCTGAAGAAGAGTCTGACGATGACGACCCAGTCATCACAGTCCTCACTCTAGTCCCAGCGGGCATGTAGCAGACAGACATTTTTACCCTATCCCGAAATGCTGCGCGGGATGTGGGTGGCGTGGCACTGGTACCACCACCAACACAGGTAACTACTAGACCAACACGACCTACAGCTTCCATATTTTCTCTTCAGAAGGGCGGGCAGAGACCTCCATCCAGCTCGACCTCCATTACCTCAAGTAGTGGTACTGTAAGTGCACTACAGAGAGAAGTTCCACCACGCCCATCCTCCACTTCATCAGGCCTTGAAAGTGGCACCTCCATCACCATCACCAGAAATCTCAACTCCCCAGTTTGGGACTTCTTTAGTATTAGCAAAAAGGCGGAAAACCACGTCATTTGTTCGATTTGTAAAAAAGTAGTTAGTCGGGGGTAAGCTGGGTCCCAACTATGGTACAGGAGGCCAGAGAGGTCATCTCCAAAAACACCACAGCATCCAATGGGAGGCGCACCTAAGTAACATCCGGAAAGCCAAAAGTACAAATCCAAATGTAGCCATTGATATTGCATCTGGTGATGACGAGGAGCTGATCGAGCAGGGGGAAAGTGAAGAAGCAAGAGACATTTTTTCTGGTACACACCGTAACCCTGGCAGAAGCACTGCAGTGGTAGCGCCCACACCCTCTACCCCAGCAACATCTAGGAGGCACAGTAAGAGTCTGGTAGAGACACCAATGAGAAAAAGTACATCAATGAGCCTAAGTGGGTTGAAGAAGTCTGGATCATCATCACATATGAAAATGGTCCACACCACCATTAAAAGCATGTTTGGTTGGAGGCGCCATTTGAACACAACCACCCAACGGCACATCTGTATATGTAAGGATCCAAGTGCTGTTTCCGTAGGAGTGCCAGGAACCGAAGACAAGCCCAACCCATCCCCCCCTACACCTCTTGTGTGTATCAAACTCTAGAACACAATGGTGATAAGGAGGGAAAGGAGGGAACAAAACAAGGAAAGGAAGCGGGAAAAACTTCTTGGACAGGACACTCCAGCAGGTTGGATGCAAGTGCTAAAAGAAAAGATTTTGGTCAAAAAGCAAAAAAGAGAAAAAGCACAACAAAAATAATATGTTTCTATATGTATTTACCTGAGGAAGTCTTGAAGTCTCCTACAATTCTGGTATCTAAGAGTACTCCCAGGAGCATGCAAAGGACTGGACCACAACAATAACGGCCCTTATGCAGCCTATATGGGTGAAGACAAGAATGTATACAAGGTGTGCCTAATCCATGCTATTTTAACTAGTGCTACAGTATTATTCTTACCTCATCTTGATCTGGTTTGTCAGAGGAGGTTATAAGGTCCTAGAATTGGTCTGCAAGCCTGCAGGTTCTGAAACATATTAACACAAATAAACATACAGCTGTTTCCATGTACAATTAATAGGAAATTAGCGCAAGGCACGGCAAGGCTTTGGAACACGCTGAAGTTCATTAATCTATACTACTATTATAAAGAGAGAACTGTGTCCTTTGAGCCAGGTAAACTCGAAAAGTACACCACCAATCGCAACACCCAAAACAGCGTTGAAAAGGGGGGGTCCAGTAGATGGACATAGGCTATAAAAAATAATAAAATAAATGTTAATAAAAAAATAAACAATAATAAAAAAAGTAGTCCCTAAGAAGTAGCGCCGGCCGTGTGCGCTAACAACGTGGACGTGCTGACATCATCTAGCGCGGGGAGGAGCGATGAAGTCCTGGAATTGTTAGGCAGCTTAGGTGAATGCATGTGCATCTGCTTTTCAGGGTGAACCATCGGTGCTGAACAGAAAGGCTTCTCCCTGCAGCATAACAACCCTCTTCAGCGGAGTGGTGGATTCCACTATGTAGTCAGACAGTCCTCTCAGCTGATGCGGCTTCAGTCTCATTACTTCTTGCGCTTTCATTTTCTGCATTTTTCCCCCGCAGCTCCCTTACTCTGTCGGCAAGTGGATTAAAAAACAACAAAGGAAACATGCTGCTCTTCGTGTGGTCGAAAGGACGGCACTGATGCCAATTTGCAAATGATATCGGAAACCACGGATTACCTGAACTTTTACGATTGCGAATTACGTTCTCCATATGCTTTTAAAGGATGGCTTCTAATTTTAATGACGTCGTCAGGCAAGGATATGTGAAGATAAGGAGCAGACGCTTAGGTGTAAGTATATTTTCATTTTCCTTGGATGGTTCCAATTGCCGGTGTATTCTTGCCTCTTCAGAAATAATTAGGCTGCAGACCCTCGTGTAGCAATGAAATGGCCGCCTCTTAATTTAAATCTTAATGCATTCTTATAAGTAGAACATCTTATGACAAAATCAATAGCTCAAATCTGTCTATGTTAACAGAATCCCTGCACTCACTAGATTACCAGTCCCTGTTAAAAACGCCTCCATTGTAAAGAGCTCCTGTTTCCTGGCTGACAATAACTTTCCACTTGATGCATTATGCTTTTTCAATACTAGCAGGGGAAAAATTGCTTTGAAGAATACTGGATAATTTAAATCTTCTGCAGAAAATGGGTTTAGAGGGCGGTATGTGCCAGTGAACTGTGTGCGGATGATTGGGGGCCATGAAGGTGGCGGTTCGGCTGATTGGGGGCCCTGAAGGTGGACAACGTCGGGACCGGCTGTGGCCCTGAAGCAGCCTTTTGCTCCCGGACAACGTCGGGACGGGCTGCTAGTAATCTATAGTACTATTATAAAGAGAGAACACAAACCTTTGAGCCAGGTAATCTCAAAAAGTACTGCACCAATACCTACACCCAATACACCATTTAAAAGGGGAGATGTAGCAGAAGGACATAGGCTATAGATGTCTACACCATATACATTAAAAATGCAAAAACGCTAAAACTGGAAAAGTAGTCCCTTGTGGGCGTTAGCGTGGGCGTGGTCGTGTGTAAGAAGAACGTGGACGTGGGCGTGTCAAAGAACAAATGTTGGCGGTCGTGTGGAAGAAGAACGTGGGTGTGTCAAAGAACAAATGTTGGCATTTACAAGGCGAAGAACAAACATAGGCAAAGCGACTTCACCCCACACTTCGATCTGCACAGATAGTGGGAATGTGCTTTCACTGAATTGCGCTTTCACTGGATTTATAACGCGCATTTGCAAATCCGACAACAGAGGTGCGCGGGATCACAAATATATTAACATCAACATACGCACATTCGTCGGCGTTACCACATTTCACTGTGCAAGCTACACACTTCACCACACACTTCCAACTACATACATAGCGGGAATGTGCTTTCAATGACTTTATAACACGCTTTTCAAAATCTAACAGAGGTGCGCGGTATCACAAATATACTAACATCAACATACGCACATTCGTCGGCGTTACCCTGACAACATTGACGCATTTGTCGGATTTCATGAAAAAATGAGCGTGCCTTCCATCGTCGCGGATTCAATAACAATGACGTGACACAGGGGGCAGGATTCCAAATGACAACCACCTATCATTGCTTTGCTTCACACAGTACACCAATCACAACCCACAATAATTAACACACACACGACTTCAGTGAAAATAAATAACAACTCTTTAACCATTTGCCAACGACGTTCCAGGGCAATGAACCGGAACAAAAGAAACGGCCATTTCTTACCGGAGAAAGGCAATCGAGTGAACATTCACAAAACATTCCTCCCAAAACTACGACTAATTACCGATGTTGCAGACAATATTAAAAGCTTAACCAAAAAAATACGATTTCCACAGTTAACACAACTGGCCCTAATCACTGGAGCAGTCCCAGTACTTGTGCACAGAATTAGAAAAACGAAACGGAAACATTATTCAAGGGATACAAAACGTAAAAGAAGGAAAGACCCTTCCAGAAAATAGCATCTTCATTAAACAGGTCACATTTGCCGATTTTGAAACTCTAACACACTTTCACAAAATAGCTATTGAACTCTGCGTTCCCAGTACAACAGTGACAGTACTTTGAAGCAGAATAACAAAAACAAAACAAGCATTTACAATGCAATAGGTCTAGCAGCATTAAAGTTTAAGTTATTGGCATTGTGTATGACAATGCGTTGCATAATTTTGTTTTAGCAAACTTTGAATTGGTGAGCAGCGAGAGTGTATGCAAGAGTATGCTGTTTCTCACAGCTGTTATTATTCACACAGCTCTGATGATGCCCCTCACGCACTGGGCTGATGCAGTTATTATTCACAGCTCTGATGATGCACCTCACGCACGGGGCTGACGCAGTTATTATTCACACAGCTCTGATGATGCACCTTAGGCACGGGCTCACAGCTGTTATTATTCACACAGCTCTGATGATGCACCTCACGCACGGGGCTGACGTACTTATTATTCACACAGCTCTGATGACGCACCTCAGTCACGGGCTCACAGCTGTTATTATTCACACAGCTGTGATGATGCACCTCAGCACGGGGCTAACGCAGTTATTATTCACACAGCTCTGATGATGCACCTCAGCACGGGGCTGACGCGGTTATTATTCACACAGCTCTGATTTCATTATTTTGCATTCTCAGCAGCCATGTAAACAGCAGAACAAAATAAGCAACGGAACGGAACATGATGACTACATGTCACTGAGGCATATGCCATGTTTCGATGTTCTTAATCAAATAAAGAATGTACACAGAAAAGAAAGCTAGGATGTGTTATAATATCCTGTTAACATCTTTCTGTAAAGCCTCATACGAAAAAACCCTCAGACCATGATTTCACATATTCAAAATATAACACCTCCCTCATCCACACTGCTCTCCCAAGACAATACCCATAGGTGTTTGTAAGAAATATTTGATCTTCCCTTCACCACTGAGAAAGCAATGAAATTTCAGCGACTATAGTGACCACAGTGGATAACTTCTTGGGGGATTATCTATACTACTATTATAAAGAGGGAAGTGTGTCCTTTGAGCCAGGTAAACTCGAAAACTACACCACCAATCCAAACACCCAAAACATATTTGAAAACGTCAGGGTAAGCAGATGGACATAGGCTATATTTAAAAAAAAAACGTTCTTTAAAAAATTTATATAAAAAAAAGTAGTCCCTAGGAAGAAGCGCCAGCCGCGACGTGCGTGCTGACATCATGAGCGCGGGGAGGAGCGGCGTACTGGAGCAAGAGGAAGAGCGGGGGACGTGAGCGCGGGGAGGAGCGGAGAGGACTGGCGGACAAGTGGGGAGGAGCGGTGACGACCGGTGAGGAGCGGCAGAGCGGGGAACTCAGGAGCAAGTAAGAAAGACTCCCACTGCTCAGGGGCCCTGAAGCAGGCTTAACATCGGGGCAGGTGGGGTGACGACCGGCGAGGAGCGGCAGAGCGGGAAGCAGCCTTAACGTCGGGGCGGGCGGGGGCCCAGAAGCAGCCTTAACGTCGGGCGGGCGTGGGCCTAGAAGCAGCCTTTTGCTCCCGGACTACGTCGGGACGGGCTGCTAGTAGATTTATAAAATGGCCCTGAATATGTTACTTAGGTTATAAGGTGAAACCAATTTAGAAACTGTGAACAAAAGATAAATCACTGAGCATGTATATATGAAATAAAATGACAATAGATAATAAACAGAGATTTGAAGATGAAGTAAATTATCCTCTGCAAATATTCTTGTAAGTCCTGCTCTATTCCTTCCAGAAGAAAGTTTGTGAAATATTTCCACTTTAGCTTAAAGGAACACTGGTTAAAACAAAGGGTTCACAAAGAAGTGAGATTTGTTAAGCGAATATCCCTCCAAAACAGCCCTGTAAGTTCTGCTCTATTCCTTCTAGATGCAATAAGAAACAAGCTTGTGAAATCCTCCCACTACAGCTTAAAGGAACACTGGCTAAACCAGAAAAGTTCACAAAGAAGTGAGTGCTGTAAGTGAATACAATTAAATGTGCAATAATGGACCTTAGGGACAGTTCTTAGGTTGAGAGATCTGCTATATGTTTTTCACTAAATTATGGAATATTGTTTACCACATCTAAGGGATGTAAGGTGAATCCGTAATGTGCAGTTGGATGTTAAATGGAATAAGAGATGTGTGGTCGGTCAATACAATATCTGCTCTGACAAAAATTGTTTACATCAATGCAGGATGGGTTAGTAACATGTTTTCACATATATCTTTCAGATTAACACCTTAGATGCGGCGCAAATATCCCTCCCCAGTGCTGCGCTGTCCATTGGAACTAGTGCCGAATGGACGTCCAATGGACGTGCGCAGCACTGGGGAGGTAGTGCTGCCGTCGGCCAACGCCCCGACGCAGCACTTACGAGGTTAATACCCCAGGGTATAGAGAACAATTGATTTATCTGGAGGGTCCTGACGAATGTGGTCTACATTGTTGTTTCTTTCCACCGAAACACGTTGGCCAAATCCTTGTAATAATCATACCCATCTGGGTATATACTGGACATCAGATAAAGAAAGAAATTAGGTTGTTTTGTGATTTTGAGTAATTTAAGTGATGCATGGGAATGATTGTGTATGAATGCTTGTGAATAGGGTGTTCTCTACCTGGAATATAATTTATGTACATGTTGTTTTTTGTAGAATTGTGTACAATAATGTAAATTGAGATGAAAACAAATGATTTTTCAAATGAGAAAATAAAATGTTTGTACATGTTGCAATAAGAGAAAAGAAATTAAATGAAAGAAAAATAGATTAAATAAAAAAACAAATGTAAAAAAGTAAAAATATTGTGACGTGTTGTGTCCTGCAAACTAGAGGTTATACCTTGAGATAAAAATGTTATAGGTCACGAGGGAGTTTGTTGATTATTGTAGCCATTTTAACTTCAAAAAGGACCCGCCTCTCGCCAAAAAATGTGGAGAGGTTAACAATGATCAAGATGAATCAGCACTTCATACCATCAGATTTCAAAATATGTGAATCCACGCAGGAAGAAGAGGACACCGACTTAGGTGACGGAAGTTCTTCTCTGTTAGCTGTCCTACTCCCGGTTCAATTCACAGAGTTTGAGGACGAGCTCTACTTCCTTGACACCTAGGCTTGAAATATTTACTTTTTTTTTCATCCTTATTCACTTTTATTTCTGTGTGCCTTTATTTGTTTTGCAACTTTTAGCACAACAAAACTCTAATCACAACAAATCCATCAGCAGCACTGTCTTCATCTTATTTCCATATTGAAGGTGCCGCTGTCTGTATTCCTGAAGTTCACAAGTTCACAACTCAGTCTTGCTCCTCTATCCTCCTCCTCCAGACTGCCCCTATCCATTTTCCTCAAGGCAGATGGCCAGATTACGCAGAATCAAGAAACTGTTGCTTCATAGACGAGTCCCCTCAAAAGAAGTGGGACTGGAATGACTGACTATGCTGACTGTTACTTCTGAAATTGACACGAGAGGCTGCCCTGTGGCCCTTCACTTAAGAATAAGATGCTGACAAAAAGTGGAACAGGTAATGAATGATGAGATGGCTTGCAGTGGACTACACTGGCTGTCTGGCTCTGATGAAAGCAATTGCTTTTTGTTTGTTGTGCATGAAATGAATACTATGTGTTCTGTTAATATTTAATTTTTTACACACTAAATGTAACTCAAGTCTACTCTGTTTACCTTGTTTAATGCAAATTGTACTTCTACTGCAGGGGCCACTACGTTGCATTTTTTAATATGGAAAATTTCCTTGGACCCACTGTGTGTAGACTGTGACTGCATGAACAACATTGAGTTTGCCAACACCATGATGATGATGAGTCTTGATGACCAAAGTTACATAATATCTTCACAGTCACTCACTGGGATGGATGGATTATCATCGTCGATTTACGGAAGAACTATGGCCATTTCGTGAGTGGCAAACAGGTAAACGAGTCAACAACAACCACAGCAGAACTACATGCCTGTCTAGTCGTGGTATGGAGTGGTCGATCCAGTGTAGTGTTATGCCAGAGTCCAGACAGCAGTTCATGTAAAATTGCGGCTATGTGGCTTGCTGTATAAAATCAGATCTGCTTTGTCTGTCTGTGTCAAAGAGGTATGCTACTTGGAGGTTGGTTTCACTCAGTGGTGCCTGCCTTGACTGTCTGCATGGCCCTGGCCTGCTGTGTGCTAATTTATCCTGGAAACAGAGACTCAGAGTAGGCACTTTAGAAATGATACATGTATGTAATACTGTCGCCTCTGAAAGTAAAAGTGGTATTTTTGCACTACACACCGTACCTTATATTTTTCCTCCGGGGTGTTTTAATATCCCTTCCTGTTTTTCCATCGACAGTTACAGGCCGTCACTTACCCTGTGAGATGGGAAAAACATTAACTCAGGCTTACCATAGCAATACGCAATTATTATTTTATTATTATTATTAGGTAATTTTATAAAGCGTGCAGCTGCCCCAGCAAAGGGGCGCCCCGGCGCTAGCGGCAATGAGCAGAGGCAGCGACACAAATAACAAGGGAATAGAAAAGTTTTAATGGCTTTACGGAAGGGGAACAAATCATCCAAATGGCGGATCTGGGCAGGAAGGGAGTTCCATAGCCTCGCGGCCATAAAGCAGAAGGACCTTCCCCCGGCTCTAGCACGTTTCACAAGGGGGACCACAGCCAACAGCTGCTCTGCTGAACGAAGCTGGCGGTTGGGAATGTAAGGGGTCAACAATTTCGATAGAATCTCAGGGGCAGAAAATTAGAAAATTTTAAACGCTAGGCAAAGTGCTTTAAATTCGATCCTTTTCTGAACTGGCAGCCAATGGAGTCGCCTGATGGCACCTGAAGTGGAGCAGAATCTAGGGAGCCTAAGCAGGACCTGTGCCGCAGCGTTCTGGACTCTCTGTAAGCGATGCACGTCCGCCTTATTAGCCCCTAACAGAAGGGAGTTCGCATAGTCTAAGCGTGACAAGATAGTGGCCTGAACTATCAAATGGCGCGTGGCAGAATTAAAAAAACCCAAGATGGGCCAAAGGCCACGTAGGAGACCAAAACAGGTACCAGCCACCTTTTTAGTATGATCCTGAAACTACAAGGTGGAGTCAAGCCAAATCCCCAGATTCTTTACCACTGGCTTCGGGGTTGGAGCATAACCCATAGATGACGGACACCACTGCGTGCTGCAAAGGTCCTTGTTTCTACCCACCAACAACACTTCAGATTTACTAGCATTAAGTTGTAAGCAGTCATTGGTCATCCACTCAGAAATCGCCTTTTGCCCAGTCCGGAACTGCACAGTGCCACAGACCCCGCCATCCGAGAGGGCTACCACCAGTTGGGTGTCGTCGGCATATGACACCAAGGTCAGGCCGACTTCACGCGCTATTCTTGCCAGAGGCTGGACATAGATGTTGAACAAGCAGGGGCTCAAGGCCGAGCACTGAGGAACCCCCTGCTTGCTCGGATGGACCTGAGAAAGAAAGGGGGGTGATGTGACCTGAAACGCCCTGTCTGCAAGAAAGGAGCGAAACCAGTCCAAGGCCCGGCCCACTACCCCCGCCTCCTCCAGGCGGCGCAGAAGGATCTGATGGGAGACGGTATCAAACGCGGCGCTGAGGTCGAGCAGAATCAGCGCTGCTGTTTGACCCTCATCCAGAATGGACCGCAGATGTTCGCACACCGCCAGGAGTGCGGTCTCAGTACCATGTCCCGGGCGGAAACCAATCTGGGATGAATCCAAAATGTTATTGCTATTCAGAAAGCATGCAAGGGTGTTGTTAACGTGGGCCTCTGCCACTTTGGTGGCCCAGGGCAGGAGAGATATCGGCCTGAAGTTTTTAGGTTTAGTGGGGTCATGGGAGGGTTTTTTCAGCAGGGGGACCACCCTGTCTAGTTTCCAAGCCTGTGGTACCACCGCCAAAGTAAATGAGGAGTTAATAACTTGGCAAAGAGGATCGAGAAGGACCGGGAAGCAGTTTCTAACGAGATCTGTCCACATTGGATCAAAATGAGATCCTGATTTGACCCTATTATTTAGAACACAAAGCTCATCCTCAGTGATGGAAGGAATGGCCGATAAGGTGTTAATAGGTAAAGGAACAGGGGCGGTTTTCTGGTCGGTAGGACAGTTGTTCTGCATCCGCCAGGCAGGCAGTGGCCAGTGTGGTCAACAAGATTGACCGATGGAGCGCCCGATGGAATGGAGGAGTACCGCGAATAGGAGGAATGGCTAGATGCATGCAACTTCCCAATTTGACCAGGACAACTACAACATACAGTTACTGTATCCACTTCACTTGTCCTTATCTTTTAAATAATGTTATTGTTGTGAACTTTTATGAGTGCGACTCTGTGCGTTTGCTCTCTGCTTCAAATTCATCCCTACAGCTATTTGATAAGTTTCTTTGCTATTTTTAAAACGAATGTAATGTACTACTAAATGTTTATTCTCTCTGAGGGCAGATAGGCAAGTGAAATTGCGTAATTATTGCAGCCCTGTACTGTCTAATTGTTTAGTACTAGTTAGTAAGTTGTAGTATAAGTACTGCTTTTCAGTAACCTACCCATCCATTAAGCAAACAACTTCATGCATGCACTTCCTTTATGTCCTTTAAAAGATTTATGGATATGTTCGTATCCAAAGATTTGTTTTTCTTAATTTGTGGTTTGTCCATGCTGTGTTTTTTTGCTCTCTCCAAACTTTTTTCCCGAAAATCCCCATTCCCATCCATTTTTAAAACCCTTACCCTCTTCCCCCGGGCTGTGTGGTTTTCATTGAGGTGTGACTAAATGACACCAATAATTCCACACGCTTGCTGGGGAGGATAAGGTCAAAAGCAACAGAAAATCCATTTCAAGGCAGGTCAAGGAATCCAAGGATATATTCTTATTCTGCTTGACACACACCCATGAGTATTTGCAAATCAATTCAGAATTTCATGTCCGCCATTGAGTGGATTCATCACAACAACATCCTCCTACACATGACGAAAGCTTACGCTGCTGTGTCCTTCAGTACTAGTTCTTGTAGTAGCCATAATCCACGCAACTAGTAGTTAACTTTTGATTGAATACTTTAGCATTGCTTAGGCTACAATTTATGGCACTGTTCTTGTGTACTTTACTATGTACTATCATACTGTTCTAATGCTCCTCAGGCCACTTAATGTCTCATTTCCTTTTTTTTCATATGCTGCTACTGCCAGTGTGTACCACTACTACTACCACCTCAACGATGCCATTTCATCCGTACCGGATTCCATAGCCAACCTTAATCATCATTTGCCATGCAGCCAGCCCTGTGCCTAGCCCTATTTTCAAACACGAATCACAGGTAAGATAAGCATTTTGGGGGAGGAAGAATAATGGAGTAGGAGGAGAGGAGAGACTGACGGTAGTACTAGTAAAGTAGTAGGACAATTGAATTCACTAACTCTGTCAGTGGCACTTTTGTACAAATTTGGGTGATTACTTAGACAATTTGAATCAACCAACCAGTTAAGTTTCAGGAAAACAAACGTACAGTTAACCCCCCTGCCTCCCCCACAAAACTGTAAAAACACGTATGCTATGTTTAGGTGGAAAATAAATTAAAAAAATTAGACCCTAACAAAAATAAACTATCCCACAAGACCTGAACCACCCCTATCCCTAACCCCTACCAATCTCCATGAAATGTCCCCAAAAGTCCAAAAATCCCAACGCCCAATTCCCACCCCCCAAAAAGTCTTTAAAAAGGGGGCAAGGGACAGTCTCTCTCTACTTTGGCCGGCGGTCTCCTGTGGCCAGGTGGTCACGCAGCTCTCTCTGGAGGGCCTTGAGCAGGGCTTTCTGCCTCTCCACCTCCTGCTCAAGGTAGGCCACTTGCAGGGTTAGTCAGTGCACACAAGCCATGCAGGTACTGTGGGGGGCAGCTGTTGTTTTTGCTGCTCGGTGGCGGCGGGTGGCTGCCGCACCACACCGCCGTACCGCTGATGGATTGCGCTAGCTGTATGACCCAGGGGGCAGCGGAGGAGGATGCAGCTGTTGTTGTTGATGTTGACTGAGAGTCATCCTCCTCCTCCTGAGCCACCAGCCGCCGATATTCGGCGACAATTGCCTCCAGCTTCTGTTGCCTGGCCCGGATAGCAACTCCTTCCTTGATAGTTTAGAAGGAGTATCTATATGAAGAAAGAAAAAAATACTGTAACCAATACTCTTTAAGATTAACACAAAATAATTCAACAGAAAGTTGTGTCACAGTAGCACTAGCAACTTGCAAGCACAGTACATAACATTTGTGGCATGTATACATCTAACCTCCCACTTCGTCAGCCTCTGCTCTAACATTAGTGGGAGTTTCAGGAATTCTACTAGCACTATATGGACTCACTACATTAGACTCAGACAGTACACCAGTCTTCTTCTTCTCTCTTGTTTAGTGAAATTAGTACATAAACTTGTGGAAGCCGGCATAATGCCAGCGCAGTCAGCTTGCACTCAAGAAAAACATACGCAAGCCATGAAGACGCAGGCTCGTGTTACTGTTACCAGTCCAGTACATGCAGGTGCGGAAGCTCTTACTTTCTATTACGGGTGGCACTGGCCATACTCTGTTACAAGGGTTACTGCTCAATTAATTTAACTTCCACCCTGCCCTGCCCTGCCCCTGACTACTACAATAGGAAAATGAAGAAGATAATATGATCATCTATCCCTTAACAGGATATTTGCTTATATAAGGGATGACTTTAGATTCTTTGTTTTTATTGAGTGAACACCGATAGGCCACACGTGAATGACACAGGTGAAAAAAAATATTAACATAGTGAGTGGTCCCCGTAATCGCCGGAGGAAGGCACTTGTGACTTGACTTGATAATGTGAACTATACAATATAGATACACAATATATGCTGTGCTTGCAAACTACTGTTAGTCATGGGAGTATTCTGAAAAATTACAACTTCTACTTTCCTCGGCTTTGCTACTCTGGCACGGACGTGCTGTGTTACATGCTCTTCAAAGTAACACTCTTCATCCAGTGACCTTCTACTCTGTCTACTCTACATACACCTATGCTATCTATGAGGAAGATACCATCCAGGCATCCATCCATTCAAAGTAAATGTCAATCATTCTTCTTAATATCTCAACTGGACAAACCTTACTTTTTCTCACCAAAAAACACCCTTTTTATTTTATTTTGTAAAGCACCACCCATGCATCTGTGCTTGACTTGCATTTGAATTTGACCCAAAGGATATATTCCGCACACATACAGTTTCTGTTTCACCCACCCAGGCAGTCCTCTTTTCTTTCTCCTTCCACCCATCCTTGCTTCAGACCTTCAGCCGGCCATGCATCAGATTCCCAGCCACCTGTGCCTGCATTAAAAAACACATATCATTCTTTCCAGTCGTTAATTTAACTTGCTCGTCCTTCACAGCTGAGTTCAAGTCAAATTTAGAGAAGGCCATTGGTTACTCATCAACTCCCGCCGCTAATTCTATTGCTAATGCGAAGTCAAGGGTGACTGTCTTCTACCTGGTTGACAAAAACTTAGTTCTAAATTTGTAAGTCTTCTTAACAGTAAAGTGTACTTGTACTGTACAACATATACACCCTTGCAGCGAGCCTACTCTGCAATCTCAATAAGTAAGGAATATAATAGCTTAACACTGCCCACCACTACCGAGGCATCACCCACAGCAGTTCCTGTGGGCACCGCATCTGCCCCTGGAGTGACCACCTCCGCGCTGGCCCCGGCACTGGTGGTGGGCTGTGGTGATGGTGTTCCGCCTAGAAAATAAATTTCATATTTTTAGATGCCATATACATCACTCCCTATTTTGTCTAGGAATGAAAAACTTTTTACTACATAAACAAATTTAATTATTTGTGACTCTCTAGTCTAAACTAAAAATTCCCCTTTCGGAAGGGGAGGGTGTTTTTATTTATGTTTAGCCATAACATGCTACACTTTTTGGCACAACTGATGAATGCTTGCTTTTTAACACGCACCTTTTTTCTCATATCAGGCACTCAGACAGAAGATTTCCTTC
Organism: Lissotriton vulgaris; assembly: GCF_964263255.1. Lineage (NCBI taxonomy): Eukaryota > Metazoa > Chordata > Amphibia > Caudata > Salamandridae > Lissotriton > Lissotriton vulgaris. The sequence goes on from NC_141698.1 coordinate 909,600,020, forward strand.
TACGAACAAGAGCAATATGTTACTCATCATCATCAACACCAGTACTTTAAGTTCAGGTGAGGGGTCTCCCACAATTAATGTGTAAATCACCCACTGTTCAGTTTTCATGTGTTCACTGTTTCTCTTCTAGTATGAAGTTGATTTTAATAAATGTTTTTATATAATGCACAATTGAAAATTAATATACAGAGTACACACAGAGCTAGTTGTTTCACTTTTAATAAAGCTTCAAAACTTACATAGACTCTGTGGTTTTTGGTCATGAGTGAGTGAGCGAAAGGGTTTGCAATTTGCAAGCGTGATTCCGTGACTCTGAGAGGTCGGGACTCTGACTCCGTAGTCTTATGTTCTGGGTTGTATAATCATTGTGGATCATCGCTGCATTCGGGAGCTAAATATTGACTCTGACACACTAGCTAATCAGTAAGGAGATTGGGGGTTCAACTTCTGTTATGACTGAGGTATGCGGAAAGTCTAACTGCGCCTATAATCACCAATGCCCTATTTCTTGTCCATAGTTCTGTATGTGCAGAATAGTCCCTGCAACAGTAGTAGTATGTCCTCCTATCCTATCAAAAAGTAAACTAATATCTTATTCTTGATGGCCATTTACATTTTATTGTTGGGAATTGTCAAAGCATAGACATAAAGAAGACTTCAATAGACATTATGGACAACCCAGAGTACTGCCCTCAGTGCCTAGAGCTATGGCTGAATAGGAGTTTTGTTTAACACCTTTTGCCAACTGTGCAAGCTTAGTTAGCTATTCAGACAGACAAATAATAATAAATAGTAGTAGCACAGAGAGTCATAGTGGAGGCAGGATAAGAATTTAGAAACAGTCTACAAGAAGATCAAAGACGATTTAGGAAACAATTTAATTATGATGAACGTTTGGAATGAGTAAGTGCTGTAAAAGTTAGGGAAGTATAATTATTAATATTAACAGGAAAAGTTACTGGGGCCAGCAGAAGAGCCCCCGGCGTACCGATCCTGGCCTTCCTGCTCCACCGGCGCCGCCACTGCCACCTTTGTCCTCTTGCCCCTGGGAGGAGCTGATGTACATGAAAGAAAGACACAAACATGGATGGCTGTTGTCAACTAAATCAATCATTTCAAAAAAACAATAACAAATTATTTTGATGAAATAAACAACAATTGCACTAAATTTATTGACCTATCTGATATGGTCTACTAGGATATTAGTATTGCTGGATTCGCGGACCGTCTACTTCGAACGTTATGTAACTCACTTAATCAACTACTAAAAGATTCTACTAGGACTGGCAGCACTCAGCAGCACGCAAAGTGACAGACACAGTCCGTCATAATTGCAGACCACTAAATAATGTCCTACTAAATGACAAGTCATAATATACTCAACCTATCAATCCACCACCACTATCTCTTCTTAGTGGCAGGAGTACAAAGGAAGGACTAGACTTGTGTCTCTAGTCTCTAGCATTACGCAGTTCTGTAAAGTACACTCATAATCACTCAGGCCAAATGAGCACAAAATTGAAAACAAGTAAGCATAGTAGCACCGCCACTCAGCAGGCGAGCACCTGCAATCACAGAAGCTTTTGAAACCTAATTTACCTGCAATGCAATCTGCAGCATTCTTGCTCTTCGGAAAAAACATATATTTGCAATATAACACAGAGCAGAAGAAAACAAAGTAGTTATTAAATAGCTACTAGTACTCACCAAGCCCAGGGATCTCAACGCCAAGCAGGTCGAGCAGGTCTTGTTCCCGGTCCAGTATGTCGGACCACTGGTGCGTCACCTGTTTGTAGGTGCGCCGGACCCCTGAATCCCGATACATGGCCCGGCACAGCTTACCCCATAGCTGGCGACGCTCCGGGAGGCCGTACCCATACCGGGCCTGCCGCCTCCTGCCATGGTCTTCGGGAGGTGGCGCTGCACAAAGAAGACCAGTGTGACCACCTCCACTGTGCTGAAGATCTCCTTGGGACTTACAGACTCCCCCCGTAAGCACCCTCAAGGGAGCTGGCTGCGGGGTGTGGGAGCGGGACTCTTCCCCTTGGACTTGCCGGCTCCCTTTGCCATGGTCCTGGGTTAAAGAAAGGAAAAAGAGGAAAGAATAGGGAAAAAAAGTCAATAAAAGACAAAAGAGAGTTAAAAGAAGTAGTAGTTATTAAAGTAACAAAAAGTAGAAAAAAACACAAAATATAGATGTACAAAAATAAAGAGAAAGATAATTAGTAAAAAAGATTTTAAAAAAGATCAAAGCTGGATAGAAAAGGCATGCCCAGAACCATAGCAATGAATAAAACACAAGATGGCCGCGCTCATTGCAACCACGTGGGTAAGTTTGCGCAATATTTTACTCGCGAGCACGCAAAAACGGACACGAATACGCAACTGCGGCCCCGAACAGGAAGAGCGCAACACGAGCATGCAACTAGCGACCGGAAACGGAAATACGCAACGCAAACAGTGAAAACAAGATTACGGCACCCATATACGAACGCATAGGTAAGTTTGCGGTAGCCGCAGTGAAAAAAATCCCGCAACCACGCAAAAATAAAAAAATCCGCACTCTCGCGAACGTTCGTGGATTTTGCGAACCGTGAGTACGCTTTCGCACGAATTCACGTACCGCGAATTCGCAAAATTCGCCCATACTTACAAGTAGTCTTGCAATAGTGAACAAGCATTGGCATTGGCAATACGCTTATAAGTATTTAGTTATGCAGCACAATATCCTTGGTGTAACAGCATCAACTGTTGCATGGCTAAACACTTATAAGGTCCCAAAAGCGAGATCTATTGGCTATGCAATGCAATAGGTCTCACAATTATGCGAGTTTGAGCTATTGGCTTTCTAAATGACAATGACTTTTTTGTTTTGTTATGCTTTTTAAAACATAAATTAAAGGCATTGTCATTTACAAAGGCAATAGCCTAAGCTCACGTAAATGCGAGACCTATTGCATTGCAAATGCTTGTTTTGGGGTTGTTTGCTTTTGAGATGTTATTATTTTTTATATTACCAAGGGGGCTACCCGTTAAACCAAATTAGGCATCCGGGAATATAAACTAATCTTTTACACAAATGATGCCTATGGTAACTATTCAAAGGAACTTTTCAGAAACAGGTACCATTAATTAGCCGTCTCAGGTTTAGATAACCTATTTCAGGCTGGGGGTCGCGTAACTAGTTAGCATGGAGGAGTCTCGTTCGTTATCGGAATTAACCAGACAAATCGCTCCACCAACTAAGAACGGCCATGCACCTCCATGCTAACTAGTTACGCAACCCCCAGCATGAAATAGGTTATCTAAACCTGAGACGGCTAATTAATGGTACCTGTTTCTGAAAAGTTCCTTTGAATAGTTACCATAGGCATCATTTGTGTAAAAGATTTGAGATGTTATTAGGCAGTGATGGGCCTGACATGCGAGGAGGATCATTGAGCAAGAAGGATTATGAGGAGGAAAGGATTGTCAGAGTAAAAAAAAAACTTTTCATAAGTATTCCCAGCATTCACAGTTCAGCGTGTCTGGTTTCATTTTGATCTGCGAACTCAGGGGCCTATTATGATCGCGGACGGACTTGAGTCCGTCCGAGACCATAGAGGATGAGGGAACCTCCGCATGGCCTGCGGAGTTCCCTCCTGTCCAATGGCGGTCACATCCTCTACTTTTACCATTGCGGCGGGTGCGGCTTCAAGCTGCACCCGCCGCAATGGTAAAAATGCAGACATTGCATTTGTATGCAGGAAGCGGCAGGCACCGTGCGGTGCCTGCCGATTTCTGCATACAAATGCAGGGGGGTACCATAGGTATCCCCCATGTGCACCCTCCAACCCTCCACCCCCTTCACCCAGGGGGCCAGCAACAGGCCCCCGCAGTCAAGTACCACATGTTTTTTCACAGCGGAAAACCCGCCACGGTTGTAAGCCAACCGCGGCGGAAAAGTTGCGGACGGAAACCAGGAGCCACCAGCCATCCTAATGTGGCGGTGGGTCTTTGGTGGGTCCGCTGCGGTTTTTCAGCATCCTCCGGCCCGGCGGTGGCTTCCGCCGGCCCGGAGAATGCGGAAAAAATGCAATCGTAATAGGCCCCTCAGTGTGAAAATGTGTGTTTTCTGTGTGTTTAAAAAAACATAAAGACTGAGAATACCAAAGGCAGATTTCTCTATTACACCTGATGCAACCTGTGATAAAGTATTGTGTAGCAGTTGCATGTGTCTTTTTTGTGTTCAGCAAAATGTAGGAATATAGAATGAGCATTTTTCATTTCTCCAAAGGTAGCTCTGTGGGTTACTGCTTTGGTCACAGAGAGCCTCTTTTTACTTGCAGCTCATGTTACAATCTTAATATAGCACAGCGAGCTGTAAACTGTCATCAAAGAGCTGCATGTAAAACTGTAAGGCATAGGTAAGAATGGTATGCTTTTCATTCCCTTATTGTCCTAATGTTGCTAAGAAAGGATTCATTTGGGTAGAAATACATTTTTATTAGTAAAGCCAACCCCAAACACAGTGTTATGTTTTTAATCCTGAGTGTGTACTTCTCCAGTCCAAGCACTCTTAAAATATATTGCCTACCAGTATGGATGCCATGTGACCCCTGCACTGTGTAGTCCTTATTGTATTATGTAACCTTTCCTGTACACTGATTTAAACACTTGTATAACTCATTGTTTATGTATTTGTTTATGATGTAAAGTGATCAGATGCCCTACACTGGTATGAAAGGCGCTAGTAAACAAATGAAATGCACTTGAGAGCGGGGCTGTTGGCAGGTTAGGGGCACCATTACAGGTAGTGAGGAAATCCGGGAAGGAGGCCTTGGGGGCGATGCCATCAAACAATTTTGACCTGGACGCCACCAAAGCTAAAGCCGGTTCTCACTGTCCGTTGATATTTGCAAGGCTTGTGGCATAAAAAGAAACACTTTTTGAGACAACCGCTCTTTCTTTGACTGCCCCATAATTTCATTTATTAGTCTCGTGTTCCAAGGCTGCATTGCTCTGCGGCGTTTGTTTCGGCAGATAAGCCAGGCCAAAGTACCTGAAGTGTTGTCTCCCCAGGGACAATGACCCCTGAAGCCAAGCTTTATATTTATGTAAAAATGTGTGTTATTTTTAAGGAAAAAACTTAATTAATGTGTTGTGCTAAAGCCCTGTTTGAATTTTCAAGCAGTGAAACTGTTAAGAATCGAGTGGGGAAAGCGGCTGTCACAAGGCCACACTTTTAGACAAACATTTTTTTGTATGGAATGCCTACTTTTACTCTTATTAAACGGTCGATCTTATCTCAATTTACTCTACTCTTCCGACATCTCCCCTTTCCAAGTCTTAGTATTTTGTTAAACATGTACATTGCAGCAGAAACACAGGCAAAAAAACTGCACTTTCAAATTTAATGACTTCTGCTGCCTGTGACATTAAACACAGAGGCAGCACTCAGCAAGTAGTTTCACAGATTACAACAGCACAGTTTACTCACTGAAAAAATGAAAGCAGCAAGCCTAGGTGTTGTGTGAAGCTCGCGAGTGGTGTGCGCGGTGTGCGCGCAGCAGCGGCACAAGTGAAAGTGGTCGGCCTGCAGATGGCGCCTCGGGTGCTGAAAGCTGGTGGCTGCACGCGAGCGTAACCGTAAGCTTGAGGCCAGCAAAAGCTATCAAGGCACTTTTAAAAGCCAATTACTAAATGTCTCGAAGAGACAACGCATGCACTGTCTCAGTCGAGACCTAAAAATGAAATTGGCTGTTATTCACTATCAGGACATGCCAAACACACCAGGGCATGTCCTACCTTTCACATACAATGCCCCCTGCCCATGGGCGAACCTTAGGCCTACCTTAGGGGTGACTAACATGTAGGAAAGGGAAGGTTTAGGGACTGGCAAGTGTGTGCACTTGCCAAGTCGACATAGCAGCCCCAGACTGCACACAGGCTCCGCAATAGCAGGCCAGAGTTATACTTTATGGGCTGTTTGCATATGTGGTACAATCCAGTGCTGCAGCCCACCAACAGCATGTGATTTATGGGCCCTGGCAGTCGCAGTGCACTTTATTAGGGCCTGACACATAAATTAAATAGGCCAATCATGGAAACACCAATCCATAACACATTTTACTACAGGAGCACTTGCATTTTACCACTGATCAGCAGTGGGAAAAGTGCGCAGAATCATTACACCAGCAAAAACATAGTCAAAATCGGAAGGTCCGAAAGCAAAAACTTAGGGGAAACACGCCAAAAGATAACAAGTATAACACATGTCCCCTCCAGCTGAAATTAAGGAGAACGACCTCCCAACCTCTTGGGAGTTCTCTTCACTAAGGCGGAAGAACCTGGGTGGACAAACCATCTGCGTTAGCGTGTTCTGTGCCAGGGTGGTGTTTCACCGTAAAGTCCATTCCGGGTAGGGAGGTGGACCACCTCAGCAGTTTTAGATTCTCACCCCTCATCTGCATCAACCATCTGAGGGGCCTGTTGTCTGTCTGAACCCAGAAGTGAAACCCAAACAGGTATGGTATCAGCTTCTTCAGTGCCCAGACCACAGCAAAAGCTTCCCTTTCTATGGCACTACACCTCTGTTCCCTGGGGAGTAGTCTCCTGCTAAGGAACACTACAGGTTGGTCTAGGCCCTCTTCATTCAGTTGTGAGAGCACCAATCCTGCACCAAGCTCTGAAGCATCAGTCTGCACGACGAATTCCTTGACGAAGTCAGGTGCCTTGAGCATAGGCGCTGTGCACATGGCTGCCTTCAGGCCATCAAAAGCTTTCTGGCGAACTAAGTCCAGATCACCATCTTGGGCTGTTTCCTGGAAGTCAGCTCTGTTAAGGGGGCAACAATTGTGCCATAGCCCTTAACAAACCTCCTACAGCACCCGGTGAGACCTAAGAAGGCTCTCACCTCTGTCTTGGTCTTGGGGGCTCCCAAGCCAGAATGGTGTCAATCTTGGGTTGTAGTGGCACCACCTGGCCGCTTCTGACCTGGTGTCCCAAGTACACCACAGAACACTGCCCAATCTGGCACTTACTGGCCTTGATCGTGAGGCCTGCCCCCTGCAGAGCCCTCAACACTTTACCGAGGTACTACAAGTTTTCTTCCCAGCTGTGCTGAACACAGCAATATCATCCAGGTAGGCGGCGCTGAATTTCTCCAGTCCAGCCAACACCTGGTTGACCAACCTCTGAAAGGTGGCAGGGGCATTCTTCAACCCAAAGGGCATCACCCAGAACTGGTAATGACCTTATGGGGTTGAGAATGCTGACCTCTCCTTAGCCACATTGGTTAGGCAATCTGCCAGTACCAAGACGTTAAGTCAAACGTGCTGAGGAACCAGGCAGCTCCCAACCGATCAATGAACTCATCAGCTCTGGGGATGAGGTGCATGTCAGTCCTAGTGATGGCATTGAGCCCACGGTAGTCCATGCAAAACCGTAGTTCTGGAGTGGCAACGGGTGCAGCAGCCTTTGGGACCAAGACCACTGGGCTGGCCCAAGGACTGTTGGAGGGCTCAATCACCTCTAACTCCAACATCTTAGAGACCTCTTCCTTGATGCTGGCCCTGACAAAGTCAGTCAACCTGTAAATCTTGTGCTTTATAGGAGGGCTGTCACCGGTGACCACGTCATGGGTACACCAGTGAGTTACACCTGGGGTAGGAGAGAACAGTGGGGTGAACTGTCCCAACACCTGGCGATAGTCCCCCTACTGCTCTGGGGTCAGTGTAGGGGAGAGGATCACACATTCCACTGACCCATCATGCTCCTTTGTAGACAGGAGGTCAGGGAGAGGTTCACTCTCCTCTTCTACCCCGTCATCTGTCAACAAGAGCATGCTGACTTCGGACATCTTGAAGTGGGGCTTGAGGTGGTTCACGTGGAGGACCCGCAAAGGGTTCTTTGAAGTCTGCAAATCTACCAGGTAGGTGACGTCACTTTTGCGCTCCACCACCTCACATGGTCCAGTCCACTTGTCCTGCAAGGCACAAGGTTCCACTGGGGCCATGACCCACACTTTTTGCCCAGATTGAAATTCACCTTTTTCATATCTTTCTGGCTTGCTTCTAGGTTAGCCTGAGCTTGTTTCCTGAAGTTCGCAGTTTGGTTTCCGAAGGCCTGCATGTAACTAAACACATCTGGGGGAGTTTTCCTGGGAGCTGCTTCCCAGCCTTCCTTCACCAAACTCAGAGGTCCTCTGACAGGGTGGCCATACAGGAGCTCAAAGGGACCGAACCCAAGAGACTTCTGAGGCACTTCCCTGTATGCAAAGAGAAGGCATGGCAAGAGGACGTCCCACTTATGCCTCATGGGTTCTGTTAGATCCTTAATCGTACCCTTCAAGGTCTGGTGAAATCTCTCCACAAGACCGGTACCTTGTGGGTGGTAAGGAGTAGTGAACATGTAGGTTACACTACACTCCTTCCACAGGGATGTCATACTTGGATATGAAATTGGTTCCGCTGTCAGAAACCACCTCTCTGGGGAACCCAACATGGGAAAAGATCCCCATTAACGCCCGTCCCACCACTGGTGCTGTCATTGTCTTGAGAGGGATTGCCTCCGGGTACCCGTTGGCATGGCCCACCAAGACCAGGATGTACCTATTGCTTATAGCTGTCTTGGGATCCAGTGGCCACACAATGTCCGTCCCTACCCTTTCAAAGGGTGTTCCAACAATTGGAAAAGGTTGGAGAGGTGCTTTGACCTTCCTCCCACTATTGCCACTTGCCTGGCAAGTTTGGCAAGACCTGCAGTGTCCATAAGACTTCTTTCGCATTTAGGGCCAAAAGAAGGGGACAACCCTGTCAAAGGTCTTGTCCCACCCCAAATGTCCTGCCAAAGGCAAGTCATGAGCCAGATTCAGTAGAAAGGTCCTGAAGCATTGGGGTACCACCAGCACACGGGCTGACCCAGGCTGAGCAACCTTAGGCTCACTATAGAGGTGACCATTCTCCCAGTAGATCAGATGTGATCTGGACTGATCACCAGCTGCCTGGTCTGCAGCCTGCCACCACAGACCTCCCAGAGAAGGGCACTCTTTTCGCTCCTTGCAGAATTCCTCCCTGGTGGGATTTGCTTCTTGCTGCCAATGGATCCGCTCAGAGATGTCCCCCAGCTGGGCTACTTGTTCCCCTGTAGCCACCGGGGTGTCCCCCTCAAGGTCACCCTCCTCCCCATCTGTGGGAACATCAGGGGCCGGTTTCCCCTGCCCCCTGTCCTCTCTCTTCGCAGGGACTAGGGCCACTTTTTAAGGCTCCAAGTCCGCTTGATCACCCTGTCTAGCTGCCATTGACCGAGTAGACACGCATGCCTACTATGGCAACCCAAGCATCTCCAGACCTGAGCTCAACATCCTTCGATAAGGTCCAGGTCGTTACCTAGCAAACAATCTACAGGCATGGTAAAGCTCACAGCCATCCTCAAGGGACCTGAGACCCCCCACTCAAAGGTAACCTGCACCACTGTACACTGGCGCTCTGAGTTGTCCACAGCAACTACATGGTTGAATGCCCCTGGGACTACCTGCTTCTCAGAGACCAGGTGACACCGGACTGAGGTCACACTGGTTCCAGTATCTCTGAGATCCTCTACCCTTTTCCCATTGATGGTCACCCAGGTGCTGTATTTCTTAGTGTTAGGGCACCTGGTTTCCTAGGACCATCTCACTGTCCCCTAGGGAGACGAGGGTCATTTCTGCGGGATCACCACCCTCCTGTGGTTACCCCTCATCCCCAAGCGCTATACTAGCCAACACCTTGGCCTGCCCATGGGTGGGTAGCTGCATCCCCTCTAGGCACCTGGGGTCCCCCTTCAGGTGACCCACCTGGTCACATGAAAAACACTTGCGGGGTCTGGTCACAGCAAGCTTTCCTGTAGAGACCCCTTTCTTCTTTTCTTCTGGGGGATGGGAACATTTACCCTGGGTATTAGTTTGGGTCCCTTTAGAAAACTCCTGTGCTTTACCCTTGTTCCCCCCACTTTTCTGCTGGGGACCCTGCACACCTTTGGTTGAGTCTTCCCCACACTCTTTCTTGTGGACCCTGGTTCACACCCAGCAGTCCCCCTCCATAGCAAGCTTCCTGCGGTCAGTCAGCTTACTATCAACTAGGTGCTGGCGCAGATCTGCAAAACATAGACTAGACAAGAGCTCCCATGCAATCAAATTGTAGAGCCCCTGAAAATCTGGCACATTACTGCCCTTCGCCCAGCCAGCCAGCGACCTACAAAACATATCCACACATTCCAACCAAGTGTTTGCCTCAGACTTCTTACTGGACCCAAACTGATCCCTGTACTTCTCAGGAGTGAGACCATACCTAGTGAGAAGGGCTTCATTCATATCGGCATAGGTGAGGTTAAGCCCCTTACCCAAAGCTGTCAAAGTATCCCTGGCTTCTGCTGGAAGCAGAGGCCACAATCCTGCTCCCCAATACTTCTCAGGGACCCGATTCATGTGTAACAATGCCTCGTAACCCTGAAACCCCCTCTGTATGTCATCCCACTTTTTGAACTCTCTGCCCTTATTCTTAGGGATGTGTACAATTCTGTCTGCCTCTCCTGATGAATTGCTGCCGCCATCTGAGCTGGGTCTACTCCTTTGATCCAGCTCCTTCAATCTGATCTCATACTCTAACATCATCCTTTTCTGTTCCATTTCTGTTTTCTCCAAAGTCCCCCTCAGCTGTAACTCCTCTTAGTAACTCCTCTTAGTGCCTAATATTCAATGTGACACCCTCTCACTCATTTTACCTAATTCACAAGAGTATCCTCAGTGTGAAGTACAGCGTTTTTATCTAAGTTTCCACCCACTCAACTCTAAATCAGGCCTTGTTCAAACATTTCAGACTTTTTTAGGCAAATTGCAGATATTTGTAGGCAAATGTTAATATCCTCACTGAGACACATGTAGATAAACTGCTTTAGAGTTGGGTTGTAACACTGAATCCTCCAGTTCTCTGGCTGCATAGAGTAACCATCATAGGCTGGGCACCTTGAGTTGTACAATCGTGCAGTCATGGGTTTTTCTGCCTAGTTAGGGACTGGACACATTTGCTGTATAATCTGTCATCTGCAGCATAATTTACAGATTTTTTTTTAATTGTCTGTAGCTGAAATAGATCAAAAGTTACCACAAATGCACGGAAATGTGTTGCCAGACAGTGTAAGACCCCTCTCAAAAGCTGACTGTTCACCTTTCGATTGCCTATCGCTATATGAGAGTGTTAAGATGTTAATCAATGGGTGGAACCTGTGCCCAACAGTGATGCCATATGAAAAAGACATAATGGGAGTAGAACTGTAACCAAATTTGTCGCAATAGGCCACCTAACTTGGCTTTTGCCTCATCATTTAGCAAAACCTGCTGCATAATTCGGTCACCCAATTCCTGTTGCCCTGATCATAGGTCTAGCAAAAAACATGTAATCTGCTGACAGACTCTCCAGTGGTAGAGACTCTTCTAGGGAAGAAATTGCCACCTTCTTGTTACATAGACAGATGTAATGTTACAAATTGACTCAAAATCAACCTACTGGACCTTATTTAGAGTTCAGTGATAATAGAAATTCTTCAGTTTGTGGTGTACGGTTATACAAAGAGGAAAATCTACAGGTAGATTTTTCACCTCCATAGCAGAGTATAGCAATTCCACCATAGGGCTAATGTGTAATTATCACATTTTTAATTAGCTCCTCCATATTATCTATACCTTGGAGAATATTCTGTTGGTTGTATTTCCACCAGTTTTATCACCTCCTCCACAAATAATGGGGTTTTCAGCAACCAGAGGCATTTAAGCAAACTAGGCAATTCACACTCCGTTTGCATGCAGCTATTAACATCCGCAGTGTTGGCAGACTGAAGGGCCCATGTAGAGAGGAGTGGAAATGCAGGAATGTATAAATGCACCATTGGAGAAGTCTCCTTTGGTGGCAAATCCCATAGTGAAATTACGGTACAATTCTATCCTAAACAGGAGGTAATATCACTGGCAGGTGGTGTGTGAAATTTGTGTCATTTACTTTTCCTTAATTATGGGAAATTTTGGGAAAATTATGCATCATCAAGGGAAATGGAAATTAATCATTTAGCACTATATTTTACCGCAAACTGCTTATTTATGTCATCTCAATCTAAACAGAAAGTGCAAAAAAAAAAAAACCACATTGCAGCAGAAATTCACATTAGGTTGTTCCTGGGTTTTTCAGGTAAATTTTAAAGATATAATGGTTTCATTTAATGAATGTCACATTAGGAGAAGAAAGCAGAAATGTTGATTATTTGAAAATCACCAACTTAATTGCATTTCATCCTGGCCTCTTTACCACTTTACTAATTAATTGGTGGGTTTTCCCCTCTTGGTCAATATCAATTCAGGCCTTAAATGCTTATTACCTCCTCGTTAGTCTTCCTCGCCACATGACTAACATAGTGAGCTTCAGCTCCACGACAGAACCCTCCAAAGTAAAAAAAAGCCTCCCATCCCCTCCCAACATGGCCGACCAGTCACCCCTGACCTCTATAAGAGGCGGGCCGGCCCAACCAACAGTCTGTTTTTTTTTGTTCTGCGCGATTCTCTCCAGAGGCGCTGTTCAGGTAAGTCGGACCTGCTCTAGCTGGTCCATGGGTTTTGGGTTGGAGGTCCTGCCTTAGCGGACCCTGGTTCCTGAAACTTAAATCCCCCCCCCGTCTTCCTTCTCCCGGTCCTGTGGGGCCGGTTGGGTGCTGCTATAGCGTGCCGCGGGTTTACAGGGGGGGGGGGGGGCGGCCGGGGATGTGGATTACGTCCTCTTACTTCTCCCGGTCGTTACTTTCTGGGCCCCGCCCTTTTCGGGCACTGGTGGCCGGCGCATGCATGCCCCTTGTCTGGGGCGGCCGCCCGTTTCCTTTTTGTACATTCGGGTCCGGCCTATGTTGTGCGTGCTGCGCGTCCCGGTCTGCCGCGTTTGTGCGACTTGGCCTGGCGCGTTTCTTTCTGTGTGCGGTCTCTGGATCTCACACTGTGTGGCCGTGTGCCTTCACCTGGGGAGCCCGCGGGTGCTTCCGCGTCCCTACTCCCGCGTTTGGCGGCGTGCATACTTCATTACACTTCATGCGCTTGGAAGGTGTACACCTTGGAAGGGAACGATGGTTCGTTCCCCATGATTGGGCGGGGGTTTTCTTACCCGGTTTTCTGGGTGCTGCGGGATTCCTTCTTGCCGGTCTGGTGCTGGTTTCGCGGCGCTAGACGCTGCCGCTTTTGACGGGGTTTTCTACCCTTCGACCCACGGCTGTGTGCCGCGCTGGGATTGGCCCAGGCGCGTCCCTCCCCTTGTGGGCGGGGTTTCACGCCGGGTGCTGGAATTTCCTTCAGCTGGGTTCCCCGGCTGGCTATTTAGTCTTCCGGCGTTCTGGGTGTCCCTGTGTTTTCCCCTTGTTTCTTGGCAGGGTGGTGTGTGTTCTTGCTGTGATGGATCTGAATTCTGTCGCTACGGGGTCTGGGTCTGACTCCTTGTCTGCTTTGCGTTTCACTGCACAGTCCCTGCAGTTGATGATCCAGTCTGCGGTGGCTGATGCCCTTGCACTGCGTGATGCCCGTGACCCTTCCTCTCCGAAGCGTCCTCGCAGGGACCCTGCTCATGTTTCTGATGCAGAGGGGGAGGAGGAGGATCTCCATGGCCGTTACATCCAGGGCCAGGAACTTCGTGAGGTTCTTTCCCACGTCAGGGATAACTTGGCTTTTCCTCCTCCTGCGGCGGAGAATGTTTCCAAGGATTTCTTTGTGCAGTATCAGCGCAAGGCTCCGGACTCCATTCCTCTGCATGCGTCCATCAAGAAGGTCATTGAGGGGGAGTGGTTGGGCGTGGATAAGCAGTCTTTTCCATGGTATCTGTCGAAGCGTTACGCTGTTGATGAGTTCTCGAAGGATTTCCCTCAAACGTTGAAGGTGGACTCTCTGGTGGTGGGACTGTCTTCCCAGGGTTCGATCATTTCGGAGGACGCCTCCCCTTCTGACCCTGTGGACAAGCGTGTGGAGGCTGCTGCTAAGCGTTCCTATGCTGCGGCTAATTTCTCCATCAGGGCCTCGGCCTATTTATCTTGCACGGTGCAGTCTTTGTTGAAGGACTTCCAGTCCCTGGGTGAGCTCCTGGATCAAGGGGCTGATGTTGTCCCCACCCTTGCCTTGATGGAACAGCAGACGCACCTGCTGTCGGACATCTCCTTTGACACTCTGGGTGCGGCAGCTGCCGCATGGGGTGCTGCGATACAGGCTCGGCGTCAGATCTGGCTGCGGCATTGGAAGTCGGAGGCGGCCCAGAAGGCTTTGCTCATGAAGATTCCGTTTTCTGGGGCTAAGTTGTTTGGCCCTCCTCTGGAGGTTATGATTAAAAAATCTGCTGAAGACCGCAAGTTGCTGGCTCCCATCAAGTCGTCTGGGGCCCGCTTCCCTGGTCGCGGCCGTGTTTTCTCCTCATCTTCCAGGGGTAAGGGCAGCACGCCCTTTCGAGGGAGGGGTCGTGGCCGGGGCGCCCCGTTCTTCAACAAGTCCCGGTCTCAGCCTGCAGCTGCCGCTTCCTCTTCCACCCCTAAATCCTGACTTTCGGCCGTCTCCCTCCGGGGTGTTCCCTGTGGGGGGCCGTTTCCGCCACTTCGTCCCTGCCTGGGAGGAGTCTGTCACGGATCTTTGGGCTCTTCGGATTGTGAAGGAGGGGTTTTCCATCACCTTCTCGTCCCCACCTCCGGACTTTTTCCTCGCTACACCCCTGCCTTCCTCCCTGGTCAAGAGACGGGCCTTGCTGGCTGGAGTTCAGGACTTGCTTGCCAAGCGGGCCATCCGCCCGGTCCCGCCCTCTCAGAGGGTTGCGGGCGTCTACTCCATCCTTTTTCTGGTAAGGAAGGTTTCTGGGGATTTTCGGCCAGTTTTGGATTTGAAGTGGTTGAATTCTTATATTCCACATACTAAATTCAAAATGATCTCTCTGCAGGAAATTCTGCCTCTTCTGGTTCAAGGCGAGGTGGTGGCTTCTCTGGATCTCCTCGACGCCTACCTCCATGTCCCGGTCCATCGGGTTTCTCAGTCCTTCCTCAGGTTATGCGTTGGTGGTTCCCACTATCAGTTCCAGGTACTTCCGTTTGGCTTGTCGTCTGCCCCGAGGGTGTTTACTAAGATCCTGGCTCCCCTGGTGGGTATTCTTCACCGGGAGGGGATCAGGGTTTTTCCTTACCTGGACGATTGGTTAATCTCTGCCTCTTCTTTTTCCAAGGAGATGCTGCACGTCGGAAGGGTCTGCGAGGTTCTCTCCTCCCACGGCTTCCTGATCAACGAGCAGAAGTCCCATCTATTCCCCACTCAGGACTTGGCCTTCATTGGGGGTCGACTGGACATGGTGCTGGGGAAGGTGTTCTTGCCTCTGAGTCGCCGGGACACTTTGTGGCGGGATCTGGGGTCCCTTCTGGCTCAGGGATCCGCTCCTGTTCGCCTCTGGCTAAGGGTTCAGGGCCTAATGTCGGCAACCATCAATGTTCTCCCCTGGGCTCGCCTCCACCTTTATCCCTTGGTCAACCATTTGCTTTCCTTGTGGGATCCCCGCTCGGGGGATTACGAGTTCCTGGTCCCGATCTCCCCTCAGCTTCGTTCGGAGTTGGGTTGGTGGTTGGTGGAGTCTCACCTCTCCGGGGGTCTTCCCTTCTTGATTTCCCCTTCCCGGGTGGTCACGACCGATGCCAGTCTCCTCGGCTGGGGGGCGACCTTGGGCTCAGGGTCGGTCCAGGGTCGTTGGGATCTCCTCCAGTCTCGCTGCTCCTCGAACTATCGGGAGTTGAAGGCGGTCCTCCTGGCCTGTCTTCATTTTGCTCCCTCTCTCCAGGGTCACCATGTCTTGATCAGGACGGACAACCAGGTTGTGAGGAGCTATGTCAACCATCAGGGTGGGTGCAGGGTTCGCTCCCTTTGGTTGCTGACTCAGGAGTTGTTGTCTTGGGCGGAGTCGTCGGTCCTGTCCCTTCGGGCTGTCTATCTCCCGGGGTCCGACAATGTGGAGGCGGATCGTCTGAGTCGGATCTTTCCGTCTTTGTCCTGTCTCTCCCTGTCTCCGGTGGTGTTTCACCGCCTGGTGTCTCGCTTCGGTCTGCCTCTGGTGGATCTGTTCGCGGACGAGGAGTCGGCCCTCCTGCCCCGGTTCTGCTCTCTCCTCCCGGTTCCGGGGGTGTGGCGTGTGGATGCCCTGTCGTTCCCTTGGCCCTCCGGTCTCCTGTACGCCTTTCCCCCCATCCCCCTGATCCCTCGGGTCCTCTGCAAAATTCGCTTGGACGGGGCCAGGGTGCTTCTGGTGGTTCCCGGCTGGGTTCGCCGCCCCTGGTACCCTCTCCTTTGCGAGCTGGCGGTTCAGGCCTGCTGGCCGATCCCGGATCTTCCCTTTCCTTTGAGGGGCCCCCCGCTCCCGGGGTCGGTGTTGCGCCAGCTCCATCTGCAGGCCTGGCTCTTGAGCGGGTGACGTTGCTTTCCCGTGGTTGCTCTTCAGGGGTGGTGGATTTGCTGCAGGGCTCCCGCAGGTCTTCCACCTTGTCCTCCTATGCCCGGCACTGGTCTTCCTTCTCACGTTGGTGCGGTCTGCAGAGTGCTGATCCCGCCTCCGTGGATCCCTTGCGGGTCTTGGATTTTCTTGCTGAGGGGTTTTCCTTGGGTTTGGCCCCTTCTTCCCTTAGCGCCCAGTGGGCGGCCTTGCGGGCTTTCCGCAGTCCGGATTTCGACGGGCTGGATTCTCTGGTGGCTCGTCTGCTCCGGAGTTGTTTTCTCCGTCGCCCTCGGACGCTCTGCCTGTCTCCCCCTTGGGATCTCCCCCTCGTTCTGCGGGCCCTTCAGGGTCCCCCCTTTGAACCCCTGGCCTCGGTGGCCCTGGGGTTTCTCACTTTTAAGGTGGTTTTCCTGGTTGCCATTGTGTCCGCCGGTCGGATGGGGGAGCTGGGTTTGTTCCTTCGCTCTCCTCCCTTCTTGCGGGTTTTGCCTGACCGGCTGATTCTGCGTCATGACCCCCATTTTCTTCCCAAGGTTCCTTCCTTGGTAAACCGGTCTCGGGAGGTGTCGTTGCCTTCTTTCCCTCCCGACGCAGATCCTTCCCTGTCCTTGCTGGATGTCCGGCGTGCTGTTTTGATTTACCTTGAACGCACGTCTTCCCTTTCCCGGTGTGATAACCTGTTCGTTACTTTCGGTCCCGTTCATTCTGGCCAAAAGCCCTCTCTTTCTACCTTGAGTCGCTGGCTTAAACAGGCTATCCTCCTTGCCTATGCTTCGCTGGGTTCGGTTGTTCCGGTGGGGGTCCAGGGTCGTTCCACTAGGAGTGTGTCTGTGTCCTGGGCCTCCTTCAAGGGTGTCTCCACTGAGGAGATTTGTCGGGCGGCGACGTGGTCGTCCCCCCACATGTTCATGGAACATTATCGTGTTGTCTTGGGTGGTTCTGTTCCTGGGGACTTCGCTGGGGCCGTTCTGAGTGCTGGTGCTGTGGCTCCTTGATGGCCTTTTGTTTCTGTCTTGAATCAGGTTTCCTGTTATTCCTGTTTTCTTTTCGTTTGTGCTGAATAAACCTTGTGTTGGTTTTCTACTTCACCGTGTGGTGTTGTTTTTTCACAATGAAGCCTCTTTGGCTTGGGTATTTGCTCACTATGTTAGTCATGTGGCGAGGAAGACTAACGAGGAGGTAATGCCCCGGTTACTTACCGGTAATCTTCATTACTCCGAGTATAGTCTTCCTCGCCACATAAGTTCCCTCCCCTCCTCCCTGTCTGGCTATCGGCTTCATTTTTTGCTTGGTGGTTCAGACTGTTGGTTGGGCCGGCCCGCCTCTTATAGAGGTCAGGGGTGACTGGTCGGCCATGTTGGGAGGGGATGGGAGGCTTTTTTTTACTTTGGAGGGTTCTGTCGTGGAGCTGAAGCTCACTATGTTAGTCATGTGGCGAGGAAGACTATACTCGGAGTAATGAAGATTACCGGTAAGTAACCGGGGCATAATTGCACATTTGAAAAGGTGGGGGAAAGGGTATGTAGCCGAGTGCCCATGTCACACAAATAATTTCAACCCTTGGCTAATTTTCTCCCTCTCCTAATGTATTTTCGTTCCCGTTTAAAAGAAGAGCTAGCACAAAATGATAAATAAACCCCTTGATAAAGCACTGAATAACATACAGTTGCATTGATAGATGTGATCGTCCAGCATTTAACAAATAATCTTAAAGAAAAATGGCTATTCTTGAATTTCATGTGTGACAATGAAACTATGGGTCTTGTAGGCGCACTTGCACAAAACCACATTTAAAGTAATAAAGGTTTCATAAAACAATCACCAAAATATTTAAGAATTACAATTGAGCATAATAGAAAACTTTGACTTGAATAAGCTAAAAGCTTTTTCAAAAACCTACTACACACAGAATCATGATTTCCCCCGTTATACAGAACTAAAAAGTGAATCACTGCTACTCGTGCCACAAGATAATTACCTCAACTCCCAAATACTTAGCAAGCATTACATATCTATTGTAAGAGGTTCATTGTATTCCTTCATTTCATTAAAGTCCAATCCTAACATCAAAGCTTTTCATCTGACTTAGCAACGCTAAAACTCGAGCTGAATATTCAACCTAATATTTAAAAAATAAAGGCCACAAATAGCTCCTAAAATGGAAGTAGACAATTAAATGGAAGCTTGCTTCATTTCAACTTTCAACATGCAATGACACTTGTATGTCTGAGCCACAACTGACCTCAATGTGAATTTTCTAATGTAGTCTGTGTATTGCTCGGTGTACTTTCTCTTTATTAAACATTTACAATTTAACCTCTAATAAGTCACTACGGTTTCAAATTAACTTTTTCTTAGGCTTATTCTTAGAAGGAGATCAAGGACTCTGGCCTGTGTTCCTGAAGGGAGAATAAAGGGTATTCAAGGCACTGCCCAAGGTCGGCACATTCTTGCATAGCAATGATCCGGTTAATCAGCTCTGGGAAACCACCTTTAGTCCGCGACTGTCACAGACTGGGGAATGGGCGCCGATGCAGCAAAATACACACAACTTTGTGAAGGGAGCTGCAGAGCGCCAGCAACCAGCAGTAGGTTTGCCGGGTCTGAAGCTACAGCGGTAATGTGGTTGAGAACTCAAGACTGCTTATTGCGCTCCAAATTACAAAAATGCGTGCTATTTTTAAGCGAAGCATATGCAGGGCAGCATTTTCATTTCCAACAGTATTTTTGTGGGGACTTAACAAAATTGGTGTATTTCATCTTTTTAAAGGCAGGAACATTCGTATAATCATAATCTATATTTATGGTACTTGGTCATTATTATCTTTACATGCTGCCTCTGTGAGGGACTTTCATCATGGTTTTACACAGTGTCTATGAAGAGTTTGGGTATTTATAGGATCAGTTATGACCTTTGTGAGCATCATCATACACCATTCTTATTCAAACATTAATTTTGCATGTAATTGCTAGGGAGATATGGTCTATTGGCTACATTGAAATCAATGGAAATAATCACACTATGTGCTACTAGACAACATTGATGATTCCATCATTTAATTTATCCATGTGTTAATTCCTTATCTCTAGACCTGGGTGAAATTTCATTATGCAGAGTAGTCATAGGTATTGCAGTAATTTCACTTTACTCTGTCCGTTCATATATTCATTTGTAATTTGGCACAGAAATCCTGCTGCAGGAGCACAGGAACGATTAATACAGCGAGCATGAGTGGTTGTGGACTGCTGCTGTTCAGGATCTGTTACATTTAGTTTAGTTTAGTTTTTAAATTTGTACTGCGCGACAGCTACCCAACAAAGGGTTTCCCGGCGCGGAAGGCAGGTCAAGGCGAAATAGAACGAGCAAGTTCTATTTATCAAACAACCTGGGCCCTCATTTATGAAAAGTGACGCATCGCTGCGTGAAAACAGCGATGCATCACTTTTCACTGCGCACTCCTTGCGACACCAATGATGCGTCATATTTAATGTATGACGCATCATGTCGCAAGGACTTACAGATACGTCAGTATTTCTGACGCATCTGGAAGCGCAAAAGTGACTCATTGCTGGAGTGTGTCCCAAAAGTGACACAACTCCAGCAATGCGTCCTTTCACATGGGGAAAGCCCCATGTGAAAGGGCTTGCGTCAGTCTTACACCTGCTGTGAGGCAGGCGCAAGATTTTGATGCAACAGAATCCTAAAAGTGACGCATTGAAATCTCATAGATTTCACTGCGTCACTATTACGAGGCTTTTTGCGGGGGAACGCCCCCTCTGCATACATTATACCTGACGCAGGTATAATGTGGCGCAGGAGTTTAAAAAGGGACTCATCTACCTAGATGCGTCACTTTTTAAATATGGCGCAATGAGGCGCATTTTTTACACCGCTGGTGCGTCACAAAAAATGACGCACCGGCGCCACAAAACTGATGCAAGGCCTTCATAAATAAGGCCCCTGGTGCGTCACAAAAAGTGACGCACCGGCGGTGCAAAACTGACGCAAGGCCTTCATAAATAAGGCCCCTGGGGCCTTATTTATGAGGCCTTGCGTCAGTTTTGTGCCGCCGATGCGTCACTTTTTGTGACGCACCAGCGGCGTACAAAATGTGCCTTGTTGCACCATATTTAAAAAGTGACGCATTTAGGTAGATGCGTCACTTTTTAAACCCCTGCGCCACATTATACCTGCGTCAGGTATAATGTATGCAGAGGGGGCGTTTCCCCGCAAAAAGCCTCGTAATAGTGACGCAGTGAAATCTATGAGATTTCACTGCGTCACTTTTAGGATGCTGTTGCGTCAAAATCTTGCGCCTGCCTCACAGCAGGCGTAAGACTGACGCAAGCCCTTTCACATGGGGCTTTCCCCATGTGAAAGGACGCATTGCTGGAGTTGCGTCACTTTTGGGACACACTCCAGCAATGCGTCACTTTTGCGCTTACAGATGTGTCAGAAATACTGACGTATCTGTAAGTCCTTGTGACATGATGCGTCATACATTAAATATGACGCATCATTGGTGTCGCAAGGAGTGCGCAGTGAAAAGTGATGCATCTCTGTTTTCACGCAGCGATGCGTCACTTTTCATAAATGAGGGCCCTGGTGAAGTGACGCACCGGCGAAGTAAAAGTGACGCAAGGCCTCATAAATGAGGCCTTAAGTACTTTCACTTCTGTACGTCTCTTGAATCCACCATGAATGTATTCAACATGTTTTCAGAATGATCTTTCAATATTGCATGTTCAGGCAACAGCTATCGGAGTCAAAGTACAAGGAGGTATTAACATTCAGCAAATGCACTTTAAATAAAACGAAATAACATGCATGTATTTTTATTATTATTTACAGGATTCATTTCACAAAACAATCTGCTGTGCTGTTTTCCAAACGTATGCGCAAAGATAAATGAAACTTTCAAGTTGAATCTATTAGGGGGATGATATAGTGATAGAGATGGCGATGTTATCTAGACCGCCTTTGCTACTCTGTTCGAAACTTATTGTGAGAAAAAATAATATACAAAAACAGAATCATGCTTAACTGAAACAGATTTGAGGTGAAGGCTCAAGAGTGCCGACTAGTGGAAGTCAAAATAATTACAATCGCAAATAAGTGAATAAACTGAAAAATTGCTTTGTATGTGCATAACCACAACTCCAAATCTGTACCATATACGGAGGCAATGAAATCAGCTCAGGGCTTTTTGCAAGGATTTTCAGTGATTAAGATCACTCCCAGATTTTGAAAGCGATAAACTGGCAGGAATTAGCTTTGCACTACCTCGGACTGGGCTAGCCTGGCAAATGATGAACGAGAATAGGGAGTGTTAAAGACTGCTCGTCTTCTCCAGAAACTTCAGCAACAACTCCCTTAAAAACGTTGGTAGTTGGATATTGTGAGTACCTTTGCAGAGTTTGCTGAGAGGTAGATCTGTTAGTGGGTAGTGGGAAAGTATCTGCCCAGAGAGTCAAGGCCATTTTTAAGTTTCCTATGATTATTTTTATAAGTTTCATTTGTGTAGGGAGCTGGATCTCTATGTAGTGTACCAAAACGAAGAACACTGTACAGAGTGTCCACATTATAAAATACTAACGCTCTATTTGTGTTAGTGTGGGTGAGCAGTTGGGCTTAACAGAAGCTAGTGCTAAGCATTTGTTGTACTCACAGAGGCAATAAATGAGACACACACTCAAGAATAAATCTGATACAAATTTGCAACAATAATATTGATTTTTATATAAGTTTTTTAGACCAAGAACGTGTATTTACAGTAAGTACTTTTAAAGTAATGAATGTTTCGAGTTCACAAAATGAATCGCATTCATGCTCAATTAAACATAATTGAAATCAATGGGGAAAAAGACAAAAATGCATATACAATTATACAGTTGACTTTCAAGGTTGACCTCTTGGATATCAGTAGTTAGCAAGATCAGGTCTAATGTTCCACCAGCAGATTCTCAGCAGAGGCCCAGATTCAGCAATGAGTAGGGTGCTGATGTAATTGGTAGCTGGTGCACTACAGGAGAAAGAGCCACGTAAAAATTCACTGTGCGCGGGGACTTAAAGGTAAATCAGAGGGGACCCCTTCAAGGGAGCATGTCACAAGGGCATCAGTACCATGGGAGCACAGATGGATCAAAGTTATTGGGGCCAGTTGATGCAGGTGCAGAGCAGATATCTCAGCCGGTCAGTGTATATCAAGATTTTCTCACAGTGAGGAGCAGGCAGCTTGGAGAGGTGATTTTGGGAAAGCTGGGCCACTCATAAAATGGGTATCAGGGGAATTGATATCTCTCGATAGGTGCTTGCTTCCTGGGCAGTTGGAGTCCAGAGGGTACTTTTTATCTTGGTGCAGGTTGCAGAGGTAGGCCCTGGTGTCCTCCAATTTAGAGGGGGATAGATCTGACTCTTCAGAACTGGTGTACAACTTTTGGTCCAGGGGCTGTCTCAGAGTCACCGGGGAGCAGTAAATCACTAAACAAAATCCGGAGCCTTCAGTACAGTGCCTGCTGTCACAAGGGAGCTTCCATGGCAATTTGTCGAAGGCTGGAGGTGCTTCAGGGTTTTTGGAGTCCTCATAGTGGCAAAACAAGGCAGCAAACCATGAAGGACAAGTCCTTAGGGTAGTAGGTAGGTTTTGGAGCCATTTTCTCTGCAACAGGGCTTCAGATCACTGACAGCAGCTCTTCTTGGTCCGTTTCTTCTTTGTGTCCATCAAATCTTAGTTCAGGGTCCAAGGATGCCACCTAAGTACTAAATTTAGAGGTGTTAAAGGGAGTGAAAAGTAGTAGCTGATAGGCTACCTACCTTTTGATTGCCCACAACCTCTAAGCAACCATATACTGTGGAAAGGGGCACTACCCTGACCCTAATTGGTTAATTCCCTCACAAACCAAGGGTTGTTGGCTGACTGGGGACTCACTTCCTAATTGACCTAATTGTCCGACCTGTTTTACTACCAAATGTGGAGCAGGACAGAGGGAGTTGGCATCCCCAACTATTTGGGGAAGCCTGGGTTGCACATGAAAGGTGTCACTGCCTTGGAAGCTTCCTCTGGAAGACCATTCCGGCCTGGAGGAGGCCTGAAGCACCTCCGCCAACAGCAGACTTTGCTTCAGGCCTCTGAGAGCGCAGGATCTCCGCCTATGAGGTCAGACACATGTTTTGTTATGTCAGGCTGATTATGACTAGTCAGAGACCACACCAGTGCTTGGTAGGTTTCCAGGGGACCCTCTTAAAGGTCACCTGTGTGCATGCATTAATATATCCATCACTGGCATCAGTGAGGATTTATTAAAATGAGATGCTTAGTACCAAACATCGTAGGGTACAGTGAAGCCATCATGGAGCAAGGAAACTCGTAATGACAGTATCTAGCCCATGTATTCTCTATGGCTTACCTGTGCACTTACAATATCCAAGAATGGACTGGATATTTTGGGGTCATAATGCTCATTGGTCCCCTAAGTTGTATAGGAATCCAAATGATTGTGCAGTGGTCTTTGATTTAACCCTTTCACTGCAAGGCCTTGTCCCCCCGGTGCCATGCCCTTTTTTGACTATTTGGGCTGGTTCTCGCCAAGGCCCCTATAACTTTTTGTCCACATAAAGTATCCATGGCAAATTTGCGACCCTTTCTTCCAACATCCTGAGGATTCTAAAGATCCCCAGGGTTTGTGGATTCCTATTGAAGGGATGGAGAAATTAGGCAAAATACAGCTAAATCTGGAGGTTTGGGCGGAAATTGGAAAAGGTGCTGAAGAAGACAGCATAATTTTTTCCCTGCAAATGATATCAACAAAGTGCTTGTGGCGTTGGAATCAAAATCTTCCCAGCTTCCAGGAACAGGCAGACTTTTGACAGAAAACCAACATTTTCTACACAGTTTTGGAATTTTACTGGAACATAGCCTATTTTTCCTATTTTTGTGATTTCAACCTCCTTCCAGTTAGTGGTAGAAATGGGTGTAAAACCAATATTGGACTCTGAAAACCTATGCATTCCTGAAAATACAACTCAATTCTGAATTTAGCAAGGGTTTATTCGTGTAGTTCCTACAAGGTTTTCCTATGAAAAGTAATAGTTTAAATAAAGAAATATTGAATTTGAGGTTGAAAAAAACAACCATTTGTGCCTACATGTGCATCTGTAATTTCTTTTAACTTTGCTAGATTTTTTAAAGCAATATACTGTTACATTTGGGGGACCCTTCTGATTTTGGGGATATATCGGGCTTGTAGATTCACCAAAAAACTAAGGTACCCAGAGCCAATAACTATGTTGCACCTTGCAATGGTTTTTCATTGTGTACTTGGGTATACAGCAATCCATTTTGGTAAAATATAAAGAGTGAAAAATTGGTATCAAGGAAACCTACAAAATGGGAACAAGATATGGAATTTAAAAGCTGTGGTTATTGGCACACATCTAAATTTGTGGGTAGCCATACTAACAGCTGAATTAAGGGGCATTTTTCAAAATGTCTCCAATTTTACACACTGTCTTACATTTGCAAGACAGAAATGCATAGAAAGACAACTGGTAATAACACGTGTTCTACTATTCTGTGTTCCCCTTAGCCTTCCAATAAAAATGGTACCTCACTTGTGTGGGCAGGCCTAGTTACCGCAACAGGAAACGGGTCAAAAAACAACATGGACACATCACATATTTCCACTGAAAACTGACCCTTTTCTTGAAATGTGCCATAGCTGTTAAATTTTAGCCCTAGCTCAGGCAGCACCTGGAGAAACCTTGCAATCGTGTACATGTTTGGGAACTAGAAACACAGGGGGAATCCATGATGGGGTGACTTATGTAGCTTTCACCAGGTTCTGTTACCCAGAATCCTTTGCAAACCTCAAAACATGTAAGTAAAAAACACATTTTCCTCATCTTTCTGTGGTGGAAAGTCCTGGAGTCTGGAGAAAGCCACTAACTTCCACCTATCCAGCATTCCCCCAAGTCTGCTGATAAAAATGGTACCTCACTTGTGTGGGTAGGCCAATTTCCCGCAACAGGAAATGGCCCAAAATGCAATTTGGATGGATCATATTTTTACACTGAAAGTTTACCCTTTTTTTGCAAAGTGCCTACATGTGGATTTTGGCCATATCTCAGCCAGCACCTAAGGAAACCTAGCAAACCTGTACATTTGTGAAAACTAGACACCCAGAAAAATCCAGGATGGGGTGACTTGTGGCTGTCAAAAGGTTCTGTTACCCAGAATCCCTAGCAAACCTCGAACGTTGTGAAAAAAACACATTTTCCTCATGCTTCTTTGATGGAAAGTTCTGGAATCTGCAGAGAGCTACGAATTTCTACACACACAGCAATCCCTCAAGTCTCCCAATAAAAATGGTACCTCACTTGTGTGGGTAGGCCTAGTTCCTGCGACAGGAAATGACCCACAATGCAACTTTAACACATTACATTTTTCCACTGTGTTTTTGCACTGTGCCTAGCTGTGGATTTTGGGGCCTTGCTCAGCCATCCCGTAGGGAAACCTAGAAAACCTGTACATTTTTTTAAAAACTAGACAACCAGGGTAATCCAGGATTACGTGACTTGTGAGGCTGAAGGTTTACATACAGCCAGCCAAAAGTCAGTACACACAGCCAATCAGCCAAACTCCAGTCTACAAACAGAGAAACCATTGCTTGTGTCTACTGATTTTCTACCCTCTTGGGGGCAGATGAGCCTAAAAATAATGCTGTTTTGCCCCCAAGGGAAGGCACAATCAGTCAAAATGTGTTCACAAAAAAAAGGCGAGCAACCCTTGCATAAGTGGCCTCTCCCTGACATGCCCATAACCATATCCCTGGTGCCGAGTGGGATTTCTGCCCCCGGAGGCAGATCGGGGGTTATTGCCCCATCTGCTCCCCAAGGGAAGGGCAGAAAGACTGGAGCTATTTTTTGCAGGAGGGGGCATTAACATCACCCATTATGGGCAGCCTATGCCTCTCTTTCATTAAAAACAAATCCCTGGTGTCTTGTGGGCTTTCTGTCCCACAGAGGGTAGAATTGGGGTAGTAACCCCATCTGCCTCCTGGTAGGGCAGAAAGCATGTCCCTTTTCTGCGGGGCAATAAAGGCATATCTGCGCCCCATTGGAGCAGGAAGACTGCTAATATTTGGGAGGAGCAAGGGTATTATAATGCCCATTTAGAGCATCCTTACCCATAAGTTTGAGCACAAAAAAAATCCCTGGTGTCTAGTCTGCTTTCTGCCCCCATGGGGGCAGATTGGGGGTTATTGCCCCATCTGCACCCTAAGAGCAGAAAGACTGTGTCAATATTTCAGAGGGGTGGAGGATTTTAATGGCCATGTTGGGCAGCTCCCATTCCTAATTTTGCGAGCAAATAAATTATCCCTGGTGCCTAGTGTGCTTTCTGCCCCTTGTCAGGGCAGGTTGGGGGTTATTGCTCACATCTGTGCCCCAGTGGGTCAGAAAGACTGTGCCAATGTTTTGGAGGGGTGGTAGCATTCTAATGCCCATTTAGGGCTGCCCCAACCCTACGTTTGCACACAAAAAAAATTCCTGGTGCCTAGTGTGCTCTCTGCCCCTCTTCGGGGCAGATTGGGGGCTACTGCCCCCATCCGTCCCCCAGGGGGGGCAGAAAGTATTATTGTTGCCAAAATTTAATGGGGGGAGCAAATACCCTTGCCTAAGTGGACGCTCTCCCATCACTGGTGTCCAGTGGGTGGAACCCTGCTTAGGGATCGCCCTCTTGCGCTGATCCCCAAGCATAGAGATTCTCCCTTTTCCAATGATATCTCTCCAGTTTGCCTACATGCCCGGGGGCTAAGATAGCCCTCTGCGCATGTAGGCAATGAAATTGAAATGAGCCGAGCGGCTCATTTCAGTTTCTGTTTCAGTGTAATGATGTTGGCGCGCCATGCGGCTGATCATCACTACACTGACACCAAAAAAAGCCCCAGGTAGCTAGGGAAGCTTTTCCACAGCTCCTGAGGTTCAAAGAAAAATAAAGTAATCCCTATGCTGCTCACAGCAGAAGGATTTCTAACTGCTGTGCCGAGGTCATAATGGGTACATCCTTGGGAAAGCAGCACTACAGCCGAGGACGTAACCATAACGTCCTTGGCATAGAAGAGGTTCAAAGTTGTAAAAAAAAAAAATCACAAACCGATAATGTTACTAGGATCTATGAGGTCACATCAAAGTACTCTCATAAGTTCAACACTTTGTTGTAATGCTAAACTTCTGTCTAATAGTGATATATTCATATTTTAATAAACTGCATTTATAAAGTAATTAAAGTCAAAAAAGAAAGCAAAAAAAAATTATTACATTCCGCTAGTGCTATCTGGGGTAAGCCCAGAATCATTCATGGCGAACTGCAGGTAATGTACAACATAAGAAACACAGGGGGTCTGCCAGGTAATGCAACAAACTCTTATAGAAAATAATGGAGGTAAGGACTTGAACGAACACCCTACCTTGGAGTTCTACACAAGGTAGAGAATACAAACAAGTTAAAACATTTATTAAACTTGGAAAAAGCTGAGAATTTTTTATTGTGTGTCAAACATTAATGTAAATGAGGTTTCTGATAGATAGATTTATAATATTAAATTCTTTTTTGGGGAAGAACCCACATATACACATCTTCTAAAAAAAATAAATCCTAACCACCCTTTACCACTACCCACTTATAAGCTCTAAACCTACTCTTACTATCCCTACACCCTAAAATTACCCTTGCCAACCTTTATCACGAATCACCCCAAGCCCTAAATAAACCATTACCACACTTCACCACAACCCACCCCTTACACCTAAATTCACCCTTACCACCTCTACCACAGCCCACACCTAAACCCGAAAACTACTCTTTCCACTCCATAACCCTAGAATTACCCATACCGTCCTCTACCACTACCACTACCCACCCTACAACCCTAAAATTACCCTTACCATCCTTAAACTTTAAAAATACACTCACCACCCTTTTCCACGTTCCACCCAATACCCTAACATTACCCAAATCACCCTATAAACCCTACAATAATCATTACCATCCTTTAATACAACCTACCCATAAATCTAGAAACTCCTTATCACCCCTAAACCATAAAATAATGCTTACCACCCTTTACAACTACCCACCACCGAACCCCAAAATTACTGTCACCATGAATGTGTCAACTCCCTGGGAGATGGTGGCAATGAGCAATCAGGAGAGGGGCCCATAAGCACATCACTCCCCAGACTTATGATGCACTCACTTCAGGACCTGACCCATCGGAGTTTTGAGTTTTGAAATAGCGGCCGAATGCCACGGGCTCCATTTCTCATTTGGGAATTTAAAACAAGGCATCTATCTCAGGCACAGCTGAACTGATTTTCTCCGTCTTTGACTCATTTTGGTCTTGGTGGCCAGGCCTCCTGGCCTCAATGGGCTTTTACTGTGGGGAGCAGGATTTGCTGGGTCCCTGCACCAGCCTTCCCCTTTGCCTGGCTCATGGTGCTCCTCTCCTACATGTGGGTGCATATTGCACATCTCCTCTGCTACCAGTCAGCAGAAAACCCTCTTGTCTGTATTTCTGAGTGTCCTGGCTGTATTTCAGAGCACCTGGGGGTGGGGGGGAATTGAGTCCAGGCCTTTCCTCCAACTAGTCCTTAGGGTTCAAACAGGAGTCAGGAGCACTGACCCTGGAGAGATCCATCCTAGTGTGTGGGGGGGTAGCCCTATGCAATGTCCATCTTGAAGGGCATCAGGTGGCTTCTTCTAGCTGGGCATCCTTTCCACTGTTGTCATCTCCCAGGTCCAGGGCCTTCTAAGCTGCCTCTTTCTTGTGCATGGGTTTTTAAGCTCCTCCTGTCCGATTAGTGGGGTTTCAGGCCTGGAATTGATGAGCTGAGTCAGAGAAATATGATTAAACCCAAAGTCCCATAAAATGTGAATGTGTGCTGGGAACTGCAAAATCAAACTTGGCGAGCATGATTTACCACAGTTTGATGCCTCGCTTGACTGTGTAGGAGTAAGCTGGGTAAAACTTCAAATTAGGGCAGATTTTGCCCATATGAATAATACATTAAACACACTTAATCTATGAATGCCTTAATCGATACACAGGATGGACCGTCTGAAGAACCAGATGTGGAAACGGAATGCTAGACATAGGTAAGAAACCCTCTCTTTAATTATCTTCAATCCTTTAAATATGTTTCAAACAAAGACAAAAAATTCATACTTTCCCAAGATTATTTTAATCAGCAGGTTAAACTTGTGCATGATCAGCTGCTCCACAGGAAGTGCTTTAAATAAAACAGTTCACATTCCAGAAAAGAAAAAAATGCATTTAAGGCTATTTTTAAGGCAATCTTTAATTAATTAGAAAATAATGCCTAATTTAGATGAGGCACAGCTAGTATGACTGATGCCTAGTTAGATTGTATCAACAGCTATTTATATGTTGCAGAATAATAGCGCACATTTATTTCTCTCCTTCTCTGTGTTGCTGGATTATTCCACTTCAGGAAAAATCATTGAATAGGAAGCTTACACTGTGGTGTTTGCAATGCAATAAGTGTGTTTGTTCGGGGAAGCAATATTTAGGTTGGTTCTTTGTTCTGCAACTTTTTAAAGGTCCCCGCCAATGTTTATTATGTGTCATTCATTAGCCAAACAAACCATTTTATTGCTGAGTTAAATAAAATGTCAACTTGTTTCCATGATTAGTCAGGCATGGGCTACTAATGAGGTGCATTAGGCAGCAGGTTCTGTAGATGTATTAAACTTACCAGAAGATTGATTGGTTTCCATGTTTGCAACATTGCTAGATTAACAGTCATGTCATCACAGACCATGAAATGAGTGTGGCTTCTGTATTCTGATACGTACGTGGAGATGAGTCAGTCTTTCAGCATATTGCTTGGTAGACATACTCCATGCTAATCTATTTATTCATTTATGTTTAGTAATTTGCTTTAGTCCCTTTAGAGAGTGACCTTATGTTAGTCTTCTTTCATATTTTATCCTTTGTCTGTTTTATTGACACTGATTCCAAATTATCTGATTACCTTTCACTACCTATAGTCACTATTATTTTTAATTAACCCATGAATTTGTACACTGGAATCCTTGTCTCACACCGGTTTGATTATTAGCCATGGAATAAGGGTAACAAACACTCAAAAGATCTTAGGAAGACTTAGACAGCCCCTTTCTTGTGCATCGGTTATCTTAATTCGTCATTTAGAGTTTTGACACATTCAATTGATTGAATACAGAATGTAAGCGTTCTTGTCATTCATTACAACTCTGCAGTGCAGCTATTGAAGAACAGCTGGGAACTAAATGAAACACTGATAGTGCTGTTGAAAGTATTTTTCACTTAGCATGCTAGACTTTATTGACATGGATAAGGAAGGTATTTTTCTCTTATGGCTTAGGAAGACATTTGTTGATTTATAGAAAATTTGTCATCATTCTAACTTCTCAAGCACTTACAATATGGTTTACCAGATCCTAGTAGAGGATCAACATCTTTACTAGGTTAAAAGCACCTTAGAACCCACCACAATTCCTTTTTTTATTAAATGTTTTTATTACGTGGTAAATTGAGCCTATAATAACAAATTCATCACCAGCAATGAAACAAAACAAGCAATGTCATTCCACAAATTAGGAGATTACCTAGGTGTCATTTTAAAAAGACATAACAAAAAACTGACATTAGAATGCTAGCCTCCTAGTAATATAAATAATCTACTAATCATGCAAGTTTACAGTGCTAAATGAACAAGAGCAATAAAGCCACAAATTTGTTTAGAAGTACTATTCCAACCTTCTAAAATAGGCAGGAAAAGCTTTAGCCACATAATTAAAATATAGTCATTAAAGTGCATACAACAATCATCCCTGGTGCAACATAGAATGTGCAAAAGTGCTTATAATGTAAGACAGAAAACAGCTTGAGGCAACTGCAGAAGAGAAGATCTCCATACTAACAAATTAATATTTCCTGCTGCTCTCATATGCTAATATCCCCTGCTGTGCATAGCTAGAAATACCCTCATTATCGGTTTGGTTAAGCCTCTTGGCATACATATATCCTAGATGTCGCATCCTACTCATTTGTATTTGCCAATGATCAAAAGATGGACAACTGCCATACAAAAAAAACTTCTGTTCGGATCACTTAAAATATTCAGTATCTGTCAATACCCGAAAAAGTCCTACCAATAAACTAGGCTCCATCCTTTTAGATGTTCTTTGAGATAGAAAAGTGAATATCTGGTGGCAAAACAAATACAAGGCGAGAGAAGTAAATAAAATGTAGCTCCCTGTGCTATTGCGGACATCTAAAGCAGTTATTGGGGACAATAGGGAAGCATCTCTTTAATAATTGTGGTATA
Source organism: Lissotriton vulgaris (assembly GCF_964263255.1). Lineage (NCBI taxonomy): Eukaryota > Metazoa > Chordata > Amphibia > Caudata > Salamandridae > Lissotriton > Lissotriton vulgaris. The sequence continues at coordinate 909,631,895 of NC_141698.1, forward strand.
TACAGAAGAGCCCATCTAGCAAAAAAAAATCATAGGTTTGAAATTAGCCACCCTAAACAGTTAATGCCCAAAGACGAAAATGTCCATCCACTTTTTTTGAGAGATAACGCATCCAGTGACTGATGCAATGTTTTGGAGACATCTTGGGATATAGCAATGCTGGAGATGCCGATGCAACACTTTGTACCAACTCCTTTCATATTATGCTTATTAAATTATTTAAAAAATTCACCGTAGATAAATCAAAAACAGGATTAAGATTCTGCAGACAGCTGGAAATTTGAGCATAACTGAACCATAAGGATGGATTTTCTTATGGTAGCTGACCTAATTGCTTCCAGATCTTCCATCTACCACCCACTAATACTGAAGTCAGCTGGAGTAGCAATCCCCAGTTTGTTACAAAATGCAGTTGTGGGTTGAGGAATACACAAACTCAGGCTATACTAATCCTGTAAAGAAAAAACGGTTTAAGCATATTATATCTAGTTTTCTAGGAAAAAATTTAGGATTTCAGAAAAAATGGTAACAGTGGCCCTAATTACTGCACCATCAATCTTAAAAAAAATGCATCATGGTAGAGTGGTTCAGCAATTAGATGTGTATGATGCCTGGGGTCCTTGTCTAATTGAGTAGCCGACAAATCAATACCTGGGTATTGTTGTCTCCATACAAATCTACTAATTAAGCTACCCACTTCCTGAAAAAACTTCCTGCTAAGTCAAATAGGAGCATTTGAAACAAAAATATTAAAAGGAGTTAGATGAACATTTTAATTAAAGCAACTCAGCCTATGATGCACAAGGGCAAAAACTAACAAGACTCCAACATTCACTTAACCTCATACAGATCAAGGATGTTGGAGATAAAAAAGTTGCTAAGCTACCTAATAGGTTGAATAGGTCCCCAATGCTGCCTCAGTACAGTTGGGAGGTCCTCCGCAGAAGCATTAAACACAATTTCTGATTTGTTATTTTTGTTTCTATAGCCCCTGGTTAGGGTAAACTTATTGAAGTGTTTTTTTAATATTAGCTTCAACGGTACCTAGGTATATAATAATGTTGTCCGCAAAAAGTTTTACCTTGGACATACCGCCACTGGAGTTAAAATGGAGTCATCATTTCATAAAGCAATGGGCAATAGTTCAAAAAACAAAGTAAATAGAACCGGTGAAAGAGGATACACTTGGCGCGTTCCACATGAAATGTGCACTTAGCCTACATCACTTGAGTTGATGAAAATTGTGGATACTGCTCCTGAATAGACATTCTGAAGAAGGCTTATGAACTGGGTGTGAAAACCAAACCTCCTCAAAATCTCAAATGGAGCCAACCAACTAAGTAGGTTGAAAGCTTTTTCTGCCTCGACCATACTTATGGCAGATTTGGTATCATTAACTGAAATATAGTGTACAGCCTGGATCAGGTAGTTGGTGTTAACTACCATAGACCTATTAGGAAAACAACCATTTTGAACCTCATGAATTAATTTCTGAGCAACAGGAGCAAGATGGTTGGTTAAGATCTTCATTAAAAGTTTATAATCTGTATTCAACAAACTAATAGGCCTCAGTGAAGTGAGATGTTTATCTTTTTTCAGAAGACGTAATACAGTTGTTTGAGCAAATGCTGGGGAGACAAGGCAACCTGCAATAATATCCTTGACGAGATGTATCAAAATAACTTATCAACCTCAAATGGGAATGACATATGGTCTAGTTGCCCTAGTGTTGTCTATTGAGGCTAGAGAAGTCCTAAATTATCTTTCCCATATTGGATTTCCTAGACTTTCCTGCTGTTCGACTGATAACTGAGGAAAAAAAATAATGTTGAGGAAATTTGCATTAGCATTCTCTGTACACTTGAAAAATGCCTGATACAGCGGGGAGTGATGCTTTAAGAATATTTTCCAATTAGAGTCTCTGTTAGTATCGGGCTTAATCAGCTCTGATATCTGATTGGCATTGGCCCAGGATTTTACTGACCATGCCGAAATATGGCCCACATGCTCACTTTCCTCATAAGCCTGCTGAAATGCAGTCTTTTCATTCGCAATTTCCTCATCCAAAAAGATATCCCAAATCTTATTTTTAGCCAGTTTTAATAATTCACTGGGGAACGGAGAAGCTACATTTAAACCATCCATGATATCCTTCTCTATATTGGCCTATATTACCTCAATCAAAGCACGCTTGGTCATCATTGAGTTTGTTTTAAACATCATTTCCTGGCTCCAAATGCAGGCCTTAAATGCTTCCCAAATATTTAATCGGGAGGCCGAATTTTGCATTGAGTCCACACAAAAAAAGTTATCAATTTTCCATTTATCCTGATAGCTATCGAAATACAATCTTGTGCTTCTTAAATTACCAGTACTGATATTCAATTGAAGAGAAACCAGAGTGGTCAAAAGAGCTAAACCCAATATGTTGAGAATCAAGTCTGTTGACATGAGTTGAGACAAAGAAAAATCAGTCAATAAATGCAGACTTATAGAATTTAGAGAAGCATCCATAAAGTATAACATCTGCATTTACGATACGTCAGGATCTAAAAAATCATATTTATCTTTTAGCTGAACCATCATAAAAGCAGATTTATAGTTTAACTGTTTCCTATCCCTGCACAAGGCATTGAGCTGGATATTCTGCAACAGATTAAAATTACCAGTGATGATAATTTCACCCCTGGCGTCCATCAAACCAGAATACATTTTTTTAAGAGCATCCACCTCGTCCTCTATTGGGCCTTGAAAAATAGTAAAATTAATATGTGGGGAATCCAAATTTGCAACCATGAAAGCCAACATCCCTGTGTATTCCTATTGATACTCTCAATTATCCAGTCGAGGGATCTAGAAAAAAAGATTTCTACCCCCTACCTGACATCCCCACTGATATAGAAAAGGCACGAGAAAAGCACTGGGGAGTATTTGGTTTTGAATGAGTTGCTTGCCAAAAAATAACACTCAGGATATTGAGTTTTAACCAACTAACAGCGGCCATATATTTCCATCTGCTGCCTAACCCATTAATATTGCAAGAGATCGCCTTCAAAGATGCAGCCATTCTTGCCTGGCAATATACAAGCTCCTACCACTTCTTCTGAAAAAACTTCAACCTGAGCAATAAAACACATTTGTTTACAAAATAGCTGCACAGTGCTGATCCCTCCTATCTGGCTGGAACCCCCAGGGCCCAGACCCACCACCACCCCAAAACCAGGCACCTCTAGGGCCCCCCTACTTGAATCTCCAGGACTCCACCTGCTTTGATCCTGGAATCCCCCGTATCTTCCCACATTTGGCAATAATGATTGGTGCATCTGCCATCCCTCATTCTTTTTCATTTTCTTCCCTCTAGGAATATTTCTTTTAAGAATCCCATTGCCTTCTCAACTGTTATGAAGACATTGAACAAGACTTTTATACAGAACTTTTAGCTTTGCGGGCTGGATAAACATTGCCTGTGCCCCTAAATGTTAAAAGGATGGTAGCAAAGTCTTAAATTCTTTACTCTGTCAAGCCGAGTCTACTGTCATGTCCGAAATGATTTTAATTGAAAATTCTTTCTCAATTTCCAAAGTTTTCCCATGGATTGCCTTACTTAGAAACTTTTCTTTGATCAGGAAGTTTGCAAAATATATTTAAAATGGGCATGGGAATGTTGCATTCAGCGAGGGGGAAAAGTTAAGCCATGAGCGCAGACAATGGTCAGATTCTGGGGCCGATTAGGATGGAGGATTTTCCGCCTCCTCCGGGCCGGCGGAAGCCACCTCCGGCCCGGAGGAGGCGGAAAATCCTCTGCGGACTCACCAAAGACCCACCGCCGCATTACGATGGCTGGTGGGTCTTGGTTTCTGTCCGCTGCTTTTCCGCCGCGGTCGGATTACAACCGCGGCGGAAAAGCTCTCATTTGGCTGGCAGTGTCTATCAGACACCGCCAGCCAAATTAGGAAGCATTAGTAAACATGCTTTTCCGCGGCGGTTTTTCCGCCGTGGAAAAGCATGTGTACTTTTGATTTTGGGGGCCCGTTGCGGGCCCCCAGGGTGTTGGCGGGTGGGGGGTGCACATGGGGGGTACCTATGGTACCCCCCAGCATTTACATGCACAATGCGGCAGGCACCGCGCGGTGCCTGCCGCTTTGTGCATGTAAATGTAAAACATGCACTTTTAACATTGCGGCGGGTGCTGCTTGAAGCAGCACCCGCCGCAATGTTAAATATCCAGGATGTGACCGCCAGGGTGGCGGTCACATCCTAATCGCACATGAGGGAACGCCGCAGCCCCTGCGGACGTTCCCTCATACTCTGGGGTCGCGGACGGACTCAAGTCCGTCCGCGATCCTAATCGACCCCTTAGTGTGTGAGCTGGGGGAACAATTTTTTAATAAAATCATTCATATAGCTAATGGAACCTCCCACACACTCTTTGTGCTTAGGTATTACAGAGATTCTCAGGTTGATTTTCTAACTCCTCCTGCTTGCTATGTATGAGCATCAGTTGGGTTTCCATTTTTTCCATATCAGAAGACTGTAAAAGCTTATCTTCGCATTCAAATATATGATGCTCGCTTTCACCCATCCTGTCAATAGACTGAGAGATTTCCCCTACTAGTCTGGATAGGCAATCCACCGTCTGTCTTGCAATCTCTTGCAGTACATATTTATTCTGCTTTATCTCACTTAAAATCAAGCAAAATTTGTTGCAAAGCAACTGGAATTTCATTCTCCACTATGGCTTTTGAAGTGTTCTCACTTTAATTATTGCCTGTAGAACATAGCTCTGTTGTGCCATTAGTCACCCTGGAATTGTTATCCACCCTTGAAACTCTCCTTGCATTCGGAGTTTCTTCCTGCAGCCCTCTAGTGGCTGGTACCACTGTCTCTTAGGCTGCCTTCTAACAGACAAGCTTTTCTCCCCACCAAGGAAGCTTTATTAGCTCTGATCCCTCCCCCCTAAGCCGTTTTGTAGGTATGTTTCATTCCTGATGTAGAATGGGTTGCCCAAAGGACAGTTATTTCTAATTTACTTTTTTCACAGGATGAGATGCCATATGGTTCCCCATCTTAATATGGCTGCCGAGATAGATCCTAAGAAAAAAAAGCAGAGCAGATTTGCCCACAACCCTAGTACTGCCTTACATTGTACATTAGTAACTGAAGATTTTAAATTTAAAAAAACAATACTGAAAAGATTGGGGACAGTATAAAATAAAAAGCAAGGGTCCTGCCCAATAAAAAGGTGTGTAGGGAACTAATCACTCTCGCATATGAGTATAAGAACTCGAGACTACTGGGGGCACTCAGACTACGTGTGCTGCTCCTTGAATTGCTTTGCTGGATAGGACTTAGCTCACCTGAGGCGGAAAGCCGGGTGATAGTTAGATCGTTTTTAAAATTAAATCATTTATTTTTGGAAATAATTTGCGTCTGTTTTCATTGTTTTTAATTCACTGCACTGACCATCTATCCTACTTTCCGCTTTCCCTCCGTGCTGATACACCCGATTTGGGGTCTGTGGCCGGAGCTGCCCTTGTTTATCCTGTGCACGGTAACTGGCAGAACTACAAGTCCCAGCGCCAGCGCGATGCACACGGGACTACAAAACGAGGGGTGAGCATCCGCTTACGAGAACTCGAGACTACTGGGGGCACTCAGACTACGTTTTCTGCTCCTTGAATTGCTTTGCTGGATAGGACTTAGCTCACCTGAGGCAGAAAGCCGGGTGATAGTTAGATCGTTTTTAAAATTAAATCATTTATTTTTGGAAATAATTTGCGTCTGTTTTCATTGATTTTAATTCACTGCACTGACCATCATTCCTACTTTCCGCTTTCCCTCCATGCTGATACACCCGATTTGGGGTCTGTGGCCGGAGCTGCCCTTGTTTATCCTGTGCACGGTAACTGGCAGAACTACAAGTCCCAGCGTGAGCGCGCTGCACACGGGACTACAAAACTAGATGGCCGCTTCTCCGCACAGCGGACGCGATCAGCGGGCGCACCTCTGTCGTGCCGAAGTCGAGCCTAAGTCCTGCCCGTCTGCGCCCGTCCGCGCCAGACCGGGCCATATGGCCCCCAACCCTGATGCCTGTGCCTTATCAGGTATTTTCATATCTTACACGTCTGAGGACCTGTTGTCCTCTAAACAGGTAGTGAATATGCATTGTTCTGTATGCTCTCCTCCCCATCAGGGGTTTCGCTGCAAGAACTGTAGCTTCTCTTTGGGAAGGATGCGTAGATGTCAAAGGAGAAATTGCCCCCTTCCACAGAGCCAAACGGTTGCTGCTAAAAAAATTTCTACTCCTCCGAAACTTCACTTCTGGAGCATAAATTGTCGTTCCTCCCCAAACATCAAAATCATATTTATGATTTTCTGGTCGACGAGAATCCTGATGCCATTTTCCTAATGGAAACATGGCGTCAGACAAGCTCAGGACCGGATATTGCCTTTGCTATTCCCTCTGGTTATGCCATGGTACATAGAGACAGAGATATAGGCAGGGGTGTCGGTATTGCCATTATATTTAAATCAACCTACAATTGTAAATTTGAGGCTTTCCCGCTTCAGGGATGCGAGTCTGCTCTATTTAAATTAGCCATTAATGCCCAGATGACATTATCGGGTTTACTGATATACCATCCCCCAGGGAATTCCACCTCATGGGTAACGACCTTTTCAGAAACCATTGCCCCATTAGTTTTGAAAGCCGCTAACTTTACTATTCTAGGTGACCTGAATTTGCATTTGGAAGATCCTTTATGTTCAACTAGTAAAACTTTTCTGGCTGACCTAGAAGCGCTTAACATCTTGCTTCGAAATTCTGGACCCACCCATCAAGCAGGGCATTTATTGGATCCTGTTTTATCCAACCTGATGTTTGATTGCGAACCAGCTGCTCGCCCCTTGGAATGGTCCGACCATATGGCTGTTAAATTCTCTCTTCCCTGTTATAGGAAGATAACATCTGACGCTGTCTCTGGTGACAAATCACGTTGTTGGGGCAAACTCAATATTTCAGAATTTAATCAGCACTTAAGCCTTACCTCACCTACCGACAACCCATGTTTCTTGACATCAGAAGCAGTAGTCGTTGACTGGCTAACTTCTGCCGTAAATAAACTTGTTCCTCTTATGCACCTGTATGCCCTGCCACATTGTCATCCTGCAGCGTGGTTTTCGGATAGTTTGAAAACCATTAAGTCTAAATGCAAAGCACTTGAGAGACAATGGAGACGCTCTTATTCACCCGCCGGTAAGGTGGCATATAAGGTAGCTCTCAAAGACTACCATAAACAATGTAAGATCGCAAGAGCCACTTACATTACTAACACCATCTCACATGCCCAGAACTGTCCTCGCACCTTATTTTCAGTGGTAAAAAAACTAACAGGAGCTGACTCTAACCCTGCCCATCCAGCTCTGAATGAGGAACAGTGCAACTCAGTAGCTGATTTTTTTATCACTAAGGTAGAACGAATCTACGATTCACTGGGCATTTGCCCGCTGAATTCAGACCTTCCTTCTCCTCTGCCCCCTGGACCTGCTCCAGATTGTCAACTTCCTATGACAACTACACTCTCTGAGTGGCTCCCTTTTGACGATGCTTCCTTTGCCAATTGTCTTAAGAGCATTAAATCTGAATCGCCCTGTGACCCCCTCCCGGCAAAAATTCTTAAACAACTGGACCTAAATTCGCGTAGGGTATTGATGAAACTCCTAAATACCTCATTGAGAGAATCTTGTGTCCCACAGAAGTGGAAACACGCAATGGTAGTTCCCCTGCTGAAAAAAGTTGGCGCGGATACTACAAATCTATCCAACTACAGGCCTATTTCACTGCTGCCTATCTTCTCCAAAATCTTGGAGAGACACATTAACTCTCAATTATCACATTTAGTGGAGAGTGTGGGATACCTGCATCCATCTCAATCTGGGTTCAGGGCCCACTACTCCACAGAAACCACTCTTTTGGGAGTTACCGAGAATTTCAGACACAGTGTCGATCGCGGGGAGACATCAGCGCTTATCCTTTTGGATCTAAGCGCAGCTTTCGATACTGTGTCTCATTCCATTCGTCTCTCATCCCTTCAATCTCTGGGAGTTGGTGGTTTGGCCCTTACTTGGATAGCTTCTTTTCTAAGAGGACGTACCTTCCAGGTTTTCTCGGCTAAAGCATCATCCAAAATTTGTGCATCGGCGTACGGCGTGCCCCAGGGGTCTATCCTTAGTCCATTACTTTTTAACATCTATATTAGACCCCTGGCCACTATTGTGGAAGGAGCTGGCCTAACGTTATTCTCGTATGCCGACGACACACAGATTATATGGCCGGGATGCCCGCCACCCCCTCCCAACACCAATTCCCTAGGGGAGGAGACAGACACTGGTTTGAGCTTTTGGAAGGCGGGGGGGAGTTACCCCCCGGCCGTATTTATTAAAATATGAAACAAAATTTAAAACATTAAATTAAAACGTTTCATTAATTATGTACAATTTTACTTTCGCTACATTTTGATGAAGACATGTTCTTTGGCTAACCTTATCAGATCTCTAATACAAAGGTTTCCTAGCCGAGTCTAGCATCCTGAAAACGTATACATTCTAAATTAAAATTATACATCCTAGCATTAAGGGCCAACGGCAAGGTCTTAACCGGTGTCAGATCCCTACTACCAAACTCCCGCCCTCATGGTGTGAGTGGCGCATGCGCAGAGGACTTTACCCTCGTTGCCAACTGTAACTTCCCTTGTCGTGGGGGCCCCCTCTCACTCGACGCCATCTTAAAGGTCGTCCGAGTCCCCGTGTGAGGTATCTGTAAGAAGGACAGCGTGGACTCCCCCCCTTCCCCACACTATCTTCCGCCGTCGCGGATATCCGGCCCCCGGGAAATTCGTAGGAGGGGCATCTAGCCGTCTCCCCCCTGGGAGGGGGCTATGGCCGTCTCCCCCTGGGCGACCCATCCTAGTGGGTGCCGCCTACCCATGGGAGGGGCCAATGGCCGCCTCCCCCCGGGCGCTCCCATCCATTCTGGATGGCGCCCCCTCTAGGGACCTTGAAATTACTGCTCACCGATCAGGACCTTACCGCCCGACCAAAAAATAAATACAACAGTTGTTTTACCTACTAAGGGAAGAAAATTCACCTCAGGTGACACATCTTGATGATTCATCAACTTTACCTTTCTACCAAGGGAAAAAGGTCCTAAAGCACAAGACAATTACCTTACTTGATACATTCCTTTACTTTTCTACAAAGGAAGAAAGGCCAATACACATTTATTCAATGCTGAAACAACTTGACTGCATCTCTTTAATACAATCATATCATCAACAAATCACTTTATTCAAAAACATTGCAATAGGGGCTGGAGGGTGGGTCAAAATTGCCGCTTGTTCCGTCGAGAGCTCACGAGCAACGAGTGGTGCAGCCTTCAGAGCACTGGAACAAGAGGACGCTTCTTTGGATTCCCGCTCTTTTATCCGTCTGTGGGAGGGCGGGGACCCTCCTCAGGTACGCCCACGGGGCACGGTCTTCCGAGTGGGTGTCTAGGACAACCCCTTCTGGGCGGGAAGGGCGTGCTCCGGCTACGCCGCTTTGGGCATACCAGCCGAACCACGCCCCCTGCCCAAAATGGTTTCCCGGGGGGATCAGGGCACCCTTCCATACGTTCGGGGGGTCCGAGTGGTCTTCCCTTTCCATATGGCCGGGATGCCCGCCACCCCCTCCCAACACAAATTCCCCAAGGGGAGGAGACAGACACTGGTTTGAGCTTTTGGAAGGCGGGGGGGAGTTACCCCCCCGGCCGTATTTATTAAAATATGAAACAAAATTTAAAACATTAAATTAAAACGTTTCATTAATTATGTACAATTTAACTTTCGTTACATTTTGATGAAGACATGTTCTTTGGCTAACCTTATCAGATCTCTAATACAAAGGTTTCCTAGCCGAGTCTAGCTTCCTGAAAACGTATACATTCTAAATTAAAATTGTACATCCTAGCATTAAGGGCCAACGGCAAGGTCTTAACCGGTGTCAGATCCCTACTACCAAACTCCCGCCCTCACGGTGTGAGTGGCGCATGCGCAGAGGACTTTACCCTCGTTGCCAACTGTAACTTCCCTTGTCGTGGGGGCCCCCTCTCACTCGACGCCATCTTAAAGGTCGTCCGAGTCCCAGTGTGAGGTATCTGTAAGAAGGACAGCGTGGACTCCCCCCCTTCCCCACACTATCTTCCGCCGTCGCGGATATCCGGCCCCCGGGAAATTCGTAGGAGGGGCATCTAGCTGTCTCCCCCCTGGGAGGGGCCTATGGCCGTCTCCCCCTAGGTGACCCATCCGTAGTGGGGGCCGCCTACCCATGGGAGGGGCCAATGGCCGCCTCCCCCGGGCGCTCCCATCCATTCTGGGTGGCGCCCCCCAGGGACCTTGAAATTACTGCTCACTGATCATGACCTTACCGCCACAGGCCGGATAGTTGACCGACTATCCGGCCCCTCCACACCTCCTAAAGGTCATGCCTCCTCAAACCCCTTAGCCATGCTATGAAGTCTCCTATGAGTAAATCATTCCCCTCCCTGGACAGGTGAAACCCCATCATTCAAATAAAAGTGATCACCCCGAATACACCCATGTGGAATGCTGTGCAGATGCGCGGGGCGAAACAGTTTCCCAATTTTATTGTTGACCCTCTTTACCGAGTGGTTCAACGCTGACACAGAGAAACCCCCCCGCCAAACTTTCCTGCGAATCATGTGGGACCAGGCAATTGTACACCCCGGGAGCGTCTTAGCCAACCAGCTGACTGCCGAAATGTGTTCCACTAACACTCGTCTTCCCAGTCTTACCAAGTCATTGCCCCCCAAGTGTACTATGATTATAGATGGCGGTGACCTTTGCCGCCCTAGAAGACCCTCCACAAACGATTGAAAGTGGTCAAAACAGAGGCCTCCCTTCCCATGGAAGGACACTCTAAACCCGTATTCCCCAGATGGGTGAGTCGTGTCACCTGCCATGAATACTTCCCCGGCGCGCCTCACGTATGAGTGGCCCACAACCCATACCACTTGCTCTCCAGTCGGTGATCCTCGACCGCTGGCCCTTCGGTGATGGGTTGATCCCAGATTCCGCCCCGCGTCACAGGCTCGCGAAACTGTAATTCAAGCAAAAGACAACAAGCGTGAGTGCATTTCATCAGTCTTTTACAACATGTGCAGTCGCACATACCTCTTGAAACAGTTCGATGACCAACGGCCTAGCTGTTTCACTTCTACAGCACCCAGACCCCGAGCCGTAGCCTCAGTAGCGGCCCCTATTCTGAAGGAGTGGGTCCCAAAATCGCACGGGTCCATGCCCGCCGCGGCGATTGTAAGTGCTAGCACCCTCTGAAACTGAAATCTCGTCAGAGGGGTGCCATCCTTGTGCCTAAGCAGGCTCAATCAATCAATCAATCAGTGACACTTATAAAGCGCGCTACATACCCGTAGGGTCTCAAGGCGCTGGGGGGGGGGAGCCGCTACTGCTCGAACAGCCAGGTCTTCAGCTTCTTCCTGAAGGAGAGGTGGTCTTGGGTCAGGCGCAGGTCGGTCGGGAGGGAGTTCCAGGTCTTGGCGGCCAGGTAGGAGAAGGACCTTCCTCCTGTAGTCGCTCTTCGGATGCGGGGGACGGCGGCGAGGGCGTGGTTGGCTGATCGGAGGTGGCGTTTGGGAGCGTAGAAGTTGACTCGGCTGTTGAGGTAGCTCGGGCCTTGGTCGTGTAGGGCTTTGTGTGCGTGGGTGAGGAGGCGGAAGGTGATTCTTTTGTTGACGGGGAGCCAGTGAAGGTCTCTCAGATGTCCGGAGATGTGGCTGGTTCGTGGGATGTCGAGGATGAGTCTGGCTGAGGCGTTCTGGATCCGCTGGAGTCTCTTCTGGAGCTTGGCGGTGGTACCGGCGTAGAGGGCGTTGCCGTAGTCCAGTCGGCTGGTGACGAGGGCCTGGGTGACGGTCTTCCTGGTCTCGGTGGGGATCCACCAGAAGATCTTCCGTAGCATGCGTAGGATGTTGAAGCATGCCGAGGAGACGTTGTTGACTTGCCTGGTCATGGAGAGGGAGGAGTCCAGGATGAAGCCCAGGTTGCGTGCATGGTCTGTCGGTTTGGGTGCGGTGCCCAGGGCGGGAGGCCACCAGGAGTCGTCCCAGGCGGAGGGAGAGGAGCCCAGGATGAGGACCTCCGTCTTGTCCGAGTTCAGTTTCAGGCGGCTGGTCGTCATCCACTCGGCTACCTCTTTCATCCCTTCGTGCAGGTTGGCTCTGGCGGCGGCGGGGTCGTTGGTCAGGGAGAGGATCAGCTGGGTGTCGTCGGCATAGGAGATTATGCTGAGGTTGTGTTTGCGTACGATGGCCGCGAGGGGGCTCATGTAGACGTTGAAGAGGGTGGGGCTCAGAGATGATCCTTGGGGGACGCCGCAGATGACTTCGGTGGCCTCTGACTTGTACGGTGGTAGGCGGACTCTCTGTGTTCTCCCGTCGAGGAAGGAGATGATCCATTCCAGCGCCTTGTCCTGGATTCCGACGTTGCTGAGGCGCCGTACTAGGGTGCGGTGGCAGACCGTGTCGAATGCCGCGGAGAGGTCTAGGAGGATGAGGGCCGCTGTTTCTCCGTTGTCCATCAGGGCTCGGATGTCATCGGTGGCGGCGATGAGGGCGGTCTCGGTGCTGTGGTTGGCTCGGAAGCCGGACTGTGAGGGGTCGAGGGATCCGTTCGTCTCGAGGAAAGCGGCCATCTGCTTGTTGACGGTCTTCTCGATGACTTTGGCTGGAAACGGGAGGAGCGAGATGGGGCGGTAATTCTTGAGGTCGGTGGGGTCCGCTGTTGGTTTCTTGAGTAGAGCGCTGAGTTCGGCGTGTTTCCAGCTCTCGGGGAAGATGGTGGTGTCGAAGGATGTGTTGATGATGTCTCGCAGGTGGGGTGCGATGACAGCGTCGGCCTTGTTGAAGACGTGGTGAGGGCAGGGGTCGGTCGGTGATCCGGAGTGGATGGAGTTCATCGTGCGGATGGTGTCTTCGGTGCTGATCGGGGTCTAGGCGTGGAGGGTGGTGGTGGGGGGTGGTTGTTCGGTCATGGTGTGCGTTGGTTGGTTGTTGAAGCTGTTGTGTATGTCCGCGATCTTGTTGTGGAAGTATGAAGCCAGGGAGTTGCAGAGGTCTTGCGATGGGGTGATGTCGTTGTTTCCTGCGCTGGGGTTGGAAAGCTCTTTGACGATGTTGAAGAGTTCCTTGCAGTTGTGTGCGTTGTTGTCCAACCGGTCCTTGAATGCTGTTTTCTTGGCGGCGCAGATCAGCTGGTGGTGTTTCCGGGTGGCAAGTTTGAAGGAGGTCCTGTTGTCCGGTGTCGGTTCCCTTCTCCAGACTTTCTCGAGGGCTCGGCAGTTCTTCTTGGAGCTCTTGAGTTCGTCGGTGAACCATGGGGCTTTCTTGCTGCCGGGTCTGCTGGGCGGGGTCCTCAGTGGGGCGAGTTCGTCTGCGCAGTTGCTGATCCACTTCGTGAGGTTGTCGGCGGCCTGGCTGGGGTTCGCTGAGCTGGCAGGAGGGTGCTGGCTCAGGGAGGTGGCGAGCTGGTCTGCTGTGATCTTGTTCCAGCTTCTGCGGGCGGCCTGTTGCTGGTGGTGGTGGGTCGTTGTTTTCTTGAAGGTGAAGTGGACGCAGCTGTGGTCCGTCCATTGAAGCTCTGTGGCGTGGCTGAAGTCGATGTCCTTGCTGGATGAGAAGACAGCGTCGAGTGTGTGTCCGGCGAGGTGGGTGGGGGTGGGCACCAGTTGCTTGAGTTCCAGGTTGGCGAGGTTGGCGAGCAGGGTGCTGGTGTTGCGGTCGTTGTTGTTCTCCAGATGGAAGTTGAGGTCTCCCAGGAGGATGTAGTCAGCGGAGGGAAGGGCATGTGGGCTGACGAAGTCGGCGATGTCCTCGCTGAATTGTGTGCGTGGTCCAGGGGGTCGGTAGATCAGGGTGCCTCTGAGGGTGGTGTTCGGGTTGTTGTGGATCTGGAAATGCAGGTGTTCGGCGGTGGTCAGGGAGTTGTCGGTGCTGGTCGTGAGACGGATGGTGCTCCTGTGGATGATGGCGATGCCTCCTCCCATCTGGTTGGCGTTTCGGTCCCTCCGGACGATCTTGTAGCCCTCTGGGATGGCGATGGCGATGTCGGGAGCTGAAGAGGCGTTCATCCAGGTCTCCGTGAGGAAGGCAACGTCTGGAGCTGTGGTGTCGAGGAGGTTCCAGAGTTCGATGGCATGTCTGTGGACAGAGCGGGTGTTGAGCAGGATGCACTTGAGGTGGGTGCTGCTGGTGTTCGGCTTGGTGGGTGCTGGTGCGAGGCAGGTCCGGATGCAGGTGAACTTGCAGGCGTGGCAGCTGAAGGGTCCGTGGGTACGTCGTGGAGAGGCTTGATGGCATTCTGGGAGTCGGCCGGTGTTGAGTGCGTTGAGGTTGGCGGCGGTGTACGTCAGGCGGGTCGGCCGGGGTCTTCGTGGGCCAGGGGTCCTGGCACTGGGCGCGGTCCAGGCGCGGACGGGCGTAGACGGGCTTACCTTTGGCGCGCCTTCGGCGCACAATCGGCGCGCCCGCTGCGCGTGACCGCTGCACGTTCGCACGGTCGCCATTTAAGGCCAAGTGCGCGGCTGGGCGGAGCAGCTGGGAGGCGGGAGCGGGGAGGGTGCAGAATAGAAAAAGGGGCGGGGAAAAGCGGCGGTGGCGGGAAGGGAGGGCGGCGAGGTAGGCGGACAACAAGGAAGGAAACCACAACACGGGGGAAATAAAAATTAAACAGAACGGGCACAAATTCTCAACAAAACAAGGAAAACAAGGAAAAAAACAAAGTTATATAAAACAGGCACAAATGTTAGACAAAACAAGGGCAAAAACAACCGCAGCGGCGCCCGCCGGCAATCGGCAAAACGAGGCAGCAGCGAGGCAGAGGGCAGGCAAGGGGCACACGCAGCAGCTGGTGGCCGTGCGGCGCGGGGGTGTCCCACAAGTGGGTCACACTCACCTGCGTCGCACGGTCGCCATTTAAGGCCAAGTGCGCGGGTGGGCGGAGCAGCTGGGAGGCGGGAGCGGGGAGGGTACAGAATAGAAAAAGGGGCGGGGAAAAGCGGCGGTGGCGGGAAGGGAGGGCGGAGGGCGGCGAGGTAGGCGGACAACAAGGAAGGAAACCACAACACGGGGGAAATAAAAATTAAACAGAACGGGCACAAATTCTCAACAAAACAAGGAAAACAAGGAAAAAAACAAAGTTATATAAAACAGGCACAAATGTTAGACAAAACAAGGGCAAAAACAACCGCAGCGGCGCCCGCCGGCAATCGGCAAAACGAGGCAGCAGCGAGGCAGAGGGCAGGCAAGGGGCACACGCAGCAGCTGGTGGCCGTGCGGCGCGGGGGTGTCCCACAAGTGGGTCACACTCACCTGCGTCGCACGGTCGCCATTTAAGGCCAAGTGCGCGGGTGGGCGGAGCAGCTGGGAGGCGGGAGCGGGGAGGGTACAGAATAGAAAAAGGGGCGGGGAAAAGCGGCGGTGGCGGGAAGGGAGGGCGGAGGGCGCCGAGGTAGGCGGACAACAAGGAAGGAAACCACAACACGGGGGAAATAAAAATTAAACAGAACGGGCACAAATTCTCAACAAAACAAGGAAAACAAGGAAAAAACCAAAGTTATATAAAACAGGCACAAATGTTAGACAAAACAAGGGCAAAAACAACCGCAGCGGCGACCGCCGGCAATCGGCAAAACGAGGCAGCAGCGAGGCAGAGGGCAGGCAAGGGGCACACGCAGCAGCTGGTGGCCGTGCGGCGCGGGGGTGTCCCACAAGTGGGACACCCCATGTCGCCGGCCTCTGAGCCAAGTATTCCTCTAAACACTTTATCGGACAAGTGGGGCACCCTCAAGCGCGCTGCACAACCACACTATCCCCCACAGCTTCCTGGTCAGTCTTGGACCTAGCTATCGAGATTAGCATCGAATCACCCCGTATTTGCACGTGATCCCTGCATAGGCCTCCCTCCATATCTTTCTTGTTCCTCGCCACGAGTTCACTTACCCGCATGGCCCCGTGAAATGCCAAGGCGAAAGCTGCTCGGAACAGAACTGCTTCGGACGGGGAGGAGCATGTCTCATCCAGCTTTGCTAAAAGCAGAGACAATCTCTCTAAACCAATCGGGTGCCTCGTATCCTGCTTGCGACCCTCCAGGCGTTGCCAGCCGCGAAGCGCCTTTCTGACTAAAAAGGAACCCATTGGGTCCCTCACACCGTGGAGCTGTGCCATGAATGATATGGCCGCCCTATGTCTGTTGGCAGTTGCGGCTGATCGGCCTTCTCTGTGCAGCGCCACTAAGAACCCCAGGAAGGATTCCTCCTGCCCCCAGCTATGTCTCCCCGCTGGACCTAAAAAGGCGCATTAGGAACAAAACGCTCCCTCATAAGCCTTCCTCGTCCTGGGCGCTAAGCTGGCTGCCTCGAGGTCTTGTAATCCGGGGCACCGATAAGCCACAGTGCTTCGGGGAACGGTGCTGCTACTAGGTCCGCTGTGGGTAGATAGCCCCTGAAAGCCTGCATGTGTGAACGAGAGAGTGCATCAGCTGCATTATTCAGTACACCCGGCACATGTTTTGCCCTGAACTGTAATTCAATCTCATGCAACGTAACACAATCTCTTTCAACAGTCTCAAGATCCACCTGCAGCGGGCAGCTTGCTGGTTAATGCACTCGACCACTGTCATATTGTCGGACAAAAACACCACTGAGCGGACCCTAAAATCGTCTGGCCATGCCAGCAGAGCCTACCCAAATGGGGAACAGCTCCAAGAACCCAATGTTACCTGTTAGGCCACTGGAGTGCCACCACGACGGCCATACTTGTGCCGACCATCGGTCACCAAAGATGGCACCAAATCCCATGCTCCCGGCTGAATCGGTCCACAAACCCAGTTCCTCCGATGAAGCTGGGGGTTTGTTCCAGACAACCCGACTGTTGAAGTCCGCCAGAAATGCCAACCAAATGCGCATATCCTGGCGAACCTCTGCCGACAGTCTCGTGCGGTGGTGTCCCTCCTTGAGGCCGACCATAGCTTGTGCAATGGAGCGTGAGAATGGGCGAGCCATCGGTATTACTCTCAAGGCAAAGTTAAGCTGACCCACTGTTTGCTGCAAGTGGAGCAGGGTCACCTTCTCTTTGCTCAGGCATTCTGTTAAGGATGCCCGGAACTTGGCCACCTTCTCCTTTGGCAAACAAAAGTATCCCTCCACTGAATCGAGCTCAATTCCCAGAAACTCCAGTGAAGTAGATGGCCCCACCGTCTTACCTGGCGCCAATGGGACTCCAAACTCCTGCATGAGAATGCAGAAATCCTGCAGTGTCCGTGCACATTTCGCATTGCCTGCCGGCCCCAAGAAGAGGAAGTCATCTAAATAATGCATCACTTCTCTATGTCCTGTGGCCTGAGTGAATGCCCATTCTAAAAAACAGCTAAACATCTCAAAATAAGCACAAGAAATCGAGCAACCCATGGGCATGCATTTATCCATGTAATATTTCCCTTGGAACGTAAATCCTAGCAAGCGCTGGTCCCGCGGGTGTACCGGGAGCAACCGTGAATGCCGATTCGATGTCCGATTTCGCCATCAGAGCCCCAGGGCCCAGGTGATTCAGTAGGTTCACAGCATCGTCAAACGATGCGTACCGCACTGAACAGACCTCCGGATCAATGGCTTCATTCACTGAAGCGCCCCTTGGGCCGACAGATTGTGAATGAGTCTATACTCCCCTGGGTCTTTCTTCGGGACCACTCCCAGAGGTGAACACACGAAATCCGCCACCGGCGGGCATGGGAAGGGTCCTGCTACCCGCCCCTGGCTGACTTCTTTGGTAATTTTTCTGGCTGCCACTGCCGGGTTGTGTTGGACGGATAGCTGATTTTTACAAAAGGGGGTCCCCCGAAAATTCCCAGCCGGGATGTTGAAGCCATATAGGAAACCATTCCTCAAAATCCCTGGGGATACATGATCAGGGTATTCGCTCAACCAGGGGATCAAAGCCATGATGTCGACGGGTGAAGGGGATTGCTTTCCAAGCCTCACCTCACTCTTGCTTGAACCCCCCCTTTGCTCCCACACCACCGTTCTTGGATCTACAGTTACTCTCCGGGTGTGAGGAGTTTCCACAGCCCGCACAAGCATGCCGGAACTTACACGTTCCCTGGGGTCTGTTACAGTTTCCTCTGTTGAAGCCCCAACAAACCCCGCGCTTGCCCCCATTTCCGCCGGTTTTAGGCTGTGATTCCCCACCGGCGCTTGCTCGAAAGGGCTGTGCTGGCCTTTGCTGAACTGCCCCAGGCCCGCTCCCGACCGGCGAGGCCGTGCCTGCCGATCCAGGCAAGAGCTGCCTGTGCCACGATACCGTGTCGAGGCAGTCCCATGTCAAAGTTACATCAAACTCTTTAGACTTTCGGAATTGCATGCCATACCCTTTCCACTCATTCCCTCCGTACATGTTATGAAAATCCATGATCCTATTCTGGTAACAGGATAGCTCGGTCAACACTTCAGGCTTACGCTCCCCCATTACTGCCGTAAATATCGAAAAGGCCTTCACCCAGTTCGTTACGGTCTCGTCGACCCTAAATTCCGCCATTTTGGCCCGCCATACACTGGGGTGCCATAGATCTTTCTGGGACTTTGCGTATTCCATCTCACGATGGTCGGTCAATAAAGAAGACATATTCACATACTTGTCCCCCCGTATCATTTCCTTAGTGGCCGCTGGGATGTGCTGGGCCACCCTCTCACGCCGCGAAGGCACTGAACTTTCCCCCACCATTGGCAATGGGTTCTTACCAGGTTCAACCGCCGTGTCCGTTGTCTTTTCCCGGCCAACCGTGATTGCTCCTGGCGCCACCTGTGGGGAAATAGAAGGAACATTCGCCATCCCGGCTTCTCTCGACTGCCGTAACTGCTCGATTATTAATCGTGCCTCCTCGGCCGGATCCCCCGCAGCCACTGTCCCCCCTGCTTTCTTTTTAAGCCAGGGCAACACTGCCGCTAACTGAAGATCCAGTTCCGGGGGCATCTGATCGTCATTAACAGGGGTAATTACTACCGGGATTGGTAGGCTTATATCTGGACTCGGTACCGGGCTGTCCTCCGGTGTGATGGGGGCGACTGGGGGCACCCCAGGAACCGGATCCTCCCCGGAAACCGCCCTCCTCTTAATACGCTTCCCTCTACCCTCAGGAACGACTCCCGGCAAGGCCGGGCCTATCACCTTCATAGGACGGCCTGAGGGGTTGTTCTGGGCCGCTAACTGCTTTTTAACTTCGGCCAAACCTCGACCGATCGAATCAACTTTACCCAGTTTCCAGTCCATGATCGCCATTCGGTTCGACAAGGTGCGCAGTACCTTCTCCAGCTCGGAGCTCTTTCCCGCTTTCTTGCCGGCCATAGCTTCGTCTACTCCGATCTAGTCGATCAACGAGGTCCCAGATCTTTCACACTCCTGATAACTGCAAGAGAAACAACAAGATTACAAGTTCTCAAAATTGCCGCTTGTTCCGTCGAGGGCTCACGAGCATTGAGTGGTGCAGCCTTCAGAGCACTGGAACAAGAGGACGCTTCTTTGGATTCCCGCTCTTTTATCCATCTGTGGGAGGGCAGGGACCCTCCTCAGGTACGCCCACGGGGCGCGGTCTTCCGGGTGGGTGTCTAGGACAACCCCTTCTGGGCGGGAAGGGCGTGCTCCGGCTACGCCGCTTTGGGCATACCAGCCGAACCACGCCCCCACCCAAAATGGTTTCCCGGGGGGATCGGGGCACCCATCCATACGTTCGGGGGGACCGAGTGGTCTTCCCTTACCATTTTCACTCTATCTGGAGGGGATGGCCGCAATGCCTCGGCTCTTAAACTGGGGCTGTCTCGGGTGGCTGATTGGATGAAGGCAAACTTCTTGAGGCTGAACGGTGATAAGACCAAGATTGTAATCCTGGGCAAAGATAAAAATCTTTGGGGCCCACAACATTGGCCCGAAAGTATGGGTCTTACTCCCAAGCCTGTGGCTCAGGTGCGCAACCTCGGTTTCCTAATTGATGACAAGCTTACGATGCGCCAACAGGCTGTTAAAGTAGCTGCCATCTGCTTTGCCACTCTCAAATGGCTCCAAACAATCCTGTGGATGCTTCCGATCAACACCCAAAGGACAGTGGTCCAGGCTTTGATAACATCAAGCCTGGACTACGGGAATGTCCTGTACCTTGGCGCTGATCTGATTACGCTGAGAAAACTTCAGGTAGCTCAAAATGCGGCCGCAAGGCTGCTACGTAATGTTCCCAGGAGAGCATCAGCACTCCCCGCCCTTCGCGATTTGCACTGGCTAGAAATTAAAAATAGAATTAAGTTTAAGGCCTTGTGTTATATTTTTAAGATTAAACAAGGCTCTGCCCCCAAATACCTACAAAATCTTATTCATGCCTATACTCCTAGCCGTACCCTTAGATCTGCAGGTAAGGGAGACTTTGTCGTTCCTAGATTTAGGCTGGTGAAGATGGGCGGCCGCTCCTTTTCGCATCTGGCCACAAAAACGTGGAACACCTTGCCTGTGAGTCTGAAGTTGGAAACTAACTTTGTTAAGTTCCGTAAGGGACTAAAAACTTGGCTTTTTCAGCAATAGGTTTTCTTTTCAAGTAAGCACTGTTTTCTTTGAACAGCCGTACCTCCTCTAAGTCTTGTAGCTTTTCTTCTTCAATCTTTCCCTTGGCGCCGGGAAGCCCATGTGCGCCTTACAAGTTTAAATAAATAAAAAATATAATGTGTACTTTTTGAAACTCCAATATGGCTGCCATATATGGGCAGGAAGCGCACACTGGGAAATCGGGAAAGACGCGATAGAGTACGCTTTCTAGTGAGTGAAGGCTGTAAATATGAAGCGAGATGTAAACAATTAATATATACTGAAATGGACGCATAAGCGCCGTAAGAGAGGTGAGGCTGTTGAAAGACACACTTTATAATGTAAACGCTGTTTCAGTCAATGGGGTTAGACGGTAGAAATAGTTAGGAGCGGCTAATATTTTCTGTGGGTTGAAAAATTGAGGGATAGATTCGTACTCCTATATGGAGTTAGTCATATTGAGTTAAATCTTTCACCCTCTTGACTGTGTTTCAAATAACAATAATACACATGCTAATAATTTTAATACTCCTTATATCTCAACGGAAATTGACATGAAAGCAACATACAGCATATTTCTTGACCCCAAGTATAACTAGTACAGAAATAGGAGCCAGGGTTCATCACTAAGCGGGGATATATCTCTACAGTTGGAAGAGCAAACACTTTCTTTACCTGTCCGATAAATCAATTTCTTTTAAAAATATGCTATATTTTTTATTTGTAGAAAAAACATTATTTACTACCCGCCATTTTAAATGTGTGAACGGAACTGCAAATGGCACAATTTCCACTACTTGAAGGCATACAAAATCAGCAGAACTAGTATCCCTGCATAAAGAAAGGATGAAGTGTCCATTTATATCTAAATAAATAGAAATGTAAATGTTTGTTTGTTCAAAATCGTAAATCTCTGAAAGTTCTTCACCGATTGCTTTGAAATTTTGATACAACGTTGGATTAGAATACACGCGTGCTTTTACATACACAACGTTGGATTTGAATACATGCGTGTCGAATACGCGCGTGTTTTTAATCGAAAGCCTGAACAGACACATAAAAATGTCAATGTTCGTTTGTTGAAAATCTTAAATCTCCGAAAGTTCTTCACCAAAATATTGACACAGCGTTGGATTCAAATACACGCGAGTCGAATATGCCCGTGTTTTTAATAGAAAGCCCGAACAGACACATAAAAATGTCAATGTTTGTTCAAAATGTAAATCTCTGAAAGTTCTTCAGCGATTGCTTTGAAATTTTGACACAACGCTGGATTTGATTAAGCATGTGTTTATATATACTCAACGTTGGATTCCAATTTGCACGTGTCCAATACGCATGTGTTTATAATCGAAAGGCTGAACAGACCCTATTTATTGGATTGCGCAGTCGTAAATCTCCGAAAGTTCTTCACTGATTGCTTTGAAATTTTGATATAACGTTGGATTCGAATACGCACGTGTTTTTATATACACAATGTTGGATTTGAATACAAGTGTGTCGAATACGCACGTGTTTTTAATCGAAAGCCCGAACAGTCACATATAAATGTCAATGTTTGTTTGCTCAAAATATTAATTCTACGAAAGTTCTTCATCGATTGCTTTCAAATATTTACACAATGTTGGATTCCATTAAGTGCGTGTTTATATATACACCACGTTGGATTCAAATGCTCGCGTGTTCTTAATCGAAAGGCCGAAGAGACCCTATTGATTGGGTTGCTGCGCAACAACTACAATGGACGCATAGAGTCTACATATATTAGGATGGAAATTTAGTTTCAGGATGGCAGACCGGGAAGTGGGTGGAGGGAGGGGGAGGAGTTGGTTCACTTTGCAACATTAGCGCGTGTTTATATGTACACAACATTGGATTTGAATACAAGCGTGTTTTTAATCGAAAGGCCGAACAGACTCTATTGATTTGCTTGCTACGCAACAACTACAAGGCATGCATACAGACAATAGTCACAAAAGCATATTGTATATTAGAAATGTGCGCTTACTCTTTTCTTTCTCTTTCATTTAGCCAGACTGAGCCACAGCAAAGCATGGCCGGGTACAGCTAGTCTAGAATAATACTCTTTGGGAGGTAAGATAACGTTTAATTGTCACCACAAGAAAAAGAAAAGTTATTTCTAATACATTTATTTCATAGAATACAACCCTTTTCTTATAGATTATAGCAACAACGCAAATGACAATTTTAAGCAGATTAAAAGTCGCAAATCTGAGTTAACAGATGCCATAAAGAATAATTTTTTTAGATTGGATACACTTCACCAGGAGTGGTGAGTGTCAACCTCTTTTTTAAGTATGCAAGAATGTGGATAAAAAATGTAGTGTGAAAGCAAACAGTATGATATGGGTTTATAACTCTAGGGATTTTTTTAAAGAACCACAAAAATAGAGATAAAGCGCAAATGGATTTGGTTTTGATACATGAAGTGTTTAAAGAATTGATTTTAAAGTGGGGACATGAACTTGAGTTTGAGAGGGGAGGGATTGTGTATCAATAGTGCAGAATCTAAAAATCCCTTTTTATATGTTTTCCTTCCCTATATAGGCTATGATCATTGTTAAGTAATCCAAGGAGGAACAAATCCCTTTATTTTGTGTCCTGATGAAGGTGTTTTTTAAAAAAATTGATTTACCACCGAAACACATCGATGTCGACTAATTTTGAATCCAACCACAGGAAATTCTGGGAAGGAATACATTGAAACACCTACCAGCATATGAACTTGGTGTACATTGTTGGATCAGCCTATGCAACAGCTCGCTCAGAACTGTTTAAAAAGGGCCCCCTGTTTGTATTTGTTTTGTCTTTTTATGCTTATGATTGTGAATATTCTTCGCCTGGTTTTAATATCAGTGTATATTGTATTTGATGGAATACTGCATGCTGTATATGAATTTTATATTTCTTACTCATGTGTTTTGAACTTTCAAATTGTTTTTTTTTTAAATATGGTTTTTATAGAAATAATCAATCCTCCAGTGCTATATCTGAAGTTTGGGGTATGCTAGTAAGTGGGATACATTTTTGCTCTTTGAATATTGCATTGTATAATGTGTGTGACTGGTATGTGAGTTAATTAGGTGGACCTGTATAAATTGACTAACAGGGGGAAGCCATATTCTCTCTACTGTTTAGTAGTGCTCTGTTTCCTTTGGCAGTGGGGCCACCTCTCTAGTTTAATTACTCATTCCTGATGGACACCTCCTTGAGTTCTTTATCGCAATAATATTTCCCAGCATGTAGTGCTCATGCATATCAGTTATAGCGGGCTTCACAGCATATTACCTGTTGAATAATATGTTCCGTCTCACTGTGCTTTCCTCAACATGTCAGTAGCAAGGCTGGGCGGCTTTTTCGGAACCCATCAGAATAAAAAGCAGGAAACACACCAAAGCAAGGTGAACACCGGCTTCTTATTGCTCCCCAATACTCTCAACGCAAGGCAGAAGCAGAATAAAGCAACCAGTTGTCTCCAAAAACACACCAAAAACAGGTGTGCAATACTGGCATCCAATATGCAGCAACACTCTTTGCTAGCTCCTTATGGGTCCGCAATACTCCCAACTCAAAGAGGATCTCTGTAGCAGTGTTTCCCTTGCATTCCCCTGGGACCACATCTCCCTTTGGCAGAGAGAACTACAGGGCAGGGGAGAGCTGAGTACAGGCATGTTATGGGTTGCATCCGCCTGCCATCCCCGTAGATCCACAATTCCTTAAATTAGTATATCATGAGCTAATGAGATACAGGGTAAATTAAATGAGTTTGTCTCTCCAGCCATTCACCATATTACATTTCAATAGAGCAAACATGACAGAGCATTATCACCAAAACAAATCCATCTGGTATGCCTCTTTCAACGTCCACCTAAATATTGCCATGAAACCAATACACTCTAACACAAATTCGCTAATCTCTCCCTAAATTGCAGAGGCCTGATTTAAAATAGCAATATTATCCAAGGAGAAAGGCACTAGAAGGTAGAAAAGGACTGAAATGAGTAGGGTTTCAGTCTTCACCTAGGGCCCTCTGATGCCACCCCAGTCAATACCTACCTAGGTATGGACTCTCTCTTGGATAATGTTGCTTAATTACAATGTTTTCAGGTGAAAGCTGAAACACCAAAGTCAGTTGGCAAATTTGGAATGTTAACCATTAGAAAAAATTCCTCATTTTGATCAAAGGTACATATTGTAAACATACCTCCTCCACAGCCCACGTTTTATTGACATAATATTTATTAACTCAAAAACAAAGACATTGAATACATGAAGCAATAAGCCACATTTGGATTAGGATAAAGGCAGACTTCACTCATCACCTTGAACTTTGTGAAACACAAAACAAACAGTATGGCTCATAGTAGAGGTGAAGGGCTCTCTTTGAATTGAGTACTGTACACAACTGATATACCTAATTTCTAGTCTAAGATTTAAGTAAAAAATTGAAACTACAGTAGAACCTCATACATTGACTAAAGCATGTTCAAAATATGAAAATAACACAAAAGAATGGATAACATTACTTTCAAAGTGCAATATTAATTCTGATAATTGTGCAATGGTCATTTACACCAAATGTCTGACTGTACATAAGAAGTGCACTATTTACCCTGCTCACTCCTAACTGCCAAAAAATAGGAGATCATCAATACAAATATATCATAAGAGTTTTCAATGCTTCAACAACATTTATATTTTGCAAAGAATTCCTACCAAACTTCATTGCACTCTTAATATTCATATACTTGGAAAGATTCCTCGTGAGCAATAATAGGAGAGTGCTGTCCATTAAAACATGCTGCATTATTAACATTAGTAAACGCAAATTAATTTCAGTATACCTCTCAGATACATATTTTCCAAAACAAGCAATAATTTGAATAATTAATGAGAAACTTGTGCATTTACTAAATCGTAATATATGCCTTGCTTTGCTAGTAATTCACTGTGGGTGCCTTGCTCCACAACTGAACCATGATGAATGACCGCTATGACATCAGCATTCTTTATAGTTGACAAGCGATGAGCTATCACAATGCAAGTTCTTCCCTGTCTGGCATCATCCAGCGCTTTCTGGACTACCTGCAAATAAAAAATTGTCCAATACATTATTTCACTGACTAAGCATTATTCCTTAAATTCAAAGTACTCGGGCATTCCTGTGCATTTTTCTAATTTATACATTTTTTATATTTATTACCATGTTACATTTTGCATCTGAAATCCTTTGTGGGCACTTAACATTCATTTAGTGTAGATTTGAAATACTGAGGATGAAATGTCGAGTGTCAGAATATCATGATCAGAATATTGAGGACAGTAATATCCATAAGTAAGTCTATATAGATTTTCCATACCTAGCTCCACATATACATAGCATTGTGATATATACATTTTCTAGGCATATAGTTGTAGGATTAAGAATAGTAAATCTAGACCTCCCTCTGACCATTTACCTCCTCAATAGTGTGTTTTT
Organism: Lissotriton vulgaris; assembly: GCF_964263255.1. NCBI lineage: Eukaryota > Metazoa > Chordata > Amphibia > Caudata > Salamandridae > Lissotriton > Lissotriton vulgaris. The sequence goes on from NC_141698.1 coordinate 909,658,081, forward strand.
TGGATATCACCGTCACTGTGTCGTCCGTACTAAAATTCAGAAATGTCAGCACTGAGATGAAAAAACAATACTAGGCCTCTTAAGTTTTGTTAAATGTCCAAGTGTGAAACCATATGATACTACAGCCTAAGGCAGATAATGTACTTTATTACCCATCCATTACCATATGTTTAAATACTTATTAAGTTAATCTTAAATTGACTCTGTGTACTTAGGAAGCATTTGCAAATATAGAAAAAAGTATTAAAATGCATCCTGCAATAGTCACATGAGTGGAGACTAATCCTCTGATGTGCAGTCACTTACTCTTTACCTAACCTGTAATTCTGGGGCCATACCATGACATTCTGCACTGGCTCAACACAGACCCAAGTATCCATTTTTGGGATTTGCAGTGGGTAAAAGGTATAACTCTGCCAAGGTAATGCATGAAATATACAGGGGCGGGTCCTCCACAAAGGCGGAGGAGTATTGCCCCACTGCCCTTCAGCTCTGCAAAAAATGAAAAATAAAATGATAATAATCCAAGGTTATTATCATTTTATTTTTCTGTGCTGAGTCAGTTTCATAGGACGGGACTGGGCAGCACAGAGGGGAGGAGTGGTGGCACACTCTACATGCCGATGACTGTTTGGCCGGCCGTTTTGGGTGGAGAACATGCCCAGGCTCCCATTCCCTGACTGAGCACTTAACGACGGCGCACAGACCAAACACAGTGCTGCAATGCTGCATTGTGATTGGCTTAGGGGAGCCGATGTGAGCTTCCTGCTCACACGCCAGCCAGGAAGAGGATGGATATGACGGAGGAGAGGAGGTGGTAGGTAAGTGTTCATCTTTTTAACACCCCTGCCCCCTTTCCACCTCCCCGCCCCACTGTTGATTCACAGGAGCAGCTGCTACTAGAAATATAGACAGCACAAGGCAGGAATAATGAGCAGGAATGGTCTCTATCTATTTCCAATTTGTGCACTCTAAAGTACATGCACTAACTGGGCAGAATTCAGTGTTATATTTATACATTTTAACGAACTCCAATGCACTAAAGCAGGTGCTCGGCTCTGCGCCGGCTCAGCACTCCATAATAAGCCCAGCCAAGAGCCACACCTGAAGAACAACAGGTGCCATGGAGCTACTGATCATGCAGCTCGGAGCCCTAAGAGGGCCACAACACCCACAGACACCACCCACAGCGACCATTCCCAGGCCCGCCACCCCACCTCGACTTTCCCCTGACCTCCACAGAGGCAGCACAGACAAAGACAGCGGACCTTCTGAAAATGCACCAGCCTCACTGACTTAACAACAGAGGATGTCATTGCCCACTACAGGCCCCTAAGAACAACCATCCTCCGCATACTTACCATCATTGCCCACAGGCTGACGGCACCAATATGGCGGTCAACCAATATCCCTCCACAGACAAAGCTGCTGGCTGTGCTGCACATGTTGGACTCTGGGACCTTGCAACCAACAACTGCCTGAGTCGGAGGAGTCTCACAGCCAGCCCTATCCTGGTTCCTCACACCTGTCTTGGATGCCATCATCAGCTTGGTACCCCAGTGCCTTCGCTTCCCACACAATGCGCAGGAACAGCTGGAAACACAGCAAGGCTTCTACACTATAGCTGGATTCCCGCACGTGTTGGGGTAATCAACTGCACACATGGACTCTTCGTGCCCACTGCCGCCATTGCACACAATTAAGGCAACAGGAGGCGTACACATTACATCAATGTGCAGGCAATAGTGGACCACTGGGGACTCTTCACCAATGTTGTTGCCAATTACCCAGGCAGAGTACATGATTCCTTTGGCTTCTGGCAGTCCATCATCAACCAGCGCTTTGAGGCTGGCCCCTATGGGAATGCATTGCTCGTTGGTAAGTACCAAATGAACACACCACACACCTCAACTCCACAATCATGCAACTCACAATTCTGGGAATGCACATGTTATAAACTCACATATAACATGCCAAACAACAAATGTAAATTGATACTTGTATAGCGCACTACTCACCCGCAAGGGTCTCAAGGCGCTTGTACGAATACCGCTGTGGAACCCATCCTGGCTTTCCCTGTGAGGCGTCCACTCCTGGGCACCCCCCAGGTGGAGGCCAGGCATCCCTAGCATTGTGGGGGCCGTTGTGGAGATTAAGCAAGCTATTGACCAGAGTTGCAGAGTGGGACTCCATGATTGGAATAGGCACCGAGGCGAGAATGATCAGGTCCGTGGAATTTTGAGCCCAAGACCCGCCGAGGCGGGGAATTGAACCCTGGTCCCGGGCTAGACCTCTGCATCAGGGTCTGCCGCTCTAATCATTGAGCCCCACTTCTCCCATCTACTAGACATGACAGCACAACTTTCTGTGGTAACCTGGGCTAACCATGTACAAGAGCCATCAACGGCATGGCACCTCAGCCACACAATAGCAGAATGTGGGGAGAGGTGGGAACCAGGCATGTGTGAAGAAGGCAAGTGACCCATGAATGAGAATGTACACAATGTCAAGTGTGGTGTGGATGTGTTGGACGGACTGCAGTATGCAGACCACAGGCATGCCCATGTCGACATATACTGCTGGTGTTTGGAGGGTAGTGAACAGTGGATGCAACCATGTTACCCCAGGCAGTGGGTAAGAGCGCGGAAATGTAGCCTTTTACCCCCCCCCATAAGCGTGAGCAGATTGGGCTGGCCCGGCGTACACCAGGCCTGCTGAGGGGTGTAAACTAAAAGCCTGTAGCTCTGGGCGTGATTGACTTCCGGAATGGCCAACGTGTCTACCAGGGTGGCGCCTCCCAGCCCGCAATGATGCCAACGCCGTGAGCGGTGGTGCCTGCTTTCATGTGCGTATGTTGCACCGCAAGCCGCCAGCCCCCAGACCCGTCATGGCCGCCCCAGTGCAACCAGGCCACACCACTCACCTGCCAACACCGGCGTTTGTCAAAGAGGGCCCATCACGTGCCTGTTCAAGTTCCAAGCCCAAGGCACTCGACCTTGTCACCCTCCTCAGACCATCGCTGTCCTCCCGAGACTGGCCCGCAGCACTCCTTTCTTGTTGATGTACTCCATCGGCAGGGAAACGGCCTTAACAACAAATTTTTTACATCGAGTAGCCTTAACAATGTCTCCTAAACAACGACCTGGACCTGAACAACGACCTCCTTAACCACTACTTCATTTACAACGACTGATTGAACTACCGATTTTCACAGACTTTTGCCTAGTAACTTTTTTTGTAACTTTGTGATAAGTGAGAACCTCTTAGACATAGTTATTTGTTTAGTAAGGAGAGTCACTTCAGAGCAAAGGTTGCTTGGAATACACATGATAAATTGAAGTTACATATCAGAATGTCATAAAATGTGTGAGACGTTCTGAGATTTCCCCAGAGACAAAGGTGGTTTTATGTGATGTGCGATATAATTGAGACCAAAACAAATGCAACTTCTGGCGATATGACAAAGGGGTCAAAGCTCACGAGATGTGCTTAACTCTGCCTGTTAATCTGGGGAAATACTGCCATTCTTCCTCAGTGTGTGGAGTATCCAGGCTATTGTATATGTATGAACACGTCAGCAGCTCCTGGCGCAAGACAGGGGTCCCCGATTAAAGTGTATTGATGAACGAGAGCGCTCCTACTACTGACAATAGGAGTATTACTACCTATAGTAATTGCAATAATCAGTAATAAAATAATGAGAACAGTAATATTAATAATGCTAATAATAATGACTATTCTACACGGAAAACTGACTGTTCTGGGCTGAAATGCCGGCATGGCTTGGGGGAGTGTGTCGTCTGTCATGAGACCAGTTATGCCTTAGAGAGGTGGCCCGCAGTGTAATCTCCAAACACAGAGGAAGAATAGCAGCATTTCCCCATAATAACAGGCAGAATTAGGCACTCTGCACTGATATAAATTAAAAAAAAACAGTGTCTCCGGGGCTCACCCTTGTAGAAAGAAATCCAGGATGAAAATCCTTTGGCAAATTGCAGATCATAAGGTGGTATTCAAAATTTAAAAAAATGCATCACAGATCGTTGCCAAAGATAACTTAAATATTGCAAGTCCGCTAAAGCTCAGCCAGAAAGCAAGTTGCTCATGGTATGTTCTGTTTTGAAGGTAGTGGTAGGTTCGGTAATTATGTAAATTGAATGTGATTTGTGGTTCAGGAAGTCGTGGTTTAATACTTAGTGGTTTGGCTTTGATCATTGTTTAGCCCTCGTTGATTAGGTACTAGTGATTTAGGAAGTAGTTGTATAATCATACAACCCCACCGGCATACACAGCGGTCACACGTAGGTCACACATCTGGAACTGAGTCTTGTTATACAACAGCAGAGCGCATATTTTATGGCAGAGTTTATATCACTATACTCCCTTTGATGTGGTGCCACCAACTCTGTGCATAGCATTCCAACCACACATGTATGTGGGCCCTTGCTGGCTACTGCCTTCAGCCTACACTGCGTCCAGGCAGGACTCGGCAATGTCGCAGGCTGCATGCCCGCTCAACTCTGGTGCTTCTACCTCCGTCAACCACAAATCATCTCCACATGCCATTTCAACATCATGTGTTAGAGTTCCAGGAGGAGCTGGCTGAACGGCGGTTGGCCCGCACTGACCGCTGCCACCGGCCTACACTGATGTCGAATAGGTCACACAATTGGAACGGAGTCTTGATTTCTTCATGGCAGAGTTGATATCTTTGTACAGGCATCATCCCAGACTGCAATCCCCCTCCAGCTCTGGTGTCACTGACTCTGTGCCCCGAAAGTCATGGATACTCTCTGGTTGAACTTTGGCGGTGTCTGAGTCTATGACCTGGGGGTTGTCTACATCATAACATAGCTGACACTGACTTGGTGGTAAAAAGGAGTCTGTAGCATTCTATTCCTCCATTTGCCTGTTTCTGCTTGCTTCTGCTCTCTGCCTCATGCCCTGGAAAGATATCTTCCACTGTCCCCTGTAACACTCTGCGACATTCTCCTTGGACATGAACAGGGACCCGTTCAGCTCGCTTGAGCCTACCTCAGTGCACCGCAAGTCACCATCCCTTGGTGGTGTGCCTTGGCCGGCTGCATTGCATCTTGGGCCACTAACTCAGTGCTCAAGTCATGGACCCTTGCTGTTTGAACTTTGAACTTCAGATTGTCTGATCACTGTTGAAGTTGTTGCCAACACCAACCGATCCCTAAGGGGTGGCTTACACTTTCCAATACCCATCCAGCACAAGCATCACTGGACATGTGACCCTGGCAATATAAGGTGCCAGGCACATGTGCCCGCAGCCAGTTCCACAAGCTATCTCAGTGTGTCTGTGTGGTCATTATGTATGCATGAAGGCCCGTGCCCTACCACAGTACATTGTGCTGGGTACAGCGGACGCAACCAAGTCACCTCAGGCAGTGGGGTAGAACTGGGACATGTTGCTTTGTCGTACCCCCCATAAGTGTAAGCAGAGTGGACCAGCGTATTATAGTACAGCATAGGGGTGTGGCTCCTCTACCTGGGGCTCTGGGTGGGCTTAGGTTTTGGCCTAGCCAAGGTAGTAACTAATGAGTGTGTCCGCACCCCCCGTCCCGCAATGGACAATGTTGAAATGTAGCATGCCCCCGGAGTCCGGGCTCGGCCGAAGGGGTAAATGAAGGAGCGAACGCCAACTCGGGGTCCAGGATCATACATGCCAACTGCTGTGTGTGTCGCTATTACCGCAGCATAAGCCAAAGGTCTACTCTCAACTGCAGCGCGAGTTCAGTCAGCCATGAACTCGACATCTGTGTCCACCCTGTCCTTACCATAGGCCTACACACACGTGGCCACCCACCTTCAAAGCACGGCATCACAGTGTCATTGTCAGGCTTGTGGACATGCACAGACAGGCATGACAATGGTGGGTCTTAGGTGTGCAAGTGATGCAACCACGCTGCGCACACTGGTGAATAGGGAGGGAGGAGCAGCAGTGAGGCTACGTATTACAAATTGATGCCGCTCATTTGCTACAAGCAGTACATGTCAGACAGGAATTACTAAGTCACACATACCTTACACCAATGTACCAGTGAGCCTGCTGACACATCATGCAGAATCAACTATTGACTCATGTCTATCTGCACTGTCACAGGTGATCAAGGATATGCACTCTTCCCTTGGATGATAACACGCCTCTGAGCCCCGAACACACAAGCCCAGAGGCAGTGCAATGCGGGCCAGAAACTCACCAGAGGCATCGTGGAACGCACATTTGGCGTGTTGAAGTCATGTTTCAGGTGCCTGGACATCACAGGTGGAAGGCTCCTGTACAGCCCAGACATTGTGTGCAAGATTATCATTGCATGTTTTGTATTGCACAAAATATGTGTACGCACCAATTCTCCCTGGATAGAAGTGCCAGATGCACCGAACGATGATGAAGAAGATGAGGCAGGTGGACCAAACCCCACTGCAGGTGCTGCAGGAATAGCCCGTAGTGACACCATGATTGACAGTTTCGTCACATGAGCATGTCACATTGTCTCCGTCCCTAGTAATCATGGACTGTACAACATGAGCAAAGGCACAGAAGGTGAAGAAGGATCCATTTTAACACACATTCCCTAAGGTCATGTCATCCCTCTGTACAGGCACGAAACTCTGGCAAGTGTAAGTGCAACATGAAGTGCTAACAATCTCATCATTTAAAAATAGATGGTGGGTGTGTCACCTCCGTACAGAGGGGCTGTCTGGGTATCACGTATTCAAAATGCCATTTCTGTGTAGCAAGAACAGTACTGAATCCTACACATCAGCGTTTCACATGTGTCCCGAATGCTACTGGAGGTGGGGTGCGGGGGTTGTCCATGAACCATTGGAGTTTGTCTGGGTCGATGTCCTGGGTGTCATTTCCATCATCACTGACATGATGGGGGGTCTGTTCTGCAGGAGGTGTTGATTGTCCTTCTGCAATGTGAAGGGGAGATGCAGGCTCACATGGTGTTCCATGTATGTTTACGTATTGGCGAATTTTACCTACAGACTGCATGACAATGTACATTGTGTCAATTTGTGAGGTGATGCCTATTTGATGCAGGACAGTGGACGTTTGTACTACATCACAAATGTGAAGTTGTAGTCGTACATTGACATCTCACAGTTTTTTTTCTTAGCTTTAATTGAGCATTTTCCCGCATGATGCGTGGGACTTGCAGGCCTGTCACTGCTTATCGCTGATTTCGTTATCACGGTTTGGGACATCGCCACTTTTTTCGAGTTCATATTCCACAATGTTTAGGTGTTGCGTTAATTTTACCGCAGTCATTTGACTTGTTATCGTGTGACTATCACATGGTGTTGCACGGTTGAGAATACAACGTTAACACAGCATTATTTTCCTGCGATAAACTGCGATGTGCAAAGTTGTGTTAAAAAAATGTTGCAATAGTTATCACACGTTCTTGAAAATATCCCCCATAAATCCTTTCTGCGCCTGTGCAGTGTAGAAGAGAGCATCGTTATACTGTCTTAGCTTAATGAAAACTAGGACAGTATGTGAATATGAGCTCCTTTTAAACAGATCCAGTTCTTTTGTTCGTCCCACGGAAGGACCACTCACAATAGCAGCCCAAGGCAGCCAGCTATCTTCCCAGGATGCCTAGTAATATGTATTTCCAGTGTCGCACTGAATACATAAACAACACTTCCACTAACTACAGTAACAGATTATTAATATATGTTCCTGTAGATTGAACTGCAAGTATCTAGCTTAAAACCATTCACTGATCTCTGCTAATCGATTTGTGATGAATAAAGGTATTGCATTCCTACCACATTTATTGAATTTTGAAATAACTCGCTTATACAATGTCTTGGTATGGTAATGCAGGTCATGAATAAACACTGCGTTTACCAAAATGAAATTCACTTTATACATCCTCCAGTACTTCTATGTGTTATTTTAGTGTACTGGCCAATTGCAAACGATTATGCTTTTATATGGTTTGGTGTATTAGGATGGAAAATGAGGGACCTTTCTACCTCCCTATTCAAGTTCTCACAAACATGCAGGGGCATATTATCAATTCAGGTGATACAATTATTGCCGCTGTAGCTTTTTTAGGTAAGGGACAAACTTCGCAAATTTTTGAAGTGTGAAGCTTGTCTTTTTGACAGTAATTTGATAATTTAGGACAAGCATCGTCTTAATCCAATCTAAACTGAATTTTAGAAATATTGTCATTAATTCTGATAGCAATTGAAACATTTACATTTTGTACAATAGAGGATACAATGTCATTTTACAAACCTTTTCACTCTCTGTGTCGAGGGCAGAGGTAGCTTCATCAAGAAGCAGCACTTTGGGCTTTCGGACAAGAGCTCGAGCAATTGCAATTCTTTGCTTCTGTCCTCCTGAGAGTTGGGCTCCTTTATCTCCAACTCGAGTGTTGTATTTCTAAATTTTGATAAAAATGAAATAAAAACATATTTAACTCAAAGTGATAGAGTTTCTTTACTTAGAAGTTAAAACGACCACCCATGTATTGAACCAAAAGAAATTATTTATTGCCCTACTGAAAACTAAGGGCCTGATCACGAGTTTGGCAGGTGGGTTACTCAATCACAAATGTGACAGATTTCCCGTCCGCCATATTATGAGTTCCATTATATAAAAAAAATATATAGTTGAACTCGTAATACAGTGGACGGGATATCTGTCACATTTGATATGGAGTAACCCATTCGCCAAACCCGTAATCAGGCCCTAAGCATCAAACGCTGTCACAATCAAAAATACAACACTTCCAAATATTCATTTTTCTGCCAAAATCAGATCTGAAATGATTACAGCGTTCTAAAAAAGATGTGGGCTGAGTGTTTTGCAACAGGAAACAGACATGAAAGCTTACATCCCCTAATTTTCTATATAATTAAAAAGCGGGCCCGTATCACTCACTGAGGCTCCCTTGCACCCATCCAGATAGCATAGGTTTTATCTTCCCAAGCCCCATTTTCAAAGGTTCACCTTAAAAATATACCTGGCTTGAAAAAAATGAAAACATCATTGTTCAATCGAAAAAGGAATCTGTGGTGACTTGTACGCTCTTTCTTTCTCCCTTGACCAGTGATGTAAAACCTGGATAGTTATGAGGTGCCTGGTCAAGGGATGCCAGAGAGTGACAGTTGAGAGCAGTTGAAGGTGTTTACACAATAAATCCTATTTCTTGATATACCTGCTCAGCGTGGTTCATTATGGCATCTTCCCACAATTTGGTGAACAAATGGATGGGATGCCATTGTGGGTATGTGTGCTCAATGCCATAAAATGCTTCACTTGAGATTGAAGGAATTTGGAGAGCTCCTGGGAAGGAGATTGCAGTGTAAACCCTGACGATAATTTGGAGAGAAAGGCAACCCTGTATCCTGAGGGGTTTGGATGCAACACAGGGTGGATGCTAACTACAAAGTTGGATGAGTCTACCTCTTTTCTTGAATGCTGTACACGTTTGGGACAGTTTCCATTTGGAGCACACCTGAAAGCTGTGAACTGTGTGCATGCAGCAGACACAGTTAGCTGGAGTGCTCAACTCAATAAAACAATATGACAGGATTGAGTGTTTGGGGCTGTCTCAGTGCTGGATCTGACGAGCATTGAATACATGGAGCAGGTTTGTGGTCACACCAAAGAAAAAAGAGAGGAGACATTGCCTTATGCGCAAAGACGTGTTTGACGTATCCGTGTACATTGCTGAAAACAAGGTTAGCCGGAGTGCTGACCTAAAAGGAAGCATTTCGCCAAGCCCTTGGTACCATACTTGGAAGGGAAACAGGCTTTTTCGGATGTGCTCCGACCGGTGTGTTGCTTTTGTTTAATTAGAAGGGCATAGAGATTATGTCTTTTTACGAGGTGTTTTCAGAAGGTAATTCCAGGAAGGAGGAGTCTGCAAAAACTACCACAATTATTGTTCAATGGCATGGTGGCAAGCATACAGTGTATGTATTTGGTGATGGGAACACCAATAAATCAATACTGACCTTTTCAAGCCTGTTTCTTTTAAATTTACAGTGACGGGCACGTCTTTTCACAGATTTTACACTATCCTTTTGAATTTCAGTGACAGTTATGGGTTTGGATAGATAACGTATACATGTGTTGTATATTGAATTACAGTTTTAACAATGTCAAAGTTTAAAGATTATTTAACAGTATCACAGTTGCATTTATTGGTGATATTCATAATTTGTTTTGAGTTCAGAGTTTACTGTTCACACTGGAGGGAGGAATGCAAAATATTACAGTTCCTCCATTTTTATTTTCGTGATCTGGGTGGAGTGGGAGAAAGGTTTTTGAAAACTATGCTAAGGTATGTGGTCCGAATATGGGTTTAGAAAGGAAAGTGGATTTGTTAATGTAATATTTAGGGGTAGAGTGTCACAAGATATTAGATAATTTTCCAGAGCTGGAGATGGGTGTGGGAAAAGCTCTAAATGAGTATGATGTGTGTTTGGAAAAATTAGATTTACATTTACAATTCTCGAGAGATGTGATTTTCGGAAACTTAGGCAAGAAAAAACTGTGGAACATTATGTCACTGTGTTACGTACACTGGATGCTACCTTCAAATTTGATGCTTTGTCAGATGAAATGATTAGGGATCAATTTTTATTGTGTGGCAACTCTAGTAAAATCTGTGAGGAGATTGCCTTAAAGATGAACCAGATTTACATGAGGTAACAGTTGTTGCCAAGAGAGTAGAGCATATAATGAAATATGTCTCAAAATTAAAAAAAGAATACCATAAAAATATCAGAAAAAGAAGCAGTCATACTTAGATAGTTAAAACAAAATAAGCAAGAGAAAATGGAAGGAAAACAAAAGGCTTTCAAAGTACAATCTTTTAGGTGTGGTCAGTTTAGTCAAATGGTGAATAGGAAACGTTGTCCTGCTGTCACTGCCTGCTGCAACAAATGTGGTAAAATTGACACTTTGCTTAGAAGTGGAGGTGTTGAAAATAAAAAAGTACAAGAAGTGTAAGATGTATTTTGTGATGAGATAATTGTCAAGGGAAACCTGGAGGGAAACCAGAAGAGTGGGTCAACATCAGAGGAAGAAAAGTACAAGTGATGTTCAATTCATGTTCCAAACTGTCCATTATTTCTAAAAATGTTTATCAAAATCTATTTTAAAACAATGTGGATTTGAAAGATATGGATGCAAAATCAGGTGGATATGGAGAAAAGTCTATCAATATGTTAGTTTATTTTGTGACTACGATAACTCGATCTAATAAGAGTATTGTATGAAAAATGTATGTAGCAGAACAAGAGGATGAAATATTAAACTGGCCACACTATAAGGATTTGTGAGTTATCCCAGATCCCAATGCTGTTCCACATATACAGATAAGGCAAAGAAAGAGGTTGCCAATTAATTGTGTGGACTAATACCCAAAGGTATCTTGTGAACAGTTAGGATGTCTAAAAAACTATACACATCACATTACATTAAGGAAAGAAGCTAAACCTGTGACAGCTAGAGTCCGAAGATTAACTTTTTTTTTTAAACAACAAGTACACAAGGAATTTGACAAGCTACGTGGGACTGGTGTTATCACTCCTGTGGAGGCAATGGAGTGGTTATCTCCAATAGTAGTGTCCCAGAAAGGTAATGGGGAAATCAGAATGTGTGTTGATCTGTGTGCACCAAAGAAAGAAAAGAAGTGGTGGTGGATAAATTCCCATTACCTGATATCAATTAAATGTTGGCACCATTGGAAGGGGCAACTCTATTCACAACATTTGACCTGACTTCGGCCCATCACAAGGTCAAACTACATCAATACTCTCAGGACTACACTGCATTTATAACTCTTGTGGGTGCGTTAAAATGTTTGAGAATACCATTTGGGGGTTTAGGAGCGGCATCTGTTTTTTAGGGGGTCGTGTTTAAACTTCTTAGAGATGTTCCGAGAACACTGTATTTACAAGATGATGCATTGATTTTTGGATCAGATCAAGGTGAACATGATGACAGAGTAAGAATGGTTTTAAATATTTTAAGAAACAATGGTTTGACATTGAGATCAAAAAAGTTTTGTTTTGGCAATGAAAACAATTCATTCTTGGGTCATCAAATTAATGCACAAGGTGTTTTTCCTAAAAAGGAACTAGTTGATATCATTGTAAATATAGAAAGGCATAAAAGTACAGAAGACATTCTTTCATTTCTTGGTATGATTGAGTATTATGCACATTTCATTGAGAACTTGACTTAAAAAACCAATGGTATAACGGAAGAGACAAAGAAGAGAAGAGAATTCTCTTGGAACCAAGATTGTGGGGAAGAATTTAGGTTGGTGAAAGAAAATTTGAAAGCGGCTCCTAGTCTAAAAGTGTTTATACCTGTGATTAAATGCAGTTTAATAACAGATGATAGCCAATACGGTCTAGGAGTAGTGCAAGTCCAGGAAGTGAATGATGAGGAGAGGACAATTGCATTTGCGTTGGGGTGTCTGAAGGAAACTGAGTTGAATTAAAGTGTAATTGAAAAGGAGGCACTGTCAAGTTGGCAATCAAGAAATTTAAATGTTACCTGCGGGGATGTCAATTCATTGTTAAAATTGATCACAAGCCATTTGCAGATATTTTCAGCACAAAGAGGCTTGACAATGTTTCAGTATTAATACTCAAGTGGGTTTCAAGAATTTAAATTCACTATACATTATTTACCTGAGAGCCACAACAAAACAGCTCATTGCCTTTCACATTTGGCTTCTCTGGAGGCCGAGGTGATTAAGATGAATTGCATATTGATGAAGAATGGATGGGAGTGTGCCTGATCACAGAATATGTAATTGGAGAACAGGAGTGGAAAAGTGAAGGTAATAAAGATGTTATCTTGGCTTCGTGTCTTAGCCACAAATGGAGAGTGAATGTGTATACCTTTTCTGAGGAATGGAGGTAATACATTTTGATCAGGGACAAATTGTCTGTTTAGGATGATCTGCTGTTCAGGGGGTCCAGGCTAGTGTACCAACAACACTCCGGAAAAGATTGTTGAGTTAGCTCATGTTGAACACATGGGTGTGTAAAGACAAAATAGAGAATCAGACAGGACTTGTAATGACCTAGTCTCGATTTACAAGTGGAAAGCGTGGTAAGAGACTGTTCAGAATATGCTGGCAAAGACAAGGTTCTGAAACCCAGAGTGGCACTGATCCTCATAGGCAAACAAGCGGTAGCACCTTGGCAAGATGTGGCATTGGATTTGGAGTATCCAATACACTTTTTTTATTAGTGCTGGTAAACTCAAAGTGGCTGGTTGTACAGGCAGTGAATGAAATATTCACTCATAGTGCAACAACATTTGTAAATACAGTCTTTGAAAGTGAAGGTTTGCCAGGATCAATTCTTACCGACAATGGTGTACAGTTGTGTTCACCACAAATGGAGGAATTTTTAAGGAAGTTGGAAACCAAACATGAGAGGTGCTCGATGCAGCATCTGGAAATGAATGGTGTTGTGGAAAGATTCAATCAAACCATTAAAGAATCGCTAAATTGGCCAGAGTGGCAAGCATGTGTTGGAAGAAAGCCTTGTGTGATGGGATGGTAGCATATTGTTTATCACTGCATCCACTAACTAGGAAAACATCTTTAGACTGTTTATAGGAAGGACTACCAACAGTCAATTGGTTCCTTCTTGGGTGAATTGGAGGAAGGGATGGGGTGATCAGAGTCATGAATCCTGGAAGCAGGTGTTTTGGGATAAAAGGAAAGGTAGAGGGTGTGTGAAACAAATATGGAGTTTGGTGATTGGGACAGGATAAGTAATCCCTCAAGAGAATTGCCATTTTCAAAATTCTATGCACCATTGAGAGTTTTTACATTTTTCAACAATGCGGTTAAAACAGAAGATGGTTGAATTTGGAATCTAAGTCCTATCAAAAATGTATATTTTATTATGTGTTTATGGGGTGGTGTATTGGTGTGGTGTCTTGTGTGGTGTCTTGTGTGCTCTTTGCTTCCCCCTTGACCAGTGATGTGAAACCTGGAATGTTATGAGGCGTCTGGTCAAAGTATTCTAGAGACTGACAGTTGGGAGCAGTTGGAGGTGTTAGCTGGGGCGTTTACACAATAAATTCTCTCTCTGGATATGCTTGCTTAGTGGGGTTATTTATAGGACCTTGACACCTGAACCTCAGCTGAAGCCCTCAATCTTCCATAAATGCCCCAATTTCTGGATCTGTCTCTAAAGGCACAACCTACAACTTCCTTTGGCTCAAGATGTCATGAATGGGGTATACCATCAAGTGTCAGTGTCAACTAGTTTACCTTACTTTGTGATTGAGACTCTAATCACAGTAAAAGTATCAGAAATGGGTGTAAGTTGGCACCTTTGATATTAAACAAAACATATTGAATAATACAATGAGTATGCATCTATGAATCGCACAATCATCAAGGAAAGTTTAGGGTGTCTTCTGAAGGTTTAAAATAGGTCCAAAGGTCATTTTAAACATGTTTAAGCAGATTTCTGTACCTTCAACTATATTCTATGATTAAGTTATGTACTTTCACTTCATTGCAAATGTACATAATATCAGATCACTGTGTGAAATGGCTTTTTTTGCAGGGAATGGCGTTTTTTGCAGGGTTGTCCCCATACTTTATGCCTTCTCCCTCCACCGTTAGCTGAAAACATTTTTGTTGACCAGTGCTAACGTGCATGGGATCTCTCCTCTAAACATAGAATTATTGGCTCATACCAAATTGACATAGTTAATGTACTTATACTTTCCTAGTAAAGTGCCCAGGGCCTGTACATAAATGCTACTAGGGGGCCTGCAGCACTAATTGTGCCTCCCACTTAAGTATCCCTTCAAACATGTCTCAGGCCTGCCAATGCAGAGACTGTGTGTGCAGTTCAAACTGCCATTTTGACCTGACAAAATAAACCTTTTGCCAGGCTCAAACCTCCCTTTTTAATACATAGGAATTACTCCTAAGGTAATCCCTGGATAGCCCAGAGGACAGGGTGCAATGTATTTTAAAAAGCAGGACATGTACCTTTATGTTTTACATGTCTTGGTAGTGAAGTACAACTCTACATTCACTACTGCAAGGCCTATATCTCCCATAGGATACATTTTATAAGTGTAATTCTAAATGGGCAGATCTAACTGGATCAAGTTAGGTATCTCTGACTCAAATTATAGTGAAATCGGATTTTAAATTACAAATCTGAAATGGCCACTTTTAGAAAGTTGTGATTGCTTTGCCTTAGCCACTTGGTGTCTGCATCCTGTCTCTGGTCACATGACTGGGTGTAGTTCACAGTTGGGCTGTGTGTATTGCTCCTAGACAGCCACACATGGTGGGAGCTAAGGAGGGACTGAATGGGCCATCCAAGACAGAATGTGAGAGAGGAGCTGGACCCAGCCTTACTTACAACTGAATAGGGTCTGTCCTGACACCACACAAAGTCTTGCCTCTAGAAGTTTCTCCCCACTGCAAAGGCACACGAGGGTATAAAAGAAGGACCTCAGACACCACCACTTCAGTACACTTCTGGATCTTTGTATACTCTCCCAGAAAGAAGGACTACTGTGCTGCTCAAGAACTGCCACCCTGCTGGACTGCACTCGACTGGACTGCTGTTTTGCTGTGATGATCTGATTCCTTCTGCGCTCATGCCTGGGTGAGAAAGACTAGACCCACATCTCTCGACCCCAGCACCCAGAGTGACTCCAAGGGCCAAGTGACTGGCATCCTGAACTGAAGCCTCAGGGACATAACAGGCTTCCAACCCCTGCACGTGGACTCTGCCATCTGTGAGTCTACCCTGCCAAGTGGTGCCACCCCAGTCCTGGACCCTTGGTGATTGTCATAGAAACGGACCCATCTTCTCTGCTGAGTGATGCATCCCTGAGCAGAACCAATGCAGCTGCTCGGCTGAGAGGCGCATCCGCATGAAGAACTGATGAATTGCGTGGCTTTGACCTATTACAAATGACTCGCATCTCTGCCTCAACCCCTATCTTATGACCGACGCATTACATTCTGACCCACCAGTGCACCACATTTTCCCCATAGTTCCTCGCATTTCTAGTTAATGGCAGCCTATATGACAACACCAAGAATCTGCACTGTTGCTTCATCCTCATCAGAATTGATGAATCGCCTCAATGAGCATTACATCTCCAACCCCAAACTTCACATCCCAAGCCACATTGATCGAATCCTCAGTGTCAATGCAACAGGACTTCACACTGTATCTCGGAACCAACACATCACCTCGGCTGGCAATGTATTTCTGATGAGGATCCATCCAACGCTCTGCAGCGAGGATTTAAGGTACTTTGTTCAATAAGCCTAACAGGGTCCCTCTAGCTGGCCCATGCTCGATCACGATCAGCCAGCCTAAACTTGTGACTTCACCCCGGTTCGGCGTGACCAGGTATCCTTAATAGTGCCTTGTGCTTTTTGGCTTTATTTCTCACTATAAAATTAAAAATCAATGCCTCCAATTCTAATATTGGATTGCTGTCATGTTGGTCTTGGTTTATTTACAACATTAAGATCTATTCTTCTAACTTGGTGTGGGTTTTGGTTTTGAGTGTTTGAACTGTTTTACTGTTTCTAGTGTTGAACAAATTCTTTACACATTGCCTCAAAGTTAAGCCTGACTGCTCTGTGCCAAGCTACTAGAGGGTAAGCACAGGTTAATTTAGGGTTTGTCTGTACCTTACCATGACTAGGATTAAGCATGGGCGGAAAATCTGTTCCGCTCGCGAATTTTGCGGATTTTCGGTAAATTCGCAATCCGCGAACGCTCGTGAATTTACCGAAAATCCGCAAATTCGCACGCAGCGGATTTTTTTTTCTTGGTGATACAATTTTGCGGCGTGCGGTGTAAGTTCGCAATTGCGAACATGTAGGTGCGGCGGGCAGCAACAATCTCGCACTCGCGAAATTACAAAAATTGCAATTCTGCACACGAAATCCACTAGCAAGCAGCATAGACCTTCTGAAAATGATGATTTTTATCAGAATAACTCCTCAGGTTGACATTTGCCTGCACTTTTTTGGATTTGAGGCCTTTTGACTTTTTTTGGATCACTTTTGGATTAGAAATCAACTTTCACAAGTAAGCTTGTTTGGGGCATTACAGTTGCTGTAATGCTGTTCTGCAGAAAAACGAGTTTTGCAAAAGTGAAAGCATTCAGGAGGTTCAAAAGTTCAAACTCATCATTAGTAACAATTCCCTGTAGTGTAGTGCTTCCTGACTGGGGCCCCTCCAGAGTTCAGTTGCTAGTTGCGGGGGGAGGCGGACTCTCTGTGTCCTTCCGACGAGGTACGAGATGATCCATTCCAGTGCCTTATCCTGGATTCTGACGTTGCTGAGGCGCCGCACTAGGGTACGGTGGCAGACAGTGTCGAAGGCCGCGGAGAGGTCTAGGAGGATGAAGGCCGCTGTTTCTCCATTGTCGAGCAGGGCTCGGATGTCATCGGTGGCTGCGATCAGGGCGGTCTCGGTGCTGTGGTTGGCCCGGTAGCCAGACTGCGAGAGGTCGAGGGATCCGTTCGTCTCAAGGAAGGCGGCCAGCTGCTTGTTGACGGTCTTCTCGATGACTTTTGCAGGAAACGGGAGCAGCGAGATGGGGCAGTAGTTCTTGAGGTCGGTGGGGTCGGCTGATGGCTTCTTTAGAAGAGCGCTGAGTTCGGCGTGCTTCCAGCTCTCCGGGAAGGTAGCGGTGTAGAAAGAGGTGTTGATGATGTCCCGCAGGTGGGGTGCGATGGCAGCGTCGGCCTTGTTGAAGACGTGGTGAGGGCAGGGGTCGGTCGGAGATCCGGAGTGGATGGAGTTCATCGTGCGAATGGTGTCTTCGGTGCTGATCGGGGTCCAGGTGCGGAGGGTGGTGGTGGGGGGCGGTAGTTCAGTCGTGGCATGCGTCGGTTGAGTGCTGAAGCTGTTGTGTATGTCCGCGATCTTGTTGTGGAAGTAGGAGGCGAGGGAGTTGCAGAGGTCTTGCGAAGGGGTGATGTCGTTGTTTCCGGCCTTGGGGTTGGAGAGCTCTTTAACGATGTTGAAGAGTTCCTTGCTGTTGTGTGCGTTGTTGTCCAGTCGTTCCTTGATTGCAGTTTTCTTGGTGGCGTGGATCAGTTGGTGGTGTTTTTGGGTGGCGAGCTTGAGGGCAGTCATGTTGTTCGGTGTTGGGTCTCTGCGCCAGGCTTTCTCAAGTGCTCGGCAGTTCTTCTTGGAGCTTTTGAGTTCCTCGGTGAACCATGGGGCTTTCTTGCTGCCGGGTCTGCTAGGCGGGGTCTTCAGAGGGGCGAGGTCGTCTGCGCAGTTGCTGATCCACTTCGCGAGGTTGGTGGCCGCCTGGCTTGGGTTCGTTGCTCTGGTGGGAGGGTTCATGCTCAGGGAAGTCGCGAGCTGGTCGGCTGTGATCTTGTTCCAGCTTCTGCGTGCAACCTGTTGCTGGTGGTGGTGGATCGTGTTCCTTCTGAAGCTGAAGTGGACACAGCTGTGGTCCGTCCAGTGGAGTCCGGTGGCATGGCTGAAGGTGATGTTCTTGCTGGGTGAGAACACAGGGTCGAGTGTGTGTTCGGCATAGTGGGTGGGGGTGGTCACCAGCTGCTTGAGACCGAGGTTGGCGAGGTTGGCGAGCAGGGTGGTGGTGTTGCGGTCGTTATTGTTCTCCAGGTGGAAGTTGAGGTCCCCGAGGAGGATGTAGTCAGCAGAGAGGAGGGCGTGCGGGCTGATGAAGTCGGCGATGTCTTCGCTGAATTGTGAGCGTGGTCCCGGTGGTCTGTAAATGAGGGTGCCTCTGAGGGTGGTCTTAGGGTTGATGTGGATCTGGAAGTGCAGGTGTTCTGCGGGTGTGAGGGTGTCGTCGGTGTTGGTCGTGATGCGGATGGTGTTCCTGTGGATGATGGAGATGCCTCCTCCTGTCTGGTTGACGCGGATGATCTTGTAGCCGTCCGGGATGGCAATGGCGATGTCGGGCGCTGAGGAGGCGCTCATCCAGGTTTCCGTGAAGAAGGCGACGTTTGGGGCTGTGGTGTCGAGCAGGTTCCAGAGCTCGACGGCGTGTCTTTGGATGGAGCGGGTGTTGAGCAGGATGCACTTGAGGTGGTTGCTGCTGGTGCTCGGCTTGGTCGGTGCTGGTGTAGTGCAGGTCCGGATGCAGGTGAACTTGCAGGAGTGGCAGCAGAAGGGTCCGTGGGTGCGTCTCGGGGTGGCTTGATAGCAGCCTGGGATTCGACCGGCGTTGAGTGCAAAGAGTTCGGTGGAGTCGTAGGTCCGGCGGGTGGGCTGGTGTCTGCGGGAGCTAGGGGTCCTGGCACTGGGCGCGGTCCAGGTGCGGACGGGCGCAGACGGGCTTACCTTTGGCGCACCCTCGGCGCTCATTCGGCGCTCCCGCTGCGCGCGTCCACTGCGCAGTTGCTCTGGGGGCGTCATAAGTAGGGGGACGGGAGGACGGGTCAGCTGGGTTGGCGGCAGCGGGGCGGCCAATGGGCTGGTGGTGGGCCGGACGCAGGGGGTCAGCGGCAGGAAAAACTGGCGGCCGGGCAGCTCAGCTGTGGCTGGGTCGCTCGGGTGCAGGGAGGGCAGCAGCGGCAGGAGCAGGCGGGTGGGAGTCCCAGCAGGATCAGCAGGAGCAGGCAGCGGCAGGAACAAGGGGGTGACCCGGCCTATTGAAAGGCGCAGTGGTCACTCCCGAGCACACCCGACGATCCCTTAAGTAGGGGGACGGGTGGGCGGGTCAG
The DNA here is from genome assembly GCF_964263255.1 of Lissotriton vulgaris. Classification (NCBI taxonomy): domain Eukaryota; kingdom Metazoa; phylum Chordata; class Amphibia; order Caudata; family Salamandridae; genus Lissotriton; species Lissotriton vulgaris. The sequence goes on from NC_141698.1 coordinate 909,677,832, forward strand.
CTGGGTTGGCGGGAGTAGGGGGACGGGAGGGCGGGTCAGCTGTAAGGTAACTTTACATTTATATTGTGTTGCAAGATATTTATCAGTTAACAGCATTACTGAAAATTGGCAGAGAATTTGTAATGAATACTCAAAATTATTTTGAGCCTTTGGTGGTGAACGTATATAAGCCCAAAATTAAATGACAGGTGCGGTAGACTTCTAACTTGTTGTGTTGGAGCTATCAACAGTTGGAACCGTATAAAATGCGACAGTAATTTACTTGTCATTGCAAACACTATTGTGAATTATAGCAACCCTTCTCAATAAACACATCCAAGATCTGACATACCAACAGGTGCATTTGTTGTATTTGCAAAGTTAATTTTAAATGTATTTGCTAAGTGGTACCAAGAAGGTATTTTGTTTCCTAGTACCTACCACTTTAGCAAAGGTATTTGTAATATCAATCGCACACTTTTCAATTATGCAATGAAACCAATGACCTTAAAAGTCTCAGGAAGATTCTGGAATATTTTCATAAGGATCAAAATTGTTCAAAATCATTACTCTTTACTCATCTACATAAAAAATGGAAAGTCTTGCAGTAACATGTATACTGCTTTGAAATTGTACATTTCAATTGAAACATAATGAATAGAAACATGTTATTCTTTTTTTGTAACAAGTGGATTACTATATTAAATTACATTTACCTCAGGAAGAGTTTCAATGAAGCTATGAATGTTTGCTGCTTTGGCTGCCTCTTCAATCTCCTCCTGACTCACAGTTCTGCTGCTGTCTCCATACTGGATATTTTCGGCAATGCTGCAGTCAAACAGAATGGGTTCTTGAGACACAATACCTAACTGTGACCTGAACCACTGCAGGTTCAAGGATTTTGTGTCAATCCCATCTGCAAACTGGATAGAGAAAACAACAAATGTTTCTTTTAGGACCCAGCTATTTTTGACCACTTCAATAAACATGTTAATATTAATAAATCAATGTCATATGTTTTCATGATACATTCATATGTAAGAACAAATATTGCATCTCTATCATCGAATTTGCCTGTCATGAACTTCATCCACCCCAGCTCAGAAATGCGTGGTCAGGCAGGCGCTGAGACCTAGGCCTCATGTTACTGACTGAAAGGTCACATGTGTGGTGGCACGTAATGGGCACACAAACAAGTGAACAGGAAACTCAGGTCAGCCCCTCTGATAAGTGCAGCAACACCACAATGGTCTAAGGAGATTGGCTGTTTTAAAAAGAACTCTTGGCAAGTCAATATTCACTGCTTTTTGCGAATCAATCAAACCACAAAACTTCACCAGTACTGAAAAGGAAACACCAAGGGGATGTATTTATCTATATCTTTTTTTATGAATTTAAACATCATCAGAATGTACATAACGTTTTTAAAAAAAACATATACCAGACAATAATTACAAAATATTATTAAAAACATCAGAGAGAAATAGAAACAGATATAAAAATTAATCTTTGACAATGAATATTCAACCTGAATCGATAACAGTATTGACAATTTTGAATTTCTTTATAATGTATATGACTCCAAAGACAAGGCCTGTGTTCTTCTGAAGCACTTTACGATACTCAAAGATTGTACTTTGACACAGACCTCAGACCCGCTTCCGTAATTGTGCTCTCGGTTGAAGTGTTTAATTAAACTAACTGTTCCTGTTTTGTCAAATAGCCTCTTTTCTTTTGTTTTTTCAAGGTAAATTAATATTCGAGCAACAAACACTTCCATAATTCAAATGTGAATTGTATGGCCCTAAACAGAAAGGTAGAAATATGTACTCTGCTACTTTGTGTAAACATACATTTTAAGTAAAAAATTCAAGGAAATTATATTTTGATTAATAGTGTTTATTTAGGTTCAGAATATACATTTCAAGACCTCACTGTTCACAAAGCAATATAAAAAAAAACTAAGAATAAAACAGTTGTTTGTGCGTCACTGAATCTGATTCCCACTGGGCGGGCATTTCCAGTAACTACAAGAGGCTCTATCTAATCTGTAATGCGATTGAATTCAGCAACGCACAACTAACAGTTTATTTTGGAATCATCTTTGTGGGAGTCTGTCATTCTTGGACACCCACTGAATCCAGTACCCAAAACCTTAGAGGGACACGCTGTGGCCTCTGGAGGTCTTACAATAATTTCTTTGACTCTAGGTTGTTCCATACCCAGTCCTGATGAAGACTCCAGTATCTAAAATGGAATTACACACCTTTTAAGAGGGTTGAAACGTCGATGAATATTGTTGTTGTTGCCTGCACAGTAATTTCTCCTTGCTGGACATTTATAGACATATGAGCATTAGGCCATGGGAGAGGGAACATGAATTGTGCTACATCGGCAGTCTTACTAAGGAGAAATGCAATTATGAGAGTTGTAGTCACCTATTCATGCAGTGCATCAGTACTTTTGCCCTGCATTTATGTTGAATGATTTATTGCCATTCTTTATTATGTAAATATAGCATTGACAACATAAATGTTGTGTTCAGGCCTACATGTGTTTTGGATTCATTTCCATGTTTATGTGTATTATTTGAACATTTGTGTAGTTATAAGAATATTTTTTATTTAACATAAATCTTATTCCAACATGATCATTGTTTCATATATCAGGTTCAGAACTTGCCATGCTCCTGATGTTTTGGCCCGTTAGATATCCTTTTGCACTTTACTTTTGCTAACCAGTGGTAAAGTGTTTATGCTCTCTCTTCTAAACACAGTAAAATTGACCTACACTTGACTGGTACATTTAATTAACTTATACGTTCCTATTATGTGGTACTTCATGTAGCCAAATGTTACTTGTGGGCTGCAGCACTCATTGTGCCACCTACTAAAGTAGCACTGGAAAACACATCTCTGGCCTACCAGGGCAGCCTGTAGCGCAGTTTTAAACTGTGATTTTCACCTTCAGAATAAACCTTCTGCCTGGCCTAAACCTTACTTTTTAAAATTTAGAAGTCACCCCTAAGGTAGGCCTTAACGTTCTTATTGCAAGGAGCACAGAATTTTAAAAGTAAGACATGAGTGTAGTTTTCCATTCTCTGACAGTAAAACACTCTCAAAATAATGTTTAACTGTAGCAAGGCTCTCTCTCTCATAGAGTATCTTATTCCATGTATTTGTGTACCCAAACGTCCTCTTTGGGAACACATAGAGAAATACTTCTTCTAGTCATTTGAAATATTCTCTGGTAAATTCAGATTCAAGACCTTCAAAATGCCACTTTCAGAAACTTATGGCATCAAAAAAGTTAATGGATGGAATGCTTGAATTACTCTCAGCCACTGGCAAATGCTCGGGCCACATTCCAATCCATCATTTTTCACCCACCGTGGCACAACACAGTTTGAACCCAGCCATATGCAAACCAATCTTGACCCTGATCCAATGGGAACAGTCCAGCCCTACTGTCTGGCCGGCTCTTCCTTGAATCAGAACACAAGAAACCCAGGGACTACAGAAGAACTGTCCTGAAATAGTTTGAGAGTAGGCCAGAGATGAGATTGTCCCCCATACAAAAGGTATCGCTGGTAATAATAATGGCACCCCCAGAACCTCTCATCAGAACACTTCTGGATCTGTGGAAGATTCAGAAGGAGGACTTCCATGCTGTCCAAAGGAAGACTTGATCTGCTTGCCTTAACCCAGGACCCCTAGATGTAACTCCAACAGAAAGTTGGCTAACTTCCTTTTTGAGCTACAGGGATACAACAAGCTTCCAAAGGCCTTCTCTGAAGCTGACCAGCACTAACTAGGCCTGCTTGAGCGCTGTTGCCAGCTTCTACTGAAGTGCATCCTGATCCTCAAAAGGTGGCCCACATATCCTTGAACCTTGGCTCAACGCAAGGAATACACCCGCTGCTTCAAAACTAAGCTCCAGTTGAAACTTCAGAAGTTTGGGAATCTTTGTAGCAGCAATAGTCACTGTGTCGTCCACCCCAATGTGAGTTCTAAAAGCAACCTGATCTTTGTACCAAACAGCGACCACCTGTATCTCCCACCAACACAAAACTCAAGCGAAGTACAGGTCCTCATGCCAATATTGATCACCAGCTGAGCATGTTCTTATGAATGTGAAAGTTTTGAAGATACATTTTTCATCTAGGCAAACCTAGTCCCTGTATCTGACCCACATCCTATTGCAGTTGGCCTGTACTTGTGACTATGACCCAGTACAACACGACCAGATACCAGGGAGTTTTTGGAACTATATTCAACCCGAACGTTAAAAATTCATAACTCCAGTTCTATTTATTTTGCTGGTCTTGTGTCATTTTATTTGCTAAACTTTACCCTTTCTCTAAACTGGTTTGAGATGCTATTTGTGTTGCATTTTCACTTTCTTACTGTTTGAGTGCTGCAGAAATACTTTACACATTGCCTCTAAGTTAAACCTGACTGCTTTTCGGGCCAAGCTACCAGAGTGTTAAGCACATATGTTAGACCTGGCATCCTGTCCGTGTTTATATCTGTACCTTTTTGCCGTCAACCCTCATGTTTATTGACTTCAATTTGGTAGCTTTGGGTCTCCGTGCACATTACCACTGCCAACCAGTGCTAAAGTGTGTATGTATTAAAGCATGGATGAATTGACATGTTTTAATTTACCTGTAATTCCCTAGTAAAGTGGCAATATCTGGTCCCAGGGCCTGTTGATTAAATACTACTGGGGGGCATGCAGCACTGATTGCGCACCCACTTAAGTAGCACTTTAAACATTTCCGAGGCCTGCTATTGCAGCCTATGTGTGCAGATTTTAAACTGTCATTTCAATCTCACAAAATAAAACGTTTGCCATGCCCAATCCTTCCTTTTTAACACATGTTAGTCACACCTAGGGTAAGCCTTGGACAGCCCGAAGGGCATGGTACAATGTATTTAAACAGTAGGACATGTACCTTTTAGTTTTTCATGTCCTGGTATTGAAAAACTCCAACATTTATTTTTTACTACTCTGCAAGACCTACCTATCCAATGTTACCTTATTATATTTCTTAAGCTGTGATTTCCAAATGGAAGCAGGTAGTCAGTTCATATTTTGGTGTTTTGTGAATTATAATGTAAACTCCTAACTTGTTATGAAGTCAGATTTTAAATTAGTTTTGAAAATGCCACTTTTAAAAATTTGACATTTAACTGCCTCGGCCATTTTGTCATGCAGCATATCTCTAGGCCCATTGTGGTTTGCCTGAACTTGTGACTTGTCCTTGTCCGGAGTGACCAGAAATACACAGTTGATGCTCTGATCTTTTATGGTGCTATTTTCACTGAAATCTTTAAACCTGCATATTTCCTGTTCTGCTGATTGGATTTTTGTCATTTTGGTCTTGTTGTACTTATTAAAAATTGCTCTATTTGTCTAACATGGATAATGTTTGTGTGATATTTTTCACTTTATTACTGATTGTGTTGCACGATCACTTTACACATTGCTTGTAAGTTAAGCCTGACTGTTCAGTGCCAAGCTACCACAGGGTTGAGCACAGGCTAATTTAGGGTTGGTTTATGCCTCACTCTGACAAAGATTGCAGTTATTTAGTGACCTTTTAGGTTCACCCTGATAAGCACTGTGTTCATTATTTGTATGGGGCTCTCACCCCTGAACTAATAACCCAATGTCTTACAACAATGCAGGGAGGGAGTTTACAAATCTTCTTTTTCAAGTTGACCATGTTTAAGTCTTTAGTCATGGGGATAGTCTACATCGCACATCTCAGAAACTTTGTGCTCCAAGTTTAGATTTCTCAAATCACACCAGGAATGGCCATAGTAGGGCAATAGTCTCATTGTGACAGCACCTTTACCACGTTTTTTATGTAGTGGAAATCTCTTCGCAGATAGAGCCCCTCCCAATATACCCTCTCAAGACCTGAAGCTTCTCTCTGAGGTAAAGACATTGTTAAGACATTCAAGAAAATAAAATAATGTGCCGTGAGGCTAATTAGATGAAAAAACTAAACATAGAAATTAGTCCCAATACAATATTAGCAAGACCAAAGTCAGGTTGTCCTTTCCACTAGCTCAATAGGAGTCTAGAACCACATCTGTACTACATTCTTACTCTGATTCCCTCCCTCAAAATCACTTATATAAGCATTTCTAGTCTCGATCATACTCTATGTCTCCCCACAAGATTGTCCCTCTACTCCAGCCCTGGTTCACATGATGGAAATCAGTGAATACCTCTCTCTACATGACTATTTACAACAATAAGTCAGAGCTTATACACAAATGTTATCATCCTTGTTTATCACAGACAAATACAATGGCATACAAAAGATTCACTAAAGACAGACCTCCAACTTTTGATCCACAACATCCTCCGATTGAACTGAAACCTTAAGTAGTAAAGTCAAGATCTCATAATCCAGAAAAATACCCCATGGAGTAAAGCTTTTGATCTCTTCTACCAAACAATTCAAAGACAATGTCACCATATCCACCTTTTATAATGGTAAGGTCATGATTCAATCTATAGACATCACTTTTAGCCAAAATATCTGACAATTCAAAGCAGTACTTTAGGTACATAATTTGCATATCACCACAGTCGACTCTGCCTCACCCTGTAACCACATCAACCTTTCAAAACAATCACTTGACCCTCATTTATCTCCTGCCCAACAAGCCTCTCCACTCACCCCTATTATTCTGTGGTCATGCATTACCCCTTCTTTTGCCACCCTACTGTGAACATCACAGGGGTAGTATCATCACCCTGTAGCCTAATGTTCAAAGAGATTGATTGCAGAGCAAGGGCTACTCCTTTACCAGTTTTCCCTCTGTAACTACAATCAGCTCTGTCAACAATCACATGACACCCCAGTTGTATATGTAAAAGCCCAGTCGAACACCAACAAAGTTATCTTTACACCGTACATTAATCCTCCTAAATTAAAGCTGCATCGAGTTCACTAATAAAAAATAAAAAATATCTGGTTACATTCAAAATGCAATCTCTATCAAATTCAAGTGCACAATTTAAAGACTCCCTTTCCTCACTGGAACATAGTCCCTTATACACCTCCAGTATAACCCCTACCTCACAAACCAAATCTCATGGCCCTCTCCTCATGTCACCAAAGATGCATGATCAATGATTTTACCCTGTCATACTCAACCACGGACTCAGCATAAACACCTGAGGCCTTCTCCATGATACTGACCATTCCAAAAACCTTACAGCTCAGGTTAAAAGCTCAGTGATCAGAGAACAACTCACTAATGCCTTAAAGCCTCACCTAAGTATCAATTCTTTCAGCGTCAACATTAAAATATTTATACTGAATTATCTTCTACACAAGTGTAGATACACTGCACTTTGTGTGAGGGCTTCATCATCCAAAGAGGAAGACCTCCGCGCCTTCCATAGGCCTGGTCACCCCCTCCTGCTCCCACTGACGCCGACCGCCACTTGAGAGCCCCAGCCACCACAGAGCCGGCCGCCAGAACGCCCCAGCCACCTCAGAGCCGGCTGCCAGAGCGCCCCAGCCACCACAGAGCCGGCCGCTCGCTCCGACTTTTCCCGCCGCTGCCTCCCTGCGGTCCCGCCCCCCGCCGTCCATTCGCCGACACCCAGCTGACCCGCCCTCCATGCTCCCTACGTATGACGCCCACTCCCACGCGCAGCGTTGACGCGCAGCGGGCGCGCCAATTGTGCGCCGAAGGTGCGCCAAAGGTAAGTCCGTCTGCCCCCGTCCGCGACCGGACCGCGCCCAGCGCCAGAACCCCTGGCCCCCGAAGATGCCAGCCCACCCGCCGGACCTACGATGCAGCCACCCTCAACGTTCAACACCGGCCGAACCCCCGGCTGCTACGGCGCTACCCCCAGACGCACCCACGGACCCTTCACCTGCCAGTCCTGCGACTTCTTCTGCATCCGGACCTGCACCGCACCCACCAAGCCGACCCCCAGCAGCAACCACCTCAAGTGCATCCTGCTCAACACCCGCTCCGTCCACAGACACGCCGTGGAGCTCTGGAACCTCCTCGACTCGACATCCCCAGACATCGCCTTCCTCACGGAAACATGGATGAACGCCTCCTCAGCGCCCGACATCGCCATCGCCATCCCGGACGGATACAAAATCACCCGGAGGGACCGCGTCAACCAGACGGGAGGAGGCATCACCATCGTCCATAAGAACACCATCCGCATCACGACCAACACCGATGACATCCTCACAACGGTCAAACACCTGCACTTCCAGATCCACACCGACCCCAAGACCACCCTCAGAGGCACCCTCATCTACAGACCCCCGGGACCACGCACACAATTCAGCGAAGACATCGCAGACTTCATCAGCCCGCACGCCCTCCCCTTCGCTGACTACATCCTCCTCGGGGACCTCAACTTCCAGCTGGAGAACAACAGCGACCGCAACACCACCACCCTGCTGGACAACCTCGCCAACCTCGGACTCAAGCAGCTGGTGACCACCCCCACCCACTACGCCGGCCACACGCTTGACCCCATCTCCTTCAGCCACGCCACCGGACTCCACTGGACGGACCACAGCTGCGTCCACTTCAGCTTCAGAAAGAACACGATCCACCACCACCAGCAACAGGTTCCACGCAGAAGCTGGAACAAGATCACAGCCGACCAGATCGCCGCATCCCTGAGCCAGAACCCTCCCGCCAGCTCAGTGAACCCCAACCATGCCGCCAACAACCTGACGAGGTGGATCAGCAACTGCGCGGACGACCTCGCCCCACTGAGGACCCCTCCCAGCAGACCCGGCAGCAAGAAAGCATCCTGGTTCACCGACGAACTCAAGAGCTCCAAAAAGAACTGCCGAGCCCTCGAGAAAGCCTGGCGCAGAGACCCGACACCAGTCAACATGATCACCCTCAAGCTCGCCACCCGAAAACACCACCAACTGATCCACGCCAACAAGGAAACCGCATTCAAGGACCGACTGGACAACAACGCCCACAACAGCAAGGAACTCTTCAACATCGTCAAAGAGCTCTTCGACCCCAGCACCGGAAACAACGACATCACCCCATCGCAAGACCTCTGCAACTCACTCGCCTCGTACTTCCACAGCAAGATCGCAGACATACACAACAGCTTCAGCACACAGCTGACGCACCCTACAACCGCAACAGCGCCCCCCACCACCACCCTCCGCGCCTGGACCCCGATGAACACCGAGGAGACCATACGCACGATGAACTCCATCCACTCCGGATCTCCAACTGACCCCTGCCCTCACCACGTCTTCAACAAGGCCGACGCCTTCATCGCACCTCATCTCTGGGACATTATCAATACCTCCTTCAACACCGCAACCTTCCCGGAGAGCTGGAAGCATGCCAAACTCAGCGCCCTCCTGAAGAAACCATCAGCCGACCCCACCGACCTCAAAAACTACCGCCCCATCTCACTCCTCCCGTTTCCTGCCAAAGTCATCGAGAAGACCGTCAACAGACAGCTGGCCGCCTTCCTCGAGACAAATGGATCCCTCGACCCCTCGCAGTCCGGCTTCCGGGCCAACCACAGCACCGAGACCGCCCTCATCGCAGCCACTGACGACATCCGAGCCCTGTTTGATAACGGTGAAACAGCGGCCCTCATCCTCCTGGACCTCTCGGCAGCGTTCGACACTGTCTGCCACTGCACCCTAATGCAGCGCCTCAGCAACATCGGAATCCAAGAGAAGGCTCTGGAATGGATCATCTCCTTCATCGCCGGAAGGACACAGAGAGTCCGCCTCCCCCCGTTCAGATCAGAAGCCACCGAAGTCATCTGCGGCGTACCACAAGGATCATCACTCAGCCCCACGCTGTTCAACATCTACATGAGCCCCCTTGCGGCCATCGCACGCCAACACAACCTCAACATCATCTCCTACACCGACGACACCCAGCTGATCCTCTCCCTCACCAACGACCCCGCCACCGCCAGAACTAACCTACACGAAGGGATGAAAGACGTAGCCGAGTGGATGATGAACAGCCGCCTGAAACTGAACTCTGATAAGACGGAAGTCCTCATCCTGGGATCGTCACCATCCGCCTGAGACGACTCCTGGCGGCCCCCTGCCCTGGGCAGCGCTCCCAAACCAACGGACCACGCACGCAACCTGGGCTTCATCCTGGACTCCTCCCTCTCCATGACCGTACAAGTCAACGCCGTCTCCTCTTCATGCTTCAACATCCTACGCATGCTACGGAAGATCTTCCGGTGGATCCCCACCGAAACCAGGAAGACGGTCACCCAGGCCCTCGTCACCAGCCGTCTGGACTACGGCAACTCCCTCTACGCCGGAACCACTGCAAAACTCCAGAAAAGACTCCAGCGGATTCAGAATGCCTCAGCACGACTCATCCTGGACATCCCCTGACACAGCCACATCTCCGCACACCTAAGAAACCTGCACTGGCTTCCCGTCAACAAGAGAATCACGTTCCAACTCCTCACCCACGCACACAAAGTTCTCCACAACAAAGGCCCAAGATACCTCAACGACCACCTCAACTTCTAACACTCCCACCCGCCGGCTTCGATCGACCAGCCACGCTCTCACCGCCGTCCCCCGCATCTGAAGAGCCACAACGGGAGGAAGATCCTTCTCCTACCTGGCCGCCAAGACGTGGAACTCCCTCCCCACCCACCTCTGCCTGACCCAAGACCACCGTGCCTTCAGGAAGCAACTCAAGACCTGGCTGTTTTAGCAGTAGCGGACCCCCCCTCCCCAAGCGCCTTGAGACCCTCCGGGTGAGTAGCGCGCTATACAAATGCTTTGATTGATTGATTGATTGACCTTCCAGAATTATTTGAATAGCCAAACCTTTTTTCCCTTGACTCTCTCCTCCCCAGGAATAGCCTCCCTACATTGGATTGGATACACATTACAAAACATCCTGATGTAGATGCAGATATGATTGCCTCTAAAAACCTTGACTAACTATTCCTAATGGAAACCAGCCATCAAGCTCATTCCAATTAGTCCTTGTTTTACTCATCCCTATAGACCATAAAATCTTCTTCATGGACCTGATAGATACATTTGGAGTCAATATAGCAGTCATTCACAGATCTTCCATCAAATGTTAAAGTATATGAATACAACAACCCTCACCATTCCAATGCCTGTCAGTCAAAGTGAGAACATCAGATGTGCTATCCACAATCTCACACACCATATATCATACAAATGGGGTAAAACTTCTATTTACTGAAAATATGATGGAATTCATAGCAGAGAGAAAAAATATGCTGTTGTAATCAAAACTTTCCTACGAGAATTTAACCTTCCCTGAGAAGTAATCCATGATCCAACTTCTTACAAATTAGTACTATTCATGATGAGCTCGAACCTGGACCTTTAATACTATAAAATAACTAGTAGGGCCTGAATCCCCTCTTTCAAGTGGACTGGCAAGATTATTGCCCAATTTCTTTGTTGCTTCTGTGCACTAAAACCACTTCCTGAGGTCAATCGAAGAAAGAGTATGTCTGGTCAGAGACTTTGTTGAAAAATCCCTGATGCAGATCCAGAAGGACTTAACAATTTCCACCCTATTGTAAACCTCACCTTCATGCCTAGAGATCTACAAAGTTGTGTTTTAAATCCACTTGAAGAATATATAAAAGAAAAAACCTACTTTGTGACCGTCAGTCAGATTTCAGATCCCACTGTAGTACAGAAATGGTTGTGCCTCATAACCTAAATGATAAGCCGCATATCTTATACAAAGGAGGTAGTAAAAGGTTTTTCTCCTTTTACTACTTGAGAAGTCCATGGCTTTTGGCATTGTCAACCATGCAGCACTACTTCAACTTGGAGAAAGGATTGGAATAGGTGGCAATGTTTTAAAATGGGTTGAATCATCTCTAGTAAAACACACAGTGCAAATACTCTCTTACATTCTACACAACCACAAGAAGATGTTCCCCCAAAGCTTCATTCATCCCTGAATGCTTTTTAACCTTTACTTGAAACACCTCACTGATCCCTTGATCAAGCATCTGCTTTTACCTTTATGTTGATGACACATCCAAAGAGGATATATTATCTTGAGCCCATGCTTTTAGAAGGCTTTAGATGTGGATGAATCTCCATCATCTCACACTAAATCCCCCAAAACTAAATTCCTACTATAATCCCGGCAACAATGCTGCACACTTAAAAAAACCAGGCCTATTGCTAAAAACCTACATGACTTCATATGAACCACTGTAGATTACTACAAGATCAAGATTGCTAGCTGGGCTGGAGCCTGTATAAGATGCTGAACCTGCATGCACATATCAATGCTATAGCTAAGAGTGCCCTCCAGCAAATCATAATTCTTGAGAAAATCAAGCCCTTAATTTGGCAAATAAAATTTCAAAACAACAGTGCAATCAAGGGTACTCTCAAAACTAGACTACAGAATTTCTCTGCCAACAGGGATTCTCAAAACATACATGACTCCTTATAGAGCTGCCTGAAAATGCTGCAAAGCACTCATACCAGGTGCAAGAAGTTCAGCCTAATACGGATACCCTTTGAGGCCAGATGAGGCTGGAAAGTATTATTCACAAGGCTTTAAATGTTGATTAAGCATTCTGCCTATCACTGGTCTTTGCATCTCTGGCAATCAAAAACCCTGAACCAATCTTTTCCTTTGCGTTCCCTAAAGGTTTGGAACTCCATTCCCTCTACCTTAAGAACTATCCCATTGTACGGTATCTCGTAGAAAGAACTCAAAGTGCTGCTCATACAAAGACACCTTGAGACACAATAATTAAATCCCTTAGTGACCACCTGTGAGATGGAAAAGGTAACATTTTACCTCACTCCCTATTGTCTAGCACATCCTCCCTGGCTCCTCCATCACACAAAATGTTCCTAACTACAGTATGAAGAACTCCTCTTACTGTGAACTACCCGAGTCCCAGGAACAATCCATCCAATACTTGCATTTAATTTTCATAAATTTTGTATATTGTTTCATCATTGCCTTTTTTATTACATCACCCCTTTCTGTTTGAAACACCATGCTTCCTGATAGGTATGTTTAGCGCTATGTAAAATGCGAATGAATACAATTCTATGATTTCACACACTCTAAAACCCCAGCACATTTGTTTTAAATGTTGATTGTTATTAGCTTTCACTGGAAGTACTGATGACAGGAGACGTGTTTGGGGAGTGCAGATGATTCAACCTGTCATAAAATGCAGACAAAATAGGTGTGCATGTTTTCGTAAGAGGTGACAAGTATATATAAAAACCAAACTATCACTGTGACTATAAACAAGGTAATAACAAAGGTAACTTAAATGGGTCCCATTCATGTAAGGTGCTAATAGTTTTCTTAGTTCATTAATTTGACCATTGAAATAGTGCCCATGCTCTTGATTTCTGTAGTAAAATTCTATAGTAAGCTTTCACAAAAGAAACATTTATTTATATATAGCAACATATCACCAAAGTATGAGGACACTTCAGGATAAACCTAGTAACGTGAATCATAGCAGCAAAAATTGATTTTGTTGTGAAAACAACTGAAATATTTATAAGCAGTAATCATGATCCTATTATAGTGTCATAAACATTCTGGATTTGGTTTAGAATAACCCGCATTCTAATGTTTTCCTGTGTGGAAGAAAGTCTTTCTGGATCTAAAGCATAAAGCTTTCTAATATTACCTACTCCAGTAATCAATTACATACAGGAGAAAATATGGAGTAAGCCACGAGTAAATCACACATACTCAAAAAAGAATCAGTGCGCAACAAGCCCTTTCAGAGTTGCCATAAGAAAGACCAATATGGCACATCAACTAGCCATAAACTATTGTTTGCCGAAAAGGAAGATTAAGTGGCAGAGGATCACTGAATAATTTATTGATGAGTGAAGGGGATGTCTTGGAGAGTAAATGATAAAGCTGTTACTAAATGTTATATGAACCAATTATGTGGATGGATTTGCAAATTAATAAAAATGCTTTTAATTGCCAATGTTCCTAAACAGCCGGAACAAAGAGTTCAAAGTTTGCTGAAAGTGACATGACACTGAAAAGCAATTTCTAGGGACCGTGTGATGATCGAGAGCTGAGATTATGGAAATAAATTGTGAATGCTGTTGGTGTATTTCAGATAAAAATTCAGGAAGATTTTAGAGAGTTAGGCCTAGATGTATCAAGCCATTTGCGATTCGCAAAGGCCGGAATTCGCAGAATTCCGGCGTTTGCGAATCACAAGCGGTCTTTTTACATGTTTTGGCATGCATCAAAAAATCGCAAAATAAGGAATCGCAAAAATTTGCGATTCCTTATTTTGCTATAGCATTTAAGGAATCGCAATTTTGCGATTCCTTAAATGCTATGTATGTAGCATTTTCTAATTGGGAATTTTGGTTAAGAAATCGCAAATTACCACCAACTTGTAGTTGATGGTAAGTTGCGAATTCTTTTGAAAATGCACAATTTGGCATTTTTGAAGGTGGCATGTGACGCACATACATGCCCATAGGGCATGTATATGCGCCATATGTACACACATGTTAATTACAGGGGTGCAGCAGGGTGTCCTTGAGGCACCCCTGCACCCTTGAAATTATTCTCATTTTGCGATTAGCTAATTGCAAATCGCAAATTGAGATGTATTTCACCATCATTCCTATGGGCCTCCTGACCAATAGGAATGAATGGGAAATTATTCCTTATTTGCGAATTCGCAAATTGTGAATTCGCAAATAAGGAAGATTAAGAAATCGCTAAAAAATAGCGATTTTTTACATACATCCCATTTTGCGATTTCTAAATAGCGATTCCTTAAAAATCACTATTTAGAAATCGCAAAGGGGAATGTTGATACATCTACCCCCTAATTATTGTTTTCTAAAACATATGGGTGAATTATGATGTTCTAGGTTTTCACTTTTTTGTTTGAATTTAGGACAAAATATAGTAAAAACATAAGATTGCATGGAGAATAATACATTGGTTAGAAGGATTGATAGCAAATCCATGTTCAATGGTGTGTTGCTGGGGTAGATATGAAAGCCTACAATTAAGTGCAGAGGATATTGCTGACAAACTGCATTAGATGTATAATAGAGAATAGATCATTAGGATATTCACAATGAAAGAGAAGTCCTATGCATGGAGTAGCTGTCACTTGTGATTAGGAGGGATTTAATAAATTGAACGGCTAAACTTATCAGAGGGAATATTTGCAAATACTAGCAACTGCTAACAGCCTTTGTAATGGAAATATTGTGATCCAAAGTATTAAACACAACTGTCAGATACAAATGGAAATAGGGTACTTCTGTGTGAGAGAGCATGAATTATGAAATTGTCTATTACTAACATCACTATTTTATCTGATTTGTAAAAACTATAACATGAAAGTACCAACGTGAACCTTTGACAATTCAAATTGCTGTAGCTGAGAGGAAATAGTAAATTGCATTATTTTTACAGACACGTGGATAGTGACTATCGGTTCCAAATATAAGACTTTTTTAATTCATGACAGCTATTTTTAGAATCGGTGTGAGCTAAGGTTGTTTGGAGGAGTCCAGCGCGATTACTGTTTTCATGCTAGATTTGCAGAGTATTGCGAAAGGAAGTGCAGTTATCGCTAATTTGATGGTTGTTACAAAAAACAAGGGAACCCAAAAGGTATAGTATATGGAACTTGGGCAGTATCATGTTATAGAAAACAATGGTCCCTATTTTCAGAGGAAGCATCACTTATATACAATAATCATACTCTAAATAGTAAGTATGTCTTTTGTCCAGCCGGACAAGAATTTATTTTTCAAATATATATAAATTTAAATTGTTAGAAACATTCAATGTTAAGTGGGCACAACCGTGACCCACGAAACAGTGAGACAACAAAACGAAGCACAGAATGGCCAAAGGGCAAAGTGAAATACGTCTGTACACCTATTTGAAAGTTTTAACAGACTAAGATCATTTTCTTATACACCATTGCACATTACAATATTGCATACTCATATTGCATATGGCGTTTTTTGGTGTCGACGACGTTTGGATGCCACCACTAGATACTGGGCATCATCCTCAGGACAACATAATATTTCATTGTGGTCTTTATGAATTCACAATTGCACTATGCCTAAATCGCATTACTGTACAATTACATGACACAGGGGAGAAATTGGGAAAGAAACAAAAAGGAACATGAATTAGTAAACATGAATACTGTTAGGCATGTAAAAATGTGACTGTTGTGAGTTTAAAATTGGCGAGATGTGTGGAGCAACGAGTGGAGGAGGAAGGTTTGACGTGACTAAGTGCCTTTTGTGCATGGTCAAAGAGGTGAGACCACTCTTTGCCGATCAATCTATACAGATTACACTGTGATAAAGTGAAAGGGAGGACGGCGCAGTGATTGGTATTGTACGGCTGCTGAGAGACCACATCTGGGTTGATCATGCATTGATTTAAATGCGGATGTAATCTAGTGTCGTGGCGTGAACACTTATGCGTAAGGCGCAGTAGTCAGTGTGTTTAAACAATGACAGGACCACCATCACCATCGTGTGAGCATGAAGGTGGTAATGAAATGAAAAAGTGGATAAAAACAGCGCAATGATTGGTAGGACACATTCGATAAAGCATGTGTCAAGAACAGAAAGCTGATGATGTCTCCTGCCGTGATTAGAGCCCTAGTAATTATGGCGCAGTGGTCGGTGTGACGACATAGAAAAGGGATCATGCAATAATATCGAGCTGACACAAGGTCGGAAAGGCGAATTAGGACATGAAGTAGGTTTTAAGACTGGCTTGTGAGCGGATACCTGCAAGTTGGATCAGAAGCGGGCGCGATAGCTCAGGGTCACAAGGAGCGGTTAGCCAGCTGATAGGGATCTAGAGGCAAAGGGAGGACAGAATTACTATCACTCAAGCCATTGTGACGAGGCTTGCGGCACATCCGTGGGATGAAAAGCGGGAAAGCTGCAATTACCGTGTTAGTTCGGGAGTCCACTTGGATAGTCGAGATAGGGATTCCTTACAAGTGCGCAATTGCACAGTCTGAAAATGAGTGTTTTTTTTCTTAATTGCGTTGTAACTAGATTTCCAATTGAGGTGAGCTGGAAATGGTCTCTAGTTCCTGGAATGGGAACTAACTTACTTCAAGATCAGGAGCTGGATGGCTGGTCCGGCTTCAGGATAGAGAGTGGCAGCCATCTTGGGAAGCCCTGTTGTAGGCAAGGATGGGTGTGGACAGAGAGGAAGGACTGAGGGGTCGGCATGGAGACAGAGGGAGGACTGAGGTTCAGTGAAAATAATGAGGAATTGGAGTGGCCAATTTGAAATGGAGAGCATAGGACAGATTAATGTGGTGAATGGTAATATTCTAGTCAATAGTGAGAGTGAGAGCGACGCAGGTGACTTGAAATTGCAGTACAATTAATTATTTATTATTATACTGGATTACACATTAGAGCAGGGAGGTCCAGTCTTCAAGGCCATTCAATCCAGTACGGAAACTGTTGGTCTTGAGGATCCAGGGCAGTTCCTCTTTGTTAAGTAGCATAGAGACATCTGCTCCCCTAGGTGGAGGTTTGATCAATGTTATTACAGTCCAGATCAGATCTTTTAAAGTGTGTCCTTTCTCTGTGAAATGATCCACGAGGGGGGCGTTCGACTTTTTACAGCGGATCCTGCTGCGGTGTTGTCCAATCCTGAGATTTATCTTCTGGGTGGTTTGACCTATGTAAATCAACACGCAGGGACAAAAGATAGCGTATACCACATTTATTGAATTACAGTTTGAAAAGTAATTCCTGTCCAATTTTATTTTACCGAATTCAAAACTTTTTCCTTCTATGGTTGATTCACATCACACACAGCTACCGCATTTGGCATGACCTGTCAATGTAGTGGAGTGTTGTTTTAAGTGGTTGCTGGGGTAGAGAGGCACGCACTAAATGGTCCTTTATATTTTTTGCTCTTTTAAAGGTGAACATTGTGTGTTCCAGGTTGAGTTGTCCAGCATTAAGTACAGGCCAGTGTTTCAACACACTTTTCATGATGGCATTGGAAGCAGTAGAAAAGGTGGTAACACAGATTACCCTATCTTGGTTCTTTTTGGGCTTTGGTTCAAGGAAGTTCTCCCTTGGGCAATACCAAGCTCGTTTTAGGGAGCGGCGCACAAGTTTGCGTGGGTACCCCCTATTTCTGAGTTTATGGCTTAGGACTTTGGCCTCAGTAAAGTAGTCCTCTTTAAAGTAGCAGTTTCTCCTACTGCGTAAAAACTGTGAGAAGGGAAGGGAGTCTCTCAATGCCCGTGGATGGTGACTGCTGTAGTTCAGTAGAGTATTTCTCTCTGTGGGTTTGCGATGAAGGCTGGTGGTAAGTCGGCCTTCTGTGTGTTTGATTTCGAGATCTAAAAAGGGAATGGGTTCTTTGCTGGTGGACAGTGTGTACTTGAGGCCTCCATTATTATTGTTGAGCCAATGATGAAACTGCACTATGCTGTCAGGGGATTCAGTCCAGAGAAGGAAAATATCGTCTATATAACGCTTCTACAAGGCGATGTCATTGTGGAAAGGGTTAGATGAATCGAAGATGCAAGATGTCTCTAGATTGTGCATGTACAGGATAGCTAGATTAGGGGCAAAAATAGCTCCCATGGAGGTACCTCGTACCTGGCCAAAAAATTGACCCTCAAAAAGGAAAAAGCTTTTTGTGAGGCAAATCTCAAGAAGTTGGAGAATAAAAATGGATGGCACATTTTGAGGGCGTGGGCGTGTCTCTAGGATTTTTTCAATGACCCCAAGGGACTCGAACTGGGGAATGTTGGTGTTGAGTGATTCCACATCCAACGTACACATAGTGTTAGATATGGGATCAAACGGGTGGTCCTCGATGAGATTGATCATGGTCATGCATTCCCGGATGTAACATGAAGTCTCAGGGACAAATGGTTTTATGAAAAAGTCTATGTAGTGTCCCAGGGGTTCCCGTATCGAACCACATCCAGATACGATGGGGCGACCGGGGGGGATTCATGGTTTTTGTGAATTTTAGGGAGACAGTAAATGACCGGTATCCGTGGAGATTTAATGTTGAGGAGTTCGTATTCCTTTTTGGAAAGCAAACCAGAGTCGAGTGCATCAGTGGTAACTTGTGAGATAAGTTTCTGAATCACAAAAAAGGTTTGTCAGTAGGTTGAGGTACCAAGATTGAAAGGGATGGAACATATTGGCTACCTCTGTAGCTCAGGGATAAGTTTTGTGGACCATTTGAATTGTTTTTCAGCCTTCTGAATGTTTTGTTTTCCTTCAGTGTGTTTCATATCAAAGAACGCTTTTTACTTTTTGAAAATCATTAGAAAGATGGATTCTGCTC
This sequence comes from Lissotriton vulgaris, assembly GCF_964263255.1. Taxonomy (NCBI): domain Eukaryota; kingdom Metazoa; phylum Chordata; class Amphibia; order Caudata; family Salamandridae; genus Lissotriton; species Lissotriton vulgaris. The sequence continues at coordinate 909,697,208 of NC_141698.1, forward strand.
TCCTTATTTTTTTTATTCAAATTCACTTTTCAGGAGTAAATTCATTACGGCTATTAGTTGTAACAGGGCTGAAGTATGAACACTGATTATATGTGGGATAATGTACCCCATAGCAAATATTATAAGGATACTGCAAATGACTGAGTAGGTCTGAAACCATGTGGAGAGATTAGGAAAAAAGTTGAGCTCCTTCATAAGATTTTTAGAACTCCAAGGTGACTTGCAATAACCTTATGGCAGAGGGTATTTTAATTCTTATAACATATTGCCATACCATCACCCACCCCAACACAACACTTAAATCTTTGGTGTCCTGCTCTTTAGATAAAAGAGGCAATATGGTTGCAGTCACAAAGAATAAAAGGGGAATATGTTGTACCAAAACTACACTCAAACAGTCAAGAATAGTCAGAATAAAAATGCTGTAGCCCATACTGTTTAGAAGTGTGCATAAAGATGTAACATTATTGACCTATAGCATGGAAAATAATTGTGTTGCCATAAATATCTCCATTCTGCTGATCACAGTTTTAATTTAGAAAATGGATCAAAAGAACCAAAATCCAGTTCTAATTTTTTTGTTTAAATTGCAGCAGCATGGATGGTCACTGATGTGCCTTTCACCTTGGCTGCTAGTTCTGGCAGCGGACATTATGTCATGACAGCTCAACTGTAATAACATATTATAGTTGAACAGCCTCGTGACTTCATTATTAGAGGTGACTCTAATGGCACTATTAGACTATATTAAGGAAATTAGAGATCCGCTTTTACACAGGATTTGCAGACTCCTATGTATTTAATGGATTATAAATCTAAAGCTGCTGATTACATTTAGATGTGAAAGTACTCTAAATTAAAGTGGACTTTGGCTGGTTTTAGTGTGCCCAACCTAGTACTAACTGGTAATTCTTAGGTTTAAGGGAAATGAGTGTGAGGGAATGAGTGTGAGTTGATGCAGTGCATCTTGGAGATGATGTGATGCATGATTCAATAAGGTGTTAAAAGTGGTTAATGAAGTCAGATCAGAGGCCAGTAGTTACTAAATCTATGGGATTATGAACTAAAATGTTCTTGAACAAACTAGGGGTGACATTTAGTGAGCCTTTGTATTGGGGTTGCAACACTTTTATAGAGCAACGCAGACCCTAAATACTTTCCAGCATTTAATAAGTCACGCAAAGTGTCTTAAAGCTATACCTCCCTAAAGCAGGCAGCACACATAGAAAGAGGAAAATGTCCGGAACGGTTAGTTTTGTGTGGGAAGGTGTCTATTATGCAAGGGAGCCTGCACTGACGCTACACAGTCACAAGTGCAGCAGACCAGGGAGAGAACTGAAAAGCATCATATCTCAATAGATATGGTGCCTTTCAGCTCTCTCCCATTCATGCACCAGAATGCAGCAGCTTGTCTGGTTGTGTGAATTGTAAGTAAAAATGTCCGTAAATTAATTTAAGATTCTGACATTATTCATTGAGATACTGAAATCCTCTTCAATAATGCTGAGGTTGGCTTTCGGGAGAAAAGAAGGGACAAAATCTAGCAATTGAAAATCTAAATTGAAATGGATTGACATTAGTGTATACAGAACAAGTTTATATTGGTATTATGACTACAATTAAAAACAGAAACTTATAACATTGACTTACCACATGTCCGTCTATGGGATCGTAAAATCTCTCCAGGAGTTGAATTGTGGTACTCTTCCCACAGCCACTCATTCCGACTAAGGCTAGAGTTTGGCCTTTCTTAACCTGAATGCTAAGTCCCCGCAGAACTTGAACTTTTGGTCTTGTTGGGTATACAAATCTGGTATCTTGAAATTCGATATCCCCATCAAAAGTATCCTAAACATAAGAGGAAACATGCAGTGTATGATTACAGAGCAAATTATCATGGTAATTTCACTATAGGTTGTTATTTTGGTGAGAAGGAAAATAGTAGTATATTGTTTCAGTTATTCTCTCTTCAGTTACCGACATAGAGCTTTACCCTAACCCTTTTTCACTTCTGATTGTACGCTATGGTTGGTAGGACCAAAGTGACATCAGATCACCTACAAAAGCTTTTGTGAAATATGCGAAAGTAAAGGAGCTTTGTGTCACACCCACCAGCTACCCATTCCTCCTCTTATAGATCGGTTCAATGAAATTTTCGGTGGAGGCACAGAAATTGGGTAAAAAAAATCACACTGGAATTAGGAACAATTTATGGTATTTGTACTGGGTGATAAATGACATTGATAGTGCAATCAATGTGTTGTAGTCCTGTATCACTCAATAGCACTAAAAATCGGGTTTTTGACATGGGAATGATATGAAAGTCATAAGATGGTAGTTATACCAAGGCACACTGGGTGTTACTGGCACTGTTGACCACTGTATGAAATACCTTTTAATTAAAATGTATAATTTCCTTTGTTGAATAAGTACTTAAATTTAAATAGTAGCATGAAAAATGAATCATTCTGGTATCAGTGCAGTTCAATGTAATCATTCAAAATCCCCATCAATCTCCATCTTCAGCTGCCTTCATGTAATTCATCTAGGTGAAGTCTTCAGTAACCTGTTTGACAGGTTTAATTTTCTTACTGTGCACATCAATTCGCTCATCCTCTATCCTTTATTTTGACCCTAATTGAGTCGTTGGAATATATTTTGTTATCTAATAAATCTTTTTTAACGTATCCCCTATGTTGTTTCTATGTCCTATTCATTATATGAATTGCATATGTTATTGTTCAGTGCACCTTGAAACTGGGCTCCTGGTATTTATTATGCATTACAAATAATAAGTATGAATATAAAGTACAATGAATTTACTGAAATCCCTATCTCTGACGGCATAAATGATGATACACAGAGAATGTTCTCTCCTGGCCACAGATAAATATAAACCCTGCACTGTGTTGTTGCAGGATAGTTGACTATGCCACCCTCATATGAACCCACAATTCTTGAAATTGATTCACTGGCAATATCCTTATTGGTTTCTCCTCCTGCCTTTCCAATAAACACCAGTTTCTTCACATGGTTATCTATAGGTCCGACAAGATATTGGCCCATGTCATCTTCAGCAGCTACAGGGAGCTGTGTGGAGTTCTACTCACAGATAACAGCATCAAGAATATCCAATATATCGATGATACACAAGTCTACTTGAAAGTCTCCTCTTCTTCAAACAACCAACACCTCAAAAACTGCCTGCACATAATTCAGAACTGGATCTCAAGTGCCCACTTGAAGCTCAACCAAGACATAAATCCATGTATTTGCCAAGAAGAGTCTTGGAGGCATGAAGGATGAGACTTCAAAGGGGAAGCAAGTAAGTAGAAAGCCTTATTGGGTGCTCTAGGGACAACAATGATACACAAATTGTACTGGTGCATCCATCCAAGAATGGGCTGCCCATCAGTAGCTACGTACGCCTTCCCTTGTACTGATCTACCCCTAAAGTCTATGATAGTGTTCATATAACCTAATAGGTTTATAGTTTCCCCTTGATGACCCCCAGAGTTAATGTATTTGGGAAGTAAAACTAAACCTGACCAGAACATGTCAAACACAGTTTTGGGAATAATAGTATACATGGACACAAAGTCCACTATAAGTTGCACAGATTTTCCGTTGATCACAAAATCTGCCTTGGGTCTATTTCTTCTGCCCTTGTCATCTGAAGGATGTTCAACACTTAAAATCTTATCTTTATGAGGAAAAGTCCCAAAATCTTCATAAAATGTGTCAAAACCATGAGACGTGACCTTTACATTCTCATCTACGGTGGCAATTCTCTGTTTGAATGGTTGTCTGCACTCATTAGCAAAGTGAACTTTGCTCACACACTTCTTACAATTTTTGTCAAGAGCTACAAACTTGAAAAATTCAGCATTGTGAAAGGGACTACCGCAACTGTAACAAGATTTAGATTGTTGTCTATTTCTTTGGACAGGTTTACCAGACTTGAATACGGCTGCAACATCAAGGTTCCCTTGCTATGACAGATACACCATCAGGATTGCTGTCAACCTTTTTACCTACTTCAAGCATGCAATACTGAGATTGTTCAACTTCTTTAGCAATCTCAATAGCATCTTTTACTGAAGGATTTTTTGCAGCCCAAAGTCGTTCCTGAGTTTTTAAAACTTGCAGTGAACAATCAATTGATCACAAACTAGCTCATCCGTCATTGCTCCAAATTTACATTTTAAAGACAGTTCTCTAAGTTTGGACTCAAAGTCATCAATGGATTGGTTCTCCTCCTGATGATGATATTAATCACTTTAACAAATCTGCATTCTAACTTTTTTTGCTTCAGCATAAACATCTTCAATGGGATCACCATTGGGTAAGGTGGCTGTAGGCAAATATTTGAAGATGCGTTGACCCTCCTTGCCAAAATTGTTCAATAAAAGTGCTTTTTTTCTTAGAAGCACTGAACTCAGTATGACCCAGAGCCTCCAAATCGTTTTCAAAGATGGGTAACCAGTCATCCCACTCAATAGCCCGTGGAGAAGATAAGAAAATAGGAGGAGAGATGATTGTTCCTTGTGACTGCATAATTAAGACACTAAAAGGCTTTGGGTATGAAGAAAGTTTCTGTAAACCAACTAAGATGGCCACTTTAAATGACTGTCTGACACTAGAGTATCTGGCACCTCTACAGAATACTGTGAGAAGACTGGCAAAAAAAGTGCAAAGACTTTACTGAGCGAATGGCCGAGGATGAGACCAGTATCTCATTGTTAGAAGACCAGATGGTAGTACACAAGGATTTAGTCACAGACATAACGGCTAACAAAGAGGATGTGCACAATAAACTTGTTGACATGGAAAATTGTCTGCGTCGTGATAATCTTTGTATATTGGGTATACCGGAAGGACTGGAGGGGCAAGATGTTGAGCAATTTGTAATAAAAATGCTTGAGAAAGCACTTCCTGAACTTAAAGAATGGAAATGGTCTCAGGAAATCCACCGAGCGCACATATTTCCCTTTCTGCAACAGACAGCAAGAAGTGGACAGGCGGCGCAGCAACCACGGGCGATTTTGATTTCTTTAAATGATTTTTTGGCTAGACAGGCAATATATGACTCGCCGAGACCTGATAAGAAGAGAGCCAGGAAGGGGATACAAGTATTTGTTATGCCTGATTATTGCCACGCTACTGTGGAAAAAAGATGACAGATGCGTCAATTGATAAACCCATTTGGAGTAGGTGGTGGGGCAGTGTGTGGTGGGTGGCAGGCAAAAGGAAAAAACTCAGTTCATAGCATGTGGTGTTGGCATGATGCGGCTTACATACATATATCCATGGCAGGGAGATATGACTTCAGTGATGGCAGCTAAGGGGAGTCATAGGAGGTTGCGAATATGCACATTTAATGTATGTAGCTTAAATAGTGCCCTTAAGAGGAAGCGTGTTGCTGCTGATCTAAGCCTAATAAATCCAGACATTCTGTGTCTGCAAGAGACACACATCCCCTGGTCTAACAGGAATATATTATCTGAGTTGGGCTATATGGTAATAACAACATCCAGACATTCTATTATGAACTGGGGAGTGGCGATTTTAGCGCAACGTGGAATCTCCGGTACGATGGGGGAGAAGGTTGACAATCTGGGGAGATGGGCCATTACTGTGTGTTATAGAGGACACTAAGATAATTCTTTGTACAGTATATGGTTTGAATCTAGATGAGGCCGAGACCCTGGAATTTCTGAATGTTGAATTAGCGTTATGGGGAACCCCGCTGATATTATCTGGGGACTTTAATATACATGGGGAAGGGCAAATGTGGTACCCGGAACATGCGAAGTATACTGGGCGTAAATCAAAAGTATATAGGGCCCTACAACAACTTTTGCAGAATCATGGGTTGGACTGTTGTGAATCAAGGGGATCCAGGCTTTACGTTTTATTCATACCCATGTAATAAATTAGTTCGGCTCGACTATGTGTTTTTGCCCCAGCCACTCACGGTCGGTGCAAGGATGCAGGTCTAGCCACAAATTTCGTCGGATCATGGACCTGTGGTAATAGATCTTTCTGGCCTCAGTCTTGCAAGGACGCATAGACCTTTCACTTTTAATAAGAAGTTATTATGTGATAAGGATTATATAAGCCATATTAGAAATTGGTCAAAATCCTTTCTTGAGAACAGTAGAGGCTTGGCTTCTCAACAAATGGTCTGGGATGCATTGAAAGCTGGGTTGAGGGGGAAACATTTATCTATGGTTGGGCTAATCAAAGGCAACAGAAGGAGCAAATGTTGGGCTTACTAGAAGAATAAAAGGCAGCAGAGCGGTAACTCATACAAGTGGTCAGAGACAATGCAGATCCCAAGGAAGCGCAAACCAAGACTGCATGTTGTAAGGCTAGGATTAATGGGAAATGGTATCAGGAAATAGTGGCCCAATTTCAAACATATAAAGAGGAGAGGTATGATTATGGGGAGGCATCTGGTCGTTGCTTGGCTCAAAGGTTGCGGAGCAGGCAGCCACCCAGAGAATTGAAATACTAGAAGGTGGGTAAAGGGGGTAGTTGAGACTATGGAAGATAAATTATATGTGTTCTACTCTTATTACAAAGAGCTATATACACAAGATACAGTTGAGCAGGCCAATATCAAGCAGTTTTTGGAGACATTAGAATTTATTGGGTTGGGACACAAGAGGAACAGGACGAACTGGAAACACCTATAACAATGTCAGAATGGGAAGAAGCATTGGGTTCACTATCTTTGGGTAAAGCGGCAGGGCCAGACAAACTTCTTTTGGAGATATATTGGATGCAGTTCTCCATTATAAAAGGAGACATGTTGGCTACATTTCTAGAGGCTCAGGTGGGGAATCCACCACCTTTTTGGGACAATGGCAATATTGTGGTCTTTAAAAAGAAAGATAAATCGGCGAGGCTTCCGGGGTCCTGTAGACCCATATCTTTAATAAACGCAGATTGTAAGCTATATAAAAAAATTCTTGCATTTAGAAATGCCCATGTTATTTCCCCGCTAATTTCCAGATATCAACATGGTTTCATACCAGGTTGGTGTATTGTTAATCATCTGCATAGGATGATTGCAATGATAGATTATGCCAGTATACAGCAAAAGCATAGTGGCATAATTTTATTAGACGCTGAAAAAGCATTTGATCGTGTATCATGGTAGTTTCTCTGGGCCGTTATGCTAAAGATGGGGTTTGGACCCCTTTACATAACATCTATACAAACTATGTATAAAAGACCACGGGCTAAAATATGCACCATAGGCGTAGAGTCATCCTTTGTATATATTACCAGGGGAACAAGGCAGGGGTGTCTGGGCTAGCGCCTCCTTTTCGCTATTTACATTAAACTTGTTATTATTGCTGGAAACAACTAATGAAATACAGTCAATGACATTTGGGCAGCATCAAGTATGTGTCCTTGCTTATGCTGACGATATAGCAGTGACGAAGCAGTAAGAGAGATTGAGAATCTGACTCAAAGATATGGGAAAGTTGCCAGGTATAAATTGAATGTATCCAAAACCCAGATTATACGCACTGATGGACTCTGTCCTGGAGAAGCACGCGTCACGCAAGAAGCTAGGTATCTGGGCATAATAATGAGGATGTCACTTCAAGAAGTTGTGGAAGTAAATTGGGCAGATATAGTATCTTCGGCACAGCGACTATTGGGACCAGTTGAGTGCCTACATTTGTCAATGGTAGGGATGCGTAATGTACTTAAAATGTGTGTACTTCCAATGTGGAATGGGATTTAGCGCCTGAGTTATATCTTGCCAGTATGCATACTCAGTCACAATGGCAACGATGTATATATATCACCAATATAAAGATTCACCTACCTGATTTTGATGCGGGTGAACCATAGGTTTCATCAAAATGGGTTAAGGACCTTCAGAGGCAGACCTCTATTTCTGACCATCTGATATAGATGAGCAGAAATAGAAGTCAGTTTTCACTGCCCATCACTGCCAGGAAATATCTGGCGTGCAGTAAAAATGTATAAATGCTCTCCTTGCCATGGAAAAAGACTCCCATTGTGAGGGAAGATTTTCATTTTTTATGTTAAATGATTTTCTTTTTGAAAATAAAAGAAAGATACCAGTTTGGTGCAAGGCTCCATCATTTTAATGTAGCTTTGAAACAAACTTCAAAAAGTATTGACAGGAACCGCATAATGGCAGTTCCTGACAATGCTTTAAAAATGACCGCTACTTGGCGGTCATTTCTCAATTAGGTGATTGGCACGGAGTAATTACTCCTTCTCCCTGAGAAACGGGCCATATGCCACAATATAAATCAGGCTATTAATCATTTTTCAAAGGTGCTGAGAGCATTGAGTGGGATTAAGTTGAAACTCACTCCAAAGCCATGGAACTTTCATTCAGATACTTTTCTCATGGGTCCCATCGGAGCTCTAGAGTTGTGGACGAAACATTTTCAAAACTTGCAAAACATTGGTGCTCAAACAACCACAAGAGTGCACTTCTGAGGCGCCCATGACCTCAGGGGAGAGCACGAAGGGTCTCTCAGCGTGGTAGAGAAAGAAGAACAGCAAGGCCAGTTCAGGTCAAGTGGCTAATGGGTAGCTGGCATTTCCAGGAGAAGATATCTTGCCGCTTCTTATGTCCCTGTAACCACACAGAAGGCCAGCCAACTGACCCTTGGAGTCCTCCTTTTTGCCCTGGGTAGATGAGGGAGCAGGCTGGTTCTTCAGGGTTCTTCTCTGGTCATAGACACCACATACACTCCTCTTCAGATCTTCTGAAGGTCAAGAAACTATTCTGAGGTAGTGCCTTGGGGAGCCAAATTTATACTGGCCACTAGCTATTGTGTGGAGGTGACTCCTGGGCACTCGCTAACCAATTGGTGAAAGGTTCCACAGTTGACCCTACCAACTTTTTCAGGAGTTCCTATTTACACTATTTCAAACAATCCCACAGTGCCCTTGACTCTCAAAATCCATGATGGGAAAAATGCGGGAACCATTTTCACCTTATGCAGGTGCCTCTCATATAAGACCTCTGCAAAGATAGAGTATCGGGCAGCAATCAAACAGTACCATAAGTGCTTTCACAGAGCTCGTGCTGATTATGTGGCCAATAAAATCTTAACCAGTTCAAACCCTGCTAAGACTATTTTTTCTCTGCTTAATGGTATGAAGAGTGCGGGGCTCAAGAGGGCTTCATCCATCAGCTCTAACCAACATTGTGATGAGCTTGCACAGTACTTTTTGAATAAAGTGGAGCAGATCTACTGGGGTCTAATAACGACGTCCTCCCCTTTGGAAGGAGGGGTGTTAGACACACCAGGCAACCCAGGGGTAGTCAGCCTGTCCTCGTTCCTTCCTCTGACCTTGTCAGGATATGAGGCTTTGTGTTCTAAAATCAGATCTGGCTCCCCGGCGGACCCTTTGCCACCTGCCCTCCTCTGTCAGCTACACTACTCAATTTCCCCGGTATGTCTCGATCTGTCCAACCTGTCCTTGAGCTCAGCTTCAGTTCCTCAGGCATGGAAGCATGCTAAAGTGATCACATTACTAAAAAAGCCTTCATTGGACCAGAGTGACCCAGGGAATTATCGACCGATTTCCCAGCTCCCCTTTCTCGACAAGTTGGTGGAATCTCATGTGAACTCTATCCTGGCCAAGTTCCTTGAGCAGAATGCTATTCTTGACACAACTCAGCATGGTTTTCAGCCGCGGCACAGTACCGAGTCTGCTCTACTCACTGTGTTAGAGAACATCCGGGGCAGTCTGGATGTGGGGGACTCTGCGGCACTGGTGTTTCTGGACCTAAGTGCCGCCTTCCATACTGTTTCCCATGACATCCTTCTGAAACGCCTCAAGGAAGTGGGGCTGAGAGATGTGACATTGGCCTGGTTTGGATCCTTTCTTGAAGACAGGTCATTTCAGGTCCTTGTTCCTCCATACCACTCTCGGGAGGCTGTTCTACAGCGGGGAGTCCCTCACCCTCAAGGCTCCGTTCTGAGTCCTCTTTGGTTCAATCTGTATGTCATACCCTTGGCAGGGGTGGCTAAGAGCAGAGGGATGTCCCTGGTGTCTTACGCCGATGATACCCAATTGATGTTTGTTTTCTCAAAGAAGTGTGACACCAATTTGAGTAAGTTTAAGGATGACCTCTTCTCTATCTCGGATTGGATGGCGGCTAACTGCTTACAGTTGAACGCCAGCAAGTCGGAGATCCTCCTCTTCGGCAAAGACCGTGAGCTGTGGTCTGAACAGTACTGGCCTGATAGCCTCAAGCCCGCCCCCGAACCCGCCCTAAAGAGGCAGGGAAAAACCTGGGTGTGTGGTTTGACAGTAACCTGACTTTTGAAAAACAGTCGTAAGGCGTCGCTGGGACTTGCTTTGGACTATTGCGCGGTCTCAGGCCACTGCTCGGTTTCTTACCCCCTAAGATGCGACAGACTATCATCCAGGCATCTATCGTGTCCAGATTGGACTACGCCAACTGTCTTTACCGGGGCACCAATAAAGCGAGCATTAAACGCCTTCAGAGGGCTCAGAATGCGGCGGCTCGCCTTTTGGTTGCACTGCCTAGATCTCACTCAGTTGCCCAAGTGCTTCCTAGGCTCCATTGGCTGCCAGTTGATCGCGTATTGAGTTTAAGGCAGTTTGTTACTCTCACAAGATACTGTCATGACAGGCCCCTCCATGGCTAATCCACTTGCTGGAGTACTATGCGCCAGGTCGCCTGTTTCGATCTTCTGACCTTGCATTGGGCCGTGTCCCACGCGTCTGGAGAGTGAGGGCCGGTGGTCGTTTCTTCCGTTATTTGGCCACAAAACTTTGGAATACACTCCCTCTCACCATGAGAGTAATGCCAAATCATTTGGCATTTCGTAAAACCTTAAAAACCTGGCTCTTTCCCTGTAAGTAGTTGTAGTATTCTGTTAAGGTTTACTTTCTAGTCTTTTCAGAATCTTCCACACCCTGTGTTCTTTCTCCTCTATCTCTGGATTCTGTTTAGAATGTGTTTTGAATTGCCAACTGTATTGTAATGATCTGCTGGCTGAAGGAGCTGCTGCGCAGCACTTGTTCCAATAAATATACTTGTAAATCAACCTGCCTTCGAGCCATTCACTACAAAAAACTTGGCGACGATCCCTGATGAACAAGTGACTGCTCACCACGCGTGGATTAACATTCGGCAAACCTGAAGCGTCGACTACACTGGGACACCAGAAGACACTAAGTACTACAGACACCGACTGACCCCTCGAGAATACGTCGAGCGGACAGAAGAATCGGTAACTCGGACCAGTCATCAATGACCTCGCCGAACTTCAAATAAAAGAAAAATAAGGTACTGTACTTGATTTATGTCATTTCACAGAAGCGGCAGCAGTTTCCATTCAGCGCGAGCATCAGCCTGTTTGATTACGTCAGTAACGCAACTAGCGCATCTGACCTACGTTCTTGGAGGATTGATTTACGCCCAGCATCGAAGTGAATACAATTCTCTAACGCAACTGACGTAAGTTGCATATAGAACGTCACTGAAACGCAACGTCCCGACGTTGGAGCGCAACGTTGGAGACCATTTTGAAGATCATTTTCATTTTTTTTTCCGTGACAGTTTTATTGTTACACCACCGAAGAGCAAACCAATTTTCAACGCGTAAACAAAGACGCATCTTCACAAGCGCTCATAACGGAGCCGTTTAAGAGACAACCACCACGAGGTGAGTGGTTTCAACCTGATATTCTTTTCACGAAACGAGAGGTCGTTTTTTAAAACACGCAGCTAGGAAACAGTTTGAACTATACAAAGGAGTCACTTTTACCTTGCCTGAGCTCTGATATTGTTAAGAAACAAGGAGACAGTCATAGTCATTCCATTGTCTACAGCCATCTGAGTCGCTGTTATTCTGCAAATCGAGGAGACAGTCTTAGTTCATTCCATTGTCTACAGCAGCCACCTGAGTCACTTGTCTTCACTGAACTGGAGACATTTGCCATCAGTAACGCTATTGTTTTCTGAACTGTGTCCCTCCTGTGTTTTTGCCATCAATAACGCTATTGTTTTCTTGACTGAGTATCTCTCCTGTGTTTTGAAGAAAATCTTAACATTCAAACAAATATGAGTTTGCAAGCGGTTTCTCCTCCTCCACCGTTCCTTGATCTTCCAGGTGAACCTCCCATTGTCTGGAAAAAGTGGTTTGACGCTTTCACCACTTACTTAGGGGCTATTGGTGCATCCAGGTACAGGGCAGAAAGGAAAAAATACCTTTTGTTAAACAGTTTGGGGTTTGAAGGACGTTCAATTTTTAAACATTTACCCCCCTTGGTACCTGCTCCTGAAGAGGAAGATTTAGATGACTACAATCAAACTGTAAAACTACTTGAACTACGTTTTGATATCAAACCTAGTCTTGTTGTTGTCAGGCACAAATTTTTCAAGTCTGAGCAGAAACATGGTGAAAAGGTGGAAGATTTCATTTCTACCCTTAGGGTATTGAGTGCTGAGTGTGAGTTTGAAAATTTTAGGGACCAAATGATAAGAGACCAATATATTTGCAAATGTTTAGATAAAAATATTCAACAGAAATTGTTATCACTTGATAATCCCTCTCTCGAAGAGACTGTGCGAGTTGCGAAAAGCATTGAATTTTCAAAACTTTCTGTCAAAGAATTAGATATTAGGTCTTCCTCGTCCACTACTAAGGATGAGACAGTAGTCAGTTCTGTGAAGGTTGTTGATAACAAGATAGGTACTTTGGGTCGTGCCGACAACAAATTTTTTAAACAAACTAATGTGTGTTTTAAATGTGGAAATTTTCCCCATTCAAAGTCTGGTCGTCCTTGCCCAGCCAGGAGTGTCACTTGTAGATTGTGCGGCAGAGTGGGACATTTTGCTAAAGTGTGTCAAAGTGGAAAAAGAAATTTGTCCTTCTCGCAACCTGGTAAACAGTGGAACAATAATTTTGCCCCCACTTCGGTTGCTTATGTTTCTGATCATTCTCAGGATGATAGCAGCATACAAGATGATCTGAGAGACATGGTTGCTGTGGTTAGCATTGAAGATCCTGAGTCAGAGTGCGTAGATCCTTACTCCGATTTTGGTATTGGAGATAAAATTGTTTGTTTGTTGGTGGATTCTGGGGCCAGGATAACAATGCTAACTCAGGAACTCTTCGAGGAAGTTTGGGGTAATCGCAAACTTTCTCCTCCAGACAGGTTACCCCTCAACTATGAGGGCAGGAAGATCGAACTATTGGGATATTTTGAAGATTCTATTGAATTTAGGGGGAGGAAAATTTTTGGCAAAGTGTATGTCTCAGTCAAAGGGTTGAACATCCTTGGTTGGTTCCACCAAGGTTTATTTAAGATGGTTCTCCGCCCAGGAACCAAAGATCCCATTTCCATAGCTGTTGTTCAATCCGACGATATTTCCCCTGTTAATGATGTCCTTTCCACTCAAAATGATGATTTTATCTGCACTTTGACCAAAGATTTTCCTGGTGTATTTAGCAACAAATTAGGGGAAGTGAAAGGATTCATGCACACTATCCGTGTCAAGGACAATGCTATTCCAATCAAACATAAATTGAGAAATGTCCCATTCAGTGTGCGAGAGCAGCTTGAAACTGAGCTTTACGATCTTTGCAGCAGAGGAATAATTGAACCCATTGAATCCTCTCTATGGCTTTCTCCTCTTGTTGTTGCTAAAAAAAAGACTGGGGAGCTTCGTGTCTGTGTCGACTTACGCAGCCTAAACAAAAACATCTGGGTCGATTCTTTTCCTCTGCCTAAGATCCCCGACATGTTGTCACTTATTGATGGTTCCAAGTGGTTCAGTAAGCTGGATCTAGCATCTGCATATCACCAGGTGGTCCTGGATCCAGCGTCTAGGCATTTTACTGCCTTTGTATCCCCTATAGGCTCTTTCCAATACTGCCGTATGCCCTTTGGGCTGGCCTCTGCGGCAGCCGTCTTTCAAAGGATTATGACTAATATTTTAAAAAACATCAATGGTGTGGTCGTCTTCCAAGACGATGTGCTTATTCATGGTAAAAATAGTGATGCCCATGATAAAACTCTCAAAGAGGTGTTGAAAGCCTTGAGTAGTGCAGGTGTAGTTTTAAAGAAAGAAAAATGCATTTTTAGGGCTCCCAAAGTAGAATACCTCGGACACGTATTATCTGAGAATGGTGTTGAACCCCGACCTGGTTTGGTTAAGGCCATTGTTGATAGTCCTGCACCTAAAGACAAGAGTGGTTTGAAGTCATTCATTGGACTTTGTGAGTTTTACGCTAGGTTCATACCTGATTACGCCACGAAAGTACAACCCCTTTCCAACATGCTCAAGAAGGAGGTTCCTTTTTGTTGGGATGCTGATTGTGAAAAAGTTTTTTCTTGGATCAAACAAGAACTTACTGGGTCTAAGGTTTTGAAACCTTTTAATCCCAATTCGTTGTGCACCATCACTGTAGATGCCAGTGGGTTCGGTTTGGGGGCTGTTCTTACTCAAGAGGTAGGTGGCGTTGAGCATACTCTTGGATATGCTTCCAGGGTTCTTCGGGGAGCGGAGTCCAACTTTGCAGTCATTGAAAAGGAACTTCTAGCTTGTTGTTGGGCTATCAGGAAATTTAATCCGTATATATGGGGTAAACATTTCTGTTTGAGGACTGATCACAGTCCCTTAGTCTCTATCCTGACTGGGGTTCGGATTAAAGATCATTCTCCGAGGATTGCCAGGCTTTCAACGAAGTTGCTCCAATATGATTTTGAGGTCAGCTACATACCCGGGAATAAAAACATACGGGCTGATTATCTTTCTAGGAATCCTGTTGACGTTGATACTGACAGAGATTGTGAGGAAGATTATGATGAAGAAGACTGTTTTGTGGCTTTTGTTGGGGTTGATGATATGCGCTCCATTAGTGAAAAAGAGTGGAGAGAGCATTTATCTAACGATACCCTGCTAGGGGAAGTGATCAAATTTGTTAGAGGTGGATGGCCCAGGGAGAAGAATGTTCATGTTTCCCTCCAGACCTTTGTCAAAGTTTCGGATGAGCTCTCCATTGAGGGGGGTATCCTAATGCGGGGGGATAGATTGGTTCCTCCCGGTGATCTTAGAATTAGAATTGTCAAAGGTGCGCATGAGGGTCATCTTGGCAAAACACTAACCAAAAGAAGGGTTAGAGAGCATTACTGGTGGCCCCAGATGGATCAGGATATAGACACTGTCGTTGCTGAGTGTGTGGTTTGTTCCAGTGCTGAAAAGTGTTTGAAAACACGTTCTCCTCCCCTTCAACCCATTCCTTTTCCTGATAGGCCGTGGGAAAAGATAGGTATAGATCTAGTTGGCCCGTTCTACTTGCTTCCCTCTACCTCCAGGTTTGCGATAGTTGCAGTCGACTACTACTCTAAATGGCCAGAGGTCCGTTTTGTAAGTGAAGCCAGTTCCAAGAATATTATTGATTTCTTGAAGGACCTGTTTTTGCGTGAAGGTTTTCCTTCCTCCATTGTAAGTGACAATGGGACACAATTTGTTAGTCAGGAATTTTGTTCGTTTGTTGATTTGAGTGGCATTGTTCATCTGAGGAGTGCTCTTTATCACCCTCAGACGAACGGTCTTGTTGAGCGCATGAACAGGGTGCTTAACAATTGCATTCAATGGACCATTGCTCAACACTGCCATGTCCCGAACGCTGTCAGATCCATGTTGTGGTTCTATCGTACCACCCCCCACACTTCCACCAAGGTTTCCCCATTTGAACTGTTACGTGGGAGGAAACCATGTTCAAAAGTTTGTCCTGGGTGGATGTCACGTTGGGTAAAAATGAATTCCATCGATAATGTTGATGAAGTTGTCAGGTCCAATGTCTTGCATGCTCAGTCTAAACAAAAGAGTGTTTTCGACTCCAGAAAGAAAGTAATCTCTCAGTCATTTGTGGTGGGTGATAGAATTCGGATCAAGTTACCCACTCACTCTACCAAGGGGAGTCCCAAGTTTTCTGAACCTTTTGTTATTGACAAAGTATGTGGAAATTCTGTGAGAGTTAACATGAAGAACTGGTGGAATGCTGCCAGGGTTGTTAAGGTGAGCAAGCATAATATGCCTGTGTCACCTCTTGATGCTCCTGTACTGCCTTCTACTTCATCTAATTTTGTTTTGCCTCACAGTGGTTCTCCTGTTCTATCTTCCCATGATGTTTCCGCATTGCCCTCCACTTCTTCTGCCATGGTCCTACCTCGCAGGAGTTCTCGTACTCGAGCCACTCCTGCCAGGTTTCGGTAATTGCTGTGTTTCCTTATTTCTTGATCCATTACTATGCTCTCCTGTTCTGTTCTGTTCTGTAGGAGAGAGGATAATGTAGTATTCTGTTAAGGTTTACTTTCTAGTCTTTTCAGAATCTTCCACACCCTGTGTTCTTTCTCCTCTATCTCTGGATTCTGTTTAGAATGTGTTTTGAATTGCCAACTGTATTGTAATGATCTGCTGGCTGAAGGAGCTGCTGCGCAGCACTTGTTCCAATAAATATACTTGTAAATCAACCTGCCTTCGAGCCATTCACTACAGTAGTCTAATCTGTTGTCGTTTACTGGTCGGCCTGGGTTTCTTGGGGCTTCTCATCGCGCTGGGACGCCTCGTTGCTGAGGCAGCTGCGTGCTTTACAAATCCAATAAATAAATAAATAAATAAATAAATAGCCTGTGTGCCCACTCTGACTACATGGACAAACGCTGGGCTTTTCCTGGTGTCACCTAACATTTACATGTGACAGGAAAAGCCCCTTAGGTGTTAATAAAGTTCATGGGCCAGCCTTTCCTTGCTCTAGGACTAATTTTCACACCTCTTTCACACCTAATTCAGGCCAAGATCAGGCTGGCCAGTGGGTTGAGAGCTAATGCTAATTAGCATCCAGCAGCTTTAGGTAGGGCAAAGGTAACTTTCAAAAATGGACATTGCCAATGTATTTATTAAAAATAAGAATTCACCAGTAACTTATGTATCTTTTTTATATCTGAAATTAATTCTTTGAATAAAGTCTGTAGCTGGTTGTAGTGAAAGAGACACTTTTGTAGTCTGGCCCTCTATGATGACCTCCAACTACCACCATTTTAATTGATTTTAGTGTGTTATTTTACCCTAGCCTTAATGTAGGATGGTCCTGCATTTGCCTGCTTCTCTTCTGTTCTGTAATCTTGTTGTCTTTCAGTGAGAGCTGTTACGGAGTGGACCAGTCTTGCCAAGAGCAGAGCGTGTGGGATGTGTATTTGAAAGTGTGCAGTTGTGCAGGAATGTGTATTGTATTGTGCATTGGTGAGAATTATGAGTTCTTACTATTGGCTTTGACCATTCTGTTTTCTGACTTTACCTTGCTTTATGGCAGTGCTGACTATTGCCTTTGACATGCTCTCATGCCATCTTGCTTTTCAATTCCATCTTGCTTTGGGCCTTTCTGTCCAGAAGCTGCAGAGCTGAAGAGGGCTTGTTTTGCTTTCTTCCTGTTTTTGACACTTTTCGGAGGAAAACGGTTCTTATCAGAGAAATGTACATGGTCCATTTCTAAGCCATAGCAAAGGCCTGATCAACCAATGCCGTGGCCTTGGAGCAGACTGGTACGGGCTCTCATGAGAACAAGAGGGCGAGGCTTGCTAGAAGCTTCGTTATGTTTGGATTTGTATTAAAAGGGGAGCCTCCACTGGTCTGGTGGAAGTTTGGATTCCGAGTGAGGGCAGACGTGTCTATCTTGGATTGAACCTTGATTGCTGAGCTCTGATCCCCAGCTGTGTGAAGACTTCCCCCGGCCAGGTGATGTATTGAGTTTTGTGGTTATTGCCATTGTGATGTGAGCCAGCGGCTGTGATCGTTTGAGGTGTTTTCTTTGTGGTGTGGGAGGTGCACATCTAGAGTGATCCTCTACTCTGTATATACATATCTTTATGATCTCTTGCAGGACGTCCAGTGTATCTTATATCAGTTATTGCTTGTTTATGTTATGTTATGTTATGGGAATTTGTAAAGCGCACAGCTGCCCCAGCAAAGGGGCGTCCCGGCGCTGATCCTGAACAAAACACAACAGAGAACAGAGAAACACCTGGAAATTAAGGGAATAAATGAGTTTTAATGGCTTTCCTAAATTGGTACAATTCATTTATTTCTCAAATTATTAATCAGTATAATTATTGATTCATGCCTTTAGATTATAAGTTTGCTACACATATTTGAATCTAATGCGTTTGGTATCTTAGACAGCCTTTGCTTAGAGAGAGTATTATATAATAAACCCCAAGCCTTATTCTAAAAGTGGATTCAAGATACTGTTGTTAACCTAAACTTGTAGGACTGGAGTCATGTTTGACTTGTCAATAATAAATGCTGCAGTCCACAGCAAGTGACATTTAATTTTCTATGTAATAGGTGTATTTTTGACACCATGTACATGGCTTTATAAGAAAGTTAAAATGGGAGTCAGGGATGAGACAATATTTACAGGTTTAGTGGTAAGACCACA
Source organism: Lissotriton vulgaris (assembly GCF_964263255.1). NCBI lineage: Eukaryota > Metazoa > Chordata > Amphibia > Caudata > Salamandridae > Lissotriton > Lissotriton vulgaris. The sequence continues at coordinate 909,715,705 of NC_141698.1, forward strand.
TACGCACTGCACTGGACAGCAGCACCCCAGGATGCAGAGTCTTAAAATCATTTTCGCACACCGGATCTCTCTTCTAGAACACAACCTCAGACCTGCTTCATTAGCCCTTGTACTCTCTGCTCTAGATGATGGTAACCCCTTGATCCGAAGCCTTCCAGACTCTATTTTGTCACCCCTTAGGGGAATCCTTCATGCTTCAGCACATTTTATCCAGGGTCTGAAGAAATATGATCACATCACCCCCATCTTGATGGAATTCCATAGGCTTCCATTGCTGGCCTGCACATCTTCAGAAGCATCTCCATCATTTACAGAGCCATCAAGGTCAGCACCACAGCTTATCTTGCAGAGAAGCCCACAAACACTGTTAGTTCTCAGCACAACCGTTGACACTACACAATCAGACTGAAGTATGCAGACTCTGAAGTGTGAGAAAGACAAAACAAGGCAGCAGGCCTTTTCCACCTAACTTCTCAGAATGTGAAACAACGTTTGTGTATCCACAAGGACCATCCCAGCACTTCTACAATTTGTACATTTAAGATGCACCTCTTCAAAGAACACTACATCGCAATGTATCAATGGTCCACATCCCAGCTACCTCTCATACCACTCTTTGATTTTATGTTTGTCTTTGATCCTGTGCAGGGCACCACTGACTTGTGGCTATGTTTGTGCTAGGGAACTACCACACACTAGGGGCGGGCGTAAATTAAATAATTCTGTGTAGCTTAATCAAACAGAATTACTAAAGAATTCCGCCAGATAACGCTTGAATTATGCAAAAAGAGTAATTCTGCATTTAGTGCTATTTCTTACTGTAAAACACCCTCTCACTTTCAAATGTCAAAATGAACACAAGGCTGCATTGTGCTCTCAGAAACAGGGCTAAGTGCAGAAGAGCATGAATAGCGAAAACAGGTGGCTGCTCTTGCTCACTAAATGTGAACTTGTGGTAGGATTATTTTCCCCAAAATTACTCGAAATTCCACAAGTAATCACGTAATTATCGTTTCGAGGGTATCATCCTGTTTGCCCTGATCACCCCCATTTTTTGACTGATACTGCAGGTTACTGCTTCTGATTATGCCCTGACTCTGCAAACCAGGCCCATAGACAGTGCTCCATTTAAAATGTATGTAGTAATCATGTGTTATTAGAACTGGTAGCACAGCCAACTTGTAAGTCCCTAGTGTATGGTAGGGCATGGAAGTTTAGATTCTGAGTGGATTTAATGCACTTAAGTCTGCACTGCTGTGTGGCCTGCTGTCATTCTAAAAGTTAACCCTGATTTGCAGGCTGCTTTAAAAGTAAAATGATATGCAAAGTCGATATTGGAATTAAAGGTAGTTCCAAAACCTTGAACTAACTTATTTTACATATAAGTCACCCATAAGGTCTCCCCTACATGACCCGGGGGAGGGTGCCTTGCAACTATAAGCAGAGAAATTATAAAATATGTTTTATATACCATGGAGAGGGAAAACCTTCCAATTCCATTTTTCCCCCTTTGTAATCCATTAGCTAACATTCGAGGGCTTTATTAAATGTAATGAAGTAGTGCGGCTCACTGGTTAGAGGCGGCAGACCCGAGAGCAGAGGACGGCCCGGGACCAGGGTTCGATTCCCGGCGCGGCAGGTTTCTGGACCAGGGTCAGTGGACTCGATAATTCTCTCGCCTCGGTGCCCACTCTGATCAGCGATCACACCCGGCAACTCTGGGCATTAGCTTGCCACATCTTCACTAACGATAAACCAAAACTGGGTATGGGTTTCCAGACAGTAAGGCCAAACCCTGCCTTAACTATTAATCCAAAACTAAATGCCAATACTGCCAAGTGATTTCAAATACACTTATTTTACACCGTGCATATGGACAAGACTGTATGCAAGAAGGAATTTATCTCATCAGACTAAATCAATTCAAATCTGCATTTTATTTGCACAATTCATCAATTTTGTTATTTTTTCAAAATATTTTTTCTTTTCAGAGAAGCTTTTTGAAGCACATTACAGATACACAATACAAAAGATAATCATGTCATAAATCACCTATATACACCATTCACACCAATAAGACATTACAATCATACTGTGAACTCATTCAAACTCCTAACACTCTAAAAGGTAAAGAAACACACTTTTTGTACAATTATAAACAATATATGGAAGAGAAACCATAGATATACATTTTCATATAAATCACTTTGATGTACAGATTTGTTCAATTCTCTTATGGTTTCCACGAGAGAAACGTGTTATCAAAGGGTCTACGCGTTTCGAACTCCAGGTATAATGAGTTCTCGTCAGGACCAATAGCTGCGAATGACAAAAACATGGGGACCTGCATTAGTGTGTGACCTCTTAGTGCATAAACCTGACACTTAGGACAGGATCCAGGCCCACCACCCCTAGCCGCACCCCCAGCCAGAAGGAGCACCTGTAATTGAATTTAGCAGTGTTGGGTTACCAGACTTTAAGCTCTGGGGGTCTTTCTGGGACACAAATATCCCACACTTTGGAGGAAGTTGTCACAATGGAGGGTCGCACCCATTGGTCAAGGGTTCCCCCCACTTGTCACCACAGAAGCATGGATAAATATGGGAGAGCTGACCTGCAACTCAGATCCCTGCCTGAAGAAACAAGAAAAGGACTCTCCTGCTGGAACCCCTGGCCTGCACCAAGAGGACTGTACTCTGAATGATTGAATCTAGTGTACACTTTGGATCGCAGCAAAAGAAGGAATCAGTCTTTAAATGAAAGTTCGAGGAGTTTACTTGTTGGAATATAAAATATATTAATATGATTGTCCCACTATGTACCCTATATAACCACATACTCATATCGATGAATCGAGAATAAAACATTATTGTAAGATAACCTAATGGTAGGTTATAGAATGTCGTTCTGTCCTATTTATGAAGTTAGGACTACTAAGTGTTATATCCCTTCGTCTATCTTTAAGAGTGTTGATACTTCACGGTATAACACAGAATACGAAAAACAGGTTAAACCGTTTAAGTCTGCTTCTCTTTTATGGAACATGGTTCAGGGAAATCCAAGGTCAGACTTGCTCTTCTCGTAGAACGCATACATTGTAGCAGGGTCTGTTTCTGTACTCCACGGGTCCAAGATAGACAAGAAGGGCACCTCACTGACCTACTCTAGGAATAGCTTTTAGCTTAGCTATTGATACATGTGTAAGAACCTTAAATGGGTGTTCCGGTGGACTAACGGACAGCTTGTGTATTTCCATTCTGGGTGTTAACCAGAATCTGCAAAACGTATATATACTTTGTGTAATGTATATTAGTTAGTCTCCTCTGCGCACCTCCGTGGGTTGTGTAGACAGAGGCTCCCCTGTCAGGTTTGTATTTTGATTCAATAAAATGATTCGACCTTCTCCATTGCCGACTGCTTGGTTATTCCTTAATTGTGAATACATAGATATATATATTGGTGGACTATTAGTACGTATAGTCTGACTTTAAGAAATTGGAATCCTTCAGTTGGCGACTCCGCTGGGACTCCGCGTTAGGGTCGTCCCCTCCTGTAAGCAGGAGCAGAAGGCACAGGGAGGAGTTCTGGCTGAGTGGGTGGACAAGAAGTTTTTATTTAAAGACCCCGCTAGTAGAAAGTCCGCCCTCTGCCCGGTGGCTGAAGACCCTACGCCAGAGTCCTACGGGCGTAACCCGAGAGAGATACAGACTGTGTCGGTCTGTCTAGGAATCGGCAGTGGAGAAGTCGGGATCGACCTGAGTGCACCAGGTGAGTGAATCTTCTGAAAGGAATCAGACACTTGAAGGAAGTTTCTATTTTGGAAACGGTGGCCGGGGAAGCCGGACCACGAGGAAATCAGGAAAAAAGGGTCTGACGTGGCGGTGCAGGGGCTGCACGGGCAGATGCCTTTAGGATTTGTATTTGCATTGTGAAATTGCACTTGTTGCCTTGCGAAGCACGGGGTGTTCACTTGGCCAAACTCACTTAGGGAAGCCCTCGGAGCAGCTGGGTAAGCCAGGATTTTGGAAGCCTTGGGCTCCAAAACGCCAGCCCAACCAGAGTGCGACCAGGGGATACCTAAAAAAGTGAGTTTGTGGTTTTCCTACCAAGGGGTTTTATTGTGAATTTTTGGAATTCTTTGGAAATTGATTCCCCGAACAGGAGTCGACGGGCTCTGTTCGTAATGTAAGACATGTCATTGGAATTGGAATTTGGATAAGAGCTCATTTCTGAAACCCTGCGACCTATTGTGGTATTTTTGTATGAAAATGATCGTAAGAATATAAGAGAGTGAATGGTGAAGTGGGCGCGCCCTTGTGAAAGAAGCAAGTTGATAAAATTGTAAACATTTGGAACATTATTGTTAACATGCCTTCTTTTAGTAAACTGAGTTTTGGTTGCTGCTGTGGGAGAGGTACTCGGCTGGAAGAAAGACAGCCTGCCCCTCCCGAAGGAAGCCCCAGTTTTGATATGTATGTCGTCAAACATGGCGTTACCCCAATTTTATTTAATACATTATGGAATAGGTAAACTAAGGATAATACCGAATTGCAATGGCCCCTTACAGGGTCATTTGATGAAAATAAAATAACGTATTTGCAGAATAAAATGTTCATGAAGAAAAGCCGCCAGTCTATGTTTGATTCCTTGAACCTATGGTTAAAGGAGGCTAAACGACGGCGAATAAGGGAAGAGAAATTAGGAAGAATTAAAGCTGGACAAACTATAACTCAAAAGGCAGTAGCTTATGATCGGGGGAAAATAGAGGAAAATATTGCTCAAATGGATAGGCAGTACCGTTTAGAAACAGACAAAAGCTATGTAACCCGACCCGATACGGGTGATGAGTTAGACGGGTTATTAGAAGCCCGTCCGCCTCCTCCTTATGCCCCACAGAGGCTATATCCGGCAGTGCCGTTGGCTCAGCAAGGTCCTGTGCCTGCACCCGCACCTGCACCTCCTCCGGCGCCCCCACTGCCCCTAGTATTACCAATACGGAATCCTGTAGGTGCAACGGCTACGGCCCCACTAGATGGGTCTGTACGGGATGCGTTGCTTGCTACTCCTTCGCTCCAACCCTCTACTTCTCCCCTGGTTACGTTACAACCAGATTTGGTTGTACAATCCATGTCAAGTCCAATATTTATCTCTTCTCCGGCTTGCAGTGTTATAGATCCTCGAGCTTTGGCTACCATAGACACGACCCCTAAACGTTTAAGATCGGACCTGAGTGATCCACGAATTTATACTAGGTCTGCAATGGGAATGGAAGAACGACAAACTATAGTAAATCAAGCATCCCAATGGATGCGGAATACTATTTATACGTTAGAAGATATTTGGAGCACGTTGAAGGATTATCAGCCGGTTGCTCAACAATTAGCTCTAGAAAATATGGCGATTCGTTTGATTTCGCTGTGGGAACAGTGTTTTGAGGAAGGATATTCATCACAGATAACAAAAGATATTAGAGATCAAGCCCATAAATTCCATCTGCAGGCCGATGAAGTATATCAGAACGTAGCAACTCACCTGCAGTATCGTGAGGGAATGCATCGCAGATGTGCTGATTGGGGAATACAGAACCCAATGAGAGAGGTACACCCCCTTCTTATCCCAGAATTACCAGAGATTAGGGATAACGGGGGCAATATAACTAGAGCTAGGGTGGACGCTAAATTTCAGGAACAATGGGTTTTTATCCCTTGGAAACAAAGCGAGGTCCTTGCATTAAAAGCTCAGCTCCCTGACCCGCGTAAAAATCCCACTGCTTACTACAAAGAACTGAGCGAGGCTGCTAATTCTGCGATCATGACTATAGTAGATATTGAGCTGTTCTTTGGCCTTTTGATTCCGGTCGATATTTGGAGATAGATACATGACACAGATCATACTGTTGAGTTAGTAGCAGCATGGGATCAATTAAAAGATTGGGATAAAGAACGGAAACCTGGAGAGAAACCAAGAGATGAAATATTGACATTACCAGCTAAAATAATTTCTTAAATGCAAACACTCCTGCCCCCTAAAAAGATAGATTGGGATAAGTTGGCTGCGTGTAAACAAAAGAAGGACGAGAGTGTCTCGGATTTCTTCACTAGATTCGAGAAAACATTCATAGATTTTAGTGGACAGGATTTATCCACAGATGGGGGAATACGATTATTTGTAAATAGATTTGTGACGAACCTGTTACCAGAGATCATGACGCGCCTTCAGGCGGCCGAAAGTACATGGACTACATCCACCCCATCTGTGATTCTTAGCATGTCTCAGTACTATGAACATCGAGAAAATGAAAACAAAGAAAGATCGGAGAAAAAAACAAAAGATTTGAAGACTAGGATTTTGTTGCAACAAGTCAGTAGAGGGCAGAATTCAGGGCGAAGTGGGTGTGGTTCCTTCCCCAGAGGACGAGAAGGCCCCCCGGTTCTGGGTCTAAATCAATGCTCACATTGTAGAGAGGAGAGGCATTGGAGAGCGGATTGTCCGTTAATAATGGCCAGAAATGTTCCCAGTAGGGGACGGGGCCGGGGCTGGGGAAACATTGACCGAAATAGCATGAGAAGAGAAGATGGTGATTCTCGGAAAAATTAGGCAGTACTATAATGAGACTTTTGTAGATGACAACTATGATGAGCAGGATTTTGCATGAGACAGCCAAGGACAGGGAGGGGGCCACATTACAGTACCAATCGACCAAGAAGGACCTTATGTAAAGGGGAAACTGTTGGGTGCATCAGGAAAATTCCTACTGGATACTGGAGCAATGAATAGTTCAGTTGCTCATGCCATGGTCCCAGAGGCGGCTCTGTCTGGCCACAAAAATGTATCAGTAGGGTTCTCTGGAATACCAGTGGTAAGCCCTATTTCCAAGCCTTTGCCCTTCACTCTAGGACCTATTTCTATACAATCGCCCTTTTTGTTAACATCTAACTGTGGTGAGAATCTTTTGAGTTTAGATATCTTGAAAAAAATACATACTCGGATTTACTGCTCACCGGATGGTGTATATTTGACAATGCAGAAACCTTCTTTGAAAGATTCACAATATTTTGCAAGGAAAGAGCATTTACCCCCTGAATTTTCTACCATTCTGCAGACTTTGTAGGCGACAGGGGACACTGATGTAGGTCTGTTAAAGATAGCCCATGTATCCATTACTTTGAAACCTAATGCGCAGCTGCCTCGCATTCCGCAGTATGAGATTGAGCCAGAAGGTGAACGGGCTATGTTAGAAATAATTTGGGATCCTATTCAAAAGGGGGTGGTGGAAGAAACATCAGCTAATATTTGTAATAGTCCAATTTTACCGATTTTGAAAAAGGCACCGGTTGATGGCGCTCCAGATTATAAAAATACTTAGCGATTTGTAATTGACCTACGTGCAGTTAATAAAATAGTGGTTCCACAGTATCCCGTGGTACCAGATATAACAGCTATTAACAATGATTCCCCCCACGGCCAGATATTTTTCAGTAATAGATCTGAAGAATGCCTTCTTTAGCATCCCGATTCATCCAGATAGCAGGCATATCTTCGGATTCTCATTGGCTGGCCGAAGTTTAGGATTTACACGTGCTCCTCAAGGCTATACTGAAAGTCCCAGTATTTATAGTCAAGCTTTAAAAGCAGTCCTAGATGAATTAATCCTGCCTTCCGGAAATTCTATCATTCAGTATGTGGATGATATATTGGTGGCCTCCGATACTAAAGAAGGGTGCAAGGAGGCCACGGTAAAACTATTACAACATTTGGCCAAGAAAGGAAATAAGGTGTCCCTTTCCAAATTTCAATATTGTCGACAGGAGGTGACCTACCTAGGTCATTTCCTGTCGAAAGCAGGGAGACGATTGACTCCAGAGCGCATACCTCTAATAACTAACATGTCTGTTCCTCGTACGCAACGTGATGTTCGTGCTTTTCTTGGTATAACCTCTTACTGTCCTCAATGGATTCCTAACTATTCCCTTCTCTCTAAACCCTTGTTGCAATTGACAACCAAAGATGTGCATGAACCCTTGCCCTGGACGGATGAATGTCAAGAAGCCTTTGTATCTTTAAAGTCTGCATTGTGTTCTGCACCTGGGTTAGGAACCCCAGATTACCGAAAACCTTTTTCACTTTATGTACATGAGGTGGACGGTTGTTCATTATCAGTATTGACACAGACATTCGGGGAGAAACAGAGGCCTTGTGCATATTTTTCTTCAATTTTAGACACTTTAGCACGAGCCCTCCCATGCTGTCTGAGGGCCACTGCCGCAGTAGCGCTGGCCATCCGACAGTCAGAAGGAATAGTCCTTAACACTAATCTCACAGTCATGGTGCCGCATGCTGTAGATATTCTTTTAAATAGGACCAAAACACAACACCTCACAACTGTTAGGTGGACTGGATATGAACTGACATTGTTTGCCCCCCATATTACAATTAAGAAATGCACCACTTTGAATCCTGCTACGTTATTACCTCTCCCTGACAAACATGAAAAAGTTGATGCCCATGATTGTGTGTTCAGAACAGAAGAAGAAACAAAAGGGCGTATAGATTTAACTGACACCCCTTTACTGGAACCAGAGGGAGAATTATAAGTTGATGGCTCTTATTTTAAATTACCAGATGGCACTACGACAGCTGCATATGCAATTACGACTTTAAAAACTGTAGTGGAAACCGCAAGGATTCCACATCATTCAGCTCAGGCAGCTGAACTAATAGCCTTGTTAAGAGCCTGTGAAATTTGTGAAGGTCGAGAAGTAAATATTTTCACAGACAGTCAATACGCCTTTGGCGTCGCACATAGTTTCGGGAGGCTTTGGAGGGAGCGGGGCTTCTTCACTACTCACGGACAGAAAATAAAGCATGGTCCTTTGATTGATCGATTGTTATTCGCACTAACATTACCAAAAAAGTTAGCCATCATTAAGTGTAGTGCACATAAGAAAATTGTAGACTCGATAGGACAAGAGAATGCTTTTGCCGATTCAGTAGCGAAGGAAACTGCTCAAAGTAGAGGAAGTCCTATGTTTTCTAGTGCATCCACCCGATGGCCCATTGAAACATCTTTATTTGATAAAACTCTTGAAAGTGTGAAATTGTTACAGAAAGAAGCAACTCCAGAAGAGATACAGACATGGGAACAGGATATTGGGAAACTAGATGAGAATGGGTGCTGGATAGATCGATCTGAAAAACAGCGATGGTTGCTCCCAAACGCAATGGTGTATGCAGTAGTTATGATGGCACATGGCCCAGCCCATATCAGTGCGAAAGGGATCAGTACAGTACTAGGTCCAGTGTGGTATAACACCAACATTATAAAGACAGCAGCCCATGTTGTGAAATATTGTCCTGTGTGTTTACGACATAATCCAGGAGGTAGAGAATCTGTTTTGAGTAGCAATTTTGCTCCGCCATCCTTACCATTTGAAGTTTTACAGATAGATTTCATACAAATGGGACGTGTAAATACTTTAAAATATGTCTTAGTGGTGGTGTGTGCTTTCAGTAAATGGGTTGAAGCCTACCCCACTAAGGATGCAACTGCCATTACCACCGCAAAAGTACTAATTAAAGAATTCTTTCCTCTGTACTGTTTGCCCCGAGTTATTTGGTCAGATAATGGGCCCCATTTTAATTCTACTCTTGTACAATGTGTCTGTGATGGCCTGCAGATTAAGCAGAAGTTTCACGCCGCTAGGAAGCCGATATCTGCGGGACTGGTTGAGAAATATAACGGCATATTGAAACTCAAAATGGCCAAGGTCTGTGCAGACACTAGACTAAAATGGCCTGATGCCCTCCCAATAGCTTTGTTATCACTTAGAACAACTCCCCATTCAAGGACGGGCCTGTCCCCCTATGAAATAATATTCGGCTGTCCGGCTAATGTATGGGGAGTCCCCAGACCTAGATCCTTTAGAGATATCGATTAACCATTGATGACAGATTATCTATATGAGTTGACTAAAGATCTTCGTTCTATTCATCAACAGGTATCGGACACATTGCAGCCACTACCGGAGGGTCCCGTACATCGATTGGAGCCTGGCCAGTGGATACTGGTGAGAAACTATCAACGAACATCGAGCCTAGAGCCCAGGTGGACTGGCCCCTACCAAATATTACTGGTAACAAGGACGGCAGTGAAAGTGCATTGCCGCAAGCATTGGATCCACTCCAACCATGTGAAGATCCTCCCATTAACACTGCCATCTAATCGACAGAACAAAAACAGAGTACCAAGTCAGGAAGGAGAATTGATTCAAAGTTTTGTCCCTTTTTCTGATGCTCAGGAGAAAGAGCAGTCAAACGTCGTGTTGCCTGAAGGTCAAGAGTAATTACTAATCCCGAGGCAGCACGAGAGGAGGCCAGGCCTGTCACCCATGGTACTGATTTGTTCTTTGACCAGGAGCAACCTGGCCGGTGTTGTTACGATTTACGGCCCCGAAAACAGCACGGTACCCCACTCGCTAAGAAAGGAAACTAAAATGAGACTTTGTTGTCTAAAGAATCGAGCAGAGTGATTGGGGTGCTGGGCGAGACACTGGACTGAACTCGTAGAGAGCTAGGAACTTTGTGTAAAAAGCTCTGTTCAGAAAGAAGGGTTGAGAAAAGGGCCGTGATTGTACTTTAAAGTTTGCTTCACCTTGGATGGATGGATAAGAGCCTGCCTGTGAGGCTCTAGGGGAAGAAAAACGGACACAGGGAGAAGATCCCTATAGGGGAAGAAGAAACCCTCTGGTGGTTGGCGTGCTTTGTGGATACAAAGTTAGTTGTGGACTTTTAGCAAGGGACCGAGATAGATCTGGACTTTTAGAGAGTATGTTTCCCTTTGGCCGAATTATGATGGAGGATGAAAGACCGCTGGCCCCTCGGCGCCAGATTCGTGATATGCAATTGTTTTCTGGATGGCCCACCAGAGTGAAGGTTGCATTCGTAGTTCTAATTGCTTTCATTACTGTAATCATGATGTGTGTATTTATATATCTAGAATTTCAATATCCAGTTCATAAATTCTTAGCGACTACTCCTGCTCCCAAAGAACATCAATTTTATTCTCTACCCCCGCATAAGGCAAGGCATTGGGAAACTTATTCGAAAAATGTGTTTATAGAAATGTTACATCAGACTCACAGGACTACAAACAAGACGAATTGCTGGGTTTGTGGATTATTGCCATCAGTTATGCATCAACATGAATTATTTATATCTCTACCTCTATCGTATTTAGCTAGTTGTGAAGCATGGTGGCAACTGTTATCCTTCATGTATTCTCATTATGTTGTAAATCCCAAAATATATTCTGAAAGAGACTATGAAGCTATTTTGAAATATATAGAGAGACACCTGGGGTTTGATGCAGAAGGAGATAAAGGTCAGGGTTCCTTAGATCCAAATGCGTGCATGAATGTATATACAGATTCCAAAAATGATACTTTGTTACAGGAAGAGATGCAGGATTTCGAGCTTTTCAATTCCACTTTGTATTTTCAACATTTCAAGGAACGTAATGTGACAAATGATAGAGCACTGCCAGTCCCCATTATAAATTCCACTTCCTCGTTTTGTATTAGGGGGCGGGGTCACATTAAGGTAGGGAGTAGTGCCTGTAATTATACCTATACGTTGCAAACTGATAGTACTCCTCCGATGATCACTCCCCCTAACGTGTATTTCGTTTGTGGGGAAAATGCTTATACTTGGCTTCCCCGGGGATGGGCAGGACGGTGTTATCTTTCATTCCTTTACCCTCCTGTATATGTTGCCCCTTCAAATTACCATAAGACTCATCAATTAATAAAAAGAGATTTAGAAACTAATAGAACTATAAGAAGCTATGATACTGGTAAAACTGACCAGATGGATACCTCACTACAACAGTTTGAGGATATCTCAAAGGGACTGGTTCCATTTTGGGGACCAATTTTCAACAGTCGTAATATAAGACGACTGTCTAGAATTGTGGAAAATGTGGTTCAAACAACGACTGAAATATTAGCTAATATTACTGTAGAGCTTCAGGCTACGAGACTTATTTCCCTTCAAAATCGGATGGTGCTCGACGTCATCCTGGCAGATCGGAGCGGAGGCAGTCGTGTGATCGGCAGCTCATGTTGTGTTTACATACCTGATTCGGCCCCTACTATACATCTTACCCTTAAAAAAATGCACCTGTTAGCTAATGAATTACATGAGGAAAATGGTACCTGGACCCTTAGTGGGTGGTTCTGGAATCTTTTAGCTACATGGGGATGGAAGGTATTTATGATTGTAGTAGGAATATTTGGAATAATTTTAACTTGTTGCATATGCCTTCATTGTGGTCCAGCGTGTTGTACTTTTTGTGCAACTAAAATAACGTCTTCTTTGACCCAGGCCCAACAAAAGAAGATGGAAAAACAAATGATTCAGAAGGAAGTAGCGGATCTCATGCAGATAGATGAAGGGGTATTTGTAGAGTAATGTAACTTTGTTATATTGGCCATAGTGGGCCAAAAGGGCCGTCTGTTGGAATATAAAATATATTAATATGATTGTCCCACTATGTACCCTATATAACCACACACTCATATCTGTGAATCGAGAATAAAACATTAATGTAAGATAACCTAATGGTAGGTTATAGAATGTAGTTCTGTCATATTTATGAAGTTAGGACTACTAAGTGTTATATCCCTTCGTCTATCTTTAAGAGTGTTGATACTTCACGGTATAACACAGAATACGAAAAACAGGTTATACCGTTTAAGTCTGCTTCTCTTTTATGGAACATGGTTCAGGGAAATCCAAGGTCAGACTTGCTCTTCTCGTAGAACGCACACATTGTAGCAGGGTCTGTTTCTGTACTCCACAGGTCCAACAGAGACTAGAAGGGCACCTCACTGACTTACTCTAGGAATAGCTTTTAGCTTAGCTATTGATACATGTGTAAGAACCTTAAATGGGTGTTCCGGTGGACTAACGGACAGCTTGTGTATTTCCATTCTTGGTGTTAACCAGAATCTGCAAAACGTATATATACTTTGTGTAATGTATATTAGTTAGTCTCCTCTGCGCACCTCCGTGGGTTGTGTTATGTAGACCGAGGCTCCCCTGTCAGGGTTTTTATTTTGATTCAATAAAACGATTCGACCTTCTCCATTGCCGACTGCTTGGTTATTCCTTAATTGTGAATACATATATATATATATTCGTGGACTATTGGTAAGTATAGTCCGACTTTAAGAAATTGGAATCCTTCATACTCCCTGAAAGCAACAAGTTAAAATAGCTCCACCTGCATCATCTTCACCAAGAAGAAGCCAGCTAACCACCTTCATCTGGACTTCAAAGGATTTGGCCAGGTGCATTATGGGAACTGTAGTACCAACTCTCCAAGGAGCTACTCAAAGCTTCTAGAACTTAGGCTGGTGTTGGTGACACATCAAGAACCCAAAAGTAGTATCTGGGTGCATCTACAGAAGTTTGACATCATTAAGGAGCATTTTGACCAAAAAGCTCCATACTTTGACAGACCTGTCATCGGAAGTCAAGCTGACAACATCGAAAAGCAAACCAGCCTGAAATTGTAGTTTGTCCCGCTGAAGATCCAGAGCTCTTCGTCGTTGATGAGAATTCCAGGAATTGACAGAGGCATACAGCTGAAACAAACTACCATCGTTGAATCAAACTCCGCCCGCCAAGGAGACCTGTTCTAGATCGAGAGAAAATGCATCAAAAAATATTACTAAGTAAGAAGGTAAGGGCTTGACCTTGCCCAACCGATCAATGTATCAGACCTGTGTACCAATGCAGTCATTCTGAATCTTTGACTTTGTCCCTGTCTATCGCGACCAGATGTCCCAAGTTGGAGATCTTGGCTTTTAAACACTAGAAAGTGTTACATTCATATCTTCAGTTGGATTTTTGTCATTGAGTTGTCCTGTTAATCATAAAAATATTTCCTTTTTTTATAAATTGGTCTAGGATTTTTATAATGTGGTGTCTTACTTATTCAATGTATTGTCTATCTCCTAAATTAAGCCTACCTGCTCGCAGCCAGATCCCGAGGGCTGAGCAAGGGAATATTATATTGAGACCCTGACTGGAACTTATATTGTGATTGCGGCCTTATTACTAGCGCTAGATAGCTACCTACACCTACTAATAAACCACCTTCAAGCAACCGGTAATTGCGGGTCAAAGAGTAACCTGGAATTACCGAAATTTCCACGATTAGTCCGGCGTTATCTAAATTTGCCCAGGCCTAGTCTGCACCTCCTTAAGCAACAACTGTGGGTATCCCACATGGTTTGCAGGAGTGGCAAGGTCATTTTTTGTTAGGACTTTACTTCTGGAATGCATCACCTGCACAACTATCCATGGATGACCTGTCATTTTGCATGATATGAATTAAAGACACATTTTCTCTATCAGCCCCTTCCATTGCAAACAGTCTTGTTCTTAAATTGGTTACTTAGCTCAGTTACTTAGATCCTATACAAACCTTTTGTTCAATACGAGAAGATGTCTTCCTGGAAAGACTGATCTAGAGAAAGTATGAAGATACTCAATAGAGAAGATATGATGTCTGCACTACCAGAGAAGGAACTTAACAGGAAGGTGGTTGTTACAGAACTTCCCGGAGGTAAAGAGTTTAATAGAAAAAAATGTGTTATTTACCCTGTGAAGAGGGAGGCATGATGTCTTTACGAAATGTGATAATGAATATGCCTATGGAAATTAACCTGATTGCTTCAATTCTAATATTTCTGACTAACCCAGGTTGTTTGTTATCCATGAGGCAAAATGAAAAAGAACTGTATATATTGAGAGAAGATTTTGTGTTTATGTGTTTTTGATTGATGTCCCACTAGTGATACCATCTTGATTGGCGGGAACAAATAAAATAAAGGAAAAATGTTCAATTATATTCACTGTTAAACAGTATATATTTGAGATATAAATTTAAGAATTGTATTTATTATGTTGTGGATTTTAAATACTGAAGACATTACTGGGATCATCAATTAAATTTAATTGCCTTGGCGCTTAACTCTGTTACTGTAGATAGTGTGTCAGAGAAGCAAGGCATGGACGCCATTCAGAGGTCGGCAGGGGTTGCAGCTGGGAGCCCTGTCTTGCTCTTTGCTACTGATAGCACTGCCTTTGTGACCCTGCCTCAGAGGTGGCAAAATCAGTGCCTAGAACACAGTAGCAGCTCACCCTAATGAATGTCGTTTGGTACTCCGTTCTTCTGGTTTTCTGTACATTTTTCATTACACAAATATTTGATATTTGATATTTATGTGTATTTGTAAAGTGCAGACGTTCGCTCCCAAGGGAGCATCATGGCGCTGAGCAAGCTGCGGAGGATAACTGAAAAAGTGGGGTGTGATGAAAGAATGAAACTAAATGGCAGCCAAAACAAATAGTGCAGTGTAAAAAAAAAAGGCGTATAATGAGATGGAATATGGCCGTACATCAAATGGGTTCTGCTGACCAGCAACTCTCACCTGCTTCTGACAGCTGGGGTGGAACTCGGTCCTCTCAGCCTCATTGCTCCTGGGAGAGGGAGGGGCTTCCCTCCTACAACACTTTCCCCATTCTCCCGCAGCACAGGATATATCAAATGGGTTCTGCGGACCCGCAACTCTCATCTGCTTCTCTTGACAGCTGGGGTGGGACTCGGTCCCCCCAGTCTTCATTGCTCCTGGGAGAGGGAGGGGCTTTCCTCCTACAAAACTCACAACACTCTCCTACAGCGTGGGACGTCTGCAGTTGGGCAAGGCTGGGCTGAGCCCTACTCCTTAGTTTTCTGCCTTTGGCCTTGACAGAGCTACGGACTTTGGTGCTGTGTACTGAAGTAGAATAACAAAAAGAGTCTGAAGGACAGACAGGTCCATGTATATTTCCTTTCTTTTACCTTTCTACCTTTCCTAAATTTGTTTTGCTTCCTCTATACCTAGTAATTAGGAGATAACAAGACATAGACAATGGGTAAACAATAAATTACCACCGCTATCTGGAAAAGGGGCTTTAAAACCAACTGCCTCAACTAAATCAATTGCCAATTATTTGATGAATGCCATGAGTCTATTGAATAGCGAAATCACTATGTGGAGCAAAGACTGGCCACAACTAAATCCGCCTTACATAATTCTATGGACAAGGTGGTTGAGAAGGATACCACAAGGGAGTCAGGGAACCTTCCTATCATTGAAAAGACTGTGACAACATCTGTTTTTAAATAATTCCCTGATGATTAGCGAGGATTTCCTGCTCGGGGAGCTATCTCCCCCTCCCCAGAAAAGAAAATTTGTCGGCTGGCATACCTACCCCCTAAAAACTCAAAAAAGAGGAAGGTAATCACAGGAGGTAAAGGAAATACTGTCAATACAAAGACACCTAGACCAAATACTAAAGATAACTTGTTAAAATCTCCTGAGACATGTCAAGTAAAATATACTTTTATTTGATTAAAAAAAATCATAAAAGGGTGGAAAAAACCAACATGGATAAAACGTGCATAAGATATACATTTTTTAGTTGGAAAAAAATTGAAAGGACATAGAAAAATCTGTCGAAAAGCAAGGAGCGATAGTTAAAAAAGTATTTAAAATGTATAAGCAGTGCAGTAGAGGGGTTTTGGGACCTAATGTTCTGAAACTTCTTGAGTTGGTTAGCAGATTCTATGTTGACTAGTTCTTTTGCAGCGTTTTTCAAAACGTTTATGGCACTGCAAGACAGTGGGATTGATGAGCCTCCGAGAAAATGAATCACTGCTGCTCTACAAGTTCTTACTTGTTCCTTCCTGAACACCTCCCAAAGGATTGTTTTGTGTATTTCCGCTAGGACTTGGCAATTACATATTAGATGCAGTAAGGACTCATCCCCTACCCCCCATAGGCGGCATTCCTTTGATTGTCATGTGTATTTCCATTTCAGGGTTAGGTCCTTTGATGGATATGACCCAAGCCCTAGTAGCGTGAAGAAGTGCTTTTTCTGATAAGGAAAATGATCTAGCAAATAAGGTTGTGGTTGCAGCCTCTGGTATGTCTGTATCACGGTCCAGGCATGGGATTTTTTTTGCTAGAGCTATTTCTACTAAAGCAGCAAACTGCTCACTAAAGAATGTACACAATAGACTGACATCATTAAAGAACAAACTGGAGGACATACAATCTGGGATTTCTATACTTGAGGTAACCTTAAAGGAAATACTAGATCACGCAATGTTACTCTCTGGGCAGTCCATTATAAGGGAAGCTGCACAAACTAACCCTGTGGCAATTGTAACCTCAGACATTGCTTCTTTCCAGCAACTGCCTGTTTTGAGTGCAAACGATGACCACCACCTATACCAAGACACGTAGCCCCAGATATCTTTACATCTCTCAACGGAAGCAAGGCCATTTGTAATCGTATTGAGAAATGTACCCATCTTAATGCCCAATGCAACTGAAAGCTGGTTGAGCTTAAAAATAAGGTGATACACTGGTTGGCTAAACAATCTTGGAGCACAAACTGTCTTGCCCAAGAAATCATAATGGTAAGATGAGTTGGGTGGATAGGTTATTCAAAGAAAACTAGTGAAGGTGACTGCATCGTGGTGAACTTGCGCACCCCCCTTCGGGTAAGAACCCTCCTCTCCGGCCTGGCAGGTAGACGCAGTGCTAAGAACATTAGTGGAATATTCGGAGGGATTTTCTACAGGTCAGAAATGTTTATGGGAAGGACTGATACTCCTATACATATAGCTTTATCAGCTGGGCAGAATGTTACCCGACAACAAACTAAACTCACCAACAGGTCTAAGATAACAATCCCAACAATGCTTACTACCCCTTCTGTACTATGATGATCAGGATTGACAACAGTTGGGGGAGGGAAGAAAGGGCATAAATCCCATCGATGTACATCATGTAGATCACGAAGTACAGAACTACGATCTAGGTATTTCAACTTTCCCAAGGACAGCCATCAATATTTATCAGGTAGACCATGAATTACAGAACTCTAACCCGGGTATATCAACCTGCCCAACATTGTGGGAATAAACAAACAAACCCAGAGTGGTTGGAGGTCATCAGTCAGACATAATTAGTTTGCCTACAAGAGACATGGGCAACAGATGACTTTTTGTGGAGAGCTTCAACCCACTTTTAACCCCGGCAACTCCTTCAGAGGGAGGGTGGGCTAAGGGAGGTCTGGCAATGTTGATATTTATCACAGTTTCATTAAAAGTATTAAGGGCCTACCTGTCATCCCCCTATTTTCAATATATCCATTTAACAACAGAAGAAAAGGTTAATCTGGTTATAATTAATTTCTATAATCATTTTTGGGATAAAGCCAAAGTAACTGTTATAATGGATTTAAGTAGGGAGATTGAATTGGTCCTAACTCATATTAAGGATGAGAATATTTTATTACGGCTAGGAGATTATCATTGGAGTCAATGCTATAGGCAGAGATATCACAGATGTGGTTATATTAAAACAAATGGGGAAGGCATGTTGCATTTTTCACACAACCCATATGGAGAAGCATTACATTAAATGATTTTTTTTTCACAACAAAATGTTATTGTCAACAGCCTGAAGACACCCAACAGGGTGTTGCTCCAAAACAGCAATAGGTACATAATACAAATACTGATGTCGCCATTTTTTATCAGGTTATACAATGGACGATCATGTGCATAACAACTTGTCATAATAAAAAATAACTAAACTCACCAACAGGTCAAAGATAACAATCCCAACAATGCTTCCTACCCCTTCTGTACTATGAGGATCAGGATTGACAACAGTTGGGGGAGGGAAGAAAGGGCATAAATCCCATCGATGTACATCATGTAGATCACGAAGTACAGAACTACGATCTAGGTATTTCAACTTTCCCAAGGACAGCCATCAATGTTTATCAGGTAGACCATGAATTACAGAACTCTAACCCGGGTATATCAACCTGCCCAAAGAATGATCCCGCTACCGTGCCCATCGATGTACATGATATAGAACATGAAACATAGAACTCTGACCAGGGTATTTCAACCTGCCCAAAGACAGGAAACTTCAATCTTGTAATTAAGACTTGGAACATTGTGGGAATAAAGAACAAACAAACAAACCCAGAGTGGTTGGAGGTCATCAGTCAGACATAATTAGTTTGCCTACAAGAGACATGGGCAACAGATGACTTTTTGTGGAGAGCTTGAACCCACTTTTAACCCCGGCAACCCCTTCAGAGGGAGGGTGGGATAAGGGAGGCCTGGCAATGTTGATATTTATCACAGTTTCATTAAAAGTATTAAGGGCCTACTTGTCCTCCCCCTATTTTCAATATATCCATTTAACAACAGAAGAAAAGGTTAATCTGGTTATAATTAATTTCTATAATCATTTTTGGGATAAAGTCAAAGTAACTGTTATAATGGATTTAAGTAGGGAGATTGAATTGGTCCTAACTCATATTAAGGATGAGAATATTTTATTACGGCTAGGAGATTATCATTGGAGTCAATGCTTTAGGCAGAGATATCACAGATGTGGTTATATTAAAACAAATGGGGAAGGCATGTTGCATTTTTCACACAACCCATATGGAGAAGCATTACATTAAATGATTTTTTTTCATAACAAAATGTTATTGTCAACAGCCTGAAGACACCCAACAGGGTGTTGCTCCAAAACAGCAATAGGTACATAATACAAATACTGATGTCGCCATTTTTTATCAGGTTATACAATGGACGATCATGTGCATAACAACTTGTCATAATAAAAAATAACAGAAGTGCTATTAATCTGCAAAAAGTATAAAGCATAGAAGTCCATCTATAACTGCAAAGTCCACATTACCACAGTCTGTAAAGCCCCATATAGCAACTATGTTCAAATCACTCTGTTGTTGGATCAGGAATAGGCTCTAAGTAAATCCCTCGGAAGTCGGCCCAACTCTTCCATATCTTTGGATGTTTCAGAGGAGAGCCCCGAGCAGCAAAAATATATATCTCCAACCCCATGCAGAAATCAGACATGTAATAAGACCATGCCAAAACTTTGAAAGAAGAAATACATGACCTTACTGTGTGGAAGAAAGTACAGTTGTCCACACAGCACCTCAAACAAAGCGGAGAGGCAATATGTCCAGCCCGCCAGAGCCTATGTCTTGTTTATATCGGAGTTGTGTTGCGATGGCAGCACCGCATGGGGACGCAAGCGCCTCAGTCCAGTCTTCGTAGTCCAATGGGCCCAGGTCAGCCTGCCAGGCCTCCAGTGTGTTGGAAAGTGTTGTATTACTATTAATAACAAGCATGCAATAAATTCAATATGCAATACATTTTCATAATCTTGTGTTCCCCCAATTCTCCCATGAACACCTTAGCCTCAAGAGGGCTAAACTTGGCCATCAATCACTAAATCTAGATCGCTCATGCGCAGAGCGGAGGAGTGCAGAAGCTTTCCTATGTCAGACAGTGAGGGTCGTACATTTGATTTATTGCGTGATTGAGAGCGTTTCTTTGATAAAGATTGCTGGCGCTGTTCGCCCTGGGCCTGAGACTGCTCCAGGTTCGGCCCGCCAGAGGAGGAGTCAGTGTCGAGTCTGGGCGGAGTGTGTGATCGGAGTTTGAGATGTTCATAGGTCCATGCAAAGACCTCTTCAGGGGAGTCAAAAAAGTATGTCTGCTCTTTATACTATATCCATAGCCTGGCCAGGAAGAACAAGGAGTATTGGACCTTGAGATGCCTCAGTCTGGCCTACGCCTTGGTAAAGGGCTGACGCGCTGCTGCACTAATCTGGTGTAATCTGGGAATATCATAATCTTTTGCGAAGCAAACAGCAGGGGTCTTTGAGTCTGGCCTGCTGTAAGATGATATCTCTGTCCTTAAAGTTAAGGAATCGCGCGATCACTGGTCTGGGTCTTGTGCTCGGTGGCGGCTTCTGTATCAGGGCTTGATATGCGCGTTCAATGACAAAGCAGGAAGACCGAAGACCCGGAGGAAGCCAGTCTGTTAGCCATTTGGCCAGAAAGTCAGCCACATCTCTGCCCTCGCACCCCCCAGGAAAGCCAACAAAGTGTAGATTATTGCGGCGGGCGCGTTCCTCAGTGACCTCCACCTGTGTCGGCAGCCACTTGGCGATGGATTCTAAGGCTGAGATCTTCTTCTGGAGTGTCGTGTTCAAATCCTCCACCGTGGATATCCGGGACTCGTCTCAGAGATATGCTGTGCGGTATTGCAGAGGTCTTGTCTGAGAAGCTTCACATCAGGACCCACCACCTCCCTCTTAGCTTGAGCATGTCACTGGTCTGCATGTTAGCGGCCATGAAGCGGCGTTGTCCGGCATACTTGCCTGTGGGTCGCCTAACACAGGGGGCTGAGCAGTCATGCCTGTAAACTTGTCCAAAGTGCTCTGTTGTGCCAAAGAACCAGAACTTCTATCCTTAGACATGTCGTGGTACCGCCCTATGTGTCAAACCACACCAGTCCACAGCAGCAGGATCAAAGGAGGTGGGTTTCCCTGGGTTACAAGGGGAGAAAGCCACCAATGCTAGGGCAGCGGCCAGGCAGTATGTCTACATTGAAATCTCAGTTCAGTAGGGGGCCAAGGCGCTGACTACATATATCCCAGGCTATGATGTCCCAGTAGCTTCAGGTGGATATCAAGGCCCAGGCCCCACCACGCAGACATAACTCCATGCAGCAATTTCAGCTAATTCCCCCAATACCTGCCCATCATAACACAAAAGGCGAGGAAGGTAGAGGTAGGGGTAGGGTCAGTCATGGTGCACTGCGTCAGCAGGCCCAACGGCAGCAATGGAGTGAGCGACATATAGGGCAGGACCCCCAGGATGGAAGGCAACACGCCGCAGACCGCAACGGCCGCCGAGTCAGATCCAGGTGCCCTCGCAGGTCATCCGCAAGCTCCCGATGGCAGCACTGCCTCAGTTCGAGGGGCCCAACTTCATTGGGTCAGGCCCCGAGTGCACCAGCTCGCCCAATGGGGCACCCAGCTTCAACCCTCACGGTTCAGCAAACACCGCCAGCAGGCGGGTCTCTTATGCCACATAAGTAACCCTGTTATGGGGAATCTTCAGCCCAATGAGGCAGGCAGCATGCCAAGGTGGGTCTATGAGGTGCTATGGCCCGATATGGTTGTTTAGTCGGACAAGAATCGCAACGCCGCAGGAGAAAAGGACAAACTGCACTGTCCGCTGTGGTCACCGACTCCCTAAGCATGCACGCAGGATAGACGAATGGAGGAGCATCTGCCACGGCTCGATAATACCTCCGAATCTCTATGCAGCAGGCAAAGATGCGCCACCTCTCCACCAACAAGACGTGGCACAGGAAGCAACCCCCATGGCAACCAGTCGAGGCCTGTCCAGCGACACCCACCACACCAGTGCGAGGATTGCCAGGCCACAGATCACTGCAGGGATCTGGGAACCGCCAGACCAGGAAGGCAGGTCTCAATTAGGTTTCTAGGTGCCGCACGGCCAGCAGATCACCGCCTATAAAATATGGCATAAGAAAGCCGACAAGACGGCAGGATAATCGCTGGATAAATAAGGGCTAACAGGAGCCCGTCTAAAGCACGTCCACCAAGTTAAACGGCTTGGCCACGCCCCAAATTAAATGATTTTTAATATAGCTTGGATTTGCAGGAACAATGCATTAATGAAGACCAAATTTCAGTACCAACATATTATGGGAATCGCAAAAGCTCTGTCACTGACCACATTTTTGTGACAGAAATGGGCAAAGCTTAATAGAATCCTCCAACATGACCCCAAGTGCTCCTAGTGACCATGCTATCTTGACATTTGTCCTTAATTTTAATATCTTTGGCCAATTGGTCCACAAACTATTATTCAAATCAAATTGAAATACAGGGCAGAAATGGTATTACTTTAAGATGGGCAAACATAGATTACATAACGGGGAATTCATGGCAGAAAATCTTAGAGATTTTTATATAAGAACAATCTTAAAGTCCTCCCTGCTGTGTATTATAGAAGCCTTCTGTAAAATCATGGTTAGAAACGTGGATGCCCATCCAGAAGGAAAAGAAATAGAAAGAGGAGATGGTTCAATACAGAACATTCCTCGATAAACAGAAAATTAAGGAAAACTTACGGGATTCTCTGAGAGATAGGGAAAAAATCCATAGACAGATCTGCCTTAGAAGATAGGAAAGGAAAGTTGAAAGAAAAATTGGGGATGACCTGTTGCAGGCTGCCAACCTAAAGGATAAATCCCTTTTCTGGAAAATATTAAGCAGCCATTCCTTAAAAAGAGAGGAGAACCAAGGATTGAGGCATTTGTACAACATGGGGATTGGATAAACATTTTAACACTATTTTTAATCCGAAACATTGTGCTTTAAAATTGACAACCACACATTTATACCAAATTGACGCTATGTATATCCCTGACATTACCCTAGAAGATGTCATTAATACCCTAAACAAAGCAGCAAGTGAAAAGGCCGCAGGCCCGGACGGCGTTCTAATAGATACTGTTAAAGCACATGTTACTTTATAGTCCCCGATGCTGACCCAAGTATGGAATTCTACAGTACAGGGTTTCCTCCCTGTCTCCTGGACAGAAAGAACAATAATCCCAATATTTATTAATGGTAACAGAGGGGATCCGAAATGTTATAGCCCAATATACCGCTTGGACTCCAGGGCTAAATTAATGGGCAGAATCCTCCTGGGTAGGTAAAAACACATACTCAATGACACACAACATGGGTTCAGGAGCGATATTGGAACAATAGAACAATGTATTAACATCTGTTAATCAATATAAATACAGTATCAAGGGTGGGACTGCAGATCTGAGCAGTGTGTTTGATCTGGTAAATCATAATAAATTATGGGAAACACTTGCAGATATTGGAGACACTCTGGGTATCACCAACTATCTGTCCCAATGGTACTCTTACCTTATTGCGCAGGTGCAATATGGACCAAAGCAGGAATGCACAGAAAGTTTTAAGGTCTCCCAAGGTATTAGACAGGACTGTGTCCTTGCTCCCTTGCTCTTCTCACTCTACATAAATGGGGTGGACTAATGTCTACAAAAAACTGAGCTGAAGCCCCCATGGTCGGATCTCGTCATGTCCCCATCTTATTATATGCGGACAATGCAGTCCTCTTTCATAGAACAGCCAATAGGCTGCAGCTCCTGATAGATAACTTTGTTAAATTTATGAATAAAAAAAGCATGAAAGTACATTTAAAGAAAACTGTTTGTATGGTAGCTGGAAAAAAGAAGAGCAAAAAAGAGGATACATCATATAAATGGGGAGAGGCTAGTGGATACACAATTTGTCACATACCTGGGAATTCACTTCACTGCATCAGGGTCCCGGGAAAGCCAATTAAATATATTCAAAATGACCCTTTCAAGAGTGATAAAAACTATCTTTACGTTTGCCAGTAAAATAGGCTAGGCCAAAAACCGATCAGGGAAATACTGATGTTGTATAAAAGCAAATTTCTCCCAAGCGCTGGCTATGGCACTGCCCTCTGGCGGTATACAAATTGTGACAAACTGCATACATTAGAGAACTTGTTTCTGGCTTGATTATTAGCCATCTCAAAAACAAGCTCAACGAATATAACACATAGGGAAGTGGCTGATCCTTTTTTAAAGGACAACTTATACATGAGACCCTTTATTCTGTGGCACAATATAAGTAAAATAGGGACACAGTTTACAAAGGCAATAATTTTAGATTACCTCAGGCTAGTTGCCTGGGAGAAAATAGCATGGTTGTCCTATATGGACAGCCATCTAAGAAAAATGGACCCAGCTATTGGAGCCAATGACACAGTTAAGGTCCTTACTTACTTCAAAACAGATGCCAGGACTAACTCAGGGGTCAGAGGGTAAAAGAGAGAGACATTATTGAGAGCAAAATATCCACAGTAGATAGATACTTGTTACATCACGTACGTGAAGGTCAGTCAAATTACTTGAAAATTGTTAAGAACAGCCAACATAGGTTCTATTTTACCAGATTACGACTAGGAATACTACATTTTAGGTTTGCATTTTCAAAAATTGTGGCATGGACTAATAATCTCCCAAAATGTCCTTGCGATGACAGCACAAGACAAAGCACTATGCACTTATTTTTCTGAAGTTTTTACAAGGACCTTAGAGAATGTTTTTTAGTTCTGCTTTTTAAAACTGCCAAATATTTTACTACCAGGATGCTTTTAATTATAGAAGTGCTCTGGAAAACATGGATATTTGTTTATCTGTCAAAGTGTTTATTACAATGGCCCTAGGAAGAAGAAAAAACGTAGTACACCTGGAAGCCCTAACTTACAAAACTTCGTATTACCTTCTTGTTTGATTGTATAATGCAAATTTTATCAATCGTATTGAATGAATACTGGGCGGGACCTGAAGCTGTATGAATAGTAATGATTTTTGGACTGCTATACAACTGTTAGTGGACAAATACACTGTTGCTAGGGAAGGGTCCTTATATTTAGGTTTTATGGACCTTTCCTCTGCCTTTGATCTTGTGAATCGCCCGAAACTGTGGCAGATCCTAACTGACTTAGTTCTTGATCCAACCTTGGTAAACTTCCTAGTGGACTTACACTCTGGTCTGCGGGCCACCGTTAGGGTAAACCCAGAGGGGCGCTGTTCTAGCCACTTCCACTCAGGAAGGGGGGTCAGGCAGGGGTGTATTATGGCCCCTCTCTTATTCATGATTTATATAAATGCCCTTGAATCGGTGCTCAAGGAGGTGAAGGCAGACATACCACATGCATGAGATCTGGGCATACCGGTTCTCCTGTATGCGGATGACGCTGTCCTTCTCTCGCGAACTGTGTTGGGGCTTCAACGCCTGCTGGATGCATTTGGAGTTTTTATGAACTCATTAGACCTTAAAATTAATGTAAAAAAATCCCAAATTATGATAACTGGGAAAGGCTTTTGAAAGAAGAACGTGAAAACCTTCTTCTGTGGCAGTGAGGAACTAAGTAGAGTTTCAACATTCCCTTACCTAGGCATTATTTTTGAGGAGAGTTGGCGTTGGGGCACACAGATTAAAGCAAAAAACACTGCTCTCGCAAGATCCTCTATGGCCATCATGGCATTTAGTAAAAGGCTCGGAGGAAGACCCATAGAAGCATTGCTAAATATTTATAAAGCAAAATGTTTGGCGGTAGCGACATATGGTTGTTCACTATGGGATACGGTGCGACAGACTCCCTGCAAATCACAGATAATAAATTTCTGAGATCAATTCTATAAGTACCGCAGTCAACCCCTTCTTTCTCTGTGCACTCAGAGCTGGGCGTTGGCTTTATTACTGATTTACTAAAGGTAGCGCAGTTAATAACCTGGCTAAAGACCTGGCTAAATGAAGAACTCTCCTTGAATCACTCCATACTCAGGGATTGTCTCCACTTAGACAACGCAAACAAAATAAAGTGGTTATCTTACGTTAAGCAAGGTTTTCAGGACATCGGAAGACCAGAGCTCTTTCTTGAGCCAAAAAACATAACCGCTAAGGACATAGCATTAACAAAGGTGGCAACACTACAGAGGCTGTCAGTATGTAGAGAAGAGAAGGAACTTAGAAAAACTACTGTTAGATCTAATTTTATGATTTCTAATTCTCCAGGTCCTGAGCCCTACCTGGTCTTAGTTAACAAACCTATCATAGATTTCTTTTAACGCGTTTTCGTTTAAATCTGATTCATTTTAATTTAGTTCAACTAACGGCATGGTGTACCTCCGATCAAGCGCCTCCGTGTTCCTGTGATAATTTCTCTAAGCAGGACACGATGCATTTTTTAATGTTCTGTAGCCATTATATGGCGGTAAGGAGGAAGTTTCTTGTTCCTATTCTTAAGGAAGCAGGGTTTATTCAGGTGAGGCCTGCTCTCCTATATTTGCAACTATTAAATAGTCCCAGGGTCATCTCTCATGTTGCAAGCTTCTTGGTGGGGGCTGTCAGGGAGAGAAAAAAGATAATGAATCTCCACATTCGACTGTATTTTTATAATCTGTGTTCATGCTGCTCTGTATAGTACTTACCTTGTATATGTATCGACCTTTTTTAATATTTTTAATATTTTTAATATTTTCCTAACTATTTTATATTTATGAAACTTTGTGAACCTTGTGAATTTTTTAAGTATGTAACTGTAATTTATAGATTGATCAATACTGTCTTTTTATAATATTGAATTATCGAATAAAGTATTTTGACTGACTGACTGACTGCTATACATGCCCTGGTCATCCCTAGGAGATGGTTTCCATGTTGTCACACCACAATTGTTACGGGGTGTCTGTCTGGGGAAGGTGTGTGCACATATACACGTTGGATTATCTATTTATAGATTGCAATATTTTTATTGTGTACTTTTATGGTTTTATGCTTAGAAACCAAATAAAGCTTTTGAATTTGAATTTGATTTGACCATATCTGACAGTTATGGTAAGTAAAATGTGCTTTTAAATGTATCTTGTATGCATACTTGTAGGTGAGTGTGTTTATCTGAGAGAAAGTTTGTGAATGTGTATGTTTAAGTGTATGTGTGTGTGAGTCAAAGTAAACGTCAAATGCTGTGTGATATCTCTACTGCTACTTCAAGCATTTTGGTGAATTGACGCTCATGAACAGAAGACAACCTCCCCTTCATAGGTAAATGAGTAGTACATAAAATGCAAAAATAAATTTCACAAAATTGCTCATAAAACAGAGGCATGAAGTAGTGTTTTAACAATTCACCATTTTATAATTTAATATAGAATAACACAAGACAACTCACCAGTACTTTTCCCTCTTCACTATAGCTGTCTATTTGAGGTTTCCGATCCAAAAGTTTGGCGATTCTTCGAACAGCAAGTTTTGCTTTGCTAAAGTCTGGTGCAAGTACACTGGCCTGTCCAACACTCATGGCAGCAAATACAATGGCAGAAAACACACTACAAACCAAACAAAAATAATTGAATTGCTCAAATGTCTCCTAATAGATTGTATTGAATAGTTATCAAAATAAATGTTAGTTTTATGAACATAAATAGAATTAATTTAGTCTGGAAACTTAGATTATTTTTCGAACCCAGTCAATAGCATTCTTTACAGTTCAAGTGCAGAGCAATTAAGTATTGCCTAAGCCTGTAGTTCTGACTATTAAATTAGTAGAAGTGTGTCTTCATTGATTGTCACGTTTGTCTCTATAATATCGTAAATGGTGAGTGGGTGAATGTGAGCATGAGTCAGTGGTTGGAACAATAGATGGACAGCTTAGTGCCCAAATGGCAAGTGAGTGATTGAGTACATGGATGGAAGCATCACACATGCCCTCTACTCTGACCTCCTTTCCATCATTCTCCAGTTTCAATGCGTGTGAGCAAGTCTGGCATGTGGGTGTGGATTATGGGAAGGGTGGTAGCAGGGACAGGCATTGTTGTTCACATGATGGTATTCCTTGCCTGTTTACGTGCTAGCAGTACATGGACTGGGTACATGCAGGCCAGGGCAGTACTGCTGTGTCACTTTCCTCACTTCCTGTCTCTGAGTAGTTGGGGCTTTGGCCATGGCAACGAAATGTAGTGGTTATTCAGGATTAGTAGTCGTCGATTGATTGCCATATTGTGGCACATGGAACACAATTTATCAATTTCATGGCAGGACTGTAGGCTCATTTCATGCTATTTCTTAACTTGCTTTATTATATAGCAGCAGTCAAGAATGTTGAAAAACATTACACATCCCATGAGGTCCAGGAACCACAGGCCAATGGGAACAAAGAACAGCAGAGTACAACGTACCAATCAGTAATGAGGAAAAGCCTATTATACCTAACTTGACCAGAAGCAGCCCCCTTTTCTTGCTGGTCGCTATCAAGATAACTATATATTGTATTAGCTTGTATAATTACTAAGTCATTTGGTCTTAGTTTAGGTATTTTATTTGTTTATTTGTAGTACCTCCTTTTGTTCGAATCTCATTTTCTCCCTGGCACACTCTTGCACGTCTCTCTACTCCTCCCCTCTCCTGTGGTCATGCCCGCCATTGTTTTTGGTACACCACAAATTGGCCTCAGATTTGCTGTTGATGCATTCTGCATCTACCTCTACCTATTTGAAGTGTTTTACCTCACTTCTAAACAGCCTGCAGAGCACTAGCATCCCGGAACACCCCTCTTAGGTGCAACCTGCTCTGCTACGCCACCTCTCCCTTGGCTTTTCGTTGCTGTGTGCTGCTACAGTAAGGTGCCATCCTTAAAGACTTCAGATATTGAACCCCTTACTTTAAATTCCTCATTAATGCTACATAGAATTTTGACTCGTATTATTCTCTCTCCTTTCACATCTAGATTTCCTCATCTACAAACAGAAGTCAGTCCTAGTTCGGGCCCATTATGTTGAATTTCTCGGTTTCCTCATAAATTCTATTCACACAGTTCTTCACTTACCACAAACCATAGTTCATGCAATAAAATTATAACTTCTTCACACTTTGAGTTGCACATTTATCTCCCTTAGATCTCTTGCAAGGATTTTCAGACTGCTTTACTCATCGACTCTGGCCAAATTTCCAGGACTTTTGCATTATCGTGCTCTCCAGAGACTAAGCATTTACCATTTCTGCATTGGTCTTGCTTAGTCCGACTCCATTCTTTTTGATCAGGAGTCCAGACTAGAGCTTCAATGGTGAAAAGACAATTTAGATGCCTGGAATGGGAAAACCCTATTAACTTTGGCCCCAGATCTATACTTGAATTTGATGCAAGCCTGACAGGTTGGGTCACCCTGTGTGGTCAAATATCGACTGGAGGTACTTGGTCTCTACAGGAGTCTTCGTTTTACACCCACCAATTGTTTAGAGATGCTGGCTGGATCTTTTGCAATAAAGAGTTTTGCAACAAACAGGTTTCAATGTTCCATCCTGCTTCCGACTGACAATCTTTCAGTTGTCCATTTCATAAAACACCTGAGCGGCACCAAATCAAAACTCCTTGCAGATCTAACAAAAATGTTCTGGGAATTTTGCCTTCTTCACAAACTTTTCATTCATGTAGAACACTTACCAGCTGATATAAAAGCTTAAGACATTTCACTCCCACAGGTATTCTTTTCAACATTAGGAAAGGTACTAAAGTTCCTCTCGAGCTATGCACTCTGCCTTTTTCTACAGCGCCATGAAACCAATCAGTGTAAGTGCGCTCTACAAATCATTTTTAACATTTACATTTACATTAACATTAACTAATACTAACCCAATTTATGTGTGGGTAACTGCCTTAAGGCTTAGAAACAGATAACAGTACATCTTAGAACGGCCTCTCATACCCAACAACTCATTTCTTTTCGAAAGCCCGTAGGGTTAAATGGATTATGTCTCTTGCTGGTTTCTATATGTCCATTTTTTAAGCCTGTTCCGCTGGGGGGAGCTATTGCTTCCAAAGCCTTTTGGGTGGATTCTCAGTTAGAGGACATTTTGAGATCTGCTAATGGGCTAATGATACAAACTTCTGCAATGTTTATTGTAAACCTGTTATTACTGCATCTTCTGTGGTAGTTAATATGCATTAAACAGCATAATATGAGCCTCCGTTACTGCCATAAAAAGCAGATTTTACTAGTCATTTATGACGGAAATTCTTGCTTTTATTAAGCACATGGAGCAGAGTATTCCCCCCCTGCACACCCGGTCCTGAAGAAAGTCTTCCGAGCAGATTGGGCACCCAAGGGGCAGAAACATGTCGACCCCCTGACCACTCACCTATTTACACAGGTGCCATAGAACAGCAGCCCTTCTGTTTAAACACCACGCCTTCTTTTTAACCTTGCCCCACCCCTGACAGAATATTTACGAACCAGGGTACTGGAGGCAATTTTAGGCTCACCTACCCCCACTCTCACTACTCTTGATCACTATTGCGAATAACCAGTTGGTCTCTCTCCCAGTGGAGGTAAGCACAAATAAGACCCAATGATGATGCTGTCCACGTAATAGACCAAGCGGATAATCAAGATATACCACTACGACAAGCATTACGTGTATGAGTGTTTTTTAGACTACAAAACCTTTAGGCCCTGGCAAAAACAGGACATGTGATCCATCCTCCCTTGATTATTTTATTTTCCCCCGGCAACACTGTTTTTATTCTGTCTTTTCCCACCCTAACAGTGTCTGCAATGCCAGCTTCTACATCCACATGAAAAGTCGGTGGTTCCAAGGCTGATTCATCCTTGCTTTCTTCTAAGAAAATAGCTCCTTCCTCTTCCGCTCCTTTTATGGCCTCAGCTCTGCCCCCTGGATCTTTTTGGATAGACTTTGTTCAGGACATTTTTACTCTTATGATGGATTTTGCTGTTGTATGTTCTATTTTTCAATGTTTTCTACTTTTTCATTACTTTTCACACAAGACAAGAGGGCTGCTTGCAGTCAACTTAGGTATAATTGGCTGTTTCCATTACTGACTGGTACGTTGTACTCTGGTGTTCTTTGTTCCAAGTATCGTGTGGTTCCTGGGCCTCATGTGATGTGTAGTTTCTTCAAGCTTCTTGACTGCGGCTATTTAATAAATCAAGCTAAGGACCGCTTGGTACTCGCCTCCATGTCTTTAATAAGATAAAAATGTCAGTCATAAATTACTATGAAAATCTACATTCTCCTGTTTTAATGAATTCGCTTGGCTCAAAGGCAAATTTTTGTTTGAGGAATGGCACATGTCTGAATGAATCTTAGAGACCATGGTTTATAAGAGAGACATTTATATGTAATATTATATGATATGTTATATTGTTTTTTATGCAATTTTTTGCTTTGGTTATGATATATCGTGTTATGCTGTTGTATGTATGTCATCCTTTTTGTGAAGGCTCTAAAATTCAGAAATTACCAAAAACAAAACTTACCTTTAATTTGGAAAAACATTTCAATTTAATCTTGGTAAAGATTAGTTAAAAAAAAACAGGGGCCAGATATAGGAAATTAAGCAAACACTCTGAGAACATAAACCTGGAGAAGTAAATGATTTCTAGTTCAAATTTCATGCCATCTGCATTTCTGAAAAATGTAACCCAAAAAGACTTAAATATCTTTGAGATTGGAAGCCTGTATGGATTTAACAGCAGAGTTTAAAGGACATGAGTGCCTTAGATATCAAGATAATTTACTTTGTTGAGGATGCTACTCTGTTCAACAATCATGGAACAAGAGATGTCAGAGAGCTCTGGCATGCTGCCATTGATGTCACATTTGAGATCAAGCATGTGAAAATTTGCGTCAATGGGCCCAAGGCCAAGACCTAATGCTGAAAGAGATGCGGAATCGCGGAATACATTTGAAGCATCCGTGCGTCATCTGTTCAAATACATTGTTTCCGTCCTCGAGCACATTAAGTGGCCACGGCATTCACAATCAAATACCTTGATGATATTTCATCATTCAGATACCCTTTGCTGAAGTTCCTGCCGTGTACTGAAAATAATGAAGCATTGAGTGTGGATTTGCAACATAGAAGCACAAGTGAGTTATCCGTTTAAATGCATTGGGGCAGATTTACAAGCCACTTGCGCCTCTTTTACGCCCCCGTTGCGTCACTTTTGTGACGTAGCGTCGGCGCAAAAGATGCGCTATGATGCGGCGAATTTACAACGTGAAACATCTAGGAGATGCATCACGTTGTAAAGCCCTGCACCAGAAGGGGGCGTTCCTGCGCGGAGGGGGGGGGAGGGGCTGATTGAAACCTACATCACTTTTGACCCCATGCTGCGTCAAAACCCTGCGCCTGCTTGAAGCAGGGGTAAGGCTTGACTCAGCATTGTAACAATAGGGCCCCCAGAGCAATGCTGGAGCTGCGTTGCGCTTTTGTACTGCTTTTGGCCACCGTAAGTGTGGCAGGGTATGCTCAGACGTGAGTCCCTTGCTCACTTTGCCACTGGAATCAAGCAAGCCGGGCTGAAGACGGCTGGAATGCCAGAAACCGGTCCTCGGAAGCTTGTTTCTGGTCCAGGGAAGACATGGCTTGGCAGTTCGGGCTGGACTGTTCCCATGAGGCACATGGTCAGACTGATTTGCATATAGCCATGTCTGAACTGGGGTGGCAGAGTGGGCTAAAGAATGGTGATGGATTAAACCCAGATCTTTTGACTGGGTGTGAGTGTTTGATTGATTCAGATGCTCCGTCCATCACCACCCCCTTTTGTACAGCTTTTGGCCGCCATAAGTGTGGCAGGGTATGCTCAGACGTGAGTCCCTTGCTCACTTTGCCACTGGTTTCTACTCACCTTACCCCACAATCAATTCCCGTCGGACTCAGACTCTCGAAACTGGGCGAGTGGCAGTCCTCCAACTTAGCAGAGCAGTGTACACCATACTGAATGGGTGCTTTTCTACAGACACCCTTCCTGCTTGGACATGCACTGGCGCAAATTGGAAAGAGAGGGGACCCCTACAAACTAGTGGCTTGCTAATCGTAGGGAATGCGACAGACATGAGTTGAGAAGAAAAATAGCAAACCACATGATAATATTAATGCCCTTATTGCAACCTCATTTTACATATTCATTACATTAACAGTAATAATTTGCTTGGACAGCAATGTATGAAAAATATATGATTATTTTATTTTTCTTGTTATTTGTTTCATTTTTATGTCTTTTTTACCATTTTGAGCAATAAATGTATTTTACTTTTTCCATAAAATGTATATTCATTAAATTCATAGAACAATTATAGTTAATACAAACAACAATAAATGACAACAATATACATGTAAGTACAAGAACAGTGCTGTACGATATGTTCGGTCGCTGGAAAATGTTATGAAGGCAAATGCGGTAGAATAGAACACAACGCGTTTCGGCCTGAGGCCTTCATCAGGTGGCCGTCATTTCGTTTTTAACAGAGACAGGTGTACAACAAATTCCTATATAGATAAGGATAAAACACATAGAATATATATATCACTACTTTATGAAGATACATGTATATTTACTGTCCAAGCAGACAACACGAGGTTGATTAGAAAAGGAAGACTAGTTATAGCAACATATTGATGCTCTAAGGGTCAATCGTTGATTAATAAACATATAATTTATATTATATACTTGATTACATGATACATTTCCAATATGTGTACAAGGTAGACTAGAAGTCCTATATTACATGTTATCCTAACAGTTTTCAAGCAGTATATAACAGAATGTTATAGAACACTGACAATTGTGATCTCATTTTAATACCTATCTTACCTATCTGAACTAACTAGGGTTTACAGGGTGTCTAATAGATATAGTTATGAGAGGGATATAAAGAGGGGTGGAAAGAAAAGGGCCAGAATTATGTATGATGGATAGGGAGCAAGATGTTAGTTATATCATGAATGCAAGCAAAAAAGAGAGTTTGTGAGCTCTTAATAAGGATGTTGTCTGAAAAAAGGGGGATGAAAGGAGAGGGAAAGGAAGGTGAGTTAAGAATAAAAAGAAAAGAAACAGGTACTGAGAAGCTAATTAGCAGTTACTTATTTACTCACTGAAATTAATTATCCTGTGGGGTGGATTCCAGTTATTTCATAAACCAGAAGTTCTGTGATTTTTTATCTCATGGAGGTTTCAGCAGGAATTATGTAGCACTAAGGAAATAGATATGCTCAATTATATATCACAAAAAGTATATAAAGACAACCATTTATTATTTTATGGGGAATACTGGGTTATTTAAAAATACCTGATATTTGCTGTTTCCACTTCTTATTTTGAGTCAAGTTACTCGTAGGTGTATTTTTAAGTAGAATGATGATTCATAGGCATGACTTAGTTCGCTCCAAATTAGTTCCACAGAAATAATCTACAGAAAAAAGCCATTTTTAAATTCTGTATATTTATATAATTTTTTACCGTCCTTTCATGCTTCGTGTGGCTACTCCCGCTAATTAGTTGGAGCCTAAGGTGTTACTTTAAGCAAAGATTCTCTCCATAAGATAGTCTATATTAAAGGCTGTATGCTGCGTGATAATTGGCCTGGTATAGTTATTAAAGACTTGTTTCTAGTAAATACCCTGTGTCTGGCCTCTTAACGCTTTGTTTTAAAAAAACCAGTTACCCAGATATTCACAAACTCTATTAGAGGGTTCTTACCTTCAAAAATGGCTACGGTGAAGGAAGGATAATTTCCTAATGGTTATGTCTTCATTTTGTATAGCTTCATACACACCATTTCTGAAATTATTATTGTAAAACACAAGGTTGTAATGTTTTACTTTCTATTCACATAATGCTAAGTTTACGTTTTTGTATTGGGTCCTTTTGTTTAAAGACATATTACCTTGTTATAACTGGTGGGAAGGATTGGTCTCACTAAATAGCCTCTTCAAAGTTTTGGTATCTGTGAACAAAAAACGGAATACATAAGTATTGAAGGAGTCCGTCTTTTGTATAGGGTAGTGGGGGGACAAATGGGTTCTGTGCTAAAGCCTACCCTGTTCTAAATAAACTTACCTTGCGTATGTATGCGCTTCTCCGTAGTCAGGGGAGTCTGCTGGTGTGCACTGCCAAGCATGCCGGCGTGAAACTGATGGAAAAGTCACCCGGTATTTGTAGGTCAAGTAAGGGCTTTAATTAGTGTCAGCTGCATGGCCTCGTTCTAAATTGATTGCGTAGTTTTAAAGACAAACGAGCACTTTCTGATCTTATAGTGATGGAGACTAAAAACGGCTAAAATGTAGTTCCTCCAGACACGAGTGGACTGCAATAGAAAGCAACGATGGTTTGGACGAGTGTAGTTTATCCAGTAACTCGTGGACTACAATAAAGAGCAGTGATGGTTTAAACGGGTGATGTTAGCCCAGATATCTTTTGGCAAGAAAACAAAAAGTTCTAATGTGTTATATAACTAACCAATGTGACGCATATAAATACCATGGTGCTGTAAAGCGTCAATGATCATATGTATTTTTCATGAACGCTTCCTGCTTTTGTCCCACGATCGTTTATTTGAGAAATCAACGTCTCAACAGAATAATTAGTTATAAACAAAGTTTAGGATGTATTTAAGAAAAAAGAGAGATGAGAATATATAATAATATATTCTAAAGGGGAAAATTTTCTGAAAAATAGAGAACTGTATATGTTCTATAAAAGGTGGAAATGCACTTTCTTATGAGGGATAAATGGCATGCCATGTTCTCTCTTATAAGGGGTTAAATGTCATCACATGTTGTCTATCTACATTGTTATTTTGTTTCGAAGGTTATATTAGTGTGAGGTATATATACCCCAGATTAGAGATGGTCAATGGCAGTGCATTCTATTTTAATGAAACTGACTACCATGTACATGACTGGGAAGTTACATAATGGCCTGCTGCCAAGGAATTTCAGAGTTTAGTCCCAGTCTCACAGTGTCCAATGTGAATATCCAAAAAACTTCGCGTTTTTTGCGAATTTTGTCTATATCAGCTCCTGGTCTAGGCACAATTTTTTCTAGTACAATCCATTGTATTTGTTCTGGATTGTGATCATTTTCAATGTAATGTGCTACCATAGGGGCATTAAGTTTTTTAGTACGGATAGCTGATTTGTGTTCGGTCACTCTTGCGTAGACCGAACGAGAAGTTTCACCGACATATCCTTTATGACATGGGCATATCAACAGATAGATGACGTTTGTTGTTTTACAGTTAGTCATATAGGGTAAACTGATTGGAATCTCATTGAATTTGAATTCTTCTGTTTCTATTGCCAGTGGGCAAATTTTACAGATCCCACATTTATAGTTTCCTATTACCGGAGCCCCGGTACTTATGTTCTTAAGGTGGGTATCTTTTTTAATCATAGGCATTCTTGATCTGACCACTATGTCTTTTATGTTCTTGTTTTTTTTATAAGCAAACAATGGTTTAGGAATCACATCAGGACCTGTTTTGTTG
Organism: Lissotriton vulgaris; assembly: GCF_964263255.1. NCBI lineage: Eukaryota > Metazoa > Chordata > Amphibia > Caudata > Salamandridae > Lissotriton > Lissotriton vulgaris. Next base: position 909,752,632 of record NC_141698.1, read on the forward strand.
ACATTTAGAATGTGCCAATTTGAGTAGAGGATATGGCGGATCTGATTATTGAGCAGGGAATGTCTACTTACAAAAACTAGACTGGCATCTCTTTTGTTTTTGCTATTATTCAGGAGGTGCTGGCGGTCGTAATACCTCGCTCTTTTGTAGGATTCTCTTATCAGCCTATGGGGGTAACCACGTTCCTTGAACTTTTCTTTCATCATAGTAGCCTTTTCATCAAAGTCCTGTAATCTAGTACAGTTTCTTCTCAGTCTAAGAAACTGACTGAAAGGTATACTATCCTTTTGGGAGGTCGGGTGAAAGCTACTATAATGGAGTAGAGTGTTTCGGGCAGTGGGTTTTACATAGAGATCCATGATGAGTTGGCCTTCGTGATGTTTAATCATTAAATCTAAGAATTCCAATTGAGAATTGCTTATTTTTTCTGAGAATTTCAGATTAGGATCACAGGAGTTGAGCCATAGCAAAAATTCCTGTAAGACATTTTCATTGTCATCCCAGATAAAAATGATGTCATCGATAAATCTCGACCAGTAAAAAATGGATTCAAAGAACGGGGCTATTTCATTAAAAATATGTTTTTCCTCAAACTGTGCTACATAGATATTAGCAATAGTAGGAGCACAGGACGCCCCCATACTGACGCCTTTTATTTGCTGGTAGAGGCTTCCTCTAAATTCAAATACATTGTTTTCTAATACAATTTCAAGGCACTCTAGGATGAAAGGCAAGTTACAGTCAATTTGAAACGATTCGATGAACCATTTAGTGGCTTCAATGGCACCCCTACATGGAATGTTGGAGTAGAGACTTTCCACGTCCAGTGTTACCATCCATTGTCTATGGGCATTAAATGCTACGCCCTCAAGTTGGGTAATCACGTGTCTAGTGTCCTGGATATATCCTAGTGTTTTACTGATGTAAGGCCGTAAGATTACATCCAAATATTTTGATATAGGTTCAGTGACACTACCAATTGTGGTAACAATTGGACAAAAAGGAGGGTCATATTGGTTTTTATGTATTTTGGGGGTGCCATATATGCTGGCCATTTTTGGATTTTCTATGTTCATGAAATCATGTTCTTTTTGGCAGAAGATACCCCTGTTGAGCGCTCTCGCTGTTAACTTTGCAATTTTATTTTTAGTCTTTGAAGTGGGATCCCTGAAAATGTTGGTATAGAAACTTGTGTCACTAAGCATGGTTTCCATTTTCTCAATGTATTTGGTTGTTTCTAGAATAGCGATCCCACCGCCCTTATCACAACTTTTTATAGTTATTTGTGTAGAATCCTTGAGTTCAAGAAGGGCATTATGTTCTTCACGGGAAATATTAAACGGGGTATGTGGTATATGCTTCGTGATGTTTTTTAGTTTGGCATATACAATTTTTTCAAAAATTTCCACTTCTGGATCTATTTGGTCCAGGGTTGGTGTGAACACAGATTTCGGAGCCAGACCTGATTTGTTTACTTCACTGGTGTTGGTTTCTCTGTTGGCAAAAAAACTTTTTAGTCGGATCTTACGAAAGAAATCCATCATGTCATTAAAGAGCTCAAACTTGTTGAGACCAGAGTGGGGAACAAACGACAGTCCTTTAGATAATAGAGTAAACATGGCTGAATTGGTTTCATGGGAGCTTAAATTGAATATAGGAATAGTCTTCACTGTCTCCAGTATTTGGCATTGCGTGTTTCCAGGAATCTGTCTGTGTTCTGTTGATGATCCTGGGGATGAGATTGATATTGCCCCTGGGGCTGGTATGACTGGTTCTTAACATGCACTGGCGGTCATACTCATTTCTGGACTTAACTTTAGGCAGTAGCGAAATACTCCCCCTGATTGGGAGTTACTATATCGCAGCGTAAGGTGAGAGCGACCATCGTCCTCAAATCATAACTCTATCCCCTAACATCTCATGTCATCAGTACTCATACTCTCTCAGACTGCCACGCAGAGAACCTAAGGAGAATGAAATGGGCGGATAGTGCTGCCCTCTCCACGATGGATAGATTCAGAGCTCTTTTACTTTTACCACCAGACAAAGACCTCACTGGTATTTGCGTCTGGGCTAGCTTTGTAAATCAATTACTCAACTAATTTCCAACTAAGAGAAGCATCATATAACGCAACCTCACATCCCCATATTAACAAAAAAACTTAAAGTTCAAAGAAATAAGGTCCTCCGTCTCTCCAGGAACAGTCTAGGAAACAAAACTGTATTTGACAATTATAAGCAAGCACAAAGAGCCTTCAAGTCCTCTATACATAGGGACAAACAAGCTGCTTCTGACCACTTTTGGCTGAAACTAGTTCATGAAAGCAAGAATTTCAACGCAAAACAATTTTGGTCTCTTGTGAATAGGGGATTACATGGTGGAAGCGGCCATGGTAGCGCTAATATTAGGGCACATGAATGGACCCAGTTTTTATCAACCCTATTTTAACGATCACAGAGAGAGGGACGACAACCTCAATTTTCCTTCATCATCCAACCCCAAGTCATCACCCTTGGAAGTAAAGTGCCCAAGCTCATCCAGCCTCATAACCCTAGTCAAGAATGTTACTGCTGAATTAACAAACAAGGGCCTTGAGAAGAGTGATGACTCAAAGACGGAGATCCCAATGACATTAGAAGCACTGAAAAACAAAATCTCACGCTCAATTAGGAAAGCAAGGGCTGAAGGAGCACCAGGGCCCAACAGCCTTTCCCAGGTCTGTTCAAATCAGATAATGACCTGTGGTCAGACCACTTGCTCTCCTGTGTCTCTCCACTGCTGCCTAAATAATACCATCCTGGAGTCCTGGAAAGGTGCTCTCATCCACCCTGTCTATAAAAGTGGCAAGAGAAATGCTACCCAACAACTATAGAATGATAGCTCTCCTGGACGTAGAGGCCAAATACAATGCCAGCATTTTATTGGAAGAGCTGCAGGCCTGGGCAGACACAACAAAGCACCTTCCTTTCAACCAGACCGACTTCGTGGCCAACTCCGGAACAACTACAAATGTATTCACCTATTCGTCTTGATAGAGAAGGCGGCAGCCCAACGCATTCAAATTCACTGCTGCTCTGTTGATTTTAAAGCGCCCTTTGATCGGGTGCCCCGGGCCACTTGTGGCAAAAACCTGAGCTCTGGGGCATACCTCCGGCCCTTTTAAATGCTTTAATTCAACTCATTCGGAAACATGAAGTTGCTATGCTCACTGATAGACGGTCTCTATTACGGCACAAATGGAACAACCTTGGAATACGATGTTGTTGTCAAGCCATAATCGCCGCCCCATACCCTGACAACATGAAGTTGAACATTCGGTTCACCAAATCTGTTAATAGAGCAGCAAAAAAGTTGGGAGATAACAGAGCTGCAAATTTCCATCAACTCGGCTGAGCTGTAACCCTGGTCCAGGTTCTACTAATGAACTTTTGATAGCTAACTACTGTTGATTGGAACATTGCCCTTTGCTCTCATTATTAGTTTATACTCCCCAGTTGGCTTTTGAAAATACTAGTTCTGCTGTTTTTATGTATTTAAAGGAGAGGAGGAGATGTTTTGATTGACCAGATACCTCAGTATTGGACTGCCACAGTTAATTAATTTTCGTGAGGGTGTCTTTACCACACACACTAATTTTTAGATTATCTTAGTATTAACCTTGGTTTTTTAATGTCTTGTTTCTTGTATATAAGAACCGTATGAGTTTTTTTAAATGGAAAATTGTAATGGTTTTAAGTAATCAAACAATAAAGAATTATTATTATTATAGCAGCATTACGCTACTAAGGGCTTAGCGTGAAGCTGGTTGGCCAAAGGGGAACCAACCAGAGGCTTTGTTGGGACTCAGGACCACGAAGGGGCTGTATCCGTGCCTACTTAATGAGAAGTAAGTCATGTACATGCAAGTAAATCTGTTAGCAGCTTGTTTAAAATCTTGCACTTTACTTAATTTTTAAACTGCACTAATAAGAAGGGGAAATTGTTGTTTTGTTTTCAATTGAACTACTGAGAAGCTGTGTTTAACTCAATCCCGAATTACGTTGTTAGATAGCAGAAATCTGCTACTAAGGGCTTAGCTGGAAGCTGAGTCGCCAAAAGGGGACCCAATCAGAGGCCTAGTTGGGACGCAGACACTCCAAGGGGCTGCATCCAGGCCTGCTTAATGAGAAGCATGGCGTGTACGCGCCAGTAACTCTGTTAGCAGCTTGTTTAAAATCTTGCACGTATACTTGGTTTTTAAATTGCACTAAAGAGAAGGTGAAATTGTTGCTTTGTTTTAAATTGAAGTAATAAGAAGGGGTAATTGTTGTCTTTAAAAATGGTGTTTAACTCAATCTCGAATCGTGTTGTTAGATTGCAGCATTACGCTACTGAGGGTATAGCTAAAAGCTGCTTTGCAGGTATTCGAATGGGCTGTATCCACGCTTACTTAATAAGAAGCATGGAGCGTACGAGCCGGTAAGTTTGTTAACGACTTGTTTAAAATCTTGCACTTATACTTTGTTAAATTGCACTAATACGAAGGGGAAATTGTTGCTTTGTTGTAAATTGAAGTAATAAGAAGGGGTAATCATTGTTTTTTAAAACTGTTTAACTCAATCTCGAATAGCATTGTTAGATTGCAGCATTACGCTTCTGAGGGTTTAGCTAGAAGTTCATTGGTCAAAGTGGGACCCAATCAGAGGCCTTTTTGGCATGCAGGCAGTCGAATGGGCTGTACTCATGCCTACTTAATGAGAAGTGTGGAGCGTAGAGCCGGTAACACTGTTAGCAGTTGCTTAAAATCGTACACTTATACTTTGTTGTTAAATGGCACTAATAAGAAGGGGACATTTTTTATTTTTATTATCCTCATCCGCCACCAATCTCACTCCACTTCACCCCCATACGCAGGGAGCTGAGAAAGGTAGGCAATTGAAAATGGAGATACAGGTACAAGATTTACTTGGGTGCTAATGAAGAAACCAACTGAGATAACTCTTCCGCCAAGCTACAGGAGCTAGATGACACTCGCCTTAAAAACTTCCAGGGGGAGACTTTGAGTAACCGGCATAGCCCGAAGAGTGTTAAGGTAGCATAATCATAGAAGTCACACAAAAAAAACTCAATCAAGCAGCTCCGAGCCCAATCTGAGTTGCAGCAAGTCACAAAATGCTATATTCTTTTAACTGCATGATCTATCTTGGTCTAGCTTAGAAACGGCCACGACTGAAGTCAGCTAGTCTGAAAAGGAGGGAGGAAAGGATTCTGTCCATCTTTTTCAAATTTCTCTCCTGGCTAGGAGGATAGCATAAACAAGCATTTACAATGCAATGGTCTTGGCATCATTAAAGGTAGAGCTATTCGCATTGCTCATGACATTTTTTTTAATCATAAATAAATGACATTGTCATTTACAATGCCAATAGCTTAATCGCTCGCAATTGCATGACCTATTGCATTTACATCCACAAAGAGCCACACACACAAAGCCACCCACACACACATACAGAGCCACCCACACAGAGACACCCACACAGAGTCATTCACATAGCCATCTACACAGAGCCACCCTCACACAGACAGAGCCACAAAGCCACCCACACATAGAGCCACCTACAAAAAAAGCTATCCACACAGAGCTACACACGCACACAAACAGAGACACACACACACACACACACACACAGACATACACAGAGCCACACCGCCACATACACACACGCAGAGCCACACACACAGAGCCACACACACGGATGCACACTGACCCCACTACCAACTATTTGCGCTCAAGGCCTCTAAACCTGTGAGAAGAATGAATAAGATATGATGGGAAAAATAGACTTCGTAACCCAGGAGCACTGCTAAAAAGAGCACCTACAAGCTAATTGGCGAAATATAAGCAAAATGAAAATATCAAGTAGTAAAAACAGTACAATTAAGTGGCAGCTAAATAGAGAATTTGGGAGAGGCCCAACTCGACCTGCGCAACAGCAAAGAATGAGGTCATGATGGCTAGGCCAATGATGGATATGAACTTTTGTTGTTGCTGAATGGTTTTATAATATTTAACAACAAGGGGTGGTGATGGACAGAGTTTCTGAATTAAGCAGAATACTCTCACCCAGTCAAGAGATCAGGGCTAGATCCAACACCGTTTTTTTATCTCACTGCACCATCCCAGCTCAGAACCTGGCTGTATGCAAATTAGTCTGTTCCTGTCCCAGTGCATGATGGGGACAGGGCAAACCAAACTACCAAGCCAATTCTTACACTGGGAAGGAAACAAGCTTCCGGGGACCGGTTTCTGGCATTTCAGCCATCTTCGGCCCGGCTTGCTTGAATCCTGATGGTGCAATGAGCAAGGGACTCACATCTGAGTATACCCTTCCACACTTATGGTGGACACAATATTTAACAACACGGGGTGGTGATGGACAGAGTTTCTGAATTAAGCAGAATGCTCTCACCCAGTCAAGAGATCAGGGCTAGATCCAACACCGTTTTTCAGCTCACTGCACCATCCCAGCTCAGAACCTGGCTATATGCAAATTAGTCTGTTCCTGTCCCAGTGCATGATGGGGACAGGGCAAACCAAACTACCAAGCCAATTCTTACACTGGGAAGGAAACAAGCTTCCGGGGACCGGTTTCTGGTATTTCAGCCGTCTTCGGCCCGGCTTGCTTGAATCCTGATGGTGCAATGAGCAAGGGACTCACATCTGAGTATACCCTTCCACGCTTATGGTGGACAAAATATTTAACAACAAGGGGTGGTGATGGACAGAGTTTCTGAATTAAGCAGAATACTCTCACCCAGTCAAGAGATCAGGGCTAGATCCAACACCGTTTTTCAGCTCACTGCACCATCCCAGCTCAGAACCTGGCTATATGCAAATTAGTCTGTTCCTGTCCCAGTGCATGATGGGGACAGGGCAAACCAAACTACCAAGCCAATTCTTACACTGGGAAGGAAACAAGCTTCCGGGGACCGGTTTCTGGCATTTCAGCCGTCTTCGGCCCGGCTTGCTTGAATCCTGATGGTGCAATGAGCAAGGGACTCACATCTGAGTATACCCTTCCACGCTTATGGTGGACAAAATATTTAACAACAAGGGGTGGTGATGGACAGAGTTTCTGAATTAAGCAAAATACTCTCACCCAGTCAAGAGATCAGGGCTAGATCCAACACCGTTTTTTAGCTCACTGCACCATCCCAGCTCAGAACCTGGCTATATGCAAATTAGTCTGTTCCTGTCCCAGTGCATGATGGGGACAGGGCAAACCAAACTACCAAGCCAAGTCTTACACTGGGAAGGAAACAAGCTTCCGGGGACCGGTTTCTGGCATTTCAGCCGTCTTCGGCCCAGCTTGCTTGAATCCTGATGGTGCAATGAGCAAGGGACTCACATCTGAGTATACCCTTCCACGCTTATGGTGGACAAAATATTTAACAACAACAACTTGCTCACTGCAGCATCAGGATTCAAGCAAGCCGGGCCGACGACGGCTGAAATGCCAGAAACCGGTCCCCGGAAGCTTGTCTCTTTTCTGGTGAAGAAATGGCTTGGTAGTTTAGTCTGCCCTGTTCCCATGATGCACTGGGCCAGGGACAGACTGATTTGCATATAGCCAGGTTCTGAGCTTGGATGATGTAGTGAGCTAAATAACGGTGATGGATCAAGCCCTGATCTTTGGACTGGGTAAGAGTGGTCTGCTTAACTCAGACACTCTGTTCATCACCACCCCCATTCTCTGAATCGAATGGTTTTATAAGTCACACAACTGAGGATCTCTCATGTGTTTTGGATACTGTAGTTTAAATTTGATACAGTGAGCCACTGTTTATTAATGTGACAAAAGAGAAAGATAAAGCCTCACTTCTGGTCCTATTGTAGAATTATGGATAATCTGGGGACACCCATACATAAAAACAAAAAGACAGACAAAGTCTCTAAAGTCAAATGATTAAAGGCAACCAGTACATTGTATAATATGGAGATGAAGAAAACTGTCTTCCCGAGTACTACACTCATTAAAGTTGAATAGGAACTCCAGAAGAATGCTACATAGAAAACCACCACCTATGGAATCACCAGACTCGCTTTACAACTAGACACAGTACAGAAACTATGACACAAGATTGCTGACTATGCACTATATCTATCCATAAAAGGAAATTAGTTGCTGACACAGTAGCCCAGGATATTGTCCTTGACACTCTGCACACTACAATGGTGAGAATGGTACTGTCCTGAACAAGTTCAGATTCTGTCAAATACAGCGCTGAAGGGAAAAAATGATGTCACACACTTCCTGCAACTCAACTGCTTTTTCTAAAATTACTAAAAGATATAGCTATCTCGTTACAGATGACATAATTTACATTGTTCTAATCCCGACAACTAACTTGCATTTTTACTGCAGTGCACTGAAGATAAGTCCTAAAAAGGTAGCAAATTTCCTCAAGACTGATGTACTGCTGTTAACAACCTTTTTCAATAGAAGATGTTTAAGACAGTATTTAAGGCGGCCACTGAGTGACATTTGCGTCATATCTCCAAAATACACCACGTCAAGCTATGATCCAAATTAAATAAACAATCACTAAATCAAAGGGAAACTACTCTGTTTTTCGTGTCCAGATGAAGTAGCATTTTTTGTATTATTTATTTTAAGATGAATGACACCACTATTAACAGAGTAAATATGGATTAGGCTGCTCGTGCTTTGTGCAATTAAATTAAAAGCCAACGAAAAAAAGGTTTCCACTTGCATGGAAACAGAAAATGCTTGCAGATGTAACTACAGTGAATCAGAGCTAATATTTAGCTGCAATACATAGTACAAATAAGACTGGTAGTGAGCGGATCACTTTAATAAGTATACTACTTCATCACAGGCACACACAGTTCAAAAAATATATACAAATCACCCAAGCATAAGAAGTGTTAAAAACAAAACACCCCACACATGATCAGAAACCACATCTCAGCATTAGTAGAAATCACCCCCCACACATGATCAGAACCACACCTCAGCATTAGTAGAAATCACACACCACACATCATCAGAATCCACGTCTCAGCATTAGTAGAAATCACACCCCACACATGATCAGAACCCACGTCTCAGCATTAGTAGATATCACACCCCACACATCATCAGAACCCACGTCTCAGCATTAGTAGAAATCACACACCACACATGATCAGAACCACACCTCAACATTAGTTGATATCACACCCCACACATGATCAGAAACCATGTCTCAGCATTAGTAGAAATAACACACCACACATGATCAGAACCACACCTCAACATTAGTAGATATCACACACTACACATGTTCAGAACCCACATCTCAGCATTAGTAGAAATAACACACAACACATGATCAAAACCACACCTCAACATTAGTAGGAATCACACCCCACACATCATCAGAACCCACGTCTCAGCATTAGTAGAAATCACACACCACACATGATCAGAACCACACCTCAACATTAGTAGGAATCACACCAAGCATTATCGGACTCCGCACATTATTGAAACTCACACTCTACAGTATCAAAACCTACACTCCCAACATTAGCACAGCAGAGAGAGAGAACATGCAGTTAACCTGACGGAATACATTTCTGCTTGAAATGAGAGAATCCCTATTCATCTTGGAAACATCTGGACTCGAGGAAGGGTTACTCTACACACGGGCGCCAACCAGGAGAGCTCATGCTCAGTCTGACTGTTCATCTTTGGAATCCCTGCATCTCTCAATCACTCGGGACCGACCCTGCTCACTGAAGCAGCATCCGATATTGATACCAACCCGCGGATTCCCCCTGGCAGAGAGCAAGAGCCAATGATGAAAAAATCTGCCAGAAATGTTAAAACGCATTATTCAAGAAGATTTCAGAAGAGCGTGCAATGCCTCCCGCTCGTTAGAAGGCGGCGATAACCGGCGGGAATACCGGCCGCAGATCCGCCTAACGACAGTGCGGATTTCCGTTATTACCCTGGATGTAGGCTTTCTCACCAGAAATAGGCGGGTATTGGAGTCAGTGTCAGTGACATGTATACTGGTATTTCTGAGGGTATGTGCAGAGACAGGAGCACCCGCCCTTTGTTGGTGGTGCCTTGTGGGACATTATAAATCAGTAATCCGTGCTCTGCATGTTTATCCTGGATGGTCGGGTGCTGTGAGATTCTGCCAAAGGCCAGGCTGAGGCTCCCTTAACGGTAATTCACGGAGAACAATTTAGGGGCCGACTGCAGTCCTAGACAGGAAGGGTAAAGAGAGCCTAGTGGAGAGACATCAGGAAGCACTACAAAGTACAGGCGCTGGGCCTCTCCCTCGGGTACACAAGGCGCTTGCCTTCACTTGAAGCGGTAAATCATGTTGAACACTCCCAAGAGCCCTGTGTTTATTTAAACACAGAAATTGGGAATTCGATTCCAGGTAGGCACCTAGCGCCGAACCAGGGCGGGAAACATACTCGGACAGTTCACGGCTCCCCACGGCCAGTCTCGCTTCCCATCAGCCTGGGCTCTCAGCCCTTACGACCTCATCAGCGGGAGGGGGCGGGAAAAAGACACGGACTGCGGGAGGGGGGCGGGAAACATACACGGACAGCGGGGCACAAGGCAAGGGGAAGAAGGCAAGAGGACAGCAAGGAACGGCAAGTACAGGCGCTGGGCCCCTCCCTCGGGTACACAAGGTGCTTGCCTTCACTTGAAGTGGTAAATCATGTTGAACATTCCGAGAGCCCTGTGCCTCTTTGAAAATGTGTTTATTTAAACACAGAAATTGAGAATTCGATTCCAGGTAGGCACCTAGCGCCGAACCAGGGCAGGAAACATACACGGACAGTTCACGGCTCCCCACGGCCCGTCTCGCTTCCCAGCAGCCCGGGCTCTCAGCCCTTGCGACCTCATCAGCGGGAGGGGGCGGGAAAAAGACACGGACAGCGGGAGGGGGGCGGGAAACATACACGGACAGTGGAACAGAAGGCAGGGGGAAGAAGGCAAGAGGACAGCAAGGAACGGCTCACCTTCACTGTGAAGGAAACAAAATGGCGGCCTCAAGCTTCCAAAATTTTTCGGATTGGGGGCGTGTTCGGTGTTCTCAGAATGGGGGTGGCCTAAAGGTGGAAAGAAGAACACCGAACACACCTCCAAATCCAAAAGGGACGGAGCCTATTCGGAGGGACAGCTCTCTCCTCCAATGGCTGGCCTCCGTTTAGGTAGCCAGCCAATGGGAGAGAGGCAAAAACAGAGGCGGGACAAATAGTCCACACTAAGAAACATTAAATCTCGGTACTTCCGGTTCTGCCTTTGGTAGACCGGATAATACCTCGATCTAAAAAGCAGCAATCTAGAAGGACCCGTAACTTTATCTGTAAAACCGAAGATAATCAGAGGTAAGTCGATATGGATTGACAGCCCATAGAGCTTGCCAAGAAGTTTCCAACACTATCCCAAAAGGTATCCAAGGCGGGACATTCCATAAACATGTGAGTGTCAGAAGCTGAGGCCAGCCCACTTTTCTTGCAGCACACCGGTAGGCCACTAGTGATTTTAGAGAGTTTTAATGGGGAGAAATAGACCCTATGAATGGTTAACAGCTGGTTTCTTTTCAGCCATGCAGATTTTACTACCTCATATAAGATCTTGCATGAATTCTGCCATAAATCACCGCAATCTTGCGCTAGTAAGGAACCGTCCACAGTTCCTCGGCCAGTTTATATTCGCTATCCACAGATTTGATTATAGCTTTATAAGAAAAAGAAAACTCCTTCCTCCGAGAAGCTTAGCCACCAACTGATGTTCTAGAAAGCTGCTATTCCCTACAGGGTTCTATTGATTTAATTTCGATTGTGCCCAGCTTTTCAACGGAAGGTATTTAAACCTTGAAAGACCTGTTTCGACTTTATCTTTAAGTTGCTCCATGAAACCAAAGTACCGTCGGAGACCAGGTACCTCCAAAACACCAACACAGCTTCTCTCATGGGTGCTGCCAGTCTATCCCTCACACACTCCGGGGCACCAGGAGAGTCCCAGAGGGGAGCCAGGCAAGAAAAGTAACTTAGAGCAGCCGAGCCCGTCAGTTTCACCCAAGTTTTCGCAAATCTCTGTAGAACCTTCATTGTAACCTTTTTTTAAATTGGGTGCCCAAATTTAAATAAAAACCCCTCCTCAGGTAGATTGGCATCTCTAAGCATAGCTAGAAACATCCCCCCTCCTCCGGTATTAACCGGTGCTTTCATAAGCATACACAAGTGTGTAAGTTGAAAAGCTCAATCATAAAACTGGAGATCGGCCTCAACTTCTATAATGCTATTCTTGATGACTTATATGCCCAGACAAATTAATTAATATCTTGCTGTAATTTGTCAATAGCCGATTTTTCAAAGAGAAAGGGAATACAGTTAAAGAGAATGGTGACCTTACGGAGTATTGACATCTTAACCAAATTGACCTTTCCTAGAATGGGTAAAGGGAGTAGGGCCCAAGATTTCATCAGCCTCTAACACTCCTTAGCCACCCCAGCCAGGTTTGCCTCACCGATCTTAGTGATGTCTTGCACAATGTTGATTCCCAAGTATCTCATTTTAGAGCTAATCCAATGCAGATGCTGTGTCCCTCCAAGATTCCAAACCATATTTTCTGTCTCTGAGGCACTGATCATGGCTTGAGACCAAACCGAACTCCTGCACCAGGCTGATTCAAGCTGGGAAAGTTGTTAACAGGTTGGCCGACAGAACTAAAATATCGTCAGCGTACAGGATGACCCTCCTCTCCCATTTCCCATATTTAAATGACTGAATGTTAGGATCGTCCCTGAGCCGTTGAACAAATGGCTCAATATGTTGGTCAAAGAGGAGAGGGGAGAGTGGGCTGCCCTGCCTTGTCCACCTCGAGATCTTAAAAGGCTCAGTGGTATCACAATTAACTAAAAGTCTGGCTGTCGGATTCTGGTAGATCAACTGCACTGTTTGACAGAAGTTGGGCCCTAAGTTAAATTTCCCCAAGATTTCTGTAGGTAAATCCAGTTCACCCTATTGAACGCTTAAGTAGTGTCTAGGGTTGTGGCTGCTAATGGTAGAGAATACGGGGAAGACATGTCAATCACCCCTATAAAGTTGTAAGTGAGATCTGATAACTGCCGTCCCTTGACGAAGCTTCTGATCCAGATGGAGAATGTCTTCCTCCACGAGTCCCAATCTTGCCGTCAAAATTGAAGCAAAGATTTTATAGTCCGCATTCAGAAGTGAAATTGGCCTATATGACCCGCAACTTGATGGAGTTTTCCCAGGATTCAGAATAGGAATTATTGTGGCATTGTTACATGAGACTGGGAGCTGTAAACCCTCATGAAATATCTGGTTGAAGTGCTTTGTCAAGTTGGGTACAATCTTGTCACTCATTAGTCTATAGATCTTAGCGGGGAGCCCATCGGGGCCAGCGGCTTTCCCGTTCTTACAGCGAGATATGGCTTCCCTAACCTCTGCTTGAGTGACTTCCCGATCTAATTGTTGTTGCTGTTCAGACTTCAGGGAAGGAAGAACGATATCCTCAAGCCAGCTCTGGGCATTGCAGTTTTCCACCCTTTTGTTGTCACGATAGATGTCTTGGAAATAGGTCTGGAATGCATCCCAGATTTCCTCATCAGAGAAAAGAGTAACAGCCCCGCTGATGATTTCCTTGATGTGGTCTCTAACCCGATCTCATTTAGATTTCCATGAGAGGAGCTTCCCGGCCCCTTCACCATACTCGAGGTGGGCAATTTTACTTGCTTCCCATCTTCGAGTAAGCCTGGTGTGCAAGTCACTCTCACTGACCTTTCAAATTATTGAACTTGGTCTGGCGTTTTTGCTGGATTTTGGGGGGAGCTTGTCAGCTTAGATCGGACTCCACAGCCTTAAGCTTAGCTTCAATTGATGAGATCTCTTCTTTATATTTTTTATTTCTATAGCTCAAGCTGCTAGTGATTTGACCTAGCAAGTAAGCTTTTAAAGAGACCAAACCACTGAGATTGGAGTGGAATCTAGATTTACCCTCAGAAAACAATCAGTTTCCTGGGATAAGAAGGAAATCTCCTCTTCCTCCAAAAGAAGCGCATTGTCAAAAGACCATAACCTGGAGAGACACTGGGGCATATTTATGAGTTCTGGCGCATCTCTGCAAATCAGCAGGGATGCGCCAGAACAAATGCGTCACGCAAAACTACCCATACGTCACGGCGGATGTGCCGCATTTACAATGCGGCACGCCATGGCGCAAGGGTAGGCAGATGCGTGATGCATCTCATGATGTAAGGGCGGCGCGACGCGACACCAGAAATGCTTGGGTGTGCCCTATACCTAACGTGCTGCGTTAGTCCTTACGCCTGCTTCAAGCAGGCATTAGGAATTGACGTAGCAGCGTCACACAAGTGCCTGCCGTAGCCATGCCGTATTTGGGCTGTATGGCTTAGGCCAAATAGGGTAGTGATCTCTATGCCTATATAAGGATATGATAAAGTATACCTATATAAGGGCATGAATCGGGAAAATTACACTAGGGTCCTAGATTCGTTTACAACAGGACACTCTAGCCCCAGCAAAATGCCAGAATGGTCCGAGAGATGCGATGCCAAATACACATTTTATTTTACTCTACCTCCTAGCGATTGACTTATCAACCCATAATCTATTCTAGATTGGTGTAGATACTTAAAATTCCTGATCGAAACTCCTACCTGCTAGCCTGATCTTTCCCTCCATATGTCAGAGAGGGCGAAGTGCTTCATAGCCCCCCAAAAAATTTCCCGCGATTTAGATGGGACCTGAGCTCTATTATTTGTTGACTTGTTTAGCAAGGGATTCGAGACGATGTTAAAATCTCCTGCTAGAACTACTGGGTCAGGGAAATCCAGCAAGTGAGAAAAGATAGTCTTGAGAAAAGAAGGGACATCTTGGTTGGGCCCGTAATAACCAATCAAGGTAAATTGGATCTCCTTAATAGATAATAGCTTTCACAATGACCCATCTGCCACCCGGGTCAACTAGTTGTAGGAGGATACGAGCTCTAGCTGATTTCTTAAATAGAATTAAGACCCCTCTGAAATTTGCTGACTGGCTAGTGCAAACATACGGGCCAACCCATCTTTTATTTTTCAAAAGAGTGATGACCTCTTCTTTAAGTAGATGTGTTTCCTGGAGGACAATGACCTGCGCTGGGGAATCCCTGTGATATTGCATAATCTTGCCTCTCCTTGGTCGGTGCCCAGGCCATTGGCATTCCAGCACAGAATCTGTATAGAACTCATGGTGGGTCGAACTGACGATCTGCCGCCAAGAGGGGAGATTGAAGGGACCAGCACCAGCACTGGAGCCAACAGAATTCCATCATTGTTGCTCTTAAAAAATGAGATTGGTAGGATCGAAAAAAGGAGAATGAGGAATTTTTTAAAACATTTTTTTACCCCACTGCACCCAACCCCTGAGCCCCTACCATGCCTCCCTCCACACCTAGAGAACCCTTACTCCAATAATCTGGTCAGATGTAGTCCAGAAAGTTGCATCCTGAAGATACCCACCCCGACCGGCCGCAAACAAGTGAAACGTGTGAAAAGACAAAAAGGAAACAAAAGAGAAAAGACCCTTCCAACCCCAAGTAATGATCAGGGGCACTTATTACCTTTTTTTTATTCTATAATATTTTCTTAATTTCCTTCCCTTGAATCTATACACTTAAGTGTATCTATTAATAGTGGGTATATATTGGGTTAGTATATTTTCAAATCAATTCAATTCCTTACCACTTTTATGCCACTTCCTGCTACTTCCTACTATTAATAAGTTATCTATTGCTCTAACACCTTGGTCAAATAATTGACTATTGGTCAGGTGCTAATGGAAAAGGGAAAGAGAAGGGAGTGGAAAAGGAAAAAGAAGATAAACAGCTCTTGCTGGGAATGGCTACACTAGCGCATCCTAGGCTAAAGCCCAGACTGAGATTATATCCAGCAACTCATCCGCCTCCTGGACTAATCTTAAAATGTGCATTTTATTGTTGTGCATTACTTTCAGGAAAGCTGGAAATTTCAGCTGGGTCCCTGCGCCGTATTTTTTAAAATCTTCTAGCTTCCTTCCCAGTTCCCACTGCCTATTCAGTGTAAGACTGAACCGGTCAGAGTGGATTTAAAACAAAAACTCCTTGGCCTTCACTGATTTCATTTTCAGCGCTAAATTGAGGATATTTTCTTTTAAAGCATTGGTAAGGAAATTAATTAATATTTTCCTGGGCTTAGATCTACTGGGGTTCCTACGAAAGGGATCCCTATGTACGCTCTGTATGTCATGACATAATGCATCTTCTGAGTCCTCAAGCTGTAGGGAGGTCTTAAGCAACAGGACAATATAAGGTCTAAGATCAGATCCTTCACTCCCTTCTAGGACATTCAAGATGTGTAAGTTTTTTGTATGCACGTTATTCTCCAAGCTCTCCAATCTGTCATGCAGATCCGCCCCTTCTTTCTTTAGCGATGAAATGTCCGATTTTGCCATCCCGAGGTCTTCTTTTAATTCACCAACAATGTTCTCAAGGGTAGCAGTCCTAGAGTTCAATAAATCCACTTTTTTCTCCAGAGATTCGCAGAAGCTTCTAATTTCTCACTGGTTGCCTGCAGAAACCGCGAAGCCCTTCTTTATAGCTGCAGACAGTGTAGCGAAGCGAGCTTCCAGGGCTGAGGATGAAGAACCAGCCGCCACTTGTTTCCCCCCAGAGTCGCTAATGGGAACGGACGGTAGCTGCAGCTAGGACTGAGTCTGAGCTTGAATGTGAGAACATTCTGGGGGGCTCCTGGAAGAGCTAGTGAAAGGGCAGTTCATGCCCGCGGTGGGATCCAAAACCATACAAGAATTGCCCTGCTGAGAGAACAAGTCCATTTCTGACTCCATAACTCTCTCAGATGACACAGCCCATGTTGGTACAGAAGTTGTTAAGATATTTAAAATAGCTGGGCTTTTCCTACGGGCTTTGCCCTGTTTGGTGATCTCCTAAACCACTGGGTGCACCCTGAAATATGATCTAAATGTCGGAGTGATCCTAACTGCAGTGTTTACGGGGTTGTGTTTAGACCTCCTAGGTTTAATAGATCTGCCTTTGACTTGATATGTCTGGAAGGCAGAACTACTAGTTAAAACAGGTGCCAGTATGGGAAAAGGAGAAACTGGCGACAAAGGAAAAGCATTAACATTATCAGCATGTTTGTTGATGTCATGGTCAAACTCGGGGATCTTGTAGGAATTTGCAGAGTCCTTGTCAGAATTATTTTTTGTGACGCCTTGCCAGGACTCAAACCACCCCCAGCGCTCTTTCTGCGCCTCTTAGGACCCCCTTTAGTGACAATGGTAGGCTGCGGTGCTTTCAAAATAGGAGAGAGAACCAACTGAAGGGCCAACAAGACCTTCCTGCTGATTCCTTGGCTCACAGGTCTGAAAGAAACCGCTGATGCTGTCTCTGCAGCTGCTTCCCCAGAAGCAACCATGAGCGGCTGCTCTGCGACCCTTGAGGAGCTCCAGTGCTGCCTCAGACCAGTGAGGCAGAAAGGAGAGACCAGCGAGTCGTCCTGTCTCACCTCGACGGATCCCCAGCCGGGTACTCGCAACAGTACTGGTTCTTTATAAAATCCACGGCGAGCCAAAGAAAAGAAGAAAGCTCAGAAAAAACGAAAAGACATGGGCCTGGAAGGTATGCTAGCGGTTAAAATGAGCGATTAAACCTGGCAGCAGGCGCGTCAGGAGCAGGCAGCTGCTAGGGGGCAGACACCATGTTCCCTCCAAACAAGAAGGGGAACTTGTTGCTTTGTTTTAAATTGAACTACTATGAGGAGGAAATTGTTGTTTTTAAAAACTATGTTCAATTCAATCCAGAATAGCGTTGTTGGGTAGCAGCATTACACTAGTAAAGGCTGATTGACTAAAGGGGTAACCAATCAGAAGCCTTGTTGGGACACAGGCATTCTAAGGGACTATGTCCCTGCCTACTTAAGGAGAAGCACGCCAAAGTGTGCCCGTTAGGTCCAGCCGAGGCCAGGAGCCAGCTACTATGCCTAAACTATCACCTACTCAAAAGTCAAAATATTTCTTCCTCACTCACAATGCATCTAAGCAAGTTAGGCTTACTAATTCCCCATGAGAGTATCCACACTCCTGGTAACAACTCTAAATCTATGTCACCCAGCAGCCTAAATAGCTCCACTACCACCACACACAATCAAAATTACACCAAACGTGAGGTGACTTATCTGAACACACGTTCCCTGGTTAAACACTAGGATGAAATTTTCTACTCACTAGGCTCAGGGACTTTCGACTTACTATTATTAACTGAGACTTGGCTCACAGATGAGTAATCTCCAGGTATTTTATCAGCTCTCCCAAATGATTACTATATTTTACCAACCAATAGGGTAGCAGGGAAGAAGGGCTGTGGTGTTGCTGCAATAATTATTAAAAAGCATTGATTCATCAAGCTACTGTCGCTAAAATTTCCCTCAGTGGAGAATCTGGCGATTAAATAGGAATCTTCCACCTTATCTCTAACATGCATCATTGGTTAAAGGCCTCCTAAATACATGCATTATTTTTCTCACACCTTAGCAGAATCAATCTCTCCCTTATTTATTGATCAAGCCAACAAACCACTAATTGGGCACTTGAACTACTGGGCTAACAAGGAAAAAGGCGAGCAGCAAGTCACTGATTTCACTGACACCCTCAGTAATTTAAACCTGGAACAGCAGGTTAATCAGCCTACACGTATTAAAGGCCACATTCTGGATCAGATCTGGACCACCAAACTCCCTTTAAAGAATTTGAACATTATACCATGTGGATGGTCAGACCACTACTTGATCTCCTTCTCTTTACCAGTTCTTAACTTTCATAGAACCCTATGCAGCCCTGCCATTGTATCCAGGAACTGGTCTCGAGCCAACTTGACATCCTTCTGTAATGAAATTGTAAAATCCATGCCATCTCTGAAGGATGATATAGATTCCTTCAAGGAAGCAGTTAAAGGCTGGCGTATAGAGGCCAGCAATGGTCATGCCCTCGTCTGCAGAACTAAATAGCCAAGATGCCATGAAGCAAACAAGTGTTTTCTAGATGATGTAAAAGTAGCCAAATTGAATTTGCAATGCTTGGAATGGAAATGGCACATATCTTACTGTCTCTTTGCGTAATCTATCTACAACAACTCCAAGGGTACAAACAGCTAATCAAGCAAGCCAAAGCCACTTATTTCACTAGTAAAATCTTGAATGCCCCAAACATCTAAAGAGATAATTAAGATAGCCACAGACCTCTGAAACCCGACCAAGTCACATTACCTATCATGCCTTCACAAAGCCTATGCTACTCCCTCAACTCTTTTTTTATCAATAAGATTGAGCTAAACAAAAAGATCATTCCTCCATGCCCCCTGCAAAATAGTCTGGCTCTCAGCCATACAGATACAAGCACCCTCTCATCATTCCCTGAGATAAGTCAAGAGAATCTAGCAACTCTACTGACAAAAGTCAAATCAGGGTCGCCTAATGATACTTGTCCCTCAAAATATCTTAGAAATGGTATCCACTCACGTCACAAGTTTGCTATTATCATTTCTCAATCAGTCTCTCAAAACAGGCATAGTCTCCACATCCTTCAAAAAGGCAATTGTATTCCCCTTACTAAAGAAAATAGGTGAGGATCCCCTCAACATGAGATACCTGCCTATTTCCCTCCTCCCCTGTCTGGCATAACTACATGAGGCACATGTACCTGTCATCTCTGCACACTTATTGGAGCCTCAGACTTCCTTGACCCCTGACAAGTGGGCTTCTGTCCTGCGCACTCCACGGAAGCAGTATTCCTCTTGGTAGTGGATGCCATGAGGAAGGAAATGGATAGTGGTAACACTCAAGCCTTAGTACTCCTTGATGTGTCGGTGGACTTTGACACGGTCGACCACACTCTTTTGGCTGACCATGACAGGGACGTGCAATTGCAGGATGCAGCTTTTAACTGCATTGTCTAACTTCTTAGGGACAGATCTCAATCAGTTAGATTCCCCTTAGTTTAACTCTTCGGAGGTCCAATTGAATCCTGGGGTGCCACAAGGCTCCTCCCCCGCTCCTCCTCTTTTTAATTTCTTCATGTGCCACTCCCTCAAAATCAGGGGAGTACATATTTGTAATTATGCTGATGACATGCAGCTGCTTTTCACAATCAATAATACCCCTAAATCCAAATTGCATTTTCAAGAAATTATTCTGCTCATCCTGGATTGGATGAACAGCAACCATCTGAGGCTTAACTCTGATAAAGCGGGGATAGTAATTACCAAAAATAGGCTTGACCTCTGGAACTCCTTCTTCTGGTCCAATGAGATGGGTTCCCCTGCCCCCTCTCTTAAGAAGTCAGTAAAAAGTCTCAGCTTTATCATTAATGAGAAACTATTTCTAAAGATGCCTTGATTCAAGTAATAATTACTTTAGTCTTATCAAGAATTGATTATGCCAATTCCATCTATTTGAGCCTCCCGAAATACATTAAGCCTAGGCTTCAGTTGATTTAAAATCAGGCCACTCTGCTGATTTACCAACTTCCCAAACACCTCCATTGGCTCCCAGTCGCACAGAGATCCACGTTCAAAGTTTGTTGTACCATCTTTAAGGCCTCGTACTTGGATAGTCCAGTCTTCATCAAATCTCAAGTCATTAAATTTTCCCCACTAGAGACCTGAGATCCAAGATCAAAAGGCAGATGTATGAAGCACTGGAGCTTTTGAGATTTCTCACAAGAAATTTTGTAAGTCCCAACTCAGAATAGGATTCAGGGACAGATTACGAGTTTGTCAGTCTGACCTCCAAGGCGGCAGTCCCAAGAAGACCGCTCTAACAGTGGATTCCTGCACACTGTATTACGATGACCCTGATGGGCCAGCGGCAGTTTTTCTTACGGCGGTGTCTATTTTTTCATATGTGTCAGAGCAGGTGTGTATTTTCTGACTGCAGTATACCCATAAAAATACCTAATACCAGTACTCTCTCATTGCTGGAGTCTGGACCCTATATGTCCAGTCCAGTTAATGGAAAAAGACTTAACTGGATTTCGGCACCAACAGGGTCATTTTTATCTGCGTCAAGGTGCTGCTGTGAAGGGGAGCCCTGGAGGAAGGTATCCACCTCAGGGACTGAAGGCATGAGGAAATGGAAATGGATAAGTATGAGCCCCAAATCCTTAGATTCTGCTGACTTGAGTCGGCATCATTAAATCTACATCCACCGGAATGGCAGTCAGAAGACTGGAAAACTCCTAATCAGGCCCTGAGTCATTTTTGGGAAGTGCAGAAAACTCTGCACAGGTGAAGCTGAAATCCAACCCATCGATGTGGACTGCCAGTCCGATACTTTTGTTTGGTGGGTCCTGGTTAAGCTCTGAAAGAAAAGTTTTAAAAAGTTTCAAAACTTTCTTCTATTGTCCAAACAGTCTCAGGTGTTCACTACTAAGACGCCCCAGTGCCAGACTGTTAAGGTGTCAAGCAGAGGCAAACAGCAAAGGCCAGTCCCATATAGTTGCTACTGGCACTGGGATTATTCACAGGTGTGCCCTCTTCAGACATTTTTTATGTTACTGAAATCGCCCACTGTGGTATTTAGACAAATTATCCAAAATATCAAGTGACACATATATTGAGTTTGTAGTATTTTTATACATAAATATCATGATGTAGAAATGTTCTTACAAAAAAACAATTTTTCCAGGTAAGTAATATTGTTGTCAAAAATATCTGCACTGTTAATAGTTTTTACCCAAAATACAGTTTTTAAACTTGTCTTTATGTATTTTAGTTTACATTTTAATTGTATATTTGTTGTTAATGGTTTTAAATATAGTTTGTAATTTTTGTTGTTTTTCAATTTAATGTATTTGTTTATTGTCATTTATAGTGTCATAGTGGGATGTGAGGTTTGTAGGAGTTAATTTATTATAATTTAATAATTATTTTAATGTATTATTAATTATGTAAGTGATCATTAATTATATAAATTGTGTAATTAATATATTTGTTAAGCTATATTTTAGGTGCAGGCTGCTAGTTTGTATTGGTAAAGGGAGGAAAGTCAAATAAATGTAATTAATAATTACTGATTTATTATTACTTATTTAATTGATAATTAATCATGCAAATTATGTCATTATTATATTTTCTAAGATACAGTTATGTGCGGGTTGTTGAGTTTGTAGGGGTAAAGGGTGGGAAGTTAATTAACTATAAATAATTAATTATTAATTATTTAATTGATAATTATGTAAATTCTATCATTATCCTATTTTTCAAGTCATACTTTAGATGTAGGGTGTTGGGTTTAGAGAGGTACACGGTGGGAAGTTAATTTAGAAATCTTTTGGTAGTTTATTATTAATTTTTAATTATTTATTATGTAAATTGTGCCATTATTATATTTTTCAATATCTTATTTTAGATGTGGGGTTTTGGGTTTGGAGGGGTAATGGGTGGGAAGTTAAATTAGAAATCTACGGATAGTTTATTGTTCATTATTAGTTATTTAGTTGATAATGATGTAAATTGTGTAATTATCATATTGTAAGCTACAATTTAGGGGCAGTTTGTTTATATTGTAGGGAAATAGGATGGGAAGATAATTAACTACAAAATATTTATTCATTTTTATTGAAATATTTAATTTATTAATAAAGTCGGTAAATTTTTTAACAATTTAACTTATGTTATATATCAGTTGTGTTTTGTTGTGTTTGTGGGAGAATAGGGTGGAAAGTTATGTAAGTAATAATGGTCACAAATATGTATTAATTTATTCATAATTGTTGTACTCATTACTTAATATGTTAACTGTGTTATACTTTTTATATTTCAATTACAATTTAATTGTTGACTTATATTTGTGGGAATATAGTGTGCCATTTTAATGTTTTGTTTCATTAAATATTGTAATAATCATGTAACCTGTGTAATTTTTAGACAATATTAGGCTATTTTAATAGTGTTCTTAAAATATGGTATTTGTTTGTAGTGAACTAGTCTCTCTCTACTGCTGCACCAACTGGAGCGGTAATAGTAAATTATACTTCTTCAGAGTCCAACGCTTCCCTACTGTTGCAGAGACTGGAGTAGGAATAGTACATTTTGCCACTTTGGTGTCCTACACCTTCCTTACTTTTGCACAGAATGGAGAGGGAATAGTAAAGTTTACTCCTCCGGTTTCCAATGCTTTCCCAACTTTTGCACAGACTGTTTGGAAATAGTAAATTTTGTCCCTCCGTTGTTCAATACTTTGTCTACTTTTGTACAGACTGGACTGTGGATAGTAATTGTTACCCCTAAGGATTCCATAGCTTTCCCTGCTGTTGTCCACATTTCAGTAGAAATAGTATATCTATTTTTCACAACTATTACTACTTTTTTCATTATTGTTCAAATATATGTAATATTTGTTTAATTCTATATTTTTTTGTATTATTTGTACAAGCATATCTCTATTTTTTATTATATTGGAACATGCATTTTTTATTTGATTTATCAATTATTTTGTTTTATGTATGTGTATATATATATATATATATATATATATATATATTACCTACTGGCGATAGCCAGTAGGTATATATAGTTAGGATTTTTTTCCTATGGGACTTTTGAAAATTCTATGTCTAATAACTTTGGCGTTTGTGGACGGAATCGGCTGAAATTTTCAGGAAAATGGCACATTTTGTTTCTGAGCAGCTCCTGAAAATTTGGGGGGGGTTCGTCAAGGGGGGGCCGTGAAAAAAGGGGGGTCCCAAAACGCGTTTTTCCCATGTTAATTTCCATAGGGCGGTTGGACTCACTTTTAGCCCGAACGGCTGAATGGATTTTCACGAAACTTGGCAAAATTGTAGGGACTGTTAGCCCGATGTGCCTTTGCTAGGTCTCAATATATGTGCTTCAGTGGATTTTGAGAAATTAACGTTTAAATCAAGATATATATCTGTAACAGCGCTCCGGGCAGCGATCCGGTTAGCGAACTTTTCGCGTATCGGAACTTTGCAAAGCGAAGCTGATTGGCTCTCCGGTGTCTGTCAACATTCTAAACAGTCCGGTGCGGCCGCCATCTTGTCTCTCGGTAGGATCGAGAGACAAGAGGAGGCCAAAACAAAGGGGGAAATGAAGGAAAGGGGGCAAGGTAGACCCCTCCTGACCCCCTGGGATTGATGAGGGGGATATTATAGAGCCACGCCGGGCCCAAAAAAAAAAAAAAAAAAATCCGATTTTTTCGCCGTAGAGACGCGTCTTGGTTCGCGAACCGGGCAGCTAACCGGGCAGCTAACCGGGAAGCTAACCGTCAGTGTAACGGGAGTCTGAGGAGTAGCTGATTGGCTGTCAATATTGTAAACAGTCCGGAGCGGCCGCCATCGTGTCTCTCGGTAGGATCGAGAGACAAGAGGAGGCCAAAACAAAGGGGGAAATGAAGGAAAGAGGGCAAGGTAGACCCCTTCTGACCCCCTAGGATTTATGAGGGGGATATTATAAAACCACGTGGGGCCAAAAAAAAACAAACAAAAAAATCCGATTTTTTCGCCGTAGAGACGCACCTTGGTACGCGAACTGGGCAGCTAACCGGGCAGCTACCGGGAAGCTAATCGGCAGTGTAACGGGAGTCTGAGGAGAAGCTGATTGGCTGTTATCATTGTAAACAGTCTGGAGCGGCCGCCATCTTGTCTCTCTGTGGGATCGAGAGACAAGAGGTGGAAAAAAAAAAGGTGTAAATGAATGAAAGGGGTAAGGCAGACCCCTCCTGAACCCCTAGGATTGATGAGGGGGCTATTAAAGTTCCCTGGGGGGTGAAAAAAAAAAATTCGCGATTTTCGCGGTAAAGGTGCTTCCTGGTACGTTAACCGGGCAGCTAACCGGCAGCGTAACGGGAGTCCGACATATTGTGTTTTTTGAACGTTTGTGATATGTGCACGTGTGGATTTTGTCTAATTAAGGTTAAAAAATATATATATATCTTTAAGCGTGTTCTGGCGCGCTTACGTTTTGGGTTTGGTTTGCGCTGCAGAGACGATACGTCACGGTTATGCGATGCATCATGAGGCGTCTCACGGGCTACGTGATACGTCACTTAATAAAGAATATATTTTACAGCTATAGATATTAGCTTTTAAAAAACCAATGAAATTCACAGAAAAAACCATAGGTTATAGACCATATATAGTTAGGAATTTGCATTTACAAAACCTTGAAAATTCACTGAAAAAAACATAGGTTATAGACCATATATAGTTAGGGATTAGCATTTAAAAAACCTTATTTTATTTGCACAAAACCATTGAAATTCCATATATAGTTAGTTGCACTAACTATATATCGCGGACCCGCAATCCACTGCTAATGATGTCACATATTACATCATTCATGACATGGTCAGTGACATCACTGATGACATCACTGATGACATCTCAAATGACATCACTGATGACATCACTGATGACAACACCCAGTGACTGTATGTTTCTGTAAAGTTAAAATATGTCTTACATATTGAAGAATGAGTGGATGTATAAGTGTCTGGATGAAGGATTTAGTAGGTGCATGACTGACTGTATGAGAGAATGATTAAATGTGTCTCACTGAGTGCATGGGTTAGTGATTAAAGTGTCTTAATTTGGCAATCAATATTTATGTTCTTCTGTAAACTGCTGCATGTTTAAATCAGTAGCTATATCAGTAACTATATGGGTTATTGAATGGTTGCCCAAGTATTTGTATGGGAGACTGAGTGTGTGTGTGGGTGGCTGGGAGGTGTATAACTCTGTGCATAGATGTGTGAGCGGTTGATTCCCTAGGTGTATGGGTTCAAAAGTGCATGTAGAAACAGCTGTATGGACAGTTGACTGTGTGCATGAGTATATTGGTGAGTGAATGGATATCTCAGTTCTACATGTCAAAGTAAGTACATATGTAAAGCACACTCCATGTGAGAGTTGACATATATAAATAACTGAACATAAGAGTCAGTGAATGTGAGAGTGGCTGTATGAATCATTGTGAACTTGTATCAAGGATTGTATAAGAGAGTAAATATGTGTTAGTATATGTTTGAATAAGTAAGGTGTGTATAACTGTATAGTTAAGGAAATGGAGATGTGATTGATTCTTTGCATGACTGAATAGGTGTGTGAGTAACTCCATGGATGTGTGACAGTCTGTGAGTGCCTGTTTACACTGAGTGTATCAAAGGTTATATTAGAGTCTGAAGATGTATTATCACATAAATGATATCATCAGTGATGTAATCAGTAATGTCAAATGAGATGTCAGTGATGTCATCAGTGATGTCATTTGAGATGTCATCAGTGATGTCATCAGTGATGTCATTTGAGATGTCATCAGTGATGTCATCAGTGATGTCACTGACCATGTCATGAATGATGTAATATGTGACATCATTAGCAGTGGATTGCGGGTCCGCGATATATAGTTAGTGCAACTAACTATATATGGAATTTCAATGGTTTTGTGCAAATAAAATAAGGTTTTTTAAATGCTAATCCCTAACTATATATGGTCTATAACCTATGTTTTTTTCAGTGAATTTTCAAGGTTTTGTAAATGCAAATTCCTAACTATATATGGTCTATAACCTATGGTTTTTTCTGTGAATATATATATATATATATATATATATATATATATATATATTTATAATAAGCATTTTATATTAGTAAAAAAAATAATACTAGTGTTATATATATATATATATATATATATATATATATATATATATATATATATATATATATATATATATATAACACTAGTATTATTTTTTTTACTAATATAAAATGCTTATTATAAATATATATATATATATATATTCACAGAAAAAACCATAGGTTATAGTGGATATATAGTTAGGAATTTGCATTTACAAAACCTTGAAAATTCAATGAAAAAACCATTGGTTTTAGGCCATATATAGTTAGGGATTTGCATTTACAAAACCTTATTTTACTCGCATAAAACCATTGAAATTCCATATATAGTTATAAGCGCTAACTATATATCGCGCACCCGCAATCCACTGCTGATGATGTCACATATTACATCATTCATGACATGGTTAGTGACATCACTGATGACATCACTGATGACATCTCAAATGACATCATCCAGTGACTGTATGTTTCTGTAAAGTTAAAATATCTCTTACATATTGAAGAATGAGTGGATATATAAGTGTCTGGATGAAGGATTTAGTAGGTGCATGACTGACTATATGAGTGAGTGATTAAATGTGTCTCACTGAGTGCATGGGTTAATGACTAAACTGTCTCAATTTGTGCATCATTATGTCTGTTGTTCTGTAAACTGTTCCATGTGTTGATAAGTAGCTATATGAGTAACTATATGGGTTATTGATTGGTTGCCCAAGTATTTGTATGGGATACTGAGTGTGTGTGTGGGTAGCTGGGAGGTGTGTGACTCTGTGCATAGATGTGTGAGCAGTTGATTCACTAGATGTATGGTTTCAAAAGTGCATGTGGAAACAGCTGTATGGGCGGTTGACTGTGTGCATGAGTGTATTGGTGAGTGAATGGATATCTCAGTGCTACATGTCAAAGTAAGTACATATGTAAAACACAGTACATGTGAGAGTTGACATATATAAATAACTGTGCATAAGAGCCAATGAATGTGTGAGTGGCTGTATGGATCATTGTGAACTTGTATCAGGGATTGTATAAGAGAGTAAATATGTGTTAGTATATGTTTGAATAAGTAAAGTTTGTATAACTGTATATTTGAGGAAATGGAGGTGTGATTGATTCTTTGCATGACTGACTAGGTGTGTGAGTAACTCCATGGATGAGTGACAGTCTGTGAGTGTCTGTTTACACTGATTGTATCTAAGGTTATATTAGAGTCTGAAGAGGTTCATCGTATTATCACATGAATGATATCATCAGTGATGTTATCAGTCATGTCAAATGAGATGTTTTCAGTGATGTCATCAGTGATGTCATTTGAGATGTCATCAGTGATGTCATCAGTGATGTCACTAACCATGTCATGAATGATGTAATATGTGACATCATCAGCAGTGGATTGCGGGTGCGCGATATATAGTTAGCGCTTATAACTATATATGGAATTTCAATGGTTTTATGCGAGTAAAATAAGGTTTTGTAAATGCAAATCCCTAACTATATATGGCCTAAAACCAATGGTTTTTTCATTGAATTTTCAAGGTTTTGTAAATGCAAATTCCTAACTATATATCCACTATAACCTATGGTTTTTTCTGTGAATTTCATTGGTTTTTTAATAGCAAATATGAAAAGCTCAAGTACGTGATAAATAAAAACATTTTCGTATTTATGCACGCTGATGTGCTTTGAACGCTGCACCCCCCCCCCCCTCCCCTCTTTTGTCTTAGTAGTACTCTCTCTTTGCAGATACTGAAGGGTAGTTAACGCAGGCCTTTACCCCCGTTGTAATCCGTCGTGGCTGCTTGTCTCTCCATTTGATTGATTGTTGTCCAAGCATTTACTGTTTTAGAATTGGTTCTCTTTGGATCATTCTCTATTTACAAACAAGCACAAAGTCGCAATACTCTGTTTAGTCTTTGCAGATAGTGAAAAATCGTGTAAAAAAAATAAAAGTAATCGAGCAAAATCAGTAGGCCACTAATTGGATCTCTTTTTGACCTCGCTAAAATAGAAATATTAGGAACAACCCTTCATGAGAAATACGAAAATAGTGAGATGAACTGAGCTCCACACCATGAGGGCTGCAAGACAGCTCGGCTCCATCACCCACCCCGCACAAAATAACGACAAACCGTATGCAAATATTAAAAATATAGACAACACACCAGCAAAGAAACAGGGTAAAACATTTTATTAAAAAACTATTTACATAACGTTGGTTTATAAGATGATGTCAGTAGTGGACCGATGTGTGAATAGATCGAAAGCAGCACAAGGCTCCAAGATCCGGATGGCAAGCTCCTGGATGTTGGGTGCCATAGTTTAGAGTTCTGAATTTGAGCCTTTTTCAATGTCTGTGCTTTGTTGAATCAAATTTGCGGCTTGACACAAAGCTAACTCAAGCGTTGCTACTGATGCTATGCAGACCAAAACTGGTTTTCAGTTTGTACATTTTTCTAGATTTTTAATCCAAGTTTGGTTGACTTTGTAGAACGATGGCTTCAAATTTTCAACATACGGTGTGGTGGCGCTGACTGGGAGGGGGCGCTTCGCTCCTGCCCCCTCCCCAAGTAAGATTTTCATACGTGAAAGTACGTTAATGGTTTTGGTCCCTGAGATGCTTCGATGTCACTGCCATTCTCAAATAGCATAAGTTCTGGATGTTGGGTGCCATAGTTAAGAGTTCTGAGCAGCGCTTGTAACACTGTCTGAAGCTTATTTCCACCTACTGCAGCTTCACTATTCTCAAAGTAAGTGAGTGTCGTTTGTGGACCTGACTGCATTAGAAAACAATGTGATATGTTACCTTCCTAAACAGCTTGACGAAGGCCCCTGAGGGGCGGTGTGATGGCCATGGACTCGGAGAAGACGCTTGGCTCCGACACCCTCCCCAAGTCTTATAGCACTGGTGTAGCCTGAGATCGCCCCCGACATAGGCGGCCGGCTCACGGGATCCGGCGGAACTTTTTGCCTTTTGATGACTCTTCAATTCTGAACCTTGTCCCATCCAGCTGAGTTGCGCCCACTCTTGCGGCTACAGCGTCTTGCCCACCATCCAGCTGAATTGCGCCCACTCTTGCGGTGCAGCGATAGGCGACTGCCACAGGACTCTCAAAATGGCGGCCGGCTCTTCGGATTTGGGCCTGGTCCACTAAAATGGCCCTGGGACACCTTTGAACTCGGACGCTTCCATGATAGGGCTTGGGTCCCATTCTCGAAAAGCCTCTCCTCAGCCATGAAGATTCTACAAAAGTCTTGGGGGCCTCCGACTCCCGCAGGCTTCTGGTGGGGAGCGGCTGCCATGATTGCTCGTGGAATGGCCACGACGGAGCTACGAGATGGTAGTGGTCTCATGCTGACGCAAGCTTTAGTCTGAAACATCCAGAAACACTGTAGACTACCAATTCGATCAGTTCCGGTAGCGCCCCAACATGACCCGGAAGAGAAGAACTTGCCCTCCCCTCTTTGACTGATGGTTCTTGTTGCCTGTCCCCTCTGTTGTCATTTAACAGAACTTTTTGGACTGCTGAAAGGAGTTGTGTTCCGAACGCTGGTTGGTGGAGACATTTTGACTATATTCTTGACCTACGTTGTCGCGTAATGCGTTATATGACACGCCGCGTTACCGCACCCGGAAGTGATCCGCGGCGCGGCGCGCAGCGCGCAACGTAAGCATAACAGGACATGTGACTTGTTAATAAAACTTTTCATTGGTTCATTTTACTTTTGTTAATTTAATGATGAAAAGCTTGGTCATATGACCTAAAAATTACGCTTTTTATTGTTTTCGAACAATATTTTTTTTTCAAACATATGTTATAATATTCCAGGCTAATGTACTTTCCCGGAAAATTTACAACTGTCTTGTAAGTAAAATATATTCCTTTTTCGAGAAAAAGGGCGTTTCTTCCTTCCATAACGGAGCCGTTGAGTAAAAGAGATTCGGCCTGCTATCTTAGTCGCCGATACGCCTGATTATCAGATTCTTATCGATCACTTTATATTGCAGACATGAAAAACACAACTGCTATTAAGCATTTATCTTTACTGCGTTCCTACATATTATACCTTTTATCCGTCATGTAATTGGACTGCTTTATTTCACTTGCCTTTACTGATTCGAAAACAGTGACTAAAAGTAAAAACTTTACCAATGTAAATACTACTACCGTGTTTTGTTTTAAAAACCTTTATTGTGAAAATGTCAGTATACAAATACGGGCCTATAACCACGTGGGCCGGCCACGGAGCAAACTGAAATCGTATATGATGAGGAGACATTTACACTGTAGAAGAACGTAACGAGCGGGCCATTAGGTTGCAAGAACAAAGGTGTCTAACAGTTGCGGAATCGGTGGACGTACATTTTGTAATTAAAATACGACACAGCCACTTACAATAACATTTTCTAGATATACATTTGCGGGCAAGGAGTTACGAGTCCCATTTATACCGGCGCCATTTTGGGCGAGGCCGGGCAGGTCCAAGATATAGTCAAAATGTCTCCACCAACCATCGGCCAGACCAGAACCCCTTTCGGCCCTTTATGCTACAAGATGGTGTCTTCCATTCAGAAAATATTGTTGGCAGCATTTTGAAAGGAAACAGAAACAGCCGTTCTCCTAGTGAGTTTCACATTGTTACATTTAGGAAGAATGTTGAAGAGTAGTATGTGGAAAATCTGAAGCCATTTTTCTACAAACTCTCAATCAGACTTGGATGGAAAAAAAAAACCTGAAGAATGTACAAACTGAAAAACAATTTTTGTCTGTATAGCATCAACAGTAACGCTTGAGTCAGCTTTGT
Organism: Lissotriton vulgaris; assembly: GCF_964263255.1. Taxonomy (NCBI): domain Eukaryota; kingdom Metazoa; phylum Chordata; class Amphibia; order Caudata; family Salamandridae; genus Lissotriton; species Lissotriton vulgaris. The sequence continues at coordinate 909,784,188 of NC_141698.1, forward strand.
GTCAAGCCGCCATTTTCATTCAATCAATAGCGTCCCGCTGCACACATTCAGGGACCTGGTCGTGTCTTCAGATGAAACGGATTGTAGGAAAAGAAGCAGAAAGGAAAAGGAAAAAAGTTCCGCCGCACCTCGGGAGCCGGCCGCCTATGTCATGTGCCACCTTTGGCCACACCAGGGCAATAGTGAAGCTGCAGCAGGTGCAAATAAGCTTCAGACAGTCTTACAAGCACTGCTCAGAACTCTCAACTGAGGCACTCAACATCCAGGACTTGTCATTCGGATCTTGGCGCCTTGTGCTGGTTCCGACCTATTCACACATCAGTCCACTACTGACATCACCTCATAAGCCAACGGGGCACCCCACGCCGACTTTCGGCGCAGCATTGTAGGATGGCCACACCAGTGCGGCCACTTGCTGGACACCACCTCGGTGCCATCCGGATCTCGGCGCGTTCGAGTCACTGTGCCGGAAGAGTGACCGGAACTCAGCTGAACACGCCGTCTTTCGGCGCAGCATTGTAGGATGGCCACACCAGTACGGCAATTTGCTGGACACCACCTCGGTGCCATCCGGATCTCGGCGCGTTCGAGTCACTGTACCGCAAGAGTGACCGCAACTCAGCTGGACACACCATCTTTTGGCGCAGCATTGTAGGATGGCCACACCAGTGCGGCAATTTGCTGGACACCACCTCGGTGCCATCCGGATCTCGGCGCGTTCGAGTCACTGTACCGCAACAGTGACCGCAACTCAGCTGGACACGCCGTCTTTCGGCGCAGCATTGTAGGATGGCCACACCAGTGCGGCAATTTGCTGGACACCACCTCGGTGCCATCCGAATCTCGGCGCGTTCGAGTCACTGTACCGCAACAGTGACCGCAACTCAGCTGGACACGCCGTCTTTCGGCGCAGCATTGTAGGATGGCCACACCAGTGCGGCAATTTGCTGAACACCACCTCGGTGCCATCCGAATCTCGGCGCGTTGTGCTGCCTTCGGCCTATTCGCACATCGGTCCGCTACTGACGCCGCCTCACGTGCCAACGGATTTTCTACGCTTTTTGTAGCCCTATGCCGCATAACAGGTCATGTGACTTGTTTATAAAACTTTTCATTGGTTCATTTTACTTTTGGTTTCCTAAAGATGGAAGGCTTGGTCATATGACCTAAAAATAACACTTTTCATTGGTTTAGAACATTTTTTTTTCCCAAACGATGAAAGCCCCACCTTGTTTCTGGATGTTTCAGACTGAAGCTGGCGTCACCATGAGAGCACCACCATCTCGTGGCTCCGTCATGGTCATTCCGCGAGCAATCATGGCAGCCGCTCCCCACCGGAAGCCTGCGGGAGTTGGGGGCCCCCAAGACTTTTGTAGAATCTTCACAGCTGAGGGGACGCTTTTCGAGAATGGAGCCCAAGCCCTAGCAGGCAAGCGTCCGAGTTCCAAGGTGTCCCAGGGCCATTTCAGTGGACCAGGCCCAAAACCGAGGAGCCGTCCGCCATTTTAAGAACAATGTGGCAGCCGCCTATCGCTGCACTGCAAGAGTGGGAGCAACTCAACAACATGGTGAGCGAGACGCTGTAGCCGCAAGAGCGGGCGCAACTCAGCTAGATGGCCGCCACCTGGGGAGGCCCGTTCACGCCGCCTCCCCCACCCCCGGGCCGCCGCACGCCAATTTTCGGAGCAGCATTGTAGGATACCAAAACCAGTGCGGCAGTTTACTGGACATCACCTGGGTGCCTGTCGTACATGTTGTGTCAGCCATGTGACACTGGACACAGTCCCATCAATATCTCAACGCGTTCTGCTGCCTTGGGACTATTCGCACAACAGACCGCTACTGACGAGGCCTCCCCCCGCACCACCCGGGACGCCCCACGCTGTTTTTCTGTGCTGCATTGTAGGATCCCAAAACCAGTGCGGCACCCAGGCGACATCACCTGGGTGCCGTCCAGAACTCTGCACGTTGTGCTGCCTTGGGACTATTCGCACAAAAGACAGCTTCTAACCATTGTTGCTTTTTGTGTTGAAAAATGTTTAAATGTTTTTAGTTTTTGTTCCGTTCGTTATAGTTAATAGTTAATAAAGTTTTATAATCTTACTTTGTTGGAGTGTTATCTATTTTTTTAAAAACGGGTGAATGGGGCCTTGAATCGGGTATTGTCATGTGTGGGCTTTGGAAGTGTGCTGCTGCAGGATCGGACATTTCAAACTCAAATGCACGTTCTTTTTCTTACCTTTCCGAAGCATGGAGCGCAATAGCAGGCAGAGAAAGGGTGATGCACGTGTTGAACACTACCTGACCTGGCAAGTTGCTGGCAGTGCCTCCCCGCCCGCTCCTAAAAGAGGGCACACACACACCGCCGCCCCGAGTACTTCACAAATCTTTAAAAGACCATGCGCTTGTTCATGAGGCTTAAATGGTTTATCACCTCTTCTAGAACCCCTGCATCGACCCTCTGACGTTTCCTGGAAAAATTACCATGTAACACAATACCAAGCCCTGTCAGCTGAAACCCCCAAGGAATCGTGGGGCATATTATCAAGGGGGTTTATCTCCGCTTTTTTGGCTTTAAAAGCCATGAAAGCAGAGATAAAATTATCTCCCTATTACCAAGCTGTCGCTAACACCAGTTAGTGACAGCTAAAAGGAGATAGCGACCATCTTGGGCCCCGCTTTGCATGTCAGTGATACTTATCACTAATGACATGCAAAGTGGCGTACCAAGATGTTAGCGACTGGAAACAGTCCCTAACATCGCTATCTTCTATTACCAACTTTTGGAGGTATTCGCGCTAAGCGTGAATATCTCCAAAATCTAACACCTGCCCTGAGCAGTTCTTAGCCATGTTATCCAATGGGAGGTGGATAACATGGCTAAGAGCATTTGCTCGATAATACATGAATATCGCTGACTTTTCTGCGATAATAGCAAGGTTTATCTGCGATAAAAATCGCCGATGTGCGGCGATAATTTTTGTCTCTAAACAAGTTAGAGACAAAAATTATCGCTAGTTGTTCGTAATATGCCCCCGGGTTTTTGCTTGCAGAAATCGGGAGGCGGGAGACTAGCACTGAAATCAGTAGTCACACGCCTGAATCGGGAGGGTTGGCATGTCTGAATTCTCTACAGCTGGGGCCATAAACTACATCCGCAGGGGTAGGTGATAGCCTGGGACCAGCCTGGCATCTAAAATGGATGCCGTGCACGACAAAATTGTGGCATTGGAAAAAAGGCAAGATGGCGCAGCCGCTGGAAGAGATGTATCAACATATATGAGCCTCCTCAGCCACCCTCAGGAAACATAGGGGATTAGGATACGTCTCCCGCACCCCCTTATACCTAGTAATTTAATTAACGAAGCACAAAATGGCGAATTCCCGTTTCGCTACCAGTTTGCGGCCCAGTTCGCGGCCCGTGAAGCGCTTCTACCGTGAAAAATCATTTTTTTTTTCTTTTCCCCACGGGACCCTTTAATAACCCCAACAACATTCCTAGGGGGTCAAGAGGGGGATACCTTGCCCCCTTTCATTAAATTCCCCCTTAGTTTTTCACCTCTTCTTCTCTCTCGATCCTACCAAGAGACAAGATGGCGGCCGCTCCGGACTGTCACGCAGCAAAATAAAAAAAAGCTCACGCACAGCCGCTGGAAGAGATGTATCAACATATATCAGCCTCCTCAGCCACCCTCAGGAAACATAGGGGATTAGGATACGTCTCCCGCACCCCCTTATACCTAGTAATTTAATTAACGAAGCACAAAATGGCGAATTCCCGTTTCGCTACCAGTTTGCGGCCCAGTTCGCGGCCCGTGAAGCGCTTCTACCGTGAAAAATCATTTTTTTTTCCTTTTCCCCACGGGACCCTTTAATAACCCCAACAACATTCCTAGGGGGTCAAAAGGGGGATACCTTGCCCCCTTTCATTAAATTCCCCTTTCGTTTTTCACCTTTTCTTCTCTCTCGATCCTACCGAGAGACAAGATGGCGGCCGCTCCGGACTGTCACGCAGCAAAAAAAAAAAAAGCTCACGCACAGCCGCTGGAAGAGATGTATCAACATATATCAGCCTCCTCAGCCACCCTCAGGAAACATAGGGGATTAGGATACGTCTCCCGCACCCCCTTATACCTAGTAATTTAATTAACGAAGCACAAAATGGCGAATTCCCGTTTCGCTACCAGTTTGCGGCCCAGTTCGCGGCCCGTGAAGCGCTTCTACCGTGAAAAATCATTTTTTTTTCCTTTTCCCCACGGGACCCTTTAATAACCCCAACAACATTCCTAGGGGGTCAAGAGGGGGATACCTTGCCCCCTTTCATTAAATTCCCCCTTCGTTTTTCACCTCTTCTTCTCTCTCGATCCTACCGAGAGACAAGATGGCGGCCGCTCCGGACTGTTTAGAATGTTGACAGACACCGGAGAGCCAATCAGCTTTCTGCGCGCAAAGTTCCGATAAGCGAAAAGTAAGCGGACCGGATCGCTGCCCGGAGCGCTGTTACAGATATATATCTTGATTTAAACGTTAATTTCTCAAAATCCACTGAAGCACATATATTGAGACCTAGCAAAGGCACATCGGGCTACCAGTCCCTACAATTTTGCCAAGTTTCGTGCAAATCCATTCAGCCGTTCGAGCTAAAAGTGAGGCCAAAGGCCCTATGGAAAAATGAATGGGAAAAACGCGTTTTGGGACCCCCCTTTTTCTCAGCCCCCCCTTGACGAAACCCCACCAAATTTTCAGGGGCTGCTCAGAAACAAAATGTGCCATTTTCCTAAAAATTTCAGCCGATTCCGTCCACAAACGCCAAAGTTATTAGACATAGAATTTTCAGAAATCCCATAGAGAAAAAATCCTAACTATATATACCTACTGGCGATAGCCAGTAGGTAATATGTGTATATATATATTATCGCACAGATGAAATAACAGCTCGATCTCAGTAGAAGATTTGTGTTCAGGAGGTCTTTATTCAAATCTTGCAACGCGTTTCGAGAGACGCAACTCTCTTGTTTTATATATATATATTGAGTGAAGCAGCAAGCCTCAGAGGAAGGGCGTAGCCCGAAACGCGTCAGGCGCTGCTGACGCTGAATGCTCCTGTTTCCTGCCTATAACTTGAACACGCTGTTGGGAGAGTGCCCCCGAACCTTTGGGTAACTGTGGACCTTGATATAATAACGGCCAACCCGGCCGTGGGGTGCACCGCTGTGGAATCTGACAGCTCCGCGGCCGGTCTATGATCGACGCTGCAGATACAACTGGCGCATATCTACATGGGTGAGAACTGAACAGAAGCACTCGTGATTTTAATCATATTTGACTCTATGACTGCTGGCAGCCCACTGGGGTGTTGATGTTAAGGACTACCTGTCCCAGAAAGCTTTGAGATAACCATACTCACCTGAGTGTATAACATTTGAATAAATGTGGGAGTATATCTGGAGTCCTTGTGCTGGCAGTTATTGAGTGAAGCAGCAAGCCTCAGAGGAAGGGCGTAGCCCGAAACGCGTCAGGCGCTGCTGACGCTGAATGCTCCTGTTTCCTGCCTATAACTTGAACACGCTGTTGGGAGAGTGCCCCCGAACCTTTGGGTAACTGTGGACCTTGATATAATAACGGCCAACCCGGCCGTGGGGTGCACCGCTGTGGAATCTGACAGCTCCGCGGCCGGTCTATGATCGACGCTGCAGATACAACTGGCGCATATCTACATGGGTGAGAACTGAACAGAAGCACTCGTGATTTTAATCATATTTGACTCTATGACTGCTGGCAGCCCACTGGGGTGTTGATGTTAAGGACTACCTGTCCCAGAAAGCTTTGAGATAACCATACTCACCTGAGTGTATAACATTTGAATAAATGTGGGAGTATATCTGGAGTCCTTGTGCTGGCAGTTATTGAGTGAAGCAGCAAGCCTCAGAGGAAGGGCGTAGCCCGAAACGCGTCAGGCGCTGCTGACGCTGAATGCTCCTGTTTCCTGCCTATAACTTGAACACGCTGTTGGGAGAGTGCCCCCGAACCTTTGGGTAACTGTGGACCTTGATATAATAACGGCCAACCCGGCCGTGGGGTGCACCGCTGTGGAATCTGACAGCTCCGCGGCCGGTCTATGATCGACGCTGCAGATACAACTGGCGCATATCTACATGGGTGAGAACTGAACAGAAGCACTCGTGATTTTAATCATATTTGACTCTATGACTGCTGGCAGCCCACTGGGGTGTTGATGTTAAGGACTACCTGTCCCAGAAAGCTTTGAGATAACCATACTCACCTGAGTGTATAACATTTGAATAAATGTGGGAGTATATCTGGAGTCCTTGTGCTGGCAGTTATTGAGTGAAGCAGCAAGCCTCAGAGGAAGGGCGTAGCCCGAAACGCGTCAGGCGCTGCTGACGCTGAATGCTCCTGTTTCCTGCCTATAACTTGAACACGCTGTTGGGAGAGTGCCCCCGAACCTTTGGGTAACTGTGGACCTTGATATATATATATATATATATATATATATATATATATATATATATATATATATATATATATATATATATATATATATATATATATATATTACCTATATATATATATACATATATCAAACTCACAAAAGCTTGCCTGGAATGAGGGAGCCACAAACAGGAAAATTCGATTTTGCCTTTATAATGATGATGCAAACAGCGCAGGAACAGTTTGCTGCCTCACAAAAATAATGTCCAGCCCTGACGCGTTTCGTGCTCTCTGACGCACTTCTTCAAAGGGTTGAGGACTTACGTGAATGAAACCAGTCTTTTGATGCCTGCATTAGTCTCTGATAATCCCCGCCTCAGTGGGCGTGGCCATAACTATGGCCTGATGGTTCTTGTAGTGCAGGAGTTTTTGCGTGTCTCATCCATGGTGCCAAAATAGAAATGAAATCCCCAGTGGGTTGTGGGGTCAGTGTCACAGTTCAAACACCCCATTAATCACATCACCGGCTTTTCCCTGCTCCTCTCACTGACTCATCGCTTGATGCTTCAGCTCGGACTGCAGACTGCAGCTGTGTTCACCTCGTGGCTCAGACAACAAGCCACATTTAATCAAACTCACAAAAGCTTGCCTGGAATGAGGGAGCCACAAACAGGAAAATTCGATTTTGCCTTTATAATGATGATGCAAACAGCGCAGGAACAGTTTGCTGCCTCACAAAAATAATGTCCAGCCCTGACGCGTTTCGTGCTCTCTGACGCACTTCTTCAAAGGGTTGAGGACTTACGTGAATGAAACCAGTCTTTTGATGCCTGCATTAGTCTCTGATAATCCCCGCCTCAGTGGGCGTGGCCATAACTATGGCCTGATGGTTCTTGTAGTGCAGGAGTTTTTGCGTGTCTCATCCATGGTGCCAAAATAGAAATTAAATCCCCAGTGGGTTGTGGGGTCAGTGTCACAGTTCAAACACCCCATTAATCACATCACCGGCTTTTCCCTGCTCCTCTCACTGACTCATCGCTTGATGCTTCAGCTCGGACTGCAGACTGCAGCTGTGTTCACCTCGTGGCTCAGACAACAAGCCACATTTAATCAAACTCACAAAAGCTTGCCTGGAATGAGGGAGCCACAAACAGGAAAATTCGATTTTGCCTTTATAATGATGATGCAAACAGCTTGTCCTCGCAGAATAAATGAAAGACATATTGAAACCTACCTGGTGTTTGGTCGTCTCTCAGCAGGCAAAACTTGTGTTTTGATATATACATATATATACATATATATATATAGTTAGGATTTTTTGTCTATGGGACTTTTGAAAATTCTATGTCTAATAACTTTGGCGTTTGTGGACGGAATCGGCTGAAAGTTTCAGGAAAATGGCACATTTCGTTTCTGAGCAGCCCCTGAAAATTTGGGGGGGTTTCGTCAAGGGGGGGCCGAGAAAAAAGGGGGGTCCCAAAACGCGTTTTTCCCATGTTAATTTCCATAGGGCCTTTGGCCTCACTTTTAGCTCGAACGGCTGAATGGATTTGCACGAAACTTGGCAAAATTGTAGGGACTGTTAGCCCGATGTGCCTTTGCTAGGTCTCAATATATGTGCTCCAGTGGATTTTGAGAAATTAACATTCAAAACAAGACATATATCTGTAACAGCGCTCCGGGCTGCGCTCCGGTCCGCTTACTTTTCGCGAAACGGAACTTTGCGATGCGAAGCTGATTGGCTCCCCGGTGTCTGTCAACATTCTAAACAGTCCGGAACGGCCGCCATCTTATCTCTCGGTAGGATCGAGAGAGAAGAAGAGGTGAAAAACGAAGGGGGAATTTAATGAAAGGGGGCAAGGTATACCCCTCTTGACCCCCTAGGAATGTTGTTGGGGTTATTAAAGGGTCCCGTGGGGAAAATAAAAAAAATAAAAAATTTCACGGTAGAAGCGCTTCACGGGCCGCGAACTGGGCCGCAAACTGGTAGCAAAACGGGAATTCGCCATTTTGTGCTTCGTTTTAATTAAATTACTAGGTATAAGGGGGTGCGGGAGACGTATCCTAATCCCTTATGTTTTCTGAGGGTGGCTGAGGAGGCTCATATATGTTGATACATGTCTTCCAGCGGCTGTGCGTGAGCTTTTTTTTTTTTTGCTGTGTGACGTCTGTTAACGTTCGATTCGATGGAAATGAGGAAGTGTTGACCGCCAATTTGTCAGTGCGATAAAATATTTTGTTATAAATGAATCCTTATTGATAAACATTGTCTGCGCCATCTTGCCTTTTTTCCAATGCCACAATTTTGTCGTGCACGGCAGCCATTTTAGATTCCAGGCCGGTCCCAGGCTATCACCTAGCCCTGCGGATGTAGTTTATGGCCCCAGCTGTAGAGAATCCAGACATGCCAACCCTCCCGATTCAGGCGTGAGACTACTGATTTCAGTGCTAGTCTCCCGCCTCCCGATTTCTGCAAGCAAAAACCCAGGGGCATATTACCAACAACTGGCGATAATTTTTGTCTCTAACTTGTTTAGAGACAAAAATTATCGCCGCACATCAGCGATTTTTATCGCAGATAAACCTTGCTATTAGCAAGGTTTATCGCAAATGCGATAAAAAACGGCCGCAATGCATGAATATCGCTGAAAAGTCAGCGATATTCATGCATTATCGAGCAAATGCTCTTAGCCATGTTATCCACCTCCCATTGGATAACATGGCTAAGAACTGCTCAGGGCAGGTGTTAGCTTTTTGAGATATTCGCGCTTAGCGCGAATATCTCCAAAAGTTGGTAATAGGAGATAGCGATGTTAGGGACTGTTTCCAGTCGCTAACATCTTGGCACGCCCACTTTGCATGTCATTAGTGATAAATATCACTGACATGCAAAGCGGGGCCCAAGATGGTCGCTATCTCCTTTTAGCTGTCACTAACTGGTGTTAGCGACAGCTTGGTAATAGGGAGATAATTTTATCTCCGCTTTCTTGGCTTTTAAAGCCAAAAAAGCGGAGATAAACCCCCTTGATAATATGCCCCACGATTCCTCGGGGGTTTCAGCTGACAAGGCTTGGTATTGTGTTACGTAGTAATTCGTCCAGGAAACGTCAGAGGGTCGATGCAGGGGTTCTAGAAGGGGTGATAAACCATTTAAGCCTCATGAACAAGCGCATGGGCTTTTAAAGATCTGTGAAGTACTCGGGGCGGCGGTGTGTGTGTGTCCTCTTTCAGGAGCGGGCGGGGGGGGGGGTACTGCCAGCAACTTGCCAGGCCAGGCAGTGTTCAACACTTGCATCACCCTTTCTCTGCCTGCTATTGCGCTCCATGCTTCGGAAAGGTATGAAAAAGAACGTGCATTTGAGTTTGAAATGTCCGATCCTGTAGCAGTACACTTGCAAAGCCCACACATGACAATAACCCGATTCAAGGCCCCATTCACCCGATTTTTTAAAAATATATAGCACTCCAACAAAGTAGGATTATAAAACTTTATTAACGAACAAAAACTGTAACAAACATTTAAACATTTTTGACAAAAAAAAGCAACAATGTTCATAAGCTGTCTTTTGTGCGAATAGTCCCAAGGCAGCACAACGTGCTGAGTTCTGGACGGCACCCAGGTGATGTCACCTGGGTGCCGCACTGGTTTTTGGGATCCTACAATGCAGCTCAGAAAAACAGCGTGGGGCATCCCGGGTGGTGCGGGGGGAGGCCTCGTCAGTAGCGGTCTGTTGTGCGAATAGTCCCAAGGCAGCAGAACGCGCTGAGATGTGGATGGCACCCAGGTGATGTCCAGTAAACTGCTGCACTGGTTTTGGTATCCTACAATGCTGCTCCGAAAATTGGCGTGGGGCGGCCCGGGGGGGGGCGTGGGGGAGGCGGCGTGAACGGGCCTCCCCAAGTGGCGGCCATCCAGCTGAGTTGCGCCCGCTCTTGCGGCTACAGCGTCTCGCTCACCATGTAGTTGAGTTGCTCCCACTCTTGCAGTGCAGCGATAGGCGGCTGCCACAGGTCTCTTAAAATGGCGGCCGGCTCTTCGGTTTTGGGCCTGGTCCACTAAAATGGCCCTGGGACACCTTGGAACTCGGACGCTTGCCTGCTAGGGCTTGGGCTCCATTCTCGAAAGCGTCCCCTCAGCCGTGAAGATTCTACAAAAGTCTTGGGGGCCCTCGACTCCTGCAGGCTTCCGGTGGGGAGCGGCTGCCATGATTGCTCGCGGAATGACCACGACGGAGCCACGAGATGGTGGTGCTCTCATGCTGACGCCAGCTTCAGTCTGAAACATCCAGAAACAAGGTGGGGCTTTCATCGTTTGGGAAAAAAATAATTCTAAACCAATGAAAAGTGTTATTTTTAGGTCATATGACCAAGCCTTCCATCTTTAGGAAACCAAAAGTAAAATGAACCAATGAAAAGTTTTATAAACAAGTCACCTGACCTGTTATGCGGCATAGGGCTACAAAAAGCGTAGAAAATCCGTTGGCACGTGAGGCGGCGTCAGTAGCGGACCGGTGTGCGAATAGGCCGAAGGCAGCACAACGCGCCAAGATCCGGATGGCACCGAGTTAGTGTCCAGCAAGTTGCTGCACTGGTGTGGCTATCCTACAATGCTGTGCCGAAAGACGGCGTGTCCAGCTGAGTTCCGGTCACTTTTGCGGTACAGTGACTCGAACGCGCCGAGATCCGGATGGCACTGAGGTGGTGTCCAGCAAGTTGCCGCACTGGTGTGGCCATCCTACAATGCTATTTACAACAAGGGGTGGTGAGGGACAGAGTCTCTGAATTAAACAGAATACTCTCACCCAGTCAAGAGATCAAGGCCAGATCCAACACCGTTTTTTAGCTCACTGCACCATCCCAGTTTCAGAACCTGGCTGTATGCAAATTAGTCTGTTCCTGTCCCAGTGCATGATGGGAACAGGGCAAACCAAACTACAAAAGCCAATTCTTACACTGGGAAGGAAACAAGCTACCGGGGACCGGTTTCTGGCATTTCAGCCGTCTTCGGCCCGGCTTGCTTGAATCCTGATGGTGCAATGAGCAAGGGACTCACATCTGAGTATACCCTTCCACGCTTAGGGTGGACAAAAATATTTACAACAAGGGGTGGTGAGGGACAGAGTCTCTGAATTAAACAGAATACTCTCACCCAGTCAAGATATCAAGGCCAGATCCAACACCGTTTTTTAGCTCACTGCACCATCCCAGTTTCAGAACCTGGCTGTATGCAAATTAGTCTGTTCCTGTCCCAGTGCATGATGGGAACAGGGCAAACCAAACTACAAAAGCCAATTCTTACACTGGGAAGGAAACAAGCTACCGGGGACCGGTTTCTGGCATTTCAGCCGTCTTCGGCCCGGCTTGCTTGAATCCTGATGGTGCAATGAGCAAGGGACTCACATCTGAGTATACCCTTCCACGCTTAGGGTGGACAAAAATATTTACAACAAGGGGTGGTGAGGGACAGAGTCTCTGAATTAAACAGAATACTCTCACCCAGTCAAGAGATCAAGGCCAGATCCAACACCGTTTTTTAGCTCACTGCACCATTCCAGTTTCAGAACCTGGCTGTATGCAAATTAGTCTGTTCCTGTCCCAGTGCATGATGGGAACAGGGCAAACCAAACTACAAAAGCCAATTCTTACACTGGGAAGGAAACAAGCTACCGGGGACCGGTTTCTGGCATTTCAGCCGTCTTCGGCCCGGCTTGCTTGAATCCTGATGGTGCAATGAGCAAGGGACTCACATCTGAGTATACCCTTCCACGCTTAGGGTGGACAAAAATATTTACAACAAGGGGTGGTGAGGGACAGAGTCTCTGAATTAAACAGAATACTCCCACCCAGTCAAGAGATCAAGGCCAGATCCAACACCGTTTTTTAGCTCACTGCACCATCCCAGTTTCAGAACCTGGCTGTATGCAAATTAGTCTGTTCCTGTCCCAGTGCATGATGGGAACAGGGCAAACCAAACTACAAAAGCCAATTCTTACACTGGGAAGGAAACAAGCTACCGGGGACCGGTTTCTGGCATTTCAGCCGTCTTCGGCCCGGCTTGCTTGAATCCTGATGGTGCAATGAGCAAGGGACTCACATCTGAGTATACCCTTCCACGCTTAGGGTGGACAAAAATATTTACAAGAAGGGGTGGTGAGGGACAGAGTCTCTGAATTAAACAGAATACTCTCACCCAGTCAAGAGATCAAGGCCAGATCCAACACCGTTTTTTAGCTCACTGCACCATCCCAGTTTCAGAACCTGGCTGTATGCAAATTAGTCTGTTCCTGTCCCAGTGCATGATGGGAACAGGGCAAACCAAACTACAAAAGCCAATTCTTACACTGGGAAGGAAACAAGCTACCGGGGACCGGTTTCTGGCATTTCAGCCGTCTTCGGCCCGGCTTGCTTGAATCCTGATGGTGCAATGAGCAAGGGACTCACATCTGAGTATACCCTTCCACGCTTAGGGTGGACAAAAATATTTACAACAAGGGGTGGTGAGGGACAGAGTCTCTGAATTAAACAGAATACTCTCACCCAGTCAAGAGATCAAGGCCAGATCCAACACCGTTTTTTAGCTCACTGCACCATCCGAGTTTCAGAACCTGGCTGTATGCAAATTAGTCTGTTCCTGTCCCAGTGCATGATGGGAACAGGGCAAACCAAACTACAAAAGCCAATTCTTACACTGGGAAGGAAACAAGCTACCGGGGACCAGTTTCTGGCATTTCAGCCGTCTTCGGCCCGGCTTGCTTGAATCCTGATGGTGCAATGAGCAAGGGACTCACATCTGAGTATACCCTTCCACGCTTAGGGTGGACCAAAATATTTACAACAAGGGGTGGTGAGGGACAGAGTCTCTGAATTAAACAGAATACTCTCACCCAGTCAAGAGATCAAGGCCAGATCCAACACCGTTTTTTAGCTCACTGCACCATCCCAGTTTCAGAACCTGGCTGTATGCAAATTAGTCTGTTCCTGTCCCAGTGCATGATGGGAACAGGGCAAACCAAACTACAAAAGCCAATTCTTACACTGGGAAGGAAACAAGCTACCGGGGACCGGTTTCTGGCATTTCAGCCATCTTCGGCCCGGCTTGCTTGAATCCTGATGGTGCAATGAGCAAGGGACTCACATCTGAGTATACCCTTCCATGCTTAGGGTGGACAAAAATATTTACAACAAGGGGTGGTGAGGGACAGAGTCTCTGAATTAAACAGAATACTCTCACCCAGTCAAGAGATCAAGGCCAGATCCAACACCGTTTTTTAGCTCACTGCACCATCCCAGTTTCAGAACCTGGCTGTATGCAAATTAGTCTGTTCCTGTCCCAGTGCATGATGGGAACAGGGCAAACCAAACTACAAAAGCCAATTCTTACACTGGGAAGGAAACAAGCTACCGGGGACCGGTTTCTGGCATTTCAGCCGTCTTCGGCCCGGCTTGCTTGAATCCTGATGGTGCAATGAGCAAGGGACTCACATCTGAGCATACCCTTCCACGCTTAGGGTGGACAAAAATATTTACAACAAGGGGTGGTGAGGGACAGAGTCTCTGAATTAAACAGAATACTCTCACCCAGTCAAGAGATCAAGGCCAGATCCAACACCGTTTTTTAGCTCACTGCACCATCCCAGTTTCAGAACCTGGCTGTATGCAAATTAGTCTGTTCCTGTCCCAGTGCATGATGGGAACAGGGCAAACCAAACTACAAAAGCCAATTCTTACACTGGGAAGGAAACAAGCTACCGGGGACCAGTTTCTGGCATTTCAGCCGTCTTCGGCCCGGCTTGCTTGAATCCTGATGGTGCAATGAGCAAGGGACTCACATCTGAGTATACCCTTCCACGCTTAGGGTGGACAAAAATATTTACAACAAGGGGTGGTGAGGGACAGAGTCTCTGAATTAAACAGAATACTCTCACCCAGTCAAGAGATCAAGGCCAGATCCAACACCGTTTTTTAGCTCACTGCACCATCCCAGTTTCAGAACCTGGCTGTATGCAAATTAGTCTGTTCCTGTCCCAGTGCATGATGGGAACAGGGCAAACCAAACTACAAAAGCCAATTCTTACACTGGGAAGGAAACAAGCTACCGGGGACCGGTTTCTGGCATTTCAGCCGTCTTCGGCCCGGCTTGCTTGAATCCTGATGGTGCAATGAGCAAGGGACTCACATCTGAGTATACCCTTCCATGCTTAGGGTGGACAAAAATATTTACAACAAGGGGTGGTGAGGGACAGAGTCTCTGAATTAAACAGAATACTCTCACCCAGTCAAGAGATCAAGGCCAGATCCAACACCGTTTTTTAGCTCACTGCACCATCCCAGTTTCAGAACCTGGCTGTATGCAAATTAGTCTGTTCCTGTCCCAGTGCATGATGGGAACAGGGCAAACCAAACTACAAAAGCCAATTCTTACACTGGGAAGGAAACAAGCTACCGGGGACCGGTTTCTGGCATTTCAGCCGTCTTCGGCCCGGCTTGCTTGAATCCTGATGGTGCAATGAGCAAGGGACTCACATCTGAGTATACCCTTCCACGCTTAGGGTGGACAAAAATATTTACAACAAGGGGTGGTGAGGGACAGAGTCTCTGAATTAAACAGAATACTCTCACCCAGTCAAGAGATCAAGGCCAGATCCAACACCGTTTTTTAGCTCACTGCACCATCCCAGTTTCAGAACCTGGCTGTATGCAAATTAGTCTGTTCCTGTCCCAGTGCATGATGGGAACAGGGCAAACCAAACTACAAAAGCCAATTCTTACACTGGGAAGGAAACAAGCTACCGGGGACCGGTTTCTGGCATTTCAGCCGTCTTCGGCCCGGCTTGCTTGAATCCTGATGGTGCAATGAGCAAGGGACTCACATCTGAGTATACCCTTCCACGCTTAGGGTGGACAAAAATATTTACAACAAGGGGTGGTGAGGGACAGAGTCTCTGAATTAAAAAGAATACTCTCACCCAGTCAAGAGATCAAGGCCAGATCCAACACCGTTTTTTAGCTCACTGCACCATCCCAGTTTCAGAACCTGGCTGTATGCAAATTAGTCTGTTCCTGTCCCAGTGCATGATGGGAACAGGGCAAACCAAACTACAAAAGCCAATTCTTACACTGGGAAGGAAACAAGCTACCGGGGACCGGTTTCTGGCATTTCAGCCGTCTTCGGCCCGGCTTGCTTGAATCCTGATGGTGCAATGAGCAAGGGACTCACATCTGAGTATACCCTTCCACGCTTAGGGTGGACCAAAATATTTACAACAAGGGGTGGTGAGGGACAGAGTCTCTGAATTAAACAGAATACTCTCACCCAGTCAAGAGATCAAGGCCAGATCCAACACCGTTTTTTAGCTCACTGCACCATCCCAGTTTCAGAACCTGGCTGTATGCAAATTAGTCTGTTCCTGTCCCAGTGCATGATGGGAACAGGGCAAACCAAACTATAAAAGCCAATTCTTACACTGGGAAGGAAACAAGCTACCGGGGACCGGTTTCTGGCATTTCAGCCGTCTGTTTAACTCAGACACTCTGTTCATCACCACCCCCTTTTTGTAAATCGTTTTTGGCCACTATAGGTGTGGCAGGGTATACTCAGACATGAGTCCCTTTCTCACTGCTCCATCAGGATTCAAGCAAGCCGGGCCGAAGAAGGCTGAAATGCCAGAAACCGGTCCCCGGTAGCTTGTCTCCTTTCTGGTGAAGAATTGGCTTGGTAGTTTAGTCTGCCCTGTTCCCATGATGCACTGGGCCAGGGACAGACTGATTTGCATATAGCCAGGTTCTGAGCTGGGATGGGGCAGTGAGATAAATAACGGTGATGGATCAAGCCCTGATCTTTGGACTGGGTAAGAGTGGTCTGTTTAACTCAGACACTCTGTTCATCACCACCCCCTTTTTGTACATCCTACAATGCTGCGCCGAAAGTCAGTGTGGGGTGCCCCGTTGGCTTATGAGGTGATGTCAGTAGTGGACCGATGTGTGAATAGGTCGGAACCAGCACAAGGCGCCCTGCACTGTTGAGCCTTTTTCAATGCCTGTTTTTTGTTGTTTCCCCTCCATCAAAAACAAAAAAAAATATAAAACTGTGCAAAAATACAAAAAAATCAAAATTTTTTTAGAAAAGCAGTGCTTGTAAGACTGTCTGAAGCTCTTTTGCACCTGCTGCAGCTTCACTATTGCCCTGGTGTGGCCAAAGATCGCTCATGACATAGGCGGCCGGCTCCCGAGGTCCGGCGGAACTTTTTTCCTTTTCCTTTCTGCTTCTTGTCCCACAATCCGTTTCACCTGAAGACACGACCAGGTTCCTGAATGTGTGCAGGGGGACGCTATTGATTGAATGAAAATGGCGGCTTGACACAAAGCTGACTCAAGCGTTGCTGTTGATGCTATACAGACAAAAATTGGTTTTCAGTTTGTACATTCTTCAGGATTTTTTTTTCCATCCAAGGCTGATTGAGAGTTTGTAGAAAAATGGCTTCAGATTTTCCACATATTACTCTTCAACATTCTTCCTAAATGTAACAATGTGAGACTCACTAGGAAAACGGCTGTTTATCTTTCCTTTCAAAATGCTGCCAACAATATTTTCTGAATGGAAGACACCATCTTGTAGCATAAAGGGCCGAAAGGGGTTCTGGTCTGGCCGATTGTTGGTGGAGACATTTTGACTATATCTTGGACCTGCCCGGCCTCGCCCAAAATGGCGCCGGTATAAATGGGACTCGTAACTCCTTGTTGTGAACTGGTTGAACAACCTTGATATCACGAGATATGAATGCAGTTTTGATGCTCATGGCGGGCGGGGACGAGAATTGATTGAATATTTCTACATCCCTATTGATATTAAGTTCTGATGTGTTATTTATTACTGTACTATTGAAAGTTCGAATTAACGCCACCCATGGCACTTGCACGTAAATGTATATCTAGATAACTTTTTTGTAAGTGGCCCTGTCGTATTTTAATTACAAAATGTACGTCCACCGATTCCGCAACTGTTAGACATCTTAGTTCTTGCAACCTAATGGCTCGCTCGTTACGTTCCTCTATAATGTAAATGTCTCCTCATCATATACGATTTCAGTTTGCTCCGTGGCCGGCCCACGTGGTTATAGGCCCGTATTTGTATACTGACATTTTCACAATAAAGGTTTTTAAAACAAAACACGGTAGTAGTATTTACATTGGTAAAGTTTTTACTTTTAGTCACTGTTTTCGAATCAGTAAAAGGCAAGTGAAATAAAGCAGTCCAATTACATGACGGATAAAAGGTATAATATGTAGGAACGCAGTAAAGATAAATGGTCAAGGGCAGTTGTGTTTTCCACTCCTGCAACATAAAGTGATCGATAAGAATCTGATAATCAGGCGTATCGGCGACTAAGACAGCAGGCCGAGTCTCTTTTACTCAACGGCTCCGTCATGGAACGAAGAAACGCCCTTTTTCTCGAAAAAGGAATATATTTTACTTGCAGGACAGTTGTAAATTTTCCGGGAAAGTACATTAGCCTGGAATATTATAACATATATGTTTAAAAAAAAATAATGTTCGAAACCAATAAAAAGCGTAATTTTTAGGTCATATGACCAAGCTTTTCATCATTAAAATAACAAAAGTAAAATGAACCAATGAAAAGTTTTATTAACAAGTCACATGACCTGTTATGCTTACGTTACGCGCTGCGCGCCGCGCCCCGGATCACTTCCGGGTGCGCTAACGCGGCGTGTCATATAACGCATTACGCGACAACGTAGGTCAAGAATATAGTCAAAATGTCTCCACCAACCAGCGTTCGGAACACAACCCCTTTCAGCAGTCCAAAAAGTTCTGTTAAATGACAACAGAGGGGACAGGCAACAAGAACCATCAGTCAAAGAGGGGAGTGCAAGTTCTTCTCTACCGGGTCATGTTGGGGCTCTACCGGAACTGATCGAATTGGTAGTCTACAGTGTTTCTGGATGTTTCAGACTAAAGCTGGCGTCAGCATGAGAGCACTACCATCTCGTAGCTCCGTCGTGGCCATTCCACGAGCAGACATGGCAGCCGCTCCCCACCAGAAGCCTGCGGGAGTCGGGGGCCCCCAAGACTTTTGTAGAATCTTCACGGCTGAGGGGACGCTTTCGAGAATGGGACCCAAGCCCTATCAGGGAAGAGTCCGAGTTCCAAGGTGTCCCAGGGCCATTTTAGTGGACCAGGCCCAAAACCAAAGAGCCGGCCGCCATTTTGAGAGTCCTGTGGCAGTCGCCTATCGCTGCACCGCAAGAGCGGGAGCAACTTAACTACATGGTGAGCGAGACGCTGTAGTCGCAAGAGCGGGCGGTAAACAGCTGAATGGCGGAAGAGGCACAGTGTAGCAAAAGCGGGCGGAATAGCAACTAAAACGGTAAAGGGGCGCCCCACTACAGCGTGTCTTCAGGTCAAACGGATTGTGGGACAAAGTCCAGAATAGAAGAGTCATCAAAAGGCAAAAAGTTCCGCCGGACCCCGGGAGCCGGCCGCCTATGTCGGGGGCGATCTCAGGCTACACCAGTGCTATAAGACTTGGGGAGGGGGTCGGAGCCAAGCGTCTTCTCCAAGTCCGTGCCATCACACCGCCCCTCGGGGGCCTCCGTCAAGCGGTTTAGGGAGGTACCATATAACATTGTTTTCAAATGCAGTCAGGTCCACAAACGACCCTCACTTACTTTGAGAATAGTGAAGCTGCAGTAGGTGGAAATAAGCTTCAGACAGTCTTACAAGCACTGCTTTTGTAAACATTTTTTGATTTTTTTGTATTTTTGCACAGTATTATATATTTTTTTGTTTTTGATGGAGGGGAACCAACAAAGCACAGGCATTGAAAAAGGCTCAAACTCAGAACTCTGAACTATGGCACCCAACATCCAGGACTTGCCATCCGGATCTTGGCGCCTTGTGCTGCTTCCGACCTATTCACACATCGGTCCACTACTGACATCATCTCATAAACCAACGTAATGTAAATAGTTATTTAATAAAATGTTTTACCCTGTTACTTTGCTGGTGTGTTGTCTATATTTTTAATATTTGCATAGGGTTTGTCGTTATTTTGGGCGGGGTGGGTGACGGAGCCGAGCTGTCTTGCAGCCCTCATGGTGTGGCGCTCAGTTCATCTCAATATTTTCGTATTTCTCATGAAGGGTTGTTCCTAATGTTTCTATTTTAGCGAGGTCAAAAAGAGATCCAATTAGTGGCCTACTGATTTTGCTCGATTACTTTTATTTTTTTACACGATTTTTCACGATTTTTCACTATCTGCAAAGACTAAACAGAGTATTGCGACTTTGTGCTTGTTTGTAAATAGAGAATGAACCAAAGAGAATCAATTGTAAAACAGTAAATGCTTGGATAACAATCAATCAAATGGAGAGACAAGCAGGCACGACGGATTACAACGGGGGTAAAGGCCTGCGTTAACTACTCTTCACTATCTGCAAAGAGAGAGTACTACTAAGAGAAAAGAGGGGAGGGGGGCAGCGTTCAAAGCACATCAGCGTGCATAAACACGAAAAAGTTTTTACCTATCACGTACTTGACATTTTACAGCTTTTGATATTTGCTATTAAAAAACCAATGAAATTCACTGAAAAAACCATAGGTTATAGGCCATATATAGTTAGGAATTTGCATTTACAAAACCTTGAAAATTCACTGAAAAAACCATTGGTTATAGACCATATATAGTTAGGAATTAGCCTTTTCAAAACCTTATTTTACTCACACAAAACCATTGAAATTTCATATATAGTTAGTTCCACTAACTATATATCGCGCACCCGCAATCCACTGCTGATGATGTCACATATTACATCATTCATGACATGGTTAGTGACATCACTGATGACATCACTGATGACATCTCAAATGACATCACTGATGACATCTCAAATGACATCACTGATGACATCTCAAATGACATCACTGATAAAATCACTGATAACATCTCATTTGACATGACTGATCACATCACTGATGATATCATTCATGTGATAATACCATGAACCTCTTCAGACTCTAATATAACCTTAGATACAATCAGTGTAAACAGATAGTCACAGACTGTCACTCATCCATGGAGTTACTCACACACCTAGTCAGTTATGCAAAAAATCAATCACACCTCCATTTTCTCAACTATACAGTTATACACACCTTACTTATTCAAACATATACTAACACATATTTACTTTACTCTCTTATACAATCCCTGATACATGTTCACAATGATCCATACAGCCACTCACACATTCACTGGCTCTTATGCACAGTTATTTATATATGTCAACTCTCACATGTACTGTGTTTTACATATGTACTTACTTTGACATGTAGCACTGAGATATCCATTCACTCACTAATACACTCATGCACAGTCAACCGCCCATACAGCTGTTTCCACATGCACTTTTGAACCCATACATATAGTGAATCAACTACTCACACATCTATGTACAGAGTCACACACCTCCCAGCCACCCATACACACACACTCAGTTTCCCATACAAATACTTGGACAACCAATGAATAACCCATACAGTTACTCATATAGCTACTGATCAACATATGCAGCAGTTTGTAGAACAACAGATATAATGATGCACAAATTAAAACAGTTTAGTCACTAACCCATGCACTCAGTGAGACACATTTAATCACTCACTCATACAGTCAGTCATGCACCTACTAAATCCTTCATCCAGACACTTATACATCCACTCATTCTTCAATATGTAAGACATATTTTAACTTTACAGAAACATACAGTCACTGGATGTTGTCATCAGTGATGTCATCAGTGATGTCATTTGCGATGTCATCAGTGATGTCATCAGTGATGTCACTAACCATGTCATGAACGATGTAATATGTGACATCATCAGCAGTGGATTGCGGGTGCGCGATATATAGTTAGTGGAACTAACTATATATGAAATTTCAATGGTTTTGTGTGAGTAAAATAAGGTTTTGAAAAGGCTAATTCCTAACTATATATGGTCTATAACCAATGGTTTTTTCAGTGAATATATATATATATATATATTACATGGAATCTTCTAGCTCTCTGGTTCCCTTCTGGCAGGAGTCACGGCACAGCAGCAGGTGTGTTTTCAAAAGTTTTATTTTTCACACACCATGTGTAAGATTACGTGCAAGATAGGACGGCCTACGCGTTTCGACTTCTGCAGCCTCCCACTGGACCATAGAGTCCCTGATGTCTAGACCTTCTTAAAATACTTAGTGAGCGTGCCCTTTTTCCCTTTCTATTGCTCCTCTAGACAGTCAACCTTGATTACAGATTACGGCCAAAAGGTAGGCACCGTTTTCTTGAGGGAAAAGATTCTAACTCAAATTTCAAATAATATTCACAGTAAAGCACACATATATAATCATGATTGAGTTTGAATTAAATCATACTGCAGCATGCATTTTTACTCTAATTCGAGTTATTACATTCATAGTCAAGTACTTATTGATCACCATTTCAAATTGAAGTAATTAGCTATTGTCCATTCTATCACTTCTTTTACTCTTTCGACAGTTGATAAGTTAGTTTTTCCATTGTCAGTCCCACTATGTACACTATTTGCAATCATTTACAGATAACTTCCCAAATTCTCAATCCATTAATGTACTTTTCGCAACTCATTTTTTATATATATATGTATATATTTCTCCTGTACTTCCTAGTGCGATCTCATTATATTAGTCACTTATTCATTTCTGTAAAGTACCAAGATCCGTTCTCCAGTGATGTACTTCCAAATTATTCTATTGTGAGGAATTTAATTCCTCATTCGTATGTACATTATTTGCAGATTTCATGGTATAACACTTATATGAATTGAGTTATTCTTTTATATTTGTCTTTTATGGGTGCATAGTTTATGATGGTTAAAAGAGAAACTAATAATGTCGATTTTTGCGATCTATTGTTCTTGCAGCTGTTATGTTTCATTACCACTCAAGTTTGATGGGTTGGTTAAGTCACTCTTTTCTGAGATATTTACACCTATATACATTAAGCTAATTGATATTGGAGATCCATGTCTCACTTTTCTGAATTATTCATTTACATAGTCTTATAGTCTATTTACAGATGTACCTGCAGTTCTGCATCTTGGTTATGCCCTTAAGGGTCTCAGTTTCCATTCCCAGGATCATCCTTGAATCCAGTTTGCGAAGTTGCATAGTGCAATCACCCCCTCGTTGTGATTGTTTACTGATCTTTATCCCTGAGTATTGTAATTGGCTACAATCACTTAGATGGTGTTCCTCAAAGTGTTTTGCCATCGGGTAATTGGGGTCCTTGTTCATAATCGCACGTAGGTGTTGTAGTATCCTTAGTTTCAATTTATTGATGGTACTTCCTATGTAAGACTTCACACACGGGCATGAAAACCTGTAGACTGCATATTTCGATTCACATGTAATGTGATCCACAATTTTTTCAGACCTGACATTCTGCAATTTTTTACTCTGTAATTTGAGACCGTTTTCACAGGCCTTGCACTTTGCGCACTTCCAAAATCCAGGAGTGGTTAGCCAAGATGATTGAACTGGTGGTTTAATCTCCAAATGACTTTTGGTTAGGATATCTCGTAGTGAGGATGTTTTCCTGTATGTGACACTTGGAAATGATGTTCAATTCTCCTTTAAGGTTTCATCCAGTAATAGAATCTTCCAATGTTTCTTTAGTGCCCTCCTCAGATCATCACTTTGATTGTGGAAGTCCATGATTAGGCGAGTTTTTTCCATTTTCTCTCCTGATCCATATTTCATTTCTTTTGTTGTGTTAATTGCTGGTGTTAGGAGATCTGTTCTCTCTTTCAAATTCATTCTTAATTTCGCTGTCTCAACCACTTCAATTGGGTACCCCCTTTCCAGAATACGATCACTCATTCTTTCAATTTCCTGTTTCAGGTCCCCATCTTCAGAGCAATTTCATTTAGCTCTTAACATCTGGCCATAGGCTATACTCCACTTCAATTTTGCTGGATGTCCACTATTGGCATGGAGGATGCTATTACATGAAGTTGGTTTTCTATGTATCTTGCTGCATAGTTGATTGTTCAAAATGAAGATTTCTACATCTAAAAAAAACAAATTAGTTTCACTTATGGATGACGTAAATATATATATATATATATGTATCCTTTGGAGCTGCCTGAGTACCACCACCAGTGCTCCTGAACAAAGGGTGCGTCGTCGATTCGGACCACCCAAGCAAGGTCTGCTTAATTTCCTCCGTTCCCTCTGCTACAAGGATGACAACACAGTGTACAGATGAAAAAAAATGTTTATTTGCTGGTCACTAGTGGATGCATTTTGGCTGCCCAGCAGCCTTTTTTACCAACAAGGAAGTACATTTTCAATCACTTTTTAAACATATTTTTTGCCACGTGTCACGCAAAAACTTCTGTGAAATTACTAGTGAAGACAGACTGGCAGGGTTTTGTGCTATATCATAAAACCATTACTAAATCACAGTGATTTTATCACAATTTGATTAAAATCCTGACAAAAAAAATGTATCTTGAATATTGATATGATACCACAATAGTTGCATTTGGGAGCAAGACTGGTCATCCACATAATTTTGACAGTCTTAATAGACTTAAACATTCATCAAAGTCTCCTTCTGTGCTCCGTTTTTAGTCACTTACAATTTCACCCAAGTGGGCAAATGATCAACATGGTTGTTGCCAACTCCTAATTAAAATTTAGCTCAAGTGGGCACATTAGTCAGTATTCATTATCATGCACAAACTGTCTTTTAAAAAGTGCTAAGTGCAATTGTGTAATAAACAAACAACTCCTCACCGCTCGTTAATCCACCTTACGCCGTGAGGGCAACGGCTGTAGTCCCGTCCAGCGGACTACGGACTACACTACCTAGCAGCCCCAGGGAGGTCGCAGTCCCGTGACGCTCCCAACGCGCCCGGAGGGGCCATAAGATCTCTGAGCGCCGAGCGCTCTTGGGGGTCACTTACCGGTGCTCTGAACATGCCGTGAGGGAAACGGCACCAGTTCTTAAACAGCTCCCAACTGCTCGTCAATCCACCTTAAGCTGTAGGGGCAACGGCTGTAGTCCCGTGACTCTCCCAACGCACCTGGAGGCGCCATAAGATCTCTGAACGCCTACCGCCCACGGGACGCTCGCGGGCAGTGCCGGGCGAAGCCTGGGCAAAGGGAGGGCAGTCTGTGGCAGTCTGAGGCAGAACGAGGCTGGACTGGGCCACAGACATTGGTCGTTAACGAGGCCCCCATTCTTCATACCGTGAGACTTTGTATTGTAACTTGTTTGTGCATATCATTTTGTGCTTCTTTTAAAGTTTCGTGCCATTAGGAAGTGGCATACTTTTTTAACGTGTGAAATTCATGGTAGCTTTGGGTTCTTAATTTTCGTATTTGTTTGGTTTTATTTAGCCTAGTAGTCATGTCTAAACAAAAGGCTGCGAAAACTCCACCAGTGCTGGCCACCTTGGATAATTACTTAGTCAAGGTTGTCAATAAAATTAACTATGAAAGGCGATTATCGCTAGGATTAAGTAGTCCCCTATTGTCCCCTACCCTGCTCGCTCCCACTGCCTCACCAGCGCAAGATGATAGCTGTAACCCTTACAACTTGGATGTATCAGACAACAAAATGCCTGAGCAGTCAACGTCCACCCAAGTGTTAGACGACTCAATTGATACCATGGCACAGCACTCTCCGACCCCTGTTCCTAGAGTGGTTAGAGTGTGCAGGAAAGCTCAATCTAAACGTGGGGGAACCCGTACTATTAGAAAAAGAGCAGTTACTCCCCCCAAAAATATAGCCGAGGATGAGGATACCATGGCCAAAGACGGCGCTGTAAAATTGGATACTGAGCAATTTAATCTCCTAGTTAGTATCCTTGATTCCAAGATAAAGGGCATTATTAAACTCCTAGTGGCCAAACTTGATCGGATGTCTGCGGAGGTAATTAGATTAGGAGGTCTTCTGGACAAGTATACGAATCAGGCGAGCAGCTCAATGGCTCCTACTGAGAGTAGTAGCGTCAGCCAAGATTCCCTCCCTGCGGGGGCGTCGCGTGTTAGTGAGACTGTTATACAGAACCCTCCCCCAACAGTCTCCCAAGATAAACAGGCTGTAACACCAGCTGAGAGTAGGGGGGGGTGGACTGAAGTAAAGAGAAGACGTTTTATTAACCTCCCCCCTGATTGTGCACCGTATGTGGTGGTTTTAACTAATGTACCTCCCACTGAAAGCAATATGAGCCACCAGGAATCACACGAATCTTTAAAAAACAAGACGGTCTCTTGGTTGCATAGACAATGTGGTTTTCCAACTGCATTTTCAGATCAAGTATTAACTACCAGAAGGGTTAATTGGATAGAGAATTCTAAGAAGAGTTGTAGGGGTGACTGTGTCATTGTAAATTTTAAACATCCACAACATGCCGCTACCGTACTGCTTAGAGCGCCCTATTTACCAACCTCTGACAATAATGTGTGTGCCCGCTCACTTGGCTTCTTTTACAGCCACCTTAATACTACCCGATATGATAGTAAAAGAAGCAGACCCTATCCACCCATCCACAGGCCATTTCCTGATATTACTATGCAAAACCGATTTCAGGCTTTAAATTCTCTGGATGCAAATGACTGACTCAAACAGGACGGTCAGCCCCAACCCCATGTGACCCCTAGTTTCCATACGGATGATATAGACGATAATAATGTGGTACTTGAGCCAAAAATCACTCCTGAGTTAAACTTGGTGGAAGATTTAAATGTGACCATGGAGTGTGGGGGCTCAAGTAATGGAAACCAGAATGAGGGTGAGGGCCTAAATAGTTGTATGATGTTGGATAGCGCTGGAACAGGGGGTAAAGGGATTACGATTGTTAGTTGGAATGTGGCAGGATTAACATCTAAGGGGAATGTCTTATGTTGGTCAAACCTTATTAATACCTACGACATTCTCTGTTTTCAGGAAACATGGTGCAGGGAAGAGGTTAGTTATGCAGGATTTGTGTCCTATAACCTCCGGCGCAGGGTGTGGGACTGGGAAGAGCTAAAGGTGGTCTACTGATACTAATATCTATTCTTCGCCCAATTGTAGTAAAAAAGTATATAACTGTGGGAGATCATGTGCATATACTTTGGCTTATCGAGGATAAAGGTCGTAATATCTTATTGATTAATTATTATAATAATATCTTCGATACCAGCAGGGCGAAAGTAGTAACAGATCTGGCAAGCGCCATTGAAAATGTATGTTTAGAAGCGAATATTGCATTTGATTTTATTTGGGTAGGGGATTTTAATATTACTTTATGCAAATTGTCATCACTAAAGGTCTGTGGGTTCACAAATAATGCCGGATAGGATGACCTGCATTTCGGACATAACAGCTATGGGGAAGCGTTACATAAACTCATGGGCTGCTATGACCTGGAAATCTTGGATTATATCAAAGATATAAATGGTCTATCTATTCCTACTTTTAAAAATCGGATCCTAGTTCAGTTATTGATCATGTGATTGTTTCTTATAATATTATCTCTTGCTGTGCCCCCCCTAAAATTGATGTTACTTCATTAAGTGACCACAATTGTATAATCCTGGACACTACTTTTTGGGCTGGTAGTTCAGTTAAAGTAGGGACCACAATCACTAATGTAGAACCTCACAGGCCCAATGGTGTTAGACTAAGATGGGTAGGAGATAGGGCCCATGAGTTGATCAGTTCTATTGTCAAGGAGAGCTTGGTGGACATTGTTTTCATCCTCGAAAATAGGGCTGATCACGAGAAGATTTTATTCTCTTTTAATGGTATTAATAATTCTATTGATGCCAGGTTCACCAGACGTAGCAGCGGACAGCGTAGAAACGGACCAAGTTAGTTCGATCATCACTGTACCGCTTCATTAACTGACCTAAAACAGGCGCTAGCAAAAAAGCCCAGGGATATTAATTTAATTATTAAATTAAGATTGGAATATAAATGTGCACTAAAACAGAGGAAGAGCGAGTTACAGCAGCAGGCCTGGGACTCTCTCAATCAAGCAGCGGAGTTATCGAATAGTACTTTGTTTTGGGCCACGGTTAACTCTACTTTTCTTAAAGATGAAAAGACTCCCTAGTTAACCTCTAATGTACTGAGTGATGGATGGATCGCTCATTTCTATATCTTTGATTCTAATAGAATTGTAGAAACGTATCCTAATAGGTGGGCTGTCTTGCCGTTGGATATTTCGGTAAGAGAGGTAGAATGTGGCATTCGTGCAAGTAAGGGAGGGAAAGCCCAGGGCCCGGATGGGGTGCCTATCGATGTATATAAAGCAGCACCTGAGATGTGGGGACCTCTTTTGGGCACTGTCTTTAATGCAGCTGTGTGTACTGAGACCCCTGCAACCTGGGGAGAATCTATTATAGTGCTGATTTATAAAAAGGGAAGTAGGTCTGATGCTAAAAACTATCGCCCCATTTCACTTCTTGACTCCTCAGTCAAGATCATGAGTAGAGTCATGTTTGTTAGATTGGAGGAATGGGTCGAGCAGGAGGGCATTCTGGCTGATAGCCAGTACGGATTTAGGAAGGGCCCGGGTTTACACTCGATCAGTGCATCAACCTTGATTTATTGATCAGGAAATATACTGAAGCTAAACCTGGCTCACTCTACCTCTGCTTTGCAGACCTAAGTAGTGCTTTTGACATGGTAGACCATTCTATCTTATGGCCAACTTTTTTGCAGTTAGGAGCACCTGTTGGCATAATCTTCTTTCTCGCCAGGTTATATGAGAAATTGCAAACATGTGTGCGCTTTGGAACCAGAGGAGAATGCACCCCAAAATTTAGAGTTAAAAGAGGGATCAGGCAGGGCTGCGTTTTGGCCACCCTCCTTTTTATAATATTTATTAATGGAATTGATGCTATTCTAAAAAAGGTTAATGCAGACGCCCCCCAGATTAAAGGTGCCCCGGTGCCGGTATTATTGTATGCCGATGAGGCTGTTTTGCTTTCCAGAACCACCGTGGGATTACAGCGATTGATTGACAGTTTTTCTCCTTTATTAAGGATAGAAAATTAGTCATTAACAAAGGGAAAACACACACAATGACCTGTGGGGCCAAAAGCAAATTTTTAAATGCCTTTTTTATTGACAGTAAAAAGGTGCAGCAGGTTGACAAATTTTGTTACCTCGGTATAACCTTCTCCAAAGACAGGAAATGGACCAACAAATTTAATAATATCCGGAATAAAATGGCAAAAAATGCCCATGGAGTTTTCAGATTTGCTGCGAAGGTTGGGGACGGACGCACCAGGGATATGCTTAAGATTTATCAGGCAAGATGTGTTGCCATAGCATTGTATGGGGCGGGTGTATGGGGCCACAGATGCGATTATAATCTGCAGCGGGAGGAAAATTCTTTCCTAAAAAAGCTCCTGTCTTTTCCAACCTCCGCCCCAACCGAACTAATCCATTGAGAATTAGATACCAATTATTTAATTGATCTGTTATCCCTAAGGCTACTTATGATCTGGCGCTCTATTTGGCTTAAGGATGAGAAGTTTTTAAGCAGGTCCATAATCGACGATTGCTTATTACTGGATAAACATCTAAAGATAGCCTGGGTAAAATATGTTGTTGTTTGCTTCTCAGATATATTTGATTTAAATATTTTATCTGAACCAAGTGCAGCATCTAGGATACCTAAAGCTGAGTTGAAAAGCAAATTCATGGCATTTAGGGAGAGGAAGCGGGCAGTAGCCTAAAGATCTTTATCCACTGTCATGTTTTATAATAGATATAGTTTTGTAGAAGGATTTCCTTTTTATTTAACCATGGTGACAAGGCCTTCACATAAGTTTGTGCTTACTAGACTAAGGTTTGGTATGGCACATCATTTAGTGGCTCATCCGGATATCAAAAAACACCCGATTTGGCCATGCATGTGTGATGGCGTTTCTATTCAGAGCACTTTGCACTTTTTGCTGTTTTGTAAACTGTACATGAACTTTCGTACTACCTTTCTGAAACCTATGTTTGTAAAATATGGTGTACGTACAGTTAAGCAGGCTATGAATTTAATTTTTAACCTGCAATCTGCAGATATTTGTTTTTATACTGCAACCTTTTTAAATTACTGCATTAATTCCAGGAAAAGTATGTGTTTTATTGAATTATGTCTGTTAAATCTACTTGTACAATTTCTCTATGAATGGTTTTATCTGTTATTTTTATTAGTTTTTTTAATGTTGTTTTCCCTTGTGCTTTTATGGTCATTTTATATGTACCGAATAAAGCTTCATGAATTGAATTGCCTAGAATAGGATTGTTACATTCAATATGCCACTGCTTATTTAAGATGTTTCTTAAAATACTATGCTGCTTGATATATGTAGTTATTATTCTGCACTGATCTTTGTGCTCTTTTCACGTTTTTCCTTTGCTTTGCTCTTACCAGATTGAATTTATTCCCTGGTTCTTTTGCTTCCTTTTAAGACTGCTGACTCAATGCTCTCATCTGAGTACCCTCTGACTTTAAATCTGTTTTTCAGGCACAATATCTCATTACTCATATGTTCCTGGTTGCTACAGTTTCTCCTTGTTCTCAAGCATTCCCATAAAGTATCCTTCTGAATAGGTTTTTAGGATAGAAGCTAGTTGCATGAAGCAATGTATTCCCTGCTGTCGTCTTTCTATAAAGGTTTGTTTGAAGCTCCCCCTCATTAATATATACTGAAAGGTCTATAAAGTTGACGCTTCTGTCACTGATGTTACTTGTATACTTAAGATTAAGATTGTTAGCTTGAATTTTCTTAATCAATTCTTTTTCTTGCCTTTCTGTACCTTTCTACACCACAAACAAGTTGTCAAAAAGCGACTCCAATGCATGATGTTATTTTGCCATTTGTCCTGGTACATTGTGTGGACCACCTGCTCCTCCCACCAGCCCATATGCAAATTTGCATAGCTGGGGGCAAAGCAGGTGCCCATTGCTGGACCGATTATTTGATGGAAGAGTTCTCTATTGAATAAAAAATAGTTATTGGTAAGGTATTTCTCTATTATTTGTAGAAGCATATGCATGTATGCACAGAATGTAAACAGTCTACCACCTAGAAAGTGTTTTATTGCATGCAAGCCATCCTCATGTTTACTACTCGTATAGAGCATAGTCACCTTTATTGTAATTAATAGGAAGTCTTTTTCCCTTTGCAGATCATATATCCTTTGAAGAAAATCTCCTGTATACTGTATATAGGATGGAAGAGTCTTCACCAACTTACAAAGAAAAGAGTCAACATATGTCAATGTGTTCTCCAGAGCGCTCCCAATTGCAGAAATTATGGGGCGCCCTGGCGGATTCAGCACATCCTTATGTACCTAGGTTATTAAATAAAGTACAGGTTTTATTCGACTTGTTATTTTTAAAAACGTAAATTTATCATGGCTGATCAAGCTTTCATCATACCATTTCTGTAGCTCTATATTGTAGTTTTGGTGACTTTCTAGCATTGTATCTTCTGTGATCCTAACATAGTTTGAGCTGTTGTTCAATTGATTAAAGGCTTCAGTTAGAGGTGAACAATGGCAAACGCACGCCCGAAACTTGTACGGACTTTGGTGAGATCCAAGCTGTGTCAAGTGATGTTGCCGCTCTGCTACCCACGGAAATAAAAGGAATTGACACAATGACGTGTGGCGGTTTCAATTTTAGATGCTTTTTCATTTGGAGATAAATATAAATTCACTGAAAGAAACATAGGTTTTGTAGTGTAGTTCCTAGTTTCCCACTAGGCCCTGCGCATTGGAATAACATAAACAGTAGTATCGACGTGGAACTGCGGATATTCCAGGCCTCCACTGACTATGCTAAACTTAATTGGGTTGTGTTACCAACTAGCTCAGAGGTCACTGGAAACTTTCTTCTCTGCATAGGAAGTGATCAGCTTCCTTGGCACAGACAAGAAGGGATTCAGCTTTCCAACAACCGTGCAACATGACAACTTTGCTCCTCAGATCAAGAGTCGATCTCTAGGGTCGTGTGAAACAATAGACATAGATTTCACTCAGTCAGTCTAGTGCAGTTTACTTTCACAGTATGTAGAGAATAGAGAGACGGGCGTGTATCAATAAAGGTTAACATTTATTGAACAGTCTTTCTTCTCATACAAGAGAAATGTATTGCCACAATTGCAATAACTGTTATTATAAAAAGTACGTACAGTAAGATAAGAATAGCGAAATAGAACTGTAAAAGCATTGATATGGTTTCTTAGCCATACAATGGTTTAAAAGTAATAAAACATATATACAGTCATATATACATTAGGCTAACATACTCAACTGGTGCTTCTAACTACGCCTACCCCAGTGTGCCTGACCTAAGCCTAACACGTGAGAAGGGGGAGTAAGTAAGTAGCTTTAGTTAAGTTGGTTTTGCCAAGGTTTGTTTCAAGAATTCTCGTCTAAGGGTTTAGTCAACACCATACCTCTGAATAGAATGATGGAGGATTGGTATCTCCTTCAGGGGTCTCTCTCGATATCCCAGTCACCTGCGAGGGTAAACTGGAAGCGCCGGGACTGGATTTCTCTGCACGAGAAAGGCAGCGGCTTCTCTCAGCGCGTCGAGGAAGGAGGGGTGACAGCGTCCGCGGGCAGCTGGGCTGATGTCTTCGCAGAGGACGGCTGCACGGCTCCTCAAGCGTACTGCACCATAGGTCGCGCTGTAGCGGCGATAATGGTAATCAGTAGCTTCACCACCACAGGATAGCAGGCTGCAGCGACAGAGTGCTAGTTTTTACCAACACGGGGTCATGCAGGCAGCTGGCATCAGCAACATGTTCGCTCATTGCTTAAGGCAACGTTGGTAATATTTATACCTGACAGGTGCCGGGTTTGACGCAAGTTTGCTGGACATAAGACGTCAATTAAAGATGTCACTAGGAAGTGATAGTTATCAGTTGCTCATTAGAGTTCCATTACTAATCAAAACATAGCAAGCGGGGATTTCCAGGTTTGCTAAGTTTTTATCTTGTTGAAGAACTCGGAGTGTTATCTAGGAATATCAGATAGTGACTGCTGCTCTGTCATTGCACTAATTGGTCGCAAAGGAAGTAGCAGAGAGTCATGCTGGAATGTGGCTCTGTGGCTCTGCTCGTGTGAGGCCAGAGATGACTTTTCAGAAAATCGCACTTGAACGGTTATGCCAATATAGGGAATAAATGGATTTATAGCCGAATAGGGGCATAAGGTCACAGTATCGATCAGGAACCTAGATAAGCACATGACACCCACTCCACGAATTCATGTCCATCAAAATTACTAAAACTAAGCAATTAGATGCATGTGTAACATGGTGTAACATTGCCCACCCCAAAATACATAAATGCATTCGAAATAGGCGTACTTGTAATACATGGAATTTAGGTACTGTACGTTTTTTAAAAGCATAGTAATTCATTCAGAAATTATTGCATATGAAATCAATGAACGATTATGCATAAAGAATTACACATGAAGTATCTCTGACAGAAGAAATGCGAGATAAATCATCACATAAAAAATGCATTGTAATAATATGTGTGCTAGAGGCTGGTGTTATGTTGTTATGTCTCTAGATGTGTTTTTAGAAATAGAAGTGTGAAGCTTCTGTTCTCTAAGAATAGTTTTTACGTTAAGCAAAGAATTGTTCGTGCCAAAAGGAGAGGGTCAATATTTCTTAAAAAATTGTCCAATTCAAAGAAAAAATCAGTTTACCAAAGCTCCTGGCAGTTTTATGTTGATCAAAACTGAAGGCCGAATTCAGAGTTCATGGGAACGCTGTGTGTCGGAAAGCTTCTCAAAAGTTATTGTTTCTCTGTGGGTGAGAACATCGTATCAGACAGGCTCGCAAAGAATTGGTCTACAAAATCAGGTGATAGTTCAACCAAATTAGATAGCGCTGAAACTTGGCAGGTGTGAGAATGATTGCTGTCATCGAAGACAGGACCAGCCCTGCTCACAGAACGTTGTACCTGGATGATGTTGCTTTTGTCACTCGCTCCACTGTTACCACTTGGCTGTAGTACAGGAGTCTCCACGAATGCCGTCATCAGGATTGGTAGCCGCTGGGGACAACACAATGCGTGAGCCGTTATTGGACTTAGCAAAGTATCGACGTCCATTGGTACTGCTGATGGAAGTGAAAGACAGATGTCCAACACGCATTCATCGCCGCAAAGCATACACCGTAGCACAGGTAAAATGCAATTTTGCCATATTGGTCTGAATGAAAGGAACCAGGTCATGTTTAGATCTCTCAGCCTGGCCAATCCGAGGACGTTAGTTATCCTGTCCCTGTAGCGCATTGCTAGGATTGTCTCTTCCATTCCCATGGGAGCTATGTCTGAGCCGAGGCTTGCCATATCGCAGCAGAATGGTCAAAAATAGGATCCCTGCGATGAGTCCCAAAAATAGTGGTATGCCGCCAAAGATGGAGTGCACAAAATTAGGAAAGATTCCCAAAATTGCCTGGAAGGGTGTTAGCAGTCCCGTAAAGACTGTCTTAAATATGCCTGGGATGCTTGTAGCACTAGACATGTTAAGGAGTTGGTCGAGCATTTCTACGAAATGCACGGGGCAATTTGTTGATAAAAGGTCATGGACCTCAGTAGCCGT
The DNA here is from genome assembly GCF_964263255.1 of Lissotriton vulgaris. Lineage (NCBI taxonomy): Eukaryota > Metazoa > Chordata > Amphibia > Caudata > Salamandridae > Lissotriton > Lissotriton vulgaris. The sequence continues at coordinate 909,818,319 of NC_141698.1, forward strand.
CCTTGCGACTAGAAGATCATACGTCTCTTTAGATGACGTTATAGGCACTGTTGTCTGTAAAAGCACAGATTTCATTTTGCTTAATGTATCAATTCGTATAGAATAGAGATTCAGACGAGGCCAGAGGGGAGTTACTATGTCTGGAGGCCCGCTCGGAAACAATGCTTGCATACAACATTTGACCATGGACGTTACTTGTATTAGATAACTTTTCCCTGGCGTCAGGCCACAACATCTGTGATCCGTTCTAAGAATGTAACTCCCGTTTGCGAGTTGCATAAAGAAGGGCTCTATCTGAGTTGCAGGTGTGACTAGCTGGTGGCATGAAAGGTTGTTAGAATTTCCATCACATGCTCCGTGTAAATTAATACCCTGACACAAAAGTATACCGCTTAGTGAGTGTTTACAGTTGTCACCACTAAGAAATACATTTTTGTCGCTGTCACTATAGCAAGAATGAGTGTATGGTAATTTCCATTCGGATTTTACATATCCCTTACCCAATTGTTCATATTGGCCAGCAGGTATGTACTCAAGGCACTTTTTAAATCGGAAAGTTGTTATCGGAATTGTGATAATTCCGTGTATTATCCATTCAATGACAGGACTCTCTGACATTGTCAATGATAATCTCTCGAGTTTTTCGATGCTCAGGATTGTATAGTCTGCTCCTTTCTGTGCCAAACTGATCTGTTTATCAGTAAGGTTAAAACTGGAAAATAATGACGTTGTGTTGATTAAACGCCAAGGCACATAGCCTGAACGAAGATTTTGCAGCGTCCAGCCTAATTCTATAATAGAGCGTAATTGAGACTGGCCATGTTGTAACATTAGCAAATCTCTGTCTATCACATCAAAGGCAGAGGATACAATATTGTCCAAAGAATATATTCTGGAAGACAGAGTCATTAACCCATTGTCTACCACAGAAAGTGATTTCTCCAAATTAATACGATCAATTTCTCGTATTTTTTCAGCAGTTTCAATTTGCTTTACTTTCCAAGCCTCGTTGTAAGCAGCATAGATACTGGTCGCTATGAAACGCTTTTGACGCTGTTTGCGTGGTCCAAGAATGAAATCGCGCAAATCAGCACCATCTTTTAATAAAGACAAGTGTTGCTTAATTTCAGCCAGTGTGGATGTAGTTAGCCATTCTAGGCAGAGTTTCCCTACACTGTATGTGGTTATAATTCCTGGATGTTGTCTCTGGGAATATCTCGAGTCTAATCTGGTCATTTTTAAACCCTGTGTTTTATTCAGGAATCTATCTTGACAGCTATTTGTGTCTGTAGGCCAGATTAACCACTTTTTCCAATCAGGATGTGTTCTGTTGAAATGTAAAATTTGTGACACGTCTAACTCAATATCAGCTGTTGCATTTTCAGGTATTGGCTTCGGTATAGACGGTGTTTTAAGGTCTTTGTTCTTAGCTAGGCCAAGACAAGATTTTTGGTGTACAGTGTCATTTAGAAATAACATTTGTTCTGGTATCATGCAGGTTCTAAATAGTGCTTCTATGCCTTGCACCTGCCAATCTTTTGTACCCCAAATTGATTTTGTTTCAATATTATTTTTCCAATAATCAAACCCAAATGTCATCATTTTGTCATAAAATGCTTCTGAATATATCAATTTAGAATTTGTCAGCATTGTTTTCATTCCTGTTTTATCTAACAGTTTATAATAAAACGTTTCTGCATCACTGGTGTTAAACCCTGAAAAATATTTGAATTTCTCAAAAAATGCTTTAGAACTGCTTTTAGGTGGTGTAGAACAATGTTCCCATTGATTATACATAAAAACATTTCTAGGCTGTGCAGATTTATGCAAGTAATGATCCCCATAGTGGGTGTAACAGAATAACTGCTCATAACTAGATGAACCTTGTAAATAATCATGATCTGTGAATCTAGCTGACATTACTAAATCAGACATCATGTCATTAATACTGTTAAAGTCCCAACCATCAGAGAATGTACTTGGTGTCACAAAGTCACTTAAGGAAACCTTTAGTTGATGAGGATACTTCAGGATTTCAACCGGACCATAGATCTAATAGTCTGTTTTCTCCCATACTACCCCACCATGTATTGGAATTGCTGTGACATTTACTGTTGACAGTTCTCTTTTCTTCACGTGGGATGATCTGTGTGGTTTCAGGACTAGGTTGATGTTCTGACTTGCTGTGTCCATTGTAATATATTTTCCTTCAATGAATTTTCCCAAACATAGTACCATGATGAGCCAAAGCAGGAGGAAAAATACACCTAGACCGAACCAGAACTCTAGCCAAGGGGAAATTAGGTAGATTTCCTTCAGTTGATGAAAGAGTTCCGTTGCTTTTTCTTTAAAAGACTTTTTTGTTTCTGGCATCACTTCGGGGTCGTTTAAATCTTCAGAGAAGTTGTCGAAGTTGATGAAATAACCAGAGGCAGTTCTGTCAATTGATGGGATTGTTCTTTCAATCTGTCTCTCGGTAGCACTTTCTGATGCCACATCATTGTAGACTGGTGTTGTTTCTTGACGAACTGTTTCAAGCTGTGTTTCAAGAGGCACGAGTTCCATGGCATTATTGCATAGTCCTTCATTGTGCACTGCAGGCTGATCGAATGTGATTAGTCTTTCAGTTTGAACCTCTTGGATTGTTGCAAGTTTGGGTATTCTGTTGTTTCTTGGGAGTCCACTGGGCCTACTGTTGATTATAGGCCACATGCTTGTGGTTTTACCAGATCGATAGACACGACTCTGTTCTCCTTTTTACCAGCAAGGGGCGGTAGCACAACTGATCTTGTTCCGGTGACTGCTAAGACAGGTACTGCTTTTCTGTAAGAAGGCCCAAATTCCTTCTTAACCGCGATCTTTTCTCTGACTAGATCCCCAATCTTCGGAATCCAGACAGGCCTTGCTGGGGCTGTTGCGGGTGGTGACTCGTCAGTGGTACTTGGCTGTTGCTTTAACTTTATGTTGCTTAATGATTTTCTTGTTTCATTCAGTTCCTGTAAAACAGCCAAACGGTCTTTTACATCAAACTGCGTTTTTTCTTCTTGTACCACTGACATCTGACTATCGAGGTCCTGAACGTTCATTCTAATTCCGAACAATAGTTCGTATGGGCTGAAACCTTTTAGAGAATTTCTTGGCATGTTGTTAAGACTAGTCTGGACACTTATTAAATGTTTGACCCACCCAGCGCCTGAACCTAATACCTTCGCTGTTATAGATTGCTTTATATCCCGGCTTTTTCTTTCTACCACACTTGTGCGACGGACAAGAATACCGCAACCCAATTCCCACGCTGGCCATGGCCTCCTTATAGGCTCGAGAGCTGAAAGCAGGACCCTGGTCAGAATGGAACGTGGTAATTGCGTATGTGCCGATAAAGACTCGCAAATCTTTTATAACCGTTCTAGCGTCAGCCGAGCGCTGGGGCCACATCCATATGAACCTCGTACAGGAATCCACTGCTACCATGATATATCTATAGTTACCGTCCCTTTGTAGAGGACCACAGTGGTCCAGGTAAACACATGCAAATGGTTTATCCGAGATGAGAAGGGGTGTCTGCGCTGGTCGTTTCACTGTTGATACTTTTATCCTTTGGCATATGTCGCATTCTAATACATACTTTTTAGTTTGTATTCTCAAGCGAGGCCAACAATATATCTGTTTTAATAGTGATACTGTTGCGGAAACGCCAGCGTGTGCAGAAGCAAGCCCTTCGTGTGCCGCTTTTATTAGTCCTAGTCTGTGTTCCTTGTTTGGAATTACTCTATCCCCCACTCCAGGGATTCGAGCAAAAGGAACATTATTTGTATCCGTTAAGTACAAGTACTTTTCAGGAAAGCCTTTTGGGAGTGTTTTCTTATCATTTTTTACTGACGCACTGACAGCTTGTAGAACATCGCTGTCTATTTTTGTTTGTGACCGAGTTATCGCAGCTACGGAAGCCGTTTGCACAGCTGCCTTCGCGGCTTCATCAGCCAATGAATTCCCTGCAACGTGAACGCCATCACGTTGATGACTCAGTGTATGTATCATGTGAGTCTTTTGTAGTTCTTTTTGTAAAAGAACTACCTGTTCCCAAAGCATTTTATGCTTTATTGTGCCCCCTTTTGCATCTTTGAAACCATTTTCCACCCAATTCTGCAAGTATTCATTATAAGATTGTACGCAATAAAAAGAATCGCACACTATTAGTGTGGGGAATTCGCGATCAGTATTTTCTAGCGCCATCTTAAATGCTACTAATTCAGCTCGTTGAGCCGAGCAATCTCCTAGAGATTGTGTTTTAGTGATCAATGGTCTAAATTTTCCTTTGTGCCAGCGACCTTTAACAATCGCGCACGCAGCACTGTAAGCTTGCTTACCCCCAACTGCGGGTTGTGCTGATCCGTCAGTATATATAATACTTCCGTATTCTTCGAGAGGCAGGATTTCAATTGGCAGAGGACATTCGTATTCATATTGTAAAAATTCCTGTGTTTTTAAGTTAGGATCAAATTCGTAAACTACGTCTGTTGCAGCAAGAGAATTAACCCACTGAATCCATCTCGGATGCAAAGCTTTAGCATTAGGAATGCTTGCTTTAGTTACCGCTTCTAAAGCCGGAATTGGTGTTACGATTATTATTCGTTTACCTTGTGCTAGGGGCCTTTCTTTCGCTACAGCAGTCTGAACCGCAGTTAGAATTTTCTCCGTTGAACTGAATTTTATTTCAGCCTTTGTGTACAAATGTGATTTGTAAGCTATTGGTACCTTTTCTCCCTCATTAGAGGTTAGGTACGTGAATCCGCATCTTCCTGGGATGACTCGGATTACAAGATCACGTGTGTTGTCACGTGTATCTAATTTTGTTTTTGCTAACATGTCTGTTTGCAGTGATCTCAAAATTTCTGTGTGTTTTTGAGTCCAATTGATTTGTTTTAAATCAGGTTTTATTAGTTCGTAGAGAGGTTTAACCCTCTCTGCGTAATTTAGTATGTAAGTTCTTCCGAAATTCAGAAAACCTAGTATTGATTGTAAATTCTTCAGCGTTTTTGGAGCTTGGAGTACAGCGCACTTCTCTAAGAAGTTGTCCGCTAGGCTTTTCCCTTCACTTGATAATTCGTACCCTAAAAACAGTACTGTCAGATGGGCAATTCGGGACTTTTTAAAGTTGAATTTGTAACCCTCTGCTGCGAACCCAAGTATAATGGTGTTCACTCTTTTCAAGTGAGTATCCAAGTCGTCGTCTGTGAGATAAATATCATCTACGTAAGATAATGCTTCATCATCATAGATTTGTAGTAACTCTGTTACCCTAGCTGAGAATAGTCCTGGGCTGTTCTTGAACCCCTGTGGGAGTCGACAGAATTTTTTCTGTGACCCAAATGCGGAGAAAGCGGTCAAATATCTGCTTTCTGGTGCAATGTTTTGACAAAAGAAACCATTAGAAATGTCTAATGTCGTTTTATATTTTTTCCTAACTATGTTATTCATTAGGGCTGCACTATGCGAGTTTTGTACTGCAAAAGTTTTGCAACACGTATTAAGATGTCTGTAGTCCAAAACTAGACGATATGAATTGTCTGGCTTGGAGACAGGAAACAAAGGATTGTTCATTTGAGAGGTGCATGTTTCAATCACCCCCTGGTACTCAAGTTGATCTAAGATCTCCCTGAGTTGTTTTTTAGCTTCTTGCTTTATGGGATACTGCCGTTGGGCAGTTGGTTCACTTTTTAGTTGGATTTTGTGAGGCGGTGAATCCTCATCCCATCCTACATGATTTTTATACAATGCAGGTGCCTGGGCTACTGCCCATTTCCTTGCATATGTGTATTTCTTATGAATCGGTATGTGATTCGAGAAGGCAGGCATAATCACTTCTTCGCCACGAGGGCACTCCCTGACAAACTCCGGGGGCCAATCTTTTTCAGCTAACAGAATATCATAGCCTTTTGAGAGCTTATCCCAAAATAGACCCTTAATTTTCCTAGTCTTATCACCCTCTATACGCAATGTTATTTCGTATATTTTATGGGGCTCGCTAAGTCTGGTGTCGGCAGTTTCAACTTGAATGTATTCATTCGTGTCCACTGTCTCCAGATGACTCATCAAGATCTTGCGCGCTATACTGATCTCTGCTGCACTGTCCAACATTGTCAATGCCCACTTCCCGTTTTTCAACTGTGTCCTCAGTATTCTCGGCATGGTTGATTACTCTAATACTGGCTACCTTCTTTTTCTGAAATTGAGATTTCTTATTTTGAGCAGGTTCCTTGTCTTTGGACTTGGTGTGCTCTCCTGGGTCTGATCGTCCTCTTCTTTCCGAATTCTGTGGAAGAGATCGAGAGGGACGTGTATCAATACTTTGATATCTATCAGGTCTTTTTATATTATCCCTATTTCTAAGGTTATATCTTTTCTCAGAGGGCTCCCGTTGGGGAGACTGGCGTTCTCGAGTCGGAGTTCTCTCCCTCCGTCGAGGAGACCTTCCTCTGGACTGGAAAACTTTTTCCTTGGGAGTGGATTGTTTATTTCCATCCCAGCTCTTTTTAGGAGTGTTTAAATTATTTTTAATAAATAATTTTTCAGGATTTTCGAGCAGTTGGGGCTTAACTGGTTTCCCACCCAAGCTGTCTCTACCTAATTCTTCATAGCATTTTTCTATGATTTTGGCAAGCTCAACAGGATCTTTTATATCTGTTTCCCTCAACTTCTGGCGAATCGCCACAGATGCTGCTTCTCCCTTTACATTGGCTAATAATATAGCCGTGACCTGCTTGAAGTCTTTCAGTAATTTCATACCTAGATTTAAAGCTGGTTCTGGACCGAATTCATTTTGAATCTGTTTTAGCACGTCTGGTATTACCGCCATAGACGGAACACCGTGTGTTTTTGTGTAAATGGAAGCAAAGACTGTACCCCAAGTGTCGCAGTCCTCCACGTGTGGTGCGATTCCCATAGGAAGGCAGATGGTCAAGATTCTGTGTTTCTCAATAGGGGTAGTATCAGGAAATACTGCCTCTATTTGAGTGATTTTCTGGGCTAACCAGAAAGGAATTTGTTCCCGTTTTGCGGGTGTTTTACCAAGACATGACTGTATGTTCTGTGGTGTAATTTTATTTGTGTTCCCCTGATGAGGGGTCAGCTGTGGTGTATTAACAGCTGGCTGGACTGTTTCAGTCCGTATTACATATTGGACTAATTGCCTATGTATTTTTATTAATGTGTTTAGCTGTGCTAACAGCTCTTCTCTAGACATTTTTACAATGTCAGGATGTGGTGTGTAGCTGGCTAGAACCGGCCACGTGGCTCCTGGTCTACCTAGTGGACCGAGCCTAGTTATGTGATCATTGTGTTTTAGGGCGCCATTAAACCAGAGCAGGTGCTCTTGAAATTTAAGTGGGATTTCAATCTCCTCGAAAGGAGCGTACTCTCCCGGAGGTTCCTCTATTTTGTAATAGTGAAACTCTTGTGTTATAGCGTTTACCGCTGGAAAGTTTATCCATGAATAGAATACCTCTGTCTGCCGATACTCGTGAGCCTCTATCACGAAAATTACTGTACCACCTTAAGGTGGCAGTCCGTTTTCTATAAGTTTTAAAGTTATAGATCTTCTTAACTGGACCGGGATGATAATAGCACCCGGGTCTGTGTATTCGGGACCTTGCTGAGTCGCATCTACTGCGGCCCCAGGGGCTCCGTTTTCTGGCATTGTAAAAATGCGAGGTTTGCAGAGTAGGTCTCCAAGGAGACAAAGATTAGATGCACAATATTTTGGAACACTGTATCCTTCAACGTTGAATAAACCAGAGCTTTACATAGGAATCTCTTCCTACTAAGGTCGGGCGGATTTTAACCTTTCACCCACTCCAGACGTCTATTGGAGTATTTACGGGAGAAAGGGGTGTGAAATATGCACGACTGAGTTACTCTACAAGTCTTGCGTTAGTTTATCGCCTTACCAAACGTTTGGGCACCATGTAGTGTAGTTCCTAGTTTCCCACTAGGCCCTGCGCATTGGAATAACATAAACAGTAGTATCGACGTGGAACTGCGGATATTCCAGGCCTCCACTGACTATGCTAAACTTAATTGGGTTGTGTTACCAACTAGCTCAGAGGTCACTGGAAACTTTCTTCTCTGCATAGGAAGTGATCAGCTTCCTTGGCACAGACAAGAAGGGATTCAGCTTTCCAACAACCGTGCAACATGACAACTTTGCTCCTCAGATCAAGAGTCGATCTCTAGGGTCGTGTGAAACAATAGACATAGATTTCACTCAGTCAGTCTAGTGCAGTTTACTTTCACAGTATGTAGAGAATAGAGAGACGGGCGTGTATCAATAAAGGTTAACATTTATTGAACAGTCTTTCTTCTCATACAAGAGAAATGTATTGCCACAATTGCAATAACTGTTATTATAAAAAGTACGTACAGTAAGATACGAATAGCGAAATAGAACTGTAAAAGCATTGATATGGTTTCTTAGCCATACAATGGTTTAAAAGTAATAAAACATATATACAGTCATATATACATTAGGCTAACATACTCAACTGGTGCTTCTAACTACGCCTACCCCAGTGTGCCTGACCTAAGCCTAACACGTGAGAAGGGGGAGTAAGTAAGTAGCTTTAGTTAAGTTGGTTTTGCCAAGGTTTGTTTCAAGAATTCTCGTCTAAGGGTTTAGTCAACACCATACCTCTGAATAGAATGATGGAGGATTGGTATCTCCTTCAGGGGTCTCTCTCGATATCCCAGTCACCTGCGAGGGTAAACTGGAAGCGCCGGGACTGGATTTCTCTGCACGAGAAAGGCAGCGGCTTCTCTCAGCGCGTCGAGGAAGGAGGGGTGACAGCGTCCGCGGGCAGCTGGGCTGATGTCTTCGCAGAGGACGGCTGCACGGCTCCTCAAGCGTACTGCACCATAGGTCGCGCTGTAGCGGCGATAATGGTAATCAGTAGCTTCACCACCACAGGATAGCAGGCTGCAGCGACAGAGTGCTAGTTTTTACCAACACGGGGTCATGCAGGCAGCTGGCATCAGCAACATGTTCGCTCATTGCTTAAGGCAACGTTGGTAATATTTATACCTGACAGGTGCCGGGTTTGACGCAAGTTTGCTGGACATAAGACGTCAATTAAAGATGTCACTAGGAAGTGATAGTTATCAGTTGCTCATTAGAGTTCCATTACTAATCAAAACATAGCAAGCGGGGATTTCCAGGTTTGCTAAGTTTTTATCTTGTTGAAGAACTCGGAGTGTTATCTAGGAATATCAGATAGTGACTGCTGCTCTGTCATTGCACTAATTGGTCGCAAAGGAAGTAGCAGAGAGTCATGCTGGAATGTGGCTCTGTGGCTCTGCTCGTGTGAGGCCAGAGATGACTTTTCAGAAAATCGCACTTGAACGGTTATGCCAATATAGGGAATAAATGGATTTATAGCCGAATAGGGGCATAAGGTCACAGTATCGATCAGGAACCTAGATAAGCACATGACAGTTTCAGGGACGTCGTAAACCTAACTATAACTCACGCCCCCGCAATGCACTGCTGATGATGCCATATATTACATCACTCATGACAAGCTTATTAACATCACTGATGACATCACTGATGACTTCTACCAAGTCACAAGATGGCTGCCAACACTTCCTGGTTTGGAGTGTTGACAGCCAATTAGAATAAAGCTTGTGATCCCGAGGATTTGTGAATGCACTGCAGCCATAGATATCAAAACTTTTATTTTTTTAATTTCTCAGCAACTACGAAACGGATGTACACCATTCAAAAAAGGTTGCTTTGTGAACCAGTAACCACAATTCAAAGAGGGAGGGACATGGAGCCAATTAGAAAAAGGTCCTGTACCGATGCTCCTAAAGACAATTGTAAGTACTAAAGGTGGTACCAGTTCCTAAAAGAGAGTACGTGGAATGTAGCCTATTATGGTTGCAAGTAAGGATAAGGTGTCTCCAAAGAGAAGGAATGAGAGTGTAAAAGAAGGGAGTGATACTCCTGTGTGTGTTGTGTCCTCACACACCCTTGCAAGTGTAAAGCGTCATCATTGGCCACTGCTCCTCTTGGGGGTGGCGCTGCAGTCCCTCACGGGCCCTCGAAGAGGGCACTTTGATGGAGATCTTTTAGGAGTTGCTGCAGTTGTGCATGTGGGTGTGTGGGCCAAGTGATCAGGGTGAGTCCAGATAAAATAACCTGTTGGTACCCTAATGTATTTATTGAAGGGTCCTCAGGGTTAGGATAAAATCAGAACGTGGATGGAGATGCACTTTATACTGTTAGAGAGGGGAAAAAACAAATACATTCCCACTTCCCTCAACTCGTGTGACAATGTGGTGTGGTGTCTAAAAGTGAGAGGTCGACATGTTTTGCGCTTTTAATTGGTCCCTAATGGATCCCAGAGCGCTTCATCAGGACCGTGGAAGTGAATATAAGAAGGGAGGAGTAGGGAAAGAGGCACCCTATATTCCTATCATGCCTTCAATGAGGATCTCTGGGGTATTGGAGAGACACATATGAGAGCCCCCTACAATATACAAGTTCAGGATGTGTGCTGTACAAAATGTTCTCTTGTGTTTTACTTAGTAAACTATATTGTTGTTCCAAATATATAACGACCAAAGCTACTCACAGGGGGTACCTGACAAATGACTTGTCACTTGGTTCACTAATGGCATAGTTTTCAGGATGGGGGTACTATGAATGTTTCGATGATCACGTTTGAAAACTATCACTGCTAATAAATGCCTCTTAATGCAGTGATACAATCTTACCTACTAAGGTAAAGTGCTCACACTTATTAATAAAATGCACTTTTTTGTAGTTTTAAGTGAGTTTATCATGTGTTTACATGTTTAGCGCAAGAGGTCTTTGAAACTAAAGGTGTTCCTCTTCTTCTTTACTGTTACTGTAGTTAACATGTAAATAAAGTACCCCTGTTTGTTTCACAGTTTTCAAAGCATATCTACTATGTCAAGTGAAGAGCAGCCCAGTGCTGCTGTTCACCAGGGGGTGGCAATTGAAGGTCAGGAGTGCTGCATGCTCCCCGGAGCCGTACTTTGATTATCCCTGCTCTAGACCAATGAAGTAAATATTCGCTGGACCTGGCCCACCTACTTTTTTCATAGTTCCTTTTTGGCTTACTGGAAACAGGCCCAAATAGCGATGCGCCAGGCCATGTAGTGTTTGATACTGTTGTGCAAACAGGAGTAGCAGCAGTCCCACCTTCATTATTCAGCTTAGCTCAAAGGAGAAATCTCTTCTCATTTAAACTAACCTGTTAATCCAATGACACCGTGCAGCTACGGAAATGAATTTCACACCTTGGGTAGGGCACGGCTGGCTAGCAGATGCAGAATAAACCTAATTAGGCAATAAAGGCACAGGCAGGCAAATATAATTTTTCTGAAAACTCTGCTTCGTAACAAGTCAAAAGAAATCAAACTACTGGATTTTTTAAAACACAAATGTTTTTTAACCTTTTCTGTTGCTGTTTCCTACTAGATAATGCAGAAATAGTGATGTATACTGCTTTGCTAGTATTTCCTATTGGAACAGCTAAACCCAATACAGTGATTTATTCACAGCTTATGAACATGCTAACATTAATTTAGGCATGTACTACTTCAAGGCACTATGTACACTATGTACCGAATGGGCAATAAGGTATATTTATGGGTGACTTAAATTAGAGCTTAGAAGCAGGGTTTTAAGCTATTGGTGTTATCACAACACAGTACCATCAACTCATAGATCAAACATTCAGACATGAATAGATGGATTTCAAGTGAACCATTTAGCTAATAATGACTCGGAAGATTCGAGCGCCAGATACTTACATGAACATATTTTCAAAATTCATGTAGCAGTGCACAATAAGCCATGCTCCAAATCTGAAAATTGCTGCATTCAGAAAGTACTGGATGGACTGTGCTATCCCATAAACGAATCCATGCACTGGTCCGCTTTTCATTGCATCCCTGAGAAGCAAAAAATAGGAAATAAAAATTATAATGTGAGTCTAAACCACACCATAGGCAAAGATTAACGCCAGTTCAACATTCGGTGGCGGATGGGTTGCTGTTTCTTGTAGCAGCTCTGAATACAGCGCGCTTGATGACATTTGCCATTCTGTGTTCTTCGAAATATATTTAAAAAAATCTCTTGGTCCCATGGGAGTAGCTTAGTCTGTAAGATTCGGGGGTATGAGCTTCAGATTTCCAACAATCATTGCTGGGTATATCATATTAAAATACATTATATGAAAAGTGGGGCATGAGAGGGTTTAAGAGGCAGGGGAGAGGGAGAGGAATGCGGATTGTTAGGGGTATTTGAAACAGAATAATTAGCAAAATAAGCAATTTTTTTTAGGAACTTCAAAACAGCTATGGGAGAGAGAGTGCATGTGTGTGTGTGTGTATAGACAAATCCCAGGTAAAATCCAACAGACACTTTACCATACCCGAATGAAAGCACCTGTACTCAACTTCTTACTAGACAACATGTCTATTACAGATGTATAACTCCCTAAACACCACCCTGAAGCTACTCCCCTGCTGGGACTGCTGTGAGAAATGGCCTAATATTACTACTGTCTTTGCACTTTAAATGAATTCATATTTTTAAATTGATTTATTCACACATTTAGCGTGTCATTGCGATGAGAGCAGGAAACTGATGCAGGGATAAACAGATTCTCCCATTTCTCCATGCAAGCTTGTGCTACAGCCGGTTTACGGCTGCAGTACAAGCTCCCATAGACAAATGGGAGGATGTATGACGTTACAACGCATGTTTTTACCACGCATGCCTTTACAACGCGGTTTTTACAACGCATGCCTTTACAACACATAGTGCTTTGGGGCGCTGGATAGTGAATAGTTTAATTTACTATTCCAACTCCAGTCCCTGTGGATAATAGGGAAGGTGTTGGATAGTAAATTAACCCTTTTCCCTATCCTAGAGCGCCCCCCAGCACAATGCGTTGTAATGGTTTGCGTTGTAAAAGTTGCGTCGTAAAGGCACTGCGTTGTAAAGGATGTTTCCCCAAATGGGATTATGCAACTGCACCAGACGTCAGTCGGTCCCGAGATGACATTGTGTCGGGGGGACGTAAATCTGCCAAACATCGTAACTAGGCCTTTAGTATTGTGAGCTTCCCCATATTCTTATACAAAGTCTCAATTCAAGCAGGAAACACCACAAATGCAACTTTAGCTGGAAGAGACACTTCCAAATGATTGAGATCACTGTCAGCACGACTCACAACTACTGTTCTCAATAAGGTTCGCGCGGGCACGCCTGCACACCTATCTCACCTCGAGCGCGCAGTGTGCTGTTTAAAGCTCACACAGGTGAGTTCAGCAGCAAGTGTCTCCCTGCACTTGCTGCATTTCTTGTGTTAAAAGGGCGTGGTTGGGGGACAGATACTATGCCTTTCTGAAAGTATTCATGTTAATCGCAGCAACCGTCATGTGCTGCAATTAGCATTATTACTTGAACTAAGGCATACAATTTGTCCTGCAGCTGCGCCCTTTTAATAAATGAAAGGCAGCGATTCTGAAAGCACAATGTGTGCTTGAACACTTCCTGCATTTTCTTTGGTAATAGAGCGCAGCACACAATCTGGCCCGCTCTATTACTAAAAGAAATGCAACAAGTCTACAAGCACACGCGTGCCTTCAGAATCAGCGTGCTTTGGCCAAAATGGAAAGATAATCTAAATGCTGAGTGAAACCCAGCTGGAAAGCCATCAACACTAGGAGCTTTGTTGGTAGCCGCCAGCCTAACTCCATGCATACTGCAAGGTATACATTAAAGTGTTCTGATTTTTCCCTAGCCATTCATTATCCTAATGTTGCAAAAAGGGTTTATTTGGGTACAAAGCGATTCTTATTAAAGAGAAACCTAACCATGGCGTTACATTTTAATTCCGAGTTTGTGCTTCTCCAGATAAACCACTCTTAAACTATACTGCCTACAAGTATGAATGACATGTCACTCCTACACCTTGCAATCCTCTGTCACATTTCTTGCACACTGATTTCATACCTATGATTGATTGTCTCTGTTTAATGTGTGTGCAATGTAAAGTACAATCGTAAACAACTAGAGAGTATTATTTACAAAAAAGTAGCAAACAAAAACTACGTCAAAGGAGTAGTCAGGCAGAACAGCCTCCAACACAAATCAGTGCTCCATGCAAACGTATTAACTGTGCCACAGAAATAAAGTGAAAGTACCAAGATGAAAAAGGAACCCTCAGGCACCCACTCAAGGTAGGTAGCCATTTATCTTCATTGGGTTCCTGTGGTTAGTGCATGTGAGAAAAAACTTCAAACCAAAATAGGTGCAGATTAAAATGAGTGTAGATCACTCCCTCAACCAACACTTTTAATGGAGGGGTGATTCGAACTCAGTTAAAACCAATGTGTATAGACAGACATAAAGAGTTAAGTAAATTTGAACTCCTTGTCCTAAAAAACAGTCGACACGTTTCAGCTATCTGGTCTCTTACGACCCAGCATTCCTCAGGACCAGAATTATAAATAACTCACCACACGAGGCAGTACATCCCCTAACGTGTCTACTCACGGTGGATGGATATTCACATAAATGCAGTTATTACCAACTTGGGTTCTATCTATTGGTAGGCGTCTTGTGCATTACCTCTATTCTGAGAGGTTTGTGGAATCTGTGAAGAAACCCATAAACAAAATTCAAATAAAACATTGTTATAGCATTTCTCCTTTCTCAAGATATCACTGTAGTTGTTAATATCCATTCCCATCACTCACCCCGTGGCATAGTAAAACCAACATTTAATTAAATGAAAACACATACACAAAGATTATTGTTATTGTGCTAGAGGGATATATATCTATCTTCCCCCACTAGTCAGTTATTCTGATATTAGCGGATTATATGTTCCATCCTTTTTGGTACTCTTGGTCACTAGTAACACTACTCCTGTGTGAACCTGGATTATTTTTCAGTCCATGCTCCACTATAGAAAATCAACTTAAAATCACACAGTCGTCCTTCGAGAAATGACATATGGGTAAAGGTTTATCACATATACCACATCATGTCTGTATTAACGTCTGCTTTTAGGGTCACGCACAGATGGATAGAAGACTCTAAATCAAACTTTACAATAACTCGTATAATGGAACTCACTTGATTGAATTCCCACTTTTGTCTCATGTATAATGAAAATCAGACCTTCTCTTTCTGATCTATTTAAAGAAAAAGACAGGCGAAAACACGAGTCAGATGGAAACACTCCTTATTTTTTGATAACAAGGTAATAACTAAATCATCACACAGTTAACCACCGGTGATAAAATGCACATCTCTATCGGGTTTGCGCTATGATTTACATTTCTGTTTTCAAATACATGACTTCATGAGTCCGTGGTGGGGGACATCTTCACGACAGCATCTAATTAGGAATAATGGGAGTCTGAAATTATTCCCCACTCAGACCACACACCAAATGGAATTATGTCGTGTATACCCATCAACTCATTAACACTACGTTGAAAGGTTACAAATAAGACTAAAATAGGGCGTACACATATGGCTGCATCCCGGACAACCCAAGTTCAATCGTTAGCTAGATGATGCGATTTTAAAGTGAAGTGATATTCATTAAAAACTTAATAGGTCCGTGAAAATTAAGAGAGGCCGGGGCAAGAGACGAGGAGGGAATCAAGTACGATGGCAGACACCAGAGGCGGTGGGGGACAATACACGCAGCAAAACGCAAGAACAGAGAGCGGGTCCCAGCCACATATGAGTTTAGTCACTAACTTGTCAAGTAGGATTCTAAATACAGACGAACAATCGGTTCTGGAGAAAGGGTTAGGCTTTATACCAACAGCACGGCTCGATCGCTTCAAACTCTTGTGCGAACTCAATGAGTTTTTTAGAAAATTACGCTTGAAAGCTTTCTTTGAAAACAGTGAGACAGTAGAAAGCCAAACCCCTAGCACCGATACCAACTTCAGAAATAGATCAACCTTCATTCCCCCTGCACACCTGGTTCCAGCAGAAGTAATCGCCTTTGAACAGGCAGTGTTTCGGGAAGTAGAACTTATTGAGGAACCTACCCCTTTCAAAAACCTATTAAGTGCACAATACAGATCCATCGAATCATTAAAAAATGATCCCAATATCACAATCAAAAGCGCTGATAAGGGCGGTGGCATCGTTATACAAGACACTATTGCATATGATGCCGAATGTGAACGACTCCTTAGTTACACAAAAAGTTATACAATTCTCAATGAAGATCCATCTGTATCACTGAGGGATGAGATCGTTGAATTAGTGATAACTGCAGAACGGGATGATTACATCAGTAAACATGAAGCAGATTTCCTAACGAATTCCGAAGGTAAGGTTCCTTACTTTTACTGTCTACCGAAAATGCTTAAGAACCATTTTCCCCCTCCTGGTAGACCGATTTTGGCAGGTATAGGGTCTTTACTAGAACCTCTTTCGAAATATTGTGATTTTTTCTTTAAGCCTCTGATACAGTCCACTAACACCTATATTAAAGACACTAAGAGCTTATTGGCCATGCTCTTGACAGTTAAACTACATGAGGAATCTTGCTTTCTTGTCTCTCTAGACATTGAGAGCCTATACACCTGTATTCCCCAGGATGCGACCTTAAAGGTTTTGGCGGATGTTTTGGATCAAACTCCGTGGGAGTATAATACTTCCAAAACGTTTGTCATTGAGTGTGCAACTCTGGCATTGAAACGTAATTTCTTCCAGTACAAAAACAAGTTTTTCCTGCAGAAGACTGGTACTTCTATGGGGAGTACATTTGCCCCTAGTATTGCGGGACTTTATGTCCATAATTTCGAGAAAACCCATATCTTAGCTAATACCAACCCTTACACTCTCAATGTTACCCTGGGGCAGAGGTACATTGATGATGTGCTGCTAATATGGAAGGGCACTGAGGAGAGCCTTTTGGCCTTCTTTGATTGGGTGAACACCTGCGATCCTCATTTGAGGTTCACCCACCAATATAGCAGGGAAAGCATAGAATTTCTGGATGTGATGATCACCAGGACTGGTGACCACCTAACTACCAAGATATATTACAAATCCACCAGCAAGAATAACCTGCTCCATTTTACGAGTTTTCATCCGCGCCCTTTACGGGAGAATCTCCCATTCGGTCAGTATCTATGTTTACGTAGAAACTGCAGTAACATCACCGATTTTAAGAAGCAGGCAGATGACCTGACCAATAAGCTCTCACACAGAGGATATCCAGCTGTAATCCTAAAGAAAAGCTGCAAGCGGCTAGAAATCAAAATCGTGAAGCCCTCCTAGAGGAAAACTTAAGAGAAGGGGAACTCGAAACACCGCTGACATGTGTAACAACATACTCTAACATCTCAAATGTGGTAAATCGGACAATAACAAAACATTGGAGAATCCTGACTAGTAATGGCCTCAATTGGCAAAAACCACTTTTTTCCTTTAGGCGCGAGAGAAGCCTGAAAGATGCACTAGTGCGTACTCGCCCTGTTAATAAAAAGACAAGATACAGGACCCAAATGTACTGGCTACCTGGGGTCTACCACCAGTGGTGGGCCATTATCCGTGCGGAGGTTGCAGCATGTGCCATTTGACCACGCCAACCAAAACCCTCAATTTAGAAGAAGGGAAAACCTGGCATCTGAAGAGTCAAACTAATTGTAACACCTGCAACGTAGTGTATCTGATAGTCTGCCCATGCCTCCTGCGTTACGTGGGCATGACTACACGTAAAATTAAGCTACGTATAGGGGAACATCGTAGTAATGTCAGATGCCAGAGGAGTACAACTAAATTGACAGCACACTACTTGGAACAGGGGCATGGTCTGAATGATTTAAAGTGGTCCATTATTAAACACCTGGAACACAGCAGTGAGAGTGCTTTGTTCGAAAAGGAACAAAGATGGGTTCACCGTCTGGCAACCAATCGACACGGACTCAACGATGATGTCCCATGGGGGACAGTGATGAAACGCTGAAAAATGTCTTATTGTAATCATCACTGTTCAAAATTGTCTGGTATTTACAAACATATAAGGATATGATGCACGCTGTAAGGGTTCTCAAATTTTCTAATATACACATGAGGACAAGACCTATATTAAAAGGGTTAAAATTATGTGTGGACGTATTATTTCTCCCTGCACTTTATTAATTCTCCCTTCTTCTAGAGTCCCTTGATGTAAGTGCACGTAACATCATCAATCTGGGTGACCCCTTTGAGATTTCGACGGCTTTAATCTATGGCGATATGCAGTCTTGGTCTGGTGGCCTTTTCCCTTTAATGACCATTGAGGAGATATTGAAATGGTGCGCTGAGAGGAATAACATAGGTCCCATTGGAGGATGGGTTTGTGGGGGCCATAGTGGTAGTTTTTTTGTCCCTTTTGATAAACATTAGAGCATATTCAAAATAGGGCTACTGTTGCTTTAAATCTTGCGACTAACGTGCGTGATCAGATCACGTGGTAAGCATCCACGTAGTTTACGGCGAATAGCGGTAGTGAAAAGGACTGCTCAGTCCGCGGGTCGAGTTGTCTTTTCGAGCCGTGGGTGAGCTGTTGTTAGGTGTCTATGCGGGGAGCCGCCAGCAAACCAGTGAGTACATGGAGCAGGTTAACATGCCTCTCTATATCTCGAAGCCGTACTATTATCGAGGCTATGAATTTTCACGGACCTATTAAGTGTTTAATGAATATCACTTCACTTTAAAATCGCATCATCTAGCTAGCGATTGAACTTGGGTTGTCCGGGATTCAGCCATATGTGTACGCCCTATTTTAGTCTTATTTGTAACCTTTCAACGTAGTGCTAATGAGTTGATGGGTATACACAACATAATTCCATTTGGTGTGTGGTCTGAGTGGGGAATAATTTCAGACTCCCATTATTCCTAATTAGATGCTGTCGTGAAGATGTCCCCCACCACGGACTCATGAAGTAATGTATTTGAAAACAGAGATGTAAGTCATAGTGCTAACCCTATAGAGATGTGCATTTTATCACCGGTGGTTAACTGTGTGATGATTTTGGTTATTACCTTGTTATCAAAAAATAAGGAGTGTTTCCATCTGACTCGTGTTTTCGCCTGTCTTTTTCTTTAAATAGATCAGAAAGAGAAGGTCTGATTTTCATTATACATGAGACAAAAGTGGGAATTCAATCAAGTGAGTTCCATTATACGAGTTATTGTAAAGTTTGATTCAGAGTCTTCTATCCTTCTGTGCGTGACCCTAAAAGCAGACGTTAATACAGACATGATGTGGTATATGTGATAAACCTTTACCCATATGTCATTTCTCGAAGGACGACTGTGTGATTTTAAGTTGATTTTTTATAGTGGAGCATGGACTGAAAAATAATCCAGGTTCACACAGGAGTAGTGTTACTAGTGGCCAAGAGGAACAAAAAGGATGGGACTTATAATCTGCTAATATCAGAATAACTGACTAGTGGGGGAAGATAGATATATATCCCTCTAGCACAATAACAATAATCTTTGTGTATGTGTTTTCGTTTAATTAAATGTTGGTTTTACTATGCCACAGGGTGAGTGAAGGGAATGAAGATTACCAACTACGGTGATATCTTGAGAAAGGAGAAATGCTATATAACAATGTTTTACTTGAATTTTGTTTATGGGTTTCTTCACAGATTCCACAAACCTCTCAGAATAGAGGTAATGCACAAGACACCTACCAATAGATAGAACCCAAGTTGGTAATAACTGCGTTTATGTGAATATCCATCCACCGTGAGTAGACACGTTAGGGGGTGTACTGCCTCGTGTGGTGAGTTTTTTATATTTCTGGTCCTGAGGAATGCTGGGTCGTAAGAGACCAGATAGCTGAAACATGTCGACCGTTTTTTAGGACAAGGAGTTCAAATTTACTTAACTCTTTATGTCCGTCTATACACATTGGTTTTAACTGAGTTCGAATCACCCCTCCATTAAAAGTGTTGGTTGAGGGAGTGATCTACACTCATTTTAATCTGCACCTATTTTGGTTTGATGTTTTTTCTCACATGCACTAACCACAGGAACCCAATGAAGATAAACAGCTACCTACCTTGAGTGGGTGCCTGAGGGTTCCTTTTTCATCTTGGTACTTTCACTTTATTTCTGTGGCACAGTTAATACGTTTGCATGGAGCACTGATTTGTGTTGGAGGCTGTTCTGCCTGACTACTCCTTTGACGTAGTTTTTGTTTGCTACTTTTTGTAAATAATACTCTCTAGTTGTTTACGATTGTTTATCCCTAGGGGCGGGAGAGTAATTATTATAGCCCTTTCTCTCTTGTTGTTTATTCAATGTAAAGTACACCCTACACTGGTATGAGCTGCGCTGAAAAAAACAAACTAAATGCATCTCAGAGAGTCTGGTAATGGAGACTTGAGGGGCACTGTTGAAGGGTAAAAGGCAATCACTGGCAGAGGTGGTCATTGGGAGGTGTCAACAAACATTGTTGCACAGGCCACCACCAGCTCTAGAGAACATTGTGTGCCTCTGGGAAAGAATTAATGTTAATTGAAGCACATGACTGGCGCTGCGATTAACAAGAATACTCACACAATCTCCACTTGATATTTGTCGCTGCACCTCATGCGCGGTTTGGATCCTGGTGCACATAGCCTTGGCTACAGTGCACAGAGACCTTACACTGCCACACATAGAGGAAAAACATTAGAGAGAACATTGCTCACAACCTCGAGTGATTTTCATATAGGAAATCGGGGATCCTAGGGCAATATTATAGTCAATACCTGTAAACAAAGGTTTTCCTTCGGTTTGATTACAGTATTGGTCAAAGGTATTGAGAATATCCTAACACATCAACCTGGCTAGTGAACTCTCTCATCCCCTCCTACATGGCCAGAAATTCCCCCTCCACAGTTGCCTTGACAAATTGCAAATATTGGGGCTGTATCCCTGTCAACATGGTGCAAAATCAGAGGAGGACAAGAGCAGATGAACATTTCCTTTGCCCATGTTTTGCGCGGACGAATCCCAAACAGCTGGCTTTTGCCCATGGATGACAGGAATGAGCCTGAAGGTAGGCAGCAAAACCTGGTCCTCTGTATCCTCCATTTACCCCAATCTTCTTCTGTGTTCTATGGCCTTCTCCAATGAACCCCACACAGTGGCAGAAACAGGAGGTTTTTGCCTAAATGTTTGTTTTTTTCTTGGGCTGCAATGACACAGCGGACTCCGGTCCTCTCAGACCCCCTTCAGCATCGGGCCCTTTAGCCATATTCACTGTTCATTATCAAACCACTAACATAAGCAACTCTAATTCGGATATGTTGAATTTTAAGTTTCTGCCCTTGCTGAAGGAACGCATTTTTGATTGTGGTCCAGTTGATAAAAAGGTAAATGAAAAAAGCATCTTTCTAGAGTAAGCATTACCTGTATGGTCTCTTCAGACTTGCTGCATATCTTTCATAGAATGCGACCTCTCGTGTTAATGACGCCACCGTCCGTATGTTTTCCACAGCTTCTGTTGATATCTATTATGATACGAAAATACAAAAAAAGTTATCAAAGAAAGTGATGATATCACATTAAGTGACACCTTTAATGAAATGCGTTTGAGCCCGTTATTCCATTGGAGAATTACGATTCAACATCAGCAGACTACTTTGTCTAAAATCCAATAGTGATAATTCTGCTCCTCTTGTTTCAATACTATCTCTTAACAAACCTAAGTCTCTCGCCTCTGAGGGAAATGTGTGATGCATTTACTATTTCAGATGACGAAATTTGGAATTCAGGCTCTCACGCATTCAGTGATATACTATGGTCCGGAAGGAGATATCCCAATCAAGTCTTACAGTACAGCACAAAGTTCAAAGTTTATGTTATTCATGTTTGATTAATTAAAATAATGACAGGTACGAATTCATACGGTGCAGTTGCATATTGATTATTACAACATTTCTGTAACTCTTTTCCCTTCTGTATTCATTGCTCTAGGGTCCTATCATGGCCTCATTCTTTGCACTGCACGGGAGCATATGGTATCTCCACAGTTTCAGGTTTTCACCTAAGGCACATATAGTAACTTGAAAAATCTCCTAGCTAATGCATGTACTGCTGACAGCAGAGCTCGGAAACACGAACAGAAACTACTGACCTTTTTTCAACACAACTTGAGTATTGCTAAAATACAATGGGGCATATTATCAAGAAAGCTCAATACATTATCGCCGCTTTTATCGGCAGGAAACTGCAGATAAAACGGCGATAATGGGCTTGATAATATGCTCTATGGAATTCCAATCGAAGCCCATGTTAGATGTGAAGATATCTAACATGGGCTTGGATTGGAATTCCATAGAGCATATTATCAACCCCATTATCGCCGTTTTATCTGCAGTTTCCTGCCGATAAAAGCGGCGATAATGTATCGAGCTTTCTTGATAATATGCCCCAATGTGACAAGTAATCATGGGGTGTGTACATCTCAGGTTGATGAAAATGCAACACTAGTATCCTAGAAGAAACGTGACTCTCCTGCACAATCATTTTATTAAATAAAACATTTCTTAAAATCTATTCAGAGTTTAACAATAATCTTCTACCTTATGATAGTACTGAAGTGCATTGCACTCTTGGAATATTAGGACTCTCTGTTTGCCCGTCTTACTACTGTGTATCCGTTAGAACATTGCAAGAGAGATTTGAGGAATCAGACACCTGGACCCTCAATAGCTATTTATCCTGCACATTGTATAAAGAGATTTTAAAGACAGATGATCTTATGCTGTTAATGATAAATCCTGTTAATGTGTCCCTTAAATTGTGAATAATTCAACTGAAATCTAAAACAGCCATGATCAGACTACTACTGGAAAAAACCTTGAATGGTTGAAGCATCTACATGACATTGCTTCATTTGTTTTCTTGTTCCTCCTAGCGTGAACATGTTTAGTGATGAACTCGAAAAATTTTTAATATTCCCTGTCCTTGTCAAGGGAGGTTTCGACCAACAAAAAGAAAAAACAGTTTGAACAAAATGAGTTTGTAGTAGACCACACGGCTGTCGTGGCACCGATGCTTTGAACTTGTTGGCTGCCTTTGGCTGTGTTGAATCATAATACACTCTTAGGTTTACCCCAGTTATGCAGTATAAAAGTGTCTGAGAATCTTTCTATAGGATATCTGAGAGGTCGGATGCAACACTCTTTTCTTTCCTTATCTCAGACAATGACATTCAAATCCCTCAGGGCCAGGTTTTGTTTCCTTATTTATATTTGGACCCTAAAATGACAATGCCTCAACCCAAGTGAGTTCTTTCTTAGATAGGTGGATAGAAGGCAATATTTTTTTTTGTTTTTTCCTTTTATTTTTTTAGGTCAACCTTCATTCACAAGAGTATTCATCATGCCTAATATTAATTCACCAGAGGATTAACACTAAGGGCCTCAATCGGCAACCCCAGCACACGGCCTATCCCTGCTGATGAGGGGTAATACCCCGAAACACGTGTCCAGGGATGGCGAAGACAGCGAAGATAGCAGAAGATCGAAAGATGATGCATCGCGAACACTTTACTACATTGACCAGAGTCCTTAGGGGCGACACTGCCGGTGTGTGAGTAGTGTGCGACCCCACCCCCATTTGTAACTTTAAAGCTCCCTTGAGCAGCGGGCTGACGAGCCTGGGATCCCGCACCTACGCGCCCGAGTGGTACTATACCTGGCAGATATTGGCAGCCATCGGCAACCCCAGAACACAGCCTATCCCTGCTGATGAGGGGTAATACCCCGAAACACATGTCCAGGGATAGTGAAGACAGCGAAGATAGCGGAAGATCGAAAGACGATGCATCGCGAACAGGTAACTACACTAACCAGAGTCCTTAGGGGCGACACCGCCGGTGTGTGAGTAGTGTGCGACCCCACCCCAATTTGTAACTTTAAAGCTCCCTTGAGCTCTTGGCTGAAGAGCCTGGGATCCCGCACCTACGCGCCCGAGTGGTACTATACCTGGCAGATATTGGCAGCCATCGGCAACCCCAGAACACGGCCTATCCCTGCTGATGAGGGGTAATACCCCGAAACACATGTCCAGGGATGGCGAAGACAGCGAAGATAGCGGAAGATCGGAAGACAATGCATCGCGAACACGTAACTACACTAACCAGAGTCCTTAGGGGCGACACCGCCGGTGTGTGAGTAGTGTGCGACCCCACCACCATTTGTAACTTTAAAGCTCCCTTGAGCTCTTGGCTGATGAGCCTGGGATCCCGCACCTACGCGCCCGAGTGGTACTATACCTGGCAGATATTGGCAGCCATCAGCAACTCCAGAACACGGCCTATCCCTGCTGATGAGGGGTAATACCCCAAAACACGTGTCCAGGGATGGCGAAGACAGCGAAGATAGCAGAAGATCGAAAGACGATGCATCGCGAACACGTAACTACACTAACCAGAGTCCTTAGGGGCGACACCGCCGGTGTGCGAGTAGTGTGCGACCCCACCCCCATTTGTAAGATATAGTTTGAACCTGACTTTGGCATCTGTACATAAGGCCAACTGATACAGAAGATGGCCCACAATATTTTATTGATGGGTCCACCGTCGTGCTGAATCAGAAAGAAGACATAGATAAACTATTAAAACAAGCAACTGAAAGCATTTGAAAATGTCACAATAGTCCACAAACCAGTATCAACAGTGGTGTATATACACCTATGTGAGAAGGGTGCCCTTCACCACGGTGCATTCTAATGACAGAGGTGAGGTGAGCAGATGACTTTCCCATGTACTGGGAATGTTGTTCACTCTCAAGCAGAAAAAGAGGGGGGTGTAGACTACCTCCACCACAATTGCTACAAAACATAAAAGTCATCAAAGCAATGATGGTTAATATATGTAAATGACAGAGAACCCTTTACACTACCAAAACTGCACCAATCATACATCATATACATTACTGGTATGATTATAAAACCTAATGGTGTGGTGGTATATATTGTGCCTGCTTTTCAGAAAGTGAAAGCAGAGCCTCAAAACTGGTCTGTTTGTAAGCAAGAGACAATTGTGCCAATCAAATATATATGACTGAGGCCTGCCCAAAAATGGATTAAGTGACCAGTAGAGGTTTGTGGCGGCATAATCTCTCAACTCCAGAGTTTTCTCTCAGGTCCAAAGCGGTACCCATGCAAGAGCCATCACATACATTTGGGGGCGTCGCTTTGAAGGAAATGCATTTTGACACATAGCGTAGCCTTGAAAAAAAGTGTAAGGCCGTACGTGTCAGGAGACATGGAAAATGTAGTCACATTGTCAGCATGGGCGTTCTAAATGCTCTAGGAAAATACCAGGTGTGCCCCTGGGTTTTGAATCATATGTTATCCATAGAAACCCAATATAGGCATGTTATGAAAAAACATTTGTATTGTCGCTACTGTGGCACCGCCTACCATAACAAAGGACAAAATCAAGCAATGTAACCCAGATGTATTCTGGGACTCCTAGTCATGAGTAGTATTTTCTTTTTTTACAGAGTTTTATGTAGCGCAAACTTGACCCGAACCGGTTATCAGAGCACTTTACATTGCACCAGTTGTGTTACATGACGACACATTCATTTTTGTTAGGGATAAGGAGATTAAGTGTTTTGCCTAGAATCACAGGATGTTCAGCATCATTGCCGAGACTGGAACCCAGTTTCCCAGATTCGAGGGCAACTGCCCTAGCCGTTAGGCCAACTCCTCTCCTAAAGTAGAGGGGGGAAATCTTCCAGTTTGGCAAACTAACTGGAAAAAAAAACTGTAAATCCTCCAAATCTCCAGTATATGTGCTGTTGTGAGGTATGCTTATTATTGTCCGCCTAATGTCTTTGTCAGTGTGTTGTAATGAAATATAGTGTCTGGCCAGCTTTGTGTTCGATTTTTTACATCTTACTGATCTCCGATGTTCAACTATCCTTGGCTTCGCCTTGCGAGTTGTCATGCTAACACATACTTGAGCATGCAAGGACAGGGGATCAAATAGATGACCTCACTAGTTTTACAATTGGCATGGTTCTGCAGAATTCACAGAGGTTTTAATCTTAGGTGTATCTGAGAGAGAGG
Organism: Lissotriton vulgaris; assembly: GCF_964263255.1. Classification (NCBI taxonomy): domain Eukaryota; kingdom Metazoa; phylum Chordata; class Amphibia; order Caudata; family Salamandridae; genus Lissotriton; species Lissotriton vulgaris. Next base: position 909,844,468 of record NC_141698.1, read on the forward strand.
ATTGTAAATTGGCAGATTGAACATGAGCCACAGGTGGAATTGAGCCTTTATTTGTTAAAATGACCAGAGTGTATTCTAACTGTCTTTCTGAATCATCCTGGGCCTCGTGTGCACCACCATATCCTTAATGCTCATGCTTTGTTTTAAGGCAAATAGGGTTTTTTCCAGGTTTTTTTCGGCTGTGTTAAGAAGATATGCCAATTTCAACTGACAACCTTCGTCGAGGTCTCTGCCAAGCGGCCAAAAGTGCTTACAAAGACCAACCTGTCCAAGGTTCGTTTGGGGATTACTTTTAAGTGTGCATCCCTATGATTATTCTGGGAATTTTTGCTGTCCCCTCGATAAGTATGTTTGGGTAATGTCTCTGTGGCAAACAGTCACTTACCTCAGCCACATGGTTCTTAAACTTATCCAGTTCTGTGGAATTTCTACAAAGTCTAAGGAATTGGCCCACTGGGAGATTGTTAGAAAGTGCGTGTGGATGGCGACTGTCATATGCTAGCAGTGAATTACGGGCCATCAGTTCCCTGAGCTCAGAGAAAATAACTCCATCATTAGGGTACAATAGCAAATCCAGGAATTGTAGCGTATCCTTGCTGCATTCGCATGTGAATCTAGGATTGACATTTTGTGCCACTCTGTAAAGCTGCCAAGTGACATGAGATCACCATCAAGGACGACCAAAATGACATCTATACATCTTTTCTGAAGTTTAAGTTTCATCTGGAAGGGGTTATTTGTGGGATAAATGTGAGTGGTCTCAAAACTTGCATTGACAAATTCACCATTCTAGGGGTGAATGTACTGACATTGGAAGCTTCGGTAATTTGAAAATACAGTTGGTCGTGGAAACTTGAAGAAGTTCTCTTTCATCGCTGGAGTGGCACAGTCTGTGACAAAAGAAATAAGGGTCAGATAATCTCGCTCTCTTGATTCTAACAGACTCTCTACTGCATGCAAATTCTCCTATAGTGAATGCAGATATAAAGGTAGCTCCTGGTCACTTACACATGCCATGCTGTATAGATCCACCTTATTGTTAAGCATTGGCCATAGAAAGATTTTTGCATGGGTTGTTGTTAGAAATGGGGGTCTCTAGGTGGCAGAGGTAGGTACCTTTGTCCTACTAGGGACCCTTCTTCTAGTCAAGATAAAGGGGATATCCACTTTAGATAACCCCTGCTCACCCCCTTGGTAGCATGGCACGAGCCGACAGGCTTATCCCAAAGGCAATGTCTAAAGTATTTGTACCAACACTCACAGTAACATACTGAAAACACCACAAATGGACACCACACCAGTTTAGAAAAATAAAATATCTTTATCTAAACTAAACAATACCAAACCTTCAAAAATCCAACATATAGATAGTCAGAATGTCTTTAAAAAAGGTTGTTGCAAAAATAAACTTGTAGATGGTAAATGCGACACTTTTCTCTCAAACTACCTTAAATGCGTAACGCAGAACAAACAAAAGGGTCACAGAGAAGGCGATGCACTCCGGTTGCGATGCGACAAGATGGCGCCTCGATGCATTCTGATGATCTGGTGCAATTAAATAAAATGGCGTCTTTGGTGCAATGTGTCAACGTGGGTGCGATGCATGCACGCCTGACGGTCGTGATGCAACATCGGTAGTTTCTTGAGCACCAACAGGCCCTGCCCTGCCATGGCGATCAGCGGCAATGGTGACACGCTTCCTTAGTGATGCGTTGGCAGCTGCTGCGTTGGCATCGCTCTTCCCCCTTGTTGCATTGCGCTTCCAGCTCCCGGCATCAAGGGCTTCACACACAGTTACAGGCACCTCAGGGCAGGTCAAAACTTCCAGCAAGGAAGTCAGGGAAGCTGGGGGTCAAGTCCTTTTGTGCCTGGGACTTCAGAAACAGGTGGCTAGCTCTTCTCAGGCCCTTGGAGACTTTTCTTCAGATGGACACAGCACACAGCAAAGTTCTTCTTCAAGCAGGGGACACAGCACACAGCAAAGTGAGACCCTGTGTCCTTTTCGACCCAGGTGGGTCCCTTCAAGACTCTGATGGTGTGAGCTGATGAAATAACTAGCACCTCAGGTACATTGCAAGTTACTGTAGAATACAGTGAGTCTGCTGAAATGAATTTAATAGGCATCAAGAAGCATGTAAATGAAAAATAATTTACATGTGTAGGGCGAAGCTCTTTTAGTGGCAAGCACAGACTGTGGTGGAGAGCAGCATAAGGCAGAATTTGCATATCGAAGTGTGAAGCAGAGTGCATGGTAAGGGAGAGAGTGGCTTATTGCTAAAACTGTGTATCTAAGAGACAAGTGCATGAAGAGATGGGTTGAAGGCATCATAGTGCTTGAACTGCTTATATTTAACATCGTTGTAGCTACATACTGCCTTTAATGCTTAGCATTGACCTTACATGATTCTGCGTTATCAGTAGCACTGACTAAGCAATGTGCCACATACAAAGCGTGGGTAAAGTTAAAGTGCATAGAGGCCAGTCCAGAACACCAAGTCAAGATTACTCATCAACTGGAGTTCCAAGCAGAGGGAACCGAAGGTAGAACCTGTAGAAATAACATCCAAGTGGTGGGCATGCAGGAGGGTTCAGAGGGATCCCGTAACACAATTGACTCCCTGGAAGAATGGGTGAATTTGTTTACACTAACCCACACTCTTTCCCCTCTTTTTTCAATGGAAAGAGCACAGAGTTCCTATACATAGTCCTCAACAAGGGACACCTCCACGTCCAATAATCGCAAAGCTGCTTCATTACAAATACAGGGTTGCAGTTTTAAAAGGGGCCAGACATGCTGCTCCCCTGAAGTATAAGAACAGTTGAGTTTCTATTTTCAATCAGCAAAATGACATCTTCTAGAACTAAATGTACAATATTCTCTAATGTTCTCAGTGAAGCTGTAAATAGTACATAAACAGGGTACTCACTTTTTTCAGATCCAGAATCAGCCTGGAAATGGGTGGAAACCCAATTTTAGGGGAACTGCCGTCCCTTGAAGATTAGTAATCAAGCATCGGTGAGTGGTTGCCGAGGGGGCAGAGGAGATGGTAGTCACAAAAAAGCTTGGGAGACTACCAGATTGCCATCCCCAAATGAGTTGTGACAGAGCCAGAAATCTGCCATAGAGGCTTCTTATGCTTCACACCGCCCCTCACCCTTACACTGCACTGACACAAGTTCTGCCTCAAGTGATGATGAGATGACCTCTGTGGATTTGAGTCATGGGGGGGATTATGATTGGGCCTACTATTACAACGCAAACAGAGGATGGCTTGCTATAATACTCTCAATCCCAAGATTCATGGGCCTACTTGGCTAAACCACCTGTGCCTCTACCACACAGCCTGAACCACGATTGCATCTAAACCATGCAGTCCTTTAAAATGCAGGCCTTTACCATGAATTTTTGTGGAAAAGGCTTGAATGGTAAGGGGTTAGGCAAAGTTAAGGTTGCCACTACTCCACCCCTGCACTAAACCCTAAAATGCTAACCCCTACCTCACCTCCCCTGCCCTGAGGCCTAAAAACTTGCCCCTCACCATATACCACCCCACCACCCTGCACTGTTACCTAAAATTACCCAACCCCTTCCACTGCTCTGTGACCTAAAATCCTGCCCCAAATTGAAAAAAACCTGATCTACCCCCGCTCTGAGCCCTAAAACCTTTCCCACTCCTAAATACTCCCCCCACAAACCCACCCCTAATAACTACCCCAATACACTGTCCCAGCCCCACTTACCTTTCCTCATTGAAGCTTCCTGCTCCAACGCTTCCCCCCATCCTGAACATTAGAGCTCTATCTGCCTTAACCACGCATAAGCATGGTTAAGGCAGATGTGTTGTACAGGAAAGCATGGTTATGCTTGTGGTGTTCTGGCACACATGGCTCTTCTTGCATTATTCCAGCCGTTCCCCCGTCAAAATATACAGTGTTGAATATAATGTACTATATTAACGTATACACCTGTAGCATGACAGTTTGCAGATCTGCTGGTCTCCTTCCCCTCTTCAAGTTTCATCAATACATGGTGAATTGTAATTTTCCATCATTTGGAGTGTAAGCTTTATACATGTATGGGTGTGCAGTCTTTGGCTGTAGGCTCTGGTTTAAGTTACATTTGTATTGGTTATACCCCATTGTTATTCCCTATTGGCACAGGCAGCACTGAATTACACATAGGCACAAGTGTTGTGGGGTGGATGGGATGGAGAGCAGTGCGGGAGGCTGTTTACACTACTGGCAAAGGCAACATAGATCATCACTGTAGCACTAGATTCCTGACCCTGAATATACTGGGACTGTAGTTGACGCAATGTTGATATTCCATTTATGCATACATTAAATGAATAGAGGCACTTATCTGTTTCTTGCAAGAGACTCATCTCATTGACAAAGAACTGCAGCAGCTCAGTAATTGCTGGTGTGGCCAGGTTTATGGGACAACATACTCCTCTTATGCACAAGGAGCCTTATTATGGATCCATCTATGCACACCCTTTCAATGTCTCCGAATAGAGATTGATAGTGAAGGTAGATATTTGTTTGCAGGAGGCACTCAAGATCACCAACCAGTTCTTTTAGGATGTATATATGCCCCAAATTTTGAACAAGGGCTTTTGGACTACATTGTCCAGGGTCTTAGCACAATGAGTAGCTATCCAGTGGATATTGGGGGGGGGAGGGCGGCTACAATAATGTCCAAGATCTTATCCTGGATCTCTTGCACTCTCTGCTTCTTGGTTCCCCAGCCTGTCAACATTCACAGCAGTTTGCACTGTGGACGCAGCAATGGCCCCTCTTTGATGTATGGCGTACTCATCTGTGTCCTGCATCTGTATTCGCATTTACGTCTGACCAGACTGTTTCCTCTGCTCTCCAGAGCTTATTCTGCTGGTAGCGTTTTCCGATTATCAAGGGCGAGTGATCTCTGACCACATGGCCCATTTTGTAGACATCAGATGGGGTGCACCGCATCATCCGAATCTTACATGATGACTTTCAAAAGATACATTAGATGAAGCTGCCTTCCATGAAGTTCAGCGCACACATATTACCAATTACCTTGCATGTACTCACACTACTACAACTACACAGGCTGTTAAATGTGACTCGTTTAAGGTGGATACTGGAGCTTCTATATACAGACTAAAGCTGTGATTTGCAGAGAGCTTAGTCTGAACTGCTGATGGGAGGGTTGCGAGCATGGACATTCAACATCCTCCAGATGAGATAATCTATCACGCTTTGCCAGATGCTAAAGCACATTACACAGCACTGATGGGACGCGTCCGATGCTATATATGCTGGATTATGCAGAATACACTGCTTTGATTCAAGCAACAGGCGATAAACCTGGGCACATGCTTGCTTGCTTAGTATGCCAAGAGGTACTATGTCCATTGATCACTGAAATTATACAGGATGGCGGTCCAACTCTGCATGCTCAGGTGGACAAATTGCGAGCATTTAGCAACTAGAATAATATGGTATATCAAACTTTACCTGTGTAACATTTATTAGAGCCTTTATCCCTACCTTTCATCATTCCAATTGTTTGTGAGGAGCTTGATGAATTAATTACTACCGCAACCCCTTCCACAGCCCTGGGGCCTAAAACCCTGCCCCTAATTAAAGAAAACGACCCGTTACCCCCCACCCTAAGCTTTAAAACCACCCCCTACTAAAAACTCCCCCACAAACCCCTTACTCCTAAATACCCCCTCAAACACCTCCCAGAAAACTACCCACACTAAACCCAGCCTCTGTTAAGCTCATGCAACACATACATAAATCCACCCACCTAAAGAGTCACATTCTAAACTTAGCTTGAACCTTTGACTGCTCACTAAGCGGATTATTTACATGCCCCTTGCGCCGCCGGTGCGTCAATTTTTCGAAGTGCCGGCTGCGCAGTGTGCAGACCCATATTTACAGGGCCATGCAAAGCCACCCTGTGTGAGGCCTAACGAGGTGCAACAAGGAGAAATACTTTAATTTCTCCTTGTTTTTTTCCTCTTTCTATACTTGCTGCATTCTGCAGCACACTTAGAAAGAGGGAAATGCTTTTAATGGATGGGTGTACGTTCCTGCACAAAAATAATCATTCCCTCAGCGCAGGCACCCTTGCAAAATGACGCAAGGGTGTCTGCACTGGCGCATTACAGCCAACGGTGCACCATATTGTTTTAAATATGACTCATCCCTGTGATTTTAAAATGACACATCTTGGCGCAGAAAAATGGCTGTGTCATTTTGTTGTAAATCAGGCTTGATGTCATGCAATATTGAACCCTGTGTCTGATGTGACCACTACTTTAATCATTTAGATTTGTTAATCCCCTGTGCTCATAGGTCAGAGTATTGCACAAACTAGAGAAGGAAAAGATGATCGACACTTTGGAAAATTCCACGCCAGAATTGAAAAATAATATGATTGTAGTAGCCCAGTCCTTCGATAATTTGTTATGTTATGTTATGTTATAGAAGTTTTATGTTGCGCACAACTACTCGAGAGTATCCTGGCGCGCAAAGTTACCGTAACCTGGCAAAGCAGAAGAGTTTAGACTGGAAGGTTAAAGAAGAAGGTTTTGAGTTGTTTTTTAAATAACCTAGAGTCCTGGATGTCGCGTAATTCCAGGGGGAGAGAATTCCAAGCATTATCTGCTTTCACAGAGAGGGCCTGACCACCAAGAAGCGTCCTACGGAATCTGGGAGTCACCAGCCGGCATTGGAAGGCTGAGCGCAGCGCCCTGCTCGGAGCATAGAAAGCAAAACGCTTCATAAGGTACATTGGACCAAGACCGTGTAGGGCTCTCTGGGCCAGAGTGAGAGCTTTGAATTGTATTCTATGTACCACAGAGAGCCAGTGTATATCTCGCAAGTGCTGTTTTACGCTTGATCTTCTGGAGATGTTGAACAGAAGTCTGGCTGCGGCGTTCTTTATGGTCTGCAATTTCTTAACCAGATAACCTGGAATGCCGATGTACAGAGCATTGGCGTAGTCAATGCGGGAGAGGATAAGGGCTCGAGCGACCTTTTCCCTAGCAGGCCTGGGAAGCAGAGGGAAGAATCGTCTTAGAGATTTAAGAGTACCAAAGCACACTCCGGTGAGTTTCTTAATTTGCATTGAGAAGCGAAGGGCTTCTCCAAACCATACCCCCAAATTCTTGGCCCGGGTGCCCACAGAATTTGGTTGGGGAAAGTCAGGAGGCCACAAGGATTCTCTAAAGGCAGGAGGGAACTGCCGTACAAAAGGACCTCCGACTTGACCTCATTGCACTTCAGTTGAGCAAGTGCAAGCCACTGAAACACCGACGCAAGACTTTTCTGGGCCCCTTCGGTTAACAGGTCAGAGTCTTTCCAGGTAAAAAGCAGATGGCTATCATCGGCATAGCTATTATTTTTGCTCCCAGCTCCTCTGCCAAAAAGATCCGCGTAGTCAGATAAATGTTAAAGAGCAAAGGGCTCAAAGTGGGACTCCCGTAGACACTATCCTGGCAGCAGAATAAAAAGGTGGCATCCAGACCTGCTGCGTGCGTTCTTCCAGGAAGGATTTCAGCCAGTCCCAGGCCGGGCCCGCGATGCCAATGTCTGAAAGGCGAGTGAGAAGTAGATGATGGGGCACCCTATCGAAGGCGGCAGAAAGATCGAGTAGGACCAAAGCTACTCTGCTGCCAGCGTCCAGATATTCCCTGATCACCTCAGCCATTTCCACCAGTGCAGTCTCTGTGCTATATGATGCCCTAAAGCCAGATTGCGCCGGGTGTAAAACTCCGGATGCTTCCACATATGCCTCAAGCTGTCGAAAGACCACCTTTTCGCAAATCTTGGACATTGCCGGGAGGAGAGAGATGGGCGTTAGCTGGTGGGTTTAAGTGGATCCAAGGAGGTTTATTTTTAAAGTGGCAGAAGCCTGTTTCCAAGCCAGGGATACAGTGGCAGTCTGTGGAGAAGGATTAATAATTGTTTTAACCTCTGGGAAGACCACCTCTGCCACCCCAGCCAGGACTCTAGCTGGGCAAGGATCAGTTGGAGAGCCTGACTTGAGAGATCTAAGAATTTACTGGCTTAGAAGAGGAAGATATTGGTTCCCCGATTAATAAGCTTAGCACAAGAAATTGGCTTGCAACACCTTGGTTCTGTCAGCAGCTAAGTGCTCATATGTGTTTGGTTGGGCATCTCAGCCCGACCAAAACACACTTGCAGACTTAGGTTTTCTCCAGCCCAGCTGCATTGAGCAGCTGGGCGGGAGAAACACCACAGACTCCGTGGTCTGAGCAGGGCACAGATCAATCAGGGGCTGCTTGGACCCAGGCAGATAGGAGGTGGTGAACACGATGCTGGAGGGGGACGCCAGTAGCGGCAAAAAGTAAGTTTTATATATATTTTTAAAAATTGTACCCCCTCTCCCCATGCAACGCCTCCTGCGCAACATCACCCGCCCCACCACCCTTTGTTTATGGCGGCCGCAGCTGTAATTCTTTGAAGCTAAATGCTGAAAAGACTGAAATTGTTGTCTTTAATAGTAATCTCACAGCCTGTACTTTTCACTGCTGGGTCTGTGAAATAGGTCTACTTCATACACCAAAGGTTGTGGAAAAAAGTCTGGGGGCCTCATTTATGAGGCTGTGCGTCACTTTTATAACGCCGGTGCATCACTTTTTGTGAGGCACCAGCAGCGTAAAAAATATGCCTTGTTGCACCATATTTACAAAGTGACGCATCTAGGTAGATGCGTCGCTTTGTAAACCCCTGCGCTACATTCTACCTGCGCCAGGTATAATGTATGCAGGGGGGGGCGTTCTGACGCAAGAAAGGGTCATAGAATTGACGCAGGGAAATCTATAAGATTTCACTGCGCCACTTCTAGGACACAAATCCGTCAATTTCTTACTCCTGCCTCACAGCAGGCGTAAAACTGATGCAGGCCCTTTCACATGGGGCTTGCCCCATGTGAAAGGACACATTGCTGGAGTTGCCTTACTTGTGTGACACACTCCAGCAATGCGTCACTTTTGCGCCATACAGATACGTCAGAAATGCTGACATATCTGTAACTCCTTGCGCCATGATGCATCATACTGTAAATATGACGCATCATTGGTGTCGCAAGGAGGGGGCATTGAAAAGTGATGCATCGCTGTTTTTACACAGCGATGCGTCACTTTTCATGAATGAGGCCCTGGGTATTTTAGTGGATAGGCAACTGACCCTGGGACCAGAAATTAACAGTGGGGTTTCAAAAGGGGATTTTATACTCCAGACTTTGAAGAAACGTAATTCCTACCTTTCCTTGTAAGCCATGAAAATTATTACAATGGCAATTATTGGTAACTGCTTAGACTATGCTAATAGCATCTATTTGGGTCTGCCAGAATGTGATCTGCGACTAGTCCAGCTCTTTCAACATGCTGCTGCAAGGTTGGTGTAGGGCTCCCGAATGGACACACCTGTCCTATTCTAAAGCAAATTCATTGGCTCCCTCTTATATGGTGCATTCAATTTAAAGTATACTGTCTAGTCTTTAACCCCTCCCATGCTCATGACGAGCTGAGCTCGTCATGAGCCACGGCGCTCCGGTGCTCATGATGAGCGGCCCGTGGAACGCCAAGGTGCTGGGAGAATTCCCCTGCTGTGCTGAACGTTCCACGGGAGCCAATGCACCTGTGACAAGCTCAGCTCGCCGTGAGCACAGGAGCACTGTAGCTCATGACGAGCTGAGCTCATCATGAGCATGTGGGTGCTGTGCGTGCCTCCCTTCCCCCCAGCACAGCGGGGGAATAACCACCGCAGCAAAAGGGGTTAAGGCTATTCATAGATTAACCCCAGACTTTCTTGCAGGGTGCATTATCAGATATATTCCAACATGAACTTTGCGCTCCTCTATGGCCAACTTGTTAGCGGCACCAAGATTTTGCAAGGCTCAGATGAGCGGGTGGAGGTCCTCAGTTCTAGCCCTTAAGATATGGAATTCTTTTTCACTTCACATTCGATCATTGCCATTATTGGAAATGTTCAGACGCGTATGAAAACATGGCTTTTCAGAAAAGCTTTTGGCTCTGATACATAGTCTCTCCTATTACCTGCTTGTAGTCTCTGGAATATTAGTGCCATTATACCTATGGGTGAACGTGCGCTTTATAAGTACCTCGACCACAGGAATAACACATGTTGTTTATGAAATAGACACAGTTAAAAAAGTATAGTTATTTTTAAATGCATCCAATCCGATCACCTTTCCTAACTTTCACTACCCCCTCTATATTTCTTTTATTAAATGTTTTGCTTGTTTGCTCCATATGGATAAATATTTTTCTGGAAAAAAATACTGTGTCACAAAAGTAATAAAGAGATTTAGGAAATGTTGAAAGTGTAATTGTGCATCTTCTACAGTATACCATAGATGTCATGTCCTCTTATCCATTGCATGGAAAACATCTGATGCATGCTTCAGAAGTCTCCACTCAAACACCACCTCCGGAGGTGCAAGGGAAAATATTCCTTTTGTTTGATGAAAAGCAGCATGCCAGGGGTTTTGATCAGCTCTGAAACTGAAAGCAGTAGCTACTAAGATCTCTGGATCCTTTAAATTAGTGACACAGCTCAGCCCCAGCAGCATATATTTGGAGAGTAAATGTACCATTGGAAAGGGGAGATGGCTCCTTTTCAGGGGTGCCTCTTACTAGTAGATCCCTACGCAGGGATCACTGCAGGAGGCTAAATCCAGACCAAGAATCAACACCATTTAACCACCAGGTAGAATTGAGGCAAATCGACCCCTGTAATGGGCAATTGACCCATCCTACTCAGGCCCTAGTACTTTAGGCAGCCATAGGGGTAGATCTCCAATCAGTCTGCCTCAGTGATGAAGAAAGCCCATATGACATTTGGATTTTTTTATCACTTAAGTGGGGGCCTGAAACAGCAGAAATACTTTGTGTCTCCTGGGTGTGCAGATTAGAGTGTTTGGCCAGGGGTGATGAAAGTCCAGAAGAAATCTGGAACTGGTGTTCAACAAAAGAAATTAGATGAGGAGATGATTTATCCTGGCACTAGGTTGCCCCCTGCCACCCCAGGTACATGACAGTCTTGGGTCCCTGCCAATCTGCCAGCTCCAGGGTTTGCAGAAAATTCACAAGATACTATTGATTGTTTTAAAAATAAGTTATTTGATCAGGTGCAGAACCTCTCCTGGCATTGCACCACCCCCTTGCTCCACAGACAAAAGATAGTGTAGTTTGTGAGGGTTAGAGTAGTGTTAAAAAAGGAATGAGGTGGAGGCCAATCTGTCCTGTCAATGTCTTGCTCCCTCTTATCCTCAGAAACCAAACAGCCTTTCGGCCTCCTTCAGAGGCAAATTGGGGGAATATACTGCCAATTTGTTAGCCAAAACATAAAAACTATACAAAAGAATTTCCAATTTTCTTTCATTTTACGCAGTACAAAATTAGGCTATGAGTCTATTGGTGAAAAAGGAACCCGATCAATTCTGAACATTTCTACCAATCGGAGACCTATGTCAAGTTCAGAGATCAGCATATTTTTCTTCTCAAAATGTCCTTCAAAATTCAGCACTATTCAATCCAATTTTGTCTAAGTAGTGAATATGTGGGATATTTTGACTCGGGATCAACCTGCACTGAGGAAACCCACTCAACTATACGCCTGTTTGAATACTAGAGACCGGGAGAATCTAGTGAAGTGTAGCTTCTCTGAAGTATTTCCTAAGTATTTCCTACCCAGAGTACCATGTAAATATCAAATATATGTGTAAAAACCCTTAATTTCATCTCAGTTTTATTTGAGGATGTCTGCAGTACTTGGTCCAGGGGTCAGTCTACACTGAGGGAATACTACCAACCCTGGGCATTTCTAATGGCAAAGGGAATCCAGGCTGCTGTGACTTTTATTGATACTAACATGTTTTCCTAAGCAGAAGGCCCTACAAACATCAAAACTATGACTAAAAAAAGAATATTCTCTCAATTAGCCTAGGTGATGGCTGGGGTATTGTGGCACATGGTAAGCCAGTACCCAAGGATCTCTACAAATATGATGGAGTTTGGAAAAGTAGAGATGCAAGGCGATCCAGGGTGGTAAGCCTTGCACTGATGCCAGCAAGTTATCTTATACAGAACGTCCTGTGTCAAAAACATGCCTAAACATCCACTATTTCTTCTTACTTTCCACAGGGAGAGACTGCAAGTTGTGGGCCAGGGTTTTGCCGGCACATAGAAAACACTAGTAAAGCATGGGTATTTCTGAAATCTGGAAACTCACTGAAGTAAAGTTGTGTGTGGCTTGTGTTGATACAAGCAAATGGCTTACAAGCACCAATGCTACATACAACTAAATTAATCTCTGCTGGAATGGGAACCAACTGCGTTTGTTATGCTCGGAGCAAGGGGGGGTGGGCTGCCAGTAGCCAGGAAACATTTTTGAGCTGACAACTAAAGTTTAAGGGAACATTATGGTTATAGGATCGGATGGATCCCACTATCTTTTCTTACCCAGAATGCCTTGCAGATGTCAAAATTTTTTAAAAAGAAAGCTCAAATACCGTACAAATATCTGACCAAAAACTTGAGAACTTGTAGTCAATGCCAAAAGTCTTACCAGTCTGCATTTCACTTCTTTCCTAATAAAAATAGTCCTCATACCTACCTTTAAGTCTCTTGCATGGAAACGGACCAAATATGAGACTATGTATAGAGAAAAATGACAATACATGAACGTCACAAGGTCACAGTTTTGACCCTTTCCTATTCAGCAACTACTAACATTCCAAAAGCATGCCATGTGCAAAGAATGATAGAAGTTCATATCTTTGATGTTTTCTGCCCTGGGCTGTAGACTTAGCGACCGCTGAGCCTGTTCCAGGTGAGGTCGCCCCCACACCGCTGCTCCTGCCCGCTGTCTGCCAGCACCTTGCCCTGCTGACTGCGCTCTTCCTGCTGCTGCCTTCCCTTGCCCTGCAGCCCGCCGTCTGTTCTCCTGTGTGTCCCCTGTTGCCGTTCGCCTGCTGACTTTACTTTTTTCTCCCCCTTTGCAACCCGCCGTTATTTTGTGCCTTCTACTGTTTGCCCAGTGTTCTTGACTTGTGTTCCCCTGTGTTCCCCTCTCCCTTCTCCCCTTTTGCCTTCTGTACCACCACTCCTGCGCGCTCCCTGCCCAGCCGCCGGACGACCCAGCCACCGCTGAGCCGCCCTCGGGCCTCCTTTCCCGCCACTGCCTCCGGCATCCCCGCCCCCCTCCTGCCCATTGGCCGCCCCGCTCCCGCCACCCAGCTGACCCGCCCTCCCGGCTCCTCACTTATGATGACCTCAGAGCGACCGCGCAGCGGACGCGCGCAGCGGGAGCAAACTCTTGAGTGCCGAAGGTGCGCCAAAGGTAAGCCCGTCTACGCCCGTCCGCGCCCGGACCGCGCCCAGCGCCAGGACCCCTGGACCCCGCAGACCCCAGCCCACCCGCCGGACGTACGACGCCGCCACCCTCAACGCACTCAACACCGCCCGAATCCCGGGATGCTACCGAGCCACCCCGAGACGCACCCACGGACCCTTCAGCTGCCACTCCTGCAAGTTCACCTGCATCCGGACCTGCACTGCACCCGCACCCACCAAGCCGAACACCAGCAGAAACCACCTCAAGTGCATCCTGCTCAGCACCCGCTCCGCCCACAGACACGCCGTCGAACTCTGGAACCTCCTCGACACCACATCTCCAGACGTTGCCTTCCTCACGGAAACATGGATGAACGCCTCATCAGCGCCCGACATCGCCATCGCCATCCCGGACGGATACAAGATCACCCGGAGGGACCGCGCCAACCAGACGGGAGGAGGCCTCGCCATCATCCACAGGAACACCATCCGCATCACGACCAACACCGACGACACCCTGACTACTGCCGAACACCTACACTTCCAGATCCACACCGACCCCAAGACCACCCTCAGAGGCACCCTCATCTACAGACCCCCGGGACCACGCACACAATTCAGGGAAGACATCGCCGACTTCATCAGCCCGCACGCACTCCCCTCCGCTGACTACATCCTCCTCGGGGACCTCAACTTCCACCTGGAGAACAACAACGACCGCAACACCACCACCCTGCTGGACAACTGCGCCAACCTCGGTCTCAAGCAGCTGGTGACCACCCCCACCCACTACGCCGGACACACACTCGACCCCGTCTTCTCATCCAGCAAGGACATCGTCTTCAGCCACGCCACCGGACTCCACTGGACGGGCCACAGCTGCGTCCACTTCAGCTTCAGAAGAACCACGATCCACCACCACCAGCAACAGGTTGCACGAAGAAGCTGGAACAAGATCACAGCCGACCAACTCGCCGCATCCCTGAGCCAGCACCCTCCCGCCAGCTCAGCGAACCCCAACCAGGCCGCCGACAACCTCACGAAGTGGATCAGCAACTGCGCAGACGACCTCGCCCCACTGAGGACCCCGCCCAGCAGACCCGGCAGCAAGACGGCCACATGGTTCACCGACGAACTCAAGAGCTCCAAGAAGAACTGCCGAGTCCTCAAGAGAGCCTGGCGAAGAGACCCAATACCAGACAACATGACCACCCTCAAGCTTGCCACCCGAAAGTACCACCAACTGATCCACACCACCAAGAAAACAGCATTCAAGGAACGGCTGGACAACAACGCACACAACAGCAAGGAAATCTTCACCATCGTCAAAGAGCTCTCCAACCCCAACGCCGGAAACAACAACATCACCCCATCGCAAGACCTCTGCAACTCCCTCGCCTCTTACTTCCACAACAAGATCGCTGACAAACACAACAGCTACAGCACACAACCTACGCTCCCCATGTCAGCACCAACGCCCCCCACCACCACCACCAGCGCCTGGACCCCGATCAGCACCGAAGACACCATCCGCACGATGAACTCCATCCACTTGGGATCTCCAACCGACCCCTGGCCTCACCACGTCTTCAACAAGGCCGACGCTATCATCACACCCCACCTGCGGGACATCATTAACACCTCCTTCGACACCGCCACCTTCCCGGAGAGCTGGAAGCACGCCGAACTCAGCGCTCTATTGAAGAAACCAACAGCGGACCCCACCGAACTCAAAAACTACCACCCAATCTCGCTCCTCCCGTTTCCAGCCAAAGTCATTGAGAAGATGGTCAACAAGCAACTGGCCGCCTTCCTTGAGACTAATGGACCCCTCACAGTCTGGCTTCCGGGCCAACCACAGCACTGAGACCGCCCTCATCGCAGCCACCGATGACATCCGAGCCCTGCTTGACAACAGAGAAACAGCGGCCCTTATCCTCCTAGACCTCTCGGCGGCATTCAACACTGTCTGCCACCGCACCCTAGGGCAGCGCCTCAGCAACGTCGGGATCCAGGAGAAGGCACTGGAGTGGATCATCTCCTTCCTCGCTGGAAGGACACAGAGAGTCTGCCTACTCCCGTTCAGATCAGAAGCCACCGAAGTCATCTGTGGCGTACCTCAAGGCTCCTCGCTCAGCCCCACCCTCTTCAATGTCTACATGAGCCCCCTCGCAGCCATCGCACACCAACACAACCTCAACATCATCTCCTACGCCGATGACACCCAGCTGATCCTCTCCCTTACCAACGACCCTGCCACCGCCAGAGCCAACCTACAAAAAAGGGATGAAAGACGTAGCCGAGTGGATGATGACCAATCGCCTGAAACTGAACTCAGACAAGACGGAAGTCCTCATCCTGGGCTCCATCGCCCTCTGCCTGGGATGACTCCTGGTGGCCCCCCGCCCTGGGCACTGCACCCAAACCGACAGACCACGCACGCAACCTGGGCTTCATCCTGGACTCCTCCCTCTCCATGACCAGACAAGTCAACGCCGTCTCCTAGTCCTGTTTCAACATCCTGTGCATGCTACGCAAGATCTTCCGGTGGATATCCACCAAGACCAGGAAGACTGTCACCCAGGCCCTCGTCACCAGCCGTCTGGACTACGGCAACGCCCTCTACGCTGGAACAACCGCCAAGCTCCAGAAGAGACTCCAGCGAATCCAGAACGCCTCAGCGAGACTCATCCTCAATATCCCCCGACACAGCCACATCTCCGGACACCTGAGAGACCTGCACTGGCTCCCGGTCAACAAGAGAATCACCTTCCGGCTCCTCACCAACGCACACAAAGCCCTACACAACCAAGGCCCGAGTTACCTCAACAGCCGCCTCAACTTCTACGCTCCCACACGCCAGCTTTGATCGACCAGCCACGCCCTCGCCGCCGTCCCCCGCATCCGAAGAGCCACAACAGGAGGAAGGGCCTTCTCCTACCTGGCCGCCAAGACCTGGAACTCCCTCCCGACCCACCTCCGCCTGACCCAAGACCACTTCGCCTTCAGGAAGCAGCTCAAGACCTGGCTGTTCGAGCAGTAGCGGACCCCCCCTCCCAAAGCGCCTTGAGACCCTCCGGGTGAATAGTGCGCTATATAAATGCGATGATTGATTGATTGATTGATTGATAGACTTCACCACACCTTTGGGCACAAGCTTTACAAAGAGAAGTGTAGGAACACTAGGAGGAAGTGCTTTTGAATCTCTGCAACTTTCTGGATTTCTTGTCAGAAAAATGAAAAGGAAATTCTATTTTGGAGCATTGTTTGTTATAGGGATGTCAAGATGTCAGTAACTCGTTGAAAAGCATTACTAGCCATCAGTTAACTCCTAAATAAATGTTATATCTCCAACAACACAGTTGGACTATCTTTATAAGCTCCATAATAGTGTATAAGCTGAGGCAAATCTTTTTTGTGCTTCATTTCCAAATGATACTATCTGATTTAGATTCACATTGTATCCATTTGAGACAAGGCCTGATTAGGAGTTTGGCACACAAGTTACTCCATCTCAATGTCTGTCTTACTACAAGTGTATTATGTCCTGTAGCACTTGCAATCAGGCGGTGTTGTGAATGTATCTAGGACCCTAATTAGATATTGCCGATGTATGCCCTTGTGTGGTTATAATAAATCATATCCTTATTAAGGCATAAGAATCATATCCATATTAAGTCAGAGCCAATGCAGTCCAAATACGGCAAGGCTACTCCCATAGACTCCTAGAAAGTAAAACGCGTTCTTAAACAAACCAAGCCTCCAGCAGCCCGGGAATTTCCCCTGCTTCTGTTTTGATTTGTCCTAGAACTCCTGAGAGTCCTGAAAGAACTGCCAGTTCTTAGTAACTTCTTATGTCCAACCTTACGTCAAACTCGGCACCTTCCAGGTATAAATATACCAGCATCTGCCTTAAGCAACACACAGTGGTTTGGAGCAGAATCGGCTATCTACTTGCCCGACGCCCTGCTGGTGCGAGTGCCGAAGGAAGCCGACCCTCCCTGCTGACGCACTGAGAAAGACGCTGTCTTTTCTCCTGCAGAGAATTCCAGCTCCAGTGTTTTCCGGTCACCCTTGTGGGTTTCTGGGAGATCGAGTCCTGAGAGAGAGATACAAGACCCCCTTCATTCTATACCTAAGGTACGGAGCTGATTAGACCCATAGAGAATACTTGATTCAGATTCTTGGTAAAAACTGTAACTCATCTGCTCCTTCCCAGTACTAGGCTTAGGTTAGGCACACTGGGGTAGGCGTATCTTAGAAACACCAGTTGAGTACGTTTAGTCATTATTTTATCATTGTATGTATTTTATCCATTTTAAGTATCATATGGCTTAGAAACCATATAAATGCTTTTACAGTATTATTTCATAATACTCCTTTTATTGTACGCACTTTACTTTATGACAAGTATTGCAATTGTGGCAATTCATTTCTCTTGCATTAGAAAGAAGACTGCTCAATAAATAACCCTTTTATTAAAAATGCCCGTCTCTCTATTTCTCTGCATTTCTGGTGAAATGATTGACTGAGTAAAATAGCTATCTATTGTTTCTGCGACTCTAGAGATATATTCCTTATTGCAGGTGGAACAAAGTTGTCATGTGATATGGTTGTCAGAAGCTAATCCCTTTTTGTCTATTCAGGAAAGCTAAACGCCTTCTTGTTTACTCAAGAAAGTTTCTAGTGACCTCTGAGCTAGCTGGCACACACAATTAAGTCTAAAATATTGAATAGAGACCTAGTCGACCTCAGTCCTACGTCTAAGCTATCATTTATGTTATTCCAATGCGCAGAGCCTATTGGGAATATAGGAACTACACTACAGCGGATAGTACAACCTTCACATTTGTGACAGAGTAAACGGTCATATAAAATGTAAATCAGACCCCTTTATTCAGTGTCTAGTGCAACATTCAAACTCAAATTCAATTGTAAGTAGAGCTGGTAAGAACAGAGTAAACAAATAAATAAGCCAATGAAACATACTCTTCCAGCTTCTTCCAGGGCAGCTTGGTCCTTTGAAGCATGGCCAGACAGAGATGCTGTTTTAATAATGTAAGCAGCAAGGATGACTGGTACACAACCAAACATCAGTAGAGTGAGTTGCCATCCATAAACAAATGCAATTACAATAGCTGTCAGCATGGTGCAGCTGGCTAAAGTAATTAGAAACAGACGACCTCCAGTAGCCTGAAAAAAAGGATAGAATATTTTAATATTTCACAAATATTCACACAATTAGATGTTGGCAATGATATAGGAGGTTTATTTAAGCATACCCCTTTGGCTTGAGATGCATCTGTGGCAAGACGTGTGATCCAAATCCCTACAGCATTCCGATGATCATCAAACCATCCAATTTCCTGGAAAAAGAATATATATATACAACATCATATAAAAGGCTTTATACACTCGGAGTTACAAAAGCAAGTATATTTTTCTCACATCACAAAGATTACATACGGTTTAGTGCCATTATATACTCTGTTTAGCTCTGATTAAAACCTCTCTGTTCTCGTAAATGGAATCACATATTAAATATACCTTTCAATACTCATGGCTTCACAAAAACTTCCCTGGGGTATGAAACTGGAAATTCCGGCCAACATTCCAGCACCTGAATCTGGAGTTTCTGTAATGTGGAGCAACACTCGCAACCAGGAATGCTGGGGC
The DNA here is from genome assembly GCF_964263255.1 of Lissotriton vulgaris. Classification (NCBI taxonomy): domain Eukaryota; kingdom Metazoa; phylum Chordata; class Amphibia; order Caudata; family Salamandridae; genus Lissotriton; species Lissotriton vulgaris. The sequence continues at coordinate 909,863,529 of NC_141698.1, forward strand.
CAAATCCACATGTTTTTCACCTTCTGGGGAAATACCTTTCCCAAATCCACATCAATTTACTACTTGCTTGGCAGTAAAGCCATGCTTGGGCTTTATTAGGGACAGAGGAGTTGAGGGGAGAGCTGGAGAGACTATTTTCAGCTCCCCTCATTGTGCTGGACCACGGTGGCCTGTGGCTAGGCAGAAAAAGGCACTGTCCATTGCACAGCTAGTCCACATGCATTCATATGGCCAGTATACTGGACACTGAGTTATCGTGTCTCGAAAAACAAGGCTGTTCAAAACAGCCGTGGTGGCATATCCATGAGGGGCACCTTTCTAGGTCACTTTTAGGGAGGTCACAAGTAGCTTGTTTACAGTTACTCCATAGTTTGTGAAGTTGGGGTGGGCGGAAGTCAAGGAGGAACTACACAGTTATATGAAGACTCTGCGAGATTCTGTGGAGTTCCGCAAATGGGCATACATCAGCACGTCACACTGCACTCACTGATTTATTTTTGATGGGATCCTGTTCTGTGCTGCAAAATCAGAACGAATGGCAGTACGTTGCATGACAGAGGACGCTGCTTCTTTGCCACCCCTGAAGCAGATCTTTTCCTTGATAGGCTGTTTTCTCACCGCAATTGGTTGTGAAATCCCGCGACTGCCCACATTAGGAAAATCTTGCGGGGTGCCCTCTTAACACCCAAAAAACATGCTACGGGATGCCTATTCTCTCTCATGCTCGCCAACTTACCACATGAAGGTTGGAGGAATTTGGCTGGAACTCTGCATTACATGGGTTACGTGAGTAGCCCAAACTCCACCAATTCCGACGGCGGATTAGAATTCATCACTCACCCCTTATGTGGCGGTCTTAATTTATCACACATATATGCAGCATGCCATTAACCTTTCCGAAATAGCTCGCCTTTAGCCTATTAGTTGTCATTTACTGCTTGAAAACCCTTGAATAGCCCCCAAATCAACATTTTGGTTGAATATATTTAAGAGAATATTAGATGCACATCATATCTCAACAGGTGGAGACTTCTGAACATCAAAACATCAAATTACAAATAAGCTTAGGATTTGGAAATATTAATTTTACATCAGTGCCAAAATTTTGCCAGCGCTAACGTATATCAGCAAAAAGTTCTGCTATGTCCCTTATGTTGGTGCACTAAATTATACAGATTTGAGGATTTAGCAAAAAACTCATTAAAAATGTTTCACGATATCCTGCAAAAGGGAGTTCACTTGAGCTTGAAGTTCACTAGAGATGCACAGCAATGAAGGTCTGTTTTAAAGCTTCTATGAATTTCAGATAGAACTTTTGGAAAGCATACCCCCATGAATCTAAGGTTTTGTTACTCAGCATGCACATATGTGATTTCTTTGATTTGCAGACAAAACTTTCTAAATAAACTTTGACATTCTCCAAATTGAGATATAGTGGAAGGCCACTGTTTATGTTGCCTGCACATGCCATATTTTTATTAACATATTTACCTGATAAATGTGTTTTGGTCTTTATTGCTTAGTCCCTATTTTGGGAGGCCTACTCCTCAAAAGCGCAGTACTTGCCCCTTCAAGCCATTTACTCACTCATATAATTTCACCACTCTGTTGTGATTTTTTTTTGAAAAAAGTTGTTTATAAGTTTAGATTATTATGTTAAGGTGCAAAATAAATATGCACTTCTAAATCCTACTGATAGCAAACTTAAAATTCTCTTAAGTACAGGTAAACCTTAGTGAATTCAGTGTGTTATTAGATACATGCCACAAATATCAAATATTAGCACACTGATTCAGGAAAATCCTCTCAGCTTAACCCGTGCCACAGAAAATGTCTTTAAGGGGCTTACCCTTATTTAAATGATTTAATTTTAGTTTTTTTACTGTCTTGTTTGGCCATGTGAATCATAGCTGTTCTGAACAGGGAAAGTGCCTTACTTACAAATAATAAATGACTGGTACTTATGGCAAGTATTTAAGATGAGTTCTGTATTTTTAGATTTCGGGCAATATTGGGCGTATGTCATCCCATCCCTTAGATATTTAAAAAACACATCAATTTTAGATTTCCGCTAATGATTTGAGTAAATATTTCAATTTTTGGCGGGTGGAACAACCTCAAAGCATACTCATATGTTAGTAAACATTAATGATTTATGTGAGCATAGGTCCAATATAAAAGTTCTGTGAGTCCCAAAAGCAGCTGCTTTTTGAATTATGCATAGAGGCAAAAGTCATGAAGTAGTAGAATATTGAATATGGGGTGCTGTCGTCCCGGTTCCTGGTTTGCAGGGGGGTCAGGCAGGGGTGCGTCCTGGCACCAACCCTGTTCTGCCTCTTTGTGAATGGCGTTATATCGCACCTGGATACGGTTCCTAACAACGACGCACCCAGATTGGCAGGTAGGAGGGTGCCAGTGATAATGTTTGCCGATGACACCCTCCTGCTTTCCAAGTCCCCCATGTGGATCCAGAGAGTGCTGGACGGCTTCACGGATTTTTGCCTTTGCCGCGGACTGGAAATCAATGCTGATAAGACTACATTTATGATTTTCAGTCCCCCGGCACTCACCCGCCCAACACCGATCCTGGGGTCAGTCAGACTGGAGAGGGTACAGACTTTTCAATACCTGGGGGTGACGATCAACGAAAACCTTTCTTGGGATCCCCAACAGGTGAAATCCCAACTTAAACTCTCCCAACTAGTGAGTGGCATTCTCAAAATGTCAAATACATCTACATTCAAGCCAGTGAGCCCTGCACTGGAGATTTACAAAGTCAAGGCGAGGGCATCTGCTCTTCATGGTGGGGAACTTTGGGGGTACTCCTGTAGGCCCGAAATCCCTAATGTGGAGAATAAGTTTATGAGGCAGTTACTCACACTTCCCCAAAGCACACCTCTCCTTCCATTGAGATTGGACTTAGGACTGAGTTTTATCCAGGATGAGCTAGCTCTGAAACCCTTAACCACTTGGATGCTATGCTTCTGGTGGAACTTCAATGTAATTTCCATTGAAATCAATGGAAACTCCATGACGAGTTACCCTTGTCATTAGCGGCGAAGAGGTTAAGGTTTTGGCGCAGGCTATGGATAACTCCAGAACTGTCCAACTACAGGCTTGAATTAAAGGACGTGTTGAGCCATGGTAGTGCAGCAAAAATCCCCTGGCTTGCATTTGCATTTGTGAAAAAGAAAACTGGGGAAAATGGCACTATCAGACCTCTGGTATGATCCAGAACGGGCATGCAGGGGGGTCTCAGGTAAAAAGCTTGCAAAGTTCTTCATGGATTATAAACAGAATATATGGTTGCATGACTCCAAAGCTGGCTCTCTGACAGCAACCTTCTTAACACTTAAACACTCCTAGGCTTTCGAGGAGTTTTTGAATGTCATTTATCCAGTAGGAGCTAGGAAGCTACACATCCAATGGAGGCATTGAACACTAGCATTAAGGGCATTCACTGGCAAGTGGTCGATTCCCACGAGTAACTCCTGCCCCGGGTGCCGTGCGACTAAGGAGGATGAATTACACATGCTCTTTTTAGCCCCGTTTACAGAAAAGCTAGAAAGTACTGGTTGGTACCCCTATGTATGTAAGAACATGGGATTCAACAAATGTTATGTTGCAATGAGAGTCTTTAAGACTGACACATCACTGCATATAGTTTATGCACTCTCAAAGTTCCTTCTAGCTATGTGGACCAAAAGATGTTCCCTGATCACAGCGGAACCCAGGAGTGATTGTTTATTGTGATTGCACATCCTGATTGATAATCTGATTTTATGAAATGTTAATTTTATGTCCTCTGGTTTTATATATGTCTTAACTGCAATCTTTTATGACTGAAAAAATGTCGAAATAAAGATCAAACGATGATGAATATCATCATAATAAATCGCTACTTTTTAATCACTAAAACTTGTTTTTAGGAAAGTCGAAATGTGAGCGCTGATGACATAGCAGCCTTGTAGATATTGATAAATGCACAAAGTAGGACAACAACTGCAATCCAATGAGAATTTACAGCTATTCTTCACCCCAAGTGTCTGAGAAAAGCACAGCAAGAGTTTAAACAAAGCTTGAAGTGCAAAGGAATGGCTTCTGAGGCAGCAAACTAAACCCTCTGACTGCTAGTACTGGCATGGAGGTCTTCAATGTTGCAAGTGTAGCTGCAGCCAGATGCCCAACCACCAAGTGCCACAGAGGCCGATAATGATCCTACCCAGTGTGCTAATTACCATCCTCACTGATATGAAACCACATGTGATTGTTGATCAATGTTTTATGGCAGGTTAGAAATGACACATATGAGAAGATACTGCTGTCAGTGGATGCTGAAAATGCACTCCGTGGCAAAAATAAAATAGCTATATACAGACTGAATTGCTCAAGTAGGCTTCAGAAGACATGTATTTCAGGACTTCCCGATACATTGTGGGACATGACAGGAGCACTCCAGTTCCTGCATCTATTTCTATTGGCATTAGAATGCTTAGCAGCTGCTATTAGGCAAACAGACTAAATACAGGGAATAGCGAGAACAGCAGGACAGACAAAAAACATTTTATATGCTGACAATGTCATCTGAAACTAGGCGATCCTGATATGTTGATATCACATCTTATGTCCCTGATTAACTCGTTCACTGTATTTGCAGGATATAGAATGAACTGGAGCAAGAGTAAAGCACTCCCTATAACTAAATGTATGACCAGACATTAAGCTAACCTTTATAGGTTCAGGTCAAAGGCCTCCAAATTGAACTATTTGGGCAGTCTCGTTCATAGAGGTCAACAAAACATGGAAACAGACAATCTTCTGTCCATATTGGTCCAAAATGATAAAAACTTCCTCAAAACGTTTGTTGTAGGGCAGTGTACAAGTGGCAAAAATGTTGAATGCCAGTGAGTCGTTATTAGGTTTTGGTAAGGCTACAGCTCTTAAATCTAATTTTACGAAATTCCAATTGTGCCTTTCCTTAATAGTGAATCCTAAGAAATCGCTAATCAGGAAATGCAAAATAGAATGTACAAAAATAGTGATTACTACAGAGTCAAAGTCGCCACTGGGAAATCTCTATTTAGGAAATGCATATATATATAATGAAAAACATATAGTTAAAATAAAGTAATGGGGTTAGAGTAGAAATAAGTGGTATACAGTGCATTCATTTATTTTCGGTTTCTAACATATCTCTCTTTGGCTTTATTATTCGCTGGTATTTAGGCCTGAAGGGTACTGCAAAACTCCATCTTCAATTAGCACGCCTGCGCATACTGACACTGAAAACCTTAAAGCTCTGTCATTGAAAGGCTGCCAAAGTTCGTCTTACCCGCGATGTGCCTCGGAACCTCAACCTTTAACCCGATGAAAGGAAGAAATACTGACTGCGTTTAATACATTGTATATGAATTGAAACTAAATATTGCTGGGTGGAATAACATTCATGGGAAAGTAAATTATGGGTGGGAACATTGATCAAGTACATCAAATAGAAATGATCTCATACTAGTATGGTGTGATGACCTCTCCTCATCTTTTTGTCCAATCAAATGAAGGAAATACACATATTCACAACATTTGAGGGTGGTACATACCCTGGAAAATGGTATAATTAAGGTAGGTAGCTCTTATGAAGGAGAGGACTTGAGTGGAACCGACACTTCTTTCTACCGAGGCTAGTAAGTTAGACGAACCCATTCCCCTCCGAGGGATTAAGACCAAATCCGTGTATATTTTTCAAGAGCTTTGTCTCTAAGAGCCGCTTTCTCTCTTTTACCGTTTCTTGACAGATCTCACTACAAACTGGATACCCCAGTCATGTGAGTAAAACTTGTATTCTATCACCAGTTTTTTTCACAATGCATGCTCACCTTGTATCTTCTCCTGACTACCCATTGCACAAACACTGGTTTCTATTAATATCATTTGTTAGGCTAGTAGGATATGTATAATGCTTTGGATGTATGTTACTTGACCTATCATAACAGTAACAACACTTTATCATTTTTCGCAGTGTCGTTTTCCCTGACGAAGGGCATATTGTTGAATGCCCGAAATGCATTGGATGCCCTATAATGACAATGCCTGAAATATAAAACATGTCAATAATCATGTAAAGGACAAAAAAAACATGTTTTCAACGGATAATACTTAAATTTCATGAAATAAAAATCTTTATGAATGATTGGACCAACAGAGTGAAAGTCTTCTTATCTATGGGAGACAACCCAATGAGTGCCTGTGAAGGGATGGTTCTAGAGCACCTCTAGACCCACTTCGTGAATGCTTGGTAAGAATGCCCAGTTGCCCTTGGGGGCTCTATGTCACTGGGAAAAAAGCATTTTGGGTACATTTTCAAAATTGTAATGGTTACCATTGACTTGGAGTCAATGGTAATAGCATTTTCTAGATGCCCATTATACATTTAGGAAATGCTTTGTACATGTGCTTAGGGAATCACAAATAGGTAACCCCTATTTACAATTGCCTATTTAGGGAATCACAAAATGAGATTTCTACTGGGTAGAAATTGCATTTTGCGACCGTATAGGCCTTTATACATGCCATAAGGCTATTTAGCATTTCTTAATACCCGGAAATCATGATTTGGTCCCTCAAGAAATGCTTTTGTGTGTGACACCCATGTCACACTCCTAACAGGTAAAGTGTTGCGTGAAAAGGGGTAATATTTACAAGCACAGGTAAAGTCCTGCAGGGTGGCTTTACCTGTGCTTGTAAATATCACTCAGCAGGGTGCGCCGCCTGTGTGTCATGCAACGTAACGCACAGGCGGAACAAGAGGTGTGTAAAACTGCCCCACATACTTCAAAATGCCAAATAATTGGCACTGGTCAACATATAAATAGAAAAAGGCCTAGCTCACAACAGATGATACATACTGAAGATGCAGTACTTAAACAGTGACATTACTCATTTATTTTTGTACTTTACACAATGTACCATGCATCGTAAAGACATCTTGTGTACATTACAAAATGCTAGTTCATGCCTGTTCTGAGCAACATGTGTATGGGGATGAGGGTATTGCACTCAGATTTTTCAGTCTCCTGGCATTAATTCGATATGTGTGCAGCACTAGATTAGTGCCTGCTGAACCCGTAATAATCTATGAATGTGGCCTGGGATCGCTAGATCTCCAGGACTCCAGTGCGCACAACGATTAGTTATTTATACAAATGAAACCATTAGTCAAAATTTTTCTTTGTTGTTAAATCATCACAAGTTTAGTCAATAAAAATCCATTCATGTCATTTTGTGAACATTGCATCAAAAATCAATAATTCATATACAATTATACAAAACAATTTTAGTACAACACAATTACACTTGTAACCCAATGCATTTCGGGGTCTACATCGTTGTGCGCACTGGAGTCCTGGAGATCTAGCGATCCCAGGCCACATTCATAGATTGTTCTGAGCAACAGCCAAAGCTGGCTATCCTAGATAATATGCCAGGCACAGATGATGCTATTTTCTACTATAAATGGATTTCCACAGTCCTGATAGTGGCAAAAATGTATATTTGTTGTCATTGTGACTCCAATTGCCTCCACATAACAAGAATGGTCAATTAAACTTTTCTATATTAGTATTTATTTATTTATTTATTGAGCTTATAGAGCACGACAGCTACCCAAAAGGATTTTCCGGTGCTAACTAAAGAGAGAGCTAGGAAACTAAAAAATTACTATCATGCAAAAACAGGGGGAATTATTTATCAAACAACCAAGTCTTGATGGCTCTGCGAAAGCGGACATAGCTTGGTTCCATTCGGATAGTCAAAGGGAGAGAATTCCACAGCTTAGGGCCAAATAACGAAAAAAGACCTGCCTCCCATTCTGGAAAGTCAGATCTTAGGCAGGCTAAAAAGGCCATGAGACGATTGTAGGTATCTCGGGGCAGTACCCCATTTTATTTTGTGCATATAGCTGAGAGTTTTAAACTTGACTCTACTTTCGACCCTCAGTCAATGTAATGCACGGAGATGTCCTGACATGTGTTCCGTTCTATGACATTTACATAACAGCCTCGCAGCAGCATTTTGGACCGCCTGTGATGCCCCTAGGTAGAGAACATTGCCATAATCTAACTGTGAGGTAATCAGGGCATTAATTACTGACTTCTGTGTGTCTTCTGGCAGCATCCAAATGATTTTCTTTAGCCAACGCAAGATGGTAAAGCATAGGGCAGTTAACTTCCTAACCTGGTGCTGCATAGTTAGGCCTTTGTCAATGGTCCCCCAAATTCCACACCTGGTCAGATGGAATGGGGAGGGCTCCCATTTCTAATGGCCAGTGTCTGGGACTCCTGAGGTCCTGATTGGGACCTAATATAAGGACTTCCATTTTTCCACCATTCAATTTGAGCAAATTATCACTCATCCATTTGGCAATTTTCCTGAGACCGGATTGAAGGAGGGAAGTAGATGCTTGATCTGAATTTGACAGTGAAAAAGTAATTTGAGAGTCGTCTGCATAAGTGAGTAGTAGTTTTAAACTTTATTACTGCTAAATGGCCATACACGAGAATAATAAAATACATGATCTACAATCTTTAAAACAGAAAATAGAAAGAAAGACAAACCATAGCAAGAGAATAAAGAGTGATTTAAAGAAGTAAAATTACAGGAAGATATTGTTGTCGCATGTGGGTAAATTTTGAAGGTCACTAGATCTCATACGGATTAACATGAAGAATATCGGGCATAGCCTAAACATATGAAAATGACATGCAAAAACAGTCCTTAATGCCGAGAGTAAACAAAACAAGCTTTTGCAATGCAATCGGTCTAGCCTTTGGGACCTTATATATATATATATATATATATATATATATATATATTTAGCAATGCAGCACACTAGCCTGGGTGCTGAAACATCTACTGTTCTTTAACATATAGGGAAAGTAAGCACCAAACTGCGTGACACGACAGGTATAGGAACACATGGAGAGAAATATTGCCTTTCAGCGGGAAATGGTATAGTTCAAAGCTCTGTTTTTAATATAAAATCAGGGCCTTTGTTGGTCATACCACTGAAAATACAAGATTAAAAAAAAATATTATTGTCTGTGGGTGCTCATGGAAGACAATTTCTATGGACTGGAATCTAGAGAATGCTAAAGTGATTCTGGTATTTTACTCACCTCTGCTGGTCGTTTTCTATCAAGAAAGTTAAATAGAGGCAGTAGCAGAAAAAAATTCAAAAGAAAGTCCCTAAAGTAGAAAGAAATTCTGGTATTTTACTGACCTCCACTGGTCATTTTCGATCAAAAACAGTAAAATAGGGGCAGTTGAAATGAAAAAAAGTCCTGAAGCGAAGTCAGACAAGTCCTAAGGCTGATCTCCAGAGCCCACATAGTACATTCACATATAAGTTAATACTAAAGTATATACAAGAGGTCTCAAATGCTCGACCTAAAAAGAAAGTTTGAGCAATTTTGGTCTTTCATGCAAAAGACAAAAAAAATGATTTAACACAAAACATTTGTGCGCTCAAACATATGTGCTAAAAATGTTTGACTGCTGTTCGGGAGCCAGGGGTCCCAAAGAGAAGCCTTGGTCCCTTACTACATGCACAGTGTTTCGAAACATGGGCATAAAGTGCAGTAGCAGGAATCAAGAGCCCAGAAAGAAATAAGCAAAGTGCATAGAATACAGCAGCAACAAGTCGATATTCAAATAAAGTGCATAATAGTCTTGCACCAAAAGTTAATGGACTCCACAGCATGATACAGCCTATTAAGCTACGAATTGCTATTAACAAATCAGGGCTCCAAAAGGAAGATATTGCTCACATGAGCAGTTTATATAATGCAACCTTAGTCATGGCTATATAAGCAAGAGCCGCTAGCTGAGTGAACACAGATAAAGTGCATGGAGTCATACGTTCAAGGAAGTTTAGAGCCTATGATCCATGCTGGAAACAAATATTACTAACAGAAAAGACTACTCTTCTTAAAGAGGCGGAGATGAAAATCCTGTGGGCAGTGAAGTAACTATTGAAGCCCAAGTTAAGGCACAAGGGCCGTATCCATTTGAGTCTGGGGCCAGCGTATCAAGGTCAAAAGAACAAGAAGTGGTCAATATCCTCAGTTTTCTTGCCACACTTATGGCACTCAATAGAAGTAGAATACCATCAAGACCATTTGTTAGTAAGAATATTTAGGGGTTATATACCGAATCGGCATTTGATAAAAAAGGCTTTTCACAAGGGGAAATGTAATTTCATCAAGAAAAGGTTCAAATTTAGGGAGCAATTTGTGGCATAAGAATTGGTCAGAAAGGGATGCTAGGTTAGTAGAGTGGTGCACTTGGGTCACTATGAAGTCCAAGTAAGTTTTTGTTATAAAGGCTTTTGTGTTAGGTCATATGGTCTCGGGAAGTGTATATATTCTCTGCAGAACCAATTTGGAGAACCATGAATTTAGGTGCAACAGCCACTTAATTGTATGGCCTGGAGCAAGATTTTGACTTCCAGAACATCTTTTTAGTAGTGGTCTAGTTCTTAATAAGACCAAATCCTGGCCCAATATAAGAGGGATTTAAGAGCAGCAAGATGTTGTTTAACTCCCTTAAGAGCAGTTTCAATAATTATAGGTATGGACGTTGTGCGCAGACGGAGATTAGGTAGTAATTTATTGAACTTAAGTTCCTTGGTCTTCAATGGGGTGAGATTAGAAATTCCCCATGGCTCTGCTCCAGAGAGCACTGCTGCTTGTGTTTTACCCCTTTAGACCTTCAGTGCTGAAGAAACTGCCTTATGTTTAGAGGATCTATGCATTTTTCAATTGTCTACTGAATTATTTGGAATAATCAGGCTGCTTTTTAATTGATGTATAGGTAGAATAACGTAGTACGCACCGTGATTGGATCCTCCGGCTTTCGGGTATAAGCTTAGTCAGTTCACCCCTCTTCCCCATCTAACTTGTGCGTATTTTGATTGATGGAGCCTAATAAGAATATCTAATATGTGGTGAGGATCTCCCAGATTGCTTGGGATTTCTCAAAGGATGCCTAGGACCAAGTCAAAGGCAGACCCAAGATCAACAAAGACCACATCAAGGTGGTTTTTCAGAAGAGTAGCATATTTCATGGTGATGAGGGTAAACAGTAGACCTTGGTCAACAATGCTAATCCTACAATGGAACCTAGCCCGAATGGGAAAGAGGATATTGGCATAGTTCATCCAGTCCTTTCTTGTAGATAGGGATAATATGAGCCCCTGCCCAAGTAGTGGGTAATTCAGTAACCTGTAAGATTTCATTAGAGAGGCAACAGATGCAAGGGGCCCATATATCCACCTCCGATTCGTAAAGATCTCCAGGGATGGCATCTGATCCTGGAGCCTTACCTGAGTGTAAACATCCAATGGCTAACCTTGTATTCGGAAGTGAAAACTGAAGCTCATTGCCTATAGATGTGGAAAGAGGAGCAGGTCATAGATAAAAACGCTCTGGTTGGATATCAAAATAAAGCTTCAAAAGTGCTTTTCCCAAATATGTGAGGGAATAAAGTGATTGGTGGAAGAGCTAGCCCTGATGCTAACATGGAAAAGGATCTGCCAGAACACAGCCTCATTCCTGCCTTTAGAAGTGTCTAACAGATCCAGTCAAATGGTTTCATCCCACTGTTCTGCTTTGCTCTGAGAGTTTGTTTATAAGATTGTCTAGCATCTATAACAGAAGCAGGATTATGGGATTTAATTGCCTTCATAGGTCACGCTTTAGCCTGACTGCAATCTTTGTCATACAATGGAGGTGTTTTTAGCACTTTACTTGAAATTTGTCAAGATGGCCTTGATAAATCTTTAAGAGACTTTAAAAGAGAAAGGTGACTGTCCATTACTAACTTGTTTGGAAATATGCAGTATTCAATGGTGCAAAAATAGAAGAAAAGATAGTATAAATTTTGAACAACGAACCCAGGTCATTGCCTATAGATGCCCACTTAATATCTGTACTGTTGTTGGTAACATTGGCCCTAAATTGGGCGTTCACCAAAGAGGTGGACAAGTCACAAAGAAGATTACCAAATTGAGTTAGATCTAATGTGTTATCAATACTGTCACCTCTGGGTAATACCTTAAAATCACATAGCTCACCCCATATTCTAGAATCTAAGATGCAATAATCAATTTGACTTTTCTTGTCACCTCTATTGAATGTGAAAGCCCTAGAGCAACCAGACTTTGACCTCCCATTGCATGCCCTCAGTCTGAAAGAAAGGGTTAGTGAGGTGAGCTGTGAAGCGGCCATACTGCAAATTTTAATACGTTCTGCCTCAGAAGATGGAACGCCCAATATTTTGTCTTCCCTTTGGATCATAGATGTAATAAACTCTATGGGTTTGTATATGATATTAAAGTCTCCCGCGAAGATCGGGGACATAGAATTTTTAATTAAAGAAAGGACATTTTCTAACGTGGCTAAAATAGGGGACTCTCATTTTAGGGACTGAACAATTATAGATATTCAAGAGGTCAATGGAGCTCACATTGCAAGGCGTAATGTTCAGCACCAAGATGTCAAAGGAAGGAATATCCATGTTTTAATGTGGCTAATCAACAATATTTCAAGCCAAATTATCAAGCTGCCTGGAGGTCTATCGATAGTGGCTAGAATTGCATTATTACAATAGGTGGTGTACTCCACTTTATGTAGTGTGGAAATTGCACAAGATTCTTAAATAAGGACTATATGAAAGGAGCCTCTAAACTGTTACAGGTAGGATCCACAGCTTTGCTGGAGACCCCTGCAACATCCCATGAAAGTATACAAATGTTACTATTTCACATCAAAGGATCTGCAGTGACATCAGTGCATGTATCAGGTAGCTTGGGAGAAATTTTCTGAATAAAAGTAGGACAGTCAATGATTGAGTTAACAGTAGGCTCAGGTAGAGGGTATCATTCTATTTCATCAAGAGACCACTAGGGGCTCACAAAGAGGCGCATGAATGTGGTTGTGGTTGAAAACTTGCTAGATTTAGAGAGTTCCTTGGCAAACTGTGAGTTGTAAGATTGGGGTTCCATTAGTTGGTCACTGGAAGGTAAGTGAGAAGCAAAATACATATCTGCCACCAATGATGAATTTAAATTGCAAGGAGAAGAAAAATGGGTAGGAGGGTCTAATATAATTTCTGGGGAACTGCTGGGCTTGAATATAATTGGGGTGCAAGAAGGAGTTATAGATCTAGTGTCCATGCTTACTATCTAGTTCTAAATAAATTTAATCTAGAGGGATATCTCTAGTCAATATCCTGTGAGCACGGATAATGCAAGATCGGATAATATAAGTAGAGCCACCCTGAGTTTTAATCTTCGAATGGCCTTGTTAACAAGGGAGTTACCATCTTCAAAAGCCCTGGGCCTGCGTTTTGGAACATTAATCATAAAAACCTTGGCACCCTTATGGTATTTGGAGACGGAAGGCAGTGTAAATTTGGAAAATAAATGGTCTATTTCAAAGCCTTGGTGGAAAGGCTTGTGGATGGAAGTCGGAGCCAGTCTTTGCCCACGCTGAGCGGAGGTAAAGGTGAATAGCCATTCATTGGCAGCTTTCCTATCAATTGAATGCCATTAGGGAGCACGGGCTCCTCTCTCCCGAGATGGAAATTTATATGTGGGGGTGCGGGAATACATGAGGGAGATCTGATATTGGGACAATGGTTCGAAACAATTGAGCAGGTCATGCCTCTGTCATTGTTGATTGATTCATGGATGCTCTGATGGCACAATGGCACCCCTCCATTGGCGCAGCCCTGCGGGGAATGCTCTGGCCTGACAGTAAAACATTCACAAATAAGATTTTAAGTTGGGCTACCTCATCTTTGAGTGTATTTAAAGTACCAAGAATATTTTGCATTATGGAATTATTAGGGTAATGGAAGCACCAATGTCGCAAAAGTCAAACGATTTAGTCTGAATAATCAATTAACTGCCCTCCAGAGATTGTAGAACAGAGAATCTGTTGTTACACAAGATTGGGTAATTAAAAGATTTACAAGACTCAGCTGTATTTTTAGCAGAGAAACACTACAGAGGGATAGTACGGATGCAATATCTTTATCAGGTTTATTGAAGATGTGCATTATGTTTGAGTTGCCCTTCTAGTGTTTGAAATACAAGAATTCTGTTAGATGCAGAATGCATACCTTACCTTTTTAATTTTGTGTCAATAGATGCGTGCACACAGGAGCCGTAAAGAACTATCCCAGTCACGGATACTTGAAAAGCAATCCAATGGGCACATACTTTATGTGCCAACCCGTTGCACTGTGAAGAAAGGGATTTAACCCTGGCATTGTGTCAAATCACTGCGAGGACAGTTTACGGACAAAGAGAGAACACGCAATCATAGTAGATAAGCAGTGAAGGTGTTAAAGTTTCCGACTGCGGCATTCAAGTTACCCCTGATGAAGGTCTAAAGAGAGGCTGAAATGCATTGGGTAGAATTATGTGAAGTGATGGAATATGAACTGTTTACCGCTACATGCTTCAGTTGGGCACACTGAAGGCAGTTAAAAATGTGAATAATAAAAAACTATGGAGAAATCTCGCTGTCCTCGCAGTAATTTTGAGCGATTTGATTAAATGTTTGGATACATTTTGACAAAACCTGTGTACTAACTGTTCAACATGGAGTAAGATGGATATCAGGGTTAAATACCTTTCTTCGTAGTGCAAGGGGTTGGCGCGTGAAGTATGTGCCCATTGGATTGCCTTCTAGAGTTTGCCCACATTAATTAATAATTCTACCTCTTCAATGACCAAATCCATTGTTTTATGTGTGCAATTTTTATCTGCATGTTGAACGTTTTATTTTGGACTTATATGGACCTAATGGCCTCTTCCACTTCCCTGTTGCCCCTGCATATTCGAACTATACATTTAAAAGCAGGTAAATCTAAACACCAAAACTAAAGACTTTATGTAATCAACAATATAATTAAAACACTATACATAAGGTGCTGCATATATTTACCATGTATCAAATGTATTCAGGATACACAATAAACTGGGACCAGTCGTTACTCTACGTCGTTTGGGGTTCGCGCATCAAACTTCCCAGAGTTTGTACGGCACAGAGAGGTAATGAGGGGTTTCGATACCTGGGTATCTATGTTAACATGGACCTGGTGATATTTTATGATTGCAAATTTAAACCCCCTTGAGTCGATTACATGAAGATGTACAACATTGGAGGACACTCCCCCTGTCATTACTGGCAAAGCCTCCCTATGCAAAATGATGGCACTCTCCGGTTTCGTTTACCCAGTGCCTCCTAGGTATTTTCGAGCTATAGAATCGGAGATAAGAATACTTCTCTGGGATAGTGGAATCCCGCCAATAGCACTGAATACCATAATGAGTAAGTGCCTTCTGTGAATATCAAAATGAGTAAGAGCCATATGTATCAAGTAAATTCGCATTCGCAAACGCCGAAATTCGCAAAATTTCAGTGTTTGCGAATGCGAATTTGCCAAATGGTATGTCTGGTGCAAAACAAGGAATCGCAAAATTTGTGATTCCTTATTTTGCAATTGCATTTAAGGAATCGCAATTTATCGATTCCTTAAATGCAATGTATGAAGCAAAAAAAATGCTAATTGTCCCTAAGGAATCGTAAATTACCACCAACTTCAAGTTGGTGGTAATTTGCAAATTCCTTAAAAAATGCAAATTTTTGCATTTTTCAAAGTGCCATGTGACGCACATACATGCCCTTAGGGTATGTATGTTCGACACATGTGCACCCATGCTTATTTCAAGGGTGCAACAAGGTGTCCTTTGAAGACGCCTGCACTCTTGAAATTATTCTCAATTTGCGATTCTCAAATTGCAAATCGCTAATTGAGAATAACTTCCCATTCATTCCTATAGGCCTCCTGGCCCATAGAATTGAATGGGAAAGTATTCCTTAATTGCGATTCGCAATTTGCTAATCGCTATTAAGAAATACTAAGAATTCGCAAAAGAATTGTGAATTTGTACATACATCCAAATTTGCGATTCTGAAATAGCGATTCTTAAAAAATTGCTATTTCAGAATCGCAAATCAGGTTGATGATACATATGGCCCTATGTGCCTCTGTGAATACCAAAATGGTAGTAAGTTTAGGAATTTGTCTTAAGTTAGTCTGTGAATCGGGCTTTTTGTTCTTCCTTTGATGATCTTATACTTTTATAGATTGTTCTTGAGATTGATATATATCAATCTGGCTTTGAGTTTGTAATAAACCTTTTAACTTCAAGTTACTGACTCAGACTTTTATTGTGTGGTCTTAATGATCACACTGTACTTTAGGATTTAAATTGTTGTTAACCCCTTTTCTTCTCAGGATACTATCAAGGCCTATTGACCAGAGTTTAATAGGAAGAAATGGCCCAGAGTATTCTCAATACCTTGTATTATACAGTTCAATGCCACTTTGGTGCCAATTGCATTGAAGAATTTCATTACTGTGATATGATCAAATAAATTATGCTGTTTTAGTTTGATGACTGTTGATGTTAAAATAAACGAAACTATGGATTGATTGGGTACATTTCCGTAGCAGATCGTACACGATTCTGCTTTGCTGGCGCGCACAACCACATGCCTATTTGTGTGAGGAGTGGGAGTTTTGAGGTCCTTTTGGTCTGCCTAGGTATTCTC
Organism: Lissotriton vulgaris; assembly: GCF_964263255.1. Taxonomy (NCBI): domain Eukaryota; kingdom Metazoa; phylum Chordata; class Amphibia; order Caudata; family Salamandridae; genus Lissotriton; species Lissotriton vulgaris. Next base: position 909,880,211 of record NC_141698.1, read on the forward strand.
TGTAATGTTTGCAAAACAGCATGTGTGAGCAAAACAATAGAAACTACTTAAGAAACAAGAAGGGTAATTGTTAATTCTTCAAATAAACTAGGTGTTTATCTTCAGATGAGTTGCACCCATATACTTATATATTTTTCATATATGAGCATGCACCAAAATCAGATATCAATCTAAGTCGCTATTTGTATTCACAAATTCAGAAAGAACGCCACTTATTAGTTTGAATTTAAAGGCATATGACCATGGCATAGGAATTTCCATTGTTTCCATTGATTTACATTACATGCAAAAACTGTATTACCACAACATATTTCCAGCCTTGGCAAGGCGTGTTTTGTTGAGATATATGTTTACCTCTAAATTTCATTCGCGTTTTGGAAAGGAACACATATTTTTTGATGTTACAAATATTTGATGTTTGAAAAGTGTAATTTAATTGTATATATTATACAGACCTGTCGAAGCAATGCTTTGAATGATAACAATCGTAGTCTCATTGTAAGATTTTCACCTGCTCTTCCGATGGTATATCCCTAAAAACGGAAAAAATAGGCATCATTGTGAGCATTTTCTTTGGTGGTGTCGCTAGACAGGCAATTTATGTACATATGTTTGTATTTTGTGAATCACAAGAACAAAATCAGGTACCTCACATAGGCCCTCATTATGCGGTGCCGGAGCAATGTCCCCTGTAGGATACTATTTCAGGCGGAGTCAAGTGTTCCAGTGTTTCTGTATTCGAAACTGCTGCATCTCAGAACATTTGACCCAGTTTTCTGGATGTGGAACACACACAGCAAAACCATGGATGGAGCAGGGCAGCCAATGTGGGCAGAGGCATAGCCCAGCCCTGCCCACCTACTCCTGAACCATGGGAGGATCTCTCTACTACTCAAATGCTATCCTTGCTCTCCATCCAACACTCTCCCACACCAGATTCCCTAAGATTTACAGCTTGCTCAGAACACCTGATTAATATTATTACATTGCCCAAAATCATGGAAAATGTTTGTTAAACTACACTGCTATTCTTGGTCCAGCAGGTTATTCACCTTTCTGGGGAGCTTAACTCAGTCGCCCCATTAACTCACAGTGTCACTAATTCCTGTCTCCGAATCTCCCAATGGAGAGAAGGAGGAAACCTAGTAGGGGCTCAAATATTGAAAGACTGCTTGTACACTATGCTAAGTTATCTTAATGTATATTATCTTAATGTAACACTTTTACTATGATCAAACAGTGAAAAAAACACATCATAGTGTCCCAAATAAAATAAATAATCAGCATGGGGAAATCAATAGCTCTGTACTTAACCCCTCCCATGCGGCCGCGATTCTGCGCCTGTGCGGCAGAATCGTGAGTGGGCGGGTTCATGACGGCCCCAGCCGTCATCAGCACACGAACGCCGTAGTGCATGACGGCTGGGGGCCGTCATCAGCATGGAAGGGGTTTATGTGCTAACAAATGCAAATAGAGATACAGTCAAAGACACACTTTCTTGCAGTGCTGCATGTCACCAGCACCAGAACCTTAGGGAATAAAACAATAAACAGCCGCGGTTCACAAATTCTGCTCGCATTTGTTGCATGCCTGTGATTTCATTTCCACATTAATGCCAGACCCATCTGCTTTGCCAGTGTTTATCAATGTGTTTGATCTCTCTAAAATTTACAATTTCGTTTTCTAATTTTGCATGGCAAGAGCTCAACAGCCAGATGTTCAAGGCTTTTTTGTGGTCGCAAATGGTCTTATTCTTGTGACCATTAACATCTTTTTACAATCTATAAAAAGGCAAGTTGCGATTTGGTAACTTATTATCTCACTTTGCGTTTGCTCTCAAATAATACTTCAGTATCCCTTCCAAATACCGAATCAGAATGGTATGTATTAATGTTTTGCAACCAAAGTCTGGTCGCAAAGCAGTAATACTTTACTACCACTCTAGAATTGGTGGTAACCCATTCACAAAAGGGAAGGGGTCCTTTCCCTTTGAGAATGTTAAAATGTTTTTTTTTAACATTCCGTTTTCCTTTACGAAAAGGACGGCATTTAAAAAAAAATGTTTTAATAAAAGCAGCTGCAGACATGGTGGTCTGCTGACCTTAGCAGGCCACCATCCCTGTGATGGCTGTGATTCCTAATGGGTCGCAAATTGTCACCTGCCGTATCAATATGCATAAGATAGGTCTATTTGCGACCCACTAGGAATTGGAAATGAAACTCAAAATAGTTTCATATATTAAGAGAATAGTAATTAGGAAATCGGCATTCCTAATGTTTGTAAACCTGGATCTTAGCATTTTAAATGGGTTAGAAATGTGTATATGGTGTTTCTTTCTTAAAATCAGATCGAAGTTTGAGTCCTTATTATGGGTAGAAAGAAATGTAATAATGTACTTGTTTTTTGTCTGTTTTTTCTTTGCAGGAAACATCAATAACATCAATTTTGTTGCCAAATGATGGTAAAAGTTCAGCCTCAGTGTTTTAGGTGTCATGGGTGTGATCTCCACGGTGAAACATTGGAAAGAGGAGTATATTGAGCTAATGATTTTGCAGTTAAAGAGTTCCTTCTAATAATGGTACCCTAACACAAGTTTTTATTGATGATGGTAAGACCTATAGTTTCCACAAATTATCATATACTTAAAGTGGTCTTTGGGCCAGCCCTTTGCCAATAATTGACAACACCACTTCTAGGTGGGCCCCACAGATGCCCTTCTGTGGGCTGTGTGCTTTCTTTTAAGTAGTGTCACCACTCCACCTTTGTGACAGCCAATAAACTGACTACTGTAGGGTCTATGAAATCTATCGAACAGTGACATAAGCACTTGTTGGTAAACCCAATGCTGAGACTTCTGAGATTTCTACAGCATAACAAATTCCTATGATAGTGATAGGCTAAATAGACCAGTTAGATGTTGGTTCAAGTCAGTTGAGTTTACTATACGCATTACTGTGATGCTGCACCCATGAATTTCCCTAGCACCCACCACTAAAGAAACATGCGCCACATATGTAGGCTTGTATCCCATATCAATCTGACAACCCTTGCAAATCAGAATCTACATAGCTGTGTTTGTAAAAGTTGATGCCTTGCTGTTGGCCCTTCTAACCCTTAATTTTGCACACTCTGAACTACTTGCATCTGATTGAATTTTAACAATGCTGAACTTACCAGCCAATATATGTGAAATCTCTACTCCAACCATCTACCTTGCCCTCCATTAAACACCTATCCTCTCTGCATTAAACAATGCTATTACCCTTACCTTTACCTTCATCTCTCCACCTTAACATTCTGACACTAATCCTTCACTTTCACACCATCTAACCTACGAAAACCCAGAGCCAACCTCATTACTTCTAATACTCTATTAAGCACTCACTTCCCTAATATTGTCTTCCCAATTGTTATTACACAATCCACCAGTTAACCTAGAGTACTTGCAACTACCTTTGCCCTCACTCATTATTAGATCATATACACCTTAAACTTTAATTTTACCTTGTGATGGTTATCTTCCTATCCTAAATCCAACACCTTTCACTCTCATACTCTTTACCTGTCCCTCTATTCAGACACACACTGTTGAACTTGGATCTCTCTGCAGGGTCAACCCAAACCTTTTGCTTTCATGCCTCCTGTTTTTTCAAATTCATTTTTGCTGGTCTTTGGACACTCTGCACTTTACCACTGGTAACCAGTGCGGAAATGCTTGTGTTCACTCCCCAAAAACATGGTTGTTAGACCTGGCATCATTGGCGTGAGTCTCCCTTCCATTTTGACAGATTGCCTCCTCTGTTTTGATATGTTTTTGCTGGTTTTATGCTTTGGGTACTGTGCCACAGTGCAAGTGCTCCCTATGTTAAATGTATGTACTAATTGGTAATTCCATGATTTGTTTATTTGATTTATCTGTCAGCCCCTAGTACAGTGTACCATGTGTGCCCAGGGCTTGTAAATCAAATGCTGCTGGTGGGCTTGCAGCACTGGTTGTGACACCCACAGAAGCAGGTTTTAAAGTGTGTCTCAGGTCTCCCATTGCAAGGCCTAGTGCAGTGTAGCACTGCCATGTCAACTTGGCCAAGTGCATCCACTTGCCAGTCCCTAAACCTTCCCTTTGCTTCATATTAGACACGCCATGGTAGGCCCAAGGGCATGGTGCATTGTAAGTATAAGGTAGGACATGCTCTGATGCATGTTCTAATAGTGAATTACAACCATTTTAGTTTTTCACTATTGAAGGCTGACTGTTCTCAATAGGCCAGAAAGGGCAGTTAGATTATTACATTCTTATAATCCTAACTAACTCAGGGAACATGGCAGAAATTCGAATTTAGTATGCCTGAATTCAGAATAATGAAATACATATTTTAGTAAAGTTGGTTTTAATATTCTCTGTTTGAAAATACCACTTTTAGAAGGTAGGTATTTTCTTGCCTAACTATCCAGGCCTGCCTCTGCTGGATTGTGTATTCCTTGTCTGGGTTTGTGAGTGATAGGGCTGGGGGATTCCAAGAGACAGGCTGGGGCAGCCCGGTGGTGAATAGAGAGATCTGTATCTAGATGGGAGGGAGTAGTTTCACCTGGGATCTGAGTAGGGCTGGGACTTCCCTCTACAATGCTGGCTTCGCCTCCTGTGGCTTGTCTGATGTCTCTGCCCTGCACTGTGAAAGGAGAGGAGGAATTATGTCAACAGAGTTCTCCAGAGCTGCATCTTCCCTCCCCTGTGCTGACCCCACCTCCTGTGGGGCGGCTGATGCCTCTGCCCTGCACAGTGAAAGGAAGAAGAGAGTCATGTAAACAAAGTGCTCAGGAACTGGTTTGGTTTAGGCAGAGGCCTATCTGCCTTCAGAGAACAAAGGATTTTGGGGTATAAATATTGGGACCCTGATCCCAAGAAATTAGATCACTTCTGGACAAGAAACCTTTCTGCCAAGGAGAAGAACCAAGGAAGCTGCATGAGTTGTACTGTCCCTCTGCCAGTGTGCTGTTTGCTGGGTTGGCCTGCAGTGGTTGCTTCATTGCCAAGGGAAAGGAGAAGGAACTTTGTAAGGACTTTTATCTACAGAATATTCTCCAAGGGCTTGAACTGTGCGTGCCTCCTGCTGAAGTCTCAGGGACAAAAGACTTCACCTCCAGCCACCCACTGAATTTCCTTGCTGGGAATTCTGACTCCCGACACTTGCGGGTCACTGGGAGATGGAAGCGCGACACATCAAGAAGAAGCGCGTCGCCGCTGCAGCTGAAATCATTTCATCGCCGGAGAAGCGAGCCTTTGCCCGATCTCCCTGGAAGCGTGTGCTTATCGAAGCTGCCTGCTGTCCCATCACCGGAGAAGCGTGATGCCATCAAAAGAGTCACTTTGCATCACCGGAGAAACTTGTCACAGGGCCTGTCGCGACTCCAAAGTACTGAGTCGTCACAAGGCTGCCAGGGCGTCATCGCATCATCGTTGCATCAAGGGCGCCATCTTCTCGCATCGCAACTGGATCATCGCATCATATCAAGGTGCCATCTGGGCAACCACAACGGGCCCCTAGGCCGAGAATCTACGCATCACCTCCGCACCTGTAAAGAGAACAACGCATCCCCTACTCTGCGCAAGCATTGAGGCACGACGCATCATCTCCCCCGGAATACGGAACCGACGCATCTCCCCTTTTGCGAGCCTTTTGTTTACTTTACGTTACACATCCAGGTACATTGTTGAGAATTTTGTCGCCTTTATCACCAACATGAACTAAGCAACTTTAAGTAATCTTAAGTGTAGTATTGCGGATTTTTGTCGTTTGTGGTCTTGTGCTAAGTCTATATAAAGAATACTTACTTTTATACAACTTGTGTTGTGTCCATCTGTGGTGTTTTCACTGTATTACTGTGCATATTCACAAATGCTTAACACACTGCCTCTGAGATAAGCCTGTTTGCTCATGCCAAGCTACCAAGGGGGTGAGCAGAGGTTATTAAGGAGTGTAATCCCCTTATCCTGACTTAGAAGTAAGGGTCCCTATGTGGACAAAGGTGAATACCATTACCAACTAGAGATCCCCAGATCTAACAATGGTAAAGATTGAATAAGATCTGATGGGCATATTTCATTTACGTATAAGCCCCTAGCAAAGTGGAATACCATATACACAGGGCCTGTAAATGAAATGCTTCTATTGGGCTTGAAGCACTTTGTAGCCCCTTAAAACATGTCAGAGGAAAGACACTCTACTCTGAATTCACTTTTACAATGTCATGTCAACTTGGCAATATGACCCTCTTTCTAGGCCTTAAACTCCTCTTTTATTGCATATAGGCCACCCCGTAAGATGTACCCTTGGTAGCCCATAGGGCAGAGTATATTGTAATTAAAAGGTTTAACAAGTACTTTTAAGTTCTACATGCCCTGGTATGGAAAACCTCAAACATATGTTTTACTTCGGTGAGGTCTAAATCTTCTACAGGATACAATGGTTTTCCTGATTACATTTATTAAGTGCTAATATTTGATCGGGAATCGGTAAAGATTTTATGTTTGGTGTCTGCGAAATTACATTTGAAATCATCTTTAATGGTAGAAAGATTTTAAGTAAAAATTCTGAAAATGTGCTTTTAGAAAGTTGGAATTTTCCTGCCCTAAAAATGTGGTGCCTGCAGCCTGTTCCTGGGTCACATGTTTGGGTATAGTTGGCAGTTGGACATTCATATTCCTCTCAGACAGCCACACAATAGAGGGATTAGGTGTGACTTGAAGGACCATCTTTGGCAGTATTGGAGGACAAAGCTGGACACAGCCCCACTTGTAAATCAATAGGCTGTGCCCTGCTTTCACACAAAGGACTCGTCACCCCTGCATTGTTCATGCAGCCGGCCTGCAGCAGGTGTAGGGGAGGCAGGAAACTTTACAGGGAATTTTCTAGAAACTTCTCTTACTTCAATGGCACCAGGCATAAAATGGGACCCTCAGCCTGTGGCCTGCTGTGTATTTCCCAATGATTGCTTTACTGCATCTGGAAGGACTGCCCTGCTGCCTAACGCACATCTTGAACCTTCAGTGGTCTGCCATGCTACTTGTGTTCTTTTCCATCTCTTGAACCCAGAGCTACCAATCAATCAATCAATCAATCAAGGTTCTTCTAAAGCATGGCTACCCACCTGTTAGGGTCTTAAGGCGCTGAGGGTTTGTATGCGAGGAAGAGAATCAGCTGGGTGTTGTCGGCATAGGAGACGATGTTGAGTGTCTTCTGATGATGGCTTCAATTGAGGCCATGTAGATATTGAAGCTGGAGGGGCTCATGGAGGATTCCCGAGGCAGCCGACATCTGATCTCTTTGGGTTCTGAGTTGAATGGTGGGAGTCTGACTCTGTGTTCGGCTGGTGTGGAAGGAGCGGATCTATTCTTAGGCTTTTTTGCAGATGTCGGCATTGTGTAGTCTTGAGCAGAGGCTGTGGTGGGAGATGGTGTTGAAGGCAGCGGAGATGTCCAGGAGGACGAGGGCAGCCTTCTGGCATTGATCGAGGAGGGTGCGCATGTTGATTGTATTGGCAAGGAGGGCATTCCTGGTGCTGTGGTTGTTTCTGAAGCCCGATTGGGAGAGATCCAGCATGTGCTTTGTTTCAATGAATTAGTTGAGTTGGGCATAGATGGCTTTCTTGATGACTTTGGCTGGGAAGGGGAGCTGCAAAATGGGTCTGTAGTTCTTGAGGTCGGTCGGGTCAGCATAGGGTTTCTTCAGCAGGGGGTTGATCTCTGTGTGTTTCTAGTCTTCAGGGACGGTGGCAGACTTGATGGAGCAGTTGATGGTGTAGCAGAATTCAGGTGTGATGGAGGTGCAGGCTCTGTGGAAGATAGGGTGAGGGCAGGGATCCGAGGGGGCTCCGGAGAAGATGCTCTTCATGATCTTGAGGGTGTTGTTAGAGGTGAAGGTTGGTCAAACTGGGCAATGTCTGCTGGGTTCTGAAGCCATTGGGTGCAGTGTTTGCGGGAGAGGTGGAGGGGTCTCGGATTGCAGAGCTATCATAGATCTCCCTGATCTTGCAGTGGAGGAAACTGGTGAGATTGTTGCAGAGAACCTGCGAGGGGGGAATGTCTGATGTCTCTGTGCTGGGGTTGGTGAATTCTTGGACCAAGGCAAAAAGTTTGTGCGGTTGTGTGTGTTGGCATTGATGTGCTCTTGTATGGCTGCTTTACTTGCTGTTCTAATGAGGTGGTGGTGTGCATTGATGGTGGCTTTAAAGGCTGTGTTGTCAGCCACAATCTTGCTGCTCCTTCATCTTTCCTTGAGCTGTGCACCTGGACTCTTGCAGGGAGTGGGAGAACCACCTGGCTTTTTACGATGGCTGCTTGCCTGAGGGTTTCCTGAGGGGAGCCAGTGTGTTAGCACAGTCACAGATCCAACAGTGGAGGATGCGTTCTGAGGTGTTGGCATCCGTGGATGTCGGTTGTGGGGTTTTGCTGAGGGAGGTGGTGAGCTGGTCTTTGTTGACCTTGTTCCAGCTTCTGCGAGGAAAGCGGTGGGTGTAGTGGCATACAGTCGGTTTGTTGAAGATGCAGTGGTGGTCGGTCCAATGTGGTTTGGAGGTGTGGCTGATGGAGATGTTGTTACTTCTGGAGATAACAGGGTAAAAGGGCTCCCAGAGCGAATGGGCTGCTCTCCTGATCAATACCTCAGGGCCATAAAAAACTCTAACCATCTTGAACTTGCACCTTGACCCAGTCTGTGTGAGTCCTCACCCCCCAGGTGGTACCGTCCAGTCCTGGACTTTTGCTGGTGGTGTGAAAAGTGCCCAGACATCCAAAATCTAAACCTTAGGACTTAGAAAACATTTAGCTAAAAACTACTCTGAGAACTGTGAGGAGACCAGGACCAACATGCTCGTCTATCTGCCTAAGCTGCATCGCCGGTCGGTGTGAATACGAAGTAGCTTCTGCTACATTCATCTCCACAGCAGCAAATCCTGTTCAGTGGTCCCTCACCAGAGGGATATCCTGCCTCGCCGAACTCTCATCAGTTACAGCCTTTAGTTTTGTCCCGCTGGCGATTTTTGACTTCTAAAAATGAGACTTAGGGGCTCATTTACAAGCCCTGTGCACCTCGGGAAAGTCACACAGTGCTTAGCCATATCTACAAGGCCACAAAAAGCCACCCTAGGCGGGTTTTCATGGCTTTGTAGCTATGGAGTGAGGCAACGCAGCACAAGTCTCTGCTTTATGTGACAGTGCAGCTGGAAGTTATGCCATGGGCATTACGGTGGCCCTTCCCATTTAACACCCATGGCATTTAACACATTCCCAGATTTACAACATGCTGTAAACCTGGGAATGCATCAAAAGCAGACACCTACCCAGGGGAGAAATAACCAGTAAAAATAACTTTATTTCTCCTAATTTATTACTCTTTCTATGTGTGCTGCATTCAACAGCACAGATAGAGAAAATTGCCTCCAGGCATCTTCTTCTGGAAACTGCGCATGCGTGGGCTCCCGCACATGCGCAGTTCCCAGAAGAAGACGCAATGGAGATGGATGGAAGCCAGGAGACGCCGCCCATAAGGTAAGGTTATTTGAAATGTTATATATCATGCTTTTTAAAGTTATTTATTACTGCGGGCAGAAGGCGGGCGGCGGGCAGGAGGCCTACTTCCGTTACGCCAGAGTGTGCCTTGTTTCTCCGCCTTTATCGTGGAAGTCGGAAGGGGCAAATCTCTGCACATTCCATGGGCGGAATGGAGTTGTCCGCCCCCCCCCCCCTAGTGAAAACTGTCTACTATGCTGATGATACTCAGCTGGTGTTCTCTTTTAAAGAGCACTCGGAGGCAGCTTTTGACAACTTTAAAAACTGTCTGATCAACATCTCGACCTGGATGACGGATTGTTGCCTGAAATTAAATACAGACTCAAAGGAGGTATTGTTTTTTAATCAACCCTCACCTCCTACCTCCAATCTCTTGTGGCCGTCGGAGCTAAACCCCCCACCGATCCCAGTGGATTCTGCTAGGAATCTCAGGTTTAAATTTGACTTGCACCTCTCTTGCAAAGCCAAGATCTGTTAAGTCTCCTTGGCTTGTTTCTGGAAATTAATAGCCTTGCGGAGATTCCTGCATCTCCTAACTAGGGACTGTAGGAAAACTTTGGTCCACGCTATGGTTACATTGAAGTTAGATTACGCAAATAGCCTATACTTGGGTCTTCCAGCTTATCTGACCCACAGACTGCAAGTTATTCAGAATGCTGCGGCCAGACTCATTAGAAATGTGCTGTTTTGTCACTGCATCTCTCCCCACCTGCAGAGACTCCATTGGTTGCCTGTCCAAAGGAGGATAGAGTGTAAGGCGCTTACCATCGCCTATGGAGCTAACAGGGATAAGGGCCCTCCGTACCTGAGACAGAGACTCAGTAAATATCACCAGACTAGGGCCCTGAGATCCAATCTACTGCAACTTCTGAGGATCTCCTTTTTTGCTAAAGCCAGGATCGGTGGTCGAGCTTTCTCAGTGAGAACTGCGTCTTTGTGGAACTCCATGTCTGACCACCTTCGTAAGGCAGAAACTGAACAAGTATTTCGGGAAGCATTGAAGACCTGGTGTTTTCCCGTTCGTAGCCCTATCCTCCCTTCTTCCTCTACTGTATCTGCTGTTAGTGCTGGAACACCTCAGTTGGAGGTAGTTGTGCTCTGTATAAATGTCCTTTTGGTCGATTGATTGATTGAGGTGTGGTGGGCCTGCTTGTGGAGGTCAAAGATGAGCCTGGCAGCAGAGTTCTGTATCTTCTGGAGTCTTTTCAGGAGCTGGATGGTGGTTCCTGCGTAGAGCGTGTTGTCGTTGTCTGGCCAGCTGGTGACTAAGGCTTTAGTGATGGTTTTCCTGGTGTTGATAGGGTGCAATTGGAAGATCTTTCAGAGCCTGCGGAAGCAGGCAGAGGAAACTGTGTTGATCTGGCATTTCAGTGAGTTTCCTTTCCAGGATGATGCTAAGGTTGCAGGCATGGTCTGTCTGTGTGGGGCAGAGGGTCATCAGATGTCGTTCCACGGTAAGGTGTTGTTCCCAACATTCAGCACTTCCATCTTATCAGTGTTGAGTTTCAGACAGTTCGTTTTCATCCAGTCTGCGACACTTGTCGTGCTGTTGTCGAAGTTTTTCCTTGTTATGGAGGGGTCTACTGAGAGTGATCGAATGACCTAGGTGTCATCTGCAAAGGACATGATGTTGAGGCTGTGGTTTCTGATTATGTTGGCCAAGGATGTCATGTGTATTTGGAACAGGGAGGCACTGAGGTATGAACCTTGAGGGATGCTGCATATGATTTACTTAGGTTCCTAGGTGAATGGTGGTAGGCAAATTCTCTGGGTTTGTTCTTCAGAGGAAAGATGCTATTCATACGAGGGTGTCTCCCTTGAACCCAATGTGGTAGTGTCTCTTTATGAGGGTCTGGGGGTATACAGTATTGCTCACTGCTGGGAGATTGAGGAGGATCATGGCTGCGGTTTCTCCCTGGTTGAGGAGGGTTCTGATGTAGTCGGTAGAAGGAATCAGTGCAGTTATGGCGCTGTGGTTGGCATGGAAACTGAATTCAGAGTTGTCTAGCAGGTTGTTTTTTCCAGGTGTTTGGTGAGTTGGCAGTTGATGGCCTTCTCGACGACTTTGGTGAGGAAAGGGAGCAGAGAGATTGGGGCGGTAATTCTTGAGTTTGGTAGGGTCAGGGCAGGATTTATTGAAGAGAAGTCTAACCTCTCTGTGTTTTCATCCATTGAGGAAGGTAGCTGTTGTGAGGAACGCATTGAGAATGGAGTTGAGTTTGCAGTTCATTTAATTGTGCAGATGGGTTTGAATGGCGCTTGTTGGTGTGAGGAAGTTGTAGAGGTTGGTGGGTTGGGGTTTGAAGTTTCAGTAGATGGTGAATATTTCGTTGTGGAAGTAGACTGCTGAGGGTGTGGGAAGGGAGATCATGTTCTCAGTGGCTGACAGGAAGGAGAACTCTCTGACGATGCTGAAGAGTTTCATGCTGTGGTTGGAGTTTACTTTATGTGGTCTGCAGGGCATTTCTTTTCCTGTCTTTTAGTTGTTGGTGGCATTTGTTAAGTGCTGATTTGAAGGTGCTTGGTCTATGGGATTTTTGCTGATGCAACATCTTCTTTTTAGCCATTTACAGTTGCATTTCAATGTCAATAGTTCTGGTGTGTACCAACTGGCTTGTTTGGCAGATCTGCTAGTCTTGGCTGGCATGATAGGGGCTACTCTTTTGGCACAGCTGGTGATACAAGTGGAAAAACTCTTGACAGCCTGTTCAAGGTTTGTTGCAATGTCGGAATGGATGGCGTTGAGGGTGTCTGTCTCTTGGATCTCTGTCACTTTATTCCAGCTGCAGTAGGAGGAGCTAGGAATCTTGGTGGTGGTGCATAGGGATCCTGCGATGGTGAGATGGACGATGGCATGGTTGGTCATGGTGAGTTCGGTAGCATGACTCTACTTGATTCTGTCAATGGCAGTGAAGATCATGTGTTCTACACTGTGTGTGAGGTTGGTGACCAGTTGGGTGAGGCCGATGTTGCTCATGCTTTCCCGGAGGTTGGCAGTGTTTGCGACTTTCGGTTTGTTGAGGTGGAAGTTGAGATCATATAGGAAGATGCACTGCTCTGAGTCGATGGCGAGTGGGGCGGGGAAATCGGGGACGGCATTACAGAAGCTGGGGCATGGCCCTGGGGGTCTGAAGGTGCCTCTGATTGTAGTTCTGCAGCCGGTTTAGCATTGGAAGTTGAGGTGATCTATGATTGGTGTAGGGTCTTCTTCGGTGGTGGTGATACAGCCTCCGTGCTTGTTGGTGCGGTCTCGTATATTATCTTGTAGACATTGAGCTTCATGGTGGCAACGTAATGGGTGGATGTTGGGTTTATCCAGGTCTCTGTGATGAAAAGTATGTCTGGGTTAAGGGTGGTGATGAAATCCCATATTTCAGTGTGGTGTTTACAGAGTTATCAGGCATTGCGCAGGAGGCAATGGAGTAGTTCTGGGGCAGCCGTGGTCAGTGAGGTGGGGGTAGTGAGTGATTCTGTGATGGCGGAAGTTCCTGAGTTGCAGGCAAAGAGGCAGCAGCACTATGTAAAAAGTCCTACCATTGATCAAGGAGATCTGAGGTAGAAGGTGTTGTTGCACTGTTTGGGGTCCAGGGCTAGGAGCTCTGCAGCAGAGTATCTGTGGGTGGTAGGAGGACCAGGGTTCCTGGCACTGGGTGTAGTCCAGACACAGACAGGCGCAGATGGGCTTGCCTTTGCTATGCTAGCAGCATGCTCTCTGCATGCAGCTTCTATGTGAATGTGCTGCAGCCTCCATTAAGTAGGTCCTGAGAGGGGGCAGGACGCTGGGTGGTTGGAAACATGAGCGGCAGGAAAACAGAGCATGCAGCAAACTGGCTCCTGAAAAAAGGAGCTGTTACAAACAGCACAAAATAACAGTGAGTGAGTAACTAGTAATACACTACCACAAAGGCTAAACAACAGTATGGCTAAATAAATTTATAGGCAGCACCCTAATAGGCAGCAATTAAGCTAAATCAATGAGCACAATACAGGAAACAAAAGAAAGGAACGCAGAGGATAAGTCATTGGCACACAGGGCAAATGCAAACTGCCAGCAGGCAGAGTCCGGGAGACCTGCTGAGGCAGCAAGAGGAGCGGATTGAAGACTGACCACCATGTAATTACATTCCAGTGCTCCAAACCATCAACAATCAAAATAAGTCACTGCCTACATCAAGATATAACCATGAGATCCTACAAGAAACTAGATTGCTACTCTTTCAGCTCCATTCTTCTCCATTGCCTTAACTACTAGTATGTTAGTAAAAGTAGATCACTTCTATCATAGGCACATAAGTGTTTTTAACAATCTATGTCCACTCAAATCAATCCCAGGCAATAAACTATCCAGGACACCTGTCTGAAAGACTCTGGGTGTTAAATTGCTACAATGAAAGAAACAAACCCTGAGAAGACTTCAGCAGAAAACCCACAGCAACATCAAAATGATATCCTTTAACTCCACACCAGAACATACAAGGCCAATGTGAGAGCAAAAACAAAAGTATGCACTCTGCATTTCTGTAGTCCCATGTGCAGTAAAGAAGCTCCATAAAATGTTGAATGAATTCCAGATCCCGAAATGTAATTCCACAAAACTATTTAATCCTCCTGTAAACGACTAAACAAAAAAAAAGAAATGGCCACAAATCTGATCTTGAGAAGAAAACTAAACATCATGTTAGCCTTAACAACCGCACAACGAACTATCTTTATGCAACTATGAACAAAATCCACTCCCTTTCATCAACACAATAAAAAGACTTCAGTAATCGGTTCATAAATGGATACATGCTCACAGCACATTTTAAAGGGTACACCCATAAAAACTATCACCACTTCAGACAAAGTCAAAATAAATCAGTCATTAGTTACTGCAACCTTCCCAAATAAAATCAAAATGACATATTTGAAATCTTTACAATCTACCAGATCTTTAGTGTGGAGGGCATGTCATCCACATACATCTCCCAACTACCTATTGAGTGGAGAGGACATGGAGGTCGCAGCATGGTAACTAGTGCTGACTTTCGTTTTGGTGCTCACACAGAAGGGATTCTCCTTTCTGGACCCCTTCTCAGGCACAAAGGGATGAGATTCCGAAAAACAACATTTGTTTGCCGTTGAGGCTCTGCATGACATCATCGTTTGATGATATCAGTGACAGAATTTCTTTTCCATATGTCTTTTCCCGATAGTAGTGATTTTCTTGCAAACCTGGAATTGTAACCCTTCAACAGTACAGGAGAACTTGATCTGAGGCTACAAAAGTAAGCACACTTTGAGAGATCTATTGCTGTAGAAATAGTCCAGCGGAAAATAAATCCACCTGGTGTGACCTCAAAGCATTATATGTATGATTATTTTAAATGCTTCCAGTGAACTACATCTGTGTTCTTTTTTAAATGATTGACTATGCAGCACCTTTTCCTCTTACCTGTCGATCCTTCTTTTCCCTCCCCTTATTTGTGTTTCTTTTTATTTGGGTAGGTTCTTTCTTCCTACACCCTCCCATTTTATCCCTCATAAGTGGTGGTAGGACTTTACATTCATATCATTCTTAGATTAAGATTATTGGATTTTGCCTAAATTAAACTTCATTCACAAACTACTGCATAAATGCATGCTGGAAACTGCATACAGTTATACATTAGCATACACAGTAAGGACTGGGAGGATCATGGAATGTTTTATCTTGACAGTTTGTGAACACACTCAAATGTGTGAATTTGTTGGCATTAACAAACTCCTTTCCATCTTTTTCAAAAAACAAAAACAGTCAAAAACTAGGAATTTAATGAAGGCCACAATACTGGCTTAGTGATCTTAAGACAGACTGAAGCGTCACTCCCTTATGGCGATGAAGGAAATGGTGCCTAGAAGGTGTTTTCTTACTTTAATCTTAGAGGGGCTGAAAGAAGTTTTTATTGGGAGGCAGCAAAAAGAAAGAGAGGATCTTAGAAAATGGGGGGAAGGACCTTAGACAAGGCTTTACTCTGACATCTTACAAAGTTGGAAAAAAGGCATTGCGGGGTCCCTTTAACATGAAGTCAGTATTTTGATTTCTGTTGTGATTCATCACAGTAAACTAGCCAATTGCTGCTGGGTTAACATTGTGAAAGCTATCTCTCACTCTCACGTCAGAGTGCTGCTGGGATTAAGAAGACATCAGAATATTAGTTGCTAAGTGAACTCCTATCTGTCTGGGAAAGGGCAAAGGATAATAAGACACCTGCTTCCTCGTATGTTGTTATATATAAAGGCTACTCTCAGGGTAAGGGTAACTAGCCTCTAGCAGATCCATAAAAATAAGATGAGATAGAATATATGTAGAAGACCCACGCCTGTATACTGGATATCTTTTGAGGGAAGAAGAATGTGAAAGATTGCAGGAGCAGAGTTGCAAAAGGAATTCAACCAGACCAGCTGAAACTAAATGTTCACATGCAATCCTGACTGGTACAGGTAAACAATCTTTTTACTAAATAAACTATAAACGTATATCTAACATTCACTTTAAGAGGGTGTGGCCAACGATTAACACATAGCTCATGAAGCAGACAATATACAACCCTGCAGTATCCCGCCTGTAATCCGAAAACCTGACCAGATGATAAAGAATATTTGAGCCACTGAGCTACACATGACACCTACAGTTGATGAGACAAAATTTTGCTGTCACAAAATATTATCGACAAAATAAAATAACCATGGAACCTACACAGATGCCTCTCTAATCACTTCCCTCTAATAGCAGGTTTTAGAATGAACAAAACTCTCACTTGAATCCCTATATGGTAGCTAGACCCTGAAACTCACCTAGATACAGTGATCATAACAATCATATACAAGTTAATAACATCGTTTCTGGATTATTGGGAGACTACAGACATACAGGCTAATGAATGGAAATGTATGAAAGAGGTCTTTGGGGGCGTTTGCATGAACAGAGTATATAGAGCCAAAGGGAAATTACAAGATACCCTCAAACGCAGCAAGAAAGCCTTGGGGCCTGATTACGAGTGGGGCGGTAAATTCTGACCCAATACGTAAATCCTGGAAAGGGGCGACCACTCGGTCCCCCCAAACGTATGGCGGAGTACCACGATCCCCCCGGGAAGCCATCTTGGGCGGGAGGCGAGTCTCGGCTGGTATGCCCGAAGCGGCGTAGCCGGGCGCGCCTTTTCCCGCCCTAGAGTGGGTTGGCCTAGACACCGACGCGGCTGGCCACGCCCTTGGGGCAGGCAGGGGCGGGTTTACGCCCGCCCTGAAGACGGATATAAGGAGAAGCAAGATCCGAAGGCATCCTCTTGTTCCTGTGCTCTGAAGCTGCACCTCCTCGCTGCACGTGAGCTCGAGACGGAACGAAGAGCCAATTTTGAGCGTTGTAATCTTTCTTGTTTGTTTTCCAGATACTCTGTTGGAGAATGCCGAAGAAGGCGGGAAAGCGCATGACTACTGACCAGATGCTGCGCGTTCTTATGAAAGAGATGACTGAGTTAAAGAGGCGAATGGATGAAAACGAGGAAGGGGGACCGAAACGTCCTTTGGCGGGAGCAGCCCCGGGAGGGAAAAACAAGAGGCCCAGGAGAGGGAGAGCTGTGGAAGACATCCCGGGCCCTAGTGCCCCGCTAGAGGCACCCACCCCCGTGCCGGAGGGAGGGAATCCGATTCCCGTTGTGGTCACCCCCGTGTCCGGGGACGATATGCCGCCGGAGCTGGCAGCACAACTAGCAGCGTGGTTGGGTAAAGATAGTGAGGGCGCCACGGCTGTCGACGCGCAGGTGTTGATGAAGCAACTGCGTGAGTCACGGGAAGCAGCGAAGGTATCCACACCGGCTGCGGTAGTAGAGAAGCCACAGGGGACAGGTTCGGTCGCAGAGACGCCGTCCGGTTCAGGTAAGCGGCCATTGCCGATTGCAAGGGATGAGTCAGCACCTTCTCGTAGGGAAAGGGTGGGTCAGCATGTTCCCTTGGCTATTAAGGAGAAGATATGGGCGGGAGAATATGTAAACATTTTCTCGTTGCTTACTGATCACTATGAAATGGAGCATGTTAAGGGCCAGAAGGATCTCATGCATCCGAGTGTTTGGCGCGCAAAAATGGCCGCCTTTAAGGTGAACGAAAATATTGGCAATTGGGGCAAAGCGTGGGGGGTCTTTACATCGATCTTGGGGGAACGAAGGCCCGATCTGCTGCACGAATTGCCGATTTATCAGTCTCGAATCATGGGGTACTCGGTATCACATGAGGGTAACCATTGGTTCTGCTATGATAATCTGTTTAGAAAGGCTAAAGAACATGATAAAAGCTTAACTTGGGATTGTTATGATTCTGTGTCTTGGGATAAAATGAAGGAGACTGGTATGTTGAAAGTGCCATTGGTGGGAAGTAACGTTGGCGAATCCTACCGCCAGTATGCGGGGACGCCCTTTCGATCAGGTACAGGTACCGACAATTACTCGAGGCCGGCCGGAAATACAGGAAAAAAGGGGGTTTGTTGGAACTTCAACAGGGGTAAATGTACCAGGCCCCAGGGATCGTGCAAATTTAGGCACGAATGTAGTGGGTGTGGGCAATCATCTCATCCTGAGTCCACGTGCAGAGCCAAAACGGGTGATAACGGGGGTAGAGGAGGCGCCAAACAGGTCTAATATAGTCCGAGGGGCGCCTTTACCTACCCCGATTGATACCTTGGCGATGATTCCTTGGCTCAGTGAATACCCGGATCGTACTTCTGCTGGGGTGTTGCGGAACGGGTTTTCTTATGGTTTCCGCATCCCAGTGGGGGACTTTCAAGGTGCAGCGAAATGTAAAAATCAGCTATCGGTCTTCCAGCATACGACCGTGGTACAGGATAAGATCAGGAAAGAGGTGACTCGAGGTCGAGTCGCCGGTCCGTTTAGTGTACCACCGGTTCCTAGCTTTGTTTGTTCCCCTTTAGGTGTGGTCCCAAAGAAGGACCCGGGTGAGTTTCGGCTGATACATAATTTATCAGCCCCACGTGGTCTTTCCGTAAACGAAGCGATAGACCCGGAAGTGTGTTCGGTGCGGTACGCATCCTTCGATGAGGCCGTAGCCATTTTGAATCGCCTGGGGCCCGGGGCGCTGATGGCAAAATCTGATATCGAGTCAGCGTTCCGGTTGCTCCCGGTACATCCAGACGATCAGCGTCTCCTAGGTTTCATGTTTCAGGGTCATTATTACATGGATAGGTGTATGCCGATGGGGTGCTCTATATCTTGTGCCTATTTCGAAAAATTCAGTACTTTTCTACAATGGGTCTTCACAAGGAAGACGGGTTTCCGAAATGTGATGCATTACCTTGATGATTTTTTGTTCCTGGGGGCAGCCGGGGATCCGGAATGTGGGCAGGCTTTGGCACAATTTTGTGTCTTGATGAATCAGTTTGGCGTGCCATTGGCACCAGGTAAGACTGTGGGGCCGTCCACTTGCCTCGAGTTTCTGGGGATCGAATTGGACTCCGATGAAGGTTGTTTTCGTTTACCAGCCGAAAAAGTGTTAAAGTTCAAGACATCCCTGCAAATGTGTATAAATGGATCCAAGGTCAAACTACATCAGTTACAGCAGCTAGTGGGCCAGTTGAATTTTGCCCTGAGGGTTATACCAATGGCCCGCCCCTTTTCTCGTTCGATTGCTCAAGCCATGGTCGGCCTGAAGGAAGGCCACCATCGCACGAGGCTCTCGGCTGAGGTCCGCCAGGACATGCGCATTTGGTTGGCATTCCTGGCGGATTTCAATGGTCGAGTCGTCTGGAATAAAACGGCCGTGTCCTCTGAGGAGCTGGGGCTGTGGACGGATTCGGCAGGGAGCATAGGTGTTGGTGCCATCTTTGGCACAAGATGGTCGGCACAAAAGTGGCCGACATGGTGGCATGACAGTGGATTGACAAGTAACATTGCTTTCCTGGAACTTTTCCCCATTTTAGTGGCCCTGAGAACTTGGCCCGAATTGTTCAAGGATCACTCCGTGGTATTCTGGTCTGACAATATGACCGTGGTCGAGTGTATCAATAGCCAGGCAGCACGATGCAAATGGATTTTGAGATTACTAAAAGAAATTGTTTTACTGTGTATGCAATTGAATGTGTTGTTTAAAGCTAGACATGTCCCAGGGGTAATGAACCAGGCAGCTGATGCACTGTCCCGTTTTCGTATGCAGGCTTTCTGGGGTTTTCTGCCCACAGCGGACCCGGAGCCGGCACCCTTTCCCGAAGCTCTCTGGTCTCTCGGTGCCCCGAACTTCGTAACCTCGTGGGAGAGAGTTTAGCACCCAGGACGAGGAAGGCGTATGAAGGGGCGTTCCGGTCCTATTTAGCCTTTTTGGGGACTGATAGAGAGGAGCTTTGGGGACAGGAGGAGTGGGTGGTAAATTTTCTGATGTCTTTACACCTGGTTGGGAAATCGGTGGCCACGGCTCAGAGGCATCGGGCTGCCATTTCTTTTGTTGCTAGGGCTCATGGGATCCAGGACCCGACAGCGTCTTTCGTAGTACAGAAAGCGCTACGGGGGTGGCAACGCCTTGAGGGTCGCAGAGTAGACGAGAGGCGCCCGATAGGTTTGGATAGGCTGGCCCAGTTATTATCCAGACTCTCTGCTACGTGTTCATCTCAGTTTGAGACAGTGTTATTCCGAGCCGCTTTTACGCTGGCATTCCATGGGGCTATGCGGGTAAGCGAACTAGTGGCGAGGAACAAGCAGGATGTGACAGGAGGATTGTGCCAGGAGCACGTCCAGATCAGAGGGGAGACGATGACGGTCTCATTTGTCAGGTCCAAGACCGATCAAAGTGGGATGGGTGACTGCGTAATCATACGCAGGATTCCCGGGTCCTCCATGTGCCCGGTAAGGTGTCTAGAAGATTATTTAGCACGGAGGGTGGCATCATGGGGGGGGACCTTGTTGAGACACGCTGACGCCACCCCACTGACAAAGTTTCAGTTTCAGCGGGTGCTTGCGATGTCGATTGCCGCTGCGGGCTTGAACCCGGGCGAGTTTGGGACCCATTCCTTTCGGATAGGGGCTGCTACAGAAGCTACAGCCAGGGGTCTGAATGTTGAACAAGTTAAACGGGTGGGGCGTTGGTCCTCCAATTGTTATAAAAGGTATGTGCGGTTGCACATGTTGTGAAGCTGTAACAATGTACTCACGCTTCTTGTTTTTGTTTGGTTTTCAGTGGCGCAAGCCTACGAGGCGGGGCGAACTTTGCAGTCGACCCAACACCGGGCCAGCGGTCAGACATCACCGGCTGTGAGAAAGGAGGTGTGGGTCGTGGGCCACTCATACGTGAGACGTGCCGCGGACGTATTCAAGGCAGGTGACATGATTCACGTGGCTGGGGAATACGGGTACAGTGTGTCCTTCTACGGAAGAGGCGGTCTCTGTATTGACCAGTTTCAATCATTTTTTGAGGGTTTACTAGGGCGGACGAGGTCACCGCCGGCTGTAGTCATAGTACATCTTGGGGGTAATGATTTGGTCACCACTGGTAGACGACTTCTCCTTGAGGCAATGCTTTCCACTGTAAGTTGGTTAGCTAGGAGAGTTCCAGGGTGCACAATTGCATGGTCCCATATGATCCCACGAAAAGTGTGGCGGGGGGCTATTTCGGTTCCGGCTTTAAATCATTCTGTTAGAAAGCTTAATAACAAAGTGAGTAGGTTGTTCCGTTCCAAGACACTGCATTCTATTTCACATGGGTGTATTAATGATGACAGTATGTATTTGGGGGATGGTGTGCATTTGTCTCGGGTGGGGAATGAGTTACTCATAGGAGACTACTTGGCATGGCTGAAAACGTTATAACATGACCTTTAGGTAGGAGTTGTGTGGGGGGTCCGGATAGCCGGTCAACTATCCGGCCTGTGGCGGTAAGGTCATGATCGGTGAGCACTAATTGGAAGATCCCTATGAGTGGGCGTCACCCAACACGGATGGGAGCGCTCGGGGGAGGTGGCCATTGGCCCCTCAACGGGGAGGCGGTCCCTTCTAAGGATGGGTCACCGAAAGAAAAGGAAAGGCGGTCAAGGCCCCTTCCTGGGTAGGAGGGGTTACAGCCCCCTCCTGGGGAATTTCCCGGGGCCAGGACGTCTGCGACGGCAGATGTGGTAAGTTGTGTGGGGTTTGGGGGGGGGTCTACGCTACCTTCTAGATACCTCACACGAGTCCTCGTACGACCTCTAAGTGGCGTCGAGTTTTATTGGGGCCCCCGTCAAGTCAAGGGAAATTGGTAATTGCACTTGAGGTACGCCTCTGGGCCGCCCCTCACAAGTGAGGGCGATATTTCTGGGTTAGGGATCTTGACACCGGTTACGACCTTGCCGTTGGCCCTTAAACGTTAGGATGTACAATTTCAAAATTTCAAGTAAATGTTTTGTAGGATGTTAGTTCGGCTAGGAGAACCTTTGTATTAGAGAATCTGTTAAGGTTAGCCAAACATCGCAATGTGGTAATGAAATTGTACATAATATGAAACTGTTTATTTAATGTTTTAATTTTGTTTCATATTTTAATAAATACGGCCGGGAGGGTTACTCCCTCCCGTCTTCCGAAGACTTCAGAACTGTTTCCGGTTTCCCATCCTTGGGGATTGTGTTGAGAGGGGGTGGCGGGTATCTCAGCCATATGGAAAGGGGCGACCACTCGGTCCCCCCGAACGTATGGCGGAGTACCACGATCCCCCCGGGAAGCCATCTTGGGCGGGAGGCGAGTCTCGGCTGGTATGCCCGAAGCGGCGTAGCCGGGCGCGCCTTTTCCCGCCCTAGAGTGGGTTGGCCTAGACACCGACGCGGCTGGCCACGCCCTTGGGGCAGGCAGGGGCGGGTTTACGCCCGCCCTGAAGACGGATAAAAGGAGAAGCAAGATCCGAAGGCATCCTCTTGTTCCTGTGCTCTGAAGCTGCACCTCCTCGCTGCACGTGAGCTCGAGACGGAACGAAGAGCCAATTTTGACCCACCCACCAGCCCCTGAGGACAGCAAGTGGTTTTTGAATAAAGTTGATGGATAACTCGGATTTGCGTTTACAGGTTGTGTTATTATCGTGATGATTTTGAGTATGTAATAAAGAATGGTCGACTTGTGTTACATTTCGCAAATGAAGAAATTCTGCTTTAGTGTTCATTGGTAAGCATGCATTTAATAAAGGTGTAGTTGCTACTGTCTTTTTAGTTTAGTCATTTAGTTAGCATTGTCGTATTTATTTTGGTCGGGCGGTAAGGTCATGATCGGTGAGCACTAATTGGAAGATCCCTATGAGTGGGCGTCACCCAACACGGATGGGAGCGCTCGGGGGAGGTGGCCATTGGCCCCTCAACGGGGAGGCGGTCCCTTCTAAGGATGGGTCGCCGAAAGAAAAGGAAAGGCGGTCAAGGCCCCTTCCTGGGTAGGAGGGGTTACAGCCCCCTCCTGGGGAATTTCCCGGGGCCAGGACGTCTGCGACGGCAGATGTGGTAAGTTGTGTGGGGTTTGGGGGGGGGTCTACGCTACCTTCTAGATACCTCACACGAGTCCTCGTACGACCTCTAAGTGGCGTCGAGTTTTATTGGGGCCCCCGTCAAGTCAAGGGAAATTGGTAATTGCACTTGAGGTACGCCTCTGGGCCGCCCCTCACAAGTGAGGGCGATATTTCTGGGTTAGGGATCTTGACACCGGTTACGACCTTGCCGTTGGCCCTTAAACGTTAGGATGTACAATTTCAAAATTTCAAGTAAATGTTTTGTAGGATGTTAGTTCGGCTAGGAGAACCTTTGTATTAGAGAATCTGTTAAGGTTAGCCAAACATCGCAATGTGGTAATGAAATTGTACATAATATGAAACTGTTTATTTAATGTTTTAATTTTGTTTCATATTTTAATAAATACGGCCGGGAGGGTTACTCCCTCCCGTCTTCCAAAGACTTCAGAACTGTTTCCGGTTTCCCATCCTTGGGGATTGTGTTGAGAGGGGGTGGCGGGTATCTCAGCCATACTGTTTATGCACAGGTTGAAATCAGAGTTTAGCTGTATTTAACGCATCCGCTAATTATTCAATGCATTAAATACCTCAGCTGTTTTTACATGTTGTCAAGTTTAACCTGCCTAAATTCTACAGGGGAAATTGTACGGTATTTGGCATACCATGCATACGTCCGTGCTTTAAACACCAAACTCTACTTGGTATTCCCCACAAACTCTTGATAGTTGTTATCACACATGAAAAATAATGTACCCTGTGGTATCGTTATTTATCATGTGCTACAAATAATACCTAAATTCATAAAAAATCTCGCTCTTAATCAATTGGAGAAGCTAGAGTCCACATAACCTTGAAAGAGAACTTGAATTGGTGTCAGCAAAACATGAGCCTGGAGAAACATGGGGCACCTTATACAAACTTGTACTAAAAGAAAACAGATGAAACCTAGACAGAAAGGGAGACTCTTCAAGTAAATCGCTATCCTGGTTGGTAAAGAAAAACAGCCCAACTTAAATTATCCTTAGAAAATCTACTTGACCTTTTGCAGTAAAACATGAAGATATAAATAAAACATTTAGGCTACGCGTGGTCAGTCTTACAGGCAACCAATGCAAGAAAGCTGGCCATCTATTGAAACCAGAATTTAGAAATTCCCCCTCCCAACCCTCCCCCCCCTCCCCCCACCCCCCAACTCAAAGATGAGCCAATAGCTGTGCCGGGGTAGAAACAGCTTTCAAAAGAAGAAATACTAGAGGCAATCATTGGGATGCCAAGGGAAAGATCAGCAGGAAGAAATGGGGTTTTCGTATGCTGGTAGTAAGCATAAAAGCACTATTTACTCTATAAAGAGATGGAAATATATGTAGAGGTCAAACAGTGTATTCAGCACGATGATGGAAGCCATTGCTGGGATGATGCTAATACCTAACAAAGATCCATACGCCAGGACGCCCCTTTGCTGGGGCATCTGTGCGCTCTACAAATCCGGATAACAAAACATAACATAACATCCCAGAGATACTGAATCGTACGGGCCATTGTTGATGATACACTCAGATGTTACACTCTTACATATAGTACTAGCAGATAAATACAATATCATGGTGGGGTAATTTTTACAACATGATCCATGTTATTGTATTCCAGGTTGCAGCACCATAAGGAACCTATGCAGGCTTGCAAGTACTTCACACCACAAGCAAAATAGAGGCGGAACGCACCATCATTGCATTTGACACTTAAAAAGCAGGGGCATCATTTGAGAAAGGCGGCACATTGAGCGAGGCAGAAGGCAAGGCTGCTCTGTTTTGCCCCTGCTATTTAAACTTGCAATGTAACCCTTAGCATTGACCCTTAGAAAGAAGTTTCAAGACTGGGGGATAAATTGGGTGCAAATGAAAATGTGGTCTCAATGCATGTTGATAACACAGTGTTCTGTATCAGACATCAAGGGCAGCCCTTTTACACCTCCTGGAGCTAGAAAAGAAGAGGCAGGAATTCTGAAAGGGTATGTTGTGTTTTGGGTTGTCCAATTATGTGTAGTTTTGTGATTATGTAGAAGAGCACATAAAACACTATAGCTATAGCTGGTCGGTTCTGGGATTGTGGGTACTGAGCGGTAGGAAGGCTCAGCTCCTGCACACTGAGGTCCTGTTTTCCTGCGCATAGTTAAGTATATGTGCAGAATCCATGCAACAGGATTTGCAATTCCCAAATAGCGATTCCTTAAAAATCGCTATTTAGGAATCACAAATCCAAATGTTAATGCATATGGCCCTTAAAGTTCTTTCTGAATCATATCGCTGTTCGTGATATTATACTTAAACCCTCATAAATGCTTCTTACTTGATTTATTATAATATAAGTGTCTATATCACCGGTTGAGTGTCTATCCAATAGTACCCAAAGAAAAAAGGCATTTGATTACTTCTTAAGCGCACTTTACTTGTCTGACATGTTCATGTTACAGGAACAGACATCATGCGTTAAATAGTTGTGAACAAAGTTTCACACCCATGCCCAGGGCTTAATGTAGGTGGTCCACTGTCAGAGGATGCCTGCATGGACTGCATGCTCAGGCAGTGTGGTGCTGGACACATCACCAAGCTCGTATCGAGGCATCCTCATTGACTCAACAGCACTTATGGTTCTGCAATCACTGTCACCTGCAGGAGTGTTCCCTCATAAGCTGGAGGCATTAGCCAGCATGTGTAGTAGTATTGCTGTGGAATCTGGCACCAATACCATGATTCTGATGGAAGAGGCATGATCAAGCCTATGAATTACCCTTCCCAAGATGGTAGATTGTCCAGAGAACTCTCTTGGGGTTTCTGAAATCAAGACAAGCATGTGCGGACGACATTGCAATATTAAGTCAAACACCAATAGGCCTACAAAGATCAATAGAGGAATTAACAGATTATTTTGAGAGGGAAGGCCTGGAACTAAACATCAAAAAAATAAAAGTGGTGAGATTGGCGGGCACCAGTAAAAGTTCTTTCAAGTGGTTCACTAATGGCAGACACATAGAGGAAGTAACAGCGTATAAATATCTAGGGGTCACAATAAGCAAAAACATGTCACTTTCAACCCAAAAAAGAATAATCACGGCAAAAGCACAATCACTGAGATTTGCGTTCAAAGTTCTCCAGAAGAAACTGCAATGCCCTTCATACGACCACCTGCTAAAAGTAATGGCAGCCCAAGTTCTACCCACTCTCTCATACGGACTGGAAATATGGCACGGAAAAGAATCAGACATTTTAAATACCCTACAGACAAAAATATATAAATCTGTGTTTCTCCTACACAAAGGTACGGCCCCGGCCCAAATCTTGTTGGAATTGGTTTGCAAAATCAAACATACCAAAGGAAAGCAGCACTAGTGAAATGGTGCTGGAAACTGAGAATGGCAGAGACAGGATCCCTAAATAATTTATGTTGGCAAGAAATCAAAAAACAACACGACCAACAGGAACCCAATTCATGGGGCTACGACCTGCGAGCATCATTGGAAACCCTCAAAATGGTGGAGATCTGGAAGAACCCACCAGAAGAAGCCACCTTTAAAAAGATTTGCAAGCTAAACACAAAAGCCCTCTCTTTGGTTGAAGATAAAAAGATCCTGGCCAAACGACGACACGCATGGACTATCCTAAATTCGTACAAATGTTTAAAACCACAACCGTACCTCACGGCGCACTTTAGACTATCTTTAAAAAGAAAATACATGGCCCTCAGAATGGGTGACCATTCCTCCAAAGACTTGATTCCATCTTGGAAGGACACACATCAGGGACAAAGATGCAGACTATGTGATTATCACAGTGAGACACTGTGCCATCTCCTGTGTACATGTGTTCCCTTAAAAGAAAAGAGAAACATTTTATTGAAACCAATTTTTAATATGCTACAGATTCGCACCTGCAGGCAAGCTGTGCTAAGCTGGTTGGAAGGAGGTTCAAACATTTTAGCATGCCGTGGGGTAAAATTTATGAATTTTGTAGAGTCTCAGTTTTAAAAAGCAGAAACAGATCATAGATAAGGCCTGAGACAAAGTGGTAAATTTAATGAACAATAAGATACATTTTATTTAAATGAACTTTTAACTTGCTACTATTTTTATGGAAGTTTTTTTGTATATGTATGCTTTATGGTTATGATTAACCAAATAAAGTAAATGTTTGACTGACTGACTGACAAGCATGTGTCTTTCTAGTGATATCAGTTCCTGTTGAAATCGTATGTAAAGGAAGCAATCACAAGAGTTAGATGTGTCACAACACAGTTGTTGCCTACCTTTTAGTTTTTTCATAGCCCCGCTCAAACTTTTGGCTTTAATGCTTGCAGGCAGATTCCATTTAGTTTCCTCTAGTGAAATTGTCACCTGGCTCTTCTCTTTTACTAATGTCAAAATCGTTTGGTACACTAACTACTCTAATATAAATGTCCATCCTCAAACAAGCATTACCAGATTTCTTGAATCTTTTGCCTTGGTTTTAATTCTTAGGGAGACACAGCATACATTTCACATGTGTTATAGTGTGAAGGGGCAGTGTGGTTACTGGTTGGAGCCACCCTTTCCTTAAGCAGTCAAGGAAAAAATGTAACAGGCCTTCAACACTCCTAAGGGCACACACAACATATTTCACGTCATACTGTGCAGGGGGACAGCGTGGCTTCTAGGAAGAGTTGCCCTTTCCTTGGGCAATCAAGAGGGAAACTGAAAAGTTTGTCTTTGCCACCAGTCCTTAAGAGAAAGACATACACTGAACTTGAAATGACCAACATATTTAGATGGCACCTGTAATAGGGATCACGTTTGTAAGAAACATTTATGTATTAAATGGCATCACATAAAAGACGTTATAGTATTCTTTTTTTGTAAAAAAGCTTAATAAACAACAACTTATATCAATTAACTTCAGCTTAGATTTGACGTATGGTGAAGAGGAAACCGGAAGGACTTAAAAAGAAACAATTCACTTTGTTCTGTACAGAAATATATCCTTAATGTATTTTACGAAACCAATTCTTGGTTACCAAAAAATAGATTCACTTACGATTACAATGTAGACAATGAGACTAATGATTCCCAAGATGAAGAACATTAGAGAAACCACATTAGTCACTCTGAGTCGTTTTTCCCCATCCGTTTCTTGAAACGCCTATTAATAAAAAAAATCAAAATACAATTATCAGCATGAATATTTGATTTGTGAAAATCCATAAAAGAAACACATATTCTGTGATATTAAAAACACATATTTGGTTAGCGCCAGATACATGAGTTTTACTTTGGCAAACTCTTAATTGAATATTATCTTTTGTCTTAAAAACATCTTGTTAATATACTTGGTGCTCGCAGCTTATCAGTTTAATGATTAATAAATGTGGCTGTGGGAATAATACTTAAAGAACCTAAGTACCTTTAAAAACCTAAGTACGAAAGCTCATATCAATGATGGCATGTTACCCATCAGGCGAACATGCATTGTGGTAACAAATCCTAAATGCATTTTCAGAATAAGCACGATTTAATTTTTTAGCACTCCACAAGTTCTATCTGAACAAAACATATCAAACCAAACGTCCTGCAGATTCATGAGATGGTGGGGAACATCACTTACAACGCATTTATTACAACGCACTACCATTACAACGCAACCATTACAACGCAAACCATTACAACGCATTGCGCTGGGGGGCGCTCTAGGATAGGGAATATATTTAATTTACTATCCAACACCTTCCCTACTATCCACGGGGACTGGAGTTGGAATAGTAAATTAAATAAATCACTATCCAGCGCTTAAAAGCACTATGCGTTGTATTGGTATGCGATGTAAAAACCGCGTTGTAACGGCAGGCGTTGTAATAGCCTGCGTTGTAGTGACACCAATCCGAGATGGTGCCAAAGTTATTAAATTATGCATCCATGCACATTCTTTTTTTTTACTGTAGTGTTGTTAGACCTGGGATCCTTGGGTGGGAGGAAGGAGCTGGGCACAGCCTCATTTACACTTGAAAAAGCTGTGTTCTGTCTCCACACAAAGGGTTGTATATCCCCTAAAAGTAAGTCTGGAGCCAGGGCCAGGAAGGCAGGGCATCTTTGCACTTCAAAGTTATGCTTCTAGAAGCTTCTCACCACTTAAAAAGACAGAACTGTATATAAAAGAAGGGCCTCAGACACCACAACTTCAGTACACTTTTAGACCTGTGGATACTATTCTAGGAAACGGACTGCTGTGCTTCTACAAGGATTGCTACTCTGCTGGACTTCTACTATGATAGACTCCTGCTTGGCTGTGCTGACCTGCTGCTCTCTTGCCTGGTGAGAAAAACTGGACCTTCATCACTTGAACCCAGTGGGACTCCAATGGCTATTTTCAAGTCTCCTGATCTGAAGACTCAGGGATATAACAGGCTGCCAACAACCTTGCATCTGCACCTGGACTCAGTCATCAGTGAGTCTACCCTGCCAAATGATCAAAGCCCAGTCCTGCATCCTTGGAAGGGGGCTTAAGGTGCTCTGCCAGTTTCTGTGGGTCCAGCAGTACTGGCACATCCCCTTTGTTGTGAGGATTAGACCAGTTAAAAAGACTCAAATGCCGCCACATACTGCATCGCCATTGGAACCGCCACTGTGCAATGTTATGTTATGTTAAAAGGTTTATGAAGCATGCCTAGACCCAGAAATAGGCATCTTGGCACTAGTGGCAGGAACTCTCAGCATTGTCAATAATCAAACACAAAAGCAATCCATCTTTTAAGGGGTAGTAACACATACTTTGTTATACAATTACTGATACAAGTACACAATGATCCATACAGCAACTCACACAATCAGTGGCTCTTATGCATAGTCATTTATAAATGCCAGCTACCCACACACACACTCAGTCTCCCATACAAATACTCGGGCAACCAATCAATAACACATATAGCCACTCATATATCTACTGATCAACACATGCAGGGGCATACACAACAACAGACATACTGTTGCACACATTCAGACAGTTTAGTCACTAACCCATGCATTCAGTAAGACACATTTAAGCACTCACTCATACATTCAGTCATGTACCTACTAAATCTTTCATCCAGACACTTATACATCCTCTCATTCTTCAATATGTAAAACATATTTAAACTTTACAGAAACACATAGTCACAGGATGATGTCATCAGTGATGTCATCAGTGCAGTACAAATAACTATATAGGAGCAATTTCAATGGTTTTTTAAATGCTAATTCATAACGATATATGACCTGAAACCTATGTTTTTTTCAGTGAATTTGCACGTTTTTTTAAATGCTAATACCTAACTATATATGACCTGAAACCTATGGTTTTTTCAGTGAATATATATATATATATATATACATTACCTACTGGCGGTCGCCAGTAGGTATATATAGTTAGGACCTAGTTTCCATAGGAAATCCGCAACATTCTATTGGAAATAACTTTGGCGCCGGTTGTTGAATCTTCGCGAATTTCTCAAAGAAGATGGCCTGTTCTGCTCCGCTTCTTCCCTGAAAGTCTCGGGTAGATTCGTCAAGCGGGGCAGAGAAAAAAGGGGGGTCCCAAAACGTGTTTTCCCCATGTTAATTTCCATAGGACCTTTAGACATGGCTACAGCCCTAACCGCTGAACGGAATTACACCAAATTTGGCAAAACGGTAGAGTATGATTCGCGGATCACCCTTTTGCTCAAATGGTGTAAATCCCTCCAGTAGTTCCTGAGAAAATCAAAAGAGTAAAAATATATATATCTATAAGCGCGAACTCTGCGCGCACCGTGCGCGCACCATGCGCGCACCTTCCCGTGCACGAGCTGCATGCTGATTGGCTGCCAATGTCTGTCAACACTCCAAAACAGAAATTGATGGCAGCCATCTTGTGCCTCGGTAGACTGAGGCACAAGAAAGCAGAAAAACAAACGTGTAAAACCTAAAAAAGGGCGGGGTAGAAGCACCCTGACCCCCTAGGCCTGCTCAGGGGGCCCCACAGGGACCCCCAAGGCAATTTTTTTTCTTTTTTTAAATCGCGGGGAACGCGCACCGTACGCGCACCCCACGATTTTTTTAAAAAAAAGAATTTTTGGGGGGGGCCTTGGGGGTCCTTGTGGGACCCCCTGAGCAGGCCTAGGGGGTCAGGATGCTTCTACCCTGCCCCCTTTTTTTTTTCTTGTGCCTCGGTAGACCGAGGCACAAGAAAGCAGAAAAACAAACGTGTAGAGCACAAAAAGGGGGCAGGGTAGAAACACCCTGACCTCCTAGGCCTGCCTAGGTGGTCCCTCAAGGACCCCCAAGGCCACATTTCTTTTTTAAACCCAGTATTTTTCCTCAAATTACCCCCCCGGGGGACAAAACCATGGGGGCATAGTGATAAAGAAGTGTGGGGGGGCCCCAATCGCCCCCTACACTGCCCCGGGGACCGCCGCCCCCGGGGAAAGCAAAGCAGCCACTGGCGCATAATGGAGGCTCATGGTGGGCTAGTTGGCCCCCAGGGACCCCCAGTATGCAAGGGAACTTAATCCCCCAATTTAGAACACTCTACAGGGCGCATTTGCACAGTTTAAGTTGGGGAATTAATTCCTGTTCAATACAGAGGTCCCCTAGAGGGAACTAGTCCAACAGGTATCTCCAGTAAGCGACATGGAGCTGCGCTGCAGAGTGTTATAAAAATGGTGCATGCCCTCTAAACACCTGCCTGCAAAAAATGTAGTAAATCAGTATAAAAAAAATAACAATTAATACATTTAAAAATTGTCATTTAAAAAACCTTCGAAATTCAATGAAAAAACCATAGGTTTCAGGCCTGATATAGTCAGAAATTAGCATTTAAAAAACCATTGAAATTCACAGAAAAAACCATAGGTTTCAGGCCTTATATAGTTAGGAATTAGCATTTAAAAGACCTTTGAAATTCACTGAAAAATTCATAGGTTTCAGGCCTTATATAGTTAGGAATTAGCATTTAAAAAACCTTTGAAATTCACTAAAAAAACTATAAGTTTTAAGGGTGTTATAGTTAGCTGGACATTTCACTCATACAAAACCATGGAAATTGCTCCTATATAGTTAGTTTTACTAACTATATTTCGCTCAACCGCAATCCACTGCTGATGATGTCACAAATTACATCACTCATGACATGGTCATCACTGATGACATCTCAAATTACATCACTGATGTCATCTACCTGTTCCCATCCCAATTGTATACACCCATCCTATGAATGATTTTACAACCTGTCAATCCTGTAAAGCGCTTTGATACCCTCACAGGTCTGGTTCACACTCTATAAAACTTTCAAATACATAAATAATTATATGTTGTACACATACCCCAATGATCTTTCCAAACATCACAGAAAACGTAGGCCAAATACCCCCAGCAATAGCAGAAGCTATCACACACAAAATAAGGTAAAACCATTCTGGCTTGTTCCAGCGAAGAATCTTGGTAAATGGCACCTCTGGAAGATCGTCCTGTAACAAGACAAAATGTAGAACATACATTTAAACTTTACAAGTAAACATATTTTCAACAGTTTTATTAATGCACAATGCAGTTCTATGCCACTATGATACCTGTCACTCAAAAGGAACAAAACAAAAGGTGTCTCATAAATGTAAATACAAATTCTGTCAGGCTCACAGACACATTAGAGTGATTCACTACTGTTAATCAAAGGGAAATGTTGGCGTTCAATTAGCCTTCTGTATGTATCCAGAGGTTAAAACCCAAAGTAATGTTACTATGCCTTTTCAGTTGGTATGCACTAGTAGATAAAATGCAGTTCTCTTATTATCATTATATGATAAAGACTAATTTCTTTTTAGATGAAGATATTAAGAGATTTATTTAGCACATTCAAAACTATATAAACCGGCATCAGAATCTCATTACACCCAGATAATATATTGAAAAATGTGGTGATAGTTTCTTGTAACAAATGTTATCAATATTTTGTTGCAGTTCTAAAATAACAAACATAATTACCAGAACTCAAGCTAAAGGTATGTTGCCATGAATGTATTAAATCTAGCAATAATAAATATGCATGGGTTCCCTTGGGAATGCAGTTTGCATAGTAATGAAATAAATTATTTTATTGTATAGTTAATAAAAACTGTTACAACATAGAGTGCAATAATATTTTAAAAAATATGTTAAGAGATACGTTCATCAGGAGCCTAACCGGCAACCATGATGGTCGCCTGATCCCTCGGCTCCGCCGACCCTCTCGCCTTTCTCCCGTTTTCCGTTCTATCCTGTTGCCTATCCTGCTATTGAGTAACGTCGGCGGAACCGGGAGGCGACCCCGGATCTATTGGTGTGTTTTCTTGCTCGATCCCGGTAGTGAGAATACCGGAACGTCTCCGCCTCCTCCTGGCGCTGCGCGGCTGTGGCCGGGTCTTTGTTCTCGGACTGGGGCCGGCCCTGCTCATAATAACAGCCACCATTACCGGCGGATCGAACACGGCGGCGTAAAGCTCGTCCTGCTCCCTGCAACCTCCTTCATCGCTTCATGGGCTCGCACGCCGCCGATGCGGGGGAACACATTGTATCGTGTCCTTCACCCGGAGACAACTTTGCTGGATACTTTGTCTCTCAACGAGCTGGGCTGGGCGCCATCTTACAGCCTGCTCTCCTTTCCTGGGACAGCGGACCCTGGGCTGCTACCGAAGACACTGCTGTCTGCCTACATCACGCTGATACTTTGTGCACATGGAGTGTGCTTCCCCTGTGCCTCAAGCCTGGTTGTGCCATGGCTCGTGTCTGCGCGGTGCCCAGCTGACTGCGAATGGTGATGGTGGACGGCCTATGGGACAGTGCTGCATTTGTTCGCCTTGCGTGCAGAGGACTGCTGAATCCTCTCTCCCCGATGCACCAGTGCTGATCGGTGACGTTTTGGGCACCCTAGTTACTCTGAGAGCGGCTCTACGCACTGCTGCCCGTGTATTGGGAGACCGGCTAGATGTGATTTCACCTGCGGCACCATTGCTTGATCATTGATGCCTCCGGGAGCAGGACACTCTGCCACACTCTGCTTCTGCCTTCTGTTGTTCCTCCTCTCAGGCTGCTATCGACACACTGAGGGTGCGAGATCCTACTATTGTTGAGGTGCCGGCTGTACTATCCTTGGGGTGAACTAAAGTTTCTGGAGATGCGATGTGGCTGGAGCCAAGCAGCCGGGCGCCAGGTCTAGCTGCCCCTCCTGAGGTCCCCGGCATGACTTGCTTCCCCATCCTGACGCGGCTCCTATTGACTGGGCTTGTCAATTCTGGAGGATCTTTGTTGTACACTGTCCCTTCTTGTACCATTGATATCTACATGGCTGTGTATCGGATGGACTTTACTGGTCGTCCTCCCACTCGGATCTGGATACTTGGCTCGCTCGCCTCCTTCAAGATGTCTACCATGAGGCTGGACTATGTCGCTGCTTCGCATCGCAGGGGCCAGGGTTGAGTGTGCCTCCCATCATTTTAGGACTGTTTTCACTTGTACTGCTGGGACACTGATGGACTGCCGGGGATATCGAACATGGGTATTGTATTGGTCGCGGGGTCTGGGATCGGGCGGCTGGAGTGTTACGTGATGGTAGTTTTGGGAATATCCGCTGGCCCTCCTCCGGTCTTATGTGTATTATGTTTTTTTTCTTTATCTTCTCTTCTTCCCTTTTCTGTTCTAAATTTCGGGTTCGGTTTGTGGGCGACAGGCACGCTGCTAGGGGGGGGGGTAGGGCGTAGCCTCCGCATACGTGCAGGGTGGGGGGTTGGGGGTAGGGATTTTGTTTAAGTTTCAGTTTCTATGGGCCTTATTTCTCTCGTCTCTTCTTGGTTCCTTTTTCTTTTTTCTTTCCTTTAGGTCAGTCAGGTGCTTCGGGGTAGTGATACCTATTCTCTCCGTTGTTGATACTGTCACTTTCGTGGATTTGGGTGTACTGAGTCCGTGGGGCGGGCGATGGCCAACATGTACTGTTTTATTGTGCAACTATCCTGATGATTATTATCCTTTGCTGCTTTTAATTTCTTTCCCTCGTTTTGCTGCTAACTCGCTGGTTCGTTGCCTGCCATTTGCTTTCGGTGGATTGAATGCATCTGATCCTTCTTATCTACAAAACTTTAAAAAAATTAACCTAATTTCTCCTGTGCCTAGCGGTCCCGCGTTATTTGAGTCACGTTTTGGACACTTATCGCATGGGTTTTCTTTGGGACTGCTGGGTTGATCTATTATTACTTTTTGTGCTACTGACTGCTTTCGAGGCCGGCCTGTATGGTTGTGGGCCCGTATTTGTACGCTTACTATGCACAATAAAAGTTTTCAAAAAAAAAAAGAGATACGTTCATGTGTAAAAGTTTACCCCTTTGACACTTATGACGAGCTCAGCTCGTCATGAGGTACACCTCTCGTACGCTCATGACGAGCTGAGCTCGTCATGAACCGCAGGTTTTTAAAATCTTCAGCGCACCGCGGAAATCTGCACCGCGTTTATGCGGTTAAAACAACCATTTAAAAAAATTGTAAAAAACACAGTGCTCTTGTTGCAATGGTTTGCATAGTAAATTATGCAATATCGGGGCAGAGTATTACATTGTTTTAAAATTACTGCCTATGACGCATTCTTCCTTTTCATGCCAGATATCAAACTCAGGAAGATATGGAAAGCAAAAAACCGACATATTTCCAGTTCTGTTTGACATAAAGTTAGTAATGGTGCAAAGCAGAGCTCCCTATCTCTCAGTCCAGATGGTTGAACAAGCAGTACAGTTGTCAGACTTTGAACTTTTGTTTCTATAACATGGGGTCTCCCTCACACAGGAACATAGCCCTGCCAAAGTTTCACCAGCGTATTTGCCCCTCTAGGTTTCTTGAGCATGAGGTTACCCAACATGTATGGATTTTTATGGGTTCAACAGGCACGCAGATAAAAAACGTAGGGACTCATTACGATGGCAGTGGGACCGCTGCCGTCAGCCCGACCTGGTCATCCCACCACCTTCGGACCCTGCATTACCGGCCGCAGCATTATGATGGTAAGCGGATTGTTGACGGTTGGAAAGACTGTCTGTAATAGATCCAACAAGCTCATGGAACCCGTCAGACCGCTGGAGTGACGGCTATCCCTAAAATGGTGGAGGTGCCTGCTAGACACTGCCTTAGGAATTACAATGTCCCTTCCCGCCGGCTGTTTCATGGTGGTTTACCCACCATGAAAAGGCAGGAGGAAAGGGACATTGGGGGCCATGCAGAGGGTCCCCCTTACCCCCTGGCCCTCCGACATGGGCCTAAATATCCCTGTACCATGTGTCAGGCACTTCAAGGTGGTGCCTGCCACATAGTGCAGGGATATGTTCAGAGTGTATATTTTGTACTGCGGTGTGTGCCTCAGCCTACATCACATGCCGCAATACAAAATATAAACTGGCTTGAAGGCGGTTGTATCGCAATACCAGTTACGGGATCACCCAAAGCTAGTCGGGCAGTCCCGTTTCCGAAGAGATGGCGATCAGACGTAATTAGGCCCTAAATTATGTGCTTTATGGAAATTTGGAAATTAACCAATTATTCCAGTTTAGGTTACCTGTCTTCCTCTCACCTGGTATCTCCATTGGGCGGTTTGGAATCTTATCACAATCATCAATTTTAATTATCAACTCATCCTAAGGTTTCTACTGCTGTGTGCTAGGGCTTTATCCCCCTTGTTGTAAATAAAACAGCGATAATGTTAAGCATTCGCTGAAGACATATTTTTGTGTCTTCAGTGTAGTTTTCCACTTTTTCTTGTATCTACGGCCAGACTCCATTTTGTTTTCTGGCCTCCATCTTGTAGGCCACATCGTGCCATGTGCTCGCCACGAGTCAAGTCCTACCTCACTGACCGTCACCCCTGGAGTTTGCCCAGCAACTGGCTATAAATAGTTCCAGCCTATCTAGCGCATGCTCAGTACGTGTAACATCTGTTTCTGCTTAGAGGGGATTTGAATGTGCATTCGGGAGGGGGGGCTTCATGAACCGTTAACTCCACCCATGTATTGATCATGTTCAAGAAATGTCCATATATGGATGTAAATTATACTTTTGAGCTGTAACCGCCCACTTATGAGCCCTTTCTTTTGTGTATAAAAGGGGACCGCGTGTCCGAGTTCTTTGTGCTACCTTGTACAATACTGAAGGGTGTTGTGTTGGTTGTAGTACCACCTTTAAAGGTTTATTAAACTTTGTCTTTGTATTTCCAGTTTCTGTGCCAATTTCTTAAATAGTCTGAGGACTTTTACGTACAGAAGAGCGAACCTTTCGCACTTGCGGGCCTGGCTGAGGCTTGAACTCATCACCCTGATTCACTGAGTTAGGGGTCATGCTGAACATGACATTGGTCAAATGTTTAGCATTTTGTTTTCTAAACATGGCAATTCCCTCCAGTCTCTACCCCAACTTTGCTCCCCTTTATCTCCTAAATGTGTGAGTAGCAAATATATATGGGTTTTCCATATGTTCAAGGAGCCTACAGGCAAAAAAATGGGCAGAGTGCACTTGGAAATTGGAGAAGCAAGTGCAAGCGAAATCCTGATTGGTTGCATGTAGCACCATGGGTCTGTCTGGACACATTGCAAACATATATTTGGAACATATACACATTGTATGTTTTTTTTTTTTGCTGAGTGCCAGAGCTCCCTTTCTTTAATTGGCTGGCCATATGATTGTACTGAACATGACATTTGTCAAATATTGGAAATATATTTCCCAAAATATGGTAATTCATTCCATTTCCCCTCATGCAGCAATATATCAATTCCATGTGTGATCCCTAAGTTTGTTCCTTTTGGTGGTCTGAGAGTGACCATATAAGATGTGTGTGGTTTCTATGGATTTTCAGTGCCCAGTGCAATCAACAGGCAGCTTCACATTTTGGAATTTGGAAAGCAACCGCAAGAGAAATGCTAGTTTAGGCCACCTGTCTTCTGGTGACAGTATTACTCCGAGGTGCATTGAAATCTACAACAACTATACACATTTGTAAGATTTACAGATTCTTTGCAACAACTATATACATATATTTAACATTTACCAAGCCTGGGCGTTGTTCGCAGAGTTTTGATACACAGAACTCTGTGAAGTGACAAAAAAACTCTGCGGAGTTCCGAAAGTGGGGGAGTGCAGTGTGAACTGCCATTCTGTCAGGCAACATCAGCAATGTCCACAGAAAGTCTCCGTGCAGAAGAACCATCCCGGAAGCTAGGGAACTATATTTCCCATCAGCACCCTGGTATCCTGACGTCCGACGCACGGTCGTGCGTGGTGACATGAAACCTGGATATAGCAGACCGAACGGCACACAGAGCTGCAGATTATATGTTATTCTGACGCTGGTGGCCAAGTCCCAGTCTGGTAAGGAAGCAGGTTGCACCGAAGATTATTTGTAGTCTTTTGTTGTTGTCAGGACTCCCATTCTGTTTTGGGGATCCATGTTGCATCACTCCATTCGTTGGTGAGTACAGAATTTTCACGGACACATGAAAAGGAGCAAGGAGCAAGAGGCTGAAATCTGAGTGCTTTTGACTGTGTGTTCATTACCTCATTTCTTTGGTACATTTTGCCCCTGTCCTTCAAAATCAGTGTTCCACTAGTTCTTCTGAGTGTGGGGTTATCAGACATGATGAGTTTTCCATCATTTTAATTAGGGAACCAAAACTAGATACTAGGGAATGTATTTGATGAAGGAAGCTTCAGACAGGGAATAGCCACAGTTTTGGTGTGCTTTTTGGCTCATATTCAGGGGAACCTACAAAACCCGTCACTTCTGAGAAATAAAGACAACGAGGAAATAAATCACAGTGAGGTGGCGTGCATGAATTTTAACAAATGTAATTAATCAAAAATCCATGTCGATGTCAACGTTTGAGTAAAAAATTAATTTTCTTCAGTTTTCTTGCAGGAAAACTACAAAGCTTCTAGTAAACAGCTACAGTCCAGCCATCCAACGTCCCAACACTTGTCCCAATAAAAGCAAAAGCCTACTTGTTAATTTGAGCTTATTGCACCAGGCAGGAAAAAGGCCAAAGTGAGTATGTGAAGACCAGATTGACAATATATTAACTTTATATGGTCACAATTTTTTCTTGTTCTCTCAATTATACTGGGCCAACCCACCGGTGAGGTTCTAATTTACTTGTGGAACAGGGAAAGCCCTGGGTTGTGGGAGTTTGCTGTTACATACAAAATCTGCAATTTTTCTTCACAGAAATCTGAAAAAATATATTTTTGTTTCCAATATTCAGTGAAATTCTGAGTAAACAAACGTAGTGGCATCCACGCAAATCACACCACTGAGGACTCCTCAGTTTTCAGTGTTCAGAGCTGTCTGTTATCTGTAGGATTCCGTTAGTTACGGGGGGGCCGAGACCCACACATGTACTTCAAACAGGGTCTTGTTCCATGCTCGGAAACAAAAGTGTGTGTGTCCGTCTACCAGTTAGGACTGGAGCCAGATGCACCTTGGCATTTTTCTTAGGCTAAAAATAATTGGTGACTAACAAAGAGAGGGAGGGAAGTGTTCATTATGGATAGTCAACTTTTCCTGGCGAGGAGAGGGGCGTTTAAAATAACTCAAAATTTAAATTTGAGTTATCCATTCAGGAGAAGAGAGAGATAGAAATAGGTGCAGAAGCCAGGTGGACTCCAAGCACTTGTTAGTGAGGGATAATTGCTTTGACTGTCTTTGGTTGGGTTCGGCACTGATGCATGATAGACTTGTTTTTTCCCTCTAAGTTACCATGACAAAAGAGTGTGAGTAGGGGGTTCATCGGCCTGTGCTCTCCAAAGGGCACTGATTTTTGGGAATAAACGTGTGCACTATGCAGATAAGGAAAACATGGTCTGGCATAAACACAAATCACGTGAGAATTAATCTGCATAAAGACGCCTCTACTGTGACAGCAGCATGACACTGAAATGGCTATGGTACTGTTATGAGGTGGAGGTACATTGGTCCGGCATGACACGGTGCACAAGGGTGATGGGTGCAACCAAAACACAGTAGAATAGTGCGTGCAGTGAATAGACAGAGGGCTCTCCTCTATATACATAAAGAACTATTGCACGAAACAATGATAATCTGTTCTTTTTCTACAGATCAAAACACATGGCTTTATGTCAAAGGGTGGATTCAGGGGCGATGGCTGCGGGCAGCTATCCACAATTATAGCATCTGTTTACCATTTGTGTGGTCTATGGGCCAAACACTGATGACCCACTGATCTTAGACTTTTTGTTGACTGAGCTTCATTTTTGGCCACCACCCCTTATTGTTGGAGACAATTTTAACGTGACTTTATCCCCCAATAGAGACTCTACCTCTAAGGCCCAGCGCGACTGTTAGAAACGGGATCCCTGGCTGGCCAGGGCTCACGCCAAAGTCAGTCAGAGACCACCACTCTTAAGTCAGGGCAAGGAAGTTACACGCCAAGATTACCCCTGCTCACCCTCTAGGTAACGTGGCGCGAGCAGCAAGGCTAAACTTGGAGGCGATGTGAGCTAAGTATTTGGGCACGCACCCCAGCAACAACACCCAAGGCCCACCACCAAGGAAACTCCACACAATGTTATATAAAAAATAGCCTTTGTATTATAGTAAAAACACATTAGATAACATACAAACTTTACAATGTGCCAACAGGCACGGGCAGAATTTACAAGGGATTATGTACAGGACAGGGCCACATGGACCACTGTCAGGGGTAGGCACTTGTTAGAAATAATACTTGTAGGTATACACTTAGCACATAAACATATAATGATTAGCACCACAATAGTACATGTAGCACACAACCAGTAATCACTGGTAAAGAGTAAATACCTCCTACGCAACCCTAAAACACTGTAGGACAATCACGCAGGGAACTAAGACCTTATCATCAGGACCTAAGGAAGGAAAACCATCACCTAAGCAGGTCACTCTTAGCAAAGGGAAGGAAAACCTAAACATAAAACATAAAATACCTAAGCAATCACCTCAGCAAAGGTAATGGGACATAAACAATTGCACATGAGGCATTAAACACAGTCAGAGGTGCAGGTTAGAACATTTGCGCAAGAATCACATCAGCAAGCAACTTACAATGCGCAGGGTGCATGTAGCAAAACACTAGGATTGTCCCTCAGGCCAACTGACCTCGCAAGGGGCGGAATGCCCTGAGTCTCAATGTCAGGGGGTCTGTGCAGGCAGCACAAACACAAAGCCTAAACGTAGCAACTGTCCACTAAGTGCTGGACAGTTGTGAATCACAGCTGGGCAAACGTTGGAGCCTCGTGGGCTCAAGAACACAGGTGGACAAGGAGCCTCTCAGGGGCTCGCAAAGCAATTGTGGCGCCTTAGAGTTTCAGCGCTCTTAAAATAATGAAATGCCCCCAGAGCCTCTCTCAGGGCTCTAAATCAATATGGGCAGGAGCCTCGTGGGCTCAAAGAATAATAAATGCCCCCTCGAGCCTCTTGGGCTCGACAACAGAAAGTGCCCTGAGCCTCTTGGGGCTCGCAAGAACCAATGCGGGCGGGTGGAGCCTCTATGGCTCACAAACAAATGTGCCCCAGGAGCCTCTCTGCTCCCACAAGAAATGCTGCAGCGTTGAAGCGGCCCTCTGCCAACTGGGGCCGCTCGAAGAATCCCAAAGGACCCGCCCCCGCACTCACCGGGTCTTCGCTGGAGCTGCGAGGGCAGAGACACTGCTGGCTCACCTTCGCTGGGCAGCGCGGGGCTCCTCTTCACTCGGGGAGCCTTGCGGACGCGGCAGCCGGCTTCCTTCGTTTCACGCCTGGCCTCGTCACGGTGCACTCTGCCTGACTTCCGCCGGGGCCACCAATGGCAGCGCGGCCCTGGGGGTCAGAAGGCGGGACTTCCGGGTCGCACCAGGCAGCGGCCCGGCAACGGTTTTCAGTGCTACTGGGCTGCGGCGGTGATCCCGGGGCAATGCCGAGTGGGCTCCGGCTTCAAACAGCAAAATAACAACGGGGTAATGCCGGGTAGGCACCGGCTTTCAATTAAGACATAAAGCGAGGTAGACACTCGCTATGCCGAAAATCGGCAATTAAGCAGGCAAATGCCGGGTGGCACCCGCTCGGCAATCGGAGCGCTCCCAAGCGATCTCAAGGCAAAGTCCAGCGCTATAATCAAAATAAAGCGCTCTCAGGCAGGGAAAAGCGCTCACATCGCTAAGAGG
The DNA here is from genome assembly GCF_964263255.1 of Lissotriton vulgaris. Classification (NCBI taxonomy): domain Eukaryota; kingdom Metazoa; phylum Chordata; class Amphibia; order Caudata; family Salamandridae; genus Lissotriton; species Lissotriton vulgaris. Next base: position 909,922,481 of record NC_141698.1, read on the forward strand.
CAAGAGAACAGCGCTCTCAGAAGTATAGGCACAGCAAAAGCTCCAGCAGGGTCTGGAGGCAGGCAGAGGGGCAAGGCAGGGCCAGAGCCAGCACACTGGGTCTCCAGGCAGGGAGACAGCCAAGTGGCGGTCCTTCTGGCCCAAGCAGTAGCAGCAGCCCCCTCTGGCAAGGATCCACAAGAAGAACCAAGGAACAATTGTATGGGGACACAGCCCGTTCTTATACAGTAAATTCCCTTTGTCTGTAGGTGCAGGGTGGGGGAAAACCAGTCGCAGCTGGTTTTGAAGTACCCTTGATAGCTCAACCACCCATTCCATTCACTGGAGGGCTAGGGACATCAGTCGCACTACAGGGGGTGGAGCCAGCATTGTGTGGGGAAAGTCCAGGCCCATCAGGGACCAGGTGCCCTCCTCCCAAGCCATCAACATGCTAATCTCACACTCACCACCGGGCAGACCCATCCAGCCTTCCTGGAGCCAGGCTCACCAGCCAGCTCCAGCCAATCACACGGCAGGCATATTTTACAGTAATATGCCAAGCCCTAGAAGTGGCATTTCTACACATGACACACACATGCCACATACACCATTGCGAAGCATTCATTCTCCCGAGCTCGCACATACCAAATTCGAGCATGCACTCCCTATGCATCAGAAACGACCAGGGACACAGACATTCCCCATGCATTCCTATGGGAGAGCAGGCAGCCTAACTACATGCACGCACTTTACTCTGGGACACAGGGAAAAAGCGCGCACAGATCAGAAAATCATCCATACAGATCACAGATCTAAAGCAAAAAGATTAGGGGTGAACCTGCCTTAAGGGCCAAGTCCAACACAACCCCCTTCCAGCCAAAACGCAGGGCAGACCAATCACCACCATGATGGACTTCCCTGCTTGGGGCGATAAAACACGGACGCGGGCCCGCAACTGCAGGGACACCCTCCTGTTTTACGCCATAGTGAACCCCTGGGGTTCTTTCTAAAACTATGGTAGGGACTAACTGGACTACCCCACTGGTACTCTCCAGCTGCCCTCGGCGAGGACCAGGCCCTAGGCCACCCAGGTGCCACTGGCTCCTGCCTACTCACAAAGTGGGGGGTAGTAACCCCTGGCACATAATAGCCATCTTCCACTCTTCCTGTCTGCAAGACAGGGCTAGACTGCCACTGGTTCTCCAGCCTAGGGTCTACAACCTTAGGTGGACCAGGAGTCTCAGGGAAGGCTCTCCTCCCTTTACCTCTTCTCCTAGGGTTCCTCCTCCTTCTGCGAGGGGTACCCCCTAAACACCATTCTCCCAACCTAGGGTTTAACCCCTCAGGTGGTACCGGGGTCAGAGGTGGGCTCTCCCACCCTCTGCACCCCCTTCCAGAGTCCTTCTCCCTCCCAACCGGGGAGGTACCTCTGGAGAAAGAACTGGTCAGGACACTGATTACAGTATTCCCACCCTTCAGGTCAGGCAAACCCTGAACCTGGACCTCCAACCTCCGGTCTAGAACCTTTGGTGGAATCACTGCCTGGCACTCCAGGACTTCTGGGGACTCACATCCTATCCCCCAATCACTCTTTTTACTGGACTTCTGTACTCTCCCTACTGGAGCAGTACTGCTAGACTCTACAACCATAGAAGCGCCGCTTACGGATGCTCCAGGTCCTCCACACACTAGGAGATCTCCCTCAAGTGGACTAACAGGTAAGCATAGGTCCCCACCCTGGTGTTCCCTAAAGAAACCATCCAGGCTCTGAGGCAGGGCTTCGGGCATCTGGGGACTCTTGGTCTCACACTCACTCCCGCTCCACTGAGACAGGCAGTGAGCCCCTACACCCTCCTCACTATACTGGGACCTAGCTGGGCTACTCTCACCCTCCTCCACCACGCTGGGTTGGAGAAAACCTGACCCACTATTGTTGGAATCATTCACTAGCGGCGCTAAGGAACATCTTGCACCTTCCCAGCGCTCTGCTTCTTCTGCAAGGTCCCAAGGACAAAAACACTTCAACTTCAGCAGGTGCTGGCGCAACTCTGGACAAACAACACTGAGCAACTGCTCTTTGAGGAACATATTCACCACACCGTCCAGCTCATTGTCCGAGTTAGCCCTCAGCCAATCACACATTGCATCAGAACAGTCATCCACAAAATACCCCCATTTCTGGTGAGACGGTTTCCTACGGTTCCTAAACCTCAACCTATTCTCCTCCTCTGGGGAAACAGGAACCATACTCGGGGAACTGGGAGTGGGACTGTCTACATTTAAATTTAAATAGCTGCCACCACTGGACTCCACCCTCCCTGGGGAATCCAGACAATTACAAATGCACTCAGGGGATAACCTATTCTCTAGGGCTACCTTCTCCCTGAACAAGGCCCTCTCAGCCTCTAGCTTGGTATGCTCCAACCAGTGCTGTTCCATCGCTAGCTGATGCTCCCTCTCCTCCTTCCTATCCAACTACTCTTCTGGGGACAGGGAAAGGGATGGGGCGCTGGTACTGACACTGGACCCAGCAAGGGACTCCCTATCTATGGGGTCCTCCCTATCTGCTGACATCCATCCACTGTCATCACCATCCAACTCACATTCTTCATAAGAATCTTCAGGGCTCCCCACAGACTCACCACCCTCATGGCGTGCGGCCCGGGCCCTATCTCTCTCACTGTGCTCACGATCCCACTGATCCTTTTGCCATTGGATCAGGCTGTCCCTAAGCTGGGACTGAGTATCCAACTCACTCACCTCTATGCCTCCCTTTTCACAAAATCTGACCAGCTCTAACCTACTGTATCTAAAAAGACCACAGAGATCAAAAACTGGCTCCATTTTGGCGGACGTTCTCGAGAAAAGTTTGACACAGGGAACCTGGGGGTCTGAGCTAAACAGGAGAATACAATCAACACAATTCAGCAAGATTCCTATCTCAGAGAACTTGCACTCCACTGTCCAGGTAAACACACACTCATTCACACACAACCCTCCCCTCGGACTGGTAAGGCAGTTTCTACCAACCCTGATTTTCTCAACCTGACCACAAGCGGCACAGGTACCAAACTCTGGGAGCAGGGCGGGGAACAAGGTACTGGACAAAATACAAAATGACACCTTTCAGGAGAAGCAAAACTGAACTTCACCTAAAAAACAATAATCCCCAAATGTGGTTATCTAAAAATGTAGAGCTTTGAATTGTGGCCTGTCGCCACTGTGGTACAGCGCAAACACAAATCCTTATCCTCACCGCTTGCCGCCAATGTTAGAAACAGGATCCCTGGCTGGCCAGGGCTCACGCCAAAGTCAGTCAGAGACCACCACTCCTAAGTCAGGGCAAGGGAGTTACACGCCAAGATAACCCCTGCTCACCCTCTAGGTAACGTGGCGCGAGCAGCAAGGCTAAACGTGGAGGCGATGTGAGCTAAGTATTTGCACACGCACCCCAGCAACAACACCCAAGGCCCACCACAAAGGAAACTCCACACAAGGTTATATAAAAAATAGCCTTTGTATTATAGTAAAAACACATTAGATAACACACAAACTTTACAATGTGCCAACAGGCACGGGCAGAATTTACTAGGGATTATGTACAGGACAGGGCCACATGGACCACTGTCAGGGGTAGGCACTTGTTAGAAATAATACTTGTAGGTATACACTTAGCACATAAACATATAATGATTAGCACCAAAATAGTACATGTAGCACACAACCAGTAATCACTGGTAAAGAGTAAATACCTCTTACGCAACCCTAAAACACTGTAGGACAATCACGCAGGGAACTAGGACCTTATCATCAGGACCTAAGGAAGGAAAACCATCACCTAAGCAGGTCACTCTTAGCAAAGGGAAGGAAAACCTAAACAAAAAACATAAAATACCTAAGCAATCACCTAAGCAAAGGTAATGGGACATAAACAATTGCACATGAGGCATTAAACACAGTCAGAGGTGCAGGTTAGAACATTTGCACAAGAATCACATCAGCAAGCAACTTACAATGCGCAGGGTGCATGTAGCACAACACTAGGATTGTCCCTCAGGCCAACTGGCCTCGCAAGGGGCGGAATGCCATGAGTCTCAATGCCAGGGGGTCTGTGCAGGCAGCACAAACACAAAGCCTAAACGTAGCAACTGTCCACTAAGTGCTGGACAGTTGTGAATCACAGCTGGGCAAACGCTGGAGCCTCGTGGGCTCAAGAACACAGGTGGACAAGAAGCCTCTCAGGGGCTCGCAAAGCAAATGTGGCGCTTTAGAGTTTCAGCGCTCTCAAAATAATGAAATGCCCCCAGAGCCTCTCTCAGGGCTCTAAATCAATATGGGCAGGAGCCTCGTGGGCTCAAAGAATAATGAATGCCCCCTCGAGCCTCTTGGGCTCGACAACAGAAAGTGCCCTGAGCCTCTCGGGGCTCGCAAGAACCAATGCGGGCAGGTGGAGCCTCTATGGCTCACAAACAAATGTGCCCCAGGAGCCTCTCTGCTCCCACAAGAAATACTGCAGCATTGGAGCGGCCCTCTGCCAACTGGGGCCGCTCGAAGAATCCCAAAGGACCCGCCCCCGCACTCACCAGGTCCTCCCCGTAGCTGCGAGGGCAGGGACACTGCTGGCTCACCTTCGCTGGGCAGCGCGGGGCTCCTCCTCCCCTTCCTAAGCGCCTTGAGACCCTCTGGGTATGTAGTGCGCTATATAAATTCTTTGACTTGACTTGACTCTTCACTCGGGGAGCCTCGCGGACGCGGCAGCCGGCTTCCTTCATCTCCTGCCTGGCCTCGTCACAGTGCACTCTGCCTGACTCTTGCCGGGGCCGCCAATGGCAGCGGGGCCCTGGGGGTCAGGAGGCGGGACTTCCGGGTCGCACCAGGCAGCGGCCCGGCAACGGTTTTCAGTGCTCCTGGGCTGCGGCGGTGATCTCGGGGCAATGCTGGGTGGGCTCCGGCTTCAAACAGCAAAATAACAACGGGGCAATGCCGGGTGGGCACCAGCTTTCAATTAAGACATAAAGCGAGGTAGGCACTCGCTATGCCGAAAATCGGCAATTAAGCGGGCAAATGCCGGCTGGCACCGGCTCGGCAATCGGAGCGCTCCCAAGCGCTCTCAAGGCAAAGTCCAGCGCTATAATCAAAATAAAGCGCTCTCAGGCAGGGAAAAGCGCTCACAGCGCTAAGAGGCAAGAGAGCAGCGCTCTCAGAAGTATAGGCACAGCAAAAGCTCCAGCAGGGTCTGGAGGCAGGCAGAGGGGCAAGGCAGGGCCAGAGCTAGCACACTGGGTCTCCAGGCAGGGAGACAGCCAAGTGGCGGTCCTTCTGGCCCAAGCAGCAGCAGCAGCCCCCTCTGGCAAGGATCCACAAGGAGAACCAAGGAACAATTGTATGGGGACACAGCCCGTTCTTATACAGTAAATTCCCTTTGTCTGTAGGTGCAGGGTGGGGGTAAAACCAGTCGCAGCTGGTTTTGAAGTACCCTTGATAGCTCAACCACCCATTCCATTCACTGGCAGGGCTGTGGACATCAGTCGCACTACAGGGGGTGGAGCCAGCATTGTGTGGGGAAAGTCCAGGCCCATCAGGGACCAGGTGCCCTCCTCCCAAGCCATCAACATGCTAATCTCACACTCACCACCGGGCAGACCCATCCAGCCTTCCTGGAGCCAGGCTCACCAGCCAGCTCCAGCCAATCACACGGCAGGCATATTTTACAGTAATATGCCAAGCCCTAGAAGTGGCATTTCTACACATGACACACACATGCCACATACACCATTGCGAAGCATTCATTCTCCCGAGCTCGCACATACCAAATTCGAGCATGCACTCCCTACGCATCAGGAACTACCAGGGACACATACATTCCCCATGCATTCCTATGGGAGAACAGGCCAGCCTAACTACATGCACGCACTTTACTCTGGGACACAGGGAAAAAGTGCGCACAGACCAGAAAATCATCCATACAGATCACAGATCTAAAGCAAAAAGATTAGGGGTGAACCTTCCTTAAGGGCCAAGTCCAACAGCGACTCAAGTTCGGCTCTCGGTGGGAGGTATCGATTTAGGGGAGCTCTGCAGAAACTCATCTCCACATTTGTATTGGTTGATCTTTTGCAATTGGAGCGACCTAATGAACCAGGTTTTACGTTTTATTCTGTCCCCCATAAATCTCTGTCACATTTAGACATGTTGGTTTCATCCTTGAAGCTGATTCCTAATCCAAGGGCTATATCCAATCACAATTCTCCATTTGATCATCCAACTCAGTGTTCCTATTCAGTCATCAGGGCCTCCTGGATGGACAATTAAATGTAAACTCTTACTTGATGAGGGCTATATCTGCTCATGAACTCTCATTTATGTGAGTTTTGAAATTTAAAATCGGTACAGCCACACTTTTTGTTGTCTGGGACCCATGTGAGGCTTTGTGTTGGGGACAAATGCTCCAGTTTGCTGCATGCGAGGAGAGGATGGCAATATTGGAGGAGGCTGAAGCCTGTTGGACTTTCAGTTCTTTAGAGACCAATCTGGAACATTGCATCATCACTAGGGATGGGCCCTGGATTGAGGTTTTGTTGGAACTGTCTAACGCTCTACCGGCCTCTCTTAGGAAGCGAATTTGGGATCAGATGGTGAAAAACTGCTGCGCTAGGCAAATGGTTAGTTTTGAAAATAGTGAAGAGATGGGGCAGATAATCTCTTGTAGAGTGAATGATAGTTCTAGCTTTATACCAATCAGCAGATTCGTAGTGAGAAATGGGAGCTTGATGTTGACCCAGTTGCTATTTTCTATCAATAACTCTATCGAGAGGAATGTATTTCCTCCGATGAAGATATTTTGTAATTTGTTGGGTGTTATTTCCTTCATAACTTGAGTCATATCCAGAGGTCTAACCTATAAGCACCTATGACTCTTTCTGAGGTGGAAATTGCCATTGGTTCTTTAGCCTAAGGTAAGTCCTGCGGTCCTGATCAGATTCTGTTGGAGTTTTACTTCATGTTCTTGTATTTTCCCCCCCAGTTCTTAGGGATTTGTTTAAATCCTTTGATGATTCTGGCCATGTTCCTGAATCTTTGGGGTAGACCAACATTGTTATTTTCCTAAAAAAAGGGAAATATGTTATGCTTTGAGGGTTATTTCACCCAATCTCTTTAATTAATGCAAACTCAAGGATTTATATATGAATCCTTTCTAATCGACTATCTGTAGTAATCATTGGGCTGGTGGATTCAAACCAGCATGACTTCATTCCGGGATGTGACACAACATCACACGTCAAAGCAGCAATTACTGCCCTAGAGATAGCCTTTCTTTGGCAGTGGACCCGTGGATATGGTTCTTTTAGATGCTGAGAAGGCCTTTGAGTGGGTCTCCTGGCCCTTCTTTTGTGAGGTCCATGGAGCCCGCTGGACTAGTCTCTGTCATGCCTCGAGACTCCTATGACACTGTCCCCTCGAGACTCCTATGACACTGTCCCCTCGAGACTCCTATGACACTGTCCCTTTAAGAAATGTGCTATTTAGAGCACCAGGAACCAAGGAGCGACGCTTCACGTTCTTGCGTCAAGCTCCATTCGTTTCCGTATCCGTCTTGCTACTGATGCCTGACTTCGGTATTGTTTGGATCTTCCTGTTTGCTGTACGCTGTACCGAAGAGAGCGTTCCCGGCCCCTGCGTTGCTGAGCGGGCTCCGGATTGCACTTATCATCGGCAGCGGTTAGCTGTCTATAGGCGTTCATAGTTTGGGTGCCTGTTTCCCATATTGCTGCTTGTTCACGATATTCTCCGTGAACCTTCTTCCCCCTCGCCCTTGAGTCCCGCCCGGCGGCCGGGTTTTGCCCCGCCATCCGGCTGGGCTCAGCTTTGTGTTCTTTCCGGAGTGTGCTTCGCCTGACAGCCGGGCCTGTTCTCCGTTGTCCGGTCGGGCTTCATTCCGACACCGCCTCCCTGGAATCCCTCTACCCGGCAGCAGGGCTTGGTCTCCGCTGCCCGGTTCGTGTTTCTATATTTCCCTCATTACCCATTAGATAGTTAGTTAGTGTCCATTCTTCCCCCCCCCCCCTCTCCTTAAGTTTGTCCTCTACTCTTAGCCCTACACTCCCCTTTTGTTTTTATTAAATCCCCTTACTGGATTTATGTCCTGGGATTCAACGTTGTGTATTTGGTGTGATTCTTGCGTGGACCAGAGTGGGTGCAGTTTCATCTTTACTACAGGGAATCACGGTAACAGCGCCTTTGCTCTACTTATATATTTTTATAATAAGGCTTGTCATACATAAGGTTGAATATATGTTTTTTGGTTTCTATATACGGTCATACAACCATCAGAAGAAGTGGGCTAAAGGTTCTTTGCATGACACCAGTTAGTGAATGTTTCTTCAAGCCTTCTACAAAACAGCTAAAGTGAGAAGTGTACAAATTAGACTATATTATTACTACCAGTATTTAGTTAATAATTACTCACTAACACATTATGTCATCTTTGCCACAGCTCCAGATGAAGTTCCTTATATAAGACTCCACAAGTTTAATTCAGCGACAAGTTAGGAAACCTTGGGTATGTGATGTTTCTATGTATAAAGGTGTCTTAGTGATTTCAGTGTAGTGTGTCATTAGATAGAAAACTTACTCACCTTTTATTGCAGCCTACCTGTTGACCAGTTCCCCCACTGAAGTACCACGCATCCAGCCTGAAGATCACCATTGAACACATTTTTTTCCCCCAACTTTCCTTGTTTTGTCTCCCTGTTTTCCCCTGGCGTGTCTCTCGTACTTTAGTGTTTGATAGAGTCGGAAGGCCGTAGGGGAAGGCTGTGGAATATTCTTCGGATTCCTGACGCTCCTGTGGAACCTACCTGCAATCCTTACAGAACGTGAAGCCCACGTGGTGCTTCTGCCCGAGCGTCATGGATCTCGAAGCATTACCTTTGGCAGATTTAGCGGGTATGTTAGGAAATTTGCAGGTTGAAACTCAAACACTAATGACAAGAGTAGACACTATCCAAAGACATCAGACTGCGGGGGCAACAGGTGGGGGAACGCCGGTGGTACAAGTAACCACTCCCCCTGTCATACCTCTAGCACCCTCTGAAAGATTTGCAGAAGACGCAGCGCGATGCGCAGCTTTCCTTAGCCAATGTCAACTGCAGTTTTCCTGTAAAGCTACCTGTTTTCCCTCAGACCAGGCCAAAGTAGCTTTTGTAATTTCATACCTTAGTGGGTCTGCGGCTGATTGGGCGATACCATTAGTAGACAGGGATGACCCATTATTACATAGCTACTCATCCTTTAGGCGAGAATTCCGCAAACTATTTGACAGACATATGTATACTCATTCATCTGATACGGAGTTACTAGATCTTAAACAAGGTACTCATGATCTAGTGACCTATATAACTAAATTTCGTAGGCTGGTGGTCGAATCCGACTGGCCCGAAGAAAAACGTAGTACCATATTCTACAGGGGTCTGCAGTATGATTTAAAGGATGCTTTATCTCAAATAGTTGATCTCCCCACCTCCTGTACAGCGTTGATTGATTTGGTAGTAAAGATTGATCATCGAATTCAAGAAAGGAAGAAAGAGAGAGGGAAGCATGAGTACTGATATGTTGCTACAAAGGAGAAAAAGAGTGTTCCAGAAAAACCCAGCGACGATAGCGAACCTATGCAGATAGGTATAATTAAAGGACCCCTGACTCCGGAGGAAAGACAGAGGAGAAGAACACTTAGACTTTGCCTATGTTGTGGTAAAGCAGGTCACTTTCTGCGGGAATGCCCGGTAAAACCCACACAGTCAAAGTTTTCAGGAAACTAGGAAGCCTGAGTTCTTGTGAGACGAGGAACCCAGGTAGGTCTGGTCTTACAGTCTCTTCCTCTGACCTTATCACTACTCCCACTAATCATTTATATGTCTCTGCACATCTGACTCAAGGTGCACTTGGTTTGCATGTATTGGTAATGATTGATTCGGGGGCATCGGGGAACTACATGGACCTAGAGTGGGCAAAAGAGAATATGATAACTTTTACAGAAAAGGAGATAGCCAGTAATGTTACCACCATCGATGGCAGTTCTCTCAGTTCTGGTCCTGTAACGCAATGTACCACCCCATTACACATGACAATAGATCCTGATCATCATGAAGAAGTAATGTTCGATTTAATTTGCTCTCCACAATTCCCGGTGCTGCTGGGTATTCCGTGGTTGAGGTCTCAAAACCCTAACATCAATTGGGAGACTTCTACCGTAACGTTCCCTCCTGTCATACCTCCACCTTTAGTTGGGGCAGCTGTGGATGAATTACACATAGGCAGCGACTGTAATGAGAATAGTCCTGCTCTACCGCCCTGTTATCAAGACCTACAGGCAGTCTTTGATGCTAAGGAAGCAGAGGTTCTCCCCCCACACAGGGTCTACGATTGCCGTATTGATCTCGAGGCAGGGGCTAGGATTCCATGCAGCAGAGTTTACGCCCTTACTGAAAAGGAGAATGTTTATTTACGTGACTATCTGGACTCCATGCTTGAAAAAGGGTTTATCCGACAGTCTCGTTCCCCGGCCTCTTCCTCTTTATTCTTTATTCCAAAACGAGAAGGGGGTCTGCGTTGCTGCATTGATTATCGGAAGTTAAATGCTGTTACAATAAAGAGCGTTACCCTCTACCTCTTATCGCCTCTCTCCTTGACAAAATCCGCAATGCCCAATTTTTCACTAAGTTAGACTTTCTTGGGGCTTACCATCTGGTGCGGGTCAAGGAGGGAGACAGTTAAATGCTGTTACAATAAAGAGCCATTACCCTCTACCTCTTATCGCCTCTCTCCTTGACAAAATCCGCAATGCCCAATTTTTCACTGAGTTAGACTTACGTGGGGCTTACCATCTGGTGCGGGTCAAGGAGGGAGACGAGTGGAAAACTGCCTTTTGCACCAAATACGGTCTCTTTGAGTACCTTGTGATGCCCTTTGGGCTATGCAATGCCCCTGCGGCGTTTCAATTCTTCATAAATAAAGTATTAAAGGACATGCTTGAGATCTATGTGATTGCCTACATAGATGACTTGTTAATTTGTTCTTCTACCTTGACTGAACACCAACAACATGTACGCAACGTGTTAGAACGTTTGCTAGACAATCATCTATATTGCAAGCTAGAAAAGTGTACTTTTCACACCAGGGAGGTACCCTTTTTGGGATATGCTGTTTCCCCTAGGGGTCTTAGTATGGATTCCTCCAAGGTGGAGGCTGTTCTGGCATGGCCTGCTCCTCGTTCAGTAAAAGAAATCCAAAGCTTTTTGGGTCTAGCCAATTTTTATCGACGGTTCATCCGTAATTTCTCAGCCTTGGTATCACCTATTACAGCTCTATTGAAGAAAGGTGTTCCCTTTGTATGGTCCTGTGAGGCAGATCTTTCCTTTCGGCTCCTAAAAGAGGCTTTCACTAGTGCCCCTGTTTTGCGTTATCCTGATACTGCACTGCCCTTTGTGGTGGAGGTGGACGCTTCTCAAGTGGCTGTGGGAGGTGTACTATCCCAAGCGGATGCGGTGTCAGGCGAGTGTCATCCGGTTGCCTATTACTCACATAAGTTCACCCCTTCTGAATATAACTATGCCGTGGGGGACAAGGAACTTTTATCCATCAAAAAGGCCTTTGAAGAGTGGAGGCAGTACCTCTTGGGGGCTAGACATCCTGCTGTAGTATATACAGACCATCGTAACCTCCAATACCTCAAATCAGCCAAGGCACTGTCCATGAGACAATTACGTTGGTCTCAATATTTTAGTGAATTCGACTTCACTGTCCAATATAGACCTGGGAGGAAAAACGGCAAAGCGGATGCCCTGTCACGATTGGGATTTGAACCCCCTTCAGACCACATAGAGCAGACCTATATCATTCCCAGAGCCAATATCATAGGAAACATACAGACTGAGGATGAATTCCTAACACAGGTTAGAAACAGCCAAGCCTCGGTAGACATGATGCAGGTGGTAGGGTCACATGAAAAGTCAATGAGAGGAGGACTTATGTAGGTACAAGGGGGAGTGGTGTTACCGACAAAGGAGTTACAGGATCAAGTTCTGAAGTGGTACCATTCTCATCCGATAGCAGGTCATCCAGGGATCAAAAGATCCACCGAAGCAGTGCGTGACCGTTTTTGGTGGCCTAATATGCTTAAAGACATTGAACAATTTGTGAAGACATTTTATGTATGCGCACAAACCAAAGTATCACGCCTCAATCCCGTGGGCCTTCTCATGCCATTACCCTCTCCTTCTGCCCCTTGGCATACTGTGTAACTTGATTTGATAGTGGAACTACCGCTCACGAAGTTGAAGAATAATACCTTGTTAGTGGTAGTAGACCTATTCACAAAGATGGCTCATTTCGTGCCTTTGAAAGGATTACCCACTGCAGTAGAACTGGCATCCATATTCATGCAACAGATAGTTCGACTTCATGGTTTTCCTTCTATCCTGTGTCCGACAGAGGAGCCCAATTTCGTGTCAAGATTCTGGAAGAGTTTATGTTCTTTACTCCAGATAGACGTCCGTTTGTCCTCAAGTCACCACCCACAGTCAGATGGTCAAACGGAGAGAGTTAACCAGTGTTTTGAACAATACTTAAGGAATCAGATGTTGCAAACCCTAAAGGATTGGGATGAGTTAGCCTGGTTAGCTGAAATCTCTTACAACAACAGTACACACTCCTCCATCAACACCTCTCCTTTCTTTTGCTCATATGGTTATCACCCTAAGTTGTTACCCTCCGGTATTCCTCCTGAGTGTCCAACCCCTGCTGCTTCCGACAGGGTAGAGAGACTACATGAAGTACAGAAGAAAGCATTAGAGAGTCTTGAAATGGCTAAGGTGAGATACACAGAAGGAGCAAACCTACACAGGAGATTGGAACCTATTTACGTACCAGGAGATGAGGTCTGGCTCTCCACAAAATACATTACTCTGGGGGGGTCCACGCAAGTTTAACCCCAAATACATAGGTCCCTATAAGGTGGAAAAGGTGATCAATCCTGTTGCCATGAAACTGATTCTTCCTCCATCGTTTAAGATTCATCCAGTATTCCATGTGTCACTACTCAAACCGGTTGAACCTGGGACTAAAGTACCTGTAAGACCTGCTCCTATAACTCTTCAAGATTCGGAAGAATATGAGGTTTAGGCCATCCTAGATTCCCGTAGAGTGAGGAATACATTACAATACTTGGTTCATTGGAAGGGTTATGGTATTGAGGAGCGCACGTGGGAACCCGTTTCCAATATCCATGCACCTCGATTGCTAAGAGTGTATCATCAAAAACATCCTGACAGGCCCAAATCAGGAGGGAAACATTGTGGAGGGAGTGTACTGTCATGCCTCGAGACTCCTATGACACTGTCCCCTCGAGACTCCTATGACACTGTCCCCTTGAGACTCCTATGACACTGCCCCTTTAAAAAATGTGCTATTTAGACCACCATGAACCAAGGAGCGACGCTTCACGTTCTTGCGTCAAGCTCCATTCGTTTCCGTATCCGTCTTGCTACTGATGCCTGACTTCCGTATTGTTTGGATCTTCCTGTTTGCTGTACGCTGTACCGAAGAGAGCGTTCCCGGCCCCCGCGTTCCTGAGCGGGCTCCGGATTGCGCTTATGATCGGCAGCGGTTAGCTGTCTATAGGCGTTCATAGTTTGGGTGCCTGTTTCCCATATTGCTGCTTGTTCACGATATTCTCCGTGAACCTTCTTCCCCCTGGCCCTTGAGTCCCGCCCAGCGGCCGGGTTTTGCCCCGCCATCCGGCTGGGCTCAGCTTTGTGTTCTTTCCGGAGTGTGCTTCGTCTGACAGCAGGGCCTGTTCTCCGTTGTCCGTTCGGGCTTCATTCCGATACCGCCTCCCTGGAATACCTCTACCCGGCAGCCGGGCTTGGTCTCTGCTGCCCGGTTTGTGTTTCTGTATTTCTCTCATTACCCATTAGATAGTTAGTTAGTGTCCATTCTTCCCCCCCCCTTAAGTTTGTCCTTCACTATTAGCCCTAAACTCCCCTTTTGTTTTTATTAAATCCCCTTACTGGATTCAAGTCCTGAGATTCAACTTCGTGTATTTGGTGTGATTCTTGCGTGGACCAGAGTGGGTGCAGTTTCATCTTCACTACAGGGAATCACGGTAACAGCGCCTTTATTTAGTTAATAATTACTCACTAACACATTATGTCATCTTTGCCACAGCTCCAGATGAAGTTCCTTATATAAGACTCCACAAGTTTAATTCAGCAACAAGTTAGGAAACCTTGGGTATGTGATGTTTCTATGTATAAAGGTGTCTTAGTGATATCAGTGTAGTGTGTCATTAGATAGAAAACTTACTCACCTTTTATTGCAGCCTACCTGTTGACCAGTTCCCCCATTGAAGTACCATGCATCCAGCCTGAAGATCACCATTGAACACATTTTTTTCCCCCAACTTTCCTTGTTTTGTCTCCCTGTTTTCCCCTGGCGTGTCTCTCGTACTCTAGTGTTTGATAGAGTCGGAAGGCCGTAGGGGAAGGCTGTGGAATATTCTTCGGATTCCTGACGCTCCTGTGGAACCTACCTGCAATCCTTACAGGCTCAGGTGTTGTCTCCAGAGTTTGTCGAGTTTATACCGGACTGAAAGCAAGGATCCACTGCTCTGGTTATACAGACAGAAGTGTCCTCTCTCGCCTTAGTTATTTGCATTATATATTGAGCCTTTTATTCACTCCCTCAAATCATCCAAGGATATCATGCCCTTAAGAATAAACCAGTTTGAAGTTAAGGTTCTAGCTTAAGAAGATGACATGACAGCTTCTGGATATATGTTAAATTCAAATAAGACCTAGTCACCCCCCACTGCAGTCAGTGGTGTATCTGGGGGTACCGTTATCTACACATAAGCTAAGCTGTAGCAACATACAGTTAATTCCTTCACCAAGTGGAACCTTCTTCATCTAGGCTGGATCGGTCACTGTAATCTTAACAAAATGATGATTCTCCCGAGGTACCTTTACCTTTTCCGGTGTGTACCTCTTTTTTCCCACCAGCTTTTTTGTAATAAGATTGAACCTTCATTGCAGGGGTGTATATCGTGTTATAGGAAGCCTCGTTGTAAGATACAGTTGTTTTAACAGCCTAAAGAGAATGGTGGGGGTTTGTTCCCTGTTTTTCAGTTTTATTATCCCACCTCATTTATTTTTTCTCGACTTTGTCTGATTTTGAAGGGGGGAATGTGGGTACACTGGTATATGTTTGGTGACTTTTTGCCATTAAGGAAATCGATTGTTCCAGGTGTTGGTACCGTCCACACAATATAATTCAAGAGAACCCTATTTAAGACTTCAAAGGTTTTCAGTTTTATTTGGAGGTTTTTTTAGGCAAAGATTTCCTAACATTACTCCGCTTAATCAGCTTACATATTTAGGATATAACCCCAACTTACCCTCTTGTGTTCTTTATTGTTTCTGGGAGAATTGGGAGAGGGCCAAACTCTCTATTATGAGTCAACTGTTTGAGGAGGACATCCTTCTCTCTTTTGAGAATCTGAGGCAGCAGTTTTTCTTCCACATACTTGTTTATATGTGTATCTTCAACTACTACACTTCATTTCTAGTCTCAATAAAGATGAGATTAGGCATTCTGATAATTCCCTATGATAGCTGGTAATAAAAGCTCCAGCAAATAGAAATATCGATCTGGTTTACCGTCTAATTTATTCTTTCTCATGGGATCATTCGGTTGATCCTTTTCAGGTAAGGGTGGTTAAATGGAATCAACTCCTCAATACAGAGGTAACAGATGGGGCCTTGAGGCGCAACACATTTTTGGGACATACCCTTTGAACATGTTGTGCATCATATTAAATGCATAAACGACTTTTACTATACTCCTTAATGCCTGGGTTTTATGAGGCTTTGGGTAGATGTTTGTTGTTTTTGCTGCAGGCTCGAGTGGGCTAATGTGGTTCATGTCTTTGCCTCCTGTCTTACTCTGTATTTATTTTGGGCTTTCATGGGAAAACTTATGCCCCTCAAAAACTGGCTGTGTGGTATCCAAAGCGGATTATGCTGGAACAAACGCTCGCCATCCCTCAACATTCACAGGCTTATACTTTTTCTCTGTGTCCTTGGCTGCATTGGAGCGGGCTTGCTCTTAGCTTTCAAGTGAGGTCCCAGATCCTTGGGACTGGTTGTGGGAGTTTTAAACATCAGTCTGTTGGAGATGACATTGGTAGCGAATGATGCACAGAGGTGGGGGCACTGCTAGGTATAGCATCCATCCGGTTCTGGATGATGGATGCATTAACTGGCCGGGACACTGGGGTTTAGCTCTTTCTATCACCGCAATGCTTTTCTCTATTCCGAATATAGAATTTTGCAGTGCAATTTTGATTGTTTTGCTGCTTCCTGTAAAATGGTTTCTGCTCAAAGATCTGTTTTTACTCATTGTTGAGTTTTCCATGTGTATTAAAAAAATTGCAAACAATAAAAACCTTCAATTTTATTTCGACTTTAGGGTGCAGGAAAAAAATCTAGTTTTGTTGCAATTGCATAGTCATCAGACAAATAAGTGTATTTGTATATAAAGGTGTTTTGTTCTCAACATGTTTCCAAGACCTGAGCCCAGATTTACTCAACGCAGGGTTGCAAACTTAATGTGCTGTATTGTGGGAACTGGAGAGGGCAGCAATATTGCAAATAAATTACACAGTTCTTTTCTCTCCATGCACTGGTGCATGCAGTGAGGCCATGCCCAATGCCATAGTGCAAGGATGTCTGCATTGTGGTCTGCATAGTTTTTGTGCTGGGAGGTGTGCAGAATGCAGCAAGCATGCAAAGAAGAAAACATAAGGAGAAAAAGTATGTCTCCTGGTTATACCAACCTGAGGTAGGTGCAAGTATTTTGCTTAAATTCATGTATTTTACAATTCTTTGTAGTTATGGATTTGCATCAACACCCCTGGGAGGATGCCCAAAAATGTCCATGCATCATCCATTGAATGTCACCCTGATGCACAGTAACGCAAGGAAGCTCATTGGGCTGAGTTGCTATACTTTTTTGTTACAAACCAATCCAAATTGCCATATGTGTTGATTTGTAAATCCCAAACAGATTTCATGTCTGGTCTGCACTAAGAAAGGGACTCTGGCCCCAAACCCTTTTCAAATGAGTCTGTTATGTTAAAAGACCTAGCCTGTGTTTGTCGATGCATCGGTTTGGATTAGTCCAGCCTAAGTGAAAATCTAAAATTAAAATCACTGTAAAATATGAAACATATCCAACAGAAGAGCCAGGGCCAATATAAAAACATTGACACCACTGAGAGTCAGTCTTAAATGGGCCATAATGAGGAACAACTACAAGACTGTTCTATGGAAATAAAAGCTACAAAACACAGCTGATTTAAGATCTTTCACCTCTTTGGTCATTTGGTAACATAGCCAAGCAAGAGCTATTCACTGCTGCAAGTACAGACCACTATTATGTTTGAGTCACTGTAGTCCATGTTTCCTCAGACTCATACTGTCTCTCCAGACTTTGTGCCTTCCTCCTCCTATTTTTGCTGAATTTGTTTTCTTTGCTTCAGGACTCTGTGCACTTTTCCACTGCTAACCACTGCTTTTGCTCTCTCCCCTAAACATGGTTAAATTGGCTTAAACCCAATTGCATATTTATTTTATTCATAGTTTCCTAGTAAAGTGGCAATACATTTTTTTTCCCCAGGGCCTATAAATTAAATGCTTCCAGTGGGCCAGCACACTGATTGTAACACCCCCTTAAGTAGCCTTTTAAACATGGTCCAGGCCGGTCATTGCAGAGCCTGTGTATGCCGTTTCAAACTGCCGTTTCAATCTGCCAAAATAAACCTTTTGCCAGGCACAGACCTTCCTTTTTAATAACCCTGGGCAAAGCACTGCGCTACGCTCGTGTACTTTGCGAAGTTTGCGCAACTTCGCACTACGCGAACTGCACGTAGCACAGTTCAAACATGCGTAGCATAGCGCAGCTTAGTGCAGCTGTCATTTTTTGCTTGCTCGAGGTTCTCAACGTCAAGTTGGCGGCGAGCAAGCAAAATGACATCCTCGCGAGACTTTCTCCTTGTTCGCGATCATGAGCATAGAAAATAAACCTCTCGGCGAGATTCTCAATGTGGGGAGGTCAGGTTTCTCATTGCGAGTGGTCCCGCTTGCTCGCAACCGCTCGTGATGAGAAACTACCAGTCCGCATTGAGAAAGCTGCAGCTCGAGTAAAAATATACTCGAGCGGCAGAAAAGTACAGCTCGCACTGTGCAAGATGCCTTTTTCCAATGATTGCACAGTTCTGGATGCTTGTCCGCACTGTGCAAGCATTGAAAACGACATCTTGCATAGTGCGAACATTCTACTACGCAGTTCACAAAGTGCTACGCGTAGCTCACGTAGTGCGAAGTGCACTTTGCAAAGCTACGCGTAGCGCTACTTCGCGAACTACGCCCACCCCTACAGTTTTTAATACATACAAGTCATCCCCAGGGTAGTCCCTGGACATCCCAGAGGGAAGGTGCAATGTATTTAAAAAGTTGGGCATGCACTTTTAAATTTTACATGTACTGGTGGTGAAAAACTCTTACATACATTTTTCACTACTGCAAGACCAATGCCTCTTCTAGGATAACATTGGGGTTGCCTTATTACATTTTATGTGTAATTTCTAACTGGGAAGAGATTACTGGATCAAGTTTGGTGTCTCTGGAATAGAAATTTAAAATCCTACCTTATCGGGATGTCTGATTTTAAATTACAATTTTGAAAATGCCACTTTCAGAAAGTTGGCATTTCCCTTCCCTTTGCTCTTTTGTGCCTGTAACCTGTCTTGGGTCACATGGCTATGTGTATCTGACAGTAAGACTTTGTGAATTCCTCCCAGACAGTCACACTATAAAGGGATTAGGTGTGCCTTGGTGGGACGTTTGCGGACAGGATGCAGTCAGAACTGAGCACAGCCCCACTTACAATTAAATAGCCAGTGCTCTGCCTTCACACAAAGGGCCTAACGACCCTGCATTAATACTACAGTCAGCTTGGAGCCAGGACAGCGGAGGTAGGAGATTTCATGCACTTCAAAGCTACTGTATAGAAGCTTCTCCCCCCTTCCCGAACCTGGGCACGTGAGTATAAAAAGAGGACACCAGACAGCAACTCTTCAGTACACTTCTGTTCTTGTGTATACTCTGCTAGGAAAAAGGACTGTTGTGCTGTTACAAGGACTGCCACTCTGCTGGACTGCTGCTCTAAAGGAACTGCTGCCTTGCTGTGCTGATCTGCTGCCTGCTACCAAGACTATACAGCTGGCACCGAAGTTTAGCAAGAGCTGCCACCAGCCAGTCTCTTCGCACAGCAAGGGCAAAGCTCGAGCCCACTCACCTGCAACACCCAGGATGCTCTGCCCACCACTCTGACCCCTTGTTGCCTGTGGCCCTCTCTAATGCAAACAAAACTCTTGGCACAAAACTGGAGAAGTTAACCCTTCATCAAGACTAATCTGGGACTGTATCTAACCTGTGATCCATCGTGGTTGGCTTGAACTTTTGACTTTGAACCAGTCCAGTGCTTCAGAGTTCGGGTCTAAAGTTAAACTTCCGGTCTAAAGTAAGACTTCATGTCTAAATTAGACTTTAGGTCTAAAGATTGAATTTTGATCTAAATTTAGACTTCAGGTCTAAACTTCCCTTTATGAATTAGCCCTAAGCTTAGACTTTAGGTCCAAAATTAGACTTCCGGTCTAAGTTTTCCTTTGTGAATCAGCCTCTGAGATGTTTTACAGGGTTTTTGAGCAACGTTGTGTGGGAGAGAATACATCTGCTGAGCATGAGCACTTCAGACAACGGCAGTTAGATCCTCACTGAACTTTGTTCACATAGGCCAACTTCAGGTGTGCTGCTTTGCTAAGTGCTGCCATACTACCGATGGGCATGGCTCATGAGAAATGGTGTGATGCAAGAGCAAACATTCAGCAGCCATCCCAGCCGGCCGACCCATAGTTACATACTCCTTAATGTTGCAGTGTCAATACAATGACAAATACCTGGCAGTTGACCAAACAGGACAGAATTGTGCCTGCACTGGTCACATGTCTGGGAAGTTTGTGCAATTTGACAAATGTACCCCACATACTCTTTGAGATAAACTCCTGTAGATCTTCCTTCTTAAACCAATACTTTTTGTTTGATCATAAGCTGAAAACTGCTTGCCTTACTTTGTGCAGGCATTGTTCATAAACAAAGGTTGTCTCAAGAAGGTAAGTGCATATAGGGAAGTATAGATTTACTCTTCGTAACGCCACATCAACGTACCTAGAAGATATATATATTTTCAAGGTACATAGATATGGATTTAAGTAAAATACAACTTTGTTAACCCATACAAACTTACCTTCACTATATTTTTATCCTCTGTATTCTTGACACGATATTTTGTCCAAATAGTTAAATAAAAGTGTCCTACAATGCATTAAAAGCTGTGGAGTTAGATCTGAGTGGCTTTCAACCAGAGTTGTTCATCACTTTGAAATTCGAAAACATGAAAGATCTGAAGATGTTCTTCTTGCTAATGTTTACAAAGATAAACCACTGAAAAATAAGAGTAGGGACAGTATTTGTAGTCTGGACACTATTTGTAGTCTTGATTTTTGAGTGCATTTATTGTATATAAAATGCACTTGCTTTTCAGAAATCCTCAGGCACTTTTTACAAATTATGTTTACCATGGCCCTTACGATTTTCAGTTTAGGTATTCACATCTTAATATCACTGTGTAATAGTATATGGAGCATGCATGAAACATCATTTTGAGCAGTCCTGGGCAGGGTGGACTGAAGAGAAAAGCAAGAATACAAAGCTGTATATGTTGCTATCGACAGGAAGTATCTACTTGACCCTATTACCAGAAATAATTGCGCCAGTGCTGGGAGACGAGAATACCAACATCGTAGACATCGATTCACCAGTGGTAGCGCAAGCGTCCTCAAACATCCTTTAACCTCATTGACATAATTGAAGGTGATATTATATGACCTTAGACGATAAGAACCCCATAACAAACACACAAATAATATAATATGGCATAGGAGTTAGTAAAACAACTTTTAGATGTCTTGTGTCTTTTAACTAGGAGCTGACATGATATTTCATCAAAAGAGTACACTTTCCTTTCGCTTGAAGTGGAGGATATTTCTACAAAACAGAGAACAAAACTAGGAACCTTAATTATGTCTACCAAAAAAGGTCGTGAAATATTAGTTCTACTAAAGTACACCAACAATGGAAAATATATAGATATATCAGAAGAAAATGTTTTACAAAAATTTAAAAAATCAATAGCTGTTATTTTATTGGTTTACAATATTACTTATTTTTGTTAAAATATTTTGATTCATGACCACTTGAAAGGCACTTTAACTCTTTATAAGGACAGAATAATTTTAGTAATTAGACAATAATGTTCATTTACTACAGCAAATTAAATTTACTGGGCCACAGCTTACTTGACGTCCATTTTAACGTTGCTGAAGAAAATGTTGCTTTTCAAATTGCATGAACACATTTTATACGTGAATATCTCTCTTCTCTGTTTTTTAGTTTGTTTCATAAAATCGACAAAAAGAGATTCATTTTATGGTGTTGTTTTCATGCACTGAATGAACTGTATTTAAATGTGTGCCTTATGAGGAAAGCATGTTGAGATGTTCTTGCATGCTGTAATTTTCAAGGACTGCAGCTGCTCATGTCACAATTGTACTTCAAATGGTTTACTCTTTCGTTTGCTTAGGTAGTCAATGTCTTTTCACTTGTTTGTACGGTAAAGGGCGTTTAACCTTTATTTATGCTGCATGCATTTTCTAAAGTCATCTTTTTTTTGTGTGGCACAATTTCTACAATCTTGAATGGTTTATGTCATGTATCTATTTTAGTCCAGCCATATGATGCCACTTTATGCCTTGGAAAGTGAGTTTCTTTTCTTTTGTCTGAAACTATAAAATGTGCCCTTTCTGGAATGCGTGGCAGATCTTTATTAGCCTTACAACTAAGTCCTCCCTTTGTCAGACTGCTCTGAAGTTTTATAATTAGACTTTTCCTGTTTTCATACTGAGACTTCTCTATGCCAGGCTGTTATCTGACTTCACAATTAGATTTTCAGTGCCTTTTCACAGTGGCGGCTGCCACAGGTAAGAGTGGCGTGGCGGGGACGGGCGGGGTGGGGGACAGTGAACACGACATATGACGGGATAAGTTAACTTAAAATAAAAAAAGAAATAAAGCTACTTACATTGCGCTGGCTGCATCGCCAAGTCAGCGACGCGGGCAGCGCAAGGTAAGTGTTTGGTTATATTTTACTTATCCCGTCGTATGTCTAGGTCTCCGGCCCCCACCCCGCCTCCACCCCGCCACACTGCTCTTACCTGTGGCGGACGCCACAGCCTTTTCGAACTGTGCAGTGTCCATGTTAGACTGTCTGCAGAATTATATCTTTACCCTTGGCTTCTTTCTATGAGGCAGACTTCATGTCAGAGCTCTTGCTCCTTAGACCGATGACCTGAGTAGATTATGCTAGTATTTCTTGAATTATAATTTGAGATATGATAATTTCTTTACAATCGGATTTCTTTTTATGCATTATTAATTCAGATTTGTATTTAACTGAGTTTTGCACTCATACATTTTAAATACACCTTGATGATTTTACTTTGAATTTTGTCCCATGAAGGTTTTATTTATTTGCAAGTGACCCCCGATCCTTTGGCACTCAATGCCCGGATCCTGCACATCTGCCCTTTACATTTATTAGTAAAAAGAGTTCAAATAGACTCTTCAGACAGCCACAACAATGAAACATGAGCTGTTTAGCAACGTGTGTTCTTGTTTCACTTGTTTTGATTTTTCAGAAGAGTTCGCATTACTTACTTACTTTACAGAAATGGTTCCCAGTTTGGGCAGCAGAATGTAAAAAAATACTCTTCTGCCGACTGTTTAGCTTCTGTTGTTGGGCCAGGAGTCACAAAGGCAGTAACAGGGGTAGCAAGGTGCTGGTCAGGGGCCACAGATGCGACCTTTGGCATGCTCAAATTGACATCCATGAGAACCAAATCACTTTATATAGTTGGTGGAATTCTTTCAACATTTCTTGAAACTGGCATTTGGATAGAGGTCTCACTTTCGGTCAAAATACTAAGTATACACCAAAAAGCTCACCTCCGGATCCGTATTTCTTTTTTTCTTAGATTTCCTTTTCTTGATAGATGACTTTCTTCTTGAGATAACACTGAATACGCTCTGTCTTCTGTCTGTGTTTTGTTTTGGACTGATAGTTGGACTACTGTCATCAACGTTTCCAAGGTCATCATCTGTTTCGTCTTCTGTCTCAACATCCTCTACATCACTGTCTTTTTTATGACTCTACAAAAAATACAATTGGTGATACAGATAGTAGAAGTGTACCATGTTTACAACATTTGTTCTGCTATGTACTGAAGGAAATAGTGCCATGTCAGTGTAGACCTTAAAAAAGTAGGTTTCATTCTCAAAGCATCCTTAAATTTGGAAGCCCACTTTACAACCTTGTGTGGGTGTTGATTTACAACTGTTTGTAATTCACTCAAAAATGCCATGTTACTCCTGTAAACTTTAACATGTTACACATTTATGGGCATATTTCTAGTAAATGTTTTGAGAGTTCCTCATTCTTAAACAAAAATGTACACACACATATTTTTGTATGAGGAAAAAACAAAGTAGAGTACAAATTCATGTGGTAAGTTTGTTTTCTTAATCAAAAAATATGTTGCTTTCTGGAGAACCATTTTCTTCGTACAGCCCCACTAATTTTGAGTGATATCACCTTCTCTTTTACACCCCGGACGTACTCCTTTCTTGCAAAGAAGTAAAGAATTCAACACATTTCAGAGTGGGAAGTAGTAGGATAATGTTTGGTGAATATACACATCTGTGAACATTTCTGCTTGTTCACAAACCTCCAGGGCATTCCAGTCCTGGAATGCCAACTTATAACTCACAGGAAGAAATATACTGCATGGAGCATCCATGTGAAAAAATAATTTTTCAAATTACAACTTAGATTTGTGAATTTGGTCCCTTGTCTCACAATACAAGATAAATGTCTTTATAGCCATGAATTTGCAAAGAGTGCAAATGTGCCATTCAAATCCACTACAATGCAGAGCACAGTGGCAAAAGTTAATTTGCCCCTTGCATGCTCATGATGGCTCCCGCCCCGTCATGCGTCATGGTGGGCGTTTGCGCGCGATGACCGGAACCCGTACGAATCCCGTCCGCGGTTTATTTCTACCGCACAGCGCAGAAAATAAATCTGCGTCCAAGGGGTTAAAGTAATGAGGGGTAGGCAGATTTTATTGTTGATTATTTTCATTGTATAATTTGAGATAAACAATGGAAGAAAATATATAAAAACCTATTGCTTAACATTGCAGGTAATAGATTAAATAATTGTTGTTGATATGCAATTGTTGTACATATCAAGCAATGTGACACAACATGGAGTACTTTTGTTCTGCAAAGACAAATTTTTAAAATAGAACCTGTCTACCACTTTTGATAAAATGTGGTATTATCTTTATATAACTTGTTTATCTTGTCTTTTATCTAGTTTTTAATCAATTTGGATAAGCGCTTCAGGGGAGTGGGGTTATAAACGATTGCACCTATCTTACGTACTGTATTATACACATTTTTAGGTACCACGGACCAGGAATTCACAATCCCCTAAATCTCCCAGGGCAGAGAACTGTCCTTACATACAAGCTCAATACAAAAGTGTGCCAGCACACTTAAACAGAAAATAACCAAGTTTTTTACATATACATATTAATCATTCAAAGGCAGAATCAGTGGTCTTGTGGAAGCTCATTCTTTATTAATGGCATACCAGTACGGAGGACGCCACGCCATGGAGCCGGCTGATATCTAAACTATAATGACCTACTAAAGGAACTACTGTTTTTGAAGTTATTCGCCAAACGTGAAAGCGAGTTACCATCGACTTAGATGAAGTGTTATCACTAGAAGGACCTAAAAACTTTCATGAGATTTATGATGTATAATTGTCTTTGATAGAGGACATACTGAAAGTGACTAACGACCACTCTATGAAAGTGACTAACGACCACTCTATGATACAGAGTTTATTCGCCCTGAAGAAGTCTGTAAAGGACGAAATGCATTGGCTATGGCTAGAGACTTTTAAATGAAGATTTAATAAAGAATGAGCTTCCACAAGACCACTGATTCTGCCTTTTAATGATTAATATGTATATATAAAAAACTTGGTTATTTTCTGTTTAAGTGTGCGGGACCACTTTTGTATTGAGCTAGTTTTTAATCAAACCTATAGGTGTTCGCACATGTATCCACTGTTTGCTGGTGCGCTCCCCAGAGAATACTTGTTTGTTTGATATACAAGAAAACATGAAGATTCTTCAAAAGTTTTATGAATAGATCAATGTTTGTTGTTTTTGTTAGACCTGGCACATCTTGGTGCGATTACCCCAGGCTTTTTTGCCTCTACCTCCTTTGTTTTTGGATGGTTTCGGTACTTTGCCACTGCAGATTAGTGTCAAAGTACAAGTGTTCCCTATGTAAAGTTTAATGGTCATTGACTGGCCACTATTGGTATGTTTGCCTTACTAGTAACGTCCCTAGTGATGTGCACTTTGTGTGCCAGGGCTAGTAATGCAAAGGTGCGCGGGGAAGGGAACTCAGGCCTGCAGGGTAGGACCTGCGTGCAGTTTGCTAAGTTAGCATGTTGTCATTACAAGTGCAACCACTTGTCAGGTCTTACTATCCCTTTTTCATACACAGTGGTAGGTCCTGGGTAACACCTGGGCAGGGTGCAGTGTAAGTAAAAGGCAGGATATATACTGAGGTGTGTGCTATGTCTTGACAGTGAAAAAAAGATCCATTTCGTTTTCACTGGTGAAATGCCATTCTGCCAATAGGACAGAATGGGGGAGGCTGGGTAGTGTGTTTTGTTAGTCTAGTTTTCAATCAGTTTGAAATGGAGAGGTGAAGTTTAGTATGTAGGAACTCACAGTGTAATAACACATCTTTCTATGAAAGTGGTTTTGTCACTGTGTGGTCAAAACCACTCTTTTAGAAAGTGGCTATGTTTTGTGCTTTAAGCATTTCTGTGTGTCTCTGCTGAATGTGGATCCCTGTTTGGAAACACAGGAACATAAAAGTTTTCAGAGATGTTCAAAGCAATGTGATGAGCGCATGTAGTGGCAGCTTGAGACCCTCAGAAAGATGTGCCCTGTTATCTTGGACACACAGAGGAGAAGTGAGACTCAGACATGCTGGGTGCATGTCGTGGTGCACAAGAGGCGTTAATGTAGGGCGCCTGGTCAATGTGTGAACCGAAGCTGAAGTGAGTCTCAGACTTGCTGGGTGTGTGTCATGGTGCACCGCAGGCATTAGTGAAGAGCGCCTAGTCGGCGTGTGCACCGAAGCTGAAGTAAGACTCAGACGTGCTGGCTGTGTGTCATGGTGCACGGCATTTGCTGGTGAACAGCGCCTGGTCGGCGTGTACATCAGAGGTGGAGTGAATCTCGGGCGTGCAGGGTGTGTGTCAGGGTGCACAGGTATGGGTTGGTGAACAGCTCCTGGTCATCGAGTGCACAGAAGGAGAAGTGAGGCTCGGCACAGTGAGCGTGTCGAGGTGCGGCCGTAGGCGTTGGTGAAGAGCGCCTGGATATCGGGGCACCGGAGTTGGAGTAAGTCTCAGTAAAGCAGTGTGCATGCTTTGGTGCAACCTGGGACTGAGGAGGTGATCAGCTGATCATTGTGTGCACCGGAAGGTGTGCCAAGGGTGGGCCTGTCCAGGCCCGTCAGGGGGCGGAAGAGGCTGGGCTGGGCCACCCCTCTTTCGTCTCTAGTTGGAGCTTTATTTTAGTTCTGCACCAGAAGTTACCGGGAAGAAGGTCCGCGGTGGGGGGGTTAAAAAATACCAAACAGCTGCCTTGCATTTCTTCATCTGCGCCAGGACACGGCAAAAGGGTTTCTCTGTGACCCCAAATCTTCAGGACATTCAAGGGCCCACAGGACAGAACCAAATCCGAACTTTAATAGCCATCAAGGTACTGCTCTTTGCTGTATTTGTTGACTCTTTTTTAACTTTACCTTGTGCAATATAAGTTTGGCATAAGCCCTGATTGTCTAGAATGAGCAAGCGCAAAGCCACTACTTCTGTCATTGGGGGCGGGGTAAAGGGGACCCTTGATGCTTTTCTCAGGAGAGCAGAGTCTCTGTTAATCCACAAAATCCAGTTGACAGAGAATAGACTCTCGCTGGACACGCTCATAGAACACAAGCGATCCCCCATGGGCACTATAGCCATGAGCAAATCACCTACTGTGGGTACCCCTCTAGGCCAACTTAATCCAACCCCTGGTGACAACTCAAAAGCCCTAATTCACGCTACTCCTCTGTCTCAGGGGGCGGGTCTGTTAACGCACTCTGTCGATTTGTCAGCCGCTGACTTAAATCAGTCACAGATTACCATAGAAGAGACGGAGGGGCATCACAATCCAATTTCTCTGACACCTGATGGGGTAGGGTTGGGGGAGGAGAACCTGCGCTAGGTGCAGAATCATCAGGTGCAGGAATTACTCCAGGGGAATGTGGGGAGGTAGTCACGCGATCTAAAAGGGCTCTGAAAGTTAAGGGTACAGCAACTATGGCCCCATCTGGCTGACTCAATGGCTACAGGCAATCGAACCCGGGGGGCATCATATGTCGAAACCCATTCCAAAACAGAGGGGCGCAGTCAAAGCGAGCAGGGACAAAGAAGTAGGGAGGCACGCAGCCAATACTCAGTGTCAAAACCCGGGGAGGCTGAGATGAATCGGGGAGTGGAAAAGGCACTGTTGTCCAAGTTGGAAACAATGCTACCCACGTATCTGGGTCCTGTGTATGAGAAATGGATGCGATAGATGGGAAACTCTCCTTGCTACTTGCACAGGGCAGCACTCTGTCCTCCACGACCATGGGCCAATACTCAAAAAGGGCGGGGGTAACATAGGCTGCTATTTGCCCCAAGTCAGCTCCTAGTAATGGGGTAATAGAGGGGGAAAATCCTGATAGTGGACAGCCTAAAGGAACAAATGAGGATGCAAACAAGAGATCAATGGTGGGAACCAATAATGGAAATGCCACAGGTACAACCAACGCAGGGGAAGAAAATAGGCAGATAACACAGCTACCATACACCCCGGGGGACGATCAGCCAAATCCAAGCACACAGGGCCATCATCAGCCGACCTTGCACGGGGCCCAAGTGGCTTGCCGATTTTAGACCTACCACTGGCATCATGCCCTTATACAATGGTTTTGACAGGGGTCCCAGGCTGTAGTGATGAAAGTGAAGAAACTCCATGAACCCTGATTAATAAGGCAGCCCATTGGTTGGTTGGTTAACAATGTAGGTTTTAATATTTCACATCATAGGCACGAAGGATGTCCTGGATTGAAAATAGCAGGAAGGGTTTTCCAGGAGACTGTGTGATATTAAATTTAAGGTATCCTGAGGGGGCAAGAGACCTCCTTTCGAATCAATGCATGGGGTTGTTTCATGATGGGGGGGGGGTCCAGCATTAGGATACTCCCCCTGTGTTTTTTCTACAGGGGCACGAAGCGTGCAAAAAACCCGGATGATCATTGGCGTCCCCTAGCTGGACTAGACCGGGAGGGTTGGACAGTACAGTTAACTAACAGGTACACACCTCTTTATAGTGTCTCAACCCTAAATGAATTAGATTAACTGATCAGCGGGTTGTTAACTGGGAATGGTGTCATACCGGAGGGTTCACCTCCTCACGGAGATTTGGGAGGGACAGTCACGTTAAAGTCAAATGAACCCATTCTTCCCGCTGGACATGAATAAATGAATGAAAGTTGATTTGTATTGCGCGAACTTAGCCCGGCGGTCATCAAGGCACAGTCCACACATAGACACTTATACTAATACAGAAAACATTTAATAATACGCCTGAGAGAAAAGCCAAGTCTTCAAAAGCTTCCGTAAAATGGCCAAAGAGGGTTGGTTGGAGAGTTTGTGGGGGAGACTGTTCCACAGTTTGGGAGCCAGAGTAGAGAAGGCTCTGCCACCCTATCTCACCTTTTTGAATCTGGGGACGACGAGCAGATTTCGTGAGGATGAACGAAGGGATCTTTTAGGAGAGTAAGGACTAACAAGAGTCTTTATACCTTCGGGGGCAGAGCCAAACTCAGCCCTGTGGGTCAGAAAAATGAGCTTGAAGGAAATCCTGGCATGCATGGGAAGCCAATGGAGATCCTTCCTGGTCTGAGTTGCGGATGTAAGCCTGGGTAGCTTTAGGACCATCCTAGCAGCAGAATTTTGGACCATCTTAAGCCGATGGAGGGATTTTTTATTAATGCTCCCATACAATGCATTACAGTAGTCGAGCCTGGAAAATACCAGGGCGACTGTGGCCTGCTTGCGGGCGTCAAATGACAGGTAGGGGCCGATCTTTTTCAGCATGCGGATGGTATTGCAGCAGGTGGATACTGTTCTGTTGACCTAAAGGTCAAAGGAGAGGGCCGAGTCTATGAGGACACCAAGGTTTCTGGTCGAGTTGGAAGGTTTAGGGCAGTCTCCCAGAGAAGGGGGCCACCAGTCTTCGGACCAGATATCGTGGGTTGCCCCAAAGACTAGGACCTCCGTCTTCTCCCCATTGAGCTTTAAGTAGTTACACACCATCCATTCCGAGACTGCCTCTATACAGGTTCGAAATTTGGAGGCAGCCTCTTTGGCCGGTGAAGTGGTGGAAATTATAATTTGGGTATCGTCTGCATAGGACAGTATTTGATACCCAAAAGATCTTATTACCTCAGCAAGTGGGGTTACATAGATGTTAAATAAGAGGGAGCTCAGGGAGGAGCCCTGAGGGACCCCACATTGCACGGCCTGGGAGGGGGACAAGAAACTACCAAGCTGGACCCTTTGTTGTCTCTGAGAGAGGAAAGAAGATAGGAGGCTCAGGGCAGTTCCCCCTACCCCTATCCCCTTCAGCCGGTCCACCAGGATTGAAGGGGATAGGGTATCAAATCCTGCTGTGAGATCAAGTAGCACCAATAATGCGGTCTGCCCTCTGTCCACTTCGGAGCAGATGTTGTTAACTACGACAGAGAGGGCAGACTCGGTGCTATGGGCAGCACGAAACTCATGCTGGGAAATGTCAAGAAGGCCCGTCGTCTCTAAGTAGGTAGTAAGATGAGAATTAAGATGGGCCTCGAGTATCTTTGCCGGGGCTGGAAGCAGAGATATTGACCGGAAGTTTTTAAAAACTTCAGGATTTAGGGAAGGTTTCTTTCGAAGGGGCTTGACAACCGCTGATTTCCAGGGGGTTGGAAAAGACCCCTCATCTGTAGCCATGTTCATAACCTGCAGGAGAAAAGGAAGAACAGTCTCTCTGCAGGACTTCATGATCTTTAAAGGACATGGATCAAGAGGCGAACATGACTTGATGAAATCAAGGAGACGATTTAAATCGTCGTGTGTCAGATGTGGAAATTTAGAGAAATTAGGCAAGGGGTCCAATTCAGGGGTTTCATTGTGTGGAAAGGAGGGGGAAGGGGACAGAAGTATCCTATTGGCATCTAGTTCAGTATTAAGGGATTTTAAGGAGACATATATGTCAGAAATTTTTGTTTGGAAGAAGCTTGCAATATCGTCGCAGAGCTCCTGGGACTCGTTCACTGATCCGATAGCTTTAGGTGTTGATAGAGTGTCAATGACTTTAAAAAGCTCTCTGGATGATTTCAGTGAGGTGGTAATCTTGCTAAAATAGTTCTTTTTTTCGACAGCTATGGCCTTTTTATATTCTCTCAGGGCTGACTTATGTAGATTTTTCCCCTGAGGGTCAGGACAGGCATACCAGGCTCTCTCCTTCTGTCTACATTTCTGCCGTAATGATCTAAGATGTTCAGAGAACCAGGGTGATGGAGTGCAGAGTGGGTTGGGCCTAGCAGGGAATTCTCGAGCACATGTGGAACCACTCAGTCCTCAAACCCGTTCCAGGCTTGAAAGCCCAGTTGGCCTGAATCATAAAAACATTAAGATAATCTTCTGAAATATTGCAGGACTGTCCTCTAAACTAAATAACCATGATTGGCTAGACTAAATAAAGAAATTTCACATTATTTGCCTACAGGAAACGTGGGAGGTAAATAGTGGTGCACCTTCTTTAGAAGGATACAAAATGTACTTTGTTCCTGCACGCAAGGCAGCCATGGGGAGAGCCAAGGGTGGTCTGATCATTTATGTGGACCTGAGGTTACAAGGGAGTTGGGAAGACCTCGGCTGGGACTCAGATTGTATGCAAGGGATCAGGTATCGCAATAGGAGTCTAAATTTAACTTTCATTAACTTCTATATTGCTTATATAGTGGGACAGACCTTAACAAGATTGTCCGAGTTGGAGTGCTGGTTGGCAGGAATACATGAGTATGGTGCGATGAGTTACCAGGTGGTGTTACTGGGCAACTTTAACTGTCACCCGTGCCCCTTTCTGAAAATTACAGGGGGGGATTGGTCCTCTTGCCCATTGGTAGAGGGCTTGCATTTGGAACACTCCAGGGCAGGAAATGAGTTAAGTAAAGTTCTGGGTACATATGCCCTCACGCACACTATGGATCTGATCAGAGTGGGGGGGGACAGTTTGGTTCACCCAACCTTTAAAGGCAGGGGAAGAGGTACTTTTATTGATTTCATTTTTGTTACCAACACGTTAAAGTGTTGTATTACAAGTTTTCATATAGAGGTCAGTTTTTCAGTGACCACAATCCCCTGGTCCTGATTATTAGGGACCCCAACCCGACAAATCATTGACGCCGAGGGGAGGCCGGCAGCACAATCCAAGTCACTGATCAAAGCAGGAGACTTAGATAGGCTAACATTAATGGCAAAACATTCTATAAAGCGTTACTCACAGAGAGCGGACAACAGGTCTGGAAGTGTCTAGATCTAACAGTGGAGGGGGTAGATCTAATCAAAGCATTTGTGGGAGTCACACAACAAATTGATGGCTGGCTCAGGTGTAGAACGGTGAAAAAGGAATTGGAGACCCCTAGGTGGTTTGACCGTTAATGTTCAACCGCCCTGTGGGAATTGAAGACAGCCTTAAAAACTGCCCCTAAAGACCAAGAGAAGGTGTCCTTTTGCATGGCGTGGTATAAAAAGCATTAAAATGCTGCAAATCCTTACTGCAGCAGCAGGCATGAGAGAATTTAAGAGAAGCGGACGAGTCGAAGGACTCAACCGCTTTCTGGAAAGTCATCAACGACCCTCGTTTTCAAGACACTAACAAACCCAAGTTAGCAGGTCACATTTTACCAGAGTCCTGGTTTGAGCACTTCCAAGGTCTCTACAATCACCGCAGCATTGACGATCTGACTGTAGCAGAGGAAGGAAGCGCAGGCCCTACCCAGACATTTTTTTCTCCGGGAGAGATAAAAGCGGGCATTGAGTGTTTGTCACGGAACAATGCCCCGGGCCCCGATGGCATCCCCCAGATCTCCTAATGAGCCAGGTAGAACTCTGGGCACCCATATTAACCAGAATCATAAATGCAGCAGTGGAGTCAGGTATGCTAGTGTCCTGGTCCATGGCTACAATAGTCCCTATCTTTAAAAAGGGCAATAGGGATAGCCCACAATGTTATCGGGCCATTTCCTTTAATGATGTAACAGAGAAAGTCCCAGGTAGGGCCATCTTCAATCGTTTAATGGATTGGGCGGAAGAAAATGAAATAATTACTGATACTCAGTATGGGTTTAGGAATGGCCGTTCAACTTCCGATTAGTACCTCAATTTATATCTCTTGGTAGCCAAGTACACTGTTGCTAATTAAGGGAGAGTGTACTTGGCTTTCATGGACCTGACGGCAGCCTTCGATCGGGTAAACCAAAATAAACTGTGGGAACTAATTGGGGCTCTTGGAGTTGATCCAGGACTGATGAACATTCTAAGA
This sequence comes from Lissotriton vulgaris, assembly GCF_964263255.1. Classification (NCBI taxonomy): domain Eukaryota; kingdom Metazoa; phylum Chordata; class Amphibia; order Caudata; family Salamandridae; genus Lissotriton; species Lissotriton vulgaris. The sequence goes on from NC_141698.1 coordinate 909,955,527, forward strand.
GTATTGCACCAGTGAAGTAGTGTGGCTCACTGGTTAGAGGCGGCAGACCCGAGAGCAGAGGACGGCCCGGGACCAGGGTTCGATTCCCGGCGCGGCAGGTTTCTGGACCAGGGTCAGTGGACTCGATAATTCTCTCGCCTCAGTGCCCACTCTGATCAGCGATCACACTCGGCAACTCTGGGCATTAGCTTGCCTCATCTTCACTAACGGCCCCACCAGACTGCCGGGGATGCCTGGCCTCACCCTGGAGATACCCATTAAGGGACCATCTCTCAGGGAAGCCAGGAAGGGTTTCGCAGCGGTCGAAGCGCCTTGGGACCCTACGGGTAAGTAGTGCGCTATATAAATGCCTATACATTTACATTTACACCAGAACACCTCCGCCCAGGTCAGATACAACAAGGAGGGAACTACTACCAACTCCTTTCCAAGTTCTCAGGGAGTGAGACAGGACTGCATTCTGGCACCCTTCCTATTCACTTTATATATAAAAGGTTTAGATCAGGCGCTCAGAGCTCTAGGGCTAGACTGCCCAAGGATAGGAAGGAGAGGGATCCCCATCTTGCTCTACACGGACGAGGCAGTGCTTCTAGCACGCACCGCGCATGGACTCCAGTGCCTTATAGACGGCTTTGTCTGTTTTATGGAGAGTTTAGATCTGTCCACCAACCTCTCAAAATCATATATTATGGAAATGGGAAAAACACCAAACAGGAAATTCAACTACATGATTGGCACTCACTGTTTGGGAAAAGTGCAGGCATTTTCATACCTAGGGATCTTATTTTGTAGCCACCTTAGTTTTAAAACCCTGGCAGATGAGAAATGCAGCACACTAAGTAGTTCCGTTGGGGCAATTATGAACTTCGCACGCAGGCTGGGTCGCTGGTCCTCAGAGCAAATACTGAAATTGTATAGTTCCAAATGCTGCGCCAAGGTTTTGTATGGCAGTGAGGTCTGGGTCTCTACTGATCCACAGAAGCTACAAACTGAAAAGAATAAATATTTGCGGTGGGTATTGAAAGTACCCCAGAGTACACCTTCCCACATCATCCATGTGGAACTGGGCCTCACTTACATTAGTGACAAGTTGCAACTTAAACCTGTCACATGTTGGATTAAAATATGGACAAACCCCGAAGCCTCACTAATTAAGCAGATAATAATGGACTGTATTGCCTGGGATCGGGGTCGAAATATCCCTTGGCTCAAATACGTGAGGGAAACTTTGATGGGCCTGGGTCATGTTGATTATTTCAACCACCTGACAAAATTGCTACCCCGGGACAAGGGCCTCATGAAGATGGAATTTTAAAATTACGTGGAATCCATCAGGGGAGACAGGGAGCTGACCAAACCATTGGTAAGAGCTTACCTGTTTGCCAAATCCTGCCTGGGCATTGAACCGTATCTTTCCCTCATTCACAATGCACAGGCCAGATTCTTAATGACCCGATTCAGGTTGAACTTACTCCGCCACATTTTGGCAGTTCCCACAGGGCACACATCTTCCATGGAGATGGAGGGTCAGTGCCGCTGCGACCAACGGTCTCCGCAGGACACGCTTCACTTTGTATTATTATGCCCACACTATGCCAAAAGTCCGCTACCGGAGATGGCGGCGTTTTGAAACGGCAGGACGCCGAGTTGTTGATGCATCGTGATCAACTATAAAAGGTGACTACCGTAAAGATACTTATTATCTCTGGATTAAATAGACGTGTATACCCTATGACATAAAGACGGATTTTTCCTTCATAAGATAAAGTACCATCAAATATATACAAAATCCTCTGGAAATTAAAGAATTTCCGGTCTTCTCAATTACTTACATAAGAAAGAATACTAGAGTGGGATACTTATAACTCTCGCAATTTGGAGTTCGTTCATGGGGAAGTTACAATACAAGGAATAGAAAAGAAGCTTAAGGATAAAAAGCCCTCTCTCCCCCATTCCGCTACTTCTCGAGATTGGAGGTTAACCTGCCTCGGAACAACTATCGCCCTGAAGAAGTTCTGGTTTCAGAACAAAACGCGTTGGCTGGTGTTTTCCTAAAATGGATCATTAAACGAACATTATAAATTTACATCGAGACTCAACGTTTGTATAAGAGGACACTAGGAAAGTTGTATAGTCTCCTAATACTGGATAAGACCAACTTATAGAGCGGTGCTTTTCAATATTGGACAAATAATTGACCTTACTTCTGTTTATCTTGGTATTTTTACTTTATATGATTTGTTTTACATCTCATACATTAGTGTGCAGAGAATAAAAAACATCAATATTTCACAGCAACATCTCAAAACATTTCATTATCCCTTTGAAAACAAAAAGTCAAACAGATGAAGTAATTGTGCTCTAATGGACAATATCCTAAAATATACAAGCAATATTTGTGAATAAATATTGTCATCAAACAACAACAATCATTTGCACTATTGTAACTCTGAAATTGCACTATTCAATCCAAACAAGAAAACCACCATTTTGTCTTTTGAATCTCTTGATTGTACAATAATTCCCTTAAAATAATCAATAAAGTTTGAACAAGGAAAACATTTTTCTTCTGAATGCCTTGATTGTACAGTGAAAAAAATTCTAATTCAATTAGCCTATTTAGTCCATATGTCAACGCGTTTCGAGTACTGGTGTTTCCTCTCAGGACTCTCATCAGGGCTGTATCATTCTTATCTGAAATGACATGGAAACGCTCTCTCAATGTGCAGCTTCTTACTTATGTATTATAGATCTTGAAGTGAGGACCTCCCAGTTTCCTTCCTGAGCGATGTATATTTCGATGCTTATGTGAGCCTTATGAAGCTGTTAATGCCCCTGTATTTGGTTGTGCTAAATCCAGCCGGATTAGCTTCTCAAACTTCGTATCCCTTTGCTTGCTATGACGGAGTTTTCAAACCGCCGTTCTTTCGTTCTTCCATACTTAATTTTTTTAAGCCTCGCTCACCCACGAAAAATCGCGGCACCACTCAATCTTTACAATCCTCAAACGTAGGTCGCCATTTTCTTGTCCAAGTGGGTACCTTGAGTTCTTTGAAAATGTAGAAGCCCTATCAAACCCCACAACCAGAAAGGCTCAGCGGACATAACCATATATTGCTTTTGAAAATCTACCATACTAATAAGAAGTTACAGATGAAAACATATAAACAAATGTCTTTTTTGGTAAACTGAATTTCAATATGTTTTATTTCAGCTACTATTTTTTATAGGAAATCCTTGAAGGATCTACACAAATAACCACTTGCTGAATTCAGAAAGTTGTCTAGCGTTTAGAGATGTATATGCTTCTAGGACCCACCATGGTTTTTACACCTGTTTCCACCTCAAACTGGAGGGAGGTTGTAGGCACAAGGAATTGGTAAAATGGACTATCTCCCACTAATGTGCCAAAACTGTGTTAAATATTAGTCAAAGCCTAGCAGCAAATGGGTTAAGAGTAGGCAGGAGTTCCATAAAGTTATGCCCAGCCTTAAAAAAATGTTTGTTGCACATTTTATTTTTAAAATGGAAAATGGGCTGTATTTAAAATAAATTATGGCTTTGTTTCAAAAACAATTCCAGATATGGTGGTTTACTGACCCGACCAGGCCACCATCCCTTAGCTGTTAACGAATAATAGTGTCCCTCAATTTGGGACATACCTCATTAATATTAATATTAATGAGGTTGGCCAAATGAACTGTTGCAATCCAGTATTTTTCAAACCATACATAGTAGACAGGTCCCTTCAGAGATGGGTATGCTAAATACCATACTGATTGCAAAAATACTGGTCGCATATCACTATTTTGTGACCAGTGTTTAGCACAACCAGCACATAATGGCTCAACTCAAAATAACTCAAATCACCAGTGTGCTGGTGATATGCAAGTGTATCTAAAATTTAAATCTCTTAATTTAATCACAATTCTAAAATGGCAGCTTGTGTACATAGATAATGGATGAAGCAATGACATCTAAATTTAACATAGCAAAGACTGAATTTTTACTTTTAAACCTTAGCCAAAAACAAAACACTTGTCGACCCTTAGTCAAAAGAACTGCAAAATGCAACTATCACATTCAAAATGGCTACCGCAACAAAATCACTTGCCACCTTTCTTGATCGAAGCTTTCACTTCAATAAAAACATACAGGTCATGGAAAATTTGGCAAGATTTGACCTAAAAAAGAAAAATGCTCAAACATACACCCTTGCATCAATATTTTAAAATAGTATTCAAAAGTCTGAGTAATCTCCTTCTCAGACCAAGATTGTGTGACCACTACACTAGTCATCTAACAAAACACCTCAGCCCACTTATATCTGTTCAATAGTTCTCTGTACCACAGCTCAAATTCTAAATAATTAAAAGAAACTTCCACGTTGTTCCGCTCTGTTTAAGCCTAAATTGGCTGCTGTTTTTGTGCCAGATTCTCTTTTAAGACAGTGTACATGTCTTATAAAGCACTTTCTCTCTACATCCTTTAATTTCTAAGAAATGAACTCAGGGTCTTGGGCGTTCAAGGGAGCTTATGTCCCAATTATGAGTTGTGAGAAATTCTATGTGGAGATTCCAGGTAAATGGAACCACTGATGACGGGTTGAATCTCCATATAGAGTTCCTGCAGTTATGAGTTTGTCCCTCACAGTGAGGCATACTGTGGACCTGAATGTACCAGATGGAATTCTTCACATTGTTACTTATTCCTGGGGATTTAATGAAGATATTTACCACCTGCTCTGAGCATGTGATTAATATCTGCAAGGACTTCTCTAGAGAGTGGGAGAAAGAGGGGAGAGAGGATAGAATTGGGGAGTATGGTACTTTGCAGGTCATTGACCATTAAATGAATTGCGCCCCGATTCTTGACTGAGCGCGCTATGGTGAGGACCGGAGAATAGGTGCAATTAAACCATTTACCAATGGTATTTGTCCAGCTGCATTTTCCAGCTGGAGAAATCATATTCCACGTTCCAGGAAATCTGGGTGAAGGAAAACCTGCCACTATTTTTGTGCAGGAGGTGACCCACACTAGAAAATTGTTCCGCACAACTTGTAAGATGATACTTAAAAACAGAACAAAACTCATTCATATCACACATTGGGCCTGATTATGAGCCTGGTGGCCCACAGACTTCCAGGCTCATGGTGGCACGGTGGTGGCAGTATTCTGACCACCCGAGTACAACAAAGGCAGTCGGACTGCTATTGCACCGCCGCACCTGGGGAGGCATAAGCTTTTGATGCCTTTCCAGTTTTACATCTTGTTGTAAATCTGGGAATGTGTCAAATGTCATGAGTGTTACGTGGGAACACCCACCATAACGCCCATGGCACGCCTCCCCATCGTAGTGTGAGGCAACACAGCGACTCGCTGCATTGCCTCACTCCATATCTACAAGGCCATGAATGCCACGCAGGGTGGTTATATTTTGCCTTGTAGATATGGCTAAGCTAAGGACAAAAAGTGATGTTCTGGAGGCACACAGGGCTTGTAAAAAAGCCCCGTTGTATGTAAACTGTTACAAGGTTTTTGTCATAAGACAAGTTAAAAAATAAATCCCCAAAACGATGCTAAAAAACTGGTTTGATCCTGTGGTTCATAAGTTGGTGTGGATTGATGCCCACCACTAGTAATAAAGGCAATATCTTATTGGGTAAAGGTAAATATTTCAGTAATTTAAACATGAGCTCAACCCTTCTTAACGATGGCACGGAGCAGGCAGGCATGAATGAGGGAAAATATGGAAACTATTTAAAGTACTAAAACAGTAAAAAACTTAAAAAACACAACATAATGAAAACCCCACTCAAATTTATAAAATAGGCAATAATGTAATGTATTTAATAATAATAAAACAACAATTAACTGATAATGGGAACAGAATATATTAATTTGAGAAGATTTAAATAAGCATATTACCAAAAATGCACTAAGCACCAATGTGGGTCAACTGGTCGCGGCAGACCCGTACCTAGGTGTGATTTCAGGCCATTCACGATGAAATACGGGTCAGACAACCCAACCATGTTCTGCCCTGTAAGAGGTTTTACGTTGGGACTCAAATATGAAAGTCAAAATCCTTCAGCAGGGTAAGGTAGCAGACAATATCCAATGAGGGCTCCACAACAGCAGATAGGCATTGGACCCAGTGAAGCTGTTGGTCTTGTCATGAAAACCTCAAAGTAGAGAAAAGCTAATTTTATGCCAAGGAAAGTTCTCTCACCAGCCGGATGTTTTTGCTACCTTAATTTGGTGAAGATTTTTGTTTTTTGACTTAATGCCTGATTAGGAACTCAGTGGACGGGTTACTCCATCACAACAGTGATGGATATTCTGTCCCCTGAAATGTAAAACCTATAGGACCCAATGGGATTCATATTTCGTCTGACAAGATGTCTCTCACTGGTGTGACAGAGTAACCCATCTGACGCAATCTAAACCAGGTCATTAGTCTCTTTCTGGGAGCTCAGAATCCTCTAGGAGGGTAGGGCTCTGGGCTGTGTCCAACTAGGGCTGCTTGAGGCTAGATACTTAATTACAAAGATCCCACCGAAATGGATTTGCTGCTGCAGGGAAGCTCCAAGCAGGGTAAACCTGGTTCTTTAGCCAGCACATTCATAGATTAGCTTGACATGTTTATTTCAGACCTCCAGAGAACTTCCTGCCCACAAATCTTCCCCTACCCAGGTTTTCAGAAGTGATAGGAGAGGTGCAGTTAGTCTACTTCTTTGTCCTTGGTACAAAGTGAAACTGCCCAATCCTTCAGGTCTCCTTACAGGTCTCAAACAGTGCAGTCCTTCTTCTGTTTTTCCACATGTCCTAAGTGTTTTGAATAAAGTATCTTTTGGGTGACACATACATTCCTGGGACTAGCTTTTGGGTGAGGAAGTCTCCTGACATCCAAGATTGAGAAACACTTATCCCTTTGTGTACAGCCTCTGTGTCCACCCAGAGGAATTATCAGGGTAATGATCAGCCTCTCCTCTGTTGTTACTCCAACACAGGTCTGGAGTAGCTTTCCCTCTGGGGTTGGTGCAAAGGTCCCTACAACAAGTGTCAGGGGTTATTTAATGGTTATACCCGGAGGTTGAGATACTGAAAATCCTGCTCCGTCACACTCCTAAAGGCTTGGCCTATGACATTGCTGTTTAAATGTTAGCCATTGGCAATGTAGAAATGATTACATGTTTATCTCAGGAAATGTACTGAAAATAGATAAAACATAAATTATTTCAGTCAATATGACTAAGCCTGGGAAAGAAACAAAACCACAAAGATAGTAGCCTATCTGGGGTAAGGTTACAAAGACATGATGATAACATGGTGAATTAATTTGGAACTTTTTCTAGACAAAATAAAACAGTTGCTGAAGAAATGGCACGATTTACCCTTGCCACTTCTCAGTTTTGATAATATGATAAAAATGTGTGTATTTCTATGTTTCTTTATATACTCAGAGCTATTGCCTGGTCCATTCCTTAGAATTTTCTAACAGCTCCAATCATTCACATGGAAGCCAGAAAACAACCTGGCATAGCCTAATATTAGGGCTCCCGGTTTTCCGTTTTTACATATAAATACAGATGGAAATCTATATTTCCTTTGTCTGTATTTATATTTAGAAACAGCAAAATACTAGCAAAAATGCCGTCGGGTATTTTGCTACTGACGTTCCAAATAAACAATTCTGCTGTCCCGTGTAAAAGGGAGTTTTTTACGTTTCGATGTATAAGCCACTGAGCACAGGGGGGTCCTATAGACACTGCCTGCAGTCTGGTAAGAAGGGGTGAAAAAAACAACAAAGCTTCGTTAACTAGTGAATGGTCTTTTTAAAGACCTGTGAAGTACTCGGGTGCGGCTGGTGGTCAATCACACTTTTAGATGTTTATCGGCATGTGGCTAAATGTCACCATATGGCTATATAAACTTCACATGAACTTTTAAAGACACATTCATCAATGAATTACTATGAAACGGAGGCGGCACAAATTCCCATTGTTTGAAATATCATGAGAAGTGCAAACGTTGGGGTGACATCCCTCATAAAAATCGGCAGCGAGTCCATTTATCATGTCCAATGCTTTTTCATTTTTGGGGTGAAACTCTTGGTAGGCCGCTGCGAAAAGGAGGTGTATTTATCACGGGAAATGTACCCGATTTCGGAGCAAAATCTATCCGTATATGGTGCAAATCGTCTGTTTTCATGTGAAACGTACATGGACTTTGAACAGAAACTCTGGCGTTGGGCCCCAAAGTGTCTACTGTCACTTGGAATTCACCTTGGTTTCAGAGTGAACCCCAACTGAACGCCTGAAACCCCTCCCCCAGCCAACAAACCACTCACCTGCCTCCCCATGCTGGTAAGGGCTGCAGTGAGTCTGTTGTCACATGAAATGTACCTTCATTTGTGGTGAAAACCCATCGAACACCAGTTGGGTAAGGGACGTAGCGAGCATGTTATCAAGTGAAAAGCACTTTAATTTCGGGATACTCTCCCCCACCCCGAGTTAAGGGCAGCAATGGAGCCCCCCTTTTACTGCGGTGGAGTAGGGAGAATGGGCAGTAATTCTTCACACCACCCCAGAACTCGTGGACGAGTGAGAGCTCCGAAAGGAGCCCTTGGGAGAGCTGCGTCGCCCAGTCTGGGCCGGGGTGACTCGTTGCGGGCTGCCCCGGCCGAGGCTCTCATGCCTTTTTGGCTGAGAGTGCTTCTGAAGCTCTATTGTACACGACTAATTGAGGGCTAAATCAAAGCAGAAGTGACTAGATTTGTCGGCATACATTTATTTAGAGAAAATCTTCATTCAGAGGTAATATTGTGTGATGGCCACAAACTTTCATACTTTCATATTCAATAGCTTCAACTTCACTGTATGGAATTTAAGTTATCGCCAACCATTCGAGTCCATATTCAGGCATGTTTGTGTTTTGGGAGTATTACTTTAATCCGATCAAAAGATATGTATTTTGGAAGTGGGGTGTGCAGGGGGGACTCGTGGCATACCTGAGGCAGTGAGGCTGCACATGCAACAGCTCTTCAGGAGAGTGAGTGTGGACAGACGAGTACATCGTCACACCACGTAGCCTCTTGGCACATGGCTATGCGCCGACGTCTGAAGCTCCCACAATGTGTAATCTCAAAGGCAGCCCTGAGGCACTATTCATCTGTGTGCTACAAATATCACATAATTGACTACAGATCAGGTTTAGGTTGAGGTTTCAGCAGGGCTGGCTGTTCCTTTCATCCTTCTGAGGAGGGTTTAACTAAGCTCCAGTGTTGAGTTGGATTAGTAAGTGTACACGTAGTAGGGATATCACAATGTTGTGGAAGTCGTGTTGCACAACATTGTACCCCCAACCTGCATCTCTCAATTCACGTGGCGCTTACACCATGCCAGTGACCAACTTGAAGCACCTTTACCTCTACTTGTCCATTCCATTGAGTGTGCAGCACACCCCAGACTGGGTTAGAATTATCAACAGTTTCATGGGGCCTGCTCTCCATATCCATACAAACGGGATACAGCCCTGAAGAGTCACAGGACCACTCCTAGTGACGAAACACGTGTCTGCTGGTTGTTTGTTTTCAATTCAGTTGTTGCTTTATTTAATAACTTTTTCAAACTTTAAACTGGTGTCGACCACAGCAATATTAATTCCACAAGACTTCCACAACATTGTTATATCCCTACTACGTGTGCCCGGGACTGTGCTCAGTTTCCTGTTTGGATCCTTTGATTCACACAAACCTCTGGGGTTATTGGGTAATTCCCTTAACCTGGCAGCACCGTACCTACTCAGGTCCATTGAAAACACCACGCGCATTAGTCTGAGGGCCATTCTTCCTGACTTCACTAAAAGCCCTACCCCTAGCCTTCCAATCAGTAAGTGTGCCTGCTTGATTTTGCTCCTAACAAAGCCACTCATAGTCATAGAAATGTCTCATAATTTCACTGAAATTATTAAAATGGTACACATGTCAATCTGAAACATTGGCAGCTATAGGTTAGTCCACTCCGCTTCCAGTAAAAATAATTGGGCTGACTTAAAGCCACGTTATAGCTAATATTTAGCATGGGGCTTGCTCTGTCACAACCAGTATCTATGTCCTACAGCCTCCTTCCTGTATCAATTTAAATAAATGTGGAAAAATACTAGCTGTTGCGTCGTCTTTTGCTTGTCACAAAAATAAATGTGGATAAATACAGATAACATGCCCAAAAAATAAATATAGATAAATACAGACGAAAATAGCAACAAACAAAATACCATAAACCGGGAGCCCTACTTATTATTGACTTAGACTTGCTGTCTTTGCAAAGTAGAATAGTTCAAGCAATGCATTTGGAAAATGCTGGGAAAGCTCACACTTTCACCAAATTCCAATTTCCAAAAGTAGGAGCCAGTAGAAATGTGTGGACAATGTCTTCCAGATTAAGCAGCATTTCCAAATGATTTTCTGAAAAGTCTTGAGATGTAGAAGTCTACACCTTTAAAAGATCTACATAAGCCTCCTAGCAGTTATTGCAAGAGGAAAAGGTAATTGGGATATAAAGCCTTTTGGGTGAGCTTAATAGGCTTTAAGAGATCAGGAAACACATGTTTTTAAAGCAACCTGAAGACTTGTGTTCTAGAAGGTAAGTAAGATCCTCTGTTCTACTCAGAGTCTTCTATAGGTGCCAAAGATCATTATTGAGAATTCCTTAGTTCCTGTAACCATACTCGCCCGACAAAAAGCTCTAAACAAAAATCGTGCCTTCAGAAAAATCTAAAAAAAAGTCGGGTCACAAGTTACAGGACTTGAAGGAAAAATTGAGATTTCACTTCTGAAATATTAGAGAAAAGAAAATAGTTTCTGTAATGGTCAATTAGCAACACAAGGACACATTTAGCATGTTAGTGTTCATAGCTATTGTAGTGTAGTTCCTAGTTTCCCACTAGGCCCTGCGCATTGGAATAACATAAACAGTAGTATCGACGTGGAACTGCGGATATTCCAGGCCTCCACTGACTATGCTAAACTTAATTGGGTTGTGTTACCAACTAGCTCAGAGGTCACTGGAAACTTTCTTCTCTGCATAGGAAGTGATCAGCTTCCTTGGCACAGACAAGAAGGGATTCAGCTTTCCAACAACCGTGCAACATGACAACTTTGCTCCTCAGATCAAGAGTCAATCTCTAGGGTCGTGTGAAACAATAGACATGTATTTCACTCAGTCAGTCTAGTGCAGTTTACTTTCACGAGATGTAGAGAATAGAGAAACGGGCGTTTGTCAATAAAGGGTTAACATTTATTGAACAGTCTTTCTTCTCGTACAAGAGAAATGTATTGCCACAATTGCAATAATTGTTATTATAAAAAGTACGTACAGTAAGATAAGTATTGCGAAATAGAACTGTAAAAGCATTGATATGGTTTCTTAGCCATACAATGGTTTAAAAGTAATAAAACATATATACAGTCATATATACCTTAGGCTAACATACTCAACTGGTGCTTCTAACTAAGCCTACCCCAGTGTGCCTGACCTAAGCCTAACACGTGAAAGGGGAGTAAGTAAGTAGCTTTAAGTTAAGTTGGTTTTGCCAAGGTTTGTTTCAAGAATTCTCGTCTAAGGGTTTAGTCAACACCATACCTCTGAATAGAATGATGGAGGATTGGTATCTCCTTCAGGGGTCACTCTCGATATCCCAGTCACCCGCGAGGGTAAACCGGAAGCGCCGGGACTGGATTTCTCTGCACGAGAAAGGCAGCGGCTTCTCTTCAGCGCGTCGAGGAAGGAGGGGGGACAGCGTCCGCGGGCAGCTGGAGTCTGCTGGATGTCTTCGCAGAGGGACGGCTGTTCAGCTCCTTAAGCGTACTGCACCATAGGTCGCGCTTTAGCGGCGATAATGGTATCAGCAGCTTCACCACCACAGGATAGCAGGCTGCAGCGACAGAGTGCTAGATTTACCAACACGGGGTCGTGCAGGCAGCTGGCTTCAGTAGCTCGTACAACAGGCATTGCTTAAGGCAACGTTGGTAATATTTATACCTGACAGGTGCCGGGTTTGACGCAAGTTTGCTGGACATAAGACGTCAATTAAAGATGTCACTAGGAAGTGTTAGTTATCAGTTGCTCATTAGAGTTCCATTACTAATCAAAACATAGCAAGCGGGGATTTCCAGGTTTGCTGAGTTTTTATCTTGTTGAAGAACTCGGAGTGTTATCTAGGAATATCAGATAGTGACTGCTGCTCTGTCATTGCACTAATTGGTCGCAAAGGAAGTGGCAGAGGGAACTATGCTGGAATGTGGCTCTGTTCGTGTGAGGCCAGAGATGACTTTTCAGAAAATCGCACTTGAACGGTTATGCCAATATAGGGAATAAATGGATTTATAGCCGAATAGGGGCATAAGGTCACAGTATCGATCAGGAACCTAGATAAACACGCAACACTATAAAGTGAGGTGAAGAGATCATATTCTGAGAAATTGATTGATTAGGTAATATACATCACATAAAGGTGGATATGCATTCATTTTTGGGAAGAATTGACATATAATGCAGTAAATAATTCTGATGCAGGAAACAAAGCACACATGGAAGAGAGTAGACTAAATTTGAGATGTATTGAAGCAACATGGCAACCCACTGCGAAAGCTTAAGAAGTATGATGGTACCTGATGCAACAAATTATCAAATAAGATTGAATGCAAGGGATAATTTGCTTTCCCAATGCCTCCCATTTTTCTACACTTTATTATCTTTATGATTACAACATGACATTTCTTTTGTTTGAAAATTAAACTCACAATATTGGAACTTTGTTGCAGCAATCATACAGTTAACAAAAATAAAGTGATGTGACCATCCAGAAATTTTGAATGGATTCTCAGAATTTGGTAAAAAAATAAATTAAAACCACCACAACAGGAACCCCTATCATTCTCAATGAGGATAATATCCTGACCTGATATCTACACTGGAAACATTTACTTAAAGTACTTTGGATCTAAATATCAACCTGTTAAATATACAATTATCTTGAAAAATTGAAGTATATCCAAACATTAAGGACTAATGTCAGAAACTCCTGGTTACAGCAAATGTTTCACATGTTATGCTATTGAAACAGCAGGGTGTGGCTTCTGCATTGGCATGTACTTCTGAGAATAATTTATAGCAATAACTCTCCATGATTACCTGCTGTATTACAAGAGAGTAATATACTCCTTTTTTCTCCATGAGTTCACTATGTGAGCCTTGCTCAACAACGATGCCATTTTCAAATCCTGCTATGATGTCAGCTGTCCTCACAGTGGAGAGGCGGTGAGCAATCAAAATTGTGGTACGACCAGCTCTAGCCTTGAAGATAAAACAAAAACATAGATATTATCAAATGAATACTAAGCAATGTTATAACATGTGTGAGATAGCTATTATTAAATCAGCTAGACATATTGTGTTTACTGAAAGTCAGCTTTAAATTCCATGTACCAATGATCCACTCTCAGTGTCAGATGACACAGATTCTTCACAGATTAAGGGCCTCAATACAATGTTGGTGACATCACCGCGGTCTCGGGACCTACCAACTTCTGGTCGGCAGTCCCGACACCGCTGTTACAATGCGAACGCACATGCTGTGGTTGCATAATCCTATTTCTTTATGGGAGCTTGTGCTGCAGCCATAAACTGGCCGAAGCAATTAATCAATCAATCAGAACATTTGTGAAGCGCACTACTTACCCGTGATGATCTGTAGGTGCTGGGGCAGGGATGCTGCTACTGTTCGAATAGCCAGGTCATAAGTAGTCTTTTGAAGGCTACCAGGTCCTGGGTCTGCTGTAGGAGGATGGGGAGGGTGTTCCAGGTCTTGGCGGCGAGGTGGGAGAACGATCTGCCACCGGAGGTCGCTCTTTGGATGCGGGGGACGGTGGCAGGGGTGAGGTCGGTGGAGCGGAGCTCGCGGTTGGGGGTGTAGAAGGTGAGTCATCTGTTGAGGTATGCCGGTCCAGTGGAGTGCCTTGTCTGCGTGGGTGAGGAGCTTGAAGGTGATCCTCCTGTCGATGGGGAGCAAGTGCAGGTCTCTCAGGTGGGGTGTGATGTGGCTGCGGGAAGGGATTCGAGGATCAGGCTTGCAGAGGCGTTCTGAATGCGCTGTAGTCATTTCAGGAGTTTGGCCGAGGTTCCTGCATAGAGGGTGTTTCCCTAGTCCAACCTGCTGCTGATGAGGGCTGGGTAACTATTCTTCTTGTTTCAGTGAGGATCCACCTGTGGATCTTGCGGAGCATGCGGAGGGTGTTAAAGCAGGAGGATGAGACGGCGTTCACCTGCTTTGTCATGGAGAGAGTAGAGTTGAGAATGAACCCCAGGTTGTGTGCGTGGTCGGTTGGTGTTGGTGCTGATCCCAGTGGGGTCGCCCACAAAGAGTCGTCCCAGTCACAGGGGGTGGAGCCGAGGATAAGTACTTCAGTCTTGTCTGAGTTTAGCTTCAGACGGCTGTTCTTCATCCACTCGACAATGTCTTTCATTCGGCGGTGAGGTTGTCCTTGGTGTCGTCGGCGTAGGAGATGATGTTAAGATCATGTAGTTGGGTGACATGGGCGATCGGTGCCATGAAGATGTTGAACAATGTGGGGCTGAGCGATGAGCCCTGGGGTATGCCGCAGATGATCTCAGTTGTTTCGGTGTGAAAGGGGGGAAGTAGATGCACTGGTTTCTGCCGTGGAAGAAGGAGGTGGTCCAGTCCAGAGCCTGGAGCCATGGAGAAATGGGAGATTCTGATTTGAGGTGCCTGCCACATGATGCAGAGATTAACAGGGGGGCACCATAGGTGCCCCCTCAACCTCTACCTGGAGGCCGTGGAAGAATGGGGGCTCTGCTAGGGGCCCCCATAGTCATTTTCCAACATTCTTTCCATGTCAGAAAACCCGACATGGAAAGTCTATTGGAAACTGACATTGTAATCCTGACGGCGGAAATGCTGTGCTCAGGGATTACAATGTGGCCGCTGACTGGGCTGGACTCCGCGAGCCCACCAGAATCCAGCTGAAATGACAGTTTGGTTTCACTTTTGACCACCGGTATTGTATTGCAGCAGTCTAAAGTGAAATCAAAGCTGTGGGTCGTAAAGCCCCCGACAGCATGTCCGAGGCTTTCTGACCGACATCAAAGTAGGCCCCTTAGTATTATATTTTGGTTACTTGATATTCTACAATTTAACAACTTAAGACTTAAAGAAAGATAAACTTAAGATAGTTTGAAGAAATATAAGGCATGAGTGCTTCTTCCTAATCTGTTGGTACATTTTTTTTCTTAAAATAATGCAATGGTTTTGAAATAAATATATCTTATATTTTCAGACACATACTAGTACATTTCATAAAGAACATATGCAAGTCATTCAGATGAAAGACCAGTGCTAAATGACTGTTGCATAATTTCCAAAATTCATTGCAAAATAACAAATAACTGATGCATATGTTTCACTCCTAGACCTGTTTCTTAAGAAAATTTGAAAACTTGAACTGAAATTATAATTATCAGGAAAAAGTTTGAAAGGTTAATAGAATAAAGGTACACTCCTACACATCCCCATCTACTGAAGAGTTTGAAATCAATAGGAGATTTATTTATTTTAGCAACCGACAAACTATGGGTCTGATGTCTGATGTATAGTTCTGTGGAAGGGTTACTCTTCAAAAAGGTGATGTATATGCCATAGCTGTATTACAAGTGCCATTGGAAAAAATGCACTTTTAATACAGTGGACTGTGGAATGTTTGTGCAAAGTAACCCATCAGCCAAACTCTAAATGAGGCCTTTCCAACAGTGACAGAGTACCTTTTATGCAAACTGGATCTCCGCCACATTATCAGAAAGAGGAGACTACTCCCTACATACTCCTCCGTTGGTCTGGCGGAGTAGGAGCTGTTAATGGTTGGCAATGTGTCTGCCAGCACTATTTAGAATAGGCAGACACATGGCCAGTTTTCAGTGCCCATAATTGGCATATAAAACATGGCAGTAAGGGTCAGTGAAAATGTTTAAATGACCCCCATGCCATGCCTGAATGTTCCACGGGCAAGGGGGCCATTGTTTTTTTTTCTTTTTCATATGGTTCTGTCAAATTGACGGATCCTTCTGTCAAATTTACAATGCATTTCCAGGAACCTCTGTGACCGCAGTTCATGAAAATACAAAAAATCACTGCAGGGGCTCCAGATATTTGTAAATATAAAGTAAAGGGTATGGGGGAAGTAATGTTCTCCACCATGGCAATGGTAATTACCCCATCTGCTAAGATTTAAACTAGCCACTAAGGGGCCTATTACGATGGCCACCGTATCGGGGCACGGGACCGACCGACCATGTCGCTGCGGTCCCGCTATTCAGATTAGGTTGCGCCCGCCACACTGGCGTGCGCATCCCGGATTTTTAACATTGCGACTGGTGGTGCTGTAAGCAGCACCCGCCGCAATGTTAAATGCATGTTGTGCATTTGCTTGCACATCATGACAGGGACCACGCGGTGCCTGCCACCTTGTGCATGCAAATGCAGGGGGGTACCATAGGTACCCCCATATGCACCCCTAACCCCCCCCCCCCAATACCATGGGGGCCTTCTACGGGCCCCCAACAGCAAAGACTGCGAGCCTTTTGGAAAGGCTGCTCGTCGTCCGCATCATAATATGGATGGCGGTGTTTTGCAGACACCGCCACCATATTATGCATGTTTTCCGCCTGCCCGGCGGGGTGATCCACCCGCCATCCTAATAGGCCCCTAAGTTATTTTGTGCTTTGAAGCCAATTAGGTATTAGTACTACTTCATTAATTGTCATTTACCTTGCCCGTATTGGCCTGTTTCATCCATCCATGAGTGCCCAACTACACCCTGTTTTTCTAGCAAAGATCAGAGAAAGAAGACTCTTTCCTTAGCCGGGGGGGGGGGGGGGTGTTGCTACTAAATACAATTAGAAGCACTTGCAACCCGTAGGTTTCTTACAAACATCAGTGTGACAAGGAACACCTTATGTTGGCTTGCAGCCACTATAGCAAAATCAGGTCCAATATGATAGAGAAAATCCTATGCAAAGAGCAACTTGGCACCAGAGCAGGCCATGTATTATATTTACTGAGGAACCGTAAGGGCGCTGTGACCAGGGCAGCAGCAGTAGCAGCTATATTTTTTCAGCACGTAGAAATTGTGGAAATGTGTTTAGAGGTTATTATTGTTATTACTGCTATTAACATCAATGTTATTATCATTAGCATCATTATTATGATCATCATACTCATCATCTCACATATTATACACATTTTTCAAAGGTTCCTATTAAATATTGCCTCACAAAAGCAATATAACAAAAACAAATTCAAACAAAACTCATCATGTAATTTTGAATTCAAAGGAACAAACACATGACAATATAATTGATAAGGGTGACCCTTACCTTATCCAGAGCTTCTTGCACCACAGCTTCACTCTGAGTATCCAGAGCAGATGTTGCTTCATCCAACAATAGAATCTTCGGGTTCCTTGCTAGGGCACGAGCAATTGCAATTCTTTGTTTTTGCCCTCCACTTAGTTGAGCCCCTCTTTCACCAACTGTTGTGTTGAATTTCTTAAAAAAGATAACAAACATATTATATACGCTGTTATATATGCTTACTTTTCTTCTGAGGAAAAAAGGAAATTTCAACTTCACAATATCTATCCCAGGTCATTACCTCTCATCAACAATATTAAAAAAAAAATTGTCAGCCAAGTCATTGTTGTTGAAAAAGTGTGAACTCATATTATAGAAAGTGTGTGAATAATGCAAAGATCATTTTGTGCAGGAGCATGAGTGTTCCACAATTGGCATCAGTTCCCATCCCAAAACAAGTTTAACCTTACAGTTTTCACTACACCAAAACAAGGCAATATCTTTCAATATATTATATTGGTTTCTAATAAATAGAGAACACTAAAGTGAAGATGAATTGATATACAACATAGCTCATTTACAAGATATACATTTTTATGTGTATCTTTTTGCCTAGAACTCTATTTTCTAGAAGTTATAAAATGATAAGATAATATATATTTCCTTGTCTATCTGACTTCTTTTTAAATAATTGTTTTTCAATTAAATCCTACTATATTATATAATAATAGTAAATCTGATCTAATTTTCTTAAATTATGGTTGTGATTTCTTCATCACATTTTGAGTAGGTTTGGAAGTAGGTACTCATGTATCTCTCTTTTGCTTCAGTATGACCTTGGCCTCCCCCTGCTCTTCTGGCTCATGTTGGTGTCTGTCTCTTGCCGTTTTTCTTGTTGGCTGCTCACTCTACCCAGACTCAGTAACAACTCTTTCTAGTGTGTGCCATCTGTTCTATCTGCCCCATATTTTTATTTAGGTGCTCCTTTTTGCATCCTTTGCTCCTCTTACTGCTCGGTTTTGCATCTTGGTCTCTTCTGTCAGTTGTTGCCCCTGACTTGTTCAGCCGATTGCTTTTTCCTGCCTTGCTGTTCTCACCAAACCTTCCCCCTCTCCTGCTCTAGCTGAGCCCACCCACCAACCCCTGCACTTCTCTCACTCTCCAGGGCCCTACTTAATTGAGGAAGAAGTGTGACTCTATTGAGTAGGTACTCATGCATCTCTCCTCTTCTTAAGTACTACCTTGACCCTGCCTTGCCCTTCTGACTCATGTTGGTGTCTGTTTCCTGCTGTTTTTCTTGTTAGCTGCTCGTTCTGTCCCCTACTTGGTAACTGCTCTTTCTTGTTCGAGCCATCTGTTATATCTACCCTGTCTCTGTTTTACTGCTCCTTTTTGCATTCTTTGTTCTTCTTAAGTGCCCCCTTTCCATATTTTTCTCCTCCTTTTGCTCTGTTTTGCACCTAGATATTTTCTGTCACTTTTTGGTCCCCTGCTTGCTCCACTGATCGCATTGTCCCACCGTGTTGCTCCCACTGGACTTTCCTGCTCTTACTAAGCCCATCCAGCACCAACCGAGGGTCCTCCAATTCACTAAAGCCCTACTTAATGGAGGCCGCAGCACATCCTGGGCAACAAAAAAGACTCGGACCCTGAGAAGTGAATCTAGCTCCAACAACTGCCAGGAATCTTATGCCATTGTCAAGGAATTCACCAACCCAACAGGCAGGACCCAAACCATCATCCCTACACAAGAACTCTGCAACACCCTCTCCAAGTTCTGAGAAAAAAAATCCCAACATCTACAGCAACTTCGAATCTCCAGCCACCACCCATCGACTTTCCCAGCCTGCTAACCTCATGACCCAAAGACTACCAACTGACAGCAGGTACCCCTATATCCCTCAAGGACACTGCAACATTAATGAAGACAATCCGATCAGGGGCTCCTACAGATCCCTGCCCCCACCATATCTACCACCTGGCTACATTAAGCACTGTACTCACCTACATCATCAACATCTCCCTCGAAACACTCAAGGAAGCTGGAACAGATAGCTAGAAACATGCCAATATCACCGCCCTCCTCAAAAAAATGTTATTAAACCCAGAAGTATTCAGCAACTACTGACAGACTGCGGTAGTTGCAAGCACATTCTTTTAAACCTTTTAAACTCTTTAAATCAGTGGCTTTTAAACTGTATATAAATTTGTTTCATGCACATCGCAACTCACTGTGATTGAATTTGAATCTGGGCATTTCTTTGGGATATTTTCCACCTGATCGGGGCAGGTTCTCCCTCCTGACCCATCCATTCCAGAAATCACTGTGGGGGCTGAAGCAGGAATATTGTGGGACAGCGCACTAGCTTTTTCCCACTCATGGCGATACATTTGAACGGGGCTGCAGCGTAGCCACGCAGAGGACGCTCACAGCCTGCTTGCCTAAGGCAAGCTCCTCTGTGCCCGTCCGCATCCGGACAGCGGCCAGCCGGCGTACCTACGGCAAGCCCGTCTGCGCTGGTCCGCATCAGGACCACAGCCAGCACCAGCCATGCTGTCCGTGGCTCTCCCGGTGCACGCATCCACTGGTCCAGGTCACAAATATTGAATATGAAGATCAGGGACTGTGAGCATACCTTCAAACTTGTCTGCATGGGGTCTCTCCCACTAACAGATTGTCACATCTGCCAATACTCTCCTGTGTCTTATTCCCAGCAATACATCTCTGTTCCATCTCTAAACCCTGCCCCCATTGACTGGACTCAGACTCACTCCCCCCTATAAGGACGTGCTTGATTTATTGCAGATCCCACCTTAGACACGCGGATGAAATTTGGCTCTCTTTCACAGACTTCAAGCCTTCCAAAATGCCACTGCCAGATACATATTCGACATCCCATGCCAACCACACGAATCCTCAGAGAGCTCAACTCCCCATCTAGATGAGCTGCCAGTTCAAACTTCTCACACTTCTCGCACACACATTTAAGTCACTATACAATTTGAGGCCTGCATACCGGCTTCACTCAACTAACCCACCTGACAATTTCCCTCAGCATCAAGACTTCCTGTATTCATGCCCAGTCTCACCATATGCCTACGGTCACTAATACAGCATCTGGATACCCTCAGGGGTGACAAGCAGTGCTCTAAAAATCCACCTTATATTTGAGATTCAGCCGTGTGTCAATGGTTATGGTCTAACTCCATTAATGTCCCAAAAAAGGCACCTAATGGAATTTTTGAAACCTCTGGACAAGTTTCAGGTTGATCACAATGCTCATCATGTTTCTATAGATAAAAAGGACTTGATATGGAGTGTGAAAGAAACTGAAAATCCATTTTTCTAGAGGAACTCTAAATAGGGATGAGAACTTAGTGGAATACTTTTCTCAAGAATACCATTTTTTTTAAATTGTTTTACGGAGTTTCATATAGCGCGAACTTGACCCGGTAACGGAGCACTTAACATGGCACCAGTTGCACTACATGGGGACACATTCATTTCGTTAGGCACAGGGAGATTAAGTGATTTGCCCGGAATCACAGCATGTTCAGCATCATTGCCAAGACTTGAACCCGGGTCCCCAGAATCGAGGTCGACAGCCCTAGCCATTAGGCCAACTTTTCTCTCTATGCCCCTGTAAAGGACATTCAGCCAGTGGATTTTTAGATGTTCCTGTGAAAATGTGCTTATTTTCTGTTCACTTCAAATTCAGTTCACTCCATTAATATCATGGGTCAGAAATATTGACAGCAAGAACATCTTGGTTAAGCATATTAATTTAAGGTAAGTAATATCGATTTTAAAAATATCGAAGTGTTTATTGTCGTTTTCAAAAATATAGTTGTTAAAAATATCGTTTTTATTATTGTTATGTGTTTTAGTATATATTTTATATGTATGTGATGTATTTTTTTGTATAAGACTTGTTTGTATTTTAAATTGATGGATTAATACTTGGTTGTTAATTGATTTTTAATATTTAATTGGTTATGAATTTTGGTATTTTTGAAATTAGTTTCAGGTGTGTGTTGTGGTGTTTCTAGTTGTAAAGGGTGGAAAGTAATTTAATTTTAATGTATGAATTAATAATTGGTTCTTTATATATTTTACTTAATTATCTTGTAATTAATGTTGGTAATTTTCAGTCAGTCAGAAATACTTTTATTTGATCTCGTTACAAATCATAAAAGAGTGGAACATGTTCAATAATACAAACATGTTGAGGAAAATTCATAAATAGATAAATAGATGAGGGTTAAAAAGGGGCTAAAAGATGAAAACACAATATTGTTATGACCTAGATAATCATCCATAGATAATACATAAAGTTAACTTTTATATTAAAATGACATTTTGTACAGTGAGAGGCAGTACTGTAAACAAGGAGACCAGAAATAATGTTGGTGCAGGAGCAGAAGAAGAACGGTCCAAGCAGTCGTAACGGAACCGCTCCAGTTCATTCTTTGGCTGCCGTTTTCCAAAGCATAATGGCTTTACAAGATAGTTCAATGGAGTGGCCTCCAAGACATTGTATGACTGCAGCTCTGCATGTCCGTAGCTGGTTTTTTATCAACAACTTGCAAAGGACCCTTTTCCGAATTTCTAGGAGTGTGGGGCAGATGCATAGGAGATGTAAGAGGCTCTCTTCTCCTTGTCCACACAGCCGGCATTCTTTTGTTAACCATACTTGTTTCCATTTTGGGGTTAGGTCTTTCGTGGGGAATGACCCCAACCGTAACATAGTCAGATAATGCTTTTTGTGTTGTGAAAAGTGTTCTAACAAGTATGGTTGTGGTTTAAGCGACTGATAAGAATGAATCACTGCCCAAGAGTGGTTTCTCTTTGAGAATGCAGTTTTATCCATTAGCTGCGAAATTTATTTGGTTGCGCTGTTTACTTCTTTTTTGAAACCAGAGAAAGAGGTGTTTGTATGCCATGCCCCCTCGAAGTGTAGGTCCTTGAGTGGCAATTGAATTATTTAGCCTCGCTTGCTTTTCGATTTCTTCCCAGCAGGAGTGGGCTAATGTGTTATCTTCTGCTTGCCTCATCCGCCAATAGTATTTGACAACCGCCCCTTGTCTGGCTGGTTTCTAGTTTTTTAGCCCGTATTCCAGTCGAATCTGGGCTTGAGAAATGTGCTGAGGAATTGAGAACAACCTTTTGAAGAAGCTTGATTGGGCTTGGATAAGGGCGGCTGAGTCTTTTGTATACATTATTTCCGACCCATATGATATAATTGGTATGAATTTTGCTGCGATTACCTTTTGCAGATGCCCTGTTGAGAGGCCTTTTAATTTCCTGTGTAAAATTTTGAAGGCGTAAAGAAGTTGTTTTGCTTTTGTTCTCACTTGATTCAGCTGATGTTTGAAGTTGAGCTTTTGATCCAGTTGAAACCCTAGGTATTAGTAAGTTTCCACCTGGGTTATTGGTTTGTCACCTAAGTTCCAGATGAATTTACCTTTTGACCCTTTTTTATGTCGTTTTGAGAAGCACAGCACCTTAGTTTTCTTGAGATTAATTGCTAATTGGGATGCGATGGTATAGGCTCCTAGTTGGATCATTGATCGTTGCAGGCCTATCAGTGTTTGTGATAGAAGGACAATATCATCTGCATATTGAAGGCTGGTGATTAGTGTTTTGCCCAGTTTTGGGGGTTTGGTTAGAACTTGTTGGAGGTGTTTCTCGAGGTCGGCGGTATAGATGTTGAAGAGGCAAGGGGCCAGCACGCACCCCTGTTTCAGCCTGTTTTTAGTTTAGATCTTACTTGTTATGCTGCGCTCGTCTCGTTTTTTTATTTGGACCCATGTATCCGAGTAAAGGTTGATAATTGCCTCCAAAAGTTTTGTTGGTGCCCCCAAGCTTTGCATTTTGACCCATAGCTTTGCCCTCTGTACTTTATGGAATGCTGCTTTGAGGTCAATAAAGCAGGCGTAGAGGGAGCAGGATTTAGCCATAGCTTGATTGGCTAGGTGCGTGACCACAGAGATGTTGGTAAGGGTGCCCATTCCAGCTCTTGTATTTAATGTTGGTAATTGTGTAATTAATTTTAGGTGTGTTGTGGTGTTTATAGGTGTAAAGGGTGGGAAGTAATTTATTTTTAATTAATGAATTATTAATTGGTTGTTCACTATTTTTTTTATAAATTAATTGGTAATTATTTATGGTAATTGTGTCATTATTTTAGGTATGTGTTGTGGTGTTTACAGGAGTAAAGGGTGGGAATTAAATTGTGTTTAATTAATTATATATAAATAATGATAATTATTTGACATTTATTTTGGGTAATTGTTTATTTTTGTGTGTGTTGTTTTTACTTTTAAAGGGGTAAAGGGTGGGTATTAAATACATTTTAATTATTTATTACAAGTTGTTAATAGTAATAGTTTTTAATTTTAAAATAATTTTTAATTGTGTTTTACTGTTTTATAGTTTTTTTAGGTGTGTGTTGTGGATATTATAGTGTTAAAGTGTGTGTAGTCAATTAATGTTTACTAGGTTTTTCATTAATAGTAGGTTTTTAACTCATTATTAATTATGTAAATAAATGTAATTACAATGTTTGAAGTGTTTTGTCTTTGGTGTGGTGTTAGAAAATAAAATAGATACATTTATGTTTTAATTAATGTTTTTGTTTGTAAATATTTTCTAGTTTGTCAGAATACTTTTTGTAAATGTATTTATTATTTTATTTGATATCATATTCGGACATTTTTTTTATATGTAATTAGTATTATAATATGTGTTCTTTTTATGTGTTTAACTTTTTTATATTTATTTTATTTTGTTAATTAATTTTCTTTTTTTATGTGTATATTTTTTTCTAAGTGTTTGAGTGTGACTGGTAATTTCTTTCTACGTTATCCAACACTTGCCCTACTGTTGCATTCACTGGAGTTGGAATATAAATTTCTACCCCTGCGCTATCCAGCACTTTCCCTACTGTTGCACTCACTGGAATGGAATTAATAATTTGTATCTCTCTGCTATCCTGCACTTTCCTTATTGTTGCACTAACTGGAGTTGGAATAGTAATCTTTATCTTTCTGCTATCCAACACTTTCCTTACTGTTGCACTCTCTGGAGTGGAATCAGTAATTTTTACCCCTCCGTCATCCAGCACTTTCCCTACTGTTGCACTCACTGGAGTGGGAATACATTTTTTACCGCTCCGCTATCCAACACTTATCCTACTGTTGCATTCAATGGAGTGGGAATACTATTTTTTACCCTCTGCTTTCCAACACTTTCCCTACTGTTGCATTCACTGAAGTAGGAATAGTAGTTTGTATCTCTCTGCTATCCTGCACTTTCCTTACTGATGCACTAACTGGAGTTGGAATAGTAATTTGTACTTTTCTGCTATCCAACAATTTCTTTACTGTTGCACTCCCTGGAGTGGGATCAGTAATTTTTACCCCTCCGCTATCCAATACTTTCCCTACTGTTGCTCTCACTGGAGGAAGAATAGTAATTTTTACCCCTCTGCTATCCAACACTTTCCCTACTGTTGCACTCACTAGAGTGGGAATAGTAGTGTTTGCCCCTCTGCTGTCCAACACTTTCCCTACTGTTGCATTCACTGAAGTAGGAATAGTAGGTTTTATCCCTCCGCTATCCAACAATTTCCCTACTGTTGCACTTACTGGAGTGGGAATACATTTTTTACCCTTCCCTTATCCAACACTTATCCTACTGTTGTATTTAGTGGAGTGGGATTACTGATTTTTACCCCTCCACTATCCAACATTTTCCCTAAATTGCGCACTATGGAGTGGGAATAGTAATGTTTGCCCCTCCACTATCCAGCACTTTCACTACTGTTGCTCTTACTGGAGAGGAAATAGTAATTTTTACCCCTCTGCTATCCAACACTTTCCCCACTGTTGCACTCACTGGAATGGGAAAAGTATGTTTCCCCTCCGCTATCCAACACTTTCCCTACTCTTGCTCTCACTGGAGTGGGAATAGTAATTTTTACCCCTCTGCTATCCAACACTTTTCCTACTGTTGCAATGTTTGGGGTAGGAAAAGTAATTTTTACCCCTCCTACTGCCGCACTCACTGGAGTTGGAATAGTAAATTTATTTTGCTAGCCAACACTTTTCCTACTGTTGCACTGATTGTATTGGGCAATTTAAGTTTAAATATTTTTGAATAGTTTAATGTTTTACTTCATTCTAGAACATGTTTGTATGTTTCAAATCATTTATATATATATTTATATATGTAATATTTTTATAAAATTTCTAAATTTTAAGATAAATTAAGGATGATAATGTATTCATTTTTTAAAGTAAATATATATATATATATATATATTCACTGAAAAAACCATAGGTTATAGACCATATATAGTTAGGAATTCGCATTTACAAAACCTTATTTTACTCATACAAAACCATTGAAATTCCATATATAGTTAGTTGCACTAACTATATATCGCGCACCCGCAATCCACTGCTGATGATGTCACATATTACATCATTCATGACATGGTCAGTGACATCACTGATGACATCACAGATGACATCTCAAATGACATCACTGATGACATCTCAAATGACATCACTGATGACATCACTGATGACATCTCATTTGACATTACTGATCACATCACTGATGATATCATTCATGTGATAATACGATGAACCTCTTCAGACTCTAATATAACCTTAGATACAATCAGTGTAAACAGACACTCACAGACTGTCACTCATCCATGGAGTTACTCACACACCTAGTCAGTCAATCAAAGAATCAATCACACCTCCATTTCCTCAACTATACAGTTATACAAACTTTACTTATTCAAACATATACTAACACATATTAACTCTCTTATACAATCCCTGATACAAGTTCACAATGATCCATACAGCCACTCACACATTCACTGGCTCTTATGCACAGTTATTTATATATGTCAACTCTCACATGTACTGTGTTTTACATATGTACTTACTTTGACATGTAGCACTGAGATATCCATTCACTCACCAATACACTCATGCACACAGTCAACCGCCCATACAGCTGTTTCCACATGCACTTTTGAAACCATACATCTAGTGAATTAACTGCTCACACATCTATGCACAGAGTCATACACCTCCCAGCAACCCACACACACACTCAGTATCCCATACAAATACTTGGGCAACCAATCAATAACCCATATAGTTACTCATATAGCTACTTATCAACACATGCAACAGTTTACAGAACAACAGACATAATGATGCACAAATTAAGACAGTTTAGTCACTAACCCATGCACTCAGTGAGACACATTTAATCACTCACTCATACAGTCAGTCATGCACCTACTAAATCCTTCATCCAGACACTTATACATCCACTCCTTCTTCAATATGTAAGACATATTTTAACTTTACAGAAACATACAGTCACTGGATGTTGTCATCAGTGATGTCATTTGAGATGTCATCAGTGATGTCATCAGTGATGTCACTGACCATGTCATGAATGATGTAATATGTGACATCATCAGCAGTGGATTGCGGGTGCGCGATATATAGTTAGTGCAACTAACTATATATGGAATTTCAATGGTTTTGTATGAGTAAAATAAGGTTTTGTAAATGCGAATTCCTAACTATATATGGTCTATAACCTATGGTTTTTTCAGTGAATTTTCAAGGTTTTGTAAATGCTAATTCCTAACTATATATGGTCTATAACCTACGTTTTTTTCAGTGAATTTTCAAGGTTTTGTAAATGCTAATTCCTAACTATATATGGTCTATAGCCTATGGTTTTTTCAGTGAATATATATATATACATACATATATAAACATATATCATCTGTATATCTACATATAAATACAAACATAAATGCATGCATACATATACTTATATGCATTTTAGGGTTGTTAGGGCGTTTTCGTGTGTATTATGTTGCTTTTTTAGGGCTTTTGGGTCAATTAAGTAGGGTTCCCGGAGCCTAGGGCTGAGGGGCCGGTTCAGTTTCGTGCGTATTGGTGTTGGCAAGGTTTTGAGGGATTTTGGCGGTTTTTGGTCGAGATTTGGCCGTTTTATGGCTTTTTTTTGTGTTTGCGGGGGGCGTGTATTCGGGTTGAAATTCGTCCCCGTTCCAGTTTATGGATTGGGCTGATTTTTGGTGAGATGTTAGGGAATCGCTGGAACTAGTGTCCAGCCAAGTTTGAAGCGGATCGGAGCAGTGGAAGTGCTTTAAAGAGCAATTTTTGTGCGGAGTAGCGAATTGTCATGTTATTCAATGGGAGTTTTTGGTGCGCATGGAGAAGGTGAATTTGGGGTGTTCCAGTTGCGCTAGAGGGACGGGGCTTGGGTGAGCTGTAGGGAGAGTAGATCGGCAGGTGTGCCGAATTTTTGGGATTTGTTGGCCGAAGGGAAGGGTGTGCTTGGGCAAAGTCGATTTGGTGAAAACGGTGCGTTATTTACATGAAAGTTGAAAAAACACTAATAAAAGCAAAGCTAAAAAGCCACCTCATTACAAACAGAATGGCTTTAACTTAAATGAGGGCGAGATCTATTGCATTTTCAATGCTTGTTTACTTTGGTTCCATCAAGAAGGCATTCAGATGTGTCACACATTTGCCATAAATTCTGAATGTTAGCACTCTAGTTGCACATTAGATCACTGTAGTAAAGCTACTGCTCACCAGGGACGTCTGCTGCTGGTATTCAAAG
The DNA here is from genome assembly GCF_964263255.1 of Lissotriton vulgaris. Taxonomy (NCBI): domain Eukaryota; kingdom Metazoa; phylum Chordata; class Amphibia; order Caudata; family Salamandridae; genus Lissotriton; species Lissotriton vulgaris. The sequence continues at coordinate 909,983,652 of NC_141698.1, forward strand.
TGCATGTTTCAGTCTGCATGTCAGAATTTTTTTAATGAAATAGAAGAGGATTTGACAAGTCACTCAAAATGATCCCTAATTTTTCTTTCTGAAGCACTAATCATACTTTCTATGGCAAAATTAACCCCCTCATGTTGTTCCTTTTTAAATTGAGTGTTTTCAGACTTACCACTTCATTCCAATCAAGATGGCTTCTGGTGTGCCATACTTTTGTCATAAGTAAGACTGTTAGCGCTCTAGTTGTTCTTTAGAACACTCTGGGACATTCTGTCATTGGGCTATACTTGGGGTACATCTGGGTGATATTTGGGCTACATTTAGGCTCTTTTGTCTCTGGTGGCCATCTTGCGAGACTATGTCAGCATTTTTTAATGAAATTGAAGAGGGTTTGAGAAGTCACTCAAAATGTGCCCTAATTTTTCTTTCTGCAGCACTAATCATAATTCATATGGCAAAATATACCCCCTCATTTTGTTCCTTTTTAAATTAAATGTTTTAAGAGTTACCACTTTATTCCAATCAAGATGGCTTCAGGTGTGCCATACCTTTGTAATAAGTAGGACTGTTAGCGCTCTAGTTGTTCTTTAGAACACTCTGGGACATTCTGTCATTGGGCTATACTTGGGCTACATCTGGGTGATATTTGGGCTACATTTGGGCTCTTTTGTCTCTGGTGGCCATTTTGGGAGACTGCATGTCAGAATTTTTTAATGAAATAGAAGAGGATTTGAAAAGTCACTCAAAATTTGCCCTAATTTTTCTTTCTGCAGCACTAATAATACCTTCTATTGCATAATATACCCCCTCATTTTGTTCCTTTTTAAATTAAATGTCTTAAGAGTTACCACTTTATTCCCATCACGATGGCTCCAGGTGTGCTATACCTTTGTAATAAGTAGGACTGTTAGCGCTCTAGTTGTTCTTTAGAACACTCTGGGACATTCTGTCATTGGGCTATACTTGGGCTACATCTGGGTGATATTTGGGCTATATTTGGGCTCTTTTGTCTCTGGTGGCCATTTTGGGAGACTGCATGTCAGAATGTTTTAATGAAATAGAAAAGGATTTGAGAAGTCACTCAAAATGTGCCCTAATTTTTCATTCTGCAGCACTAATCATACTTTCTATGGCAAAATATACCCCCTCATGTTGTTTCTTTTTAAATTAAATGTTTTAAGAGTTACCACTTTATTCCAATCAAGATGGCTTCAGGTGTGCCATACCTTTGTAATAAGTAGGACTGTTAGCGCTCTAGTTGTTCTTTAGAACACTCTGGGACATTCTGTCATTGGGCTATACTTGGGCTACATCTGGGTGATATTTGGGCTACATTTGGGCTCTTTTGTCTCTGGTGGCCATTTTGGGAGACTGCATGTCAGAATGTTTTAATGAAATAGAAAAGGATTTGGGAAGTCACTCAAAATGTGCCCTAATTTTTCATTCTGCAGCACTAATCATACTTTCTATGGCAAAATATACCCCTTCATGTTGTTTCTTTTTAAATTAAATGTTTTAAGAGTTACCACTTTATTCCAATCAAGATGGCTTCAGGTGTGCCATACCTTTGTAATAAGTAGGACTGTTAGCGCTCTAGTTGTTCTTTAGAACACTCTAGGAGGCTGCAGTAGAACACAAAGGAATCAACTGACAGTCTCTGTCCTTGTTGGATGTACATGTTTTACTGAGAATGTCAGACTTCATTTTCACATGACTGAGAAAGATAATGTGAATTTACAGAAAATATGCTTTCAGTTTAGCTTATAGATCCCCTTCCAAACCACTGTGGGAAAATCATGAGATATTAGTTTTCTTTCAAACAATATTCATGATATCACAGCAGAAGGTTTTTTCACATGGTAAAATCACCTTAGAACCCACCACAATTCCTAAAACGAGTATGGTACCATCAACAAATGATTGATAATGTAACTAAAGTCCTAAAACCCTCTATTAACTACAATGCTTTTTAATGAGGTGCTATCATGTATATTGGTCCCAAGATGGCTGCCAACACTTCTTGGATGAAGTGCTGACAGCCAATCAGATCAGATGTGTGGTTAGGCTCCGCCCAGATATATATATTTTTTTGAACCTAAATTACTCAAAATCCACTGGAGCACATATATTGAGACCTAGCAAAGGCACATCAGGCTAACAGTCCCTACAATTTTGCCAAGTTTTGTGCAAATCCATTCAGCCGTTCGAGCTAAAAGTGAGGCCAACCGCCCTATGGAAATTAACATGGGAAAAATGCGTTTTGGGACCCCCCTTTTTTCTCGGCCCCCCCTTGATGAAACCCCCCCAAATTGTCAGGGGCTGCTCAGAAACAAAATGTTCCATTTTCCTGAAAATTTCAGCCAATTCCGTCCACAAACGCCAAAGTTATTAGACATAGAATTTTCAAAAATCCCATAGAGAAAAAATCCTAACTATATATACCTACTGGCGACCGCCAGTAGGTAATATATATATATATATATATATATATCTATAAACTATTATATGTGTGTGTTTATTATTTCAATAAAGTTTACTTGTAAAATCTTGTAAAAATGTACGTAAATGTAATTTTATTGTTTAAATTCATATTTATTATGTAATATATTTAATATATATTATTATATGTTATATATATATATATTATATTAAATATATTACATAATAAATATTAATTTTAACAAAATAAATTACATTAATGTACATTTTGACAAAATTTTACATATAGAATAGAATATCGATGTTAAAAATCAATGTTCAAATTATAGAAAAAATATATATAACTACAAAAATATTGACTCCCATACCCACGAAGGTAAGTACACAAATATTGAATAAAAAATATTAAAGTAAAAAACTATAGATTAATTTATATATCTATATCTATATGTATATATAGATATAGAGATATAGATACATATATTATTTGTATATATATATATATATATAAATATATATACATACATATGTATATATATATATATATATATATAAATTAATATTGTTTACATCTATAGTTTTTTACTTCAATATTTTTTATTTTTGCGTTATCAAACTATAAAGAATCAAGAAACAAGAATTGGCCCGCTGGTGGGATGGCATAACCCTACAGCGTAACTTGGACAATAAGAAAATTCCCCGAGGACTCAGAATACTCATATTTGCCACGTTTGTAGACTTAAGCGGGGACTTCTTAGGGGAATGGGAACAGAATCTAGAAGGAGCATCTCTGACAATTATGAGAATTCTGGTAAAACACGCTAGAGAGAAGGGAGAAAAATTGCAGGCTGAAATAGATGAAATGGAGAAGCAGATAGAAGCCTTAGGTTGCCAGGACTTAGTGGAAAAAAAATATGCCATCCTTAATAAAGCCCTAGAAGAGCACCAACATCATCTGAGGGGAAACAAAAGAGAAACATTAAGAGGGACGACCAAAATTACAGGGATGGCAGGACTACATGTTTGCTAGAAAGTATGACAACCCCAAGAGCAAAGAGGATAGAAAAAGGGGAAGGGAGGAGAGCCTAGAAACTAAATCAGCCAGTAGTAGCTTTCTGGCATCATCAGAAAGCTCCACCTCCAGCACAGCACAACTAGAAGTCCCTTTAGGCGAAGGTACCATAAGTTTCCAGAGGGAACTGGAGAGACTAAGCATAGGCGACAGGTAGACAAAAAAGAGCATAAAAAAACAAGGAGAGGCGGGAGGCCAGGGAGGAAGAGCAGACAGTCAAGCGATGCTACTTCGTCCCAAAAAAACTAGCTACCATTCCTCCTCTAGAACAGACAGGAGCTCCCACCACGGGGATTCTACTAGTCTAACAGCCATGCCAGTGTCACAAACCGATTTACAGATTATCAACTTGTCTAATAGGATCGTTGATGAGCATGAATGTAATGTTTTGAAAAGGGGGTTGAGTTTCTGCCCCACCCAGTATGGGGACCTTATTGATGTCCACATAGACTTGTATCAGAAAGTCAGGAACCCACTGTGATGGGTCCAGAGACCTAGTTTGTGTGTATGGTTACTGCCAAATTCTGTCAGTGTTTACCATAATGAGAAATAAAAATCTCTTTATAGAGTCCCCTCACTCACCGGGGATTCCCCACAGTGACATGCTTCATCATTGGGGCCATCCCAGTTCTCTACGAAAAGGGGCGTGCTGCGACTAGCGGACTACGCAGGAGCACTATATTTGTGAAAGGCTATGTGTGGTGTAGAGTGTTGTGGTGGTGGAGTGGGTGTGTGATTAAAAATACCGTGCTAGTGGGCCTCAACAATTTATTCTGCTCCTAGTTTGGTATAATAAAATGGGGTAACACTGTTGTCTAACCTTGAATTTGGGCTAGATCAGTGTTCTGTGGTCGACATATTTCAAGCTCCCCAAGCTTTTCATCAGGACCATACAGGGTCCAGCCCTGTATATTCCACTCCTATATTTAAATAAATAGGTTTGTTTTTTACTTATTTTTCTTTGCGCAGTTAATTATTAAACATGCGTGTTTATACATACGATTTGTATCTTATTGGCGTATCTGTAAAAGAGAATGACACTTGATTAGTGGCAAACATCCCCCCTAAAGAGCAAGGGGATCACACATGCAGCTCACATTGTCTAGGGCGTGAGTGTGCCTTATGCAACTTATCGGTGCGTGCAGGCTTTCAAATCCAGTGCAAAGATATAAATAATGTGAAAAAAAGTGGTTTTGTGAATTCACACATATAAATAACACAGGACTTGATGTGACTATAGACATGACATACAACATATATATACACACACAGTTTTGTCATGGCAAAGGGCATATTTACATGTATGGGTGCTAATTTGCACTTCACGGTCTCAGGCGAGGACGGAATCACCTCGTGGAAACATTGCCGTAAGGTTTTTAAAGCAATAATTAAATTTGCGTTTCATCAGAAATTGCGCGTTTTTAATGAAGAGTCAAAACCCTCCGTAAGATCGATATACCAGTATTCTTTCCTGATGCTTCGTTTCGCTGTACTTACTTCCTATCGGTGAAACCGCTCGGTATTACCTGCTCGATCCTCACCCGACCGCATATTGACGGTAATCGGGTAAACCGGTGTATTTGGAGTCACCGCGCTTCCGGGTTCTGAACGCTGGAAGCTAGACCGTCCCGTGTACGGCGGCCATATTGAGTGGATGCTAATGTACTGGGCGCGAGTGTGTTTAAAAAACACCTTGCAGATGTCGTATTTCGCGGAGATTTTTAGAAAGAAAGTTTTTACATCGGTGTGCCAATGATTTACTTCTTTTGTGTGATATTTAGAACACTTTTTGAAAAACGAAGAGACGTTAGTTTTTTCAAATACTTGTTCAGTGAAAAGGTCGGATTCATAAAGTTATGGTTATTGATGCACTTGGTTCTTTGATAGTAACTTATTTTGGTGTACTTGCTTCATTTATCACTATATGGGCTTATGACTGTTTTTTGATGTCATCAAACCGCCTGATGGAGTTTGTGAAAGGTCAGAAAGAGTTGTGAATAGATATCCATTGTTTCTTTGTGTCTTTTGTGGACCACATTAGTTTCTGAATGCGCCCAATGGAATTTCATCATTCAACCCAAGGGTGTCTGTGTGTAATCTGAACACCCATCTTTGCTCGCGTTCATGGAGAATTCGATCCAGGTTGTCTTTGTATTTTACTGTTTCCAACACCACCCAAGTTAGATCGTTGGGTGTGTGGTTCTGCTCGATGAAGTGGTTAGTCATCCGGGTAGTGGCTCGTTTGCACCGGATATTGCTCCTATGTTCCACTATGCGGGTGCTGACCTTCCTGGTGGTCATACCTACATAGTATAACTTGCAGGTGCATGTTATGAGGTATACCACTCCACTGGTGTTGCAATTGGAAAAACCTCTTAGTTCCCATTTCGTGTTGTTGTTGAAAATTACAGTTTTTGTTACTGATGTTAAATGACAGACACTGCAATTGTTGCAGGGAAAATGTCCACTTGGTAGTGGTTGAGTTCTTACTGTGGGGTTTGTAAGTATAGGGCGATTGTGGACCAGGAAATCTTTCAGGTTCTTCCCCCGGCGGTGGCTGAACATAGGGGTGGGTATTGTCAGCCCACCACTGTTGACCACAGGCCAATGTTTTTTGATTATCTTGGCCACTGTGTCTGATACTTGATTGAATGTTGTGATGCAGATTGGTCTGGTGTTGTCTGATTCTGATTTTTCTTTCAGTTCCAACAGTTATTTATTAGTTTGCTTGGATATTTCCTGTTTTTCAGCTTGTTGCTCCGGTCTTCCGCTTGGATCATGTAATCCTCTTTGTGGCTACAATTCCTTCGTAGTCGCAGGAATTGAACAAAGGGAATGTGGTCAACAGTGGTGGACTGACAATACCCACCCCTATGTTCAGCCACCGCCGGGGGAAGAATCTGAAAGATTTCCTGGTCCACACTTGCCCTATACTTACAAACCCCACAGTAAGAACTCAACCACTACCAAGTGCAGTGTCTGTCATTTAACATCAGTAACAAAAACTGTAATTTTCAACAACAACAAGAAATGGGAAATAAGAGGTTTTTCCAATTGCAACACCAGTGGAGTGGTATACCTCATAACATGCACCTGCAATTTACACTATGTAGGCATGACCACCAGGAAGGTCAGCACCCGCATAGTGGAACATAGGAGCAATATCCGGTGCAAACGAGCCACTACCCGGATGACTAACCTACAATTTTAACTTATTTTTCTTTGCGCTGTTAATTATTAAACATGCGTGTTTATACATCCGATTTGTATCTTATTGGCGTATCTGTAAAAGAGAATAACACTTGATTAGTGGCAAACATCCCCCCTAAAGAGCAAGGGGATCACACATGCAGCTCACATTGTCTAGGGCGTGAGTGTGCCTTATGCACCTTATCGGTGCATGCAGGCTTTCAAATCCAGTGCAAAGATATAAATAATGTGAAAAAAGTGGTTTTGTGAATTCACACATATAAATAACACAGGACTTGATGTGACTATAGACATGACATACAACATATATATACACACACAGTTTTGTCATGGCAAAGGGCATATTTACATGTATGGGTGCTAATTTGCACTTCATGGTCTCAGGCGAGGGCGGGATCACCTCGTGGAAACATTGCTGTAAGGTTTTTAAAGCAATAATTAAATTCGCGTTTCATCAGAAATTGCGCGTTATTATGAAGAGTCAAAACCCTCCGTAAGATCGATATGCCAGTATTCTCTCCTGATGCTTCGTTTCGCTGTACTTACTTCCTATTGGTGAAACCGCTCGGTATTACCTGCTCGATCCTCACCCGACCGTATATTGACGGTAATTGGGTAAACCGGTGTATTTGGAGTCACCGCGCTTCCGGGTTCTGACCGCTGGAAGCTAGACCGTCTCGTGTACGGCGGCCATATTGGGTGGATGCTAATGTACTGGGCGCGAGTGTGTTTAAAAAACGACTCGCAGATGTCGTATTTCGTGGAGATTTTTAGAAAGAAAGTTTTTACATCGGTGTGCCAATGATTTACTTCTTTTGTGTGATATTTAGAACACTTTTTGAAAAACGAAGAGACGTTAGTTTTTTCAAATACTTGTTCAGTGAAAAGGTCGGATTCATAAAGTTATGGTTATTGATGCACTTGGTTCTTTGATAGTAACTTATTTTGGTGTACTTACTTCATTTATCACTATATGGGCTTATGACTGTTTTTTGATGTCATCAAACCGCCTGATGGAGTTTGTGAAAGGTCAGAAAGAGTTGTGAATAGATATCCATGGTTTCTTTGTGTCTTTTGTGGACCACATTAGTTTCTGAATGCGCCCAATGGAATTTCATCATTCAACCCAAGGGTGTCTATGTGTAATCTGAACACCCATCTTTGCTCGCGTTCATGGAGAATTCGATCCAGGTTGTCTTTGTATTTTCCTGTTTCCAACACCACCCAAGTTAGATCGTTGGGTGTGTGGTTCTGCTCGATGAAGTGGTTAGTCATCCGGGTAGTGGCTCGTTTGCACGGGATATTGCTCCTATGTTCCACTATGCGGGTGCTGACCTTCCTGGTGGTCATACCTACATAGTATAACTTGCAGGTGCATGTTATGAGGTATACCACTCCACTGGTGTTGCAATTGGAAAAACCTCTTAGTTCCCATTTCGTGTTGTTGTTGAAAATTACAGTTTTTGTTACTGATGTTAAATGACAGACACTGCAATTGTTGCAGGGAAAATGTCCACTTGGTAGTGGTTGAGTTCTTACTGTGGGGTTTGTAAGTATAGGGCGATTGTGGACCAGGAAATCTTTCAGGTGGCTGAACATAGGGGTGGGTATTGTCAGCAAAAGGACTTTTTGCACAGCAACCAACCAGACCTGTTGGTAATGTATGTAACTCATCACCTGTACATAGAACAATAGGGGACATATGGCAAGTTCAAACACTCGTATCCATAGAAAATGACGAGGCAAGGTGCCTACAGACCATCCTGGATGATTTGGACATCAGGGAGGATTACAAGCGGGAAACTGGTCTCAAATGTAAATCCAAATTTGTCAAACCTGGGGCGTACCATGCCAACATCAAGAAATTTGGGGACAACATCGCACAGAAACTTATAAAACTGGAAAGCTCGAGCAAATACACACCACACCCCTCATCCAATCAGTCACGAAAAGAAAGGTACTACAAAGGTTACAATATGATTCCAACAGTGTAATCAGGAAAGCGGATAAAGGGGGGAATGTAGTGGTAATGGATTAACAAGATTACATTGGCGAAATCTCACGACAACTGGATGACCCCCTCTGTTATGAATCAATTGAACATAACCCCACGAGTGCATTACAAAACATTATCAACACAAGACTCTCGGGGTGGAGGGAGGAAGGTTTATTGACTGATAATGAGTACAGATACCTACATGTTGACAATGCACGCTACCCGTGCATCTATATCCTTCTGAAGGTGCACAAGGGAGGCACATTTCCACCAGACAGACCCATTATCTCGTGGGTAGCGTCACCCACTGAGCGAATGTCAGAGTTTGTCGATCTGTCACTACAGAAACATGTCACCAAACTACCAGCTTACTTGAGGGATAGCAAAGATATCCTAGTTAAACTAGAAGGATTCCAATGGTCTGATGACCTCAGATTTGTCACCCTAGATGTGGTGGGACTTTACACTTGTATCTTCAAAAGGTTTGGGTTGTTGGCAGTCTGCCACTACCTTAAAACAGAAGGGGCAGACCACTATGCATATAACAACACGATCATGGACACGATCGCGATGATCTTCACCAACAGTTTTTTCAAACACAACGAAAGGTGGTACCACCAGCTGCAGGTTACTGCCATGGGTTCCATGTTTGCACCTTCGTACACCCGGCTCTTCATGGGCTGGTACGAGAAGGAGCATGCCTGGGCCAAATGTGCCTCCCCTTGGACCAAATACATTGTCTATTGGGGGAGGTACATAGATTACATTATTAGTCTGTGGTCAGGCCCAGAGTTAGCTCTGAACGAATATCTCACATACCTCAACAGCAACCCCTTTACTGTCCAACTTACCATGCAGCACCACCAAGAACACATTGAGTTCTTGGACATTCGCTTTGTTGTGAAAAATGAGTTAGTACACAGTACACTATTTAGAAAAACAACTTCCTGCAGCAGCATACTGTACTCTGGGAGTGCCCATGCAAAATCAGTCATCTCCAATATAGCTTACGGTGAAATGGTTCGGGCACAACGCACATGCAGTGAAGAGGAGGGGTTCCGAGAGAACCTAAAGGACATTAAGGAATGCTTCATACAAAGGGGGTATGAGCACAGAATCCTTGACAGAGCAGAACAGAAAGCACTAAGCCTCCCCACACTCAGAACAAGCCCTGAAGACAGGACTTGTAAACATAATAAGAGTAAACATCACAAGGAAAGAATAGCCTTTTTCACCAACTATACGGCACCTAGAGACAAGATTTTCAGGGCTTTCAGAAAACACTGGCACCTGCTGCTGGAAATCCCCACATTACGCCCACTCATCAACAGCAACCCCTCACTGGTGTATAGAAGAGGATGCACATTGAGGAGATCCTTATGCCCGAGCTACGTAACAACTAACAAAGCCACCATCACCACATGGTTGCCACAGACCCCCAGGGGTTCTACACTTGCACCAACTGCAACATCTGCATTTTGGGTTAAAACAAATGCAAGGAATTCTGTTACAACTCAGACACTACTCACACAATCAAACGCCACATCAATTGCAACACACAGTATGTCATCTATATTATCGAATGTCCATGTCAGAAAATCTACGTAGGCAGCACCATGTGCAGCCTAAAAACCAGAATACAGGCACACAGTAAGGCACTCATCAATGGCGATGAGAGATACCCTATGACAGGGCAATATCACTCAACACACACTGGGCCTATCAAATTCAAATTCCTTGGCATTGACCATATCCCCATGAATAACCGAGGGGGGATAGGAAATTGACACTACGAAGGGGCGGAGGCCAAATGGATCTGTAGGCTACAGGCAGTCAGTAAAGGACACAACTCTGACCATGAGTTCCATTACGTCTTGAGTTAATCACCCTCTGACTATTGTTTTGGCCTTCCTGTTACTAGCGGGGACCAGATCTCCGGCTCCACCAGAGACACCACCCTATCATATTCACTGCTGGTTTCCCTGCATCCACCCTCCACATCTTCTACCAGTTTTACTCCTACTATGGGGACACCCAGTCCCACACACCCCACTCCTCCACACCTTCGGCTCATTCCTGCCGTGCCCACACTCCGCGTTATTACAAATATCTATGCTTATTTTCCATACAGTACGAGGACACAACCCGCATCAGATACAAGCACTTGGGACTGCCCCTCACAGCCCCATAGAAGGCGGGTTAATTTGACCTCACTCACAGCATCCCTGTCTTCATTACCAGCCCACATATGCTCCTGCAGGTTTTCTAACTAATATAGGGCATCATTGATTTCATCCTAACCCCAGAGAATATATATATTTTTTTGCGCTTGTGACTGGCTCTGGACGTTTGGTTTTGGACATGCCTATCCCTATTCCTCTTATCATAACAGAAGCGGGTGCGACCTCGCTCACAGTTTCCCCCGGTCTTTACCACCCCACGTACGCTTCTGCCATTTTTGGAACATGGACTGACACTACCAACCATTCCATCAAGCAGCTTGCTCTTTGTATACCCTCACATGTTTGTGCTGGCTTTTACTTCGAACCAATCTTGCTCACTGATGTCGACTTCTGCTGACTCTTACACAGATCTGACATCCTGGTGGATAAAACTGATAAATCGTCGAATCCGGTATCCACCGGATACCCTTACAGTCTTTCCACTATGTCCTCCTTAATGCAAGCTTCCCGCTCTTCAAGCACATGCATTCCAGATACTCAACCCCTGGTCAGACACAGACCAGATCAGGACGGATCCAGGCACACTGCCTTCCCAGGTATTTACCCTTCACAGTGCCCTCCCCTGCTGCACCGCGACCACTGCATAGTCCCCTGGATATCTTTACGTACTCCATTCTGTCTATGCACATTTTTAACTGACCCCCGCTCGCCCCCCTCCACAGGGCCCCCATGGTCTGAAGAGATTACTCTGTGCTTGTTCTTTCCATCAGGTCCCCTTACTCTCCACACACAACGGCGCGTCCGGTTCTGAGCCCATTAGACCACCGCTCACTTTTTTTTTTTTTTTACGCTACAACATTGCCCATGTCCCAGCATGCCTGCTCTACACCCCCGGGGGGCGCTTAGATGTTCTTTTTTATCACTCGACTAGGCCATTCAGTGGCATGTTAGCATCCCTATGGGTACACTATCTCACCCATATTCCTCATGCTTACTGCTTACAATGCGGTGATCCACTTTATACATGGGGTCCCTCCACGCTCTGCACTACTGCACCACGGCCACGGGGGTCTGACAGCCTGCTTGTCTTCCAACAAGCCAGCAGCCACTGCGCTATCATCCCCCACTCCCGGACAACCAGGGCCTCATGGCACACGTCGTTAGGCACTACCCGCTCATCCTTTAAGATCTACTTCCCGCTTTCACTGGGGCACTCTACAGGTGTCTTATCCCACTCTAGGACCGCAGGATATCACCCTTCCACTGCCAGCCTCACAAACCAGGTTTTCATAGTTGTGACACCACCATCATGCACAACCCGCCTGATTCACATTTTTTAAATTTATTAATCCCGCACAGCCGTTTTCACACTGCCGGGTTTTCCTCCTTGCAGTCGGCAATTATTATTTACGGGACCGCGGTTCTCATTCTTCCATTTACTGTTATCATGCAACTTTCCAGATGAGCCTTACATGTTTAGGCTTACCCCACCCATCGTCACTCATGCATTCTGCCACATCAAGATAAACGCAGCCAACTACCAATTTTAGCGCACCTAGGCAGACTAGCGCCTCACACGGCATTTAGACCACACAGCCTAGCTTGATAGACAAAGGCTAACACAGCATTTCTGTCTCTTTCTCTGTGCTAGCACCTTTGATTTTCACATGCACGGTACTTTGCTTTGAGTCTCCCTTCACATTCTCAACCCTGCATCCTTTGCTCCCACCAGATCCCACGGACCGTGGCCCTTATCAAGGAGGCCACAATTCCCACATGGACAACCAGCGGTACTGACGCTGCATTACTAGAGATCGAGCAGAATCATACTACGCAAGTTCAGGACACAGCTCCAGGGAAAACTTTTATCTCCTGCCGTCCATGCTTACATAAAATATTATGCACTGTTTCCTTCCTCATGCACTTTGCTTCTAGTCACCATCTCCTGTTTCTCCCCGCCCCCTCGCTCTCTGTTTTCTCATTCTTTTTCTCCCCTTGTTTCTTCGATTTTTATGCCCCCTGTTTTCTTATTTTTCATGCTTCAACTCAGTCCTTTCACATATGTGGTCCCCTTCTGCTATTACAATGTTATGACTACGGCCTGATCACCCTCCAAACCTCTATGCCACACCATATCGCCAGCATACCACCACTGGAAGCCACTGTATGCCACATGTGACATTACAACACTACCACTGAGTAACTGCCTAGTCTTCTACTTACAGATGCCTTCCACAGATTTATGTAGAGGCAGACCTCAATGATATTACCTTCACTTATTTCTTAACGCTGTGGCTGTTTTGTGGTACTGTTTTGGTAATGTTTTTGGTAATGTTTTTTGGACGCATTAGTTGCCACAGATTAAACTCTGAAAAACAGTAATATGTCACCCATTTACTTGGATCACTATTGTTTCTCGCCACATAGATTACAACTACTTCGGAACAAGGGAAATGTTTAGCAACACTATATATATGTTGCTATGTCTATGTCCATTTGCCCCCCACCCGGTGCCACTTCCATCACCCCTTTGCTTCCATTTTCCTTTCTGTTCCCCACATGCCCCTTTGCCCCCCATGTTTGTTGCAACTTTTTGTATGTAATTGAGTAATTTTTGATGTTTTGGACGTATATTTATTTTATTTTGTGTATGTAACTTTCAGCCCTGAAGAAGTTCATTGGTAATGAACGAAACGCGTTGGCTGAAACTCAGTTTTGTCGGATGACTGTGAAAATAAAGAACTATTTTTTGACACAACTTTACAAGTGAACTCACTTATTGAACTGACCCCTTGGGTAGTGCACCACTCCAATTTCCGGTGTAGTTGTATCTCTGCTGTGATGTTGGCACCTAAGAACGGCAGGGGCAGCAGTTGTAGGAGCACACCATCCCGAAGTACTCTTTGATCTAATACATAGGGAATACAGCAGGGAAGTGCGGCTACCCCCATCCGCCCTTGCTCTTCTTGTTCGACTAAACATTTTAAACTTTAACATGTCTCTGATTACTCTTGTTGTGAACTTGTATGAGAATATGAACAAAAGAGTGTTCTTGATTCCCACCATTCCTGAGAATATTCTGGGTTATCTAATCATTGGTAGCTTCACGGTAGGACAGAGAACAAATGAGACACTGATGCCAGTCAGGTAGGGGTTCTCGGTACTGAGGTGAGTTTCTGGTACACCACAATTCACTGAGGTCCTGGTTTCCTGCACAAGTTCTGTGCATGAGCCGAATCCCAGCAACATGAGATGGGCCGCGCAAACCCCCTCCCAACATGAGTGAAGTCCCGGGGATACAGGGACCCCAGCGGGCCCCTGCAGCCCCAGCGGGCCCCTGCAGCCCCAGCGAGCCCCCGCTAATATTTTTAAACAAATGCCCCAGTACCTAGCCCACCCAGGAGCCTCATTAAAATAAAACACCGGAACCCAAGACCCCAGCACGAGTTGCGTCAATTTTGTTCTAAAAAAATGCTTGTTTTGGCCCTGGGGTCGTTCTGCAACCCCCTGAGCAGTTCTAGGGGGCAGGGTGTTTCTACCCTGCCCCCTTCTCTTATTTTATACCTTTGTTTCTCTGTGTTCAAGTCACTCAGTTCTACAGAGCCACAAGATGGCTGCCAACACTTCCTGGTTTGGAGTGTTCGCAGCCAATCACAGAGAAGCTCGTTCACAGGACTTAGGGTCCACCCAGTTATCAAAACTTTTATTTTTCTAATTTCTCAGCAACTACTGAATGGATTTACACCATTTAAAAAAAGGTCACTTTCTGACCCAAGCACTAACTTTGTGCAACATTTGGGGTAATTTCGTTCTGTAGTTTCGGCTGTAGCCCTGCACAAAGTTTCCAATGGGAAATTGATTTATTGACTCTTATTTTTTGAATTTCACAATAACTACTAAACAGATTTACACAATTTAAAAAAAGGTCGCTTTCTTAACCAAGCTCTACCTTTCTTCCAAATTTGGGGTAATTCCGTTCAGCAGTTCGTGCTGTAGCTCGTCGCAAAATTTCCTAAGGAAATTAACATGGGGAAAACACGTTTTGGGACCCCTCTTTTTTCTCAGCCCCTGCACGACGAATCACCCCCAAACTTTCAAGATAGGAGGTGACCTGGATAGACATTTTTCTGGTAGAATTTCACGAAGATTTGTCAAACGACGCCAAAGTAATTAGCAAATCAAAAAATTATTTTCTTATTGAAACTAGGTTGTAACTATAACTACCTACTGGCGATCGCCAGTAGGTAATACATATATATATACACACACACACACACACATGCACACATACACACACACACAATACATTAAAAACCATAACAGATTAAATGGAACATGCCAATTTAATTACACATAAAAAGTAAACAATATGAAAAATTAAATTGTATTAAAATATATTTCATATTACAAACATTATTAATTAAAAAATATTATAATTTTAATACACATACACATCACAATAATATAAATTTAAACAATCTAAAAAAAATAACATTGCAGGAATAACACATGTACTATTCACATTCCAAATCATGCAACAGTAGGGAAAGTGTTGGATTGCTGAGAGGTATAATTTCCAATTCCCACTCCAGCCAGAGCAACAATAGGGAAAGGGTTGGACTCAGAAGGGGTAAAAATGTACTTTTCCCACCCCTGTCTGTGCAAGAGAAGGGAAAGCGTTGGACTCAGGATGGGTTCAAATTAATATTCCCATTCCAGTCTGTGTGAAAGTAGGGACAGTGTTGGATTGCAGGGGGGTAAAATAACTAATCCTACTCCAGTCAGTGCAGCAGTAGGGGAAGGGTTTGATTCAGGAGAGGAAACAAGTTTCTATTCCCACTCCAGTCTTTGCGACAGTAGCGAAAGCGTTGCATTGCGGAGGGGTAAAACATGCCATTCCCACTCCAGTCTATACAACAGTAGAGAGAGAGTAGTTCATTTCAAACAACTAAAATATTTTCACTACTACATTAAATAGCAAAAATTACAAATATTTAAATATAATATATCTAAAAACATTAAAAAAAATCATATGTATCACAATGTTTAATACATATTTAAATTAAAACAAATATTAATATTATAATTAAAATAACACACAGTATTCTCACAATCATAACCAACACATATAATGTTATTTACAATCAATGTATAACACAATTTAAAACATATAATAAATAACAGACTTTTTAAATAATAGCAATTTTTACATTTATTATAACTTAAACAACTTCCTAACCTATACCTCAACAAGCTAAAATATATCATAACAATCATAATGATGGAAATTTGTATAGTTATCAGTTCAACTATTAATAGTACTTAACTAATAACAGAATAATTATATTTAATTAACTTCCCTCCCTTACTTCCTACAAATGCAACAATGCACACATAATACATAAATACAAAATATCCTATTTACATGATTTACATAATAAATTATCAATTCGACAATTAATAACAATGAACTAATAATACATTATTTATACTTAATGTTCCACCCTCTACCCCTACAAACCCAACCTTCCACACCTGATATCTTTTTACACAATGTGCATAATTAATTAGCAATTAAATAATTATTAATTAGTAACATGAATTATTTATTAATATAATTTACCACCACTTACCCATACATAAACAAAAACCCACAACAATTTTTTTTTACAGAATATCATAATTAATTATCAATTACATGATTAATAATAATCAAAAATCAATTATTAATAATTACAATTGCATTACTTCCCACTCTATTCCCCTACAAACCCCACATCCTGCGCATAAATCTTAATGATGAATTAAATATTTATTATTAATTAAAAAATTAATATTATTTATTTATTTTATTTATTTTATAGCATTTATAAGGTGCGCAGCTACCCACAAAGGGTTTCCCGGCGCCAGAAACGCAGAACACTCAGAAATCACTGGGGAGAGAACAGACAAAGCAATTATTTATTAAAAAGCCACGTTTTTATGTTCTTTCTGAAATTCACATAGCTTTCCTCCTTGCGAATGTAAGAGGGCAGTGTGTTCCACAGCGTTGGACCCAGGTAGGAGAAAGATCTCCCGCCTATTCTGGCTCTTTTAAACCTAGGTACTGCAAAGTTTGCCGCTGTACCTGAACGCAGGTTACGGTTTGGAAGGTAGGGCTTAGCAAGGGCCTGAAGATATTTGGGGGCAGTGCCAGCTTTGATTTTAAATAGGTAGCTCAAGGCTTTGAAACGAATACGGTTCTCAACCTTAAGCCAATGCAGATCCTTGAGATGTTGGGTGATCCTAGCAGATCTGGGGATTTTACAAAGCAGTCTAGCCGCAGCGTTCTGCACTAGTTGCAGACGCTTTATCACTGCCTTATTTGAGCCCAGGTATAGGATGTTACCGTAATCAAGCCGGGATGTCACTAAGGCATTGACCACGGTCTTCTGGGTAGTAGGCGGCAGCATCCAGATGATTTTGCGTAACCATTTGATAATGGTGAAGCATATACCTGCTACTTTGTTTGCTTGCTGGGACATGGATAAACAATCATCAATGGTAACCCCAAGGTTTCTAACCTGCGAGGCTGGAGATGGAAGTTTACCCAATGATGGTGGCCAATGGGAATCATTCCAGAGATCTTTGCTATTTCCTAACAGAAGTACCTCTGTTTTATCTCCATTTAGTTTAAGTTGGTTGTCTGACATCCAGCAAAAAATTTCTTGGAGGCCTACTTTTAATGCAGATGGGGAAGACATGTCAGATTTGGAGAGTGAGAATAGGACTTGTGAATCATCTGCATAGGTCATTAAACTTAAGCCGACATTTTCTACAAGATTGGCCAGTGGACGTAGGTATAAATTAAAAAGCAGTGGGCTCAAAATAGATCCTTGTGGTACTCCGTGAGGAGAGTGGAATACCTCAGAGCAAGCTTCCGAAGAGGAGATCTGGAAAGTACGGAGGGAAAGGTAGGATCTAATCCATTCCAGAGCTTTGCCTTCGACACCATACTCCCCCAGCTTGTCCAGCAGTATGGAGTGAGAAATGGTGTCGAAGGCCGCACTGAGATCTAACAAGACCAGTGCTACTGTTTGGCCGTCGTCCATGAGCTCCCTGATCCTTTCTGTGACCCCGAGCAGGGCCGTCTCAGTAGAAAAACCACTCCTAAACCCCGATTGAGACGGGTGTAGGAGATTATTGTTTTCTACATAAGTTGCGAGTGCCTTGTGGATATGCCTCTCTAGGATCTTGGAAAAGGCAGGTAGCAATGAAATTGGGCGATAATTGGCCAATATCATCGGGTCTGCGCCTGGTTTTTTAAGTAGGGGGCTGACCATCGCATGTTTCCATAGAGCAGGAACTATGGCTTGCTCTATGGATACGTTCAGTATTTCTGCTATGGGAGTTAGGGCAGCATCCTCTAATTTGTTTATGATACTGACAGGAATAGGGTCACGTGGGGAACCCGATTTGATTGATTTTAGTAGTTCCTTCAGTATATCTAATTTAATAGGAGGCCAGGCTTCAAGATGGCAGTTTACTCTTGGGACTAGGGTGGTGTTTCCTTGCCTGTCTGTTAACTTGTTAGCATTTTTAATATTAGAGACGATGTTCTCAATCTTATTCTTATTACTTTATTATAATGAATTTTCTTCCCACCCTGTACATTTATATCCCCCACAGTCTGCTCCAGTACTAAAAATAACAATAAACTAATACACTAATTTTAAAAAACAAAAATAAAAATATACAAATTATATTAAAAATCATTAACAATAATTTTACAAACAAATCATAACATATATAATTAAATATATACCACAATACATATAAATAATTTAAATACAACATTACTATAAACAATATGTTTGTAAACGATATTAACAACATAGATATTTTTAACATTGATATTACTTACCTTGCAACCGATATTCTTGTCAACGATAGTTTTGCTCACAATAATTTGATTTGATTTAATTTTGGGTTTTGTATAGCACTCAAATATCTGGAGGCATCTTGGCACTGCTGCTGAACAAATGCGGGGCTGCAGGTAGACTAATTACTCCTGATTAAATGCATGTAAACGGTCAGATTTTTATTTGCTTCAGAAAAATCAGGAAATCGTAAAGTTTCCTTATCATCAGGGGTAGGCTGTTCCAGAGTGTATCTGCCTTCGGCAGAAAGCTCCTACCACCACAGGCAGTAAACTTTGCTCTGGGGGGGTGAGGGGTAGTAGCATTGCTTCTGAGGATTGGCGCTTTCTGCCTGGGGAGCTCCAGGATATTTTTTCGCGAAAATAGCTTGGTCCAGAAATATGCGGGGCTTTAAAGGGCATGCATAACATCTTAAATTCTAGATGTTTTGCTATGGGTGGTGAGTGCAGATTGACAACTGTTTGGGTTGCTGTTTTATGTTTGGGAATGGCAGCATGAAGTCAGGCCGCAGTGTTTTATACAGTCTAAAGTTTTTGTGGAGACTTCTTTCGGATACCGATAAAGAGAGCATTACTATAATCCGGCTTGGTCAGGATCAAGGAGGTAACAACTGTTTTTTTAAGTTTGTTCGGAATAAATGGACAGATTTTCTTTATTAGTTTCAGTGTAATAAATACAGAAGAAGAGAGTGCTTTTACTTGGTGGTCAAAGTGGAGGGGGACGAAATACAAGTTAAAGAGCGTTGGGCTTATCGAAGAGCCCTGCAGCATCCCACATGGTAAACTGAATTGTTTTGAAGTAAAGTTGCCCAAGGCTACATGGGTTCTTCTGTTTGTTAGAAAGTTTTTCAATATAGTCAAGGCTACGCCTCTTATTCCCAACTCCATTAGTCAGTTGATCAAGATAGTGTTGTTGACCGTGTCAAAGCAGCCAACCGCCTTTTTCCATGGTCCATCAGAGTTCTTCAGAGGCGGTAAGCAAGGTCCTTTCAGTGCTGTGTGAGCTTTTCTGAGACCATATTGGGAGGGGTCCAGCAGATTATTGCTGCTGATAAAGGCCATCAGTTCATTATTTAATGTTTTTCCATTAGGTTGTCCAGGAATGGGAGTCTAGAGATAGGCCCATAACTACTGGGTTCCTGGGGGTCAAGATTGCTTTTTTTCAGTATGAGCAAGATGGATGCCATCTTCCATTCAGTGGCAATATGTCCTGTACTGAGCACTGTGTTGTTTAAGTTGTACTTCAAAGACCCTCAGAGCTAAATGTTTTTGGGGGGGGGCAGGAGTCTAGTAGGGACCCTGATTTGCATGCTGTTATAAGTTTCAATATCTGCTTTTTGTTTAGGGGACAGAACCTGTCAAAGATTGTAAGGGAATTATTCCTAGTGGGTATGGAGTCTTCAATATGATTTGATGAAAAGGAATTGAAGACCTCTGTGACTTTACTTTGAAAGAAACTGGCAAGGGTGTCGCAGAAGGTTTTATTTGCTGTGCCATCATTTACTGGTCTCATTTTAGTTATTATACAAAAAAGTTCTTTGGCTGAATTGTTAGCCAAAATAATTTTTTCTGTAAAATATTTTGTTGTTTCCCTATGTATCCGGATTTTATATTTGCCAATGGCATTTTTGAAGTTTACTCTATCAAGAGGATCGTATTTGGAACTCCACATTCGTTCTAGCTTCCTAAATGTTTGTTTCTGAAGCCTTAGGCACTCAGAGAACCAGGGGTGAGACGGGGTGCTGCAACAATGTTTCAGTACTTTTTCCAGTGCTACATTATACATGACCTTTTTTACCCAACTGGTATAATTCTGTCCCGTGATATCAACGTCGACGGCGGCGCCGCTTAATGCCGGAATTGTATCTTGCAGGGTTTTTTCGGGCTCATGTGTGTTTATTTTGCTCCATGATCTGGAATTTGGGTCCTTAGGATGATGCTCTGAGTACGATTTGTGATTGGAGTGGGCTGATAGAATAAAACACTGCCTTATGGCCTGACCATATTTCTGCATCACAACATTTGCAGCTCAATATTGCTGCATCTGGATATTTATTTTTAATATTTTGTCTGAATACTCTAAGAAAGCCAGCAAAGTAATTGTATCCTAAGATTCAAATAGGACAAACACCTAGAACCTCTAATCTTTGTTTTCTTTAACCCTTTAATCTGGAATCCGGGAACATTGTTAATAGCTCCTCTTAGGGCCTAATTAAGAGTTTGGTGGTCTGCTTGCGGCACCGCCACCCCTGCGCTGGCAGGAGTACAGCCAAGCCCTTGGTGTGCCCGCCAGCCAGATTATGGGTTAAATCCAGGGCAGGTGGGCAGTGCTGCAGCAGTCTCACGGCAGCGGCTCTGTTCGGCTCACAAGAGAGCATTAACAGGAGACCGCCTCCCTGACAGCACCTGAAGCGCATTCCTGCACAGTATGGCATGCACCATGTTGTGCATGCCACACCAAAAAGAAACTGGAATGCAATTCCAGCGGGGTACAACATGTGCCCCAGACATGCACTCCCAAGCCCAGAAGTGGCTGGGAGCCCTGGTAGGGCCCCCATAGTTGCATCTCTGCCACCCTTTCCATGGCGGGCTCACTGCCAGCATATTCCTGCCTCTTCCCACTGTGACACCACCACAGGATCCTGGATCCTGGCAGAGGCAGCGGTCCTGTAGCAGTCTGATCCCCACACTAAAAAAACTGTGCCTAAAGACATAGACAAATGAGTTGTGTACATTTATATGCTTGAAAAGATTATGGAAATCTTTCAGAATACATCTGGGACTTCTGGCAAATCACACAGTACAAGATATATCTTTGACCTCTGTGCATAATGTAGCATTTTGTTTACATTGTCAGAATCAGTTGTCATATGCATTGCAGAATTGTGGAAAATCATATTTCTTTTGTTCTTTCTCCACTGTGAAAACATACTTTCTATGTAGAATATTAGTCCTCATATACCCCTTAGAAAGTTAATTTAGTCTTTTTTTAGCCACTCTGAAAAATACCTACTGTTTTTTGTGCCATCCCCTACATTTGCAGTGAAACCATGGGTTTAGGCCTATCCTGTGTAACCTTGAAGCTGCAACTTGAAGCCCACTGTACAGACCTATAAAAATCACAATTTTGAAAGGTATGCAGGTACAGAAACCGGATTTATTTTTAATATTAGCTACAGCACCCCTAAGCACACCACTCTGCACACAAGGTAGGGTGCAAAATATGTAAAAGTGGAATATGTGTGACAATAGAAATGCCATGTTCACCTGGTGACTAGGCCCACAATTACATTGCCACTGCTCAGGCTGTAACTGGCTTAAAGGAGAGGTCAAAGTATAGATCATAAACTTAATCTATCATGATTCACCTGCAGCAACTACAGACCCCTTTCATTATGGCTCAGTTTAAATGGGCACATTTGATTATCAAATTTATGAATATGGAAAGCATTCCAACATCATTCATATCTCCGTTAAAGTGCAAAGTGCATAAGAAAACACATTATAGAAACAAAAATTAATTCACAATAAAAATTAAAAATGTTTACATTCAACCAAATGTCAGATAGACAGTAATTTCATTAATGTACACTGACACATATGCTCCTCTATAAAACCTAAGGCATATATTCCCAAGTGGGAAATCATTTATTTACCTTGTTATTCTACAGTGTCTTCAATACCCATCTAAGCATCATATGGATTTCCCATTGGGCTATGCTTCTTATTAATTCCAACATATGATTCCTGATGCTGAGGGAAAAGCTCTACAAATGAGTGCACAAATCTTTGTCAATGTTGACTCTGCCCTGGGTCTTGCTATCCAGATTTAGGACGTATTTCGACTCTAGCTCATGCAACTCTTTTTCTCTATTCCTCCTCTGTACTGCCTATGTATGACATCAATCACAAAATATTGCAGCACCCTGTCATTGCTAGTATGGGCGTCCTTGAAATGACCGGCCAATGAGTATGTCCTATCTTTATTCTCTTATTGCCCTGACATGTTATAGAATCCACTTGTGAACTTCATGAATAGTACTACACACATACAACAGGGCACATGGGCAGGTAAGTATATATAAAGCATAGTATGTTCTACAATTAAATGTTCTTATAATTTTCATGTTTTTTTTACACAGTGTGGAGAAAAACTCAGTTTTGTTGGTACCATACTGATAGCCTTTGCATTTACTACATTATAGAAAACCCTTATTTTTGTCTAACCAGTTGGATCTTGCCACCTCCAGACTGAACCTTACTAGATTGTCCTCCATTGACCAGACATGTTATCTCTGGTCGTCTGGGAACCGATCGGCCAAATATAGGGTCGATCTTAACCAAATGTCAATGTTGGAACATTATTCTTCTGAGTTAGCTTTCTTCATTGCAGAATGTGTGTAATGAACCTGGTGTAGTGTGTGACACCTCTCCACCTTTCAAGCAACAATTTCTTTCTCTTTTGCTGATTAGCTCTATGCTTGGCATCTTCCACTGTCCATTGTGTTTACTCTTATTCCTGGAATATCCTCCACATCTCCTCTTGTGCCAAAATGTGTTCTCTGATCTCACTACAGTTTCTTAAAATACACATATGCTCATCATATTGTATATCATATTCTAATCTCTCAGGATGGAGGCTGCTTGTGTTCAGAATGGTGTTTCCTGCCGCAAGCTTTTTATGTGACTGAACTAGATCTTTCTATCAAATTTCAGATGCAAATAATGAACCTCTGTGCTGCTTATAGAACTCGTAAAGTGGTGATTCAAGTCATCAACATTAATCTTCCTTTCAAAATTGTATGCACTTTCTACTGATCCTTTCCAAATGACAAACAGGTCATCCATGTACTGTAGCTACAATGTCACATGCCGTGCCCAATATTCAGTGTGTTCTCCCTGGAGTACCTGCTCCTCCCACCAGCCCATACGCAAATTAGCATAGCTGGGGGTGAAGCAAGTACCCATAACTGTCTATGTCATCTTCTAGAACACCTCATTGTTAAACAGAAATAAGTTTTATGTTAAGCACCACTTAACCATACCTAACAACAGCTGTGTTTATTTGAGTAACCAATAGAGAGTGGACACTTGTAACCACGTAACACATAGATTTTATGGATCACCCTCATAAACGCTATGTTACTTTTGCGGATTATATCGTTTTTCCGCCCCACATATGCGTTATGGCATTATCATTGGGTGGACCATGTGAAACAAAGACTAAGAGCAGAATACTATTGGATCAAAAAACTCAAATCTACACATCAGATTGGGATGAATGATAGGATAGAACATTCATGTTTCCTGTAAATATAATATCAATGCTATTAATGATACATTCGGAGTCCCACCTAGATTAATGAATTATAAGATTGCTGATCTTGTGTAAAGTCTTTTTTTCCAAATCACCTGAGAATGCACATTTAAAACCTTATGTTTTTTTTGCCTTTACGATCGTTTTTCAAGGTATCTTCACCTTTTCTGTTACATACATGGTTCACACTCCGTTTGGTGTTTTTCATCCACACAACTTTATTGTTCCGAGCGGTTTAGTTTTCTTGAAGCACATACACCCATATCACATGGTGTTGACCTCACGCTCCCATCGGCCAGTTGACTCCGATCACATGACATATTTTGACCTATCACGTCTACCGTGAGTTGGACTTCCTGAATCTCTATCGAGACACGCGGTTGTCCGGTCCCATGTAAGTTTTCCTGAAGCGATTGGAGCTAAATCCGTTGTATATCGTGCATGTTTCACTGTTTTGCTGGCCCGTTTTAACTCGACACAGTACTTCGCGTGTTTTATGTTTTATCTACCTGTTTACTTTCGATGCTCACAGAGTTCGTTTAACTTCACCATTCAGCTACCTCAATTCACATCCGTTACGTAGTTTCACGTTCACCCTGTGAGGCGCCCTTCTGCCAGGCACACTTTGTAAATTTTTTCGACACTTTCGGGTTCTTTTGAATCTCTGGTATGCATGCTCTTTTTTATCATACCTATGATTATTGATTGATATATTTGTTTTATTAATTGTGGAGTATCTGATTTGGTCCTTTTTAACCTTGTTACAGACCCCTGATGAAGGGTCCTCGTTTGTTGACCTAAAATGCATTGGGTGTATAAGAATATACTAACTACATGAAGACTGCAGCATAAGACTTATTATGCATGCCATTTGTCTATGGATTAAAGATTGAATTTAAAGAATAATTCAAGAAGATTCAAACTTGAAGAAAATAAATTGAATTTTTGTGAAGAAACCGGTGTGTTTCAATGTATATTGTGCGCACATTTTGGTGGGTAGACGACTCTCCCCACACCACATCCTATTATCATTGGGTCTACCATATTTGTGCTATATGCCAGCCTCAAGCCTGAGGCAATATACCTTGGCATCAATTTGCCTAAACAGAATAGTCCAATACGTCCTGAGTGAATATCACCAATTTAACAGCCATGAGTCTGTAAAATAGATCCCAACAACATGTACCCACAGTTTATGTAAGACGATACTAACTATGGATAAATTGAAGACATCATAGATAGTTGTCCTCGTTGTTTGTAAAAGACATTGTTGAGTACTAAACTATAAGGCTGACAGAGATATAGCTCAATTTCTTCGTCCCCTACGAGACAATAACTACAACAGAATATTGACTAACATATGAGTAAACTTCTCTTGCATTTAAAGACAATAAATAATATGTTGTCGTCTGTTAGACATATTATTAGTCTTTGGAATATCACTATATAAGGTTATAATTAAGATCAGTTCATCGATAAGCCGGTATTACCAAAATCCAAGTCCTGTCCCTAGCTCTACTCACTGAAAACACCGATATCGATGTTGTCAATAAAACCATTCTCGAGATATAAGAGCCAAACTAAGCAGTATTGGAAAAACCTTCTGTATCTTAAGGGTAATTCAAGTATTTGAACAGAGGAACGATTTTATTCCAAAAAGTGATATAATTTCATAATTTTTGATTTTTGGAATTAAACGGTTTAAAATTATCTCTTGATTGGGTTTTCCATCACTAGATACGTATTTAACTAACTTGTTGGCTTCAACATACTTTAGAACGAAGTGTAAATGCGAAACATAATTAGTCACTGGAGTCCTCTTTCTACTTCCCAACCTGAAAAAACGCGTTTCAAAAACACTCCGGAAACTAATCCCCGTAATCGGGAGCAGAGCCAGCACCTAAGAGACGGAGCAGTTCTAATGTGCGGGTGAGATTCTCGGTTGCTAACTCTGGACTAAGATACTTCAGGAACAATATGGTAAAGTTAAATCTCACTTTATACTTCTCTTATGTTTTAGCTCAGGACCAGAAAATCCTGCGCTCCTGTGAAAACGTGGTTATATTCCATTTCAGGTAATTTAACATTTATTCAGGGTACCTTGATCCTCTTACATCTCATAGATAAAGCTAAACATCAGTAGTCACCACGGTATTTCCTTAGTGACTCCGTCAAATAATTTAACCCTGTTTCAAAACGGTTACAAGAGATCTATTTATATCCATATGATATATGGTTAAACATTAGTAGCCAACACTGCGTTTCCTTAGCGATTAAAATAGCTTATTTAAACTTGTTTTAAGCAAACAATTGATTATTAATGAGTGAGATAAAGTTTGATAATACAGTACTTCTCTCATTCCCCCAATTGACAGTCAAAACCAATGAGTCATTTCTAAATTTCACCTCCTTCCCAGCACAACATGATTGTTTTTCCCTAGCACGATCTTCCAGAATCCACATTAATGCAATAATGAGGCATTTTTACCATGTACCTCTAATTGAGTATATTTGATGAGTGCTAAATGAGCATATTTGATGAGTGCTACACTGTACCCCCACACTTCTTTATGTTTCTTTTCATTACAGGTACAACATACCTATTTGAAAACAGAGTGATAAATAAATCACTATATATCACACAAATTGTGTGAACAAGATATATTTTTTAATTCTGTGTGTTTGTCCTGACGAATGTCCCTCAGACCCGGCTGGGCAAGATGGGACAGAAACATGCAGACCTTTTCTAAAGTGATATAAAGAGATCCATTAACTCGATTCTCCATTATACCCCTTGCTTTTTAACTACTAAAATTCACACCTGACAATTAAAAGTCTAAATCAGGTGAGAATTGGTTTAAAGTCAAAATATTCTTCCACTTTCTTGGGGGTCCCCCCTTTTTATCTCTGGACACTACCACGCTACATCAGAGATTGCCTCAGGCTTGACGCTGGCATATAGACAAATATGGTACACCCAATGATAATGCCATACCGCATATGTGGGGCGGAAAAACGATATAAACCGCAAAAGTACCATAGCATTTATGAGGGTGATCCATAAAATCTATTTGTAACGTGCTTACAAGTGTTCATTCTCTATTGATCATATATATTACAAGGGGGAATTGAATGGACAATCAAATCCCTCCTCCCCACTTTGATTGATATTATTTTTATTTGAGTAACCTAAGTGGTCTAGCTCTCAAATATACTTAATGGCTCTTATACCTTCCTCATGATGTTTGCTTGTATGTAGTGAGGTTACATCCAAAGACATCAATATAAAATCCTCCTCCCACGATATATCAAATATCCACTTTAGAAAATCACTGGTATCCTAGGCAAAGGAGGGTACTTTTTTAAAATGTTCCTGCCATAAATGATTTACATATCTAGAAATGTTTTTTTAAATGACAATCAATAGCTGAAATCATCATCTGACCAGGTGGTTTGTTAACATATTTATGAACTTTTGGGTATAGATAAAACTTGGCACCCTAAGATAATCTGTACACATGAACATGTACTCTTCCTGGCAAAACAGTCCAATATTCTGCCATTCTACCACTTCACTGTGACTGTTGATCTTTGCTTCACTCATCCAAATCAAAGGAAGTTACAGTCATCTTACAGGATCTTCAAAATTCTCTTCCTCATTAGATAGGAAAAGCTCTTTAGTATAGACCAATATTCAGGTAGTCAAGGTGTATGTCAATTACTAAGAGGACATGAGGAGGACAGGTTTAGCTCAGATGGCCTGGAACCCTTTCTCTTGGGTGAAAATGCATCTATTGTCTCTCATCTCAAAATACCTCCTTTATTGGACAATTTACTGGTGGAGCAGACAAACTTAGTTCCAACAATACTCAGCTTTCTCACTTTTGCACATAAACATGGCACCCAGAAGCATAGTTAGTGGATGCTCTAACTATCCCTATGACTCAAGAGGTACTTGACACATTATCCCATTACCCTAATTCCAAGGATTTTGGAGGAATTTCAAGGAGACAGCAGCTGTGATTCTGAAGGCTTCATTTTGGTTATGCTGGCCTTGAATATTTTTCCTGCCTCAACTGTTGGTGGAACTGCTTAGCTACTTTCCAGTTTGACCCTTCCCTCACCAATTGTCTAAACTCTATCAGCAGAATGTTCACCGTGTTTAATTCATGGTAGCTGCTGTCACATAGGCAGGCAGCCTTTTGAAAATATTCTATCTGCAGACATGTACAATTCAAGTTCCTCTTGTTTCCTGGGATTTCACACTGTCTTTTTGGACTTCCAATGATCTCCCTTTGAACCCTTTTGAGTGTGCTTCTCTTACTTGGTAGTTAACTGAGGTGCCATTTTAAGTGAGGTCATGTCTATCTACAGATTGGGTGATCTAGATTGCTTAGTTATATCATCTTTCTGCCTCTAGTATGTTCCACAACAGCTATTGCATTGTGATCCTGGATTGAATCCTAAAATCTGCCTTACTTCCATACTTCACATGCGATTGTGCTTTCATTTTTTGATTCTATATCTGTAGAACGATCCCCTTTGTCCCTGGATATTTGTAAGTCTTCACTCAACTATTTAGAAACAACTAAGACTTTTATGGCTACCCATGGCCCATATTTACTAAGCCTTTGCATCACTCTTGCATCGCACAAGGAGATGTAGGGCAACACAAAGGGTTATTTAGGATTTTCAAAGCCACACATGGCTTGATTTTATGAAGACTTGAGGTGCTTTGTAAAGAAATGTAACATAACACGGTGACTGGTGCTGCCTTGAATTACATTTCTTAGGAGTAGGAGTTCCATGAGTGGCATATGGGCATTCCAGTGCATTCACACCTATGTTGTACCTGTGGAATTTTTTTCTCTAACTATACTATTCATTTCAAGAATGTATCAATCTGGCTCAGACTAGATATTGTCACGACTATTTACAAAAGTGCCAGGGACAACTGAAGTAACTTACTCATTCTTGGAGTCTCACTGACATTTGGGGGTTTACTCCAATTTGCCACCATTAGGCCCTCCACACTTCTCTTCAGCTGTTGAATAGCTAGGTAAGGGAAAATGAACAGAAACCAACCTGGACTCGTAGATCCCTGTCTACGAGTCCAGGTTGTCGTGTGGAGTGGTGTGGCTCACTGGTTAGAGGCGGCAGACCCGGGAGCAGAAGTCGGCCCGGGACCAGGGTTCAATTCCCGACGCGGCAGGGTTGTGGACCAGGGTCAGCGAACTCGACAATTCTCGCCTCGGTGCCTACTCTAACCTGGGGTCCCACTCGGCAACTCTGGGCATTAGCTTGCCTAATCTCCACAACGGCCCCATCAATGCCGGGGATGCCTGGCTCCACCTTGGGGATTCCCAGTAGGGACCATCCCACAGGGAAAGCCAGGACGGGTACCCCAGCGGTATACAGCGCCGGGACGCCCCTTCGCTGGGGCAGCTGTGCGCTTTACAAGTATACGACATTTAACATTCATTTAACATGTTGTTCTTGTCACTACCATCTTGGGCCAGCTAGGGCACTGTCAAAGGCACCAAAAGGCAAGCCAGGTTTCACTACTGCGATTTCAGCTACTCCTAGCTGATGCCCATTGCAGGTATTATTTACATTTGTGTTGATCATTTCTAATACTGCTCCCAGTACATTACTTCAAATATAGCATCTTACTTCTGGGAGCTTGGAAATGAAGTCGTACGCATTGGCTTCTATTGCAGCCTGCTGAATTTCAGCATCAGTTACATCTTCTCTGCCATATCGAATGTTCTCTGCAATTGTTGTACCAAAGAGGACGGGTTCTTGACTCACAACTCCAATCTTCTCTCTCAGCCATTTCACATTGAGGCTTCGAAGATCATGTCCATCCAGAGTAATCTGCAAAATAACAACATTAACCACCAAATTTTTATTTATATATATTCAACTAGCATTACATATATAAACAAAGGATAACAGCTGTAACAGAATGAAAGTGTTAGCCTTATTTAAAATTCGTAATTTAAGACATTGGTATAAATTGATTGCCAGTTTATGAATTACCATTTTTGAGTATCAGTTACCACTTGTTAACACCAGTTTGTATAATTGTGGAGCCCAGCATGATAAATGTGTGAAAACGAAAACAATTGAGTACTTTTGGTTTTTTAACGATACGTGAAAGAAGTTTAAAATAAACAGTTCATTTAAATCGTCTTGCCAAACAGTTCACCTCCCTCTTGACAGATTAATTTACTCTAAGAGTAAACTTAATTTTGCTCTAAAATATTATTTGCTCATTTTTTATTTTTAATGAGCTTTTATTTGTACAACTTGAGATTTACTGCCTGCCTATGTTACAACTCCCTGGCAGTTTCTGTTAAATTAAGAAACAGGTGCATCCTGATGAGGCGGCAGGCATGGTGGGAGCCGCAGCACCTAAACAAACAACAATTGTGTGCACCAGTGCATTTTGACTGTCTAGTTTTTCTTCTTTTTGTGGAGAATAAGTCACTCGGCTGACGCTGCAGTCCATACAGCAGAGGCTGCGGGAACAGCTTGCTCCTTGCCTATTGCCTATTAAATAAGCAATGCTTTGTACTCTTGGGTTCCACGAAGCTAGACAAAAATTGCCAATCAGTGATAGCTGTCCTATCAGACCTTATTTCCAAATATGTGTGCCCAGAAATAGCAACACATAAGACTGATCTTACAATCACACAGGATCATTGTGCACCAGCAGCTCAGTTTCCCAATGCCAAGTACCCACAAACAATCATTGTACACTTTGGTGACCTTAGTATTAAGGAAAAAATCTTGGCATGTGCTAATCGAGACAAGGCATGCCAGACCCCTTACATTTTATGTTTGAATTATTCTCTGGTATGTCTGTCTTTGCAGCCCGGTGCAGGGAGGAATTCAGAGGCATGATGAACAGCTTTCGGCAGCTTGGTGTCCCAGTGGGTATCATCCAACAATCCAAGCTGAAAGACTTGTACAAGGGGAGGGCTCACATATGTCAGTCGGTTGAAGTAGCTTGGGAGATTCTTCAGTCCCTGTCACACCACGTGGGAGGGAATAATGGAAAATATGTCCCGACATGTTACTTTTTCAGAATAACTGGTAGTATATGGAGTCTGCTAGTGTTTTGCTTTGGCTTGGTTTTCTTTTTCCTGTAAAGGTTTAGATGGCTACTGGTTCCTGAGAGAGTTCTGCCATGAGGTAATTTTTACTATGGCTGCCAGCCACCCACTCAACTGCCTTGGGCGCCATGGCACACTGCCCCAAGTTATGGCTGGGGAAGGGTCGGCTGGGCTTAGTGAGAGTTGAGGGGGGCACCCAGGGAACCCTGGACTGGGGTTCTGGAGGCAAGGGGGTCCAAGGAAGGTGGGTTGAGGGGTTGAGGGGTCACAGGAGGGGTTAACAAGATGGGGTTGGGGGTCACTGGGAGGGAATAGGAAAATAATGTAGCAGTAGTAAAGAAGTGCAAGAATTTGGTTGGGACTGTATACCGTACATTTTAGAGATGGCACTTAGGCCTCTAAAGATAGTATTGTCCAATGTAAATGGTTTTAACAACAGAGTGAAGTGTCGATCTAAGTTGGCTTGGTTCAAAGCATTGCAAGCAAATGTAATTTTTCTGTAAGACACATTACAAGGAAGGGTCTCCAATTTATTCAGCACAAGTTGTATGCTTCTTATCATGCAGCCATTAGGGGGTTGCTTTACTGGTAGCTAAGAATCTACAGTGTGAAATTACGATGGTGCACAAAGATGATAGTGCCAGGTGGCTTTGGGCATAGATGCGAATTTCAGAACAGTTAATCAACATGGTAAGCTATTGAGGACTCTCCTGCAACTTTGCAGTCTCTCTATGATTTTGCAACAGCACATTCTTGATTCTTTCTGATAAGCGGAGACTTTAACCTTCTGATAGATTCAGCTTTTGACTCCTCTCCGACCCATAAAACGCTGACAAAGCCTATGTCGAAAAAACTGCTACAGGATTTAATCCGTGATTTTGCTCTGGTCGATTGCTGAAGAGACGAATATCCATGCGAGAGGAAGTAAACATGTCACTCGGGGCGGTACCACTCTTCCTCTCGGATTGATGTGTTTCTTCTATCCCATACACTTCTAGAAACTGAA
The DNA here is from genome assembly GCF_964263255.1 of Lissotriton vulgaris. NCBI lineage: Eukaryota > Metazoa > Chordata > Amphibia > Caudata > Salamandridae > Lissotriton > Lissotriton vulgaris. The sequence goes on from NC_141698.1 coordinate 910,015,911, forward strand.
TCAGAAATAAGTGAGAACCCTTTTTGGATCACGCAGTCATTTTGGTCAAGTTTAAGATTAAAACTCAAGCAAAAACTGGGAGCAGATGGGTATTTGATAATTCCGTATTAACTGATGAGCAGTGGATTATTTATATGTACCCTGCATTAGAGGAGTTCTTAAAGCAAAATATCAACACAGCAACATAATTCTGAGTGTGGGCTGCTTGTAAGGCTTTTTTTGAGGGGAAGTAATTGTTTACAGGGCCTATAAGGGGAAGAAGGAGAAGGATGAAAGGGTACAGCTAGGAAAATAACTTAGTAGAGCAATAACAAAGTATCTATCCTCACCTACTCAAGAAAATAAAAATAAGCTCTCTAGTGCGAAAGATAACTTGCATTACTTCTTTACATTAAAGGAAATATTGAACTGGAATTCTGTTCTATGATAGAAATGTGAAGAGAGCGACCACATAGGGAAATATTTAGCTTGGGCAACGAAGCGTAGGGCTAAAATCCAACTGTGTTAAAAAAAAAACTGACCTGGCCACATCTAGAATTACTTCACATCCTCAAGAAATTGCAGAGATTTTCCTTAAGCTATACTCCGAGTCACAGAATACCACCTCAGAGGAAGCTACAAGCTAGCTAGGAGGGTTAAATATTCCTACACTATCTACGGAACGGAGAGAGACTTTGATTTCGGCTATCTCACTTGCAGAAGTCGCTCAGGCGGTTATATCATCCCATCGGCTAAGGCAAGTGGGCCAGATGGAATTCCCATCGAGGTTTATAAAGTTATTTCTTCCCAATTGAACACATTTTTTGTGTTTCTATTTAATGGGATCCTCCAAGAGGGCATTGTTCTCCATATGTTCACTCAAGTGGCTGTGATCAGTTTTGTTAAAAAAGGGAAATCTTGGGTGCGTGGTCTGGCCACGAGGGAAAATGGCTGCCTGAACCAAGAGCTCCGCTGTGAGACGGGCTCTGGACAGAGGCGGTGGCCTTCCCAGCGTGGCTGGGGACCCAACATCGATGTCCCCAGCGACACCAAGAGCCCTAGGTATGGTTTGCACAGGATTTGCTGAAAATGAGGACCACACTAGTAAGAAAGCGGCCTGAGGCAACTGAAAGGATGCCGGGCCTCAAGGCACCCCTGCAGCCTCAGCCCTCCCTTAGACTAGAGGCCTCGCCTTCCGCATCTGTGGAAGTTACCCACTACCCTGGTGAGATGGCAGAACAGGGAGGGGAAGCAATTGTGCCCACCTCGATATCGGCAGCCCCAAGGAAACTAAGAACCTGCTGTGATGCCCAAAGAGTGTTGAAAGAGATGGGACTGGAGGTGTGCCTGGAGCCTCGGCCACTACAGGACCCAGAGAAGCCACCTCTCATGCCAACTGAATAACAACGCAACCCTGGTGTGGCGGAAACAGAAATTGTGACTCCTCCATGGTGTCAGGGGCCCAGGGAACAACGGCCAGAGATGTGAGCAGGGACATTGAGCCACAAGTGTTGCAGCGCATCACCCAGCAAGTAAGTGAGAGAAGACGGGCTTCCTGAAAGGCAAGCAACGAGTGGAAGGTGCCGGGCCTCGAGGTGCGTCTGAAAGCCTCGGCCTGCCCGGTCCTGCCTCCCACATCTTCTGAAAGCATTTGCCGCCCTGGAGTAGCGGTGGCACCCGATGGGAATGCAGTAATTTATTTATTTTAGAAGTTTGTAGAGCGCGCAGCTATCCCTAACGGGGGTGTCTCGGCGCAATATCAGACGGCAGAAGTGGGAACCAGGAGGGGTCTAGGTGCTGGAAAACAGCCAGGTCTTAAGGGTATCTCAGAAAACGGCTTCAGACTCAGCAGTATGAGGGAGAGTGGCAGGCTGTTCCAAAGTTTGGCAGTGATCACTGAAAAGGCTCTACCACCCATTCTAGACCGACGAAAGATGGGGCCGTCAAGAGGCGAAGGTAGTTAGATCTAAGGGTATGACTGTTTTGAGAGTGCTTGACCCTGCCCTTAAAATGGCCCAAGCAAATGGTCACCCCACCGCCCGGGCCTCCTGATAGTAGTGAGAGAGGGCACAGGCCTCCAGACCCACATGCTCCCCCCAGTCCCAAGGCAGACACAAGTTGCAATGGCAAGTAGCGGCTTGGTACCCCAGGGCATGGATGAAGACCAGATCAGCAGCTAAGACAAGCCAGCAACTGAGGCCCCCAAACGTCCAGTCACCCGGCCCACAGGGTTCATCAGTCACCACCGCCCAGCACAGTAACAAAGAGAGGGGAGTTCTTGAGTTGCTAAGTACAAAGGCATATATCAGCCTGGTTCTGCAGGGCATGAACAAGGAGCAGGTCAGCATTCAAGGCTGCAAAGGTCATCCAGACTCTCAGCCATTCAAAGCATTCAAGGCGCCCCAGGCACAAGAGGTGAACACTTTTTGGTGGTCCTCACTCATCCAGGTGCCCATATCTGCGTGGGATCAGTCTATGCCCCAAAGGGAATGAAAAAATTGTTCCTTCTCCAACTGAACTGCTTACTAGTGGAAATAGGTGCCTCGCAGTACTTTATAGGTGGGGACTGGTATCTTGTGAGAGACCCAGTCCTGGAGAGAACAGGCCTCCCGACAGGGCAACACCACGGACAGGGCCATGATGGACGAAAGAATGGCAGATAACAGACTTGTGAATCACTGGCACCTTTGTCCCCCAGCCAATGCAGAATATACTTTTACCTCCCCCACCCATGGCATGCTCTCCCACCTAAACTACTTCCTAGTCTCCCAGAGAGCGGTGCAGCTTGTCCAGGAATCCCACATCCTAGAGGCAACACTCTCTGACCACTCTCCAATCCTCATCCCTGGAAATAGGACTGGCCAAGGCAGGCTGCAAGCCCTGGGGCATGAACATTTAGTGCCACCGGACCCCTAAGGTTAAAACCCAAATGCGAGCACACCTTCAGGGCTACCTCTCCACCAATCAAGGGCTTGTGGACTCGGGAAATATCCACTGGGCCTCCGCAAACTCTAGCCCACACGTTGTGGTCCATCAAACGCCTTTAAAACGACGCACTGCAATTATCACTCGACGCGGAGAAGGTGTTTGATTGCATCAAATGGAAATACCCTTTTAAAGTACTGGAATGATTCGGACTGGGGGACCAGTTCATAGACAAATTGTGACTGCTATACGATAACCCCACTGCACAGGAAACTGTGGGGGCTTTGCATTGGATCCATTCCCGACCCACAGGGGAACATGTCAAAGTTTCCCCTATCCCCACTCCTCGTCTTCTTTGCTAGGAGCCCCTAGCAGCCACAAAACATCAAACGGCCAACGTCTCCCAATGTAATCTTTATAACATGTAGACTATGAAGAACCATTTAAAGATGGCCGTCGCTGAGAGAAAAACAGTAACCTGGTGTAATTGTAATGTAGAGAGGTTAAGACACGGGCTTCGAGTATCTGATCTTTCGGAACAACAAAAGTAAGACACAAAAGGATACATAGAGAAAATAGAGCAGTCTCGTGGCTAACCGGATAAGGTTGATTTTCTAATGAATATCGGTATATATTCTAAAGCGAAAATCCGAGAAGGCATAATACGGATGAAACATCCAAATTTTATCGCACAAAAACAAACAATGCAGATAAAATTAAAATGATGATGATTTTAAACTTAGAATGCAAGAGGGTAGAACATAAAGCGCACAGTACAAGTAAAACACAGTGCTTTTCATAATTTGACTACATTACAAGATGTCCGCACTGATAACATAGACATTATAGAGTGTCGTACAAAGCATTATTAATAAGCCGTTCTAATTAGGCAATTAGCAACTCATTAGAACGCGGATAAAAGGAACTAGGGAACAAGCTAACATTTAGATCCAGTCTGGAGGGCGAGGAAGACGGACGTTCACTCTCGGCATCCCTTATCCTCAGGTGAGTGACTCTACTGCAGGAATACTAGGGGTAGTTTCACCTTAAAAAGTAATAAGTATATTAGAATCATTAACTAAGTTATTGTTCTAATTTTTAGACATTGTGGTACAGAGTAATAACATGCCGGGACACACACCATAATAGAAAATAGTGAGAGGAATGACAAGATTAAGGTTTTATCTAAGGTAAGATATGGCCAAAATGCGGTGCATAGTAGAAATAGTAACTTAATATAAACTATAACTGCTCGCTTTAAAACTTCTTATAAAAAATGTTGTTTTTAGTTCATCAAATTGAATAAAGATGAACAAGAGAAACTAGCAGTCAACGGAAATAGCCTTGAACTAAGATATTAAAAAAAATCAAAAGGTAAGGGATGAAATGAGAGTATGTAAATTGAAAAAACATAAGAGCTCATCACCATAATATATTTACTCAATAAATCTCCATTCAGTATATCTGATTGATGATGAAAGCAAGAAATCCATAATCAAATGAGATTGCTTTGTAAAGACAAACTCATCATTAAGGTACATTTTACAAGAAGCAACACACTAACCTAATATTCCCTTGAATAAACAAAAATGCCCTTCTAAAGAGGTTTATTTATTAAGTGGAAACCCTGGATATAAAATCAGGTATCTTTTACGGGTATCTAAATTATTTTTGAGTGGACTATATTTGACTAATGTTATTAAAAGAGATAATAATAACAGGAATTTTCAAGAAAAATTCAAAATTAAATATTTTTCCTCATTGCAGTACTCACCTGTACCTTTCTAATTGATTGTACTGAAGAATATATTTGCCCACTATTGAAGCCAATTGAGAAGGGCTCATATAGTACTAGCCCAGGTATGTGATGTTATTTATTGATACACAATAGACATATTTGTAATGACTGGACATTTTTCAGGTAAAAGTAAATAGATTATCAAACGCTAAAATTATATATCTAAAAAACACTTTCAAGGACTTATCTTCAGGTTATCAAATACATTGATGTTAAATGTAACAAAAACAGTGTTTTGTTAATATAATTGGATTTAACCATACAGATGCTTGAAGTTAAAAGAAATGACATCAATGAGTTGAAACGTTACTATTTCTATGAAGAAATGCATGATTGATAATTTGATAAGTATACCACATGAATTTATGACCAGTGAAATGGAGGAATGCCTTTTATAAGTACAAGACCACAGTGATATATATAAGTATAACAAGAATGTATTCAAAGCAATTAGGACAAACTTTTAAATGCATGGGCGGAAATATGAAATTTTTAACCATCAAATGTGAATAGTTGTATATAGTGTATCAATCAGAACAATTGCCCAGGTTGGTACATAGAAGAACAGTTGAGAAAACAATGGAATGTGTCTTTAGGTTGGTTGGTAACACAGTGTTTATATATTTTACCTAGATTATTTTTAACTTGAAATTATTGTCCTGAAGAAGGTGACGAACCTTTATAACACCGAAACGCTGTGCCAACAGTTTATTTTCTTCTTTTTATTATGTTTAATATATGTTTTAAATAAAAATGTATGATCTATTGTTTTTTCATGGGTTGTGTTAAAATATTATGAATTGTATAAAATAATTTGCTGAAAACTAAAATAGAAAAATAGAACATTCCTTTGAGTTTGTATTGTTTTCAACTATGGGGCATACTGCATAAATAAATATGGAAATTTGGCAACCTGGTAAGATTAGACCTTGTAAAAGTTTAATCTTAAAATTTGTGTTGATCCAGTTCTGGCTGGATATACAATTGGGTTTGAAGATATTGATCTTTTCCCTCTTTAATAAAAGAAAAAAGGAAGTTTGTTTTTCTGTTTAAATGCTCATACCCATCCTTTTTCCAAAATAAGGGTACCTCCTATATTACCTTTTATACAGAATCTAAACTCTACCTGTATGCAGACGACATCCTACCGTCCCTCACAGACCTACCCCACTCCCTGCAATCCCTGCTCCATATTATAGAGGATGTCTCCTCCTTTTCCAGCTACAAAATAAACTGGGATAAAAGTGAAGCACAGCCCATTTCAGACGGTACCACGAAAGCAGCCATACACCGGTTCCCCTTTCACTGGTAACCCTTGTGTCACAAATACCTGGGTGTTTTGGTGAACAAGAGGAAAGAGGGGATGGACTTTGAAAAATGGAAGGCGCTAGGGCACTTCTTGTGAGGTAGAGAACAAGCTGTGCGAATGGTCACAATCCTGGGCTTCGTATATACCCTTGGCATGTTACCACCCAGGTCCCTATAGGATAAAAATCCTTTGTATGGGGTTTCGCAAGACCCCGTCTGGCCATGCTGAAAGTGAAAGCACGCTGCTCTACCAGAAGACTGAGCCTCTCATCTGTGGAACACTTCACCCTCTCACTGCAGCTATCCCAAATTGTATACACGCTAACAGGAACACTTGACGTGCCACAATGCATACAAATAGAAAGGCACCTGCTGTCTACAGATGCAGGCTTCTTCACCCTATATGGGACAGGGGCAAGCCATCACGACCCCACCAATCTGATACTATCAGCCATGCACAAGACCTGGTAATGGGCGCACTGAAAGTTGAGCTTGAACCCACACATCTATGAGAAAGTCCCACTGTGAGAAATCACAGGCATAAGCATTGATGGGCAAACACTGTCCTGGTCCTTGTGGAAGGTTTCAGGCATCCACACCCTGGACTAGCTCCTCCACAACAGTAATCTTAAAACATTTGTGCACTCTAGGGAGGAGTTTGGCCTCTCTGCTCAGCAATCCTGGAGGTACATGCAACTTCGACACTGCCTGAAGAAAAGTTTGAGACCATGTCCTTGGTCGCTGCAGGACTTGCCAGTGGTACTGTATCTACACTTGTGAGGGAAACAAAAAGGGGTTACGTCTGGCCTGTACAGAGTACTCACATTCCATCCATTCTCGCAGTCCCTGTGGTGAGACCTCAGCACCAGATGGCACCTATCAGTCTTCTATGAGAACGATGAATGGGTAGAGATCCTGGACGACCTGGACAGGTGCACCCGCCAGGCACGACTGAAATTCTATCTAGTCAAAACACTCCACGACTAGCACTGGTCATGACAAAACAGCACAGGGCAGGGCTGCGATAGCACCAGCTGCAAGATGACCCACATTATATGCGAATGTCCAACAATGCAACCCTTCTGGGCCTATGTGGGCCATGTCTTACGCACCACAATGCCCCTATACCTCCCACTTACACCCGCCACTATTTTTCTTCATTATCTGTGGTATTCCCCAGAGCTTTCAAGGCCACAACTCCACCTCCTCCACACAGCACTAGCCATAGCCAAAATATGCATACTGCGACAGTGGAGATCACCGACCCCACAGTCGCAAGAGTCATGGTTGGTAGCCATGATGCACATGGCCTCCCAGGAACAAGTCATTTATAACCTGCAGGACCAGTCTGACCTGTTCCTTCAGATATGGGCACCTTTCCTGCGTACAGAGAGCGCACTGATGAGAGCCCTACAGCAGACAACCCGACCCCCACAGCGGCAACCACATCAGCTAACACCTCTAAACCAAACCAAAATAAGAGCAGCGACCCCACGCTTAAGAGGTAATCCTCCCTCCCCATCAGTGCTCATACAGCCTTACATGCACCTCAATCCCCCCTCCCTCTCTCTCATGTGGACACACCAAGTCTGCTCTACATCACCCATCATGCATCCTCCGCACCCTCAGCCACCTTTTGCTCCCAACTGGGTATCCGGAGATCTTTCCTATCCCCTTGCAGGCTCTGGTCTCCTCCTGCACTGCTCCCAATTCACCTACCTCCTCCCCCAGCCTCTCCCCATACCCCTCCTCCTCTGGCACCGCAGCAATTCAGCAATGCAGCAACATGTACCCACTCCGACCACTGTACGTATAGATGCAGAGAAGAGAACCCACATAGGAGGTGCATAGTACCCCTTCTCCAGAGCCCTGGCCCACCTCCCCACCAGCCGGAATAGCAGCATCCAGGAACAGGGGGAGCATGCCCACAGAGTCACAGGACGATGTGCCTGATTTATAGACAGCACCCAGCACATGCACGGAATCCAGCCCTTTGAACAAACCACCACCCGTAGGGCTCCACAGATCAGGCCAACACTAGATCTGTCATCAGTGGCATGCCTATCAGTCCACGGGTTCCCTCATACCCCCCTCTTTCTCCCCCTTCCACACATACCAATTAATGTTTTTCTCAGTCCCTAAGAGGCACGTGTCATGCAAGTTTATCATTAGGCTGTTTATCCAGCTTTTGAAAGTGCGTGGCAGATGCTATTGCTTTCAAGATGTAATATTTTGCAAAATGTTAAAGAAGAATTACAAACAAAAAAAAGAGAATTTGAAGAAGAGGTAAATTCCCATTTGCACATTAGCTTACTAAACAACGATTATAAGATCTTCTAAAAAATTATAGAAAACTAGATTTCACAAGTGGTTTCCTCAATTATCCATTAAGATCAAAATGGCTTAGTTGAAGATAGGGTCTTGGCTTCTAATACTCACCCCCTGATCCAAGCTATTGACTATGTTTTTACTAATAAAATGAAAGGACCAGTAATATTGCTGGACGCGGAAAAGGTTTTCTATAGAATCCCGTGGCATGTCCTGTTTGCAGTCCTGAAAAAAATGTGTGTATCCTACCATTGTATTTATTCTTATTTTCCAACATAATGACAAAGTTCCCTCAATCTTTTGTTGATGTTATTGATTTGGAAATTAGACAATTTATATGGCAAGGGAAAAGGCTGAGATTGAGACTACAAACCTTGCAGCTAGATGTGGAAGAAGGAGGCGTTACCCTTCCTAATTTTAATTTTTACTTCCAAGCGTCAATTATTATTTGGCTGAACTATAATAATTTGGGGGATATGCAGGCTGCAAATTTCTTTTTAAACGTAATGTTGCAGGAAGCTTAGATTGGCCTCTCCCCATTATTACGAACCCCCACATTCCCAAAAAGAAAAAAAAGAAAGAGTCTCCTTCCACGTACCCAAAAGGAAGCTCTGCTCTGTCAACCTTGCACTGGCAGAGACCCGATGCATCTGCAGAACCAGATCAGGTGAGAAGAGCCTTCTCCTCCATCGCAGTGAAGCCCTGGAACGAGCTCCCAATCAATATCAGACACTCCCCCACACTGCACACCTTCAGGAAGAGCCTCAGGACCTGGCTCGTCGACTGATCCGGAACTGCACCCGCCCCCCTCCCCCCTTGCCTTGAGACCCTGCTGGGTGAGTAGCACACTTTATAAATCCCTGATTGATTGATTGATTGATTGATTGATAATGATTTATCTCCAAAGAATTTGGGAAGAACATGGAATCCCCTGGCGCTATCCACAGCTAAGTCTGTCTCTGTCAGATTGTGGACCTCTAGGGCTACAATGGTCCCACCAGGTTTGTCATCAGTGGGCTAACCTAGGGTTTCATAAAATAAAAGATCTTTATGGAAATGAGAACTTTTTATCATGGCAGGAAATAGTTGACTGAAATAGCACAACAAATATGTATCTTGCCTTTGACTATGCTCAGATCAAACAGATTAATTTGGAAATTACAGGGTTAGAAGATAGTGATGGAATGAGCCTGGGAGAGCCCATCTGGTTCTAAAGATCAAAGGGCTCGGGACCTAGTATAGAATATTTAAGTCTGTAGACAACAAGCAGATGGTTTGAGATCATCTAGAGTGAATGTAATCACCCATGGGCTGCCATTTTGACATTCAAAAGTGTCAGGGCTATAATTAAATGAGCTGTAAGGCAGTTAGAGCATATAATTTAAAGAAGATGGCGCTATTTAGTAAATGGATGATCTATTATACTCCTGCCAGACTACACAAAATCTACCCTGCGGTGGATGCTAATTTCTCTAGATGTAGACAAGCAATTGGGGATTGGCTATATAGTGGGTTTACATACAGCCTTCTAATTAATTTTTGGCTAAATGTTTTTTAGAAATTGGCAAAAAACAATGGGGCAGATTTACAATAACTGGCACATCCCTGCATATCAGCAGGGATGCGCCAGTTATTTTGCGTCAAAGCAGACCCCTCTTGCGCCACCATGGATGCACCGCATTTACAATGCGGCACACCATGGCGCAAGAATAGACAGATGCGTGACGCAACTAAAGCTGTAAAGGTGACGCAGTGCTGTAGTCGTGTCACAAGCGCGACACAACTCCAGCACTGCTTGGGGGTGCCCTATACTATCTGTGCTGCGCCACTCCTTACGCCTGCTACACGCAGGCATAAGGTTTTGACGCAGCAGCGTCGGAAAAGTGACTGAGTGAAATCTTGTAGATTTCACTCAGCCACTTTTCCGGGGCGTTCCTGCGCCGGAACGCCCACCTGCGCCAGAACGCCCACAGGAAACCTGACGCAGGTTTCATGTGGCACGGGGCTTTACAATGTGATGCATATTCCTAGATACGCCACGTTGTAAATACCCCACAGCATGGAACTGGCTTTGCGTCACCTCTGCGTCAGAAAAGTGACTCAATGGCGGCGCAAAAGTGGCATACGGGGCTTGTAAATCTGCCCCTATCAATCAATTTTCCTCCAGATGCTTCAACTGCTCTCTTTGGTAGAGCAGAAATAGCGGCAGAGCTAACTATTGTCCAGCACCAATTTATTTGTATTGCCACTCTAGTAGCTAGATCGTTATTCTTAGGCAATTGTCAATCAGAGATGGTCCTGACAATCACTCAATAGCTTATTAAAATGCAAAGAGTTTTTCATTGGGATATATGCAAAAAGGGTTGGCGCAATAAGTAAATTAAATAGAATATGTAAGAATTGGAATTGAAAGTTGTTTGACTACTGGAGTGGCGGCTGGTAAATGGTAACTCCTGAATTCTTTAGGGTTAAATGCAGCACTTTGTTACCAAAGAAGAATCACACATCAACTTTACATCTTTAAATATTCTTTTTTCTTATGGTAATATGGAATCTTATCGACGAACAAATACAGAAATGTTGTTGCTTGGGGGCAGGGAATATTTTGAAAAAAAAAAATCCTATTTGAACACTGAAATAAATGAATATGGAAATTGAAATTGCCAAGGAGTTATTGATTTTATTTTCTAGGGATATTGCATTGAGTAATGTTTCTTGTTTTATTCTTTCTATGCTACTTCATAAATAAACAAAAATTGCCTGAAAGCTAGATCTTGGTCAAGAAAGGGTGCTTTTGTGATTTGGGGACATCGATTCAGTACTTTTGGAGAGCTAGGGTTGCATATACTTTGCAAATATTGATGGTCTTGTGCAGAGATCTGATTGGCTGGCAAAATTCCAACCAGGAAGTGCTTGCAGCTATCTTGGGACATCAGCATCAGCTGAGTCCCAAAAACAGCCCAAAACATTAAGAACAGGGGGGGAGGGTAGGAATACCCTGACCCCCTAGCCCTGGTCCTTGGGCCCCCAGGGGACCCCGACAGGGCAAAAAAATATATATTTTTAAATGTTTGCAGTGAAATTGCAAAGGTTCGCAAATTCACTGCATTTTTTCTTTAAAAACAAAGCACAGTCTTACGCACTTGTGTAAATCTTAGCCCCTGGGTAGACCAGGTCTTGGGGGCTTCTTTATATATATATAAAATGGGGAGGGGTAGCACACTGACGCCTCCCATGGCCAGTCTTGGCCTCGGAACCACCACCTCCCTGGGGCAAGCTGATGCTGTTTTAAGTGGAGGGGGGCCACGTGACCCTCCTCCTGAGACTTGTAAGAGCCCAGGGGACCACCATCTCTCTGGTGCTTTATAAAATAATTGTAGTTGGGCAATATGGACCCACCTCAATTATTGCCTTAAAGGGCCTGGGGACCATTACCTCCCGAGAGCCATGAATTACATTTAAAGGGGGAAGGCAACTGTGTGGACCACTCCCTCGCCACCACCACCCTGGGACTTCGGTAACATTTTGAAAATTAGGGGGTCGTGCACCCTCCTTCCCAGGTGGCTCTTGGCTCTAGGGACCACCACCTCCCCGGGTCTATCCCTAAACACAGAAAGGAGGGGTCATTAGCCCTTAATAGCCCTGCGGACCGCTATTCCGCAGAGCTGGAATCTATGTCCTGGAGAGGCCAAGTTGTACACTCACTCACTGGCACACACAGCCATTCACAGCCACTCATAGACCCACACAGGCACTCACAGACTCACTCACAGATCTGCAGAGGCACTCCCAGACCTATTTACAGACTCACACAGCTACTCACAGGCCCAATCACAGACCCACACATGCACTCACACAACCATTCACACACCCACATAGACACTGACAGACCCACTCACAGACTGATACGCCATTTCATGAGTGATGTAATATGTGAGGTCATAGGCAGTGCATTACAGGGGCATAAGTTATAGCTAGCTCAGGTAAATATAACTTCTGAATTTCAATGGTTTTGTCCAAGTGAAACGTCCCTGTAACCTTTCTTTTTTCAGTGAACATGTATATTTGGCCTGCAGGAGTAAAGTGGAATTCATTTCCCTACCAGTAGTGTACCAGGAGGCGTGTTTGCAGAGTGGTGGAGAAGGGGGCGAGGCCTCTGGCAAGTTGCTGGGCTTTTATCCCTGAGTCCGTTTCTTTTTTTAGGGAAGGGGGCTGTATAGCCCCGCTTCCCTGGGTCAATTTTGGACTCGGGTACCCCATCCCCCGGGGCCCAGCCTTTTTTCTTTTTTTTCTATAGAGAGGGGGCCACACTCAAGTTCCAATCTGTGCAATCTGTAGTGACTGTGAGGAGTTGGTCCTCTCCTGTCCTTACCTGGTGAGAGTAGAGTCCATGGTTCTCCCTTTAAATTGCTATGAGTATTCAAATGTAAAATCCTAATCAGAGCTCTCCCTAGTGAGAGTACTAGGGCTGCGAGCTAGTTGGACCGATTCCATTTCTCTGCTGGCAACATCATACTGTGTAAATCGTTTTTTTTAAGGATTTTTAAATTGTTTCACTATTTTCTGTTGGGGGCTCTAAATTAGGTATTTTAAGGGAATTTGTTATTGAGGCACACTGACACCCCTCCACACGCTACTGCTTCTTTGCCTGCCTCGCCCAGACGTTTATTCACTCGGTGCAGGCGATGGTGGGCGCCATCTTTGGTGTGGCTGGGGCTGCGCTCTAGTCGCGCCGGCCTCCCGCCCTCCCAAGCTATTTAGCCTGGTTGTATTCTGCTCTCGCTGCCTAATCAGAGCTCTCCCTAGTGAGAGTACTAGGGCTGCGAGCTAGTTGGACCGATTCCATTTCTCTGCTGGCAACATCACGCTGTGTAAATCGTTTTTTTTAAGGACTTTTAAATTGTTTCACTATTTTCTGTTGGGGGCTCTAAATTACGTATTTTAAGGGAATTTGTTATTGAGGCACACTGACACCCCTCCACACGCTACTGCTTCTTTGCCTGCCTCGCCCAGCCGTTTATTCACTCGGTGCAGGCGACGGTGGGCGCCATCTTTGGTGTGGCTGGGGCTGCGCTCTAGTCGCGCCGGCCTCCCACCCTCCTCACACCCTATATAACTGGCACCATGACCAGATGGCGCAGCGGGCTGGCGCAGCGGGCGCGCCGGACGCGCGCCAAAGCCGCGCCTTAGCCAAGCCCGTCTACGCCCGTCCGCGACCGGACACGGCCCAGGGCCATGACCCCTGGCCCTTTAGTGTGCTATTCCCCCCAGCAATTAAGACAGTTGAACCCAGGCTACTCTCACCAACATTGTACTATCCTGCCTCTCTCTACTGCAGTGGGCCTTACCCCTTCCCCTTGTCCTGGGTGCCAATACCAACTTCCGCAGCCTTGTTTGCCAGGCTTCTTAGCCTCAGATGCCCCCAGTAATAAATGTTCTCATGAATCGGATACCACTCTTTTTCATGGCTGCAGAGCAGCGCTTATAAACACGCGCTCCCTCCCATGCCACAGTTTACAGATTAGCGAGTTCATTATTGCTCATGATCTTGATCTCCTTTTTGCCACTGAAACCTGGGGAGATGCTGGCTCAGGACCGGACTTCTGCCAGGCAACCCCCGAGGGCTACAGTGTTGCTAGGTATGATAGACATATAGGAAGAGGTGGAGGACTCGCTATTATTTATAAAAATCAGTATTGTACCACTCTTGATCCCATACAATCCACCAATTGTGTAGCAGCTACTTTTGCTATTAATATTAATTGCAAACAATCCCTCAAAGGAATGTTTGCTATATCGACCTCCTGGGCCTCGAAATCCCTTTCTTGCTACACTCTCTGATCTTAATGACCATATCATAAGCTACACGAAATACATGATACTGGGAGATTTTAACTTCCCTTTGGAAGAACAGGGCAATCATGACACCATTCAACTTGCTGCTGATCTCCTAACTTTAGGACTTCAACAACTGGTAAAGGGAACCACTCACCAGGCGGGACATACACTGGATGGTTTGTTTACCAACAACCCAGATATTTCTGTATTAGATATTCTTCCCCTCACGTGGTCAGATCACAGGGCCATTATCTTTGGCATACATACTCGGCCTGTTAACCCCTCCTCCTCCAGGCCACGAACTAGGATAGGGACCCGTGCCTGGAAAAATGCAGATATCCCTCAGATGGTAGACATTCTGACACTATCCTCCCCCATGGGAGGAGCCAACCCTGCTCTCTCAGCCTCCGATTTCCAAGACTGGATTCAGAATGCTGCTGATCAGGTGGCCCCGGAGAATCTTACGCGACCCAACAGAATATCCCCGTCGGCGGAATGGTATACTGAGGAGCTCAGGCTCCACCGACAACATTGTAGGAACCTAGAAAGGCGCTGGAGGAAATTTTACTGCCCCATAGCCAAGCAATCCTATAAGATGCCCTGATAATATATAAAAAGGCTATCATTGCCCGTAAAACTACCTTTTTCTCGGCCCAAATAGAGAATGCCAGGAACTCTGCCAGAGAACTGTTCTCAGTGGTCACCACTCTGTCCACTCCTTCTTCGGGTCCCGGGGCTGAACCCTCACAGTCTCTCTGCAACGCTCTGTCCAGTTTTTTCATCACTAAGGTGGCAGATATCTACTCATCCTTTGCAGGGGATGTAGGGTCAAGATCCAGAGTTTGTACCGGGGAAGAACTAGTCATTGACCATGATCCCTTCTCCTCCTTTGCCCCCATTACGCAAGATCAAATCAGCAGACTCGTTTCTACTATCAAGTCTGGCTCCCCCTTGGATCCTTGTCCCCCCTCAGTGATGGCCAACCTAAGTGAGGTGATCTCTCGCCCACTTATGGACATTTGTAACACCGCATTTCAAACTGGTCACTATCCTGCCCCGTGGAAGAAGGCAGTGATTAAACCCCTTCTGAAAAAACCCTCCCTGGATCCTGAAGCCATGGCCAGTTATAGACCGATTGCGTGTCTCCCCTTTCCCGCCAAAATATGCGAAGCTCTGATGAATAAACAACTCTCAGAGTTCGTCGATACTCACCAACTTCTCGACGAAACGCAGTTTGGCTTTAGGAAAGGGCATGGAAACGAGACCGCTTTAATAAAGGCCTCTGATGAGATCAGAGCTATTATGGACCAGGGAGGTGTGGCCGTCCTGATCCTTTTGGACCTGTCTGCAGCCTTTGACACGGTCGACCATGCTATTTTGGTCGACCGTGTCACAGCCCTGGGGATCAATGGCGTGGCTAGAGATCTTATTTCATCTTTTCTGGCCAACCGTACCCAGACAGTGAAGTTGGGTAATTTCTACTCTCCTGTCTCTGCACTCCCATGTGGAGTCCCACAGGGTTCCTCGCTAAGTCCTACGCTATTTAATATCTATGTAGCGGACTTAGCGAGGGTAATAAAGGCCCATGGGTTGCGACTTACATCCTACGCAGACGACACCCAACTGGTTTTGGCGATCCATAAGGACGGCCCAGTGGTGGCAGCTAATTTCCAAAGGGCCATGCTTGCTGTCAGTACCTGGATGTCCTCCAACTGTCTGAGGCTTAACTCGGACAAACCGAGATTATGACTTTCTGTAAACTCTCCCCGGAATGGTCTTCCATCTGGTGGCCCAACCAGCTGGGCTCTCCACCTGTCCCAGTTGAAAAGGCTAGAAACCTGGGAGTTATTTTTGACAGCAAGCTGTCATTTAACCTTCACGTCAACAAGGTTGTGTCATCTGCGTTCTTTATTTTAAAGAACATTAGGAAACAGCTGCCTTACCTCCCTACGTCAGCTGGGAAGACTTTGGTTTCTACCCTAGTGTTTTCCAAAATTGATTACGGGAATGCCCTCTTTCTTAACTCTCAGAAACTCGTTATATCTAAGTTGCAGTCCATACAGAATGCGGCTGCTAGAATCCTTCTTGACATCCCTCGCCGCCAGTCTACTACTCCCGCCATTTGTCATCTGCATTGGCTGAGAGTAGAGGGCCGTATTAAATTCAAGACCCTCTGCATTGCCTATAAGGCAGTGCATGGCATTGGACCCAAGTTTCTGATTGAAGCATTTCAGCTGTACACCCCTAAAAGGCAGCTGAGATCTGCCAACACCTGCCTCCTACCGGTACCTCGCACGAGAACAGCAACCTGGGGAGACAGACGTTTCCTGGTTGCTGCGCCCAAGCTTTGGAACCTTTTGCCCTTCATGATTAAAACCGCCCCCAATTTGATGAGCTTTCGTAGGCTCCTAAAGACATGGTTGTTTAACCAGTAAGCTTGTTGCTCGGTCCTTCTGGCCTCCACATGCGCCGAGACACCTTCGGGTAATTGTATGCGCAATAAAAATATCGAAAATAAATAAATAAATAAATAAAAAAATCACTTGAAAGCTTTGCTGTTTGGCCCCACCTACTGTAGTAGTATACAAAGGTCTTCCTGCCTTTTGCCAGGGTGATGGAGAGCTTAACAATTGGCCCCCCAGCCCAATTCCTGCGAATTTTGATGACACGTTCTTGATGCTGAGAAATATGAAGACATCTCCACCAAAGAAAGAAGACACTTACTTTATATAGTTAAGAAGAAGGACCTTTGTTTGGTGGAGATTTACCTCTGTAGTCTGGATGTCTTCTCAATAGGAAGATTCATGTTATCACATATTTCTGAATAACGATGCACCAGGAATAATCACATTGCCAAAATGAATTTACAGGTCACTGGTGACATATCCTCATGCTCCATTACGCAGCTGTAATGGAAAATACGTACTGGACATTTACCCAAGAAGGCAGCACTTAATAATTTGCCAGTAGAAAGTACTCCACTTGGGTAGATATTTTGTGCAAAACTATGGACTAGGATAGAAGGGCAGATGCATTTCCTTTGTGGCTGTATCACTCACACAGCTACTGACACACCCACACAGAAATGCACGCACTCACATACAGTCACTCACATACCCACTGACAGACCCACTTAGACACTGACACACCCACTCACGCACCAACTTAGACACTCACACATCCACTCACAGAGGTACTCAGTCACTCACTTAGACACTCATACAACTACTCATATATCCATACAGCCACTTGCAGACCAACTCAGACATTCATGCAAACACTCACAGACCCACTCAGACACTCATGCACCCATTTACAGAACTACTCATACTCTCGCACATCTACTCACTGACCTTCTCAGACACTGACTCACAAATGCACTCATAGACTCACAGAACCACTTACAGTCCCACTCAAAGATTCACACACTAATTTACAGACTCTTTCAGACACTTATCACTTGCTTACACACTGACTCACAAAGTCCTGGAGGTACTCTCAAACCCACTAACTCTCACACTCACTCACATACCCACTCAGACACTTTTGCACCCAGTCAGACACCCACTCAGAAACTCATTCACCTACTCACAGACCTACTCAGCTACTTATGCACCCACTCAAAAACCCATAAAGCCACTCACTCACCTACTTACAGACACATGCAGCTACTCACACCAACAAAAACTCTCATACGCCCAGTCACAGACCCATACAGCTACTGACACACCTGCTCACTGACCTATACAACCACTCACACACACACACTATTAAAGGTTATAGGTTACAGTTAAGAAATACAATTTAAACTACCTTCAAAATTCACCAAAAAGTAAAGATTACAGGAAACATATAATTTGGAATTAACATTAAAAAACTTTTGAAATTCACTGAAAAAAACAGGTTAGGCTCAGATTTCACTCATAAAAAAACTGTGAAATTCAGCAGTTATAGTTAGGTGAGCTAACTATAACGTAGCCCCTGCACTGTACTGCGTTGCTGCGAGAGTCTGGATGAGGAGATGCTTCACCTTGACTCCTTGATTGTTGTTGTCAGCGCTGTGAAGCAGGGGCTGCCTCTTCTCTGCTTGCTTTAGCTCGCACCCTCAAAAGTTCACAGGAGTCTACGGGTACCCGACGGAGGACTGTGCAGCCAGTGCACGGCTGTCAGAGTGGGCAGAAAATCAAAAGGGCTCAGGCAGATACACAAATAATACAATCACACTGCACTTGTTTCACCATAGTAGATAAACCTTCTACCTTCCCAGCAGTAATGGGGGACATTCTAGCAGACATTAAGAAATCATCAAATTCATCAAGCTTAACAGTTCAGGAGTCCCACACTCATAGCTCCACAGAACGATTAACCGGCTGCAAACAGGTTACGACTAACCAGGGATTCCCATAATGACAGGTCCATATGCAATCATTCAAGCCGAAGATGAATAATTACAGCTAACACCAAAGCAGTTTACAAAAGTGAGAAACACTGGGCCAAAGGAGATGATGATCATAATAATGCAAAAGAATACAAAAGAGCCCGAGAGTGCAGCCAGCATCTCCAACTATTGGGATGAACCTTCATCAACAAAACAGGGAATAGAATCACCTGTCCTGAACAATGGTGCAAGAAAAGAGGACCTGACATAAGCAGAGGAGGGAAGGATTAAAGAGGAATAAGAACATTACGGACTACTTCCCCACAGGGGGAACAAAACTGGGGACAAAAAGCCAAGTTGACAGCTAAACACAAGATCAATTGCTTCCACAATTAGTCAAAAACCTGCGCCAACTTTCCACAGCAATCTCGGGGGGTCACGAATTTGAGCTGAGCAGGGCTGAGGAAGATCCGCCCAGGCCATCTTTCAAAGCATCAGATGAAAGCATGAATTCCACAGCCAGTAACAACTGCTAAGCTTCAACTAATGAAGGACAATCACATTCAGTCTCTTCAACAAAAGTAATCCCCATGACCAGGGATGACCCTGGATCTGAAAATGACTCTCTAAATCTTCACCTTCAAGTGGTCCAGGCTATCCAGGCCAAACTTCCAACTATTGACCAGCCACAAATTAAAAATCGCTCGACCCTGTTCATCCCGGAATTCAAGTCTAGAGGTTGTGGGGACATCCTCAACAAAGGGAACATTCTACGATTATTTTGATCAATCAGTAGCTTGGCAGACATAAGCTTGCATGATCTTGAAAGAATAGAGAAGTAACTGGGATAAAGTAGCCAAACACATGCATATTGGGAAAATCAATCGCTACACACCTCTGTGGCAATCTACTATTACACTCGGTCTTGATATTGAATCAACGGCAAGGAAATGGGAAAGGCTGGGTATTAAAACTGTTAACGAGTTTTTGCTAAAAGGATCAGAAACTGCTTTTATTGATTTAAAATCGAAATATGGTCTTTCTAATGGGGATTTTCTTAAGTTTGCACAGTTATTGGCTAAGCTAAGAGCTAAAGGGTCTTCACTGAGTCTTTCAAAAATTTATATAATTGAGGCAATGGCTAGACCAAATACCAGGATAGGAGCGTTTTATGACACTCTCCTGATAGAAACACAGGATGATATTGAACAGACGGAAACTAAATGGGCGGCGAGACTTAATAATCCAGATATTGATATAGTCCTGGAGAGGAGCCATAAATTATTTATGGCTAGTAACCTCAAGGCTCAACTGTTCAAAACAGTATTGGATCTCTATTTTCCCCCGGCCAAACTTTTTGTGTGGGGCATAAGAGAGAATGATCTATGCCCGCGATGTTTACAAGGACCCCCTACTCTAATCCACATGTTTAGCAACTGTTCCGAACTTAATTGTTTTTTTTTTGTTTTTAATCTTTTATTTTGGCAAGCATGTCATACAAAAAAAACATTATATTTAAAACAAATTTTTTATTGATTTCAGGGAGATATCAAGTATACAAAGTAACACACAGTATTCTTACACATAATACCGCATCAGCCTGACAAAAATACTAAATATAAGAAATATATACGAAATCAAAATAGACAAAAAGCATTCAATCTTCAAAGTTCAAAGTCCCTAACAATTCATCTTGTATCCTATAGGATTTATACAAAATTAGCCCAAATCCTTTCCATTCTTTCTACTGCCTTTCGGCTACTGTTTATTTCATGGATTAAGGTTAACCATTCTGTCCTACAAGTAGGATTCGGTGAAATCCGTGCTCTAGCTACCACCAGTCTAGCACAAGATAGTGCTATATTTAGCCAACCAGTATAGTTATTACTTCTCGTATTTAAATCAAGTAAGACCATAGGTGCAGTAAGTAGGAAGCAAATTAATTGCTTTTGAAGTAGGGTATTTTCTATTTCTTGACAGAATGAAGCCAACATTGGGCACAAATAGATCATATGAATGAAATCTGCTGCCACCAGATCGCATTTAGGGCATTTAATAAGATCGCTATTTTGTGACCATTTAGAGATTTTCTGCGGAGTTTAATAGAGTTGGCTGACCATCCTATATAGTTGAAGCTTTAAGCTCGAAGAGTGGACTATTTTATTAATATTAACCAAAGCACTAGATATGTTTTGTGGTGTCACACTTATTCCCAAATCTATAGTCCATTTTTGTGCCAATCTCGGGAAATCATCCACGTTATGTTGGTTTAAGAGTTTGTATCCAGAGCTAAATAAGGATTTCTTTTTTGTACTATACAAGAAGTCCCACATATCCGAGTTTGTGATTTTATTCAGCTTCTTTTTTCATATTAAGTAGTCCCTAACTTGCATATATTTGAGTAGCATTTCCCCTGGCAACTTGTAAAGCAATTGTAAGGTCGAAAACTGAAGAAAACCATCAGAACCATAAAGGTCTCCCAGTATCTTAATCCCATAAATGGCCCAATCTCTCCCAACTTTAACATTAAAACTGTCTGGTAACTTAATTGTTATAAAAAGTATGATTGCTTCCTTTTGGGAGAAAGTATTTTGTCATAAACTCCCCGAGTCTGATACCCTATTTGTCTTAGGTTATGACTATTCTTTAAAACTTTCAAAAATTGAAGAAAGATTATTATTCATTGGTACAGCGGTATTGAGATTAATTCTTTCCGCCCGTTGGAAGGAAGCTTCCCCACCCAGCTTTCAGATGTGGCTGGCCTGCTTTTTAGCGGTTTACAGCTACGAATCGGCTACATTTGCTACTAGAGTCTTTAAAGCAAGGCTTCGAGGGGAGGCGATTTGGTGAGCCGTCTCAAATTGGAAAGCTGGGATAATTCCAAGTGGAATTGGTTGAGGTTAACAAGACTCTACTTTGATTATAACTTTGCCACTTAGTAGCTCTTAGTCTGTCCATCCAGCTCCACAATTTTTGAATGTTTTGAAATGTATGTATAATGTATCCACTCCCGAAACTATATGTTCTGTTTTGTTATTCTCTTTTACCTGTACTTTTTTTGTTCTTCCCATGTATATACTGTTTAAAATGATCTCTGATTGTTTTAAGCTCCTACTGGTTCTTTAATAAAATAAAAAAAAAGAAAAAAAAGAAAGAATAGAGAAGTAACAAAGGCAATCTTGTCCTCAGAGGAAATAGTGAGGAGTTTTTTGGATGAAGAGCTCCAACTAAAGTCCTGGGGAATTAAAATACTCCTCTATCAAAATCCGGGTTGCCCAGATCCTCTGATTCCAAACAGACTCAAGCAAGCAACTCTAGGCACTACATCACTGGATAAGCAGCCACAAACTGTACTAAAAGGGACTCTAGTATGGACACAGCCCTGATAGAATGAAAAGATCAGAACTCAGCCTTCACACAAGAAGATTGGACCTGGTTAGCCAGAACAATACATCAACATGGAGACAGCACCTGACGCAGAACAAAAAAATATCCAGCAGTCGAGCACCAACTACGAATCTGCTCTTTGAATATAAATGGCTTAGGAAACAAAACATTGGACAGAGACCTTATGGATTTCTTCCAAGGCTTCAACCTCATCCTATTACAAGAGACTTGGTCAGAAGAATCCATTCACATACTGGGTTTCAAAAGACACCACACACCAGCAGTAAGAGGTGCCAAATTTGGGCACCTAAAGGGCAGCCTAACAACTTACTCGCCAATTAGGAACATATCAGCGACAAAAGACGTAGATATTACCACAACTCCACCAAATGTAGTCAAAGCTCTTAGAGTGAACATATGGGATAGCACCACACAACCACATATAATAGTGCTTAAAACCTACATACATTCACATGAGAAAACCAAAGGAGTCAAATTGCTGTGATCCGAAATAACCAGATTGGTCTCAGAAGAATCAACATCTAATCTATTGATGACATGAAACTTCATTATGCACTTACTAGAAGAGACGAGCTTTGGGAACAACAATTTTTGGCCTGGACTATTCCACACCAGGATCAGAGCAACAAGACGAATCAATCAGCACATGTCGGGAATTTGATAAGAGATATTGAACATCTAAGTTTTGTGGAACTAAATGGATGCTTTCACAAGATCAGCATAAGGCGGCAACTTTTCACAACGCTACTGCTGCACGTTAATTGATTACACCTTCATAACTTTGCCGCTTATCAACATGATTGCAGGCTTTCAGATAGAACACAAGATCAAAGCGACAACCTACCACAGCAAATCACCATGAGCATATCCAGGCCGGAATTAGACCAGCCTGTGGTGGATCCTGATTCCATACACTTCAAGAACTTCTGGAGGATAAAATGTAAAATCAATCAACCTGAAACACTGCAGGCTTTAGCAAAGTCACTTTGGGACAACCAGGAAATGGCAAACTCAAACGTGATAACGCGCTGGGAACTTTTCATCAAAAAATTAGGAGATATACATACTGCATGAGCTGGCTCAAAATCTAGGGAAACTCTTCAACAACAGACTCTACATTGTCCGTTAGACAACCAGAAGAGTTATCTCTCCAGACCTAGGATCCGGAACCTCCTGGAGCTGACGAAGGAAATAATTAAAACATTACGTAGGCTCCAGTGAACGGGACATGACCGCATCATTCAGAAGGAGCTAGCGCAATTAAAAGCAAATAAGAAAAACTAGTCTGGCAAGCACATAGTCAATCGGACAATAATTTTTGGGCCACGCTATTGTACAATTCCAAAACCAATAATAGTGCAAGGTTTTGGCATAGAATAATATAGCTTAGAAAACTGAATGCTCAGAGAGTTAACTCACACCTTACAGAAGATGCGTGGGCAACTCACCTACTGGAACACTTTAATTCAGAAGAGGGTGACCTTCGGATTGGGAAGCTTAGCCCCAGCCACCCCCTTGAGGCCTCTCCCCCTGACCAAACCATCCTAATAGTAAATAATCTTCTTTCATTTACAATTCATCCGATTAAGAACAGGATTGCCAAAGGCAAGCAGGAGGGCAAACCGGGCCCTAATGAGATGCCTCCAATGCTATTTAAAAACTATTCAGAGTATTGGGTGCCTGTACTATTACAGCTGAATGAACAAATCTAGGGAGGAAACACAATACCTGACTCCTGAAGGGGATCTATCATGTACCCAATATACAAAAAAGGTGATAAGGACAAAGCAAAAAGCTACAGGCTTGTAGCAATAATTGACATTGAGGCCAAATACTACGCTGGTCTTCTCCTGGATGACTTGACAGCTTGGGCAAACAACAAATTGCTCACCCCCATCAACCAGGCGGGCTTCTTCAAAGGCATGGGAACTACAATTAACATATTATCCCTGCTGCTACTAATAGATAGTGCCAAAGCAGCAAAACTCCCTCTTTTTTGTGTTTTATCGATTTTTCATCAGCTTTCAACAACATTGACAGGAACAAACTCTGGGCCAAACTTAAGAAACTGGAAATAGAATCTGTTCTCCTAAACCAGATAATGTCCCTACATACCAACACGTAGGTCCAAGTAAAGCTGGGGGACGGAAATTGCCTTTCTAGAAAAATTCCAACAACAAAGGGGCTGAAACAGGGAAGTGTATGGGCCAAACGCTTTTCAACTTGAGTTTTTTTTTTCTTTCCAATCTGCTGCATGCGGATAGCCTTGTGTTGATCAGCCGAACTCTTATCGGTCTACAGCACCTCTTAGATTCAAACAGCAACTAATCGGCTATCAAGGGCCTAACTATCAATCTTGACAAGTCAAAGGTAATGCGATTAAACCCAAAAAAGAGAAAATCCAGTCACCATTGGCATTTGGGTGGGACATCAATAGAAGCAGTAGAAGTCTGTAAGTACTTGGGAGTGATAATAGACAGCAAAGGCAGATTTAACACACAAAAAGAAGCCATCAAGAGAAGAGGTAACTCAATTACGGTAGCTCTAAAATCCATCAGAAACAAAACTGCTGGACCAAAGTTTACCCCAGTGGTGCAGGTTTTACAAGCAAATCTCGTTCCAGCTAATACTTATGGTAGCGAGTGCCTGAATGGAAGAGACGCTGTAAATCTGGGCAGTACAGTTTCAAGATCGGTAAGAATGATATTCAATCTACCCAATTATGTCTCGCCCACCCAAATTAGGCTGGAATTCTGCCTGCAGACCCAAGATATCACTAGCAAAGGAGCCTATGCCAAGTGCTGGCACAGGACAAAAAAAGTCAGAACGAGGAACACTGAACACACATCTATGGAATGAAATATACGCAAGGAAGGCCTGTGCAGCGATGGCATATTTGACATCATTAATAAATCAACTAGACCTCAAAGACCTCTTGGCAACCTCAGGGACCCACAACAGTTTCAAACATCTTGTAAACAAGACATTGAAAAGGCTGTCTATAGTGGAAGAAAAGGCAGCACTTAAAGTAAGGGCCTATCGATGGTCCGTTCTGCAGAGCTACACCAAGCCCTTCCCAAAATCTTACTTAGGCATTGGATTCAATATGAGAGTGAAAGAAAAGTACCTCTGCTTCCGAATGGGCATTCTACCAATCTTGCCACACATTCCTCCCTGGAAACGATTACTGACACCAACTATCTGTTGCTTAGATGAGAAAGTGGAAGAGAGCATTTTACACCTTTTGTGCATTTGCAGGGCACTGCAATTTGAATGCCGACTGCTACTGAAGCCCATCTTTAATAACAAGGGGATACGATTCATGGATGCGGTAAGGGCAAACTCAGTGAACAAGCAACCAGCAATCACTGCAATTAAAAGAACCATGCAGCGTTGTGGCCCAGTGAATCATAAACACTAAGGCCAAGCACCATTCATCCTAAATCTTCCTTTAGCAAATGCACCATTATAAAATTGTTATAACTCATTGCTAAGACTATTCATCGAATTAAGTGATCAAAGTCTTTACATTTTCATCCACAATGCTCTAGGCACTTTGGGCCATATGTATCAAGCCTTTTTCCTAAACTGGTAGATTCTCAGAATCGGTCCGTTTGCAAATTGAAAAAAGCCTTTTGGGATGTATCATCCCAAAAGGCCATCGCAAAAAAGAGAATTGCAAAATTTGGGATTCTCTATTTTGCGAATGCAATTAAGGAATTTCAAATAGCAATTCCTTAAATGCAATTCTAGAAGCACCAGAAATGTGCTATTTGGCCTTAAGGAATTGCAGATTACCACCAACAAGTTTCTATTTTCTTTAAAAATGCACTTTTATGATTTTTTTAAAGTGTCATATGACGCACATACATGCCCTTAGGGCATGTATGTGCGCAAAATGTGCACACATGCATATTTCAGGGGTGCAACAGGGTGTCCTTTTGGCAACTTTGCAACTTGAAACTGCATTCTCAATTTGCGATTCTCTAACTGGTAATCGCAAATTGAGGATGTCTTCCCAATGGGAAGGTATTCCCTATTTGTGAATCTGAATTTTAGATTCGCAAATAAGGAATATGTAGGATTAGCAACATTTTTTGTGAATCCTACATACATTGCATTTTGCAATTCTCTAATTGCGATTCGCTAAGAATCACAATATGAGAATCGCTAAAATCTTTTTTGATACATATGGCCCCAATTCGCCAGCAAACAAGCTTTTTCCCGTCTTATATGTTTACGCCCAAGAATGGAACTCACACGCACTTTGTCTACTGAACCAGCTCTGAAAGGATGCACTTGTTAAGCTGCTATGCAAGATGGAAGATTGTTTGACTACCTATGTATGCAATGAACCGAGAGCTCAAGGCCATCAGTCCTGTACCAAATTCTCTCGTTTTGCACACTGAGGGGCACATGCATCAACCTATTTAGGAAGTGCAAACGGTGCAAATCGGTAAATTCGGCCGTTAGCGCTTCCTAAATACGCTTTTGGAATGCATGAAACATTTTTTCAAAATTCGTTTTTTTTTGCATTTCCTAAAAATGCGAATGTATTTAAGGAATCGCATTTGTGCGATTTCTTAAATGCAATGCATAATTTTTTTTAAAAATGCGAATTTTGAAATAGGAAGTGCAAATTAACACGAGGTTGACCCTCGTGTTAATTTGCGAAATTGTTTCAAAAAGCACAAAAATGCATTTTGAAAAGTGTCATGTTACAGACACACATGTCCTTAGGACATGTGTGTGTGAAACATGCACTTTTACTTTTCAGGGGTGCAGGGGGGGTCCTTTGGACCCCCCTCTGCACCCTTGCAATGCATCAACAAATTGCGATTTCCTAAATAAAGAAATGCAAAACGGCATTGATTCTTATGGGCCTCTAGGCCCACAGGAATCAATGTAATGCCATTCCTTAATTGTGATTCGCAATTAACGAAACGCAAATTCCGAAATTTAAGAAATCCTAAACATTTTTAGTATTTCTTGATGCATAGGATTTTGCAATTCCTAAATAGCGATTCCTTAATTTCGCTATTTAGGAATTGCAAAATTCTAGATTGATGCATGTGGCCGTGAATGATTTGTCCAAACTTTACATGCCGAGTTAACTAGTTGGAACTTTGCAAAGGCAACTAGCTCGAGAAGAATATTTTAAGCCTCACTGGAAGATCAGAGACATTGTCATTTTGCTGACTTTGACAATAGCGAGGAATTAATGATTTTATGATATGCTTATGATATGCTTGTTGATATGATTTGATTTGATTTATCCATTTGTAAAGCGCACGAATGCCGGGAGGCGTCTTGGCGCTATGACATACCGCTAACTTCTGAGATGGGCAACCTAGATAACCGCAGTGAATAGCCAAGTTTTGACTGCTTTTCTAAAGGACCCCAGAGATGGGCTATTTTTTATAGATAGAGGCAGCCGGTTCCAGGCCCGTGCTGTGTGCACCAAGAAACTTCTTCCGCCCCAACTGGCCCGTCTAAATTTCGGGACTCTGATTAGTTTCAGTTGGCTGGATCTAAGAAGTCTGGCCGGTTCGTACAGTTTCAAGTGGGTCTTCAGGAATTGTGAGCCTGATCCCTGAAGTGCCTTATAGGCCAGGCACAACGATTTGAACTGCACCCTTTTTACTATTGGGAGCCAATGTATGGTTTTTAGTTTGTGGGCAATTGGCTCATATTTAGGGATGCCAAGCACCAGCCTTGTGGCTGCATTCTGCAGGCATTGTAGTTTGGCTAGGATCTGCACTCCAGCCCCGGCGTACAGACCATTCCAGTAATCCAACCTCGACAAGGCTAGAGCTGTCACCACTGTCTTTCGTGAATCCTCTGGTAAGTACAGCAGTATTTTTTTTATCATCTTTAAGATGAACCAGACTGTTGAGGCCAGTTTGCTGGCTTGGGCATCAAATGAAAGTTTGGTGTCAAGAGTAATGCCCAGATTTTTCACTTTTTCTGATGGATCTGGACAGGTGCCCAGGTTATCAGGCCACCAGGCCGGGGACCAGATGTTTGCGTCACCCCCCAGTAGCATCACCTTGCTCTTGTCCCCATTAAGCTTTAGGCAATTATTCAGCATCCACTGGTTAACCTGTGACATACACAATAAAAAAAATTCTGCCGTCTCATTCACATCCTTGCTGATAGACACCACTATCTGGGTGTCGTCGGCGTAGGATACTGGAGTAAAGCCACAACCCCTTATAATTTCTGCCAGTGGTGCAACATATAAATTAAAAAGGGTGGGGCTCAAAGAGGACCCCTGAGGAACCCCACATGGTGAACTAAATAATTTGGATTTTGCCTCTCTTAGTTCTACCGAGAAAGTTCTGTTCCCTAAATAGAATGCGAGGAGGGCACAGGCTGAGTCAAGGACCCTTGCTTCTCTCAGACGGTTCAGGAGAGTCTCATGGCTGACCGTATCAAAGGCCGCCAATAGGTCTAATAGAACCAAGGCGTCCTTCCCTCCATCATCCAGCACACTCCTGAGTTCTTCCACAGCCGTGAGCAGTGCCGTTTCCGTTCCGTGTCCCTCGCGAAAACCAAATTGAGAGTGATCCAGCCAGTTACCCTCCGCCAGATATCTAGACAGCTGTTTATTTAGAAGTTTCTCGAGAATTTTTGCTGCGAAAGGAATCCTGGCTATGGGTCTATAGTTGCCTGGTTCCTCGCAATCTAGTTTTCAATTTTTTTAAGAGTGGCATCACCGATATAATTTTCCAGGCATCTGGGAAAGTACCGGTTTTTAGGATTTGTGAAAATAGTTTTTCCGATAACGAGCTCAACTGCTCTGGGAAGAGCTGCATCACTTTAGGCGGACAGGGGTCCATTGGGCTGCCTGAACTAGTGGAAATCACCTCCTGCAGGATTTGATCTGCTGTAGACAGAGTAAATTGAAACAATGGGATGTGTGCTGACCGCTCAGCTATTTTTGTTGGGTATGAAAAAACCTGAACTGAGTTAGCTGAGCGGTAGGTCTTGAAGGAATCGAAGACCGAAGATACCTTGTTAACAAAAAATTCACCCAATGAGTTACAAAAATCTGAAGCCATTGCCTCCGTACTGTTATTTTCAATTTTTGATAATTTTTTACAGTGGAAAAAAGAGTTTTACTAGAATTTTTTGACTCATTAATTTTTTGCACAAAGTATTTGCTTTTTTCAGTCATAGTCAGTTTTTATAGATGGCTAGGACCGCTTTGTATTCTTCTTTGAGCTTGGTGTCAATTTGTTCTCCACTTTTTCTCAGCTCTTCTGCAGTTCTGTTTTTGTGCCTTCAATGCTTCTGAAAACCAAGGCTGTGAGGGAGTTTTCCTTTTGAAAATCACTCTCCTTTGTGGGACTGCAACCTGAACAGCGGCATCTATCCACTCATTAAATTGCTTACAGGCTATATTGCTGTCCGGAGCAAGATCTGGGTAGGATAAACAAAGTTTATCAAGAAAAGTCTGTGAGTTGACTTTTGACCAGTCTGGACAGGTGGCCTTCCTAAGAGCTTCAACGGGCCTTCCTGTGTCTTCTTTAATTTTCAATGAAAAGGTGACCAACTTGTGGTCCGACCATGGGACTAAAAGAGTTCCTATTTTGCTTATGCCCTGACAGGAGGTAAAAATGCCATCCAAAGAATGGCCAGCACAGTGAGTGTCTAGAAGAACCTTTTGGTCCAGGGCAAAATTAGCCAGTGCATCCTTAAATGAGGCTACCTTGGGGTCGAAAGTTTTCTCCAGGTGTAAATTAAAATCTCCCAGAATGGTATAGTCAGGACCAGTTACACTGGATTCTAAGAAAGGACTTAGTAGCTCAATCAATGGAGTTTTGGCACTGGGAGGTCTATAGATTAATAGGCCATTAAAAGTATATTTGTTAGTGATCTTGATCTGAAAGATCAGTGTTTCACAGTCCGGATTGCTACCTTTTTCTGAACTATTGATCCTAAGCCCATCTCTAGCTATAATTGCTAATCCCTCCCCACGTTTCCCTTTTCTGTCAGCTCTACAAATGGAGAAACCATCTGGAATTGCTAAGGTCAGATCAGCATCAGAGGCTTCGTCTGCCCAGGTTTCCGTAATAAACAGTAGGTCAAGGTATTGGCTTTCGATCAGTTCCGCCGTTTTCAGTATTGTGTTTAACCAGTGACCTGGCATTAATTAAACCTGCCTTAATGATGGTGAGTCTGCAATCTGATATCTTGGACTGTTTGTGGGGTGAGATTGACTCCCCAATAGATGAGAACGCAAAGGCGCGAGAGCAGCTCGGACAGTTTTTACATTCCTTGTGCAACTCAATAACAGGGCAAGAAGCTCTAGGTCTTAGCAAGAGGAGTTCCTGACTAGAGTACATCAGCTTCCTCCTTTCAAGCTGGATTAGGCCAGGGATTACGGGTGTGGGCCCGGTCCCGGCTCGGACAGGCGCAGACGGGCTTGCCTTTAGCGCGGCCGAGAGGATAAGGTCATTTTATGCTGACAGGGGGTGGGATCGTCCGGCCAACTGCACCTTCAACCTGCACCTTCCCTAAGATGGCGGCAAAACTATCTGTCAGTTTCCCCACTAAATGAATGGGAAAAGGTAAGTGGGATGTGCAAATAAGAGCAATGGAAACAATTTTAAAACAATTTTTAAAAAGACATGCTGTATGCTGCTCCCGGCTTCCGCCTCAGGAGACAAGCGCTCTGTCACTAATGCGCGCGGCTGAGGTAGGCATCTTAAGTACTGACTGGGTGTGGGATCGTCCGGCCAACTGCACCGTCAACCTGCACTTTCTTTCAGTTTCCCCTCTCAGCGCCTAATCGGCTGCAGAGGGCAAGGCCACAAAATGAATGGGAAAAGGTAAGTGGGATGTGCAAATAAGAGCAATGGAAACAATTTTCAAACAATTTTTAAAAAGACGCTCTGTATGCTGCTCCCGGCTTCCGCCTCAGGAGACAAGCGCTCTGTCATATTTTAACTATGAATTTTGCTGAATCACGCTTCTTTATCCGGAAATTGATAAGGTTTTTATTAACTAAACAATAAACGTATTACTTACTGTACTGCATATGATCTCACATATTACATCACTCATGGCATGGTCAGTTACATCACTGATGACATCTCAAATGATATCACTGATGACATCACTGATGACATCATCCACAGAAATGATCACATACCGACTCACGCCCCCACACAACCTCTCCTACACCCCACTGTCCTCCCGATAAAACAACTCAAACACCCAGTTACTCATCCACAGAGCCACTCACATACCCACTCACTCATACAAACAGACACTCACTTACCCATACAGCTACTCATAAAGCCACTCACCCATAAAATCACTCACAAAGCCACTCAGTCACCGATACAGCCACTCGCATACCCACTCACTAATCAAAACAATCTTCCGCGCAGTCACTCACCCATACAGCCTCTCAACAGAGCTACTCACACACCCACACAATCACTTACATACCGAATCACACTTCCTTTTAACCACATCGATGCTACAGCAATTTCCCTGCTGTGCTGAAGGGTCTTCATATCCATTATGCATGACGAGCTCAGCTCGTCATTAGTGCAGCTCCACTGTGCCTCATGACGAGCTGAGCTCGTCATGAGCGTTGATGGGGTTAAGCACTATAACATGTACTCACTCACCAATACAGACAATCATACAGTCACTCTCCAAAGCAGCCACTCCCACACCCACTCATTTAACCAAACATGTACTCAAACAGCTACTCACTCACCCATACAGCCACTTACACACTTAGTCACTCACCCATAGTTACTCACACAGCTGCTGAGACGCCCATACAGCCACTCACACTAACTCACCCACCCATACTTCCACTCACAGTGATTCACTCACCCACACAGCTACTCACATACACACTTATTCACCCATACAACCACTCACACACCCAGACATTCACACGCCCACTCACACATGGGTACAGTCACACAGCCACTCACATAATATATGTTAGAATAGGATCACATATTAGTAGAACAAAAAGTATAGAAATTTAACTTTTGTAGTGCCTTAGCATATTTGTAATACTCATAAACGTTTAGAAAACACTCACAACCACTGGATGATGTCATTGGTAATGTCATCAGTAAAGTCATTAGTGATGTCATCAGTGATGTCACTGTCCATGTCATGAGTGATGTATTATGTGAGGTCATGAGAAGTGCATTTTGGGGGCATAAATTAAAGTTAGCTCAGCTAACTATGACTGCAGAAATTCACTGGTTTTGTATGAGTGAAATCTGAGCCTAAATTTAATGTCCTGAAACATTTGCATGTTTCATATATATTCTGCAAATGTATGATTATTCAACACATACACATTCAAAAAGCTGTACAAATTTACTAACAACTCAAGAGGTCTTTTTTTGTCATTTATTATTCATGGCCAGAAGTACAGATTTTATGGATAGCAAATTCCTAATAATAATTCCCTGCGAATCACTATCCCTAATGTATGAAACTCTTAGAGTTTCCTTTAGCAATTATTGATTGGTTGCAAATCGGCCTTCCTCTTGAATATTAGTAAGGTAGATCGAAGTTTGTGTACCGTTGATAATAGCACCAACACAGGTGTGGTGGCCTGCTGGGGTGAGCCAGCCACCATGTTTGTGATTACTTTTCAATAAAGCATTTTTTAAGGAAGGAAATTAGGATGCATTTCCAAAAATAAAATAAAACGTTCGTCACAGTTTCATTTTTGATGAGCAGGCAGTGTCCCTTCCCATGTGCAAATGGGTACCACCTCTTCTGAGGTGCCAGTTAAATATGAATGTTTTGAAACCGTAATTCGGTCACAAAACAGCCATACTTACCACTGGGATTCGGTATGAAGAAATGATGCCCTAAACACACCCCTTTCAAATATTGACTTGCTAAACCAAATTGTTATTCAGTAACAGGTTACCAAATAAAAATTTGACTTCTTTACATTTTAAAAATATTTATTGCAGTCACAAACTGGCCAATTCTGCATATGCCCTTTAGTTTGTAATGTCTGCCACATTGCACGTTAAAACATTTATTTTTTAACGGTTTTCGTTATTTACCACCCACTTATAGTGGGTGGTAAATATCGAATCCTTACAAGTGAAAAGCACTCCCTTGAGTACTTCCTACATTAAGGATTCAGTAATTTACCAAATCGGTATTTAAGAATTCAGTAATTTACCGATTCCTTAAATTACCGATTCGGTAAATTATCGAATCCTTAAATTAGGCCCCTACATCTCAAATACCTGCATTTTCAAGATGGCCACCGGGTAGGAGCTCTACGCTCGAGCTCCGAGTGCTTGGGATTCCAATTTTGGATTTAATCCCTGTTAGCACCCAGCACCCTTGGACATCGCAAGCAAGTAACGGCAACAGGATAATTGGATTAATATTGTCAGCCCTCGGAGGCTGGGATCGTCGAGGGAGAGGACCGATTCGCCCCCGCCTCACCGGACACTCGGCTGCCCCGGCCATCGGCGGTGCCTGGGTCGACCGTCTGGCTGCCTGGAGTCTGCTGTGGCTCGGTCTGAAGCCTGCTGGGGGTCCCTGGTCTCTCCCCCCCCACCCCCCGCCGGACCGTCGCTGGAGACACCTGGTCGCCCCCCGGGGACGTTCGCTGGAGAGAGTCGAGACACCCCCCCCTCTCCTCTGTGTACGGACCCAGGGCTGCCCTTGCCATCGGCGGTGCCCGGGACGGATTCCGTATATACTGGAGCCAGCGGGAGTTGAGCCGAGGGGGAGCGTGGGCGGCCGGAGTGGAGCCCCGAGGAACACGGCGAGGCAAGCTGGAGGCAAGCAGTGTCACCTACTGAGGCGGGAGGGGGTGCGGCTCGAGAGTTTGTCTGCCCTGCGGACAGCAGCAGGAATCCCCCTGCGGCTGTGAATCCCGGCGGTCCCCCCTGCTGCTGCCGGGACCTGGAGAGAGGACCTGCGGACCCTGGAGGGTTAGCTGCAGCACTCATCGGAGGGGGCTACCTGGCTCCGGAGGATCGATCAAAGAGCCTGCCCCCACCTGCAGCTGGCGGCGGGAGCAGGAGACGAGTAGGAGTTCTGCCCCGCTGCCCTGGGAGCTGCCGTGGTGGAGCGAGGTAAGCGGGAAACGGGTGTCGTCGCCCCCATCTGCGGTCTGGCTGAGGGAGCGGGAGCCGAGTGAGAGTGTTGCCTCGTTGCCCAGGGAAGCTGCCGGGGTGGAGCGAGGAAACCAAGCTGGAAGCAAGCGTCTTCGCCTGTCGAGGCGGGAAGGGGCGTGGATCAAGGCAGCGGACCGGGTGACCTACAGACGCTGGCAGGGATCGAGGCTCCCCAGGCGTGCATGGAGGTTTGATGGAGCATGATATTTGCATCTCGCATTTCTGTTAGACCCTTGAGAGCTACAAAACTCGATGTGTGCATAACTTTGCTGTCGACATCGGTTTACCTACTAAACAGACTTCTCTAAAGGCATTTACTGCATCACACTCTAAAGGCATTTACTGCTTCACACTTTTAAATTTTCCTTTTTTCAAAATGGCTGAGTTCACTAACAGAAGCAATAAATCCCCTCCTGTACCTCGAGCCAGATGCCCACGAGGCTCCTCTTCGTAACTCCTCCGCATAGGACCTCCAAAATAGAGATAAGACTCCCAGGGATTGCTCAAATAGAAACTGAAACTGCCAGGCCCTGCTCTCAAAGGAACAAAAACAGACAGAGGACTACTGTCTCTATCGCCCTTACATGGAGGCCATTTTAGACTGGTCTCTCTCTCCCTGGCTGCCATCATGGACTAGTCATCCACTCACTTTCCTGTTATAGAGTGTCTGCCTTCTATTACAGTATTACACTTCTAGTCGTTTTTTGTACATTCTTAATCATTGCACTTTTATTATTATTATTGTTATTTTTCACTTGGTATGTTTTGATGGCTACCTCATATATTTTGGTTGCTCACTATCGTCACTTTTAATCCATATATTGTGTATTGTCACTGTTGATTCGTGTATCTTGCACTTTTTAATATTATTATTGTTATTTTTCACTTGGTATGTTTTGATCGCTACCTCATATATTTTGGTTGCACACTACTGTCACTTTTGATTCATGTATCTTCAGATTGCATCTGTATTTCGTTCACGACTGCATATAGATGTGTCGCATTTTTGTAACCTGCACCCATTACACTTTTCATTCCCATATGCACTGACTACTACTTCATATATCTTGCACTGATTACTACCTCATTCACTTTGGCTGCTCATTAGTGTCAATCTTGCTCCACTCATTTCTCGCTTTCCTCTCCTATAATTTACCAACTGCTACCTCAAGTACTCTGGTCGCTCACTAGTATCACGTAGGCGCACTAGTGTCACGTTGGAGCCCTAGGCGCACTAGTGTCACATTGGCGCCCTAGGGGACCTACCTGTCGCGTGTAACTGATTGCCTTGCATCTGTATTCTGCTCTTATTCTATCAGAATTATTCCTCCAATTGTATTCTGCACTACTCTGCAAAACTCTGCAACCTGCACCCATTTCTCGCTTTCCTCTCCTGTAATTTACCAACTGCTACCTCAAGTATTTTGGTCGCTCACTAGAGTCACTAGAGTCAGGTAGGCGCACTAGTGTCACGTTGGCGCCCTAGGGGCACTCTGGAGCCTTGTAAACTGTGGTGGCATTTGTAGCGTGCATTCAGCACATTTATTTATTAACCTGCAACATGGATCTCTTCGGCAAGCACACATATAAAATCAACTACCCACCCGTGCTCACCAAAAAAGCCGCCACCCAGAAACCCCCTTTGCCGACACCTACTTCTCGTCGGTCAATGGACCCTTGAACACCGATATCATCTTCCACACTACACGCAGAGCTCAGTGGAAAAAAGCGTTTCTCACCCTACTCAACGTCTCCTCCACCAGGAAATCCACCCATGGCCTAACACTTTCCATCACACCATCCCAACTCTTCCCAGGCAGAACCACCATCACTATTTACAATAACGGGATTGTCCTAATTCAAGCGACAGACAGGAACCTGGAACTACTTGACAATCTGTTTCCCACTTTCAAAGAGCACCTATCCAATCCTCGGACTTTCACTCATATCACCTCCTGTCCTTCCACCCCTGACGACACAGCACCCACCCTTAACACCCCCAACCAAGTTCAGCACCAGAACGACACTCATCTCACCTTCACACCCAGCACCATAGTCACTTACCCACCTGCTGCAGCTACCCCTCACCACCCCTCAATCTCAGACAGAGACCCCGCCCCCCTTACACCACCCGCTCCGCCATCCCCCCTACCTACCCTCATCCCTCCGCTCATCTTCCCATATCCCCCCCTACACTTTGCACGCCTGTCCCGTCCTCCACACCAATCTTCTCAGAACACCCCTCCTCCCCCAACTGCTCCCCGCATAACTTGGCTCTCTCTCCGCCTATCTCGCCCCACATTCTTAGCACTCCCGTCCCGCCTAGCCTTCACCCCTCCTTCAACCTTTCACCCCCCACTCTCACTCCCCACTATCCCTCCTCCTCCCCATTACTTCCAGCCTCCACACAGCCCTCATTCACCCTTCCCCCCCTAGCACTGATGCCCCTCCCGACAACGCCAACACCATCCCTAACATCTATCCTCTCTCTAACACTCCCAACCCCTTCACCAGCTCCACTTCCCCATCCCGATCCTCACCCGTCTCCAACAACCTATTCGCCGGTTCATCGCCTGTACCCCTCCCCAACTCCGCGCCGAACACCACGCTCGACATGATCATGTCCTCCCTCCTCCAATTGAAAGAAGAACTACACTCCATCAAAGAGTTGCTCATCACACACCCCAGACACCCCTCTACCACCACCACCTCTACACCTAATAACACTCTCCCTGCGCCTCCTACACGCCTTACCACACACCACGCCCCACACCGGACTTCTATCCCCTCTCGCAACTCTAACAATCACAATACCAATCACAATCGCATTACCACCAATCGCAATACTCCCTCTACACCTAACAACACTTCCTTCTCACCGCCTACTCGCCCTATCACACAACTCCCCCCACACTGGACCTCTATCCCCTCTCGCAATACCACCAACCGCCCCAGACGCACTGCCAATACGTTCACAGACCATGAGACACACGCCCTTCTCCAATCTTACGTCCCGGCTCCCCAAAATCGCTTAGCCACCAACCACCTGCCCATCCCAACGATCATCTCTAACCCCCTCAGGCACCAAAAGGATAACAGAGGCGCCGTCCCTAACAACCTCACTAATGTGCCCATCACTACAGAACCTTCCTCCACCCTCTGCGCCCCTAGCCTCAAATGCATACTTCTCAACTGCAGATCGGCCCAAAAACATTCCGCGGGGGTCGCCGAGCTCATCATGTCTCAGGAACCGGATCTGGCCATTCTGACTGAAACATGGTTGTCAGATTCCTCTACACCTATCTTGGATATACTAGTCCCCCCCAACTACTGTATAATTAGACTTGACAGGCCCATAAAGACAGGCGGTGGAATTGCCTGTATCTACAGAAGCAATCTCTCTGTTACTAAAGCGTCCGCCCCTTCTCTTACTTCCTGTGAATACCTCTGCCTTGATGTCATAAGCGAAAGCAAACCGGTCTGCTCACTTCACATCATATACCACCCACCTGGAGACAAGCTCTCCTTCTGCCAACAACTCATGGACACAATAACAACCAATTCAGGACGGCAAAATACCCAAGTTTTCCTTGGCGACTACAATCTCCATTGGAACGACAGCAGTGACACAGTGGTTAATAGCCTCAAAAGATTCCTCAACGCCCTTGATTTCACCCAAATATGCAATAGCCCGACTCATGAGAAAGGTGCTATCCTCGACCTTATCATCGCCAAAGAGGACGCTATTCAACTGGAGTCAATTCAACCTTGTGACTGGTCAGATCATCATATTGTCTCCTTCCTTATCAATGAAAAAATTAAATTTAACCCATGTCAACCCTCTAAGCCCAAAGTCTGGAAAAGGGACATGAAGAAACTCAACCCAAACTCATTACCGCCTAACAGCTGCAATCTACTACTTCCCCCGTCCGGCGCTACGGACGTTCAACTCCTGACTGACCACTATCTAAATGCTATGTCCACAATAATCAATGAGGCTGCACCCATGCAACTGAAAAGAGTCTCGTCCAAGATCTCCAACCCATGGTATGACGGGAGCCTCAATGAGGATAGACGGGCCATGCGAATGGCAGAGCGCACTTGGAGGTCAGACCCCTCTGCACTGCACCTAAAAAGCCTGAAGAAGCAGAGAAATGCCTACTTCAGGAAAATAAAACACTCAAAAAGAGACTTCTTCAGCCTCCAGCTCGCCCAAGCAAAAAACCGCCCAAGGAAATTGTTTGAGTTAATCAGAACACAATCCAAAGAACAACCCCAGACAATCAGCACCATGGGCATTACACCTTCCTGTGAAGAATTCTCTGCTTTCTTTAACCAAAAAAGCGACAACATAAGAAGCGATCTCCTCAATGAAGCAATCCTTTACTCCAACCCCCAACTCACAGCAGCGCCTGAACCAAAGAACAACGCTACATGGTCATCCTTTAGCACCTACTCCGAAGAAGAAATTGGCAGATTGCTCAGCACCCTGAAACCATCCAATCACCTAACTGACCCCCTTCCTGCAAGCGCTGTAAAAGACTTTACCCCTTTGCTCCTCCCACTCTGGACTAAAATCATCAATAGCTCTCTTCAACAAGGATCCATCCCTGATGCCCTCAAAGTCGGACAAGTCACACCTCTACTAAAAAAAACAACAGCAGACCCCACTGATCTAAACAACTACCGCCCTATTACAAATATTCCCACCCTCGCCAAACTGTTGGAAAAATGCGTACAGCTACAACTGACTAAACACATAGACAAGTTTGATCTCCTCAACGCTCATCAATCAGGCTTCCGTGCAGGGCACAGTACCGAAACAGCCATGACGCACATAGTGGACGACGCCCTCCAAATCCTAGACCAAAACGAAACCTGCCTCCTCATCCTTCTGGATCTCTCCTCAGCATTTGACACAGTTAAACATGAGAACTTACTCGAACTGTTAAACACAAGAATGGGCATCTCAGGGACTGTTCTCAAGTGGTTCACCTCCTTTCTACACAACCGCTCACAAAGATTCAAAAGCAACAACCTGATGTCCTCTCCGGTACCTGTATCACTAGGCGTCCCACAAGGATCCTCCCTCTCCCCTACACTGTTCAACCTAGTTATGGAACCTCTCACTACTTTGCTACAGACATCCAATGTTCACTTCCACATGTATGCCGACGACACCCAACTCTATCTCAAAATACAATCCCCCAAGGACATCATGCTTCTGAACACCACGATCAGAAACACCCAGTCCTGGCTTGCAGAGAATCACCTCAAACTCAATGCCCTGAAGACTGAGTTCCTCCTGATCTCTCCTCCCGCAAAAATCTCCACGGCTCAAACATGGCTTAAGCAGTTAACAGCTTTAAATGTACAACCTACCGTCGTAGACTCAGCAAAATCCTTAGGCATAACACTTGACGCCAATCTCAACATGCAGCAGCACATCAGCAAGGCAACCAAAGGAGCGAACTTCCAAATCAATACCTTGAGGAAACTTAAAGCCTTCCTTCCAGACAAAGACCTCCAAACTGCAGTACAATCTATAGTCATCCCGCACATAGAATACGGAAGCACCGCCCTCTGCGGGCTCCCACTAACAACAACGGCACCCCTTAGAGCGTCCCTTAACGCTGCAGCGAGACTCATCACTGGCTCAAAAAAACACTCGCATATTTCCCCTGACTTTAAATCCCTGAACTGGCTGCCTTTTGAAGCCAGAATACATCTGAAAATCGCCTGCATGACTCACAAGGCTGTACACCACAACTCGCCCAGCTACCTCACTCAAAAGCTGACAATCTCGGGTGGCTCTAGAACTACTAGAAGTACAAACAATCTTCTGCTGAAACCTCGAAGATTCAGAAAGGAAAAAACCTATAAACGCTCCTTTTCAGGAATGGCGCCCAGGATCTGGAACTCACTCCCTCCTGAAACCAGGCTCATCTCCTCCAACAAACTGTTTAAGAAAGAAGTAAAAGCGATCCTCATGGCTAAATACACATGATCTATTATCCTGTAGCTCTCATGAATCCGCTCCGTAATACCGGCCTGACCCCTTGGTCTACTAGTACTATTTGTATTATGACTTATTTGATTGTATATGTTCCCTCTTTGTACTACTTGTACCACTGGTATTATGACTTATTTGATTGTATATGTTCCCTCTTTGTATTTTGATGTACTACTGACGCACCTGTCTGACTTGCACACTGTACCTACACCACCTCAACCATCCCTACTTTTGTACTACTGTTGCACCTGTGTGACTATACATCCTGCACGCACCTACCTCAACTATGCCCACCTTTATGTTATCTCCAAAAACACTTGCAGCACGCTTAAATAAGTATATGCTTACTTTTGTACTTTTATATTATTGGCGCAACGGTTTGACTATGTACCTTGTACTGACACTACCTCACCTATGATCTACCTCCGGTTTTTCTTTGACCTACCTATGTAACTATGCACCTTGTACCTAACTACCTCAACTATTACATTCTATTACTTCATCTCCCCCTGTAAAGCGCTCTGATATCTGCAAAGATCTTGTTCGCGCTATATAAAACTTTCAAAATAAAATAAATAAATAATACGGGTCGTAACGGCCGAAATTCGGTAATTTCGGCCGTTACCAACCGGTATTAGGCTTCCTACATCTGGCCCTAAGTGTATAAACTACTAACAGGCAATAATTTAAAAGGCCATCTAATAATTTTAGGAACGTATTTATTTTGGCATTTATTTTATTTTTGTTTATTTTATTTGATTTATTATAGAGGTTTTATATAGCACTGGCTGAACCCAGAGGTATCAGAGCACTTTACATGATAGAGCTAGTTACGGTAAGAAACAAATTACAGCATCATGGAATAACAAAACTCAGAGTGCTTTACACGACAGAGCTAGTTACAGTACAGCAAAATTACAACATCATTAAATAACAGCAGGAAGAACAGTTTGAGATTATACATATCATATAAACAGATAGTCAGAGTAAAGATTAAATGCCTATAAGATATGGCAGACCGAGTTTAAGGCGCAGGTGAAGACTCCCAATAATTGTTGAGGAGGGGAATTTTGAGGTCTTTTTTAAAGCTGGAGTAGGAGGGTTTGCATAGTAGGTCTTTGGGAAGGGCATTCCAGATGCAAGGGGCATTTCCGAAGAAGGAGTGGGATTGTGTGGACTTCTTTTTTAGCAGGGGTGGGACAAGGAGGAGAGCAATAGTGCTTCTCAGAGGTCGTGTGCTGCCTGCTTTGCAGAGTTTATTGGAGAGGTATGGGGACCATTTTGGTGGAGGACTTTTTGTTTGATGCATGCGGTTTGGTAGGCAGATCTGCCTTCGATGGGGAGCCATTTAAGAGTTTTGAGGGCTGGGGAAATGTGGTTCAACCGTTTACAGTCGATGATGAGCCTGGCTGCAAGGTTGAGTACAGATTTGAGTGGAGCTAAGTGGACCTTGGGGATTCCGGTGAGGATGGCATAGTTGTAATCAATTTGCGAAAGAACCAGGGATTGAACTACTAATTTAAAATCTTCAGTTGGGAGAAAGGGTTTGATTTTCTTGAGATGACGGAGAGTGAAGAGGGCTCCTTTAGCCAGATTTCTGACGTGGACTATGAGGTTGAGACTGTTATCGATGGAGATACCAAGAGATTTTACTGAGTTGGACAAGGAGCGAGAGCAGTTGAGGACATTGAGGTCAGAGATTCAGGTTTGAAAGGGGAGATGAATGTTTTTTTAGGGGAGAAGAGAATGATTTCAGTTTTTTGGGGGTTGAGTTTGAGATGATTAAGGTGGAACCAGGATTGAATTTTAGTGAGGGTATTATTAAGGTGTATGATGTCAACGTGGGATTTGATCTTATAGTAGAGTTGGGTGTCATCAGCATAAAGGTGGTAGTTGATACCAGCTTGTTTAAGAATGAGGGTGAGGGGTTCCATAAAGAGGTTAAAGAGAGAGGGTGAGAGAATAGATCCCTGTGGGACTCCTAGGGAGACTGGAGTGGGGTTAGAGAGGCAGTCCTGAAATTTAATTTGCTGGGTTCCGATATTGAAGATATGAGACAAACCATTTGTGGGTAGTACCATTGAGGCCAAAACGATCTTTGAGCACATTAAGTAGGATAAAGTGGTTAACAGTGTCAAAAGCTGCGGATAGATCAAGGAGGATAAGTAGATATGACTCACCATTATCAAGGGAGTGGTGGATGTCGTCAACAATGTTTAGTATGGCAGTTTCAGTGCTGCAGCCTTTTCTGAAGCCTGATTGTAAGGGGTGTAGAAGGTTGAATTTTTTGATGTATTTGTTTAATTGGAGCAAGACATATTTTTCGAGGGCTTTAGAAAGAAGGGGGAGGTTAGTGATGGGGCGGAGATTGTTTAAGTCATTAGGATCAGCATAAGTGTTTTTAATAATGGGGAGATTTGACCAAGTTGAAGGGAGCTAGGGACCCTTCCAGTAGCAAGGGAGGGGTTGATGATTGTTGTCCAGGATGTGTCAATGATGTGCTTTAGGTCTTGGACAAGGTTAGAAGGGAGAGTGTCTTTGGTATGGGAGGATGGTTTTAGTTTAGCAATGATGCTGTGGCCTTCACGCTCAGTTACAGGGTGGAAGTTTTGTCAGGAGGGTTTAGGGTGAAGTGAGGAAGCGGGTGAGTATGAGGGGGAATCAGGGGGTGTCTGGAGAGTGGTGTGTGATTTAGAGGTGATGTCAGGAGTAAGGGGGTTGGTTGGGATGTGCGTTTAAAGGAAGGATTGATCTATTTTGGTGATTTTTTCAGAGAAGAAGAATTTCTTAACAACTAGCGGTTGAGGCCGTCGGGTTAGGCGGAGGTGAGGAGGTTTGGTGACGGATAATGTTGAACAGTTCTCTAGGTCTGTTTTTGGCCTGATCGAGTTATGTACGGAAGAAGGATGCCTTTTCATTAAACATTGGTTTTTTGTATGTAGATCTAGCTGATCTGAGGAGTGTAAGGTTTGAGTAGGAGGGATGCTGTCTCCAGGTTCTTTCCATCAGTCTTAATGTACGTCTTTCATTGTTGAGTTCTGGGTTACACCATGATTTGGAAGGAACGTTACTTAGAGTTTTAAGCTTAGGAGAGGCCAATTGGTTTAGGACATCCGTGACAGCTTTAATCAATGATCAGGAAGCTCATTTGCGTCTTGTGAGGGAGAAGGGAGGGGCAGATGAGCTTGGAGTTTGGACTCAAGCTCGTCAGGAGGGATACATTTTAGATTTCTGGTCCATTTCATGGGTTTAATTTGATGATAGCAATGGTGAAGAATATGAGGTGGTGGTCGGACCAGTCAATGGGGATGATGTTGGTCATGAAGTCCAAGTCATTGTTGGTAATGATGGCGTCCAGGATGGCTCCTTTGATGTGGGTGGAGGACTAACAAATTTGTTTGAGGTCATTGATCTGACGAAGGTTGGCGAAGAGGGTGTTAGTGGGATTGTTGGTGTCATTCAGGTGGAAGTTGAGGGCTCCAAGGAAGAGATTTTTTGAGTTGGATATTGAGGATTGTGTCATCAAGTCAGAAAGTTCATCAATAAAGGGTTGTGGATCACTAGGAGGGTTGTAGATAGTATGTAAACTAATAGGGTGCGTATCTTGAACTTTAAGTTCAGCTTCAAATTATTCGAAGGTGGAGTGGCCGGAGTTGTTAACAAGGGAGAGTTGAAGTTTGTTTTTGAAGATTATGGCGAGATCTCCCCCTATTCTGTCAAGTCTGTCTTTTCTGAGAATGGAGTATCCAGGGGGGGAGAGTAGATCAATCATGCTCGTTGAGTGGTCATTGAGCCAGGTTTCCATGAGGAACGCAATGTCAATTGATTCACTGAGGATAGATTCAGAGATTTTAGTTGCGTGTTGAATGGCAGATTGACAGTTAACAAGCATGCAGGCGAGTGATTTGGGGTTGTTTTTGGGGGCAGGAGTGGATGGTGGTGAGTTGTGGAGGGGGTCTTGGGGAGGCGGGAGAGGAGGGAATTCTGTTGGTACCTAGA
Organism: Lissotriton vulgaris; assembly: GCF_964263255.1. Lineage (NCBI taxonomy): Eukaryota > Metazoa > Chordata > Amphibia > Caudata > Salamandridae > Lissotriton > Lissotriton vulgaris. Next base: position 910,060,031 of record NC_141698.1, read on the forward strand.
ATAACAGGGATGTTGGAGAAGAGGGGAGGTGGGCTGTTGACTAAAGTACTAGGATGGTAAGAATTGCCTATGTCAGAGAGGTCTGATGGGGAGAGGTGGTTTGAGGTGCAGCGAGGTCTAGACATCCGGTTGTAGAGGGGAAAGTATTCCTATGATAACGATTGATGTTGGCAGGGATTTTGCGGTTGGGATGAGTTTGCACGCGTGAGTCGGATTCCAAAGCTGAGGGATTTAACATCTTCTCAAGTTGAGAGAGTTCATTCGTCAGTAAAGAGAGACTGGGTTCAATATTGTGTTGGGTCAGGGTTACAGGGGTGAGGGGGATCTTAGAAGGGGAGGATGAAGGTGAGAGGGAATGGATAGTGTTTGTTGCAGACAAGGGGGCAATTGTGTGTGGAGTGTGCAAGGTCAATGGTGGTGAAAAGAGTAGAGTTAAGGCTATTAGACGTGGGTGGTGGCGTGCTGGAGGACAAGAGATTTGAGAACTCAGGGCATGTAGATAGAGACAATATGAGGGTGCAAAGAGTTTGAAGTAGGACTGCATCTGGGATTAACGGTGGTGAGAAATTTGATGGTAGTGATGGAGGATTAGGCAAGGGTGAGGGTGGGGTCAGAGGTGGTATGGTGGGAGAGCCAGGGCGGAGGGGTAGAGATTCTGGATAGGGGTCAAGGAGGAAGGAAAAGGGTTAGGTATTTTAGAATGGGTTGAGGGGGACTGGTCACTGGAGGATGTGAGTAGTTGGAGGAGGGGGTGTGCAGTGGAGATGTCAGGAAGAGGGAGGATCGCTGGAGGGGGAGAATATATGGGTGACAGTGATTGGGAGATGGCATAGGTTATAGAGATGACAGGGGAGGGGGTGGTACATTTTTGCACTATGGTGTTGGGAGGAGGGGAGAGAGGGGAGAGGGAGAGTTGGGTAGGGGGAAGGGTAGAGAGCGGGGTGTTGATTGGTTGGGTATATAGAGGATTAGGGACTATTTTGTCTAGGTGGAGAGACAATGTGTTGAAGTGGTGCACAAAGATGGCGAGGTGGGATTCGGCGGCTTGTATGAGGATGTTACCCGTTTTGAAGATGTAGATGTCAATTTCACCAGGAAAAATTGGGGAGGGAGTAGTGGATAATTTAAATCCATTGGGAATTTTGATTGAGTGAGTGACTGGGAGCTTACCTAGGAAAGTGCTTTGGAATAGAAGATGTAGTTGTTTTTTTATGTCAGAAGAGAGGCTAAGGTAGTTATCAATGATAAGTGTTTCAGGGTTGCGAATGAGTAGTTTATGTTTGAAGATTTCTTAGCATTTTTAGACAGGTTGGGGGGTAAAGGATGGTCCAGGAGTTGGGGCCATGTTTGGAGAGAGTATCGTCATGGGGGATGTGTGCGTGTTTGAAGGGGGGCATATTGGAACGGGGCTGAGAAGTAGAGAGCTAGAAGACGATGGTGAGGGCAATTAGAGTTAAGGTAAAGGGGAATGTATCAGGGGAGGAGAGTGGGAGGGACACTGAAAATGGTGAACCACAGCCCATACGCTACTACCAAGTGTTCTTACTCAGCTGCAATTTTAAGAACCAACAAGATTATAAGAAAGTAAAAGTAGTAGTATGGCCTCCACAGCAGTGCAGAATAAAGTAGTCTAGACTATCTGGGACAGAACAATTACACTTGCAGATCAGGAATGGAAATAACAGGGCTAAGTCATTGCCATATATGTCTGGTATAGAGCTTAGCGGGGGCTCAACAGGCTAGTGAGTTCAACAACAAAGACTTTAATAGTGAAAGTAGTTTGCTAGATTGCCAACCAGGGATGGGTAACTGTTGCATGCTATTCTAGTATTTCTACAGGCCCCAGCTAAATGTTGATAAGCAATCACAAATAAAGAAATGAAGTCATATAGGAAGATCCAGACAGAGGGTTAAAGGAAATAAGTTCCATAAGGAAAAGAGTGTGGGTCGAAGTTCATAATTCGGCCACTAGGTGGAGCTCCAGTCTAAAGCAAGGTAAGAGAATTCTAATAGTTTGCCATGAAAAACAGATCTAATCTGGTGTAGATTGTTTCCTATAAGTAGGGAATTGAAGAGATAAACAGGAAGGATATCAGGAATAGGAAGATAGTAAGGAGGGGAGACAAATCAAAATGGGGGTGAGCGACCTAAGATTCAGTAGGACTCCATCAAACGTCCTCGAGGTAGCAAGCAGAGGTCAACAATGTGGAACGCTCATCCTCGTCATTTGCATGCGTTAATCAACTCCATCATCGGACCACGAGTGCGAAAAGGCTGCAGAGTTCCCGCTTTCCAGACAGGGGTTAGAAAGGGACAAGTGAACCACGTATGTACTTGATATATTGTAATGAATGTTGAACCTATGCTCAGTTGGGAACTGATTTAAATTTGCATGGTTGTGAAATTACAAACCAAATCATAAGCTACATAGAAAGATCTCTAAGAGCATGATTACAAGTTTGGTGATACGGGTGAGCATTTAACCACCCGCAACGGCAAACTCGAGTGCTGGCAACCTGCCAGATTACGAGTATTCTTGTTGTCTAGTGGGCAGTCCTTTGGTGCTCCCACGGCGGTGCCTTTGAAAAAGGCACTGCAATGGGAACTTCAAAGCATGTTCCTGCACAGCATGGACTGGACAGGCATACAGACAGGGGGGCACACACTGCATGCATCCCCATGGTCAGAGGCACCAGGGGCCCCCAAAGTTTCCTCACCACTGAGAGAGCGCAATTTAAGTAAAATGTAGAAGTGCACCATATTTACAAGCACGTTGCATAAGTCTAGTTAAAGGCACATATAAGAGTGTCGAATTTATAGAGTGCATACACATAAGAGTGTTTAACTAATACAGAATGCATATATCAGTGTGAAAAGCTAATGTAGTAATGTTTAGAGATGTTAGAATGATATTAAATTCCATGTTATGTGGCTGTTGCAGAGGAGAATGTAATGCTGCCAAACTTAGAAATGTGCAGGCCTCATGGCAGTCCATTGAGAAAAGAAAACGTGCCTTTACAATTTCACGTAATATCGATTATTGTTGTTATAATTCAAAGTATTATTGATCATAGACTGAAAATATATGTTTTATAGAAGTGTTTCCAATAACCAGAGTGTGTAATAAGTTAGAATACTGTTTTAGGCTGAGAAATAAAGGTTCATAGAGTGCACAGGCCTGTTTCATGTAATTCTAGTAGGCCTGGAGAGATAAGTCGTTTCTTTTGATCTGCATGTGCTAGTTAAAATCAGGTCGTGTTAAGCATAAATTGTGGACCATGCTCGAAGGTTTACGACTTGTGAGATAAGCTGGAGGCCGGAATTTGGGGCCCACTTCATGGGTGTCTGTTTGCAGGTGCAAGGGGGTTCCAATCAAGAGAGTGATGAATAGAGCTCTGTTCTGGGAGACAGGCACAGGCCTGGAGGAGGATTCAGGAATTTCCTGGGGGGTACCGTCTTGCCGGAGAAAAGCCTGAGAAGCAAGGTCAACGCTAACAAGGAGCCCAGAGGAGTATCAGCATGGAAAAAGCCAGAACCGACACCACGTGAGGGGTGTACGTGAGGGGCGTCTCAGTGGGGCGTTTCAACTGTAATTGTGATTTTGTATTAGGGACAGCACCCTTGGGTGGAGTTAGAGCAGATGGCCTGAGGAATCTTAGAGAGCGGATGGGTAGGCAGAGAGGGCATAACTGCGATGCACAGATTTACAACAAAGACTAAGGGAAAGTGAGTGATCTTCTTTGGAAGTCACCACGGTTGACACCTTTTTAGGTTAAGATTCTGCTAAGTAAGGATGTCACTTAGTCTAGTGTAGAGATAGTCTAATCTGGATTTTTCTTCCTTTTGTAAATGACGCTCAAGTTACAACTTGTGTCTATTCTTGCAAATTTGCTGATCTTTGAATTAGTCTTGGTGATATTCTTTTGTCGCCTAAGAGCATTCAGAAAATTCATGTTTGTATTGATGCCAGTGTATCTTTTGAACCTTATATTGAGATGTTTGTATCTCCAGTTATCTTTGGCTTTATAATAAAACTTTAAAACTTATTCGTGGTAAGTGGTTCTTCAGAGTTGTGTGAAGTCTTGAGCTGATTAACCTAGTAGTGGATTGCTTTTACTCTATGACAGGTAACAAAGGTTCAGTTGACCTGAGTTGGGATCTAGATCTATAGTGATCAGATAAGAGATCAAAAATTCCGCCGTAACAGTTGGTAGCAGTGTAGGATGGTTACCTTCTAGAGGAAGGTGATCTAGACTAGGTTAAGATTACCCCGAGGCCCCTAGAGATCGAGAGATGAGCAACAGAAGAATCGCCTGCCGAAGAAGGTGCTGACGGTGCGAGAGAAAAGCAGCAGAGTCGGACGAGAGTGAGTATAATAAGGGTCATGCGTTGTCAGATTGCGGTGTTTTGTGTTGTATTTGTGTTGTAATGTCATGCAGAGTTAAATGCCTGTAGTGTGATTGTATTTACAACAAGGGGTGGTGAGGGACAGAGTCTCTGAATTAAGCAGAAATCTCTCACCCAGTCAAGAGATCAGGGCTAGATCCAACACCGTTTTTTAGCTCACTGCACCATCCCAGTTTCAGAACCTGGCTGTATGCAAATTAGTCTGTTCCTGTCCCAGTGCATGATGGGAACAGGGCAAACCAAACTACAAAAGCCAATTCTTACACTGGGAAGGAAACAAGCTCCCGGGGACCGGTTTCTGGCATTACAGCTGTCTTCGGCCCGGTTTGCTTGAATCCTGATGGTGCAATGAGCAAGGGACTCACATCTGAGTATACCCTTCCACGCTTAGGGTGGACAAAAATATTTACAACAAGGGGTGGTGAGGGACAGAGTCTCTGAATTAAGCAGAAATCTCTCACCCAGTCAAGAGATCAGGGCTAGATCCAACACCGTTTTTTAGCTCACTGCACCATCCCAGTTTCAGAACCTGGCTGTATGCAAATTAGTCTGTTCCTGTCCCAGTGCATGATGGGAACAGGGCAAACCAAACTACAAAAGCCAATTCTTACACTGGGAAGGAAACAAGCTCCCGGGGACCGGTTTCTGGCATTACAGCCGTCTTCGGCCCGGTTTGCTTGAATCCTGATGGTGCAATGAGCAAGGGACTCACATCTGAGTATACCCTTCCACGCTTAGGGTGGACAAAAATATTTACAACAAGGGGTGGTGAGGGACAGAGTCTCTGAATTAAGCAGAATTCTCTCACCCAGTCAAGAGATCAGGGCTAGATCCAACACCGTTTTTTAGCTCACTGCACCATCCCAGTTTCAGAACCTGGCTGTATGCAAATTAGTCTGTTCCTGTCCCAGTGCATGATGGGAACAGGGCAAACCAAACTACAAAAGCCAATTCTTACACTGGGAAGGAAACAAGCTCCCGGGGACCGGTTTCTGGCACTGCTCCATCAGGATTCAAGCAAGCCGGGCCGAAGAAGGCTGAAATGCCAAAAACCGGTCCCCGGTAGCTTGTCTCCTTTCTGGTGAAGAATTGGCTTGGTAGTTTAGTCTGCCCTGTTCCCATGATGCACTGGGCCAGGGACAGACTGATTTGCATATAGCCAGGTTCTGAGCTGGGATGGGGCAGTGAGATAAATAACGGTGATGGATCAAGCCCTGATCTTTGGACTGGGCAAGAGTGGTCTGTTTAACTCAGACACTCTGTTCATCACCACCCCCTTTTTGTAAATCGTTTTTGGCCACTATAGGTGTGGCAGGGTATACTCAGACATGAGTCCCTTTCTCACTGCTCCATCAGGATTCAAGCAAGCCGGGCCGAAGAAGGCTGAAATGCCAGAAACCGGTCCCCGGTAGCTTGTCTCCTTTCTGGTGAAGAATTGGCTTGGTAGTTTAGTCTGCCCTGTTCCCATGATGCACTGGGCCAGGGACAGACTGATTTGCATATAGCCAGGTTCTGAGCTGGGATGGGGCAGTGAGATAAATAACGGTGATGGATCAAGCCCTGATCTTTGGACTGGGTAAGAGTGGTCTGTTTAACTCAGACACTCTGTTCATCACCACCCCCTTTTTGTAAATCGTTTTTGGCCACTATAGGTGTGGCAGGGTATACTCAGACATGAGTCCCTTTCTCACTGCTCCATCAGGATTCAAGCAAGCCGGGCCGAAGAAGGCTGAAATGCCAGAAACCGGTCCCCGGTAGCTTGTCTCCTTTCTGGTGAAGAATTGGCTTGGTAGTTTAGTCTGCCCTGTTCCCATGATGCACTGGGCCAGGGACAGACTGATTTGCATATAGCCAGGTTCTGAGCTGGGATGGGGCAGTGAGATAAATAACGGTGATGGATCAAGCCCTGATCTTTGGACTGGGTAAGAGTGGTCTGTTTAACTCAGACACTCTGTTCATCACCACCCCCTTTTTGTAAATCGTTTTTGGCCACTATAGGTGTGGCAGGGTATACTCAGACATGAGTCCCTTTCTCACTGCTCCATCAGGATTCAAGCAAGCCGGGCCGAAGAAGGCTGAAATGCCAGAAACCGGTCCCCGGTAGCTTGTCTCCTTTCTGGTGAAGAATTGGCTTGGTAGTTTAGTCTGCCCTGTTCCCATGATGCACTGGGCCAGGGACAGACTGATTTGCATATAGCCAGGTTCTGAGCTGGGATGGGGCAGTGAGATAAATAACGGTGATGGATCAAGCCCTGATCTTTGGACTGGGTAAGAGTGGTCTGTTTAACTCAGACACTCTGTTCATCACCACCCCCTTTTTGTAAATTGTAGTGTGATTGTGGCAGGGTTGTGAGCGCGCGCAACCTGGTGAAAATCTTAAGTTCAGAGAAGAGCTTAAGTGGTTCGGGTGTATCGGACATCCAGAGTAATTGTCGACCATTGTAAAGGGGGTCATGAGGTACCATTGATCGCCCGCAGGACTGAGATAGGGGGAACGAAAGAGTGAGTGTATGGGTAACGGACGCTGGTCGGAAGTTACTGTGTGTAAGTAACCTATCAGTCAAGGCGATTGTCTGGACGTTCACGGAAAGACATTTCATCAGTTAAAGTGACAATTACAGTTAGACTGTGGGCGTACAGTCAAGAAAAGTGATCGCTTGGTCGGAAGTAATCATTTTTCAGAGTATGAATGGGACGCATGCATGACCGGGAGACGAGCTGAGAGAGGAGATGAACTGCTGCGAAGGGGAGACGAGTGACGTCAGAGAGAGCTGCGCTGTGATAGGCCGGTTGGTGTGAAGCTGTGCTGTGATAGGCCGGTTGACGCGAACCGCGCTGTGATAGGCCGGTTGGTGTGAAGCCGCGCTGGGATAGGCCGGTTAGCGAGAACCGCGCTGGGATTGGTGGATTGTCATCAGGAAGTAAACGAATGTCAGAACCCGTCATGTGGATACGCTGATGTGTGGTTCAACCTCGACCCAAAGTAAAGTCCGAAGGTACACAGATTCATCATGGTCGGAGAGGGTCCGACTCTGGAGAGACAAAATGGCTGCCGCGGTGCCGTGGTGCTGTGAGGTTGACGCTCTAGTCGTTTAGCCTCGTTCTGGTGCGGAGAGTCTGAGCGGGACGTAAGTTCTAGAAACTACGCACTTCACCTGAACCGTTAGAGAAGAAGAACCTGTGTGCGTACTCTGGTGAATTCCTCGAATCCTTAGTTTAAGTATCCTGGTTGTAGTACTCCATTTGCGTTTAGCGCGAGTGTCGAGGAAACGTTGTTACGGCGTATTAATTCAAACGCGTAATAACCTGCCCTTTTCCAAGTCCAAGTTTCCAGCAGTAAGAGAACCTCCGAAGAGTCGTCGAGAGTATAGTGAGTAAAGGTGATTTCCTGTGGAGAAGAAGATTTCAACGAGTAAGAGAGTCAGTCAGCAACGGAAAGCTAAGTGTCGAATAACAAGTGTTTGGCAAACTGAAGATATTCGTAGTGACGTAGTTTACATTGTCAAGTGCATAACTCGAACTTCTAGAACCTGTGTGACAAAGAGAAATCTATTTCTTGAACATTGAGTGAAAAGAGAAACGAGAAATCTATTTCTTGAACATTGAGTGAAAAGAGAAACGAGAAACCTATTTCTTGAACATTGAGCGAAAAGAGAAAAGAGAAATCATTTCCTGAACTTTGTATGAAATAAGCGGGAAAGAAGGATTACCAGAACATTCCTCCTTGAGTCAATTGCTAGTGTAAAGACTATCTATAAGTAAAGACTTGTTCCAGGTTTCCAACTCTGAGCAACTTTACAGAACCCCCTAAGCAGCGTCCTCGATTAGTTAGCCAAGTAAGTATGTTAAAGGAAATTGGCTCAGGGGTGACCACAGAATAGTATTAGTAAGGAGTTAACCCATTCGCTCTTGTCTCCCCATACAGTAACGACTAACTAGACGAGAAAAACCATATCCCATAGAAGAGAAGCAAGGTCCAGGAAAATATTAAGTGAGTTAAAGTAGAACCCGAGAACATCAGAGTCAGAGTAGTTTAGGAGGGAAAACTAATGGTGTGCTCCTCTTACAGGTTTCTAATACGCAGACATCCTGAAGGAAGTTGTCTGAGGAAACTTTCCGGACCAGTCTCTTCTCTGTTTGTTATTTTATCCACACCCCCTTCCCGGAGGATGATGTAGGGAGGTTCTTATAGACCTGCCGGAATCGTCTCTTGGGATTCGGGTACTAGCATCTAGTTCCTGAGCCTGAATCATCTCTGCTCCCGCGCAAGTACAAGCCAAGGTGATTACATATCAGGTAATACTTGGAGCTCTGACAGAGTGAAGTGCCCAAGTATTTTTTGCACCTGAGCAGAGATGGCCGAAGGAATAGATGTTCAATCGTTAGGGACAATCCTAGACGCAATCCACAAGGAACTGGGAGCAGTAAGGGAAGAGAATCAGAATTTAAAACAAGAGGTAGTTAACGCCCGAAAGGAAACAGCCGAGTTAGCCCTGAGGTTACACAGAACTAGTAGTTTAGAGCGAGAGGCCATGAACCCAGTGTTAGAAGCGACAAACAGGTCAACTACACAAGTCATTCACTCCCTGTCTCCAGTTATTCCTCTTGCCGCCCCTGAAAGGTTTAGTGGGGATCCACAGAAGGCACAGATATTTCTCTCACAATGCTCCTTGCATTTCCTGTGCCGCCCATCCATTTTCCCTGACGCGCAGTCCAAATTAGCCTTCATTCTCCTGTATTTGAGCGGGGACGCCGCGGCCTGGTCCATGCCTCTAGTCACCAGAGAAGACCCGCTGTTGAGGAACTTCGAAAATTTCAAACAAGAATTTCTTCGGATATTTGATCGCAGGAGAATCTCCCAGGTGGTGGACAACGAATTACTAGATTTGCGACAGGGCAATCGAGACTTAATAGCATATCTGGCGCAGTTTAACAAGTTGGTGGTGGAGACGGATTGGCCAGAAAGCAAGCGAGCAGCAGTGTTTTATCGTGGTTTGAGAGACGAGCTGAAGGACGTGTTAGCTCAAATTCCAAATCGCCCAACGGAGATATCGGCCCTCATCGATTTAGTTCTAGAAATAGATTTTCGTCAAGGAGAGCGGAGAGGGGAAAAGAAGAAAGATTTCCGAGCGGTCGTTCCTAGATTTGACAGGGCGCGTCCAGAAGGAACACGAACCTCAGAAGGAAACTCCGGAGTAGAACCAATGCAAATCGGAACCATCAGAGGGCCCCTAACGAAGGAAGAAAGAGAGAGGAGGAGAACGAATAACCTGTGCATATATTGTGGTTCGAGTGGGCATTTTGTCCGAAACTGTCCGAAGAAGCCCAAAGGAACATTCAGGCCGAAGGAAAACTAGCGGCACCACCCGTGGCTGGAGTTGAACGGGTGGGTGCGATTACTGAAGAGACTCCAAAGGAACACCATGTGGCGAATACCCTACAAGCGGCGGCTCCACATTTGATTCTGTCTATGAGAGTGATGTTCCGATCGACGGTCCTGACCGAAGTCTCCGTCATGATAGACTCTGGAGCGACGGGAAATTTCTGTGACTTGCGTTTTGCGGACAAGGTGGTAATCAGAGCCATTAAGAAAGAGAAGAGTGAGCCAGTCCGCGCCGTGGACGGAACAAACCTGTCATCGGGGCCCATCGTGAGCCACACAGAGGTGATGGAACTGATTACCGCAGATGGCCATCGTGAACAGATCCAGTTCAACCTGATCGATGCTCCACAGTTTCAGTTAATTCTTGGATTGCCATGGCTCACGGAGCATAACCCTACGATTGACTGGAACTCCAGAACCGTTCTCATGGACTCAAACTACTGTTGTGAGAACTGTTTTGTTCCAAGGGATAGCGGAGAAGAAATAAACCCAGCTCATGCCTTGAGTCTTGTAGAGCACTCTGTGTGTGCCATAGACACACGCCAGGTCCCGGAGGTGTATAAGGAGTTCGAAGGCGTGTTCAACGAAGTGGAAGCCGAGCTTTTACCTCCACACAGAGCCTATGACTGCAAGATAGATCTAGAACCTGGAGCCAATTTGCCATGCAGTCGAGTGTACGCATTAACCGAGAAAGAACACCAACATCTGAAAGAATACCTGGACAAGTATCTGGCAAATGGTTTCATCCGACCCTCACAGTCACCCGTCTCATCGCCCCTATTTTTCGTGCCAAAGAAGGAAGGGGAATTAAGAACATGCATCGATTACCGAGCAATCAATAAGATAACAAAAAAGAACAGATACCCCCTGCCCTTGATATCGGAACTATTGGATCAAGTCAAAGGAGCTCAAGTCTACACAAAATTAGATCTGCGAGGGGCCTACCACCTAGTCAGAATGCGAGAAGGTGACGAGTGGAAGACGGCCTTCCGGACTAGATTCGGCCTATTCGAGTACCAAGTGATGCCCTATGGGCTATGTAATGCCCCAGCTGCCTTCCAGCATTTTATTAATGATGTCCTGAAGGAGTTCATCGACCAGTGTGCCATTGTATACATCGATGACATCTTGATTTATTCCTCCGATGTGACGAGACACCATGAGCAGGTGAAAGGAGTCTTGAGGAAACTACAAGAGAACAAGTTGTTCGTAAAACTGGAGAAGTGTGCTTTCGACGTCTCCCAGGTCGAATTTTTGGGATTTGTCCTTTCCCCGTCTGGCATCTTAATGGATCCGAGGAAGGTAGAGGCAGTAACCACCTGGAAATCTCCAACGAGCGTGAAAGAGGTCCAAAGCTTCATTGGGTTTGCCAACTTCTACAGACGATTCATTAGAGAGTTTTCCGGAAGGATTCTACCCCTTACCAGGCTATTGAAGAAAGGAACGAAGTTCGAGTGGTCGGAAGAAGCCGAGGAGGCCTTCCAAGCCTTAAAAGAAGCCTTTACTACTGCACCAGTCCTGCTTCATGCTGATGCATCGGAACCGTTTTATGTAGAGACCGATGCGTCAGACCAGGCGTTGGGGGGAGTCCTGTCGCAGCGTCACAAGAGCACAGGTCAACTGCATCCAGTAGCTTACCGATCTAGGAAGCTGACCCCGGCGGAAATCAACTACACTATCACCGAGAAGGAATTACTGGCTATCAAAGATGCCTTCAAGGAGTGGCGGCATTATCTGATGGGGACACAGCATCAAGTCACAGTATTCACGGATCATCGAAACCTGAAATTCTTGAAATCCGCCAGAACACTCACGCCAAGGCAACTCAGATGGTCCTTGTACTTTGCAGATTACGACTTCGTAATTACCTTTCGTCCAGGAGCACAAAACGGGAAGGCCGATGCACTTTCCAGACTGGACACCGACCCTCAGAGAACGGCCATAGAGGTTCAACCGATCATCCCTGAGAACAAGTTTATTGGGGCCACAGTTTCGATCGATGTCCAAGAGGCCATAGCAGAAAGCATGAGTTCGGAGGCTAAGCAGAATTGGGTTAAGGAAGATCCTAGCAGGAAGATTGTTCGTCAGTTGCCATATCAAGGGGAGGCCTTGTATGTGCCTACAACGGAATTGCAGCAACAAGTGATGCGTGAGTGTCATGATGATAAGCTGGCAGGACACAAGGGAGAGAACAAAACCGAAGAGTTGATAAAGAGACACTATTGGTGGCCTGGAATGTCAACAGATATTGAGAGATATGTTAAGGCTTGTGAGATCTGCGCTCAGGGAAAATCTGAAAGACAAGCACCAAAGGGGCTCCTGCAACCCCTACCCACCCCTCCTTATCCCTGGCACACAGTGACTCTTGATCTCATTACCGATTTACCCTTGAGCAGAGGTTATGACACCATTCTAGTGGTAGTAGATGCCTTCTCAAAAATGGCCCACTTCATAGCATTAAAAGGAACTCCGTCAGCTAAACAAGTAGCAGATCATTTTAGCTCCCAAATAGTCAGGATCCATGGCATACCCAAGGTGGTCATTTCGGATAGGGGTACCCAGTTTGTATCTCATTTTTGGAGAGCATTCATGAAAGGTCTAGGTACTGAAGTTAGGTTTTCCACGAGCTATCACCCAGAGACAGATGGGCAAACAGAGAGGGTGAACCAAGAGCTGGAGCAGTATCTTCGACTATTCCTTCTGAAGGAGGAAATTCAGTGGGCTGATTACTTGTGGTCGGCGGAATTCGCCCATAACAATGCGAGAAACAGTTCCACTGGTTTCTCCCCCTTCTTCTTGAATTATGGACGACACCCAAACGCATCAATTCGACAAATGGAAACTGCAGTCCCAGCTGTCGAGGACCTGGTGTCCCAGATGAGTCAAATCCAGCAAAAGGCAACAGACAATCTGCAAAAGGCTAAGGAGAGGTATAAGATTTATGCGGATAGGAAGCGGCGTGCTGGTCCTCCACTGTCCGTGGGGGATAAGGTGTGGTTGAACACAAAACATCTGAGACTAAAGGGAAATCGAAAATTTCAACCCCGCTTTATTGGTCCTTACCCCGTGGAGAAGCAAATTAATCCCGTCACCTATCAATTGACACTCCCTCCTAGGCTGAAGATTCATCCTGTCTTCCATGTTTCCTTGCTTAAGAGAACTTCTGCAGACCTGAGAATGCAAGTACCCCCTAAGCCAATTCACCTGGAGACGGGAACAGAGTTTGAGGTGAAAGACATTCTGGATTCCAAGGTCTCCAAAGGGAAACTGTACTACCTCATCGATTGGAAGGGTTATGGGCCGGAAGAGCGATCGTGGGAACTGGAAGAAGATGTTCACGCTCCCAGATTGGTTCATTCCTTCCATCAACGCTACCCTTCCAAGCCCAGAGGGAAGGAGCCTGCCTTGTTGGGGGGTACTGTCAGAACCCGTCATGTGGATACGCTGATGTGTGGTTCAACCTCGACCCAAAGTAAAGTCCGAAGGTACACAGATTCATCATGGTCGGAGAGGGTCCGACTCTGGAGAGACAAAATGGCTGCCGCGGTGCCGTGGTGCTGTGAGGTTGACGCTCTAGTCGTTTAGCCTCGTTCTGGTGCGGAGAGTATGAGCGGGACGTAAGTTCTAGAAACTACGCACTTCACCTGAACCGTTAGAGAAGAAGAACCTGTGTGCGTACTCTGGTGAATTCCTCGAATCCTTAGTTTAAGTATCCTGGTTGTAGTACTCCATTTGCGTTTAGCGCGAGTGTCGAGGAAACGTTGTTACGGCGTATTAATTCAAACGCGTAATAACCTGCCCTTTTCCAAGTCCAAGTTTCCAGCAGTAAGAGAACCTCCGAAGAGTCGTCGAGAGTATAGTGAGTAAAGGTGATTTCCTGTGGAGAAGAAGATTTCAACGAGTAAGAGAGTCAGTCAGCAACGGAAAGCTAAGTGTCGAATAACAAGTGTTTGGCCAAACTGAAGATATTCGTAGTGACGTAGTTTACATTGTCAAGTGCATAACTCGAACTTCTAGAACCTGTGTGACAAAGAGAAATCTATTTCTTGAACATTGAGTGAAAAGAGAAACGAGAAATCTATTTCTTGAACATTGAGTGAAAAGAGAAACGAGAAACCTATTTCTTGAACATTGAGCGAAAAGAGAAAAGAGAAATCATTTCCTGAACTTTGTATGAAATAAGCGGGAAAGAAGGATTACCAGAACATTCCTCCTTGAGTCAATTGCTAGTGTAAAGACTATCTATAAGTAAAGACTTGTTCCAGGTTTCCAACTCTGAGCAACTTTACAGAACCCCCTAAGCAGCGTCCTCGATTAGTTAGCCAAGTAAGTATGTTAAAGGAAATTGGCTCAGGGGTGACCACAGAATAGTATTAGTAAGGAATTAACCCATTCGCTCTTGTCTCCCCATACAGTAATGACTAACTAGACGAGAAAAACCATATCCCATAGAAGAGAAGCAAGGTCCAGGAAAATATTAAGTGAGTTAAAGTAGAACCCGAGAACATCAGAGTCAGAGTAGTTTAGGAGGGAAAACTAATGGTGTGCTCCTCTTACAGGTTTCTAATACGCAGACATCCTGAAGGAAGTTGTCTGAGGAAACTTTCCGGACCAGTCTCTTCTCTGTTTGTTATTTTATCCACACCCCCTTCCCGGAGGATGATGTAGGGAGGTTCTTATAGACCTGCCGGCATCGTCTCTTGGGATTCGGGTACTAGCATCTAGTTCCTGAGCCTGAATCATCTCTGCTCCCGCGCAAGTACAAGCCAAGGTGATTACATATCAGGTAATACTTGGAGCTCTGACAACGAACGCAGGGAAATAGGAAAATCTTGTAGATTTCGAACATGAAGTGTTTTAAATGTTTTAGAGCGATCTTTAAGAGAAAAAGGAGAGAATCGTATTACGGGGAAGAGGCCCCGCCAGAGAGTACACCAGCTCATTATATGGCTACGAATGTTGGGTTGCATGCTATACTGTGGCTTAGTACTTGGAGTAAGATTACAGAAGGGAACGAGGAACTGACTTTTACGAAGTACGGAACGTTTAGATTAGAAGTGTTGCACCAGCTAAAAGCAGTTATGTCTTCATTGAGACCTTTGCCTAGACCAACACAGTTTGAAGCCCTTAATGCGTGGATTAGGGCGGCGCATGACAGGAATCAGAACAGACGTCAAGAAAGAGTGAGACGATCGGTAAGAGCAGTACAAGATGCTAAATGGGATGCGGAAAGCAAGAAATGGAGGGTGCAGACTATTGAAGTGGATAAGTTGTACCCAGTAATAGAGGTTACAGGAGAAAAGAGAACGCCAGAGGAGGATAACGAGAGCGAGACAGAGGATAGCCTAATAAATAGGTTGTTGATAGATAGACCGCCTCCGTACAATAGAGAGATGGAAGGTATCGAGCTCCCAAGGGAAGATAGGGTTGGCATAGGGGAGAATAGACCACTCCCTATAACGGATTGGGAACCCACCAAAGGTGAGGAAACACCTTAACCTAATCCAGTACAGAGAGTAGTCAGAAGGTTTGTGGTGCAGAAGGTGCCAGCAACGGAGAGTGTTGAGTCTTATCAATTGCCAGATGCTCTTCAAGTACCCGTTACCATAGGCCCTATAGTATCGATTTATAACCCAGAGAAAGTGCGAGAGGAGGAACAGGTACGGCTAGACAGAGAAAGAGCAGAAATGGAAAGGTGGAACAACATGACAAATGCCCGGAGGCAATTGCCAGGACCGAGAGAATGGAGCACCCCATTGGATTTAGCAGTGGATCCCATAACAGATCAGGGGGGTCAGAGAGGACCGATGGATCTGAGAGGACCACGGCCGAAATCCTTTAAGGAGTTGAGGGCTGACTTGAGGGAATGGGATGCTGCCACAGGAACACAGAGTAACAGATCAAGAGCGGAAGCTGAATGTGGAGGTCGAGGCGATGGGACATTGTCTCAGGGTGGGGCTAGCGAAACCGGTCAGGAGTGGGACGATAAGAGTCCGGAGAGTAGAGGAGCTACCCGTCATATCCATGGTGGAAGTAGGCAGGAGCAAGAAGGTAGAAGTACAGAGTGTGGAGGGGTGTCTCGTCTCATTTACAGTGAGGGAGACCGAAGGACGCAAGAGTACAGGGATAGCTTTAAGTGCACTCACTATGCACCTGGCGATATCAGACAGCATTGGAATCGCGGGAACATGGGGAGCCACGAGGTGTCTCACCATGCGTCAAGCGATCATGGGCAGGAGCAGGATCGCGGGAACATGGGGAGCCGTGAAGGGCCTTGCCCTGCGTCGAGCGATCATGGACAGCAGGGGAGTTGCGAAAGCATGGGGAATAATGGAGTGTCTTATCATGCATCTAGAGGCACCAGGCAGAATGGGAGATGTGGGATTATGGGGAATCGAGCAGTGTTTCACCATACACCAAGAGGAGATGGAACTGCATGGGACCTGGAGAGATGGGAGCATGGGAGGACTCCCCATAACACGCCTGAGCCCAGACGTAGGACTCAGAGCTGTGATGGGAGAGACGTAGATGGGCTCTCTAGAGAGGGAATCTTCGATGTTCACTCACGGCATTCCGTTGCCTAGCAACACGCCCTGAACACGCCCACTCTAATGGCCGCACTCCTCGGTCTTAAACAGAGTCCTCGGGACGTTGCAGCTCCACCGGCTGTCCTGCGGTATCGTCCGAAGTGGGAGGGGTAGGTGCCTAGACGCCCTCTGCCAAGAACTACCAGGTAAGGCGAAATGCTCCATGTTACACCCTCCGCGTGCGTTCCCTTCTGATCGCCGCGGCAGGGACCGAGCTCTAAGCGGGAAAATGGTAAGACGCGCTGACCGCCCAGCCCCTAACCCGGCGGCAATACTTACTCCTTTCAGGTGTTTCACACCAAGTTCTGGCCCCACCAGGTCAGCGCGAGGGAGCTTCCCTAGTAAAGAATACGGGTAAGGTCATAACTGGGTTCATTAACACTATAATATCCTGGCATGTTTTATGGTTCACGTTAAGGTTAAGTCTCCTGCAACACACTGACGCCATCTAGTGTTTATCTTTGAATTGTTCAAGGATATGTTTAAATATTGTTTTTCTCTCCACAAATGTTGTCTTAAATACTGCTTGCAACCATACATGCTACTGGCTTAGTGACAGCCTTTGATATCACAAGATTTTTATCGCATGAAGAGTTCCAGCTAAATGTGTCTGATACTATTGTGCATGCCATTTTCTAGGGCAGACCACAGGCATGCCCACCCACTGTATACTCCTAACAGTCACAGAACGCGAGTTTTCCACGTTCTTCACAATGGCTTTCTGCCTCTCTCTCACTCTCATATCTCTTCACGATGGGGCCTCTAGAGACCCATCGACACCTCGCTACACCATACTAGCATGTTAAAGGTGCATGTAAGTTCCACCGAGGGATACAGAGATATACAAAGAATCTTCTGATGACACCCTTCTTCTCCTCTCTCCCATTCAGTTCTGGGAAGGGCCCTGACGAAGGATTGCCATACGACACACACCAGGTCGTATACTGGATCCCTCTGATCACTGAGGGATCCCCTGCAATTATATGAGCACTATTTACATTTTTTGGTCCTGACGAATTGCCTTCTTGGCGAGAAACATGTTGACCATTGACTCACTAAGGGTTGAATGAGGCTCGACTACCTTGATTGTTCCGCCTCTATACCCCTTATTATTTTAATAAAGCAGTGAGCCATACCATTAAAAGTCTATCTTTTTGGACTCTACTGACTTTTTTTAATCTCACCCACGCTCACTTTTGCACAACCACAAACCCCTCCTTTTTTAGGCCCCTTACACCCACACACCCTTTGGCGAAGGAATAGAAGATCCCCGCCAAAGTGCAACATCTGTTGTTGCCCGACAGGCATTGCACCGCCAGTCTGTCGCAGGGGCAGGATACCGATGATGACGCTGGACGATCACCGGGTGGGATTACAAATGTAGTCCAACCGGTGAGCTGTGTGAGGTATCCCTACAAATTCCGAAAAGGGTTCACAACACTCACCCTTTCTGCCTGACTCGATGAGAGAGGCTAATGCCAGTCATTTAGCTGACTTTGCCCGGGGAACTCTGTATTAATTTTTGTTGGTTAGTCTCTCTAGAGACAACACACTGAAAGCTGTGATAAAGGCAAAAAGGCTCGATGTGACTAGTTTGAAATCTGACCTGGACGAGATAATAGATGGTACGTTGCCTTTAGAAAGGATTGACATGTACGAGCAAGATGAGGTGCTGTTTATAGCAAAGGATATTACTCGGAAGGTGAGAGCAATTCACGAGAAATTATCTGAACTGGAAGACAAGTATATGGTAGACTTGTCGAGAACAAAGGTATTACAGGGTAACCATAGGTTGGATTATTCAGATCAGGACCTTGATGAGAGGAGGACAATTGGATTAAAAACACACATTAGGGAACTGATCACAGTAATAAGGGCATGGAGAGATCTGGATAAATGGGAAGAAAGGTGGTCCAAGAAAGGGACTGTCAGGCGGAGCGCGATTGTGATGTCCCCGGAGGGAGGACCACTGCGGATGGAGGCATACCCTTTGCGAGAAATAGCGAATGGGAGTTATGTACATGTGCCCTGGAGTAGGGGAGATTTGGCTGCGTTTACCAATTCATTTCCAAAGTTAAGAGAGAATCCTGTAGAGTGGTACAAACAGGTAGAGAGGTTTGTGAAAATCTCTAAAGTACTGTGGATTGATTTGAACACCTTATTTGATATTGTGGTCCCAGGAGACTTGTGGACAGCATGCAAAGTTAGTGTCGAATGGCCCACAGCTGAACCAGTAAGAGATGCTCATACTAATGGACCGTCAGAAAGAGTAATGGAAAAATATGAAAGGGTGATGACATGGCTGAAAGAGAAGGTGCCACCGCAGGATATAGATTGGGTGAAAATAGACCGAACTAGACAGGAACCCAAGGAGACAGTCCATGAATTTTATGAGCGATTGCTGAAAACGTTCAAACAATACAGTGGATTAGATGTAATGGATCCCAAAGACATATGACAGTTTGTATCGAAATTCGTTTTGGGGTTGAGACCTGATATTTGTTTGATGATTCAGCAACACTTAATTTGCTGGCAAAACAAACCATTGGATGAAATTTTGAGATACGCAAGGTATTGCAGTGATGAAATAGATTTTAAAGCAAAGAAACTTAAGGAGAAGTTGATGATGGTTCAGATGCAGTCAGCTGGAAAGGGTGGACAGCAGCAACAGGGAACAGGGACGATGGGAAGGAGATCAAATAATCAGAATAGGGACAATGAGGAAAATCCGAGACCTAAAGTAGAACTTCTTACCTTGAAAAGGACGACAAAGTGTCTCCAGTGTCACCAGGTGGGACATTGGAAACGCGAGTGTCACACATAGGTCAGGATTGACCTATTTGCCAGTAAGGGAGGGGGGGAGGGGGAAGAGGGAACTGGGGGGGAGTTAGGGGGGTACAGGACACGGCAGGACACATAAGAGAGAGATGTATTTTAGAAAGGGCAACAGCAGAAACAGGAGAATGGACAGGGAGGAGAAAATCTGAAGGAAGAAAGATAAGAAATAATGTTCCTAGAGAGTTGATAAAATTTTGTACAACAAGATGGCTAGGGTGCATACGAGACTGGAGATGGGAAAAGTTATATGATAAATTAAGCTATGGGAGTTAGGTGTGTAACATGGAATGTATGTTGTTTAAATGATGCTCAAAAAAGATCAAAAATATCAGTAGCCTTAAAACAAATGAATGTGGATTTTGTATGTATCCAAGAAACACATGTTATGGCTACACAAGCATATTTCCTTAGTCATTTAGGCTTCCATTTATTAGTCGATTCAAGCCAAGGGGTTAAAAAAAGAGGGGTAGCTATTTTAGCTAGAAATAAAAATACCTTGACTAGGAAGAAAGCACAGGATAAATGGGGTAGATGGGCCATGGTTGAGTGTTATATAGATGGGGAGAGGACAACACTTGTAACTGTTTATGGTTCAACCAAGGATGACCCCGAAATCTTTCAATTCTTAGATGTGGAGTTGGCTACCTGGGCACCGAAAATTATTTTGGCAGGTGATCTTAATATAAATGGAGCAGATGGATTAGGATTGGGCTCTTTTGGAAAATATAAAGGTCGGAAAAGGAGAGTTAATCAGGCACTACATAGGTTAGTCTTAAACAATGCTCTCTCAGATGTATGGGGGAAAAAGAGATTGGATAACAAAGGTTTTACATATTACTCAGCCCCACATCGAACGTGTTCAAGATTGGATTATTTTTTTGTTTCAAGTACTACCATATCGAATACAAATATTGAAAGGCTGCCACGGATCCTTAGCAATCATAATCCTTTAGTACTTACAACAGTAACAAAAACAAATGTTAGACAATATACAAATTGGACTTTTGAAAGAGGGTTGTTAAAAGAGGATAAATATATAGAACATATGAATAAATGGATTAGCGATATTTTTTTCTTTAACAGGGATAGCGCGGAATTGGGGGTGGTCTGGGACACTTTTAAAGCAGAGGTACGGGGGAAAACGAGGAGCTATAATTCTTATAAACGGAAACAGATGCAGTTGAGGAATTTAGAGCTGTCCAAAAAGGTACTCAAGGCAGAGGAGAATTTAGAAAAATGTGTTTTGACTGGGAGTCAAATGGATAATGCCTTGATAGAATTAGTGAAAGCAAAAGGCGAGGCAGAGAGTGATATAGCCAGCAAAGCAGCGAAAATATACACTACTAAAAGGGAGAAGTGCTATGAACTGAGTGAGTCAGCAGGGAGCATCTTGGCTACCCGGACAAGGCAACAAGAAGTGGTGGGAACAGTGAGAGAGATTAGGGATACATCAGGTAGGGCGTATACAGAGTCTAATGAAATAAGGGAAGTATTTAGGACTTTTTATGAGAAGCTATATGATGACGAACTAGCGGGGCGAGACACCCGGAGAGATAAAGAGGATATGAAAGAGTATCTTCAAGAGATCCCGGTGGATATATTGGAGGAGGATGACGCAGATGGTTTAGAGGTGGTTTTGCAGACAGAGGAAATTAAGGAGGCAGTATGGAAACTTCCCTCAGGTAAGGCAGCGGGCCCTGACCAAATACCTATAGAGTTTTATAAAGTGTTTTGGAATATTTTGGAAGAAGAGCTAATAAAGATTATGCAACAGGCACAGTTGGGTAAATCAGCACCCAAATCATGGGGGAGTGCCGAGGTGGTAGTAATACTAAAAAAAGGAAAAAATCCGGAGGAACCAGGATCTTATAGGCCTATCACCTTAATGAATGCAGACGTGAAAGTGTTTTCCAAGGCATTAGCATTAAGACTTGCCAGAGTAATCCACAAAATAGTTAGTAGTGCTCAACATGGTTTTGTACCGGGAATAGGAACGACTCACCACATACGTAAAGTAATAACTCTATTTGATGTTACATCAGTCACAGGAGACCCGATGGCAGTAATGTTACTCGATGCAGAAAAAGCATTTGATCGGGTCTCCTGGGATTATCTTTGGTATGCTTTAGAAAGAACAGGTATTAAACAGGGATATCTTAAGCAATACAGATTCTATATTTAAATCCGGTAGCAACTCTACGTGTGAATGCTGGGAATACGGGGCAATTTTGAATAAAAAGGGGTACAAGACAGGGGTGCCCCTGTTCACCGCTTTTGTTTGCTATATATATGGACCCACTAATCCGTAGAATAGAGGCGTCTGAGATGATCACACCTCTAACAACACTCATCGGGCACTGTAAAATCTTAGCCTATGCAGACGATATCACTGTAATCACTCCTAATCCTACTGAATCTATAGAGTATTTGGAAATTGAGGCGATGAAGTTTGGAAAGATATTGGGTTATAAATTAAATACATCTAAAACACAGATAATTAAAAACTCGTATACTATCTGTACAGATAACCGAATGATGCAGGCAGGCATATACTTAGGGGTAATAATTTTGGCAGATGTGGATTTGTTAGTAGAGAAGAATACTACCCCCTTAATTAAGAAAGTGGAGAAAGGGACAACTTGCACATGTCAATTGTGGGGCGGACGAATATAATAAAAGAGAAAGGGACAACTTTCACATGTCAATTGTGGGGCGGACGAATATAATAAAAATTATGGTTCTCCCAAAATTTTTATATCTATTCAGAGCTATACCTTTGTTATTTGATGTCAAATTATTTAAAAAATTAGAGCATATAATCAATAGATTCATCTGGGCAAAGGGGAAAACTGGAAGAGCCCTCAGATTCATGACACTTCCGAGAGAGAGGGGAGGCTGAGGAGTACCAGATTTAAAGCTTTATTATTGGTCAGCAGCTCTTCAAAATATGACTGGCTTGTTGGAGGGGCAGAATCAGAAGGTTGGAGCGAATTTGGAACACTGGCAATTTATGGACTAACCTTGGGAATAGAAGTGGAGAATGCGTTTTTGAAGTTTACAGAGGCAAGTTACTATACAAGGACAAAGTTTAAGACGCTTATAGCAGCATGTACAATTTGGAAAAGTTTTGTTAAAAGAGAAGGCTTGGGGAAATATAATGTATACACCAGACTTTCAGATAACCCAAATCTTCCACAAGAGATTTTCTCGGGTTCCACATTTATTGAGTGGGAAAATAAGGGAATTAGAAGTATAGGGGATGTAATGGGGGAACAGGGGTTTTTTAAATTCTCAGAATTACAGGCTAGATTTAAGCTAGACACCAGGCAATTTTTTAAATACTTACAAATTAGGAGCTTCCTGTTGAATAAAAAGGGGGGTGCTCTGGGTTTCAGGCGCGATCCGATTATGGAAGTGATTCAATTAGGGGAAGATTGTACTATCAAGAGGTTTTATGCTCAACTGATAAAATCAAAGCAGGATGATTATGAAAAATGGAATGAAAAATGGAAAGATAATCTTAACATCAGCAGGGAAAGCTTTAGCATCTCTTTAGAAAAGGGATATTCTTTGTTATGCTCGGCACCATTGCAGGCGCAACATTATAAAACGCTGTATCATTTATACTATACCCCTGCAAAAATAGCACAATGGGGAGGTACTGTGGGTATTAAGTGTTATAGGTGTGGAAGCCTGGAAGCTGATTTAAAACATGTATTTGCAAAGTGCCCTCATCTATATTTACTTAAAAAAGATATTGAAGGTTTCATAAATAATATTTTAGGAACTGAAATTGTGTTAACTCCCGGAACAATATTACTAGGAGTAAATGTGGAGGATGAACAATTATCAAGCGGGAGGGAATTTTTATTTGTAGCATTATCAGTTATGAGACTATGAATAGCCTCTGCATGGATTGACCCTATCCCACCCACTTTTCATAATTGGTTGGCCAAATTAATAACAACTTATAATGTTGAGAAAGAGATCTATGCACGGAAAGGAAAAAGGGGAAGGAAGTTGGGTAAGTTAATATGGGGTCCCATTACACGATGGAAGGAGGGAGACAGCTGATAGGATATAATTGTAAATAAGTGAAGCTATGAAAATATTATAGAATGGAAACTTTGCTTGATTAGATTTATGTTTTCAGAATTTGGACTGCTATTTCTTAGTTTTGATTATGTTTTTTTTTCAACTGGGTGTTGCGCCTTTTATTATTGTTGCTGTTTTATTTGCATTTTATTTTTCCTTTTCTTCTCTCAATGTGATTTATTTTGCCAGTAATATTGCCGTGCCCTGTATGTAACAGTAAAAAAAAAAAAAAAACCTCTCAATAAAAAGATTTTTAAAAAAAAAATGGAAACGGGAGTGTCCCTATAATCCTAAAAACGGAGAACTGGAAGAAGAGGAGGAAGAAGTTCAGACCGTTCCAGTACAAGGGGTGACAGTACCTAAGGGTAAGGTGGTCAAAGGGGGGACATTGGCTCCTCGAGCCCAGTTCCCTCAACCACCAAAGATTGCGACAGGGGGAAACATCTATAGACAAATGCCTCTTTTAGTAGGAGGAGAAGAGTGTTACTACGTTGATCCACTAACTGGACGGCGAGTGAGTAGAGAGGAGGACTGTACCCTCGGGGCAGTTCTAGAGGTGGACCAAAGGGGACCGTTTGTTGAGGCTGAGGTGGCAGGGTGCCCTACGACATTTTTGGTAGATACGGGAGCTACTCCGTCAACTTTGAGATCAGCAGTGGTTCCAGATCTGCCAATGTCGGGGGAAACAATTCAAGTGGTAGGAGTCGCAATTAGGAGAATGACTAACCCTTTGACGGAACCAGTGCTAGTGAGAATAGGAAAATACAGCGATGAACATCAGTTTGTAGTATGTGATTCTAGCCCTGTGTGTCTGTTAGGAAGAGACTTATTGTGCAAACTAAATTGCACAATATACTGCACGCCTCAGGGAGTAGAGGTACAGACTAACGATGACGATGCCACCTTTAAAGTTGCAAATTCAAAAGTATGTGTAGAACTGTATCCTACGCTGACGGTGGAAGAGCTCCCTTGGGATTTAAGGGATACTGTGTCATCTGAAGTTTGGGATTTCACTGGAGAAGAGATAGGATTGATTAAAGGAGTAGAACCAGTGAAAATCATGATAAAACCAAATGTTGAATATCCAAGAACGCCTCAATATAAATTGACCCCGGAGACGATTGCAGGAATAAAACCCGTGATCAACTCCATGATTAAGCAGGGAATACTGAAGGAAATCGTGGGTAGTCCATGCAACTCCCCGATTATGGGTTTGCAGAAACCTAGCGGGAAATTCAGAATAGTACAGGATCTCCGAAAGGTTAACAACATAGTTGTTTCATGTTGTCCAGTGGTACCGAATCCATCAGTGATATTGTTTCAGATACCATTCCAAGCCGAGTGGTTCACAGTGATAGACCTTTGTCAGGCTTTCTTTTCAATTCCATTAGATGAGGAGAGCCAGTTTCTTTTCGCATTTAAGCTGGAAAATCGCGTCTTAACATGGTGTCGTATCCCACAGGGGTATACAGAAAGCCCATCGATTTTCAACCAGCTGCTGAAGAAAAATCTTGAAAGTCTAGTACTACCACAGAACTTGGTTCTAGTTTGGTACATAGACGACCTACTTGTTGCGTCAGAAACAGAGGAAGCTTGTAAGATAGACACCATCACCTTGCTGAACCATTTAGCTGAAAATGGACATAAGGTGTCTCCGAGCAAATTACAGTACTGTCTGACAGAAGTACAGTACTTGGGTCACCGAATTGAAAAAGGAAAACGGAAGGTGTCACCAGACAGGATAGAGGCGATCATAAAGATGAATTCGCCTACGACACAAAGAGAGGTCAGGATGTTCCTAGGAATGGTTGGTTATTGCCGACAGTGGATAGCTAACTTTTCCCTGAAAGCAAAACCCTTACAAAAACTGACGCACAAGGAGGTGAGTGATCCGGTACCATGGGACAAGGATTGTTTGATGTCGTTCCTACAGCTGAGAGAGGACTTGTGTCGTGCTCCAGCTTTGGGAATGCCAGATTACGAAAAACCATTTTTACTTTACTGTTGCGAAAGGAAAGGTTGTGCTTTGTCAGTCCTAGCACAAATTCATGGAAATGCCCATAGACCAGTTGCATATTTTTCGGCTACCTTAGACCCTGTAGCCGCAGCGTTGCCCGGATGTCTCAAATCCGTTGCTGCAACGTGTGTCAGCATTGAGAGGTGTGAAAGTATTGTAATGGGACATCAATTAGTGGTGTATGTACCTCATTCTGTGGAACTGTTAATGACCAGGACCAAGACACAGCACTTGACCAATAATAGGCTCACGCCCTACGAGCAAGTTATTCTTGCTGTGGAGAACGTGACCCTTAAGAGGTGCTCTGTTTTGAATCCTGCCACTTTGATGCCACTCTCTAATGATATAGAAGACGAGGAATGTGAAAATCACGATTGCCTTGATGTGACTGAACTATGCACCAAGCCAAGACCAGATATTGTGGATGAGCCGTTGACCGACCCTGATGAAATTTTCTTTGTTGATGGCTCATGTGTAAGGGACAATACTGGCTAGTTGAGAGCAGCTTATGCTGTTTGCACCATTACTGGAGTTGTGGAAGCCGCTTGCCTGGAAGGAGTACACTCCGCTCAGGTAGCTGAACTCATTGCATTGACACGTGCCTGTTTAGCAGGTAGCAAAATTCGAGTCACCATTTACACGGATAGCCAATATGGTTTCGGTATAGTTCAATACTTTGGGCAATTGTGGTCTCAGAGAGGTTACATGACCTCCTCAGGTTCACCTATACGAAATGGGGAGTTTGTGCGACTATTGTTAGAAGCGTTACAAGGTCCGGCAGCAATTGCCGTTGTCAAATGCGTAGCCCATACCAAAGGCACGGATTTTGTGTCCCAAGGAAACAGGTACGCCGATGAGGTTGCTCGCTACTGCGCAGAGCAAGGATACTCTTTCACAGAAGTGGAAGTGGGAGGGACACAGGAAAAGACAGAGTTAAACATGATGCTAGAAACAGTTGATACGTGGGATGATTTAAAAGGCATGCAAGAGAACGCATCAGATTTTGAGAAAAAGGCATGGGAAACTGCAGGTTGTGTAAAAAGTTAAATGGATTTGTGGATTTCAGCAGATGGAAGGGCATTATTACCAAATGAATTAGTGAGTCCAATGGCACGTCAGATACACGGTCCAGTAGATTTGGGAAGAGATGCCATGCTGCGGGTATTTAGGCAGACTTGCTATAACCCCAAGTTTAGAGAAGCAGTGTGTCAGAGGTGTGTAACATGTCAGCAATTGAATGTAGGGAAAAGGACACCAGTTACATTGAGTCACATTGGGAGGTCTGGTGGGCCTTTCAACCGGATGCAATTAGACTTTATTGAGATGCCAAAATGCAACCGTCTTAGGTATGTTCTGGTGGTTGTATGTATATTTTCCAGATGGGTTGAGGCATACCCTACACGCAGATGCGTCACACTCACAGTAGCAAAACTGTTGCTTAGAGAGTTAATACCACGCTTCGGGGTGCCGACCTCTTTGGAATCAGGTAGAGGGACACATTTCAACAGTGAAGTTGTGAAGATGCTTTGCTCTGCATTAAATATTGATCAGAAGTTGCACTGTAGCTATCGACCAGAGGCTTCGGGAATCGTGGAGCAGATTAATGGGACGATAAAATCCCGAATGGCCAAAGTGTGTTCATTGACATCCTTAAGCTGGCCTGATGCCCTGCCATTGGTACTCATGAGTATACGTAGCACACCAGACAGGAGAACAGGTCTCTCCCCACATGAGGTTCTAATGGGGAGGGCAATGAGACTTCCATCTGTCCCAACTGCAGCTTTGTTGAATATCACAGATGATCTGATCCTGGATTATTGCAAGGGACTTTCTGATGTCATTCATTCTGTGTCTCTTCAGGTGCAGGCTGCTGAAATTCCATCTTCCAGAGACCTATGTCACGACCTGTGCCCTGGTGACTGGGTGGTGGTGAAGAAGCACGTCCGGAAGAACTGCCTAGATGTGCGCTGGAAAGGACCCTACCAGATAATTCTGACAACGAATACTGCTGTCAAGTGTGGAGGGCTGCCAAATTGGATACACGCCTCCCACACTCGAAGAGTTCCAGCACCCCTGGAAGAAACAGCTCCTCTCACAGATGAAAATCGAGCTGGTGACGATGAACCACTAGAGGGGATCAGTCAAGCTGTGGGGGTGTCGGAGGAAGCTGGGAGCGCGTCAGATCAAGCGGAAGAAGGACAGGACGACAGTGAAACTGACGTTGCACAGAAGGAGAAAGTTGTTTTGAATACGGCTCAGACACTGATCAAGCCACAAGTGATCAAGAATCGAGTGTGAGGACAAGAAATAGGAGAACAAGGCGTGGAGAAGCTAGTTGGCCTGAAAGGAAGAGGAGGCTGAGCTTGAAGCCAACTCCAGGAAGAACCCTTTCTCCTATATCCGAAGACTCAGATCTGGACGAAGGTGCACAGAATCAAGAACAGGAGGGTCCAAGAAGATCAAGGAGGGTGCGCGTGTCCTGCAGAAGATACGCCACTCCTGAGTGGACCTACCTAGCAGCAGATGTCTAGTGCACGGAGATCCGGGAGGGTGAGGGAAGTGACAGTGACCAGTACCGACCCAATCATAACACTGGAAGTGGTGTTGTTGGTACCTGGACTTGAGATCGAAGGGTTGCTGACTCTCACTGTCCCCAATCCTCCTTATCTGAGCAGAATAAGAGAACTGGTTTTAAACAGAGTAGAATTTCCAACTTTTGGTCCAACGATACCAGCACTCAAGGAGATCATTCTTAGCTTAGAAATTTTAGAATACGTGGTTAGACCTGCTGGAACACGTATGATTACAGACTGCTAAAGACTTTGTAAATAAACAAGATTGAGAAGATAACCTAGCGCCAAGTGAAAGAAGAAGGAATTTAGGGACTCTTTCATTTAGTGGATGGAGAAGGGCTAGGGTTGTCTGTTGCTATAATTCAAAAGATTGATCTTGCAAGAGGGATTGTCAGCTTCCAGGTGTGGTTCAAAAAGACAGAATAAGCAAAGAAGACTGTTGAAGGAGCAAAGAAAAGAGACTTTGAGTTGTGGCAGAAAATTAGAACTACACTGTCTTGAGATCATGGAGGCCGGCAACCCGAACC
The DNA here is from genome assembly GCF_964263255.1 of Lissotriton vulgaris. Lineage (NCBI taxonomy): Eukaryota > Metazoa > Chordata > Amphibia > Caudata > Salamandridae > Lissotriton > Lissotriton vulgaris. Next base: position 910,088,458 of record NC_141698.1, read on the forward strand.
GCAAAGCAAAATGCATAGTAGGCACACTTTTAGGGGGAGTAATTTTCCTTATAGTTCTAGTAGTTACTGTGTCATATATAGTGGGACATGAAAATGAAGAGAAGGCAACAAAAGAAGCAAAAGTTGTAGTAACATTGAGACCTACTACTGCAGGTAAAAAGGGGGACAATACAGAGAAAGATAAAGCTTTGCTAGCAGCAGAAGCTCGTAGGTTGCACGTAGATGAATCACAGGTAAATTTCAAATCAAATGCATATGCTAAATTACTGTATGAATATATCGATGCTATGGATGCAAAGGACTGCTACGTCTGCATGCAATTGCCAGCCTCTGTAGACGAAGGTATTAGGTATCATCATCTTCCACTGACTTATGGAATCACATGTAGCTTGTTGCTTAGTATATTTAATGAACGCGATAGCTTTGAGTATTATTTTTCAAACTTTGACGCTGTTTTACCAGAGGTCCCGGCCTACAAGCATATGAATAAATTGGACTATTACAAGAGTGAGGATCGATTAAGAAAATTTTTCATTCCTTGGAGAACGCTAGATACTTCATATGCCCGAAGAAATAATTTGACCTGTAAAGTGTCAGAAATTGAGAAAAAGTTTATAGGGCAGGTGGATGATCGATATAGGAGGCAGAAGATCCTAAAGGCTTCGGGCCAATGGAAAACAGATTGGACCGAGGAAGAAAAGTCACACAAGAGGAAGGGTAGTAATGGTCCAATAGCTTTAGATCGAGTGCAAAGAGGAAAACTATGAATATACAGGGGTAAAACCTACTATGAGAATGTGTTTGTGGGAGAAGTAAGTTGTGAACATGCTTTTCAAATAGAATACTATACCAAGGATTTCTTGAAAGGAATGCAGGTGATCCAGAATGTATATTTTGTCTGTGGAAGAAATGCATACGTGAAACTACCGGATAATTGGTACGGATCATGTTATCTAGCAATTGTCTTCCCCAAAATATATCATGCGAAGGATCTAGAAATCATAGAGGGAAGAACTCAAGCCAGAGGGAGAAGGGATGTAAGTAATGATGAGGTAGTTGGAGACGCATTTGGTGCCATGTTCCCTCTTTTAGGGCTAATACTGAATGATGTCAAGATTAGGAGATTGGCAATAGTTGTAGATAGATTATCTGCCAGTACTGCTAGATCATTAATGCTGGTGGAGGGAGAGATGCAATCGATAAGGGCAATGGTTCTCCAGAACCAACTTGCTTTAGACGTTCTGTTAGCCAAAGAGGGCGGAGTATGTAAGGCTTTGAAGGTCCAGGAATGTTGCACTTACATTCCAGGCAATTCAAAACCTCTTGAGAAGCATATACAGAACATCACTGAAATTCATCATGAGATTGAGGATCTGACACAGGTGAATGTGTGGGAAAAAGTGGGTCATGGAATGGGTAAAGTTGGAGGTTGGTTTGCCAATCTAGGGAGGAGTTTAATTTGGTACATACTGAAACCTATCATCATAATATTGATTTGCGTAATCACATTGTGGGGATTAGTGAGGCTATATCAATGGTATAGATCAAATAGGTTGCAAAGATCCATGAGAGAGCAGGAGCAGAGGTTCAGATAAGAGATCAAAAATCCCGCCGTAACACCACCAGCAGTTTCATGGTGTGAACACAGCCTTAAGTGGGGGAACTCATAGTATGCTTGTTGGGGCTGCAGCGGCACCGCCAAGTATACTGTGGCTTCACACCACCACCACCAGGGATCATGGATCCCTGGCGGTTACCACGGTCCTAAAATGTTCCAACTGCCGTACTTGTAATACGGCAGACAAACCACTGTTGCGGCAGTCCCCGACTGCCTCCGCTCCTCCACCACAGGTTAGATATCGAAATCAGATTCCAATATATTTTGTACATCTTTGTGACTTTACTGTTTTGAATGTTTTCAATATAATATAAAAGGAAACAAGATGAAGCTATGCATACAAATTTGCTGTTCACAACAAATTACGGGGCATATTACCAAGGGCCTTATCGCTGCTTTAGCGGGAATTTTTCCTGCTACAGCAGCGATAATTTTATTGCCCTATTACCTAGCTGTCGCTAACACCAGTTAGCGGCAGCTAGTAGGAATTAGCGATCATCTTGGGGCCCAGTTTGCATGTCAGCGATAATTATCGCTAATGACATGCAAAGTGGGCGTGCCAAGATGTGAGCGACTGGAAACAGTCGCTAACATCGCTATCTCCTATTACCTACTTTTGGAAATATTCGCGCTAGGCGCGAACATCTCCAAAAGCTAACGCCTGCCCAGCGCAGTTCTTAGCCATGTTATCCAATGGAAGGTGGATAACATGGCTAAGAGCATTAGCTCGCTAATGCATGAATATTGCTGACTTTTCAGCGATATTCATGCATTTCGGACGATTTTTATTGCTTAGGAGATAAACCTTGATAATAGCAAGGCTCCTAAGCGATAAAAATAGACGATGCACGGCGATAAAATAATAGCCACTAACCAAGCATAGCGATAATTATCACTAATGCTTGGTAATATGCCCCTACATTTTTTGTAGTGTGTCTGGAGTGTACCTGACACTTAGAGATATTTTATGCAGTGTGGCACAGCTAGGGAGATAGCTGTGCAGCACCGTGTGAAAGGAAGAGACCAGAACGTTATGGCACATTTTTGCTCTTTTTTTGGACTAGTGCACAGTGTGCTGCCTAGCAACAATACAGTCACACCTGCAACATAATGTAAAGGTGCCTGTGTTACAGACATGATTGTTTTTATGCAAGAAGGGGCAGCTTCTTGCAGAAAAAAACATTGCTAGAGACATATTCCTCTTTATATGTGAGCTTTAGTATGCAGCACACATCGACGGAGGAAGTAACAAGGAGAAATAAATATATTTCTTCTCCTACTGCTCTCGGGTAAGCGCACCATTTTAGAGCAAACCCAGGTTCACATGTCTTTGTATATCTATGTTTCTGTCAAAATACATGGGTGGATCAATGCAAATGCCCATTGTCTACCCATGTGATGCCTACCTGAAGTAAAGTAACTCAAGGTGCTGCCTTCTGTTACTTTGTATTTACTAAACCCTGCAAAGCCATGCAAAGTGCCTTTTCATTGCTTAGTAAATGCCAAAAAGGATGCAAAATCATAGTACATCCAGACCTTAAAGAGTAGATGCAGTGCATGGCTGGTAATCCATCCACATGCTTTATTAAATTTAATATTAGAGCAGGTTGCACTTGAAACATAGTCATTTACCTCTTGCAGTAAAAAAAACAGTTTGCAGTCATTTAAAAAAAGACTTGTTTTTCTGGACATTAACCCTTTCGCTGCGGCGGCTATTCCGCTGCAGCACTAACAGGGCGGGGCGGCCGCGCGGCGGCCGCATGCTGGTGACAGAACCGCTCCGTCACCAGCCGCGGTTGAGCTGTGCTCGTGACGGAGCGGTTCCGTCATGGCCCGCCCCGCTCAATAGAACGCGCCGCGCAGGCGCGAAATCAGCGCCGCACAGGCGCGGCGGCCGGGCCATGACGGAACCGCTCCGTTATCAGCACAGCGCCACCGCAGCTGATGACGGAGTGGTTCCGTCATCAGCAGGGGAGGGGTTAAAAAAGGTCCCCATGTATAATTCAGACTTTTAAAGGCCAAAACGTCTTTATATATGACACCAGGTGCCTTCCTTCACCATTTTACATCACAGATAGCCTTCCTATGATCCTTAAAATTAAGTTGTGTCACTACACATGACTATAACGCATTATAAAATGACCTGACATTTACAGCTCAGCTTAAATGATCAAGAAAGCAAGGGTTTGTAGATTACTACAGGTTGATAACTTTAGAACAGAGTGTACCTCTCCTTGCAGCGGATCGTAAAATCTCTGTAACAGCTGAATCGTGGTACTTTTTCCACAGCCGCTGGAACCAACAAGAGCAATGGTTTTTCCAGGTTCCACAGTTAGATTTAAACCTTTAAGAATCTGAAAGTTACAAATAGATGTCAGCCATAATTGAAATATTACAATGGGGTTTAAGTGATAACATGCAAAATAGAAAAATATTGAATCTTAGCTGCTGAGCTCTAAAATCGAATGTATAACATTTGGCAACATTAATAAGGGAAACAGCCTTTACTACGCAGGCATTACCACGTAATGTCTCCACCACGCATCACTACCACACATTGCCTTCACAACATAATGCCTTTACCAAACACATACATTTACCAAGCATGCCTTTACAACACAAAGTGTATTTAAGGTAAGTATGTGTGTATGTACATATTTGTGTATGTTCTAACACATGAGTTTTAATGAACAAAAATACATCAACATTTACAGTAAAATCTGTTTATGCAGCATAGTAGAAACAATTAGGTGTTTGCCTCTGCTGTTTAGATATGGTGATTGTAGTGTAGCCCGGACACAATGCTTCCAAAATAGCATTGTTTGGTACTAAAGCCATCATCACTGTAAATCCAATAGTCACATAATAATGGGCTGCCAGGGCACATCAATAGAACCATATAGCTAGAGGTATTACCTTTTGGTATACTGAGCAGGAGTTAGATTTTAGCAGGGATGATACACTCAGGGTCAGATTTTCAAACTGCACTTTTAAATGTGTTTTGCATTACTACAAAAAATACTACAAATTACAATTCACAAACTTTGAGCAGAGTTTTCCAAATCCGCACTTCTTATATGACAGACCTGTCCGCCTTAGGATGGTCTTCCTCCAGACTTTCTGCCTTCACTCTCCCACTTTTTTAAATTCATTTTTGCTTGCTTTAGGATGTTATAAACTTTACCACTGCTAAACACTGCTAAAGTGCTTGTGCTTACTCCCTAAAACATGGTAAAATAGTTTTACACCGTATTGGCATGTTTAAATTACTTATAAGCCCCAAGTACAGTGGTATACCATATACTGAGGGCCTTTAAATGAAATGCTACTAGTGGGCCTGCAGCACATATTGTGCAACCCACTTCAGTAACCCCTTAAAACATGTCTCAGGTCTGACATTGCAGCCTGAAAACAGTTTTAAACTATCAATTCGACTTGGTAAAATAACCCCTTTGCCAAACCCCAAAATTCCCTTTTAATAAATAGATATCACCCCTAAGGTAGTCCCCAGGTAGAGTGCATTGTAATTAAAAGATTGGCATGTACTTTTAAGTTTTACATATCCTGGTAGTGAAACACTCACAAATTAGTTTTTCACTAGTGTAAGATCTTCTCTCATAGGAAAACATTAGGTTGCCTTATTATATTACAAGTGTTCATTTTGAATTGGGAACAGGTAGAAATGTCATGTTTGGTGTTTCAGAAAGTGTAATTTAAAACCCCAGTCAGATTTTAAATTAAATTTATGAAGATTTCACTTTTAAAAAGGAGGCCTTTTTTTCTACCCTAGCTATTTTGTTCCTATGGCCTGACCCTGGGTCACATGTCTGGTTGTAGTTGGCAGTTGGATTTAGTTTTTTCCTCCAAGATAGCCACACAATAGAGAGAGTAGGTGTGCCTGGATAGGCTATCATGGGCAGGATGGGGGGACAGAGCTGGGCACAGCCCCACTTGCAAATCAGTAGGCTGCGCTCTGCCTTCACAGAATGGACTTCACAACACTGCATTTTTCAGACAACCAGGCTGGAGCCAGGAAACTCCAAGCACCTCAAAGGGAATCCTCTGGAAACGTCTCCTACTTCAAACTACTTCAAAGAAAGCACCAGGTACAAACGTAGGACCCTCATATCCATTCTTTGATCTCTAGACCTGCTGAAGGGCTCTCAGATGACTCCCAGCTGCTCTGTCTGCTGTGTACCCCAGAAGACTTCTTTGCTGTGCCTGGAAAGACTGCTTTGCTGCCTGAAGCCTGCCATGGAGCCTCAGATGCCTACCCTGCTGCTTGCGTGAGTTTCCACTTCTTGAACCCAGGACTATCAAAGGTACCCCAATGGCTAGTTGGTCAGACTCCTAAACAGAGCCTCAAGGACAGAAAGGCTCCAACCATCTTGAAATTTCACCTGGAACCATCTAGAGTCCTAACCCTCTAAGTGGTACCCTTTCAGTCTTGGTCCCTCAGTGGTGGTGATTAAAACCAACCTGGTTATCTATCCACCCAGGGTGCATTGCCTGTTGGCATGGCTTTGTAGTAGCTCCCATGATGTTATTCTCTACAGCAGCAAACCTTGTTCCTTCCAAGAAGGGGTAACCAGCCTCGTTGAGCCCTCGTTGGCAACAGCCTTCAGCCTCGTCCCACTGGAGAACTTTAACTTCCAAAAAATAGACTAAGTCTGAATATGGAAATCTTCACCAGGACTTTATTCAGTGGCTCCTAAATAACAACACCTCCTCCTCAATCCAACACCACCTGTCATCTTGCCCTGCTGAATTGAGACTGCCTAAGAGATATATTCTACAAATTTTTTCTAAGTCCAAAGGTAAGCACTGAACTCGCCCAATCCATTTTTTATATCTGACTCGCGCTCCTTTGCAGTTGGACATATTTTTACACTTTGACCCGGTCACGTGCGACTAGATGTCCATGGTTGGCACTTTGATCTTTTAGGTGCACAATTTTACTGCAAACATTAGAAATGCCCAGTTCTACTGATTCGATTTTTTTTATCATTTTAGTTTCAAATAATTTATTAAAATGTGTTTTCACTTTATTACTGTTTTGTGCTGCATAAATACTTTGCTCATTGCCTTTTTGCAATTCACCCTGACAGAGATTGTGGCTGGTGCTCGAGAAGGGTTAACACTAAGCATGGGCGGAAAATCCGTTCCGCTCGCGGATTTTGCGGATTTTTGGTAAATTCGCAATCCACGAGATTAGCGAATTTCCCGCAAAATCCGCGAGCAGAACGGATTGGGTCAAAAGTTCAAGCTGACTTTTGTAACTCTTTTAGAATGGCGCCGGCAAGCTGCCAGAGCCACTCTAAAACACTTACAAAAGTCAGTTTCAACAGGAAGGTCTAATAGATAAAGTAAAGCCGGTGCTCGAGTTGAAGCTCAAATTCAGTTACACAATCATTAATCACTCCAAACTTGGGGTGATTAATGATTGTGTAACTTATTTTGACCTTCAACTCGAGCACCTGCTTTACTTTATCTATTAGTGCTTCCTGTTGAAGCTCTTTATAGCTATTTTAGAATGGCGCTGGCAGCTTGCCGGCGCCATTCTAAGTGGGGCTGAGGGCAGAAGGGCACAAAAGTGGGACAGAGGGCAGAAGGGGACAAAAAATGAGTGGGGCAGAGGACAGAAGGGCACAGAAACGAGTGGCACAGAGGGCAGAAGGGCATAAAAAAAGAGAGGGTGGCAGTGATTAAACAGGCAAAAAAAAAAACGCGAACACGCAAAGCGCCCCACGAACACCCGCGAACGCGCAAGGCGCCCCGCGAACACACAAAAATAAAAAAATCTGCAAATTCGCACAAACTTGCGAATTTTGCGGATCGCGAATTCGCAAATCCGCAAATTCGCTGATCGTGAATTCTAAAAATTCTCCCATGCTTAGTTAACACCACACTCACACAACAACCAAATTTCTCATACAATACTTATATGTGTGGAGTTCTTTGTCTTGACTGCAGAGTCTCCACACATACAACTATATATTCTAGTAGTAAATGTTGGAGGGACACAGGGGAGAGGGAGCGAAAAGGGCAGAATTTTCCTGCCAAAGGGGATGGGATTTCGGAGGAGAAGGAGGGGTTTAGTGAAGTTCAGAGAGGGGTGAGGGAGGGTTGCTATGCACCTATACAAGAATAATCCAATTATATTATTCTAGAGGTGGAGACGTGTAACTTTTTTAGTAAGTTTAGACTTGGAGTTTGTGAAAATCTACAAACGTACTCAAAAGTGTAATGTTCCTATGTGAATCAGTGGCATGGAGCAAATCAGTGTATCCCCTGAATTTTTCTGGGTACTTGATTATTTTCTGTCCTACTCAATAAAGAAAAGGTATGAGGAGATGACTCTGATCCTAAGGAAAGCCCCAAATGAAAGATATAGTTCGCAAAAGCATGTCTAAAAAAGATACCTCAAGAATAATATAGTAATAGTTTAGGCACCCACTAAGAGTCACGCACCAGTGCCAATTGCCACTTACAAACAACATGAACAGATAAAATTGTCATTACCGTTAGATCCTTGGGTGAGCCTTGATTGTAGATTTCAGTAGTGAGGCAGCAAAGTCATTGTACCAGTTGAGGAGTCAGACCTTACAACAGGTTTAGATTTTACACAGACAAAACCATAGAAATTCAGCAGCTATAGTTATCTCCAGTAAATATAACTAATGGCCTAAGGTAACTATAACTCGCAACCCTGCCATGCACAGTTTTCACATTAATATTTTCACAGGAAATGTTTCAGTGTTATTATCAATTATATTATTGAATATGCCATGAGTAATGTATTATGTGGGGTAATTATCAGTGTATGGTGAGGGCAATTTACTAACTATAACGTCATAGGAACCTAGGTGTGTGGGTGTGTGTGAGTGGCTATGTTGGTCTATGAGTTGGTGTGTGAGTGGATCACTGTCTCTCTGAGTTGGTGTGTGAGTGGCTGTATGGGTGTGTGAGTAGGTGTGTGAGGGCTTTTATGGGTATGTAAGTGGTTGTATGAGTCAGTCTGAGAGTAGGTGCATTTTTTAAAAATGTGGATCTGGATCCTCAGATCAGCCGCAGACTCACTCAGTGGGCCATGTTGATAGAAACACAGATCCTCATGTGCCCAAAAAACATTTTCCTACAATTTCTTCCCCTTGAGGGATCCCTCACAGCACCCCCCATCAGTCCCATGGAATAAGGATACCCCTACCTTGACCCTTTATATCCAATTTCTAATTTATTTACCCACCTCTGAAACATGCCCCGTTTCACAAAATGGCAGGCACTACTTTTATCTTGAGTTTCGGCCAGCCAATCATGGCATTGCCGTTAGGTTATGCATCCATGTCTCTAGATATACTCTTAATATCTTTAATTACTTCAAAACTTCTGAATAGATTTACACTAATTTACAAAAAGCACTCTTTCCATTGGTTCAGCTCAAGATTCTTCCCAGATCCTACTATGCAGAAACTCTCCCATATAAAATGGGTAAAGCAGGCTCCCCACTGTGCAGGAAGGGCTATGGGCACAAATCATCCTTCTACTACACCATGTGGGACTGCCAGCTGATGCAACGGTACTGGGCCCAGACTACATTGGTAATAACATAGGTGGCATAGGTGGAGGTCCCGGTAGAACATGGTTGGCTAATATTTGAAATAAAAGGGGACCATGACAGGCCTAAGTGAAAAGAAATTTGGCTGATCTGGCAGCAGGGGTCGCAAAATGCAATATTGCGAGGGATTAGGGGGCGGGGTCCACCCCATCAGTTAAGGATTGGGAGGTGCACCTAGATTTGTGCCAGAGAGCAGAACAAGTGATCTATGCAGCCAGGGGATGCCCAAAGAAATGGAAGAGATTATGGGGTGACTGGAAAAATTATAGGAGTTAGGGTGGTGGGGTGGGAGGGAGATGATCCGGGGTACGGGGGAAGGGTGGGATACGCCAAGCGAGTTAAGCAAGATGGCCATAAAAGTGCATTTATGTGTAATTATATGACTATACTGATGTGAATCCTACTGTTTTGTTTAATTAATAAAAATATTTAAAAAATAAAAATAAAAATAAGATGACATGTAGCCAAATTTTATGTAATTCCATACAGTGGTTCGGTAGTGTCTAAAATCCCTATGGGAATAATATATTTTCTGCTTCCACTTGATGAATCACCCCTAAACTTTCCAGACAACAGCTGAAGTGCCTGGCAAACTACTTTTGAAAATGTCGTGAAGATTCATCAAATGGCACCAACGTTATTAGCAAATCAAAAACTATTTTCCTATGATTGCAGTGCGATATATATATATATATATATATATATATATATATATATATATATATATATATATATATATATATATATATATATATATATATATATATATATATATATATATATATATATATATAAGAAAGGTTATAATCCACTAAATGAAATTAACTGTTAAATGAGATGTGATTCAAACATGCTATCACAAGTGAATCAACAGTACTAAGGTGCGCTAAGGAGATGGAGCAAAGTTTGTTTAATCACACAGGAGGAACACATGTTTCTACAAAACAACTACCCAACAACACCAGTATTATACTTGATCTCAAAAGTGTAAAAGAACACAATGGAACATGTCAAAATACATTGCCTATTTTCTACAGCAATGTGTAACAAATCTACCATCCTATGTAAAAGACTGATTACTTTTTACTTATAATATATGATATTCCAATAGAAGATGATTATGTGTTGATTGCACCGGGTGTTATAGCACTGTATACCAGTAGTTGCCATAATAATGATCTCAGGGAAATGTGTCATTTTATGCAAAACAGGAAGGTCACCTTGTAGAAAAATACACAGATGTTATTAACAATGGTCAGGAGACGCCTGGAGAGCAACTTCTTTCACTTTGGAAGTGAGCTGTTCCATCAGGCACATGGTACTGGGATGGGTACCTTTTTCGCCCCAGTTACGTATGTTTCCATTTGGGCTGGTGGGAGGAAGAGGTGCTCCGCAGGGACCACTTTGAGACATGCGACAATCACATTATTATTTGGACAAGGTTTATCGATGACCTTTTTGGGGTGTGGTGAGGATCAGTGGACTCCACAGAACAGTTATAAAGGAACAATAGGGGATGCATCACTCTGTGAGTGGGTCTCTGAGTGTCTGAATGTGTCTTTCAGAAAATGCATTAGTGTCTGAGTGGGTCAGTGAGCAGTTGTCTGAGTCTCTGAGCAGGTCTCTCAGTGGGTGCATCAGTGTCTGAGTGGCTCTGTCATTGGGTGTCTCAGTCTCTCACTGGCTGCATTACTGTCTGAGTGGACATGTGAGTGAGTGTATAAGTATATGAGAGGGTATGTGGCTGGGTGTCTGAGTCTCTGAATGGGTCTGTTAGTGGATGCGTCAGTCTTTGAGTGGGTCTCTGAGTGACTGTCTGAGGGTCTGAATGGGTCTGTCAGAGACTGTATCACTCTCTGAGTGGGTCAGTGAGTAGATGTCTGAGTCTCTTAATGGGGCTGTTGGTAGGAGCATCAGTTTCTGAGTGGATATGTGGCTGAGTGCATTAGTAGGTCTGTCAATGGGTACATGAGTTACTTAGTGGGTCTGTGACTAGGTGTGTGAGTTTGTGAGTGGGTCTGTGAGTGGATGTGTTAGTGTCGGTATGGGACTACAACTCAGTCTATGAATCTCTGAATGAGTCTGTTACTGGGTGCATGCCTATCTGTGAGTGGGTCTTTGAGCATCTAAGTAAAACTGAGGGTGGGTGTGTTTATATCTTTATTTTTTAGCATTTTTTCACCAATATTCAAAGTGACATTGCGATATTGGCAAGGTTTCTGCTACGTTACACAGGTGGCCACACTGGCGAATTACGCACACAAAATAAAATCTATTGTGGACACATAACTTGTGTCTTTAACACCGCCATTTCTCAAACCTGGTATCAGAGTAACTCGAACATTTATATCACTGTTGTGCAGAATTTTCAGCCCGGGAAACCATTCCACAATGCTTAAAAAGGCAGCCACAATGACAACATGGATGACATCTCATATGACATCACTGATGTAATCATCGGCCAAACCGCTCATATCCCTATACAACCTCCCATCACCCATTTCCACACAACCACGCACAAACCCATTCAATGACCCATACGAGTACTCACACACCCAATCACTGATTCATAGAGCCACTCACACATCTATTCACTCATACAGCCTCTCACACAGCCACTAACTTACCCATATCTCCACTCATGCATACCCAATCACTCATCAATACAGCCACTCACACATTCAGTGAAACAGATATACAGTCACTAACACATCCACCCCTTACAGCCACTTATAAACTTAGTCAGTCAACCATACAGCTACTTACACACCTACTCATTGACCCATACAGTCAATTATTATAGCCACTCACTCACCCATACTATTACCCAGTCATCCACATACTTACTCATACAGATTCTAACACATGTGCTCACTCTCCTATACAGTCACTCACACACCCATGTACTCACCCATATAGCATTTATGCACCCACTCACTCACCTATACAACCACTCACACACCCCATCACTCGCCTATACATCCTCTCACATACCCACTCACTAACCCATACACCAATGACATGCCCACTGCCTCAGCCACACACAGTCACATACTCACCCCTACAGCCAATCACACAGCTTCTCACTCACCCAAATAGAAAACCACCCACTTTCCCATATAGCCACTCACGCACCCCAACACTTACCTATACTGCTTCTCACATACCCACTCACTCACCCATACACCACTGACATACCCACTTCCTCATCCACACACAGTCACATACTCACCCCTACAGCCACTCACACAGCTGCTCACTCACCCATGAAACCACTCGCACACCATACAGCTACTGACACAGCTACTCACTCACCCACACAGCCACTCACACACCTATAGAGCCACTCAGATACCTACTCTAACATTGATACACACAGTCACACAGCAACTCACATAATATATGTTTGAAATAGTTTCACTCATTAGTAGTACACAAAGTATAGTAAGTTATCTTTTCTAGTATCTTACCATACATAACACTCGGAACCGTTATGAAGAATACTCACACTCACTGGAATATGTCATGAGTGATGTCATTTGAGACGTCATCAGTGATGTCACAGTTCATGTCTTGAGTATGTCACTTTTCACATGTTAAAAATGACGCAAAAGTGGTGCAAGGGGCGTGTAAATAAGCCCCCGAAAGTCTTAAAAGCCAATGTGAAAATAGAGCATTCTGACTGGCTCAGGAAGCTTTATTTCCCTTTGACCCTCACTCTCCTGCTGGAGTCAGACTACTGTGAGAGTGAGCACTCTGATTGGCTGCCATCAACATGAGAAAATGTTTCTGTCAGTCATTACAGGACTTTGATACTTATTACCCTGGCCTGAATTTAAAAATAAAAGAATATAGGGGGACAGGATAGGAATCCCCTGACCCCTTAGGCCTCATGGGGTGGACCCAGAAGGGCCCTCTGGGGCCAAAAAGGGAAAAAGGTGTCAAAAAGATTCTGCAATCCCATGACACTGTTGCGGGATCGGAAAATGACATTGTGGTCACATTTATTTACTATAAGCTCCAGGAAGCCCATTTGGGGGCTGTATAAAGGGGGAAGGTTGCCCAGCCCCGCTCCACTTGCCTCAAGACACTCCGGGGAGCCCACAACCGGGGTTGAAAACAATAGTTATAGGGAGGGGAGCCATCATAGGCCCTGGGGAGTCCACCCAGGGTCCTGAACATATTATGTCTGGGAGGGGGTTGCATGGCCCCTCTCCCTTAGTCATTAGAGACCAAGGGGAACCCACCCTCTAGGCCAAAGAAATTATGTATGGGGAGGAGGGAAAGACGGCACACAGCCAAAATCAATAAATAAGGGGAGAGGGACATGTGGGCCCCCTCCCCGAACCTCTGTAGACCCCAGGGTGCCTATCCCTGTTACTAATTACCTTAGGGGAGTTGGGGTTGCATAGAGAAACCTATGTTTTCTCTCGCTTGGTGGGAGCATTTTCAAAACTTTCACCAAGCAGGAGCAAACACATTAAAAAATGTTCCTGCCCACTGGGGACGTGAGTCCCTTGCTCACTTGGCCACTGGATTCAAGATAGCCTGGCTGATGAGGATTATGAAACCGAAACCGGTCCCAAGATGCTAGTTTCCGGTCCAGGGAAGACATGGCTTGGCAATTCGGGCTGGACTGTTCCCATGAGGCACAGGGTCAGACTGATTTGCATATGGCCATGTCTGAACTGGGGTGGCTGAGTGAGCTAGAGAATGGTGATGGATTAAACCCAGATCAGTTGACTGGGGGTGAGTGTTTGATTTACTCAAACGCTCTGTCCATCATCCCCTTTTGAATCACTTTGTTCGCCCTAAGTTGGCAGGGTATGCTCAGACGTGAGTCCCTTGCTCACTTGGCCACTGGATTCAAGATAGCCTGGCTGATGAGGATTATGAATCCGAAACCAGTCCCAGGATGCTTGTTTCTGGTCCAGGGAATACATGGCTTGGCAGTTCGGGCTGGGCTGGTCCCATGAGGCACAGGGTCAGACTGATTTACATATGGCCATGTCTGAACTGGGGTGGCTGAGTGAGCTAAAGAATGGTGATGGATTAAACCCAGATCAATTGACTGGGGGTGAGTGTTGGATTTGCAAAAACGCTCTGTCCATCATCCCCTTTTGTATCGCTTTGTTCGCCCTAAGTTGGCAGGGTATGCTCAGACGTCAGTCCCTTGCTCACTTGGCCACTGGATTCAAGATAGCCTCGCTGATGAGGATTATGAATCCAAAACCGGTCCACGATGCTTGTTTCCGGTCCAGGGAAGACATGGCTTGGCAGTTCGGGTTGGACTGTTCCCATGAGGCACAAGGTCAGACTGATTGGCATATGGCCATGTCTGAACTGGGGTGGCTGAGTGAGCTAAAGAATGGTGATGGATTAAACCCAGATCAGTTGACTGGGGGTGAGTGTTTGATTTGCTCAAACGCTCTGTCCATCATCCCCTTTTGTATCACTTTGTTCGCCCTAAGTTGGCAGGGTATGCTCAGACGTGAGTCCTTTGCTCACTTGGCCACTGGATTCAAGATAGCCTAGCTGATGAGGATTATGAATCCGAAACCAGTCCCAGGATGCTTGTTTCCGGTCCAGGGAAGACATGGCTTGGCAGTTCGGGCTGGACTGTTCCCATGAGGCACAGGGTCAGACTGATTTGCATATGGCCATGTCTGAACTGGGGTGGCTGAGTGAGCTAAACAATGGTGATGGATTAAACCCAGATCAGTTGACTGGGGGTGAGTGTTTGATTTGCTCAACGCTCTGTCCATCATACCCTTTTGTATCGCCTGCCCACTGGGAGCAGACTTTTGATCTGTTTCTCTGCACGCGCTGATCCAGGCAGGGAAACATATCAAAATATAGCTTCCACCCACAGGGAGCATCATTAGTAGCTGCTCCCTGCGGGCAGGAGCAATGCCTCTGCCTGCTCTTTGCAGGGAATGTGCTACTGCCAATGAGGCCTTCGGACTCTCCCTGTGTCCCCCAATGAGACTGTGGTGGGTACCCTGGGTGGTCATATCAAGCCCTGGGTGATGGGATGCCTGGGGGTGAAATCATCCTAGACGGGGGTTGCATGCCCCATTCCCATAAACATTATGCTGGGCCCCAGAAGATGGGTTTGCCCAGGTCCGAAATCAGCCCAGGGAGGTCCACATGCCCCCTTCCCCCGACAATAAGGCCGGGACCTGTGGGATAATTGGCCTGGAGAGGGGGACCATGCATGGACCCTCCTCTTTAATAAAAAAAACAGCTTAGGGAGGGGGCCACACAGCTGTGCTTCCCTATAAAAAAAGCCCTGAGGATGTGGTCCCCAGGGCCTAATTTGGCTCCGGGAGTGGCTCAGGGAGTGGGCCACTTGGACCCCCCTCCCCTTTATAATAAATACCCTGGGGTAGGGTCCCTAGGGCCAGGCCCTGTGGCCAACCCCCCCACTGTGAATCGCCAAAGGTTGTGTAAAGTGTGAGGCTAGTTGCATGTGAGTGTTGCTCACAGGCCCCGCAGCCAATCCAGCACCGCACACAGCCGTGCATGGCGGGGGGGGTTGGATTTACATATTGTAACAAAATATTACTTTGCTTTAAAAAACCTAGAAATAAACTGAAAAAACAAATGTTAAAGTCCTTACTTTCAAATATTTCAACATTAGCTCTATTTAGCAGTTACCCCCCGCAGCATAATTGTTCACATAACAAAACATGGTGCCACATGTGCAAGACTCCAAGGCTCCCTTTTTATGGGTCCATAGTGGTGTAACTTACCTGAATATCAGGTCTTGTAGGGTATGAAAAATGGATGTTTCGGAATTCAATCCTTCCTGTGAATCTGTCTGGTTTGTGTCCATCGGTAGAGCTGCTATCTATAAGGCGTTTCTAAGTAAAAAAAAGTAAAGCAAAGGAGCTCAGGTGAACTGTCTGAAGATGCAATTGATAGAGAAAAGTAAATTTGTGTTAGTGTTTGGAAAAGCCAGACTGGCATGGATTTCATCTGTGAGTACAGTGTCTGAACAATATTGGAGCAGTACAATATGCAGTCTATTGGCAAACCAATACTGATTAATGCCAATAAAGATTATTTGTCAACTACATTTTTAACAGTTTAGGCGTGTCATAAATTAAACAAATTACCTAATATAGAGAATAAGATTGGCAAATCTGTTTATGTATTTATAAAACATTACTCTGTATTATTGTTGTGATTGGGGGAAACATCAGGGGTAACCCTTCACTGGAAACCTGGCTATGTTCAAAGAAAAGAAGCCATTGCTTCCGAAGTATTCCTGCAAATATAACGTGAATTCATCCACTCAATTGTAAATGTCAGAAACACAAACAAATCCCTTTTCTGTGATGAATTAGAACATGCGCTAATGTGAAAACGTCTAAGGACCACCACAGAGTTATGAAAGTTGTGCAGAAGTCTAATGTCCTTAGATATATTTAGTGTTCAACTGTGCAAGCATATTTCCATACACAAAGTGATGTCGATGCAGTGCCCAGTGAGTGGGTGGATAGACACACAGGGAAGAAGTAATGTTCAGTCTGGACTAAGGCCAAAGGAGTCAGCAAGAGGAATCAATTCCTGTAGGCTCTCAGGGTAATTCATTTGGGGGTCTGCCTTTGATTCATATGCTATTGGTATTGACTCTTAATACATAGTCTATCCTGCCTCTACTTCAAACCTAAATTGATAATTGTCCTCTGAAGATCATGCTTCCCTGCCTTAAAATGAACTCAATGTATACACTGGTATGAATTGTTAGTATATTGTTTATTTATCACATTCTAAATGCCTCTTTAATAATTATTGTTCTTAAAACTATGTATATTTGGCAACCACTAAATATATGTGTTTATCTAATCACTGTTTTCTCACAACCACCTCCTTATTAAATACGGTATTATTATATCTACTGATTATACCTGATGCTTACATTTGAAGTCTCTGGACTGCAGCCTTCTAGCATCCTATAGCTAGTTTACAATGACAGTCTAGTTCATATCACCTGAAGATGCACCCAAACACTACTAGGAATTGTTACTGGTTTTAAAGCCATGACTGTAATGCTTTTCTTGATTATGGATAACTGCAAATTAGATTGGAGCCTAGTGTATTCATACTGGGCTGTTAGGATGCCAAGGAATCAACAAATGAAATATTTATTCACTCTGGGAAATTTCTGACTTCCATAAATTCTGGATTGGTTTAATATTTATGTTCAGGATTTACCTCTTTTTTTAAATAATATTCATAGTGCCTTTTAATTCTGTACTGTTGGTGTTTGCATTCACCCAATCAAAAGGACATGTTGCTTGCTTAATCGCTGCTTTGCTTTCAACAACTCGGGTGCAGTGTTCTGACACCTCTTTCGGCGGGGTCTGCATTATAGAAAAAACTCTATAAAAAATATCTCTCTAATCCACCACATTCCAGTAATCTCCCCAGAATAGATAATATTCCAAAACAATTCTAAATCGTTTTCAAGGTTATGTTATTAAGAAAGAATCCTCCGTATTTATTTTTACAAATGCGTCCAATTGAAAAGTGGAGAGATTCTCCTTTACGTTTTTTCCAGAACAGCAAATGAAACTATTCAGCATTTCAAAGAGTTTCACTGTCTGAATCAAGTGAATCAACATACAGTGGCATAGGCAAATTTAGAAGCAGTAGTCATCCAGTACCTCCGTCCTCCCAGCAGCCAATCAAAAGGGGGATTAAGGGATATGTCAGTATCTTCAGCCCCACCTCCTCTCCATCCTGAAACCTTCAAACTGCCAAGTAAGAAATATATGGAGGCACCCACTACCTTATTTTCAGAAGTCCTTGTAGATAGGAAATATTGGTTAAGGCTTGTCAGTGTGAGGCATGCCAGGATTACCTGCTGGCTCCTTCCTATTCCCTGCTTTTCCAGGAAAGGACAAGACATATTGCCTGACAATTTCCTGAGCTCTAGGCAGCGTAAAACCTGAAGGCCCCTAGGGCCCTCAGAAATCACATATGGGCTCAATACCGGTCGGTAACGGCCGATTTCGGCTGTTACCTACCGGTATTTGGAGTTTGAGATGTAGGGGCCTTAAAAATTACAGATTCAGTAAATTTACCGATTCGGTAATTTACTGAATCGGTATTTACCGAATCTTAACGATTCGGTAATTTCAACCGAATATTTACCTATATAGCATTTACCGATTTGTAAATACCATTTACCTACATGAGGCCCTAGAGTCCAAATTCAATCGAGGACATGTAAACTGTGGCACGGGATGATTCCAGGTATTCCAAACAGCCAATGGTTTCCGACAGGTACGCGGTTCAACAGGTGACCCTCCATTGCTGGAAGAGAATGCATGTATATGAACCTGAATGTGTACTTACTGCCAGGCTGATGTTTGCCACTGCCCATAATTCTCCAGCCATCCTTGTGCCCTGCAATTCAGAGAAGTTATAGCCAGCGGCCATGGCAGAAGCATAGCAGGGTAGTGACATGATCAGGCCTGTCTGAGGAGGTATCTCTGAGGTTATATATGGAACAGTTGTGTTATTTATATTTCTGGGCATTTGTTCGTGTTTTCTTTAACTCAGAATGCACTAGCTCTTCAAGAGAAGAAACACAACATACATTTGATTCCAGTTAACATTCAGCTGGCATTTCAGATAAATAGTGAATAGTTTAACATGTATTTTGGTGAAAATGTGTTGAATGCACATGAAAATAAATTTCACACTCACAACAAAGCTCTCATTGGAGAAATATAGGTGGGTGCAGCCTGCTGTATATTCTGCGAACAGAACATCACATTAGGAAATACTCATTGCTTTGAGGAAGAACGTTGTACTCGATGCCAAGGAAGAGGTTTACACGTAATTTCTTTGGTGACGTATTGCCTTTCCGATGCAAAGTGTGTGAGAGTGAAATTCCTAGAGGAGCAAGTATTGACATTTTTAAAATTTCTTTCCCCTGAAATTTCTGAGTAATGCTATTTTATGCTCGCCATGATAGAGAGCCTAACTATAAAAAAACATCTTGACCGAGTACATCTATAGAACTTGCAGCATACTTTGCAAGTGGCATATGCTTAAATTAGTAAGCAATTGCCAAGCCAAGCCATGGGTGATTATTAATATTAACCATCTATTTAATAATTACACTTTTATTAGCCATACCTTAGACTACTTTCCAATATATTTAAGTATTATGTGCCAGTGACGTTCGCATAAATGTGCTTTTGGACTTTGTCACTGTAATCAGTTATTTTTCTAGAAAATTCAGAGAAATTCAGACCTTGACATCAATTCACGCTTAATCCACCAGAACGACCATACACCACATCTGCCCTACTCTAACTAAGGCCCCTTGTCTTTGTTTTTACCATTTGTAGAATGCTCTGCTGCAAGGGATACATTCTGGTGTTCATTTAGGTAATGTCCTCATGCTTTACTGATCACCCAAGAGGAAAAAATGATATCCAAGTTTTTCCAGTTCGCTCTGCTTTATAAATACTGCCGATGGAAGCTCAGTAGTGTTCTTCTTTTACATAAATTTAGTAGAATCGTATAATTGTGGAGGTTAATCAAGAGAGGATTACAGGGTAGTTTGTTAAGAAGAAGGTTGTATATTTTAGAACGAGAAATTCGGTAAATGTGCTAGTTTGTCAGAGTCAAAGTAAATCTGGACAGAAACAGTTAATTAATATGAAGGACACCATTTTTAAAGAGGCCTTGGGAGATCCAACTATTACCGGACAAGTATTCATTCACTTTAAGCAACAACGAGAGCTGATAACATCAATCTTGATGACAACAGGCTTGATGCAGATGGTCCTGTGAGGCGGGGTTTAGGAGGATAAACCTCAGGACAGGAAGTTCTTAGCACTCAATTGTATCAACCCTCTAAGAAAGCCCTGGAAGAATAAAGGCTCCCAAATTAATTATGTGAAACATTAATTTTCTTGTTCCAAGGTTGACAGTTGTTTTAATGATAATCCTAAAAACTTTACCTTTTCTCTTAGATAATCTAAATTGTTTTCAAAGACGGTGAGGTTATGATCCTCTTCATTACTCAGGGATCCAGGACGCTCCTCACTTTAATTATACAATGTGGTGACATCTCAGTCAATCATGTTAGCAAATAAGATAGTGAGGCTTATTCATCATAATGAAATTGAGTTTATTGTTCACCAGCTGGTTATGCCTAACACGCCCACAAATGTACCAACATTATTACCCAAAATATTCTCTTGCAGTGACTGAAAGATTTGATGGAAGTATAACATACCTCTCCATCTATGAAGTGTGCCTTTAAATAAACATAGAATGTTTCCCATTGCTGTAGATTGTAAAACAATTTCGTATTCTATTGGATTACCTAAAAGAAATTGGTGTATCTCTTATTTTTTTTCGGCAAACTAAGTCCTCTGTGTAAACAAATATGTCTCAGTGTGATGTGTCCCTAATAGGAAACCACTAAGAAGCTGGGGTCAATACCCTTTTCTTTACTAATTCACAATTAATTCACTGTTTGTTTAGCTTTAGTTAACTGTTAAGTCTGTATCCTGTACGTACTCATTGACATTATCAAGAAGGAGTGGTGTTGAAGGCATACTTTAAAGAAGACCATGAATTGATCTTAAGAATTGTATCTTTTCAGTGGTTAATATTTCATGACCTTTTTGTATCCAATTCACCTTTATAACCTCATACATTTGGCTCATAAAGAGCCCCTTTCTGCACTTGAACTTCATAGCAATTAATGGAAGACCACACAGCAGTACATACATTTCTTTACTGGAAGTTAGCAGTGGATCCCCTCTATATATATCAGCCAATCTACCTAATGATAGAGAAGAAGTTGGTAGAAATTCTGACATTGATGTCCTTGGGTAAGTAGACAAATCAATCCTTTTACTGATATTTGGTGCAATGGGGAAGTCCTTTTTGGGAACCAAAACGTTATATCTATTTTAATGAGTATTTCCAGGGCAAAGACTCAACAGTCACATTAACTAGAACAAAACTAACAGTGATAAATGCTGGAAAAAGTGTCAATAGTTGAGGGTAATATGGGGGGGGCGTAGCCACGCAGGCGACTAAGATGGCCGCCTGCGCTTGAAGCTCCGCTGGCCGGGCGCTTTCAAAGCCCAATTTCTTTAACATATGCCATGTATAACCCAACAGGCGCCTCACCATGATGCCCCGGGAAGCACGTGGATCGTGTGGGTGCCGGCGCCGGGCTCATCCAAGGTGCGGAGCGACCTTTCCCTGAAATGGCAATCCTTGGAGCAGTACAACGGCCCTGAGGCCCTCCTGGAGGCGACAATGACGTGAGGGGTGCGGCTTGGACCACCAAGGTGAGCGTAAGCCCCCGATCGGTGTCCTTTGGCCGGTATCAGCCTCCCTATTAGGGTGATCACCCCCTGCTGGGGCTGTATGTTGTGGCCTGCGTCAGACATGGCGGCTGCAGGGTCTTTCTCGAGCCTTGCGGTTGCGGTTTTGCTGGGCCTTGACGTGCGTTGCTGCCACTGGGGGTGTGGGGGGCTAGGGGTGGAGGCCTGATAGGTCCCGCTTCGGGGGTCGTGATGGCGCGGGGCCTGGTCGGGTGTGCTGGCTCCCGTCCCCCCCCCTGGACGGCCCTTGCAGCTGTTATCTGTGCTGGCCTGGGGGTGATGAAGCTGCCATTCCTGCGCCGGCCCTGGGACCTATGTTGTACCTGGCCCGACGTCTCTGACCTCAATGGCGATCTGTGGGCCGGCGTGGGGTGGATGCCGTTCTTGACTGCTGCGCCACCGCTATTGATCCTCATGAGGAAAGCACTAAGTTCTTCAATTGCACCTATCATTGAGGGCATGACGCGACCTGCGGGAATGTTTCTGGCTCCCCTGCGCTGGAATACATGAGCACTGGCTTTGGGCCCCACCGCTTTTCACTATCTGTTCTGCTGGTTGTGCTTGTGATTTGGGCAGAGCACTCCCACTAGCGGGATTCTCCTGTTGGCTGGCTGTCCGGCGCTGTGCTGCACTTGTGGTCCTTTTCTCCGCACCGCCAGCTGCCCATCCCTCGGGACACAAGCATCGTACCTCTGTGCGGCCAGTACTATAGTGCACCCTCTATTGGCTTGGTGTGCAACCTCTCACATTGTGGCGCTGCGGTGTGCAGTTAGGCCCACGGCCTGTCCTTTCCCATATACTCATACCTCTGTGATACCGATTCTACGCGCCAGCTAAGAGACACGTTTCTGCCTATCTCCGTCTGCTCTGGTGGGCACGGACAGTTATATTAAACGATGGGACGGAAAGATCCTAAGCAATGGACACTGCCGTTTGAAAAGGTCACGGACGCAACATCTGACGACTCCACAGACGCGGCCGATGGTGCACAGGGCAATGATGATGTCAACGACCCTGCTTCGCTCACTGTTGCAAGGTTAAAATAGATGAGGGTTGGCTTCAAGGCCCTGGATGGCAGGTTTGATGCATTGGATAAGAGATTGGCTGATATGTGCGCAAAGGTCCAAGCACATGATCGTCGGCTGGATGTCGTGGAGGCTAGGGTCTCTGACATAGAAGATGGAGCAGTGCAATCGCAGAAACGGCTAGAGAGGGTGGAAAGGATTTTGAAGGAAGTAGCTATAAAGAATTGAGATTTAGAAGCCCATAGTTGCCGGAACAATTGGCGTGCCAGAGACTGCCACCACTGGCCGTATGGATGTCTTTGTGGAGCAACTTCTATCTGATCTGTTTGGCAGAGAGACCTTCACGCAGGGCTTTGTGGTGGAATGTGACCACAGATCATTGGGGCCCGCCCCAAACCCGGCCAGCCTCCGAGACCCATCATTGCTAGACTCATGAACTTCAGGGACAGGGACACCCGTGAGCGAGGGGAGGTACAGTGGCAGGGGAGTAAGCTATCATTTTTCCCAGACTTCACAGTAGTGGTACAAGATGCAAGACAATAGTTTAATTGTGTGAAGGCCGCTTTGAAGAATCTGGGTCTTAGGTATGGTATGCTCTACCCGGCTAGACTGAAGGTGGACATTGACGGAAGATCCTGCATTTTTGAGAATCCGACCGAAGCACAGGAATTTTGCCACAAGTACAAGAAGAATAACAATGGTGCGATGGCTGCTGCACGAGCGACGTATCCCCCACATAGCGGTTCAGAAGCCAGTGTGGAACTCTTCTCTAATCCTGGGACTGGCTGATTCTTTCCAGCGCTTTGAGGCTCTGTAATGTATTTCCCATTGTGGTATTTTTTCCATTTGTCAATGTAATGTTTTGTTTTGGCCGGCCAGCGCGGCGTTGCTGCGCCTCATGGTGAACACTGAAATATGTTTGCTGTTTATGCCAAGTTTACGGTGTTCATGTGTGATTACATTATTGCAATGCTTGATTGAATCACACCGTCCTTAGGCTTTTGGGGATGGGTTTTGCCTCTCCAGGGACAGGGTGTGGCTGGGTGGTGGGTGGGGGGGGGACATTTGCTGTTTCTTCATAGTTTTTTAAGTATTACTATGCAGGTCAATGGTATATGGCGCTGGGTTAGATTGAAAAGACACATGCATGTTAGTACATTCGTTGGATGGCACAGTTAGGCTGGCAGCCCGGTCCTTCCGGGCTATCTCTGATGTCCTGGAATGTCAGTGGGCTGAATAACACTCGAAAAAGATGGCAAGTTCTTAATTACATTGCTCGACATAACACTGGCGTAGTCTACATGCAGGAGACGCACTTTCCTAAGTCCGATGCGCAGCCTATAGTGGTGAGCTGGGGGTCCCACAGATACTTTTCTAATTACAGCAGTTATGCTAGAGGTGTGGCCATATATATCCATAAAAGAGTTCCTTTTTCTCTTTCCAAGGTCATAACTGATGGAGAGAGCTGTTTTTTGATAGTGGTCGGCTCTCTGCTAGGACACAATGTTGCTCTAGTGGGCATAAACGGGCCTAATGTAGACTCACCGGGATTCTACCACGCATTGCAAGTGCACCTCCTGGCTCTTGATCCCTGCCTATTGATAATGGGAGGGGACTTTAATTTGTTGCTATATCCTGCTAGGGGAAGCACTTCCTCCTCTCCTGATGTTAAACACTTCTCATGCCTTGTCATGCTAGACATCTGTAGGCAGTTCTCACTGGTTGACATTGAACGCATACATCACCTGGCCCTCACATCTTATACTCATTATTCTGGGTTCCACAACACTTGGACTAGAATAGACCATTGGTTGGTCTCACCTGGAATCGCTGGTTGGTTCCGTGGGTTAGATACAATGCCACGTACGCTTTCAGACCATTCACTGGTTGTACTTCGCATTAACATTCACAGGACTGGGGGATATGAGAAACAATGGCTTTTTCCTGGTAAAGCACTTTAGGACCTGGTGTTTCTTGAGGAGGTGAGGGAGGCCATTGAGGACTATTTTGAGATCAACACTGGGTCGGTGGATACCTGGGCAGTACTTTGGGAGGGTTTTAAGGCTTATATCAGGGGAGTTTGTATTACTAAGAATGCAGGGGTCCTGTGAGATCTACAATCCACTTTAAGCTGTATTGAGAAAGAACTTAGCTGCCCTAGATGTGGACTTGCTTGTGTCGGAGGCCGATGAGGCTCGACGGTTGGCTTTAATGATGGAGTTTCAAGAGACAACTGAGCGTGCACTATTATTCCTTAACAAACAGAATGTTGCCAGACGGTATGGGGAGGGTGAACGGCCTGGTAAGGTTTTAGCCCATACGCTCCGCCGTCCGCAGAGCAATGCCTATATCACTGTAATTAAAGACCCGTATGACCAGGTGGTACACTCTACTCCGGAGATATGAGACACCTTCCTGTCTTACTTCAAAACTCTGTACACCACTAGAACACCGGGGACCTCCGTAAACAGAAGGAAAATCTTGCCGAAATTGCCTTTGTTTAACTTGAACGATATATGCAAGACTTCCTGGCCATTCCTATATCCCAGGAAAGTGTGGTGGAAGCAATTGATGCACTTAGAGGTTCCTCTGCGCCCGGCCTCAACGGGTTTTCTGCAGATTTTTATAAAGCATATAAGGATGTACTGGTTTCCCGGTTGAAAGAGGTGTATGCGGAGGCCCTTGAAATCGGTATCCTTCCTCCAACCTTCAGGGAGGCTGTTATTATCCTTCTCCCTAAGCCCGGCAAAGACCCCTTACTGTGTTGTTCCTACCAGCCATTGTCCCTGCTGAATCTTGATTATAAAATTTCAGCCAAAGTAAACGCTATCCGGCTGTCTTTATTGATGGAGTTTATTATTTCACCAGCACAGTCTGGCTTTGTCCCCCACAGGTCTACTTCCCTTAACTTGCGCACTTTGTTTACAGTATTACATAGGATAGACCCCAATACACCGGCCGCTGCGGTGCTCCTTGATGCCAAGAAGGCGTTCGACTCCCTTGAGTGGCCGTTTTTTCTTTCAGTGATGGTGCCGCATGGGAATGCCTGAAGGCTTCGTCTCTACCATTGCTCTGCTATACACGGAACCCACAGCTAGACTATGCCTGAATGGCACAATCTCTCCGCCTTTTCACCTGCCCCTTGTCCCCATTGCTTTTCATTTTGGCGATGGACCCCTTAGTGCGGCATTTGCAAGAGAAACATTTGCACCATGGCTTGCAGTTTCGCACCGGCCCGCTCTTGATTTCACTATACGCCGTTTATACTGTTTTATATGTGCGGCAGCCCCACCTTAACCTTGAACCCCTTATAAGGGAAATTATTCGTTTTGGCAGGTTCTCCGGTCTTAGTATAAACTGGCATAAGTCAGTGATTTTTCCGTTAACAAATAGTACGACTATATGGGACTGTGAATTTCCGCTGGAATGGTGCCATGATGTGGTTAAATATCTCAGGGTTTATATTCATTTAGTTGCAGCTATCATCATTAGGTTAAACTATGGCCGTGTGAGTAGCTCGTTGGAATCACAGGTGGTGAGGTGGTTACGGCTACCTTTGTCAATGGCAGGTAGAGTGGCCATTGTCAAAATGGTAGTCCTCCTGAGAATTTCATATCTTTTTAACAACATCCCCATTCCTCTTACCCAGTCCTTTTTTTCACAGCTGCGCCAACTTCTTTTGCGCTTGGTATGGGGTGACAAGAGACCACGGGTGAGTTGGCAGAATCTGACACTGCCGCTTGAGCAGGCGGATAGGGAGTCCCGGATATGTTTTTATACTATTTAACTGCGCAGTGTTGTTATTCCTACGCTTGGTAGCACACAGTCGCCTGAATCCCTTATTTAATGTTGGAGGCAGATTTGGTTCTGCCGCAGAAATTGCCCACAGTGTTACCTAAAGGGCTCCAGCGGGACCCACAGGATATTCAGACGATCTCCACCACCAGTTGGGCATGGGTTAAGTTACGTAGGTTATTGGGATTGGACCTATTATATTCTCTGGCACTGCCTCAGCCAAAACCCACATTGATTCCTATTACTGGCAAAGTGTTAGTGCAACGCATACTGGCCAAATTCCTAATTCATACGATTAGAGATCTTTTTCCCGACAATCATGTTTTTTCAGTATCGGAGGACACTCAGTTCCAAGACGGCTCCTTTATAGATGTTGTTGTGTTGCAACGTATGCTTTCCATGTTGCGGGCTACCTTACCCACGTTTTCCGGTTGCTCCTGAAACGTTCACTCCACTCTCATTACTAATCGAGAGTCCAACTGGTGAGCATTTGGTTTCCGAACTGTATAAACAGTGTCTTATGGATCGCCCCTTCTCTGATCGTAAGATTCGCATGGCATTGGAGCAGGATTTGGGCCTTCCTATTGCTGACGATCAATGGGAGCAATGTTGCAGGGTCAAGAGGGAGGTATCCCTGAACCGTAGACACAAGCTGCTACACTTCAAATTTCTCTGCAGGATGTATTACACCCCGGCTTGGTCCCACAGGATAGACCCTTCTAGGCCTCACCACTGTCAGAAATGTTATGCTCCACAAGCAGACTTTGCTCATCTCGCCTGGTCCTGCCCCAAGTTGCAGCACTATTGGGTACAGATACACGCCACGCTGGGAGACATGCTTTCTATGAGACTTGTGCCTACTCCGGAATTTGCGCTGTTAGGCTATATGGTCAACTTCCCCAAAAAGGTCAGAAGGTTTGCAGCGCTGGGATTTTTTTTGGCAAGCGGGAGGTGGCATTACTATGGGGTAGTGGGAAGGCCCCTACTTCGCAGGCGTGGATTCGCAGCTTGGCGTACTGTAATGTAAACTGCGAGGAATATGAGACCCTCGTGCCTAGCCCCTCATGCCCGGTAGACATTTGGGGTCCATATAGAGCATACATTGCCAAAACACACAGTGAAGCTGACGCACAGGTTGCGAACTGCATTGTTCCTGAAGGAGTTGGCTAGGAGAGTTGTAACGTATTATACTCCTTGGATATGACTTTACTTGTGTGCTATGCATGTATGCCGCTGTAGATTGGGGCTTGGGCAGAGATGGAGTGGCGGGACTGTTACGGGTGATGGAAATGTTCATGCTGAATGGTTGACACTGTGACTTAACTTGCGTATCTATTCAATTGCTTACTGTTGCCATGGGTTAACCATGTACCGTTTCTTATGACACTCCTATGTGCGAAGGCGTCTTACCATTGTACCGCTGTATGCATTGATTATTGACATGTATGTGTAAAAATGAAAATAAAGATTAAAAAAATAGTTGAGTGTAATGTAATATAATGCTAATTGGTGCATGTGAAAAACTGCCTCTTTTTGTGTGATCATCCTCATATTGTTTAGACTGCTGCTGCTGCTTTTGTGACGCTGTGCATTGAGACGCTGCTAAATAGACCTTAGTACATGTTGTCTAACCTTTAAAATATAGTGATATTTGCACACATCTAATGGCCATATCTACTTTCCCTAGAAGATCATATAATGTGGTGCAGAAATGCAGAAATGCACCTATGACATGAAAAGTTAAATGCCGCCAGTTGACTGCAGCACTTATTGTGCCATTCACTATCACAACAATATCAACACAGCTTCTGGTCTACGACTGTACCTGTACCTCCTGTACCTCCTGTGCTTTGAACCATCAGTCCAAAATGTCAAAATATTCTTTTTGGCAGGAGAAAAACCTTCATTTTAAATAAATAAAGTCACCCCTATGTAGACCTTGTAACCTACAAGGTATTGTGAGTGGTTTTTAAAAGCGGGACACTTGGAATCATAATGTTAACATGTAGCTATAGTGGCAAGCACCCTACAGTTATTTTTACTGTGCAAGCCTGTTGTTGGCCCATAGAAACAACATACAATATTTTTTTGTCTCAATTTAGGGACCAGTAGAGAATTAATTCAACCACTATGTTTAATATTTATAAAAATACAATTCAAAGTTAAAGTCACAATTTGATGCATATTTGTGAAAGGTAGCTTTTCATAGGTACTGTTTCCCTCTGCCTGACACTCAGGGGAGCTAATTTGATTTAACCTTACACAGCTGCTCCACCAGTGCTTGACCTTAATAAAGTGTGAAAACTGCTCTCAGGGCAGATTCAATGGCCTAGGCCTGGTACAGGATGGGCTGAGTGTGGAGCATATGATACATATCAGCTCAGGAAGGGCAGCTGGGGATGCTCTAGGAATTTCAGGAAGTTGAAAGAAACAGATGTAAGGCCTTCCTGGGCAGTACTTTGGGAGGGTTTTAAGGCTTATATCAGGGGAGTTTGTATTGCTAAGAATGCAGGGGTCCTGTGAGATCTACAATCCACTTTAAGCTGTATTGAGAAAGAAATTGCTGCCCTAGACGTGGACTTGCTTGTGTCGGAGGCCGGTGAGGCTCGACGGTTGGCTTTAATGATGGAGTTTCAAGAGACAACTGAGCGTGCACTATTATTCCTTAATTTATTTATTTTTATTTATTTATTTGAACTTTTACCGCGCACAGCTACCCGCTATCCTCATATTGTTTAGACTGCTGCTGCTGCTTTTGTGACGCTGTGCATTGAGACGCTGCTAAATAGACCTTAGTACATGTTGTCTAACCTTTAAAATATAGTGATATTTGCACACATCTAATGGCCATATCTACTTTCCCTAGAAGATCATATAATGTGGTGCAGAAATGCAGAAATGCACCTATGACATGAAAAGTTAAATGCCGCCAGTTGACTGCAGCACTTATTGTGCCATTCACTATCACAACAATATCAACACAGCTTCTGGTCTACGACTGTACCTGTACCTCCTGTACCTCCTGTGCTTTGAACCATCAGTCCAAAATGTCAAAATATTCTTTTTGGCAGGAGAAAAACCTTCATTTTAAATAAATAAAGTCACCCCTATGTAGACCTTGTAACCTACAAGGTATTGTGAGTGGTTTTTAAAAGCGGGACACTTGGAATCATAATGTTAACATGTAGCTATAGTGGCAAGCACCCTACAGTTATTTTTACTGTGCAAGCCTGTTGTTGGCCCATAGAAACAACATACAATATTTTTTTGTCTCAATTTAGGGACCAGTAGAGAATTAATTCAACCACTATGTTTAATATTTATAAAAATACAATTCAAAGTTAAAGTCACAATTTGATGCATATTTGTGAAAGGTAGCTTTTCATAGGTACTGTTTCCCTCTGCCTGACACTCAGGGGAGCTAATTTGATTTAACCTTACACAGCTGCTCCACCAGTGCTTGACCTTAATAAAGTGTGAAAACTGCTCTCAGGGCAGATTCAATGGCCTAGGCCTGGTACAGGATGGGCTGAGTGTGGAGCATATGATACATATCAGCTCAGGAAGGGCAGCTGGGGATGCTCTAGGAATTTCAGGAAGTTGAAAGAAACAGATGTAAGGCCTTCCTGGGCAGTACTTTGGGAGGGTTTTAAGGCTTATATCAGGGGAGTTTGTATTGCTAAGAATGCAGGGGTCCTGTGAGATCTACAATCCACTTTAAGCTGTATTGAGAAAGAAATTGCTGCCCTAGACGTGGACTTGCTTGTGTCGGAGGCCGGTGAGGCTCGACGGTTGGCTTTAATGATGGAGTTTCAAGAGACAACTGAGCGTGCACTATTATTCCTTAATTTATTTATTTTTATTTATTTATTTGAACTTTTACCGCGCACAGCTACCCGCAGTGGGTTTCCCGGCGCTAGGTATAGACTGGAGAAGAAGATGTCAGATAAGTCAGCATACAGGTACCAACTACGTATGTGAACAACAGCGTTTTCAGTGCTCTACGAAAGCGAAGAAGACTGGTCTCTAATTTAAGGGCTGTGGGCAGGGCATTCCAATATTTGGGACCAAGATAGGAAAAGGATCGTCCCCCCATCCTTACCAGCTTAACTCTTGGTACAATGAAGTTCCCAATTTCCGAAGAATGTAAAAGTACGTTTGGGCCTGTAGGGTTGCACCAGCTTTTGTAAGTATGTAGGTGCAATGCCTTGCTTGATTCTAAACATATAGCACAATGTCTTAAACTTTATGCGACTAGAGACCTTAAGCCAATGAAGATCATGCAAGGCAGATAATGCCGAAGTTCTCCTAGGAACATTCTTCAAAAGTCGCGCGGCTGCATTTTGTACAACCTGGAGTACTTTAACAGTGGCTACATCAGCGCCCAAATATAGTATATTGCCATAGTCCAGGCGAGATGTTATCAATGCCTGGACAACCGTTCTACGGGAGGGAATGGGAAGCATCCATAGGATTTTTTGGAGCCACCTAAGAGTGGAAAAACAGGTTGCTGCGACCTTAATGGCCTGCTGCTTCATTGTTAACTTGTCGGCAATTTAGACGCCCAAATTGCGTACGGCATGTGTGGGCACAGGAAGTGAACCCATCTCATTTGGCCAGTGCTGAGGGCCCCAAAGGTTCTTATTTTTACCCAGAATGACCACCTCTGTCCTCTCCCCATTCAGTTTGAGACAGTTCCTCTGCCTCCAGTCAGCCACAAGAGTGAGGCCAGACTTTAGTGCAGAGGGGTTATTCTCGTCTCGCCCTGATAGGGAGAAGACAATCTGGGTGTCATCCGCGTAAGAGAACAAACAGAATGTGGCCAGACGATATGGGGAGGGTGAACGGCCTGGTAAGGTTTTAGCCCATACGCTCCGCCGTCCGTAGAGCAATGCCTATATCACTGTAATTAAAGATCCGTATGACCAGGTGGTACACTCTACTCCGGAGATATGAGACACCTTCCTGTCTTACTTCAAAACTCTGTACACCACTAGAACACCGGGGACATCCGTAAACAGAAGGAATATCTTGCCGAAATTGCCTTTGTTTATCTTGAACGATATATGCAAGACTTCCTGGCCATTCCTATATCCCAGGAAAGTGTGGTGGAAGCGATTGATGCACTTAGAGGTTCCTCTGCGCCCGGCCTCAACGGGTTTTCTGCAGATTTTTATAAAGCATATAAGGATGTACTGGTTTCCCGGTTGAAAGAGGTGTATGCGGAGGCCCTTGAAATCGGTATTCTTCCTCCAACCTTCAGGGAGGCTGTTATTATCCTTCTCCCTAAGCCCGGCAAAGACCCCTCACTGTGTTGTTCCTACCAGCCATTGTCCCTGCTGAATCTTGATTATAAAATTTCAGCCAAAGTAATCGCTATCCGGCTGTCTTTATTGATGGAGTTTATTATTTCACCAGCACAGTCTGGCTTTGTCCCCCACAGGTCTACTTCCCTTAACTTGCGCACTTTGTTTACAGTATTACATAGGATAGACCCCAATACACCGGCCGCTGCGGTGCTCCTTGATCGTAGATCTCTAAAATAGGCACATCCTGCACAGTTATCACAAGCGAAGGCCACAGCATAAGCTGGCTTGAGTAAACCCAGGGGTAATGAGAGCAGGCCTCATGGTCAGTCTATAGCATTGACAGGATGTTCCAGGAAATGTGTCTGCAGTGGGCTCCAAATGTCGCGAGGACGTGAGGAACGAGGGAGTAGTTCAGCATAAGTGCAGAGTTGGTCCTGCCAGAGAATCATGTCTCCCAGCCAATCTTTAAATTTGGGTGCTCGCCCCCAGCCCCATCTGCATGCCACTTGCTTCTTAGCCAGCACAAGACAGGACACACATTTTCAATACATGGCAGGGATGAGTTCAGTGTACCCAAGAAGGGTTATAAGTGGTGATCAAGATCAATCAATCAATGACATTTATAAAGCGCACTACATACCCGTAGGGTCTCAAGGCGCTGAGACCATCAAGATATAGACACAGAAGTCATAGAGTCCAGAGCCATGAGGACCTGACACCAATAGGTAAGTACCTCTGGACACTGCCAAGCAAGGTGCAGGAAATCAGCATTTTCTGCTTTACACCTATCACATCTGTTTGTGTCCGGCAAACCGAATTTATGGAGTCTAAATGGAGTGTAGTAGCTGCGATGTAGGAATCTATAATGGATAATTTGGAGTCTGCCATTGGAGGAGACCTGTTCCGTCTGCCTGCAGCAGAATACCCATTGTTCTTCAGTGAGGTCCTGCCCCAGCTCCGCAGCCCATTTAGCACAAGCTGCACATGGAGGATAGTCAGCATCTATATACAGAGTGTGGTAGAATGTGGACACCAAGTTTGAGGCAGTAGATGCACGCAGGATTTGGTGCAGTGGGGCCCATGTCGCAGGATCAGAGGGTTATGTGGGGTTACAGGTTTGGATGCCATGTCGAAGGCGGGCATATAAAAAGGTTTCCATGGTAGATGGTGAGGGGTCAGGGCATAGTTGTTGGAGAGTGCGAAATTTACCACTAACATATAGGTCTCTCCGCAGTGAATATTTTGTGTACGTGCAACCTTCTTAAATAAACCTTCTTGTAATAGTGACATCTCTGGATGATAGGTAAGTGGTAGAAGGGGGGAGTAGAGGAGGGACCAGGCTTCTATTGTGCAATCTACAGAAGTGGGGCAATGCCCTCGGGGTTCGACGTTAGAAAGGAGGACGCCATCCAGTGGGATTGGATCTGCGAGCCAATGTTCAGTGGCGACATGTGGATCATAGCGGGGTGAATGAAACCAATAATGAGCAAAGTGTGCCTGAGCGCATATATAGTATAAAGGAGAGACCTGGGACGGGGACGCTCTGATCCCATGGAAAATTGTATTCATCCTGGCACCATCCCAGTAGGATGAGAGCTGGATTCAGAACCAGCTTGACATAGCTTAAGCGGGGGCTGCTAATTTTCCTAACACCATACTGATGGGTGGGTTCCGGCTGACCTACCCTGGAAGATGGGGCTTGACATTATAACTTCTCCTAGAATAAGACATCTTCAGCCAGTCTGCAGTAAAGCAAACAAGAAGTGCTACAAAAGTGAGTGTAGTTGCCCCTGGGAACTTTTTGCTTATTGATTAGAGAGGGTTCAGAGGTCCTCCCACCCACAGGCTACTGAAGTGTACAAAAGTGGACTTCACCATTATCCCTCAGAACACTCTCTAGACATCTTCACTTCTACATGTAGTAGATACCCAGCATATCTGTGTCAATTGCCTCAAATACTTAGAGCTGGGATGGCCCAGGACAAGCAGACACTGCCTCAGCGGTCACATCTGAACTAGCCTTGAGGGGTAGAAAGCAGTCAACCTTATTTGTTATACATTTTTAAATTGACTGATGATTCAGTGCACATGTGGCATTGCAGAATTGCTTAAATAAATGTATAAAACCATCCTGGTTCCTAAAATATATCGACTATAAAAGAGCAACCTTGATGTATTTTTTACTTTCTGGATGTACCTGGTGCCTTAAAAGATTGAGATCCCTACCACTTCAATGAAAAAGGTATATTCACTTTTTACCAAATAAAGGAAAGGAAATAAAATAGCTTTCCACTTGAATAAACTAAAAGTACAACTCTGCATAAACAACCACACAGACTGAATGGCATTGAAGAGAGGGTATATCAATAATGCACAATGGATTAGCTTAGGTTTTTTTCTATTTCTTCTGATAGGAAAATGTATTTTGTAGCATATGTGGGTTCAACCTTAAGCACATAAGATGTAGAAGCAATGTTAAAAAATTATAGTGAAAAAACAACTGATTGACTTTTTTGGTTGCCTACCTTTTTGATAACCTTGTAAATTTCATAGGCTGCCACGCGAGAACTGGCCACACTTTCCAGATTTGGGGCAGTTTGGCCAAGATGGAATGAACCCATCATAAGTGAAAAGAAAATCTGTAAGAGAAAGCAATCAGGTAGTGAATTTAAGTACTTCCTCCTCTATCAAATAGCTCTGGAAAAAGAAACACTTTATACTTTGAAACCTATGTATAGTCAATAGATTTATTAATATTCATGCACTGTTGTTTTGCTTCGTGCTCTCAAGCAGGGCTGGCCTGGCTATAGAAGGCACTGGGCATTTCCCAGGTGGGACACCAGGGTGGGGGCTGCTTTTGGGACCCTGGGGACCGTTTTTGTTACCCCGACGGGTTTTACAGCATTGCTGTAATATCGGCCCCTTGTAACAAAAGTACCAGCAGTGTTTCCCAAGCCCACCAACCTCGCGGCCGGTCCGACTCAATTTCCAGGGCTGGATTGCATTCCCAGTCCGGCCCTGCTCTCAAGTATAGTTCATAAAAGATTTATCTGTCTCTATGCAACATTTTGAAAATATGCTTGAGTAGAAAACTTGCCAGTGTTGGTGTATTTGTTCTAACAGCCTGATTCAGTGATTTGGACCAGTTAATGTAGATACCTGAATGGCCGCGAATTTAACGAACTTGCGCAGTAGCGGGTTAAGATTTCGGCTGGGGTCTTTATTGTGATGATAGTGTTGCCTGATCTTGACTGCCAATGGTTCTATTACTAATGCAAAAAGAATGGGACAGAGTGGACAGCCCTGACGAGTACCATGGGATAGAGAGATCGAGTGTGAGGTGTGTCCGATGATCAAAACTTTCACCGTTGGTGAGGTGTAGAGAAGCTGGATCCATAATAGAAAGCATGTGGGGGGTCTCATACATTGTAAGATGGTGAAAAATTAGTCCCACTCCACCGAATCAAAGTCCTTAGAGGCATTAAGAAACACAGCCACCAGGGCTAGCTTGGGATCTACTGCCGGTAAGATGGAGAATAGTGTCCTAAGGTTGTGCGAAGTCGCCCTTGCGGGAATAAACCCGGCCTGGGAGGACCAGTTTTTCCATCAGTAGGTTGAGCCAGTTCGCTAGCAATTTATCAAGTATTTTTGCATCTGTATTCATGAGAGAGAGTGGGCTGTAAGATTCACAGCGATCTGCGGATTTGCCTGGTTTAATAATGATGTAATAAGCGCCTCTCTCATCGATGCAGGTAGGATTTGTGTCTCCTGGGTTTCAAGAAAAACCTCTTTTAGTACTGGGAGCAGCTGATCAATGTAGGTTTTATAAAAATCAATGGGAAGGCCATAGGAACCCGGCACTTTTAGGGACTTCATTTGCATCATGGCTGCCCGCAGCTCATCCTCTTCAAATGGCGCTGCTAAGAAGTCGAGCTGTGAGTCACTTAGCCATCCAAGAGCTATGTATTCTAAATAGGGAGTAAATTCAGGGGGAGAGGTGCGTTGAGAACTATTTAACTCTGTATAGTAAGCTTCAAATGTGTTTACTATGTCAAGACTATCCTTATGGCGTATCCCTGCACCATCTATCACATCTAACCTATCGCTGGAAAAACGAGGTTGCCTAATGGTGTAGTTTAGCAAGCCCTTACATTGGGCCTTGGGCCACCCACCACTTATCACTGGTTGGTTTTACTGTTACTCTTATTTTCTTACTTCTCCTTCTATGATTTTCCTTGTCCTATCTTGTGTTTGTACACAATCTGGAGCATAGCCTCTGCAGTATCCTTTTGATTGGGTGACTCCACTACTCACTTTTAGGAATCAACTTTTTATTGTTTTATTTCAGCATTCCACAAGAGTACGTGTTTTGCAGATCCCCCCTCGTGTGCCTTTCCCCACCATGCCCTTTCCCTCACGATCTGTGTTTCTCTCCCTTTGTGTGTTTCCTCCCCATTCCTTGTGCTGCTGTCTCCCTTGCCTTCTTCTCCCTGCAACTTCCACCCTATGCTCTGTGTTGCTCTTCCCTCGCGTGTTTGCTTCAACCCGGCCAAATCAGCGATGCCCTTTTACCTTGAGTGCTTTCCCCTTGTAATCCCCACAACCTGTGTTCCATACTGCTTCCTTCACTTACATGCCTAACCCCATGTAACACTTTGTCCCTCCAACAGTCCTATTGGTTTCTTCCTCAGCTCATTATTTACCTCTGGATATTAGCTCCCTCCCCTTCCCAGACCAATAAAGGTTTTATTGCTTGTGTTTTTTGTGTCTTGTATAAAACAACACAATTTGTAAAACACTATTCATATTGATTATTGATAATATTTGTAACATCTTCTTCAAAAGCTATCTACTGTGTTTCTGGCATTTACTATGTTATTTCATGTGTGTTCATCAATGATTTCACAAACCAAGAATAAAAATGTGATAATAATATTACATAATATAACAATTTTATCTTTTCAGAAGATTAATCCATGTGCTCTTGTTCAGGGTATCATTGATTTAGAAAACTAGGGAGTAGAGACTTAATTGTTGGTACATGTTTTCCTTTTGCAGTCAAAGTGATGACATAATAGCTGCTCATCTAGCTTTTAATTTATCTTGTGGCCAGTGGAAAGCTCGGCATAACATGTGCAGAACAACAATCCTGTGCACAGAATCTACATACACAGAATCATTTCGACTATTACAAACACGTATTTTACATTGCATAAGAAATATACATTCCTTAATATTAATTACTATTAAATATATTCGGCTTTGGCTGACTATTGTATTTCTCATGGAATATGATGTATAACATCATCCCCATTTAGGTCATTAAAGAAAAAGAATTACCTGCAATTAAGATTGTTCATTTTGGAAGGGTCAGTATAAAATATGGCTTTGAGGGATAGTCTATTTAAGGCTACTTGTTTTCATTTTTTGTCCACAAATTCATCATAAAATAGGTGTGACGTGGATGTGAACTTATTTCCTGTGTAGCCCTGACTCTAATATGAAAGGCTTTGTGTGGATGTAATGATGGGAAGAGGGCCAGCCACACTCTTTTATAAACAAAAGAGGCTGCAGGCCAGGCCTTGGTTGAGCTCATTCGATGTGTTCATCCATTCCAACAGACTGATGGGAAATATGGGTGTTGGACTTGGCCCTTTTTGGAGCTTCATCCCTTTGATTTTCTCCGATACTTTTTTCTGACAGGGTTTTGGTGGTTTTAGGACTCTGGGCACTTTAGCACTGCTGTCCAATGTAAAGTGTGTGTGTTCTCTGTGTTAATATGGTAAGGATTGGCCTACACCTGTTTGGTATATTTAATTTACTTGTCAGTCCCTTGTAAAGTGGTATCTCTATACCCAGGGCTGGTAAATTAAAAGCTACTGGTGGGCTTGCAGCGCTGATTGCGCCACCCACCAAAGTAGCCTCTCAAACCTGTCTCAGGCCTCTGCTGTTGCAGGGCCTGTGCGCGCAGTGTTACTGTCGCTGCGACGTGGCACCTAAAGTGTGTGCCATGTCCGTGACCCCACTTTTACTGCATATCAGTCACCCCTAAGGTAGGCCCTAGCTAGCCCTATGGGTGGGGTGCATTGTAGGTGAAAGGTAGGACATGTACCTTAAGTGTGTGACATGTCCTGGTAGTGACGAACAGCCATTTTGGTTTCTCACTACTGTGAAGGTGCCCTCCTATAGAAATGCATTGGGGATTCCCTGATAAGTGTTTCAGTGGTAATTCCTGATATGAGAGTAGCAGCGTGGTCAAGTTTGGTATGTTTGAAATAGTAATATTAAATGCTACGCAATGGTGTGCGCATTTATTATAACTATTTTAGAAATGCCACTTTTAGAAGTTGGCATTTCTATGTGCTATGTGCCTGCCTGCCTGATGTGAATTGCATGTCTGACTTTTGAGTGACAGGGGCTGGTGAGGTGTGTGTGGCTCGAGGAGGGGCAGGATGAGTCAGCGCTAGGCTGAATAGGGCATCTGCATTTGGAGTAGTGGGAAGAGTAGTCCCTGGTCCCTGAATAGGTCTGTGCCTAACCTGTACAATGCTGGCTCCGCCCCTGTGGTGTGTCTGATGATGAGCCCCCACCTGACAAAGGGGAAGAGGAGCCTTCTAAACAAAGTGCTCCAATTCCCCCCGAACCAGTTTTGGCTTTTTCCCTCAAGCCCTGTGCCAGGGTAGACAAAGCCCAGATGTAATATAAATATAGAGGCTGTGGCCCCATGTGTGTTGTGCTTTTTCCTGTGCTGAGGGGACTTGCTGCAACTGGGCACCAGGAGGAACCGCCACAACAGACGGCCTTCTCTGCTGGAGGATCCTGTGAGCTGGCCTGCCTGGGCCCAGCCTTTGCCCTGGACGTTTTTGAGCATAGCGCCTTGTGAGCACTATATCTTTAATTCCATGATGGAATCATGGTGCTCTGCAGCACTGCACTGAATTCCGAGGGAACCCCGGTGTGGGGATTCCTCCACCTGGATGAACCGGTGCCTTTGGAGCGGGCGCCCACCCTGTATTTTGTGTTGACTGGCAGGAGCCAACCCAGCAGTAGGAAGAATGTGGGTGCCCACCCCGCAATTGTGTTTATTAGAAGGCGGGAGCCTACCCCGCGCTTAGGTAAGGAGAGGAGAAGCCACCGAGTCCAGCATACTGGAAGTCAGGCAAGTCGGCACCTGAATGTGGGCAGGGGTCCTGTGAGCAAAGTGGGAGCCCTGCGAGTGGTTGGAAACCCATTGGGCAGCGTGAAGAAGGTCCAGGGGGAGTAGGAGGGGAGAGCTGCAGGGAGGAAACGCTCTCTCTCTCCTTACTGGTGATGGCCCTGCAGGAGTGCAGGACAAGCACTCCATTGTTGTCCCCTTTCGTTGACTGAGACCAAGAAGGAGGAGAACGGATAGCTGTCCAGCGCTATCGCTCGTAAGCGAAACCCGCGCAATGGAGTTCTGAGGTGTTGCCGAGCAACAAGGGAGGCCACAGGAAGTCAGGCAATTCCAAGCCTGATGGTGAGCGGGCCCACAATGCTGAGAGGATCACGGGTGAGGAGGCTTAGCTCCATGTACGCTCCAGACGGGCGAACGCAGTGTAACCACCAATTCAGGCCAGCCAGAGGAGTCCTGAGATGCCCCGGTGAGTGGGGCTGTACATGGGCCATTGCTTTCCCTAAGGCAGCCCTGGAAGTGCCATTTTTCTTTGGGGCATTCTTGTTGACATTTGGGAGTCCTGGAGTGGGGCTCCAAGGGCACAGTGGTGCCCAGGGGAATTTGGCCACAGCTGCACCGCGAGAGAGAGCGGGTAGCTGCAACGTTTGGGGCAAAGTTATTTTACAAGTCCCAGAGGGTAAACAACCTTTACAATGCAGTCATTACATCGCACTACACTTACAACGCAGTCATTACATTGCAACATCCTTTACAATGCATGTCACTACAACGCAGGCATTACAACGCATACCATTACAATGCATACCATTACAATGCATAGTTCCCCTACACTATCCAACACTTACCCTACTGTTGCACCCCCTGGAGTTAGAAAAGTAATTTTTAATCCCTACACTATCCAACACTTACCCTACTGTTGCACCCCCTGGAGTTAGAATATTAATTTTTGCCCCTTCACTATCCAATACGTACCTTAAATGCAATGTAATCGTATGCGTTGTAATGGTATGCGTTGTAAAGGTAGTATGCTGTGTAATGGAATGCGTTGTAAAGGTAGTTTCTAAAAATGCAATGTAGTGTCATCCGATGTAATGGAATGCATTTTAAAGGATGTTGTGATGTAAAAACTGCGTTGTAAAGGCATGTGTTGTAAATGTATGCGTTGTAACATCATACATTCTCCCAGAGTGGGGCTTCCACGGCATGGTGGTGCCAATGCCATTTTCCTTTGGGGGCATTTTGTGGGAGACAAGAAAGGAGTGAGATACACTCCTCCGCCTCCTGCAAGCTGCGCACCTTTGCTTTAGCTGCATTGGCAGCCATAGGGCTACTTGAAAGACCACAGTTAGCGCCCTGCTTTTCTGGACATAGAGCATTTGAGCCCCAGTGGAAGGCCAGTTGGCCTGGGGTCAGTTTGTAAGGTGATGTATGCACCTTGTTGTAGTGTTACTGCGGTGCACTGCTGATTAATGCCTAATGCAATTACAGTGTGTACATGGGGTTACTGTGATTCGCTAGTGCTATAATGTTTAGGCCTCATTATGTGTGCATTATGTATTTATGCTGATGCTTGCCAGATGTGATTTATGCCCCATGATGGTTGCATAATATGTTTATGCTGGTGAGGCCTATTGCATATTGTGTTTATGCTAATAAGGTTGAGCCTAAAGTGTTTTATGCCTATGACCATTATTGTACCAGTAGTTACTGGTTGTGTTTTATATTTACTAACCGGTTCTGATGGTTCTGACAGTGGCCCAATTGGCCCTGTCCTGTATATAATCCCCTGTAAAATTCTACTTGGTGCCAGTTTGTGCAGTGTATATGTGTGGTTATGATCTAATGTCTTTATGAAAATACAAAGGCTATTTTTATATAACCTTGTGTGGAGTTTCTTTTGTGGTGTGCCTAGTGTGGTGCCGCTGTTTGTGTGTTGCCCAAATACTTTACACATTGCCTCGGGGATAAGTCTGACTGCTCGTGCCAAGCTACCAAGGGGGTGAGCAGGGGTTATCTTCAGCGTGTAACTCCCTTGCCCTGACTAGAGTGGTGGTTTCTGCCTGGCTTAGCCACAAGCCCTAGCCAACCAGAAATCCCATTTCTAACAATGGGCATACACAAAGGGTTGAATCACTTGTGCACTACTCAACAGGGTGCAAAAGTGATGCAGCCCTTGAGATGTGACCCTGAGTGGCTTGCTATATCCTGAGTAACACAACACAGTGCACATCACTCCGTTGTGTTACTCTGCCTCAGGGAGACATTCCATGGATGGTGTGTGGGTGTTAGCATGAAAACCCCCTGGATTTTCATGCATTTGCAGATTTACCATAAGTGGTAGACCTGAGAATTCTGCAGCATTCTGCAGCACACATAGAAGGAGGAAAATGCCTCAGGGGATTTTTTTGTTAAGGAAAGTGTCCCTTCCTGCATATAAACAATTCTGCCAACAACAGAAGCACACTTGCACCATTGAGCAAGAGTACCTGCATTGGCACTAGGCAGCACATTGTGAACCAGCGCTGGGAAAGGCAAGAATGCACCATACAATGTTAAGTACGGAGCATTTCTGCCCTTTCCCTAACATGCAGCGCAGTGCAGCAACGTGACTTGCTGATCTGCACTGCGTGATATGATGATAAATATAGCCCAAAATGGGCTGCCCAGAAAACATGATTTATAATATGCAAAACAAATTGCTAAATGGAGGCTCACTAGAACAAGCCAATGGCAGAAGAGGGCTGACCCAAGAACCCATGATGTATTTTACAATGTATGTTGTGCGCATAAAAGAACTGGAAAAAGCTAAAACCGTCAGTATGAAGGGCTGCAATAGGGGACAATCTGTATCTATCTACATGACTTTGAGCTTTTGATAGCTGTCATAGGGTCATCTGTAACATTTTTGTTTTTATCTTAAACACAACTCTTTCAGTGGTGAGAAAGATTTGGTAGCCCTGTATCTACCTGACAAATCCTCAGCAAGAAGATGAAAGCACAATATATATTAATATGAACTTTCATGGACCCCATTTCTTAGTCAGACAGAGCTAAAGTACTTCATGGATACGTGTTTCCATTCCACCTGATTCAAAGAAGTTAAGTTTTTCCACTTAGCATGCAATTCCCTCAAGCCAGAAAAAAACTTTAATTTCCTACTCTGCCAAGCCTTTCTCTCACCGTACACCCCACCAAGGTACCAGCATATATTACGTTTCAAAAAAAGGAAGAAACCATGTCAGAGAGGAGAGGGGTTCCTGTGGATGACAGGGGAAATGTTAGAGAGGTTCAAGAGCACATGCTCCCAAGGATCAATACAGAAACTCGAGTTCCTAAGTCAAAATAGAGTGTATATAAAGCACCTAATCTCACAGCTATAGAGTGTGGCTATGTCAGAATAATGGGAGTGGACAGTCAGCAAGACTGTTCATGTTGCCCTCACACATCCCCTAGGGGATGTCATGCTTTATCATCAGGCGTTGCTCCTCATTGGGCTGGCGCTGCAATGTCGAACAGGTCCCTAAGAATTGCTGCATAGATGAATGAAAGTGAGGGGGCTGGCTTCTAAAGTGGGGTGTTGTGTGTGAGGTTAAAACTGGTAGGGGGATTTCCGGGTACTACACTTTATTAGTAGGAATTCCTTCCAGAGATGAAAGGTCTAATAAAGACTGTGGCTACCTTTGGTTTTAGTATGAAACCTGGTAGTCAATCAGATGTGAAGACTGGAAAGGAAGATTGCGCTTCCTGTTTGAAGAGGTGGACCTAGTGGTGGTCAATCCTCCTTGTGTTGTCAACATGTTTCACGCCCTTTTTGGTCTTAAGGATCCGGGGCACTTCCTCAGGACAAAAAACAAATATAGTGCAAATACTACCCCACATAGAGTGGTGCCAAATTGAGCTACCTGCTGGGTGTGTATCTCATTGATCCAGATCAGCCTAAGTTCTGTACTACAGCATGTCATCAGATGGCGCAAAGGCGCAGCTTAGTGTGCGTGCTATGGTTTGAGCTGGGGGCCAGGTCGCATCACCTACCCCCTTCCACTTCTACGGCATTAATGGTGGAGACGCCAAGGGGGTAGGTGACGGGGTGGTCTATTTTGACTTAGGAACACAAGCCCTTTGATTAGTTTCACCAGCATCTATTAACCAGGTTATAAATGTGTGCTCTAACACCCCATGGAATTTGGAGTTCTGTTTTGTTTTACAACCAGGTAATTCAGTCCCACATAGTAGTTCCCATTACATATGGTTTACTTGTGATTACACGATACTCGTGTAAGTTTACCATTGACCACTGTACCATTGTTCCAGTACCAAGCAACATATAATCAGGCCCTAACTCTTTTCCCTCAAAAGGTGGCATATGATTTTGCATCCATCCTTTTTCCAAGTTTTTCCACTACTGTACTCCTCACTGTATCTTTGTCACCCCACTACAAACAATAGAAGAGGGTTGTGGTTAAGAGTGTATGAAAGCCAGGTAATATGTTGTTGCATAATTACACAACATCCAATATAACTATGAAGAAATTTACGGAACTGCACAAAATGAATCTCGTAATCAAAACATTATCTGAATGGTCCGCTCAGGTAAAAATGAAAATAACAGTTGTAATTTTGAGTTGATTTTGGCTCACTTATGTACAGAATAATGTAGCTGGAGTGTGGATTTGTTGTGTTGCACTCACAAATCACCTGAATGGTCAACTCATATGAAAACCTACCTTATTTGTTTGTTGACTATCCAAGGTAAAGGAAGTGACGCTTGCGTTCAAAACCCTGCCACTCAGGATTGGATTTGTTGTTTTGTGCTTAGACTCCATTATGTGAAATTACCAAACTATGCCAATTACTCAT
The DNA here is from genome assembly GCF_964263255.1 of Lissotriton vulgaris. Taxonomy (NCBI): domain Eukaryota; kingdom Metazoa; phylum Chordata; class Amphibia; order Caudata; family Salamandridae; genus Lissotriton; species Lissotriton vulgaris. The sequence goes on from NC_141698.1 coordinate 910,132,210, forward strand.
GCGTCATTATAATTTCACGCAGGCCAAGTTGTGATGAGGAGTGCAATGCTCTTAGGTTTGAGGTGATCATTTTAATCCTGCCCCAATTTTCGTTTACAAATCCTGAATTTTATTCACTGCAATGTTCCCACGATTTAAATGTTGATTACCTTGAAGTGTGTGAGCGGCCGGAGAATAGGCAATGTGAGGTCTCTCCTTCTCATTCAGACCAACTTACCATCACTCATGATGCAGAGGAATCAAAAGGTTTTGATGACTGTTAATAGTAGACATGTGTATTTAATGTAGCATTATAATCTAATTCTTAGGGCCATACCAGTTGTAAAGGCCCTCATCTGAGTTAGGTCCTGTATTGAGGAACACGGCCTTTACCAGCTGGTATGGGCCAAGTAAGAAATTCCAGAGTCTATTAGAACTTTTTCACCCACCAAAGGAAGAATATTCTATTTAAAAAGGGAGAAAGATAAACACAACCATGGTCGTGTTTGATCATTATCTCTATACACCCATTAAGTGCCCTGAGTCACTCCTTTGTCTTTACTGGAGCTCTCAGCATTCCAATGTGCTAAGGCTGGTAAACGGTGAAGGGGATGACAAATATGATACTTTAGCCAACATTTTTAAAGTTGTAAGAAACTTAGGTTCGTAAGAAAAGAATTAGGACTGGTACAGTTCTAGAATACAGCATAATGTTAAATGAACATTAAAATAACCCTACTAAATATATTTAAGACTATTCCTGTTAAACAGCACGTTAACATTGACATTTTTGTGTGACTGAAAATATTGCATTGTTTAACAAACAACAAAATTAAGCAGTACCATTCCATCCTTAAAGCATTACCGGAAACTGCCATGCCAGAGCCCTGCACCAAACAGTTTTTTAAAAACAAAATTCTAAAAGAAAATCCTGAAGCTGGGTTTTTCTTTTTAAATAAAAAAAGAAAATGTCCTTCTTCCATCAGAGTCCTCCCTCTGGTGAGGGAGGTATTTACCAAGTTTCCTTGCTCCTTGCTGCCATGGTTTTCCTAGCAGTAAGGGGCAGTGAACACTAACCTCTAATTCATGGCTGAGACAGATTAGGCTCTATTGTGATTAAACTTATGGTCTGCCTGCATCTAAATCAAGCGGGCAGTCCATTATCTTGAAAGTACTCCGTCGCCATTGCAAAAGAGTATACATATCACCAACATATACATTAGGCCCTTAGTTTGCCAACTGTGATATCATATTAAGCAATTGTGTAACGAATTGGATGTTTTTTTATTCTAATTGTGTTTATGTAGAAGTGATGATTCTTATGTATGTACTTACAATCATCACATGACCGATTGAATAATTCTCAGGTTCATCCACAGTTAATTTTGTTCCGTACCAAAGCCCAAGTCCATAGGTTGAAAATGTAAGAAACTGTGAGATGCCCATAGATAGATTTGTTGTAATTGCTTTCCTCATACCAGCGTTTCTTGCATCTCTTAGGTTAACCTCATACCTAAGCAAGAGAAAACAACAATTATTATTACGTCATCAAATGTAAAAAACAAATTTAGTCCCAGTCCATGAATGTTTGAGCATCTGGGATAATTCCTTAAATCAATATAATTATTCAAAATGTATCTCAGGAAGGTATTTTACATTTTTCTTTAATGTTTGTTGTTGCGTCAATTGCAAGTGCTAAGAAATGTCACATCAACATCCTCCAACTGAAAAATCCATCATCAATAATATCAATAAAGGTTACAGCATCTAGCCCATTATCAAGAAAGAGTGCGGTTTTGAAGCAACAAAGAGAGACCACCAAAAGCTTCAGGACAGATAACAGTAGGATGTAAGAGAATGACTAGGAGTTACCTCTTGATTACCCAAGACTCTCTTTACATTTAAGTAGCAAAGAAGTACTGCAGTGGGCCCACGTTTTAGGAATGTATTAATCAAATATTATATATCAGACACTTCAGTTCAATATTACAAGACATTAACCTAACTATTGTACACCAGGGATCTACAAATGAGTATGACATCAAAGTGAATCAACTCGAGAGCAGGAGTGCACAATGATTCAACATTGTTGCAGCAAAAAAGAGTTTAAAGAAATAAAATGAGAAAGGTCCAATGACTCAACACTTTTAGGGTTCATCTTCAAATCAACCTTAAGACACTACCTCCAGTAGATATGGAACACCAAGAGCACACCACTTGCAGATTGTATTGACATCAGCAATAACAGCAGCAAGGAAATCTTTGCCATCATCAAAGATTTCACTGTGCCTCCTTCCATCTTCAGCAATATCACTCCCTCCCAAGACCTCTCAGAATTCTTCAGTTAAAAAATCACTTTCAGATTATAGCATTTTAAATCTCAACCAGGCCCTTTCACTGTTAGAAATCAACTTCCCATCATAGCCAAAGAACAAACTCTGACTATGTGGGACACCATCACCACCATTGAAATTGCTGCTACAAAGAAGCACTTCCACTGGGGGCCCCTTCTAACTATTGCCCCCACCACTCCTTCACAAAAGGGCTCTTTCCAACCAGTAAAGCACTAACACCTATCCTTAATAATGCCATTGACTCAACCACATTCCTGAACACCTGGAAACATGTGATCATCATTCTCCTGCTCAAAAAATCATCCCCTGATCCACCATGCTTTTTAACTATGGAGCAACCAACCGCCACCTCCTTAACTCCACACAGTCCTGGTTAAGACCCAACTAAAGCACAGAAACAGACCTCATTGAAACTAAACAACATCTGTTTGATCCTTGACAGTGGAGACATGGCAGCCCTCATTCTAATGGACCTCTCTGCATTATTTGACATGATCTCACCCCCCATCCTCATAAGGTGCCTGCACAAAATTGACACCCAAGGATCTGCTCTTCTCTGAATATGTTCCTTCTGAACAGAAGATGTCAGCCTCAAACCTTATTCCTCGGAATCCCACAAACTCATCTGTGGAGTGCCTTAAGGTTCATAATGCAGCCCTATCCATGCACACGACATCAACATCCTTCCCTATGCCAAACTCAAGCAACTCATACTCTCTCGGATGAGACCGCAACACAAGAAACAAGTGAACTGCATGCCTGACCAAAGTCCCTACCTGGATGAAAGCCAATTATTTCAGGCTCATCACTAAGACAGAAGAAGTGATTTTCGTCAAGAACACCTCGTCATGGACGTCCAACTAGTGGCAAGCTAAACTAGGACCCCACCCAGCAGCCACGCCAGGAACCACAAAATAAATATCGACAGCAAACTGGACATGACTACACAAGTCGATGCTGTTACTGCATCCTGCTTTCGCACCCTGAAGATTCTAAGGAAGATATTCAAGTCAATCCCAAGCAACACTAGGTAAACTGTCACTCACGCCCTCATGAACAGCAAGTTGGACTAAGGGAGCACCCTCTATTGTGGGATCACCAAGCATCTCACTAAAATTAAACAAACCAACCAGAACTCAGCAGCCAAACTCATCCTCAAGCTCTCATATAGATCTCATATCACACCACATCTGAGGAAGCTCTGCTGGCTTCTGATACACAAACACACTAATTTCACTAATCACACACACACACACACATTTAAGGCACTGCACAGCTTAGTCTCCACCAACCTTGACAGTCTTAACTTTTTCCACCAACCACCCAGACACGTCCACTCTGTATGACTCCTATTCGCAGACATCCCATACATACACAGAATCAGATCAGGAGGAAAGGCATTCTCTTACAACACTCTCAAAGTGTGAGACAGCCTCACACTTTACATCTGAGTCTCTGCCTCCCTTCTTAAATTCTGCAAGAAGCTGAATACCTGGCTTTTCAATTTGCCAACCTACAACAGGCAGGGCTAGGCACACACATCTGCCCAGCAACAGGAAACCCTCAAGGGTGTGGGTGAGGATTGCTTTATATGTTATGCTCAAAATGCAAACATTTATGCTTTATTTTAACTAAGGATAGTTAGGCCTTGTAGTCCATTTTTATTTTGACGCTGCAGTTAATCAGGTCACTCTAGGTGCTGTTTAGTATGTACCATAATAAAGACTCATAGATTTTCAGTAGCTAAGAAATTATTGCCTGTGACTACCTAAGCAGAGTGCACCTTCTCAAGGACAGAACAACTGTCCCAGCCTGAATAACATACTATGTAATATTTCACTTACAGAGAGAATATGCTCTGAACACTAGATCTCCAAGTATTAGAATAGTGTATTTCTTTATCAACTGTTGCTTTTGCTTAATTTCTATTGGTTATAAGTGTGCAAACTATGTACCAATGTAGTCAATGGATGAAGCTTTTGTCTAAAGCCCTATAAAAGGGTAAGATTTCTCTATGATGACAGGAGACCCTTCTCCACACTCTGATGGTAAATATATGTTAGATATTGACTAGAACTCTACTGAGTTTTTCTGTATTTTCTTTTGAATCTAAGAATCAGCAATGTTACTTGATGGCCCAGGTTGTGCATTTCTGTATTTTAATTCTTTTAAGTAAATCTTAAAACGAAGATCCTGGCCTGTCATTCTTTACCAGAAATGCTTTGTACTTGTCTTCTGTATTTTTGTCCGTCAACTAACTAAGAGAAAGAGGTCTAGCAGGGAGCACCAAAGTCCGGTAGGGGCTACCCGGTGCCTGTGTGGAAGAAGGGAATTCATGTATAGAACTTCCATGCTGACATATGTGATAGTGCCCTTTACATATAAACATAACATGACATAACCCAACATGAGTCCTATGATGTGCTTTTTGGTACCAAATACCTGGCTGCCAATGATTCTAAGGGCAGTACTTAAACCCGTAGTTTCATACAAATCTCTCCAAAGTCATAGATGGCCAGTTTAATCATCCAGATACGTAAAAATGTTCGAAAAGAAATAGAAATAGCCTTACAAACAGAAAATTGATCATTGATGAACAGAAGATGCATAAAGCTCTCAAGCTTCCATACAACAGTAGAAGGAGAAAGAGAAAATGATACACCTCTCACAATGTGGATGCCAAAATGGCTAGCTCACAGTGGGACCCATATTTCTTTTCCTACATCTACTAGATACATTTTGCATGCAAAAAACCTGTGCCTTTGCCTGCTATTTTTGGACTACACAAGTATTTAACATAGTGGGAAAAAAAACAGGGACCAGTTATTAAGGGCTGCAGTCATGAAGCTGTGTACATAGACTCCATCCCGTACAATATTTGGGTAATTGGGAAACAATGACAGGATCACTAACAAACTGACATAAACAAAAGAGCAAGGACAAACCAAGTGCATGTTAGCCCCAGTCCATATTAACTTCTATACAAAGGAGTTATGGGATACCTGATCAAGGCCACTAATGAACTTTCAACAGAGTGTGTGTGTGGAGGGGGGAGGGGGGTAGAGATTCCAATTCAATTATATGTAAACAGTGCTCTTAGAGCCCTTTCAGACACAACTGAGATCACAGGTAATGACAACCCACTGCTTATTAATGGAAACATCCTAAGTAGTGACAAATTGTGATGTCTCATATGTAGTGGATAAAGACGCCTGTATCAGAAAAGGCATCCAAACGCCCAAAAGAAGATTCGACTGCAGTGTTGCAGCGTGCTTACAGGATATGGTGAAGGAACTATTACCAGGAAAATGGCCGAAGATGAGGAAATACGAGGCGTAGGTAGTATGCCACCTGTCTGGAAAGTAGTTTTGCTTTTGATTCCAGGCAACACAAATGGTCAGTTTAGTAACATAAGTAAGACATTTGCAGACAGAAGAATGTTGGATGGAGCACCCAAATAGGCCCAGATTAAATTTAAATTACACCATGTAATTTTGGAAATTCTGCATTACATTTGTTATGTGAAATTCCAATATTTGAACAAAGATGTGTGTGTAACCTGCACACCACTGCTTTTGAACCTTAATGCAATTTAAAAAAAATAAATCGGTGCAGACCTGCTACCTGACTGACCCCTGTCAGGTCTCTAAATTAACTGAACACTCAGACACAACTATGTCTAGGGCAGGAGTGCACTGTTCGAACTTGCTCAGGTGCGAAATTTTAACCACTCATTTATATCATTTATCTTAATGTGAAAGTGTTAAGTTAAACATTCATTGATTTATATTATACCATCATTACTCTGATGAACAACAGAAATAATCAAAATGATTGAAGTTCATTGATTGTTTACTATTGATTTTCAAAAATGCATAGTTTTTTCAGCTTTTTTTTGCAAACATATTAACAATTAGTTTTCATTGAAAATATGATTCACTTATTCCTGACAGATACCGAACTAATGCAAATACAAATAAGCAATTCCATCAGAACTTGTGACGACTCCCAATGCATTTCGATGCCTAAGCATCTTCGTCAGGGGAAATGCTGTATAAGAAAAAATGCTGTATAAGAAAAAGTAACAATTTGTCCATATTTCTCAAATATTGTCATCAAACTTCGATTTGTGCTCATGCTCTACACAATAAGTGGACACACAACCTATTTACTCATGCAGATGCATGATCTCACTTTATCCAAGCATGCCAGCTATCCAAGCAATTGAGTGATAATTACTACTGTGGTATGCCCTATACATGCCATCAAGTTTAGTCTAGTGCACCCAACGTATGTGTCACGTGAACCAGTAACATGTGTGAAAAAATGTAAAATAAATGTAAAATAAACTTGCCCTCCAATCGGGTACTATGTCACCTTAACTCAAATTCCGTTAATAAACGACTGTTCCTAGAAACAAAAAGGAACTAACATAAATATGCCAGTACTGAATAACAAATGCCTCTATCACCCTGTGCAAACCAGCTACTTACTTCCTGTTGTCACTACACAAGACTCGAAACTTCTGTTTCACTGCTGCTCCACCTAAGGTACAAAAACAACCCTTACTCCATGCGTTTTTATCTATCCTTGCTTTTCGACAACATCACTATCTGAAAACCGTAATTGTACTCGCCCTGTGTAATACCTTAAACTTCTTGCCGATACGTGAACACTGCCTCCATCGTCTGTTCGAGTTTGTGAGAAAACGCCGAGCATCGGCACGGCATGCCGGGACGTAATTTAACGCCCGACATCAACAACGGACTGGTGTCCCCGCCCCCTTACTCGCAACCTCCAAACATTGTCGTGAGGCTTCTACAATACTCCAAAGCGTTTTTATTTTAGAAGTATTTTACATGCTTCTTAATCGTGTCCAGCGCAAAATGGTACAAATCCATTTAATAATAAACACGAGCACCCAAACTGTGTTGATAGAAAGAGGACTGTAGCTTTCGAATACAAAAACTTTATTGAGAGAGCTATGTCACCAAACTACTCTGGTCTCATTGCTCATAATCTGTACAGTGTATCCAGCAATCATGTGTAAAATGTCCTAATGACAATTAAAATAAATAACATAAAAAATGTGTATGTTAGTGAAAATCGTGTAGCAATCTAGCAAACGTGTAAAAAAACGTGTAAAAAAATATATAGAAGTATAAAAAATGTCATGTGTGCACAGGCGTTGGTGGCGCTTAACCAAAACTTGATCCTGTATTAACAACTCACTTATGACCACAGGAACATGGATCATGGTTTATACATAATATACTCATAAATAACACGCAAATTCGATTTTGTCATTCAGCCCACCCGGTTTAACGGTGTTCAGATACCTCATCCAGAATGTCTCTCTTTGGGCTATTCGCACGTTGGGATCCACATGGGGCTCAACCAACACCTGCTCTAGTACAGTGTATCTCAATTGGGGGATGGTGTGCTGCCTCTCTCTCCAATGTTGCGCCAAACTTGATTTCTCGTTTCCTAACCTTATGTTTGATTTATGCTCAGTGAGCCTGATCTTGATTTTCCTTGTAGTGCGGCCTACATATACTAGGCCACACGTACACTTAATGGCATATATAACTGAGCTCGTATTACAGTCAGAAGTGTGTCTGAGTTTAATCTGTTTTCCTGTATGTGGATGTGTGAATGTGTCTCCCATCAGTACATTTCCACAGTGTCCGCAGTTGAAACATTTGCGCATCCCTTTCGCCTTCTTCTGAATTGCCTTCGTTTCTTTATGTTTCAACAGTTCCTTAAGATTTTTGGATCTTGACAGTGCAAAAATCGGTGTGTCAACAAATACTGTTCTGAAGTCTTCTTCCTGCTCAATTAACTCCCATCTCCGCAATATACATTTCTTGATCTTAGGTGTGAGCGTAGATTGCTTCAAAACACATACTTCTCTCCTTGACGGTGTTTTTTGGACTTTTTTCAGTAGAACTTCTCGTGTTTTTGAAGCAACTTTCAATTTTGCTCCAGCTAATACCTTATCTGGGTATCCTCTGTTGCTATATTGTTGCGCAATTTCTTCTATGTCCTCAGTAGCCTGTGCTTCATCACTGCTAATCCTCTTAATTCTGATGAACTCGAAAATGGCAAATGTTTGTTCAAATTTTGGGAGTGAAAACTAGAATAATGCAGAGCATTATTTCTGTTGGTCGGTTTCTTGAATAATTTGGTTGTGATTTGATTTCCCAGCTTTGTTACGGTGATATCCAAAAGGTTTATGGTGTTCTGATCAATGTGGTTAGTAAACTTGATCCTAGGGTGACGTCCATTCAGTATCTCAATGACCTATTCCAACTGTGTTTTAGTCCCTTGCCAGACTATCAAAATGTCATCAATATAACGGACATACAGTTTTAGATGTTCAGTCCAATTCGAATTTTCCAAAATGTGAAAATGCTCAAACTTAGCCATAAAGATATTTGCGTACGCAGGCGCCCCCGTAAAGCCCATGGAGGTTCCCGTCTTCTGAAGATAGAACTTGGATTGCCACGAGAAATAACCATGATAGAGACAAAATTGTAAAATCTCCAGTAAAAAGATGTTCAATGATTCTTCATAATCACTCCTTAACAGCATCCACTCCACCGCTTCTATACCCTCCCCATGGATGGATGGATGGATGGGTTTTTATATAGCGCAATATCACCGCCAGGTCTCAAAGCGCTTTGCATTGGGAACCCGTCCTGGTTTTTCCCTGTGAGATAGCCCCTACTGGGTATCCCCAAGGTGAAAGCCAGGCATCCCGCCGCGGGGGGCCGTAGTGGAGATTAAGCAAGCTATTGCCCAGAATTGCAGAGTGTGAACCTGTGATTCGAGTAGGCACCGAAGCGAGAATTACCGAGTCCGTGGACATTTTGAGCTCAAGACCCTGCTGCGTCGGGAATTGAACCCTGGTCCCGGGTCTGATCTCAGCGTCCGGGTCTGCCTCCTCCCCATGGGGGATTGACGTATACAGTGCGGTCACGTCAATTGTAGCCAACCATGTTTCACTCTCACTGGATATCGCTAAATTAGCATGCTTATTGAGACAATCCTTGGTATCCTGTATGTATGATACCCACTGTTGCACCAGTGGTTGCAAATAGTAGTCAAGAAATTTTCCTATTGGCTCGTGGAGCGAACCGCATCCTGCCACAATGGGGCGGAAGGGAGGGTCTCGGGCATCTTTATGCAGTTTTGGTAGCATGTAGATATGAGGTCTTTTCGGATATTCAGTGATTAGATATCTGAAAGTCTTTTCGTTGATCCATCCCAGGTCCTTTGCTTTCTAAAGAATGTCATGCAATATAGTTTGAAACGTAACAGTAGGGTCTGTATCCAGAGCAATGTAAGTGTCGGTGTCGTCCACATGGGATGAGACTTTTTGGTTGTAATAGGTAGTGTCTATAACCACAAGGGCACCTCCCTTGTCTGCAGCTTGAAACGTTAAATCCTGGTTGTTGCTCAATGCCTTTAGAGTTGTCAGTTCTTGTTTCGTCAAATTCATACTCTTAGGTGCATTCTTGTGTGTGTCTACCAAATCTTTCTTCACCAATAACTCGAATAAATCCAAAGTTGTATGTGATGTGGGAGGAATAAAAGTACTCTTTGGTTTAAACACCCTAACCGATGCATCGGTATCAGGCACTTGGGGGACATGATGAAAGAACCACCTTATGTTATGTTATGTTATGTTAATATGTATTTATTAAGCGCTCGTACGCCCGTGGGCTTCATGGCGCTAAGGGAAAGGAACACAACTCAACAGTTAAAAGTAAGATACAGCTCAGCAGTAGGCCTTCAAGAACAGCCAAGTTTTAAGAGAATGTCTGAAGCTAAGAAGGTCTCCACTCAATTTCAATTGTAAGGGAAGCGAGTTCCAAAAGGTGGCTGCAAGATGGTCGAAGCAGCTGCCACAAAGGCTCTTCCTTTTGTAAGATGGAACAATCAGTAAAGATTTTTGAGCAGAGCGGAGATTTAAAGATGGATTATATCTAGAGACCAGATCTTTTATAAACTTCGGGCCTGAGTTTTGTAAGGTTTTAAAAATAATACACCCGGTTTTGAATGCAATTCGCTGCGCAACAGGTAGCCAGTGTAGTTGTTTCAAGCCAGGTCTTATAGATTGCCATTTTGTGAGCCCCAGAATAAGCCTGGCGGCTTGATTCTGGGCCAACTGGAGTCGTTTTAACTCTCCCGCTTGGAGCCCCAAGTAGAGACTGTTAGAAAAATCCAATCGGGATAAGACAAGGGCAATTATGACCTGGGTGAGAGCGGCCTGCGTAAAAAAGCAAGCTATTTTCCTTATTTTTTTAAGTTGAAAGAAACTGGACGACACTACAGTACCTACTTGTCTTTTCAAGGAAAGGTCCTCGCTAATTATTACTCCCAAGCTTTTGACTGAGGACGATCTCGTAGGTGGAGCTCCCATGCTAGAAGGCCAAAAGCATGGGCTCCAACTTAATTCACTTTGCCCAGGCAAGACAAGTTCAGTCTTGCCTGGGTTAAGTTTCAGATGGTTACGACTCATCCATCCCTGAATGTGTGTCATGGTGTTATAAAATTCTTCCACAGAGTCCTTGGTGTTCAAAGGGAAGATGAGTTGTAGATCGTCCGCGTAGTTAAAGATGGTAACTTTGGCATTTCTTAGGGAGTACAGTAGAGGGCGCAGGTACAAATTAAAAAGCAAAGGTGACAAAGATGAGCCCTGGGGTACTCCGCATGTGGTGGAAATAGTGGGAGCTGTAAAAGGGCCCAATCTTACTGATTGAGTACGGCCTGTGATAAAGGAGCGGATCCAACTCAACGCATGCCTCACACTTTACATCTGAGTCTCTGCCTCCCTTCTTAAATTCTGCAAGAAGCTGAATACCTGGCTTTTCAATTTGCCAACCTACAACAGGCAGGGCTAGGCACACACATCTGCCCAGCAACAGGAAACCCTCAAGGGTGTGGGTGAGGATTGCTTTATATGTTATGCTCAAAATGCAAACATTTATGCTTTATTTTAACTAAGGATAGTTTGGCCTTGTAGTCCATTTTTATTTTGACGCTGCAGTTAATCAGGTGACTCTAGGTGCTGTTTAGTATGTACCACAATAAAGACTCATAGATTTTCAGTAGCTAAGAAATTATTGCCTGTGACTACCTAAGCAGAGTGCACCTTCTCAAGGACAGAACAACTGTCCCAGCCTGAATAACATACTATGTAATATTTCACTTACAGAGAGAATATGCTCTGAACACTAGATCTCCAAGTATTAGAATAGTGTATTTCTTTATCAACTGTTGCTTTTGCTTAATTTCTATTGGTTATAAGTGTGCAAACTATGTACCAATGTAGTCAATGGATGAAGCTTTTGTCTAAAGCCCTATAAAAGGGTAAGATTTCTCTATGATGACAGGAGACCCTTCTCCACACTCTGATGGTAAATATATGTTAGATATTGACTAGAACTCTACTGAGTTTTTCTGTATTTTCTTTTGAATCTAAGAATCAGCAATGTTACTTGATGGCCCAGGTTGTGCATTTCTGTATTTTAATTCTTTTAAGTAAATCTTAAAACGAAGATCCTGGCCTGTCATTCTTTACCAGAAATGCTTTGTACTTGTCTTCTGTATTTTTGTCCATCAACTAACTAAGAGAAAGAGGTCTAGCAGGGAGCACCAAAGTCCGGTAGGGGCTACCCGGTGCCTGTGTGGAAGAAGGGAATTCATGTATAGAACTTCCATGCTGACATATGTGATAGTGCCCTTTACATATAAACATAACATGACATAACCCAACATGAGTCCTATGATGTGCTTTTTGGTACCAAACACCTGGCTGCCAATGATTCTAAGGGCAGTATTTAAACCCGTAGTTTCATACAAATCTCTCCAAAGTCATAGATGGCCAGTTTAATCATCCAGATACGTAAAAATGTTCGAAAAGAAATAGAGATAGCCTTAAAACAGAAAATTGATCATTGATGAACAGAAGATGCATAAAGCTCTCAAGCTTCCATACAGCAGTAGAAGGAGAAAGAGAAAATGATACACCTCTCACAATGTGGATGCCAAAATGGCTAGCTCACAGTGGGACCCATATTTCTTTTCCTACATCTACTAGATACATTTTGCATGCAAAAAACCTGTGCCTTTGCCTGCTATTTTTGGACTACACAAGTATTTAACATAGTGGGAAAAAAAACAGGGACCAGTTATTAAGGGCTGCAGTCATGAAGCTGTGTACATAGACTCCATCCCGTACAATATTTGGGTAATTGGGAAAAAATGACAGGATCACTAACAAACTGACATAAACAAAAGAGCAAGGACAAACCAAGTGCATGTTAGCCCCAGTCCATATTAACTTCTATACAAAGGATTTATGGGATACCTGATCAAGGCCACTAATGAACTTTCAACAGAGTGTGTGTGTGGAGGGGGGTGGGGGGTAGAGATTCCAATTCAATTATATGTAAACAGTGCTCTTAGAGCCCTTTCAGACACAACTGAGATCACAGGTAACGACAACCCACTGCTTATTAATGCAAACATCCTAAGTAGTGACAAATTGTGATGTCTCATATGTAGTGGATAAAGACGCCTGTATCAGAAAAGGCATCCAAACGCCCAAAAGAAGATTCGACTGCAGTGTTGCAGCGTGCTTACAGGATATGGTGAAGGAACTATTACCAGGAAAATGGGCGAAGATGAGGAAATACGAGGCGTAGGTAGTATGGCACCTGTCTGGAAAGTAGTTTTGCTTTTGATTCCAGGCAACACAAATGGTCAGTTTAGTAACATAAGTAAGACATTTGCAGACAGAAGAATGTTGGATGGAGCACCCAAATAGGCCCAGATTAAATTTAAATTACACCATGTAATTTTGGAAATTCTGCATTACATTTGTTATGTGAAATTCCAAAATTTGAACAAAGATGTGTCTGTAACCTGCACACCACTGCTTTTGAACCTTAATGCAATTTAAAAAAAAATAAATCGGTGCAGACCTGCTACCTGACTGACCCCTGTCAGGTCTCTAAATTAACTGAACACTCAGACACAACTATGTCTAGTGCAGGAGTGCACTGTTCGAACTTGCTCAGGTGCGAAATTTTAACCACTCATTTATATCATTTATCTTAATGTGAAAGTGTTAAATTAAACATTCATTGATCTATATTATACCATCATTACTCTGATGAACAACAGAAATAATCAACATGATTGAAGTTCATTGATTGTTTACTATTGATTTTCAAAAATGCATAGTTTTTTCAGCTTTTTTTTGCAAACATATTAACAATTAGTTGTCATTGAAAATATGATTCACTTATTCCTGACAGATACCGAACTAATGCAAATACAAATAAGCAATTCCATCAGAACTTGTGACGACTCCCAATGCATTTCGATGCCTAAGCATCTTCGTCAGGGGAAATGCTGTATAAGAAAAAATGATGTATAAGAAAAAGTAACGATGTGTACATATTTCTCAAATATTGTCATCAAACTTCGATTTGTGCTCATGCACTCCACAATAAGTGGACACACAACCTATTTACTCATGCAGATGCATTATCTCACTTTATCCAAGCATGCCAGCTATCCAAGCAATTGAGTGATAATTACTACTGTGGTATGCCCTATACATGCCATCAAGTTTAGTATAGTGCACCCAACGTATGTGTCACGTGAACCAGTGACTTGTGTGAAAAAATGTAAAATAAATGTAAAATAAACGTACCCTCCAATCGGGTACTATGTCACCTTAACTCAAATTCCGTTAATAAACGACTGTTCTTAGAAACAAAAAGGAACTAACATAAATATGCCAGTACTGAATAACAAGTGCCTCTAATCACCCAAGCTGTAAAACTCACGGTTTAGACGCCGCTTTGCTCCCCGTTCCACCCCAGCTGGTGCTGTTTGTGTGGAGGGAGACAGCGCAGCACATAGGGAGCGAGTATCCTCACTTCCGGGGGCACATTACTCGTGGCCATCTTGGCTGAGGTTGACAGTCTAGTCGTGTACTAGGACCGAGCCCAGCCTTCTACTTAAAGCACCTATGGCGATGACATGCAGCGGACGCGTGCAGCGGGCGCACCGATGGCGCGCCGAAGGTGCGCCAAAGGTAAGCCCGTCTGCGCCCGTCAGCGCTCTGGTTGGGCCTAGGGCCAGAGATAATGTCCGTTTGCAAAATACTGTTCTATATAATAGGAGTTATCTACTAGCATTACAAACAACTTCTCATACATGTCAGCAGTTGCTCTATCTATCTTTATGGGAAGGCCCGGTCAGCTGCCGGGATTGTAAAAAATCCTTTTCTTACACGCAAATATGATCACTCACAGGTGGTAGTAAAGAACTGCGTGGGGGACTCATAAACGCAAGGTCCATGTCCAAACACGCTTTGCACATCTTCGACCTGATAACTGAAAGTGACCTATATTGCCTTTTTATCACTGAAACTTGGTTGAAGGCATGGAGTAATCCTGATATAGTGCAAGCTTTACCTCCAGGATATCTCATACAAAGGATGGACCGAGAGGATCAACGGGGGGGGAGGACTGGCGATTATCCACAGGGATACCTGGAAATGCTCTATAACTGAGTTCCAGGATGTAAAATGAGCAGAATGCGCTGGCTTTTGCATTAAGGTCAATGACTCCTTTACTCTCTCTGGAGCACTGGTCTATCGCCCTCCAGGCCCAAATAAGGAATTTCTGGAAAGTATCGGGGAGGGACATAGTAACTTGGCCCTTAGATTCGCCAATTTTACTTTACTCGGGGATATTAATCTCCACTTGGACTCTCCCTTAGATCCGGCAGTCATTTCGTTTAAAGACACAATGGAGATGTTAGGGCTATCAGTACTCACCCAGAAGACAACGCACCGGGCAGGGCACATTTTAGATTGTATCTGCTCTAACCTTGCTACACTTGATTTTAACCCTCCTATGGTCCAGACATGGTCATATCTCTCACTGATCCCTTTTAATCTCTCACTAGAAGGGGGAGTTATGGGCAAACACTTAAGGAAAGGGGCACAGACTGGAGAGGGGGGTTGGAAATCGGTCATTTGGCATCCAGAGCTGACTACAATAGCTAATGACTGCATGCCTCTAATGACAGGAAATCCTGTCATGGACAATATCTGATTTGGGGAGTGGATGACTACTCTTAAAGAAAAATCTGGCCATACCAACAATATAAATAGGGCATTTCAAAGAAGAGCATCTGCCCCCAGGTTCAATAGCACACTAAAAGAAAAACAAGGAGAGGTGCCAGCCTTTGAGCGTAGGTGGCGAAAAGACTATCAAGATGAGGAACGCGGTAGATACAAACTAGCAAGAAGTCAATATCATGCATTGATTAAGGAAGCTAAAACTAATTTCTACACGGCAGCAACAGAAGCAGCGAGGAACAAACAAAAATCGATCTTTAAC
Organism: Lissotriton vulgaris; assembly: GCF_964263255.1. Taxonomy (NCBI): domain Eukaryota; kingdom Metazoa; phylum Chordata; class Amphibia; order Caudata; family Salamandridae; genus Lissotriton; species Lissotriton vulgaris. The sequence continues at coordinate 910,147,976 of NC_141698.1, forward strand.
ATTGTGAAGGGATTTAACAATCCAAAAATATTGCTGCAGGAAATCCCCCCATCTGAAAAACTCTGTAATACCATAGCGGACTTTTTCAAACAAAAAGTACAGGCTCTTACCAAAGATTTTGCCGCCCCATCATACAATCAGCGGAAGAAGGGAGCGCGTTAAAATCACACTCGAACATTATGGCAACTTTTCGACCTAATAGCTTGGAGGAAACACGCCAGGCCATATTGGCCATCAAGTCAGGATCGCTGTTTGACCCATGCCCTCCTACGGTCCTACAAGCGCTTGCAGACACCGTTAACCCTGTGATTAATAACATTGTTAATGCATCATTATCCACCGCAACTCTCCCCTCTGAATGGAAACTTGCTGCAGTTAAGCCTCTGCAGAAAAAACAACTTGCTGACCCTACCACTCTGTCCAATCTTAGGCCTATCTCGTTGCTTTCTGTGCTATGTAAACTTACAGAATCCTTTGTGAACAAACAAGTCACAAAGTTTCTGGAGGAAAACAACCCCTGGCACCCCAATCAATGAGGCTTTAGAGCCCAACACTCCACTGAATCCGCGCTCCTGTTTACCACTGATACTATACGAACGGCAATGGATCAGGGTAAGAAGGCTTTCCTGATACTATTAGATCTATCGGCAGCCTTCGACACGGTCTCACATACCATCTTGATTGACCGGCTAATAACATCTGGCATTACAGGAGTCGTGTTGGAGTGGATAAAGAACTTTTTGAGTGACAGAAGGCAAGTGGTCACCCTTGGTTACTTCTGCTCAAAGGAAAAAACTCTTACATCAGGAGTGCCTCAGGGATTTAGCCTGAGCCCAACGCTTTTTAATGTTTGCACCACCCCTCTGATCAGGCTGATATCGTCCTTTAGGATGGATGTTGTCGCGTATGCGGATGATACGCAACTCATCCTAGTCCTTGATAAAGACACTAAGGACTGGGAAGATAATTTCAAACACTGTCTGACGGCCACATTTGATTGGATGGGTAAGAACCATCTGAAGTGCAACACAGGAAAAACGGAAATCTTACCACTGGGCACACAAAATGATTTTATTCCCAAACTATGGTGGCCTGAGAATGTGGAGGCACCGTCTAGTACAACCAACGCTGCACGTAACCTAGGTATCAAGTTTGATACCGCTCTATTGTTCAAACACCAGGAGCTAGCAGTAGCTGGCACCTGTTTCAAAGTCATTAAAGGGCTAGGAAAATTCTTTGATTTACTCCGACTAACAGCAAGAAAAATGGTAGCGGTGGCCCTGGTAACATCAAGACTCGACTATTGTAATAGTCTATATGCGGGAACCAGCAAGGTGGTCACTCACAGGTTGAAAGTGGTGCAGCATGCAGCCGCCAGGCTGGTTCTGAAATGGCCAAAGAGATCTTCAGCGTCTGCCGCATTAAAGACTCTTCACTGGTAAGGTTCGTCGGTTTCTGACTTTGTCCCGTATTTAGCCGCCATTTTGTGTCTCGTCGCCATTTTGTGTTGCCCTCACTCAGGCAGCACGACAAACTGAGTTTTTTTGCTTTTCTCAGCTGCTACGTGTCTCTTCGGTTAAAGAGTAACCCCCTGCCCTTGTTTACGAAACCGATGTCAGGTTCTGGATGAGTTTGTTAATCCATGTCTGGGTTGATTGATCCCTGTCTCGCCTGACTATTTGGCTTCTCCTATTCTTTCCTTGCATTATCTTATCCGACTGGCCTTAGCTATTCTCTCCTTGTATTCTCCTGTTACACAACTATCCTTTGAGGCACACAAATACGTCCTGCCACCTGCAAATTGGATTGTCGGTACTAGCACTGATTAATTTGTTGGGGGGTAACACACGGGGACTGAGAGAGGGGCGTATTCGGGACACCTTATAGCTTGTTTTCCAACTTTTCCTATTGGCCTGTTTCGTATGTATTGGGAGTAAATGTCATAAATATGTTTACTATAAAAGACTCTGCGCCACGGACTAAAGTGGCAGTCTCCTTAGAATCTACACTCTGTATGTACTTCTGGGACAACTGTGCTTAGCTGCAGCTAATAAACTTGGTATTCTACGCCCAACGGAGTGTCTTGTGTCTCTGTTCAAAAACGCAGGTGAACTCGGGGATTTAAGGCGTGCCCTGCGCCGCCAGGCCCATAAGGCCCGGTTCTCCAACTGGCGCCCAATGTGGGGCAGGTTCAGAGGTAGCGGTTCAGCCCTAGGGTCGTGAGAAGCCTCGCAAGAGAATTCTGGAGGATTCGCGAACCACGCCAAGTGACCCCTGTATGTCGAAGTGGACCGAAGGTCTTTTTCAGCACAGCTACTCCTTTCCGATGGCTGCTGACGACTGCTGCCCTGACTGCCGCCCTGCCTTGGACCCTCTGGTGATGACTGGTATCACGAGACATTAGACGGACCTCTGTTGGCGTGAGAGACCACTTAGTTAAGTACTCGTGGGTAGCGTCCACTTCTTTGATTTATTTTTGAGCTTTGTTATTCGACCATTGCAATAGCCAAAGCCAAGGGGTGAGTACGTTTGTGCTGTGTTATTTGCTTTAACCCCTTGAAGTTGGTAAACGAACCAGTGAATTTAAGATGCCTGGTCTTAGCAAATTTAGGAAGTTTTGTTGTTTTGGTTGTGATAGGGATTCCCGGCTCGAGGACTCATGTCCGATTCCTCCGGTTGGAACTCCAACTTATGAGCTCTATTCTAAACATGGTCTTGGCCCCATTGCCTTTAATGAGGCATGGATCCGATACACGAAGAAAGATGATGTTTTGCAGTGGCCACAAAATGGTAGCTTTGAGCCTGACATATTAGACAATCTGGAAGCAATTTTGTTTAAAAGAAAAGCCCGTCCGGCAATGTTTGACTGTTTCCGCCTTTGGCGTAAAGAAGCCAAACAGAGAGAAATTAAGCAGGCTAAAAGAGATAGAAAAGCGAAGGATATGACGATCATACAGGCTGCCCAGCAGTTTAAGGGCAATGAGACTGATCAAGCGATTGAAGTCTCAGACAGACAACATCGTATGGCAATAGATAGGTGTTACCCTGTGTTGCCTACTTCTCCACAGAGTAAGGATCTTGAGGAAGAGCCCTTAATGTCCCATTTGTTGAGATTGCCTCCGCCTTATGTACCGGGAGCTAATGCACCCTTATTGTTGCCACCTGTCCAGCAACCTGTTGTTCAACCAGTTGGTCTGGCTCTTTCACAATTGCCCCTTCCTGCATTGCCACCTGAACCTCCTTTGCCACCAACTTCTGTACCTTAGTCTCCTTCATCTTCGGTCCCTCTTGTCGGGACTAGTTCTTCTCTTCCTTTGCTTCATACCGCATCTCCAGTTTTACTGTCTGCTTCTTCCCCTACTTGCAATCGGTTGGTTGATACTGTTTCTGGTCTTTTCTCCCCCCTCTTTGGGCCTTTTAATCGGACTCCTGCTTTTTCTCGAAGGCAATCTCGTAGTCAAATCCCAGATTCTGACGAACAAGTTGCGTTGGACTCTCTTGCTCACAAATGGATCATGAGTGGTCCACAGTATAGTGTACCTGATATTCTGAGTACCTTTCTCCAGTGGAATGCGCCCACGCAGAGATATGTTTTGAATGTCATGTGTAACATTCCTGTCAAAGGATGGGAAAGTATGGAGTTGGATTTAACTCCTTAAGGTCTGTTAGAAATACAGGATAAGTTTGACAAAGGACTTGTTGTGGGTTCCGAAATTGAGGACATTGTAAAGACACTTGTCACTTTCAGGTCTTTATTTTCTTCTCAAACTATTCTTGAACCTGATCCTGCAGTTAGACAGAAAATGAAAGATTATCCTATGAGGGAAGTTCCTCCAGTCTGGAGAGAAGCGGTTTCGCAGGCAGGTGCTGTTCAGGCTGTCCCTGCTCATTTCCGACGTATATGGGTACATGTCCCCTGGAAATGATCTGAAGTTTTGGCACTCAAACAGTCTCTACCGGACCCTCGTAAAAATCTTGCTGGGTATTATAAAGAGCTGTCCCAGACTGTTGATGCGTGTATTATGAATCTGGCCGACATTGATATGCTGATGGGAAATGTAGTTCCAAAAGAGTTGTGGGCTCGGATTCGTAGGGAAGACCACGACCAAGCTTTAGGTGGTAATTGGGCCGCTATAAGTGCCGCAGATGCAGCACAAGTGGGTGGTGCTAAGCCAGATGATTTGAATACACAATTGCCTGGTAGAATCATCGCTTAAATGAAGACGATGATGCCTGCCTTACGTGATAACTGGGATAAGTTGGCTGCGTGTAAGCAGAAGAAAGATAAGAGTGTTTTCGATTTCTTTGCTCGTTTCGAGGAGACGTTCATCGACCACAGTGGTCAAGATATGAGTACTGAAGGTGGACAGCGAATATTTGTGGATAAATTTGTATTTAATTTACTTCCAGAATTATCGCATAAGCTGAAAGACTCACAAACTTTGTGGGCCATTTCTTCCTCTGCACAGATATTAGCCACTGCTCAGTATTACGAGAATAGGGATAAGGAAGAGAAAGATAAGGTTGAGAAGAGGACTAAGGAATTAAAAATGAAGGTTCTTTTGCAACAGGCTTATCCCCCTCTTTCTGCCTAGCGTCAGTTTCAACAGCCTCCCCAGCCTCAGAGGTTGTTACAAAAACCTGAACCTTTTGTCCGCGACCTTTGTTAGGTCCTAATCAAATGTGCCTATTGTAAAGAGGAAGGTAATTTTAAGAATAGCTGTCCGGTTTTATTGCAGCGTAATGTTGGATTTTCAGGGCTGCAAGGCCGTGGTGGTTTTCAATCGGCACCTAGAGGTAGGAGGCGAGGTGCGTTGCCTCAAGGACAACGTTCTTTTCCCCCTCAGAATTCTTTCAATTATTTTGATCAGCAGAATACTCAGTCTGCACAGTATTACAATGACGGTTATTGTGTTGAGGGTGAGGTTCAGGATTTTCATTCTAGTTAGGACAGCCATGGACAAAGTAAGGGAGTCTTATCAGTTCCAGTGGATCAGAATGGGCCTTATGTTGAAGTTGTTGCATTGGGTGTTGCAGAGCCATTTCTTTTGGATACTGGTGCAATGAGAAGTTCTATCATTCACTCCAAATTCCCTGGGGCACCTTTGTCTGGCTTAACTAATGTTTCTGGAGGATTTTCTGGTGCCCCAGTTACTAACCCGGTTTCTTGTCCTTTGCCTCTTTCGATTGGTCCTTACGATCTGGAAGCTCCACTTATTTTAACGACTGGTTGCGGAGAGAACTTGTTGGGTTTGGACTTTTTGAAACGTCTTCATGCCACATTGTAATGTTCTTCTTCTGGTGTGCATCTTACTTTAGGTGTGAAATTGGTTTCTCCTATGCATTTATCGAAAGACAAACTTCCACCTGAATTGCATTCTCTCCCTGCTATGCTTTAGGCTACAGGTCCGAATGATGTTGGTCTGCTTCAGATTCCGCCTTACGTGGGGACTATTAAACTTAATGTTAAATTACCACGCATTCCTCAGTATAAGATCTCCAATGATGGTGAACGAGCTTTGTTGGCTATTATCTATGATCTGGTTCAGAAGGGTGTGGTTGAAGAGACGAGAGGTAATGTTTGTAACAGTCCTGTTCTACCTGTCCTTAAACACACTGATCCTTCTCAGCCTCCTGTATATCGCTTTGTGATTGATCTTCGGGAGGTCAACAAGATTGTTGTCCCCCAGTTTCCTGTTGTCCCAGATATCACTGCCTTGCTTACTATGATACCCGCTTCGGTGGCATGGTTCTCGGTTATTGATCTCAAAAATGCTTTCTTTAGCACTCCTATTGCTGAGGAAAGTAGGGATATTTTTGGTTTCTCTCTTGGAGGCCGAAGTTTCCGATTCAAACGTGCACTTCAAGGCTATTGTGAGAGTCCCTCCATTTACAGTCAGGCTTTGAAATCTCAGCTTGATGCTTTCACTTTGACCCCAGGTGCCACCCTGATTCAGTATGTGGAGGATTTGTTAGTTGCTGCTGATTCAGAGGATGTTTGTAAGGGTGTGACTGTTTCATTGTTGCGTCATTTGTCTGACCTGCATCACAAGGTGTCACCCTCTAAATTGCAATATTGCCGCCAAGAGGTTACCTACTTAGGTCATCTCTTGTCGAAGGAGGGAAGACGATTGACCCCAGAACGAATTCAAGCAATCGCGCAATTGTCTGTGCCATCCACACAAAGAGAGGTGCATGCCTTTCTGGGCATTACCTCTTATTGTAGACAGTGGATTCCAAATTTTTCTTTGTTGACTAAACCTCTGCTGGCACTTACGCTGAAAGATACACCCCAACCTCTTCCTTGGACTGATGAATGTTAGAAGAGTTTTTCTGACTTACGTACTGCCTTGTGTTCTGCCCCTGTGTTAGGTACTCCAGATTACAGTAAGCCTTTCACACTTTAGGTTCACGAAAGGGAAGGTTGTGCGTTGTCAGTTTTAACGCAACAATTTGGAGACAAACAATGGCCATGTGCCTCTTTTTCGGCTACGTTGGATCCAGTAGCCAAGGCATTGCCTAGTTGTCTTAGATCTACAGCAGCGGCAGCAATCTCCATTCGTCAATCTGCTGGGTTGGTACTAGATAACACTCTTGTTGCTATATTACCACATGCAGTGGATACTCTTTTGAATAGAATGAAAACACAACATCTCACGAGTGCCCGCTTGTCTGGATATGAGCTGAGGCTCTTGGCAAGCCATATACACATCAAGTGGTGTCATACTTTGAATCCAGCAACGTTGTTACCCATTCTGGAAGAGAAAGACACTCAAGAACAGCATGATTGTTTTCTCCGAACAGAGGAGGAAACGAAAGGCAGAATAGACTTAAAAGACACACCACTTGTGGATCCGGATGGAATCCTATGGGTGGATGGGTCTTGTTTTAAGCTTCCAAATGGCGAGACGACAGCAGCTTATGCTGTTACCACCTTGTATACGGTAGTGGAGACAGCACGCAATGCACAGAATTCAGCCCAAGCAGCTGAATTAATTGCCCTGACGAGAGCTTGTGTGTTGGCTAAGGGAAAGAGAGTGAATGTTTACACCGATAGCCAATACGCCTTTGGCGTGGCTCATAGCTTTGGTCGTTTGTGGAAGGAAAGAGGATTCTTTACTTCCCATGGGACTAAGATACAGCATGGTCAGTTGGTGACTGACCTTCTCGAATCACTTGCTTTACCTACACAAATAGCGATAATAAAGTGTAGTGCGCATAAGAGAATCACTGATGATGTGGGTCGTGGGAATGCTTTTGCAGACGAGGTAGCGAAAGAAACAGCGAGAGATGCTACGAGTCGCATGTATGTTGCAGGCCCTGCAAGATGGGTCAGAGAGGGAGGAATGTGTGAGGACACAATAGAAAGTGTGAGAACGATTCAAGAAGAGGCAACTGAGAAAGAATTGAGTAAGTGGAAAGAAAGTACGGGAATGTTGGACGCGGCAGGGTGTTGGACGGAATTGTCAGAACATCAGCGTTGGCTGTTACCAGACGCCTACGTACTACCTGTAGTTACTATGGCGCATGGTCCAGCCCACATTAGTGCAAAAGGCATATGTAAACTTCTGGCTCCAGTATGGCAGAATGAAGGAATTCCTAAATGTGCGGAGAATGTGGTGAAGCATTGCATTGTTTGTTTGATGCATAATCCAGGAAAGGGAACCCCAACTCCAGCAGGTCATTTTGCTCCCCCTACTTACCTTTTTGAGGTAATACAAAATGATTACATTCATTTGGACCGTTGTAACAATCTAAAGTATGTTCTGGTGGTGGTGTGTGCCTTTTCCAGATGGAAAAAGGCCTACCCTCTAAAAGACAATACTGCTTTCTTTACTGCCAAAGTCCTTTTGAAGGAATTTTTCCAGAGGTTTGGTTTGCCGCGAATCGACTGGAGTGACAATGGAAGTGAATTCGTAGGTCAAATTATGCAGAAAATGTGTATTGGTATTAGGTAGAAATTCCATGCTGCAAACCACCCTCAGTCAGCAGGTTTGGTAGAGTGCTATAATGGCACTCTCAAGCTTAACTTGGCAAAGATTCAGGCCAGAACAGGTCTTGCTTGGCCTGACGCTTTACCTTTGGCACTTTTATCCACGAGAACTATTGTACATTCTCGTTTAGGACTCAGCCCATATGAGGTTGTTTTTGGGCGCCCAGCCAACGTCTGGGGAGTCCCTTGACATAAGAAGTATTCTGACATCCCATACCCAATGTTGATTGACTGCTTGCATGACCCCACCACTATATTACGTGTTCTTCACCAACAGGTTCAAAACGCTTTGCCGGAGGCCTCTGCCGATCCAGGTCGCTCCATCCAACCTGGTGACTGGGTCTATCTGAAGAATTTCCAGCGGAAAAAAAATCTGGGACCTCGTTGGGGCCCGCCTCGGCAAGTTTTGTTAGCAACACGTACAGCAGTAAATGTCGTCGGGAAGAAGAATTAGGTCCATGGCGTGCACTGTAAGAGGGTACCTTTCCCTTTGCCTTTCGATCAGTGGGTTCGTAAGGGTATAAGTGACAGTGAAGGCGAAAGGGTCCCTCGATTTGTACCTTTCAGTAGTGCACGCCTGGATTGAACGAACTCTGAGAAAGAAGACGACGACGTGTTGCAAGAAGCTGTACCATCACATCTACGACTGAACACAGTAAATCCAGAGACTTTGTTTCAAGAACAAACGATCCCTAATAAGACTCTGTGCAATTTAAAATCCCGATTAACCTAAGACAATTGAACTTTTTTCCCCTTCTTCTGATTACACTTTTTGCGAGACATTTCTTTTCCACTATCCATCAAGTTGCAGGGTCACGGTAGGAGTCTTAGGCTGTGACCTGAGTAGTGGCAGTAGGTCTGCAGGACTTGCAGTGTCATAGGAAGGCTAATAATCACAGCTAAGTGATCTAGGAAGATTGCCGTGAGCAACGCTTTAGAGTATGGATTCTAAAGTGGAAATCTGTGCTAAGAATGAACAAATGAAAAGTAAATGTAAAAGATTATTGGTTAGGCCATGTGGCATAACCTTATGTATTTTAATATGTTCATGTATTTTATTGGCTTGTGTAATTTGGGTTGTTTACACTATGCAGCAAGCACCTGTTCCAACTTCTGTTTCCATGTCTTTTCCTACCACTGCCTCCCCACATCGGTTTCATACACTCCCAGAACATGAACAAATTAGGAGGACGAAATACTTCAATAATTCATTTATTCAGTTATTGCATCAGCATCAACTGATAGTCAACACTACTGACTGTTAGGTCTGTGGACTCATGCCCCATAACACAGAGAGAGAGATGCCATATTTAGTCCTTCCATTTTCCTACGAAGGCTCCACTTGGGCCTATTTGGCCATGTTTTCTAATGTTTATAAGAACCAACTTCGATATCCTCCTGGTAGTCCATATGGTGGTGGGGCAGATTTTAGTCACAGTTCGTTGATAAAGGGAATAGTGGCCATGGCTAGAATTGGTGAGATTAGTAAGATTCCCGTTGATGAGAAACGTGCATATGATGGCTGGAACGTGACTCGTTATGTCACTAGCCTTAAAGATAAGGCTAGACGAAGGAGATCCCCACCAATTTAAACTCTACCTCATCGAGGTAATTTCTGTTTGCAGATCAATGGCCAAAATGTTAAAAATCCACAGGAGAAGAGTGTCTGTTCCCAGACGTATATCTAGTTACCTCAGATTTCTTCACCGTTAGTGCAATCACAAGGCACATATTTTGTCTGTCGTGATAGAGCCTATACATGGCTTCCTACCTACTTTTCAGGCACTTGCTATGTGGCTTTTCTTCTTTCTCCAACATATACTGCTCCTTCAGGTCATCACAGAAAAAGATATGGCGGAGGGGTTATTGATTCTAAGGACACAGCAGGAGAAGAAGGAGGTGACTTTATCAAAGGGTTGCTTCCTTCCTGGGGCCCAATGGCCAACAGCAGAGACATAAGACAGTTAGTTTGTGTTGTTGAGGCTACCATAAATGTAACTTCTGGAGCCTTGAGTAATTTGACAGCTGAGCTTCAGGTGGATCGCCTTATGACTTTGCAGAACCAGATGGTTTTAGACATTGTTCTTGCAGATCGTGGAGGAGTCTGTAAATTGATCGGGTCTATTGCTGCATTTACATTCCTAATAATGCCCCTATGGTATACCAAGCTATCTCTAAGTTACATATAATTTCCGAGTCTATACATCAGGACACTGGAGATTGGTCTGTGATGGGATGGTTTTGGGGACTACTGTCCGCTTGGGGGTGGAAGATATTAACTTTCCTTGGAATGGTTTTTGGCTATAATTTTCTCTTGTTGTCTCTGTATACTGTGTGGCCCTGCCATCTGCGGTCTTTGTACCACCATATGTGTCCCAAGGTCTGTATCACAGAAAACAGAGAACATTAAAATGATGTAGCAGCAACAACTCAATGTCCTCATGGCCATTGACATCGACTCAGATTAACTTGAGTCCTTTGTGTTTTTGCCTGACTAATGGCAAAAGGAGGGTCTGAGGTTCTTCGGTTTCTGACTTCGTCCCGTATTTAGCCGCCATTTTGTGTCTCGTCGCCATTTTGTGTTGCTCTCACTCAGGCAGCATGGCGAACGGAGTGTTCTTGCTTTTCTCAACTACTACGTGCCTCTTCGGTTAAAGAGTAACCCCCTGCCCTTGTTTACGAAACCGATTTCAGGGTCTGGCGGAGTTCGTTAATCCATGTCTGGGTTGATTGATCCCTGTCTTGACTGAATATTTGGCTTCTCCTATTCTCTCCTAGCTTTATCTTATCCGACTGGCCTTCACTATTCTCTCCTTGTATTCTCTTGTTACACAACTATCCTTTGAGGCACACAAATACGTCCTGCCACCTGCAAATTGGATTGTCGGTACTAGCACTGATTAATTTGTTGGGAGGGGTAACACACGGGGTCTGAGAGAGGGGCGTATTCGGGACACCTGATAGCTTGTTTTCCAACTTTTCCTATTGCCCTGTTTTGTATGTATTGGGAGTAAATGTCATAAATATGTTTACTGTAAAAGATTGTGCGCCTCGTACTAAAGTGGCAGTCTCCTTAGAATCTACACTCTGTATGTACTTCTGGGACAACGGTGCTTAGCTGCTGCTAATAAACTTGGTATTCTATGCCCAAAAGAGTTTCTTGTGTCTCTGTTCGACAAGGCAGGTAAACTCGGGGATTTAAGGCGTGCCCTGATACACCAGGCCCATAAGGCCCAGTTCTCCACTGGTTACCTGTGGTCAAAAGGGTGCTATTTAAAATCCTGATAATCACCTTTAGGGCCTTCCACTCGCAAGGACCAAAATATATACAAAAGAGGTTCTCCCGATACCATCCATCGCACACCTTAAGGTCCTCCAATGCCAACCTGCTGGCTATTCCGGCTTTTAAACTCAGCTCAAGGGATGGCAAATCTTTGCCAGTCCTAGGGTCCAAAGCATGGAACAAACTCCCTCCACATCTCCGTGCTTTGGAACAGGAATCTGACTTCAGAAAGGCATTAAAGACCTGGATTTTTAGTTTCCCTGACACCTGCGCTCATGCACTAGTATGAGGGCCCTGGTCTCACTACAGTTAGCCGCCAGATCAGACTTTAGTTCCATCCAGGTCTATGTGTAGGTGCCAAGATGCTCCTTGGAGTGATAGTAGCGCGGTTTAAACATCATTTTACATTTACATTTACATTTAGCTGAAAAAGAACATCAAACATATAGAACACCATGAAGCAGCTGGAAAATCAAAATGGCACCCATTTGTACACAGGAACAGAACTACATAAACAGCTTCATACATGAAGCACTCACAAGCCGATTGCAACACCTCACATCTCTACTCTACAGTACACCACCATGTATGCATCTTTACTAGTAGACTACATTAAGCTGTGCTAGATCCATTATAGGCTACAGCAAGCCTTGCAGCATGATTATGGAAACCAGGCCTCCAAGCAACAACCTCAAAGGGCACAGCTATGCAAGATAAAAGCCAGGATTGACAGAGAAAGGAAGGTTGGCATTTCAAACATAAGTGAGTCTGACAGCCAGGGTAAGTAGAGGCTTGATATTGGAAAAATAAAAAATAACCTTGCATCAATAGGGATACTGTGGAGACTACAATATTTATATACTGCCGTTTCCCCTTTCTGAATATGTTAGCTCTACTATAATTCTTCGCAAGAGGCACCACATAATGGACAAAAAGATTGTTGCATGGCATTTCTCAGCCAGCCTTCAGGAAAATACTCATCTAAGTGATGGACACTTTTCTGAGAGTTATTAGGTGACACTTTCACAGCCAATGCCACCAAGGCAAATTCTATGCCATAGCACAATTTTCTATATCGACGTAGGATCAGTTAAGTGCAATCATATAGTACTGGTGACCCCACATAGTGCTATATGTTGCAGTACACAAGTGTACTGCAACCATAAGAAGTATCACATCATCAATGTACAAAAGGCATATGATGCTGACTAGGAAAAACTGAAACTGTGGTACTAGGTGTCTTCGGTCAAAGCATAATGCTATGATCATGCCCACAAGCAAAACCTGTCATTTTATGGAGATGTATCACCCTCACCCCACTTGGTTGCTTGGGGTTTCATCATCAAGACTGCAATGCAGTATTGTTGGTGCAGTCTACACGCAATACATGTCAGCTGTACATTTAAAGAGTTTTTTGCCCTTATGTCAGCGCATATATGGATTATTGTGAGTTGTGTAGCAAATTACAATGCTTGTTCTTCACATTCATGATTTTGACCCAAACCAATTTTTTAACAAGTACATGTGCTTCCAGTACAACGTGTTCTCTTGTTACGGGTGGCTGGTTGTAGGAATGGTGCTCCATAAAAATCCAGAAAGTATTTATTGCTCATGTGTTGAGGATGCGGTGCTTGTGAGGTAGGGAGATTCATTCCGCCCCCCAATATGTGATCTAAGACCACAGAAATAATGCACAAGAAATCCACCAGCACACTCCCATATGTAATAACATAAACATGAATCGAAAGTTATCAGTTGTCTTTTCCTTTTATTCCTTTGTGATCTTTTGTTCAGTTGTAGTAATCTTTATCCACAAAAAGCCAACACGTGTTTTATCGTTCAATGGGAAATGTCCAGCGACTTCTTCAGGGCTATATATTCTCTTGAGAAAATCCTTATAGTCGTTTGTACTTCTATCCCGCTGTTGTCATGGTAGTTTAATCTAGTTCTCTTATCTTACTCATTTTAAGTTGGTTATTCTCCTGTTGATATTTTTCTATGGGTGAGTATATTCTCAGTTATACACTCCACAGTTACGGAGTCAATTTCAGCATTGTATCTGTTTCCACAATGCCTGACTGCAGAGGCCACCTTGCGCTTGTTGTGAGGGTTCAAACTAACCGTTAACTAGTTCTGGGCAGTGCAACAGGAGAAATATCTAAACTACTATAATAAAGGAAGAACTTTGCACCTTTGAGGCGGGTAAACTCGGGAACCACAGCGCCAATCCACACACCCGATACATCACTGTAATCGTCAGGGTGTGCAGATGGACATAGGCTATATAAATAAATGCAGCAAGCACCTGTTCCAACTTCTGTTTCCATGTCTTTTCCTACCACTGCCTCCCCACATCGGTTTCATACACTCCCAGAACATGAACAAATTAGGAGGACGAAATACTTCAATAATTCATTTATTCAGTTATTGCATCAGCATCAACTGATAGTCAACACTACTGACTGTTGGGTCTGTGGACTCATGCCCCATAACACAGAGAGAGAGATGCCATATTTAGTCCTTCCATTTTCCTACGAAGGCTCCACTTGGGCCTATTTGGCCATGTTTTCTAATGTTTATAAGAACCAACTTCGATATCCTCCTGGTAGTCCATATGGTGGTGGGGCAGATTTTAGTCACAGTTCTTTGATAAAGGGAATAGTGGCCATGGCTAGAATTGGTGAGATTAGTAAGATTCCCGTTGATGAGAAACGTGCATATGATGGCTGGAACGTGACTCATTATGTCACTAGCCTTAAAGATAAGGCTAGACGAAGGAGATCCCCACCAATTTAAACTCTACCTCATCGAGGTAATTTCTGTTTGCAGATCAATGGCCAAAATGTTAAAAATCCACAGGAGAAGAGTGTCTGTTCCCAGACGTATATCTAGTTACCTCAGATTTCTTCACCGTTAGTGCAATCACAAGGCACATATTTTGTCTGTCGTGATAGAGCCTATACATGGCTTCCTACCTACTTTTCAGGCACTTGCTATGTGGCTTTTCTTCTTTCTCCAACATATACTGCTCCTTCAGGTCATCACAGAAAAAGATATGGCGGAGGGGTTATTGATTCTAAGGACACAGCAGGAGAAGAAGGAGGTGACTTTATCAAAGGGTTGCTTCCTTCCTGGGGCCCAATGGCCAACAGCAGAGACATAAGACAGTTAGTTCGTGTTGTTGAGGCTACCATAAATGTAACTTCTGGAGCCTTGAGTAATTTGACAGCTGAGCTTCAGGTGGATCGCCTTATGACTTTGCAGAACCAGATGGTTTTAGACATTGTTCTTGCAGATCGTGGAGGAGTCTGTAAATTGATCGGGTCTATTGCTGCATTTACATTCCTAATAATGCCCCTATGGTATACCAAGCTATCTCTAAGTTACATATAATTTCCGAGTCTATACATCAGGACACTGGAGATTGGTCTGTGATGGGATGGTTTTGGGGACTACTGTCCGCTTGGGGGTGGAAGATATTAACTTTCCTTGGAATGGTTTTTGGCTATAATTTTCTCTTGTCTCTGTATACTGTGTGGCCCTGCCATCTGCGGTCTTTGTACCACCATATGTGTCCCAAGGTCTGTATCACAGAAAACAGAGAACATTAAAATGATGTAGCAGCAACAACTCAATGTCCTCATGGCCATTGACATCGACTCAGATTAACTTGAGTCCTTTGTGTTTTTGCCTGAGTAATGGCAAAAGGAGGGTCTGAGGTTCTTCGGTTTCTGACTTCGTCCCGTATTTAGCCGCCATTTTGTGTCTCGTCGCCATTTTGTGTTGCTCTCACTCAGGCAGCATGGCGAACGGAGTGTTCTTGCTTTTCTCAACTACTACGTGCCTCTTCGGTTAAAGAGTAACCCCCTGCCCTTGTTTACGAAACCGATTTCAGGGTCTGGCGGAGTTCGTTAATCCATGTCTGGGTTGATTGATCCCTGTCTTGACTGAATATTTGGCTTCTCCTATTCTCTCCTAGCTTTATCTTATCCGACTGGCCTTCACTATTCTCTCCTTGTATTCTCTTGTTACACAACTATCCTTTGAGGCACACAAATACGTCCTGCCACCTGCAAATTGGATTGTCGGTACTAGCACTGATTAATTTGTTGGGAGGGGTAACACACGGGGTCTGAGAGAGGGGCGTATTCGGGACACCTGATAGCTTGTTTTCCAACTTTTCCTATTGCCCTGTTTTGTATGTATTGGGAGTAAATGTCATAAATATGTTTACTGTAAAAGATTGTGCGCCTCGTACTAAAGTGGCAGTCTCCTTAGAATCTACACTCTGTATGTACTTCTGGGACAACGGTGCTTAGCTGCTGCTAATAAACTTGGTATTCTATGCCCAAAAGAGTTTCTTGTGTCTCTGTTCGACAAGGCAGGTAAACTCGGGGATTTAAGGCGTGCCCTGATACACCAGGCCCATAAGGCCCAGTTCTCCACTGGTTACCTGTGGTCAAAAGGGTGCTATTTAAAATCCTGATAATCACCTTTAGGGCCTTCCACTCGCAAGGACCAAAATATATACAAAAGAGGTTCTCCCGATACCATCCATCGCACACCTTAAGGTCCTCCAATGCCAACCTGCTGGCTATTCCGACTTTTAAACTCAGCTCAAGGGATGGCAAATCTTTGCCAGTCCTAGGGTCCAAAGCATGGAACAAACTCCCTCCACATCTCCGTGCTTTGGAACAGGAATCTGACTTCAGAAAGGCATTAAAGACCTGGATTTTTAGTTTCCCTGACACCTGCGCTCATGCACTAGTATGAGGGCCCTGGTCTCACTACAGTTAGCCGCCAGATCAGACTTTAGTTCCATCCAGGTCTATGTGTAGGTGCCAAGATGCTCCTTGGAGTGATAGTAGCGCGGTTTAAACATCATTTTACATTTACATTTACATTTAGCTGAAAAAGAACATCAAACATATAGAACACCATGAAGCAGCTGGAAAATCAAAATGGCACCCATTTGTACACAGGAACAGAACTACATAAACAGCTTCATACACGAAGCACTCACAAGCCGATTGCAACACCTCACATCTCTACTCTACAGTACACCACCATGTATGCATCTTTACTAGTAGACTACATTAAGCTGTGCTAGATCCATTATAGGCTACAGCAAGCCTTGCAGCATGATTATGGAAACCAGGCCTCCAAGCAACAACCTCAAAGGGCACAGCTATGCAAGATAAAAGCCAGGATTGACAGAGAAAGGAAGGTTGGCATTTCAAACATAAGTGAGTCTGACAGCCAGGGTAAGTAGAGGCTTGATATTGGAAAAATAAAAAACAACCTTGCATCAATAGGGATACTGTGGAGACTACAATATTTATATACTGCCGTTTCCCCTTTCTGAATATGTTAGCTCTACTATAATTCTTCGCAAGAGGCACCACATAATGGACAAAAAGATTGTTGCATGGCATTTCTCAGCCAGCCTTCAGGAAAATACTCATCTAAGTGATGGACACTTTTCTGAGAGTTATTAGGTGACACTTTCACAGCCAATGCCACCAAGGCAAATTCTATGCCATAGCACAATTTTCTATATCGACGTAGGATCAGTTAAGTGCAATCATATAGTACTGGTGACCCCACATAGTGCTATATGTTGCAGTACACAAGTGTACTGCAACCATAAGAAGTATCACATCATCAATGTACAAAAGGCATATGATGCTGACTAGGAAAAACTGAAACTGTGGTACTAGGTGTCTTCGGTCAAAGCATAATGCTATGATCATGCCCACAAGCAAAACCTGTCATTTTATGGAGATGTATCACCCTCACCCCACTTGGTTGCTTGGGGTTTCATCATCAAGACTGCAATGCAGTATTGTTGGTGCAGTCTACACGCAATACATGTCAGCTGTACATTTAAAGAGTTTTTTGCCCTTATGTCAGCGCATATATGGATTATTGTGAGTTGTGTAGCAAATTACAATGCTTGTTCTTCACATTCATGATTTTGACCCAAACCAATTTTTTAACAAGTACATGTGCTTCCAGTACAACGTGTTCTCTTGTTACGGGTGGCTGGTTGTAGGAATGGTGCTCCATAAAAATCCAGAAAGTATTTATTGCTCATGTGTTGAGGATGCGGTGCTTGTGAGGTAGGGAGATTCATTCCGCCCCCCAATATGTGATCTAAGACCACAGAAATAATGCACAAGAAATCCACCAGCACACTCCCATATGTAATAACATAAACATGAATCGAAAGTTATCAGTTGTCTTTTCCTTTTATTCCTTTGTGATCTTTTGTTCAGTTGTAGTAATCTTTATCCACAAAAAGCCAACACGTGTTTTATCGTTCAATGGGAAATGTCCAGCGACTTCTTCAGGGCTATATATTCTCTTGAGAAAATCCTTATAGTCGTTTGTACTTCTATCCCGCTGTTGTCATGGTAGTTTAATCTAGTTCTCTTATCTTACTCATTTTAAGTTGGTTATTCTCCTGTTGATATTTTTCTATGGGTGAGTATATTCTCAGTTATACACTCCACAGTTACGGAGTCAATTTCAGCATTGTATCTGTTTCCACAATGCCTGACTGCAGAGGCCACCTCGCGCTTGTTGTGAGGGTTCAAACTAACCGTTAACTAGTTCTGGGCAGTGCAACAGGAGAAATATCTAAACTACTATAATAAAGGAAGAACTTTGCACCTTTGAGGCGGGTAAACTCGGGAACCACAGCGCCAATCCACACACCCGATACATCACTGTAATCGTCAGGGTGTGCAGATGGACATAGGCTATATAAATAAAAAAATATCCGTTATTTAAAAAATTGCAGATAAAACAAATGTAGTCCCTTGCAAGTAGCGGCGGCCGTGACCTGCGTGATGACATCAGGAGCGTGGGGAGGAGCGGCGTGCAGAAGCGGAAGAGGAGCGGCGGACATAGCGCGGGGGAGGAGCAGTGACGAACGGCGGAATGGCGGTGAGGACCGGCGAACAGGCGGGAGGAGCAGTAAGCGGTGAGGAGCGGCGGAGCGGTGAAATGAGGAGCGCCGGGGAGGAGCGGCAGCTGAGGTAGGCTCTGGGCAGGCTGGGGTCGGGGCAGGGAGAGGACGGTGCAGGCAGGGGCCCTAGCCGCTTGACAATGTCAGGGCGGGCGGGGGGCCGGGCTGATGCACAATGTCGGGGCGGGCGGGGGTCCGGGAAGCCGGATTGCTCGCGGGGGATGGGGCGGGCAGGGGCCCGAGCTGCTTGACAATGTCAGGGCGGGTGGGGGCCGGGCTGCTGCACAATGTCAGGGCAGGCGGGGGTCCGAGAAGCCTAATTGCTCCCGGACAAGGTCGGGACGGGCTGCTAGTATTACATAAAAGTGTCTGGTGTAATGCTCTTGAGAAGGTCAAACTGCACTGCTGGAGCTCCATACAGACTTCTCCCTGCCACTCTCAAGTTCAATTGAATGAGAGAAAGTTCCAGGTCAAAAGTATTCACCACTAGCCACTCCTAACTTCCTTTTGATATTTAAACTCGAGGAATGGGATGGGAAACAGAGTCCAGCAGGAGAGCTGAGTTCTGTTTATCTTTTTCAGAGTATTGTTGCTTGGGAAGCCTCGTAGAGACTCAGAGATGTGTGATGAAATTCATGTGGATTCTGCTTTGCTCAGGGAATAGAGAGCACCATCAAATTAGGAGATGCATTTCTAGCAGGTGATGGTGTTGGCAGCTCGTGGAAATCGCCTGGTACACATCTACAAATTTGACTACACATTTTGCCACATTTTGCCACCTATCTAGACATGGACAGAATTTATAATTTTCTATATGTACATATATAACGCCCCAGAGACATATTTACTTCCCACTTGGGCAGGAGATAAATGTTGTTTAGTGAGGGCCATAGCTATCCTGTTTGAGTATGCCTGGGCTCGGTGTCACATAGTTGGGACGAGATAATCAATCATTCAATCAATCAAGTAATTTGTAAAGCACGCTACCTACCCGCTAGGGTCTCAAGGCGCTGGGAGTGGGAGCTGCAGTCAGTGGTCGAAGAGCCAGGTCTTGAGCAGTCTTCTGAATGCCGGGAGGTCAGTAGTCTGTCGTAGGTGGAGGGGGAGGGCGTTCCAGGTCTTGGCGGTGCGGTGGGAGAAGGATCTGCCCCCGGAGGTGGTTCTGTGGATGCGCGTGACGGCGGCCAGGGAAAGGTCGGCGGAGCGGAGTTTGCTGTAGAAGGAGAGTCTGCTGTTGAGGTAGGCTGGGCCGGTCTTGTGGAGTGCTTTGTGTGCCTGGATCATGAGTTTGAAGGTGATTCTTTTGTCGATGGGGAGCCAATGCAGGTTTCTCAGGTGGGGGGTGATGTGGTCTCTGTGAGGGGCGTCTAGGACCAGACGTGCGGAGGCGTTCTGAATTCTTTGGAGTCTGCTGATGAGTTTGGCCAGGGCTCCGGTGTAGAGGGCGTTTCCGTAGTCGAGTCGGCTGCTGATCAGGGCGTGGGTGACTGTTTTTCGAGTGTTCGTTGGGATCCATCTGAAAATTTTGCGGAGCATACAGAGGGTGCCGAAGCATGCGGAGGAGACTGCGTTGACTGCGTTGACTGCATTGACTTGGTAGGTCATACTGAGCGTGCAATCGAGGATGATCCCTAGGTTGCGTGCATGGTTGGTCGGTGTCAGGGGGTTCCCAGGGAAGGAGGCCACCAGGAATCATCCCACGCCGATGGGTTGGAGCAGAGGATGAGGATCTCCGTCTTGTCCGAGTTCAGCTTGAGCCGGCTTGCCTCCATCCAGTCGGCGACGGCCTTCATCCCCAGGTGCAGGTTGGATTTGGCGATGAGGGGGTCCTTGGTGAGGGAGAGGATCAGCTGGGTGTCGTCGGTGTAGGAGATTATGTTGAGGTCGTGTAGTCTGGCGATGCGGGCGAGGGGGGCCATGTAGACGTTGAACAGTGTCGGGCTGAGGGAAGATTCCTGAGGGACGCTGCAGATGATTTTGGTGGTTCTGGATTGGAACGGGGGGAGGAGGACTCTGTGGGTTCTGTCGGTGGGGAAGGAGGTGGTCCAGTCCAGGGCCTTGTCTCTGATCCCTGCGTCGTAGAGGCGTGTGCGGAGAGTGTGGTGGCAGACGGTGTCGAAAGTGGTGGAGAGGTCCAGGCAAATGAGGACTGCTGTCTCGCCATTGTCGAGAAGGATTCTGATGTCATCTGTGGCAGCGATGAGGGCTGTTTCAGTGCTGTGGTTCCTGTGAAATCCAGACTGGGACGGGTCCAAATGTTGTTGTCTTCTAGGTAGCGGGTGAGCTGGGTGTTGACGGTCTTTTCAATGACTTTCGCTGGGAACGGAAGCAGGGAGATGGGCCGGAAGTTCTTGAGGTCGCTCGGGTCCGCCTTGGGGTTCTTCAGGAGGGCGTTGATCTTGGCATGCCTCCAGCTCTCCGGGAAAGTGGCCGTTTCGAAGGAGAGGTTGATGATGTTGCGCAGGTGGGGTGCAATGAGGCTGTTGGCTTTGTTGGCGATGTGGTGGGGGAGAGGGTCTGAAGGGGCGCCTGAGTGGATGGTGCTCATGGTCTTGATTATGTCTTCGGTGCTCACGTTGGTCCACATGGTCAGAAGGTCATGGCCGGTGGGGTTGGGTGTGCTTGACGTGGTGGGGTGCATTGGGATGATCTGAGTGTTGAAGCTGTTGAGGATGTCGGTGATCTTGTGGTGGAAGAAGGCGGCGAGGGTGTCGCACAGAGCTTGCGACGGTGGGATGTCGTTGGTGCAGGAGCTGGGATTGGAGAATTCTTTCATGATGTTGAAGAGCTCTTTGCTGTTGTGGGCGTTGTTGTCGAGGCGGTCTGTGAATGAGGCTCTTTTGGTTGTTCTGATGAGGTGGTGATAGTTGTGGATGGTGTCTTTGTGGGCTGCGTGGTTGGCGGGTGTTCTATCGCTGAGACAGATGTTTTCGAATTTTTGGTAGGCGCGCTTGGATGTCAGCCGCTCGGGGGTGAACCAGCTGGCTCTCTGGTTGGTGTCTCTGTCGGCAGGTAGTCGTAAAGGTGCTGCGGTGTTGGTGCATTTTTCCATCCAGAGTCTGAGGGTGCGGGCCCCCTCCTCTGGTTCGGTGGGGCTGGTCGGAGGGTTGATTGCGAGGTGAGCTTCCAGCAGTTCCTTGATTACTTTTCCCCAGCAACAGCAGGGGATCTGTGGGGTGCGGTGGTGGGTGACGGGTTTCTGGAAGGTGAAGTGGATGCAGTGGTGGTCGGTCCAGGTGAGCTTGGAGATAAGGCCGAAGGTGACGTTGGGGCTGGAGGAGAAGATGGCATCGAGCGTGTGGCCGGCGATGTGGGTCGGGGTTGTTACGATCTGTTTCAGTCCAACGGTAGCGAGGTTGTCGACCAGGGTTGAGGAGTTGCTGTCGTTGATGTTTTCCAGATGGAAGTTCAGGTCGCCGAGCAGGATGTAGTTGGTGGAGGTCAGTGCGTACGTGCTGATGAAGTCTGCAATGGAGTTGCCAAATTGGGGGCGTGGGCCCGGTGGTCTGTAGACGAGGGTGGCTCTGAGGGTGGTTGTGGGGTCTGTGTGGATCTTGAAGTGCATGTGTTTAGCGGTGGTGAGGGTGTTGTCGGTGTTCGTAGAGACCTTGATGATGTTCTTGTGTATGATGGCGATTCCTCCTCCGACTCCGTTGGCGATGTCTCTTCGGGAGATCTTGTACCTGTCGGGAATGGCCATTGCTATGTCAGGGGCGGAGGTTTCATTCAGCCAGGTCTCAGTCAGGAAGGAGACATACGGTGCTGTGGTGGTGAGTAGGTCCCAGAGCTCGACTGCGTGCTTGCGTGCGGAGCGGGTGTTGAGCAGGATGCATCGCAGTCGGTCGGCTCCTGTTGCTGTCGGGGCTTTGGCGTCATTGGTGCTGGTGAAGGTGCAGTTATGGCAGGTGAAAGGCCATGGGTGCGCTTGGGGTGGCTTTGTAGCAGTTGAAGGGCCTTCCTTCGTTGAGTGCGATGAGGGTGTTGGAGTCTTGCTTCGTCTCTGGTGCGGAGACCAGGGGTTCTGGCGCTGGGCACGTCCCAGGCGCGGACGAGCGCAGACGGGCTTGCCTTAGGTGCGCCTTCGGTGCGCCAGCGGCGAGCCCGCTGGGCGTTGCCGCTGCGCTCGGCTGCGCAGCGGTCGCCATGTAAGGGGGAGGTGGGGAGGGCCGGTCAGCTGGGAGGCGGGAAGGTGGCAGCGAATGGGCACGGGGGCGGGGCCGCCTGAAGGGCAGCGGGGGAAGGGAGAAAAACGGCGTGGGAAAACGGGAGGAAACGGCGAGGGGAGAGCGAGGTCAGAAGCAGGCAGGCCCACTCGGAGGGGCAGCAGGGAGGCTGGCAGTCACACGGGCACACGGGGAGACAGGGGCACAGGCAGCTGGGGTACAGGAAGAAGGGTTAAGGCGCAGGCACTCGGGGGGAAAGGCTGCAGTGGAGGCGGCGATCAGGGACACAGACAGCAGCAGGCAGTGACGAGCAGGCAAGGCTGGCACAGGAGATGGTGGCGCTGCAGCGGAGGGGGGAGCGACCTACCAGAAGGTCAAGGGTCGCGTATAATGATAATGAAACATCAGCACTCTATTATTTCATGTTAAAGAAATCTGGATCTCTCACCTTTTCCTTAACTAAAGTTCTCGGTTGTGTTTGTGGATGATGTTGTATGCAAAAGGCACAGCTCTAAATGTTGTATGCAAGGGCCACAGCTGTTTAGAAGGGAGATTTTTATGGAGAAACGTGTATTTATTTTGGCTCCACTTCAACAAAAGAAAATCCATGGATACATATTTTTTATATCTTCCTATTTCCTGCTTCCAAGTATTGTCATGTGTGTCAGGAATATGCTGATAACTTTTTTACTCATTTATCTTGCCCTTTCGATCTTTAGCCCATGTTTGCACTCTTACTGATACTGATTGCGCGGTTTTGAAATCGTGCATTTTGAAGTTGTTCATGGTGTTGAATATATATATACATACATAGTAAGCTGTCTTTTCACTTTGTCTTGTTATTATACACGATTTGTTATGAATGTGTCTGGAATGAATGAATGAATGTGGTTTTTGTAGAGCGAATAAGTAACCCGTGAGCATTCCAGCGCTAAAACCAAGACAGCAGATTCGGTGGGGTGTTCCGGGAGAGAAGGAGGGCAGAGGATCATGGGAAGAGGTGGGTTTTCAGTAGTTTTCTGAAGCGGAGATGTCTGGGGTTACTTTATTGTTATGTTTATGCAGGAGTATCCATATTTGATACAAAACTGATGCTTCACATATACATTAATATAACACCAGCTGTAATGGCCTCAAATTATTTGAATGTGTGACTTTGCTACAAATATGGATACATATAAGCACATTCCAAATGTCATGAATTCCCTTATTAAGAGATAATCACACATTACCTTGTCACTGCTTTCTTCTGACCATTAAAGGCAACAACTGTCCTTATTGCAGACAGAATTTCTTCGGCTATAGCCCCTGATTTTGCGTATGCGGTCATTTCCTTGGCTGCCAATGATCCTAGGAGCTGTCAAGGAATCAATAATTGAAACTGGATTTAATATTGTTTCTACTGTATGTTTCAATGGAAGAATTGCAAGTAAGCACATTAAACATCACTCTGTTTAGTATCTCCTGTGCAACCCTTAGCCTATGCCATTTTAGGAACATCCCAGTTTACTACACCAAAGGCACTATTATGAGTCAGGCATAACAAAATAAACTCATATCTTCATGCCATAATTGTGTTACGTCTAACTATTGCATGTTAGGTTTTTCCAAGCCAGATTTTTTCCGGATGTGGAATAATCTTTTTAAAAAAAATAAAAAATTATTGTGAGTTTATAGACATAAATATAAGATACATACGAGTCTGATAAGAAATTCCAGCAGTATAAAGTGCAAAAAGTTATCAAAACACTATTTGAATACAAATTAAAAAGTACTCGATAGTGCAGTCACAATTCCTATGGTCAAAACAGAAAATTATTTCCATTAAAGTGCAAAGTGCTACCTCAAATACATACAATATTAAGAGAAAGAGAAAAAAAAGGATCCCAGGCCTTCCACATATTATATTCAAGATCTAGTTTAAATAGAGTGCAACAAAAAACCAAGACGCCTAAGATTCAAGCACAATAAGGCAATCACAGTTCCTATATTCAATAGAAAAAATTGTTCTCATTAAAGTGCAAAGTGCTAAATCAAATACATATATTCATAAAACATCCTAGACCTTCCGTAAGTTATGATCAATATCTTGTTTTTAATAAAGTGCAAAGTGACACCAGAGGACCTAGGATTCAAACACACTCCAGTACTTCTCATATTTTCTCACTGCTCCTGATCTTAATGCATATTTCTTCTCCATCCCTTGCATTTTAGATAGTTTTACTCTTTATGCATTGAAAGTAGGTACTTTGTCTGTTTTCCATAGTTGCAGGGTTAGGGATCTTGCTACTAGAGCTGCAATAAATAAACTTTCGTCATGCTTAGAGATAGCGGAAGAGCAACCCAAGGTTGCTATAGATTCATTAAGTGAGATTTGGGGGTCTATTGTATATCTGAGGTATTTCTCAATCTCCTCCCACAAACGCCAGTTTTTTGGACATTCCCACATAATGTGTGTCCAATTGCTCTTCTCTACACAACGAAAACATTTATCTTCTAGTAGTGGGTATATATTATGGAGAAAAGAGGGTGTTCTGTAAATCAACCATTTCGAGTAATATTGCATACGTTTAAAATTCGCTCCTCGGAAAATAACTGCATTCAATTTATTCAGTTAATTCCAGGCTGGTTTACAGGTCTGTAAGCCTTCTCTTTTTCTCCATCTATCCCTGATCTTTTCATATAGCAGAGGAGATTTATTCTCGTTAAAGATTTTTATCCAGATTCTAACCTTCCGTTGTATGGGACCATTGAGGGCTTCGCTAACGCTGGGTTTAAAACGCAGTTTTTTTATATCTAGCTTTTCCAGCGTAGCATTTAATCTAATAAAAGACCATTTTAGAATTATATTAAAATGCTGGAGCCCCGTCTGGATCTCTTCCCATGTTTTCCAACAATTCCCCTCAATGAAATCCTGGATCTTATCACATCCGTTTTCTTTCCACAATCTCAATGTATTTTTATCCAAAATACCAATTTCTCCTGTATATATGTTCGCAAGTCTAGTTCAGCAATTATTCTTAAAATATCGTAATATGCTAGAAGCTGGGCTTTTTGTTTAAATAACCAGTGGAAATACTGTCTTAGGGTACTTGTCACTCCTGAAGGATTGATAATATTATGTACCCTTAAAATCTTTGTCATAAAAAAATGATCTGCTTCTTTGGTATTTAAAAAAAAAACTAAAACCATGATGTGCAAATGTCGCATAATAATAATCTCTAATATTCGGAAGAGATAATCCTCCTTCTGCGACCGAAAAAGTGCTAAGTGCCAATCTTGATACCTTATTTGCCCATAGAAAATAGGAATCAGATATCTATCTGCTTAAAAAAGGAAGTCTGTATTGCACAAGGAGCTGCACTAAAAAGGAAGTTAAAAAATGGAAGAATAGACATTCGTATTAACGCAACCCTTCCCATTATTGACAAAGGGAGTTGATTCTATTGTGTTAACTGAGAACTCACCCTTTTCAATAGAGGAATATGATTTAGTGAATAGAGATCTTCTACTTTTTCTGATATATAAATTCCTAAATATCTCTTGGGACGGATATTATATGTCTGTCTAAATTCAGTTAACAGAATGCTTTAAAAAATTCCCCTGGAATACAATCCTCCTTAGCGGCTTTGCAGTTAGGCAGGGAGTTGATAACAACATCTAGATCTTCTTTTGTAAATTCCGCTAGCAGCAGCTCTTTAAAATTGCTTCCAAATTTTGGGATTTGTAATTCCTGTAAAAAATCGTGGATTGTTTCCAATGTAGCCTGTTGTCTGATAAATATCTTTATAATGTTTAAGAAACACCTCACCTATAGATGAGGTAGTCTTCATGCGGACTTTAGTTACTCTATCGTATATACAGACTTGATTTTCTTTTGCTTGCCAGGCTAGCAGTCTCCCCGTGTACTCGCTCTCTTCATAGTTTTACTGCAGGTATAGTCTACTGGCCATATCCCCTGGCTCATAATAAAATTCCCTCATTTTTGTTTTGGCATTAAATACATCTTGTCTAGTGGTGGGGTCCTATTTCTATATTACTCTTGGTTTGCATGGGCCAATCTAGTTTGCAGTGCCATTCTCTACTCCCTTTTTGCCTTCCGTTTTGGTATTTCTTTGGAGGTGATTAGGCCTCTCAATGTGGCCTTAAAGGCGTCCCATAATATATTAATTGGGGCCGAGCCTTTATTCAAGTTAAAAAAGACCCTTATCTCATTCTCTATTTCTGCAAACCATTGTTACTTTGCTAGATTTAGTTTATTGAAGTACCATCTTCTTGATACTTCTTTTCTATATTACCTATGTTTATTTCCATCTTAAGGAGTGCATGATCTGAGAATGCATTTGCTAAATGCTTGTATTTACTAATTTCGAGACTGTGTTAAATTAAGAAAAAATCCAACCTGGATGCTGAGTGATATTTTGCAGAGTGGCAAGAATATTCATGTTTAAACGGGCTTTGAAAACACCAATTATCAAATATGTCTAAATCTGTCCTGCATCCCTGCAGAGCTATAGCAACTTGTGGTTTATTTGGCCACCTATCTTTTTTGGTAGAATCAACTGTGGGATTTTGTAAAAAACTTAAAATCACCTCCCCATATTATTTGACCTGGTATACCTGTCAGTGCTTGCTTTAATTGTAAAATAGGAAGCGGATCATCTATAACTGATGCATATATTGTAACAAGTATTATATTTACCCAATTAATTTTCCCATGTAGGAATGGCCATCTACCACTCTTATCTGAATGTGAGCCTTCAATGTGGAACTGAACATGCTTACCTATAAAGATACTCACACCCCTCTGTGCCATCCCTGATACAGATGAGAAACAATAGCCCAATATCCTTAAATTAATGGCTGAAATCAAGGAGTTAAGAGATATTAAATCCACAGATCTTGAACGAGTTCAATTCCTAACAGGGCCAACGGAATTAATAAATGAACAGACACTGACCACCTGGACCTGGGATTGCTCAAACGATATTAGGAAGATCAGATTATTTCAAATATGGGGTATCCAACTATCACAGCCCGTTACCCCTCGTTATCGTTTTCCACTAAAGAAAACTTGTAGTTTGCAATCCATTAGGAAACCGGCTGAAGCGGCTCGCCAAAAGCCCGTTTACTCGATCCTATACAATGCCAAAGACAGAAACGATGAAGTCCTCACCCAGGAAGAAATGGAAGCATAAAGAGGGGGAGAAACTAGATCACCAACAGAGCGCTGGAAATGGCTTCCCAGTTTGCTAAATGATAAGCGGAAAAACTGACCGATAAGAGATAATGCGAAGCAAGCTGATAAAAGAGGTATACACGTTCTATCATGGAACATTGCCGGAGCTAAAAGATTACTGGAGGATGGATTAGCCTTAGATGAATGGGCAAATTGCTATATAATTGCTTTACAAGAGACATCGTTGCAAGAAGAAATTGCGTTGGCTGGCTTCACGCTCCACTCGGTAGCCGCTGAAAAATGTAAAATCTATGGTAGAGCCATCAGTGGTCTTTCAGTCTACGTGTCATCTGCTCTAAAATTTTATTCAGAACAACTCAAATCTCCAGATCCAAGCATTCAAGTAATCAAACTATCAGGTCTGATTCCAAGCAATAAAATGACCACTATCCTGATTAATTTTTACACGCAACCTAAAGTTCGAATGAAAAAGATAAAGAAATGCCTTAATATGTGATGTAATAACTGACCTTCGCAGCTCCGAGCCATTGTGGAACATAATAATAACCGGTGATTTTAATACCAACTTCCTCCACTCCCTGGAGGAAGATGAAATACTAACTGCAGATAACATGTACTGGAGCGTTCCACAACAGACACAAGGTGGGGCAAGGACCAGAACAGATCGATTAGGCATACAATTGGCGACAGAGTTAGAGTACTTAGGCATGCGTATCCTGAACGGAAGGACTGATGAGGATCGACCGCCTAAGAAAACCTTCTATGGTCCGTATGCCCAATCAATACTGGATTATGCAATTGTAAGCCTTTCGTTATTTCCCTTACTAAATCGTTTTTATATTGAGTATTTGCCCATGAGTGATCATGCAATGCAACACATTAAATTCAACTTGTGCGTGGAAAGATTCCAATCATCATACATACTCGAGGGCCAACTATGCACAACCTGTCAAAAACTCATAAACTGGTCTAATTCGAATAAAATCGAGTGGTTCTCGATAATAGAGGATACAATGAACAATTTAGGTGGCATCCCAATGAATAGCATTCAAGTATGGCCTCTCTTTCTAGAGAATCTAAAGTTAAAAATGAAATCACCAGATTTGAAGGCCAATAGACTCAGTTTAAATAACAAATTGCCAAAGGAATTGACAGATTTACGAAGGGACCTGAGAAAAACACATAAAAAGTTACAATCGAATGTTAAAGATTCTTGACAATTGGACATTTTCCAGGCTTTAAGAAAGTTGTATAAAAAGAAGGTCTGGGAGCATAAAAAAGGGATAAATGAGAATTTTTGAACTAAATTGCTCTTTAGTTCCAAACTCCCGAATTCAATTACTTTCTGGAAAATTATAAATGAACTAACTAGACCTTCAAATGTACTTACATCAAATGTGCAGGAAAGCGAATGGGCTACTTTTCTCTCGTTAAAATTTAAAGAAAATATTATAAAAATCTCAGGGAAACAACTCATTCCGCAACATCATAATAAAAGGACAAATGAGGTGGAATGCTGCAGTCAGCAATCAATAACTAATCCAAGCAAAGCTCCAACCTTGGCTACTACGCTCGGAACGTATGCTGCGGAGGAGATCATAAACTTAATTAAAAAGGGCAAGAGTAACGGGGCCCCGGGGCCAAACGGCATCCCGCTAGCTGCTTATAAACATGCACCCGAATATTGGAGCCCACTTCTTGAGAACCTCTTTGCTGATGTACAAACCTACAACCAAGTTCCGGAAAGCTGGCAAGGATCCATAATAATGCCCATATATAAAGATGGCGATAGAACTAACCCACTTAATTACCGACTTATAGCACTGCAGGACGTTGAAGCAAAATATTTTGCATCACTTCTTTTAAAAGACTTGGTTACCTGGTCAGGAGAAAGAGAACTTGACCCAATCAACCAAACAGGGTTTAGAGCGGGGATCGGAACAATTTCAAATATTTTATTCATTACCATGATAGCTGAAAAATGCCAGAGTACCAAACAGGAGCTGAACCTATGTTTTATAGATCTGCAAGCTGCATTTGACAGTGTGGAGCAGGACCTATTATGGGCAAAATTGAGATCATGGGATATACCTGAGAGCATATTAAGGGGCCAGTTGTTATTTTACTCATACACATGGGCACAAGTAAAACTAGGGGATGGCTCCCGATTGTCAAGAAAAGTGTTCACAAGAACAGGATTAAAAAAAGGTTGCGTCCTGGCCCCACATCTATTCAATCTATTTCTCTTGGATCTTTCTGGTAAATTAAACTCCTGTAATGCTCATTCTCCGAAATTAGGCAATTTGCAACTCTCACATCTCGCATATGCTGATGACATTGTGCTCATGAGCTTAACAAAAGTTGGTTTCCCCAGGCTACTAAGAGAACTTTCAGTTTTCCTGTCTGCAAACAAGCTGTCTTTGAATTTATCTAAGACCAAAACTATGTTAATTACCAACCGACGCTCAATAGATTATAATATCTGCATTGAAGGTAAAAAGATGTAAAAGGTATCAAATTATAAATATCTGGGATATTTTATTGATGATAAGTTAACTTTAAAAGACCAGAAAAATTACCTGACACAAAGAGCTGGAGCCTTAATCTTTGCATTCAGCACCTTGTCAAAAAAACTAGAGGGCCCATCTCATAAACCATTACTAACTGGTATTGCCAGCAAAGCTCTTTCCACCTTAGCTTATGCAAGTGTAGCAATGCACAGTAAGGATTGCGCCCTTCTAAACAATCTTATTACCAAAATCTACAAGAGTCTTTCAACTTTCCCGCTCTGTTTCACCAGCGCAAATGCGCTTAGAATTTGGGCTTATGAACGAGTCAGTGGGAAGATTGAATACATGCATTAAGGTATGGTACCGGATTAAGATGAATGCCATGGAAAATAATCTAAACAAATTTTTATGGCAGGAATTGGAAACACAAAATAAAGCAGAGGCAAACAAATTCCTGACTAGTGCGCTGGAATTAACATGTACTGCACAGCTTTGGAATAAAAATTTGCCATTTACTTCATTCAAACAGGCAATAAACAAAGCCGCCAAATTTAATTCACTGATTACTGATAAGGACATTTTTCCCCATCGCTCCCACTCATGGGTTGTGATCAACAGCTACACATTACTTACTCAGGCATCCTACTTGGATTCTACTTACTCAGTTTTTATCAAGAAAAGGTTGATGGCCCTAAGATTTGGTAAATATCCAGCGTTGGCCGACGAGCCTGCCTGGAAACATCCTGCATCTGTTGCCTGGCGGCTTTGTAGTCATACTAAGGAGGACATAATTCACATCATTTGTCACTGTAAGAAGCTAAATCAGGAGCATACGCTCTTCTTAAAGAATTGCTTTCTGGTTAAGAGATTACGCACTTGCAGGACAGCGATCATTGGCTGCTTGGATTCAACGGACTCACAAACAAACTGTAAGACTATAAAGTTCCTGCTTGCTTTTGAAAAACGCTTGAAAGCAATTTAATATTTTTTAAAATGTATTATGTTTTTTGGTTTCTTTACTCTTCCCCATTTTAAGTTTTTTATATATGAGCATTTGGATTTTATTTATGCTGTAATTTTATCTTTGAACATCTTTATTTATGTAATCTTATCTTTAAACATTGCTTCAAAAGTATAAAGGAAACTTGTTATGGTTTTAATTAACTAAACAATAAATAATAAATTCAAATTCACTTAAAAAAATTAAAATTCAATAGCCCACCCAGTTTCTGAACATTTTGATGGAATCTGATAGGGCCCTATGATGCGTCTCTTGTATAAAGATCACGTCAGGGCGGAGACCTTTTAGCCAGCTCTCTATAGCATTCCTTTTACGGCTGTTGTTCTATCCATTTGCATTCAAAGACAAGAATGTCACCTTATTCCTCATCATGGTGTACTAAATAAGAAAGGTAAGTCATTGCTTATTTTTATCCACAGGTTGCAGTTCATATCCAGCTAACACCTGATTGAGTGCAATTTTATGCTCTATGTGCAAAAGAGATGTTTCCAAAGTGCAATAGGTGCAGTAAGTGCCGCAAGTGCAGTATGTGCAAAATATGCAGAATATGCAAAATATGCAAGATATATTTCTCATCGATAGTACGACAACACTGAAACCCACAATAAATAGCTGTTATATGCTCTAAAGGAGAGACCACGTTTGGTTGTGCAAATTACGCAAAATTTGGACCAAGACATCTGATCGGAACATTATAGCAACTATGCAAAAAATAGCATTAATGTGCAAATTGCGCAATTGTCAATTCATCTATACAGAATATATCTAAAATGCAAATTATACAAACATTACACCAACACAGCCAGCCTAAGCCTATAGCAATTGTGCAAAAATAGCATTAATGTGCAAATCGCGCTGTTTGTAATTTCAGATGTGGAAAAAACATTTAAAGTGCAACTCACGCATATATTGAAGCGGCATGGTAAACAAAAAAGAGCAAGGGTGCGTTAAAGTGCATTAAAGTTCAATGATCAATATGCAATCTACCATGCATGAGTCAAGAAAACACAATCCATCAAAAAAAAACCTGCACTTAGCAGCATTATTCACCTTGCTGTAAATATAAAGACTCATATAAAGCACAAAGAAAAGAAAATCATCTATGAACTCTCTTTTTTCCACTGCTTCACCCCTCCACCTTCCCCCCCTCCACCCCCTCTAGAAGGAACAAAAAGCCCAATTGTCCCACTGTCATTCCCTCCTTCTTCTTCTTCTTCTTGTTGGATGCCATCTTGTTGCATCCTTTCACGTTTGCTGATTCACCTTGTGACCGTCCCTCAGAGGAGATTTTTAAGTTTCTGGACTTTCTGCCTTTTTAGATGATTCTCATTTCCTTATGTTGTATTAACACCTTTCAAAAGGGTTTGGGCTTCTTCGGTATCTGTAAAAATAAAAAAAAATCCTTTTGCTATCACTTTTAATTTGGACTGTTGGACAATCATCGCCTGCACACCTTTGGTCTTGAAAGAGTCAATCGTTTTGATAAAGTCCTTACGTCTGCGAGCAGAGGCAGCTGACATATCTGAGAAGATTCTAAAGTTTTTGACTTCATCAGTATTGAAAATTCTCCTAGATATTGCCACATTTAAAATTTGCTCTTTAATCCTGCAGTCTGAAAAATTCATTAAGATGGTTCGTGGATATTTAAGATTAGCGGGTGTATGTGCTGGTACCCTGTGGGCTCTCGTGATTGTTAGATCGCCTTGCAGCTCAGGTATCGCCTTTTTCAACAATACCTCAGTACATTTCACCACTTCTGCGCACTCCAGCCCCTCCGATACTCCTACGAGGCATAGATTGGATCTCCTATTGTAATTTTCTAAGTCTTGTAGTTTTG
The DNA here is from genome assembly GCF_964263255.1 of Lissotriton vulgaris. Taxonomy (NCBI): domain Eukaryota; kingdom Metazoa; phylum Chordata; class Amphibia; order Caudata; family Salamandridae; genus Lissotriton; species Lissotriton vulgaris. The sequence goes on from NC_141698.1 coordinate 910,180,956, forward strand.
ACTCCATCTGTGACTTATTTTTATTCAGCACCTGAAGATCCTTCTGCATGGAGATGACGGTGTCTTCGAAGGTTGAAACCTGTGCCTCTGCCTCTGCGACCCTTCTGGGCAAATTGCCTAGATTCTCCTCCATCTTTGTCAGTCTGCTATGTAGTTGAGATATTTCAAATGCTTGCGATTTTTTCAGATCCCTTAATTTTTGGAGGATAGTTATTAGCATTTCTTGAACTGAAATGTCTTGTTCATCTCTTCTCTCTCCAGGGTTTCCGTCAGCCCCCAAGGGCATGCATATTCCCTTTTCTGACACTGAAACTGGTTCTAGCTCCGGTATCGAAGTCAGCTTATCTGGTAATACCTCCATTCTATCTATCTTTTGCAGCATCTGCTGCGTTACCTGAGTCTCTGGGCTTAGCAGCTGGGCAGAGAGAGATGCATTTGCAAGGATAACTGTATTTACTTCTGTAATATCTGCCAGGTCTGCAGGCTCTAGTACTCCAATCGACTTGGATTGGGGCTGTGGCTGTGAGGCTTGAGGTAACAGGGAATGATCGGGGTGGATAGCACCTTCCGCCCTTGCACTTCCTGAATGCCTTTCTCACCCGTTTGCCCTTTCGCCTTCTGCTCCTCCCGGCTTGGTTGTGGGGAGCTAGTAAGTTTGCGCCGTGTTGCCAGAGGCTTACTGAAGAGGGGGTATTGTTTAGAGTTTAACTGGTTCTCTTCTCCTCTACTCAGCGTATCCTCTACTTTATCCTCCTCTCCATCTCCTTCGCAATCCTCGTCACCCACAGCCAGCATACTTAGCTCTGCCGACAACTCAGACAGTGCCTCTGCCTCTTCGTCTTCCTCTTCCAAAGATTTTGAAGAGGCATTTTGTCTATTCTTTTCTGCTAATGCTAGCACTCAAATTTTAAATCTGTTCTCTGCTGCACGTTTCTTTTCCCTTTTCTAGCACCCTTGGATACAAGTACAGGGGGAAACATCACTTACAATGCAACTTTTACAACGAGATACCATTACAACGCAACTTTTACATCGCAAAAACTTTTACAACGCATGTATTTACAACAAATGTTTTTACAACGCAGGTACCTTTATAACGCATACCATTACAACGTAAGTATTGGTAAGTATATAATTATATTTTAAATGTTATATGTTTGGGGTAAAGGGGTATTTTTAGGGTTCAGGGTCAGTTTTGGGTTTTTGGGTAAAGGGGTATTTTTGGGGTTCAGGGTCAGTTTTTAGTTTTTGGGTAAAGGGGTATTTTTGGGGTTCAGGGTCAGTTTTGGGTTTTTGGGTAAAGGGGTATTTTTGGGGTTCAGGGTCAGTTTTTAGTTTTTGGGTAAAGGGGTATTTTTGGGGTTCAGGGTCAGTTTTTAGTTTTTGGGTAAAGGGGTATTTTTGGGGTTCAGGGTCAGTTTTTAGTTTTTGGGTAAAGGGGTATTTTGGGGGTTCAGGGTCAGTTTTTAGTTTTTGGGTAAAGGGGTATTTTTAGGGTTCAGGGTCAGTTTTTAGTTTTTGGGTAAAGGGGTATTTTTGGGGTTCAGGGTCAGTTTTTAGTTTTTGGGTAAAGGGGTATTTTTGGGGTTCAGGGTCAGTTTTTGGTTTTTGGGTAAAGGGTCAGTTTTTAGTTTTTGGGTAAAGGGGTATTTTTGGGGTTCAGGGTCAGTTTTGGGTTTTGGGGGTACAGGGGTACAGGGTAAAAATAAATTAAAATTAAATTTAAATTAAATTACATTAAATTATATTTTTTTAAATTAATTTACGATTATAAAATTAATATATATTTAACAATACTTACGTTGTAATGGTATGCGTTGTAAAGGTACCTGCGTTGTAAAAACATTAGTTGTAAATACATGCGTTGTAAAAGTTTTTGCGTTGTAAAAAATGCGATGTAAAAGCATGCGTTGTAATAACATGCGTTGTATCGACATAGATCCAAGTACAGGTGTTGGTGGAGACTGACCAGTTTTTAGGAACTCCTTTGCTGTCCCAGCCTTGACGTGTTTATTTCTCACTTTTGCTGACATCTTAATTTTTTAACACCTTTAACTCTTTGGCACAAGGAAAGATAGCTACTGATAGGTAAGTTATGCTAAAAAGATGTAATTGGGAGCTCTGGCTGGTCCAATTACACCTCGAGCAGCTTAATCAATGCTCCAGCCCTTGTTCCAGCCCCTGTTCCTCATTCACCACTGTTGTATGTTTGAAAGTCAAAAAAGAGCCCACTTTATCGGCTCCAGCACCAGAGCCAAAATTATTCAGATACCTCTAAGGATGAACTCAGCGCCATATCACAGCTTCATATCATCTGCGCCTCCTCTCTAGGTGACTCACAGCAGCAGCAGCAACAAGAGCAACTCTCTCTCCATCAGCGGTCTCATCAGCCACAATGTCCTTTCTCCTGTCCTGGCACGTCTCCGCGCGTGCTGTCCCCAACCTCAGGTCTGCCTCGCTCGCTCAGCCCTGCCCAGCTTCAGCCCAGCCAAGTAAAGGCGGGCGGGAACAATGAAAAATGAGCGCTACAGAGTGGGACAGTGCAGCAGAGCAGCGTGACAACTAAAAATCCAACAGGGTGGAGGTAGGGGCCCAAAAGCTGACCATCGCCTGCTAGCTTCGCTTAGTGTGGAGTCATTACATAGCTAAACGCCAACGCCATCGCATGCATGGAGCCAACCGCCATCGCCATCGCTGAGCAGCCTCTCAGGGGGCAGGGCTTGGTGAACCAAAAAACGCTTTGGCAGACGTGCGTGGGGTCAAGTCAGCCGCACCATCCGGTGTGCCAAGTGCTTTCAACAGCAGTGGATGTGGAATAATCAGAGGCCATTTTTTTGAACAGTTAAACTAGTTGGGAAAACGCTTGAGGCTTTGGCTACAGAATAAATTCATTATAAATTACATTTTGTTCATTACGGGGGAAGCATACAATGCATACAATCCTTCACCCCACAATAGAAATGTTCTCCCCCCATTCCCTCGTCACCATGCCTCAAGCTCCACCATGCACAGAGCCTGCAGCAAATATTTACTACCTGCTCAGAGCAGGTAGTAAATGTATTCGTTAAACCTCACTGTATTAGGAATTGAGTGAGATTTTATGGCTGGAAAACTGGCCCCAATAATACACCGTAGTTCCCATTCAAAGTGATTGCACAGTGCTAGGTGTATTTACACTTCAGTATTAGTAATTTCCCATGCAAATTTACCAAGTGGTAAACTGTCCTAGTAGTATGCAACAAGTAATTGCGGGCCAGCAGCCAGAAGGAACAGGCAAATCCGTAAATCTTATTCCTTTTTGGAACTTTTTAACTGAGCGGCAAGCATAATCTTGACTCCTAAATTTGTTGGAGTTGAGAAGAAGCAAAAACAACAGTTGATGGACAGAATGCAGAACAATGTCATAGATTCACCCCAGTACAGAGACCTGGGCCTAAAGCCATCAGTTTTTTGCACTCCACACCACCCCAGTTCAGACATGGCCATATGCAAATCAGCCTTGACCCTGTGCCTCATGGGAATAGTCCAGCCCGAACTGCCAAGCCATGTCTTGCCTGGACAGGAATCAAGCATCCTAGGACCGGTTTCTGGCTATCAGCCGTCTTCAGCCAGGATAGCTTGACTCCAGCGGTGTGGAGAGCATGAGACTCACGTCTGAGCATACCCATCCGACTCGGGGTGACAAATGCAAAAACAACAGTTGATGGACAGGATGCAGAACAATGTTATACATTCACCCCAGTACAGAAATCTGGGCCTAAATCCATCGTTTTTTTGCACTCCACACCACCCCAGTTCAGACATGGCCATATGCAAATCAGCCTTGACCCTGTGCCTCATGGGAACAGTCCAACTCGAACTGCCAAGCCATGTCTTTCCTGGACCGTAATCAAGCATCCTAGGACCGGTTTCTGGCTATCAGCCGTCTTCAGCCAGGATAGCTTGACTCCAGTGGTTTGAAGAGCATGGGATTCACATCTGAGCATACCCATCCCACTCGGGCTGACAAATGCAAAAACAACAGTTGATGGACAGAATGCAGAACAATGTCATACATTCACCCCAGTACAAAGATCTGGGCCTAAATCCATTGTTTTTTTGCACTCCACACCACCCCAGTTGAGACATGTCCATATGCAAATCAGCCTTGACCCTGTGCCTCATGGGAACAGTCCAGCCCGAACTGCCAAGCCATGTCTTTCCTGGACAGGAATCAAGCATCCTAGGACCGGTTTCTGGCTATCAGCGTCTTCAGCCAGGATAGCTTGACTCCAGCGTTGTGGAGAGCATGGGACTCACGTCTGAGCATACCCATCCCACTCGAGGTGACAAATTCAAAAACAACAGTTGATGCACAGAATTCAGAACAATGTCATAAATTCACCCCAGTACAGAGATCTGGGCTTAAGTCCATCATTTATTTGCACTCCACACCTCCCCAGTTCAGACATGGCCATATGCAAATCAGCCTTGACCCTGTGCCTCATGGGAACAGTCCAGCCCGAATTGCCAAGCCATGTCTTTCCTGGACTGGAATCAAGCATCCTAGGACCGGTTTCTGGCTATCTGCCGTCTTCAGCCAGGATAGCTTGACTCCAGTGGTGTGGAGAGCATGGGACTCAGGTCTGAGCATACCCATCCCACTCAGGATGACAAATGCAAAAACAACAGTTGATGGACAGAATGCAGAACAATGTTATACATTAACCCCAGTACAGAGATCTGGGCTTAAATCCATCGTTTTTTTGCACTCCACACCACCCCAGTTCAGACATGGCCATATGCAAATCGGCCTTGACCCTATGCCTCATGGGAAAAGTCCAGCCCGAACTGCCAAGCCATGTCTTTCCTGGACTGGAATCAAGCATCCTAGGACCGGTTTCTGGCTATCAGCCGTCTTCAGCCAGGATAGCTTGACTCCAGTGGTGTGGAGAGCATGGGACTCACGTCTGAGCATACCCATCCCACTCGGGGTGACAAATGCAAAAACAACAGTTGATGGACAGAATGCAGAACAACTGAGCGGCAAGCATAATCTTGACTCCTAAATTTGTTGGAGTTGGGAAGAAGCAAAAACAACAGTTGATGGACAGAATGCAGAACAATGTCATAGATTCACCCCAGTACAGAGATCTGACCTAAATCCATCGTTTTTTTGCACTCCACACCACCCCAGTTCAGACATGGCCATATGCAAATCAGCCTTGACCCGGTGCCTCATGGGAACAGTCCAGCCTGAACTGCCAAGCCATGTCTTTCCTGGACCAAACCAGAACATGAACTTAGGTTACCTCAGGTATCGTGGAACACATGAACACTCTTTCGCTCTATAATCATTTCAAACCAGAACGTGGAGTAACAGAGGACACGTGCACTTTTGAAATATTTATTATTCAATGCAAGGTTCTCAAACGCAGTATCTTATATAATACAAAAAGACATATTATAAGAATCAGAGCTATCAGCATAGTTACTAGTCCATAATAAGCAAACGGTGATAGCATATTATAATGCTAAAATCAATAGAAATTAATAACACCTATTTATCGCACTCCCTAATTAGCATACTGTATTATATCTAAGAAGGTCTCATTTGGGTTTTAACAGGGCGGGCCCATACCTCTAAATGTCAGGAGGAGAGGATCACATCATCTGCTGCCTGCTCTCTGCATGTGAAGCATCGTCAAGTGTGTTTTTGCATTCTCAGTAACTCTATCTTAAACCCGCTTAGAGCCCAATGTTGGCAGCAACTATATTTGTGTTATGTCTAATGTGGTGCGAGGATCAGGCCTCCCAGCAACCTTGTGTTAGGTTATTCTTAGAGGGTTCGGCACTCAGTGTGCAGACAGTGTACCAAGTGTACCAAGCACGACTGATATCAGAGCAATAACATATTATTCTCAAATAAATCACATCTTTCGTCTAGGTTGAAAGCTACAATAACAATTATGTGTCGTGTGCAAACTGAAGCCGAAGGAAAATATGTCGTTTAAACATTTAATAAAGTCATGCTAACTTAACACAGTATATAGAAAAGCAGTAACTATATGACACCCCCCCAATGATCCGAGGACGGTCAAAAAACAAGCCAATACTAGAATAAAGGCATAACATGAAAGCAGAGTTCAACAATATTGAGCCAAGCGAAATGTATGTAAATGTATATAAAAAAAACGATATAAAAATATGTATGAATGCCTATAGTGGCCAAACAAAATGCAATTAAAAGTCTTCAACTCAAGGCCAAGTATAAAATTATAGGCCTAGATCATATAAAGTCAAACGTTCGTAAGAAAAAGGGCACTTTTCAAAAATACCAGAAAGTCATGTGCCATAATAATGAAAGCCTCCAAGGCATCTCATGATTGGACCGAATATGCAAAATAGGCAGCAACTGCCTCCAACATGAAATCACTGTTATCATCCGAAAACAGTTCAGCCATCCAATTAAGTAATGGGAAAGAACATACGTGCTCCTCCAGCACCGGATCCTCTAGCAACATCAGAGGACAACTTGGTGGGTTCTCAAGAACGCTGAGTGCCAGAAACTCATGCGCCGCTGCGGGTATGTCCCACTGACCCATTAGTCCATGCATCGCTGCCAAGGCCATAATCCTTTCGCCAGAACAAACCAACTCGTGAGCAACTACGGGGCCCATCAGGTGATTAAAATCGACGTCAGGAGATATCGGCAAGCAGAGACACAAATCAATGGCCCAGTTGAAATCGCAGCTCAGGCAATGAAACACAGGCTGGACACATGTGAAATAGGAAAATCGAAACGATAATCCAAATGCCGTGCTTAAAGTCGCAAGCGGCAGGGTGCCATAGTAATCAAGCATCCGGTTACGAAACAGTGTCAGAAGGAGCTGAGCGGCTTCTTGCGCAGGACGGGCATCAATGTTTTAGGAAGCAAAATAATATCAAAATGCCTGTAGCCAAAGCCAGCAAAACAGGGAATCCGCCAAACAAACTTGAAAATATAGAATGGAAGAACGCAGGGATGACACCAAAAACTTTTTCAAAGGTAGTCACAAGACCACTGCTAACTAATTTAAAAAAATGAGCTAAGCCAGACGTGGAAGAGGCATTAAAGATTTGATGAACTAATTTGCAGAAATAAAACGGCAAGTCAGTATTTAAAAGTGCCTGCACCTCTGTGCGTGTGTTAGCTATGTGAAGGACATAAGTTTCACGGGTCGAGCTCAGGGCCACTTCCTTTTGAGACAAAAGGGCTCTTATTCTACTCAGACCATTGAACTCCGCTTTCAAGGTTGGGATACGCGGCCAGATGGAAACATCTGAATTCCCATGTGTGGGAGGATATAGTACATTTTTGCAACACACCACACGTTCTGATACAGTAACCACATAAGCGATACCGACCATTAACCCACAACACTCTTCGTTATTCAAAAGCAAATAACTACCTTTTGTCAATAATGTAAATGTGGGAACAATCGCTGGTACTGGTGTGCCTTTCATAACACAGGCTAAATTAGGCCGGTCCTGATTACAAGAACCGTGTAACTGGATGTGTCTGCATATTAATGAGCGGTCAGGCGACTGCGTGCATTCTTCACCATTAAGATTCACTTCCTTTCCATCTTTTAGACATCTGTAAGTGTATGGTAGAGACCATGCCTCTTGGAGGAATGCGCTGCCTAGTGATTCATATCACCCTATTGCAATATACCGCATACAATTAGTGAATTTGTACAAGGCAAATGGTAATGTAATTAATCCATGGATAAGCCATGTTGCAGCAGCGGCTTCAGCTACAGAAAAGGGTAAAGATTCTAACTTTTCAATATGTAACATAGAAAATTATGCATCCCGCATTGAAAGCATGCGCTGCTTGTCAGTCAAATTAAATGGGGCAAAGAGGGAGGACACGTTCATGTAACTCCAGGGCACGCATCCCGCCTTAAGAGTCTGTAGTGTCCATGCAAACTGCATTACAGAACGCAATTGATTTTGACCATGGTATAACACAGACACCTCATCATTCACAATGTCAACTACCGAAGAAACAATATTATTTAACGTGTAAATTCGGGAAGAAAGCATGTTAATACTGTTATCGACTACTGCAAGCACTTTTTCCAAATTTGCTTGGTCAATAGCCCTTAGGCGCTTACCAGCCTCAATTTGAGAACATTTCCAAATTTCATTGTAAACCGCATAAATCCACCATTTAGATCTACCATTAGCCGGGCCTTTTATAAAATCATTTAAATCCACATTATCATTTAACTGAGATAGATGTAGTTTAACTGCAGCCAACGTGGAATGTTGTAACCAATTCTGACAAAGTTTGCCCACAGAGTAAGTTGTGACAGTATGGTCAGTTTCAAAACGGGGATCAGGCCTGACTTGTGTAAACCCTTCAGTCAAACCCAGAAAACGACGTTGGCAAGAATCAGAGCTTCTATGCCACATCAGCCAACCCTTTGGATCCAGACTGGACACATTAAAGGATGAATTTTGCAATATAGTTTATAACTCACAAATGGATAATTCAGTATGATTATCCCAACCTGAATATTCTTCCAATTCGGGGATAATTGGTGTATTTAATTTTTTTGAAGTAGCCAATCCAAAGCATGTTGTTTGGGAAATAGTTGAATTTAGAAACAACATGTGATTCGGGATGAGACATGCACGGTGCAAAGCCTCAGTGCCTTGTACCTGCCAATCTTTGGCACCCCAAACCGATTTAAGGTCAATTGTTTCCTTCCATAGCTCGTAGCCATCCACAGCTAACTTGTCTAGAAAGGACTTCGAATACAGCAATTTTGTATCGGTAAGTCTAACTTTGGACATGGACTTTTGTGTCATTTTGAAATAAAATGACTCAGGATTTGATTGATTAAAGTCTGTAAAATAAGTATATTTTTTCAGAAATGTACTGGAGCTGCCTCTTAATGTAGCTGGGCAGTGTTCCCACTGTGTATAATTTACAGTACCCCTTCTGGAACTTGTTTTATGCAAAGAAATGATTACCATAATGTTGAAAGCAAAACAAATCACCATAATTAACAGAATCTAAGTATAAATCCTCAGCATCAAAAGCAGCATAATATTTTAAATCAGAGAATAATGCTTCCACGGCCTGAATATCCCAATCATCAGAACGTATATTTTGTTTTACCACATCCCCCATGTTTACTCTAAGCACATTCGGAACATTAATCACTTCAGTGGGACCATGTATTTGAAACCTAACCGCATCCCACACAATCCCATCAAGGACAAGCCAAGCAGTGATGTTAACTGTATTCAAGTCTCTTTCAGTCTGTGTGCTGAATGTGAAGAGGAAAGAGGGGCCAATGTTCCATTAAGGTACCGAATTCCTGTTCTTTCGTTGACATAGTGGACATCGATTAGACGGAAAAAATAAAACACAAAACCAATTGACATAAAAAGATAAACTGAAAATAGAATCATCCAAATGTAAGTCCATGGGGGAATCAAAAAATGTTTTTTAAAGAAAGTGGCATAAATTGCAATATTTGAGGGTTTCTTCGAATGTACTGAAACAGAGAAAAAAGAGTATCTGGGTTGTGTGGCCAAACGGGTCTGCAAATCCGGCATTGATAAATCAGTTGGATAGGTATAGTTCAGCTCCTCAGTGTCATTAACAGGAAAAGTATTTAATAAAGGACTGGAAATAACAGGCATCCCGAGGGACACCTCTGGCTCAGCACCAGAAGTAATGGCCAACATAGAATGCCTCACCATGGAAGGACAGGATACCGCCGGTGTCATGCTATGAAGAATCGGCTACCCTGTGTGTCTTGACATTGTCAATTGAGATAAATCTGTTTTCCTTACGACCTGGAAGTGGTGGTAATATGACTGTTCTCATGCCCTTCACTCCAAGAACTAGAACCGGTGCACGATATGAAGGACCAAATTCTTTCTTGTTATCGATCTTCTCTCGAACCAGTTCTCCAACTTGGGGTAGCCAGCCAACTACCGGGATCTGCAACGCATCATCCGAGGTGGAGGGCAAATGTTCCTTAGCTAGACTGTCTCTGGTCTTTTGTAGATCCTGTAAAACATTGCAATGTTCATCTACGTCAAAGGCCGCGGCCTGGGCCTTGCAGTCTAGACCGTCGAGGTCAGGTACATACATCTTGATACCAAAGAGCATTTCGTATGGGGTCCGCCCACCCAGAGACCTTCTAGGGAGATTATTAAGCGCACGCTGCACACCATTGAGATGGGCGAACCAGTTTCTGCCAGTGCCTATAACTCGAGCTGTCAAAGATTGCTTTAAGTCACAGTTCATTCGTTCCACTACACTGTTACCCTCAGGTCTGTACGGAGACGAAAACTTGACTTGGACCTCCAATGAAACCATAGCATCCTTATACGCCTTAGAGGCGAAAGCCAGACCCTGATCCGAATGGAAGGTACCACAGGCAAAAATCCCTACAAAGACACGCAAATCCTTAAGGACAGTCCGTGAATCAGCGCTGCGATGGGGCCATACCCACACAAAGCGTGTGCATAATTCAACTGCTACTAAGATGTACTTATACGCAGTATCAGAAGAAAAAGGACTGCAGTGATCTAAATAAACACAACCTAGCGGTTTATTAGATATGTACAACTGTGACTGAGGTGGACGCGCAGCAGTTGAAGGTTTAATCTGCTGGCATATGTCACATTGAAGGACATAATCGCACGTCTGTTTGTACAGTCCCCGCCACCAGAACCTCTGTTGTAGCTGAGTTACAGTGGCTGAGACACCCGCATGCGCCGCTGTAATCAAAGTAGCTCTGCGATCCGAGTTGGGAATTAAACGTTCGCCAACTTCAGGAATTTTCACATAAGGAACCTTATTAGGACTTAAGTGGTATGTGTACTTCGAAGGAAACCCCGCAGGATATTTACCTCCCTTCTCAGTGGCAGCAACAGCCGCCAAGATGTCATCATCTATTTTACTTTTGGACTGTGTAACTGCTGCAACTAAGTATTTTGATACTGCTGACTTCGCCGCTTCATCATGAGCATGAGCCAGCGAGGGGACGCCTACTTAAGGCGAGTCCCGGCTCTATTCCATCAGACAAGGTAGCTGAGCGCTTTGCTGCAGGAGCGCCTGGCGTGTATACCGCGTTTTAAAATTAAATTGAAATTTGCATTTTGGATGTGATTTGTGTTGCGCGTTGGCGCTTAGCAGACTGCTGGGCTCATTTTTAAAAATCCCCCTCACCTGCACCTTAAATTGTGTCCCCCACCGCCGCTTGGCGGGCTTGGTTCCTGGGGTGGGCGCCATCTTAGAGAGGGGCAGAGCAGCTTCCTTCCGACAGCGCTTGACTGCGCATGAGCCAGCGAGGGGACGCCTACTTAATGCCCCCCCCAGCGGAGCGGGCGCGTCCTCGCGTGGCCGGAGTCGTGCCAGATTCCTGCCCGTCTGCGCCCGTCCGCGACAGGACGCGCTGGACGTGGCTGGACTCTGAGCCCTCTCCTGGCCGTCCTTCTGTTTATCATGCCGTGTTACACCAGAGACAGCCTGGCTGCCATCAACCGGTCTGGGGTGACTTGTACTGCGCCTCGTGTGGATCCCTTATGTGGCCCTTTTACGTGTGGATGCGGATGTTTCACACTCTCTGCCCCCGTAAGTAGGGACTGTAGGGATGATATCGCGGTGGCCATTAGTCCACAGTCTTATATCAGAATCTGGAACCTAAACACTAGGTCGCTTGTCAGGCACCATCTAGATATTTTCGATCTGCTAGATAAGGATGCTCCTGACGTGTTTTGTCTGACGGAGACCTGGCTGCAGGATGCCGACTCGCCCGTTGTCAATCTGGCCTTCCCGCCGGAATACTCGGTATTCACTTTGAACCGAGCTTCTAGAGGCGGAGGAATAGCCCTTGCGGTTAAGTCCTGCTATTCATGTACGTGGCATGGTCAAAAAATCCCGGGTTGCGAAAGTGCAATGTTTAAGGTAGCTATTACACCTAATTTCACCCTGTCGGGGCTACTGATATATCGGCCCCCAGGGAGTGAAGTGGCTTTTAGAACGGCGCTACCTGACGCCATTAGTGAACTGGCTGCGGGGTGCTCCAATTTTTCCATCATTGGAGATTTAAATCTGCACTTTGACAACATAGCTAGCCCCACGGTGTCCAGTTTTGTGGCCGACCTCGAGGCGCTCCAGCTGATTCAGCTGGCGGCACAGCCCACCCATTCAGGGGGTCACACCCTTGATCCGTTTTTTACCAATCTTACGGACCCCTGCATCTCCAGCTACACACCTTTAGCATGGACTGATCATTACTTGATACAGATCCAGTGCCCTATACCGGCTAGACAACCTAAGCCAGTGGTGTGTACTATTCCAAGACGTCGTTGGAATAAACTCAAGCTGGACGAGTTTTTCCATCTCCTATCAGCCGACTCATTTGACATCACGGGGTCGGCTGATCAGGTCTATGACAGGTTTTGTCATTGGGTTTCCAGGGCTTTAGATACACTCATTCCCTTGGTATGCTGTAAAACTGGAACCGGCAAAGCCAGCCCTTGGTACGATGACTCGCTACGGGCACTGAAGGTTTCTTGTAGGCGTGCAGAGCGGGCTTGGCGCAAGTCTTATAACAGCATGAAGAAGGTTCTCTACCTGTCTACGGTGAAACTGTATCACCGGGCAGTGTGTAGAACCCGTGCCGCCTTCTATGCTGCACAATTTAGGACAAGTTCGAACCCGTCTAAGGCTATCTTTAAGGTACTGAAAGACCTCACGGCCAAGAAGGTAACTTCGACGCACCAGAGCTCGGTGGAGCACTGTGAAAAACTGGCAGAGTTCTTTCTGGAAAAGGTGAATGCCATTTATCGAGCCTTTCCGGTGCCCACCCCCGCGGCTAATCCACCTCTTAAGCCGTTACCATCTGAGGGGTTGCATTCCTTTCCGATCCTAACACCTGATAGTCTCGACACTTTGGCTCGGCAGGTGAAGTCGGGGTCCCCAGAGGACCCGCTTTGCCCAGCTGTGTTCAATGACCTAGCGGTACATCAGATCTCGCCGCTATGTTCTCTGATCAACTCATCACTCACATCTGGCGAGGTCCCACTGAAGTGGAAGCGAGCCATGGTTCGTCCTATCCTCAAGAAACCTAGCCTGGACGGTAGCAAGCCTGAGAGCTATCGGCCAATTTCACTCCTGCCGTGGCCAGCCAAGGTGACTGAGGCGCACGTCAACGCAGTCCTCTCGGAACATCTCCGCCATGCAGATATCCTCGATGCTACGCAGAATGGGTTTAGGGCCGGTCATAGCACGGAGACGGCTCTGCTTTATATGGTGGAGCATCTGCGCTCCGTGCTTGACGCGGGACAAACGGCAGCACTGGTGCTATTAGAATTGAGCGCTGCCTTTGACACCGTCTCGCACCAGATCCTTCTGCGGCGCTTAGAGGAGGCTGGTGTCACCGGCATTGCTCTCCAGTGGTTCCGGTCGTTTTTAGCCAATCGGGCCTTTAGCGTGACCGTCCCACCTTACCAGTCCAAATTCCATCCGTTGAACCTGGGGGTCCCCCAAGGCTCCTCGCTGAGTCCTACGTTGTTCAATCTTTACGTAAGGCCGCTAGCTGAGGTTGTCAGGCAATGGGGTATGACGATGGTGTCATACGCCGATGACACCCAGCTAGCGGTCACGATCAGCGGGGATGCCGAAGTCGATGCCCCCAGGTTTCAACAAGGACTGCGGGCGGTCGCCAGCTGGATGACGTCCAACTGTCTCCAGCTGAACGCTAGTAAGACCGAGGTCATGGTCTTTGGCAGACAACCGGATCTTTGGGGAGAGAGATGGTGGCCAGGGGAGTTGGGTCCTGCTCCCCTCCCAGTCGCCGAGCTTAAGAACCTCGGGGTCTGGCTGGACCCTACCCTTTCATTTGTGTGTCATACCAAACGGACGGCTGCCTGCTGCTTTGGTATCCTGCGTGGGCTTCGTCCAGTGCTTAGGTTTTTCGATGCCCCCACGAGGCAGCTCATGATCCAAGCCACTGTCATCTCTAGGCTGGATTAAGCAAGCTCCCTACTGGTTGGATTGAATCAAGCAGAGATTGGGCGTTTACAACGGATCCAGAACGCCGCAGCTAGAGCGGTGGTAGGCCTACCAAGATTCTGCCCTACCACTAGCACTCTGCGTTCACTGCACTGGCTCCCGGTGGCCCAGCGGATCCAGTTTAAGGTCCTCTGTGTCGCTTACAAGATTCTGAAGGGGTCCCCAGCAACGATTCTAATGGCTCTCCTAGCTCATTACACCCCAACCCAAGCCTTAAGATCTGCGGACTTGGAATTGGCGGTTGTGCCACGCTTTAAACGGAGTAGGGCAGGAGGGCGCTCGTTTCAAGTTCGCGCGGCGGTTCTGTGGAACTCCCTGCCCCTGGTGATTCGTGCCGAGAGGGACCTGCTCTCCTTTCGCCGTGCGGTGAAAACTTTCTTATTTCCTTAGTTTGTTTATTGTTTGTTTATTGTTTCGTTGTGTTGTGCTGCTGCCTTGTCGGGCGCCAGGACGCTCCTTAGCTGGAGCATCTGTGCGCCAAATAAAAACGCATAACATAACATAACATCAGCAAGCGAATTTCCGACAGAGTGGACTCCCACATGCTGGTGGCCAAGCGCAAGAATCGCAATCACGAGTAGTAACTTTTCTTTAAGTTCCGCCACTCGGACCCAGATCATTTTATGTTTTATTGTGCTACCTTTGGAATCACGACATTCATTCTGAATCCAAAAGAACAAGTTTTCATTGTAAGACTGGACACAGTAGTAAGAGTCACTTACGATCAAAGTCGTCACACAAGGATCTGCGTACTCCAATGCAAGCATCAGAGCACGAAGCTCTGCTAATTGTGCAGTGCAGTCTCCAAGTGTCTGCGTGTGCACGACACTGGACTTGAACTCATTGTTTACCATAGCACCGACCACAATGGCGCATGCGGAAACGTAGGCATGTTTAGAGCCATGCACAACCTGCGCTGAACCATCAGTGTAAATGATGCAATCGAAATCCTCCAACGGCTGCATTGCTAAAGGAGCCGGATGAACAAATTCATACTGTAAGTACTCCTGCGACAGTAAAGTGGCATCAAAAATAAACGTGACATCTTGGGATGTCAAGGAAGCAGCCCATTGTATCCACCGAGGGTGCAATGCTTTGGAATTTGGTACACTGGCTTTCGTAACTGCCTCTTGGGCAGGACACGGGGTAACAACCAACATGCTTTTTCCCTGTGACAGGGCACGTTCCTTGAGTATTGCCATCTGCACAGCCGTTAAAACTTTCTCCACAGTGGAAAAATGCATTTCAGCCGAAGTGTACAAGTGTGACTTGTAAGAAATAGGTACTGTATCTCCTTCATTAAAAGTTAGGTATGTGAAACCTACCGTCCCAGGGACAATTCTTATCACAAGGTTGGTCTGGTTATCACGAGTCTGTAAATATTCAGAAGTGAGCAAATCAGCTTGCAAAGACTGCAGAATAGCTGAATGCTCAGGCAGCCAGCATGATTTGGAAAAAGATGGTTGTATCAAAGCATACAAAGACTTGATACGCTGGGCATATTCCGGAATGTATGTTCTCCCGAAATTTAAGAAGCCCAGTAAAGACTGTAATTTCTTCAGTGTTGTCGGAGCACGCAACTGTGCGCATTTCTCCAGGAAGTGAGGAGCCAATCCTTTTCCTTCATTGTTTAGTTCATAGCCTAGAAACAACACTGTATACTCTGCAATGTGCGATTTTGCAAAGTTAAATTTGTAACCCATGTCTGCAAAGTTACAAATAATACTGTTCACTCGACACAGATGCTCCCAAAGCTCGTTGTCTGTGAGATAAATGTCATCCACATACGAACAAGCATCCAGGTTGATTCTCTCCAACAGAGAGACAATGCGGGCGGAAAAAACTCCAGGGCTATTCTTATAGCCTATTGGGAGACGCCGAAACATTTTTGGACACCGCCGCATGTGAGGGAAGTCCATTGGGGACTTAGACTGTCCAATGTATGGGCATAGAAACCATTGGAAATGTCAAGCGTGGTTTTGAACCGCTTACGCACAAGACTATTTACAAGGGCGGAGCCGTGAGTATTCTGTACTGCACAGTTACGGCAATGCGAGTTCAAATGCCGGTAATCCAAAACCAAACGATATGAGCCGTCTGGCTTGTTCACAGTAAAGAGGGGGTTATTCATCAGTGACACACATGTTTCAATTACACCTTAATATTACAATTGTTCAAGGATAGCCGCGACTGAAGCTTTTGCTTCACGTCGGATGAAATATTGAGGTTGAGGCTGCGGCTGAGACCGTAAAGGAATCTCGTGGCTAGGGGACAATTTATCCCAGCCACATTGATTGCGGTACACAGCCGGTGCAAGCGCCAGAGCCTACTCTTCTGCAAAGTGCAGCGCTTCCACTCTCGAAACAGTGTTCACGAAACTGGGGAGGATCACCTCCTCCCCTCGCGCAGCTGCAAGAACAAAAGGTGGGGGCCAGTCAGCCTCCAAAAGCAAAATGTCATACGTAGACGAAAGATTTTCCCAAAATACCCCTTTTATGGTACGCTGTATGTCACCTTCAATTAACAGGACAATTTCAAATAGTCTGTCAGGGGGAGCAACTCTTGTATCAGCTGTTTCAATCACAATATAAGTGTCAGTCGCTGTCACCTTCAGTAGTGTCAAGTCAAGTCAAATAACTTTATTCGGTTGTTCGATTTGACAACCATAAAAGTATATACATTACTATTAATAACATGACATACACATAATCTTAAAAAAGCGTAATCAATTACAGATCAAAAAACACAGAATTAAAAATACAGCACTATATCAAGATATTAAAGACCTTTTTAAAAATAATGTTCCTTTGACAACAGTTATAAATAACAGTATCAGTATTATTATCCTTCCATACTGTTTCTAAATTTGATTGCCATTCTTAAAAAACTACATATAAATAAAGTGTAATCACAGTTTAGCAGCTGTAAAAAATGTTGTGCAGGACGGAATTGTTGAAAGTTCAATTTTTTCAAACAGGGTTTCAAGCATAGCTTCCTTGGTACAGCATAAAAGGGGCAAAAAAACAGAAAGTGTGCCAGATCTTGTGGAGACTTATCGTCGCAGCCGCAAGCTGGCAACACTTGACCTCGATGAGAACCCCTAGGTACCGCCAGCAAGAAATGAAACAGGTTGAACCTGAACCTTGTTAACAGAAATCGGTCATAACTTGACATATGCCATGTCAGGTAGGGTTCCATAAGCAAAGTGCTTTTAATTAGTATGTGATTGCGTACACTTTCTTTTTTTAATTCACATGATTCCCTTTCCTGTTGTCTCAAGTCAATAAAAGCGTTTTTGACCGTAGTAAGATCCTTTATAGTGATGGATTCCGGGCATAAAAAGAGCTCAGGTCGGCCTAAATCAGTAAAACATTTAGATAGATATTTAAGCCAGGGAACCTCCAGCCTGTTATCCCATGTAAGTGCTTCTCTTAGAATAAGCTTGGTCAAGGGAATATTGTCATTTAACCAGCTATTCATCCAGCATAACATGGGATTCAATGCAATTTTATCACTGACATACGGAACCCCCAGTTCTTCATGCACAGAAAAATTTGCTGTACCCCTTGGGACCCTTAAAATCTGTTTTAAAAAATTATTTTCAACTATCTGGAGTACGTCCAAGGGAACGTATCTCCATAATTCACTGCCGTAACAAGCTGTGGTTACACTTTTGGCCTTGTATAGTTGGAGTAGAGCGGCAACTGGGCTATTTCCCAACTTTTTTGAGAAATCCAATATAGCCGCGTTTACCCTTGAAACGTCTCCCTTCTTTTTCTGAATCACGGGTCCCCATTTAAGTTGGCTGTCAAAGAGGACCCCGAGATAGGAGAATGTGTGCGTTACAGGTATTTCCACTCCAGCTACGTTTAGGTGGTTTGGTTTTTTAAAGCCTTGGCCAACCTTCATTATGTAGGATTTAGTGTTATTAATACTTAAATCTCTGGTCTTCATAAAAGTGTAAAAGGAATCTAGTAAAATTTGGAGTCCATTGGCCGTTCTAGATAAAAGGACTGCGTCGTCCGCATATAGTAAAACCGGCAGACCTTTTCGACCAATGTATGGATAGTCTGTGTTGGTACTTAAAAGGGTCTCTTCCAGGTCGTTAATGTATAGATTGAAGAGGAACGGGGCCAGAATACATCCTTGCCGGACGCCCCGAAACACTCCAAAATATTTGGTCACTTTTAGGTCCTGGGTATATCTGACATTCGCTTTGGTGTCTGAATGTATGTCTTCTAGTAAGTTTACTAGGTTTTTGTCCACGCCCATTTTTTCCATGGCGCCCCAGAGTTTCCCACGGTTCACACAATCGAAGGCCGAAGAGAGATCCATGAATGCCATATGGATCGTTCCTCTTCGTGCCTTGGTGTACTTCCCGGCTATAAGATACAAATTCAGACATTGGGAAATGGTAGAATGTCCGGGCCTAAAACCATACTGGATTGGAGATATTATATTATTTTCCTCTGACCAACTAGACAATCTATTTAAAATGACTCCTCCTATCACTTTTGCCACAGAATTTATTAGCGATATCGGTCTGTAGCAGGCCGGGCTGCTACGGTCTCCTTTCTTGAATATAGGGACTATTGTAGATACCCCCCATGATTTTGGGCATCCACATAACACAGCTGCATTAAGTACTGCTGTGAGTACCGGCGCCCATAGTGCTTCGCGTGACTTAAAGAGGTCAGGCGGAAGTCCATCGGGAACCGGGGCCTTATTATTTGACAGACCTTTAATTCCTTTATGGTAAAACACAAAAAGTCCCTAATTGTCTGGGAGTACCCTCTGTCACGGCCCCTTGTTCCCCAAAGGACCTAGCGTAACTCCAACACTATTGTTGTGTCACACCTGGTCCTGTCATACGACCTGGACCCCACTGACAGTTATGAGAACAAGACTTAACTACTCGAGGTCCATTTAACACACTGAACTTGCAATGAAACAGATATAATTCATGTGGCATTCAAAAAAAGGTCTAACTGTATTTGTGTATATTAAAAACAATAATTTATTAAAATCTCATCACATTACAGCACATCACAGTTTGCATCATTATACGAAAACATTACAATAAAAACCAAAGAGTCGACGCAGCGTTTCGGTGTCTTGACCAGTGTGTCACACCTTCTTCAGGACAGGTTTTTTTAAAAATTCACTAGAAAGAGAATGCCACAATTATACACTGTTTATAACAAGACCTCGAGCTATGACTATAAACATTGCACCCTTATACAAAAACATTTAAAAACCTTACACATTTTGACAAAACTAGTTACAACTAGTTTTGTCAAAATGTGTAAGGTTTTTAAATGTTTTTGTATAAGGGTGCAATGTTTATAGTCATAGCTCGAGGTCTTGTTATAAACAGTGTATAATTGTGGCATTCTCTTTCTAGTGAATTTTTAAAAAAACCTGTCCTGAAGAAGGTGTGACACACTGGTCAAGACACCGAAACGCTGCGTCGACTCTTTGGTTTTTATTGTAATGTTTTCGTATAATGATGCAAACTGTGATGTGCTGTAATGTGATGAGATTTTAATAAATTATTGTTTTTAATATACACAAATACAGTTAGACCTTTTTTTGAATGCCACATGAATTATATCTGTTTCATTGCAAGTTCAGTGTGTTAAATGGACCTCGAGTAGTTAAGTCTTGTTCTCATAACTGTCAGTGGGGTCCAGGTCGTATGACAGGACCAGGTGTGACACAACAATAGTGTTGGAGTTACGCTAGGTCCTTTGGGGAACAAGGGGCCGTGACAGAGGGTACTCCCAGACAATTAGGGACTTTTTGTGTTTTACCATTATCCTACCCCGTCCCACATTGGCATATAGGGGATCTCCCTCTTTTTCTTGTACTTTAATTCCTTTAACTATTTCCTCATTTGTGAAGCATAGAGAGATATCTCTACCTGTACCTGAATTGTGTTCTGCCTGTGATTCATTATTTATAAAAATAGAACTGAAATGGTCTATCCATTCGTCCTCTGATATGTTTGTGCCCACATTTGGGATGGTAGGACAATCAAATATTGGTTTGTTGATTATCTCCCAAAACTTCGAGCTATTTTTTAAAGTCTCGGGCTCTAGGAGTGACTCCCATACACTTTTTTTAACAGCTCGCTTGCGAGTAGCCAGTGATTTCTTATAATCGTTTCGCAAACCCCTGATGATCAATGGATCTCTCGGTTTTGTTTTTAAAGCTTTCTTGAGCTCGCGACTGGCCTTTGAACAATCACTGTCAAACCATTTTGGATTGCAATTTGAATTTATCCTTCCCTTATTGGGTACCATTAGAAGAGACTCCACCTTGTTAGCTATCTCCTTGAAGGATGTCAGGATTTGCGTCGGAGCTGATGCAGGGGAAGTACATATCATTAATTCTTGATTACAAACTGCACTAACAGAGGTATAAAATTGATCGCAATCCACCATTGCCCATTTTAAGCGACGCTTCCCATTAATGCATTTTAAATGGCCACGGTCCTCACGAGGAATGTATTTTTCAAGTAGACTCATGCCCATAGTAATGCATAAAGGGTTGTGGTCGCTGTAAATACTCATGAGGATTCTAAAATCCTCGATGATATTAACAAAGTCAGCTGAGATAAGGATGTGGTCTATATATGTACCTGTGGCATGGCCTTTAAAAGTAGGGATTCGGAATACAGTATGATCAGGTACTGTCGACATTGCCGTGAATAGATTGTTTTCATTCATTAACTCATTTAACCTTGTACCCCTACGCGAGTGTTCAAAGTGTATTCCTTCCATACTGTTACAGCCCAATTGTCCAACAGGTCCCACGCTAGGGTTCCCACATAAATGTGTGTTAAAATCACCTACTAGGATTTTAGAGCATGGCAGAGAACTATCAATTGCCCCTAGCAAATCACGTAAGGTTTCTATATTGCATTCTCCAGCCTGGTTCACAGAATTATAAAAATTAAACAGTGCAAAATTAGTTTTACCCCTTCTGAATTCCAAAACCTGTATGTTATTGTTACCAGATTTATGTTCATTTTTGTGACATATAAGCGACAAACTGACAAAGATGGCCAATCCCCCTTTAGCTCTTCCACTTGCAGATGGTATTGCCGGGATTATGAAACTCTGATATCCCTCAATGTACAGGTTTTTCCCTACTACCCAGGTTTCTTGGAGACATATTATGGGATATTTTTTAACATAGTGCAGCCAGTCATTATCTTGCATTTTATCAGAAAGTCCGGCTATATTCCATGATAACAATGAAAGTCCCTCCACACATTTTTGACCTCCACATTGTGTTCTGTTCAAATTCTCAATTGCAGGAGGGTTGGTAGTAGGGATTACAGTATTACACGTATTCACATTCACTATGCCTACGTCTTCTGGTAGTCATTCTACCCCTTCCAGCCCACCCTCTGCAGAGAAAATATCATACCTATTGGAAGTGGGGATATTAAAGTAATGGGGATCTGTATGATATGGACGTGGTGGTTGGTCATATCCGTCCCTGCTATAACCCCAGTTATTTACTGGTACATCAAAACCCCAACCATTTGTTTTTTCTGGCCATATTGGTCTAGTGTAGGTATGATTAGGCTTAGGGTATGACATACTCCTTTGTTTTTTACCAAAAAATTCCAAAGTGAGAGGGATGATAGTACCACTCCTTCGTTGTGGTGGTAGAATGTTTGGAAGGATATTTGGTAAGACTGCAGAGTTTGCAAAGTTTATAATTATGCAGTCGCCTTTAAATTTTTGGGGGTTTTGACCTATCCAAGTGGCCCTTCTGGCTGATTTAATATCTCTAGCTAGCTGTTGCTTCCCCCAGGGGGCCAACCGCATATTGCCCGATAGCCAGTGTAGGGCTTTACTTGTTAGCGCCGTAGATGATTCAGTTTGGTCCGGTGTTAAAGGGGGAGCATTTGCTAAAACCAGCACTAAAGGAGCTGCATCCTCAATGAAGTGTAGTATATCTTCTTCTGCTCTTGGAAGGGTTATTTCTGGTGGTTGTGGAAGGTGGATGTCCCTTGACGGTGACTGGTTGGATGCAGTATTTGGCGTCTGATCCGAGAGATTTACCCTTGTGGTGTTAGGAATTGTGCCTGTATCTGGCTGGAGGCCAAGTACCTCTTTTACAGGCATGGCCAGATTTTTAACTGAACCGGATATGTTGGACACCTCTTCCATTAACTTCTTTTGATCTCCTCCCAGCTTTTTCACATCTGCGGACAACTTATCCAGTTTGGCCACTACCGGTTTAATTAGAGCTCTAAATTTGGTGTCAATTAAATCTGCTATCCTGGATATAAGCTCTTCTTCCATATTTAATTTTTCGTCCTCTTCTAATTTCCTCCTACCTTTTTCCCTGCTTCTCAGTGGTGACGCAGCCCTCTTCCTCCCTGTACTAACTCCACCGCGAAGTAGTTGGGTTTTTCTACACTTTCTAATCGCTCGCGAAGCTGGAGCTTGAACAGGGGGATCGGCTTCTATGGTTGTCTGCTCACTGTCTTGTGCAGTATGGTTTTCTTCAGGATCTACTATCTGTGAGTCTGAGACATTGATCGTAGCTATATCTTGACCCTGAGCTATATTGATACTCATGTTTGATGGACCGTTTTCGAGTATCTCAGAATCTAAAATTACACTTCCCTCAACCTGAGATGGAATATCTAACCATGGTGAGTCTGGTGAGGGGCTTAAGGAGGATAAATTTGGGGAGAGACTAAGACCTAAAGATTGTCTCCTATCGTTATTGATCTTTGACACTACTTGTACCATATAGTTTTCAATGGAATTACCCCCCACCGCAACATTCTTCTTTGGCATTTTAAAATGAGGTAGATGTTAAGTCCTAAAAAATTGGCCAATTGCCAAAACAAGCTAAATCACGGTAATACAGTGCAAAATTAAAAAAAGGGTGAACGAGTATTTCAGGGATTAATAGTCTTACTGTATAGTACAAATCAGGTTCAATAGAGGCAGAGTGACGTGCCCAGTCCGGTCTCAGCCTGTCTCGGACTGTCTAAGACTGTCCGCCCTTTGTCCGGGCTTCGTCCGGCGTCCCGCACACGCGTCCCGCTATGCGTCAGAGGCACGTTTTTATAGGAGGGGTAGGGGCGGGAAGAGACTCCAGGTGCGCTGCGTTGATCCTGCGCGGAACCCTGGGTCTCGCAGTCCCGGCCCCTGTTAAAGACGCCTCACACTCTCCTTTCTGATGGCAAAGGGTCGGTTACTCCACTCCACCGCTTCTGCAGGCAAACAGGCAGGATTTCCGAAGCAAGTACACGAGTTCTGCAAACAGCTGCGAGCGGCTCCCGCGAAGCGGGGGCCGCGAGCTGTTATAAAGGCACTGGTCAGCACAGGCTAGGCAAACGGGGAGGAGCAGGGGCGGGAAGAGACTCCAGGTGCGCTGCGTTGATCCTGCGCGGAACCCTGGGTCTCGCAGTCCCGGCCCCTGTTAAAGACGCCTCACACTCTCCTTTCTGATGGCAAAGGGTCGGTTACTCCACTCCACCGCTTCTGCAGGCAAACAGGCAGGATTTCCGAAGCAAGTACACGAGTTCTGCAAACAGCTGCGAGCGGCTCCCGCGAAGCGGGGGCCGCGAGCTGTTATAAAGGCACTGGTCAGCACAGGCCGGGCAAACGGGGAGGAGCAGGGGCGGGAAGAGACTCCAGGTGCGCTGCGTTGATCCTGCGCGGAACCCTGGGTCTCGCAGTCCCGGCCCCTGTTAAAGACGCCTCACACTCTCCTTTCTGATGGCAAAGGGTCGGTTACTCCACTCCACCGCTTCTGCAGGCAAACAGGCAGGATTTCCGAAGCAAGTACACGAGTTCTGCAAACAGCTGTACTCTAGCAGATCCTAATTTACCAGAACCCATAACGAGCTCTTCCGAGGCAGTCCATGACATGCACTTCACGAATCACGGGAGCAACTCTTGTATCAGCTGTTTCAATCACAATATAAGTGTCAGTCGCTGTCACCTTCAGTAGTGGACGGAGGGCCTCTCTCACTATGGTAATCTCCGCCGCGCTGTCCAGCAAGGTCAGAGCCCAAGTCCGATTCCGAAGCCTCGTTCTCACAATCTGGGGCATATCGATGCGCCGTTAAGGCTGCGACTTTCTTCTTGGCAAACTGCGGTCTCTGAGGCGTAGAGCCCTCCTGCTTGTCTGCACTGTTGCGCGGGCGGGGCTGACCACGTCCTTGCTGGCCACCTCGGCCCCTGCCACCCCCTCCACCACCTGTTGACGGAGCCGATGAGTCCTGAAATGAACGAGGAGAGCGTTGGTCAGAAGCCTGAAACAGATCAGGAGATTTAATCATCGCACGGTCGCGCAAATCATAAACACGTTCCGACTGCGCAGGCAACGGAGACGCAGGGCGAGATGTTTGAGCCTGTTGTTGCTGTTGCTTACCCTGTTTCTGTTTTAAGGCCAATTCTGTTTTTTATTGGAACTGGGCTGAACCGCCGCTGCCGAAGATTGTCCCTGGGGCTGCTTTATCTCTTTATCAGAAAAAGGCTTAAGACCCTTGGCATTGCGGCCAACCGTTTTATAAGCCGCCACAATTATCTTCGCTAACTGTCGGGGTTTCTCGGGGTTTCTCGGGCCGGGAATCGCCTTTAACGCGTTAGCCACCTGAAAGTTCACTTCATCCCCCTTGACATTCGCAAGGATCAGTTTGCAAACTACATCAAAGATGCCACACAGGCGGATACCCAATTCAACCGCAGACTCCGGTCCGTGATCATCTTGAACAATTTAAGGACCGTAGACAGATTGGACATAGACGGGGTGCCATAGCACCTCGAATAGACCGCTGCAAAAGTCTTACCCCACGACTCACAGTCAACAAGCACAGGTCCAAATCCTTTGACAAGCTAAGCGTTAGAATCCCGTGCTTCTCACCAGGAGTCGTTTCGGAAATACCGCTTCCAGCTGGTCAAATTCCACGGCAAGCCAGAAAGGAAAATCATCCTTATCCTGGGGCTTCTTGCCCATTACGGAATTCACCATGACAGGACTGATTTTCAAACCAGCCTGCCCTGCCGGAAGGGCTGCATCTCTAGGGGCTGCCCCTTGAACATTACGACTTGTGTAATGTACAAGGGCTCTAATCACAACAAAAGCGACTACATGAAGTCGCCTAAGTTCACCTAAGTTACAATTGCCGTGATTAGGGTGAGGAGTAAATCCAGCTAAAGTGGGCCAATTTGCGCCCGAAATGGACAAAGGACCTAATCTCGGAGCGGTCAAAGAATGGGGTAGGGCGCCACCAAACCAAACTCCATGCTGCCAAACATCAATAGGAACTTCCTATGCCCTGTACGGAGCATACTCAGCAGGTACAGGTGAGGCAGTGTATGAGTGGAACACACCAGAATTTGCGTCCACTGCCGGAAATGTCACCCCCGAATAAAACAGTTCGTACGGGTAAGCATGTTCCGCACTCACCACCAGAACCACAGCCAAGCCATCCAAAGGAACATCATAAGCCCGCAAATGATCACGCACCGCAATGCGACTATGCAGCGGGATGTCCACGCCTTGTGCCATGGCTGCACAGGAACGCGAAAAAACAAAGATTACTTTGTAGCACAACTGGATAGTAATTCAAGGAAACCGTTTTAGATAGATTCAAGCTTGAAAAGACCTATTTCAAAAATAGGTAGGTTTTTCCGACACCACCGTTTTCCGGAAACAGGAATGAAGGGGTTAAGGTTTGAAAGATATACTACTCGAGTGTCATGATATAAGGCCAACAACGTATGGGAGCCATGTCGCAGGGATTCCGTTCTCTTACAGAACTGTGCATAGAGATCAGGAACCTCAGTGAATTAGGGTGACCCAAAACTCACCTCAGTTTCCAAAATCCCCTTACCGAGCTAGCTACAGTGTCTCATTGGTCATAACAAACTCCCAATGACTTAGACAAACCAGAACATGAACTTAGGTTACCTCAGGTATCGTGGAACACATGAACACTCTTTCGCTCTATAATCATTTCAAACCAGAACGTAGAGTAACAGAGGACACGTGCACTTTTGAAATATGTATTATTCAATGCAAGGTTCTCAAAAACAGTATCTTATATAATACAAAAAGACATATTATAAGAATCAGAGCTATCAGCATAGTTACTAGTCCATAATAAGCAAACGGTGATAGCATATTATAATGCTAAAATCAATAGAAATTAATAAAACCTATTTATCGCACTCCCTAATTAGCATACTATATTATATCTAAGAAGGTCTCATTTGGGTTTTACCTCTAAATGTCAGGAGGAGAGGATTACATCATCTGCTGCCTGCTCTCTGCATGCGAAGCATCATCAAGTGTGTTTTTGCATTCTCAGTAACTCTATCTTAAACCCGCTTAGAGCCCAATGTTGGCAGCAACTGTATTTGTGTTATGTCTAATGTGGTGCGAGGATCAGGCCTCCCAGCAACCTTGTGTTAGGTTATTCTTAGAGGGTTCGGCACTCAGTGTGCAAACAGTGTACCAAGTGTACCAAGCACGACTGATATAAGAGCAATAACATATTATTCTCAAATAAATCACATCTTTCGTCTAGGTTGAAAGCTACAATAACAATTATGTGTCGTGTGCAAACTGAAGCCGAAGGAAAATATGTTGTTTAAACATTTAATAAACTCATGCTAACTTAACACAGTATATAGAAAAGCAGTAACTATATGACACTGCCAAGCCATGTCTTTCCTGGACCGGAATCAAGCATCCTAGGACCGGTTTCTGGCTATCAGCCGTCTTCAGCCAGGATAGCTTGACTCCAGTGGTGTGGAGAGCATGGGACTCACATCTGAGCATACCCATCCCACTCGGGGTGACAAATGCAAAAACAACAGTTGATGGACAGAATGCAGAACAATGTCATACATTCACACCAGTACAGAGATCTGGGCATAAATCCATCGTTTTTTTGCACTCCACACCACCCCAGTTCAGACATGGCCATATGCAAATCAGCCTTAACCCTATTCCTCATGGGAAAAGTCCAGCCCGAACTGCCAAGCCATGTCTTTCCTGGACTGGAATCAAGCATCCTGGGACCTGTTTCTGGCTATCAGCCGTCTTCAGCCAGGATAGCTTCACTCCAGTGGTGTGGAGAGCATGTGACTCACATCTGAGCATACCCATCCCACTCGGGGTGACTCATGCAAAAACAACAGTTGATGGACAGAATGCAGAACAATGTCATACATTCTCCCCAGTACAGAGATCAGACCTAAATCCATTGTTTTATTGCACTCCACACCACCCCAGTTCAGACATGGCCATATGCAAATCAGCCTTGACCCTGTGCCTCATGGGAACAGTCCAGCCCGAACTGCCTAGCCATGTCTTTCCTGGACCGGAATCAAGCATCCTAGGAACGGTTTCTGGCTATCAGCCGTCTTCAGCCAGGATAGCTTGACTCAAGTGGTGTGGAGAGCATGGGACTCACGTCTGAGCATACCCATCCCACTCGGGTTGACAAATGCAAAAACAACAGTTGGGAAGAAGACCATTGGGTAGAGTGTTTGCTGTTGTGTAAGGCTGAGTCAATCATTCGTCCTTCTGAATTCATGAAAATAAGAATTAGTTTAAATTTGATAATATTTATTGTACATTAAAATGTGTACGTCAATCTCTTTGGATAAACCATTTAAAGCCCTATATGAATAACGGATAATTGCTATTGTACAAAAATCCCAGGCCAGACCAGTCAACTTTTTAAATTGGTAAATTCTGTCTCCAGACCAGGTGCCACAACCATTTTAACTTCCTGTACTCAATGGTGGCTGGTGACATTTGAAAATGTTAGGGCGTAAATGTGCTAGATGAGTGCCCAGTGGCGAGTAAGCAAGCCCGACCACCATAAGCAGGGTTCGTGAGGCTTCTTTACCCCCTACAGAGAAACGTTTGTGGAAAAAGAGTGGCAAATGGTGCATTTTCAAGTAATTATGGAAAGCAAGAAAGTTGATAGCAATTGTGAAAGTGAAGTTATGACATCAATAAAGAGATTTCATCTGATATGGCTTTCATTACAATTAGCAGGGGGGAGACAACAGGACCCTTTAGCTCAGTTGCCAAGTTTGTGAAGGCATGCAATAATGCTGCCCCCTTTCTTTCCATGGCTTTGAAGTGCACCAGGAAATTTAAATGCTTGTCTAGGTGTACCCCCAGATATTTATAGTCATTGACAGATTCCAGCTGGTCGTTGTTTATTTGAAAAATTGGCAGATTTTTGCGTCGGCGTGATATGAGCATTGTCTCTGTTTTCTTAATATTTATGGTCAAAAGGTTCCTTTTTGTATAGGCGGACAAGTCGTCTAACAGACGTTGGAGGCCGATTCTTGTCTGGCTCAAGAGTACCACATCGTCCGCGTACGATAAGTGCGTTAGGCGAAAGGTGCCTAACTTGGGAGGATGTCTAGACTTTCTGCCAGATCGCTCATAAATAAGTTAAATAGGTGTGGGGCCAAGACGCATCCTTGCTTTAGTCCGTCAACGGTGTAGATCTTCCTGGTCAGACGTCGTCCATTGTCGACTTTTACCTGCATCCAGGTTTCAGTGTGAAGGTTAATAATGGGCGAGAGAATTGAGTCCGGTAGGCCCTGGTGCTTTAATTTCGCCCAAAGCATTTGCCTGTTTACACGGTCAAATACTGCTTTAAAGTCTACAAATCAGGTATGAAGATCGTGGGAGTTCTGTAGACTTTTCTCAGCAATAAGGCATAGGGCCATGGCGTTCGTCGTTGTACCCATGCCGCGCCGGAAGCCGGTTTGGTTCAATGGTGTTTTGCTGTTCATTTCTGACTATTCAGCCAGGTCCGCAAGTATCAGTGACGCGTAATTTTTTGATTCTGCTCCGAGGAGAGCATTCAGGCAATAGTTATTTGGATCCTTGTGCTCGCCACCTTTATAGATTGGGGATATAATAGCTCCCCTCCAGCTCTCAGGAATACTGCCTGTGTTGGTTACTGTTCAGAACAGTGAGCTGAGTTTGCTAGCCCAATACTGCGGGTCAGTCTTGTAGATGGCTTGTGGAACGCCATTTGGGCCTGGGGCGCTGTCTTGCCTGCTTTTCCCAATTATTTTTAAAATACTTCGTTCGCCATCATGCCTGGGCCATAAAGCTATTGGACCATTTACCTTTGCACTGGTCCCTTGGTGGACTGGGGCAGTGACTTCCCGCACTGTGTTGTCTGTTGCTTCGAGAGGCAAGATGGTAACTGACCGCTTGTTGTTGATTGAGAATGTATCCGTTAGGTGTTGGGACCATTGGGATTCGGTTATGCAGGCCATGCCTATTGGTTGGGCTGTCCGGTTTACAGAGTTAACTTGCAGCCAGAAGGCCCGCGAGTCGGCTTTCTTGATGTTATGCAATAATTTAGACCAGAACTCATTTTGTTTTTTGGTCCATATTAATTTCTTGTATTGGGTCCTGACCTTGCGTACGGCTGTCCAGACACTAGCGTTTTTGGTGTGTCCGCGTGCCTGTCGTATGAGTTTTTTCAGGTGTCTCTTTAAAGGTAGTGCTGATCTATAGAATTGGTTCCTAAAATTAGCAGAGGATCTTGTTATGTTGCTCAAGTTGGTCCTGAGGAGCTGCATCAAGTAATTATTCCAAATGATCGGGTTCAGGACATTCTCAGTCAGAAGATCTTCTGAAAGGAGGGAAAAAAGTAAGAGGAAAAGAATTGTAAAGGGAGTAACGATAAGGAAGAACGAGAAATAAGAAGGGGTCAGTAATGGGAGACATCAAGGAGATGGGGAGAGAGGTATATAAGGAGACAGAGAGAGGAACATATACTTACTAGAGGTGGGCGTAGTTCGTGAAGTAGCGCTACGCGAAGCTTAGAAGTGCACTTCAGACTTCGCGAGCTACGCGTACCACTTCGCTAACTGTGTAGTAGCATGTTCGCACTGTGCAAGGTGTCATTTTCAATGATTGCACAGTATGGACAAGCATCCGGCACTGTGCAATCATTGAAAACGGCATCTTGCACAGTGCGAGCTGAACTTTTCTTCCGCGTGAGTAGATTTTTTCTCGAGCTGCAGCTTTCTCAACGCGGACTGGTAGTATCTCATCGCGAGCGGTCGCGAGCATGCGCGGCCATTCGCAATGAGAAACCTGACCTTCCCACGTTGAGAATATCGCCGGGAGGATTATTTTCTATGCCCGCGAACAAGGAAAAAGTCTCGCAAGGAAGTAATTTTGCTTGCTCGCGTCGCCAACTTGACGTTGAGGGCCGCGAGCAAGCAAAAAATGACTGTTGCACTATGCTACGCTATGCATCTTTGCACTGTGCTACGTGCAGCTCTTGTAGTGCGAAGTTACAGAAACTATGCAAACTATGCGAGCATAGCGTAGTGCTTTGCCCAGGGATAATACTTAGAGATGGTAGCGGAGTGGGAGAAGGTAGAAAGTGGGGGAAATCATGTGTGAACTGAGAAATGGTCTGGAGAGCAAGGAAAATAGAGAGGATTGGAAAAATAAATTAGCAAAAGGGAAGGCCAGCAGTGATGAGGAGAGAGGAATCAGGTAGATAGGAAAAGAATGTGAGAGAGGCAAGAGAACGAGGGGTTGAGATGAGAGCTAGACCAGCATAAGAAATGGAATTCGAGAGAAGACAGATGAGATGGAGAACAGGAAAAAAGAAGATGAGGGAGTGGTGTGTGGTGCAGAGGACAGTATGAGAAAGACAGTATAGTCTGTATTACATATAAATAACGAAGATGCCTTTCTCCTGCTATGCTGTAGGAACATAGGATGGAGCACAATGAAGCAGGTCACAGAGGAACCAGGAGTCCTGAATTTTGATACACTCTTTCGTACTTGGATCAACAAATGTGTGATACTGGGCACATTACTCAGATACACTGTGAATTGTAAACGTAGTGCACTATGTTTGTGCAACCCCTGGTGCTGCACCTGCTGGCACTCTTAAACCAGCCAGTACTGCAAAAGTACAACTAAGATAGCGAGCACTGGCAAGTCCAGAGTGCTGCAATGCACAGGCTGTTTTATGGCGAGGTATGGAAAGTCTGTTTAGGCATTTGTGAGGCAAACAAGCCATATAGCCTACAGTGTGCCCACTATGGTAGGACAATTATTAAACGACCCCCTAGCTGGTAGGATTGTCCTGGACACAAGAACAAATACACCATTATAAAAAAACAATTTTCCTGTGATAACATCTTGCTCCTGCAGTTAATGGAGTCTATCGCTTCTTGTTCAGCATCTTAGACGGGGCGGAGGGTGTCATCAGAGCTGGAGCTTTGTGTGAAAATTTTCACAAGTGCGAGGAGAGCACTAAGAGGGAGCAGGGCTGGCTGGCAGCCTCCTCCATAAACAATGTGAGGAGTCCGAGAGCAGCTAGGCAATGGAATAAGTGACGGAGGGTCGAGGGCAAGGAGCTATGCAAATGCGTCTGTAGCACAGACTCATGCATGAGTACCGATGAGCCTTACCGCAAGGGGACACCGGAGATGCAGTCTGTTATGTCGCACCCATGGTCAGCTTTGTACCATCCTCCCATGGGCTCTTCTGCCATAGCACAGAGCGGTGTAGGATGTGCACAGTTCCCTGCTGCTGCTACTGCCGCCACTGATGAAAGCAGTGGAATTAGACGGGACATTATGTTGTCTAGTCAGTTTGGCCTAGCTTTGCAACTGCATTATTGTAGTGTCAAACCTCTGACCAGCCACCGAAGTTTCAGCTGTGAGGTATGTGTGCTGGCAAGTGCTAAGCATTTTTTACTAGCTAGGTTTATACAGGTAAGACTCAATGGAGTACGTATGTCAGGGAAAACCAGTGGGTTTTATTAGAAAGCCCTCACCCACCAACCTAGTTGGTGGCATGCTTCATCATCGGGCCCACCACAGTGGCACCTAACGTGCCCCGGGTGTGCTTCGACGCCAGATTACTGCGGAGCTGGTATAATTACTGAGTGTGCAATGTGGTGAGTATGAAGGTGAAGATTAAAAAGCCATACAAAAATCCCAGCACCCGAGGGTAAAAGCTATTTTAATGAAACTGGGTATCTGTTGGCACGTTAAAAAGGCAAACGGACACGGTGGAGTATGGATTATGACCTCCAGTGTCCTGTGTGGTCTACATGTTTCAGCCTGGCCTTTCTTAATTTGAAACAGGCTTTCCTCAGGACCAAGTGAGTATGTGTGGGGTTATAAAAATAATTTACAGTGAGTGTTTTTGGATTTTATGTGTAGCACGCACTAAGGTGCTATATGGGTGAGAAGGGGATTCCCTCTCGCTTTGCTACATATAACATAAAAGGGAAGACATACAGACGTACAGGGTAGAGTCATATTAGCATATTATTGCAAAAACAGTCGTCATTCCACCGTCTTGTAAGGTGAGTGAGCGAACTATACATGGCTAAAGTGTGGTCTTGTCAGTGGCAAGACTCATGTGATAGTTATCTAGAAGCCGGTTGTAGTGGTGAGCTAGAAAACGAAAATGCCAATGTGAGGTTCAGGTAAGTGAAAGAAAATCAATTATTGTCCTCACACAGTATTTTAGCTGTTCAAAGCCTCCTTGGGTCGCCTGGCAGAGAAAAAGACCCTAAAAGAAGGTAGTATTGGTTTTATAAAGTTATCCGACCTGTAAGGGAAGACCTCAACACCTTACCCCCACAGTTGCTGTAGCGCGCAGCCTCAATTACTCACGAAACTGTCGATCTGGTTCCTCCTTGGACCTGTAATCCTTCTGCGGCGCCCGGTTGTGAAAGGAGGGCTAGCCGAGCATGTTTATTTAAAGCCTCCGTAATTGTCTGCACCTGGGTCGGGGTAGAAACAGAGGGAGGGGTGCTGCGCTGAAAGCGCCATGTCATGCGCGCTCTGCGCATGCGTGCCGTGAGTAGTAGTCCCTACTCGGCTAGCCCTCCTTTCACAACCGGGCGCCGCAGAAGGATTACAGGTCCAAGGAGGAACCAGATCGACAGTTTCGTGAGTAATTGAGGCGTAAGGTGTTGAGGTCTTCCCTTACAGGTCGGATAACTTTATAAAACCAATACTACCTTCTTTTAGGGTCTTTTTCTCTGCCAGGCGACCCAAGGAGGCTTTGAACAGCTAAAATACTGTGTGAGGACAATAATTGATTTTCTTTCACTTACCTGAACCTCACATTGGCATTTTCGTTTTCTAGCTCACCACTACAACCGGCTTCTAGATAACTATCACATGAGTCTTGCCACTGACAAGACCACACTTTAGCCATGTATAGGTCGCTCACTCACCTTACAAGACGGTGGAATGACGACTGTTTTTGCAATAATATGCTAATATGACTCTACCCTGTACGTCTGTATGTCTTCCCTTTTATGTTATATGTAGCAAAGCGAGAGGGAATCCCCTTCTCACCCATATAGCACCTTAGTGCGTGCTACACATAAAATCCAAAAAACACTCACTGTAAATTATTTTTATAACCCCACACATACTCACTTGGTCCTGAGGAAAGCCTGTTTCAAATTAAGAAAGGCCAGGCTGAAACATGTAGACCACACAGGACACTGGAGGTCATAATCCATACTCCACCGTGTCCGTTTGCCTTTTTAACGTGCCAACAGATACCCAGTTTCATTAAAATAGCTTTTACCCTCGGGTGCTGGGATTTTTGTATGGCTTTTTAATCTTCACCTTCATACTCACCACATTGCACACTCAGTAATTATACCAGCTCCGCAGTAATCTGGCGTCGAAGCACACCCGGGGCACGTTAGGTGCCACTGTGGTGGGCCCGATGATGAAGCATGCCACCAACTAGGTTGGTGGGTGAGGGCTTTCTAATAAAACCCACTGGTTTTCCCTGACATACGTACTCCATTGAGTCTTACCTGTATAAACCTAGCTAGTCTTTCTTGATTTTTGATATATAAAAGCGGGGATTCAGACTAGCTTACCTAGTCCTCCCTCTCTCCTTTGATTTAGTGAAGCATTTTTTACTGCCACCACTTCAGTATGGAGAGGAACAAGCATGTGCAATCGCGGCTCGGGGGGGGGGATTGGGAGGAGGGGAATGGGGGAACCGTGCAGAGGGGATGGGTCGGGGAGAGTGGAGAACTAAATAATAAACAGTAAACTTACCTCACAGCAGGTCCGCACCACATCTGCTCCCCTTGACGCCTTCATGAACAGCACTGGAGCGGACTGGTAGCCCCTCTCAGCCAATCCTGGCAATGCCAGCAGCGCCAGGATTGACTTAGGGCACGGCTACTCTTCACCCGCCGCATGCCCATGGGCATGCGCAAACAAGTGAAAACAAAAGTGCGCATGAGTGGGCACGGCTAAAAATGTTCCCTCCATCCCCACTCATGCGCACTTGTGTTGTGCTGCTGCCTGTTGCCCCCCACTAGTGTGACAGTCATGTCCGTCAACATGACGCCAGAACGCCACCCCCATCAGTCTCTGAAGGGGTGGGCCGTACGGCGTCATGCTGACTGACATGATTGTCAGTTCTCCCTCGGCATCTTTGATCTTAAGTAAACTGATTCAGTTTACTTAAGTTCAGAGACGCTGAGGGAGCTGCGGGCGGGGGGGGGGCTACGCCTGTACGCCCCAATGAACGCACCGGGCCTACCTGTACTTCATTTTGAAGCAGTAATTTAAGGGACTCGTATTAGGTAACACTGAGTCATTGTAATGGAAGGAGTGACAGGAAATGTCTGACATCCAAGAACTTCTATTCAGCAGGAATTAACATTTTGAACACCTTAAATCTGTGTTTTTCCATATTAAATTGTGCCTCTTATGCCCCTTTGAATTTGTTTCAAGAACAAAACAGACCACCAACTCCAATTTAGCTTCAATACAATAGGGAAAATTGATTTAAAATGTAACTTGCTTCTGGATGGGTTACATCTCGATGTGTGGTGACAACCAACATCAAGAGACTTGATGTATTCCTTCTATTTACCCCACCATTAGGGGTGGGCGGAAGTCATGGAAGGGACTATGCGGAGAGGCACGGAGATTGAACAAATCTCTGTGCCTCTTCGCAATATTTCCGTTTAGCGAGACTGCCCGCCTCCCACCCGCCTCCCGCCCGCCTTATTAATTATATTAACAGGCTACAAATAAAGGTAAATAAAACTTACCTTATTGAGCTGCATACTTCCCCATCGCGGCTTATTCTTTGAAACTGCAAAGAAGAAGCCATGATGGGGAAGTTTGCAGCTCAATAAGGTAAGTTTTATTTAACTTTATTTGTAGCCTGTAAATCTAATTTAATAAGGCGGGCGGGAGGCAGGAGGCGGGTCGGCGGCCAATTTCCTTTCCGCCCGAGTATCGCACATTCCGTGGGCAGAATAGAAATGTCCGCCCGCCCTTACCCACCATGCCTTGTACAATAGAATACATTATCTTTTCAACAGTCCCTGTGCTTTGGGTAGAAGCTTTGCTCTGTACTACTTGTGCAAAATTATATTGTCTAATACCCCTCATTGTATGGAGCATACATGGTGTGGATACAGAGTTAGCATCCCAAATGGAGGACCAACTGGGGTATTGAATCGCATTGGGGAATGTAATGAGACTCCCTGAAGGTGGCAAACAAAGGAGGTTTTCATCAGAAAGGCATATAGAGTACACAAGTAACCGAAGGTGTTTATATAAATAAGGTGGAGGAGTCAATCCCCGACCTAGACAGTAGTGTTAAGTAGAAGGCTGGAATAATAAAGAAAGTCATGGACAGCAGTAGAAAATATGAAGAACTACATGTGTGTGTAAGAAATTGGCTTGTTGGTTGACTGGAGTGTGAGCCCTAGTCAAGCAGCAACCACAATTCTTGACAGAAAAGCACAGAGCAGTCCGGCTTAACTTAGAGGAAATGTGTAAGGTTTTGTACAACACTTTTAACAGTAAAATTGTGAAAAATCACCAAAAAAATATCCCTTTCCAGTTTAGAAATATAGAGTCATTTTTAATAAACAAACCAAGACTAAAACAAAAGTCTTATCAGTCGAACTGAAGATATTCATTTCAACGTTTTGAGATAAAATAGCACTAAAAAGCACAAAGAGCCAGCTGTGGATATCTGGTTGTGCCGGACCGGGCGATAGTCACAAGCTCAGGCCAACCACAATGGAGCGCAGGCCAGCTACAGGGACCCAATTTGGCCAGCTGAACAAAGTACCTTAAATCCCGGTTTGCAAAGCATTGACAGGATCCCTTTCGAAGATGCATCGCACAGCTGAGCTAATGGCAGCCGCGCCGGTGGTGGGAGTACCTACCGGGCGGTGACGTGGGGTGAAGAGGGGGAGGGTGTGGGGTAGTAATGTATGGATTACAGAAGTTAACAGGTAAGTAAACATATAAATAAATAAAATGAATTTTGTTGTTTGCACTGCATCACCAAATGCGATGCAGTGCGCACTACAACATTTGATTTATTTATTTATAAGTTTACATACCTGTTAAAATCCGTAATCCATACATTACTACCCCCCACACTGCCCCTCCCACTCCGCACGTCACCACCCAGCAGTTACTCCCACCACCGGCCGCCGCTGGCTAATGGTTCTGTTCCAAGGTGTGGCAAAGCTGCGATATAAGGTTTGGCATTGTCATCAAGGTTGAGGTCTTGAGATGCGAAGTGCGGCATCAAGGATGCGTTACAGAGGCAATGCTATGTGTCAGTTCCGTCAACCTGTGAGGCTATGCTGAAGAGTCCAAAATCGCCATGAGGCTGCCGTTGACAAAGGATGTGAGGGACTGTGCAGACGATGCGTTAAGCAGCGGTGGTTCAGAAGTGGTTTTGGTCTGTTGCAGTGATGATGGTCTTTGCTACGGGCCCAATCCACCCACAGCGGCTATGCATGAGTTCTGCTTGGGGTTGTGCCAAGCAGCAGAGGAGATGCATTGGTTACTCTGGATAGACAGAGGCTGGCAGAGAACCTACGGCCCACTTCCAAGAGTACAGGACTTGGGTGGCACCACTTGGAAGAGTAGACTCACAGATGCAAGGATACAGGTGCAAGGTTCATGGAAGCCTATTGTCTCCCTGAGGATTCAGATTAGTTGGCCAGCCAACCAGGCCTTGAAGTCACTCAGGAGTTCTGGATTCAAGTGATGCAGGTCCAGTCCTTCTCACCCAAACAGTAGGACAGCACACAGCAGGTCAGCACAGCAGAGCAACAGTCCTTCAGAGCAGCAGTGCCGCAGAGTGGAAGTCCTTCACACAGAACAGCAGTCCTTCATCCTGGATGAGTATCCACAGGTCCAGTAGTGTATTGAGGAGTTGGTGTCTAAGATCCCCTTTTTATACCCTGCTGCCCGCTTTCTGGAAGGTGGGAAAAGCTTCTAGACAGTGGCTTTGAAGTGCTTGGAATTACCTGAATATCCTGCCTTGGCATGAAGCTAGCTGTAGTGTCAAAGTGGAGGTGATAGGTCCTTTGTGTGAGGGCAGAGCACTCACTATTTAGTTGCATGTGGGGCTGTGCTCAGCTCTGCCCCCCATTCTGCCAACAGATGGCCCTTTAAGGCGCATATAATCTGTCTATTGTGTGACTGTCTGGGAGTAATTCACAAAGACTAACTGTCAGTTACACCCAGTCATGTGACCCAAAGCAGGCTACTAGCACAAAAGAGCCAAGGACAGAAAAATGGCAACTTTCTTAAATTGGGCTTTTCAAAATGGTAATAAAAAACCCAACTTTACCATTTAATAGGGCTTTTTATTACAATTCCAAAGACACCAAACATGACATAGCTACCAGCATACAATTGGAAATAACAGTTTATTAAAAGTAATACAAAATCTCCAATGCTATCCTATGGAAGGGTAGGTCTCACAGTAGTGAAATATAAATGTAGGAGTTTTTCACTACTAGGACATATAGAGCTTGAAAGTACAGGTGCCACCTTTTATTGCATCCTGCCCTATGGGCTAGCTAGTATCTACCTTAGGGATGACTTATATGTGAAAAAAGGAGAGCGTAAGGCTTTGCAAGGGGTATTTAAACCTGCTTTGAGGCTTCAATGGCAGGCCTGGGAGGTAGGTGCTACTTAAGTGGGTGGCACAATAAGTGCCGAAGGCACAATGGTAGCATTAAATTTACCAGCCCTGGGTATATGGTATACCACTCTACAAAGGACTTACAAGCAAATTAAATATGCCAATTGGGTATGAGCCAATTTAACCATATTTTAAAGGAGTGACCACACCAACAAAAATTTATTCAGCAAATGTTGAAGGTAAAAGGCACAACATACCCAAATGGTTCTTTATAACTCTTCAAATGCACCATTTGTAGGAAAAATGATCATATGACTATTCCTAATAGCATTTAATTCTAAAGGTTTAGATGCAGTACTTATGCTTTTTGTTTCTGATACATATTAGATCTGTGGTTTTTATATTTAACAGATTAAAAAGACAAAAACAGCAAGATATTCTTTTATAATTGTTCTTCATTTACTTACTTTTGACCACACTGCTGCTGATGCAGCAAGTAATGGACAGACGGATAAAATCACTAGCGTTAATTTCCAGCCGTATACAAATCCAATGACCATCCCTGCCACAAATGTCGAAAGATATTGCGCAAACATTGAAAATTTGTCTCCAAGGCCATCACGAATGGTGTTGATGTCACTGTATGAAAATAGAGGGGAAGAGTGAGAGAAGACAAACAAGAGAAATAGAGAGACAAACATTATGAGTCAGGCAAATAAAAAAGTGTTGTCTGTATAAAAAGCAGTTTAATATACATGCAACTCTTATGGCCTGGTCTGGCATTCCTTAGACCGCCAGAATCACCGGGGTGCGGCAGTGGCAGTCTAGCCACCGCCACACCGGCAGTCTGACCGCCCCACTATGAGTTGGGCAGTTGGACCACCTAGGACCGCCGCCAGGGAACTGCTATTCCCTGGTGGTTTTGCGGTGATCAGGACCCGCGATGCGCAGCCCCACCAAGTTTCCTCTCCGTTTACAGTGTCATGGAGGTTCCCCCTCCATAAACACTGTGGCGGAGAGGAAACAAAGGGGGCTGCCTCCTACACATGTGGGTGCACAGAGGAGGGCATAACATGCACCCCTCTGTGTGCATGCACACCAGTTCCTGCATGACATGGACTTTCAATTCCATGCCAAGCAGGACCCTGCTGTGTGTTTCTACTACGTGCCTTTATCAAAGGTACTGCTGCCTTTGAAAGAGGAACCGCCATGGGATCTCCACACCGCCTGCCCACCAGACCACTTTTAGTCATATTTTGGCAGATGGGCGAGTATCGGAGTTGCTGGGCATGACGGTGGCGTACCATCTGCTCCTACACTGATGAAACTCGTTATCAGCACCAATGATGGCTTATGCTTACCTGACCACTATGTAAGTCAATAACATCAGTTAATTATTAGTGTCTGACATAATGACCCAAACCTGAGTGAAGAGCATATGCGACCGGTAAGGGACTATATGAATATCATTGATAATATATGACTAGCTGTGAGGTTGTTAGAATAACAATATTCCACTAGTATTTCATTTAATGTGCTTACAGATGAGTAGCTTTAGTTGAAAATTGCATTTTCAAGACTCATGTAAGTTATTTGGAGCCCGATGTAGGTCACCAAATACCGGTCGGTAACGGCCGAATTCGGCCGTTACCGACCGGTATTTGGTGATTGAGATGTAGGGGGCATTATTTTACTGAATCGGTAAATTTACCGATTCGGCAAATTTACTGAATCTGTAAAATACTGAATCAGTAATTTTACTGATTCTGTAAATCCCAGATGTAGGTAACACTGTTTACAGTGCTACAGGCCTTCAGAATTCGGTATTTTATCACCCAATACAATTGGGTGGTATAATACCGAATTCAGGTGTACATGCACATCTGTGCATGTACACCTGTGCCATGTGACACACAGACATGCCCTTAGGGTATGTATGTGTGCAACATGGCACACAAGCCTGGAATTGGGGTGCTACAGGGTGTCAAAGTGACACCCCGTTCACCCTTGCAGGATTCGGTATTTACTGATTCGGTAAATACCGAATCGGTATTTCCCATTGATTCCTATGGGCTTCAAGGCCCATAGGAATCAATAGGAAATACCGATTTGGTATTTACTGAATCGGTAAATACCGAATCTGTATTTCCCATTGATTCCTATGGGCTTCAAGGCCCATAGGAATCAATAGGAAATACCGATTTGGTATTTACTGAATCGGTAAATACCGAATCTTACAGACAAATAAGAATTACCTACATCTGCCGCCTTCCTATTTACCTATTCGGTATGATTCGGTATTTAAGAGTAGGTAAATAGGAATTACCTACATCGGGCCCCTAGATCTCAACATTTCAACCAAAAATATTTTATATAAATGTGCAGTATTTATTGATTTGTGTTAAATCTCTTACTACCATTCTCTGAATTTAAGACCTCTAAAGCTCTCTCAGAATTCATTACATTTTACAATCAGAGTTCCTTGCAAGGGTACGTTGGGTGATGAATGATTCAGCATATAAAACAGTGTTGACTCCAAAGGTCATTGTATAATGTGGATGTTAGACCTGGCATCCCTGGCGTGGGTTTCCCCTGTATTGTTGTCTTTGCCTCCGATGTTTTTGCTGTGTTTTGGACTTCGTTTTTGCTGGCCTAGATGCTTTGGGCATTTTGCCACTGCTCTTCAGTGCAAAAAAGCAAGTGATTTCACTATAAATTGTTGTCATAGATTAGTGTTTTCATAATTGACTTATATGGGTTACTGACATGTCCCTAGTACAGTGAACTGTGTGTGCCCTGGGCCTGTATACAAAATGCTGCTAGTGGGCTTGCAGCACTGATTGTGCCACGCACACAAGCAGCCTTGCAAATCTGTGTGCAGTTCGTACTGCCATATCGACCTGGCAAGTGTACCCACTTGCAGGCCCTTCCCTCCCCTTTTCTTACATGTGAGTCACCCCTAAGGTAGGCCCCAGATACTACTGTGGGCAGGCTGCAGTGTATGTGAAAGGTAGGACATGCCCTGATGAGGGTGGCATGTCCTGATAG
This sequence comes from Lissotriton vulgaris, assembly GCF_964263255.1. Classification (NCBI taxonomy): domain Eukaryota; kingdom Metazoa; phylum Chordata; class Amphibia; order Caudata; family Salamandridae; genus Lissotriton; species Lissotriton vulgaris. The sequence continues at coordinate 910,222,063 of NC_141698.1, forward strand.
TGAAATACTGCCAAATGTGTTTTTCACTGTTTAAGGCTATCTGCCTCATAGGATAAAATAGGGAGTTTACTTTTAACATCTTATAAGTATAACTGCCCATGGGAACCAAATGTGAAATGGGGATTAAGAATGCCGAACTCAGAATCTAAAGAGGCCTCTTTCAGTAAGGATGATTTTTACATTCTGGGTTTGAAACTACCTTTTTTTTATAAGTATCTATTTTCTCGCTTAGCAACCCTGTGGGCCTCTAATAAATTTGTGTATTGACTGTCTTGCTTTGGAGTGACAGGGACTGGGGACGTGAATTCTGTTCAGACAGCTACTTCGAGAGGTAAGGTCGGTCCTCCCTATCCACGGTGAGTCAGGGCTGGGCAGAATAGACCTAGGCTGCATTCAGAGTTGGGGGAGGAGATTTCTTTAAAACCTGAATTGGCCTGGTCTGCTTTGGACAATGCTGTCTCCATATCCTGCCGGGCAACTGCACCAGAGAGGACATGACTGGTTTGGGCTGGGCAAAGAGCTTCTCTGCCACCATAGAACAAAGAAATGTGTGCTATAAAAAGTGGGGACCAGACCCCAGGCATTTAGATCACTTTTGGACTTCAGAAGGAACCTCTGCCAAGGAGAAGATCAGGAAGAAGCTGGAGGACAAGTACTACCCCTTTGCTGGGTAGTGTCTGAGTTTGGCCTGCAGTAGCTGTTTCTGCCAAGGAGAGGAACAGTATGTGTATCCTGCTTGACAAAGTATCTCCAAGGGTTTTTAGGGAGAGCTTGCCCCCTGTTCAAGAAGTCTCAGGAACAGCAAAGACTTCACCATCCTTCTGGGTAACATCTCTGGAACTGCTGGTTTCAGTCGCAGCAGAAGAAAAGAGCAGTCAACTCTATCACCGAGTCTGACGCTGGTTCCGTGTCCTGATTGCAACATAGAAGGTACCACCACACTTCACACTGTGTCTTTGGTTTCACTGACACTGCTGGGTGACCGTCACCAAGCCATTGCTTGTACGGTGTTCTCGCTTCACTGTGCCCGGATGTCACCAACAATGTCATTGCCCGATCCAAACATCAAACAGCTCAGTCGCATTCACCGTGTCCTGCCAGCAATGCCTTGCGCACTGCCTCACTCCACATCATAGCCTTGGTCTCACCGACGTCGTCTGATGACCGTCACCGAGTCGCTGCCTGCTAGGCACCATGAGTGCACCGCATGCTGCTCCACTTCCACTTCACATCGCAACTGCAACGGTTGCCCCAAACGACTTGTGCCAATGGAACCGTCCGCAACGGGACTACCGACTGTTTTTGGGATACTTCTGCAATTTAAAGGTTATCTTGCAAGGTACATATTTTTCAAGTACTGTAGGGTGGATTTTTGTCATTTTTGGTCTTGTTGTTTTAGATAAAGTTTTGCTTATTTTTCTAAACTAGTGTTGTGTCCATGTGTAGTGGTTTCACTGGGTTACTGTATGCATGCACAAATGCTTCACACAATGCCTCTGAGATAATCCTGTCTGCTCGTGCCAAGCTACCAAAGGGGTGAGCAGGGGTTATTTTCAAAGTGTGTCCACCTTACCCTGACTGGGAAGAAGGATCCCTACTTGGGCAAAGGTGCAAACCATTGCCAACTAGAGACCCCCATTTCTAACAGTGGACAAAAAGGTATTTTGTCATGCTATAAACCAGAAATGAGTCAACATTATATGTGGCCAATATTTCTAATATCACGAATGGAAAACGTAGTCTTTGTTCTTCTATTATTCCGCTTGGCAGAGCAGTCAGTGTGGATTATATCATTCTAACACCTGCTAAAAATGCAAGTGCAGGCTCTAGATGGCACCAGATTTTTCAAAAAAATAACACTGACGCACATTAAATGTTAACTGCAATGTAAGATTTTAGTAGCTCGAGCGGTTCTCCCTTGGACAAGCTGCTCATTTCATCCAGAGAAACTGCGGAAATATCTTCCACTATAATAAAAACAATAATTAACAACTACAACACATATAGCACATGCTGCCATTTAACTGGTATCTAGGCATTGATATTAGGTGTTAATATAAACCCAGCTCACACCAAATTGATTAAAGGCTGAAGGGACCCATTGTGATTCGAAATCCTGGCCTTTATATTACACAGCAATCTCTACAATGAATGCTGTATGGGATTGAGCTATTGTACCTGATTAACAAAATCACTTTTGGAAAAGTGTATGTTTCACCGGTCTCAGCGTGTTAGGATTACATACACCAACAAACTATTGTTGCAAAGTCATCCTGTGTGCCCTGTGCACTCCTATTTTTTGCTGACTGGTACTGTTGGTAACTGACACTGACTGCCCCTGGGCTCTGTTTAATCAGGCTCGGGCCAGTGCTATGTTGAAAACCCAGTGAAAACACACACATGCATGTGCGTACACTATATATTAGGGTACACTTATAATTGGCATGACCTACCCTACAAGTCCCTAGTAGCTAATAGGGTAGGGGATTAAAACTACCTACAAGTTCCTAGTATTTAATAGGGCATGGCAGTTTAGAGGTCAGCAGCACTTTCTCCACATGCTTGCGTGCACTGCTGAGAGCCTGATGCCATTTTAAATGCAGACTTTTGTTGCAGCACTGGCTTTAAATGTAAATTGTGCCCAAACTCGAGTTTGGTGGTAGGGTCACCTAAAAAGTGATAAACTGCTTTTTAGGTGGCCCCAGGGTCTCTCCTTTGTGTACCAGGGGCGCGGGGGGGGGGTCATGTAATAATAAGGAGAGCCCATATAAAATATGTTTTCCATGCCCTGGGGATAGAGACATGCACATTTGTATGTAAATGTAAATGTATAGGCATTTATATAGCGCGCTACTTACCCGGAGGGTCCCAAGGCGCTTCGACCGCTGCGAATCCCCTTCCTGGCTTCCCTGAGAGATGGTCCCTTAATGGATATCTCCAGGGAGAGACCAGGCATCCCCGGCGGTCTGGTGGGGCCGTTAGTGAAGATGAGGCAAGCTAATGCCCAGAGTTTCCGAGTGTGATCGCTGATCAGAGTGGGCACCGAGGTGAGAGAATTATCGAGTCCGCTGACCCTGGTCCAAAAACCTGCCGCGCCAGGAATCGAACCCTGGTCCCGGGCCGTCCTCTGCTCTCGGGTCTGCCGCCTCTAACCAGTGAGCCACACTACCTCACTTCACTTTCCCTGTTGTAGTAAACTGCCTTCCAAAATCAACGTTGGTGCTGGGAGCACTGTAGAGTGAGGATCTATACTATTTGTGCATATTCAGGACTCCTAGAGGCTCTCCTTGGTGTCCCAGGGGTGGGGGGTCATGTAACTATAAGCAGGGCCTTTAGTAAAGATGTTTTATATGCCTTGGTGATGGAGACATTTCACATTTCATTTTCCCCATTGTAGATACCGAGCCCAATAGGATAACATTTCAATAGTTTATGAATGCATAACTATCGCTAGGAATTAAAAGAAAATACCATTCAAAGACTTAGGAGAATGGTATTGAAAAATCCAACCATATGCCATTGTTGAATCTATCTTACAGATTACAGAAAAGAAGTCACAAGATATTCCTGTCTGTAAGCCAAAATTCAGCTTCCCTGCCCCCTTCCCTGATTGGTCAGAGTTAACAGGATTAGCCAGGCTGCTTTGATGAAGTGATAAGTGTCTCACCCAGGGAGAGGCTATCTGGTGGGGACACAGGAATGCCAGACAGGGGGGAGAGGTCACAAAGCATGAACCTTCAAAGGGGGAATATGACAGGCAGGCCATGTCAGGTCCATCTAAGCACCAGCCCCTCGGACCCAGCAAGATGGCAAGCTTAAGGCAGGAATTTGAGATGGTAGGAGGAGGAGAGCTATGCAAATGAGCCATACTGGAGGTTAGTTTAACTAGTTCTTACTCCTCTGCCGAGATTTCAGACATACTGAATTTCGGAGGAATAGTGCTTTCTGGGAGAAGATTAAGCCACACTTTGGAGGAAGTGGTATTGCTCTGGGGTGTTTCCCTGCACCTCATCGGACAGGAGTTCTTTCCTGCTTGACCCCAGGGAACAATGAATAAATATGTAAAAGGATCAAAGACTCTCAGATCTGCTACTTAAAGCTAAAAGAACAAGGATTTTCAAGCTGGAAACTTGATTTGCACCACCAGGCCCTGCATTCTGACTGACTGCACATTCTGCATTAACTGGAACTACAGCCCTTTGGATGTACCTAGCTTCAAGAGGAATAAAGAGTGTGGACTCCCTGCAAGCTACAGGTTAACAGAGCTCACCTGGTCCATCACCACCAATAATTCCCTGTATGGAGTCCGTCCAGTGGATGGATTTGGAAGTGTTTTGTCCAGGGGCATTGTGAGAATTGTGGTCCCAACCTTTCAAGGACCATTGTGGAGATTCCAGACCCTTGGGTTGTGTTTTGGACACTTTGGATCCTCCAGAGGAACTTCAGTAAGAAGTTCCATATGTTTGGAGGAGTTCGGACAAATTTGGACCAAAGTTCAATAAGGGGAGTGACTCAACCACAAGAGCAAAGCCGGCCTGACCTGCTGGTTCATCCCACTGAAAAGCTCCGGATGTCCGACTTCTAGAGTTTGACCAGGAGCTCCCTGAAATGCAAGTTGGTAAACCCTCACAGAATCTGGACTGATGAAGAGCGTATATGGAGCCTGGCAGAAAAAGCCCAAGAAAGGTTTCTAAGTCCGAAGTTAAAATTTCAACTGAGGCCTACCGCACAGGGTATCCAAGCAGGGCTCCATCGCGGGTGGACTGAAACTATGACTTTGTCCGTTCAAGCATGACCAGATTTCCCAGAGTGGTGCTATAGGTTTCTTAGTGCTATATAGTATTAAATCTTTAAAAATTCATGTGTCCTGTTCCCTACATTGGATTCTTTTAGTTTTGGTGTCATTTTAAAGATACAAATATCTTGTCTTTTTATAAATTGGTGAGGGATTTTTTTTGTGTGTTGTGTCTTTATTATATACTGAATTATTGTTTATAAATACTTTACATACCTGTCTCCTAAGTTAAGCCTGCCTGCTCGCAGCCAAGCTACCAAGGGTTGAGCATGGGAATAATTTATCGAGGCATGTACGGAGCCCTAGACCGTGTTAGTGACGTTATTGCCAGTGGTAGATGGAGATTTATCCACTACTGATAACCCACTTTCCAAAAACTTTATTTCTCTTTATACAAATATTTCACCATCTCACACAGGAAATTCCTTGATTGACTTGAGTGAGCTTTTGATGTAGGCACACTTTGTGTCCTAGAACTGTGAGTACGCTCTGTGTCATTTCTTCAAATTCAACTCTGAACAATAGACCTTTTTAGCAGCCTTAGAGAAGAAAGGGGTCAACAACAATTTACGTATCCAAGTACAGTGTGATCATTAAGATTACACAATCAAAGTCTGAGTCAGTAACTTGAAGAATTTAAAGCCAGACTAATATAGATCAAGCTCAAGAACATACTATAGAAATGCAAAATTATCAAAGGAAGACCAAAACAACTAACAATATTAGTCCTCAAGAGCAAAGAGTATATAAGAATAACAGTTGCAGCAAAGCAAATTATAAGGAAAAGGACTTGTTGTCTAGATGAATGATTTTGATCCTTTTCCACATACACGTAAAAGAATTTCAGCATCTAACCAACCCTATACGAAACAAAGGATGGGGAAACCTATTCAATCAAGGAAGCAAGAAAGGTGTCAGCATCAGAGGCTCTGTAGAAGTCCTAGAGGTAAGATGATAGCATGAAGCCAGACAATCAAAGAACTTGAGAGAGTTCTGCACCTATCCAAATCTAAGGTAAAATCTGTTTAAATCCAAAGTAGGTTCACTCATTATAATGCACAAAAACATTCAGAAAAAACATGACCTCAAGCACATTTCAGTATATTTTGGTTCCCAAGAAATATCTTGGATACTTTCAACACTACTCCCATATTCCTATCTTCACTTCCAAAGCATCCTAGGTTCCTCCCTTCATTTGATAATGCAAACTGGTAACGGTAACTCTCCGTTTGTTCTTCATTCAAATTGTTCAACCTTATTTATTTATTTTGGAGTTTTATACAGTGCAAACATGACCCGATTTGGGTATCAGAGCTCTGTACAATTAGCCATCATGTCATACAAAATCAGGAAAGGAGAAAACAAATGATAATCAGAGAAGGAATAACATACATTTACATATATACAGTCTAATATTGAACTTAACAGTTCTAAGAGCCACTGGAAGTCCACCCATCATGAGCCAGGCTGAAGAAGGTTCATCGCTCCTTGAGAAGCAATCTAAGCCATAAGAGATTTTTTTTAAGTTGGCGAACGAGGGCTTTGTCCTGATTTCCGGAGGTAAAGTGTTCCAAATTTCTTGGGGCAAGACCAGAGAAGGAGCTAACTCTCCTTCGCCTCACTATCTCAGAAATACAATGTGCTTTCACTAACAAATTATTGCTTTTGATATGCACCTGCAGAGGAGAAAATATGTAGAAAAACACCTTTTACCATATTATTAAATGTCTCAACGGTAAGCTAAAGGCCCACAATCATGCTAGGTTAACATTTCTCTTATACATGTATATTAATCCTGCAGCCTACATGCATTCTAATAAATGAAATATTTTATATACAATCAATCTGTCTTGTATTGTGCCCTTTTATGGTACACTATAACTGATACATGTATTTGTAAACAAAAATGATAACTGGTTACAATTTATAAAGTAAACATGGATTCATTTTCACTAATCCCTGGCATATGCACTGCATTAAGGGCAGTTTAGCACACCAGTTTCTGGAAAGGAAAATGTTAATTTGCATACACACACACATATATCAAAACACACAATAAAGGCAGTTGTCATAAAGTTGGTGCACCATATGGCATTAATAATATTGCATCACACGAGTACAAAAGGCTAAGTATAAATATATATGTGACCTAACTAAATATAGAACGATGGAGCTAAAATTATGCTACTCCAACTGTCCGATACAAATATACTTTGTATGATATCCATGCTCAGTGCTTTCCTTTCCCTTCATGGATCTCACTGACATGGTGTAGCTCTGCATTTCCATTGCATCACAGGTATTCAGACTATATTGAAGTGTATGTTATACATATCAGATAATTGTTGAAAGGCGTGCTACACTACCCTCCCCCTAATGCTGTAATTGTACTTGGTAAGCCTGGTCAAACTATTCTAATAATGATGAAGCAGATCTATTTGAATTAATGTGGATTTCACACAATTAGGCTGATCTCTGCAAAACTTTCTTGCACTCTGAATTAGTTTAAAGCACTTATCTAGTCATGAAGCTCAAGGAACATTCAAGATGTTTTTATGGTTTACACTTTCAAAATATCAGATTAAATTGAGGAACAGTTGCAGTATTTAGGAAGATTAGATGTGTGTAGCTTACTGTGAGAGATTGGGCTACTGGTTGAGTGGGGTTGGAACCCTGCTCAAGCAACAGCCACAATCCCCATCAGGGTGAAACAGTGAAGTCATTAAATTAACCTGTGCTTAGCACTCTGATAGCTTGGCACAAATGCAGTCAGGCTTAACTTCGAGACAATGTGTAAAGGATTTATGCAGCACACAAACAGTAAAGAAGTGAAAACATAATCCCAAAAAATCCCACACCAATTCTAGAAAAATAAACTACATTTTAAGAAATTATTTGAGCAAAAATGACAAAATTCCAATCAGTAGAACCAGAGATATGCAATTTGTAAGATTTACCTAAGAATAAATCTTAGAAGTACAAAACACTACTGTGGCTGGTCACACAGACCCGAACATAGTTACATGTTCTGGCCAACCGAATTGGAGTGTGGGCCGGATACAGGGACCAAGTTAGTTCCTCTTAGAAATTTACTTTAAGTACTAGTTTCAGAGGGCTGCGCCATGCAGTGCCTCTCCCGGAAAGCAATATGAGGTCAGCATTGTAGAAGCGTCATACATATGGGGTTCAAATGAGCTGCGAGGGCTCCAATGCTGGCTTTCATGGTTGCATTGATTTCCTTGAGAGGCTGCTGGTCCATGTCGGGGATGGTCACACAGTTGTTCCGATGAGCCATGCAGGCCTGTGATACAGGCATGTGTCAAAGCTCTGCAAGCACCGATGAGGTGCTAAGTGTAGTTGTATCAAGTTTAAATTGCCCTTCATCAAGACCACAGCTGGGCTGGCAGAGCACCCTTTCTCCCTTTCTCCCTTTTCCATTTCTCTGGGTCCAGGACTGGTGGACCACAACTTAGGGAGTTAGGAGTTGGACTCACAGCAGGCAGAGTCCAGGTTCAGGATTCAAGATGATAGGAGCCTTTTCTGTTCCAAATGGTGTGATCAGGAGGCCAGCCAAATAGTCATTGAAGACTGTTGGAATTGGCCCTTCTTGCAGGGTCATCCCCAAACTTTTTGCTTCTTCCTCCCTTATTTTTCTTGACCCGTGGCTGTTGGCAATAGGACGCTGTGCACTTTACCACTGCTGATCAGTGCTAAAGTGCATATTCTCTCTGTGTAAATTGCTATTCTGATTGGATATACATGTTTGGCTTATTTGTATCACCATGAAGTCCCTAGTAAAGTGCATCGGGTGTGCCAGGGCTTGTGATGACAAATGCTACTAGTGGGCCTGCAGCACTGATTGTGCCACCCACAGGAGTAGCTCTAAAATGGTGTCTCAGGCCTGCCACTGCAGTGCCTATGGGCAGTTTAGAAACTGCCCTGTCCTCCTGGTCAGTGTCCCCACTGACCAGGCCTAACCCTTCCCTTTTTGTGCACATCAGTCACTCCTATGGAAGGCCCAAGGTACCCCCTGGGCAGGGTGCAGTGTATGTGAAAGGTAGAGCATGTACTAGTGCAGGTGACATGCTCTGGTAGTGAATTGCAGCCATTTTCGTTTTTCACTATTGTAAGGCTATCTTGCTCCATAGATTAACATCGGGGATGCTGGCTACAGTGGCTTCCAGCATTTCTTCCCATAGGAACAAGATAGGACATAAGTATCTAGTATCCCTGAACTCAGAATTTAATAACACATCTTTTAGGAAAGATTGTTTTTAAATCCTGTGTTTGAGAACAGCACTTTTAGAAAGTTGCTGTTCTCTTGTCTGACCCCTCTGTGTGCCTTGGCCTGTTTGTGTATTGACTGTTTGGTTTGAGAGTGACAGGGGCTGGAGATTCCCCAGGAGGTTGGCTGAGTCAGCCCTAGGCTGCATGACTGCATTTGCAACTGGAGTGGTGGGAGGAGGTAGCACCTGGGCCTGAATAGGGCTGTGCCTGCCTTCCACAATGCTGGCTCCACCTCCTGCTGGGCGGCTGACGACCCTCCCCCTCATTCTGAAAGGAAAGAAGAAGCCAGCAAAACAAAGTACTCAGGAAACACCCAGAACTGGTTCAGACCGGTCTCAGGGCCCACATGCACAGAGAGAACAAAGACTTTAGGGGTATAAGTACAGGACCCCTGACAACAGAAAATTAGATCATCCTGGAATCAAGAAGGAACCTCTGCCAAGGAGAAAGCTGGCTCTGATGAAGGAAGTGACCTGTTCTCAGGACACCCCCATGCCACACGGCCAACAGCTGTGTGTGTGCCCCTCGCTGCTGCTCGCAGCCTCGTGTTGCCGTCTGCCTTGCCGCAATAGCTGCCTGCCTCGCTGTTCGTTGCCCCCGCAGTTCCGCCGTAATTTTGTAGTATTCTGTTGCATTGTTGTATTTTTATTGGCTTTTTGTTTATACTTTGTTGTTTTTCCCCCTGTGCCTTCCCCGCCCCGCTCCCCGCCGCTGTTCACGTGGCCATGCCCCCTTTTGTTCTGTGCTCTCCCTGCTCCCGCCTCCCAGCTGCTCCTCCCTCCCACTTAGCCTTAAATGGTGACCGAGCGGACATGCAGCGGTCACGCGCAGCGGTCACGCGCAGCGGGCGTGCCGATTGTGCGCTGAAGGCATGCCAAAGGCAAGCCCGTCTGCGCCCGTCCGCCCCTGGACCGCGCCCAGCGCCAGGATCCCTGGCCCTCGCCGATCCAAGACTACCCGACGGACCTACAACGCCACCACCCTCAACGCACTCAATGCCGGCCGGAACCCTGCCTGCTACCGAGCCACCCCGAAACGCACCCATGGACCCTTTGCATGATAAGCCTGCCAATTCACTTGCCTCCGGACCTGCACCACCCCCGCCAAGTTGAGCACCAGCAGCAACCACCTGAAGTGCATCCTGCTGAACACCCGCTCCGTCCACAGGCACGCCGTAGAACTCTGGGACCTGCTCGACGCGACAGCACCGGATGTTGCCTTCCTCACCGAAACCTGGATGAACGCCTCCTCAGCGCCCGACATCGCCATAGCCATCCCGGACGGATACAAGATCACCCAGAAGGACCGCGTCAACCAGACGGGAGGAGGCATCGCCATCGTACACAAGAACACCATCCGCATCTCAACTAACGCCAACAAGACCTTCACCGCCGCTGAACACCTACACTTCCAGATACACAATGACCCCAAGACCACCCTCCGAGGCACCCTCATCTACAGACTACCGGGACCACGCACACAATTCAGCGAAGACATCGCAGACTTCATCAGCCCGCACGCCCTGCCCTCTGCCGACTACATCCTCCTAGGGGACCTCAACTTCCACCTGGAAAACAACAACAACAGAAACACACCAGCCCTGCTGGACAACCTCGCCAACCTCGGACTCAAGCAACTGGTGAACACTCCCACCCACTACGCCGGCCACACGCTTGACCCCGTCTTCTCATCCAGCAAGCACATCTCCTTCAGCCACGCCACCGGACTCCACTGGACTGACCACAGCTGTGTCCACTTCAGCTTCAGGAAAACTGCGACCTACCACCACCCGCAACAGGTTCCCCGCCGGAGCTGGAGCTGGAGCAAGATCACTGCCGAGCAGCTCACCGCCTCCCTCAGCCAGAACACACCCACCAACACAGCGGACCCAAAAGAAGCAGCCAGCAACCTCGACAAGTGGCTGACCGCCTGCGCCGATGACCTCGCTCCACTAAAGAACCCTCCCAGTAGAACCGTTAGCAAGAAAACCCCCTGGTTCACCAACGAACTCAAGGAATCCAAGAAGAACTGCTGCACCTTCGAGAAAGCCTGGCGGCTCGACCAGACCACAGGACCGCCCTCAAGTACGCCACCCGCAAACTTCACCAGCTGATCCGCGCCACCAAGAAGTCGGCACTCAAAGAACGACTGGACAACAACGCGCATGACAGCAAGGAACTCTTCAGCATCGTCAAAGAGTTCTCCAACCCCAGCGCCGGAAACAACGACATCACTCCCTCACAAGACCTCTGCGACTCACTCGCCTCGTTCTTCCACAGCAAGATCGCAGACATACACAACAGCTTCGACGCACAGACCACGCACCCTACCACCAAACCAACACCCGCCACCACCACCCTCTGCAACTGGACCCCGATCAAAACCGAAGACACCACCCGCACGATGAACTCCATCCACTCCAGATCACCAACCGACCCCTGCCCACACCACGTCTTCAACAAAGCTGACGCCATCATCGCACCCCATCTCCGGGACATCATCAACTCATTCTTCCACACCACCACCTTCCCGGAGAGCTGGAAGCACGCCGAACTTACCGCCGTCCTGAAGAAACCAACGGCGGACCCCACCGACCTCAAGAACTATGGCCCCATCTCGCTACTTCCCTTTCCGGCCAAAGTCACTGAGAAGACTGTCAACAGACAGCTGGCCGCCTTCCTCGAGACGAATGGATCCCTCGACCCCTCGCAGTCCGGGTTTCGGGCCAACCACAGCACCGAGACCGCCCTAATCGCAGCCACCGACGGCATCACAACGCTGATCGACAATGGGGAAACAGCGGCCCTCATCCTCTTGGACCTCTCTGCAGCGTTCGACACAGTCTGCCACCGCACCCTAGTGAAGCGCCTCAGCAACATCGGAATCCGAGAGAAAGCACTGGAGTGGATCATCTCGTTCCTCGCCGGAAGAACCCAGAGAGTCCGTCTCCCCGTTCAGATCCGAGGCCACCGAAGTCATCAGCGGCGTTCCACAAGGATCTTCACTCAGTCCAACCATCTTCAACATCTACATGAGCCCCCTCGCAGCCATCGCACGCCAACATGGCCTCAACATCATTTCCTACGCGGATGACACCCAGCTGATCCTCTCCCTCACCAATGACGCCACCAGCGCCAGAGCCAACCTACACGAAGGGATGAAAGACGTCGCCGACTGGATGAGGAGCAGCCGCCTTAAACTGAACTCAGACAAGACAGGAGTCCTCATCCTGGATCATCACCCTCCACCTGGGACGACTCCTGGTGGTCCCCGGCCCTGGGCACTGCTCCCAAACCAACGGACCACGCACGCAACTTGGACTTCATCCTGGACTCCTCCCTGTCGATGACCAGACAAGTCAACGCCGTCTCATCTTCGTGCTTCAACACCCTGCGCATGCTCCGCAAGATCTTCTGTTGGATCCCCACCGAAACCAGGGAGACCGTCACCCAGGCACTCGTCACCAGCCGACTGGACTACGGGAACACCCTGTACGCCGGAACCACAGCCAAACTTCAAAAAAGACTCCAGCGCATCCAGAACGCCTCCGCACGACTCACCCTGGACATCCCCCAACACAGCGCAAGAAGGGTGTTCCTACAGTGGCCGTATCATTCAATAATGTGTGTACATCTCTAAGTAATCACAAAGGGCAGTGACAGAAGAAGATAAAGTGCAAACAAAGTTCATTCAGAAAAATATTTATTTGTTCTTTTTTTATTTTTTCTAGATATAAATTCATATAAATATTATTGTTGATCAAAAAAATCTTTTTGAATTAATAGGTAATACATAGATTAATTGAAAAAATACATAAAGAGCACAAAACAGTCATAAAAACAGCAGCAAATTAGCAGGTCCCCTGAAAGGCAATCATACACAGCAGCTCACTCACGTGCTAACAATCATTCTACATTCACACCACATACAAAGATGAAGAAGGAACTGGATTCCAAATAGCAAGATGACTATGCTAATGTGATCCAAGGGCACCAGAGTGTAATTGTTGGCCCTTGTAGCGGGTCTACGCGCGTTTCGGTGGACAAGCCACCTTCATCAGGACCTTGTTCACCAAATTGTGTAGATATCAGGGGATCAAACAAGAGGAGATTTGGCCTAAAAAGAAAAGATAAATCTGTCACTAACACATACACCAAAGAACTATTTACAAGAGAGCATTAATACATTCACTGTTGGGTTGGAACCCGGGGTTCATCACTGTGGTTAAAGAGAAAATCTACATTATGGAATAGCAAGCAGGGGAGCCTCGTCATGTGAGCGCAAAAAATGCTGACACTAGGTGACTAGTCAATATGAGAGTTAATGAGAGAGTGACCGAATAAACAGAGAGATTCCTATTTTGCATAAGTTGATACTACATATAAAGGCATATCCAGTCATGTAACAGTACTTACGAGTTAGAAGATCAGCTATCACTAGAACGAATTCACTTTAAGAATTAGGAGGTAAAGTCACATGAGTTGCACCATATCTGTGAAGGGACCAAGGTAGGTTGTTAGGGTAGGTAATAGTAGAAAGGACTGGATGGTATGCATGCGCTGTCCCTAATTCATAGGCTTTACCGATGTAAAGCCTATGAATTAGGGACAGCGCATGCATACCATCCAGTCCTTTCTACTATTACCTACCCTAACAACCTACCTTGGTCCCTTCACAGATATGGTGCAACTCATGTGACTTTACCTCCTAATTCTTAAAGTGAATTCGTAATCCCTAATTCATAGGCTTTACCGATGTAAAGCCTATGAATTAGGGACAGCGCATGCATACCATCCAGTCCTTTCTACTATTACCTACCCTAACAACCTACCTTGGTCCCTTCACAGATATGGTGCAACTCATGTGACTTTACCTCCTAATTCTTAAAGTGAATTCGTTCTAGTGATAGCTGATCTTCTAACTCGTAAGTACTGTTACATGACTGGATATGCCTTTATATGTAGTATCAACTTATGCAAAATAGGAATCTCTCTGTTTATTCGGTCACTCTCTCATTAACTCTCATATTGACTAGTCACCTAGTGTCAGCATTTTTTGCGCTCACATGACGAGGCTCCCCTGCTTGCTATTCCATAATGTAGATTTTCTCTTTAACCACAGTGATGAACCCCGGGTTCCAACCCAACAGTGAATGTATTAATGCTCTCTTGTAAATAGTTCTTTGGTGTATGTGTTAGTGACAGATTTATCTTTTCTTTTTAGGCCAAATCTCCTCTTGTTTGATCCCCTGATATCTACACAATTTGGTGAACAAGGTCCTGATGAAGGTGGCTTGTCCACCGAAACGCGCGTAGACCCGCTACAAGGGCCAACAATTACACTCTGGTGCCCTTGGATCACATTAGCATAGTCATCTTGCTATTTGGAATCCAGTTCCTTCTTCATCTTTGTATGTGGTGTGAATGTAGAATGATTGTTAGCACGTGAGTGAGCTGCTGTGTATGATTGCCTTTCAGGGGACCTGCTAATTTGCTGCTGTTTTTATGACTGTTTTGTGCTCTTTATGTATTTTTTCAATTAATCTATGTATTACCTATTAATTCAAAAAGATTTTTTTGATCAACAATAATATTTATATGAATTTATATCTAGAAAAAATAAAAAAAGAACAAATAAATATTTTTCTGAATGAACTTTGTTTGCACTTTATCTTCTTCTGTCACTGCCCTTTGTGATTACTTAGAGATGTACACACATTATTGAATGATACGGCCACTGTAGGAACACCCTTCTTGCTTTGTGTTTTCTTGTTCCCCTCGGTTCCAGGGCCATAATTTACATATTTGAGGGGGTCCCATTGCTCATGTTTAACATCCCCCAACACAGCCACATCACCGGACACCTGAGAGACCTGCACTGGCTTCCCATCAGCAAGAGAATCACGTTCAGACTCCTGACCCACGCACACAAGGCTCTCCACGCCCTGGGCCCCAAGTACCTCAACGACCGCATGACCTTCTACATGCCCACCCGCCAGCTACTATCAACCAGCCACGCCCTTGCCACCGTACCACGCATCCGCGGAGCCACAGCCGGAGGAAGATCCTTCTCATACCTAGCAGCCAAGACCTGGAACTCCCTCCCCACCCACCTTTGGCGAACCCAGGACCATCTCTCCTTCAGGAAACAGCTCAAGACCTGGCTGTTCGAGCAGTAACGTACCCCCCACAGTGCCTTGAGACCCTCCCGGGTGAGTAGCGTGCATTATAAATGCTGTGATTGATTGATTGATTGATTGATTGATTGATTGATTGATTGATTGATTGATTGATTGATTGATTGATTGAGGAAGACTGTCCTGCTGTTGCTCTGCTGGACTGACCTGCTGTTGCTTTGCTGCCAAGGAGAGGGGAAGGACTTTGCTGTGTGCTGTGTCCCCTGTCTTGAAGGAATCTCCAAGGGCCTGAGAAGAGCTGGCTCCCTGTTCTGAAGTCCCAGGAACAAAAGGACTTCACCCCCAGCTTCCCTGAACACTGCTGAGAGAGTTCTGTCCTTCCTAGAGTGCTTGATCCAGCTGTGGGGCCTCTGGAAGTTGTACCTGTGCTGGGAAGCTTGAAACTAAGATTGAGAGACTTTTGCATTTGAAAAGTGTTGCATCGCTCGCTTGCGGAGCGCATCCCCGACAGTGCGAGAAGTTTCCCGCCGCTACGAAGGTCGAGAACGTCGCAGCACCTGACGCCGCTGCCAGAGCCGTCGCATCCTTTGTTTGCGGGACGCACCCGATCGGTGCAGGAACCCGAACATCGCTGCGAGTGTCGTCGCAGAACCTGTCGTCGCTGGGTGAGATCGCCGCACCGCTTGCTTGCGGACCGCATCACGTAGCAGCGAGCATCATCGCAGAACCATCGCATCGAGGAGTCGCAAGAGAGTGGATCCCCGCTGGACCGCGCATCGTCGCCCCGGAGACCGTCGCAGCCCTTACGAGATCGTCGCATCGTGCCTTTGCGAGAACAAACTTCCTACGGAACCTACGCACCGGAATCCATACAAGTGGCCTTCCTCCCCATACAGACCGGATTCATCGCAACACGCCCGCTGCTGCAGCGGGGCTGTCGCATCGCCTCCCCAGGGTCTCAGGAGCAACGCATCGCTTGTTTTCCAACGCACCAGCTTCTGCTTTTGGAACTTTGTTGCAACTAAAAGGTACTGTGAGTAAACGCGACACAACTGTGAACTTTTCACGCATCTGTGGATTATTCTATCGCAAATTAAAGAACTTACATTACAACCTTAAGAACTCTTTTGAAACCATATTCTTGAACTGTGTATGTTGGAATTTTGTCATTTTGGTCTTGTGTAGTTTAGAATAAATATCGTTATTTTCCTAAACTGTTGTGGAATCAGTTTGTGGTGTTTTCACTGTTTTACTGTGAGTGTTGGTACAAATAATTTACGCATGGCCTCTGGTTAGCCTAGACTGCTCATGCCAAGCTACCTAGAGGGTTATCTCCTTGCCCTGACCAGAAGCAAGGGTCTCTATTTGGACAGTGGTACCTACCTCTGCCAACTAGAGACCCGCAGTTCTAACATTGGTGGTCAGGCGGTGGGATTTGAACTTGTATTTGTACTAGACCCACATTGATTAGTGTACATCACTAGTGAGTGCAGGCCACTATGCCACCACATACTACATTTTTTATTTTTGGTTCTATTTTTGATCATAACCCTGAAATAATCCAAGCATCATGTCTCGGAATGGTAAACCAGCAAGTCATGTTGCAGAACTGGAGTTTGATATTGAAATGTTAAGTGATTACAAAGTAGGTCAACTCAGGCAGTTCTGCAGGAACTTTGGATGCCCCATGAAGCGCTGCTCCAGGAGGGGGAAGCTACAGGAGGCCTTAAGGGCCTGGTGGGAGACCAAAAAGGCTGAGGCGACAGATGATGCAGAAGTGGATAAGGATGCACAGAGGGATGGTTTCAGGCCACAGGATCTGCCTGTGTCCAGAGCAGCCTCAAGGGCTGGCAGCAACCATTCAGCTGAAAGTTTTTCCCCAGAGGAGTTGGAGGAAAACTAAAGGGCTAGAGATCATAAGTTAGAAATGTTGAGGCTTGAATTGAAGATAAAGCAAATGGAGGAAGAGAGAGAAAGGGCGGTGGAGAAGAGCAAAAATGCCTGTGCTCTGGAGAATTGAAATTGAACTTGGTCCATGAATTAAGAATCAGGAAACTTGAGATAGAACTTAAGAGGCGTGAGGCCATGAGGGTCTCAGCTGAAGAAGAAACATGGGTAGCTCAAGAAGTGAGCTTTGCTGAGTTGGAGGTGGAGTCCAGCTCAGATGGTGGCAGCAAGATTATAGTTTCCAGTGCTGAGAGAAAGGTACAAACACCCAGAGATGTGGCGCCTGACTTGAGGGAGGGGGTCAACATACACCAGGGGGTTCAGGTTTATGATGTAGTTCCAGTGGAGTGCAGTGTCCCTGAAGTAGATTGGGGGTTTGGCACAGGGGACCATATTCCTAGTGGTGAGAGGGACACTCTACTGACTCTAAATGAGAGGTACAGGGAGAGGGCCCCCCCCATGGTAGAAACCTTGGTGTGTGTGTGTGAAGACCAGCCAGAAGAGTGTGGGTCGTGTGACAGAGACATTCAGATACTGTCTTGCCAGTCTCAGGAGAATGGTGTGGGGTACTTGTGTGAGGCACTGGAGGGTGAGGCTAAGGGTAGCTTGGTTAACAACTGTGGGGGGCTGTGTGATTCATTTGTTGGAGAGCATATTTTAAGCCCTTGTTTCCAGAGCTATGCCAACACCCGGTGGAGTGTGAGTTCTTTGATCCCAGGGAGCTAGCGTTGGAGGCAGACCTCTTGGTGGATGCCAGAGAGCCTGAGGAGGCATTGGGGAGTGATCCCAAAAGGAGTGGCTTAGATATCTTCCAGACCTGTGAGGTGGAGGAGGTTCAGTGTAGCCCAGTTAGGTCCCAGTGTACTGGGAGGGGTGTAGGGGCTCATGTCCGGTCTCAGTGGAGAAGGAGTGAGTGTGGGACGGTGTGTCTCACGGTGCCCAAAACCCAGTCTAAGGCTTGGAGGGTTCCTTAAGGGAACACCAGGTTGAGGGCCTAGAAGGTGCTAGTAGGCCATTTGCGGAGGATCTCCTAGTGTCTGTTGAACGGGGAGTGCCTGTACCCATACCTCCATCAGTTCTGGTGACTGGCAGTGCCACTCCAGTTGGGAGGGTACAGAAGTCCAGACTGAGGGATGAGAGGGGGAAAGAGTCCCCAGTGGGAGAACCAGTGGGTCAGGGACCAGTCAGAAGGGTTGAGTCTCCTAACGAGTAACCATAGTGACACCACTTCTGTCCTGGGGGATCTTCCGGCACTGTCAGGTGGACAGGGGTCGGGAGATATGCACCAGGCAGACTGTCACAGGACACATGAGTTGTGTGTCACCCTCAAGGGGGTACTATGTGAGTCCCCAGAAGTCCTGGCATGCCTGGCGAATGCTCAACTGCAGGTTTTGGTCCCTGGGTTGGGAGACAAGGTTCAGAATCTACCTGACCTGGAAGAAAGGGCATCTGTAACCAGTGCCCTGACCAATATGGGTCCCATGGGTACCCCTCCAGTAGGGAGGGTGCAGCGCTCTGGCCTCTGACCGCGGTTCAACCTGAGGGGTTAAACCCTAGGTTGGGAGACCAGTTGCTGGAGGGAGGTCCTGAACTAGTAGGAAAGTTGTGTTTTGGTTTTCTTGGTGGACAGGGTTGCCCCTGGCAGGAGGGCAGGAGTCTCACCCTGGGGGTGGACTAGGCCATACCCTTGTGTTGGCCAGGTGGGTACTGTCTACTAGTGTGGGCACACCAGTGAGTGAAGTCCTGGTGTGCCAGGCAAGTGTTCCACCGCAAGGGTTGGTCCCTGGGTGGGGAAGCCATGTTCAGGTGTTGTCTGACCTGGGGGTGTTGGAGCCTAGGTTTGAGGGCCAGGTCTGGGGTGTCCCCCTGACCTGGAATACCAGTTGCAGGAAAGAACCCCTGAACTGGTGGATGAATGGTGCAGGGTACCTGCCACAGGTGCCCTGACTATTCTAGAAGGGGGTACTGCTCCAGGTGGGAGGTTACAGAGCCCCAAGGAAGAGGAGGACCAGGTGTGGAGAAGCCCACCTCAGCCTCTTGTCCAGCCGCCGGATACTGGTCCGGGACTGGTGGGTCAGTGCCAGAGTGTCAGATCTGACCTGACAAAAGAGAGAGTGGACAAAGGGTGTCAAGCACCTGGGGCCACTGCCCCCCACCCTCTGATGCCACAGGGGTTTGAGAGCCATGAGAGGCATGAGGCCTGGGTCTCATCCCTGATCACTGTTGGCGGTCACTGTGGCTTGCTGTCGATCTGTTAGGACACACCTGTGAGAAAATTAAGGTCAGGTGCTGCACAGGTGGTGTCCACAGGTGAGGTGAAAGGTTCCACATGGATTGGCATGGTGGACCCTGAGAGTATGGATAGAGTGATTGAACTAGGTTCAGGAAGGCGAAGAATAGGAATAGTGCCCTGCCGTTTGGGCCAGGTTCCATGTTCTATCGCCTTAAGCAGGGAATCCCATCAAGGTATCGTTTGGTCTACCCTGGCTTTAGGCTGGAAGGGGGTTGTGTTGGAACTGGGCCTTCTTGCAGGGTCATCCTCAAACCTTTTGCTTCTTCCTCCCTTATTTTTCCTGGCCCTTGGCTGTTGGCAATATGACTCTGCACACTTTACCACTGCTGATCAGTGCTAAAGTGCATGTGCTCTCTGTGTAAATTGCTATTCTGATTGGATATACATGTTTGGCATATTTGTATCACCATGAAGTCCCTAGTAAAGTGCACCAGGTGTGCCAGGGCTGGTGATGGCAAATGCTACTAGTGGGCCCGCAGCACTGATTGTGTCACCCACAGGAGTAGCTCTAAAATGGTGTCACAGGCCTGCCACTGCAGTGCCTATGGGCAGTTTAAAAAGCTGCCCTGTCCTCCTGGTCAGTGTCCCCACTTACCAGGCCTAACCCTTCCCTTTTTGTGCACATCAGTCACCCCTATGGAAGGCCCAAGGTACCCCCCTGGGCTGGGTGCAGTGCATGTGAAAGGTAGAGCATGTACTAGTGCAGGTGACATGCTCTAGTAGTGAATTGCAGCCGTTTTCGTTTTTCACTATTATAAGCATATCTTGCTCCATAGATTAACATGGGGGATGCTGGCTAAAGTGGCTTCCAGCATTTCTTCCCATAGGAACAAGATAGGACATAAGTATCTAGTATCCCTGAACTCAGAATTTAATAACATATCTTTTAGGAAAGATTGTTTTTAAATCCTGTGTTTGAGAACAGCACTTTTAGAAAGTTGTTGTTCTCTTGTCTGACCCTTCTGTGTGCCTTGGCCTGTTTGTGTATTGACTGTCTGGTTTGAGAGTGACAGGGGCTGGGGATTCCCCAGGAGGCTGGCTGAGTCAGCCCTAGGCTGAATGACTGCATTTGCAACTGGAGTGGTTGGAGGAGTTAGCACTTGGGCCTGAATAGGGCTGTGCCTGCCTTCCACAATGCTGGCTCCACCTCCTGCTGAGAGCGGCTGACGACCCTGCCCCTCACTCTGAAAGGAAAGAAGAAGCCAGCAAAACAAAGTGCTCAGGAAACACTCAGAACTGGTTCAGACCGGGCTCAGGGCCCACATGCACAGAGAGAACAAAGTCTTTAGGGGTATAAGTACAGGACCCCTGACAACAGAAAATTAGATCATCCTGGAATCAAGAAGGAACCTCTGCTAAGGAGAAAGCTGACTCTGAAGAAGAAAGACTGTCCTGCTGTTGCTCTGCTGGACTGACCAGCTGTTGCTTTGATGCCAAGGAGAGGGGAAGGACTTTGCTGTGTGCTGCCTGTGTCCCCTGTCTTGAAGGAATCTCCAAGGGACTGAGAAGAGCTGGCTCACTGTTGTGAAGTCCCAGGAACAAAAGGACTTCACCCCCAGCTCCCCTGAACTCTGCTGAGAGAGTTCTGTCCTTCCTAGAGTGCTTCATCCAGTTGTGGGGCCTCTGAAAGTTGTACCTGTGCTGGGAAGCTTGAAACTAAGCTTGAGAGACTTTTGCATTTGAAAAGTGTTGCATCGCTCGCTTGCGGAGCTCATCCCCGACAGTGCGAGAAGTTTCCCGCCGCTACGAAGGTCGAGATCTTCGCAGCGCCTGACGCCGCTGACAGAGCCATCGCATCCTTCGTTTGCTGGGACGCACCCGATCGGTGCGGGAAGCCGAACATTGCTGCGAGTGTCGTCGCAGAACCTGTCGTCGCTGGGTGAGATTGCCGCACCGCTTGCTTGCAAACCACATCACGTCGCTGCGAGCATCGTCGCAGAACCATCGCATCCAGGAGCCGCGAGAGGGAGGATCCCCGCTGGACTGCGCATCGTCGCCCCGGAGATCGTCGCAGCCCCTACGAGATCGTCACATCGTGCCTTTGCGAGAACCAACTTCCTGTGGAACCTACGCACCAGAATCCATACAAGTGGCCTTCCTCCCCATACAGACCGGATTCGTCGCAACACGCCTGCTGCTGCAGCGGGGCTATCGCATCCCCTCCCCAGGAGCAACGCATGGCTTGTTTTCCACCGCACCAGCTTCTGCTTTTGGAACTTTGTTGCAACTAAAAGGTACTGTGAGTAAACGTGACGCAACTGTGAACTTTTCACGCATCTGTGGATTATTCTATCGCAACTTAAAGAACTTACATTACAACCTTAAGAACTCTTTTGAAACCATATTCTTGAACTGTGTATGTTGGATTTTTGTCGTTTTGGTCTTGTGTAGTTTAGAATAAAGATCTTTATTTTCCTAAACTGTTGTGGAATCAGTTTGTGGTGTTTTCAATGTGTTACTGTGAGTGTTGGTACAAATACTTTACGCATTGCCTCTGGTTAGCCTCGTGCCAAGCTACCTAGAGGGTGAGCAGGGGTTATCTCAGAGGGTTATCTCCTTGCCCTGACTAGAAGCAAGGGTCCCTATTTGGACAGTGGTACGTACCTCTGCCAAGTAGAGACCACCAGTTCTAACATTGGTGGTCAGGCGGTGGGATTTGAACTTGTATTTGTACTAGACCCAGAAGGACAGTAAGGTAGCATGGCAGCAGAGTAGCAGTCTTTTTTGTAGCAGAGCAGCACAGCAATTCTTCTTCTGAGTCTTAGATAGGTCCTGAAGGGTTGGTCTAAGGGTCTTTTTTTATACCTGGTGACTTTTTTGAAGTAGGGCAGTTTCTAGTGATTCAATTTCAAGTGCATAGAATATCCTGCCTCCTTCCTCTGGCTCCAGCCTGACTGCAGGCACAATGGGCTAGTATGAAGACCTTTGTGTGATGACAAGGGACAGCCTATTGACTTGCAAGTGGGGCTGGTCCCAATTCCACCCTGCCACTCTGCAAGCGATGGCACATCCAGATACATCTAATCACTCTATTGTGTGGCTGTCTAGGTGGAATTTACAAAGTTACACCCAGTCATGTGACCCAAAAACAGGCTGAAGGCACCAAATAGTGATGGCAGGAAAATGCCAACTTTATAAATGTGACATTTTCAAAATTGTGATTTAAAATCCAACTTTACCATTATAGAGCAATTTAAATTGCATGTTCTCAGACATAAAATTTGAATTTCTTACTTGCTCTCAATGAGAGTTAGCAGTTATTGAATATTAAACGGCAACCTAATTTTATCCTTTAGTAGAGGTGACTTCAGAGTAGTGAAAAACAATTATTATTTTTTTTTTAATTTTTAAAACATTTATTATAAAAGTGCACACAGCTATTCAGCCTAACATCCCGGAGGCAAGGCAGCATAGACTCAGGAGGAGAATAGTGCAAGGCGATTAACGTCAGTACATTGCAGGTTGTTTTTTGATTTTTAATAACAAGATAACTAAACCAAGAAAAGAAACGCCAAAGGGCATGTGAGAGTGGCAATGGAGCAATAGAGACGTAAAGGAGTCGGCCATAGGCAGGGGAGGACAGGTAGAGATTCGATAATAGAGCGAATGGTAGGATAGGGAGGGGGGGGGGAAGGAAGGAGAAGGAGAATTACAAACATCAGAGAACAGTTGGTGTCACAGGTTACGGTGACAGGTGCTCGTCCACGGGGGCAGGTTCCGGCGGCAAACACACATCACCCCTGTATGCATTCCATGCCCCCCACACTTTGTTCCATGTCTGAGGCCTTCCCCTGGCAACATAAACCGTCTTTTCCCTAAACATGCACCAGTCCATGTTTGCTTTCCATTGTACCACCAGGGGGGCCGCAGTAGCGCCCCACTTTTGAGCAATATCGCGCTTAGCAACCATATTGCCCAATGTCACCCAACGAGTCTGCGCCGTGTTGTGGTCAGACGGTTCCCAAACGTTAAGGAGACACCTCCGCGCCTCCGCAGCCAGCACAACCCCAGTCACCTCTCCCATGATCCGGTGTACTCTCTCCCAGTAGGGGGCAATGAAGGGACATTCCCATAGAATATGCAAAAAGGTTGCGAGAGCACCACAACCCCGACGACAAAGGCCGTCAGGCGAGAATCCCATACGTAAGAGCCGAGGGCCGGTGACATACACCCGATGAAGGATTTTGAACTGTACCAGCCGGAGACGTGAGGAGATGGCGACCTCCTTAGGGGAGGACACTGCACTCTGCCAGTCCTCATCGTCAAGTTCAAGGCCATCAGTCGTCCATTGTTCTCGCAAGCACAGGAGGAGGTCAGTTCGAACATTGATCAATTTCTTATAGGACAGGGAAATGGCACTGTCAGGCATATGGCCATCAAGGATCCTGTCCTCCAAGGGGGAACTTTCGGGGATCTCACCCTCCGCCGGCTTGGCAGAGAGCAGCGCGTGTCTCAGCTGAGCGTAGCGGAAAAACTCCGAACCGCCCAAGTGATATTCGGCCGGCAATTGAGAAAAGGTCTTAACTTCGCCCTTAATGACCATATAGTCCACCCTGGAAATACCGATGAGGTCCCATTTGTCAAAGCCCTTGGTGTGCCACAGCCTGCCCAAGATATGTGAAAAACAAATTTTAAAGTTTTTCAGGACCAGGATATGTAAAACCTAACAGTACATGTCCAACTGTTTATTTACAATTCACCCTGTCCTATGGGCTGTCCAGGGCTTACTTTAGGGGTGGCATATGTGATAAAAAGGAGTTTTAGGCTTGGCAATGGGTTATATTGCCAAGTTGAATTGGCAGCTTAAAACAGCCTGTCATGGTATGCCTGGGAAAATGTTTTAAGGGTCTACTTAAGTGGGTGGCACAATAGGTGCTGCAGGCCACTAGTATCGTTCAATTCAAAGGCCCTGGGTATATGGTACACCACTTAGTAGAAATATGTAAGCAAATGAATCATGCTAAGGAGGTGTAAACTATTTTACTATGTTTTAGGGAGTGACCACAAGCACTTTAGCACTGGTTAGCAGGGGTATAGTGCACCGATTCCTACGGCGAACAAAAACACATTCTGAAAAATAGGTGGGGGAAGGCAAAATATTTGAGGGAACACAACCCTAAGGCTGACAGGTCTAACCCTTACTGTGGTAGAAAGAAGAGGGAACTGTGAATGTTATTCAGATATCTTTTAATCCTATGCATTTAAATATCTCAGTGGATTATTTAGGAAGTCATACCACCATTTGCTCTATAAGCCACAAACAGATTAAAACATTGTTGGAATATATTGATACAAAATATGAAGGAATGGTCCTTGCACATTAGAACTATCTCCTAAATTGCCTGCATGTGTTGGTTTTAAACAGCAGAGCTATTATAGAGAGTTACACACAGGCATACCACAATCAGAAGAGAAGTTATACACCTTCACCTCTTCAAGAGTCTATTTCTTCATAGTTGGCAAGTGTGAGGAACTGCCTTTGATATGTGGTAGCCATACAAAAAGAAAAAAGAATCTGGGAGCAGAAAGGTTTTTGCTTAACAAAAAGTTTACCAATGTCAGAGAGGGTCTTATGAAATTAAAGTAATATAAATTGCCCTTTATATGGTGGAAAACGAGCGTCGAGATTTTACCTGCAGGGGTCCATATTATCGACTGATAGGGGAGCCGACCTTGAGGATGAGAACCCCTACAACCGCATGTGTCACACACATGCATATCTATTTTATATAAAGGGACTGAGCAACTCTATTACCAGCGCCACACTTACCTGCATCTTGCCGTGAGGGAAACGGCCATTCTATCTGAAGAATCCTGCCATGAGGGAAACGGCTACTGGGCTCAGGGACCAGGGACTACATCCCCCAGCTTCCCCGGCACACCTGTGACGCTCCCGCTGTGCCTGCTGGCGCCATAAGAACGCGGAGCATTGAGCGGGTGAGAGGGGAGCTGAGAAACTCTATTACCAGCGCCACACTTACCTGCATCTTGCCGTGAGGGAAATGCCCATTCTATCTGGAGAATCCTGCTGTGAGGGAAACAGCTACCGGGCTCAGGGACCAGGAACTACATCCCCCAGCTGCCCTGGCACACCGGTGATGCTCCCGCTGGGCCTGCTGGCGCCATAAGAACGCAGAACATCTCCAGCCCGCGGGACACGCGCGGATGGGCGCCGGGGAAGCCCAGGCCAAGGGCGGGCCCGTCAAAGCCCGAGGAGCCTGGGCTGGGCCAGCCCTCTGACATCGGCTCCCTGGAGATTATCGGCTAGAGGTACTGATGATTATATTTTAGCGTACCCATTCTGATCATTTATTCATTAATAACTGTTGTCGTTTGTGGGGGCACCATTAGCACTAATCTATTATGACTAAGCGCAAAGGAGCAGAAGGAACTCTTGAAACTTTTATTGTTAGGGCCGAAAGTTTACTCACGCATGAAATCGAGCTCAGTGAATGGCGTCTGTCTTTGGACCTTTTAACTGCTGAAAGACACGCATCCCTGGATGCGTTAAATCAGGGTGATATTCCCCATCATCGCATTTCTCTAACGCTGAACTTACAGCCACTGCTTGAAGTAATGCCTGAAGTAATGCCCTCCTTATCGCCAACGCTGATCATGGATACTCCCCCCACTGCTCCACCTAATGGTCCCAAATTAGCCACCCGGGCACGCGCTCCTAAAACTATGGCCTCAACAAAGTTACAGGAGCCCGCGGCAAAACAGAAGCGGGTTGTCCCCCCTAACTTAAAACCCAAAAATCCATCTAAAACCGTAAGAAGCATGGACCTCCCTACACCTGTAGTGATTACTTCTTCCACGGGTACCCAGACTGATGACATACTGCCTACATTGAAAACAGATAACATTTTGCATGCCTTGGAGTCTCATCCAAATGTGCATGTAGATTTACCTTTGGCAAATCGCTTCTCTGCCCTGTCAGACTTGGATATTCCTGACTGGCAACCACCCCCACAAACTCATCACGCAGAGAATGCAAGAGATCCTCTTCATCCCCTCTTATTACTTCTAATAATGTACTCAGATTGACTAGAACAGTGGGAGCTAATGATTTAAATATTTTGACCTGGAACATAGCAGGCCTCCAATCAAGGTTAGAAGACCCAGAGTGGCTTAGGCTAATAAATCAGCAGGATATCGTAATGTTTCAGGAGACCTGGGCTACACAAGAGCTGCATCTTAATGGGTTCCAGTGCCATAACATCTTAGCTGCTAAACCAAGATTGGACCGCCATCTGGCGGCCTATCGATATGGATTAATATTGCTGCTGGTGGGTGGGTTAAGAACATATCAACTGATAATTTGCATTTCCAAGCTCTTTTATTTAAACGGAAAGTTTCATTCTTCTTGATTAATTTTTATAATAATGATTTTAACACCTCCCCAAATAGGAATTTTATTGATTTATTTAATTTTATTGACAACTTAGAGTCAAGGCAATATTTTGATAAAGTCGGTGGTATCTTGCTGGGCGGAGATTTTAATGCTAGGCTTAACAATGCCCCTTCGCATATCAGGCTGAATGAGCAAGGAACTTCTTCTCAAAGGGGCATCGAACTGTCTTCTTTTTTAAGCTCTCACTGTAGGAGAGTAGGGTCTGCTATCCTACAGTCACCCCAAATTTTTGCTTTTTACTTCACTGGTTTCTGACTTAATTTGGCTGTGGGCCTGCTAATCAGATCCACAGCCTGCTGTTCTCTCTCTAAATTAATACCAATGCACTCTAGGTGCATTACCAATTGGAACTGGTTCACCTTATAGGCCCCTGTAACAGTGTACTCTAGGTACCCAGGGCATAGGTGTAACCCAGGCCTACCAGGGGCTGCAGCATGTATTGTGCCACCCCTGGCCTGGCCTAGCTATTTGAACAACTGGCTGTTCACTCAGCTGGGGTAAGTTGGTGTAATCACCTCTTACTTAGATATAGTATATCTATATCTAACATATATGAACACATGGTAACATATAAGTCACTCCTATGGTAGGCCTCGACAATCCTGGAGGCAGAGTGCTTGGTCTCATGTGAAATGGTGCTCTGGCATGAGCTGAGCCTGTCTGCAGCTTTTGGAACCATGTCCTTTAGCTGTTTCATGATATTGCCATACCATATACTCTTAAGTGCATTATGAACCTCGCGGGTAAATGCTATCTTTGGTTTGGCTTTATCAGAACATGTCGAGTAAGGTGTTATACGAATTGGAATACTACCCCCTTGCTAATTCTGGCGACGGGGGTAGCATTCCACCCTTCTAGAAGGAGACGACATGTACCTAACCTGAAACCCGGGTAAAGTTAAACATGAGCCTCAGCATCACAAAATGGATGCTGCCACCACAGACACGAGTCTGACCTCCTGCTGCTGGGAGTCCTTCCAGCTTGGGAGGCCTGAACAAAGGGTTTCCTGTCAGGGGAGGTGCTTGCACCACCCCAGACAGGATTTTGTGTAGTGGGTTTGGGAGGGCTGAATAGATTGAGACATGCCTGGGGCACACAAGGTGTCCTTGTGCATATGCCAGTTCAAACCGGAGCTGGGGATTTCCAGCCCCAGTCCTGGCGCGAAACTGGACAAAGGAAAGGGGGTGTAACCACCCCCCTTCCTGGTCCCACCCAGAGGTGGGACCTAGCAGATGATCCGGCCCCTAGATTTGGTTTAAGAGTAGGAGCTGTGCCCATAGACTTCAGATCATCCTGAACTCAACTTGCAACTAAGAAGAAAACTGGACTTCGACATTTTGCTGCACAGAAGACTGAAGAGAATCTCCCTTGTGGCCAAGGAGTGACCACCCTGTGAACACAGGCACCACCCAGCAACTCGACGTGTGCTTTGCCGCCGCCTCCCGCCGGAGCCGGAGCCCAGAGCCAAACAAGATCTGGATTCCCAGACATTTCAGAGCCCGATCCACAGTCCCTGAAAAGATGAGACCCGTGGAGGCACCGAGAGAAGTGGGATTGGCCATCTTGTAAGATCCACGAGAAGCTGACTGCGCAGCACCCGAGGAATCCGCAATGCTGTGCTTTGGGGTATAAGAAGCCCCACCACCGATCAGCATCTGCACCGAAGGTGAGCCCTCTTGCATCTACGAGATCTGAGTGGGGCCCTTTTGCATTTTGCCACTCGACACGTCATCCCGGTTATTGGTCCGTTGGCTAGTGGTCATCTTGGCGATGACATTGAAATCTACACTGCTGGTCTGGTTGCTCCAGACTGGCCCTTGCTCCTGTGAAAAGGAACAGCCCCTCTGACCTTGCTGGTCAGAGTAAGAAGCTTGCATCGTTTCCTGCGTGGCTTGCATTAGCCAAGGCCTGTTTGCTCCAATCAAGAAGCCAACACCGCCATCAGCTAGAGCCTTCATGGGACAGCTGGTGATCGACTCCTGGATGTCGCTGACCTCTTCGTGTCCACATGGCTGCAGAGACAATCTTTACTTCTTCACCTGTTGGCACCCGTCATTGCCTGGTTCCATCCTGGTTCCACGGTAGTCACTGGCTAGTGACTTTGAACATTGTCCCCTCTCCTTTCAGGTCTTCACTTCTTCAGATCCACCCTTGGATCCACCAGAACTCTCCACGACGACCCGCCTGCAGCATCTTCATCTCCAGGCTCCATTGAACAGCACGAAGAAACCCAACACACTTTGAGACATATGCACCCGCGTCCTGTGGGTGAGGTAACCCTGGCACTTCGGTGCTCCTGTGTAGCAATACACCTCTAGTGTCTATGTTCCAAGTTGCTAGGTTCTAGGTTGTCCGGAAGGTTCCCTTTGCAGTAACTTTGTACTTTTTACGCACTCATTGAAAGTCTACGGGCGCCCACGTGTAACTTTCAGCACTGCACACGCATCCCGTGGGCCTCCTGGTCACTAACAGTTGTTAGCTCATCATAGTCCCAGTGATTCCCAAGGCCCTAGGCCTTCTCCCTTTTCTATTTGTGGTACTTATACCACTATTTTAGTATATGGTTTGAGTGGCCACCAGGGCCTATCCATAATGTGCAATTTTTGTATATTTAAACACTGTTTTGTGTTAACGCATTTGCTTCTGTGCTCATAAAGAGTATAGGGGATACTTGTAGTAAATAAATATATATATATATATATATTTTCTATATATATCTGTGTGGTGTCCTTTCATTTGGTATTCAAGGAGAGTGTATATGGTAAAACAGCTTGCTTCACATGCCTTTACAGAGTTTAGCCTAAGACTGCTTTGTCCACGCTACCCCTAGGATAGCTGGTCTATAAGATTGACTTACAACCAATCATCATAAGGGTTGTTTGGACTGATACAAGGTGGTCACTAGAACTAGTGAACATCATATATCAGGCCAACTTCTCACACTCACAACTTGCAAAATGTCATGGATATTGTGGCTAATCTCTCAATGAATGTCCAGTTAGTGCTAACTTTCAGAGGCAGGGGATGTTCCTTGATCATTGATTATTTCTTTGTCTCACCCCGCCTCACTGATTGTTTATCAGAGGGCTTTGTTATCCCAATGAACCAAGGGGATCACAACCCTTTTAGGGTTGTTATGAGTTTGGAATCCCAGCCCATCTTTAATAAGGAATGTGGTGCAAGGAACCTATCCCCATGACAGGTAAACTTAGACTCAAATGGCGGGGTATCAACATTAAGGAAGTGTTCTGCGCCTTAGTTGGAGATAATTTACATCTCTTTAACTCATGTTTGTCAGACACGGCCGTCTCTGACTTTGTAAAGATCTGTTCAGCCGCTAAATCTTTATTAACAGTACTACGCAGGGAAACTGAATTAGACCCCAGATGGTTCAACCGGGAGTGTTCAGTGGCAAATAGGGAACTGCATAGGGCATTGTCTTTTAGATAAAAATGTCCCATCTAAGTGAGAGAAGCAAGACGCAGGTATAGAGAGATCATAAACAAAAGAAAAACAGAGATCTTCGGAGACCGTTGGGATGCACTGGCCAGAGCAGCTGATCTAAAGAAAGGAAACGCCTTTTGGGCCGCTGTCAAGGACCTTCGTTGTTCTAGTCAGTTCCTGACTCCGATCAGTTGTACCATCACAGGTGAAGCATGGGTGAATCATTTTGATGCCATTTATCCCGCACCACACTCGGAGTCGGCCCCACCGTCCTTTTGCCACCCACCGAGGGTTGACATAACTCTATCTGAGGTAGAAGACGGCATTAATCAGACTGCAGGAAATAAGGCACCTGGCCCTGATAGCTTACCCATTGACATTATCAAATCAAACTTAGAAGTTTTGGCACCGCTTCTTTTAAATGTTTTTAATAATCTTACCGTTGCCCCTCTTCCCCGCACCTGGTCATCAAGTATCATTGTTCCTATTTTTAAGAAGGGAGACCGTTCTCAACCTAGCAGTTACAGACCTATCTCTCTTATTGATAATACTTTGAAAAAATTTGGCAAGATCTTATATAATAAGATTCTGAGCTGGACTGAGGACAATGGTATTTTGGAACGCTGCCAATTAGGTTTCTGTAATAAGGTAGGAGCCATTGAGCAGTGTCTTAATTTAAACCTAATTTTAGGTAAATATAATATTGCACGCAGATCGGCAGTTTATCTTGCATGTATGGACCTGTCCTCTGCTTTCGATCTCGTTAATAGATCGAAACTCTGGACAGCCCTTTTGAATTATGGTCTAGATGAGCACCTTGTGCATTTTTTGGCTTACCTACACAAGGACCTTAATGCTTGTGTCAGGATTGGTCAGGGGGACGAAGTGACAAACGCCATAAAAGTATAAAGAGGGGTCAGACAAGGGTGTGTGTTAGCCCCTCTTCTTTTTATTATTTATCTTAACGGCCTGCACAAAGTCCTTACCCCTCTTTCTCATAACGTCCTGAAAATTATGGGCAAATCTCTTCCTATTCTGCTTTATGCAGAAGATGCGGTCCTTATGGGCCGCACCCGGAATGCTTTACATATTCTGGTGAAGGGGTTTGTTGATTCATGGAGTCTCTTGATTTAAAAACAAATTTTAAGAAATCTTTCATTACGTCGTGTGGCCCTAAGAAACGACAGTTAGGTAGTATCTCGGTGGGCGCTGCCAGGCTGTGGTCTACTAATAGTTTTCCCTATTTAGGGGTGGTCTTTGCTGCGAACAACTCCTGGACTGAGCATATTGCTCACTCCAGGGGTAGTTCTCAAAGGCCATTAACTCCATCCTCAGCCTACCCCATCCCAGAAATACTGGTACCATATTTGCAATTTTAAAAATGTATAAAGCACAGTGTATTCCCGTTGCCACTTACTGTGCGGAGGTTTGGGGTGTGGCTAAGAGCGGACCCATCCAATTTGAAGAGAATAGATTTCTCAGGAAGATGCTCTGCGTCCCCATTTCCACCACACAATATGTCTGTCATAAGGAATTAAATTTGAATTTTATCGAAGATTTTGTTCGTGCCCGCCTGCCCTCTTTTGGCTCTCTATATGGAAGAACCCTGCGGCATCACATACTAGAGACATCATTATCGATTGTTTAAACTGTGATAAATGTTTGGATATTGCTTGGCTCTTTGGAGTGTATAATAACCTTTGTAGCATTAATCAAGGGAGTGTTTTTACCAATTATACTGCAAATGATCTCCCACATGAAAATGAATTAAGAAATGCTCTATACACACTGTATGACCAAGAAAGATTATGCAGGGAATCTTCAAAGACTACTGTCTCTACATATCTGGCCCATGATTTTTTAACTTTACCCATGCCTCGTTATTTGACACTTCTAATGAGTCATTGGGTGCGGGGCTTATTATTCTGTTTAAAGGCAGGCACAATTAAATTTGTACTTTGTTTTCCCCTCGGCCACCACAATGAACTTGATTTTTCGCCCTGTCCGTGTGACGGCCGGAGTGGTCAATCTGCGTTGCACTTTTTATTCTTTTGTAAATTTTATATGAAATATATTAAATGGTTCTTAACTCCGTATTTTAAAAAATTGAAACCTATTAGCTTGGAAAATGCTTATCTAATGATATTAACTGTGGATGATACAGAACTTATTTTTTGTATTGGTACTTTTCTGCGAATAGCCGTTCGAGCTAGACAGACTATGTTTGACCCATGAATTTGTATGCATTACGTGACCTTATGATGTTTTTAAATTTTGTAGTGAATTTTATGTATTTGTACTTTTATGGATACTCTGATATCCGAATAAAGTTTCTTTGAATCTTGAAATTGCCTTTAATCATCTGTCAGACCTACAGCTCTCATATATAAGAACGCAATAAAGGGCACGAGAACAGACTGATTGCTCAAACTTTAAAAAGCTGTATTTGAGGCATATCCAATAATATTTTATCCTGACTAATGATTTTTATTTTTTACTCACTTATATGGAAGCATAATGTTCTTACAAATCTCTTTACTACAGCGGCGGCTACTCCGCAATGACGAAGAAGCGTCTCCCCACTGCCTGACTTAGAGCCAGCAGGTGAAAAATAAAACCGTGTTCTAGCATTATTTTATTTTTCATTTGCCAGTGCTTGCAGGGATGCGTGGGCCAAGGCATGGGAGGGGGAGGAGTAGTGCCATGTGCACTAAGTTCTAAGGGCCTTATTTATGAAGGCCTTATGCCGCCGGTGCGTCACTTTTAACATTGGAAAAAGTACGCACCGGTGGCGCAAGGCTTTCATAAATGAGGCCCTAAGTGCTCACGTTTGTTTGGCGGCTGTCTTGGGCTGCACAAGCACACATGCACACTT
Organism: Lissotriton vulgaris; assembly: GCF_964263255.1. NCBI lineage: Eukaryota > Metazoa > Chordata > Amphibia > Caudata > Salamandridae > Lissotriton > Lissotriton vulgaris. The sequence continues at coordinate 910,255,254 of NC_141698.1, forward strand.
ATGTTTCTCCAACCTGGCTGCATTGAACAGCTGGGCTGGAGAAACCCCACAGACTCCTTGGCCTGAGCAGAGGAGAGTGTATTTTCAGCCTGCTCAGGCCAATCCCCATGCTGCTCTCATTGCATGAGAGCAGCACGGGGATTGCGCAGGTAGTCTGTCCCAGGGGCTGCTAGGACTAGGACGAGCACAGGAGGCGCAACTTGGGAGGTGGCCGGCAGTTTTTTTTAAATAATATTATTTATTAATACCCCACGCTCCCCCCTTGCGCTCCCCCTCCTGCGTTCCCTCCACCTGCTCACCACCCTTTTTTGGTGGCAGCCACCACTGGAGTTATAGACAAATAGAAACATACAGCCTGCGTGGGGCCTCATGTGACATAACAATTAAGGTTATGATACACATTGTAACCTACAAATATATGCAAAGCTTCCATAATAATTCATGTACTATCCACCTTGGCATTCTTCTATGGCTTATTTATGCAGTGTTACTTATACTATTTGTTTGTCAAATTTGTTTGGCTTTTACTTTAATCGTCTAGTCTAGCACAGAGTAATACATGTCTGTTTTACGGTACATGAGACAGGAGTTCCTTCCAATTAAAGTGAAGAAACGTCTCTGCGGGATCATATTTAGAATTTGACCTTTAGACATCTTTCTTCATTTTTGTGCAAATAACAAGTGACTTACAAAATGCCAAATATGCTAAACGAAATGGTAACATATTTTCTTTGTCTTCTGTCTTGTTTGATGGCCTAGAGCTCAAAAGGTCACTATGGAGAATCCCCAAAATATAAAACAATTTCGAGGCGGTGCTAGATAAAGATGAATTTCTATACAGTAACGCATTGCTTTAAAGCGGGTTTTCTCTGCAACGTGACACGGCTTTTGCTGCCCTTATTCTGCCTCACAGATACATTTATCTGCCAAGGCCCATTGCTGGCCTTCGGTCAACTGAACCAATGGTTTGTCTGTAGCTTATCGCTCCGGTGGTGATCTTTTGAAAAAACTGCCTTGCCAGGGATTTTTCTATCTTAATCAGTGGCGGCTCTACCACTAAGGCAGAGGAGTGTCGCCCCACTGCTTCTAGCAGTGGGAAAAAAAATGATAATAACTCGTTGTTATGATCATGTTATGTGTTCCTGCTGTGGCAGCTTTGCGGGCGGGGCTGATCTGCTTTCAGAGCATGAGGGTGAGTGGTGAGCATTCTGTAAGTACCCATGACTGTTTGGCTGGCCTTCTTGGGCCAGCTAGACAGTCATGCACACTTTGCATATTCTCAACTCAGGCTGCATTACAGTCTGGGTGGAGAATATGCCCAGGCTCCCATTCCCTGGCTGAGTGCTGCACCATGGTGCTCAGATGCTGCATTGCGGCGTTGTGATTGGCTTAGGGGAGCCTGGGTGCTTTCTGTTCAAGCCAGAGCGGAGGAACGATGACGTACCACTGGGAGAGATACGGCAAGGAGGTAAGTTTTATTTTCTTTTCTTTACCCCCTTCCACCAACACTCCGCCCTCCGCCTCACCAGCCCCGATCCGTGCCAGCCGTCACTGATTTTAATCGTTGATTATAATCATTAAGAAAACGCCGTCATTACTCATATGGGCCTTTGTTCGTCAACATGGAGAGGTGATAAGTTTAGTTCCCTGTATGGTCTACCCTGGGCTAGTTACAAGAACTGCCCTGGTGACTCAGCTGTTTTACACTGTTGATTGGGAAAATATGCCCTGGAATTTGTCATGAGCGACATGTTATTTTCAGTTAGTGAAAGTCGTTCTCGTATGGATCATTCAAGGTAACTTACATTCGTGACTAATCCATAAAAATATTAGTAAAATCTCTGCACAACTGCACAATCACTAGTGCAATGCATTACACGCACCCAAGGGCGTCAGGGATATGAAGGGAAAAAACGTAACCAGGCTTTTTTAAATATGCAGCTAAGTACTTTATTAAGGTAACTTTTCTGTTCTAACACATTTACCAAACTAGTATGCACCTTCTATTATTCATATCATTATTTCCCCCAAAGAATCCTAGAAGCTGCATAAAGAGTATTGAATGAATGAATGAATGAATGAATGAATGAATGAAAAAGACATTTATACAGCGCACGTACACCAGCATATTCTTGGCGCTTTGAGACTAACTGATGCTGACAAAAGAGTAGGAGGATGTTACTCAAATGCCTGTACAAACAGCCACGTCTTCAGGGCTCTTCTGAATACCTGGTAGGAGGTAATGTGGCGTAGGTCGGGCGGGAGGGAATTCCACAGGCGAGGGGCTTGTGAGGCAAATCTTAGACCCCCAAGCCTTTTACGCTTGAGCGTACAGGTGGAGAGGAGGTTAAGGCCAGCCGACCGAAGTGTTCGGGAGGGGATATATCGCTGGAGCAGGGCACCAATGAAAGAGGGACCTTGATTAGTGAGAGCTAGGTAGGTGGTGCAGCCAACCTTGAAGAGACTACGCTGGACTACTAGGAGCCAGTGCAGATTTTTCAGGAGCGGTTTCACAGAACAAGACTTGGGTTGCCGAAAGATCATTCTGTCAGCCTGGTTTTGGGCGAGTTGGAGTTGGTGAGACTGGTAGAGGGGAATCCCGATGTAGAGGGAGTTCGCGTAATCAATGAGGGACACTACTAAGCCCAGTACGATGTGAACCAGGGCATCATGGGTAAGGAATCTGCTAATCTTCCTGATGCGGCGCAGATGGAAGAAGCAAGCCAACATCACAGATTTGTTTTGGTGTTTCATAGACAGATCCTTACTGATGGTCACTCCAAGACTCTTGACTGATCTCGCTGGGCAGGGGGCTCCACCCAGCGTGATTGGCCAGAAGCTGGGATTCCATGGATTATTCGGGGGTCCAGTGAGCACCAGCTCAGTTTTGTCTGGATTAAGCTTAAGCTGATTAGCGCTCATCCAGCTGCTGATGAACATCATTGTGCTCTGAAAGTTCTCTACTGAGGAAGGGGAGGAGTCAATATTGAAGATGAGCTGCAAATCATCTGCATAATTGAAAATAACCACTGGTTTCTCTCTGAGTTTGGGAATCAGTGGGAGGATATAAAGATTAAATAATAAGGGGGAAAGGGAGGAGCCCAGGGGGACCCCACAAGCAAGGTCCTCGGACCTGAAGGAACCAAGACAAACTGCTTGCTTGCGGTCTTGCAAAAATGAGGCAAGTCACCTGAGCGGGGTGCCCCTGATGCCGGCGTTCTCGATCCACTGAATAAGGATGGAATGATCAACGGTATCGAATGCCGCCGACAAGTCAAGGAGCCCCAAGGCCTGGGAGATGATCCGGTCTGCTCCCTTTCTGAGTTCATCATGGACTACTACCATGACCGACTCAGTAGAGTGCCGAGCTCTGAATCGTGCCTGGTGCTGGTCTAGAAACCCAGAACTTTGAATGAAAGAGCGAAGACAGCTGGAGACATGGACTTCCAGCAGTTTGCCCAGAAATGGGAGCAGATATATCAGCCGAAAATTGCTGAGAGTGGCCAGATTAGCCCCTGTTTTTTTCAGAATAGGTGTGGCAATGGCAGATTTAAAAGGACTGGGAACCATACCCTGGCTGAGGGAATTATTAAGCAAGGAGAGGGGGACCTCAGGGAGGTCGAGAAAGACCTTCAGAACAACATGAGCTGGGCAACTATCGGAGGGAGAGCCGGAGCGGACTCTGCAAAGAAGCTCGGGAAAGTATCAGTGGTAACTGGGGGAAAATTCAATAGCGAAAGAGGGTTCATTGGGGGGTTGCCTATGTCGAATCCCTGATCAAGGCTAGGGATACTCGCTTTGATGAGATCTATCTTATCAACAAAGTAATTGCTGAGAGAATCACAGAGAGTCTGGGAGAGCAAGGGGGCATTGTGACCCGGTCAGGTTTTGCAAGCTCGATGACTATCATGAAAATCTTCCTCGATTTATTAGAGGAGTTGAGAATTTTCTGCGAGAAATATTCTGTTTTGGCAACGAGAATGGCGGCTTTGTATTCTTTCAGTGCTGCCGAAAAGATCAACCTCTTGTGAGGACAGTAATGAGCTCTCCACTTGTGCTCTGCTTGTCGTAGTGCAAGTTTCATGTTGGAGAGATCACTAGTGAACCAACGCTGAGCATCATGGGGGCGTTTGGTCCTAAGTTTCCTTAATGGGGCAAAAGTGTCCCGAGCATCTGCCAGCCAGTTATAAATGTTCTCTGCCTGAACATTGACAGACAGAGGAAGACCAGCCTCCCCAGTCAGGGGAGGAGTCGTAGTGGCAAGTGAGAGACAGAGCGAAGGGATATCGACTCGGCCCCAATTACGAATTAGTGGAGGGTTACCGGGGCGTGCTGTCATAGTTGAGGACTTGGGGACTGTGAAAGAGATGGAAAAATGGTCCGACCAAGCACATGGGGAGATCTGTACATCACAGATGTCCTCATTCAGTGACTAGACTTGGTCGAGGATGTGTCCCTTAACATGGGTAGGTGTATGAATGAACTGAGAGAAGTTGAGACCGACTAACAGGTCGGTGAACTCCCTAGAGTGGGCACTTTCGTGCAGGGCATTGGGCCAGAAGTTAAAATCCCCAATTACGAGGATGCTGGCATGATTTATTGCTAATTCAGCTACCATGCTGCCAAAATGGTGCAGGAAGCTGGATGACTGACCAGGAGGACGGTAGAATAGGGCAAAAGTAAGAGGGAGGGTGTCTAACTCTAATTTGAAAAGAACATAGTCAGCGGAGGGTATAGGGAGCATGGTGAACGACTTGGATTTGAGGGAGTGAGAGATGATGGTTGCCACCCCCCCTTCAATTTTACCCTGGGGGCGGTTAGCCTGGAGGACATAATAGCCATCAGGGACGGCTGCCAGGATATCGGGGGAGGACTCTGCCGTGAGCCAAGTTTCAGACAATAGAAGTATTTCAGGCCTGACTGTGTCGAGAAGATAGAAAATCTCGACCTGGTGTTTAACCAGCGATCTGGTATTGAGGTACCAGATAGACAAACAGTTACGTCTAACACCTGACCTGTCTGAGGGCAGAGTGATTGGTGAAGGGACCGAGTCAGAGTCCCCCAGAAGCGGCGAGGCAGCAACAGGAGTGTAAGGGAAGTGTTGCACTAAGCTGAGGCATGCAAGATTGTCTGGACCCAGCATGGGCGTGGGAGAGGGTACTTTGCCACATAACGAGAGCAGTTCTTCCGCCGAGTACACCCAGGTGGAGGGTCATCAAGCAGGGCGACTGGCCCCTGGTCCCAGCCGTGCGCGGACTGGCGCAGACGGGCTTACCTTAGGCGCGCCTGCTGCGCGCGTCCGCTCCGCGTCGTAAATTGCATCGGGTTATAAGGAGGAGGAGGAGGTCGGAGCGCTAGACTGCTCACCTCCTTCAACCGGAAGTGAGTAACCCCTAGCGAGTGTCGCGGCCAATGGGCTCCCTCCACATCAATCGAGCTAGTAGTCAGCTTGCGGTGGAACGGGGAGTCCAGCGGCACAGCCACACACAGGAAAGGTAAGGGAGCAAATGCAGGCAAAGTTAAAATAACAACACAGCTCTAGGTCAACTGTGGACAAGCAAGTAAAAATACAGAGACCAGTTTTTTAATCTCACAACAATTCTTTCCCTGATTTAGATCTCAGGGAGACCGGGAATGAATCCTTAAACTATTTGCCAGATGAGTGATTTAAATTTGGTGTTCAAAAACACATTCTTACTCTGTTAATCTGTTGTTCAGTGTTCCCGTTTTAGATGAATCAAACCAGGCCATTTCCTGGTGGAGGATGGCTTGGAAGAACTTGCGCCGGATCCTGGCAGTCTGTCGAGTTGCAGCAAGGAAAAAGAACCAGACTTGAAAGAAACTCAATATGAGTACAGCAAGAGCAACTCCAGCATAATACCAAGCTATCCTGTTGGATGGAAAAAAAGAGTTACTTTTTAAACTGCTGAATAAGATCTGCATGAACTCAATATTATGCAAAACTTTTTTTAACATTTGCTCTACTCACCGAATGCAGTGCCTTGATCGTATGGCAAATGCAAGGGAATTATAGATTTCCACAAAGAGAAGAGAGAAATCCCCAAAGTACCATTATCAAATGCTTTTACTGACATTGTTGTGAGGGAAGCTGAGTCCGGGTTAAAGGCTCCAATACAAAGGTGTGTCCCTCATAAACATGTTACGTATGATGAACAGTCAGCATCATGATAATAGTGGAAAAAGCAATAACTAATATATTTTATGAGTTATATATGATAATGTACTCGCAGTTGTACTTTATAAGAAGAACTTTAGAAGAACCGAGGGGCTCAATGACCATATAGAGGAGCAAGGCTGGAGTCTGGGCTCTAATGTTGTTTGATAATGGACTGTTCAGCATTTACCACACTGTTTTCCCTCTATTGGTTTAACACATCTTGCAAAGCTGTTATACTTTTATGGGACCGGCAATATCATAATTTCTAACAATTTCCACTGATGCATCCATCCAATCACTCAGTTCCCAATGTACTCGTCCATTCATTCTTTATTTACATTTTCATCCCTCCATCCATTCATCCATGCATCCACTCATCCACCTTCACATTCACTCATGCACTTGCCCATCACTCAAGTCAAGTCAAGAGTTCTTTATTCGGTAATTAAAAAAACACAATAAAAGCACATATATACAAACAATTAAAATACAATTAAATCATTATCAGAACCCTGACTGCAATTACATAAAATTGAAAAGAGGTTAGCAAGAAAAATTCATTATAATAGTAACAATCAGGCCTACCCTCTAGTTACCCTCTAGTTACCCTCAATCTCATAAAATTCATAATGCTACATAATGTCAGGGGGTCAATCGCCTGTGGCAAAAAAAGTAAAGCGGCTTTGGCATGTGTCAATTTAGCTTGTTTTAAAATTCCTATCAGAAATCTACGCCTAGGCATTGAATAAAAAGAACACAAAAGTACAAAATGAAGGGTGTCCTGCGGAGACCTATTGTCGCAGGCACCCTTCTGCTCAATTAAATGTCTAAAACCTGGTGGATCCGCCAATAAATATGGTAACAGATTGAGCCTAAAACGAGACATTAAAAACCTATCCTGGGCGTTATACATAAGGTAGAGGTATGGCTCCATTCCCTCAGTACTTTTGACAAGGCTATGGGCACTCACAGTACATTTGATCCCTTCAACCTCTGTTCTGTGTGCGATTCTCTGGGCCAAAAAATATCTCTCTATAGTCAACTTATCTTGAGATACAATTGCTGCGGGATTTGTAAAAAGGTCCTTATGACCAAGGCTTTCCAAACTAGTCTTTACATAATTAAGCCATGGTATACTCATACTTTTATCCCTTCCCAGGCAATCACCTAGGATTTGCCTACTCAAGGTCGCCTCAGGATTTGTCCAGATTTTTAACCAAGCCAAGATGGGTCTGAGCTTAACCAAGTCTTCAAGATATGGCCTCCCTAGTTCTCTATGGGCTATTACAGCTGGGGTGTTCTGAGGGATATTCAGGAGTGATCGTAGGAATTTATTTTCCTCCCGCTGTAATTGGTTGATATTCGCAAAGCCCCATACTTCTGCCCCATACATAGCTTTGGAGAAACAAATGGAGCTATAAAGATTCATTACTTGTTCGGAAGACCATCTGCCAACCCTCCGCCCATAACTTGCAGTAGCGCCATTAGCGGAAACCAATTTACAGCAACGTTCCTCCATCAAAGGATTACATTTTAAGGAACCATCAAATAATAAGCCTAGATACGAGAAGGACTGAACCCTTTCTAAAATATGGCTTCCTATCCTATAAGAGAAAATGGTACAAGGTTTATTACCCGCCAGCATTACATATGATTTTTCCAAATTAACAGACAGGTCTAAAGTTTCCATAAACTTAACAAATCCGTCTATTAAAATCTGTAGGCTCTTTAGGGTACAAGTGATTAGGACCGCGTCATCCGCGTACAAAAGTACTGGGATGCAGCGGGACCCTACTCTTGGGCAATCTGTATTTAGGTTATTCAGAAACTGCTCTAAATTATTAATATATAGTGAGAATAAAAAAGGGGTAAGGATACATCCTTGCCTCACCCACTCCTGCATGGGAAGGATTCTGTCAATCCCCCATCCATGTTGTAGCATACCCTAGCAGTGGTATCCCTATGTAACTCCCTTAAGATGTTGATCAAGCCCAGGTCAATCCCCAAGTTGATCATCATAGCCCAAAGCTTATCCCTATTCACATGGTCAAAGGTAGCTGCCAAATCCATAAACCCCAGGTAAGTGGCTTCATTGCTAGCTTTAGTATATTTTGCTATCAGCATATAGAGGTTCAGGCATTGGTCACTTGTAGACCTCCCTATCCTAAAGCCATACTGAATGTCCGAGACGATGTTATTATCCTCGGTCCACTCAGTAAGGCGATTAAGGATTACCCGACCCAATATCTTAGCTGACACATCTATCAGTGAAATTGGTCGATAACACTGAGGATTGTCCCTATTACCCTTTTTAAAAATAGGGACGATTATAGCCATAGACCAAGAGCAGGCAAGCCAGACCTATTAGCAGCATTTATTACTCGTGTCAGTATTGGGGCCAGCAGCTCAACATTACTCAAAAACAGGTCAGGTTGGGTCCCATCTGGGCCTGGGGCTTTATTTTTTGTTAATCCCTCAATTCCTACAGTAATTTCATTTAGGGTAAAGTCTACTACCTGTCCCTGCTGGGCAACCTCACCTCCTCTGGGACAATTTCTGTTCCGTAGTTATACAGGCCCTTAAAATGTGTGAGCCAATGATCCGGCAGAATGTTTGTCCCGATATCAGGGGCATTACCGTCCTGAAAACATGGTCTATTAACAATTCTCCAGAATTCAGTAATGTCCCTTCTTTCTGCGGCCTCCCTTAAGTCTGCCCATGCTTCCCCATCACTCACTTATTCGTCTGTGCAAACACTCACCTCCCTGACAGTCAGTCACTTGTATATTAATCGATTGATCTATTCACCCTTCTACTCCTTTTCAGAACCAATGGCGGATTCCCACTTTCAGCCACTCGTTCGTGCTCACGACCGTACACAAGTCCACACGATAAAGATGCAGCACTTCCATTTCTTACAAAGCTGGAGATATTTGTTTTGTCATTGCATGGTTTATTTTATTTCATCAGCCGTGCAATAATTCATAAGCTTATCTTGGCAAAAGAGACGTGTTCTTCTTGCCTCTGGGAACAATGTGCCTCTTTGAAAAGATTTAATAACAAGTGTCTTATTCACACAAGTCAGGCCCTGCACTTGGTCTCTCATTCTCCCGGCCTGCATTCCCTTTTCATAATTTGTCTCACATTTTCTAACTCCACTCCTTTTTGGAATAATTGGTGTTCTTCCAACGACTCTTGAATCACATTGACACTATCTGTTTCTGTCTCATTCATATTCTTTCCTAGGAGCAGGTAAACTTTATACACCATGGGGCATATTTACATGTTCTGACGCATCTCTGCAAATCAGCAGGGATGCGCCAGAACAGATGCGTCATGCAATCCTCTCCTTCCGCCATCACAGATACGCCGCATTTACAATGCGGCACACCATGGTGCAAGGAAGGTAAGATGCGTGACGCATCTTGTGGTGTATGGGCGGCTCATTGCTGGAGTCGCGTCGTAAGCGCGGCACAACTCCTGCAATGCACAGGGGCCACCCATACTCAACGTGGTGCGTCACTCCTTACGCCTGCTTCAGGCAGGCGTAAGGATTTGACGCAGCAGCGTCGTAAAATTGACTCCGTGAAATCTTGTAGATTTCACTGCATCAGTTTTACGGGGCTTTCCTACGAGGGAACGCCGACCCTGGGACAGAACGCCCACATGAAATTAGACACAGGTTTCATGTGGCGCAGGGCTTTACAACGTGACACATCTGCCTAGATGCATCACGTTGTAAATAAGTCGCAACGTGGCGCATTGTTTACGCCGATGCTGCGTCACAAAAGTGAAGCAACAGCGGCGTAAAAGTGTCGCAAGGGGCTTGTAAATCTGCCCCATATGTATTTGTCAAGCTCACATTCGCCTGTTTACAGCTTGATTCTGAAAAACAGATGGGTATTCTTACCATTACGATAGTACTCTGTCATCGACTCCAGGAGAATGAAAGGCTGATGCACCCACTGATATTCGAACCTTCTACCATTGGGACAAACATAGAACCCTGCAGTGAGTGTATTTGAGAAGCCAATAGTCCTGTGTTTTCTCCTCTTATTTTAACCTACACGTTTTTGGACATGTTAATTGTGTGCCATGCAAATAGACCCAAGGCATGTTCTATAATAATATTAAATGAACAATATCAAATTAAACCAATGGACACAAATAAGCAGTTTCATGTTGCAAATGAGAACAACTGCAATTATCTCTTTGTCGCAGTTTCTTCAGTGCTATGCGTTCATGTTCTGGCCATGGGAAACGTGGGATCCATTTGTAACCGGTGATCTGGAATCTTCACGAGTATTCTCGTCGTTCATTACCCCCTCCTATACAGGTAATATATGTCAATGCAGTATATTGTGAGTGGTTGTGTTTATCGGCTCCTTATTAATTCTTCGATTTGCGGCAAAAGCTTCTCTCAAATGTTGGCCATTTTGAATTCCTCTTCCAGAGAGGGGAGAGAGTGAACTACAGGTACCCTCCCAGGGAAACTGTACTCAAATGATGAAAGATTGCCAGAAGCCCTCTTCCAGGAAGGAAGGAGGGAAACAGGATGTCCCTCGTCCTTGCCACAGTCCTTATAGCATAAGGATGTATAAGTACCAGGTCACCTTTAGGCATATCTCTTATGAAACCAAGCACGTGTATAAACAGCAGTGCAACTCATCAGTGTTGCGGAGGCGCGATACTGGTCTGCTACTCTGATCACAGCCAGTCCAAGTGCCTGAAACATCCTGGAATTCACCACACCACAAATAAAACATATTCATATATTGCATGGGTCAGGCAATATTCACCTTTCGAAGAACCAGATTGCTTTAGTTTGCACGTCAAATACATGATTGCTGGCCTTAACAATATTGGTTCAGTGGCCTTGCTATTGAAATCGCAAAACAAATCACCCTAGATGTGTAAAACTTAAGTCAAATCGAATTCTCTGACATTCACATACCCACTTCTACACAACTCTACCTTTCTTGTTTATACTACTATTTTATTGTTGATTAATTTATATAGGATAAGCACTTGGCTGGCTCCATGGTATGGTTCCCACTGTACAAATATATCTGTAAGCATTGCCTTTGAGGGTTCTATCCTGTTTCATTAGTGTGACTTTTTCTCGTTTTGGACTTGACTTGAGAAGCCTAGGTTTTTCAGGTGTTCACTAGTCTCACCCATCCATTTACTTTCCTCCCCCAATCTTTGTTACCCAACTTCATTCCTCTTGACCACTCGTGGTCTGAGTACACATCCCTCCAGGTATTGCAAAGGTCGTCTTTCCACCCGAACTTGGCAGCATTTTCTGTTTGTTGTTTAAGGTATTGTTTCCTGGATCCATCCTCTGTTCACACTAAAGAGCCCACACCCATGGGTGGGCACTTTGGCCAGTGCCTGTAGCCAAATGTTCCTCCTCAGGCTAACTATCAATACTTGCTGGTTTTATCTGTTTCTGGAGTTTGTGAAACACTGTCATCTACATCTCTTTGAGAGACCAGTTATAAAAAAACCTTCGGCAAATTCCGTAGCAGGAAAAACTAACTACAGGGCCTCAGCCAAAGGCACCCAAGGGAAATGTTAGCTTCACTCTCCCTTTAAGGCCCCAGGGAAAGTGGCAGTACAGATCTCTCTTCTCTCCGTGTCTAGGACAGCATGTTCAGCTGCTAGAAGCTACTTCTTTCTTATCAGCAGTGTCATGATTGTATGGGGCTGTGGAGACAAATCTTCAGCAATATTTATTTTTTTATGGACCTGTTGATCAGGCCTGAGCTAACTAAGTTACTGTAACATTTCATTTTTTTCTATTCCTGGTCTGACCAGTATGATGGTTCTCGAGATGTGTATTAGCTCAGAGCTAAGCAACTTTGCTTCTAAGAATTTGACCATTTGGCCAACTGTGAAAATAAGATTGGAACACTTTATTTACTTTTTTGAAAAAGCATTCTTAATGCGGGTCTTCTGATGTACAAGCCAGACCTATTGACTTGTGCAATGATTGTGAGTAGAAAGGATAAACTTCCTGCACTGAACTACAGCAGAGACATGGTGGCGGGATTACAGCAAAACTGCCAGGAAAGCTGATAGGCTGGTGTGGCCCAGCAGCAGAGGATAGGAGCCGCCAGGCCATAGGAGATGAGGCAGCTTGAAAGCCCGTGTATGAGCAGAATCCCAGCAGCAAAGTAGAGGAGATACTATGGGGTTCGCTGTGAGAGCCACATCGCCGTACTAGGTGGGAGTTGCTGAAGGCTGTCCATCTTTGTGCTAGTAAGACGAATAAAAACCCAGAAGCATTCAGTATTGTTTGCTATTAACCTAGTAATAATTTACATTTTTTTTATTACTCAGAGTGTTTGTAATCTTTTTTTCCAGTGCACCAGTATGATCATGACAATCAAACTACCCCCTGACAGCACCGGAGAGGAAACACCGAATATTCATCTGTCAGGATTAGATGCCATTGCTTGAAAAAAAAAATAAGCAGGTCCTGAAGTAATAACATGAATGATTGCTTTGTAAACAATATGACATTAAGATATAAAAAGAGAATGCGGGATGATTGCAATACTTTTCAGATGCAAAACAGAACCTTATGCATCACAATGGATGCAGCAGTAAACGCACAAAAAGCCAATAGAAATATGGCCAAATTTGCCAAAATCATTAGAAAATAATCTTGTAAGGATGAGCTAGGTTTTTCTTGGTGGCATCTCAAGAAATTGGCTGCAACGGACTGCCCCAAAGAAGTCAATTACTGAAGAAGACTGATTCAAAGTCCTGACCTGATGCATATAATCTATGTTTTATTTTAAATAAAGCTTATTGGCTTACTCTGGACATGTAAAGTTAGTTAACATGAATCATATATCAACTATGTTTAGTGTTGTAGCAAATGTTCTTTAGTAAAACCTGCTCCTCTGAAAAAGGGGGACAACAAAATATGTTAATTCACTGAATCAATGAATCAATCAATCAGTTTTGTAGCATGCTTGTGAGATACATGTTGGCATTTTTGGTAGTTTAGATTGGGCTTTTTTGTGCTTCTCTTGTAATAGAGTTATCTGAACTTGGGCTGCTACAAGCCATTCTAAAGTGGATTTTTATTTAAACGGGTTGTTAGCACCATTAACATTGCATGATGCTGTTTTGAGAGATGTATTATCGTACATGAGATACATTCATATATTTGGCTGAAATGCACTGAAATGCACGTCCCCTCGCTGAACCTTGCTCAAATCAGATCAACTAAATCTTGCCCTTGTTAGTGCTCAAATATCTCAGGGACCCCATTTCTTGGCCCAGCTGCTCCTGGATTTTGTTTAATAGAAAACAAAAGATTTCTAGCCAAGTTGACAGGGTGAAAAATATGTGCATGCTCCTGATAAAAAAAAAAAACGTATAATTAGATTGCTGCAAAATACTAGCAGGAGCTCCATGGCGCTTGAAATCATCAAATAAAGCAATACCTTCTTTGCAACAACGTGCCTCTGCAATAGAAAAGTAAAAAACAATATACGAAACGTGAAATTATCAGATGTGATTAATGATTTATTTATCATTGCAGAAGATAGAATTTGTTCTTCGATACGAATGTCCCTCAAGTTTGCTAGGAATGTTCTAGGTTATTTCGCATTAGCAGGTTGAATATCAGGGACTCGATGGGCATGTGCGATAGCTAAGTCCATTCCTTCTGATTCTTTATCTGTGAGAACTTACTTAAAGATCAGTGCTAAAATTAAGGTAGCAACAGGTTGGTCAGCCTCTCTATCTTCCAGAATTCCAACTAATCTTAGATTTGTACACCTGGATCTGTTCTCTGCCTCGTCCTGCTTGAGCTGCAGCTGCTATAAATCAGTATGAACTTTCATGTTGATTCCTGCTTGATCGTCACTTGAATCCTTCAAATTGGCAACCTTCTGCTGCACCTGCGTCATAATGGAAGTAAGTTGCTGCAGGCTGTCAAAGATTTGGCTCAACTGCTCACTAGTTTATCTGCTAGCGTCTTCCTGCGACAGTTTAATCTGATGAAATTTGCTCACAACTATGTTCAGTATTTTTTCCAGAGATGCTGCTTGAGGTAGAGACAGTGCCTTGTCTTGGGAACTTATAGAGCGATCAGGAATACATCTGCCAGCATAGAGCATTTGTTAGGTGCAGAAGCAAATTCCGCAATATCATGGCTATACCCATCAGGCATTGTTCCTAGCGGTAGATTGCTTTGCTCTTTCAGATTCACTGTGGAACCAGCCGTAAAGAACAAGGGGTAGGAAGCTTTTGCAGCATTCCCAGCATTCATCGTTTTTTCAGGCAGACTTGAAAGCTGTGAATGTTTTACACCTGACCAACATCCCTGTCGTCAGGGTTTGGGATTGACTTGTTAGAAGAGTTTAGTAATAAGGTAGTAGATTGGGATGGTTCTTCCGAAGCCAAAAGTTGCTGCATAGCTGTTAGAGGGGGGCCGTTCCTCCCAGTAATTGGAGCAAGTGACCCACGAATCATGCAGGCTTTTGGGCCGTTTGCAGTGCAAGTGTTAGACCTGGTATCTTTTGGCATGTTTCACCAGGCTTTTTGCCTTCTGACCTCCCAGTTTTTACTCTGTTTTTGCTGGCTTAATGTATCTGTGCACTTTCTCACTGCTGTTCAGTGTTAAAGTACAAGTGCTCCTGTTGTAAATTGTGTTATGGATTGGTATTTCAATGATTGGCTGGTTTACTAGTAAGTCCCTAGTAACATGCACTAAAAGTGCCAGGGCCGGTAAACCAAATGCTTCTAGTGGGCCTGCAGCTCTGATTGTGGCACCCACTTAAGCAGCCCTGAAAAGGCATCTCAGGCCTGCCCCTTCAGTGTCTAGTTTGTATTTGCCATGTCGACCTGGCACCCACTTACCAGGTCCTAATCTTCCCTTTTCGTACATGTAAGTCACCCCTAAGGAAGGCCCAAGCTACCCCTGTAGGTACCCGCCGCAGTCCCCCCTCGCCATCCTAATATGGTGGGGGGGAATTCTGGTGATGATGTCGGGCGGATTGCCCCGCCAGCCCGGCGGTGGCTACCGCCAACCTGGCGGGGGCAATCCGCCAAACATCATAATGGGCCCCATAGCGTCTAGTCCCATATCCTCTATCAGGCCTGATACCTCAATGGAATGTTTAACAAGGGACCGGCTACTAATCAGTCCCCATGAAAGTTATCTTTCCAGCCTTTCCCACACAGGTCAGGGCAGGGGTCGCTTTGCATTCTGCCTTACCTAACCTCATCAGTTGTTCTCTGCCATAGATTAGACACCCTCGAGTGCTGGCCGAACAGGTAGCATTACCGGCGCCAAGCACCTCCGGAGCGCGGACGGGGGCAGACGGGCTTGCCTCTGGTGCGCCATTGGCACGTCCGCTGCGCGCGTGCACTGCGCGATTGCATCCCCCCACTTAAATATGGTGGCCTTTAGGAGCTGCCAAACAACAAGAGCGCCTCTCAAAATGGCGCCCACGAATGTCAGCAAGCCCGACCCTCCCTCACACAAGATGGCACAGCAACAACACAGGAGTTCTATCCACGCCAAAGCGGTGGGTGAAGAAGTTAGTTTCTCTTTTTTAAAAATCGGGTATGCGGTAGAGTTATGCTGGTATGCTATAGCAATCAATCAAAAGCCTTTAAAATAGTAGATTATCAATAGTAAAAAGTTAACAACGATCGCAGCGATTAAAAAGGGTAAAAGCCCCTGTACTATGCTCTGTACGTCCTATGATGCAATGCAGTTCTGTAGTTTGGTACTGCGCACCTGCATCCCCCCTTAAATATGGTGGCCTGTAGGAGCTGCCAAACAACTAGAACGCCTCTCAAAATGGCGCCTCCGGGTGTCAGCAAGCCCGACCCTCCCTCACACAAAATGGCACAGCAACCACACGGGAGTTCAATCCACGCCAAAGCAGCGGGTGAAGAAGTGAGTTTCCTTTTTTTAAAGTGCGGGTATGCGGTAGTGTTATGCTGTTATTCTATAGCAATCAATCAAAAGCCTTTAAAATAGTAGATTATTAACAGTAAAAAGTCAACAACAATTGCTGCGATTAAAAAGGGTAAAAGCCCCTGTATTATGCTCTGTGCGTCCTACGATGCAATGCAGTTCTCTAGTCTGGACACCTGAAGTTTGACACCTGAACTCTATAGGCAGAGGTTCAGGAAATGCAAAAAGTTAGAAAACAGTACTTGGGCTGAATATGTCACATCCAATGCAGAGCATTGGATGGTTGGGTAAAAGGCAGCAAGGTTAATAATTTTCAAGGTCTCTCTGATTTTATTGCATGGGAGAACTTGTCTGATAATTGTTTTCCAGAGCTTTGCCAGCATCTGATAGATAGCAAGCTGACTAACCCTAGAAAGCTTGCTGAGGAGGCGGACCGCTGGGTGAGCACCCAGGTCCACAAGGGTCACATGGGAGACTCAGCCAAGGGTGGGCAGAAGAGTGGGGTTGACAAGGGTAAACAGAAGGAGTTCCACAAAGGGCCCCAAAGTAGTCCCCAAGGGAACCCCGTGAAAGGTTCCCAGCCTCCCCCTATGAGGAAGCCAGGGCCCGACAGGTAGTCCTGTTCCCCAGGGGCCCTTGAAATGTTACAAGTGTGGTGACCTGGGTCATAAGGTGAATGATACCAGGTGCCGCCTGTTTGGTAAAAAAGCACCCACTGGTGCTCCGCCCCGGCAGATGGCTAGTGTAGCCTTGGGGGACGAGATTGATGTCCAAGGTGGGTGGGGTCCAGCACAGATGACCTTAGTCTCTTTAGGAGACAGTGAGATGGTCTCAGAGGCTAAGCTGCCCGGTAACACTAAGAAATATGGGCAGCAAGTGACCGTCAATGGCCAAAAGGTGGAGGCTCTTAGAGATACAGGAGCCAGTGTCAGGTGTCACCTGGTGCCTCAAGAGCAGATTGTCCCTCATGCATTTTGCCGAGTTGTTAAGGCCGAAAACACAGAGAGTCATTGTCTAATGGCTCAGGTTCCCTTTGAGTATGGGGGGTCTCTGGTACTTTTCAGGTAGCTGTGAGGCCCACCATGCCTGTTGACTGTTTGTTGGGAAATGATTTGGAGAGTTCCTCTTGGAAAAAGGTGGAGAAAACAACTCACTTGAAGATGGTTGGACTGCCTGACTGGGAGTGCATGACCACCCGGTCAATGTCAGGCAGTAGGGGTTCTGAAGAGGACCTGGAGCCTGAGAGGGAGGCCCAGGAACCTGCTAAAGAGAGAAGTGGTGAGGGGTGTGGGAAACCAGCCCCCCAAGTTCCCACAGCCCAGGAAGAGGTAGATCCTGAGGGGGATGCCCTGGAGCCTACCGGGGAGCAAGTAGCTTAACTGGGGGACCTGCCTGAGCTGACCCATTGGCAGCAAGGAGGAGGCCCCTCCAGGGAAGAATTGTGCAAGGAGCAAAGAGAGTGCCCTTCTCTTGTGGGTTTGCAGCAACAGCTTGCAAGCCAGGCAGCTGGTGATCAGTCAGGGTCACACTTGATTTACTGGGAGAATGGTCTCCTGTATAGTGAGCCTAAGGTTGCTGAGCCTGGATCAGCCTGTGTGCTGGTGGTACCCCAGAAGTTCAGAGCCTTCCTACTGGGGCTGGCTCATGATGTGCCATTAGCAGGACATTTGGGGCAGGACAAGACCTTTGTAAAGGCTTATCACCCACTTTCATTGGCCCCAAATGCGAAAGAGTTCAGATACTCATTGCAGAACTTTTCAGACTTGCCAGGCAAGTGGAAAGAGTGGGAGGAAGCACAAGGCTCCTCTCCAGCCATTCCCTGTGGTTAGTACCCCCTTTGAGTGGGTGGGGATTGACATTGTGGGGCCACTGGACCCCGAGACAGCCATGGGCAACAGGTTCATCCTGGTCTTGGTGGACCATGCCACCTGGTACCCGGAAGCCATACCTCTGAGGACAGTGAAGGCCCCCATGGTGGGACGAGCACTGATGTGAATTTTGTCCCGAGTGGGATTCCCTCGCGAGGTAGTGTCTGACTGGGGACCAACTTCATTTCCAAGTATATTAAGTCCCTGTGGCAGGAGTGTGGTGTAACGTACAAGCTAGCCGGGCTGATGAGAGGTGTTACCTCGAAACCGGTCCGGTCCTCGGATGCTTGATTCCGTTCTGGGAAGGACATGGCTTTTGTAGTTCGTAACGTACAAGTTCACCACTCCTTACCACCCCCAAGGAAATGGGGTGGTTGAAAGGTTCAACCAACCCATAAAGGGCATTATTGTGGGTCTGGAGGAACCCATGAGGCATAAGTGGGACGTCCTCTTACCATGCCTGTTGTTTGAATACCGTGAGGTGCCACAGACATCTCTAGGGTTCAGTCCCTTTGAGCTTCTCTATGAACACCCAGTCAGAGGACCTCTGAGATTGGTTAAAGAAGGCTGGGAGCAATCTCCCAGGAAACCTCCCCAGGATGTATATAGCTACATGCTGGCTTCAGGAACCCGACTAGGCATTTCAGGTACCTCACAAGGGCGAATCTGGAAGCCATCCAGGAGGAGATGAAGCGCTGGTATGACCAGAATGCCACTCTGGTAGATCTTCAACTTGGCAAGAAAGTGTGGGTCATGGCCCCAGTGAAGCCCTGCGCGCTCCAAGAAAAGTGGACCGGACCATTTGAGGTTTTGGGGCGCAAAAGTCCAGTTACCTACATGGTGGACTTGCGGTCTCCTAGGAATCCCTTGAGGGTCCTACATGTTAACCGCCTTAAGCCCCACTTAGAGAGGTCTGAAGTGGGCATGCTCTAGGCAACGGATGCTGCGATGGAGGAGGAGACTGAGCCTCTTCCTGACCTCCTGTCAGCCTCAGAGCAAGATGGGTCAGTGGATGGTGTTAACCCATGAGCAACATAATGACTGCCACCAGTTGCTGGGACAGTTTTCTGATCTATTCTCCCTGGTTCCTGGTGTCACAGATTGGACATGATGTGGACACAGGAGACGGCTTACCTGTGAAGCACAAGTCTTACAGGGTAATTTACAGGGTAAGGGCTTGTATTAAAGAGGAGGTCTCAAAGATGCTTGCAATTGGTGTGATTGAGTCATCTAGCAGTCCTTGGGCCTGCCCAGTGGTCCTGCTCCCGAAGGCTGCAGTGCTGGATGCTGCGCCCGAACTCTGGTTCTGTGTGGATTACAGAGGGCTTAATTCAGTCACGAAGATTGACATGCACCCCATCCCCAGAGCTGATGAGCTCATAGATTGGCTAGAGGCTGCACGGTACCTCAGCACGTTTGACTTAACATCTGGGTGCTGGCAGATCGCCTTGACTGATGGGGCAAAAGAGAGGTAAGCTTTCTCCACACCAGATGGGCATTTCCAGTTCTGTGTTATGCCCTTTGGGATGAAGAATGCCCCTGCCACCTTTCAGAGGTTGGTCAACCAGGTGTTGGTTGGATTAGAGGAATTCAGTGCCGCCTACCTGGATGACATTGCAGTGTTCAGTGCCAGTTGGGAGGAACATCTGCACCACCTCTGGGAAGTGTTGATGGCACTGTGGAAAGCAGGCCTCACGATCAAGGCGAGTAAGTACCAGATCGGGCAGGGTTCTGTGGTGTACTTGGGACACCAAGTTGGGAGCGGCCAGGTGGCGCCTCTACAACCCAAGATTGAAACCCTCATGGCTTGGGAACCGCCCAAGACCCAGACAGAGGTGAGAGCCTTCTTAGGTCTCACAGGGTACTACAGGAGGTTTGTCATGGGGAATGGCAACATTGTTGCACCCTTGACAGATCTGACTTTCAGGAAGCAGCCCAAGAAGGTGATCTGGACTGACAACAGTCAGAAATCTTTTGAGGCCCTGAAAGCTGCCATGTGCATGGCGCCCGTGCTCAGGGTACCCAATTTTTCAAGTGAGTTTATCGTTCAGACAGACACTTTAGAGCATGGTGTGGGGGCTGTTTTGTCACAGATCAATCAGGAGGGCCTAGATCAACCTGTAGCCTTTATCAGTATAAGGTTACTTCCACAGGAACAGAGGTAGAGTGCTATTGAGCATGAGGCATTTGCTGTGGTCTGGGCATTGAAGAAGCTGAGACCATACCTGTTTGGGACTCACTTCCGGGTTCAGACAGACCACAGGCCCCTCAGATGGTTGATGCAGATGAGGGGTGAGAATCCAAAGCTGTTGAGGTGGTCTATTTCCCTACAGGCTATGGACTTTACTGTGGAACACCGCCCTGGTACAGAACACGCCAACGCTGATGGTCTGTCCAGATTTTTCCGCCTTAAAGAAGAGAACTCCCAGGATTTGGGGTAGTTCTCCCCACTTTTCATCTGGAGGGAACACGTGTTAGACCTGGCACCATTGGTGTGGGTCTCCCTTCCATTTTTGCTGTTACCTCATGTATTTTTGCTGGTGTTAGATGCTTTGGGCACTGTGCCACTGCTATCTAGTGCCACAGTGCAAGTGCTCCCTATTGTAAATTGATGTATTAATCAGTGGTTCCTTGTTTGGCTATTTGGTTTACTTGTCAGACCCTAGTCTAGTGCACTAAGTGTGCCCAAGGTGTGTAAATCCAAATGCTGCTGGTGGGCCCGCAGCACTGGTTGTGCCACCCACAGAAGCAGCCTTGTAAAATGTGTCAAAGGTCTGCCATTGCAGAGTCTGTGTGCAGTCTGGTACTGTTATGCTGACTGGGCAAGTGCACACACTTCCCAGTCCCTAAACCTTCCCTTTTCTTCATATCAGTCACCAAGGGCAGGGTGCATTGTAAGTATAAGGTAGGACAAGCCCTGATGTGTGTTGCATGTCCTAACAGTGAATTACAGCCATTTTCGTTTTCACTATTGCGAGGCTACCTGTTCTCCATAGGCCAGAATGTGCTGTTAGAGTTTTACATTTTATAATCCTAACTGTCTCAGAGAACATGTGTTTGCAAATGCCACTTTTATAAAGTAGGTCTTTGCTTGTCTAACCAATCAAACCTGCATCTGCTAGTTTGTGTGTTCCTATGTCTGGTTTTGTGAGTGACAGGGCTGGGGAATTCCAGGAGACAGGCTGAGTCACCCAGTGGTGAATAGAGAGCTCTGCATCTGGATGGGAGAGAGGATTTGCACCTGAACCTTGAATAGGGCTGTGCCTCCCTTCCACAATGCTGGCTCCACCCCCTGGGGATCGGCTGATTTCTCTGCCCTGCACACTGAAAGAAGAGAAGGAGTCCTGTAAACAAAGTGCTCGAGGACTGTAGTTGCCTTCCACAATGCTGGCTCCACCTCCTGTGGGGCGTCTGATGTGCCTGCCCTGCACTGTGAAAGGAAAGGAGAAGTCTGGTAAACAGAGTGCTTCAGAACTGGTTTGGACTGGGAAAGGCCCTTCTCCCCTCAGAGAACAAAGGATTTTGGGGTATACATATTTGGACCCTGATCCCATGAAATTAGATCACTTTTGGACTACAAAAAGAAACCTTTACTGAGGAGAGGAATCTGAAGAAACTGAGGAGAGACTATTCCCAAGCTGAAGTGCTGCTTGGGGGATTGGCCTGCAGTGGTTGCCTTACTGCAAAAGGAAGAAGAAGAAAGGAAGAAGAAAGGAACTTTGTGTACTTTGCTTTCAACTTGTGAAGGATCTCCAAGGGCTTGGAAAAGAGCTTGCCTCCTGCTGAAGTCTCAGGGACAACAGACTTCACCCCCAGCTCCCCAGAGTTCTTTTGGAAGTGCCTACTGCTGTTTTGGGCCTTCAGAGGAAGTGCGTGTTGCAAGGAGTTGGAAGCGTGACTCAACGAGGAGAAGCGTGTCGCCATCGCTGTGCCTGCCGTCGCAACTCTGAAGGAGGTTGTCACCGCTGGAACTGTCGCACTGCACCGCATCGTAGAGAAGCGTGCCACAACAAAGAAGAAGCGTGTCGCTGTCGTTGCTGCTACGGTCGCAACTCAGAAGGAGGGTGTCGCCGCTGTAGTTGTCGCACTGCACCGCATCAGGAGAAGAATCTCGCAACGAGGTCGGAGCGTGTCCCTGTCGCTGTGCCTGCCGTTGCAACTCCGAAGGAGGGTGTCGCCGCTGGAACTGTCGCATTGCACTGCATCGACCAAGAGCACCTTGCATCCACGAGAAGCGCACCACCGTTGGAGCTGCTGCCATCGCATCGCGGATGGCGCCGCTGTAGTTGTCGCATTGAGCAGAAGCTTTATGCATCGTGGAGAAGAGCGTAACCGCTGGAGCTGTTGCCTTCGCATCATACGGGTGTCGCCGCTGCAGTCCACGCATCGAACCCAGGACTTCTCGCATCCCCGAGAAGCGTGCTGCATCTGGAAGATCTTCTCGTCTTTATTTCTTTGTATCTGAACTTTTCTGCATTTCCAATCGCTGCTACATTGCTTGTTGTGGAAGCGCAACGCAACTTAAGGTACAATGACGCAGAGTGTCGCATATAAGAACTGAGCTGAACTAAATTTAAATCTACCATCTCAAAGCAATAATAGTGTGTATTTCTGTCGTTTATGGTCTTTTGGTAACTCTATATAAAGTCTACTTATTTTTTATATAAAACCTGTGTGGTGTCCATTTGTAGTGTTGTCACTGGGTTACTGAATGTGGTCACAACTGCTTAAATTACAACGCCTCTGAAATAAACCTTGACTGCTCGCACCACACAACCTAGAGGGTGAGCAGGGGTTATTTTAGGAGTGTAATCCCCCTTATCCTGACTAGAGGAGAGGGTCCCTATGTGTCACAAGTACCTACCTGTGCCAACTAGAGACCCCCAAATCTAACAGTGTAGAACTCGGAAACACAAATGGAGACTGTCAAAAGATACCTAGTCGAGCTGATAAGCTATCATAGTGCCCTAAAAAACCACAAAGAAGAACTACTACACAAAAGAATTGAAGACAATGGTAGTTCATCCAAACAACTATATAAAGATATTCAAGAACTCTCCAACCCCACTAGCCTGTCCAAAATTACGGCACCTACAATAGAAAACTGTGAATTACTTAACAAATTCTTCACTGAAAAAGTGGCCCAAATCTACACATCCTTTAACATTCAGCCCGAGGGAGATAATAAAGATTGGGAAACCATGACACCACATCCTCAGGCTCAGGCTCATCCAGCCATTCTGGCCTCCCTCTCAGAAGGGCAAGTAACAAAATCTATGATTGAGGTTAAGGCAGGTTCGCCACTCGCTGAAAAACAAAAGTGGGGAGGGTCAAAGGGGATATAATTTAAAGACCTGTCAACTTATGCCCCAAATAAACGTCTAACACAGAAGAAAGAAGACCAGGTCTAAGTGTGGTGTGCTGTCCTAAATGGTATGTAGGAATCACACAGAAAACCATGTGGCTGGAGATGTTATGTTTCAATGGGCTAGAAACGTCCCATCAGACCACCCAATAGGCGGTATATCATCATTTGGGGGATGGCAGTAATTCCTGCACCGCCAAAGAACAGTGCGGGCAAGGAAATCAACCATGTTCTGCCAACATTGTGCCCAAAATGAAAAGTGTATTATAGAAAAGCAGTGCTGTGAAAAAGGTGATGCTTAAAAATGACTACCTAGACTGCGTGGATAACCTGATAGCAGAAAGTATAGGTGTCATGATTAAAAACACGCCTAGTAGCGAGATAGTGGAGCTACATGGTGGCGTTGTGTGGAATGGTCAACTAGTTTCAGCTGTTAAGAGTAGTGCTCCAGCTTTCATCAGGACCTTAAATTAAGTGCGCTACTGCCAGATTGACTAAAGGGTGTACAAGTATTAGGAAGCTCAGGTTGCATCAAAATACTATATAATTGAAGATGTATCACCCAGACTTGGAGACTCTGTGTCCTCTGCAGACAGGAAAGGAATGTTCTACCCAGCCTTGTGTGGGTAAAAGCCTCACCTTACCCGGCGACCGCTCGGGAAATGGAGGCCCCGCTCTATCCGTCGGTACCTCGGCTCGAAAACGAGCGGAACTTCCGCTCGTTTTCGAGCCGAGGTACCGACGGATAGAGCGGGGCCTCCATTTCCCGAGCGGTCGCCGGGTAAGGTGAGGCTTTTACCCACACAAGGCTGGGTAGAACATTCCTTTCCTGTCTGCAGAGGACACAGAGTCTCCAAGTCTGGGTGATACGTCTTCAATTATATAGTATTTTGATGCAACCTGAGCTTCCTAATACTTGTACACCCTTTAGTCAATCTGGCAGTAGCGCACTTAATTTAAGGTCCTGATGAAAGCTGGAGCACTACTCTTAACAGCTGAAACTAGTTGACCATCCCACACAACGCCACCATGTAGCTCCACTATCTCGCTACTAGGCGTGTTTTTAATCATGACACCTATACTTTCTGCTATCAGGTTATCCACGCAGTCTAGGTAGTCATTTTTAAGCATCACCTTTTTCACAGCACTGCTTTTCTATAATACACTTTTCATTTTGGGCACAATGTTGGCAGAACATGGTTGATTTCCTTGCCCGCACTGTTCTTTGGCGGTGCAGGAATTACTGCCATCCCCCAAATGATGATATACCGCCTATTGGGTGGTCTGATGGGACGTTTCTAGCCCATTGAAACATAACATCTCCAGCCACATGGTTTTCCGTGTGATTCCTACACACCATTTAGGACAGCACACCACACTTAGACCTGGTCTTCTTTCTTCTGTGTTAGAGGTTCGCCACTCGATCCATGCCCACACTTCATCTTCTCCTGATTAGTATCAGTTCTATTCCCCAATGTCACCGCAATTTTTAATCAAACGTTGGAGTCAGCTTCCTTCCCAGCTATATCGAGGGAAACCATGGTCTTTTCCCTACTAAAACAAATAGGCCTAGATATTTATGACCCAGCAAATTACCGACCTATCTCGCAGCTACCATATCTGTCAAAGGTCTTTGAGAGTAAACAACTTACCGCCTTTCTTGAAACCAATATTCTCCTGGACACCTCCCAGACTGGTTTGAGAGCCAATTACAGCACTGAGGCCACATTACTTGCTGTATCCGACAACATCAGATCCTTGGTGGACCAAGGCAAAGCCGTAGCACTGATCCTTTTGGATCTTACTGCGGCTTTCAATACTGTATCCCACAACAACCTACTATGAATCCTCCATGAAAAAGGATTACATTCAAAAGCCCTCTCATGGTTTTGCATCCCTCCTGAAAAACTGCACCCACAAAATTCAAATGGGCCCTTGCTCCTCTAAACCAAAAAGTATCAAATATGGAGTCCCACAGGGAGCCTCGCTAAGCCCCACTCTTTTTAACATGTATGTTTCATCTTTAACAGCAGTCAGTAGGAAATGGGGCTTTGACATCTGCTCATATGCAGATGACACACAATTAATGATCCCTCTTGATGACAATCGGGCTTACACTGAGAGCAAGAGCAATCTAATCAATTTTCTCACCGAAATTGCAACTTGTATGACAGAGCACTGCCTAAAGCTAAATGCTGGAAAATCCGAGATTCTGCTCTGGGGGGTTGCACACTCAATCTGGGACAACAGCTGGTGGCTCCAAGCTCTGGGATCCACCCCTGAACCCAAGCGAGTCACTAACAATGTGGGTATCCTATTCAACAATACCCTACCCATGCAGTACCAAGTGGGAACGTTATGCGGAAAAAGGTTTGCCACACCAAAACTATTTTGTGGACTTTTCCCTTTGATCCCACTAAACTGTAGAAAAATGATCACTCAGGCACTTTTTCTGAGTAGATTGGACTACAAGAACGCACTTTAAGTGGGCCTACCCGTGTACCTTTTTCTTGCCTGCAGGTAGTCCTAAACATGGCTGCTAGACTGATCTGCAACAAGAGCAGATACAGCTCAGCATCTGACAGCATGAAGGAACTACACTGGTTGCCAGTGCACCAAAGAATTCAAGCTCCTCTGCAATACGCATAGAACTCTGCATAAGAAAGGCCCACACATTTTGCAAGACAAAATGACGTTCCATGTCCCTCCACGTAACCTGAGATCATGCCATCAGGCCCTGGCAAGGGTTAAACGCACCTCCAGAGTTAGGATGGGAGACCGCTCCTTCTCTAAATTGGCTGCTGTGGAATGACCTCCCACTTGACCTATGATTGACAGATGAATATCTGGCTTTTAGAAAGAAGCTAAAAACCTTCCTATTTCCTAGGTACTAAGTAGATTACCCATCACTCTAGAATATTCCACGCCACAACCAATTACCCTACGCCCTACTGTATGATCTCCTAGCACTGTGATGTCCTTCAGGATGAATGTTGTGCTTTATAAATACAAATACAAACGTGTCGACTGACACTCAATCGGGATGAGGTGCTTTATTTGCCTTCTGTTCCAGAATTGCTCTTCCATCTTCTGGATGCAAAATTTGTAAATGCCCCATTGGTGGTACATCATTTGTTCAGCCAGTGGTGGCATTTGATTGACACTGGAGTATTTGAGCTATCTAGGTTTGTGCTGGAATGTGATATTCCTGGGATCCTGGGCCATACCTGAATATTCAGACAATGTTCCCCCAGAAAAATGTACTATTTTTCCCCTCCACTGCCTTAATCAAGTCTTGCCACACTTCTTCTTGATGGTTCAATTTCTTCTCGCTCAATAGGGCTTTGTAGTCTCTACTTGTGGCCCTATATGGCTGCCAGTTTGTTGGAGAGTTATGCCAGTCCTTGTCAGCCATTGCTTGTCAGCTTTGCACTCTTTGTCGTAGCAGCCTTCATTGAGTTTTCCACTATAGCTGCTTGATGTCTATGGTGCAGACCAGTAGCAATAGCTTGCTGGAGAGTTTAATGTAAGTTGTCAAAATTGTCTCATGCTCATTGCTGCCCCTAATGTGGATGCTGGACTTCAATTGTTCTAGGTACACGGTTAGTGTACTTTTATTGTTCAAGTATTTCTCCCTGCTCCATTTTATCGCTCTTCTACTGTTACCTGAGATGATATTAGCAGTAAAGCACTTATTGAGAATAATTCTGACAAGAATGGTAAACAAAACAGTATAAATGCACACTTTGGCGACGTATTAGCAATTAACTGTTCCAATGCCCACATGCGAAAGGCATATGTATTAAGGGGCAGATTTATGAAGGCCTTGCGCCGCCGGTGCGTCATTTTTAACATGGGAAAAAGTGACGCACCAGCGGCGCAAGTCCTTCATAAATCTGCCCCTAAAAGTTTAACTCGAAAGGAAATCCAAGGCGGAGTAAGAGGAAAAAGAAATAGATACATATGAAGAGGACTGGGAAAGAGAAATAGCGAAACAGCTAGTCTCAGAGTCACTGTGAGACAGACAGGAACTGCATGCATCAATGGCAACTCTAATATCACACTGATTGTGAGTGAAATATGGTTGAGTCCTGAAAATCACAGAGCACGTTGCCATTTTCAAGGGCACCTCCCAGTAATAAAACAAAGACACTTTGCATTCTTTGAAAATAGGAGGATTTCCTTACCTTGACATTTCTGCTTCGAGATCTATTCCAGGAGAACCATTGCATTGAGAACTGTTTGCTGGTGCTGCTGAAAATGAACAGAAAATATATATGTATCTGAAATAATTAACCTGAAGCATTTTGTGAAAAAGAAAATATATAACAAGTCAATTAAACTCTGCATACATGTTACATTTCTAATCTCCAGCCCCCACTCTAACTCTCCAGTTCTATATGACAAGGGAGAGGCTTTAACACGTACCTCTGTGCAATTGGATGAGTGTGAGAGTTAAGAAAATAGAGCTTCATGCCCTAAGATGAGAATGCCTGTGGCTGTTATCAGGGTTAGTCCAAGTATGTTTGATTTAGAACTGAAAGTTTCTAGGATAGACAATATCAGTTGCTGTCTGTGGCAACTTCTTTTAGAGTTTTATATTGTTATTGAGGCCATGCATTTTACAAATATACAAGAAAATGAGAATAAGTAGAAGGAAATATTGCTTCTACAGCCATGACAATTTGAAATATGGAACCGATTAAATAGTTATTGCTACGTTTAGAAAAACATAGGAATGACAGCGTAAAATAATATATAAAAATTATTATATGAAAGATTGGAGAAGGAAATCAAGACATAATTAAATAGGGAAAAAAGGAAGAGAGAGAGAAACAAGGTAATAATAAATAAGCAACAGAATGAAAAATAATAGAGTAATTGTGAAAACAATTTTTATGAGAATATATAAATAGATCTAACATAGTAGTTTACATTCATAGTCAAACTTATTATTAATAACATTAACACCACTAATTGTAATTATTAATAAGAGAATTATTATAAGTTTCATTTTGAGAAACATGCTCTAATTTGATGTAGGACATATGAGATAAGTAGCTGAAAAGAGAAAGCAAAAATACATCTTTCACCCTCATATCTGGAATTGATATTTAAATAGCGATCCACTGTGCCATTTTAAACAAATACCATTTGTAGGACATTGCCATTTTTGTATGGTCCCCCCACCCCCCACTTGCTGACCACTTGGTGATCCAGGGCTGATGTTTATGACTCTGAAAGTGTACTGAAGCCTGTTGGCCAGACCCAAGTGTAAGTGCTCTCTCCGTAAAACTGATAGATGTGAATTGGGAATCCCAATTGGCAAGGACTTTGACCCCCTTATAAGTCCCAAGTGTCCCTAGTATATGGTAACAGTGGTACCCAGGGCATGGGTGTTGAAGGGGTCACCAGGGCCTGCGGAGCTGTTTGTGCCACCCTCAATGACCCAAGTAAACCTGCCACTGCAGACTGCAGGAGCAATGCAAACTGCTTGAACTTGACTTTGCCTGCAGCATGAGTGGCAAACTTATTACAATTTTGTTAACGTATGCCAGTCACCCCTAAGGAAGTTCTCCTGAGCCTAGGTGTCAGGGTGCATTATTTTAAGGTGAGAACATGTGAGTGCAAGCTTTTATGTACCTGTAGAGGTTTTTACCATTAAAGGCTACTATAAGTTATAAGGGGTTCATAGGATAACATGGGCTGGACTCGGGCAAACTCTGGGTCTCTAGGTCCATTATGGTACTGCCGAAATATGTCATGTTTAGTATCAAACAATGTACCTTAACTCCTCTGACATTACTCTTGTGTTGAGGATGATGTGGCATGCACGAGGTGCCTACCTTAGAGGCTGCTTACATGGTTGCCTCAGCCTATCCTGTACTCTGGCTCCCAGCTCACACCTGCTGCACCAAGACAGGAAACTTATCCCCTCCCAGGAGGTGTGAGCTCTTCCAGGAGTCAGGAACAATGGCTTGGACAGGAAGGAGGTAACACGCCCCTCCCTGACAGGATGGCTAGTGAAGTGGCACATAATGGTGGTGAGCTTAAAAGATTTCAATTCCTATGATATGCAACCTTGCAGCCTCCTAAAGGAGGAAACATCCTTCCCCATGTGCCCAGACACATTTGCCTCCAGGCAGGTACGAACATTAGGTATTCATGAGGTGTTTACCCCAGAGGGATATCCACAACTCTAGGGTGGGCTACCAGGTCTGTACAACTAAGGATGGTTTCTGCTGTTTTAAGTGTCAGAACAGAGGGTTCTGGGTGGAAAAAGGTGACACACACCCCCTGATGTGGTCACCTCAGGGCTCAATTAGCCGCTGGGGCAAGTAACCCATTGGCCACTTGCACCCGCATCCCTAACACTCCTAAATCTAGGATTTAAGGCCTACCCCTGTCACAAGATCCTCATTTCTGATCTGCCTTTCAACAAAGGACACAGAAGAGACCCGAGCCTTAGAAAACAGGAGTTTCATTATTCAAAGGTGTGATACCCTGCACCTGTGGCAACCCTCCTGAGTCAAAGGCAACTCCAGACTCCCTTGGACTATTGTCTTGAGTCCCCTGCAGAGTGCAGATGAAAACAAGTTACTGGAATCAAAGAATCTCTGGCCATGAGGCCCTCCAAGGGACCATCCAACAGTAGATGGTCTAGTGCATTATGAGAAATGTGTTCCTAACCTCCAGCAAGTTTCAGGTAGGTCCCCTTTCCCCCTGGACCTCTGGACATCGAAATAACTTTCTGTGGACCTTACCAGTACCTAGGCTTGTTGGTGGACAGTCTGGCAACCACCACCTTAACTCAACACTGAACCTCGAATGAACACCTCAAAAACTCCATCCATGTCAGCAGTGGCTTTGCTGTCTACTTTTTGCACCCTTTTCCTTACCATCATCGTGTAAGCAGTAAAACCAGCACCAAGGACAACCAGGGCAACTCTGCACCAGAGATTTCTGAGCCAGGTAAAATTGAACTGACTGTCATGGCTTGGTCCTTTGACCTGCATCACCTTTACCCTCTTTGGGTTTCACACAACTCAACCTGAAAATGACTGATTGTAACTAGTGCTTTTTCCGATTGACTGAACTGAAAATGTTTTACAGTATTTTTTTTGCACTGGTTTAATTTTGCTACCTAAAATCCTTAACTCTGGTTATGTAAATGTAGTTGAGCTTATATAGCGCACAGCTACCCGCAGTGGGTGTCCCGGCGCTTGCTTAGGGAACCCGTCCTGATATTCCCCTGTGTGATAGCCCCAGCGGGTATCCACAAGGTGAAAGTCAGGCATCCCGCCGCGAGGGGCCGTTGTGGAGATTAAGCAAGCTATTGCCCAGAGTCGCAGAGTGTGAACCCGTGAGTCGAGAAGGCACCGGAGC
This sequence comes from Lissotriton vulgaris, assembly GCF_964263255.1. Taxonomy (NCBI): domain Eukaryota; kingdom Metazoa; phylum Chordata; class Amphibia; order Caudata; family Salamandridae; genus Lissotriton; species Lissotriton vulgaris. The sequence continues at coordinate 910,286,003 of NC_141698.1, forward strand.
GATAATTATCGAGTCCGTGGAATTTTTAGCCCAAGACCCGCCGAGGCGGGGAATTGAACCCTGGTCCAGGACTGATCTCAGCTTCCGGGTCTGCCGCCTCTAACCCCTGAGCCACACTTCTCCACAATACAAGCCATACTTATCTGATTGACTTTGTTTTGGTGTCTAGATTTATATGTCAATTTCTTATCATCCATGTTGGATCTCTGAAATACTTAACACATGTTCCTTGAGTAAAGCTTCACTGCTCTTTGCCACACTACCAGGACTGAGCTATGGAATTAATATTGTGAATCTAAGGATCATTTTTGGGGTAATGTGAGGGTATTACACAGTGAAGTCTAACCCAACAGATTACTCCACCTTCCTACACCATTCCACCAGGATTCAAAAGATAACTTAGTAAATCCTTTCCTACAGAATTATTAGTTGAATTGAACCTAAGACAAATAAGTCCAGTGACTTATAAATATTTGTTTCAAAGTTAATATCAGTAAAGGCAAAAACCCAACTCTAAATGCATTACACCAAACGATTTTCCATAATTTGGTCATATATTTACTTATGTACACAGTCAAGAAAATTACAATACCCACAAACAATTTTGAAATGATCAGGGAAATGTTTTATTTTTGCATGACAGAAGAAACGTTTACTATCAATGAAATCTAGAATTTTAACAGCATTGGCTGCACTCAACACTTAACCATTACTCTTGTAATTTACATGAAAAAGTTGCAGGTTTATACATTTTTGTTCGCTTCCATGTAAGTTAATAATTCCCTGTCATTGACTGAGAGTTTTGATTAATTTAATAAGACTGATGCATATAGTATGCTAAATCATTTTTCCCACCAATTGAGCTCAGATAGCTCGTTAGTCAATGTTACTACCCTCAACTATCACAACTAATCTTAAAAATCCGTCAAAAGCTTTATCTGAAGAAGTAGCTTACATTTACCTGTTTTGTTACTTTGTGTTTTTATCACAATTTACTATTGCAGAGAAAAATGTAATGGGAGCTACTGTGAAGTCAGCCCAATCTGCTGTGCATCTTGGGCGAATCAACGAGCAGGTAGGTCCCAGTAATCAGGCCCCTTTATGGAAATTGTTCCAAGTTAAAAGATGAGCTTTTCAGCTGTTTGGCACATTTAGCAGCAGTTCCAAAGCTCTAGGGCTGGAAATGCACTATTTGGTGGATAGAACTCCCTTCAGGCAGGATCCAGGTTCTCAGTTCAAGTTGTTGGAGCTTGTTGTCTCCCTGTAGCTCAGAACAGGAGGCCAATCAACTAGCCCTTGGAGTTAATCTAGTAGTCTTGGAATCGAGCAGCAAGTCTCCGCAGCAGGGCAGTCCTCTGAGGGTACAAAATAAGCTTCAAGCAGCAGGACAGTCCTCTGGTAGCAGTAGGGCAGTTCCTATGAGGTACAAAACTATGGTATGCTATGGTAGGCATTTGTGAAGCACAAGGATACACACACAGGTCTCCCAAAGCTAGATGTCATGTCCTTCAGACAGTTAGTAGCATGGGTATATTGCTAAGAAAGATGGGGTTTGAGGAGTTTCTTGAACTTAGTTTCTTGTTTGGTCTATCTTGATAATGGTGACAGGGAGTTCCAGAGTTTAGACACAAGGTAAGCAAAATAGAGGCCCTCAATTCTGTCATTCTTGTTTCAAGGCATTGAGAAAAGCCTTTGATCTGCGGAGTTTAGTGTTTCTTTGGAGCTGTGGGGGATTAGCAAGATTTGAAGCAAGACCTGCTGCTTGAATCTATATTCAAGCAGCAGGGCAGACCTCTGAAGTACCAGGCAGGCCTTCTGAGTGTCCGCCGCAGATCCAGGAGTGTACTGAAGAGTGGCTCTGGAGGTCCAATATTTATAACTGGTGCCAGTCTTTTAAGTGGGAGAAACATCTAGATCTTTCTGTCATCTGGTTGTGGAATTGCTGACTTCCACTGACTAAGCACCAAGAGGTCTATTGTGACAAAAGACTGGTGCCAAGTTATTCGGAAGTGTGCTGAGGCAGATCCTTTGAAATGTGAATGGGTTGGGGAGCAGCTCCGCCCCTGCTAACCTAGCAGGATGGTCCATTCTGCAAATGCCTAATCTCCCTTTGTCTCACAGTCTGCGAGGAATTCTCTATTATCTATCTTTATTAGAGTACCCACATGTAGGCTTGAGTAGTCACTTAACCCTTCACCTACATTTACCATACCATTGCACTACATATTGGATTTTGGTATTGACTTTTTCCCTAGTTAAGCGCTTCATAAATGACTCTTAAACCCACTCCCAAAAATCTAGAACACCCCCAAATAGCCCCCCAAAAACATGCAATACTGCTACCTTGCAGGCCGCCAATGTAAGCCAATGGCAAAAATGCACCTCAGAAACTGGCACAAATTCCCCTTTCCTCTCAATCTACGACCAAACTGCTGTTTTGACACAAAATAAGACATTCCCATCAGTGCTCCCAGACCCCTAAACCCACTCCCAAAAAACTAGAACACCCCCAAAAAGCCCCCCAAAAACATGCAATACTGCTACCTTGCAGGCCGCCTATGTCAGCCAATGGCAAAAATGCACCTCAGAATGAGGCCTAAATTCCCTTTTCCCCTCAACCTTCGACCAACCTGCTGTTTTGACACAAAATCAGACCTTCCCAGCAGTGCTCCCAGACTCCTAAACCCACTCCCAAAAATGTAGAACACCCCCAAATAGCTCCCCAAAAACATGCAATACTGCTACCTTGCAGGCCGCCAATGTATGCCAATGGCAAAAATGCACCTCAGAAACAGGCCCAAATTCCCCTTTCCCCTCAACCTACGACCAAACTGCTGTTTTGACACAAAATTAGATATTCCCAGCAGTGCTCCCAGACCCCTAAACCCACTCCCAAAACCCGGAACATCCCCAAATAGCCCCCCAAAAACATGCAATATTGCTACCTTGCAGGCGGCCAATGGAAGCCAGTGGCAAAAATGCACCTCAGAAACAGGCACAAATTCCCCTTTCCTCTGAACCTACAACCAAACTGCTGTTTTGACACAAAATTAGACATTCCCATCAGTGCTCCCATACCCCTAAACCCACTCCCAAAAATCTAGAACACCCCTAAATAGCCCCCCAAAAACATGCAATACTGCTACCTCACAGGCCACCAATGGAAGCCAATGGGAAAAAATGCACCTCAGAAACAGGGCCAAATTCCCCTGTCCCCTCAACCTTCGACCAAACTGCTGTTTTGATACAAAATTAGACCTTCCCAGCAGTGCTCCCAGACCCCTAAACCAACTCCCAGAACACCCCACATTACCCTCCCAAAAACGTGCATTACCGTGACCTCACACATGCCTTAAAATTGTGCCAAAATGCACTCTGAAACTAGGCCCAAAACACCCCTTTTCCACCATGGAGTTTCTTAAAAATCACTTGCAATCAAACCTAGACATTCCGAACTCTCATTCCAGCTAAGCAAATCCACTAAGAACCACCTACAACACACTCCAATTGCACCGTGAAAACACGCAATAATTGAAAATTAACAAGGGCGCCTACGGCAGCGGTTTCCCTTTCTCGACTTTGTTTAAACACACCCTTCCCATCAATCGATTCTTCCCAAATTTCTAGCACAATCACCAATTCCCCCTCCATACCACTCACAGAAGCCCTGTTCCCCATGCTCAACTGTAATACCCCAAACACACTTTCTCTTTGCGCCCCCAAACCGCCCATTGGATAATATGGCAAATCGCGCTTTGACAGAAAATTGCTGTTTTCAGCACTTCCACTACTTAGATCCTCTTAAAACTTACCAGAACGCTTGTTCCAGTGATTTCCAAGATTCTCAGCAAGGCAGAACAAAATCGAGCCACTGGAAAGTGTACAACTTTTCACCCAAGCACACGTGCCCGCAAAACACCAAAAAAGGCCAAAAAAGGCCACTTCTCGACTAAAAAACGCCAAACCCCCCTAAAACCTTGCCAACATCATTATGAACGGGCCTGCATCGGGCCCTGAGCCCTAGACTCTGGGAACCCTACCAAATTGAACCCAAAAACCCTAGTAAACCGCACTGAACCCCCGAAACAGCCCTAAATCCTAAAAAACATGCACATTCCCTCAAACCTAGCCCTCAACCCTACACTGAGCTGGCCTAAAAAAAAAAATCTGCTGGCTCACGAATTTGCAAATTTTAGGCAATTTCGCGAGATTCGCGGATTGCGAATATGCCGAAAATCCGCAAATTTCGCGAGCGGAACAGATATTTGGCCCATGCTTAGGAAATACCTGAGAATACCTAGTCATGTGATCCAAGAGACAGGCTGCAGGCCGGAACCGATCCCAGGATGCTGGGCTATGGAGTCTAAGCAGACTGTGGCTATTTTTTATTAGGGGTGTGGGCATTGTTATGCCCATTACGGGCAGCCCCCACCCCTACGTATAAAAAAGCCAGCATAATCCCTGGTGCATAGTGGGCTCTCTGGCCCCTGGGAGGGCAGATCAAGGACAATGCCCCCATCTGCCTCTGGACCCTAGGGAGGCAGAAAGACTGTTGATAATTGTTTTTTGGAGTGGGGGCATAGGCAGGCCCATTCTGGGCCTCCCCCACCCCAGAATTTTGAAAAAGAATAATCCCTAGTTCCTTGTAGGCTTTCTGACCCCCAAGGGGGCAGATTAAAGCGCAATTGCTCCCATCTGCCTCTCAGTGGGGCAGAAAGACTGTAGCAATATTTTTGGGGTCGGGCATTGACATGCTTATTCTGGACAACCCCTCCACTATGTATAAAAAAACAATACCTGGTGTCTAGTAGGCTTTTTGCCTCAGGAGATATTTCCCCCATCTGCCTCCTGGGTGGGACAGAAAGACTTTATATTTTTAAGGGGGGAGGGTGGGGGCATAGGCATGCCCATTCTGGGCAGCCCCACCCCTGATCTATAAAAAACGAATACCTGGTATCTAGGTAACTTTCTGCCCCCGGGGGGCAGAAAGGCTCAATGCACCCGTTTTGAATGGGTGGGAGGAAAGGCCTTTGCTCAAGGGGCCACTCTCCCCTTCCTGGTGCCTATTGGGTGGATTCCTGCCTGAGGATCACCCTCCTGCTGTGAGCCCCATGCAGTTGGAGAAAAGGCAATGCCCTGCTCTAACTTTCTTAATGCGCTTGATTTTGGCCAAGGCATGATGGCAAGACCTCAGTTTTCGTGTGGGAATCTAGAAACTGATGCTGTCTTGCAGAATTCGGGGACCACACTTGCATAGCAATCTGTGTGCATAACACAGTAGCTTAAACTTGGCCCTTTGGCACACAGGTAGCCTATAGAGCTCTATCAGGCATTCAGATGCTAAGCTGTATTTGCTTTTATTACAAACCAGCTTGGCGGCGGCTTTCTGGATCACTTGCAGTCATGAGAAAAGATACTCAGGCATGCCCACATAGAGTGCGTTCCCATAATCTAGTGTACTTGAAAGTAATGTCTGAGTAATAGCATTTCTGCAGCTTAAGGGGATCCATGTGAAGAATCTTCTTAGTAGTTTTAGCGTGGCAAAGCTTTTTACACACAGTGCTCGCACTTGGTCTTGCATGTTTAATGCATTGTTGATGAGTATGCCCTGGTTTTTTGCAACCTGTTTGTGTTCCGGGGTGGCTCCTAGTGACTGGGGCCACCAGGTATTGTCCCAGAGTAGGTGAGTCTGAAGAGCAGGATTTCAGACTTCTCAGCGTTTAGTTTCAGACAGTGTTCTGTCATCCAAGTTGCCGTTTCTGAGAGACAGTTGTTTCAGGTATACTCATGCTTTTCTTCGAAGGCTATTAGTAGATGGTTATTGTCTGCATAGTTGCAGATATTGAAGCTCAATTTCCTGCTGATCTTAACTAATGAAGAGACATTGGCGTTTAAAAGGGTTGGGCTTAGGGAGGCTCCCTGTGGCAGACCATAGTTGATGCTTTTTTAACTGGAAGAGAAGGAGCCCATTTGAATTTAGAAGTTTTTGTGTTCTATTACGTAGGAAGGAGTTGAACCATTGAAGAGTTTCAAATGTAATCCCTTTCTATGCAGAATGCTCAACGGGAGGTCATGAGATACAGTGTTAAATGCTGCTGTCAAATTCAAGAGGATCAGGGCTGCAGCTTTGCCCTGATCCACCAAAGATCAGATGGTATGTGATACTGCAAGTAGGGTGGCTTCTGTGCTGTTAGAAGCTCTAAACCAGTCTGAGATGGATTCAAAAGATCGTTGGTTTCTAGAAAACTATTGACCAGTTTCTTCAATACTTTAGACAATTATTGCAGTTGGGAAACTGGTCAGTAATTTACAGGATTGTAAATTTTCATGCCAGATTTTTTTAATAATGGGAATATAACAGTTTCCTTCTATATATCCGGGAATACTGCAGTATCAAGGGATTTATTAAAAATATGGGTTACAGATGGGCTTATGACTGATGCGAGCTGAAAGAAAATAAATTGAGGACAAGGATCAAGCGGAGATCCTGATTTGACGTTGGTCATAGCTTTTGTAACCTACTTTTCAGTAAGAGAAGCCAGGTTGCTTAAGTAAGCATGTGCTTCAGGGTGTGGGGCCATAGTTTCCCAGTCTGGTTAATCAGAAATGGGTTGGCTTTTGAAGGAGAAATAGATTTTAGAGATTTTATCAGTGAGGAAGTTGCTGATTATCTCGCAGTTGTCACTTGAAGGGGTCATATTATTGGGACATACTGGTAGGTTTGCAGAGTTCCTTCACTATTTTATATAACTCTGTGGATGAATTACGGTTGTCATCTATTCGGTTTGCATACTAGTGTTTCTTAGCACTTTTGAGAGCATTGTGATAAGTCTTGCCAGCAACTTACCAGAACCTGCCTGGGGGTGCCGAGAGTCCTCCACGCTCCACGCTAACCTGCATTGGTGTTCGTTGGTTTCCTCCCCGCCGCCGCTCGAGTCTCCCTCGCGGCCGCCGGGTGAAGGGAACTACATTTCCCAGCCTGCTCCTGACCCGGAACACCTTCCCTGGGGTCATCGCGCCCGGAGGCGCTTGAAAAACCCGCCGTCCTCGGTGGAGCGGGTGTCTTGCCAGCAACTTACCAGAACCTGCCTGGGGGTGCCGAGAGTCCTCCACGCTCCACGCTAACCTGCATTGGTGTTCGTTGGTTTCCTCCCCGCCGCCGCTCGAGTCTCCCTCGCGGCCGCCGGGTGAAGGGAACTACATTTCCCAGCCTGCTCCTGACCCGGAACACCTTCCCTGGGGTCATCGCGCCCGGAGGCGCTTGAAAAACCCGCCGTCCTCGGTGGAGCGGGTGTCTTGCCAGCAACTTACCAGAACCTGCCTGGGGGTGCCGAGAGTCCTCCACGCTCCACGCTAACCTGCATTGGTGTTCGTTGGTTTCCTCCCCGCCGCCGCTCGAGTCTCCCTCGCGGCCGCCGGGTGAAGGGAACTACATTTCCCAGCCTGCTCCTGACCCGGAACACCTTCCCTGGGGTCATCGCGCCCGGAGGCGCTTGAAAAACCCGCCGTCCTCGGTGGAGCGGGTGTCTTGCCAGCAACTTACCAGAACCTGCCTGGGGGTGCCGAGAGTCCTCCACGCTCCACGCTAACCTGCATTGGTGTTCGTTGGTTTCCTCCCCGCCGCCGCTCGAGTCTCCCTCGCGGCCGCCGGGTGAAGGGAACTACATTTCCCAGCCTGCTCCTGACCCGGAACACCTTCCCTGGGGTCATCGCGCCCGGAGGCGCTTGAAAAACCCGCCGTCCTCGGTGGAGCGGGTGTCTTGCCAGCAACTTACCAGAACCTGCCTGGGGGTGCCGAGAGTCCTCCACGCTCTACGCTAACCTGCATTGGTGTTCGTTGGTTTCCTCCCCGCCGCCGCTCGAGTCTCCCTCGCGGCCGCCGGGTGAAGGGAACTACATTTCCCAGCCTGCTCCTGACCCGAAACACCTTCCCTGGGGTCATCGCGCCCGGAGGCGCTTGAAAAACCCGCCGTCCTCCGCGTCGCGGGACGCGAGCGGGACGCCCGGACTAAGCCCGGACAAAGGGCGGACAGTCTAAGACAGTCCAAGACTGGCCACGACTGGACTGGCCCGGAACACTAACATCTGCCGCACCGTGAGTTACTTGTCGTAGTGTCTTCTTGCTCTTGGTTTTGACTGTGTATACGTACGGGGGTGTTTTGCTATCCTACCTTGCCCCTTTTATTAACCATGTCAAAGAGGAAAACACCTGTCACCCCTGCCAATACTATGGAGAACTATCTGGTACACAGAGTGACTAAAATAATCAATGATCAGCGGTCCTCCCTAGGGCTTAATGATTCCCCTCCCTGTGCTCAAACAGAAGTGTCTTGCTTAATCGACTTGGACACAGAAGCCATAGAAGCCATGAATCTAAGTGACGCTGAAAATGTGGAAAATGTTGTTTCAACTGTACTAAACACTTCTATAAATGCCCCACAATCTGTTATAAATACTGAATCACTAGTGGTTGATGAACCTAACCTGCACTGTAATGACTTAGTGTTAGTTGATGGCAGTACCACTCCGCCAACACCAGTCCCTGCTCCAAGAGCAGTAAAGAGGTCCACTAAAGTTCCCACTAAAAGGCCAGGACTACGATCAAATAGTAAAAAACCATCAACTCCGCCTAACCCTAAACACAAAAATGTAATTGATGATATAGTAGAGGAAGGGAGTTGCACTATAGATTGGGATGACCTGTTGTCGAACAAATTCATGGGTATGTTAGAATCTAGGATTGTACGAATAATTAAACCACTAATATCGAAAATAGATCACTTGTCCGATAAAGTACACAAACTAGAGTCCTTACTAAAAACAACAAACGACAACATGGGGGACATTTCTAACTCAATCATAAATAAAATAGATGAGCTGCAGGAAAATATGATTGAGAACGTAAAAGCTGCACCTGCACCAGTGCAGACTGGTGCTCCTAGTGCTACAAGTGATCTTATCAACCCCACTGTTGTAGTTCCCCCACCGACAAAAGAGAATGGTTTTATATCTGACTCCCACCTTGATCTAAATCCTGTCGAGCTGATAGTGGAAGCGTCACCTCTAGTGTTAGTACTTGCCAACGTCCCAATATTGAAAAAAGATCAGATTGAGACCCCAGATTCTCTCCTAAACAAATCATTGCAGTGGCTAGGAAATAATATCCAAGCAACTCCTTGGGGTAAAGAAAAGTTGTCCGAGGACTTGCTATCAGCAAGAAGAGTTAAGTGGATAGGGTCTAAACCCAAGAAATTTGCCGGGGATTGTGTGGTATTAAATTTGAAGGGTCCAGATGTATTGCCAGACATCCTACAAAATATGCTCCCACCCCAACGAAGAACGGCAGAAATAGTCCCGCTAACGTTAGACTTCTTCTATAGTAGAAGAGGTCTACTAGCAAAACCAACTATTCTTAGAACCAAGTGGTCAGTGGTTGGATCTAGAATGGATAGGGGTGGTACTAGCGGTGACTGGGGGTTAAATTTGGATAACTGTTTTTCGGCTCTATCTGACTTAAACGAATGCGATTGACTCGAAAGCCACGATCTGGCCTCTCACATTGGGCCGCTGCAGCAAAAACTCACAGGAGAAGGTAACATAAATAGCTCTAATCTGGGCAACCGGAATAAAGAGAAAAATAAATCATCGCACTTGACATGTAACAACCGCGTTCTAAAAGTGTTAAAGAAAGCAACAGAAGATCACATATGTGCTACTGGGGTTGGAGAGTCTGAGATTAGTTCAAGGGATGGGGAAAAATTTGTATTAGAAGTGCCAATTAATGCAAGCGATCAGAAAGAAGATCAGCTACCAGATCAATGCAAAACTAATACACTATCCCTTGTATCATGGAATATTGCAGGCATAGCAAGTAAGATAAACACATTGGAATGGGCTGAATATATTAATCAGCACGATATCATTATGCTGCAAGAAACCTGGTCACTTACCCCAACATTTAAAGTGGGATATTTAAATTATTACATCCCGGCAATTAGAAACCGCCTCGGACGCCCATCTGGAGGCTTGTTAATTTGGGTACGACAATCTCTAAATGTCATTATAACACAACTATCAATACCATCAAATGACATTATGGCCCTTACTGTCAGATGGGAAAATGGCCAAGACCTCAGCATCTTTAACGTTTATGCTAGGGGAGTGTCTACGGGAAAAACTTCTAACACTTTAGCAGTTCTAGAACAAAACATAGAATTATTATCACCACAAAATCAATTAATAGTCGGTGGTGACTTCAATGTAACCTATGAGCCCCTGGGGGAAGAGGACAGGATTCTGTCCGAGGAAGAGGATGCCAAGTGGGGAATCCCACAGTTGGATTTGCCTGCCATTAAAAAATGGAGTAATGTGGCAATCCAGCTAAAAAGTCTCTGTTTAGCCAGAGGGCTGAGAGCGGCAAACGGGCGCTCGCCTTCCGATCTAGTAGGTAATAATACGTTCGACAATGGCTGCTCATCTAGCAGAATCGATTATATATTAATAGATGTAAAATTTTGGAGCAAAATGCTAGACATGGTTGTAGAACCTAGACTAGAAAGCGACCATAATCCCTTAAAACTAACCTTCATCTTCCACTGCAAGCCCCCATCGCAGCCTAAGGATAATGGAATGGTGACGCAGGATGTAGTATGCTCCAACAACCAGCGCCACCTTAAATGGGGAATGATGATAAAAGATAATATAAAACTAGAGGCACTTAAAATGTTAGTGGTAAATGAAGTAAATAATATCAGGTCTGAACAAGGGATGTCAGGCTTCCAAGATTATATGATGGAGGCCCATGAAAAACTTTTTACTGAATTACAAAGTTTTTTCATCAAAAGAGTAGATTCCGGTAAAGAGGGTAAAACCCTACAGAGACAAGGCTGGTATGACAAAAGTTGCAGATTGGCACGACTTAATTTGAGTTCAGAATTAAAAATCGGCAATGCAATAGGAATTAGGAGAGCAAGAGATGAATACAGACAAGCCCAAAAAAAGGCCAAGAAACGCTGGGATGAAGAAGGGTGGCAGGAATTGAAGGAAGCTTGCGCTGCCAAGGACTCCAAGCGCTTTTGGGCTATTGTAAAATGGGAGAGGGGAGGGATAGCTGCCCAGCCACAAAATAATGTCCCTATTAACAAATGGATTGAGTTTTTTAAACCACAGTATGCCCGCAATCCGGTCCATGCTTCTGTCCAACATCCGCCATCTATTTTCTTCAAAAACCAAATATTCGATGAGAATGATGTAACTAAAGCATTGGATGGTATAGCAGGAGGAAAAGCCCCAGGTATGGATGGCATCCCGGCCGACGTATTTCTGTCGGACCGGAATGCGTGGTGCTCATATTTTAAAATGCTGGCTAATGCTGTGGCAATGGGAGGGGAAATACCCCACTCATGGAAGGGAGCAGAAATAATCCCCATATTTAAAAAAGGAGACAAAACACTAGCCCAAAATTATAGACCAATAAGTCTCATAGACACTGCGCAAAAAGTGATGGGTCGCCTAGTTCAGAATAAGCTACAACAATGGATTGACGACAAAAACATACTATCCCCTTATCAGGCAGGGTTTCGCCCACTGACAAGTAGTGTTGACCAAGTTCTCTATTTCTTAACAATTTATTGGAGAAATGTCTCACTCAAAAAGGGATCGCTGTACGCAGTCTTTGTAGACCTAAAAGCAGCCTTTGACCTAGTCCCCAGGGAAAAATTGTGGGAGACCCTGGCTGATGTAGGCCTAAGCCAGGAATTTATTACTCTCCTTGTCCGCCTCCATGACAATAACTTTGCCAAAATTAGATGGGGCAAGCAAGGTGAAACCACAGATTCTTTCCCAGTAGAACGAGGAGTTAGGCAAGGCTGTGTGCTAGCTCCAACACTGTTTTCAATTTATATTAACGGAATTGTTGACCACCTAATGAAATCCCCAAGTGACGCCCCTATTATAGCAGGTCGCCATGTCCCAGTTTTAATGTTCGCGGACGACACGCTCCTACTTTCACGCACTCCGAGCGGTCTCCAGAAAGTGGTGGATGCCTTTGGGGAATTCTGTGATAGTAGAGGACTTGAATTGAATACTACTAAAACTAAATTCATGTGCCTAAACTACCAGTCCTCTTTCAAAGGAGTAATCAAATACAAAGGCATCCCTCTAGAGAAAGTGGACGCTTTTACCTATTTAGGCATCACCATGCAAGGAAACATGAAGTGGCAATCGCATATTGATAATACTCTATTAAAGTTTAACCAGCTTGCTGGTGCAGTAACACTGAAACACCGCAAATCATTAACAAAGCCGGTTAAACCTGCACTAGAGATATACAATATGAAAGTATTAGGTGCCTGCTTGTATGGGTCTGAACTGTGGGGGTTTTCAAATCTGAGAGAATTGAGTTGTGCAGAGAACAGGTTTTTGCGAGGGCTAGTTATGGTCCCACAAAGCACACCCATGCTCACTTTGAAATTGGACCTTGGCAAGAAAAATATTGAGGATATAGCCAGACTACGGCCACTACTATATTGGAGGCGCTTGATGGTGACCCCAGAGCTGGGCCATTATGCTGAAGCTTTGAAGGATGTCATTGAGTTTGACCGATTCCACTGTATTAAATGGTTAAAAGAACTCAAGGGGCTTCTTGTATTGTTAAAACTGGATCATCTATGGGGAAATTATGATGTGGCTAGTTTTCCATCAAAAGCAAAATTGAAAGAACTGTACTGGGAAATGGTGTACACAGTGATGTTCCGTAAAGGTTCCCAATCAACACTGACAACCCGCTTCTGGGATATCAAAATGTATCCGTCGTGTGAAATATATTGGGATATAATAGAACGCCCTTACGATAGGAAATTGTACTTCCAATTCCGCATTGGAACCTTACCGGTAAATGCTTTTAAAAAGCATTGGTCCCCCATGTGGGATGATCATTGCTATTCTTGTAAGGACCAAATTGAACATATTTCCCACTTGCTGTTTTGCTGTCCACAATATGCTACCCCTAGACGTAAATGGCTGAAGCCAGTGTGCCAAATTATTGGCACACGTAGTCAATCAACAGCCTTGAGAATACTTGAAACGGATTCCTCCACACTTTTTGTAGTTGCCGTAGCTAAATTTCTTGCCTGGGCATGGTCAATACGCACACGCACTTTAAAGACAAATGTTAATGTATTATGAAATAGTGTTGTCTTAAATTTTCCTATTGCATTGTATGAATTGTCCTTTTTTTAAGAAATGATCTGAATTTTAACCGTATTGTATTTATCATGTAATATTCGGCTGTCAAATGTTTAATATGTGTTTTAAAATTATTTTTAAATATAGTATTTATTGTATTAGGGACAGGAAGGATGCTTTTATGACAAATGTCGAATAAAGCTTTACAAATTGAATTGATAAGTCTTTAACGCCCCTTTGAAGAGCAATCTATTGCTACCTGCTTTAGACAGTCTTCATTTATGTTCTAATGCTTTACATATCCCTTTCATTGTCTCAGTTCTGACAAATACCATTTCTCATATGGTGTTTTCCTATTTGGTTTACTTTCTAACCTGGGGGCACACTGGTCCAATGCGTGGGTGATTTCAGAATGTAGAATTTCAGCCTCTGTCTGAACAGAGAGTGCCCTAGCAATACTTAGGTTGCTTAGGGAGAAGTGGGGAGCGAATAAGTCAGGGGTGATACGGTTCCATGCCCTTTTTACTGCTGAAGATGTGTGATCAAGCAGGTTGGCCTGGTTTGCAGGTAACAGAAAAAGAGATAAGGGAGTCGTCAGTCCAGGACAGAGGTGTAACCTTGAAGACATTAGTGGATTCTATGTTGGAAAACAGCAGATCAAGTTTGTATCCAGTCGTGTGAATTTGTCCTTTAATCCATTTTTTAGCTGCAACATCTGCAAGTTGTTTTCCAAGTGTTTACCCACAGAGTCGGCAGATTTTTCAAAATGAACATTAAAATTGCCAATGACTAACAAGTTGCTATGTTTTAGCACAAGGAGAGTAGTTGAAACTGCAGTCTAGTGCTAAAACCCAGCTTGTTTCCTGGGGGATTGTAAATTACTACTCCCCCAAGTAGTTTATGGTCTCCATTGGACAGTTGGAATGCTAGGATCTCGTGTTCGCCTCTTGATGCCAAGTAAAGCAGTCTTTGAATAAAATGGCTATTCCCCTCCCTTCTGTTCCCTTTTGTCCTGTTTTATTAGTTTGTATCTAGATGGTAGGGCAGTGTTAATGTCGGAGGAGTTATTATCATCCAGCTAGGTCAGGTTTTATGTCAGCTAAAGTATCCCAGATCTCGAGGCAGTGTTTGGGCATCGACCTAGAGTTAAAATAAATACAGGTCAGCTGAAGTCCAGCCAGGCTATTACATTTCCTAGCATGCTGTTCTGATGGTGTTTGGCTCCTCCATTTACAATGAAGGCCTGAGAATGGGATCTCCGTGTTCCCTGGGAGACTTTCGCACATAGTGCCTCATTGTATTGCCGGGATTTGGCTAATTTTTTAAGAGCATCTCCCTAGAGTACTGGCGGCGATTACTGAGATCTGGTAATAATACAGGGGCAGGGTTCCTGGCCCCTGGTTTCTTTTGGGCACAGACGGGCGCAAACAAGTTTGCCTTTAGCACACCAGCGGCACGCCCACTGCATGTGCCTGCAGTCGCAGTATAGCGCCATCCCAATTGAGTCAAGCACAGGTAAGGTAATATGTTTTCAGATTCAAGTACAATTCAGTTAAAAATGCAGTTAAAAATCACAGCATGATATTAAATTTTGAAGCAATTTACAAGTGCAGTAGTGCAAAGCGGGATAAAGTACAAGCGGGTTAAGAACAAAAATAGGCAATCCCTACGATCTCTAGGCCGCTGCCCCATTTTTGTAATCACCCATGATTGAAAGCTAGAACGCTGCCCCTTCTACAGTGCTACTTCCGGTGACTTTCAGTTTCTGCTTTACCTTAATCGTGGTATAGCGCCCTCTCACCCTACCAATTGAGTCAAGCACAGGTAAGTTAACAGGTTTTTGGATTCAAGTACAATTTAGTTAAAAATCACAGCATGATATTCAATTTTGAGGCAAATTAAAAGTGCAGTAGTGCAAAGCGGGATAAAGTACAAACGGGTTAAGAACAAGAATAGGTAATCCATGTCATGAGTGATATAATATATGAAGTCAAAAGTAGTGCATTACAGGTGCGTGAGTTATAGTTAGCTCAGGTAACTCTAACTGCTGAATTTCACTGGTTTTGTATGCCTGAACCTAAGTATAGCGTCCCTGTAACCTTTGTTTTTATCAGTGAATTGCTAATGTTTTTTAATTCTATTTCCTAATTATAATGGCCCTGAAAAACTTTGGTTTTATTTTTGAATTTCTAAGGTTTTTTAAATTCTATTTCCTAAATATAATTGCTCTGTAATCTTATATTTTTTGTGAAGTTCTAAGGTTTTTTAACACTATTTGCTAGCTGTAACATGTGACCTTTGAGAGTAGGTGTGTGAGTGACTGAATAGGTAAATTAGTGTGTGTTTGTGGCTGTATTGCCCTCTAAGTGGGTGTGTGAGTAGTCTTATAGGTCTGTAAGTGGGTGTGTAAATGGTTTTTGTGGGTGTGTGAGAGGGTGTATAAGTGGTGTAAGGATGAGTCAGTGGATATTAGTGGCTTTGTGGATTTATGAGTGGATGTGAGTGTCAGAATGGGTGTGTGAGTGTCTGTGGGGGAGTGGCAGTTACTGTGTGAGTGACTACACCAGAACAGAACCTCACCTGTCCCTTTATTGTACAAGAGAACAGTTTTCAATAAAATGTCTACCTAACTGCAATGCTTGCTTCTGGTTAATTACTGAGAGCTACCTCATTGGTCATATTTCTTGTGTGTGTTTCGGCAATGTAATTGTTCCTTGTGCATCTTTATCCATAAATCTGTGATAATATGAATTGTCCTATAGAGGAGACAACAAAACTACAAAGAGGTAAATCTCCACCAAACAAGGATACTTTCTCTTAACTATATGATGTATGTGCTTCTTTGTTTGATTAAGATGTCCTCATGTACCACAGCATAAAGAACGCACGTCACCAGCACCCTGTTTTTGTTGTTATGTTAAGAATGTTTTAAAGTGCGCCATTACCTCAAAGGTGTCTTGCCTTTGTCTGAAAGGCAAGCTAGATGTTGTTTAAAAGTTAAATAGCCATGTCTGTATCTCCTTCCTAAAATATGTTAGTGAGGGAAGTGCCCTGTGAAGGGGTGGGAGGCTGTTCCAAAGTTTGATCGTGTTGAGGACTATACCTCCGCCACCCCATTGCATCTTTTTAGGTCTCGCCTACACAGCACACATGCGCTGCATATGAGGGAACCTCATGTAATCAATTGCGTTTTTGTCCTAAAAACGTGCATGCGTTGCATTGCTTAGAATGGCAACGCGTGTACGTTTGGCGATTTCCTTGTGGCAGCGAGCGACGCCATATGGTAGCAATTGGACACTCGTGAACCCACGGGGAAAGGGCACGGCCTGGCTATTGTTGCTTCATGTTTTTTCTATTCTATTTCATCACTGCCTGATACTTCTATCCTTTTTCTTCTTCTCTATCATCTATTGTGAGTTCCCCTTCTTTCTACTCTCTTTCTCTCTATCGCCTCCTTTTTTTCTTCACGCACCCTCCCACCTTCCACCTTCCTCTTCCTTTCTCTTTTCCCCCTCCTTTTCTCTGCCTAAGAATACAAGTGGCTTTTTCTGCATGACAAATCCCAATATTGCAGGCAAGGTTAATATATCAGAGATGCCGCACGGGCATAAAACTCGTCATTCCGGCTCTGATTAACACAGCAGAAGCCACATCCCGGCAGCAGCCGCAAGAGCAGCAAAGTCCCGGCGCTTGCGCTCCTCACAGAAATCTGACTGCGCAGCCGCTCCCTTGCACACGCCGAAGTGCTCCTTAATTAGAATGAGCTGAAGCATGGAGACCGGGCGCTGCAAGCACCAGATTCTGGGATGCTGCCATTGGAACTTTCAACAAACGACGGCACAAAGCAGAGTTTGATTCAGAGAGGTCTGAGAAGTGGTGAAAAGTGGGGCGCTTTGCAACAATTCATGTTATGGACTCTTTGATGAGAACTGGCCTCTAAGAAACTCCAGATAGTTGAGTGTGTTTTAAATGTCAGTGGGTCTGGTGCAGAGACAGTCGTGGTCACATGAAAGGCAGAAGCACCAGGGAGAATCAATTACAAGTCAAGTAATATTTGTGAAATGCCTGCAGGGCTAGGGGAGAGCCAGTCATATTTCAGTAAGCTGCGTTGGAAAGAATGGTGGGGCTGGGGTTGAGTCTGTCATGTCAGACCAGTGCCTCTGAAAAGCAGGTACAACTGGGGCAGAATAATTCACATATGGTACCTCAGAAATGGCCAATAGTATGAGGGAACAGCCAGCTCACACTCACCTGTCAGTTAGGTACCTTAGAGAGAGGCCCATAGCTGTAGAGATGAGTCAACCACAAGTCATGCAGGTGCTGCTGTAAGGCCCGAAGGGGTGGGGGATATTATTCATGTGCCAGGTTAGTGTCTCAGAAGAGCCCGTAGGCCTGGAAAAGACAGGTTGGGCTGGGTTATAGTGAGTCGCATATCAGGTCAGTGCCTATAAAAGCCTTAGGCCCTTAGAAGTCACTTGCAATATAGGTGAAACTGATGCCTGAAAAAATAGCGAGCCTACACACTAGTCACACACTGGTTTGCATCCACTACACTGTGTTTTGTTGAATTACAAACAATTGCAAATGGTGTATTTCCTATGATTGCGCACTATACTGCTTCATTTGCGATTTCTTATTTTTGCAATAGAAAATACTGAACCTAAAACTGCGATTACAAAGTGGTGAACCACTATTTACATGAACTACCCATTCGCAGATATGAAATTCATCGAAACACAGCAAATTGCACATGGAAAATTCCATTCATTGGAAGCAGGTGGGTAACCAGGAGCAAAGTAAACAAGCATTGGCATAGCCAATAGGTCTGGCCTTTGGAACCTTATAAGTGTTTAACCAGGCAACAGTTAATGTTGTTGCACTAATGATATTGTGCTGCTTAACCTAATACTTATAAGGTCCCAAAAGCGAGACCTATTGGCTATGTGCTTGGTTGATTTAGGGACAGCTAAGAAATTGGCTTTGGCCGATCTGAGTTCTCTATTAGGCTTATATTGCTTAAAGTCTGATCTAAGGAAAGCTGTTCCTGAGTCATGCATTTAATTGTGGTCTAAGCAGAGGGCTTTAAATTTGCATGACTGCGCATGGGAAGCCAGTAGAGCTTGTGAAGTCCATGCATGATGGATTGGAATTTGGGAAGCTTAGGAATCAATCTAGCCGTGGTATTTTAGACTGACTGAAGTTGTCTCATGTGTTTTTCTAGAATGATTAAATAGAGACTATTGCAGTAGTCCAACCTGGGAAGGGCTAGCGTTGTGATTAAGGTTTTTCTATAGCTATCCAGGATGAATGAAAACATTTCCTGATCATTTTTAGGATATATAAAGTTGAGGACGTTATAGCTGAGATTTGCACATTCATACTATGGTTGTCATCAGTAATGACTTCTAAATTCTTAGCTTTGGTGACCGGAAGAGGTGGCTGAGGCAAATTTTCAGGCCACCAATTAGTAGACCAAGCCGGAGAAGGGTTTCCGAACACAATGATCTCGGTTTTATCTGAGTTGAGCTTCAGACAGAGCCCACTCATCCAGCGACTGACTGCCTTGATGCAGTTTCGGCATCTTGAGAGGCCTGATGAATCATTATTGGCTGCCGCAATTATCAACTGAGTATCATCAGTATAGGATGTTACCTCAAAATTGAAGCTTCTAATGAGAGGGGCCAGTTTTCCTACATAAACATTAAGAGTGTTGGTCTTAAAGACGACCCATAAAGGACGCTGCAAGGCAGGGAAAAAGGTGAGGAATTGAATTTCCCTAATGATACTGGTTCTGATCTGTCTCTGAGACAAGAGGTGAATAGATCAAGCACAACCCCCTTCACCCCTATTTCCTCTAGGCAGTGGATTAGAGTTGTATTATCAACAGTATCGCAGGTAGCAGGTAGGTCCAATAAGATCATAACTGCTGAACCTCCACTATCTACTGCCTTTCTCACTTCTTCTGTTGCCTTGACCAGGACAGTTTCTGTCCTATGCCCTTGTCTAAAGCCAAACTGAGAGGTGTCTAGAAGCTGGTTATCTAGAATCTATTTAGATAGCTCACAGTTTACTATATTTTCACAATTTTTTAAATATTTAAAGTGGACTTTTTTAAAAGCGGGAGGATAGAAGCCTGTTTCCAGACAGAAGGGAAATTACCAGAAGAAAACGTGATATTAAAAGTATGTGATAGGTTCCTCGCATTAATGTCTGGAACCAATTTTAGGATCTTTTCCGAACAGGGGTCAAAAGGGGAATCGGATTTATTTTGCAAAAGTAAAGAGCTCACTTGTTCTGATGTTGTGGCAGAAAAATGGGTATTCAAGCAATCACCTGGACCCCACTACGTAAGAGGTTCCGGGGAGGTTGAGAATTCCCACTATCAAAATACTTAAAAATGCCATTGACTTTCACTTTGACGGCATATGCAAGGGCATCACAAAAGGATTGACTGTCAGAGGAATTAGTCTTATTCAAGATGATAGTGAGTTTCTGAACAACTTGAAATCATTTTTTTCGATTAATTGGAGGCACTATCTATTAAATGAGTAAAAAACTGGCTTTTTTCCTTTGTGATGAGATCTTTGTAAGTGGCTAGTGCCTTCTTGTATGCCTGTCTCATCTGTTTGTCATAATTTCTCCTCCAAATCCTTTCTTGCCTTCTACAGGCTTGTTTTACAAGCCTCAAGGCTTCTGTGAACCAAGGAGCCGTAGGTTCCGTGTCATATGAACCTTGATTTTTAATAGGAACTAGCTCCCTGAAGGATTCCGACAACCAGTCAGAATAGCAGGTTGCAGAAGATTCAGCATCTGTAAGTGAAAGGGGATAATGTTCATCTAAGGACTGTGCTAAGATGACAGGATCAAATTTACTATAATCTTTGTAACTAATGGTAACCGGTGTATTAGGCAAATAGGCCTGATCTCTAGGGCTTTCTATAGAGAACGTAATAACCGAATGATCCGACCAGATGCAGGAAAGATATTCTGAATTTTTAAAGAAGGATTGTTAGAGACGAGGCCATCAAGCATATGTCCGCTGAGTGCATAGCCTCCTAAACTAACTGTTTTTCACCTGAGATCTTGTGAGGTCACCCATCCCCTCCCTCATCAACCTCTCCCGTGCCTCCTCTACATGAGTGCCTCTCTCAGGTCACTTGCAGATCTGTGCTATTGTGAGGAAAGAGGTTATTATGAATGAGGCCTGAGGAAGGTCTCCAGATTTCAACAGGGTATGGACATGGGGTGTGCTTTGCCTGCACCATTTCTTATCTCGCTTCTCTCGGAACAGCCGCTCAGAGAAAGGAAAGAGGTTAATACATTGAGGTTATCATGTGAAGAACTGGCAGATGTGGCAAACCTGTGTGGCATCCCTGGTTTACATAACATGGGTACATGTTGCCTGTCCTCCACTGAGCATCTCAGATCAGAAGGGTACCTTGAAGTAACTGTGGTGTTAACAAATATCAGTGAAATTGTAACATCTACTGCTAAAGCTTACATTTTCTATTAATGGATCTTTAATTTGTGACCTACTCTTCTGATTGAAAGTGGCTAGCAGTTGTGCTTTTAACACTGGGGTGATGGTCCTACCCCCTTGGACTCCATTGTGCAGTTGTGCCTCCTGGTATGTATCCTGGTGGGAAATGGTGACCCCAAACACAGGTGAGGTCAAAAGGGGCTAGTGACCCCAAGTCCAGGTAGTGTATTGTTCCATACGGTGGGAGAGCAGAGGCCCTTTCATCTATGGGGTGATGGGTCCAACCCTTGGGCTCATTCTGTAGATGTACCTGTTGGCGCGTATTGTGGAGAGAAATTGGGTGCCCAAGCACAGGTAATGTCAAAAGGGGCTAGTGATCCCTAGTCCAGGTAGTGTTTTGTCCCACACGGCAGGGTAGAAAATGTGCGCATAGTGCTAGGATGCTGGCTCTGCCCCTTTGGGGTCCATTTCAGAAGCAGATTCAAATTGACTTGCGAGAAGTGACAGGCCTTTAATGGAGACTCCTTTTAAAAATCGTTAACATAATAAGTAGTCAGGTTATCATCTGGAGGTAATGGCATGCCCCAGGTCCTGGACAAATCAAGGGGCCCTTGTTTGAACAAGCGCAGAAGACCACAGTCGTTTTAGGTTTTTGTTGCTGCAAATTTGCTAATTCGTTGTGATTTTCGCCATAAAAATAAATAGAACATTTGCCCCTGTGGGGTCCCTAGGGAACCCTAGGACCAGGGCTACACGGTCAAGGTATTCCTACCCTGCCCCCAATATTTTCTTTAATGTTTTTTCTGGGACTTGGCTGAAGAACTTCCTGGTTAAAGTGTTGGCAGTAAGCATGGGCCAAAAATCCGTTCCGCTCGTGAAATTTGCGGATTTTCGGCAAATACGCAATCCACGAATCTCGCAAAATTGCCGAAAATTCGCGAACGGGCGGATTTTTTTTTTAGGCCAGTTCAGTGTAGGGTTGAAGGCTAGGTTTGAGGGAATGTGCGTGTTTTTTAGGGTTTAGGCCTGTTTTGGGGGTTCAGTGCGGTTTACTAGGGTTTTTGGGTTGAATTTGGTAGGGTTCCCTGAGTCTAGGGATGCGGGCATTTTTTGGTCCAGAATTGGCCGAATTTTGGCCTTTTTTGGTGTTTTGCGGGCACGTGTGTTTGGGTGAAAAGTTGTACACCTTCCAGTGGCTCGATTTTGTCCTGCCTTGCTGAGATTCTTGGGAATCACTGGAACAAGTGTCCTGCTAAGTTTCAAGAGGATCGAAGTAGTGCAGAAAACAGCAATTTTTAGTCAATGCGCGATATGCTATGTCATCCAATGGGTGGTTTGGGGGCGCAAGGAGAAAGTGTGTTTGGGGTGTTCCAGTTGAGCTAGGGGAACTGGGCTTCTGTGAGTGATAGGGAGGGGGAATTGGCGGGGGTGCGGGAAATTTGGGAGGAATCGATTGATGGGAAGGGTGTGTTTAGGCTAAGTCGAGAAAGGGAAACCGCTGCCATAGGCGCCCATGTTAATATATGATTATTTCGTGTTTTCAGGGTGCGATTGGAGTGTGTTGTAGGTAGTTCTTAGTGGATTTGCTTAGCTGGGTATAGAGTTAGGAATGTCTAGTTTTGATTGCAAGTGGTTTAAAGAAAATCCATGGTGGAAAAGGGGTATTTTGGGCCTAGTTTCAGAGTGGGTTTTGGCACGATTTTAAGGCATGTGCAAGGTCGCGGTAATGCATGTTTTTGGGAGAGTAATGTGGGGTGTTCTAGATTTTTGGGAGTGGGTTTAGGGGTCTGGGAGCACTGCTGGGAAGGTCTGATTTTGTGTCAAAACAGCAGTTTGGTCATAGGTTGAGGGGAAAGGGGAATTTGGGCCTGTTTCTGAGGTGCATTTTTGCAATTGGCTTACATTTGAGACCTGCAAGGTAGCAGTATTGCATGTTTTTGGGGGGCTATTTGGGGGTGTTCTAGATTTTTGGGAGTGGGTTCAGGGGTCTGGGAGCACCGCTGGGAAGGTCTAATTTTGTGTCAAAACAGCAGTTTGGTCGTAGGTTGAGGGGAAGGGGAATTTGGGCCTGTTTCTGAGGTGCATTTTTGCCATTGGCTTACATTGGCGGCCTGCAAGATAGCAGTATTGCATGTTTTTGGGGGGCTATGTGGGGGTGTTCAAGATTTTTGGAGTGAGTTTAGGGGTCTGGGAGCACTGCTGGAAAGGTCTAATTTTGTGTCAAAATAGCAGTTTGGTTGTAGGTTGAGGGGAAAGGGGAATTTGCACCTGTTTCGGAGGTGCATTTTCGCCATTGGCTTACATTGGCGGCTTGCGAGGTAGCAGTATTGCATGTTTTTGGGGGGCTGTTTGGGGGTGTTCTAGATTTTTGGGGATGGGTTTAGGGGTTTGGGAGGCACGGTGGGAAGGTCTAGTTTAGAGGAAAAATAGTAGTTTGTCTGTCAGTTGAGAGGAATGGTGATCTGGCCCTGTTTCTAAGGTGCTTTTCGGCCCATAGGCTAACATTGCCGGTAATGCGTTATTGCAGATGTCACTGGAGACAACTCTTCTGGCACTTTACGCAGCTGTAGTGTAGGAAAAGCACTATACATTTACCCAATGAGGTAGCACTTACTAGATTAGCCAGTAGAAGGTACTCCAGTAATAGTTATGCAAATCACCCAAAAATCCGCGAGTTTGCGGGAAAATCCGCAAAATCATGTTTATTTTGCGATTTTGGGCAAATTCGCGGGCCGCAGATCTGCAAAATTCGCTCATACTTAGTTGGCAGCCAATCAGATCTCAGAATGAGGTTGGGAGGGTTCACGGAGCCTTCGTCTCCCTATATTTACACAGTTGCTTTTCCTTTAATGTTGCAAAAACTGCTGAACTGATTTGCTCTTCCTGGACCAGGAGCTACCTTTCTGCCAAATTTGGTGTACTTCCGTCCAGCGGTACGGGCTTTAGTCGCAACTAAAATCTCTACGGAGTTAACAGTGGAAAAACACTTTCATGCCCCCCCCTTTTTTGGTCCCTCTTTGACAGATCGCCCAGAAACCTTCCATGCACAACAAAAATCAGCGGAGCACATTTTGGGAAAATGTCATCAACTTCGTCAAACGGTGCCAAAGATATAGGCAAGCAAAAAACATTGGAAACATGGTCCTAACTATAACTACCTCCTGATGACCGCCAGTAGGTGATCGATCTATCTATCTATCTATCTATCTATCTATCTATCTATCTATCTATCTATCTATCTATCTATCTATCTATCTATCTATCTATCTATCTATCTATCTATCTATCTATCTATCTATCTATCTATCTATCTATCTATCTATCTATCTATCTATCTATCTATCTATCTATCTATATTACTTACTGGCGGTCGCCAGTAGGTAGTTATAGTTAGGACCTAGTTACCATCGTAAAATGGCAACATTCTATTCCCAATTACTTTGGCGCTGTTGACGAATCTTTGTGAAATTCTCAAAGCTACTTCTTTGTTGATATCAGCTCCTATGTTGAAAGTTTGGGGGTGATCTGTCAAAGGGGGCCAAGAAAAAAGGGGGGTCCCCAACAAGTTTTTTTTTCCATTGTAAATTTTCTTAGGAAACTTTAGACAAGGCTACAGGTCGAAGGGGTGAACGGAATTACCCCAAAGTTGGCAGGGAGAATGGTCTTGGTCTAGAAAGCACGCTTTTGTTTATTTGGTGTAAATCCGTTCAGTAGTTTTTGAGAAATATTGAAACTTACAGATATTGATATTTGGGAATTCTGCCATCTGATTGGCTGAGGCGTTACGAGCACGAGCTTGCCACTTATTGGCTGCGAGCAGTGCGAGCGGTTGGAACTAGGAAGTGTTGGCCACTATTTTGTAATTCCGTTGAAGCGAGTAAGGGGAAAAAAGGGCAACAAAGTGGGAAATAGGAGGGTAGGAGCGCTGTAACCTCTGTGGGGTGTTTAGGGTGTGCTATAGAGGGGTTGCAAAGTGAAGTATTGACCCCTACCGGTGTGAAAGTGGTGGGTTATGGAAATTAAGTGAGGTATATCCTAGAGTCTGTTGCTGGTAAGGTACGGTGGTGCGGGACTCTGGGATTAAAGCGTGAGCCCAAACTGTGTGTCTTATGCTGTGAAGACATGTGCCATGGCCACTGCGCTATACATGTGGAAGTAGTGTCAGCATGTGTTTATACCTACAAGAACCAACTACTGACCCGTACTGGTATGAAAGTCCTGGGTACGGAAAATATGTGAGGTATTGTCTGGAGTCTCATGGAACTAGGAAGTGTTGGCCGTCATTTTGTGATTCAGTTGAAGCGAGTAAGGGGAAAAAAGGGCAAAAAAAGTAGGAAAGAGGAGGGTAGGAGCACTGTAACCTCTGTTGGGTGCTTAGTGTGTGCAAACAGGGGGAGCAAAGTGATCTACTCATGCCTACTGGTCTGAAAGTGCTAGGCTACGAAAATTAAGTGAGGTATTGCCTAGGGTCTGATGCTGCTAAGGTGAGCTGGTGCGTACTCTGGAATTAAAGGGTGAGCCCAAATTGTGTGTCTTATGCTGTGAAGTCATGTGCCGTGGCCGCTGCACTACAGCTGTGGAAGTACTGTCAGCATGTGTTTATAACTACTAGGATGAACTACTGACCCGTACTGGTCTGAAAGTCCTGGGGTACGTAAAATATGTGACGTAGTAAATAGAGTCTCATGCTGCTAAGCTGAGCTACTGCCGGACTCGGGGATCAAAACTTGAGTCCAAACTGTGTGTGTCATATGCTGTGAAGTCATGTGCTCTGGCCGCTGTGCCACATCTATCCAAGTAGTGTCAGCCTGCAGTTATAGCTACTCCAAGGAACTTTTGTTTCGAACATTGTAACTTGTGTATGGTTTTTACAAGGTGTTATATAGGGAGTGCGAAGGTGAATTTGTGTGTATGAAATGAATTTGGTATTTGGAAAGTGTAAAGCACTGACTCCTACGGGTCTGATGGTGCTGGGGGCATAAGGTGAGGAGCTGCTAGAGTTGGAGATAAAGCTGATGAACTACTGACCCCTATTGTGAACTTTTAACCTGCACATGCCATTAAATGTTCGATAAAATGTTGTAAAAGTATATAGTTAGGGTCCAAAAACAATTGATGAACTTTTAACTTGCAGGTGTCGTAGAATGTTCCAGAAAGTGTGGTTATATAATAGGTTGAACTTGTGACCTGTATGTGGCGCAGAATATTAAGTAGCTTTTTGTATAGAAAATTTGAAATTAACCAATGGAGATAAGTTTTGGAATGTCATTGAAGGAATGAAGTTTTCTGATTTGTTCTTTACATGTATTTATGTGTGGAGAGACATAGAAATTTTGCCATTCCTGGTTCCATTCTTGATGAAATCGGTGCTTTACATGTGCTATGTGACAAAGAAAGAATTGTATGCATGGGTGACATTTGAAATCTGGATAACAACTACAAAGGTGAGTTAGAAATGAACAAGGTGTGTTATGTGTTCTGTAGTAGTGATTAAGTATTTGAGGTGATGTTTTTAATTTTGAAAGTAGTTTTTTATTTCAAAGTAATATAGTGTTAGTAATGTGTGTTATTTGATATTGGTTATAAAATATGCATAAAATGTGAGCTGATGTTAAATAAGTACTTTATATTTGTTTAGGAATTTTTCACAAAGAAGTGAACTTTGTCATCTTTATAGGACTGTATGGTTTTGAATATGAGGTACAGCGTTATTTTGGGTTTGTAATGTATTTGGGGAGATAAACAAAATGTTGCACATTTGCAAATTATACTTTTTGTGGAATTTAGTGAGTGGGGGAGTGGTGGTAGGAGATGTATGTGTATTTAAGTTAAAAGCGATAAAACGAAACCCAGAAATGTTAAGTGGCAGGTTGTGGTCTCATTTTTGACACTGAGAGGTAGATTTGAATGTAAGTCAAGGTAAGTTGTTTTACTGGGAGGCCGTCTACAGAGTTTGGAGATTACATGGAGAGGAGATGGAGATAGAAAAAGTGATACAAGCCTTTCAGCCTTTCTGCATGCCTGCCTGCCGCCTGCCCGTGGTGATTTCTTTCCGCCTGCATCTGCCTCCAGGAGAACTCCTGGTGGGACGAGGGTCCCAGGAGTAAGCATTGCTACTGCCACGACATCTTCACACTCTGGGGTGGACTTCAACCCCCAGAGTGCACCGCAGGTCTTCGCAGCTGCCGCGTATGAGGGAGAGGCGGGGCCAACGCACTCATAGCGCAGCCTCTCCCCCCGCAGAGCGGGAGCCTTTCAGTCTTTCTGCCTGCCTGCATGCCGCCTGACCGTGGGGATTTCTTTCCGCTTGCATCTTCCTGCACGCGACCCCCTGGAGGGACGGGGGTCCCAGGAGTAAACACTGCCACTGCCACGACATCTTCACACTCTGGGGTGGACTTCAACCCCCAGAGTGCACCGCAGGTCTTCGCAGCTGCCGCGAGTAAGGGAGAGGTGGGGCCAACACGCTCATAGCGCAGATTCTACCTTTGCTGGAGCCTTTCAGCCTTTCTGCCTGCCTGCCAGTGGTGATTTCTTTCTGCCTGCATCTGCCTCCACGAGAACCCCTGGTGGGACGAAGATCCCAGGGGTAAACACTGTCTCTGCCACAACATATTCACATCCTGGGGTGGATTTCAACCCCCAGAGTGCACCGCAGGTCTTCGCAGCTGCCGCGAGTGAGGGAGAGGTAGGACCAACGGGCTCATAGCGCAGCTTCACTCCTGTGGCGCGGGAGCCTTCCAGCCTTTCTGTCTGCCTGCCTGCTGCCTGCCCATGGTGATTTCTTTCCGCCTGCATCTCCCTTCACAAGAACTCCTGGTGGGACGAGGGTCCCAGGGGTAAACACTGTCACTGCCACAACATCTTTACACTCTGGGGTGGACTTAACCCCTAGAGTGCACAGAAGGTCTTCGCTGCTGACGCGAGTGAGCAAGAGGCGGGGCCAACCCGCTCATATCACAGCCTCTCCCACCGCGGCGTGGGAGCCTTTCAGTCTTTCTGCCTGCCTTCCTGCTGCCTGCCATGGTGATTTCTTTCCGCCTGCATCTGCCTCCATGAGAAACCCTGGTGGTCGAGGGCCCCAGGGGTAAACACTGCCACCGCCACGACATCTTCACACTCTGGGGTAGACTTCAACCCCCAGAGTGCACCGCAGGTCTTTGCAGCTGCCGTGAGTGAGGGAGAGGCGGGGTCAATGCGCCCATAGCGCAGCCTATCCCCCCGTGGCGCGGGAGCCTTTCAGCCTTTCTGCCTGCCTGCCACCTGCCCGTGGTGATTTCTTTATGCCTGCATCTGCCTCAACGAGAATCCCTGGTGGGACGAGGGTCCCAGGAGTAAACACTGCCACTGCCACGACATCTCCACACTCTGGGGTGGACTTCAACCCCCATAGTGCACCGCAGGTCGTCGCAGCTGCCGTGAGTGAAGGAGAGGCGGGGCCAATGCGCTCATAGGGCAGCCCCTCCTACCGCGACCCGGGACTTGCGCTGGGACGTAGCCCGGACAAAGCCCGGACCTAGGGCAGGCCCCTTGAGCCCGTCGGAGACCGAAGGAGACTGGGCTGGGCCACCCCACTAACATTTGTCTAAGCGTAAGCCATATAATCCTCATGTTGCAGCTATCCTTCTGGCTTGTTTGCATTATTCTCTTTGTGTTGTCACATCTTTGGGCTAATAAGCAAAGGAAAGCGTAAGGGGGGAGGAGGGCCTGGAGTAGTGGGAATGTAAGATGCGTTTCTGACGTGGGCTGAGTCCGTATTAATGCATGAGATCCAGATGACTGAAAGGTGACTCTCATTAGACTCCCAGAGACTCCCCAGTGATTCAGTACAATCTGTTCCCGCCGCTATCCCCGAAAAAATGTTGTACTTGATAGCTCCCCCGCACAGAGTCAAACTTTCCTGGCGCATCGGCAAAATGGGTCTTCCCCATTAGTCAGTTTAGATTGTATTACATCCACCTCTGATGAATCCACTAATAAGGTAGTAACAAAAACTACGCACCAGGCATAAAAAATGGTGAAAAGGAAGTCTGTGACACATGGTTGTGAGGGAGGCGCAAAGGAAGTACTGGGATGTGATAATAGAGACGATGGAATTATTAATAGTGTGAACAGCAATTATGAGTCTGTCCTCCTGAGTAGAGTTGAGGAGAAGCTTACTGCCCTTCTGGACCCGTTATTGGAAAATTGTCAGGAATTTACAAAAGATTGTGTATACTAGAGCAGCACATACTT
Organism: Lissotriton vulgaris; assembly: GCF_964263255.1. Taxonomy (NCBI): domain Eukaryota; kingdom Metazoa; phylum Chordata; class Amphibia; order Caudata; family Salamandridae; genus Lissotriton; species Lissotriton vulgaris. The sequence goes on from NC_141698.1 coordinate 910,314,903, forward strand.
AGTACCTTTCAACCTCTGAGTGGGTCAGGGCAAGCAAGTTTGACCAATGCTAGACAGGATAGCGTCTCTGATACCAGATTACCAGCTAGTGTAGCGAAACCAACACTCCTCACTGAGACAGGGCCATTGGTGGCTAACCCCATAGTAATTCCTCCTTCAAAAGTTCACTCAACCCGCAAAGCAGGTTTGGTAGGTCCCTGGGTATTTTTAACAGTTACTGGGGTCGGTGGCGAAAGCTAATATGTCTTTACATCTATCACCCGAAGCAACTCCCTATACAATTGTACTAGCTAATGTACCACTGCTTCCTCCTTGTGCCCACGAAGATTGGTCCTCGCTAAAGAATAAAGCTTTGCATTTGTTGAACGCTAGATCGAAGGTTGGGAACGCACTATTCACTGAATTCAAAATGATTCGGACAGGGTAGGGACGGGAAGTTTTACTGAGGAAGACATCAATGTACTCCCCCTGGGGTTCTTTTACCAGCCCAGTGATGAGCATGTAAGAGGTAGAGGAGCATTGATGGACCCAAATTTTTAGCAAGGCCCTTATAAGTACGCGGTCCCTGTCGGTAATAGGTTTAAAGCTTTCCCCACTTTGGAAGAAATAGATTGACTTGGATACAACTTAAGTACCATTATTCCAGTTACACACCGATCCAATGTATGGTGTTTGCCTAACTGTGTAATAGGCACCCAAATAAACGAAGCACCAACTTTTGCAATGATAACTAACAACAGGAGTGACAGAATCATAAGTGAGGTGAGATGCCATGAACTCTCTCAACCAAGCAAAGGGGACCCATGTTGTACTGGGCATATTGTGTGTAAAACAAACAAGCCATATCCTATGCCCGACTTAAAAGTAATTTCCTGGAATATAGCAGGCCTATGTTCAAAAATACCGTCAGGGGACTGGTCCACCTTTATTGAAGGCCACGACATGGTGGCCTTCCAGGAAACTTGGGCTCTGACCACGTCTATCGACAGGGTTTTTTAAACTTTTCAAAAAAGGCACAAGGAGGGCAGAGGGGAAGACCTATTACAATTTGGGTGAGTCAGTCTGACCGGTATAGGACGGAAGAATTGTACATTGACAGTAGGGACATACTTATAATTAGAATACAGATGGCAGAAGTCCCTGATTTGCTATTCATTAATGTCTATGTCAGGTGGGAAAGCCTCTCCCACCGTAGCCATCTTAGATACGTTTTTAAACGATCACAGAGGTGTAAGCAATATGATAATTGCTGGCGACTTCAAATCTGCTTTTGAACCCCTTGATGACAATGATGTTAATCTTAGCTGCGAGGAGGACGGCCAGTGGAACATGCCACAATTGGATCTTCCTCCGATTAACAAATGGACAGGGGCAACTTTACAGCTGAAAGTGTTTTGTTTAGAACAGGCGGTTAGGGCAGTTAACGGGAGGTCCGCTTATGACAGGCAGGGCTCGCAAACCTTCAACAATATTAGTCGCATTGATTTTATTTTCCTTAATACGGAATTTTGTCCCACTTTAGTAGATATGGTAGTTTTGGAGCGGACAGAAAGCGACCATAATCCCCTAGTTCTTTCCATGCAGATTGAAAGAAATCCCATTGCCGCCAGTCAGGTGCCTGGAAATGCCTATGTTGAAGTAGCTTTAAATATGACACAAGGAGAGTCAAGTGGAATAAAGTTATTAAAAAAGATTAGCACTTACAGCAGATGAGTGAATTAGTGGCCAACATGTCAGCTTTTCTTTTAACTTGTGCAACTCAAAAGGAGATGAATGTAATGGTACCACAGGTCCACAGTGATTTGTTTAATAAGCTTAAAGGCTTCTTTTACGACTGCGGTTATATACCCCCAGAATAATTCCAGGCATAAGACAGCTGCTTGGTATAGTCAATCCTGTAGACAAGCATATAGAACTTTAGCTAGTGCAATAAGGTCCAAGAACCAGGGAGACATAAGAATGGCCAGGGCAGGGTATAAAGCGCCCCAACAGCAAGCAAAAAGAGAACGGGATGAGCAATACTGGGCAGAGCTGCTCAAGGCCAGTATGACCACGTTCTGGCATCTTGTGAATTGGGGCCAGGGTGAATCGAGCTGTATGCCGGTGAACCATGTAGCCCCTAAGATGTGGGTATCGCACTACAAGGCCCAATTTGCAATTTTAAACCCCGTACAGGAAAATTTTGATTTGCTTGTTCCTGAAACAACTCTGTTTTTTTACTAAGAAAGAGGTGGAAACAGTCTTAAAAACAGTTCCTAGAGGCAGGGCATCTGGGTTGGACTATATTCCGCCAGACCTGTTCCTTCATGACACTACCAACTGGGTAATGTATATACAGCTCCTGGTAAACGCTATTGCTAGTGGGGCATCTAAGCCCGATGCTTGGTCAGGAGCAGAAATCCTCACGATATTTAAGAAAGAAGACCGTTCCAACCCAGGTAACTATAGGCTGATAAGCCTTATTGACTTTATACACAAAGTTTCTGCAAGGATGGTACTTAGCCGAATCCAGGCCTGGATGGATGAACATGAAATTTTGCCACCTCTGCAGGCGGGTTTTCGTTCCTGTACCAGCACTATTGACCAGGTTTTTAGATTTAATTTAGTATATTGGCGCGTGGTATTTTGAGGCAGGGGCACTATCTATGCAGCTTTTCTTGACCTTAAGTCGGTGTTTGATCTTGTTCCCTGCAATAAAATGTGGAGATCCTTCCAGGAACTAGGTATGCCTCATGAAATATTGGCTTTTTTCGTTACTCTACACAATGCTAATTATGATCAGGTACTTTGGGATGCGCTGGGCAACATCACACAAAGGTTCCCAATAGCTAAGGGGGTTCGCCAGGGGTGCGTACTAGCACCTACCCTCTTCTCCTTGTATATTAATAGGGTAGTTCCGTATTTCCAGAACTTCCCTATGGACGCTCCCACCTTAGCAGGATCGAAGATTCCCCTGCTTATGTTTGCAGATGCCACCCTGATATTATCCAAGATGCAGAAGGGTTTACAATCTGCACTGGGGAGATTTGAGGAGTTCTGCAAAGACCATGATCTTCAGGTGAATGTTGGGAAAACAAAATTCATGGTCTTACACAAACATAAGGTTATTAATGGCTGAGTTGAAATGAAGGAAGGTATTCTGGAACAGATACAGACCTTTACATATCTGGGGGTAACTATTGGCAGTACATTCAGTATAAAGCCTTAGATTAATCTATTAACACTTAGACATGCCCAACTGTCAAGTGCCCTGTTAAAGGAGCAGCGTCTTTCTTACACCAAACACATTGCTCCAGTTTTAAAAATTTATAATTCCAAAATTAGTGCTTCGATATTGTACGGCGCTGAACTGTGGGGCTTCAACAATTTAGCCACCTTAGTAATTGCACGAAATACATTTTTAAGGGCAGTGACTGGTCTTCTCAGTCAACTCACTTATAGCCCTTAGTGGCAGATCTTGGCTGTCATTCTATCACAAACACGGCGCAATACAGGCCTGTGGTGTACTGGAAAAGGATCTGGGTTACCCCAGAGTTATCCCAGTAAGCACAAGCTCTGCTGGAAGTCAGGGAGGTTGACAGCTTGCATAAAATTTGATGTCTGAGACAAGTAAAAGTCACTCTATGTGAGATGACGATGAATAGGCTATGGGTAAATCCTGTGGGAAACCCCTTTCCTCTGTAGAGTGAATATAAGGCAGCATATTGGAATATGATTAAAGTGAGATATTTTTCTACCTTAGTGACACCTTCACTATCTAGTGATTTTTTAGAACATAATCTAGAAGCAGAGTATTAAAAGTACTGGGATCTCATCACTTCCACTAAAGATCGGAAGCTCCACCGCCAATTTAGGGTGGTCTTACTTCCCACCAATTTATGTTCTTGTAAATGGATTTATCAAACCACAGCAAATGTCCAGTTTGTCCAGCACAAAACATTTTAGTTGCTTGCCCAGCTTATAAATCTTCTAGGCAAAAATGGTTAAAACCTATCTTTTTAAACCTGGGGACTAGGTTAAGCAATGAGACACTAAGGATTTTAAAAACATCTACCAATGAACCTATTGTGATTGCTGTTGCTATATTTTTAGGCTGGATGCGGGTTATACGAGCAAAGGAGCTGAGGCAATGATATCTGTATTCTTGTAACTTGTTGGAGGTGAATAATACCACACATTGTGTTATATTGTTTAAAATGTAACTAGCCTGGCTAATCTTACAGAGGATTTTATGATTACTATACCAGCTCTGGTGGGAGTTTCCGAAAGAGATTTTTTAGCGACTTTTTAAAAAAATCTATTTAATATTTTTATGCATTATTCACGGTGGACCTACTGCTTTTTATTAGTCTGGTCTCAAACCCTTTAATGCACACTGATGATCATGAAATGTATTGGTTTGGATTACTGTTATGTAATCAATTTATTATGATGTTTATTTCTTTTTTATGCTAACTTTTTTGGAAAATGGTATGTCTTTTATGAATTTATTCCAAATATAGACCCAATGATGATGATACGTTCCTTTTATATGTACGCATAGTTTGAATCATGTGATCCTAGGTTGAGATATAATATGAACATGGTTTCTGATTTGCATTTGGGTATAGTTGATAGTTTTTGTAGTTTGTTACTAGTGATTAATGAAAAGGTATATATACTCAAATATATGGCAGTAAACGTATTAATTATTGTCTGTTCTTATGGAATAGAAATGGTTGGCGAGTGCTTCTTTAGAAGAGATGTTTTATAAATGTGTGAGAGTTAAAAAAGAAGTGAAAATGTGCGGTATATTTTCTGTATGACTTTGTTGACATTAGAGAACTGCATGTGATTTTAAGGGATACTATTTGTTAGGCTGTGTCCCTGTGCTGGATATATGTAGGTGTTGAAGTGGTCCGGCGTTTACAGATGCTGAGCTTCACTATCCCTTCTGAGACACTTGTCAATTTATTAATTCCTTTTAAACTCTTTAATAAAGATACAGTAAAGGGGCGGTATATCAAAGCTTTGGGAATTAGAACTTCGTTTACTCTCCCCACCCCCTGCTATACACTCTACAGCAGAGGTCTTCAATCTGTGGGGCGCGACCCCCAGGGGGGTCGTGGAGTCCTGGGAAGGGGGTCGCAGATTCTGCCAGAGTGCAGTTCCTGGCGTCGGGCTGATCGAGGTTGCTCAAATCGGAGGCCGCCTAATTCACACCGAGGTGTGAAAAACACCAAAGCCTCGTTAACAAGTAAAGGTCTTTTAAAGACCTGTGATAGTACTCTAGTGTGCCTTTGTGTGTGTTCAAGCTGTTTCAGCCAGGCTGACATACAGGAGCTGGGGAGGGGGGAGTGGGGGGGGGGGGGAGGAGGCTGTAGCCCTTCGAGTTCAATGGACTTAGCTGTGGGTTTATTTTTACTTTTAACGTTTTAAATAGCGCTAGTTTAACCCGTAGGTATCAGAGCGCTTTACAAATACACAGTAAACAGCAGAAGGACAGCAGAAGGACATTACAATCATATCATCGGTTCAAGTCCCACGAGCCCTCATACCTGGCACCTGTGCAGGAGAAATGTGGCTGAGAGTCTGTTCTTCATGGTGAGATGTTTTCACAGCCGGCTGCCACCCCCCCCCCCCAAGCAGGGAGGCACAGAGATGCCCCCCCATGAGAGAGGAAGACGAAGCAGAGAGATACTGACCCCCCATGAGAGAGGCACAGACAAGGTGGGTGAATGAATGATGGGTGGATGGATGGATGAAAGGGTGGACGGATGAAGGATGGATGGATGAAAGGGTGGATGGCTGTATGGATGGACGGATGGTAAGATAAAAGGGTGGACGGATGTGTGAAAAGGTGGGTGGATGAATGATGAGTGGATGGATGTAAAGATGATTGGGTGGATGGATGGATGTGTGAAAAGGTGGGTGGATAAAGGATGGATGGATGAAAGGGTGGATGGAAGGATGAAAGGGTAGATGGATGTATGGATGGATAAAAGGTTGCATGGATGAATGATGGATGGATTTGTGAAAAGGTGGGTGGATGAGTGATGAGTGAATGGATGGATGTAAGGGTGGATGGATGAAGGATGATGGAAGGATGGAAGGATGAAAGTGTGGATGGATGGATGAAGGATGGATGTATGGATGGATAAAAGGTTGCATGGATGAATGATGGATGCATGGATGGATGTGTGAAAAGGTGAGTGGTGAATGATGGGTGGGTGGATGGATGGATGAAAGGGTGGATGGATGAAGGATGGATGGATGGATGTATGGATGGATTGATGGATGGATAGATAAAAGGTTGCATGGATGGATGAATGATGGATGGATGGGTGGATGAAAGGGTGGGTGGATGAAGGATGGATGTAGGGATGAAAGGGTGGATTGATATATGGATGGAATAATGAAAGGGTGGATGGATGAAGTATGTATGGATGAAAGGGTGTATGGATGAAAGGGTGGATGGATGAAAGGGTGGATGGATGAAGGATGGATATATGGATGGATGGATAAAAGGTTGCATGGATGAATGATGGATGGATGAGTGAAAAGGTGGGTGGAAGAATGGTGGATGGATGGACGGGTGGATAGGTAAAGGATGGATGTATGGATGGAAGGATGAAAGGGTGGATGTATGATGGTTGTATGGATGGATAAAAGGTTGCATGGATGAATGATGGATGGATGGATGTGTGAAAAGGTGGGGGATGAATGATGGATGGGTGGATGGATGGATGAAAGGGTGGGTGGATGAAGGATGGATGTATGGATGAAATGGTGGATGGAATAATGAAAGGGAGGATGGATGAAGGATGGATGTATGGATGGAAGGATGAAAGGGTGGATGAATGAAGGATGGATGTATGGGTGGATGGATAAAAGGTTGCATGGATGAATGATGGATGGATGTGTGAAAAGGTGGGTGGAAGAATGATGGATGGATGGACGGGTGGATAGGTAAAGGATGGATGTATGGATGGAAGGATGAAAGGGTGGATGGATGATGGATGTATGGATGGATAAAAGGTTACATGGATGAATGATGGATGGATGGATGGATGTGTGAAAAGGTGGGTGTGTGGATGGACGGGTGGATAGGTAAAGGATGGATGTATGGATGGAAGGATGAAAGGGTGGATGGATGAAGGATGGATGGATGTGTGGAAGTGTGGGTGTATGAATGATGGATGGATGGATGTGATGAGGTCTAACAGGCGCATTTATGGTTGTCTATAGTTTTTTATGATGAGGAGTACCAGTTTCTAGAATCTTTTGTCGGAAGGGGGTCCTTATGCCTAAAAAGGTTTTACAAGGGGGTCTCGGCATCAAAAAGTTTGAAGACCTCTGCTCTACAGAGTGTTTAAAGGACTTTCGTAACATATAGATGTCTAGCTAGTAAAGGTGGTGTAGTTCGACTGGGCCCATTTATAAACTGTCTTATGGGATGGTGTATGTTTTACCCTCCAATTTTGATGTTTGAATACTTTTTGCTAATAAGTGTTCCGGCAGACAATTGTTAAAATTAAAGTTGTATATGGGTATAGTGGTACTACTGGGAATGGTGGGGGTTTCTGTTTGATTTCGTACAGTTAATCAAGGGCGGTGGTGGGTGTGGAGAGGTAGTTATGTTGCTGATTGAAACACAGAATATAGTAACGTGCAGATGTCGAGCTACTAAAGATGATATAGTACCACTGGGAGGACTTATAAAGCGCCGTATGGCATAGGATATGTTTTAGTCGCAAATGTGCATTTTTTTAATACGTTTTGCTGATGAGCGTTTCGGGAGACATCTGTTCAAATTAAGCCTCTGTATGACTGTAGTGGTGGTTCTACGTTTGCTTTGGCTCTTTGTTTTATTGTGTAAAGTTAAGGCAGGGCGTGATTGGATGTGGTATAGTAGTACTGTGACTATTTATAAACCGTTTTATGGTATGCTTTATGTTTGAGTTGCAAAATTGCATGTTTCATTAGCTTTTGCAGATGAGCGTTCCGGCAGATACCTGTTCAAATTAGGTCTATGTATGGCTAAAATGGTGGTAATGGGAGTGCTGGGGCTCGTTGTTTGATTTTGAAAGGTTAAGCAAGGGCATGGATGGGGTGGGGAGGTGCGTATGTTGCTGATTTTAAGACAGATATTTTTAACGTGGGCATGTGTAGTTAGTAAAGGTAATGTAGTTTCACTGGGCCTAATTATAAACCGTGCTATGGGATGGTTTATGTTTTGCCCGCCAATTTGCATGTTTGAGAAGTTTTTTCTGATAAGTGTTCCGGCAGAGACCTGTTAAAATGAACCCTGTGTATGGGTATAGTGGCACTACTAGGAATGGTGGGGGTTTCTGTCTGATTTTGTATGGTTAACCAAGGGAGGGGGTGGGTGTAGGGGAGGTGGTTATGTTGTTGATTGAAATACAGAATATAGTAACGTGCAGATGTGGAGCTACTAAAGGTGATGTAGTACCACTGGGAGCACTTATAAAGCGCCCTGTGGCATGGTATATGTTTTACCCACATGTTTGCATGTTTTAATATGTTTTGCTGATGAGCGTTTCGGGAGACTTCTGTTGAAATTAAGCCTTTGTATGCCTATAGTGGTGCTTCTACATTTGCTTGGGCTTGTTCTTTTATTGTGTAAAGTTAAGCAAGGGCGGGTGTTGAGGTGGTGTAGTGGTGCTGTGACTATTTATAAACCATCTCATGGTATGAGGTATGTTTGAGTTGCAAAATTGTAGGCTTTAATATCTTTTGCTGATGAGCGTTCCGGCAGACACCTGTTGACATTAAGTCTATGTATGGCTATAGTGGCCGTAACGGGAGTACTGGGGCTCGTTGTTTTCGTAAGGGTGAGGAGGGGCATGGGTGGGGTGGGGGTGGGGGAGGTGTGTATGATGCTGAATATAGGACGGATATTTGTAACATGGGTATGTTTAGTTAGTAAAGGTAATGTAGTTTCACTGGGCCTATTTATAAACCATGCTATGGGATGGTTTATGTTTTTCCCGCCAATTTGCATGTTTGAATAGTTTTTGCTAATAAGTGTTCCAGCAGACACCTGTTAAAATCAACCCTGTGTATGGGTATAGTGGTACTACTACGGCATGGTATATGTTTTACCCACATGTTTGCATGTTTTAATATGTTTAAGCCTTTGTATGCCTATAGTGGCACTTCTACGTTTGTTTGGGCTGGTTCTTTTATTGCGTAAAGTTAAGCAGGGGCTGGTGTTGAAGTGGTGTAGTGGTGCTGTGACTATTTATAAACCGTCGTATGGTATGGTGTATGTTTGAGTTGCAAAAATGCAGGTTTTAGTAGCTTTTGCTGGTGAGCATTCTGGCAGGCACCTGTTGACATTAATTCTATGTATGGCTATAGCGGTGGTAACGGGAGTGCTGGGGTTCATTGTTTGATTTTGTAAGGGTGGGGGTGGGGGAGGTGCATATGTTGCTGATTATAAAAAGGACATTTGTAATGTGGGCATGTGTAGTTAGTAAAGGTAATGTAGTTTCACTGGGCTCATTTATTAACCGTGCTATGGGATGGTTTATGTTTTTCCCGTCAATTTGCATGTTTGAATACTTTTTGTTGATAAGTGTTCCGGCACACACCTGTTAACATTAAGCCTGTGTAAAGGTATAGTGGTGCTACTAGGAATGGTGGGGGTTTCTGTTTGATTTCGTACAGTTAAGGAAGGGCAGGGGTGGGTGTGGGGAGGTGGTTATGTTGCTGATTGAAACACAGAATTTAGTAACATGTAGATGTTGAGCTACCGAAGGTGATGTAGTACCACTGGGAGCACTTATAAAGTGCCCTATAGCATGGTATATGTTTTACCTGCAAATTTGCATGTTTTAATAAGCTTGGTTCATGAGTGGTCCAGCAGACAGTTGTTGAAATTAAGTTCCTGTATTGCTATAGTGTGTCTACTAGGTTTGGTGTGGCTCTTTCTTTGATTTTGAAAGGTTAAGGAAGGATGGGGAAGAGGGTGGTGCAGTGGCAGTGTGCCCATTCATTAAATATTTTATGGTATGATATATGCTTTTCTGGCAAATTCCCATGTTTTTATACCTTTTGGTGATGAGTGTTCCAGCAGACAGGTGAACAAATAACACAACATTTTTCTTTTTTTTTTGTCCTCATACTACAAAAATAAAACTCAAGCTGGGATACCTCCAACTACTCCATCCCATTCTTTACCAGCCCTGCGGAGAGGCAATGGAGAGAGATGGAGCTTTCCCTTGCAGATAACACAGTTACCTTCTACAGCTCCCGTTCACTTTGTCCGATTTGCTTCCGTCCAAGTTACTGAGGAGGCTAGGTCGGACGGTGTAATGGCTTAATCATTGGCCCCTATGACCTTTTCTCTCCAGTTTAGCAGATCTGCCCAGGTCTTCACTTTACTTTTTAGATCGCATGCCATGTCTGTCTCACTAGTACAAATGACATTTCTTAGAAATTCTGACAACACAACATTTCTGTCGATAAGAAATCTTCGTGCTGATAGACACTCTTGTACTGTGGTAGAATGCTGACAGCATTGATGGAAAATTATGAAACTTGATGCCATTGTAGATTTCAATGGACGCTTATACTGTTTCTTTGTTACTATGGTCTAGTTAGGGTTCTAAGTGGGAGAAAAAAAGTGGGGGTGCTTTAAAAGGGGGGCAAAGCTTTTAACCCCTTCGAGGCTGATGACGAGCTGGGCTCGTCATGGTGTAGCCTCCTCAAACACTGATGACGAGCCCAGCTCGTCATGAACAATGGGTTTTTTAAAAAGTCAGCATTCCAGCAGAATAAGCACAGCGCGCATGTGGTTAAAGGGGAGTGGGCTATGCAAGTTGGGGCGTGGTCTAAATTAAGATAAGTATCATTGTGTGCTTTAGAAAATCCTCTCCAACTATCCTACATTTGGAAAAAAAACATTATTTAAAGTATTTCCCTTCCTTCTACAACGTGGGTAACCTAGCGTGATGTCTCCAGTTGTCAGTAGTGAACAAAATAAGCATGCGTACATCAATGTGCATGCTCTCACTGCAATGTAATCAAATAAAATAAAAATTGACTATCTTTGAGAGGGCTGAAAGAGAGCTGTTTGGAGGCTCAGACCCGGCCCAATTTAAAGCTCAGTGTCCATCCATCCTAAGCATTGCGCCATTCAACCATCTTTTTATTGGTGCATATATTCCTACTTATATACATACATACATCTCTTCCTGTGCTTATCTTATGAGCGAACTCGCCTTTAGTAAGCACTGCACCATTCATGCAGCCATACGCCTATATATGCATAGATACATCTGTCCCAGAACCAATCCTAAGCATCTATCAGCCCACCCGTCTATCACAAGTACTGGTCCCTGCATTCATTCATCCTTCTATCCATCCATACGTTGATACATCCATCTATGTATCTATGCATTGATGCCTCTGGTCATGCATCCACTCGCCCTTTATTCAACTATACGTTCTGATTTCTGTGCATTGTCCGCCCCTGATCCTAAATACGATCTATTATACTCACCACCACCCTTTTAAGGCATCATAATGGCTTGCAAAAAGCATTGACAGGCAGATTATTTTATAAAGAATACCAAAGCTTTGAGTTGCTCTTTGTGGAGCATACTTCACCACCCTTCTCTGGTGGTGTTGTAAACAAAGGTACATCTAGCGAAAGAGACGTTAATTTAGAAATATAAAGTTTTGTCAAGTTGTATATAGGTACACTGTTTTAAAGTGGGCGTGACTGACAGATACTGAATACCTGTATTTCTTACATTTCAGAAACTATACCAGAGAGCTAATTTGGGGTGATGAGAACCTTGAGTTCTATATTTCCATGTGAAGCACAGTATAGGAATATAAAAGTTATTGTTAAACTTTTATGTTCATATTAAAGAGGGGGTGGGAGAACTAAGGGGTCCATTAGGATGGCGGGCAGATCGCCCCCATCCAGGCCGGCGGTAGCCACCGCCGGCCTTGCGGGGGCGATCTGCCCGCCATCCATGTCGGATTGACCCCCCGCCATATTACTATGGCTGGGGGGTCCATGGCGGACGGAAAGACCGTCCACCGCTTTTCCGCTCCAGTCGCCTTGCGACGGGCGGAAAAGGGTTCTGTATGGTGGAGGAGTCTATCAGACACTGACAGCCATATATGGAATGGCATTTTGCAATGCCTTTCCGTGGTGGCAATGCCACCACAGAAAGGCATGCAGAGTCTGCTTTGGGGGCCCGTTGCAGGGGGAGTGGGGGTGCACATGGGGGGTACCTAATGCACCGCCCAGCAGTTCCATGGACAACATGGCAGGCACCGCACGGTGCCTGCCATGTTGTGCATGGAAGTGGACAGTCAACCTGTCATCCTAATGGGGGCCTAAGTGAGGCAGGCAAAGTGTGTGTTTTCGTAGCACTAAAACATCACCCTGTGTAAGGTGAGAGCAGGTTCGTGCTGGAGTTGCCTGCTTGTGGTTGTTTGCAGAGGCGCAACTAGAGTGAACTTTCAGGGGAGCCTAATTGTTTCAGCAATAGGCAGAGTGGGGATGTAGGGGCTGTAAAAAGCGGTGAAAAAGAACCGAGTCTCCTTTACAAAAAAAGTGATCTTTTGAAGACCTGTGAGGTCCTCTGTGTCTGTGCCCGGGAAGCTGTATCAGCCATTTCTGGGCAATGGGCGTTGCTCTTCTGGTGTCTGTCTGCTAATTACCCCACGATGATGTTGCTGCTGCGTTGCAAAAAGAGAAGGGAAATCCTGAGAGAAAATGGCTCTCTTTAAAGGATTTCCCTTCTCCTACAGTGTGAGTCACTTGGCATGATGTCTGCACTTTTAAGTAGTGAGCAGTGTGCATGCTCTCACAGTGTCACTGCAGTGCAATAAAGAAAAAAAACGGATTACGTTTGTGAGGCCCGAAAATAGAGCCCTATAAAGACCCGTTTCAAGGTCCCCAAAAATAAAGTGCTGATGGTCAGATCCCCACAGATACCCCCCCCCCACTTAAAGCCCTGGGTGCAGTGTTATTTTTGCGAAGTGTAGATAAAATTGTTAGGATAATAATGGAAAATGTGTGTGTGCTGTTTGGTTGATAATATCATCCTAAGTACATAGATAAAACAAAAGAAATACTATTTATAAAGTTGTCTGCGGTGGGTTGCAGAGAAATGGCTGTGTGCTGTTGGGGTGTGGCGGAGAGGTGAAAAGTATGAGGTAGTGCAGTTATATATAAATTGTAAAGGTGTATGTAAATAATTAAATAAATACTTGCTGTATGTTCTAAGGCACTACTTGTCTTCCTAGTGCTCCTCTGTCGTGCTCCATCACGTTGCAGCACTGGGTCTGGAAGTTGTTAGTGGAAGTTTTGTAATTGTTTGTTAATATTTCAACATAGTGAACAAATGTGAAAAATAATTGAATCTATGTTTTGATTTTCAGAAATGTATTTCATTTGGATTAAAATTTGGAAATGCCTAGAAGAAGTGAAAGAAAAAGAAAAGAGAAGAAAAATATATATTTGAGTAAAAGAAAAAATATTCAAGTTAAAAATATGTGAGTAGTACAGAAACAGTTTGTTCTATTAAAAGTAGAAGACAACTTTTGAAAAAATATTACAAACATTTCATGAAAAAGATCACACATAGCAAAAAGAAGAATTTTTCAAGTAAGGTGAAGCAGAGTTCAATTGAAAAGGAAACATGATAAAGAAATAGTATTTACTACTTGGAGTCAAAAGCAATTTCAAGAAATTTGTCCGACACTTTTTTGATCTAGAGTGATTCAGAATTTAATGAAAACATGCTGCAAATACAAAAGAAAAATGTTGCAATTCAAAGAGAAGCAGTGTATTGAAAGTATAGTTGATACTGCTTTCAATTTAAAACATAGGTTATTCATTTTGATTTTAAAGAGTAAGAAACTATTGGATAAAATAGTCAAAGTATTGAAAGACAAAAGTAGAAAAAAGAGAGTTGTAAAAAGAACAAACTTTTGTAAAATCTTAAGTGGACATTGGGGACATACTTCTACTACTGAGCCTTTTTTTAATTAGGAAAGTTACTTCCAGGAAAATAGTTTATCAGTTGCAGTTGATACTGGAGGTCGTTGCTACAAAGTTCAGGATGATTGTCCTCATCTAAAGGAGGAAATGATTGGTAAAAGGGCAGAAGAGTTAATAGCTGAAGAAGTGCAAGGGAAACGTCCACAAGCTCCTGTGTATAAATGTAGTTGTAGTAGTATATGTAGTATTCAACAGGAATCCATTGATATAATGCAAAATTTGCTACAAGTATAAACTCAAAAAAGTGTAACAGTGAAGATTAAGTTGTTACAAGGACTAGATCCATGTAATCTAAGAAAGTATACTGAGAAGTATGGACATTCTCCAGCTTGTCTTTTAATAAAAGTTTATAAAAGTGTTTTTCATCATTTAAGGATGTTAGCAGTACACGATTCAGAAATGTCGAAGTTTGTAAAGAAACTGTACTATGTAAAAAGTCCTTCATTAAGTTTAAGTGAACTGAATACAAATGTTTTATATGGTTCCTTATCAGATGTTGAAAACGAGGCCAGCATACAAGGAACTGCCCTAGACTGGATCCGCTCGTTCCTCACCGGAAGAAGCCAAAGGACCAGACTACCACCATTCCTCTCCGACCCCACCGACATCACCTATGGAGTACCACAGGGGTCACCTCTGAGCCCCACCCTCTTTAACATCTACATGGCCCCCCTTGCAGACGCAAACGCATAGTGGTGCCACAAACAGACACAGGACAACCATGCAGCCCTCAAGAACACCAGCTGCAAGTTTCACCAACTCATTCAAACCACCAAAGCAACCTCCTTCAAGGAACGCAGCGACAACAATGCACACAACAGAAAAGAGCTCTTCAACATCGTGAAGGAACTCTCCAACCCCAGCTCTAACGACATCCAGCTGTTGCAAGACCTCTGCGACTCCCTAGCCACCTTCTTTCACCACAAGACCTTCCTGACAGCTGCCGACACCGCAGACTCACCATCCCACAGTCACACCAACCTCCTGCTCTCCTTTACCCACGTCAATGATGATGACACCATCAAAATCATGAACACCATCCACTCCGACTCATTATCCGACTCCTGCCCTCACCACATCTTCAACAAAGCGAACTCCATCATCGCACCCCAACCCAGAAGATTTTCAACAGCTCCTTCGAGACTGCCACCTTCCGGGAGAGCTGGGAGCATGCTGAGATCAACGCCCTACTCAAGAACCCTAAGGCTGACCCAAAGGACATCAAGAATTTCCGGCCGATCTCCCTGCTCCCATTCCCAGCAAAAGTCATCAAGAAAATTGTCAAAAGGCATCTGACCCACTTCCTCGAACAACAACTTGGACTCATCCCAAACCAGATCCGCAGCAACCACTGTACCAAAACTGCCCTCCTTGCTGCCACAGAAGACATCTGGACCCTGCTGGACAACAGCAAAACTGCGGCCCTATCTTTCTGGACCTCTCGGCCGCCTTTGACACCCTCTGACACCACACCCTATGTACAGTCCTCCATGACATAGGGATCCGCGACAAAGCCCTGGACTGGATCACCTCCACCCTCACCGCTAGAACCCAGAGGGTCCGCCTTCCTCCATTCCGATCTAAAGCCCCCAAGATCACCTGTGGCATGCCACAAGGATCATCCCTCAGCCAAACCCTTTTTAACATCTACATAGCACCGCTCGCCAACATCATCTGATCGCACAACCTCAACATCGTCTCTTATGCCGACGACACAAAGCTGATCCTCTCCATCACCAAGGATGCCGCCACCGTCAAAACCAACCTCTACGAAAGAATGAAGGCCGTTGCCGAATGGATGAAGAACAGTCACCTGAAATTGAACTCGGACAAGACAGAGGTCCCCATCCTTGGCTCCACCCCCTCCACTCGGGAAGACTCCTGGTGGCCGGCAGTACTGTGAACCGCACCGACAGCCTCCGACCCCGCACGCGCAACCTGGGGTTCGTCCTGGACTCATCACTGGACTCATCACTCTTAATGACCCAGCAAGTCAACGTCATCTCCTCCTCCTGCTTCAACACGCTCCGCATGCTTTGCAAGATCTACAGATGGATCCCCACCGGAACCAGAAGGACTTTCACACAGGCCCTCGTCAGCAGCAGACTGGACTACAGCAACACCCTCTACGCGAGAACCATGGCCAAACTCCAGAAAAGACTACAACACATAAACACCTCCGCACAACTAATCCTCAACATCCCCGCCACAACCACATTGCAGCCCACCTGAGAGATCTGCACTGGCTCCCTGTCAACAAGAAGATCACCTTCAAGCTTCTTACCCACGCTCACAAAGCACTCCACAACGTCGGAACAGTGTAACTCAACAAACAACTCACCTTTTACACCACAAAACGGCAGCTCCGCTCCGCTGACCTCGCCCTCAGTTCCATGCATCCACAGAACAACCACCGGTGGCAGATCATTCTCCTACCTCGCTTTCAAGACATGGAACACCCTCCGCACCCACCTGTGACAGACCCAGGATCTGCTGATGGAAAAACAGAAGTCTCGTCCTCGGAAGAAGCCCTCTCTGATGGGACAACTCCTGGTGGCCCACTGCCCTTGGAAGCCCACCTATCCCCTCAGACCACGCCAAGAACTTCAGCATCATACTCGACTCATCACTCACCACGACCCGACAAGTCAACACCATCACCTCAACCTGTTTCAACACCATCCGCATCCTCTGAAAAACCTTCAAATGGATCCCCCCGAATCGAGCAAAACAGTCACCCATGCACTCATTACCAGCAAACTCGACTATGGCAACGCAGTCTGCACCGGCACCAACAAATCCCTGCTCCGCAAACTGCAAACAATACAGAACACCTCAGCTATACTCGTCCTCGGCATCCCCCAGCATGAATACATCAGCGAACACCTGCGGTGGAGGAGAGTCACTTTCAAGATCCTCACTCACGCCCACAAGTGCCTGCACAACAAAAGACCCAAATACCTCAACGACAGAATAAACTTTCACGTACCCAACAGAAACTTGCGATCATCCAACCTGCACTGGCTAAAACCCTGCGGATCTGCAGAACGGATCACTGAAATTATATCAACCCCAACAATATCGAGTTGCCATAATATCGTTGACAAAATATCGATGGACAAAATATCGACTGGCTATCTTTAAACAGGTAAGTACTAAAATATCGACTCTAAAATATCGAGTTACTAAAATATAGACTGTAAAAAATATGTTTTTTTTAAATGTCTTTAAATTAAGTTAAAACTAATGTAGCAATAAATATATTTATTATAAACTTACTTAAAATTATTAAATTAATGTTATATTAATAAATATTTATTTTAAATTAAATAAAAATATAAAAAAACTAATACATATATATTTATATATATATTTTTTAATAAATAAACATATATAATAATTTTACTGTAGCATAGCAAAATAGTTAACATTTATTGTAACAACTGTTGTGAATTCTACAATAGCTAAAGCGTTGGATAGCGTAGGGGTAAAATTTACTATTCCCACTCCAGTGGGTGCAACAGTAGGGAAAGCGTTGGATAGCGTAGGGGTAAAATTTACTATTCCCACTCCAGTGGGTGCAACAGTAGGGAAAGCGCTGGATAGCGTAGGGGTAAATATTACTATTCCCACTCCAGTGGGTGCAACAGTAGGGAAAGCGTTGGATAGCGTAGGGGTTACAATTATTTTTTCCCACTCCAGAGGGTGCTACAGTAGGGAAAGTGTTGGATAGCGTAGGGGTTAAAATTACTATTCCCACTCCAGTGGGTGCTACAGTAGGGAAAGCGTTGGATAGTGTAGGGGTTATAATTACTATTCCCACTCCAGTGGGTGCTACAGTAGGGAAAGCGTTGGATAGCGTAGGGGTTACAATTACTATTCCCACTCCAGTGGGTGCTACAGTAGGGAAAGCGTTGGATAGCGTAGGGGTTAAAATTACTATTCCCACTCCAGTGGGTGCAACAGTAGGGAAAGCGTTGGATAGTGTAGGGGTTAAAATTACTATTCCCACTCCAGTGGGTGCAACAGTAGGGAAAGCGTTGGATAGCGTAGGGGTTAAAATTACTATTCCCACTCCAGTGGGTGCAACAGTAGGGAAAGCGCTGGATAGCGTAGGGGTAAAGATTACTATTTCCACTCCAGTGGGTGCAACAGTAGGGAAAGCGTTGGATAGCGTAGGGTTAAAATTACTATTTCCACTCCAGTGAGTGCAACAGTATAAAAAGGCAAAACCTCATAATTAATTATAATTTAGAGAAAATTTAGTACCAAGTAAATTTAATTTCCTATACCAATAACTTTTATTTACCAATTATTTGTATTTTCATGGACAATTATTAATTAATTAAACAATTTAATTAATTAACTTAATTAATTAATTAATTATTGATTTACTTCCCACCCTATTCCCCTATAAACCCACAACCCACTACAGAAACTAATTTACTATAAATTAATTATTTATCAATTAAACAATTATTATTAATTACCAATTAATTTTTATTTATTTACCTATTAATAATTATTTTACAAATAATATTATTTTACATAATTAATTATTTATATTTAAATTACTACCCACCCTATTCCCCTATAAACCCACTACCCGCTACTGAAACTAATTTACTATAAATTAATTATTTATCAATTAATCAATTATTATTAATTACCAATATTTTTATATTTAATTACCAATTATTAATCATTTGACAATTATTATTAATAAATACATAATTAATTAATTCTATTTAAATTACTTCCCACCCTATTCCCCTATAAACCCACTACCCGCTACAGATTTATATTACACAATTTTTTAAAATTAGTAAAAACTTACCTTATTTTCCATTTTCTTTTCTCTATATTCTATCTAGTCGATATTATGTCTAGTCTATATTTTTGATTCAATATTTTGGCTATTAATTTCGATATAACTCGATAGTTTTGTAGTCGATATTATGTCTGGTCGATATTTTGTCTAGTCTATATTTTTTCCTCGATATTATGTCCAGTCTATATTTTGGTTTCGATATTATGTCTGTTTACCCTGCAGAACCAGATCAGGCAGAAGATCGTTCTCTCACATCGCAGCCAAGTCCTGGAACGAGCTACCAGTAGACATCAGATGCGCCCTCTCCCTGGACACCTTCAAGAAGACCCTCAAGCCCTGGCTGTTCGGAGCGGCACCCCCGCCTCCCCAGCACCTTGATACCCTCAAGGGTGAGTAGCATGCTTTATAATGCCCTGATTGTTTGATTGATAGGTACAAATTTATATCGATGTAGATATATATTTATAGGTGTAGGCATAGAAGATAGATATGATATAGATATTGATAGATATTTTTTCAAATGAATAACTGCTGAATAAAACATAGATACTACGCACTAAGATGAACTACCACATCTGGTTACTTTGCTGCCAACAAGTTTAGAAGAATGACATGTGTAGTGCATAGTGCTGTGCTATTTAAACAAAATTTACCTTCTGATGAATTTGTAGTACCGCCCATCACAAAAACATCAATCATCTCACCAAAGATTATGATTATCAGTGGCAGTCCAAGACCATTGACAAGTGCACAAAATATGCCAACAATCATCAGGAATACATCAATGCGATCAGCAAAGCAGAACTAGAAAGAGGTTAAATAAAAATACCAATTGTTAAAAAATTCATTTATGCACTCCAATTAAAATATTATTGTGTTATAAAAATATGAACCTTTCAGTATTTTTGATAACATTTACAGTTTTTCACAGACAGTGATATAGTCATAAGGCCTGATTTAGAGGTGAGAATTAACAGGATAAAAAAAATGTGTCATGTCTTCCTATGTTGAGGAAACAACCCTCCTAGTAGAACAGCTGCAGTTGCTCTCACCTTAGGAATCTGCAGGATGCAGCAATAATGAAACATGACATAAGACCAGTCCCTTGATTTAGGTTTAACCCCTTAAGTGCTGCCTCGGTGCATTGGCCGACGGCAGCACTACCTCCCCAGTGCTGCGCACGACCATTGGACGTCCATTCAGCACTAGTTCCAATGGACAGCGCAGCACTGGGGAGGAATGTTTAATAGCATCTATGAGGTTAATGATCTGCCATTATTGTTGGCAGTTCCTCTTTTGTGACAGTCTGTTTTGTTTACCATGGTAGTCTGTAACCTTGTTGAAAGTGTTCCATAACATGTGAAGACACATTCCCAGTATTTTATGAATACTTTCAATGAGGATCCCGAAAAAGGATCCACTGCTTGGGGGTGCTTTTGATTACACAAGTTAGTAACAGTAAATATTCCCTACCAGGTAGGTCGCTCCCCCTCTGCACAGCACCGCCTGTGTCTCCCTGCCCCAGCTGCCGCTGCTGAGGAAGTTCGAGGCCCTCCACCACCCGCAGGCTATCACCTGCGCCTCATCCCTGGTGGCCAGTGGTAGGCCGTAGGTAGGTTTGTTCATCCTCTGCTTTATTGCTTTTATTGTATTGCATGTATTTTCATTGTTGTGTCTGTGACTGCCGTTGTATGTCTTCCCCGCTGCCTGTATGTGGTCTGTGCCCCTTTTTCTACCTTCTGTTCCCCTCACTGTTTCCGTGCTCTCTCTGCCCGGTCTTTCCTTCAGCACCCCTCGATGCCCCTGTGACCCTGCCCGGTTTTCCCTTCTGTTCCCCTCGCTGCCCCTGTGCCTCTCTGCCTGTTCTGCCTTCTGTTCTTAGCTGCCCCTGTATTTCTGTATTCTGTATTTTGACTCCCTGCCACTCGTTTTTCTGGTATTTCTGTGCTGTTTTTGCATTCTGTGCCACTCGTTTTTCCCTCATTTTTGTGCCCCTTTTGCCTTCTGATCCACTTGTTTTTTGTGCCCATCTGCCTTCTGTGCCACTTGTTTTTCCCTCGCTTTTTGCCTCTTTTGCCTTCTGTTCCACTTGTTTTCTGTGCCCTTCTGCCCTCTGTTCCACTTGATTTTTTGTGCCCTTCTACCCTCTGTGCCACTCGTTTTCCCCTTGATTTTGTGCCTCTTTTGCCTTCTGTTCCACTCGTTTATGTGCCCTTCTGCCCTCCGTTCCACTTGTCTTTCCCTCATTTTTGTGCCCCTTTTGCCTTCTGTTCCACTCGTTTTTTGTGCCCTTCTGCCCTCTGTTCCACTCGTTTTTTGTGCCATTCTGCCCTCTGTGTCACTCCTTTGTTCCTTAGTTTTTTATGCCCTTCTGCCTTCTGTTTCACTAATTTTTTGTGCCCTTCTGCCCTCTGTGCCACTCGTCTTTCCCTCATTTTTGTCCCCTTTTGCCCTCTGTTCCACTCGTTTTTTGTGCCCCTCTGCCCTCTGTGCCACTCGTTTTTACCTCGTCTCTGTGCCCCTTTTTCCTTCTGTTACCTTCGTTGTCCCTCACCACCCTCGCCACTGCGTCTCCTGTGGCCCGCCCCCCTGACTGCCCACTGACCGTTCGCTCCCCCTGCCTCCCGCCTCCCATCTGCTCCTCCCTCCCACCTCCCCATATATGCCGACTGCTGTGCGCTGCATGCCGAAGACAATCCAGTATGTGCCCATCTGTGTCTGGACACCCAACATTGCCATAGCTATCCCAGACGGCTACAAGATCACCCGCATAGACCTCACCAATGGAATTGGAGGAGGAATCACCATTGTCCACAAGTACAGCATAGGTGTCAAGACTAGGACCAACGACGCGCTCAGCACCGCCGAACACTTGCATTTCCAGATCCAAACAGACCCTAACTCCACCCTCAGAGGCACCATCGTCTATTGACCCCCCGGACGCCTCCCTCAGTTCAGCGACTTCATAATCGACTTGATCAGCACGTATGCCCTGACCTCCACCGACTACATCCTCCTCAGAGACCTGAACTTTCACCTTGAGAACAACAACGACAACAACTGCACAACCCTGACCGACAACCACGGACTAAAGCAACTCGTCACAACACCCACCCACTCTGCCGGCCACACGCTTGACCCCGTCTTCTCCTCAAGCCTGCACGTCTCCATCAGCCACACCACCGAACTCCTCTGGATTGACAACCACTGCATCCACTTCGCCTTCCAGAAACCCACCACACACCACCGCACCCTACAGATCCCCCGCCGCTGCTTGAGCAAAATCACTGAAGATCAACTACACGCAAACCTTGCTTTCAGCCCACCCACTGAACCCTCCAACAACAATAACGCTGCCGACAGCCTCAGACCATAGATCGAGGACTGCACCAACACCCTCGCCCCGCTGAAGAAACCCACCACGCAAACACCAGCAATAGGGCCAGCTGGTTCACCCCAGAACTCCTAGCCTCCAAGCAAGCCTGCCGGAAACTAGAGAAGAAATGGCAGAGTGAACAAACTCCAGACAGCCACGCAGCACACAAAGACGCCATCCGCAACCACCACCACCTCATCAGGGTGGCCAAGTAGACCTCCTTCAAAGACCGCCTCGACAACAACGCACACAATAGCAAGGAGCTCTTCAACATCGTGAAGGAACTCTCCAACCCCAGCTCCAACACCATGGACATCTTGCAAGCCCTATGCGACTCCCTCACCACCTTCTTCCACCGCAAGATAGCAGACATCCATGTCAGCTGCAACACCCAGACAGCCCCAACAGACAGCAACACAACAGACCGTCCACACACTATCGACCACGACCACCTGCTAGCCTGGACCAGCGTGAGCATCAATGACACCATCAAGGTGATGCGCAAAATCCACTCCTGCTCTCCGTCAGACCCATTCCCACACCAGGTCCTAAACAGAGCAAGCAGCTCCTTCGCACCCCACCTACGCAACATCATCAATCTCTCCCTCGAGACTGCGAACTTCCCAGAGATCTGGAAACACGCAGAGATCAATGCCCTACTCAAAAATCCTAAGGCATACCCAAGAGACCTCAAGAACTTCAGGTCCATCTCTCTGCTCCCCTTCCCGGCCAAGGTCATAGAGAAAGCCGTCAACAGACAGCTAACCATATACATAGAAGAAAACAGAA
Organism: Lissotriton vulgaris; assembly: GCF_964263255.1. Lineage (NCBI taxonomy): Eukaryota > Metazoa > Chordata > Amphibia > Caudata > Salamandridae > Lissotriton > Lissotriton vulgaris. The sequence goes on from NC_141698.1 coordinate 910,337,931, forward strand.
TCCTGGGCCCTTCCCGCAGCAACCACAGCACCGAGACTGCCCTCATCACCACCACCGACGACATCAGGACCCTGCTGGACAACGGCGAGACTGCAGCACTCATCCTCGTAGACCTCTCTGCTGCCTTTGACACCGTCTGCCACAGCACACTAAGCGCACACCTTCACGCCGCAGGGATCCAAGACAAGGATCTGGCTTGAACTACCTCCTTCCTCTACAGCAGAACCCAGAGCATCCGCCTCCCCATTCTGTTCCAAAGCCTCGGAGATCATCGGCGGTGTACCCCAAGGATTCTTGCTCAGCCCGATGCTGTTCAACATTTACATGGCCCCGCTCGCACATGTAGCCCAAATTCACAACCTCAACATAATCTCCTATGCTGATGAAACTCAGCTGATCCTCTCCCTCCCCTAGGACCCCATCACCACCAAAGCCAACCTCCACGAAAGAATGAAGGCCGTCGCCAACTGGATGAAGACCAGCCGTCTGAAGCTGAACTCGGACAAGATGGAGGTCCTCATCCTCGGCTCCAACCCTTCAGCCTGGGACGACTCCTGGTGGCCGACGACACTGGGGGCTGCCCCGACACCCACCGACCACGCACGCAACCTGGGAATCATCCTCGACTCAACGCTCTCAATGACCAAGAAAGTCAATACCGTCTCCTCCTCCTGCTTCAACACCCTCTGCATGCTCTGCAAGATCTACAGGTGGATCCCGACAGATACAAGAAAGACAGTCACCCAGGCCCTCGTCAGCAGCGGAAATGCCCTCTACACGGGAGCCCCAACCAAGCTCATGAAACGACTACAACGCATCCAAAACGCCTCGGCACAACTGATCTTCATTGTACCACGCCACGGCCACATCCCCCCACACCTGAGAAACCTGCACTGGCTCCCCGTCAACAAAAGGATATCCTTCAAGCTCTTCACCCATGCACACAAGGCACTCCACAAGACCAGCCCAGCCTAACTCAACAGACGGCTCTCCTTCTACATCCTCAACCGCCAGCTACGCTCCGCCGACCTCTCACTCACCACCGTCCCCCACATCCAAAGAACAACCACCGGTGGGAGATCCTTCTTGCACCTAACCCCAAGACATGGATCACCCTCCCACTGAGCCTATGACAGACCCAAGACCTGCTGACCTTCAGGAGGATACTCAAGACCTGGCTGTTCGATCAGTAGCACCCCCCCCAGTGCCTTGATACCCTTGCGGGTATGTAGTGTGCTTTACAAATGATTGATTAATTGATTGGGAATGAGCATTGTGAAATTTCCACAAAGATTCATTTACTGTGGTCAATTATACTGCAGCAGGAGGGGCACTTTTGTTTAACAAGGTTTTTGCAGAATTGATGAGGGATCTTAAATATGGGATATTATCCATTGCTGGTGTGTTGGTAGTCTTTCCCCAACTGAAGAGGTAGCATGCCTCCCAACTTTAAATTAATTCTAAGGGACCGATTTATGATTTGGTGGATGCCCATTTACTATCAGGGTGGTGAAGGACATTACCTCCGCCACCCTGATGTACTACCATCTGTAACATTAGAGATGACCACTGGCACAACAATTCTCTCTGAAAATTGAATGGAAGCATCATAACTGCAGTTCATTTTAATGTCGAAAAAGTATGACAGCTGTTCACCAAACTATTTACTTTTTTTGTGTTTCAGAAAAAAACTTGCACAGTGAGTGCATGTTTCTTAAAAACAAACAAAAATTACCTACAAACATTGAAAGTTTTCTCCCACATTGAGGAGTTATTATTGGTTTGTTTTTACCTTCACCACCATGTTTTTTCTGGAGGAAACAAACAGAAATAAAAAGATATTACATGATCTGCACTATTTAACACCTTCAGCGCGGCGCGAATTTTCACGCTGTCCTGAAGGTTCTAAATAACAGGCGTGGTCATGACGGAATGGTTCCGTCATGAGTACAGCCCAACCGACGCTCATGACGGAACCGCTCCGTCATGAGCGTCGAAGGAGTTAAGGTGGGAGGTGTACTGTCCTTCCTCAGATGGGAAGCTTCTTTCGACAAAGAAAATAAGGGCTTGGTTGGCGCAAATCTTATGTTCTACCCATCTCTAAATGAGGGGGGTGGACTAAGATTCGGAGGACAGGGATATCTGATACATTTGAGATGTAGTACCCTGCCCAACAAACTGTAAAACAGGCCCTAAGTCTAGAGTGAACTCACCATCTCCAGTAATCCAACCATTTTTGGCTTAGGCTCTTCGAAGTTGTCATTTACATCACTAGAAATGAAATGAAAGAAACTGTAAAATCTATCCTTGTGATGCTATATTTTAGAACATATAAACAGTTAAAAGATATGCATACCGCTTTTTTCTTTTTTTTGATTTTCCCATTTTTTGATTATTTTCATCATCTTGGAAGTTGGGGTTGTCATACCCTTTCATTGGGAATTCTGCTGTGGATAAGAACATATACTAAAGTTACTTTTTAATATGCCACTGCCTTCATTTAAGATGAGACTGTGATAACATTTGAATTACTTCTCCCAGAATCATCTACTTACTACAAGAAACCAATTCAAATGCTGCTTGTGACTCCTTTTACTTTTGAACAATTCATTTTCTCAAGTAGAATGTAGCCAAATAAATAAATTGAAGTGACAGACTAGTTTTATACAGCGAAAAACATAGGTTCCTACTAATTCCCACTTGAGCTAAGCCTATTAAATGCATGACTTCATTATTGGACCACAGGTGTCAAAGAGAGAGACAGAGAGAGAGAGAGAGAGAGAGAGAGAGAGAGAGAGAGAGAGAGAGAGAGAGAGAGAGTGTGAATATAGATAAAGAAATTCTTTATTTGAAAAAAAAACAATGGTTAAAACGAGGTTATGGTTGGAATTGATATATACTTGAATATATGCTTAAAAATCCCAAATTCACCTAAAAAATTCAGTTACAATTCTGTTGTGGTTATGGTTTACAACCAACAAAACACTGACAATTGCAGGTTATGCTTAGGACCACAGTCCATAAATCATAGACAGCCATGCAAAGCATCAGTTGCACATTATTTCCTATATTCATGAGCTCATTCTTAATTAGACAGATGCAATAACAAATATTTTAAATCAGATTACCCGTACTACCGTGTCAGAGACAGCTATGAATGTGATATCATGAATTGGTTGTATTATGTGATGGACTTTAATTACATTTAGCCTCTTTGCCACATACCTGGGGTCAGCCTACCAAGCTGTGCATGGCCTATGCAATTTTCACCAACATATGATATTACTTTAACGGCAGTCTGGAGAAAGCATTAACCTTATTAGAGATATTGAGCTGAAGTGTCGAAAATTCACAGATTTTGCTTTCACATTATGAGAAATTCAGAAAGAACTAGATAAAATGATGCCCAATTAAGTGAAATGCAAATTCATCATTACTCGCTATATTTTTGCATGAAATACATCCTCGTGCCCATTTTTAAGGTGAGGACGCATTTCGAGCCATAAAGGGCTACAAAATAAAAGAACAGACAATCAAGTTGTGTTGTTCCAGTGGGTTTGTGGTCCATTTTTACCCCAAAGTATGTGCTCGCAGAAGGTTTTTACTATGGATGTCATGTTATTAATAAAATGGTGTGAAATTCCTGAAATGACACAAATTATAATGGTATAATTTAAATTTCTCCCAGACCCGATCTTGAGTGTGATAAAATCCCTGCCAAATGGAAAAGCAGCAGGAAATGACTCATTGCCTGTAGAGATCTATACATTATTTGGGATGTACCCTATTATCTACCTTCTATTTATTAGTATCTCTAATGAAGCAGCAGTTCCCAAATCTCTGGCCCACATTTGCCTTTTTAAAAAATATGTCAAGCGTGATACGAGAGAGCCTCCTCCTACAGAGCCTCCCATTGACCTATCTCACTAATTAAACTGGATGATAATGATAATTCCAAGGTTCTAGATGACCTTTTAGCTATGGTAATAGACTGTGTGGTATCGCAGCAACATCATGGGTTTGTACTCCCTCACGATGCCACAGAACATGTAAACATGTCAAGTTTGTAATTTTATATTGCACAGACTGAGCATACAGATGTGGATATGATGCTTTTGGATCAAAACTCACTTCATGAAACTCGTGTATGTTTTTATATCACACCTCAAGCCAGAATCATAATCAATGAAAGTTCCTGGAGGTCTTTTGAGGTTATGAGTGGTACTCACTAAGGATGTCCAGTCTCTCCACTGCTATTGATATAGATCTGAAGCATCTGCACGTTTTATCAACACTTTGCATCTGTTTTCATGACTTTGGAACAGCGCAGCCGTGAAAAATCTATCTGATGACATCAGGATTCATGAGAGATGCCATCTTGAGTAGATGTGAGTGGAAATCACAGAGTTTCAATCCATGAAATTCTGTGGAGTTCAATGAAAACTCCACGCGATTCTGTGGAGTTCCATGAATGGGCATAAATAGGCATGTCACGCTGTTCGCACTGATTTTTAGCACTGGGAGCTCATTCTGCATTGGAAAATTAGCACGCACGGCACCACGCGGCATTCCAGAAAGCGCTGCTTCTTAAAATAATTATGCTACTGTGATTTCCTACTTGAACAGTAGTTTGCTGACTGGGAAGTCACGACAACCCACTACTGCCCGCATTGGGGAAATCTCCGCGGATGCCCTCTTAGTGACCGACAATCACACTAGGCACCACCAAATCTGACTTGCGCTCATGAGCCACATGTGAGAAAAAACTCTGTCATGTGGCTGCTGGCAGCATTTGGCCAGAACTCTGTGTTAAAAGCATAATGCTGAGTGACCAAAATTATGCCAACTCTGCCAATGGAGTGGGAGTTATCGCTCACCCATAGTCTTGAGTGGGTCAATATGCCTGTCTCCTCTCATCTCTAGAAAAGAGGTATTAACAGTAGAGTATTATGTAATAGTAGACACTAAATGAAGAGGCTTTAAATATTTGTTCTCTATTTTTCATTGCCCCCAACTCACGCACTTCTTCACACACTCAAAATTGCATAACATTTAGCTGAGTTATCCCCTAGAAAACCACAGCTCACTTGTCTCAAATCTGGTAGATTCTCAATCACAATTTGAAACAAATTAGCAGCAATCTGAAGCAGCACAGTTAGCAAATGACTTTTCTACATGGACTCACACCGAAAGGAGTACTGATACAATCTTTCATATCACTGCCTGTTCTATCCATTAAAGACACCTTGTAAATCTCCACAAGTTTTACTATAAATAAGTTGCCATCATATTCTGCTGTAAGTGCAGAAGACTCTCCATCTGCACCACTGCTAAGGTTTCTTTCGTCTCAAACCTGCCACTGAATCCACAAGTACTTGCCTATAACTGGTAAAGAGCCCACAGATAAACCTTGTGATGCATAGCAGATGGTAACCCTGAAAAGACAGTAGTGAGTTACCATTAACCAACCTCCAGCTTCTTAACCTGGCTGTGCCCATGCCCCTGTTTTTCAACTTGACAAAGCTAAAAGTATGGTGTTAGCCATCCTATGAAATAAGGTACAGGCAGGCCCTCAATTAATATGTTCTCCACCATCCTACATAACCCTTGCTTAGAATAGCTATTTTTAAAAGGCAACTTTTCCCTAAAAAGCTACATAACCTTTTTCTCATCCAAAAACAAAGCACCTACTGCAGATGTATCACATATTATCAATCCACTGCATTGTCCAACACTGCTGTCAAATTATTTAGTCAAATGATGTTAGTTTCCAATTTGCCATTTGGTTTGTTTAGAGCAAAGTGGTAATCTGCCAAAGCTATTACCAGATGAAGAGTTTCAGTCGCCACTTGTTCCAACAATAAGACCTTCTATTACTAGGGGCATAGTTTATGAGTCCTTCATGATTAATAGGTCCGCAATTTTATTCTTACTGTTACACAAGTACACCATTGTAGTGCTTGGCTCTCTCAGGGTAGGAAAGCAGAGCAGACCAGGGCCTACTCAGAGGTGTTGGACACTAATCTCCATTCACTGGCATGCAACAACAACACTCAGTTTGTAAAGTTGAGTTTTGTCTTTTAAAAATGAAAAGTATGTTTATTACACACACTACTAAATAATATGAATTGAAATACAAATATACCCTGATATAGGAAAGTGCCTTTGATGATACCATTATATTGCATACCCAAAGGTCCTCAGCCCCATAATAATAATGCACCCAGCTATACCAGATGCACCATCACAATATAAGAGGGTGTCATTTTAAATAGGGCAGGCAAAATGTCTGTGTCAAGAGGTCACCACATTAATATATATAAGGCATGCCTATTGGTTTTGTCAAGGGTTCACCACAGCAACGTGTATAACACAGACTTATTGGTTTTGTCAAGGGGCCATTACATTAATAAAACAGCTTCATGCCATGATACCACCATCACAAGCAATGGGAACATAACTATATTCAAATGTATTAACTATTAAAACTATTCGTGGCAACATTAATTGTTAATAAAATACTTTAAATAATCATTTTAATTAAGTTTTCACCATATATTTAAATATTTTATTACCTTTTCAGCCCATATAATGGAGCCGTGGGACCAACCACAGAAGATTGCCACACACAGAAAAAGTTCTAGCCCCAGTAGTGCTTGAAATCATGCCTACTTTATCAGAGGGTGGTAATGTCTATGTCACAAGAAGCTGTGATTTGTTTTTTAATGATTTCTGGAAGAGGGGCTGCTTCACTCCCTGCAGATCCGTACAACATTTGGATAATATTCTGGTGGTGCCCCTGCCCCGATCGAACATATACAAATAAGCCCGCGTGTAGTGTTCTGAGGCCAGCAGCGTTGAATATTAGTGGATTCTCATCTTATGTTTGCAGCTGCATGTCATCTTTGTTTTGATGGGAGAGTCCTGATCTCACCCAGGACACCCACACATGCTAGGGTTATTGGAGCCTGTGGGGGCGGGGGAGCTCCAAGGCCACTGCAGTCTCACTAGTTCCCCACACTGAGGAGGAGCCAGCATCTGCTGTGTGGTGCTCTTCTGGCCACAGTGTTACCTCTGACCCAAAAATCCTGTACAGCATTCTAGAATTAACCAAACTGGTGCTGTCATGTTTTCTCTGAACAGAACTCAACTACGGGCTTCAGCTGCACCCAAAGCTGACTTTACAGGCCAGATCCCTTTCCAACAAAACTTCAAAGGTGAGGCCCTCCTTTGTTGGTTACAGACGTTTGGGATTCCTCTACACTTAGACCGCCACTTGACATTATCCAACCTGGTGGACATAACTTTACTAGTAGGAGTGTAATACAAATCTAATGTTTGCAATTTGAATCCCTCATGTAAATTCAATATAAGTAAGCCCCTTGCTTCAGTGAGATAGTTTGGCTTTGTTAACATTTGATATTTAGGAATCGTGATTTCTAATACAAGTCATGGTGATAAAGAATAGAATTTTCGTTTTATATTTCCATATTTTACAGTTCCTCACGCACTGTGTACAATAAAATCAGTTGATAAGAACCCTGAAAAACTGCATTCAAATCCAAAGGCTGGATTTGGGTGAAACGTGGAAATCAATTTGAAAGAAATACATACCAAGGTCATTTGGAGTCACAGCGTCGTCCTTCATCTTGTTATGTTTTTATTTTTTGGCGAGAGTCATCCACAGCCAATGAAATGTGGGTAACTACAACAACATAAGAACAAATCGAAATACATTTTAAATGTTTAATATGTATCTTAGTCATATATTTCTTCTGGCATTGGAAGGTTCAATGGTAAAAGTGTCTTTTTTTATCATGAAAACATTTATAATTTCAGGAGCTCCATTTAACATGGACGGATCAAATAATAATAATAGAATAATAATAGTTTATTTGTAAAGCGCCCGGTTACCCCCAAAGGATAGTCCCCACGCTAGAAGCACGCTAGCAGGATTGGGAGAAAGAATACTGGACTAGAGTTGCTATAGCCAGGTTTTCAGAGCTCTGATGTCTCTCACGTAACAAAAGCAGGAGAGTGTTTCAGTTTTTGGCGGCTAACGGGCCAAATGAGTGAGTTCCCATCCTTGCCTTTCTTATCCTAGGGATCTTTAGTAGATGCGCTCATGTCGATCTTAGCTGTCGACTAGGATTGTCGGGGTGAAAAAATTGTGCAGGTAGCTGGGGTCTTTCCCTTGTATGCTCCGATGACAGAAGCACATGGCTTTGAAAATAATTCTCTTCCCAATAGCCAGCCAGTGAAGGGACTCAAGAGCTTTAGTCATTGAAGTGCATCTAGGTAGGTTGAGGACAAGGCGTGCCGCTGCATTTTGAATTCGTTGGAGACATTTCAGGCTGTCTTTTTGCGCACCCAGATATAGGACATTCCCATAATCGAGTTGTGAGGTCACCAGAATGTGTACTATGGTTTTCCTTGCTGATATGGGAAGAATGTCTCAGGTTTTAGCATATTAAGGGTGCTAAAGCATCTTTCTGCCACCTTTCTAGTTTGAGACTTGAACAAGAGTTTAGGATCGAGCCACACTCCCAGATTTCTTACCTCTTTTTTGGGCACAGGGACAGGCCCCAGTGTCTGGGGCCACCAGGCTGTACCCCATATGGAGGGGGATTTTCCAGATAGTCATGATCTCTGTCTTGCTGCCATTCAATATAAGGCAGTTGTTAGCATCCATGAGGCCGGATCATTGAGACAGGAAGAGAACTGTAGCACTGACTCATCCGAATCTTGTGCAAGGGTCACTACAAGCTGTGTGTTGTCAGTGTATGACACCATAGAGATCTTGTAATTGTCCATAATCTCAGCCATCGGACCCATATACAAATTAAAAAGGGTGGGGCTCAGGATAGATCCATGTGGGACCCCTTGATGAAGTGGCAGAGTTTTTGATCAATGGGGTCGCAGTAAGATTTGAAAACTACAAACTTCCAAGAAGGACAGCATCCACTGTAGTGCAACCCCATCTAATCCACACACCTGTAGACGCTCGAAAGTAGTTTATGGGATACAGTGTCAAAGGCGGCACTCAGGTCCAATAGGACCAAGGCTACCGTCTAACTGGCATCCAGCCGTCTCCATATAGTCTCTGTTGCAAAGAGGAAAGCAGATTCAGTTGAGAAGGTTGCTCTGAAACCCGATTGTGTAGAATGTAGAAGGTTGTGTTCATTAATATGTGTCACTAATTATATATTCACAACCTTTTCAGCAGTTTTAGAGAAGTAGGGGAGCTGAGAGATGGGGCATAGATTGTCCACCTCAGGGTTGGCTGAGGTTTTATTTAGAGGTACAACAGTTGCGTGTTCCCATGCCCTAGGGACCTCTCCACATTTGAAAGATGCGTCTATTCGTTGCTGTATAACAGGTATCATTAGTTCCACGCCCTCCTTTATTCTGTTGGGTGCAGCTGGATCGGCAGTGGAGCCTGATTTAATTTTAAAAGCCACTTCCTTAATTCTATTGCGGGGGCGTGAAATTCCCTTAGGGGTGGAAAACTCAGCTCAGCCGATTTCTCTTCTAGTTCAGTAGAGCAGATTCGATCTTCCTCCGGCAAGGAGGTATAGATGCTCGGATACACGGATCCTTTAAAAGACTCTTACCTTCATTCATACCACATAACAGCAATACATGAAACACAATACAATACATATTCATACCAATAAATTGCCATATACATTGAAATAAACACGTCTGTTTTAAGTAAGAGTTGCAAGTTTTTTGCGAAATAAGTACAAGCATGCAAGTAAATTAATAAATAGTTATTACCAACTAATAATCAACTAATTGTTGACTTATTGAGTTTGATTCTTGTGTCGCTCAGAACGGCCTGCTGAGCATAAAACTATGTGTTACACTGACATCACTTATCATATCAAACTTTAGAAAACTCACAACTCTCACAACTGTCCGAAGACAACCTAAAACACACGAATTAAAACAATTCCTAACCCTCTTCTATCACATTCTAAAGGCCAGCTACATCAACATAGACAATGGGACTCAAACAACTTTTCAACATCCAGCATGAAACGTTTTGGTGCATAGAGACATATATTTTCCAGGTTCTTTAATTCGAAGTTCATTCATACCTTTCCTTGTTCAAGTCGTTTGGTTATGAGTAAAGTGCCCTTGTTTACTTGTGCTCTAAATATTTAAAATACAATGAAGAATATTAAGTGAATGGCTACACTAGTAACTCTACAACACTGAATACTTGTTTATCTCACTATATTAATGCAGTCGTTACCTTTTCCTCTCAATGAAATCAGATACCAGATCTATGGTGGCAAAATGAAATCCTTCTTGTAATTCTAATGTGTTATCATTTGAAAACGTTGATACAGCACAGGACATTCTACTGACATAACTGTGTGTTTGTTTGAGGAGAAGTGTTGTATTAATATTGCCGGTGAGTGTATATGATTGGGTGCAACTATAATTGTCTCCAAAGTATCTTGTGACGAGCTATTTTTTTAAGGGTCACCTGACTGTCAGGAACAACTCACTCTAAAGGTACAACATACACGTCTACCCTCTCCATTGTATAATATTGTTCTTCCATTTTCTTTCTTTAAAATAGATTCTCAGTCAAGTATTCTCTGTCAGCTAAGTTCTTAAATATTTTTGTCCTTGGAAATTGACGAACTGACATAAAGGAACACGTAGAAATTTCGATGTAGTGGTGTGTGTTATCTTTTGTAATGCCTTTTAGATACCTAGCTTCTGCATCCAGTCATGGCTGAAGTACATACACTAAAAACGTCTACTTAGAAACACTATTTTTCACACATCCCGTTGTGTTTATCCCGGATATTCCCGAGGAATTGAAGTCTGCTAATAAAAACATTGTATCTAAAAGTGGGGATACACTTGTCTGTCTTTTGGCCACCGATGTTGGTATTAACATCATTGGGCACTTGTGTGTGTGTGGGTGGGTATGTGTGTTTGTGTATAATATTCAGGGCCCCTAGAATTATGTCATTGTGGGGACGTGAAGATTTTCACATAATTATACAATTGCTGCATTTGCCACATAATCTACCATCTGCCTCATATTTTGCAGATTTTACCCAAAAATACATTTTGTTTCTAGCTCAAATGGTTCAAAAGTTACAAAACATGCAGCAAAATGTGTTCCATTGCGGTGGAAGGCCCTTTTCAAAACTTGACTGGTCAGCTTTCTGTTGATTATTGCTATATATGAGTGTTAAACGGGTACTAATGGAACTAAATCTCCGATAGTGTTACAACATTTAAAATTGATGAAATTATAATGAAATAATGAAGTAATACATTTACAAACTGTGCTGCATTATGCTGCATAATTTGCCTTTTCATGCCACATCATTTATTCAGCCCAGCTGCATAATTCCAGTGGCTCTGATAATATTCTACAAGTAGCCCTGTGTCTGCAACCCCCTCTCAAAGTCTGATGTATGAAGACTTGGTAATAAAGGCCCTCTTGAATACTAAAGTCGGATTTTTAATCAGAATTCTGAAAATGTCACTATTAGAAAGTTGGCATGTTCTTGTCCTATCTCTTCGGTGCATGCAACCCAGGGCCGGACTGGGAACCACAACCGGTCCCGGCAAAGGGCTCGGCCACACCCCCCCCACCTCCCTCCCCACTCGGGGGCGCGGTGAGGGTGGTTGGAGGGGCCGCCGAGCACCACTTTGCCGAAGCCGGTTTTCGGACAGTTTTGTTACATGGCCGTTTTTGCAGCTTTACTGCAAAAGCATCCTGTAAAAAAAACGCCCCCCAGGGGCCCAAAACCGGCCCCCACCCGTGCGGAGGACCGGAGGATTGCCCGGTGCCCGCTATGGCCAGTCTGGGCCTGATGCAACCTAATTCTGGGATACATGATTAGGTGTAGATGACAAAGGGAAGATGGGTGTTGGCAGGATGGGCCACTCTGACTTATCGAGGGGAGTTGGTGTCACCTACTACACTTGCACATCACAAAGGCTCTGCCTGAGCACTCGCACAAAGGATTTGACACTGGACTATTGTGACCCCAGACAACTTGGGGCCATGGCAAGAACATGTCATGGGGCTGGAAAACTCTAGAAATTTCGACCTTGGACCCCAACTCTCAGTACACTTCTGGACCTGTAGATTCTGCCAGGAAGAATGACTGATGTGCTGCTGAAAGGAGTGTCACTCTGCTGGACTGCTGCCCTGCTTGTATGACGTACTGCCTTGTTCCCCTCTTGCCTGTGTGAGAAGGACTGAACATAAAACTTTAAACTCATGACCCAAGAGTAACTCCAAGAGATAGTTGGCTGGCCTCCTGATCAGAAGCCTCAGGGATCTAACAGGTGTTCAAGAACCTTGAACGCTGTATCTGGACTTTGCCATCTCGAAGTCCTGCCCTCCCTAGCCGTACCACCCCTGTCCTGGATCTCTGGAACTGGGCCAAAGGTGTTCTGCTATCCCATCTGTGGAACCAGCAGAACCAGCTCAGTGGTGCTGTGCATCTCCAGCAGAATCAGTATATTGCCTTTGTTGTTCAACATATCACCCTGTGAACTGATGCATCACCTGCTGCCCGTACCTCCCTGATAGTAGGACTTCACATTGCCTCTGCTGCGCGAAACATCCTTAACAGGGGATTCTGCATTGCTTTGACATCAGGAATAAGGTGCTATAATCAGTGGTCCTAATTTCGTCCCAGTAGCCAGCTGGCGTTCTATTGCCTACGGCCTGAACTTGCTGCTTTGTCCCGGTCTAACATAACCATATATTCACAGTTTGGCACTTTGTGGATTTTGGCACTAAATTCACTGAAATCTTTAACATTGCATATCTCGGATTCCACTTGTTAAAGATTGCAGGGATCTGTTAGCATGAGCTGAAAGCCATATTGTACTTGGCAGCCATCTTAGTTAGCTATGCGCTTGCCATGTGTCATTTCCCTCTTCCAGAGCCTTGCACATGCTCAGAGGGGCCTAGCTAGTAGAACGCACCTGCCCTTATGTTATAACTGTCAGGCTATTCTTACTGATGTGCTCAATTTGGTCTCTCCTCCCACTTTGTTGAGCAAGCAAATTTTGTATACCCATATTAGTCATTTTGCATTCTGGTACATGCCAGGACCTCCCCTTGGTTTTATGCTGACTATGGAAACCTATGCATATATAAGGTCCCTGTTTTCTGTACTCCTTAGAATGTCTACTACAGTTGCCTGAGGGTACTGTGTGACATAGTCTCCCTCATCTGAGGTCAATAAATATGTTTTCTTTATATTACAGCTTCTGTGCCAATCTCTTCTTTGTTGGTTTAAAAGGACCAGGTGTATCAGTGAGACCCCTGAGAAGCTTTCTATTTTCCTCATATTGATTAGATTGTCGTTATTTTGGTCTTGATTTGCTTATTAAATTTGACCCTATTTTTAGGTTTCCCCTGCACAGTGTTTGCGCTGTGCTTGTGTATTCTATTGTATTTAATATAAATCTTAAAAGGGGCTTACATCTCACCCTTAATTTAATTTGTTTGTGTGCATGCCATTTACTTTTCCTCCTTTTCTATTGGTTGTAGCATGCTGCTTCCTGTTGTTCTTTGTGTTTCTTATTAGTGGTGCATAGCCCAAGTACTCCTTTTCCTCTGCTTTTATCACCAAACTTCTTTGTTATTTGAAACAGCTTGTCTGTTCTTTATGGTCAAGTTATTGATCAGCAAGGCACTGATAGGTGCTCGAAAGGTGGGAGTCTCTGGACAGGGCTAGAGAACGCTCGCCAAGTTGACCATAGCAGTTCAATTTCTCCCCCAGACATCTCTTTCAGCCCCCACCATTGAGCTCCTAGACATTGTTTAAAAAAATGTATAGATGCATTTTTTTATGTTAATCGAGCACTCCATAAGAGTACATTTGTTTGCAGGCATTTATACTCCTCTTCGCACCTCCCACCATTGTTAGTTGAGCCCATTCTCCCACCCGGGCCTCATTCAGAAACATGCATACAGGGACAAAAAAGCAACCACATTTCAATGGTATATATTTCAGCATAGGCCCCAACAGTAACATTTGTCACTGCAGCAGGAAAACTGACCTGTCTTGTTACAAAGCACGTTAGAATGCTGAAAACCCCATATCGATATCATGTGCTGGTCATTTAGAGGTGATCACAGTGTTTAGAGCACGTGCAAACCAGGAGCAGTCAAAGTCCTTCAGAAAACTCCGTTGCACACAGGGTGCAGCAGGCTCACTGTACGATTAGGAGAGACTTATGGCGATATACTTCGCCCATCTGCTGCGATTTCCCAACTGTAAACATTCCGCCACTCCGGGCCAGTTTCAGGATCCATTGTTTATATGTAAGGATGTAATGCATTCCTGTTATTTAAATTAGTTTTCTATACAAAAATATGATACCAAGAATTGCCTGGCAATCTTATTCAACTTCACCACTGAAAGACATTGTGTGATCCTGGACAAGCCATTTTTTCCTTGTCACTTGGTTTGTGGGAAGGGTTTTAGGAATTCACTAAATTGCTGTTAATGTGTGCTGATGGATTTGTTAGATAGTTATTGCTTATAGTTAATTTTGTAAACAAAAGGCCATTACTGGTGACATTTATTTGTATGCAGTGGTAAATAGCTTAGCCTAGTAGTGAATATTTGAGGAATTGTATTGTTAATACACAGTCTGGTTCCCTTTCAAAAGATAAGACTGGAGCAAAAGCAAAGTGAGCAAATGCTATCATTGGTGTTTGCCAGGGGTCATAAGGCGCTATCTAAATTGCACTACAATACAAGGACAGCACCATGTGTGCATATTTTAGTGCAGATTGCAACTGTTCAATAGTGCATCATGGGTTGGTGTATGTTCACTGCCCACACTGCTTGTATTTAAGACACTGTTTGTATTTAAGACACTGTCAGCATGGAAAAGCAGCCCTGAGATGTACTTTGTACATATTCGATATTCCATCACTGAATAAACGCGTCTGAACCAACATTAGGTGGAATTTTGTTCAATTCATATTAAATAATCAGATGCTACTTCACAGGATTATAAACAGATCACTCCCCTGCGCTTCGCTGCTACGGTCACTCACATTTTCTTTGAATTGTGAAGAGGACACAGAGGATAATACAAATTGCATCTTCCACATCTCTCTCTATGGAATTGTCTAGTTCTAATACACAACTTTGGAGTATAGGTATTTATCAGTCTGCCTAATTTACTGCTTTTTGACTGTGATTTACAAATTCTGCAGCTGCAAGCCAGCAAAGGAGATTTCCTTATTTCAAACACGTCTGCATTTTATTAGCCATGTCTGTCTTTATTTTTGGAGCTTTCACCATTTTTATTCTCGTCTGCTATTTTCATTGCAATCATTGCTTAATCCCCACCAAGCAACACATGCAGAATATTTTAAATTAATATGTCCTCACTGGTATTTATGTAAGCGGCCCCAGGATGTTGAAATGCTATTGTGTCCAGAATGTTCACAGTAATTTCAGTTGTAAGAGTATTAAACAATGTTCCTTTCGTACCGAGAAGCCAGTATGTGACAAGCAGGTTGTACAAGTATCTCTGTGTAAGGTATATTAACACACTAACCTGGCTAACGCTAACCAGGATTAGACACTTTGGGGGATACGTACAATAGAAGTGGCGGAGCGTGTTGTTAGAGTCCTGGGCTTAACGACACGCTCCCCCATTTTGGAAACGATAGGCTGCACCATATTTACAAGAATGTGGTGCATCTTTGTGTTTCCCCTGCTATGGTGCTAAGTTTAACAACTTAGCGCCAACGCAGGCACCCTTGTACCAGAGAGCAAGGGTGTCTGTATACAGGGGAGGATTGGTTATGTGTAGGAAGGTGTCCCTTCCTGCACATAAACAATCCTAGAATGCCATTCTGTCACTTTCATGGGTGCTGCTTCATGCAGCCCACATGAAAGTTACAAAATTGATTTTTTAAAAAAAGGTTTGTTTGAGTAGACGAAGGGACAACTTCCTGTACATATACAAACCATGGCATTTAGCTTTTTCCATGTGTGCTGCACAAGGTAGCACACATGGAAAAAGCTAAACCGAGGAGATATAATGCATTTCTCCTCGTTTTGCCAACTTAAGACCAATGTTTCTCTGGTCTTAATTTTGGTGCTACCTCCTATGTACGCCACCCTTGTACATAGGGAGTTGCATCAAATATAATGGGTGTTGCAGTGGAACGCGCACCACAACACCCACTGCATGCCCCTTTCGCGCTAAACATAGGTGCCTTGTGTACAAGGCAGCGTTAAGCCATGTTAAGTGGCTTAACGCTGCCTTGTACATAAGGCAAGGCCCTATCACCAATAGGACGTCACAAAACGTGGCGTTCCCATGGGGATAAGGGCTTATACATATGCTCCTTTGACTTACTGTTTATGCAAACCCACATTAATACATTGCGTTTCAGGTATGCAAATTAAACAGTTATCTCTGCAGCAGGCGCAGTACTCATGAGGAATTTAACCAGATAGCTATTCAGTGATCTGCATCATACATGCATGCACAAAACAGTTTTAGCAAAATTCTATTCTGCTTCCAGTAGGGAACACATACGTCTCTCCAGTAGGTGCTTTAAACCTCTATGCTGCATGGCAAGATACTGAACCTGTGGTCAGCTGGGGTCTTCAATGGATCGCTTAACTGTTTCTGCCTTTTTATCGTCTCATTTCCATTCTACTCACCTCTTTTGCTAGCACCCTTTCTCACTGCTCCTCAGTCTCTCCCACTTAAAAATATTTCTGTCACTCTTCTTTCCTTTCTTGGTTAATGTCCTCCTGTAACCGCCTTCTGTTCATTAATACTGTTTCTCCTACGCCTTCTGTCTCTCTTTACTTTTATTCAGTTTATACTGGTGAAAGCAGAAAATGTGTTTATCACCTCAGGATGGTAATAAACAAGTGAAGCAAGTGCCCATGCCTTCCAGGAGAGTTGTGGGAGTGAGGTGAGATCTATTGGCTTAGTCAATGTTTTATTAGATATGTTGAACAGTCGCGTTTGCTTCTGTGCAACATGGCTTAAATTATAGAGAAAAAGCACTTGCCATGTCATAGCACCTTATTTCCTTACTTTAAGCCATATTGTAAAGCAGCACACTTTCCTCTGCAACATGTCTAGAAAACGTTGACAAAGCCAATAGTTCCCACTCAGGTTAAATCTATTGGCTTTGACAATGCTTGTTTTAAATTGCTGTGGAATTTTGTGTGTGTAGTGTTTTCACTTTATCACTGATGAAAGTGTTGCATAAATACTTCACACATCTTGCACTAAGGTAAGCCTGACTGCTTTGCCCAAAAACATCTGGGTCAGAAAGTGGGACAAGGCTGATCTTCCTGATGTCTGCTCCTCCCTTGCGGCATCCAGCCCTGAGCTTAATGATCTATCTCTCCCCACTCAGCTCACAGCCATCAACAACTGGCTGTTAAAGACATGCAACAGCCTTGTTCCCCTTAAGAGAGTGGCTATTAAACGCGCCCACGCGGCCAACAGGTGGTTCACTCCCCTCCTCAGGGACAAGAAGTTGGCGGCGCGCAGAGCAGAACGAGCTTGGCGACGTACCTACTGCCCCCTTCTTAGAGCAAAGTACTGCCTGGTACTCAATGATTATAAAAGGGACATACTAAAAGCTAAAACTGAGTACTTTTCTGGCAGAATTCTGGCAGCGGAAAATCAATCTAAGGAAATTTTCGCCACAGTACACAAGCTCGCTGCCTCCGACAGGGTGATTCCTAAAATTCCTCCGTCTCAATCACTCTGCAATTCCCTCAACTCCTTCTTTATCGAGAAGGTAGCTCTCATTAAAGCCAACATCCCTCCCTCACTCCCGGCACCGTCCACTGCTCCCCCGCCTCCCGCTGCTCCACTCCTCACTCAGCTTCCCCTCTTGACACGAGAAACCCTTCTCCCCTTACTGGCCCGGGTAAAATCGGGCTCACCCCAGGACATCGGCCCGGCTTTTGCCCTGAAAGAGATCTTCTCCAGCTGTTATTCCCCTCCACTCACATTAATTAACCACTCCCTTACAACTGGCACTGTCCCAAACGCCCATAAATCAGCAGTTATCATTCCAATTCTGAAAAAGGCAGGTGCCGATCCTTCTCTGCCCGCTAACTATCGTCCCATTTCCCTTCTCCCTTACTTAGCAAAGGTCTCAGAGGCTCATATTACCGCGACCCTGAGCTCCTTTGTGGAGTCCACTGGCCGCCTCTCCTCCTGTCAGGCAGGTTTTCGCCCGCTGCACTCAACCGAGAAGGTGGTAGTTTCGGTGATGGACAAACTGAGGGAGGGCATTGACATCTGCCTCCCCCAGGCCCTGGTCCTCTTAGATCTGTCCGCCGCGTTCGACACGGTGGACCATGACATCCTGCTGACCCGTGTCGAGGCGGCGGGCATTGGGGGCACGGCTCACGCCTGGCTCCGGTCCTTCCTAACGGACAGGGAGCAGGCTGTCCATCTGGCCGACTTTGCTGCCCCTCCTCGTAGAGTGACATGCGGCGTCCCCCAGGGCTCCTCTTTGTCCCCCCTGCTATTTAATTTATACATCTCACCCCTTATTTTTTCTTTACAGCAGATGGAGGTCTCGGTGTTCAATTACGCCGACGACCTCCAACTTATTTTTAACCTTTCCCATTCTCCCTCCTCTGCCCAGAACTTCCAGAGGGTGATGCTCTTCATCCAAGATTGGATGAACTGCAACCACCTTAAACTAAATCCCGACAAAACCGAACTGGTTTTGACCGGGAGTGGTTGCAGTCTCTGGTCCCCGTCTTTTTGGCCAGACTCACTTGGTTCCCCTCCCCTCCCAGTTCCAAAGGTCAAAACCCTGGGCATTTTCATCAATTCCCAGCTCTCCCTTCACACGCAGGTTCACTCAGTGGTGTCCTCCTGTTTCTTTTCACTTCGCACTATCCGCAAGGTGTCCCGCTTTTTTTCTGTTCCCGCCCTTAAGCTTATCCTCATGGCCATGGTGCTATCGCGCCTTGACTATGGGAATGTGGTCTACAATGGCGCCCCAGACTACCTGATCCGTCGCCTTCAACAGATTCAAAATCAGGCTGCCCGCCTGATTTACGGACTCCCTAAATTTCACCATGCTACCCCGTTGCTACAATCTTTGCATTGGCTACCGGTGAAGGAGAGGGCTCTCTTTAAGCTGGGCTGCATGACTTATCAGGCTAGGTCAGGGACTGCCCCTGCCTTCCTCTGTGATGTCATATCACCCTACCTTCCGGCCAGAGAGCTCCGCTCATCTCACCAGGCCCTCCTGACAATTCCCCGCTTCAGGAGGAAGAGGTCCGGAGGGACAAGATTTGCGGTCCTAGCTCCATCTTTTTGGAACTCTCTCCCTTCTGCCCTCAGAGCCTCTACCTCCTATGCGGAATTCCGCAAACATCTCAAGACCTTCCTGTTCTCCAGATCCCTTGCAGTCTAGTCTCTGTCCCTGTCCACTGAATTCACTGCTACCTAGCGCCATGAAACCGTCTCGGTATAAGCGCGCTCTACAAATATGTTAAAATTCAAAATTCAAATTCAAAATTCAAATCTACAAGAAGGTTGAGCACATGTTATTTTGGGGTTTGATTGTGACTTCACCCTGACACGAATTGTGGTTGTTGTAGGGTTTCATCAACCAATCTATTACAGTATGGCACCAGAACATCACATCCAAAATATTGCCTGATAGAAATATTGGGTCTCATTTACAAGAAAGTGCTGCAGCGTGGCACCCTAACCGCTTGGCTCTGCCACACTGCTGTCTTTTTGCAAAGCACAGGGATGTGACGCATTTACAATATTATGTAGCATCCCTGTGCTTTCCCCTGCACTGGTACGCAATTGGCTGCCATGCGTCAGCGTAGGCACCCTTGCACCATGGTGCAAGGATGCCTGCGTCACAGGGATGATTGTTTCTGTGCAGGCATTTGTCAGCTTCCATGTATGTTGCATTAGCACACATAGAAGTTACAAAACTTAATTTTTGTAATGGTTTTTTTGCAGGAAGGGACACCTTCCTGCACATAAACAATCACCAGAGATGATCTCCAAGTTTTATGTCTGCTGCAGAATACAGCACGCATAGGTAGAGGAAAAAAACTAGGAGAAAGGAAAACATTTCTCCTTGTTGAACATCCCCTGGTGAGGCGTAGCATTCTGATGCATTTCCAGGTTTACGATTTTCGTAATTCTGGAAATGCGACAGAAGCCGTAGGTGTTGCATGGGAACACCCACAGAAATACCCAATGCACGCCCCTTTTACGCAAAGTGCTGTGTGTAAAGGGCCGTATTTACAAGGACACGAAAAGCTAAGCAGGGTACGTTTACATGTCTTTGTAAATATGGGGCAGCAGGTTATGCTGCTGGCGCATCACAAAAAGTAAGGCACTGACGGTGCAAGGGGCTTGTAAATAAGCCTCTCTGTGTCTTAAATATAATTTTAAAATATATCACTCCAGTTAAAAATATAATAATTAAAAAACGACACCCAAGTGACCTGGGGCATATTTGCAAATCTGGATAATATGGCCTTGCAGATTAGTTTAAACCATAGATGAGCCATAGTGCAGAAAAAGTGAGGGGTGAAATGTTTAGAAATTTGCCCTGATTTGTGTAGAGAATTTTGACAATCACTGCTCTATTAACCCTATAAAAGACTGCTGCTCCTCTCTCAAGTCATTGTGCTCCTTGGATATGGGGCATTAAAAGACCCGGTGGCATACCAGCTTGGGAGAATCCCTTAATGCCTACTGAAGAACTGAGGAGTGTGTCTTCTGTTTAAATATTTTTCCCTGACTTTGAAAAGTGATTCTTGAGGCCAAGAGCTGACATTTTGAAAAACCCACACACTAAGAAGGTCCAGAATTTCTTCGGCAGTTGCACAACCTGTGTGGAGCTTTTTTATGTACAAGACAAATGTGGAAAATACAAGAAACACAGAGTTTGAAATCCACTGTGCGGAAAATTAGCAAGACTAAATGGAATAGTTGTTGTCCTCTGTGACCTAGAATGGATGTATGATGTTACATCGCGCACATTTACATCGCGTGCTTTTTCCCCGCATCTATTTCATCGCCGAGTCCATGACATCGTCTGTTATTACCTCGCAATCTATTGCAACGCGATTCCGTTGCTTTCTATTGGGCCGTACTTTACCCCGCAGTACAGCATGTCGCATGGCAAAACAACGCGGTCTTTGAAATCACCTGCGAGAACCCGCCTCTAAGCCCTGGCCCCCTTCCCCCCCCCCCCCTCACCTGAACGCCAAATCTTCACTTTCTATCGGATGTTTGCACATGTTGCATTTTTTTGGGGTGTTGTGTTAATTACATTTATAATTATATCTTAAGAAATTGCACGCTTTTTAAAGTGCTTCGCCTTACATGTTGGGAACACATATTGGGGTGGTATAAAAGGACTCGCCCCACATTGCAAGTAAGTGAAAAGAAAATATTATTGAGCGTGAAACCAGCTCTTTGCGCTCTGATGTGTCTATATGACGTACCTTTTGCCCCGATTCTCATTACTTTTTGTCATGATGTGTAACCTTTGTCCGGATTCTTTACACTCACCGTCCTGCATTTGCATCTATGCCGGTCGCCCCCCCCTAGTCAGGATCCTTGTATCGCGCACTTGAATTGACATTTACTATTTACTAACAACGCAATTCCACCACATATTGTGTGTTTAGACACGAACCTGGGTCCTGTTTTTTTTGGGTGTGAGTCATGAAAGACATTCAGGATACGATGCACTCGAATGTGTTTTTGAGTAATATTCCTCTCACATCAAGTAACTGCAGCAGAGGTTTTAGAAGGGCAGGGCAGAAGGGATGTGTGAATGTGAAAATGAAAAAACCGTACAACGTGGCAAGATAGGTTCGTGCTGGGGGGGAACTCATTAACAGGAAAGATATCAGTACAAAAACGGAGGGGGGTTCAAATCAATGTCTGTAGTTTGTGCGGTAACATTCAGAAGTATAATTGAGGTGGCGCTGTATACATTATCGTTGTGTTCATGGAAAAT
Organism: Lissotriton vulgaris; assembly: GCF_964263255.1. Taxonomy (NCBI): domain Eukaryota; kingdom Metazoa; phylum Chordata; class Amphibia; order Caudata; family Salamandridae; genus Lissotriton; species Lissotriton vulgaris. The sequence continues at coordinate 910,359,970 of NC_141698.1, forward strand.
ATGTTTTCTAGCCATGCTTAAGCAGGGAGAGATACCTTGATAGACACTGGGTCAGCCTGCCTACCCGAGGATAGCGGAATGATGGGAAGGGATGGGATTATCCCTCTGAGCGGTAGGGGGGCATGAGGAGGGGTGGGAGGAGACCGGGTTGTAGTTGCTGTATCGATGGCTGCTGGGTTTCGTTGGAGTGTTACTTTTCGGTTTTTGTTTGTTTTCGATTTTTAAAATCAAAAGGACCGCTAATTAGCACGCACCACTTCCCAGTCCAACGAAGATAAAGATACCATCGAACATTCACAGAATGATTTCTATGAATAAAAAGGCTTGTATATATAGCTTGAGGCCTGAATGTCCAATTTGGCAGCAACAAAAGTCCGCTGGAAAGTATGAACTGATATAGAAGGGTTCACATTCTTAGTTCATCCAGTCTGGAAAGTATGAACTGATATAGAAGGGTTCACATTCTTAGTTCATCCAGTAACTCCCACTCGAAAACATAGAATAATACATGTAAATCAATCCAGGGCCAAAAGGTGGAAATCATAATTCTAAATGAGATAATATCATAACTTTATATGTGTTGGAGACGTGACAGGAGGTTCGAACATTAGTCCCCAGCACCAAAGTTGGCCGCGCTGCACTCAGACCATCGTTGTCCGTTCTGTGGTCGTAAATCATTTCTATTACTTGGTGCCCTCGCTCATCATACCAAAAATCTTAATTGTATCAGATAATATGTGGTTGTAAATCTTTTCTATTATTTAGTGCCCTCGGCCATCATATTGCGGATTATGTCTGTCGTGCACTGTACTGCTAATTGTTTTAGTGTAATTTCCGTACGTTTGCTTTTCTTTTTGGTGCACTGTACTGTGCACTTTTATTTCCGTTCGTTTTTGCTTTTCTGTGTATATTTCTTGTTTTATCTTGCATTAGCAAGTAGTTTTTATTCGTAATAACCAGTTTCTGTTTTGTGGCGATGTCATGGCTTTTGCCCTGTAATGCGATGTAATGCCTAGCGCTTTAAAAGTCATCGCGGCGTCTTAGCATGCGGCGCGGTAGCATGCGATGTACAGCCATCTGCGATGTAATAGTCGCGATGCGATAGCAACGCGATGCAGTGCTTCCGCTGTAACGGGTGTTTCCCCCTAGAATAGAAGAAATGAATAGTCCTTTTCTTACTGAAACCCGTGAAGTGGTGCCCAGTAAACATTACCTGAACGTTTGAGAGTTATGCTACAAGTTCTGCTAGTTTTGAATCAAATTTCACTCTGTGTGGCCAGGACTTAGTGACTTAAACCACTCACTGAAAATTGAACTTCGATGCGTATGTGTATTCATTCTCCTAGCAACAAACAAAATAAATCTCTTTGAGGCACTTTACAGAAACCATTAGACAATTGTTTGAGTGAAAATACCTAAAGTATATGCGATAATATGCAATCATCCAGGTCATGTGTATACACTTCCCAGGGGCAATTAATAAACATTTGGTTGGTGAGTAAGACTTCCTATCTCTTTCCACTTAGAGCTTTTTAGCAATAGGAACTATGGCTCTAGGAGCGCTTCATGAACAAGGTGTCTGCCCTTTGGTATCCATGTTCAGCGTTGCTGTGCTGATGAAGTTCAACCTCTACAAAAGGGTCTAAATCAAAAGGTAATCTGTGGATGGCCGTGCCTGGGATGCAATTGTGGCTTATCCAAAATTGGCCAGTTCTTTGCTTTTTTATATGTATTGTCTTATTGAGAAGTACATGTCAGTATATAAACAATACATACAAAGAGAATTAAACAATAAATCAGAATATGACCACACAATAAATCACTATGAAATGATAACTTCTCAGATTTCTAAACACAAAATTCATAATGCAGATATCAAAAGTTACAATATCTGAGATACTTATAAAACCTGGAAAGGAAAAAGTAGGAAAGGTGGACACGGGAGGAGATGCTATAGACAGTATACAATGTGTATTAAACCATATATTATAGATAGTTAGAAGATAGTGGGGATAATATTATAGAAATATTATAGAAATTCACAAATATAACATTTCACATGGAGGTATTCCTACGAACCCAACAATTTCCAATTGGTGAATATTAAATCCTAATTAAAATTATAGTGTTGTTGGCTAAAGCATAAACAGCCCAAATGATAACAGCAACAGCATAAATATAAATAAAAATGATAATGAATTAAAAATACTAAAAAGGAAGGACATCTTAAATATTACCAGAAATAGAATATATATTAGCTAAAAAAAGTTTCCAAAATTGGATGAAAATTCCAAAATTGTCCAAGATTTTCATATGATGCCATTTTATATATTTTAATAAGCCATTCATCGTGTGTAGGACATTGTGCTGTTCTCCAATGTCTTAATATACACATTTTTGCTACAGTGAGTGCAATAGCTGTGAATAGTCTTGTATGGTTAGTGATATTTGCAAGATCAGTACATCAAGTAATAGAACTATGTTTTCTGTTAAGGAAATGGACACATTTATAGCTCTGTGTACTCTGTGTAGAGAGAAGTTATGGAGGACACGTATTCCTTCAAAATTGGACATTGGGATACAATGTGTAATATATTGCAGTCCTCCTGTGGCCACCTCCAACAGGTAGATTGGTGTAGTAAACTACTCTTGAGCGTTTGTAGTGACCAGCACCAGTTATGAAAAATGTTGAAGAGAGTACATTTCACACTGACCTCTCTGATTCCTTTATCTATGTTCATAATAATATCTGCCCATTCCTCATTGGAATGAGCTATAGTAATTAACACTTGACATTTGAAGTGAAGTTGTGCTAGTAGAGAGCATAAGTGTAGTTTATTCACTATGAGATTATAAAATCCAGAGACAGCACCTTTGAATTTCCACCAATTTTTAAGAATTGTAACACTGGGGAATCCTCAAGTATCCGCAAATATGGCTCTAGTGTATGAAATAGAGCTTGTTTTAGTTGTAGTTATTTCCCCTCTTGTGAGCTAGGGTTTAGAAATTCTATCTGAATGATTTCAAAGGTTTTAAGCTCACCTTCTAAAGTGAGTAGGTGATCCAACATTAGAATTCCTGCTCTCTCCCATATGTCCAAGGAAATAGTCTGTTTACCTATTCTAATATCAGAATTATGCCATATGGGGGCCTTTTTATGTAGTCTTGGGTTACTCTTAAAGAGTTTGTGGGCAGTTATCCAAATCTTAGAACAGACTGAATATTAGATTTGGAAGTTTGTATAGATGGTGATTTATGAGTGTAAAACATTTGTAAACCTGACAGAAAGAGCACAAAGAACGGTGGACTGTTTCTCCTGCACCTCTAAACCTGTTTCATTGCATATGATAGTCCCGCGCGACGAACCCAGACACCAACTGTCCTGTCGTGTCACTGTGTCCCAGATCCTAGATCAAAATTTGAATGGTGTGCGCAGGAATGAAAGAATATCCAGGGATTTGCTCTGTAGTATTCCAAAAAAATTCGTTATTGAATATATTTCATAAATAACATACAGTTCAGCCGACGCGTTTCGTTCTTATTGAGAACTTCATCAGGGCTTCTCAGGGTAATACCCGTGTTGAAGGAGAGAAATCTGTTAAGTTCTCATATGCTGTGAGTACATTTGCTATCTCGTGCACCAAAGAAATCCCAATCCAAAGAAAAAAATATCAGTAATTAGGTCTGAAACAACACTCCCAATGTAGTCCCAAATCCAATATTCTTGATTGATCCAAGGATTTTTCCTCAAATATCTGGAGATGTATTTCTGAGTTAAATAATGTCGGTAGAGAGAGGTCACAATCCAAGCCACGTGAAGAGGGAGTCAAGCAAGAATATAATAGGAGTCACCTGGGGCAATTATGTATAAATTTGCCTTTGAAGGATAAGGGTTTCATAATTAAGATATTCTCTGGTGTCCCGAAGTAGTCTGACTAAGAAAGAAGTCACAAACCTTGAAATCAGGGCAATATTTCCTAGGTAAAAGGTGGGCACTGACCCAAGGCCAAGATCCAGCCTGTAAGGATGGCGACGGTGTCCGAGGTGTATGTACCGATGGCATCTCGGACGCTATCGGTACATTGTAAACCTTATGTTGCCTGCACAGATTGTCTTAGAATGAGAACCACTGGAGAGGGGTCATTATGTCTGGGCAAAAGATAACCCATTTGAGATAAATGGAGGGCTTTATAGTAATGCTCAATGCACAGTAAACTAAGGCCCCCATAACGCCTGTGTGCAATCAATTTGGAGATTTTAGGTCTTGGTCTCAGAGGTCCCTAAATAAAGATTTTAATAACTTTGTTGATACCTTGCAATAGTGATATTTTAACTGTCAGAGGCAACATACCGAAAACATATGTAAAATGAGGCGCTATAATCATTTTCACTGCCTTTACTCTACGCCAAATGGACAGGCTAAGATGGGACCATTTTTCCTACTCCGACTTTGTTTTAGCGATAAATGGATCTAAGTTATCCTGATTCATATGCTCCAAACAAGTGTTGATATGAATACCTAGATACTTCAGGATGTCTGATTTCAATTGAAAATCATAGCCTAAAATAGCTGCTTTCATTATACCCCTGGACAATGGGAGAACTTCGTGCCTATGGGGCCCACTCTGTCTAAGATCACATTAGAGTTAAGATTCCAATCACCCCCGGAGCTATTTTAGAAATGTCTATTTCCTTTAGAATTCTGTTTAGATGAAGGAAAAGATGAGCTTTGTTCCCAATGGGGGCAGAAATAGAACCCACTCCTAATTTGTTATCACCGATTTTAACTTGGCTAAAGCAAATGGACCATCTTCATCTGACCATGACTGTAGTATTTTACAATGTAGTGTTTTCCATATCAGAATGGCTACACCACATTTTCTATTAGTAGTATGGGATATAGGATCTATTGGCATGTGAGAAAAGGGTTTGCAGCTTTAAAGAATGTGCCTTCACAATTTTGTTATAATTTTTCTTATTCTATTCTGGATAGGTCGGTCTCATGAATGAGAGAAATATCCATATGTTTGGAGGCTAAATAGGAAAGAACTTTCTTCCTTTGAATGTAGTTAGTAAATTCATTGACATTGATAGAAACAATGTGCATACGACTAGCTGTGATGATGCTAACTGGAATTCTTAGAGAAGGATTGTATTGTGCAAGAATGAATCAAAAAGGTAAAAAGGAAGAATAAGGTTGATAAATGATGTGGAAATATGGTAGTGGAGTATATTAAATCTGAAATCAATATGTGAAAATATAGTCCCAAAATAGAGTTAACAGTAAACTCTAATTGGTGTAAATACACCGTTCTAACTGCTAGAAAGGAAAAGAACACTATAGATCAAAGAATGTGTATCTTCCGTCGGTGGGTCGAAACATCAATGCGAGACCCAGAATCTGCAGGCAAGCAAAGAAAATCTCTCATGGTAAACAGATAATGAGAAAAACCACGCCACGAGTTATAAAGTCCATCCAGGATGAAGTCTGCATGTACACATACAGTATGAGATATATATGGTGCATTAAACAACAATGTATGATGAAAGGAACTGAATCAAATCCATCAGAGGTAATATCTGCAGTAAAACAGTGAGAAAATACCATTCATGCATAGCATTTATATATACTCATTTAGCTGGAAGAAGCAGCAGTGGAAGGTTTATCATCAGTTACATTATCAAAAGACATGGATGACTTTAGAGGTGATCTCAACTTGTCTCTATTATTGTCCTCTGTGGGTACTTCTACACAGTGGACCACTTTTTCTCCGTCAGACTGTTTTGTAAAGGTAGGGACGTGTAATCTACCAGTAAAGTGGCTTTGAGGATCATTCTGTAATTGAAGTTGACTGTTCATAGTTGTTTCGGTCAGGAGTGGTGGTGTTAAGTCTATGTGCTGGTCCTCTAAGCTTCCCAGGAAGCATACCACATCTTCAGGCTCTGTGTTATCCCTTGATTTCCATCCATTGTGATCCACCTTGTAGCAGGTTCTAAAAGACCATATTTTATATCCCATTCCCATCCGGAGTCTTGGCCTAAGTTGCAGGAACTATTTTTTTTTGTCATTGGTCTCTGACGGACCTGCTCATAATGCAGGAGACACGCAAATATTGGTCTAGGTCTAGATTCAAGGGTTGGAATTGAAGTTGAAGTTCCTGGCCAAATTCTGTGAGCTCTCTGCAACTCATGGGGATGCTCAAAAGATATGTTCAGTAGCCATGGTATTAAAGTTAGTAGCAAGTTATTTACAGTATGAGTAATTTCCATTTTGTCTAGAATTCCCCAAAAACAATGTTATTTCTTCAGCCCTGTTTTCTAAATTATTCCTTTTTGTTTGAAATGCCAGATATCTGGACCCCAGTACTCTGCATTATCTAATCATTCTTCAAAAACGGTGGTTCATTTATCTAGACTTTCCATTTTTGTGTAGAAAGAGTTTGGATCAATCCTTATTGACTTCATTTCTGTCGTGAGATCTGAAATTTCTACAACCATAGATCCAAATACTGCTCCACAGCAGGGATCTCTTTTAAAATAAGCAGCATGTTGTGTAACTGTATTAGAAGTGCCCAAAGGTAGAGTGCTCCCTACTATTAGGGTAAACAAAGGCTTTCACTTAGGTTTGCCATTTGGCATACTGTTATACATCAATGTTAGAGAAGACAAGAAATAAGTACAGCCAGTAACCAAATATGATATTCAGTCGCCTCACAAAGCAAGCAATTAGGTAGTAACTCTATAAACGCAAATACAAATTTGGATATGGACAGACTTCAGGGATTTTAAAAAATGATGGCGGCATGTTTTCAAACAGGGATTACTGAAAAACAGTGTATCAGAAGTGTCACACAGCTTTCCCTTGTTTATCTAAGTTTGCTCTGCACACTTTGCTGACAGGAATCCCCTTGTCTACTTAATTCTGTAGCAGAGACTAAGCTGTCAAATGAAGAGAAATGCCTCAGGGCTGAAAGTTCTCATATGCTTCTCCTGTGCCCTGTGAGAAGTACAACAGTAATTCCAAAACACACAGCAGCCTTTCCACTTCAAGAAAGGGAATTCCACTGAACTCTTCAGAATCAAGCTGTGTATCCTGTCAAAATGAGTCATTTTTTCACAGACTTGTGGGATTTCTTCAGAATCAGGCTGTGCTTCCTGACAGAACCAATCATTTTTTCACAGACGTCTGGTATTCTCAAAGTTATGTCACTGTTATCTCATTCATGTTGCTTTCATTCTGGCACCATGGACGATTCATAACAGCTGTGTGGAAAACACTTCTTCCCTGGAGTCTCGGAGCTTTACGTGGAGGTGGCCATTTCAGTCGGTGGCCAGACTCCGCCCTCCCAAAATTGCCAGGGCTACTTTGGGTTTCCAGTCCGGCCATGTCTGGCCCATCAAACAGGCCTCCTCACTTCCAGTACTTAGGTTATTTATCTGCAAAATCAAGCAGGAACCCCAGTGTCAGAACCCCTGTTGCTACAACCACACACGCGGTCGGGTTCTTGGCGCACATTGCCATGGCTGGAGCGCACAGAGACCTCACACTGCTGCACACAGAGGAAAAAAATTAGAGAGAACATTGGTCCCAACATGTGTTTTCTCAATGCAATTTCCATAGAAAACTTTAGACAAGGCTACAGGTCAAACTGCTCAACGGAATTACGCCAAATTTGGCAGGAAGAAAGGTCTTTGTCTGGAAAGCACGCTTTTGTTTAAATGGGGTAAATCTGATCAGTAGTTTCTGAGAAATATGAAATTTTACAGATATCGATAATTGAGAATTCTGACATCTGATTGGCTGAGGGGTTACGATAACGAGCATGCAGCGCATTTGCTGTGAACAGTTGAAACTAGGAAGTGTTGGCAGCCATTTTATGACTCAGTTAAAAGGATTAGGGGGAAAAAAGAGAAAAATTGTATAAGAGGTCATAGTAGGAACACTGTGTAGTTACTTTAAGCAGTCTGTACGGTGCAGAGGCAGGGAGTTTGAATGTTGCGTTGGCTGTGGAAATCACGTCCGCAGAACAACGGTGCGTGGTATTGCGGCAAGGGTGCAAAGGCTCTGCTAATCCCGTTGGGAAAACAACGCGCCGTATTGCTGCAAAAAGTGTGTAGGGTGCACACACAGGTAGTGTGAATGTTGCATAGGCTGTGGAAATCACGTGTGCAAAACAATGATGCGCGGTATTGTGGTAATGTTCAGTAGGCTGTGAAAATCATATCGGGAAAACAACAATACTCCATATTGTGGCCTTCCTTTAATATAATGCAGAGTAATGTTTACTTATAATGCGGTGTTTACTTTTATCATGGATAGTGTCACTTGTTAGAGGAAATTTAATATGTGGGAGGGTGTGTTCTCTCCGTGTGCGTGGAACAAAATTAATGTTTAATTGGCCGAGGTGTTCTCCAACAACAAGCTTAATGTTCATTGGCTGCGCACAATTGAAAGTAGAAGTGTTTTCAGCCATTCCCTTCCCCTCTGCAGAGTAGCAAGGAGATCTGATTGGCTCTCATGCTCCAAAGAAGACCTTCCAGAGCTTACTGCTCCTTGGCTGCGAACCATTGAAAGTACAAGTATTGCCAGCCATTCCCTTTACCTCCACTGGGGAGGAGGGACATCTGATTGGCTGACGTGTTCCAAGGAGGACCTTCCCAAGCTTATTGTTGAGTGGCTGTAAACCACTGAAATGCCAGCCATTCTCTTCCCCTCCCCAGAGTATCAGGGACATCTCATAGGGTAACGTGTTCCAAGGAGTACCTTCCCAAGATTAATGTTCATTGGCTGTGAAGCATTAAAAGTAGAAGTTTCGTTTTTGACTTAGTTAGTTTGGTTTTTGAATTTATAATGCGCGACAGCTACCCAAAAAGGGTTTCCCGGCGCAAAAAACAGGTCAAGGCATGATAGACAGAAAGCATTCTATTTGTCGAACAGCCAGGTTTTTATGGATTTGCGGAATTGGATATGGTTTGTCTCATTACGAAGAGCAATGGGGAGAGAAGTCCAAAGTGAAGGGCCTAGGAACGAGAAGGATTTGCCGCCCATCCGGGCTTATTTAAATTTCGGGACAACAAGACTTTCTTGGGCGCCTGATCGGAGATTGTGAGAGGGAAAGTATGGCTTGGCCAGTGCTAGCAGGTAACTGGGATTTAATTGTGTGCATATAATTAAGTGCCTTGAATTTTATTTGCTTCTTGATTTCCAGCCAGTGTAGTTTGCGTCGATAGGCCAAGATGGAAGTGGCTTTAGGACTCCACATAAAAGTCTACCCGCGGCATTTTGGGCCATCTGTAGTCTATGGATTACAAATTTATTTGATCCCACATAGAGCACATTGCAGTAGTTAAGCCTCGATGTAAATTAGATATTGACTACAGTTTTTCTGGTTGCTTCTGGTAGCATCCAGCAAATTTTTTGCGGCCACTTAATGATGATAAAACAGGTTGCCTCGACTTTAACTGACTGTGGATGCATAGTAAGTGCATCATCAATTATGATGTCTAAGTTGCGAACTCGTGGTGAGGGGATGGAAGATCACCCATTTTGCAAGGCCAGTGTAGCTGGTTCCAGAGATCTTTTTGTTTTCCCAGTACTAGTATCTCCGTTTTTTCTCCATTTATTTTCAGGAATTTTTTTGTATCCATGATGCTATGTAATTTAAACCAGTTTTTAAAGTGGGGGCGGGGTAGTTGGGTTATGTGGAGATATGGAGAAAATAATGTGAGAATCATCAGCATAGGAAAACTTGGATAAGCCAGATTTCCTAGCCATCTCAGTACGCCGTCTTCTATAAAGTTTAAATAATAAGGGGCTAAGGACGGAGCCCTGCGCACCCCGTGAGAAAAATAATCGACTTCAGAGCAGGCAGTTTGGGAGAAGACTTGGAAGGTACGGTTTGTAAGGAAGGTAATGAGCCAATTTAGGGCGGTCCCTCCAATACCCTCTGACTTGAGTGTATTTATAAGCACCGTATGGGATACCATGTCAAATGCGGCGCTCAAGTCCACTAAAATGAGCGCCACTGTATCCCAGTTGTCTAAATGGTGTTGTATGCCTTCTGTTACCCCAAGTAGGGTGGTTTCAGTTAAAAAGTCTGCTCTGAAGCCTGATTGAGATGAGTAAAGAAGATCATGTGTTATGGCATATTGAGTTAGGTGTGCAATGATATGTGTCAGGATCTATGTTTCAGGAGCTATAATCTCAAGTCTCTTCTATGATTCCTTGTATAATGCTTGTTGCTCATGATTCATACCAATGCTTGATTTCTATGATTCCTTGTATTACTGCTTATTGCTCATGATTCATACCAATGCTTGATTCCCTCATGTCTTGTTGGTTGCAATGCTTGATACCAATGCTTGATTTCCTCATGTCTTGTTGGTTGCAATGCTTGTTTGCTCATAATTCGTACCGATGTTATTAGCCTCATGTTTTGTACCAATGCTTGTTGTCTGCTCTTCGTATACATTTCTGCTGGGAGCTCTTTTGTCCCTTAACAGTGCCGGTAGCTTGGATACTGCACTATAAATAGTGCCACGCCCAGAGATCCATGCGGATTATTGAAGATTCTTTCCCGAGTGAGCACGTCTTGGTTCCCGGTCCAGAGTCCACTGATTTCTTCAAAGACCCTCAGTTGCAGTTGCAGACCTATGGTAGTGTTCTACTACGAGATTCGTTGCACAGAAAACGCAGGTAGGATCCTTCCGTTTTTGTGCTCGAGAACAGTTTTTGTTTACACGTCGGAAAGGGCTCCCGGCTGGGTGCGCCTTTCATTTCTTAATGCGAAAATCTCCACGGAACTGGGCAGTCATTGCGTGTTAGCTTAAAACCTTGAAGCTAATGCCTTAAAAAACCGCAAGTGCATAATGTGACATTCTTAAACCTTGAACTCGGTAAAGCCCAACTTGGAGATAAATGTCTTTGAACTATAACGATTATCGAGAGTAATGCAAAGAACTCTTTGATGTTTAGAATACTTTACTGAATCTTTATTTTACTGTATCTTTATTTACTGAATCTTTATTTATGAAACAGTATTTGATGTGAAATACCTTTTGCATGAGGTAAAATGCTTCTGTGGTGTTTCTTTCCATGATACTTATTTGGTGTTTATTTTTATAATACTTAGGGGGCTTATTAGGAGTATTTTCACTGATGCCTACCTATTTAATACTTTTAGTACAAGGTGTAATTGAACAGAAGCAAAAATGTTAATCAAGAGTTTGACAACAATAGTTTAAATCCAATTAAAATTACTTTTAGTATTATTACACAGGAAAGCCAAGAAGGTGATGGCAGTATAATGTATTTTTATTAACCAGCCTTTTCTTTAGGTAACTGAGTCTAGTCATCTACGGAGTTCCTTCAACAGCGTGTCAGAGGTCACGTGTTCCAGTTGTCTTATTTTTTCTCGTTCCAGATCTCCCTCCCCGCAGTACCCATCCTTACCTCCCCTCGTCCAGCCACTTTGATCCTCTGCTGAACTTTTTAAGTGCAGAGCCGAAGCTGCTGGAAGGTGGGCTTTTGGGTACTGCTCCTGAGGAACATAGATTATGATCAAATTGCTAAGTCCCTGACAGAATATTCCGCCCAAGAATAACAGTTCCTCCTGAGCAGTACACAAAAGATGGCCACCATGAATGATCTCTGTGCTATGTTAGGGAATTTACAGAAAGAACTAGCTGCTAGTCGTCAAGAAACCGCAGCTTTAGCTAACACAGTTACTCAGTTACAGTCACGCCTGGATTCAGGGCACACACCTGTTCCTACTCAAACCAACGCTACTGGTTCTGGCTCGTCAATAACAGTATCTGTACCTACACCGGTTCCTTTGGCAAAACCGGAGAGATTCGCTGGGGAACCAAACAAGTTTCAGACCTTTATGACTCAGGTTCAATTACATGTTATGGTTAAATCAGCTTCTTTCCCAGACGCTCAGTCACGTATTGCCTTTTTGATTTCCTTTTTGAGTGGTGATGCTGCAATGTGGGCGGTTCCATTGGTACAGTCTGATGATCCTATGTTATATAATTGGGCTCGTTTCAAACGCGAGTTCGTAAAAATATTTGACAGACGAACCATCACAGGATCTGCAGATAGAGGGTTACTAGAACTTAAACAAGGAAATAAAGAGTTGATTCATTATCATACACAATTCAATCGTTTAGTGGCTGAAACTGAGTGGCCTGAGGAGAAGAGAGCAGCTTTATACTACCAAGGTTTGAAAGATGAGTTGAAAGACTTGATCGCACCAATCGATCCTCAACCTCGGTCTTGTGCTGATCTCATAGCTCTTAGTCTTCGTTTAGATCACCGAATTGCAGATCGTAAAGGCGATAAAAGGAGAACGGATGTGCGAGTTTTTACTAGAGCTAAGGAAAAATCTCATTTTAACACCCAAGATAATGTAGAACCAATGGAAGTTGGCAGCTTAAGGAAACAACTTTCTGCCGAAGAGAAAGAAACCAGACGAAAAAATGGTCTTTGCCTTTATTGTGGAAAGAAAGGTCATTTTGTTAAAGATTGTCTTCTTAAATCCAAAACTCCCTGGCCACGTGACAAGAAAGAGAACAAGTCGGAAAACTAGCTAACTCGAGATCGGATCAGGATTTTTTTTTCAAGTTTGCAGTGTCCTCCTGAACAGTCAGCGGCGTATACTTTACAGTTAACTGTACCACATTTGATGTTGAACATCCAATTCATCTTACCCGACCAGAAACAATTAATGGTAGCGGTTATGATAGACTCAGGGGCTACCGGAAATTTCATTGACACAGCTTTCGTCACTAAAACAAACATACCAATCACAGCAAAAACAAAACCTGAAATTGTCTACGCGGTAGATGGGACCCAACTAACTTCGGGAATGATTACTCATTGTACCTGTTCGCTAAGTATGATCTGCGATGCCAACAACAGAAAGCATCAAGAGGCCATTTCTTTTGACGTCATAGATACACCTCAATTTGGAGTTATTTTAGGCATACCTTGGTTAACTTTACACAATCCTGCTATTGATTGGGTTAGCTTTTACTTCTATTTGGTGCAAGCAAGAATGTTTTTGTTCTGCCATAAGCAAATTATCAGAGGAGTCCTCAAGTTCCTTTCTTCGTAGTGCTTCTGCTCTTTATGTATCTACTGCTGCAGAACAAGATATTGAGTTGCCATCTATTTATGGATCTTTTTCTGATGTCTTTTGCGAACAGAAAGCAGAAATCCTACCTCCTCATAGGGATTATGATTGCGCTATTGATCTTGTACCAGGAGCCAAAATACCCTGTAGTAGGATTTACGCGTTAACTGATCAAGAAAATCCACATCTTCGAGAATATCTTGACAAATTTTTAAAAAATGGTTTTATCAGACCCTCCAAATCCCCTGCAGCCTCGCCACTCTTCTTCGTGCCAAAAAGCAATGAAGAATTGCGCACATGTATTGACTACCGAGCGCTTAACAACATCACCATTAAGAATCGGTACCCCCTACCATTGATCCCAGTGCTTCTTGATCAGGTGTGCTCAGCTACAATTTTTACCAAACTTGATTTGCGAGGTGCCTACCACTTGGTACGCATCAGACCCGGTGACGAGTGGAAAACGGCATTTCGAACTCGCTTTGACTTGTTTGAATATTGTGTAATGCCCTTTGGCTTATGCAATGCCCCGGCCGCTTTTCAATTTTTTATTAATGATGTCCTTCGGGACTATCTCGACAGGTTCGTCATCGCTTACATTGACAATCTCTTAATTTTTTCTTCCTCTACTGAGGAACATGTTCAACATGTTAAAATTATTTTAACCACGTTGCGAAACCATGGTTTATTTTGCAAACTATCTAAGTGTGAATTTCATACTACTAATGTTGAATTCCTAGGCTTTATACTTTCACCATCTGGTATTACTATGGCTCCAAGAAAAATTCAAGCTGTGATGGATTGGCCCACTCCAACTTCAGTAAAGGACATTCAGCGATTCTTAGGGTTCGCTAATTTTTATCGTCGATTCATCAAGCATTTTTCAACTCTAGCTACTCCCCTAACTCAATTGTTGAGAAAGAATGCTAAATTTGTTTGGTCTGTAGATGCTGAATCTTCCTTTCAAGCTCTCAAAAGAACGTTTACCCAAGCACCTGTTCTTCGACACCCAGATACTGAAAGACCCTTTATAGTAGAAGCTGACGCTTCAGACTTCGCTATAGGAGCTATCTTATCACAGAAGGATGCAAGAAGTAACGAACTCCACCCGATTGCTTTTCTTTCCAGAAATGTTTTACCTGCAGAACTAAACTATACAATAGCTGAGAAAGAACTTCTAGCAATCTGTTATGCCTTCAAAGAATGGTGTCACTATTTACTAGGAGCTAAGCACACAGTGACGGTCTATACTGACCACCGTAACCTACAGTTTTTAAGGTGTGCGAAGGCACTCACTCCATGACAGCTTCGTTGGACATTGTTCTTTGCAGAACTTGATTTTATTATAACCTTCAGACCAGGTATCAAGAACAACAAAGCGGACTCCTTATCACGATATGATTTCAATCAAAATGACTCTTTCCCTCCTAAACCTACGACCATGCTGTCAAGTAATCAGATAATTGGCGTCACAATGTCAGATACCTTCTTTCACCTAATAAGACAAGCCATGCCTTTACCAAAACTTGTTTCTTGGGTACAGGAAGGCCCCAATAGAACTACTCACCAAAATCTACTGTTTGTTTCTAACTTGTTGTTTGTTCCAACAAAAAAACTACAAACTCAAGTGTTAGAATGGTGCCATTCAAGACAGTTAGCGGGTCATCCAGGTATTACTAAAACTAAGGACCTAGTACAAAGGAATGTCTGGTGGCCAACGTGGAAAAAAGATGTTATCTCTTTCATCCAAGATTGTGACATTTGTGCTCAAGCCAAAGGAGAACATGGAAGGAAAAAGGGTCTCTTACTTCCTCTTCCAACACCGACACAGGTTTGGGAGGACATTGCTATGGATTTTATTACTGATCTACCGGAAGATCAAGGGATGACAACAATACTGGTTGTAGTGAATCGTTTGTCTAAAATGGCTCACTTCATAGCTTGTAAAAAACGTCCTACTTCTTCTCAACTCGTCCAACTTTTATTACAACATGTCATACGTTTACACGGTTTACCCCGATCCATCACTTCAGACCCCGGTCCACAGTTCATTTCACAATTTTGGAAGGCTTGGTGTAAATCCTTGAAAATCAAGAGTAATACTTCAACTAGTTTTCATCCAGAAACTGATGGACAAACGGAACGGGTTATTCAGATCCTAAAACAGTACTTTCTTTTTTCTTTTTTCCATTTTTCCTTGTTTCTTTTCAAGAAACAAGGTTCATGGACAACTCTCCTATGGGAGGCAGAATTTGCATACAATAATCTACAAAACGCTTCAACTGGTATGTCACCTTTTTTCGCTGTCCATGGTCAACATCCACATTTTTCACCATTATTGTTAGCTCAAACTAAAACCAATATACCTTCCTTAGACTCTCACTTCCGAGAAATGCAGGCAGTTACCAGAACTTTACAGAAGAATGTGATGAATGCTAAAGCTTCATATAAAAAGTTTGCCGCTAGAAAGAGACAAAAAGGTCCACAGTATCAGATAGGTGAACAGGTATGGCTTTCTACTAAAAACTTCCAATTCAGAAAACGCTATAAATTCCACCCAAGGTTTATCGGACCCTATACAATTGTACAATGTATGAATCCAGTTACGTACAAATTGTTACTCCCAAAGACAATGGAAATCTATCCTGTATTCCATACTTCTTTATTGAAGAAAGCTACTAAAAAGAGGTGATCCCTTCCTCCTGCAGTTTACATTGACAATGAGAAAGAGTTTGAGGTCCAATGTGTCAAAGACAGTAAACGCTTCAGGGGGAAGTTATGGTATCTCCTAGCCTGGAAAGGTTACGGACCCGAGGAAGATTCTTGGGTGTCACAGGAGAATGTCCACGCTCCCCGTTTGGTACGACAATTTCATGCTCAACATCCAGAGGCTGTGACTTGATCCTTTTGAGGAGGGGTGTTTCCATTTTTGTTGGGGGGCACTGTCAGTATCTATGTTTCAGGAGCTATAATCTCAAGTCTCTTCTATGATTCCTTGTATAAATGCTTGTTGCTCATGATTCATACCAATGCTTGATTTCTATGATTCCTTGTATTACTGCTTATTGCTCATGATTCATACCAATACTTGATTCCCTCATGTCTTGTGGGTTGCAATGCTTGATACCAATGCTTGATTTCCTCATGTCTTGTTGGTTGCAATGCTTGCTTGCTCATAATTCGTACCGATGTTATTTGCCTCATGTTTTGTACCAATGCTTGTTGTCTGCTCTTCATATACATTTCTGCTGGGAGCTCTTTTGTCCCTTCACAGTACTGTTAGCTTGGATACTGCACTATAAATAGTGCCACGCCCAGGGATCCATGCGGTTTATTGAAGATTCATTCCCGAGTGAGCACGTCTTGGTTCCCGGTCCAGAGTCCACTGATTTCTTCAAAGACCCTCAGTTGCAGTTGCAGACCTATGGTAGTGTTCTACCACGAGATTCGTTGCACAGAAAACGCAGGTAGGATCCTTCCGTTTTTGTGCTCGAGAACAGTTTTGATTTACACGTCGGAAAGGGCTCCCGGCTGGGTGCGCCTTTCATTTCTTAATGTGAAAATCTCCATGGAACTGGGCAGTCATTGCGTGTTAGCTTAAAACCTTAAAGCTAATGCCTTAAAAAACCGCGAGTGCATAATGTGACATTCTATAAATGTCTTTGAACTATAACGATTATTGAGAGTAATGCAAAGAACCCTTTGATGTTTTGAATAGTTTACTGAATCTTTATTTTACTGAATCTTTATTTACTGAATCTTTATTTACGAAACAGTATTTAATGTGAAATACCTTTTGCATGAGGTAAAATGCTTCTGTGGTGTTTATTTCCATGATACTTATTTGGTGTTTATTTTTATAATACTTAGGGGGCTTATTAGGAGTATTTTCACTGATGGCTACCTATTTAATACTTTTAGTACAAGGTGTAATTGAACAGAAGCCAAAACGTTAATCAAGAGTTTGACAACAATAGTTTAAATCCAATTAAAATTACTTTTAGTATTATTACACAGGAAAGCCAAGAAGGTGATTGGCAGTATAATGTATTTTTATTAACCAGCCTTTTCTTAAGGTAACTGAGTCTAGTCATCTACGGAGTTCCTTCAACAGCGTGGCAGAGGTCACGTGTTCCAGTTGTTTTATTTTTTCTCGTTCCAGATTCCCCTCCCCGCAGTACCCATCCTTACCTCCCCTCGTCCAGCCACTTTGATCCTCTGCGGAACTTTTTAAGTGCAGAGCCGAAGCTGCTGGAAGGTGGGCTTTTGGGTACTGCTCCTAAGGAACATAGATTATGATCAAATTGCTAAGTCCCTGACAATATGGGACGGTAGTTGCTGGATATCTCTGGGTCCGCATTCTCCTTCTTCAGAAGGGGATGGATCATCGCATGTTTCCATGTTGAAGGGATTGTGGATTCCTCTATTGAGGTATTTAGGAGATGGGTTATCACAGATAGTACAGAGGTTTTTAACTGTTTGAGTATAGATACGGGTAATGGGTCTTGTGGAGATCCAGATTTGATGTTCTTTAAGAGTGTAATTACACTTTCTGTTGTAAGTAGAGGCCAAGTCATCAGAGAGTGATCTATGTCATTGAGTTTTTCATCCTGGTTTGGAAAAGAATGGGCCATGCCTAGTGGGGGTTGTGATGGATGGACTATGATCTGATGTGCTGTTTGTTCCAAAACAACATCTTGATACATTTTGTTGACTTTGTGAATGAAGAAAGAGGCTAACTCCTCACATTTAGTCTGAGTCCATGCAAGAAGCTGCATTAAGGTTTTGGATCCGGCGAGTTCCTTCACCGTGTTAAACAGTGTTTTTTAGATCAATTGGCCACTTTAGAAATAGTCACAGTGACAACGTTTAATCGTGCCTGTTTGCAGAGTTTATGATATTTATTCAAAGCATTTTGGTAGATCAACTTGGATGCAGAAGCGTAATCTTTTCTCTATTTTCTTTCTAAGATGTTACAATTCGTTTTTTCAGTTTTAAGTGACTCGTCGTACCATGGAGCGGGTGAGCAATGGTTGTTCGTTTTTTGATTGGTCAGAGGTAGACTAGTATCTATGGCAACAGTGAGCCAACTTAACACTGAGGATGAGAAATTATCGACATTTTGCTCAACCAATCTATCAATCAGAGTACTTGTAAAGCGCGCTACTTACCCATGAGGGTCTCAAGGTGCTATGGGGATGGAGGTGCTGCTACTGCTCGAAGAGCCAGGTCTTGAGGAGTCTTCCGAAGGCGAGTAGGTCTTGGGTCTGCCATATGTGGGTAGGGAGGGTGTTTCAGGTCTTGGCGGCGAGGTAGGAGAAGGATCTGCCGCCGGAGGTCGTTCGTTGGATGCGGGGGACAGCGGCGAGGGCGAGGCTGGCGGAGCAGAGTTGGTGGGTGGGGGTGTAGAAGCTGAGTCTGCTGTTCAGGTAGGCTGGTCCGGTGTTGTGGAGTGCTTTGTGTGCATGGGTGAGGAGCTTGAAGGTGATGCTCTTGTCGACGGGGAGCCAGTGGAGGTCTCTCAGGTGGGGGGTGATGTGGCTGCGGCGGGGGACTTTGATGATCAGTCAGGTGTTTTGGATGCATTGTAGTCGTCTTAGGTGTTTGGCTGGGATTCCTGCATAGAGTGCGTTGCCATTGTACAGTCTTGTGCTGACAAGGGCCTGTTTCACTGTTCTTCTTGTTTCGGTCGGGAGCCACTTGTAGATCCTGCAGAGCATGCAGAGGAGGAGGACATGGCGTTGACCTAATTAGACATAGAGAGGGAGGATTCGAGGATGAATCTAGGCTGCATGCATGGTCAGTGGGTGTTGGTGCTGTTCCCAGTGTGGGCGGCCACCAGGAGTCATCCCAGGCTGAGGGGGTGGGTCCGAGGATGAGGACCTCCATCTTGTCCGAATTCAGCTTCAGACGGCTGCTGTGGAGGTTGGTTTTGGTGGTGTGTGGGTCCTTGGTGAGAGAGAGGATGAGCTGGGTGTCGTCAGCATAGGAGATGATGTTGAGGTTGTGATGGCAGGCCACTTGTGCAAGGGGGGCCATGTAGACGTTGAACAGCGTCGGGCTGAGAGATGAGCCCTAGGGGACGTGGCAGATGATGTCGGTGGCTTCGGATCGGAAGGGTGGGAGGCGGACGCTCTGGGTTCTGCCGGAGAGGAAGGACGTGGTCCAGTCAAGGGCCTTCTCTTGAATTCCGGCTTCTAGGAGGCGTGTCTTTAGAGTGCGATGGCAGACCATGTTGAAGGCAGCTGACAGGTCCAGGGGATGAGGGCTGATGTTTCGCCGTTGTCTAGTTGGTGCCTGATGTCGTCTGTGGCGGCGAGGAGGGCTGTCTTGGTGCTGTGGTTTCATCTGAATCCGGACTCGGACGGGTCCAAGATGTTGTTGTCTTCCAGATGGGGGGCCAATTGCAGGTTGACGATTTTCTCGATGACCTTTGCCGGGAACGGGAGCAGGGAGATGGGCGGAATTTCTTGAGGTCCTTGGGGTCTGCCTTGGGCTTCTTGAGGAGGGCGTTGATTTTGGCGTGCTTCCAGCTTTCCGGGAATGTCGCTGTGTTGATGACCTTCCGTAGTTGGGGTGCGATGGCTGCGTCTGCTTTGTTGAATACGTGGTGTGGGCACAGGTCTGACGGAGATCCTGAGTGGATGGAGTTCATTACCTTGCGTGTTTCGTCGTCGTTGACGTTGGAACAGGAGGTCAGGCGGTTGGCACTGGTAGTGTTCACTGGGGAGGTGGAGTCTGGCGTTGTCCGGGTGGTCTTGGCATTGAAGCTGTTGTGGATGTCATCGATCTTGCGGTGGAAGAAGATGGCTAGTGAGTCACACAGTTCTTGTGAGAACGGGATGTCCTTGGCGTTGGCGCTGGAGTTGGAGAGTTCCTTTACAATGCTGAAGAGCTCCTTGCTCTCATGTGCATTGTTATCCAAGCGGTCTTTGAAGGAGGATCTCTTGGCTAATCTGATGAGGTGGCGATGTCTGCGGGTGGCATCCTTGTGAGCTGCGTGGTTGTCCGGTGTGCGTTCGAGGAGTCATATCTTCTCCAGTTTCCGGCATGCGCTTTTGGAAGTCTTGAGGTCGTCGGTGAACCAGGTAGCTCTCTTGCTGGTGTGGCTGTTGGAGGGTTTCTTGAGCGGGGCGAGGGTCTTGGCGCAGTCGTCTATCCACTGTCTGAGGTTGCAGGCTGCGGCGTCTGGATTGGTGGGGTTGGCGGGTGGGTTCTGGCCGAGGGTGGTGATCAGCTGGTCTTCGGTGATTTTGCTCCAGCAGCGGCGAGGCAGCTGTTGGGTGCGGTGGTGCGTCGTTGGTTTCTTGAAGGTGAAATGGATGCAGCGGTGGTCGGTCCAGTGGAGTTCGGTGGTGTGGTCAAAGGCGACGTGGGTGCCTGTGGAGAAGACGGGGCCAATCATGTGGCCGGAGGCGTGGGTGGGTGCGGTGACGAGTTGTCTGAGGCCAAGGTTGGCGAGGTTGTCGATCAGGGTGGAGGAGTTGGTGTTGTTGTTGTTCTCGAGGTGGAACTTCAGGTCCCCGAGGAGGATGTAGTCCGTGGAGGCGAGTGCGTGGGTGTTGGCGAGTTCGACGATGGAGTTGCTGAACTGAGTCTGGGGTCCAGGGGGTCTGTAGATGAGTGTTCCTCTGAGGGTGGTGTTGGGGTTGGTGTGGTTCCGGAAGTGGAGGTATTCGGCAGTGTTCAGGGTGTCGTCTGCGTGGGTGGCGACATTGAGGGTGGACTTGTGGATGATGGCTATTCCTCCTCTGATTCCATTGGCACGATCCCTGCGGGTGATCTTGTAGCCGTTCGGGATGGCTATGCTGATGTCGGGCGCCAAGGAGGCATTTCACCAGGTCTCAGTCAGAAAGGCCACGTCTGGGGCGGAGGTGTTGAGCAGATCCCAGAGCTCGATGGTGTGTTTGTGTGCAGAGCGGATGATGAGGAGTATGCAGCGGAGGTGGTTGGGTCCAGTCTTTGGAGGTTTGGTGGCTCTGTCACAGGTGAAGCTGCAGGTGCAGCAGGAAAACGGGTTGTGGGTCCGTTTTGGGGCGGCCTGGAAGCAGGTGTGGTTTTGGCCAGCGTTGAGTGTGTGGAGGGTGCTGGCGTTGTAGTGGAGTCTGGTGTTGGCGCTCGCGGGGTCCAGGGGTTCTGGCGCTGGGCACAGTCCAGGCGCCGAGAGGCGCAGACGGGCGTGCCTTAGGCGCGCCTTCGATAATAAGTCTATTAAAAACTGTGTCTTCAGAGGTCCATATCTTGTGCCACAACATAATTGGGCTAATTTTGATTAGGTCAGATATATGGACCCTATCAAGCTCTCTGTGACAAACGGTGCTTGAAGTTGACCTCGGGACGGCCAGGAGATATCGGAGGAAAGCATTTTCCTTTGTCTGAATCTCTTGAATATTCGCCGTCCCCCAAATACCAGCACCGTAAGTTGCTGTAGATACACATTTTGCAGCATAGATATCAAGGAGGATTTGGAACGGTTTGCCACCCAATTTATTTGTGAATTGTTTCAGAGCCCCAATGGCTCGGGATAAAAACCATATTGCGGGTGGATATGGCAGAGGTCCATGTACCTCTACAATTGAACATAATGCCCAAATATGAAAATGATTTTGTTAAACTGACCTTTGATTGGTTTAAGAAGGCTTTACATTGGATACTAGATTTTGATGAACAGGCCATAGTGAAGGTCTTTCCCACATTTATCTTTAGGCCTATAGACCTAATAAAATCAGAAAAACTAGATAATGCTTTCTGTAAGCCTTGCTGTGTTCTCACCATGATGACCGCGTCGTCAGCATAAAGTAAAATTGGGACAGCGCAGCCATCTATTTTGGGGTAATCTACATCAAGTGTCATTAGGTGGGCAGCCACACCATTGATGTATAAGTTAAAAAGGAGGGGCGCCAGTATACAGCCTTGGCGTACCCCTTTTTTTATGGGGAATTTTGACGTGCATTCCCCATTTCTCCCATATCGGACCCTCGCACCTACCCCCCTGTAAAGTTCCTTCAAAAAGTCAAGGATAGAATTATCAATCCCTAGTTCAGTCAGGGTTTTCCACAAGACATTGTGACTGAGGCAGTCGAAAGCTGAGCTCAAGTCTACAAATGTTATGAAGAGATCACCTTTCTTAGCTGCCATGTATTTACCTATAATTAATGACAGATTGAGACCTTGCTCAATGGTTCCCATCCCTTCTCTGAATCCATATTGGAATCTGGAAAGGATGCCCGCATCCTTAGCCCAAGATTGCAGCCTATTCAGGATGATTCGGCCAGCTACTTTCATTAATGAATCTAGCAGGGAAATCGGCCTGTAACATTTAGGGTCCTGGCGATTTCCCTTTTTGAAGATGGGCACCACAACTGCCTCCTGCCATGTTGTTGGAAAACCGATAGATTTATAGCTATTAAGAACATTAGTCAGTAGTGGTGCCCATAGGTCCATATTATCTTTATAAATGTCCACAGGGACCCCATCTGGGCCTGGGGCTTTAGATTTGGAGCTTTCCTGTAGTGCCATCTCAACCTCTGCTAAAGTAAAAACTATCTGTAGGGGGAAGGCATTTATGGAAGAACCTATTGGTGAAGAGTCCTGATGGGATGAGTCCGCTACAGATACATTTTCTAAACTGCCCAGGTCATCTTTCTTAAACAAATCTGTAAAGTAATTGACCCAGACAGATTCTTCAATAGCGATCTCAATCGAATCTGTTTGTCTGTCATTAAAAAAAGGGGCATTAACCTCTCTCCAGAACATAGTGTTATCTCTTAATTCACTAGCCCTTTGCAGGGCCTCCCAGGCCGCTTCCTTAAATTCCAATTTCCGTTTGTTTAACGCTATTTTGTAGGCTGCTCTTGCCCCCCTGATCTCGATTTTATCTCTTGGAACCCTCTTTAGTACTTCCTTTAGATATTGGTGGGCTTTGGTACAACCAGAATTGAACCAACCCACTGTTCTATCCCGGTCACAATTCTTCCTCTTTCTAACTAGATTACCACTTATTTTAAATGTGATTTCCCCAAAGGCTGTTACGACCAATGAAGGATTAGGATTATCGTCAAGGCAACTCATAAAGGAGTTGGGGTCGTCAGACACGAGATCATGAATGAATTTCTGAGTATTGACTTTGCACCATTTGATTGCATAGCCATTTGACCTAGCCAGCGAGACCCCATGGCAGTATAGAACCTCTGCCAGGTCCGTAGCTTGGCTGTCTCTGGGGCCCATAACAAAAATAGCACTAATCGGGTAGTGATCGCTAAGTGCGATTTTTTCAGTGTTGAAAGACCGTATGCTGTGATGGTAGTTAGTAGAAACTAGCATAAAATCAATGATGGAAACTAAGCCCCGGCCAGTAAAAGTGGGTTCAAAATTTACCTGAGGATCGTTTAACTCATTTGCAAAACCGAGATTCAGGTCATGCATCATACTATTTAGTAATTGTCCAAAGGTAGTATGTTTAAAATGCGTGCTGGGGTCTTCCCTTAAGTCCACTATACCACATGACTTTGTCCCATTTTGGGCACACAAATGACAATTAAAGTCGCCTGTTATAATGCAACATGTGTCCGATTGCTCTGTTTCCAGCCTCCTACTAACAACTCCGTTTAGTTCTTCTACAACCAGTTTTTGCTCTTCCCTTGGTATGTTGTTATATAAATTTATGAGGAGCAAACTCTGGGATCCTACCCCCTTGATGTAAAAGGTTTGAAAAAATTGCCTATACTTATGAGGGGAATTTATAGTGTCCAGGTTAATGACTGTTAGATTAGCCAGATTAGAGAAGTGAGTGGATAAGCCACCAAAACATCTTCCTTTGCCCGATTTACACGCCGGAACGGCTTGTGTACTAAAACCCTCCAAGTGAGTCTTACCCTCATCCCAAGTTTCCTGCAGACAGATCACATCAAACTGGGCCACAAAGCTTATAAAAGTCGGGTCCTTAGATTTTTTTGAGAGACCCGCAATGTTCCAAGAAATTAGGGACAGACTATGTCTTTTTATAGATGGACCCTTTTTCCCCATTCGTGGGTTCCTTCTGGTCAACATTCTAATAGACCCCCAGACCCCTCAGTGTCATTTAAAGGCTCCAATATTTGGATAGATTCAGTTTCTTCCACGGCGGTGGTTAGGCCATCCGCCTTTATTGCTAGCGGATTTTGGTTTTGGTGATAGACTAATTATTGTGTGGGGTTGTAATTAGTCTAATCATGGTTTCAGAGGATCGCTCATTAGTGGGTCTATAAACTGGGTGATCAGAATTTACATCTACTTTTAATGGATCTGCACTGGTGTACTCTCTACATGGTGATGGTTTGTCCAAGCAAAATCCAAAGTGCCCCAATTCAGCGTAACAAATCCAGGGGAAGAAAAGCCAGAACAGCAGAATCACCACACCAGGGTAGGGAAAGTCAGAACGGCAGATTCACCACTCCTTCCTCGGCTTGCGAGCGGCTCCCACGGAGCGGGGGCCGCGAGCCGTTTTCAGGTGCTGCAGGGGGGCGGGGCGGGAAGAGGCTCCAGCTGCGGCGAGTGCCTGGCCGCTCTGGATGCTGGGCCTCGCAGTCCCGGCCCCGTCCACACTCCCCGGCGGGTTCAGGCAATTGTCCAAGCAAAATCCAAAGTGCCCCAATTCAGCGTGACAAATCCAGGGTAAGAAAAGCCAGAACGGCAGAATCACCACACCAGGAAAGGGAAAGTCAGAACGGCAGAATCACCACTCTTTCCTCGGCTTGCGAGCGGCACCCCGGCTCCTGGCTCTGAGCTATTGGAAGCCTCACACCTAAAGCTTAGGAAACAGTGGAAAAAAGAATAGCAAAAGCTCAGGGAACACTGGAACAAGGATTGGTCTGACCGGTAAACAGCTACAATGACCAATACAGATACTCACACACCGCCACTCACCCATGCAGTTACTCGCACACCTAGTCAGGCATGCAAAGAATCAATCACACTCCGGTTTACTCACCTAAGCAATTATACACACACCACCTCACTTATTCTTACAGATACAAACACATGCTTACTCTCTTATATAATCAGTGATGCAGGTACACATTCATCTATACAGTCAGTCTCACAATTACTGACTCTCATGTACAGTCATTTATAGGCTTCAACTCTCGCGTACACTGTCTTTTACATATGTAGGTACTTGGATATGTACAAATGAGACATCCATTCACTCATCAACACACCCATACATATACTCCCCCACCCATACAGCTGTTTCCACATGCACTCTTGAACCCATACACCCAGTGAATCAACCGCTCACACATCTATGCACAGAGTCACACACCTCCCACCCACCCACACACACACTCAGTCTTTCAAAACAATACTTAGACAACCAATCAATAACCCATTTAGACACTCATGTAGCTACTGACCAACCCATTCAGCAGCTTACACAACAGCAGACAGACTGATACAGACATTCACAAAGTTTAGTCACTAACCCATGCATTCACTAAGACACATTTAATCACCTCCTTATACAGCCAGTCACACACCTACTAATTCCTCCATCCAGACACTTATACACCCATTCATTCTCCAATACACCTTGGTATATATATATATTTAAAACATAATTAAACTTCACAGGAACACACAGTCACTGGATGATGTCATTCATGATGTCATCAGTGATGTCACTGACCATGCCATGAAGGATGTAATATGTGACATCATGAGCAGTGCATTGCGGGAGCACGAGTTATAGTTAGCTGAACTAACTACAACAGTGGAATTTCTATGGTTTTGTAGGAGTGAAATGTCCAGCTAACTACAACGTTCCTGAAACCTATGTTTTTTTCAGTGAATATATATATATATATATAGATTTAGATATATAGATTTATATATATATATATATATATATATATATATATATATATATATATATATATATATATATATATATATATATATACATATATATATACGTACATACATATATGCCACGCCCACTGAGGCAGGTTTTTTCGAAAGGACCCAGGTGCTTTGATAATCGTTTGTGCATGTCTGAACCAGCCAAGCCCTTGATGAAGTGTAGGAGCACGAAACGAGTCGGCCTGAGGCTGAATTTTACATTACTAAATAAAAATAATATAATGTTAAATTCACAGAATCAAACATCATAATAATATAAATATAAACAATATAAACAAAACAATAATTGAAGGAACAATACATATACTATTTCCGCTACATTCTGTGCAACAGTAGTGAATACGTTGGACTCAGGAATGGAAACATTCACTAATCCTACTCTAGTAGCTGCAACAGCAGGGAAAGCGTTGAACTTAGCAGAACTACAAATGATTATTCCCACTCCAGTCTGTGAAATAGTAGGGAAAGTGTTGTATTGAGGAGGGGTAAAATGTACTGTTCCCACTACAGTCTGTGCAACAATAGGGAAAGTGTTAGACTCAGGAGGGGTAAAAATTACTGTTCCCACTCCAGTCTGTGCACCATTAGGGAAAGTATTGGACTCCGAAGGGTTCAAAATTACTACTCCCACTCTAGTCAGAGCAACTGTAGAGAAAACACTGAACTTAGGAGTGGTTCAAAACACTATTCCCATTCCGGTCACTGCAACAGTAGGAAAAGTGTTAGATACAAAGGGGTAATATTTACCATTCCCACTCCAGTCTTTGCAACAATAGGGAAAGCATTACACTCAGGAGGGTTGCAAGTTACTATTCCTACTCCAGTCAGTGCAACAGTAGGGCAAGTGTTTGCCCCCAGAGGGGTACTATTTGCTATTTCCACTCCAGTGAGTGTAACGGTTGGGAAAGGAATGGACTCAGGAGGGGCAAAATGTTACTATTCCCACTCTAGTCTGTGCAACAGTAGAGGGAAAGTTGGACTACAAAGAGGTACAATTGACTATTCCTACTCCAGTCAGTGCAACAGTATGGAAAATGTTGGAATTGAGAGGGCTAAATGTTACTATTCCCTATCCAGTCTGTGTAACAGTCGGGAATTTTTGGGGCTCAGGAGAGGTCTAATTTACCATTTCCACTCAAGTCTGTGCAACAGTAGGGAAGAGTAGGATTGCAGCGGGGATAATGTACTATTCCCACTCCAGTCTGTGCAACAGTAGAGAGATAGTAGGTCACTTCAAACACATAAAATATTTATAACAACTATAATAAATAACAAGACATATGAATATTAAAAAATATTATATATAATATTATTATACATTTAAAACAAATGTGCATTTTAATTACAATGCTTAATAAATAATTTAAATTAAAACAAATAATGCCATCCTATAGTCTCACAACCATAACAACCAACAGATATAATGATATTTACAATTAAAAAGCATAACACAATAACCTATAACATAATAAATAACACAATTTTTAATGAGTAACTATTATTACATATAATGTTTCTTAAATGACTTCCTACCCTATACCTCTACAAACTAAACAACACACATCTAAAACATATCCTAACATTATAAATATTACATTTATCAATTAAACAATGAATGGTAAATAACTAATAATGCAATGGTTATATTTAATTAACTTCCTACCCATTATCCCTTCAAGCCCAACAACCAACACCTAATATATAAATTTAAAAATGTATTTAATATTTACCTTCCCACCCTTTACCCCACAAACGTAACAACCCGCACCTGGCATATCAATATAAACAAATAATTAAATATTAACAAAATAATTGATATAGCCATACAAACCCCACAATCAGCACCGAAAACATAACTTAATAAAATACACAATTAACACAATTAATTAAAAAAGTAACATTGATTAAATGTTAAATAATAATAATTATAATTAATTTGCTTAACACCCTGTTTCCTAATAAATCCCACAGCCCTCTGCGGCACAAAAAATGACAATAAACTATTAAATTAATTTTAAAAAACAACTCTAAATTTACAAACTATATTAAGAAAAATATTTTTAAAACTATACAAACACTTACAAATTCTCATCAGTCTTACAGGCCTACCCAAAGTCTGTCTTTTTGTGATAATATGGCTAATTTTTTTTTAAAGATTTAAAGATAAAGTCAAAACTGTATATAGTCATGATATGGTTTGTCCTTTACTACACAATGATGAGGAGTCCCACGTTAACAATGCTAATAAGGTTGAGCTCTCTAATTTTCCCTCCCTAACAGTCGATCAGGTCAGTGGATTCAGTAGACAAAATAAATCAGGAGCTCCCTTAGATCCATGTTCATCTATAGTTATACATGATGCAGTTTTCAAAATAGCACCAGCTTGGACAGCTTTGTGTAATATAATCATTAAGGAGGGACTTTTTCCTGGGAAATGTAAAAAGCTCTGTACTTCCTCTTTTAAAAAGCCCTCCCTTGATCCTACGAAAGAAAACAATTCTAGACCAATTTGTAGATTAGCTTTCCCTGCCAAAGTAATTGAAACACATCTTACAAACTGGTGATAGATTTTCTTGAAGAAAATATTATTTTGAATGCTGCACAATGTGAATGTAGGCCAAATCACAGCAATGAAATGTCATTAGTAGTAGTCTCAGAAGAAATAAGATCTCTCATGGACAAGGGAGGTAAGGATGCAATGATCTTTTTGGATCTTTCATTGGCCTTCGATACAGTAAGCCATAAGGTTTTAAAAAATCTCTTGGCATGTATTGGGATTTCCAAATCAGCCTTGAAACTCCATGTTTCTTTTCTAGACGGTTGCACACAAAGGGTGGCCCTTGGGGAGTTCACGTCAAAATATTTTACCCAGCTGTGTGGGGTTCCTCAGGGGTCATCCTTTCCAACACTCTTCAACATATATGTGGATCCTCTGGCTAAGCTAAACCATTCTTTTGGCTTTGCCACAGTTGCTTATACTGATGATACATAAATTGTGGTATTGATTTCCAGAAATGTGATTAGAGAGGCTGATTGATTTAACAGAAGCATGGGAAGTGATAATTGGATGAGCAAAAATTGTTTAGACCTAAACTCCCAGAAAACAGAATTTCAGATTTTTGGGAAGGATGTCAATTTCTGGGGGCATAATTGGTGGCCAAGTTACTTGATGCCCCTCCACGGCCAGTATATCCAAAATTAGGAACCTAGGTGTTACATTTGATGCAGAATTATCATTTACTGCCCAGATTCATTCTTTATCCTCATTATCTGTCTTTATTTTAAAATTGTTGATGAGTGTGCTACCTTTATTTCCATTTGATCTAAAAAAGACAGTGGTTATCTCCTTAATCTGGACTACTCTGGACTACTGTAATGCCTTTTATATAGGTGTTAAACAGAGATCATTAAAAAAGCTTCACATGCTACAAAATGCTGACTTTTGTCTTCTGAAAAATATTCCAAATTTCAAATCTGTAGCAAGGGCATTGGAGGAGCATCATTGGCTCCCTCCCAGAAAGGGAGATGATTTCTTTTCAGGCTCTTTGCCTGGCATATAGAGCACTACATGGATCAGGCCCAGAATATCTCAGAGGCAAGTTCAGCTGGTATTTTCCCAAGAGATCCCTAAGGTCAGCCATTTCTAGGTCAGTAATAGTTTCAAGATTCAAGAAAGCGACCTGGGGTGGACAGGTTTTTGTTCACTCCATGATGTTCTCTGGAACAGGCTGCCCCGATACATACAAAATCAGACTAGTTTGCTTTACTTCCAGAAAAAAACTTAAAGACCTTGCTGTTCTCCTCTCCCTCTTTCTAGGTAAGTGATTTGCACACCTGCTATTAGTGCATTGAGATTGGATATTTAACTATGCTAGTGCCAAGACGCTCTTGGCCAAATGCTTGCTCTAGAAGCTTGAAAATCAAATCAAGAAACATTTACAATTATTAAAAAATTCAGTATGTACACAATTAAAATATATACTAAAACACATAAACATTATAAAAAACAATATTGTTATGAAAGATATTTTTGTATTAACAGCAGAGATTTTTAATATCGATATTAACAACGTACATATTTTTGTAAATAGATATATTTTAATATCAATATTACTTACCTTAAAATCGATATACTTGTGAATTATATTTCAACACATGATATTTGTGCACCACAATAATTACAACTCAATATTTCTTCCTCTTGATATCCCCTTTTTCGATTTTATGTCCACATACCTAAAACTAAGCGATTGTCAGGGTTTAATCTGGCTCTCAAGTCCCATGTGCCACTGCACCTGCTGCACCGATGGTTAGAAGCGGGCAAAACAATGTAAAGAAGAAGGAAAACAAACAGTAAAAGGAGAATGAATGGGGAGCACCCAAATTATTAGGAGACTTATTACAATGCCGGTCAGACGTGCATCCGAATGGCATCATTTTGAAATGGAAACCTCCTGTCTGGTAGTCAGCAGTTCCATCCAACAAATTAGGATGTGACTGCCCATGAGGCTTACGCATTAGGACAAGTTGATCCCTGACGCTGAGAAGAGTGTTGCCAAAATAACTAAGGCAGACTGAGAGTCAAGAACGGACTAAACCACAAAAAGAATTGATAAGGCCCCATCTGAATAAGAGGCTCCATTGAGAGACATCGTAAGAACTCTCCCTTCCACAAAAATACTGTGCCAAAATAACCCTTACTGCTTGGATCCAACCGAACATTTACAGGATTTTGTACTACACGGTCCTGAGGAGAACCCCCAGTACTAAGGGGCTTCGAAACGCGTTGACCCTTTCTTTTAGGCCAATCTGCTATTTATTTTCTTTTGAATATAAATGTATGATATAAAATTAAGTCGGATGGCCGTTGTTGTATTGATTTACACGATCCCATGTAAAATAGGTATCTGATAGTACCCCACCACACAAAAAATATAGATTTAAAACTTCTAGGTGAGGTACCCCTCCCTTTTCTATTTTCTGACTTTGTTCTATTTTCTTCGTTTTGTGATTTTGAGCGAATGACTGTGGTATGTGTACGAAAGCAACACGGAATGATTGAACTTGTGGATGGGATAAATGTTTTTTTTTGTTTATTCTTCTATTAGAAATTCGAACTCTTTCTCTCTTTTTTAATGAATGTTTTGTAGATATTCCCTTTCTAACATAAAAATACATTCTGTAAATAGGCTGTATTTTCTATTTTGTTCTAATATTCGAAAAAATTATTTTTGAATTTTTTTAATAAAAATTAAAACAATTTAATTTAAAGATTCATACAGACTGAATTAGTGGTCTTTACAGAACAATTGTTTTATTCATCGTTTTGTGTGAATTTCGAAACCATTGCTTCGTACTGGCATATTGTTTTGTTGAATCTATTAGCGGCGTGTCCTTGCTGCGCTTTAGCCAAACCCTTGTCGTTTTTTTTGCCCATGAGGCATAGCATAGTTAACTTCTCATAAGGGTGGAGATAAGTATCTTGGCAGAGGGAGAGTCAATAAAGACCATGGCAGTGCCAGAAAGTCACACCATGTAGGAATGATGTGCGGCTCACATGTATGGTAGTCGTTTTCTTATATAAACTTGGAGGCTTGTCTCCATGGTTGGCCTTTCACTGATTTCACTCTGTTACGCACTCTATATCTTATCACAAGAAGATTGGATAATGTAAATTAAATATCCTTCATGCTGATGGAATGTTTTTCACTTTTAACAAAACAGCAAGTCATCCTTTCCCACAATTTTAATAAATTACGATGTGGTATTCAGTTTCTAAGATTAGAAAATTGTAATATGTCTGCAGCAGAAAGCCCCTGATAAAAGGCCCAGCCCGAAATGCATTGGGCATACTTTGAGGTGGCAAAGGATAAATTGTAATGTGATTGCAACATTACCATCATTGAACATGTAAGGAAAAGTTGATGAATAAGGAGAAAACAATAGGAACATGAAAGACTCATTTGAATGACTTTTGCTAATGAAGTCATGGAACCTTTTTAAGGAATGAGTACAGACTGGGGACGTTTTTCACGGTTGGAGGAAAACACTTTCGCTATTGAATGATTGCACTCCTCATACCCAGGAGATGAAACCTATCAGCACCAAAATATGGAATAATTTATTTTCACCACTAAGCACTTATAAAGGTGTGCAAGTGTCTTACTTCATCTGTATTACAGGGGCGGCTCCTCCATGTGGGCGGATCAGAGTCGCCCCACTGCTTTATCGCAGTGCGAGAACCTGAAACATAAAATGGTTTAAAGAAAGCAGAAATGTTTGGTTGGGGGTGGGTTGGCGGTCCTGGCTTGCCCACTGTTTTGGGCGCTGACTGTTTGGTTGGCCCCAGGGCCGACTAAACCAGTCATACGCACTCTCCGTTTTCTCCATGTAGGCTGCATCCATGGCCACCCCATAGGCGCTTGTGCATCCCAGACATCACACTGCTGCCATTGCAGCGTTGTGATTGCCTTAGGGGAGGGTAGGGAGGCAGGCTTCTTCCTGGGACTCAGAGCAGAGACAACACGACGCGGGACCGGAGGCAAAGTTAAGTTATTCTTTTTTTTATTATTAATCCCCCCCTTGTGCAACCCCTCTCTGCGTGACCCCTTGCACCCCACCTGCAAGTCATGCCGGCTGCGACTGCTGTATTAGTGCCTGAGAGTAGCCATTGCCTTTAACTTGACTTGTGGAAGCCTGTCAGATCTACAAATAAATGTACTTAGCTCCAGTTATATTGTGAACGGCTAGCCAGTTAGGGCTTCTAAATAATTCTGCATCCCTGCATCGAGCAGTCCTATCCTGCCCCCCTGAGGGATTATTACACAGTTTAGCAGCGGCATTAAATGCCTCACCACGTTTCCTCTACAAGAATGTCTTTTTTGTATCTTACAAAACTTAGATGCCAACAAGAGAAGGTCAGAGGAAAGAATCTTAACAAAATCAACAGAGTTTCACTTTACTTAATTAAGAGCTCAGCTGTTTCATTCCAACCTTGGCAATGTACACAAAAATATACACTAGAGAGACTCATTTTCGAAACTGATCCCAGGTCAAGCCTGTAGTTCCTGGCATGTAACAGGTCTCCGGAAAAGGAAGAGAAAGCAACATCTTAGCCTGAGACTTCTATAAAATGTGTGCCCCTTTGTAGAAAAATCTACTTCGGCCGAAATATAATCAATTTTTTAAACTTGTCTAAAATTGATTTTCCTATCAATTTATAAGTTATTATTGTTGAAAAGAAGAGGTCACTGTTTACCTAATGCTACTGAAGTAGGAGTACTTGAAATTAAAGGTGCTTGAATAAATGGATACATTTGAACCGTCATTTTCTTTTATTACTAAACAAACACATTGTATCCATTTTTTTTTATATCAAAGCAGCCGTCTCAGAGACATTTTATGTAAAACATTTAAGCCCTTCCAGTCTGTGTAGTAAGATGTGCAAAAGTATGCCATCACATTACATTCTGAGCCATCGTAACGTTTTTTATTTGATCTGCTTTTGCACAGGCTTACATAAGTATAGTTTACCAAACTGACCCAATTCATGATAGAAAGCAAATTTGTTTTATTATATATTAAATAGATCATTGTTGATTGCATTCAAATAAATATAATAATAATAATTTGGATACAGTAAGAAAGTGGGTTACTAGCTGGGGGGGGGGGGGGTGAAACCCTACTCAAGCTAACAGAAGCAAACCCCAAATTAACCTGTGCTTAACCCTCTGGTTGATTGGCACATAAGCAGCCAAACTTAACTTAGAGGTACTGTGAATGTATGCAGCACTTCCAACAGTAATAAAGTGGAAACACTAGACAAGAAAAGCCCCACAACAACTTAGAAAAATAGAGTTAATTTTATTAAATTATTTTACACCAAAACTACAAAATTCCAATTGTTAGAACTGCAGATTTGCAATTTTAAAAATATAGGTCAAAATAGTGCCTAGAAGCACCATGCACCAACTATGGCTATCTAGTCATGCTGGACTGGGACAAAGTCACAAGTTCAGGCCGACCGCGATAGTTCTGAGGTCCTGCATCAAGGAGGTATTGTGCAACAGCGGTTCCAGAAAGTTGCAAGGTCCTGCATCAGGGATGCATTGTGCAGCAGTGGTTCCAATGTGAAGCCGCGAGGCTTCACATTGGAACCCATGAGTTCTGCTAAGAACACAGCTGCATTGGCAGAACACCATCAGACCCTCTCCCAAAGGTCCAGGACTGGGGCAGCACTACTTGGGGGAAGTGGGGGGGCAAGACTTACAGCAGGCAGAATGTAGGTGCTGGGTTCAGGTTGGATGGGGCCTTTTGTATCCCTGAGTTTCTGATCGGGAGCCTAACCAATTAGCCCCTGGAGTCACTCTGGTGGTCTTTGGTTCAAAATGGAGCACCAGTTCTTTTCACTCAGGCAGTAGGGCAGCAGTGTAGCAGGGCATTGAGCAGCAATTCTTCTTGCAGCACAGAGCAGCACAGCAGTCCTTCGGAATGTTCCACAAGTCCATTGGTGTACTGAAGGTATGGGTCTTATGGTCCGCTATCTATTCCTGGTGCCAGCTTTGAAGTAGGAGAAGGATCTGGGGATTTTCAGCCCCAGAGGTGTCTAGAATTTCCTGTCTCTGTGCTGTGGCACAGCTTGACTAAGGGCACAAAAGACTAGTCTCAAACCCTTTGCAGGGGGGTCAGGCGGAGCCTTTGTGATGTGCAAGTGTGGTAGGTGACAGCTCCACCTCCGTTTCAACACCTATTCCCTCTTTGTCTCATTGTCTGGGAGCAATGCACAAAAACCAACTACCAGCTGCGCCTGGTCATACTACCCACAATACAGACTGCAAATACAGGCTTCTGGCACCAAACGGTTAGAATTATTAAATGCCAACTTTCTAAAAGTGGGATCTTCATAATTGTGACTTAATGCCTGATTAAGATGTTGGCGGATCTGTTCCCACAGTCGCTAATTCGGCGGTCATCCTGCTACCACTTGACCATGATCCTCAACTGCCCCATTGTCACTGGATTCTAAGGTAGGCTTCTGTGTTACTTGTCTCACTATGAATCATGTGCTAACATTAGCTTTTAACTCATGTATTTTTACATTGCACTTACATGCATTTTGTTTATGTGTCATGCATGAGAGTACATCTTACCACCTATTGTGGTAACATGTACTCACCTTTATGTACATATAAAAAAATTGATTTTTGGTGGCGTTGAGTGTGGGTATTGTTGTTGTGGTGAGTGTGGGTGTACATACAATAGTGTGTGTATGTTGTTGGTGTGCTATGCTATATGTAAGAATTGCAAAAAGAACAATTGATGGACAGAATGCAGAACAATGTCATACATTGACCCCAGTGGAGGAATCTGGGCCTCAATCCATGTTTTTTTGCTCACCATGCCATTCCAGTTTGAACCCAGCCATATGCAAATCAGTCTTTACCCTGTGCCTCATGGAAACAGTCTAGCCCATCCTGCCAAGCCAGGTCCTCTCTGGACTGGAAACAAGCATCCAGGACCGGTTTTGGGGTTTCACAACTCATTAGGCAGGATAGCTTGACTCCAGTGTCATGGAGAGCACAGCTATGGCTGGAGGTCTCACTCTCACTGTACTCTTGAAACTTACAGCTGCCTTACTCTGGCAGGTGGCTGTGATGCCTTGGACGGGGACTGACAGGTGCACTAGCCTCTCCCTGGGACACTGCAGCCTATTATTCAGTGGAGAGCAGATAATAACTCGAGGGAGGAGGCCATAGGTTCTTGCTCGGATAATGTACTTGACACACAGTAGAGACCGGGTGGTTCTTGGAGTCAGAGCGTGTCAGTGAAGCTGCTGCAAGAGTAGCACAGACACGGACTGTCCTTTATCTTTTCAGCTTGCAGTTGACACACACAGCATTGCTCATAATGGAAGTGAGCAGCAAACATGCACAGGCAGAACTGTACGCTCCATATGGAGCGCAGAGTGGCAAAACTCCACCAACTCTGCCGGCAGAGTGGAGTTTGTCTCCCACCCCAAATCTAAATAAAGCAGGTGGACCGCCGTCAGCTCAACCGAGTACTTGGAACTGCAGCCGCAACTAGACTACAGGAGTACTGCCAAGATATAAATCAGGCCCTTAAAATCAAACTTTACATTGAAGAGGGTTTTAAATTGCAATTCTTTAGACACCAAACTCAACATTACCACCTGCTTCCAATTGAAAGTTGTCACTTATTAAATGTAGTAAGGTAACCAAATGTTATTCTGTTTGATAGGTAGGCCTTGCACTAGTGATAAACAAGTTTTTCATTATCAAGATATGTAAAATCTAAAAGTATGTGTCCATGTTATTTTTTAATACACTTCAGCCTACTCTGTGGGCTGGTTAGGGCCTAGCCTAGGGGTGACTTATGAGTATCAAAAGGAAAGGTTTTGGCCTGCTATGGCAACATGTCAGTTTACAACTGCACACACAGTCTGAAATGCCAGGCTGGGACATGTTTAAAAGGCTACCTAAGTCGGTGGTACAATTACTGCAGCAGGTCCACTAGTGGCATTTAATGTACAGGTCCTGGATACATATACCATCACTTTACTAGGTCATTACAAGAAAATTAAATGTGCCATTTGGGTGTGAGCCAATTTCACTATGTTTAAAGTAGTGATCACAAGCACTTTAGCACAGGTTAGCAATAGTAAAGTTCTAAAAGCCTGCAATAATGGGTTCAGAAAAAAGGAATATGAAGGCAAAACGTGTGGGGGTGATCCTGCAAAGAGGACCAAGTGATACAGAGCAGCTTGAAGGTGGATCTTCTGGCAACTAGTAACTAGTGTTGAGCCCTAAAGGCAGGGGATATGAGTGATTGTGGCTTTACATGTAAGAGGAGTCTAGCAGCAGTGTTCTAAATTCTCTTTACTATTCTCATAGTTGACATAGGTGAGCTGTGATATAGACCATTAGTGTAATCCAGTTTACATAGGACAAGATAGCACAAGTGAAATGGTTGTTTGAATCTCAGGAGGAAATCTTAGGTGCGGAAAGATGTGTTTCAGTGTTTTCATTGATATGGCTACCTTATCCACTTGTGAATTCATTGACAGCTTGGCATTCATGGTAATTCGGAGGTTTCTTACCTCCTTATATATTGTTGGTGGTGGTCCTAGATTGTCAGACTAGTCACAGAGAGGTTAATAGGTTTTCCAGTCACCACAGGTGAGTATTTCATGTTTTGGGTGCATTCAAGTTGCGGTTGATCCATGTCATCCTTTGGTCCACGGCCCTCAGACAAGTGAAGATTTTGATGTTCCTAATGTCCGTTGGTTTTCAAATTTCATGCATGTTTAAGATCAAGCATGCTGCAGCATTCTGCGTTAATTGCATCTGCTCAATCTGACATTTTGAAAAGCCTACCATTAGTGCATTTATAGAATCCAGTGTAGCATTAAGTAGCTCCCATTATTCCTTTTCATGAGGTTGATCAATATATGGAAGGAAATATTTCAGATGACACTGGATAAAAAAGCACATTGAATGCTGTAAAGTTCAGATTAATATAAAGACTCTGCAAGTAATTTAGATGGAGGTTTATTTGTTACACCCCAGCCATCAGCTTCTCAGGAGCAACTGACACCAGGACAATCAAATGCATACAGAGTTCTGTGTTCTATAGTATTGTAAAATGCATATTTCATATTCATCAATCACTCCCTGTTCTTGTGTAGTAAGAACAGGTAAATGGTCTAGTACTTCTTGTCCTTCCCCTCCTAAACAATGCATTAGTAAAGAATATTTCCTTTCAGCACTTAAGTTACATCCACAGACTCGCATAATGAGAGTATATTTTTTTCCACTTGCTCGATTTAATAGGAGGTTCTCCTGGATTACTTAAAAAAATGGTGGAACTTGTACATTCTGCATGACTGACACCCTTTTTCCAAAACTTCAAAGTGTTACAGTAACTAAATATGTGTAATGTTCCTAAACCAAGAAAGAATATAATGGACAAATTTCAAATTTTATTGACAGAAAGTTTCATAATCTTACTCTTTAACCAAATGTAACAAATCAACATAAACCCCAAAACATGTAATTATATATATATATATATATATATATATATATATATATATATATATATATATATATATATATATATATATATATTTTTTTTTTACCAAAAAATCGCCGCACTCGCCTTGGTTTTCAGTTTGCAGTTTTATTATTCAAAACGTTCGGTTCGAAACGCGTAGGTGTTTTGTCACGTTTTGAATAATAAAACTGCAAACTGAAAACCAAGGCGAGTGCGGCGATTTTTTGGTAAAAATACAAATCTGGGACACTGCCCTGGTCCCATCGCAAGCACCGGCTGTAACGGCGCTCCCGCTGCGACAGGACAAGTTGTATGCAATATATATATATATATATATATATATATATATATTCACAGAAAAAACCATAGGTTATAGTCGATATATAGTTAGGAATTTGCATTTACAAAACCTTGAAAATTCAATGAAAAAACCATTGGTTTTAGGCCATATATAGTTAGGGATTTGCATTTACAAAACCTTATTTTACTCGCATAAAACCATTGAAATTCCATATATAGTTAGATGCGCTAACTATATATCGCGCATCCGCAATCCACTGCTGATGATGTCACATATTACATCATTCATGACATGGTCAGTGACATCACTGATGACATCACTGATGACAACTCAAATGACATCACTGATGACAACATCCAGTGACTGTATGTTTCTGTAAAGTTAAAATATGTCTTACATATTGAAGAATGAGTGGATGTATAAGTGTCTGGATGAAGGATTTAGTAGGTACATGACTGATTGTATGAGGGAGTGATTAAATGTGTCTCACTGAGTGCATGGGTTAGTGATTAAACTGTATTAATTTGTGCATCATTATATCTGTTGTTCTGTAAACTGCTGCATGTGTTGATCAGTAGCTATATGAGTAACTATATGGATTATTGATTGGTTGCCCAAGTATTTGTATGGGAGACTGAGTATGTGTGTGAGTGGCTGGGAGGTGTGTGACTCTGTGCATAGATGTGTGAACAGCTGATTCACTAGATGTATGGGTTCAAAACTGCATGTGGAAACAGCTGTATGGGTGGTTGACTGTGTGCATGAGTGTATTGGTGAGTGATTGGATATCTCAATGCTACATGTCAAAGTAAGTACATATGTAAAACACAGTACATGCGAGAGTTGACATATATAAATTACTGTGTTTAAGAGCCAGTGAATGTGTGAGTGGCTGCATGGATCATTGAAAACTTGTATCAGTGATTGTATAAGAGAGTAAATATGTGTTAGAATATGTTTCAATAAGTAAGGTGTGTATAACTGTATAGTTGAGGAAATGGAGGTGTGATTGATTCTTTGCATGACTGTCTAGGTGTATGAGTAACTCAATGGATGAGTGACAATCTGTGAGTGTCTGTTTTCACTGAGTGTATCTAAGGTTATATCAGAGTCTGTAGAGGTTCATCGTATTAACACATGAATGATGTCATCTATGATGTTGTCAGTGATGTCATTTGAGTTGTCATCAGTGATGTCATCAGTGATGTCACTGACCATGTCATGAATGATGTAATATGTGACATCATCAGCAGTGGATTGCGGGTGCGCGATATATAGTTAGCGCATCTAACTATATATGGAATTTCAATGGTTTTATGCGAGTAAAATAAGGTTTTGTAAATGCAAATCCCTAACTATATATGGCCTAAAACCAATGGTTTTTTCATTGAATTTTCAAGGTTTTGTAAATGCAAATTCCTAACTATATATCGACTATAACCTATGGTTTTTTCTGTGAATTTCAATGGTTTTTTAATAGCAAATATCAAAAGCTGTCAAATGTCAAGTACGTGATAGGTAAAAACTTTTTCGTGTTTATGCAAGCTGATGTGCTTTGAACGCTGCCCCCCCCTCCCCTCTTTTCTCTTAGTAGTACTCTCTCTTTGCAGATAGTGAACGGTAGTTAACGCAGACCTTTACCCCTGTTGTAATCCGTCGTACCTGCTTGTCTCTCCATTTGATTGATTGTTATCCAAGCATTTACTGTTTTAGAATTGGTTCTCTTTGGATCATTCTCTATTTACAAACAAGCACAAAGTCGCAATACTCTGTTTAGTCTTTGCAGATAGTGAAAAATCGTGTAAAAAAATAAAAGTAATCGAGCAAAATCAGTAGACCACTAATTCGATCTCTTTTTGACCTCGGTAAAATACAAACATTAGGAACAACCCTTCATGAGAAATACGAAAATAGTGAAATGAACTGAGCTCCACACCATGAGGGCTGCAAGACAGCTCGACTCCGCCACCCACCCCGCCCAAAATAACGACAAACCCTATGCAAATATTATAAATATAGACAACACACCAGCAAAGAAACAGGGTAAAACATTTTATTAAATAACTATTTACATAACTATTTTATACTTTTTATTGCCCGATCCGGCTAGCTCAATCGATCGAGCATGAAACTCATGCACTGATAGCAAGCGTTGAGAGTTTGTAGAACGATGGCTTCAGATTTTCCACATACGGTGTAGTGGCGCGAACTGGGAGGGGGCGTTTGGATTCTACCCCTTCCCCAAATAAGATTTTCATACGTGAATGTTCGTTCATGCTTTTTGTCCCCGAGTTGCTTCCATGTCACTGCCTTACACAAATGGCATAAGTCCTGGTTCTTGAGTGCCATACTTCAGAGTTCTAAGCAGCTCTTGTAACACTGTTTAAACCTTATTTGCACCTGCTGCAGCTTCACTATTCAAAGTAAGTGGGGTCCATTTGTGGACCTGACTGCATTGGAAAACAATGTGATACGGTGCCTCCCTAAACCGCTTGACGGAGGCCCCCGAGGGGCGGTGAGATGGCGCGGACTGAGAGGGGGCGCTTGGCTCCTGCCCCCTCCCCAAGTCGTGTTGCCCTGGTGTGGCCTGAGATCGCCCCCGGCATAGGCGGCCGGCTCCCGGGGTCCGGCGGAATTTTTTCCCTTTTGATGACTCTTCCATTCTGGACCTTGTCCCACAATCCGTTTGACCTGAAGACACGCTGTCGTGGGGCGCCCCTTTACCGTTTTAGTTGACATTCCGCCCGCTTTTGGTACTCTGTGCCTCTTCCGCCATTCAGCTGTTTACCGCCCGCTCTTGCGACTACAACGTCTCGCTCACCATGTAGTTGAGTTGCTCCCGCTCTTAAGATTTAACCGAACTTTTTGGACTGCTGAAAGCGGTTGTATTCCGACCGCTGGTTGGTGGAGACATTTTGACTATATTCTGGACCTGCATTGTCACGTAATGCGTCATATGACGCGACGCGTTAGCGCACCCGGAAGTGCTCCGGTGCGCAAGGCGCAGCTTCCTGGAAACGATCCAGAGCGCGCCGCGCAGCGCGTAACGTAAGCATAACAGGTCATGTGACTTGTTGATAAAACTTTTCATTGGTTCATTTTACTTTTGTTTTCCTAATGATGTAAGACTAGGTCATGTGACCTAAAAATAACACTTTTCATTGGATTAAAACATTTTTTTTCCCAAACGATGAAAGCCCCACCTTGTTTCTGGATGTTTCAGACTGAAGCTGGCGTCACCATGAGAGCACCACCATCTCGTAGCTCCGTCGTGGCCATTCCGCAAGCAATCATGGCAGCCGCTCCCCACCGGAAGCCTGCGGGAGTCGACGGCCCCCAAGACTTTTGTACAATCTTCAAGGCTGAGGGGACGCTTTCGAGAA
The DNA here is from genome assembly GCF_964263255.1 of Lissotriton vulgaris. NCBI lineage: Eukaryota > Metazoa > Chordata > Amphibia > Caudata > Salamandridae > Lissotriton > Lissotriton vulgaris. The sequence continues at coordinate 910,401,759 of NC_141698.1, forward strand.
TGGAACCCAAGCCCTGGCAGACAAGCGTCCGAGTTCCAAGGTGTCCCAGGGCCATTTTACTGGACCAGGCCCAAATCCGAAGAGCCGGCCGCCATTTTAAGAGTCCTGTGGAAGCCGCCTATCGCTGCACCGCAAGAGTGGGAGCAACTCAACTACATGGTGAGCGAGACGCTGTAGCCGTAAGAGCGGGCGCTAAACAGCTGAATGGCGGAAAAGGCACAGTGTAGCAAAAGCGGGCGGAATGGCGACTGAAACGATAAAGGGGCGCCCCACTACAGCAGACAAGCCTCCGCCATGTGCTTCAAAACTGCATATGTATCTCGTGATATCAAGGTTGGGCAACCAGTACACAACAAGCAGTTACGAGTCCCATTTACACCGGCACCATTTTGGGCGCGGCCGGGCAGGTCCAGGATCTAGTCAAACATAACAAATGAGGCTGACGTCTCGGAAGCACTTGACGAGCTGCAGGACATAGCAAATAAACATGAAGTCTCTAAAGCTGTTAACTCACTGCAGGACAAAACAAGTAAACCTGAAACCTCTGGAATAATTGTCGCTCAAAAGAACAACACACAAAACTCTGTAGAGCCTGAAGAAAAAAAACCAGAAGGGCACTGTAGTTTCAGACACACTTAACACTAATGACTAAACAAAGATATCGTCTGTTTATGAAGCAGTTATCATCTTCACAGAATTGACAAAGAAGTGTGCAGACACCAATGCTATTAAGAAACACAAGGAAATCCAAACGCATCAGCATTCTCGGAAGAGGTTGACACAGATAACATCTTAAGGAACAAAGAAAGACCTGTTCACTCTTGACACCCCAGGTGCTGTGTATGTTGCACTATAGTGCTGCATCGAGAAAACGGACAACCCTATTGATGTGGATTTTTCATTATTGATTATTGTAAAGAAATGGCGACTCCCCCCTTTAGGAGATTAGCTAAATGTTTGCGTAATTTAGGCATAAAAGTTATATTATTGTTGTTGTTGTTGTTATCGTTATAGTTCTGGTTAATTTCAAAAAATGGTTAAATATATTTACAGTTTTTGTTGCGTTCGTTATATTTAAAAGTTAATAAAGTTTTAAAATCCAACTTTGTTGGAGTGCTATATATTTTTTAAAAATCGGGTGAATGGGGCCTTGAATCGGGTTATTGTCATGTGTGGGCTTTGCAAGTGTACTGCTACAGGATCGGACATTTCAAACTCAAATGCACGTTCTTTTTCTTACCTTTCCGAAGCATGGAGCGCAATAGCAGGCAGAGAAAGGGTGATGCACGTGTTGAACACTACCTGACCTGGCAAGTTGCTGGCAGTGCCCCCCCCGCCCGCTCCTGAAAGAGGGCACACACACACCGCCGCCCCGAGTACTTCACAAATCTTTAAAAGACCATGCGCTTGTTCATGAGGCTTAAATGGTTTATCACCCCTTCTAGAACCCCTGCATCGACCCTCTGACGTTTCCTGGAAGAATTAGCACGTAACACAATACCAAGCCCTGTCAGCTGAAACCCCAGAGAAATCGTGGGGCATATTATCAAGGGGGTTTATTTCCGCTTTTTTGGCTTTAAAAGCCAAAAAAAAAGAGATAAAATTATCTCCCTATTACCAAGCTGTCGCTAACACCAGTTAGTGACAGCTAAAAGGAGATAGTGACCATCTTGGGCCCCGCTTTGCATGTCAGTGATATTTATCACTAATGACATGCAAAGTGGGCGTGCCAAGATTTTAGCGACTGGAAACAGTCCCTAACCATCGCTATCTCCTATTACCAACTTTTGGAGATATTCGCGCTAAGCGGGAATATCTCCAAAAGCTAACACCTGCCCTGAGCAGTTCTTAGCCATGTTATCCAATGGGAGGTGGATAACATGGCTAAGAGCATTAGCTCGCTAATGCATGAATATCGTTGACTTTTCAGCGATATTCATGCATTGCGGCCGTTTTTTATCGCATTTGCGATAAACCTTGCTAATAGCAAGGTTTATGTGCGATAAAATTCGCCGATGTGCGGCGATAATTTTTGTCTCTAAACAAGTTAGAGACAAAAATTATCGCTAGTTGTTGGTAATATGCCCCCGGGTTTTTCCTTGCAGGAATCGGGAGGCGGAAGACTAGCACTGAAATCAGTAGTCTCACGCCTGAATCGGGAGGATTGATATGTCTGGATTTTCTACAGCTGGGGCCATAAACTACATCCGCAGGGCTAGGTGATAGCCTGGGTCCGGCCTGGACAATCGGACACAGAAGAAGAGGAGTGTCAGAGGGTGCGGTAGTGAATAGGGTGAAAGGGAGGTGTCGGGCGGGCACAGGGTGTGATTCTCAGAGAAGAGCTTCGCAGATGGGGGGAAGTGTATGGCCCATGCATGAGAGAGAGAGCGGGGGTGACCAGTGCGTGGGGGAGATGCTTGCGAGGGTGGGGAGCCGTGCTGAGAATCGACGGCGTGCAGAGAGTGGGCCTGGTCAAGGCATCTAAAATGGCTGCCGTGCACGACAAAATTGTGGCATTGGACAAAAAAGGCAAGATGGCGCAGACAATGTTTATCAATAAGGATTCATTTATAACAAAATATTTACTCGCAGTGACAAAATGGTGGTCAACACTTCCTGATTTCCATCGAATCGAACGTTAACAAACGTCACGCAGCAAAAAAAAAAAAAAAGCTCACGCACAGAGCAGTTTTTAGCCATGTTATCCAAAGGAAGGTGGATAACATGGCTAAGAGCATTTGCTGGATAATGCATGAATATCGCTGACTTTTCAGCGATATTCATGCATTGCGGCCGTTTTTTATCGCATTTGCGATAAACCTTGCTAATAGCAAGGTTTATGTGCGATAAAATTCGCCGATGTGCGGCGATAATTTTTGTCTCTAAACAAGTTAGAGACAAAAATTATCGCTAGTTGTTGGCAATATGCTCCCGGATTTTTCCTTGCAGGAATCGGGAGGCGAAAGACTAACACTGAAATCATTAGTCTCACGCCTGAATCGGGAGGGTTGGCATGTCTAGATTCTCTACAGCTGGGGCCATAAACTACATCCGCAGGGCTAGGTGATAGCCTGGGTCCGGCCTGGACAATCGGACACAGAGGAAGAGGAGTGTCAGAGGGTGCGGTAGTGAATAGGGTGAAAGGGAGGTGTCGGGCGGGCACAGGGTGTGACAAAATTGTGGCATTGGACAAAAAAGGCAAGATGGCGCAGACAATGTTTATCAATAAGGATTCATTTATAACAAAATATTTTATCGCAGTGACACTTCCTGATTTCCATCGAATCGAACGTTAACAGACGTCACGCAGCAAAAAAAAAAAAAAGCTCACGCACAGCCGCTGGAAGACATGTATCAACATATTCAGAAAACATAAGGGGTCAGGATACGTCTCCCGCACCCCCTTATACCTAGTAATTTAATTAAAACGAAACACAAAATGGCGAATTCCCGTTTCGCTACCAGTTTGCGGCCCAGTTCGCGGCTCGGGAAGCGCTTCTACCGTGAAAAATATATATTTTTTTATTTTCCCCACGAGACCCTTTAATAACCCCAACATCATTCCTAGGGGGTCAAGAGAGGTATACCTTGCCCCCTTTCATTAAATTCCCCCTTCGTTTTTCACCTCTTCTTCTCTCTCGATCCTACCGAGAGATAAGATGGCGGCCGCTCCGGACTGTTTAGAATGTTGACAGACACCGGAGGGCCAATCAGCTTCGCATCGCAAAGTTCCGATACGCGAAAAGTTCACTAACCGGATAGCTGCCCGGAGCGCTGTTACAGATATATATCTTGATTTAAACGTTAATTTCTCAAAATCCACTGAAGCACATATATTGAGACCTAGCAAAGGCACATCAGGCTAACAGTCCCTACAATTTTGCCAAGTTTCGTGGAAATCCATTCAGCCGTTCGAGCTAAAAGTGAGGCCAACCGCCCTATGGAAATTAACATGGGAAAAACGCGTTTTGGGACCCCCCTTTTTTCTCGGCCCCTCCTTGACAAACCCCCCCCAAATTTTCAAGGGCTGTAAATTGTTTCCTGTTATAACAGTTGCCTGAACTTTTAATAACGCCGCAATACCTTTCGACCAGCCATTTAATACTATAGTCCATCGTTCATTTCTATTCCTTTAATACAAACAAGGAAATACCCTCCAACTTCCCGGGGGCAGAGTCAGCACAAGCCGTCACCACGCTTAACACGAGGGTAAAAATGGCGGTGGTCAGTCTCTACAAACAAAGTAAGTGACAGCGTCTTTAGTTACAAGCTGTAAACGGCTATGTTTCACTCTCGTTACTTTAGCAAACGCCCTGCGTGAAGCGACTCTGGGCTCCTGTTGGGGTGAGATTTCCTGTAATAGAAGGTACTTTCACTTTTTTAAAAATTCGACATCACGCTGTGTACTATAACTATAATTGGAGCCACGACCCGTTGCAAAGTGTAACATTTATTTCAAGCTCAATGCTATTCTTGTTTCCACCCATATGCAGTGTTTTCTCTTACACTTAAAGGCATCTCTATGTGTACACGCCGTATATTAGCATTTTAAACAGAATCAAGATTTGTTGTATTACGTAACTTTGCATGCGCAGATTTGTACAGGTTCAGCATTACGCCGCATGACAGCATTTTAAACAGGGTTAAGTTTTGCTGCATTGCGTAACTTGGCACGCGCCAAATATGTGTTCAGGTTTATTGTTATTCTGGAATTAACCCACTAGATGTTAACTTATGCAGAACGCTTTTCCACCTCTCTGCGCATTCAGACTATGTTTACGATTCTCTACACACGAACCCACTATTTCTATGAATAATGTAACGTTAGTATGTACCTGTACCGTGATGAGAACGCTGTATTTCACTCCAATGGTGCTCTCACATGAAGCATATATTATGCACGACATACAGTCTAACTCCATCTTATGTCCCAGTTGAGCTGTCCGTTTTTTTTTTGCCTTCTGTCTCCTTAGCTCTTGTCAAATGTGGTACCAATAGAGTCGTACTCATAATATTTAATTTGAGATTGGTTATTAGCTGTCTCATATGTGTTGTGGTCTATATTATAAGACCTACTTACTTTAGCTATATGTCAAGATACACTGTCTATTTTGTTTCCTCAATACAGGAATCTGAGTGTGATATTCTCACACTTCCATTTGAAAACTACACAAATTGTGTAAGTATTCATCTTTATCTGTTTGTCCTGTCCTGACGAAAGCTCTGTAGACCTTATGGCCAAATAGAGCTGAAACATGTCGACCCACTAATAGTTATATGGCACTCATGTAACTCGACTGCCTAATATACTATTATGTTCTTTTTTTAATTGCAGTGTGCATCTTTATAATAAATTTTGTTTTTGCGGTGCAACACTGTTTTTTAAATCTTTTTGGTTCTTTTGGTGGCACTGCACTCCAACTCTTATTTTTCTCTCTGGACACTTCTACCCTCTCCAGAGGTTGCCTCGGGTGAGGCTGGCATATAGCACGTCGTTTGTCAACCCGATGAATATGCCATGACGCAAGAGAAGGGGCGGACAAAAGATAAACCGCACGCTTAACACCTTAGCGTCTATGAGGGTTGTCAACACATAACCATTGGCTATGGTAGATACAAGTGTCCATTCCCATTCTTGATAATTGAGGTACCTATTCAGGGGAACTGAATGGACGCAAATTCCTCTTCCCTTTTCTGATCAGAACCCTACAGACATCCATCATCTGCTGGCAACCAGAGCCTGTGGAGAAAGTGCTGGCTGCTGCCAAATATTGCACAGGCTGCATCTTAAAGCAATGGAAGAGGCTAAGCCAAAGAAAGACAAGGTGCTGCTTATGGTTGCCCAGGAGCAGTATTAACAGAACAATGGCCAATGAGGCAGGGGGAGGGTCTAGGCAAGAGGCAGAGGTAGATCTGGAAGAGATAGAGTGATGTCACAGCCCCTGCCAAGAGAAAATTGATTCCACTGTAACCAGGCGAGCCAACTACCCCATACTAAATACTTCGTGGTCCAGAGGTGGATGCACTAGGAAGGAGCAGACATATCCATATTCAATAATGCTTTTGACACACCCCCCACAAAACTATCTCACAAAACACAGGACATGGCCATTGGAGCATGGAAATGCACCTGTCATTCCTGCTCCCTCCCCACCCCACCTACAGGCAATAATATGCAGTGACCAGCAAGCATTGACCTGACAGATGGGTACTACCTGCCCTACCCCCCACCTGGCGAGACATTTTAGGGCTGCCTGAAAGGAGGAGACTGCTTGATGGCTCTGGTGATTGAGGTCAACCAAGCAGGTCCATATGTCATGGTGACAGTAATTGCGAAAACAATTCCATTTCTGGTCGACACTGGAGCCACTAGATCAGTGCTGATGGTACTTCAGGTGCATGACGTGCCCATTCTAGGAATACGAAATAACAGCAGTTGGTCTGACAGGCAAGTTGATTAATGAATATTTGACAAAACAAATGATGCTTGTCAAAGGTCCGATAACTGTACATCATCAGTTTATCTTTAATAGGTCGTGCCCGATAAATTTGCTCAGTTTTTACGGGGTTATGCCCAGGTAAAAACCACCCGGCCTGGGTCATCAATGCAGTATGTTTAAATAATTGGTAGAGGTAGTTTATATATTTAAACAATGAGATTTTGAAGAACAGAAACAAGCAGTTTACCACTCTGAAAGTAACCATTCAGATTTTCAAAAATATCGAAAAACATTTAATTCACAAATATAATATCAGCATTCAATGTGATTTGTATTCAAAGCATTAATGGGAGACAATTTGTTAATTTTCTAAACAAATCTGTTCACAAATCAGTTTGCAGTGCTATTGTGAGATAGGGAAGGAGGGGGAATTGGGGAAGTGGCAGTGAATTGGTGGGTGAAGGACAAGGTAAAGGTGTATGTGGCAATCATACAATACACAATATATACAAATAGTCCTTTCCAGCCTGTGAAAAGTCAAAGAATGCCTATGTATACATTGCTCATAAGTATTCTTGTATATATTCAATTTAGTCCTATGAGCATGTAGGTCTTCAGATCGGTAGGCTACGTTTCACTGTGTCAGGGTCTTCATCAGGACAGGAGAGCACCTAGGAGTGATTAATATAGGTTCAGTATCAAGAAATGGAGGAATGGTGTGAAGACATGCTTATTGAGTTTACATGCCATGAGCAGTAATTCCGTTCCGCTCATGGATTATGCGAATTTTTGTTAAATCTGCATTCCGTGAAACACTCAAATCCGTTTTGTGAAGTAGAATCAGTTTTTAAACTGCATCAAATAATGCTTTAATAAACCTACTTTACATGCTTTTTTTGGGTAAAAATATACTTTATTTAAAATTATTTGTCAGGTTTACATTTTAAGCAGGCCCTTATATTTGGGTACTGTACATTTAACCATTCTCAAAGAAGCACACGCAGGCTATCTATGGTAGTTTTCCATCAAGATTTCTCATTTTACCCATCCAGACCAACTCCTGATTTTCTAGGTTTCCTTTGCCCACTCTTGTCCAAATCTATGGGTGTCTATGCACATGTAAGAGAACATTTTATTGAAAACACGTTTTTGGCATTCTTTTTCTGTGATTGCTTGGTGTTTGTACAAGGAAAGGTTCCTGTTTTCCCACATCGCCTCTTTCACGCAGTTTATTATTCTCCATAGCGTCCTTTCTTTATTTGCATTGCAATTCATGTCCAACCCATAGAGAACCAGTTCATAGGACAGGGATGACTGTTCTGTTAATTCTTTAATGAGCTGTCCTATTGCCTTCCACATACTTTGTGCTCCACCGCAGCGCCAAATGAAGTGCATCATGGGTTCATCTGCTGCACAGCCTGGTGATGGACATCTTGCTGTTTTTGCCAGTTTCCTTGCATGTTGGAATTGCTTCACTGGTAGGCATTTGGATACCATCATCCATGCCAAGTCTTTCTGGGAGTTTGTCAAGTCTTTGTGGTTCACCATCTCCCAAACCTTCCCTGATTGCTTCTCTGATAAGTTGTTTACCATTGTCACTGAGTCAGTTTCTTTCAGTTCTTTGCTTAAGGCCATCTGGGGTGTGATGTCCTTCGCTTGAATTTGTCTCTCTTCCAGCTTCTTGAAGAAAGGTTTGATGCCTTTGTACGCAGGGGGTGGTTCTAGTAAAAAAGGCTTTTTATTGTCCAGTTTACAAATGCCCACTCTTGATAAGATGAAGCTTCATGCAAACAGTGTGTAGGCAGCCACATGTGAGTCTTTCTTTGCATTCCCCAGTACGTTTTTAACAAAATGTGACATCAGGAAGTCATGGAGGTTTGGCAGGTCTTTCCCTCCTTTTGTGGGTAGTTTGAAAACTGTGTCTCTTTTTAGTTTTTCAATTTTTGACCCCCAAAAGAAGTTTGCAAAAAGTCTTTGTGTCACTTTTGTCCACCTGTATGATGGAGTGTAAATCATGGCAATAAACAACAGGATTGGTAGACATATTGCTTTCAGCACCAAGACTTTCCCTTCCAGGGAAGTTTTCTTGTCGTCCAGAGCGCCATTTTCTGCTTGAGCTTTGCCTGGATCTTCTCCCAGTTTATTTCTCCCTTCATGTCCTGGGAAAAAAGAATCCCCAGTATTTTAACCGGGTCTTTGGAAGGTTTCACTGAGAGCTGAGACAGTTTGTCCCATTGTCCCACCGTCATGCAGTGCGTTTTCTCCACATTCACCTGTAGCCCAGCTGCTAAGAAAAAGAATTGGGTTATAAGGAAAGTTTTTTTTATGGATCTAGAGTCAGTGCAAGCAATGGTGACATCATCCATGTATGCTACACATACATTTGACCTGTTTGCCTTGGCTGCCTGGTACCAGAGGGCCAGTATTGCACATACAAAGAGTGCCAGTGATAAGGGGCATCCCTGTCTGACCCCTGATTCAATGTGGAATCCCTCAGATAGTGTACCATTTATAAGGACCTGGCTTTCACATCCTGTGTATATTAAGCCAATAGTTTTGTTGAAACCTTCTAGGAATCCCATTTTCCTGAGCACTTTGAAAAGGTATTCATGACTTAGGGAGTCAAAGGCTTTCTGGAAATCAAGGGCCAAGATGGCTAGTGGATTCCCCCTGTCTTTCGCTAACCACAAGGTGTCTCTAATGATGGTCAAGCTGTCCCAGATTTTCCTTCCTGGGACCGCACATGTTTGGTCTGGGTGTACGATGGAGGCCAGCACCTTCCTGCATCTTCCTGCCAGTACTTTACTTAGGATCTTACTGTCCACATTCAAGAGGGTGATTGGCCTCCGATTGTTGATGTCCAGCTTGTCCCCCTTTTTCTCCAGCAGGTGATGATGCCCTGTGGAAAGGAGGGGGTAAAATATTTTTTTCCAAGCATTCTTTCAACAGACTCCAAAAATCCTTTGCAATAAGCCCCCAGAAAGCTTTGTAAAACTCCCATGGAAGGCTGTCTTGCCCAGGGGTTGATCCTTTTGGGGCTTCCTGAATAATTTGGAAGAGTTCTTCTCCTGAAATGGGAGTGGTTAGAAAATGTTGTTCCTCTTGGGATAAAGAGCTCTGCAAAGAACCTAGAAAATCTTCACATACACTTATATCTTATGTCTCTTTTTTGCACAATTGGGAAAAAAGGCTGTTGTTATTTTCCCTACTTTCTCTGTGCCCTTTTCTGTTTGTCCATTTGTGTCTTTCAGTTCATTCATTACCTTTTGCACTTGCTGTGCCTTTTTGAAAAAGAACCTTGAGCACTTTTCATCTTCTTCAAAGATCTTGACCCTGGAGTTAAAAAAGTGTTCTTTCCCTCGTTGTTTCAGCCATTCTTTCAGTTCTGTTTTTGTTTTTTCTCTTTCCTCCCCTACTTCCAATTCCACCCCTTTCCAGGTTTTCTAGCGTGATCATTCTTTGCTGTATTTCATCAAATTTTTGAAACTTTTCCTTGTTTTTGATCATGCTCTGTTTTCTGAAAAAAAGTTTTTTGTTTTTTTTCACCTCTTCCCACCATTCCGCTAAGGATGGGAAACTTTCCTTTCTGTTTTTTAAGTTGTTGTACATATCACTGTAATTTTTACATATATTTTCATCTTGTAATAACAAGATGTTCATTTTCCACACACCCCTCCCCATTTGACACATGTTTGAGATTTCAACGGTTGCTTTCAAGATTTTGTGGTCTGACATACCACTCTCGTTTGTTTCATAATTCCTTGCTTTTATATTTTTGGAGGTGAAAATGAAATCAATTCTTGATTTGACTTTGCCACTTTCTGCTTCCCAGGTGAACCTTTGTTTTGACCCTGACTTTGCCCCTTAACTGACAGTTGCAAATCATTACACATATTTTTCAAACATGTTGCAGACTTATCAATTTCGTAACAATTTTTCTTCCCAAATTTGTCTGTGGGGTTTATGATACAGTTGAAATCCCCTGTTAACACCATTGGGGTTGCACCTGCAATAAAACTTGGGAGCATTTCAAACAGGGACATTCTTTCATTCTTGTCGGTTGGTGCATAAATATTACAGACCTTAAAGGTAGTGTTTCTGTATTGTATGGTGACCATCATAGCCCTGCCTGGCTGTATAATTTTAGTATCAAGGATTGACATTTCTTTGGGGCATATTACCAAGCAATAGCGAAAATTATCGCTATTGCTTGGTTAGAGACAAAAATTTACCGCTGAGCTGCGGCGATTTTTACCGAAAATAAACCTTGATATTACCAAGGTTTATCGCAAATGCGATAAAAATCGCCGCAATGTATGAATATCGCTGAAAAGTCAGCGATATTCATGCATTACCGAGCTAATGCTCTTAGCCATGTTATCCACCTCCCATTGGATAACATGGCTAAGAACTGCTCAGGGCAGGTGTTAGCTTTTGGAGATATTCCCCCTTAGCGCAAATATCTCCAAAAGTTGGTAATAGGAGATAGCGATGTTAGCGACTGTTTTCAGTCGCTAACACCTTGGCACGCCCACTTTGCATGTCATTAGTGATAAATATCACTGACATGCAAAGTGGGGCCCAAGATGGTCGCTATCTCCTACTAGCTGTCGCTAACTGGTGTTAGCCACAGCTAGATTATAGGGATATAATTTTATCTCTGCTTTCTTGGCTTTTAAAGCCAAAAAAGCAGAGATAAACCCCCTTGATAATATGTCCCTTTGTTTTTTATGAGAATGCCTATTCCAGCATTCTTGTTTCTACCCCCAGACCATTTGGAGGGGCCTTCTTCCCAATATTTGGATATGTGACTGTAGTCCGTGGAGTGGGGAATTGTACATTCCTGTAAACATATAATGTCCCCTTTTTGTACTTTGCAGAGCTCAAACACTGACGCTCTTTTCACTTGTGAGCCCATTCCTCGGGCAATCCATGATATGATGTTAAACATTATATTTGCAATGGAGATTACTTTGCACAGTATACAATACATGTTAAATCTGAACATTTTCCAAGCTCAATGGCGACCAGATGCTGTCACATATTTGCTGATTGCTTTCACTATTTTGCATCTCTTGCCCGCCAATTTCTTCTGCTCCCCCTAAGTATGGGGAAAAAAAGGTCTTTGTGGGGGGTTCCTTCTACCTCTTGTGAGAATAAGCTATATCCTACGTCTTCTGAGTCTGAGAGGTCCCCTAGTACACTATACCTGGACCCTGAACAGTTCCCTTTTGGTAGAGTTTTTCTTCTTAGTTTCTTTCAGTTCTGTTGCGGCCGGACCACTTGGGGCCGCCGTTTGTTTTTTAATTTTGATTTTATTCCTTTTTTTAACCATCTGCATTTGGCCCTCGGTGGTTTTTGTTTCCTCTTCTGAGGAGGTCTGTTCTTCTCTGTCCCTTTTTTCCTGTGCCCTGTCCTTTGCTTCTTTGATGATGTTATATATATCAGTAGGGACAAGAGTACAATCTGAATCTATTTCCCTGTCTTCCACTTGTGAGTTTTTGTCTGACATCCCTTTAACTTTCTTTTCTCTTTCCCCTATTTCTGTCATTTGAGTTTCCTCTACTACCTGTGTACTTTCCTTGGTTTGTTCCTGTTCTGCCTGTGGGGTAGGGGTAGGTTCAACCTGTATTACTTGTCTTTTGTCTAGGGTGTTTCCCTGGTGCCTCCATCACTAACTGTCTTAAAGATTAATGGTGCCAGCACTGCGGCGTAAGGTTTACTATCCCCTGGCTGGTGATGTTTGGCAGCTGCAAATGCCGCATATGAGAATCTTTGCTTTGGGCATGCTCTATAAAGGTGCTCTTTGGATCCATATAGGTTACATGATTTGGGGGCATTACATTCGGTGTGTTTGTGGCCTATACCCCCACAGAACTTGCAACCTTCATTTTTGCATTCTTCTTTAAGGTGGTCAAAACTTAAACAGTTCCTACAATATTGTGGTTGGCTTGAGTAGTATAAATACCAATGTAAAAGTTTGTGGGAGGTGGATCACTCCCCCAGTAGGATTTGGTTTAAGTATCACAAAAAAACTTCCTCTTGCCATTCCAGATTCCAAACGTATTTCTCACCAGACAAACCAGAGTGACTGCAAGCCCAGCGCCTTGGCGGTTCTAGAGCTATTTCAACAATACAATCAGGAGATGTAATGATAAACATTAGACAATGAGAGTGGTGATGATTTTGGGGTCCCCTCTAAACTAGGGGGAGGACCAAGCAGATGCCTTGAGCACCAAGAGCATATCATTCTGAACAATTCAGTGGTGGTCCCATTCTCCTAGAACCACCCCAAGCACAGTTATGGGCAAAAATACAACTAGAAGCCCCTGCATAGCATTATGGGATAAGATTAGCATTATTATTAGCATTCATGAAAGGGTTTCAATGTTTTTGAATTTTACTCATCAGGGACATCTTGGGATGACGAGGTGAACTGCAGCTTGATTTATAATATTTTAAATGCTATTGCATTTGCCTCATCAGGGACATCTAGGGACGACGAGGGGAACTGCAGCTTGATGTATAGTATTTTAAATGCTATTGCATTTGCCTCATCAGGGACATCTAGGGACGACGAGGTAAACTGCAGCTTGATGTATAATATTTTAAAAAATATTGCATTTGCCTCATCAGGGACATCTAGGGACGACGAGGTGAACTGTAGCTTGATGTATAATATTTTAAATGCTATTGCATTTGCCTCATCAGGGACATCTAGGGACGACGAGGTGAACTGCAGCTTGATGTATAATATTTTAAATGCTATTGCATTTGCCTCATCAGGGACATCTAAGGACGACGAGGTGAACTGCAGCTTGATGTATAATATTTTAAATGCTATTGCATTTGCCTCATCAGGGACATCAAGGGATGATGAGGTGAACTGCAGCTCTTTGTAGAATTATTTGGATACTATAATATTCACTTCCCACTGCTAATCTGGTCCCATAATGCTTTGCAGGGGCTTTTAATTGGGACTGTATTTGTGCCCATAACTATGCCTGTGGTAGTCCTAAGAGGATGTGACCACAACCGATTTGAATCGTTCAGCAAGATGTGCTCTTTGTTTTGAAGGCATCTTCTTGGTTCTCCCCCTAGGTTAGGGAGGATCTCAAAATCACCACTTCTCTTACTGCTTGTTAGAATACATTTTTGTGACACATTTGTGAAATGACTGTATGCATTTTAGTATGTAGAAATACTTGTTATTTTATTTTGAATATATGAGGTTTCTGTTTTAATAATTGGAAATCTGTTCTGCCCACCCATACAAAATGCACAATTGCCCTGGCATGAGGAAAAGAAGGAAGGGTGGCCTACTCCCTTATATGAAGTTAAAAGGACTCAATCTCCCATTGGTGTTGGACAAATTCCAGAGCTATTGAAGCAGGAAAACTTTGGGTCAGTTATTGGTCTACTCTAGTCATTTGGACAGAATGAACTCTTGGTATTGGCTTCCAAAATTAAAGTAGGATTCCACATATTGCTCGGAAACAGTGCGGCAGTTTGGCATAGGGTTGGTGAAGAAAGGAACATGCAGGAGGTTCCCCCGATTGTAACATTTCTCTACTAACATGCACACACCTGTGTCTCTTAGATGGTTAGTACTAGAGAAAGTGTCCCTTGGTCAACGTGGAGGGGACATCTGTACAATACTAAACATCAGGGAATGTAAATGGATGTACCGACTGGACGCTGTGAACAACGATTTGAACAAACAGGATACTACCTATGCTCAAATGGCAGGTTGCATACAGAATAGAAAATAACACTCCCAACCCCCTGACATCCAACACACAAACCTATCAGTTACACACTACTGGGGTCCCATACCAAGCGATGCTGACTCCAGATTCTGATTATGTTCTTCTCACAATGTGTAAATATACACTTCACCTCGCTAACATGATAAAGCTCACGACTTTTTCTGTTTGTAAACTCAATAAAAATCTGAATGGTTACAGAGTGGTGAACTTCTTGTTTCTGTTCTTCAAAATGTCATTGTTTAAATATATAAACTACCTCGACCAATTATTTAAATATACTCCATAAATTTGCTCTGCAAATTGCAGGGCACCACTGCCTGCACCACTGATGGCATCTCTTTGGAGGGCAAAGATTATGAGTTACTTCTTCATGCCTTCATGACATGTGCCAAACGTGTTTTTCTCCTGAACAAAAGGACATGATCCCGCTTCAGTCTTGGTGCATCACCAGAATGATGTGGGCATATTTTTAGATTAGCCTCCAGTGTTAATCAGGGTCCAAATGGGAGTAACACTACCACACATTCTCCAGGATTTCCAAAGAAGGAAAGTGGGAATTGCACCAATAATTTGTGATCTCTTACAATGAAGCATAATAAGGGAAATTGGATACAGCCCTTGCAACACACCCATGCCTCCCGTAATAAAGGAATCTAGGGGCCTGGATGGGGCCCCCTTATTCACATTAACCCAGGACCTTATGGTGTTGAATAAAATAGTGATTCATTGTTTACTGTGCCACCCAACCATACTCTACAATACTATCTAACATTCCTCCAACAGCTAAATATTTCTCAATACTGGACCTCTACTCGGCATTTTTCAACATACGTCAGCATCCAGATAGTCAGTACCTGTTCTCCTTCACCTTCAGGCAGAAGAGACTTGAGACTTGTGCAGAGGACCACAGAGTCACCTTTTTTCTTCTCCCAAGCATTACAAAAGGACTTGGATTGTCCCACACTGATGGGAAGCTCCACCCTCTACCAGTACATTGACATCCTATTGATAGCATCACCATCAAGGGCAGCATGCACTACCGACACAATAGCATTCGTGTGTCACCTAGCTATGAAGGATTATGAGATATCCGTTAAGAAATTGCAGCTTTGTATGACCACTGTCAAGTACCTGGATAACAAATTATCAGAAAGGACATGGAAATTGCTGCCCAATAGGATTTACACCATTACACATTTTCCCAGACACTGCATGCAGAAGGAGGTGAGGGCCTTTTTGCGTATGGCAGGGTGCTTCCGCCACTAGATACCAAACTTCTCCTGGATTGCTCGCCCCTATCAAGCTCTGATACACAAAGGTGTGTCTAATCCGGTGCCCTGGTCTCATGAATGCCAAATTGCTTTCCTCACTTCCAAACACTATTTAGAAGACGGCTGAAATGCCAGAAACCTGTCCTCAGAAGCTTGTTTCCGGTCCAGGGAAGGCATGGCTTGGCAGTTCGGGCTGGACTGTTCCCATGATGCACAGGGTGAGACTGATTTGCATATGGGTATGTGTGAACTGGGGTGGCAGAGTGGGCTAAAGAATGGTGATGGGTTAAACCCAGATCTGTTGACTGGGTGTGAGTGTTTGATTGGTTCAGATGCTCCGTCCATCACCATCCCTTTTGTACCGCTTTGTTCGCCATTAGTTGGCAGGGTATGCTCAGACATGAGTCCCTTGCTCACATTGCCACTGGATTCAAGCAAGCCAGGCTGAAGACAGCTGAAATGCCGGAAACAGGTCCTCAGAAGCTTGTTTCCGGTCCAGGGAAGGCATTTCTTGGCAGTTTGGGCTGGACTGTTCCCATGATGCACAGGGTGAGACTGATTTGCATATGGGTATGTGTGAACTGGGGTGGCAGAGTGGGCTAAAGAATGGTGATGGGTTAAACCCAGATCTGTTGACTGGGTGTGAGTGTTTGATTGGTTCAGATGCTCCGTCCATCACCACCCCTTTTGTACCGCTTTGTTCGCCATAAGTTGGCAGGGTATGCTCAGACATGAGTCCCTTGTTCACTTTGCCACTGGATTCAAGCAAGCCAGGCTGAAGACGGCTGAAATGCCAGAAACCGGTCCTCGGAAGCTTGTTTCCGGTCTAAACTCCTAGGGACACTAATAGCTTATCCCAACCCCTTCAAATAGATACAAATGTTATACCATAATATACAGAACAAAAGTGGGGCTAGGAGACTTACAGGCAGACCAATAGATCCCACTGTAATATGGATGACTATATTATGAAATTAGATAATTTGCAGTGTTGGAGTACATCCTGTCAAAAAGATGAACCGAACAGTAGTTTGCCACAAGATCAGTCAAGAAAAAAGGTGGAAGAACAACCAAGCCCTGTATAAAGGAATAATAAACAACACCCTACTGAAAACAGACAAACCTCAGGAGTACTAGTTTCATGAAATTGGGACTTCGTGGCAATCAGGGACCTTTTTTCAGAACTTCTCAACTGACATTAGAAGCCCTAATGTATCAATCGAACTAAATGGGGTGTAAATAGATCTTCTTAACAATGTGGCATCTTCAGTAGTGGGAATTGACCAGAAGCTAGCCACATTAAACAACCTGATAATACCGGCTCAGGCACAACCAATAGCACCATATACAGAGTGTAACTGTACTCCGCTGATTAACAAATTGGCTAGAATTCCAGAATTAGTAAATATAGTAATCGAGGACATAAGAGGAAACTTGCCCACTCAGGGAAATAAAGATTATTTGACTGAGCATGTAAAAAAAAAGTAACAATTTAATTATGGAAAATAACAAGGATATAACGGATGAAAAGAAGGAGGAGCTAATAGAAAAGAAAGCACTCTCTCTATTAACATCACCAGTACTAACAGCACAAGTTCCCCAGTTGTCAAAAAGACAGAGGGAAAAACAACGGAAAGCAAGAAATAAAGTAAAAAAGCGCAATAACAGTATTTCCCCAAGAAACAGTGACAATAACAACAGGAAATAGTCTACAAAATACGAGTCAAGCAAGAAAAGCATCTCAGAATCTATCTGATAAAGTCAAAGCAAAGATTTTATCCTTGGATCAACTGAAAACCGTCTGAAGTAATCATAGTAGGAATAAGTAAAACCATTACAAACCCAACAGACCATCCAAAACAGGTCGAAACTGAAACAAAACACCAAACGGTCATGTCAGGAGCTGAGGGATATAATAAGAAAGCACATTTTGAATTATTGCAAACAGAAAAGACAAGAGCTGAAATTGAGGCTACTTTAATTGTCCAAGACAACATAGGAGTTTTGAAAAGTCGGAGGAAATGCAAGGTCCTACAAGACCGGGATACAGATGGAAATAATAATTTCAGTATGTCAAATAGTTTAATTAGGAACCAACAACCAACCGAACAACAGACTTATGTCCAAAAGATAGAAAATCCCAAGAGCTGGTATCATCTAACTATCTTAATACTTTACAAAACAAAGTGGGTATATCACGAGAATTCAAGAGTAAACACAAGGTACATAAAGAAGGAGGAACACAACACATTTTTAAACCAGAATATCAGTCCTGTGGTAAGTATGACATTTTGACTGTGTAAGGCAATATTGTCACTAGAAAGAATTAGAAGTGACGATATAGAATCAATTAAATTTCTATCAAATAAAATCAATAATCTGGAATCAACACTGGTATCCTGGATTTCCCCCTGCTTAGTAGACCTAATCCTAAGGGAACATGAAGTCTTTTGGAAATGGGGAATAAAAGTGACAAGGCAACTTCAACCCTCCTACTCAAGTCTGTTTATTCCCCCCTGAAAATCAGACGAACAATGGAAAGGGTCAGATAATAAGCAGGTATTTTCAATATTGAAAAATCCTATTGCTAAAACAATTGGACAAGGTTCTATATCCACTCTGGAGTATAAAAGTGAAGTAGTGTGGCTCACTGGTTAGAGGCGGCAGACCCGAGAGCAGAGGACGGCCCGGGACCAGGGTTCGATTCCCGGCGCGGCAGGTTTCTGGACCAGGGTCAGCGGACTCGATAATTCTCTCGCCTCGGTGCCCACTCTGATCATTAAGGGACCATCTCTCAGGGAAGCCAGCAAGGGTTTTGCAGCGGTCGAAGCGCCTTGGGACCCTACGGGTAAGTAGTGCGCTATATAAATGCCAATACATACATACAAAGAGAAACAGTGGAGGAACTAAAATGTGGTTGCCTAACAGCTGCTCTACATGGAGTAACGCAGGTTTGACAAAATCCATCAGACCAGGAGGTGGTGACTTAACCAAGAGAAGGGTTTGAAATATGCTCTTGGAACATAAAAGGTATACAATCAAAGACTCAAAATGAGTACCTGATTGCAACATTGGATCATTTTCAAATTATTTTCCTTCAGGAGACCTGGGCATCTAATACTTTTAAATTAGAACGTTTTTTGGAATACTATAAGCCCGCCATGAAAATAAGCAAATATGGCAGATCCAGTGGGGGCTTGGCAACTTTTAGCTCAATAGAAATAAAAGTGGAAAGTGAGGTGGTAGCCCTAAATACTTGTGACCTTCTGATTACGCTATAAAGACAAAAATATAATAAAATCACTTTTACTTATACATGAATATATTCACCCTGATCCTAGTTCAAGAAAAACAATGGCTTGCAATTTAATACTATACTGCTTCAGCAACTGAATACATTTATCCAACCTGAAATTATCATCTTGGGCGACTTTAACATGAATATGTTCTGGTCTTATGTTAGAGATGAAGTTGAACAAAGCAGGATTATCTACAGGCAATCCCTATCCACCCAACTATTCAAGACACTAAGGGGCAAAAAGGGATAATTGGTAAGAACGTATTAAAAGAGCTAGAATCCTTGATACTAAGGGTTTTAAATGAGCGTTTTCCACAAGATTCACCCCTTCATGGACTTACCACGCACTTGGTAATAAATCCCGGATAGACTATTCAGTAGTGCCTCTTACTCTATTTCAAAGGATTTTATTTCACAGGAACAAATGGGAGTGATCATAGTCAACTAATAATAGAGTCAAAATTAAACTGTGACATGAAAATTATGTGACCCTTCCAGGAGGCATGACTACATTAAATTATAGGAAACTTTATTAGTCGAAAACCTCCAAAGCATCGATCATAACACCAGCAAGATACGGTTGAAAATTGTTTTGAAGGTGACTCTCTTAACGCTATTGAAAAATGGTCCCTTTTTACTTATTTTTATTAAGAAACTGAGACTTGATGGAGCCCTGGCCTGAACAGGATTCCAGCTGCGATTTAGAAAGAGAATGCACTAATTGGGGCAGGTTACCTAACAAGGGTTTTTAACCAAGCAATGCAAACATCAACTATACTGGAGTCCTGGAAAGGTTCAATAGTTTATCCTATCTACAAAAGTGGAGAGTGGGCACAGCCAACAAATTATCGATAAATTACGTTGCAAGATACAGAAGCTAAACTCTTTGCAGCAATGCTTCTGAGAGAATTAATAGAGTGGGCAACAGAAATGCACTTAGTCCCGCAAAATCAATTGGGTTTTATACAAGGACTAGTTATGGCAACTAACAATTCAAAACTTGCAATTTTAATTGAAAAATATAAATTGAGAAATCAACCACTATACCTATGTTTCATGGATTTTAGATCAGTTTTTGATTGTGGAAATTGGCAAATTGGATGGGAAAAATTGGAATAATATGGCTTTGACCCTGGCCTTTTAAAAGCATTTCATTTACTATATACCGACACCTAGACTGGGGTTCGATTAAGTAAAGGCACACAGCTATCAAGAAAAATCGAAACAACCCAGGGTTTAAATCAAGGGTGTGTTCTAGCAGCCTACTTATTTAATTTATTTTTATGATTTAACGGAAACTCTAGATAACGAGTTGGCTTGTCCACCTAAATTGGCAGATAAATGAATTTCAAATCTACTATAACCTGATTACATCATTCTACTGAATCAAACAAAGATAGGTTATAGCGTCTTATAAATAAAATATCAAAATACTCAATTGAGCACAAGATGGTAATAAATGAAGCAAACGCAAAAGTAATGGAAGTCAATAACAAAGCACTGAAACATAGTAAATATAATTGGTATTTCCAAAGTTGACAGAACAAGTGAAAACTTATAAATACCTGGGTGTACTGTTTGATGACAGGGGCTCATTTTTACAACGTAAAACAGAGCTAACAAAAAGAAGTAACTCTCAACTTATGGCTTTTCAATCATTGCATAGTTCTTTTACCTATTTCCCACTACTAAAGGTTATAAAAGCAAAATTGCTGCCCAGTCTCACTTATGGTAGTGAAGCACTCTTTGACAAAGACGCCGTACTCTCGAATAATGCTATTACCAAAATGTTCAAGTATTTGTTTCGGCTCCCTGCTAACGCATCACCTGCACAAATTAAATTAGAATTTGGAATATGCAATCAGCAAATTACAAGGATTGATCAATATATAAAAGTATGGAAACAAATAAAAACTAATACTTCTAATCCAATGAGATGCTTACTCAGGCAAGAAATACAGCTAAATCAAAGTACACAAATTTGGAAATATCTGCAAACAGCATTGAAAGAGTTATCTGCACATGAGATTTGGGATATGACTATAACACCAACATCCTTTAAAAGACAATTAACGGAATAATAAAACGTCTGTCACTCCCGAAAGATAAAGAGCATTTTACTAAGCAAGCACATGCATGGATGATTGTGAATGAGTATACGATCCTTTAAAGCCCAGCCCTACCTAGAAATGCCTTGGACTGCATGAATAAATAATATATTTATTAAAGTGAGAATTGTCTATCTTACAGGAAAAAAATGCATGCATTTTCATGGTTGCGACCATCTGAATCGATCCCCTGCAGTCTATGCAACCTATGGGAAGAAAGCATTATTCATTTGGTTTGTATATGTACAGCAATGAAGGGAGAAATACTGAGATATTTAAAAATCTATTTTAATAATTGAGGAGTACAATCATGTGGACAAGCTACATTAGTCTGTTTAACCCAACAGATATATTCATGAATGCAAACTTTACAAAGTTTCTGATTTTAACAAAAAAGAAACTAGAAGCCAGTGACTTGAGTATAGTAAACTTGTAGTTGAAAATGGTGAGAATAAAAATCTAATTTGCACAGGAGAATTTGCACATAACTGATGATTTTATTAAGTGTAACTTGCCTCTTTTTATAAGATATGACTTGTTGACTTGCAATATGGCGGAATTTAATTTGACCATATTATGTGTTTTTCTTTTCCCACAGTTGGTTATTTATTTGCCTATGGTTTTATGTGGTCCTCGTAATTGACGTCTTGTTTTATTATGGCTGTGTAATCGATGATTTCCAATTGTATGATTTTATTTATTCACACAATAAAGATTTGAATTTGATTTTGTAAACAAACAATACTATTGATTGTTTGCATTGTTAGGATTACTCAGGCAAAACAGTTAGGGTTAGTGGCATAGGCTTAAGTGGCTCTCTCTGGAAGGTTCAGAAGGAGCCTTGGGGAAGTGTTTTAGGTGGTTTATGCAGGTTTGGATGCTGAAGTATCAGAAGCAAGAACATTGGATGACTCAGATTCATTCTTAAGACTGAGCGAAATCCACAACCATATGTTTGCCTTACTAAGGAACATATTCTTGGTAGAATTTAAATCCAGTCCCTAAAGGAAGAAAATGGCCCCCTGGCATATCAAATCCTGCAGACTGGCTAAGTGTTCTCTTTACCAATCCATTAAATCTGGGTCAAGAGACGCTATATAGAGGGCTAGGTCATGGTACAAAATTCAATTATTAATGAGAAAAGAATTCAGGAACAGTTTAAATGTGAATTGATGTTGAGTGCCATTTAGTGTAAGTACTATCATTCCTTTTGGTCTATTGTTGGCAATAAGGAATCGGATATTCTTGCACTATTAGATAGTAACATCTTTAGCTGCTAGTGGTGAGAACTTCTCTGAGTTTTACTCACTAGTCTCAGAACAGAGATTGCCTCAGTCTGACTATAATACTCAGGCCACCAGTGTGGTGGTTATTAACTCCTCCTTAGTCCTCATTCTACTGAATCGACAACACCAATAGACCAAAGTATTTCAGGCATTAAGAGCTCTTAAGTCCTGCATAAAACCATACTAAACAAAGCCTCAGGATTAGATGAGGTGTTACATGATCTTTTTAAGTCTCACAGAGATGTATAGTACCCCTCTTTTTCTATTTACTTCAGTGCTATAATGAATGGTGCCCTCATGCTTCTTACTTGAGCTGGGGCAGAGGTAATCCCAATTTACAAAGTGGGCTCTAGATCCCTACCTTCAAACAAAGACTGATCAGCCTCCTTGACAATTCACAAAAACTGTTTAGTCAGATTATTTTTGAATTGGTTAAGTGAGTGGATGTCTGACTCAAATTTGCTAACTCCCCTGAAGGCTGGTTTTAGGGATGGCATAGGAACTTTCAACCAGGTCTTCCACTTGCAATTGTTGGAAACATGTTTACTTGGGAGGTGGTAGACTGTATGTTATTTTTGTGGATCTTCAGTCTTCTTTTGGTTTAGTCCCCAGAAATGTACTATTGAAGGTATTGGATGAGATGGGGGTCCCTGAGAATCTTATAGAAGTCTTAATTACATTGTATTCAAATAATTATGCCCAGGTTAGCTGTGGGCCACAGGGCAAATTGACCGACCTCATCCTAGTCAATTGGAGTATAAGGAGGGGGAGTGTGTTAGGTTCTAGCTTTTTTCTCTTATACATTAGTAGGTTGGTGTCTCAGCTCGAGCAACGCAAAGGGGACGCCCCTCGTCTTGTCGGGTCATGTTCCCCACCCTACTGCTTGCAGACAATACCCTCCTGTTATCTAAATCTCCTATGGTAACCCAGAACCTTCTGGATCGTTTTGGGTCATTCTGCAAACAGCTGAGGCTAGAGACCAACAGTGGCAAGAAAAAAATATATGGTTTGTAACTCCTGCCCAACTACCCCTTCAAACCGACAGTCAATGGTGTGGCCCTGGAAAGAGTCCATGGGGCAGATTTATGTTAACTGGGGCATCCCCAGGGATGAGCCAGTTAATGTGCGCCACAGTGCGCCACCGCTCCGTCACCCATGGTGCGCCGCATTTATAATGTGGCGCACCATGGTGCAAAAACGGCACAGATGCGTGACGCATCTGTGCCGGAAAGGTGGCGCATTGCTGGAGTTGCGTCACAAGCGCGACGCAGCTCCAGCAAGGCTCAGGGGTGCCCCATCTTCACAATGCTGCGTCAAGACCTACGCCTGCTTCAAGCAGGCGCAGGCTTTTGGCGCATGACGAAGCATTGGCCTGAAAGTGACTGAGTGAAATCTTATAGATTTCACTCAGCCACTTTTAGGAGGCGTTCCTGCGCAGGAACGCCCCCCCCTGCGCAGGAACGCCTCCTTATGGCGCAGGGCTTTACAACGTGACGCATCTCCTAGATGCGTCACATTGTAAATAGGGCACATTGTTTGCGCCGCCGTTGCGTCAAAAAAAGTGACGCAATTGCGGCGCAAAGAGGCGCAAGGGCCTCATAAATCTGCCCCCATGTGTTCAATTATCTTGGGGTTATGCTCACTGAGCGAATCGATTGGTCATGCCACATTCAGGTGCATCGACTCAAGCTAGAGCAGCACTGGGAGGGTATTTTGAGGGCCCATCGTCGCTTCTATTTTCACCTGGTGACACCAGCCCTCTAAATCTATAAGAATCAGGTTTTATTTAGGATGTACCATGTATGGTAGGGAACTTTGGGCTTCTAAAACTCTAGGTCCCTAAAAATTATACAAAATCATTTATTGAGGAATTTAATCAGTCTATCTGTCAGTACACCGCTTCTCTCACTTCACCTAAATTATAGCATTAGACGTACTAATGACATAGCTGGGTTAAGACAGCTTCTGTGTTGAACTCCGAAGCTCACTCCTTTGCATATGGTTTTAGAAGGTTACTGGGGCAGCCCGGGGCCGGTAGGATTGCATGGCCTCAGGTTATGGGAGATTCACTGGCTCCAATTGGGTTTGTGGTTTTCCCCTGCATATGCTGGTTTGGTTTCTAGGACATATTTGAAAGGTGTCTATTGGAGTTATACTGACAACATAACTTTCTGTGCTCTTAGAGCTTGCTATTTTAAAGATTCCTTCCTAGAGTTTAAAGCAGATTATTACTCAGAAGCATATCTGTATGAGATTGAGCCTCCCTATGCTAAATCTTTATATATTAAATTCTACTTAGGGATTTTGCCCAATCACATCTTCACCGCAAAATGGATATATTACCCTAGCGATAGTGACTGGTGCTGCCCACTCTATCCACAAGTGGCTGAAACAGTTGAGCATATCATTATTTTCTGCCCAAAGTACCAAAGTATTAGAAGGAAGTGGGGTTTACCAGTCTGTCATAATCTGGGAACTAGGAAATTTAGGACTGCATCTAGAATTTTGAAAAGTGATACCAGGCAACGCATTGTGATTCCTGGCTCTCGATTTTTGTGTATGTGGAGGCTTAGCTAAAGCAAAATTTCAAGTCAATGGTCTAAGTTTTACCAAGAGCTGTTTTCTTTTAAACAACTTGTTAGCCAATACTGTTTTTTAATTTTGTCAACTGGTTTTGCATGTAATGCTCTGTGTCTACAGGCTTTATAGTTTTCATGAATTGAAGAATGTAAAGCACTCTTTTAAGTTCGGTGCAACTGCTCTTTGTACTAATATTTGAATTTTTTATTTGCTATACATATTTATGTATTGTGCTCCTAATCTGCTCTTTTAGGCCTTTTACACTGAATAGAGATTTATTGCTTGCTTGGAGTTAAGGTTAGTGTGAGAAACCGGGGCCTGTGCTCTTTGTAAAAAGCACATGTTAAATAGGTATGATTACAATTGGTAGTGACAACCAACCTTTAAGTCTCTAGTATATAATAGATCATGGAGGTTTAGAGGCCCAGTAGATTTAAAACACTTAAGTGTGCACTGTTGTGTTGCCTGCTGTCAGTTTAAAAGCCGGCACTGTCTGGCAGGCTGTTTCTAAAAATAAAACCATGTCCAAATTTCACTTTGGAATTAAAGGTACCTTATTTTTACATATAGGTGACCCCTAAGGTATCCCTGAGGTGGCCCATGTGTAGAGTGTCTTGCAGTTATAAGCAGGGACATTATGAACAATGTTTTATTTGTCCTGGTGAAGTAAAAACTGCCAATTGTGTTACCCCCATTGTAGTCATTTGCTCCATAGGCTAACTTAGGAAGGCTTTAATAAACTTAAATAACATCTATCTATTGACAGGAGTGAGCTAAAATGATACTTCAAGGTGTCTAAATATCAGTTAGACCGAATCCAACAACAAGCCAAGGTTGGATGCATTATAACTATAACAAAAAAGAAGTTATAGAACTTGCTTTTCTGATATGCCTAAATCTAACTCTAGAATAGTCTCTCCTGATTGGTCAGTCTTTGACAGGCTGAGCCAACCTGCTCTGATGAGGTGTGAAGTGGACTGAGAGGAAGCAGAGAGACATCTGGTGGAAGGAGATCTGCAAATTCCAGAGCAAAAGTCAGGAAGTGGGCTGGGTTTCTAAATTGGTCTTTAAAGAGGGAAAGACACTTAAGACAGGACCTAGGCCCACCCACCTCACTGAACCCCCAGCTAGATGGAAGCCTCTGTAATTGATTTAGCATGGGGTTGTATGGTGATTATTAGGGAAAGTTAGAAACCTCTGTAGGTTGGCTTAGCCATACCTTAAGCTCCAGGAGAGGTTTTCTCCATTTTGGTTTTTAAAGAACAGTGCTTCTGGGACATGAATTTGCCACACTTCAGAGAAAGTGGTCATTATTGAGGGTGTTACCCTGCTGCCTTAATGGTCGGCCCACTGCCTGCTTGCCAGCCCATATGCCTGGATAAATACCCAGCAACTCAAATCCCTGGCTGAAGAAATAAGAAGAAGAAGAAGGACTGTCTTGCTAGAATCCCTGGCCTACACCAAGAGGTCTTCAACTCTGAATGAGAGCACTTGCTGTGTTGTGTGAAACTGCTGCAAAAGAAGGGTTTTGCTTTAAATTAAGGAGTGGACTCCCTAAAAGCAACAGGGTACAAGTGCTCTACCTTCATCATCTCCTCCAAAAAGGAACCAGCTGACCACCTTCAGCAGGACTTTAAAGGATTTAGCCCGGTGCATTGCAGAAACTGTAGTCCCAACTCTCCAAGGAGCAACTCTAAGCCTCTGGAACCTTGGCTCTGTTTTGGACCAATCCAGACCACAAATAACCAAAGGCATCTCCAGACGTTTGAGATTATTTGGAGTTTTTTTTAACCAAAAAGCTCAATATGTTGACTGACCCATCATCGAGAGTCAAAGCAAAGATGTTAAACTGCGACTCGGCCTGAAATTCATGTTTGCTCAGCTTAAGCTCTGGAGGCTTTTCATCGTCAACAAGACTTCCAGGAAACAGCTGAGGCATCCCACTGAAGCAAGCCGTTGTCATTAAACCCAAACTTGGCCTACAAAGGAGACTCACACAAATTCCAGAGTCAGAGGGTAAAAAACGTGACCAGGCCCTACCACTAGGATGACCAGATGTCGCAAGTTGGTGCTTTTGGCTTTTAAGCACTAGAAAACATTTCAACTTTATAAATTCATATCCTTTGCTCCATATATTGGATTTTTGTCATTTTGGTGTCATTTTAATCATAAAGATATTTACTATGCTTATAAATTGGTGTTGGATTTTTATTGCGTGTTGTGTCTTACCTATTGAATGTATTGGTGTTTCTAAATGCTTTACAAACCTGTCTCCTAAGTTAAGCCTGGCTACTATCAACCACCTATCAAGGGTTGGGCAAGAGGATAATTTATTGAGACCATGACTAGACCTTGTATTGTGATTGTGTATTTATTTGTAGTGTTAAGACCTACCTACACCTAATAATAAACCACCTTCCAACAGTTAGTTTGGATGTGTATGTTCAAATTCAAATCTTTATTGCATGTTTAATTAAAATCATACAATGGGAAATCATCAATTACACAGCCATATTAAAAGAAGACTTCAATTCAGAGGACCACTTAAACCCATAGGCAAACAAATAACCAACTGTGGGAAAAGTGTGTTGCAACTTGAAAACAAATTTTATAAAAGTGTGGTGAAATAGGTTGCACTTGATTGAAGTTTCCAAATAGAGTGCCTCAGGCACTCGCAGTAGGAACATCCCTGTTTCTGTTCTTGTCTTTCAAGTTGCAAATTGTGTTGCTCCAATACAAATGTTAAATAGTTGATAGAGGGGTTGAACAAATGTCTAGTTGTTGAGAGTTTTAATGCAAAGGGAGAAAAATTGTGGTGACTTGGAGGTTGCACTAGTTATCTTGGGTATAACTAAAATCTCATAGATGGTGGAGTTTAGTTTTCCGGATATGTGGGCATCGAGATAGGATAACGGAGATGCAGTTAGGGCCGAGGTCATTTATTACTTTGAATACACATGTTATTTGCTTGTGTAAGGCCTCTAATTGGTGGCTAGCCTGTCAGCTTGATGGGGGTATGGTGAGGGAGAGTTATGTATGTGTAAAGTGTTGAGAATGTAGATAGCAAAGTGTAGGATCTTGTCCTTTACTGCAGAGGAGGAATGGGGACCGCCTACTAGAAGACTGTTGCAGGAGGCCAATCTGTTGAACACAAATTCATTGAGTTTTTAGCTCTGTTGAACGGTTCTTGTCAGTATTTTTTGTGTATGTTCTACTGGTATGATTGTGCTGCATTAGCTGCTTAGTTATAGATTCTTCCATTGTTTTAAAAATGACTGCGAAGAAACCAAAGGTTTCTGCCTGCATTTCAGAGGGTCTAGATAAACATAGATGCATTCAGTAAGTGCTAATGTAAATGAAAGAATAGAGTGAGAAATGAGAATATTATTTGGTGAGGATGGTACTTCACCCAAGCAGTAAAGTCACTCTTCTTCTTTTGGACAGTATTCAATTTTATTTATTATGTTTTGGCTCTCGACAGAGGGCCACATACAATATACAGAAATAAAATACAAAACAGTGCAACAGAAAATTTGGCAAATCAAAAAGGCGTCTCCATTGGTTATTAATAAATAGCTAAAAAACCTTTGAAAAATTTAAAAATGTAGGAGCAGAACATTTTGTTAGGGGGACAATAAAGTGCATGAAGAAAATCATTCAGAGTTAGAATGCCCAGACGGAGACAAATAACTTTTATCCATCTAGAACGCAATTCACATAACGCCGGGCAAATCAGTAGAACATGCATACAGTCCTGAGTATTTAGATGACATAGATTACACAAAGAGGTGGAGCCGTACCATTTGGATAACAAAAGATTTAAAGGAATTAAATCGTATCGCAGCAGGAACCAAAATCTACGTATACCACGTGGAAGGGACCATCGCACATAGAATTGTGGCTGCTTCATCAGATAAGTATCGAGAAGGATATGTACATTCCTTTTCCCATGGATTGATTTTTTATCCGATTGAAAGCATAGGTCCCAGGAGGCTGCTTTTAGCACAAGTTTTAACTGAGTAGGGGAATATACAAAAAGGGACTTTTCGTCTAATTTTAAAAGAGTTACGGCTTTTCTGAAATTACAAACAAGTTGGGAAAACTCCTTGAAATTACCTAGTAATTCACTTTTAATGAGTGCTCTCAGTGTCCCAGCTTCCGCTCTTGCAAGACAGGCCACCCATCTAACTAGGGCACAAAGGCCCTGTACCCAACTGCTCCTTAGACCAAATTCAAGCCTACAGGCGGCCAGAGAGCAGGCAGAATTTAATGAGGAGAGAGATCTTAAGAGTTTCCCCTCAATCCTATGGCAGAAGTCCCACTTTTTCAACTCTAATAACTCTATACCATACAAAATTGTCGCGGGGATTTTAGATCTATACACCTCCAATAAAATCTGAAAGTGCCGTTTCCCCGTTGCATGGTAAAGTGAGTTTAAACCTTTGCCATGGGCAAGAGCTTTGCGAGAACAATGCTCTATATGGAGCTTCTCACTCAGATTAGCCGTAACAATTTTCCCCAGAAAAATATATGACTTTACAACCTCCAATTTTTGCCCCCCGATACACCAACCAAAATCTGCAGCTCGACACCTCTTTTTTCCTACTATACACATGACTTTACTCTTGGTTATATTAATCTTCATACAATGAGCCACCGCATAACTATGGAGGGCATGCAGCCGATTTGCAAGTCCTTTGGGCGTTAAGTCAAGAATGAGGACATCATCGGCATACATCAGACAAGATACAGGGCTCCCCCCCAACAAGGGGGCGATACCCTCAGTGGCTGACAGAGTGGCGGGCAAATCAGCCGTATATAAAGAAAATAGGAGGGGAGCCAGTAAACAGCCTTGTTTAAGGCCATTACTCGATGGAATTGGGTCAGAAAGCCCCCCTTCTCCCCCCAACAGGACCCTACACCAGGTCTCTGTATGGAGAGCCCGCACCAGCTCCAGCAGGTGAGACGGGAGACCGAGCGCAGCCAATTTTCTCCAAAGCGTTCCGCGATCCACTTTATCGAACGCAGTGGAGAAATCAATAAAAGCTGCATACACCGTCCCCCGTCTCACCTGTACATATTTGTCCGTAACTACCTGTAGAGCAGTAAGATTATCCAGGGTTCCGTGATTCCTAC
This sequence comes from Lissotriton vulgaris, assembly GCF_964263255.1. Lineage (NCBI taxonomy): Eukaryota > Metazoa > Chordata > Amphibia > Caudata > Salamandridae > Lissotriton > Lissotriton vulgaris. Next base: position 910,431,647 of record NC_141698.1, read on the forward strand.
GGAACCCAGTCTGAGCAAACGGCAGGATATTGTTCTCCTCAACCCAAGCGGAAAGAAATCCTAGAAGGCATTTCGCAAAGACCTTCCCGATTGAGTCGAGGAGCGCAATCAAACGATAGTTACTTGGGCAATCCCTAATTCCCTTCTTGAAGATTGGGACCAGAATACTCCCCCTCCACGAGACAGGAACCCTTTTAGACAAAAAACATACCTTAAACAGGGGATACAGTATTTTACTCCACCCGAGCGGGTCCTGTTTAAGGATCGTCATGGGGAGTTCATCAGGTCCCATTGCCCCAGATGCACGCATGTTTTTTATGGCCGTCTCGATTTCCTTTGCTAGAGGAAAGTTCGAAAGGCCGTCCGCATCCTGCGCCATAGTGTTAACACTACCTAGGAAATCATCAAAAGCGATAATATCAGAGATACCATTCCCTGCATAAAGGTCCCGAATGTAGATGGACCATGCCTCTTCCGCTATGGGAATGGGGGAGGGGCTTAATCTGGACCCACACCCCTTGCCTATTATTGCCCAGAAATCTCTAATCCTACCATGGACGACCGATTCTCGCAGATCGATCCAGATAATGTCCTCCTTAGCCTTTTTTATTTTTAGTTTAAGTCTACTTCTCTTCCTTTTTAGCCTTGAAATCTCTCTTCCACGTTCTATACCTCTATCCAAGTATTGTTCCCGGACAAGGTTGTTAATTTCCTTATTTAAGGTACACAGTGCCCTGGGAACTTCAACCCCTCTTATTGGTCGGGAAGATTTTTTTGCACAAGACGTAATCTTCCGCAAAAATTCTTCGAAGTATACTATTTCGTTACCATGCCACTCATTGAGAACTAAAACAGTATTAGATAAAAGTTCCTGCACTCCTTTAACGGCTGCGGCATTCCAATAACACCTTCCAGAGGAAGCATGGAAGGCAGCATCGCTGCCGCTAAGAGACCAAGGTGCAGTAGGCAGGGTTTTTAAGGAAATAGTTACAAATAATAAACTGTGATCACTCAGAGGGGTGGGTACAATTTTAAAGTCAAGAATAGATGGAAACAAGCCATAGTCAGTGATGACATAATCCAAGATGGAAGACCCAAAGGGAGACTTATGGGTACATTTTGCAGGGACGTCCGACGGGAATCTCCCATTTACTATAATCCCGTCGACAGCCACTAATTCATTTAGCAAGATCTTCCCTCTTTTATTTGTCACTGACTTTTCGGGGAAGAGAGCTTGGGGAATAAAGTGCGCCTCTTCTTTAGACTTATTCCTAAAAAGATCCAGACTTACATTAGAGATCTTACAATTCAAATCGCCCATAATCAGCACCTCCGGTGGAGATGGAACATTTTTAATCTGATCCACATAACGAAATACCCGCTTCATTAACACATTAAAACGTTCTTCTGGAGGAATATAAACATTTAAAATCATGATAGGGGACTTAGTGCCATCATTAAACAGATTTTCTATAGTTATGGCATGGAAGAGTTTACTGGAGTCAATATAGTGGGAGAATCTCCATTGCGATTTATTAGACAATAAACAGGCTATTCCCCCCCTGGCGTGTCCTTTCTTGGAGGGGGCAGCAGGCACTTCCAAGACATAAAAATCTTTAGACACATTCAACATGTTGACACACCAAGTTTCCTGTAAACAAATCACATTAGCTCCTACAGAAAAAAGGAAATCAAATTTCTCAGGGCTGCTATGGATCCCTGAGGCATTCCAAGAAATAATCTTCAACGAAGTGCTAAAGATGCTGGAATAGTCTGGGGTTGTCTTTAATTTTTGAGGTCAGGGCTCCATGCAGCCAATTCCACCGATCATTATCCTCTATACAAGAGGAAATCTGTGTCAACGGGGGTGGTTTTGCTTGCACGACCACACGTTTTCCCTTAGAGACCTGAATCTTCAGATCCCCAAGGGAAGCGGTAACCCCCCCAATCCTGTCTGCTCCTAATGCCTCCCCGGGCGCATACTTAATGTTGCCCAAATTAAAAATCGGGAGAATATCAATACCCGTGCGTTGAAAAGTCTCGGCTTGCTGCAATATCAGGTTTACAATGATTGGTGAGTAAAATTTAACCCTTATACTAGAAACCTTAACTTCACCAAACAGGGTAACCAGCTCAATATCCCTAGATTGGATATGGTGGAGATTTTCATTCTCACTGAATCGCTTAAGTAACCGAGCTCTATTTAGGGGAAGGTCCACATCAAATAAAGGTAGAAAGTCCAAGACAAGGGTGTCCACTGGAGCTTTGGATATACATTGGAAGTCCTCCACTATAGGGACAACCTCAGTCTCCAAAGCCATGGCAAAGGAAGACGCCATAGGATTAAGAGGGCCGGATCGAAAATTACTTGGGTCTCCACTCACAGGTGGTTGAGACTGGGTTTGCGAGGGACCCCCCAGTCGAAGCAAAACCTCCTGAGATGTCAAGGGACCCAGTTCGCGTCTACCCTTAGGAGGTGAGGAGAGAAAGGAGTTCAATTCAGCATCCGCCTTAGTTGAAAATGAGTGGACCTCTGAACCAACCTCTTCATTCTCCACTTCGGCCGAGCAATCTTGGAATATTATTCGACGCTGCCTTTTCTTCCTGTACTTGCGAATTGGCTTCTTTTTGTTCCCTTTATTTTTTCCATTTTTGCCGATTTTTTTTCTTACCACAGGTTCAGAATCATAGATGCCTTTTCTGTTCTCAGACGTAAAGATGGGAAATAGGTCTTGAACCCCGGTAGGACCAGCCACAGATTTATTTTCTTCCTCAATCTCTATAACAGAATTCTTAATGCAATTCGACACTACAGTTGGGGGACTAGCTGCAGTATGTAATTGGGCAGGCACCACATCCTTCGAATTAGCAACTTGTGCACAGATATTTATCTCACCCCCTTGCGAGCTATGTGCCGTCATGGGTAGGGCAGCACCTCTCAAATCACTTGATTTTTGTAACAAGGCCTTCAAGATTTGGGTAACTGAATCCAAGATGCAGTCTGAGCTGCCAACAAATTTCCCCAATAAAGCTAATATCGAGGCCAGTAATTGTTCCAGAGCAATCATGGATTCAGAGATGGGTTTTTCGCATGCCTCCGGAGGGTGGCATATACCCGATAAGTTAAGACTCAGAGACCCAGAAGCGTCTAACAAATTAGGCATATCCTGATCATATAAGGAAGGGGTGCTACTATGGAGCATAAGCCGGGAGGGGGTCGCACCGCCCAGAGATCAACTGGGGGCCTCAGACTCCACTTTGGCTATATTTGCACATTGACCACAGAATTCACAGTCGGTAGATGATGGCAGCAACAGACCACCACCCGACCTGTCAATCTGTGGAGTGCAAGACAACAGTGGGTAAATCGTAAGATCTCCTTCAGGTCCCACTAGATTAACCATGCTTTCTCCCTTCCCTTCAAGAATCGCAATAGGGGAGGGCACCACCGAAACTGAATGTGGTGCAGAAAGCAACACAGAAGTAGGCGGGGGAGACATAAGAGCAGTGGTGTGAACCACCTGGCCCTTGACACCGGAGGCTTTATTTGATACATTAGCCTTATTAAGGGTCGGCAGATCCCAGAGATCAGATAGTTGACATTGACCCTTCAGTGGGGGGTTGTTCACAGATTTATTTCTTATGCGAACAGACTCTTTTTGTGAGGCCAATATGCCTCCAACTTCCCTCCCTGAACGCAACGTTTTAGACATTTTAAATATAACTCACAAGATATCAATACAAGAATACCGACTTCTAGAAGAATTAATATAAAATATTAAAAATATTTCTCAAAGATAAAGCAAATAGTCCAGAAAATCCAATGAGGACCGCCGAAAGAAAGAAGAAAAAACCATAAAAGTAGATTCTAGCAGATATGTAAACAATATCAATTATCGAAATCTTCCAGGAATAAACCAACACAATCAATACAACTCAAGGAGTGCACAATACAAATAACTTAGTCCATGTAAGTGACCAGGCCCAGCCCGGCCTACCTCGGCCACTGAGGGCCACAGAGGGCCCGCCCTTTGCCCGGGCTTCGCTCCGCGCTATGCTCCGCGCGCGTCCCGCTGGCGCGTCCGTAGCGGCAACTAAATACCGGGAGGGGCGGGAAGAGGACCAGCTGCGGCAGGTTGAGCAGCGCTGCGCCTGCTGGTCCTCGCAGTCCCGACAATTAATGGGCAGTGGCAGGACCCCCTGCAGAAGAAAATCCGGCGTAGGTGGGAGTGCGTTGACCACGAGCGGCGCCCGCGGAGCGGGGGCCGCGAGGCGTGGGTCTAAAGGCAGCCAAATGTCAGCAGCAAACGGCAGAGAACAAGCGCCAGCAGCGTTTCCACCCACAGTCAGGTAGGCAAAGGAGTAGCACCACGCAGAGTTTCCCAGCCCGCAGTTATCAGGTTCAAGCGGGAGGGGCGGTAAGAGGACCAGCTGCGGCGGGTTGAGCAGCGCTGCGCCTGCTGGTCCTCGCAGTCCCGACAATTAATGGGCAGTGGCAGGACCCCCTGCAGAAAAAAATCCGGCGTAGGTGGGAGTGCGTTGACCACGAGCGGCGCCCGCGGAGCGGGGGCCGCGAGGCGTGGGTCTAAAGGCAGCCAAATGTCAGCAGCAAACGGCAGAGAACAAGCGCCAGCAGCGTTTCCACCCACAGTCAGGTAGGCAAAGGAGTAGCACCACGCAGAGTTTCCCAGCCCGCAGTTATCAGGTTCAAGCGGGAGGGGCGGGAAGAGGACCAGCTGCGGCGGGTTGAGCAGCGCTGCGCCTGCTGGTCCTCGCAGTCCCGACAATTAATGGGCAGTGGCAGGACCCCCTGCAGAAGAAAATCCGGCGTAGGTGGGAGTGCGTTGACCACGAGCGGCGCCCGCGGAGCGGGGGCCGCGAGGCGTGGGTCTAAAGGCAGCCAAATGTCAGCAGCAAACGGCAGAGAACAAGCGCCAGCAGCGTTTCCACCCACAGTCAGGTAGGCAAAGGAGTAGCACCACGCAGAGTTTCCCAGCCCGCAGTTATCAGGTTCAAGCGGGAGGGGCGGGAAGAGGACCAGCTGCGGCGGGTTGAGCAGCGCTGCGCCTGCTGGTCCTCGCAGTCCCGACAATTAATGGGCAGTGGCAGGACCCCCTGCAGAAGAAAATCCGGCGTAGGTGGGAGTGCGTTGACCACGAGCGGCGCCCGCGGAGCGGGGGCCGCGAGGCGTGGGTCTAAAGGCAGCCAAATGTCAGCAGCAAACGGCAGAGAACAAGCGCCAGCAGCGTTTCCACCCACAGTCAGGTAGGCAAAGGAGTAGCACCTTTTGGACAGTACATGTTTCAATAACTTAAACCTGAGCTCCACCCCTAGTAGCTATGGCACAGAGAAAACTGGTATAAATTAAGAAAACAAGTAAAGCATTAAGAAGTAACAAAACTGATAAAAAGTCAAAACAAACCCCAATTTTAATTAAAAAAATGACACCAAAATGACAAAAACCCACTTAGAGTACTGGAGATATTAATTTTTAATCTTTTAAATGAAAATACTCCCACAAAGTGTTAAATGAGAACTGCAGTCATCTCATTGCACTTGACCAGGAACAAGAAATGATTTAAGGCCTATGAAGGTGGAGCACTGATCAGCTACAAAAACCAGGTTCCACCCCATAGGATGTTTTACCTTCCGACTTTGGGTCTGATTTCGGTTTTGGTGGATAAGTTACTGCGTCACAAGCATGACATATATCTCATCTGCTGTATTGTAAGTGCATTATATCCAATGGCACTTAAAATACAGCAGATGTGATATCCATCATGTTTGTGACAGAGTAATCAATCTGCCAAACTCTAAATCAGGCCAATAGTCTCTGCATTCGAAGTCAAAAATCCTCAGCAGGGCAAGGCAGCAGCCTGTGGCCAAGTAAGGTTCCATGTGTCCAGGCCACTGTCAGCGGAGGTCTCCATGACGCTGTTGACCTCTGGTGGAAAAGCCTTGAGTGGAAGACATTCAAAATCACAGCGGCAGAAGGCCCCTCACCAGTTGGATAATTTTGGTTCATTGAAGATTTCTACATTTGCATTTACTTTCTCTTTTGGAGTTCGGATTCCCCCAGTGGGGTGAGGCTGCAAGCTGTAGTCCAGTAGGGCTCCATAAGACTGGAATCCCTCTCCATGACTTCCTGCTGAAATGGATTAGCTGCTATAGGAATGTTCCGAGCTGAAGCAACCTGAGTCTTTGGCCAAGCAGCAATGAACTTTCACCAAACTGACTTGGCTAGTCCTGGCTGGCTGAGGTTTCAAGAGCCATAACGTTTCAAGGTCTCAGCAGGACTTGGGGATGAAGACTTGCTCTGGCATACTCATACTAGCAGAAGCCACCAACAAAGTCCAGGGATGACCCAGTTGGAACTGAACAGCAAAATTCTTTCGAAAATAGTGCTTTTATAGCCATGCAGCTTAACAAGGGCCAGCTAACTGATTCTTGTAGTTCATTTCCTTGTCCTGGATACAATTGGGAGCAGTTTCAGCCTCTCTTGTCTCCTCACAGGTAAACAGTAGGTGTTGTCCTGCTTCTGTCTTCCACAGGTCCATTAGTGTTCATACAAAGGTGCCCAGGGGTGCTACATTTATGTATGGCAGTCCACCAGCTTGTGGAAGGGGGAAACTCCTGACCCTTCCCTGACCAATAGGGAAAAAATAGCCTGGGGTTACCCTATCCGCTTTTGTAGCAGTTCTTGTTTGCTATAAAGTTAATCCCACACAGCATCTCCTTACCAAAATCTGATATGGCAGAACAACCCTTCATCCACTGTTCAAAGCCTCTGTGGCAGACTAGAGGTGTTGTCATGATAATTAGCAGTATCTTCCACTTAGATCACGCTAAATCAATTATGGGAGTATGTCCTCTCTAGTTTCAATTGGTGCCTACCTGAATAAGTGGAGTGGTGTGGCTCACTGGTTAGAGGCGGCAGACCCGGAAGCAGAGGATGGCCTGGGACCAGGGTTCAATTCCCGATGCGGCAGGTTTGTGAACCAGGGTCAGCGGACTCGATAATTCTCGCCTCGGTGCCTACTCTAACCAGGGATCACATTCGGCAAATCTGGGCATTAGCTTGCCTCATCTCCACAACGGCCCCCCATAAGTGCTGGGGATGCCTGGTTTCACCTTGGAGATACCCAGGAGGGAACATCTCACAGGGAAAGCCAGGACGGGTTCCCCAGCGGTCTATAGCGCCAGGACGCCTCCGAGTAGCAGTGCGCTTTACAAGACACACACATTTACATTTACATTAGGTGGATAAAGGAAGGGGCTGACCTGGGTGTTAACCACTTGTGGCAATTACAGGATAGGCCTCTTTGATGTTAAAAAAGTTCCTGGGCCCAGTCAACAGGCCATCCTGTCAAGGGAACAAAAACACCTCCCTTCACTCAATGCCTTTGTCTCAGCTCTTGGAGCAAGTTCACTCCTCATCAAGTGTGCTATTCAGCGTCTGGGTGACCTTTTTAACTTATGCGAATGAGTCTCTAGAGGCCTTAGGGAGGAAAAATGTACCTTTCTAAAAGTACCTTTGCCTTAACAGTTATTAACTTTCTAAAAGTACCCTTTTCCTAATAGTCATCAAATTTAAACACCTATTGAAAAGAGTCAGAATTAAATTTCTAGCTGTTTTCTCCCAAAAAATTAGCATTATTAAGTGTAATAATGTAATCCAGTGCTTTGCTACGGAACAACCAGCAATGCAAAAGTGAAAATAGCTGTTGGCCTTTTTCACGTAAGGACATTTGTAATATAAATGTCCTACTTTTAAGTATGCTGCACTATGCCATGTGGGCAGTGTTAGAAATTGGGTTTCTGGTTGGCAGGGTAATGCACCTGTCCAAGCAGTAACCACAATCCTAGTCAGAGTAAGTCAAATACATACCATAAATTAACCTGTGCTCACGCTCTAGGAGCTTGGCAGAGAGCAGGCAGGCCTAACCTAAGAGTCAATGTGTAAAATATTTGTACAACAGTTCAAACAGTAACACAGGAAAACAGCACAAAAAGACTCCACACCATCTTAGAATAATAGATTATGATTCTATGAATAACACAAGACCAAACTGACAACCATCCAAAATGTATAAGTCGAGATATGAATTTTTAAAGATTAAATGTAAAAATTGTGCTTAGAAGCAATAAGCGCCTATTGAGGTTATCTTGTTGTGCTGGACTGGGGCAAAGTGAAGAGTTCCGGCCAACTGTGATGGTCCTCAGGCCAGATACAGAAACCATGAAAGGCCTGCTGAACAAAAGGCCTTGATCCTGGTGACAACAAGGAGATTTGGGGTGCAGATGAGCGATACATCAGTGTCGATTCCGAGCGATGCGTTGATTTTCTTCATGCAATGATGGTGATGCACCAGTTCCAAAGACGATGTCCCAAGCTGAGAGGCATTAGTTCCATAGACAAGCCACTGGGTTTCTCCACATAGTCGAGGGGATGCATCAATCTTCCCAGACTGCAGCGGTGGCAATGCATTGGTTCGGATACATTGTCCTATTCTTCCTGAGCAGGGTAAGAGGGAAGCAAGTGGCAGGGCAACACTGCACAGCAGAAAAACAGTTCTTTCAGATCAGTAGTCCAGCAGAGTGACAGTCCTTGTAGCAGCACATCAGTACTTCCTCCTGACAGAGTTTCATTACAGGTCCAGAAGGTCTTATCTAGTTCGGTTAGAGACCCAGTACTTATACCTAGTTGTGCCATTGAAGTGGGGGTGGCTTCAAAGAATGGTATATGAAGTGCACAGATGTCATTTCATCCTAGCCCTTGCTCCAGACTCACTACAGGGGGTAATAAGCCTTTTGTGTGGGCAAAGGATGCTGACTATTCAGGTGTAGATGTCAGTTCCTCCCTCCCATCCTGCCCAGGATGTGCCATCAGGATGCAGACTGGCAGTAAGGCACACCTAACTTTTCTTCGTGTGTGACTGTCTAGAGGTAGTGCACACATTCAATCTGTCACCCACCACAGACGTGTACTGTAAACAGGCTGCATGCACACAGAGATTTAGGAGAAGAGAAATGCCAACTTTCCTAATAGTTGCAATTCTAATGTAGTAATGTTAAGTCCAACTTTACCAGCAAAGAGGGTTTTATCATTAGCATTCCAATTATATAAGACACGATAGAGCTACTTCTTTCCAATCAGGAATTACATCTTAAGAGTGTAAGAAGAAATTCCCAATGTTAACTACGAGAGGACTAGGACTCACACCGGTGAAAAACGAATTGGGGTGTTTTTCACTACCAGGACATGCGAAACTTAAAAGTACATGTCCAACGTTTTACTTAAACAGCACTCTGCCCTAACATATGTGTAATAAAAGGGGAGTTTTAAGCCTGGCTACGGGTTTTAAAAGCTAAGTTGACATGGCAGTAAAACTGCACACACAGGTTTTGCAGTGGCAGGCCTGAGGTATATTTAAATGGCTACTTTATGTTTGTGGAACAGGCAGTGCTGCAGACCCATTAGTAGATAGCATTTAATCACACAGTAGATGCACTCTACTAGGGGCTTACAGATATATTAAATATACCAATTGTGGATAAAAGGTACTATGCTTATGCGAGAAGTATGTGCACTTTATCACTGGTCAGCAGTGGTAAAATGTTCAGAAGCCTAAGGCCAACAAAAAGATGCCAGAAAAAGAGGAGGAAGAAAGCAAAATGTCTGGGATGACCTACAGAGAGGGCCATTTTCCAACAGGCAGTAAGTCAATATAGATGATATGTCAAGTACATAGGCTAGCAGTCATATAAAAAATGTATTAGCAATGCAGCTAGTGCAATTGGGTAGGCTGCCTATTCATACTAAGGGCCATAGCTTTGATCTGGTCTTTACAAAATTCCTGACTATGACAGTGAATGCCCCTCTGCAATTCACCTGTTTAGATTATCTATTGGTTCCAATCTCTACTCCCAGTTTGGGAATTCCCAAAGCTAATAGAGCTCAAGTCAAATCTACAAAACAATGGGCTAAACTGGATATTTTAAAGTGGGAAGCAGCTCTAGGCAAGTCTGCTTCTTGGTTGGAAGGTGATGTTTTTTGCCTCTTAGGGGACCTTTAATAAATGGATTAATTTAATACTTGCAAACACTCCTGAGCTAGAACAAATGCTAAATGGTTCACGCCTGAGAGGAAGGAGCTGAGGAAAGAATGCAGACAATATGAAATGAAATGGAAGGTAGTAAAGAAATGTATAAGAAAGCTTGAAAGAGTGTATCAGTATGTGATCTGCAAAGCCAGGTTAAAACACCTTGCTCATAGATTAGTCAGTCCCTATATTCCTCAAAAGAAATATACCCCATTGTAAACTCCTTTTTCAAACCTAATATTACTGGTGCGGACCCCTCTTCCTCTAAGGAACACAGTGAGAAGCTGGCCAATAATGTTTTAGGGAAGGTCAGGCTTACCTATAACTCCCCATCAAGACTTTCAGACCCTACTATGAAATCCAACAACAGACAGGAAGTTGAGAAGCCAATAGTGGAACTCTCAAGTTTCCCAAAACTGAGTAAAAACAATGTTTTATGGGTACCACTTACACTGAAGTCAGGCTCACCACTGGACCCGTCCATCATAGGCATTCTGTTAAAAGCGGGTGAGGCTGGTAAATTGGTTCTTATGTTCAGAGAGCAGAGATGTTCCTGTTACTTAGAAACACACAATAATTCACCCTTTTCTAAAGAAGCCTTCTCTGGACCCGGATAAGGCAGATAATTGTAGACCCATTTTGCTACTTCCGGAAGTTAGTAAAATCCTGGAAAAATTGTTCAATGGCATTCTCTCTGACTTCCTTGATTCAGATAACTTACTGCACCAGCCACAGACTGGTTTTCGTTCTGGCTGCAGTGCAAAGACAGCTCTTTTATTGGCCATAGATGACATTAGAATGCTGCTGGACCAGGGAGGGTGACCTGTGTTCATCTTTTTGGATTTTGAGAGCAACATTTGATAGAATTTCCCACCCAATCCTGTATTAGAGGTTAGAAGAGGCTGGAATGACAGGTGTGCCGTTAAATGGATTAATCTTGTTTCTAGCAAAAAGGAGCTTTCAAGTCAGTGAAAGGTCATTTTCATTGGAGGCACATCAGCCTAAATTTGGGGTGCTGCAGGGCTCCTCCTTGAGCCTGACACTTTTTAATGTGTATGTCGGATCCCTATCAGGCATCATTTGTTGTGCAAGCTATATGATGGTGTCATCTGCGGACGACACTCAGATTGTTGTCTCAATCTCACACAACTCAGACTCAAACTCTGGAAAATGTACTACTTGTCAGCTGCAGGTGACTAGTTGAATGGCAACAAATTATCTCAAGCTCAATGGAGAGAAAACAGAGGTGATGGTGAATAGAATCAACGCCTCACTCTGGGATCTACTCCTCTGGCCCTAAGACTAGGGGACCACCCTTCGCCCAGATAAAAAGTAAAGACCGTAGGAGGTTATCTTAGATAAGGATTAAACTTTGAGCTCCCGGGCACGGAAAGTTGCAGGTGCCTGATTTGGTCTCTTGAGATCCTTTAGGAAGATGATCAAATGGCTTCCCATCAAATGTTTAAGAACATTGGTCCAGGGACTGATGCTGTCCTGCCTTGTTTAAGGCAATTCTCCCCCATTAATCAATCAATTAATCAATCAATCATATCATTTGTAAAGCGCACTACTCACCTGTGAGGGTCTCAAGGCGCTGGGGTGGGGAATGCTGCCACTGCTCGAAAAGCCAGGTCTTGAGGATTTTTCTGAAGGTCAGCAGGTCTTGGGTCTGCCGTAGGTGGATGGGGAGGGTGTTCCATGTCTTGGCGGCGAGGTGGGAGAACGATCTGCCACCTGAGATCGTTCTTCGGAAGCGGGGAATCTGTAGTGAGGGCGAGGTCAGTGGAGCAGAGCTGGCAGGAGGGGGTGAAGAAGCTGAGTCGTCTATTGAGGTACGTTGGTCCGGTGTTGTGGAGTGCCTTGTGTGTGTGGGAGAGGAGCTTTCAGGTTATCCTCTTATTGACCAGGAGCCAGTGCAGCTCTCTAAGGTGGGATGTGATGTGGCTGCGGCGAGGGATGTCGAGGATCGGGCGTGCAGAGGCGTTCTGGATGCGTTGGAGCCGTCTCAGGAGTTAGGCCGAGGCTCCTGCGTAGAGGGTGTTTCCATAGTCCAACCTGCTGCTGACAAGGGCCTGGGTGACTGTTCTTCTTGTTTCGGTGGGTATCCAATTGTAGATCCTACAGAGCATGCAGAGGGTGTTGAAGCAGGAGGAGGAGACGCCGTTGACCTGTTTAGTCATGGAGAGGGTGGAGTCGAGGATGACCCCTAGGTTGCGTGCATGGTCGGTGCGTGTTGGAGCGGTTTCCAATGTGGTCGGCCTCCAGGATTTGTCCCAGGCTGAAGGGTTGGATCCGAGGATGAGGACCTCTGTCTTGTCCGAGTTTAGCTTCAGTCGGCTGTTCCTCATCCATTCAGCAACGGCCTTCATTCCTTCGTGAAGGTTGGTTTTGGTAGTGTGGGGGTCCTTGGTGAGGGAGAGTATCAGCTGGGTGTCATCGGCATAGGAGAGGATGTTGAGGTCGTGCCGACGGGCGACTTGGGCGAGCTGTGCCATGTAGATGTTAAACAGAGTTGGGCTGAGGGGTGAGCCCTGGGGTACGCCACAGATGATCTCGGTGGCTTCGGAGCGGAAGGGGGGAAGGTGTTCTGCTGGAGTGGTCCAGTCCAGGGCCTTCTCTTGGATCCCAGCGTTGTGGAGGCTTGTTCGTAGTGTGTGGTGACAGACTGTGTCGAAGGCGGCTGACAGGTCCTGGAGGATGAGGGCCGCCGTTTCTCCATTGTCTAGCAGGGACTTGATGTCATCGGTGGCGGTGATGAGGGCAGTCTCGGTGCTGTGGTTGCTGCGGAACCCAGACTGGGAAGGGTCCAGGATGTTGTTCTCCTCGAGGTAGCGGGTCAGTTGTTCATTGACGGTTTTCTCGATGACCTTTGCCGGGAACGGGAGCAGGGAGATCGGCCGAAAGTTCTTGAGATCCTTGGGGTCTGCCTTGGGTTTCTTGAGTAAGGCGTGGATCTCGGCGTGCTTCGAGCTCTCCGGGAAGGTTGCTGTCTCGAAGGAGGTGTTGATGACTTTCCGGAGATGGGGTGCGATGGATGTGCTGGCTTTGTTGAAGATGTGGTGTGGGCATGGATCTGACGGAGATCCGGAGTGGATGGTGTTCATGATCTTGATGGTGTCATTGTCGTTGATGTTGGTCCAGTAGAGCAGGCGGCTGGTGCGGATGGTGGTCGTGGTGGTGGAGGCCTCAGTGGTTGTCGGGCGGTCGTGGCGTTGAAACTGTCGTGGATGCCTGTAATCTTGCGGTGGAAGAAAGTGGCTAGCGAGTCGCACAGGTCTTGCGAGGGTGGGACGTCCTTGGTGTTGGAGCTGGGGTTGGAGAGTTCCTTCATGATGTTGAAGAGCTCTTTGCTGTTGTGTGCGCTGTTGTTTAGGCGGTCTTTGAAGGAGGCCCTTTTGGCGGATGTGATGAGGGGATGGTGTCTGCGGGTGGCATTTTTGTGGGCGGCGTGGCTGTCTGGTGTTCATTCACGGAGCCAGATCTTCTCCAGCTTTCAGCAGGTTTGCTTGGAGGCCCAGAGGTCTTCAGTGAACCAGCTGGCTTTCTTGTTGGTATGATTGTTGGAGGGTTTCTTGATCGGGGCAAGGGTGTTGGCGCAGTCATTGATCCACTGTCTGAGGTTGCGGGCGGTGGTGTCGGGGTCAGTATGGGCGGCGAGTGGGCTCTGGGCAAGGGTGGTGGTTAGCTGGTCTTCGGTGACTTTGCTCCAGCAGCGGTGAGGCATCTGTTGGGTGCGGTGGTGCGTGGTGGGTTTCTTGAAGGTGAAGTGGATGCAGCGGTGGTCGGTCCAGTGGAGTTCAGTGGTATGGTTGAAGGAGATGTGAGGGCTTGCGGAGAAGATGGGGACAAGCGTGTGACCGGCGGAGTGGGTGGGTGTTGTGATGAGTTGTCTGAGTCCGAGGTTGGCTAGGTTGTTGATCAGGGTGGTGGAGTCGGTGTCGGTGTCGGTGTCGTCTTTGTTCTCGAGGTCGAAGTTCAGGTCCCCGGGGTCCGGGCGGTCTGTAGATGAGGGTTCCTCTGAGGGTAATGTTGGGGTCGGTGTGGATCTGGAAGTGCAGGTGTTTGGCGGTGCTGAGGGTGTCGTCGGTGTTGGTCGAGACTCTGAGAGTGTTCCTGTGGACGATGGCGATTCCTCCTCCCGCTCTGCTGGTGCGGTCCTTGCGGGTGATCTTGTAGCCTTCCGGGACGGCTATGGCTATGTCGGGTGCCGAGGCGGGGTTCAGCCAGGTCTCCGTCCGGGAGGTGACGTCTGGGGAGGTTGAGTCAAGTTCAACCGCATGTTTTCAGGAGGAGCGGGTGTTGAGAAGGATGCATCTGAGGTCGTTGGGATCTTTCCTGGTCGGCTGCATGGTGGGGCGGATGCTTGTGAAGCTGAAGTTCCGGCAGGTGAAAGCTCCGTGGGCGCTCTTCGGGCGGCCAGGAAGCAGGTGTGTGATCGTCCGGTGTTCAGTGGGTGGAGGGTTCTGGCATCTTAGCCGTGTTGAGCATCGTGGTGTTCATGGTGTCCAGGTGTCCTGGCGCTGGGCATGGTCCAGGCTCGGACAGGCAGAGACGGGCTGGCCTTAGGTGCGCCAGCGGCACGCCCGCTGAGCGCTACTACGAAGCGGCTTCCATATGAGGGGATGTGGGAGGGAGGAGCAGCTGGGAGGCGGGAGCGGGCGGCGAATGGGAATGCAGGTGGGCGGGGCCGCAGGGACGCAGCAGCAGAAAAAAAGGGGCGGGGCAGTGGGAGAACTGGGCACAGGAAGGAAAAACAAGTTTAGGCATGAAAACAAGTACAGGCACAGAGGAATAAAAACACGTCTGGGCAAGAAAGCAAGTGAAGCACAGGGGAATAAAAACAAATGTGGGCAAGAAAGCAAGTACAGGCACAGGGGAATAAAAGCAAGTCTGGGCAAGAAAGCAAGCACAGGCACAGGGGAATAAAAACAAGTCTGGGCAAGAAAGCAAGTACAGGCACAGGGGAATAAAAACAAGTCTGCGCAAGAAACAAGTTAGGCACAGGGGAAAAATACAAGATTAGGCAAAAACAATGCAGGCAGAGCCATGCAGCCGAGTGGGGAGCGACCTGCCTGCGAGCAGGGTCATAGATCGCAGGATTAAGTAGTCCCTCACATGTTATCAGTAATTCACAATTCACCCAGAATGCCAGGGCTTAAGCTCTGCTGAGGTTGCCTAGAATGCACTGAGCACGCCTGACCCTTGTTCATCTTCACTGGCTGCCTGTAAGCAGAATATTCGAATTCCAGGCCTTATGTGCTGCCCACAGAATCAAACATTTGGCTGGCACTCATCAACGTTATCATCTTTTTACTCTATAGAGTACCCGTAGAGAGCTTAGTTTCAATATTCTCTTTCTTCTTCCTGTCCCTAGAATTAAAAGAGCAAGAGCAGGGGGTCACTCATTTGTCTTCCTCGTTCCAAGATAATAATCAACTGAGCTTTATGAAGCAATTGAAAACACACATCTTCAGTTAAAGCAGCACATTCTTCACAAGCCTGACAAAGTTGTTATTTTGATGGGTCACATTTGCTGGTTAAAACTCCCACAGTCAGGCTACAATGGTAGGCCTGCTGTCATGTCTGAATTGTTACTGTAGAAGGTGGCACAATGGGTGCTGCAGTCCACTGGTGACATTTAGGCTACAGGCCCTCTGTCAAATTTCCATTGTATAACAGAGCATTATTGGTAGGTTAAATATGTCAATTGGAAGCATAATCAGTTTCAAGAAATGTTAGGGGTCAGGGCAAAAGACTGGGGCCTGGTAAGCAGCGTCCCAGTGCACAGAGTTAAAAGACCAGCACCATCTGTCTACAAAAAATAGGGGTTATCATCGAAAAAGAAGAATTTTCCTACAAATAGTACTTGTATCTAACTTTTAGAGGAGTTCAGCATGAATGACTACAGTGTCTTTAAATGGCAATAATATCTTTGAGTCGTAAGTGATTGGGAAAGAGCAGCCAGAATTAGGAGTACTCGGGCCTCATTTATGAAAAGTGACGCATCGCTGCGTGAAAACAGCGATGCGTCACTTTTCACTGCGCACTCCTTGCGACATTCCTAATGCGTCATATTTAATGTATGACGCATCATGTCGCAAGGAGTTACAGATACGTCAGTATTTCTGACGTATCTGTAAGCGCAAAAGTGACGCATTGCTGGAGTGTATCACAATAGTGACGCAACTCCAGCAATGCGTCCTTTCACATGGGGAAAGCCCCATGTGAAAGGGCTTGTGTCAGTCTTACGCCTGCTGTGAGGCAGGCGCACGATTTTGACGCAACAGCGTCCTAAAAGTGACGCAATGAAATCTCATAGATTTCACTGTGTCACTATTACGAGGCCTTTTGCGGGGGAACGCCCCCTCTGCATACATTATACCTGACGCAGGTATAATGTGGCGCAAGGGTTTAAAAAGTGACGCATGTACCTAGATGCGTCACTTTTTTTTTAAATATAGTTCAACGAGGCGCATTTTTTACACAGCTGGTGCGTCACAAAAAAGTGACGCACCGGCGGCGCAAAACTGACGCAAGGCCTTCATAAATAAGGCCCCTAGTTGTGTGCTAGAGTGGTGATGAATAGTGAGACTAGAAAGAAGACCAGTAATATGATCAGTCGTGTCAAATCCAGCCGATGGGACATACATTTGTTAGTAAACTCAATAAAATACCACAGTTGTTAATGCCTACAACTATTTAGTGGTATACCATCATCCCTATGGTAAAAGAATGAGAATAAAAGACCAGTATTAGATTTTACTTAATTAATCTAGTTGTTAGAATCATCCCTTTACGTTTCCTTGCAAAAAATATTTCTTTAAGTAGTTCTCTTGGACAAACCCGGTTCAAGTATCTCTGTGAATCTCCACACATATGTAGTAATGTTTCTTATACAACTGCATTTTCTGTGGCTGCTTTATAACAGATGGAATTGTTGCTCGTTTCGTGTGTGCGCATTTTATCAAACTACGTGGATGCCAAACTTTAGCCCGCATTTTAAGACAATGCTTTGGATATAGCATTTTCCTTTAAATTGGATTTAAGATTTTGCTCACTTTTGGATCATAGGCAGACAGCCAATAATCAATATTTTCTAAGTAGTTTCACACAGAGAGAATATCAAAATAATTTCAGAGTATATTCCTGTTTCATGTTTCGTTCAACTATTCCAGAAAAATGTATAACATTTCACTACTGTTTCATTCACAAAGAAAGAAATTATGTTTCAGTCTCTCCATAGAATCAAAACTTCAGCATTAGAGAAAATGTGATCCGTTAAAAAGAAAGAAATGTTTTGATAAATATTTTATAACATTTCGTGAATTATGTCCCTGAGCAATCTTAATATTGCACTGTGTTACACTGGTTGCCAAGATATATTTTGCAGGCGCTCGCCATAGTAAGTGATCTCATTGGAATTGCATTTTGTGATTTATAGGCAGTGCGTAATGTGTGCCAGTGTTTGCAAGTGCTTCGAAACCGCCCTTTATTTCTAACAGGTTGTAGCGCTGTCTTTTTCTTTTGAACAAAGCAGCAGTGTTTAAAAAATCCATATCCATTAAAATGAAGGTGATAATTCAGCCCTTTGTGTAACACAGACTAGACCGAGTGGAAACATTAGTTGGAGAGTGACGGAAGTAGTAACAGTGTTCGTGGCATTTTGGCAGCGCTCTAGTTTGCAGATGCCTTCCGTGAACATCATGAGTTTTGGCACTTATTGCTTTTTCTACACAAATGATGCACTATTTTCAAGCTTAACTTAACGCTCACTTACTGCACATGGAACCAGTCATCTGCAATAGATTTCTCAACCGGCTGAACTAAGTTCACAACCTTAACCGTCTGCTTTCACACAGAGCTGCGAAGCAGTGACAATGCTTCATTCATCTGTCCTACCTGCAGGAAGGGGAAGAGAATAAGCAAATATATTGCTCAGCCAACCCCACCTTGATTTGAAAGTGAATCTCTTGTTGGGACCCAGGGAGATGCACTTTCAGGTTGGAGCCTTGGAAAGGCTGGGGAGGCTGAGAGAGAGTCAGTTGCATATTAGGCAGAAGCAGGGATCTGCTGGATAGGCTGAGAACACCCTACATTACCTTACACATATGTATTGCTCTTTGTGGCATAAAATCTCTATGCCTTAAAGTTATCCCTCCCTAAATATGTTTCTGTTCACGCTCCGAGTATTTTGACAGTGTGCGCATTGTCCTGTGGGTGGATTCAAATCTGTCACATACAGGTAATTCACAACTGAGTGCAGCAGAATTAACCACAACAATTATTTGATTGCAGAGTTAAAATGTGCCCAAACTGTCTTTCCTCGCTTGGCCTTTTGCCCACCTCCTTCCTCAAGCCCCACCGAACTCCAAGAAGCGACACTTCGAAAGCTGTGTTTGAAAATGATTCATAGCATCACTCTGAGTTTTGGTGCAGATCACCCAGGCGCACCAATTCTTAATAAGATGTAATAATCATTTCTAATTAGGAAGTTAATGTTCTCATACGTACTATGGTGTTTTAGTATGGGCTAGAGAAGTCAATAAGTACAGCAACGCAGATATTTGTCTCCATCGCCTGAGCTAATGCCTAACAGCCAACTGGCATATTTCTAGCTCTAAAATCCCCCCCACCCCCCCCACCCCCAAGAAAACTGATAACATTTACATAGAGTACAATTTGGCTTTACCAGCCATTTCAGGTGCTACGCGTTAAATACATCATTTAAATCTGGTTTTCTGCCTTCAAAATATGTTCCTGTTTCTTTTCCAAACCCCAGGCTTTTTCTAAATGTACAGAAGCAGATTTACATAAACTACTTTAGCAAGTCAAAGGCATTATTTCGAAATAGACTAACAAATTAAACGTAATAAAAATCTTGCCGTTTTACCAGCAGTTTGAACCTCGTCCAAGCTTTAGTCTGTCATTGGGTGTGCTGTTCTTTGTTTGCAGGCGGATCGCTTCAGCGACACTGATCTATCATGCCAAGGAAGCACCTCTTATTAGCTGCAGGCTTCAGACCTTTCATTATGACGTGGCCCTAGCCATTTTCTCCTCCACCCCCATGCCTACAGAAATTACTCACAGAAACTGGCAGGCTTGCAATGTTATGCCTTGCAAATCCTATGGCACAACCATTTATGTAAATTACATTTTTGAACTTGTACATTCTGTTCAGTAATGTTACTTAATATCCATATAAAATCCTTTAGATTCTCTCTGTACTTTGGTCGCTACTGATTGACGCTTTATACTCACCTGCAAATAATTAAATTGTCATGGAAAAGTTATTAGTGGTAATTTTAGCGACTCTGGGCTGCCCATTCAAAGCTGCAGCCTAGGATTCGAGTTTTACTATACTGGTGATTTCAATTTTCATCTGCCGGTTAACAATGACAAGGACTGGGATCGCATCAGTATGGAGTTGGGATCAGTGGACCTTTTGCACAAAGTAGGCCTACCCACCCATTCTGCGGACATACCTTACATGGCCTCTTTACTAACAATGACACTATAACTTTCAAGGAGGTTCTC
Organism: Lissotriton vulgaris; assembly: GCF_964263255.1. Classification (NCBI taxonomy): domain Eukaryota; kingdom Metazoa; phylum Chordata; class Amphibia; order Caudata; family Salamandridae; genus Lissotriton; species Lissotriton vulgaris. The sequence goes on from NC_141698.1 coordinate 910,451,284, forward strand.
CTGTTAGTTAGGCCGAACCATCATGCAGTCCTTTTCAACATTCGGTTTTTGGAGGTGAACTCCCCTCACCCTAGGCATGTGCCCTCCAAATATTTCGGAGCCTGGAACAATATAGACCATGGCTTCTTAGACAAAACGGGACACTTGGCCAGTTCTTTCCCAAGATGCAGACCAGGCAGACTTGAGCCATACAGATTGGCTTCATGCCTCTTTCGCCAAATTAGTTCCCTACAAGACAGCCTTCAAAAATAGAATCACGCCCTCAGCCCTGTGGTACTCGGAAGCTTTGAGGCTTGAGAAACAGCATTGTAGAAATCAAGAGAGATGCTGGTGTTGAGATTACAATAGCCAGGAGAAAATTCTTAATAAACAAGCTTTGGCCAACTACAAACATCTCCTTTTAAGGAGAAAAGCAGCTACTTAATAAGATAATTGAAGCTGCCCAAGACCCTATCAAACTTATTTATGGTGGTATCCAAACTCGGGATCCCACCTTGTAATTGGGCCAATCTAGCGACTCGCTCATTTTGTAATCCCCTAGCCCTTAGTTTTCAGGCTAAAGTAGACTCCATCTATTCCAACTTTAATGCCTCTCCCATCTCCTCAACCAGTTCAGACGGGCATAGAGAATATTTCGGAAATTCCTCTCTGAGAGAGTTCACCCCTGTCGACTCAGAGCTAGGAATGCACCCGGTAGTGGGGGCTAAATCAGAATCACCCTTGGACCTGTGTCCGCTCTCTACCCTTAAGAAGTCTTCTGAGCTAATTGGGCCAGTTCTGGCCAACACTTTCAATTCTATGTTTACAGTTTGTGTCTATCCTTCTCAATGAAAATAAGCTTCCATTCGTCCCCTATTAAAGAAGTGTAAACTTCACCCAATAGACACTAACAACTATTGGCCCATTGCACGTCTGCCTTTGCCCACCAAATTAGCAGAAAATGTTATAAATGACCATTTAACCTAATAGATTCATCCCTCAATTTGTTAGATGAAACGCAATTTGGCTTAAGTAAAAGCCATAGTCCAGAAATAGCGTTCATCAAAGCCAGAGATTAAATAAGGTTTGCGTTGGTAATGGTGGCACAGTGGTATTGGTCCTCTTGGATTTATCTGCAGCATTTGATACAGTTGACCATGGTCTCCTGATCAACCGTACCTCCTCCCTAGGCATCAGGGACTATGCCAAAGCTCTGTTAGTATCCTTCTTAGCCAACAGAGCCCAATCAGTTAAATTGGGTGAATTTGAAACCCCTTCTTTTTGTCTTGCGTGTGGAGTCCGACAGGACTCCTCCATCAGTCTTATGCTTTTTTATATCTACCTGACCAACCTGGCACGTGTGAATAAATCTGCTGGCTGAAGCCTTGCACCATGAGTAGATGATACTCAAATTGTTTGTGTTTTAGCTAATCCTGTGGCAAAGCACTACGCTACGCTTGTGTAGTTTGCGAAGTTTGCGCAACTTTGCACTACGTGAACTTCACATAGCACAGTGCAAACATGCGTAGCATAGTGCGGCAGTCATTTTTTGCTTGGTTGCAGTCCTCAACGTCAAGTTAGCGACAGCGAGCAAGCAAAATTACATCCTCACGAGACTTTTTCCTTGTTCGCGATCAGCAACATCAAGTTGCCGATCGCGAGCATTGAAAATAAGCCTCCCGGCAAGATTCTCAGTCTTAAAGAAAATTTGCCCTATGGGCAATTTTTGCGTATCCGTCGCAATTGTTCTAACAAAAACGACTATTTTGACAATGCGGACACCCTGATGGTTAAACTCTGTAATAGAGGATACCCTAGGAAGTTGGTAAGAGCAGCTCTGAAACGTGCTTGGTACACGCCCCGAGAAAGTTTGTTGATACCCAAAGAAAAGAAAGAGAGCACATCCTTGACCTGCGTCTTAACTTTTAATCCAAAAGCTAATAAGGTAAAGCAGATCATATCCAGGAATTGGAGACTTATAGAACATTTGGATATTCCCAAACCACTATTTGCCTTTCGAAAAGGAAAAAATATCAAGCAGCATCTGGTAAAGGCAAGTAGATTGACGGCCAATAAAAAAGACACTAGGAGTTTATTAGGATTACCACCTGTGATTGGACACTACCGCTGCATGAATTGCGCTGTGTGCCCTAACACGAAAGACTTGAAAGCAATTGATATCAATGGCCATACACATACGATGCGTACCTTTTCCAATTGCAACACTAAGAACGCTATCTATGTAGTGACATGTCCGTGTAATTTATCCTATATTGGACAAACTACGCAAGCAGTTAAAATGCGTATTGGACAGCACAAATCACGCATAAGGTGCAAGTACATTGGCGCACCCTTAGTGCAGCACTATATGGAAGCTGACCACAATGAAGAGGATCTGACTTGGGCAGTTCTGGTTACCATTATGGCAAAAAATAAAACCGAATTAGAGACCAAGTTGAATCGCACAGAAGCAAGATTAATAGAAAGATACCATACCTCTGAAAAGGGACTTAATGAGCGTGATGAAATTTGGGCATTGATCTGAATCCATTGACCCTTTGCTTTGACTTCGGATTTATAGTCTTTTTATACTCTGTTTCCTGATTTTGATCGAACTTACTCTGTTGTGAATCTGTATTGAGCCTATGGCTAGATGCGATGTATTGACTGTATAGGGAAATAGGCTTGATATATGTATATTTTGTTTGATCTATGTACATATATGGATTGTGTATTATATATATATATATGTATAGCTTTTTGCATGCCACCATATATTTTATTACATGTTTGTGGCATTTATATATTCATGATGTTTTGTGATTCTGCGTCCTTTTATACTTGTTCTCTTTTATATTTATTATCCTTTTGAGATGTATGGTCATGGAGTTTGATTAAGAATGGGAACCCTTGTAAGTGGAAATGCAAATGTGTTTTTGGTTTAACTTCAACCTTGGGGTGTCACTAGAGGTTCATCTTTGGTGTTTTGTTCTCTCTTTTCCTATTTTATTTATTACATTTAATTATTTTGTCTTTTTAGTTTAATTCCTTTATTTTGGTGTTTTTCGGCACTTTGACTTGAGATTGGCCGGATGTAGCTGATTACTTCCTGCGTGTGTTTCGTTCGCTAGCAGTTTCCCTGTTTCAGTTCTCTCTGCCTGACTTCCGGATTTACTCAGGGATCGTTTGTCCCTTTTTGGTGTTATTGACGGCATTCACGTTCCGTCTTACGCTGACACGCCCCTTGCCCTAGGCGTTACTTAGCCGCCCGCTCCACTGCGGTGCCTACCCGGAGGAAGACGTTGCAAGTGGACACCGGTTCCTCGTACTAGTGCATATTTGGAGATTTCAGGTACCCCCTTCTCCACGTTATGCCCTTTTTGGTTCCATTCCCCGCACTGAGCTTTTTACTATGCTCGCTCTGTATGAGCCTTGGCTAGTTACTTTTGATTGGGGTTTCCCGGACGGGACCGTGTCAATCTGCCTGTAGACTGTATTGGGTGTTTGCCCTGCCCTCGTCCTGCAGTTTCACTTCTATAAATATTCCACTGACCGAGTAGCTACTGCGGTCAGTGTTCTGAGCTAGCCTTGACTCCCCGCCTCCCCGGTGTTATAACTGGCTGATTTGAATTTAGCTTGAGTTCACATATTCTCTCGGATACATCGCGCGAGGGTGCCTTTATCTATGGGGTTACTAAGTGTGGTTTTATTTATTTATTTCTTTGTTTGTGGGGTCTGGCTCCAATTACCTTGTGCTTTTTTCTGTAACTGAGTGACGTGTTGAGCACATATAGATTGGTATAACTCGTGATGGGTTTTCCTTTTTTGTTTTGTTTCTTCTCCTTCTTTAACTCGCCTTGATGATAGGAAGAGCGTGTGACTTGAGCCACCCCTGTGAACCATACGATTTGGAATCTATATACTGTGTTGGGCGGACACACTGTAAAGATTAAGGTATGTCTGCCAATAATGGTACTCTACTATCTATTAGAGTTTGAATACATGTGTGACTTTGGTCGTGCTCCTATGATTTATTTGTTTGTCCTTGTGATTGACACGTACAGATTTCTCGAGACTTGAGCCGAGACGCTGGCACCTACCCCACCCTTCTGGGTGGGTTGTGGGTTGATCGAGTATAGTTGCCCTAGATTTGGACAGGGCTTTGTAAATGAGGTATTCATTTCCCTTTTTATGGACGTAATGGAATCCTTGATCTGCGCATGTTTTTGGACACTCTGGGATATAAAGGATAAATACCTATGGCTTCTATTTGGTCCTACCTTATCACATAGTTACGCGTTGCACCCTTTCTAGGTGTGGGTGTGGGTTTTTGTTGCTCTATCCTCCCCCTGTTTGATTGTGGTTCTTCTCTTGAACATCATTTCTGATGCTGAAGTGATCTTGGATTCAATCTGGTGCACTTAGTGTGGTTATATTTCTTTCTATTCTTGTTTTGATTGAGCTCTCTAGTGACACTGCATTTCCACACTTGTGGGGGAGATAGATTGTTCCACTTGAATTTCTGCAGCTGTAATGTAATGTGTTTCCTTGTTTCGATAAGAAAGAGGATAAAATAATATATGTGTTTGTTGTTGTTAGAGTACCCATGTCCTGATGAAGCCTACATCATCTGGCTGAAACGCGACCGCGACTGCGTCGACACCTTTGGTTTAGAACGGAGTCCCTTAGCTCAATACAACAAAGATTTGATTTATTCATTGATGCACCTACACAAATATAGGTTGGGTAAATGTGTTAACCCCCCTGGTGCCTGTCTGTTGGGACTACCTTTTTTGTATACTCCGTTAGATTGTAAGAGGTGATACATCTGTAAATTGGTGTATGTATATATATATTTTTTCTTATATATATAATTCTTTTCCTTAGGGTACATATAAGTATTGTTTGTATTATATATGTTGTAAATTTGTATAGAATGTACATGTGATGTGTTGTGTATATATAATGTTCTCTGTTGTGCCTCTCTGGCTGCCCGCCCATATATGTATATATGAATTTATGGATATGTTTCTTTGATTTAATTTACTATTCACAAGAAAATTAATTGTTTCTTGTTTGAGAAATAAAAGTGGATTTATCCCTTCAGTACCATTTTTTTCTACTTTTTTCATCCGTGGATGACTCCTGCTCAGGTACGGGAGGGTGAGGTGGGCAGAACCCCTAACCATTTTTTCTAGTACCTGACCAACCTGGCACGTGTGAATAAATCTGCTGGCTGAAGCCTTGCACCATGAGTAGACGATACTCACATTGTTTGTGTTTTAGCTAATTCTGTGGCAAAGCACTACGCTACGCTTGTGTAGTTTGCGAAGTTTGCGCAACTTTGCACTACGTGAACTTCACATAGCACAGTGCAAACATGCGTAGCATAGTGCGGCAGTACTTTTTTTGCTTGGTTGCAGTCCTCAACGTCAAGTTAGCGACAGCGAGCAAGCAAAATTACATCCTCACGAGACTTTTTCCTTGTTCGCGATCAGCAACATCAAGTTGCCGATCGCGAGCATTGAAAATAAGCCTCCCGGCAAGATTCTCAATGCGGGGAGGTCAGGTTTCTCATTGCGAGTGGTCGCACATGATCGCAACCGCTCACGATGAAAAACTACCAGTCTGCGTTGAGAAAGCTGCAGCTAGAGTAAAAATCTACTCGAGCGGCAGAAAAGTACAGCTCGCACTGTGCAAGATGCCGTTTTTAATGATTACACAGTGCTGGATGCTTGTCCTCACTGTGCTATCATTGAAAACGACATCGTGCACAGTGCGAACATGTTACTACGCACTTCGCGTAGTGCTACGCGTAGCTCGCGTATTGCGAAGTGCACTTGGCGTAGCTACGCATAGCGCTACTTCGCAAACTACGCCCACCCCTAGTTTTGGCTAATTTTCATGATGGTATGTTGGCGGTGAGGGCCTCGATGTCCAATCACAGCCTCAAATTAAATTCCTCTAAGACTGAGGTGATGGTGTTTGGTAACCTCTCCCCGGCATGGTCCTCTGGTAGGTGGCCAGAAATCTTGGACTGTCTCCTTTCATCCCTATTACAGCCAGTAAGCCGATCATATCGGCCTTGGTCTTGTCTAAGGTAGACTATTGCAATTGTCTACTGATGAACTCTAAGCAATCAATCATAAACACACTGCAATTAATTCAAAATGCTGCTGCTAGACTGCTGTCCAGCACACATAAATTTCATTCTGTGTTTGAAGTGATCAGACAACTGCATTGGATGGCTATCAGAAACAGAATAAAATGTAAGGTGCTGTGCATTGCCTTTAAAGCCATACATAATATAGGACACACATTTTTGAAGAATCGTTAAAGATCTACACCCCAAACAGGTCACTGTGCTCGGCCGGCGCAAATCTATTTGTTGTTCCCAGAACATATGGATTCAACTAAGCTTTGTTGTAGCGACTGCTAAAATCTGGAATTCTCTTCCCTGTCAGATTAGAGACTTGCCTTCACTTTTGACGTTCTGGAAAAAAGTTAAAAAACCTAGATTTTTAATAATTAGTTTACTTCTGTCCTCTTTCACTTTGTCCTGTCTCAGGAGTAGCTAGCGCCGAGACACCTTTTCTGGTATTTGTGCGCTCTATAAATTGTTACAACATAACATTACATAACAAAAAAGCATATGTGTGAGATAGACTTTTATTTTAAAGGCATTGTTATGACTTCAGGGTTAATGCATTTTGTACTTAATTCTTTTCAGTTAAGGATACTTCCCAAATATTGATGGCATTGCAGGACTTAGGGCTGACTCTTCCTGGTTGGCTTTTGTAAGGAGTTTTACAATAATTTACCTCCAGGAGATTAGGGAAACTAGCCATAGCTTCTTCATTGATGTTTACAGCAGTTTCTTTGTATCCATACAGAGATCTCAGTCAAGGAGAAACAAGGGTGGTCTTTTGACATTAGGTTCTTTTGCTCTCAAATGAAAAATAGATGCATTTGTTAGGATTGTGGATGTCTTTATCTTGCAGGCGGCTTGTCATTCATTTTTACAATATTAACAGCTTCCATCTGACTGTCGATCATTTCAGCATACTTATATCTCTGATTGCTAGATGTTCTTATTCTGGCAGTGTTTTTACTCCATTGGTTTTAATGGGTGATTTTAACTTCCTTCTTTTTGGTAACTGCAGGTCTGACGAAGGAATTTCAATTTCTCCCTCAAACATTCATTCCGTACATACTGCGTACAGTGAGTTGTTTGAAGCCCTGGTAAGTGACATGCCCAGACGTTGGTCCCTTGCTCACTTTGCCACTGAATTCAACCTAGCCTGGCTGATGAAGGGTGTTACCCCAAAACCAGTCCCTGGATGCTTGTTTCTGGTCCAGGGAAGACCTGGCTTGGCAGTTCGGACTGGATTGTTCCCATGAGGCACAGGGTTACGACTGATTTGCATATGGCTGGGTCTGAACTGGGGTGGCAAAGTGAGCTAAAGAATGATGATGGATGAATGGATGAAGGCTCCAGCCTCTTCTATGGACATACCGGCGGTACGTGCACTCGGAAATTTATGCTTAGTCCCCATATCAGTTTATCGAGCTGGCTTTACTTATTGGTGGTTTCAAGCCTGCCGCCTCTATGGGACCTTGCTACCGTGTTCTCGCCCTGGCCTTTTTGGATCCCTGGGATTCAAACTCTTGTCAAATTTCAGAGGGATTCAATGCTCTACTTCGAAACTGTCCAATTACTGACAGACCACTTGGCATTTTACTTATTTCCGCTGGGGCCTTTTACATTCTACTTGGATTTATCAACCTTTTTTTAATATCGCTTCTTGCTGGCCACGTCTATATTTCTTTCATCTCCAGCCAGATCTTCCAGACTTGTTTCCGCACTGTATCCAGCACCATTTTGACTGATGGCCATTTTCCTGCCTCTACTTTCTATATAAAGCAGAAACAATGTGCCCTGATGAAGAAAATCACTAAGCAGAAACATATTCCGAAACGTGCCTTTGCGCTTTTCTTGGTTGTTGGTTTTTATGTGATATCTTTGACTGTACATATTGTGATCCTATTGCCCATTGTTATGTACTGTGTTTTATGTCTTGTGTGGTTTTTCTTGTAATAGTTTTTGACTTTGTTTTTTCTGTATGTCATATTTGATAATTATACTGCTGTATTTATGGTGTGTTCCTCATTTTTTTGTATTTCGTTGGCTGGTCTTCATGGTTCATGAAAATGTATGTAGTCCTTTTATGAATATATGTTCACCTCCTGTGTGATATTTTATTTATAAATATGAACTTTTCTACATCCCTTTTATCCAGAAAAAATTAATGATGAAAAATAAATAAATGGTTTAAGAACTGATCTGTTGGGTATCTCTAATTATCTTGGAGCTTCTGCCCGATTTGTTGCTTATTAGTGGGGACATCATGTCATGTTCTTAGTCGATGATGGATTCAACCCAGAGCTGTGACTGGGGGTGAGTGTTTTAAAAGTTTCAGCGTTCCGTCCATCGTCTTCTTGTGTTTGCCAAGTGACTATAATATTTCTGTCCTGTATGAGAGCTAGAAGAAGCTTGGCAACTGCACTTTTACCCCCCACGTTTACCAGGAGAGTTGTCTCTACCATGATTTATTTGTGTTTCTACTGCTTTGGTGTCACTCTTGTTTAATTAGAATTTTTGGGGGACACAAGAGTGATCATAACACACTTTTTGCCACCTTACATTGGAGGCAACACATGGACACCTCCATGAATTTATCCCATGGACAGTTTTCCCCACATGACCCAGTACTTAGACTGGGATGGAAGGGTATTGATTCAAAATGTTTTTATCATAATGTATGTGTTTATTGTTTTAATACCTTTATTTCATGCCTCAATTTCCAATGTCCAGACATGAATTTTCTCAGCTCCTATAAGTTTGTAAGTAGACATGTAGTAGTCCTTCTTTCTTCCTCTTGACAGCATCAATTTACCCATGTCAAATGGTTGGATCGCTCTTGTGTAAAGTACTTGAGGTAGGCAGGTCAGCGCTCTAGTCGCTGGCTGCCTCCTACCCTCCTCACTACCTATAAATGTGTATTCCCTACAGACGGCGCAGCGGGCTGGCGCAGCGGGCGTGCCGGAAGCGCGCCGAAGTCGAGCCAAAGTCCAGCCCGTCTGCGCCCGTCCGCGCTGGGTCCGTGCTGAGTGCCAAAACCCCTGGTTCAGCGACCAGACTGGTCTACTCGTCCTCATCCCTCTCTGTACTTCGGTCACCAGGCAGTGATTGCTGTGTTACTTATGACCCACTATCATTCACCGATGTACCCTACCAATTATCTTGTTCACACTGCTCATTTGGGACACAAAATTTAGGCCCTGACTACTCCGCCCCCTCCTATCACCACTTTTCACTTAGCACTTATCAATGCCCGTTCCATGTGCAAACACAGGCAAGAAATTGCAGACCTAATAACAGATGCCCACTTGGACGTCCTGTTCATCACGGAAACCTGGACGGATGGTGCCTCGGACCCCGACTTGGTTATAGCAGTCCCTAGTGGGTTCACCATACACAAACAGGACAGAGTAGGCCAGCGGGGAGGTGGGGTAGGAATTATTGTCAGAGACTATCTACCAATCAGGACCACACTGATACCATCCACATGTTGCGAAGCCCTACTATTTAGTATTAAGCTCACACCCCTCTTCAATTTTAAAGGCGTACTGGTATACCGCCCACCTGGAGCACGTGCCCCTTTTTACTCAGCCTTGGGTCTATATTGGAATCCATAGCTCTTGAAGATCACTTTGCAATGTTAGGCGACTTTAATTTCCACCTTGAATCAAGTAGTGACACAGACACTGCATGCCTCTTAGCGGACATGGAAACACTAGGTCTGTATCAACGTATTTCTGCCCCTACCCATGACGCTGGTCACACTCTTGACGGCATTTTTACTAATATTGAGTCGCTACATATTGCAGATGTCCTTCCCCTGGCATGGACCGATCACCACGCCATTTTAAGTCATTTAGCTATATCCGACGCCTCTAAGAGGAGGGCCGTTAACAATAGCCGCAAACAGGTGAGAGCATGGAAGGACATAAAGGTGGGGACATTGAACACATTCCTGGCTAGAACATCGCCATTGCTGCCAGTTGACCCTACTGTCGCCATAAATCAGTTCAATACCTGGCTCAATCAGGCCACACTTGAGCTAGCGCCCGTAAAATCTATCTCCCAGAATCGAGCCTCCCCTAGTGCTCCCTGGTTCTCGGATGAACTCAAAAAACAGAAACAATTAAACAAAGAGAAAGACTTTGGTGGAAGCGCTACGACCCAGAAAGCAAATCATTATACAAAGATTCACTTGCCCGGTACAAACAGATGATCGCAGAGGCGAAAAGAGCCTATTATGCCGCACAAATTGAGACCGCCAAAAACTCGTGCAAAGAGTTATTCGACATCACTAAACGCTTGTCGGGTGGCACGCACGACCTCACACCACCTCCCTCACAACATCTTTGCGACGCCTTATCTGATTTTTTCTTTAAAAAAGTTAACGACATCTATCAGGCTTTTTCTTCAAACACGGACTCTACCCCACTATCCTTGTCCTCCACCTCACGGGATAACACACTGACCCGCTTTGTCGATCTTACTATGGATCAGACAAGGAGCATTATCTCAAGGATCAATTCAGGTTCAGCACTAGACCCGTGTCCGCTTAAAGTTCTTATGCCAGTTATGGACACATTGATACCGGTTATAACCCATGTTTGCAACACTATGTTTAGCTCCGGAATTTTCCTGGCTTCTCTGAAACATACGTTGGTCAAACCCCTCTTAAAGAAAATTAATTTGAATAAAGATGACTTGAAAAACTATCGTCCGATAGCCAGTCTTCCTTTCCTGGCTAAGGTAATAGAAAAAGCAATGAATCAGCAACTGTCGGAATTTGTGGAGCAGCACCAGTTGCTCGACAACACCCAGTTCGGATTCCGCAAATGTCATGGCACGGAAACTGCCCTCCTAAAGGCTGCAGATGACATCAGAGCCATACGAGACCAGGGGGGGACAGCACTCCTGGTATTGCTGGATCTTTCGGCGGCCTTCGACACGGTCGACCACAAGATCTTAGTCGACCGTGTCGAACGACTGGGGGTCCAGAAAACTGCTCTGGACTTGCTTGTATCGTTTCTGGCCAATAGATCACAGGCAGTATCTCTAGGACCCTACCAATCATCTAAGGTGTCTCTGCCGTGTGGGGTCCCTCAAGGCTCATCCCTGAGTCCGACACTATTTAATATCTATGTGTCGGACCTTGCAAGTGTCATCAAAGCATTTGGGATGAGCCTGACCTCCTACGCCGATGACACCCAATTGGTACTGGCTATCAAAGGGGACGGTGAGGAAGTGGCCAATCGATTCACGAGAGGAATGATGGCAATAGGTGACTGGATGGCCACGAATTGTCTGAAACTCAATTCAGAAAAAACTGAAGTGGTCATCTTCGGTCACCTCTCCCCGGGCTGGTCACCTGTCTGGTGGCCACCATCTTTCGGTCCCCCGCCTAGTCCAGCCAGCAAAGTGAGAAATCTAGGCGTCATCTTTGATGTTGGCCTCAACTTTATGGCACATGCAAACAAAACTGCGGCTTCAGCTCATATGAAATTGAGAATGATTAGGAAAATACTACCTTTCCTACCGAATACGGCCGGGAAAACACTGGTCAGCTCACTAGTCCTGTCCTCCTTGGACTATTGTAACGCTCTATTCTTAAATGCTCAAGTCCGAGTGACAAATAAGATGCAGTCAATCCAAAATGCAGCCGCACGAATGCTGGCTGGGATCCCCAAGTTCGCACCAGTTACAAACATCATTAGGGATCTCCATTGGCTCCCGATACGCAGCCGTATCAAATTCAAATCGCTGTGTATTGTTTACAAGTCACTCAATAATCAAGGTCCCCACTTTCTCAAACAGAATCTTCTCCATCATGTTCCAACCCGATCTCTTCGTTCCTGTCATCAGAACTTCTTGGCTGTGCCTCGCACAAGAACAGTCACATGGGGCGACAGGCGTTTCCTGGTTGCCGCCCCTAAACTCTGGAACACCCTTCCTGCACATATCCGAGCAAGTCCCTCCCTGTTCATATTCCGCAAACAGCTAAAGACGTGGTTATTTGACCAATAGCCTTGTATATCTTCTTTACCCCAGTTGCTGATCTATGCCCTTAATTAGCGCCGAGACGCCCACGGGTATTCGCCGCGCTCCACAAATGTCAATAAATAAATAAATAAATAAATACTATGATGAGCTCTTGATAGCTCAGAAGGAAAAGCCTAGGGACAGATGTACCTTCGCCTCTCTCAGAACCCTTCATAATATTACCTTACCGAGTAGGAATTATGCTTTGAAACAGAGGCCTATTCCTCTAGATCTAGTACAAACATTTGGGAGGCTGTGAATCAACCATTATTTACTTCTAACCAGGGAAGCAAACTTTTGCAGAATTTCATGTTTGACATGTGGGTCAGACACTTTAAAGCATTTTATGGTAGGCCTTGTTCTGCTGTGGGACCTGCTGATGTTCAACCAGCCTTGACCTATCTGAATGACTTCTCTCCTTCATTTGATTGGAAAAAAGTAGGAGATGCTATTCTAAACCTGCTGAATGTCCCTATGACACTATTCAAACCTAACATACACTTATTATGGGCCCTAATTTTAATAATCTACTTTAACACAGTTTTTAAGCTTAGTCTCCCCAGCTCATGGTCTAAATCATTTATCGTTCCCGTACACAAAAATAGCTCACGGGACGATGAACGGTGTTATTGCCTGATTTCCTTGATAGACTCTGAGGTCAAAGCTATAGGCAAAGTGCTCCTATTTAGATTAACAACTTGAGCCAAAGCCCTCAGAATGCTAACGGATGTCCAAGACGGGTTTATACCAGGCAAGAGAACTGTAGACCAATGCTTAAATGTGTATCTTTTAATTAATAAATAAACCCTGGCCAGATTGGGAGCCGAACATTTGGTTTTTATGGACTTAAGGTCCACCTTTGACAGGATTAATAGAGACAGGTTGTGGTGCATTTTATGCTGGACATGAGGATCAATATAAACATATATTTTTTTATTTTTATGTGACTTGCATTTTAACCTGAGTGCCTCTGTCAGATGTGGCCTGAAAAGAGAACGCACTAAGCACTTTACACTCCACAGAGTGGTCACACAAGGCTGCATTGGGCCCTTTTTTATTACCCCTTTATGTTAATAAAATGAAGCAGATCCATGTATATGAGGGTTGTGATCTGTTTGATGACTGCGCTATCTCAGCTCTTTTATATGCAGATGATACTGTTTTCGTTTCGTGGACAGCGCAAGGTCTTCAAACTTTACTGAACCTTTTTATATGAACACCCCTGATCTTAGTATTAACTAGACTAAATTGCACACCATGATGATAGGTCTGAGAAACACTAAAAGCAGACTCCACCTCAGCAAGGGCCTTCCTTAGTTGGTCTCAGTTGGTAATGTATCAGAGACATGCTGTTGCCAGTATTGCTGCTGTCTTTGACTTTACTGCTAGACTGGAAATCGGAGGCGGCCGTGGTTGAGATCTATGAAGCAAAATATATGCCTCTAGTGTCTCATGGCTTTGTAATTAGGGGGTATGCTAGCATTGCTTCCTTACACAGTGTTGAGAATACATTCTTCAGAAGGTTTCTTGCTCCCCCCTCTTAGCTCGTCTACTTTTATCATTCATGAAGAACTGGGGTAGGGTTTTTATTCTGACACAATCGACTAAGACCACTCATTTTATGACTGTCCATCTGGCTCAAGCCGCCATAGGAATTTAACAGGAAATTACTCGAAGACTGTTTAGGTTTGGATCATATCTCCTGTATACCCTGAATTACTTACATTTGGAATTGTTCGTCTAAGTTAGGGCGAACATCCCTTTTTAGCACCTCTGCTATCATTAAGTAGACAGTTCTTATTTGGATAAAATATGCTTTTCTAAGCCAGGTACTCAAAAAGAGGGAACATTAACAAAGGTTTCAGTCATGTCATATTGTCTTGTGTAGTCCTCTCTGTCCATAGACCCCTAGCTTTTGTTTCACATGTCCAACACTCATCATTATTTATTAGCACAGGTTAAATATGGTCCATTTTTTATTAATCACCCCAAAGGGATGGTCTTGTTATTTGGACCACCCACCTTGAATCTGTGATGCCACACCCACTCAAGACACTAAGCACTTTTCCTGATTCTTTTCCATTTACAAGCACCTTAGATCCCGTGTTTTAAAGCCACTACTAGCTGGAAGAAACTTTACTAGTCTAGGCCTGCTTTTCTGTTTTCACAGCTATTAAATGAACCTTGTATTTGCTGGTCTGTTGCTATTATGATTGATTACTTTTAATGTTTTGCTTTGTAATATTTTCTGTGGGTATACTTGACTGTAATTTTTCTTAAATTGACTTTTATGGTTTGCAATTTCAAATATAATAAAGTATCAATATAATAATAAATATAATTAACTAAACATACTTAAAATACTTTAAAAACCGTAAACTTAATAAATAATTAATGTAATTTAAAAATATATATATAATTTTAATACATATATATATACTAGCAGCCCGTCCCGACGTTGTCCGGGTATGAATTGCTGCCGGCCAGTAGTATATTGTTTTGTAGGATTTCGTTTTAATAGCATTTCTTATCTGTGGCAGGCCTGTGCAACGCTCCCATTCACAGAGCACTGCTGATGCACTTAAGAGTGCGCGTTCAGTAGTGTGTGAACTCGAGTTTCCCAACTTTATTTTTCCTTGCAATATTATATAGCGTGAACTTGACAACATGGCATGAGCACAATTTACATTACAGAAGAACACATTCATTTGCGGTAGGCACGGGGAGACAAAGCGATTTGCCTGGAATCACAGAATATTGAGCTGATGCTGAGATTCGAACGTAGCTCCCCAGCTCTAAAGTTCGCAATTCTAGAACTTGTGGCAGGAGGTGTGTCTAAAAGTGTATGTTGGTGCTGGCCATCAGTGAAGGAGACCTGTGTATTTTTCAAATTGGTGGTAAAAAATATGAGTATGTTGCTGGAGATGTGGGCCGCCGTGCCACCAATGTACCTACCAGGGGAGGGTAAACACCCATTATTCCGCAACTTTCTTTCCGTATACCATCACTCCGCATACTTTCATTACGAGCGTACCATGACACCACAATGCCATTATAACACATGGCATTACATTTTATATGCTTTTACCACGCATACATTTACAACGAAATTCGTTGTAAATGCATGAATGGTAAAAGCATGTTTTTTATGTTTGGTTAAGGTAAGTATGGGTACAGGGGTATATGTTTTGGGGTACTGAGGTATATGTTTTGGTGAGTTTGGGTATTTTAAGGGTTCAGATATAGTTTTGGGTTATGGGGTACAGGGGTAGTTTTAGGGTTTAGGGATAGGTATGGGTTTTGGGGTACAGGGGTATTTTTAGGGTTCAGGGGTAGGTTTGGGTTTTGGGGTACAGGGGTATTTTAAGGGTTCAGGGCTAGGTTTGGGTTTTGGGGTACAGGGGTATTTTTAGGGTTCAGGTCTACATTTGGGTTTTGGGGTACAGGGTCATTTTTAGGGTTCAGGGGTAGGTTTGGGTTTTTGAGTACAGGGTTATTTTTAGGGTTCAGGGCTAGGTTTGGGTTTTGGGGTACAGGGGTATTTTTAGGGTTCAGGGGTAGGTTTAGGTTTTGGAGTACAGGGGTATTTTAGGGTTCAGGGGTAGGTTTGGGTTTTGGGGTACAGTGGTATTTTTTGAGTTCAGGGCTAGGTTTGGGTTTTGAGGTACAGGGGTATTTATAGGGTTCAGGGCTAGGTTTGGGGCACAGGGGTATTTTTAGGGTTTAGGGATAGGTCTGGGTTTTTGATACAGGGTATATTTATAGGGTTAAGATGGGTTAGTGTTTAAGGGAGTTGGGGTATTTTAAGGAATAAGGGTGGGTTATGATTATCGGGTGCAGGGGTATTTAAAGGGAGCAGGGTGGGATTAGCACACAATATGATACATGGCATGAAGGGCGGAACGTACCACACGCCCTCAGCGTTTGTCACGCCCCCAGCACACGCCCACAGCACAACGCAGACACGCCCACAAGGGACTACTTTGCAGGCACAGTTCTTTTACCTTTTAAATGTATATGGTAGGTGTGTGCATAGCCTATGTCCTTCTGTTGCAACTGCTTTTTCCAACGCTGTATTGGGTGTTGTGTTTGGTGCTGTCGTTTCTGAGATTACCCGCCTCAAAGGTTTGGGCTCTCTCTTTATTATATTAGTATAGATATAAACATAATATTAACAAAAAATATACAATATTTTTACCGTAGGATAGCGAAAGGGTTACATTTACTATTACCACTCCATTAAGTGCAACAGTAGAGAAAACATTGGAAAGCATAGGGGTAAAAATGACTGTTCCCACTCCAGAGAGTGGAACAGTAGGGAAAGCGTTGGATAGCGCAGGGGTAAAAATGACTATTCCCACTGCTGAGAGTACAACAGTAGGGGAAGCGTTGGATAGCGTACGTATAAAATTTACTATTCCCACTCCAGTGAGTGCAACAGTAGGGAAAGCATTGGATAGCGAGAGGGTAAAAATTCCTATTCCCACTCCAGAGAGTGCAACAGTAGAGAAAGCATTGGATAGAGTAGAGGTAAAAATTACTATTCCCACTCCAGTGAGTGCAACAGTAGGGAAAGCGTTGGATAGCGGGAGGATAACAATTACTATTCTGACTCCAGAGAATGCAACAGTAGGGAAAGCGTTGGATAGCGTAGGGGTAAAAATTAATATTACCACTCCAGAGAGTGCACCAGTAGGGAAAGTAAATACTTCATATATGAATACAAATATTTTAAATATTAATACCAATTACAAATATTTTACAATAATTAACAATTTTATATAATCTGTTAATTAATCAATTACAAATACAAAAGAAAATTATTTTTTTATAAAAATGTACCTACTAATACAAATTATTTACTAATTAACAATAAATTAATTAACAATTAAAAAATAATAAAAAATAACAACAAAAATAACCAATAATTACATTTAAAAGTTTAATTATTTAAAATTCAATCACTTCCAACCCTATTCCCCTATAAACCCACAACCAGCTACATAAAATACAATAATATAATTAACATAACTATCAATTAATCAAATAATTAAAATGTATTACCAATTATTTTTTAATTATTTACCAATTCATAATTAATTAACAATTAATTCAAAATAAATACGAATACATTGACATATTTAATTAATTATAATTAAATTACTTCCCACCCTATTCCCTTATAAACCCACAACCTGCTACAGAAAATACATTAATATAATTATCAATTATTCAATTGTTTAAAATTAATTACCATTTATGTTTTAAATAATTACCAATTAATAATTAATTAACAATAAATTCTAAATAAATATCAATAAATAAATTAACATATTCAATATTTTTTTATGATTAAATTACTTCCCAGCCTATTCCCTTATAAACCCACAACCTGCTACAGAATTATATTATGCAAAAACTAAATACCATAAATTAATTAATTAAAATAAATTATAAAATAAATATACACTTTTCACACATATAGTAACATAAAAACACTTTAAAAAATTGATATTAACTTACTTACCTCAAATTCGATATCTTTGTTGTCTATATTCTGCCCATTCTATATTTTTGTTGTCTATATTCTGTCCATTCTATATTTTTGTTGTCTATATTCTGTCCATTCGATATTTTGTCCATTCTATATTTTGGATTCAATGTTAATGCTATTCTATTCGATATTTTTGTTGTCTATATTCTGTCCATTCGATATTGTGTCCATTCTATATTTTGTGTGTATACCTTGGATAGGCACTTGAACAGGGTCAACACCAAAATATTGGGCTTCACCTCTGAAGGGTACAAATTCAATGTCAAGAAATTGAGAATTGCCCATTTAAATGTCCTTTTCCTGGGAAATGAACTTTCAAGTGAAGGCAATAGCCTAGCCTCAAACTTTCTAGAGAAATGTGCACTGCTACAACCTCCAAAAACGCTGAAAACTTACAGTCGATTCTAGTTTTCCTGAACTTCGGAAGAACTTACATTCTAAACTACGCAGAAAGGGTTAAACCTCTCTACAAATTAATTAAACCTGATTTCAAAACAGTAAATTGAAGTAAAAAATATACAGAAATTTTGCGTTCATTGCAAACAGACATGTTAGCATCAAAACATTTACAAACACGCATAAACGTTTGCAACCTAGTGATCTGAATTTTTCCAGGACAGTGCGGATTTACATACTTAACCTTTAAAAAAAGAGAAAAAGTACCAATACCGTACAAATCACATTTGTACACACAAACAGAAATGAAATTCACTTCGAGAGGAAAAGTTCTGACAGCGGTTCAAACTATAGTAGCAAAAGAGAGTGCCCTCGCACAAGCTAAACGCATTATGGTCGTTACACCTGTACCTGCCTTAGAGGCAGTAACAAAAGCGAGCATTCCAAATGCAAATGTTTTACATCCGAGATGGATACAATCGGTTAATTCTCTTGCTGCAACAAACGTTGAATACATTTTTTACCCTTATTTGAAAACGCAAGCATTTCTACAATATGAACAAGAATGTCCTCTTCCTACTGAGATTCTGGCTCTAGAAAAATATGAATGTATGATTTATACTGACGGATCAGCACAGCCCGCTACTGAGATAAACAAGCTTATAGTACTGCGTGCGCGATCGTTAAAGGTCGCTGGCGAGATGGCAAATTCCCACCAATGGTCACTAAAACACAATCTCTTGGATATTGTACAGCTCAGCGAGCTGAACTACAAGCATTCAAGATGGCGCTTGAAAATACCGATCGCAAATTCCCCACACTCATAGTTTGCGATCCGTATTATTGTGTTCAATCTTACAATGAATATTTGCAAAACTGGATTCAAAACGGTTACAAAGATGCAAAAGGTGGCACAATCAAGCATAAGTTGCTTTGGGAACAAGTAGTTCAGTTACGACAAGAACTACAAAAGGCTCACGTGATACATACACTGAGTCATCAAAGTGATAGTGTTCACATTGCAGGGAATTCATTGGCTGATGAAGCCCCGAAGGCTGCTGTGCAAACGGCTTCCATAGCAGCAATAACTCGTTTAAAATTGAAAATAGACAGCTAAATTATGCAAGCTGTCAATGCTTCAACCAAAGACAGTGGTAAAACACTACCTGGAAGGCTTTCCACTCAAATACTCACACATAACTGTTGCAAATAATGTTCCATTTATAGAGGGGATAGAGTAATTCCAAACATTGAACATAGATAAGGATTAATCTTAGCAGCACATGAATGGCTTGCCTCTGCACACGCAGGTGTTTCCCCCACAGTGTTGTTATCAAAACAACAATATTGGTGGCCGCCCATGAGGAAACAAACTAGAAACTATGTTTTGGAATGTGAAATCTGCCAAAAGATGAAAGTCTCTACAGTAAAATGTCCTGCGCAGACTCCCCTATTATTTTCAGACAAACCATGAGCTTGCGTTTACCTGGATCACTGCAGTCTTTTACAAAGGGATGGGAACTACAAATATATCATGGTCGCAGTGGATTCGAGCACAAGATTAATTTGGATGTGACCTCAGCGCTAGGCTGACGCTCGAACTGTGATAAAAGATTTGCGAGTCTTTATCGGCACATACACAATCGGCACGCTAAAATTCTGACCAGGGTCTTGCGTTTAGCTGTCGAGCTTACGAGGAGGCCATGGCCAAATTGGGCGTTGCATCGCGGTACTCTAGTCCATTCCATCCTGAGGGAAATTCGGTATTGGAGAGAAAAAACCGGGACATAGAGGAATCTATACAAGCTAAGGTATTAGGCTTGGGTGACAGGTGGGTTAAACATCTAATAAGTGTCCAAAGTAGTCTTAATAATCTTCCAAGAAGTTCTCTATGGGGTATCACTCCAAATGAAATCCTTTTTGGAACAAGAATGATTATTTTGGATCTCGATTGTCAGACTTCAGTGGTAGAACAAAAACCGTTTGATATCAAAGATCGTTTGGCTGTTTTACAGGACTTAAATGAAATAAGAAAAAGCCAAAGTAATGTGTTCCTGAAGCCAACAACCACTGAAGGGAAACCAACCATCTCAGCAAGACCTGTCTGGATTCCAAAGATTGGGGATCTAGTCAGAGAAAAGATTGCGGACAAGAAGGAATTTGGGCCTTCTTACAGACAACCAGTACCTGTCCTAGCCATCCACTGATCAAGAACAATATTACTGCCGCCCCTTGCTTGCAAAAAGGAGAACAGGTTTGTGTCCATCAACCTAATAAAACCACATCATGTGGCCTATCATAAGCAGTATGCCAAGTGGACGCCAAAGATGTAGCAGACGCCCGAATCTGGCTACAATCCAAGAGTTTCAAACTGAGAGACTCATCACCTTTGAAGAATCTGCAGTGCAAAAAGAAGGACTATGCAACAAAGCCATGGAAATTGTACCTCTTGAGAATAAAACAACAGTTTAACAAGAAACACCTGTCTACAATGAAATAGCATCTGACTATACAAATGTAACAAGTGATCAAGTGGTTCCAGCGATTTTAACGAATCCTGATGCAATCCCTACCATTGACAGAACTGCCTCTGTCTATTTCATTAACTTTAATACGTTTTCAGTGGATCCTGGCGAACCTGAAACAATGCCAGTAAAAAGATCTTTTATAGAACCTTTTCATCAACTGGAAAAGACTGATATGGTTTCACCATGGATTGACCTTTGGATTGCGTTGGGTGTACTTTGTCTTCTACTTTAGTTGACTCTGGTAATAACTTTGGGAATGCTGATAAATGGAAGATATGTTAAAAAGGACACAGCAAGTAAGAACTTACTTTCCAAGCCGCACAAATCATCTAATTGTGAACAAAGAGACTTGTCAGCAGTGAACATCACAGCTGTTCTTATACATGGTGGTATTGCTTGGAACAGAACTGAATATGACATTTTCGGTCTGGCGGAGCTGTTGAAGATTCCACACCAGTTCAAGATTTCCTTGAATGACTTTGTTTCCTCTAGTATCTTTTTCTGATGATTGGGACTTTGAGACTGGTATTGATATAATGTCAAAATGTACTAATCATGAATACTTAAAAGGTTCATCAGATTATGAACAATTGTATTGTTATAATCACTATGGTCAACATTTCTTGCACAGATCTGCAAATGCTAGATATGTGCTGAAATATAACCAATGGGAACATTGTCCTACGCCACAAAAGGGTAGCCAAAAAAAATGTATGCCAAATTTCCATATTTTCCAGGTTTTAATGTTTCAAATCCGTAATCATTTAACTTTAAAAATGTTAATTGGACAGGAATGAAAGTATGTTGACAAATACCAAGCAAATTTATTCTGCTGCCTTTTATGCTCAGCTGTGTCATTAGGTTTTGACTTTTGGAAAGACAACATTGAGACAAAAACTGTCTGGGGCGCAAAAGACTGGCAAGTACAGCGATTAGAAGCCTTATTTAGATCCTGCATCATCCCAGAGCAAATAATGTTTTTGAATGACACTGTCCAACTAACATCTTGTCTTGGGTTAGCCAAGATAAAAGATTTAAACAATCCGCCCATACCTACACCTACACCTGATAGCAGTAACACTTCAGAGGGGGTGGTCGACATGCATACCATTTTGCTTCACAACAGAACAGATCCAGATTGGAAAAAATGGTTAATCTGGCCCACAGACACAACAACTGTCAAGATAGATTCCTGAATAAAACAAAAGGGTTCACATTCACTAGGCCGGATCTAAGATATGTTCAGAGACAGCATCCAGGAATAGTAACAACATACAGTGTAGGGAAACTGTGCCTTGGGTGGCTACACAAATCTAAACTAAGAGATGTAAAACAACATTTATCTTTACTTGAAAGATGGCGCTGATCTGAGGGACTTCCTACAAGGACCTACTAAACTGTGTCATAAACATTTTATATATGCCAGTATCTATGCTGGTAATAATGAAGCATGGAAGATTACGCAAGCAGAGACTGCAGAACGAATACGAGAAATTGATTGTGTTAATTTAGAGAAATCACTCTCTCTAGTTGACAATGGGTTAACGACTCCAGGATATATTCTTTGGACAGCATAGTATCATGTGCCATAGACATAATGGAACAGGACTTGGTCATGTTGCAATATTGTCAGTCGCAATTAGGTTCTATAATGCTATTGGGCTGGGCGTTGCAAAACCTTCATTCAGGCTATGTACCTTGGCGTTTAATCAATACCACGTCACTGTTTTCAGAATTTAATCTCACTGATAAACAGATCAAACTGGCACAGAAGGGAGCAAACTATACAGTGATTAGCATTGAAAAACTGGAAAGATTGCCATTTACTGTCGCTGAAAAGCCAGCCATTGAATGTATAATACACGGTACAATCACTCTGCCTGTTACAATTTTCCATTTTCAGTATTGCTTAAAACATATACCCGCAAGGAATATATGAAAGGTTGGGTAAAGAATGCATCAAGACATACAGTGAATTATCATACAGACACAAATGTTGGAGTGGGGGGAAAGAAATGTTTCTTAGTGGTAAAAATTGTGAAAACGCACTAAGCGTTTTTCTCCTTTGTCAGGGTATTCATTTACACAGGGCCTGCGATGGTTTGTCTAACAATTTATCCTGCCACCTGCAAGGTTCACCAGCAGCAGTGATCGATCCAATTTTAAGGCAACTTTCTAATGGAAGTTACATTATGTTGAATGATCACAGCTGCTGTGGCATGTTGCCAGGTTTAGCCTATCTTGTAACTCTGTCAGCCAGAGTCAATTGCTGTATGCAAGTATTTTTTCCAAAAACCAAGACAGACCAGGAGTTGCTGTTATGGCCTTCACTGAACATCTCTTCTATACGAATTGATACTTTAAGCAGAATAAAAGCCATTCTTTTTACAGAAAATTGTGCCATTGACCTCGGCCAAAGAGACCTATGATCTGCAAGTCGCAAGGACTTCTGCAGAGATACACACCCTATTAACTACAAACTGCCCTATACATTTCTCAGAAATCTTAGGTCGTATCTTAAACATGTCAGATACGAGTGGTATTGTACATGTATTCAGGACGATTTATTCAGGACTGTTAGCACCTTTTGAAGCAGTCCTAGGAATAATTCCAAACTTTGTGCACTCTGTGTTTGGCTGACTCATTTTGGGACTCGCAGTAGGGATACTATTTTTGCTCCTACTGCTTCGATATGGCAAGCCAATCCACAGCAGACACCCAGATCACCGTGCTAAATACTCTACTGGTAATGAAGTGTCGTGAGCGCATAGACCACATTTTGGGATTAACTTGTTTAAGAGAATTGAATGCCACATGGTTTATGTCATTCAGACCAATCTGGCAAGATTGCATCTTAACTGTTCTACTATGCCTGCTATGCGGATAAGAATGTGTGTTAGACATCTGTCTTACACTCAAATCAGTCATGTCAACGGATGTTGATACTTTGCTTGGACCAGTGACGGCTCACGCACTGCGTTGTCCCCAGCGGCTACCAATTAGGCATGGGTGAAATTTGCGAATTTGCGGATTTCCCCATGAAATCACAAAAAATCTGCAAATTCTCCAGTGATCATGTGTGCTTGTAACACAGGCACAAGCACACATGATCACTGGAGACACATCTTCAATCAATCAATCAATCATAACATTTGTATAGCGCACTACACCCGGCAGGGTCTCAAGGCGCTTGGGGGGAGGGGTCTGCTATTGCTCGAACAGCCATGTCTGGAGTTATCTCCTGAACGCGAGATGGTCCTGGGTCAGCCGAAGATGGATGGGGAGGGAGTTCCATGTCTTGGCCGACAGGTAGGAGAAGGATCTACTTCCGGCGGTGGCTCTTCGGATGCGTGGTACGGCGGCGAGGGCGAGGCTTGTAGAACATAGCTGGAGGGTGGGCGCGTAGAAGGTCAAGCGGTTGTTGAGGTACTTCGGGTCCAGGTCATGGAGAGATTTGTGTGCATGGGTGAGGAGCCTGAACGTGATCCTCTTGCTGATTTGGAGCCAGTGCAGGTCCTTCAGGTGGCCGGAGATGTGGCTGCGTCAGGGGATGTCCAGGATGAGTCGGGCGGAGGCGTTCTTGATGCGTTGGAGTCTTTTCTGTAGCTTGGCTGTGGTTCCGGCATAGAGGGTGTTTCCGTAGTCCAGTCGGCTGGAGACGAGTGCATGGGTGACCGTCTTCCTGGTTTCGGTCGGAATCCATCGGAAGATCTTGCGTAGCATGCATAGCGTGTTGAAGCATGATGAGCAGACAGCTTTGACTTGTCTGGTCATCGAGAGGGAGGAGTCCAGGATGAAGCCCAGGTTGCGTGCGTGGTCTGTTGGCATGGGGGTGGCGCCCAGGGCGGGGGGCCGCCAGGAGTCATCCCAGACGGAGGGTGATGGTCCCAGGATGAGGACTTCCGTCTTGTCTGAGTTCAGTTTCAGGCGGCTGTTCTTCATCCACTCTGCGACTCTTTCATCCCTTTGTGTAGGCTCGTTCTCGCGGTGGCGGGGTCTCTTATAAGGGAGAGGATCAGTTAGGTGTCGTCAGCGTAGGAGATGATGTTGAGGTTGTACTGGCGTGCGATGGCTGCAAGAGGTCTCATGTAGACGTTGAAGAGGGTGGGGCTGAGTGATGATCCTTGCGGTACGCCGCAGATGACTTCGGTGGCCTCGGATCAAAACGGGGGGAGGCGGACTCTCTGTTTCTTCCGGTGAGGAACGAGATGATCCATTCCAGTGCCTTCTCTTGGATACTGATGTTGCTGAGGCATTGAACTAGGGTGCGGTGGCAGACAGTATCAAACGCTGCAGAGAGGTTCAGGAGGAGGAGGGCCGCTGTTTCTCCGTTGTCAAGCAGGGTTCTGATGTCGTCAGTGGCTGCGATGAGGGTGGTCTCGGTGCTGTAGTTGGCTCGGAAACCGGACTGCGAGGGGTTGAGGGATCCGTTCGTCTCGAGGAAGGCTGCAAGCTGTCTGTTGACGGTCTTCTCGATCACTTTGGTGGGAAAAGGGAGGAGTGAGATGGGGCGGAAGTTCTTGAGGTCGGTGGGGTCAGCTGTTAGTTTCTTCAGTAGGGCGTTGAGCTCGGCATGCTTCCAGCTCTCCGGGAAGGTGGCGGTGTTGAAGGAGGTGTTGATGATATCCCGGAGTTGGGGTGCGATGATGGAGTTGGCCTTGTTGAAGACGTGGTGGGGGCAGGGGTCGGTAGGAGATCCGGAGTGGATGGTGTTCATCGTGCGGGCTGTGTCTTCGGTGGTTACCGTGGTCCAGGTGCGGAGGGTGGCGGTGGGGGGCGTTGGTTCGATGGTTGGGTGCGTGGATGGTGCGCTGGAGCTGTTATGGATGTCGGCGATCTTGCGGTGGAAGAACGAGGCGAGAGAGTCACAGAGGTCTTGTGAAGGAGTGATGTTGTTGTTGCCGGTGCTGGGGTTGGTGAACTCCTTGACGATGCAGAAGAGTTCCTTGCTGTCGTGGGCGTTGTTGTCCAGACGTTCCTTCAGTGATTTCTTCTTGGTGGTGCGGATGAGCTGGTGGTGCTTGCGGGTGGCGTGTTTGAGGGCAGTCATGTTGTCTGTGGTCTGGTTGAGGAGCCAGGCTTTCTCGAGGGTGCGGCAGTTTTTCTTGGAGTCCTTGAGTTCGTTGGTGAACCAGGAGGCTTTCTTGCTTCTGGGTCTGCTGGGGGGGTTCTTTAGTGGCGCGAGGTCGTCGGCGCAGTCGGTCAGCCACTTTGTGAAGTTGTGTGCTGCTTCGATGGGGTCCGTTGTGCTGGCGGGTAGATTCTGGCTGAGGGAGGAGGTGAGCTGCTCGGCGGTGATCTTGCTCCAGTTCCTGTGAGGGATCTGTTGCAGGTGGTGGTGGGTCGTCGTTCTTCTGAAGCTGAAGTGGACGCAGTTGTGGTCAGTCCAGTGCAGTCCTGTGGAGTGGCTGAAGGTGATGTGCTCGCTGGATGAGAAGATGGGATAAAGCGTGTGGCCGGCGTAGTGGGTGGGGGTGTTGACCAGTTGCTTGAGTCTGAGGTTGGCGAGGTTGTCCAGCAGAGCGGATGTGTTGCGGTCCTTGTTGTTCTCCAGGTGGAAGTTGAGGTCCCCTAGGAGGATGTAGTCAGCTGATCGGAGGGCGTGCGGGCTGATGGAGTCCGTAATGTCTTCGCTGAATTGTGTGCGTGGTCCCGGGAGTCTGTAGACAAGGGTGCCTCTGAGGGTCATCTTTGGGTCAGTGTGTATCTGGAAGTGGAGGTGCTCGGCGGCGGCGAAGGTGTCGCTGAAGTCGGTCGTGATGCGGATGGTGTTCTTGTGTACGATGGCGATGTCTCCTCCAATCTGGTTGACGCGGTCTCTCCAGGTGATCTTGTATCCGTCTGGGATGGCGATGGCGATGTCGGGTGCGGAGGAGGCGTTCATCCAGGTTTCTGGTGAGGTAGTGTCGAGCAGGTTCCAGAGTTCGATGGCGTGTCTGTGGATGGAGCGGGTGTTGAGCAGGATGCACTTGAAGTTGTTGGTGCTCGGTTTGGTGGCTGTGTAGGTCCGGATGCTGGAGAACTTGCAGGCTTGGCAGGTGAAGGGTCCGTGGGTTCTTCTCGGGGTGGCTCGGTGGCAGGCTCTTGTCTGGTCAGGTTTGAGTGCGATGATGGTGGCGGCCCATAGGTCCGTCGTCTGGGCAGGCATCGTCGGGGACCAGGGGTCCTGGCGGTGGGCGCGGTCGAGGCGCGGACGGGTGCAGACGGGCTTGCCTCTGGCGCACCTTCGGTGCATAATCAGCACGCCCGCTGCACGTCAACGCTGTGCGTGCTCGGGGTCGTCATAAGTAGGCAGCCGGGAGGAGGGTCAGTGGCGGGCCGGCGAATGGGCTGGCAGGGGGCGGGGCCGCAGGGAGGCAGCGGCGTGAAAGTCTGGTGCGGGTGGGCGGCTCAGCGGCGGCTGGGTCGCCCAGGCAGCAGCAGGAGAAAGGCGGCAAAAACAGCGGGGCTCAGGAGTGGCAGCAGGAGGAACGTGGGGGCGACCAGGCCGCAGGTGCAGGCACAGTGGTCGCTCCCTGGATGAGGACGCGGCTCCTTTAAGTAGGCAGCCGGGAGGAGGGTCAGCGGTGGGCCGGCGAATGGGCTGGCGGGGGTGGGCCGCAGGGAGGCAGCGGCGGGAAAGTCTGGTGCGGGCGGACGGCTCAGCGGCGGCTGGGTCGCCCAGGCAGCAGCAGGAGAAAGGCGGCAAAAACAGCGGGGCTCAGGAGCGACAGCAGGAGGAGCGTGGGGGCAACCAGGCCGCAGGTGCAGGCACAGTGGTCTCTCTTCTGGCCCTTTACGCAGCTACAGTGGAGTAAAAGCACTATGGGGCAGATTTACAAGCCGCTTGCGCCTCTTTTGCGCCGCAGTTGCGTCACTTTTGTGACACAGCAGCAGCACAAAAGATGCACCATGGTGCTGGGTATTAACAACGTGACGCTTCTGAGAGATGCATTACGTTGTAAAGCCCTGCACCATCAGGAGGTGTTCCGGCGTAGAGGGCGTTCTTGCGCAGGAACGCCTCCTCAAAGTGGCTGAGTGAAATCTACAAGATTTCACTCAGTCACTTTTAGGCCAATGCTGCGTCAAAACCCTGCGCCTGCTTGAAGCAGGCGCAAGGCTTGACGTAGCAGTGGGGAGATAGGGCCCCCCAGAGCACTGCTGGAGCTGCGTCGCACTTGCGATGCAGCACTAGAAATGCACTGCTTTTACGGCACAGATGCGTGACGCATCTGTGCCGTTTTTGCCACATGGTGCGCCGCATTGTAAATGGGAGCTGTGGCGCACAATACCTGATGCATCCCTGGGGATGCACCAGTCTTTGTAAATCTGCCCCTATACATTTAGCCAACGAGGGAGCACTTACTGATTAGACAGTAGAAAGTACTCCAGTTGAGTAGAGGTATTGCACAAAAAGGTGGCATCTTCGTGGACAAACACGCAGGGCGGGATTCATTCTGCCCCCTGTTAGACTCGTTTTTCCCTTGTTTTTCTGCCCTTCTGCCCTCTGTTAGACTAGTTTTTCCCTTGTTTTTCTGCCCTTCTGCCCTCTGTTAGACTCATTTTTACTTTGTTTTTCTGCCCTTCTGCCCTCTGTTAGACTCGTATTTTGTGCCCTTCTGCCCTCTGTTATTCCCTTGTTTTTGTGCACTTCTGCCCTCTGTTAGACTCGTTGTTTGTGCCCTTCTGCCCTCTGTAAGACTCGTTTTTGTGCCTTTCTGCCCACTGTTAGACTCGTTTTTTGTGCCCTTCTGCCCTCTGTTAGACTTGTTTTTCCCTTGTTTTTCTGCCCTTCTGTCCTCCTTTTGACTGTTTTTTTGTGCCCTTCTGCCCTCTGTTAGACTTTTCTTCCCTTATTTTTCTGCCCTTTGTTAGACTGCTTTTTGTGCCTTTCTTCCCTCTGCATCACCACATCCTCACTCAGCGCTACCCAGCATCGTTCAGCACCACCACATTATCACTCAGCACCACCACATTATCACTCAGCACCACGACAGCACCACTCAGCACCACCACAGCATCACTCAGCACCACCACAGCATCACTCAGCACCACCACCGCAGCACTCAGCACCACCACCGCAGCACTCAGCACCACCACGGTACCACTCAGTGCCACCACAGCATCACTCAGCACCACCACAGCATCACTCAGCACCACCACATTATCACTCAGCACCACCACAGCACCACTCAGCACCACCACAGCATCACTAGAGAAGTGTGGCTCAATGGTTAGAGCGGCAGACCCTGATGCAGTAGGCTGGCCGGGACCAGGGTTCAACTCCCACCTCGGCGGGTCTTGGGCTCAATTTCCTCGGACCTAATAATTCTCGCCTCTGTGCCTATTCTGATCATGAGCCCCACACTGCACCTCTGGGCAATAGCTTGCTTAATCTCTACAACGGCCCCAACAACGCTGAGGGTGCCTGACTTCATCTTGGGGGTGCCCAGGAGTGGGCTCCTCACAGGCAAAGGCCAGGAAGGGTTCCTCTGCGGTATTCATACAAGCGCTGAGATGCCTCCGGGTAGTGCGCTATATAAGTGCGTAATTATCATTTATCATTATCATTATCACTTAGCACCACCACAGCATCACTCAGCACCACCACAGCACCATTCAGCACCACCACAGCATCACTCAGCACCATCACAGCACCACTCAGCACCATCATTGCACCACTCAGTGCCACCACAGCATCACTCAGCGCCACCAAAGCATCACTCAGCGCCACCACAGCATCACTCAGCACCACCACATTATCACTCAGCACCACCACAGCACCACTCAGCACCACCATAGCATCACTCAGCACCAGCACAGCATCACTCAGCACCACCCCAGCATCACTCAGCACCATCCCAGTATCATTCAGCACCACCACAGCACCACTCAGCATCACCACAGCACCACTCAGCACCACCACAGCACCACTCAGCGCCACCCCTGCATCAATCTGCGCAATCATTCAACAACTGGTTCAAATATGTTCTCTCAATGTTTCAAGCTTTATTACAAATGTCACAAAAAGATGTTAATATTTCACTTCTGTTCTTGGATTTTCGTCACAATAAAATACACTGAACATAATCTTCACAAAAGTTATTTACAAAAGTTTAAGCTATTGTCATTATAAATTAAAATCACTTTTTTTGTAAATTTTTTATTTTGCAGTATATCAGATGAAACAGAGAGGGGGTAGGGAAACAGTAAGAAGGGGATCAGGAAAGAAAAGAGAGAAAGACTGGCGACATACCGCCACAGAACCCCACACAGGGGGCGCAAAAATAGGGAGGGAATCATTCGCAGAAGAAGGGCAACAGGGCTCCAAAGTCCACAAAAAGCTGGCAATAGTCCGAAAGAGCAACGGGGGAGCGTCCGCTCAGTTCAGGCCCTCGTGCAGGACAGATATCCCAACAGTGGACGCAGCATCCTCAGACAGAAAGAGCAGCTTAAACTCCACCCAAGGCCAGCGGCCATCCCTAATCAGAGCTAGTCGCAACCAAAGAAGGAACAAAGAACCAATTTCCCCAACGACCCCCCTCCCTCGTCCCTCCCCAACATCTCCCTCCCCCCCAGTGGCGTTGACCAGCAGGCATACAAAGCAATACAGACACTCTTGAAATCAAATTTGGAAGAGATGAAGGGACCACAGCGCTGATGGACACACTGCTGAAGGCAGACCCCGGGACAGAAACCTCACAAGCGGGCCCCAGTTGCACATAAAGTTCTTAAAATTCCCTAGGAAAATGCCAGAGAGGCGTTCCATGCTTAACAGATGCCACAATTGGGCATGCCAAAAGGAAATAGCGGGGGCAGATGGTGACTTCCACGCAGCTGCTAGAGTCATCTTATCCGCACCCAGACACAACCACATAACACGCTTATCCGCCCTAGTCTGGTGCTCGAGCAGCGGGTCCCTAAGCCCTAATAAGACAAAGGCCATGGAGTCCGGGATCAGGTAACCCAAACTGTCCTTTACGTGGGACAGAATCTCAGCCCAGAATGGCTTGATGGTGGGGCACTCCCACCATATGTGGCTAAAGTCTCCCAACAAGTTGGGAATATGCGGTGCAATTTAGAGGGATACAGGTACCAATCAAAGATGAGTTTCATATGTGCCTCCCTGAGGTCAGTAGAGTGATTATGCGCCGTTACGTCCCTCCATAGGCCCTGCCACTCACTAGTAGAGATGTCCCTCCCCAATGTGGTCTCCCAATGGTCTTGGTATCGCGGTCGCGGCGACACGGCAGAGTCCAACAACAATTTGTACAGGAAGGAAATCGCTCCCTTCATGGTGGAGGTGCGAAGGAGGAAGGATTCAAATTTCGAGAAGGGTCTGGTAGCCGCGTCCACCACTGCAGGCGACGTCGCCCAATGCAGGAGCTGGAGATGTCTGAAGCGTTCCGTTGGAAGAACACCATAATCCCTCATACAGTTGTGGAAAGTGAGGGGTTCGACGCCATGGAACAAGTGGGTGAGGGCTCTACAGCCACCTTCCCTCCAAGCGTCAAAGGGACCTTCTGTCAGAGCCGGGGGGAAGGCCCGGTTGAAGTGAATCGGGGTGAATGGTGACGGGAAGGTGGTCCAGCGGTCGTCGCCACTCACCGTGTCCCAGACCTTCAGCACTTTGCTCGTGGGAGTGCTAATGTAAGCATTCTTGGGCCGGTCTGCCTTAGGTTTCCAGGCCAGATCCCAGATGAAGCGGCCTGCCACGCTCCGATCCATGTGGAGCCAATGCTTCTCCGACAGTTGTTGGGACCACTCCACGATGACCCTCAGCTGTGCAGCTTTGTAGTACAAATGCATGTCCGGAAAGCCAACCCCCCCTCCAAGCGCGGGCGCCGCAGAACCGCAAACGGAAGCCGTGCTCGGCCCCCTTGCCAGACATATCTCAGCATCACGGTCTTCAATCGGCGGAAGTAGTCGAGCCCAATCGGAATAGGCAAAGCCTGAAACAGGTATAACAGTTTGGGAAGGAGCACCATTTTGAGGGCGTGTATCCTGCCCAGCCACGAAATGAATTTAGGCTTCCACCGTTCCAGTTCAGTCTTAATGGAAGATAACATCGGGGGGAAGTTAGCGTGGAACAGGGCACCCACGGTGGAAGTCAACCGTACGCCCAGGTAGAGCAAGCACTTTGACGCCCACGCGAGCGGAGTAAGCAGCCGGGTCAGTTGCACCTCCCCCGCCGACAGGGTCAGATTCAGGATGTAGGATTTATCGAAATTAACCTTGAAGCCCGCCACCGCCTCGTAGGCAGAGAGTACCGAGTGGACATGAGGTAACGACAGAGCTGGGTCTCTGATGGACAGCAGGACGTCGTCAGCAAAGAGCGAAATCTTATGCTGCTCGCCTGTAAAAGGAAGGCCTAGAATCCGCTCGTCCTCCCGCACCGCCAACGCCAATGGTTCTATACTAAGGGCGAAAAGTAGGGGCGAGAGGGGACACCCCTGGCGCGTCCCTCGAGAATGACGAAAACTCGCGGATCTATGGCCGTTGATCAGCACACGAGAGGTAGGGCCACTGTAGTTGGCTTCAATCATCCTGATGAAATGGGGCGAGAATCCGAAGGCCACCAACGTCTGATGTAAAAACCCCCAATCGATGCGGTCGAAAGCCTTCTCCGCGTCAAGCCCCACTAGCACCGCAGGTATGCGAAATCGTTCCGCCTTTTCGATGAGGTGGACGACGCGGCGCAGGTTATCATGAGTCTGCCTGCCCTTAATGAACCCGGATTGATCGGGATGGATCAAGGCAGGCATCAGACCCTGCAGTCTACCCGCCAGTATAGAGGAGTACAGCTTGGCGTCCAAATTGAGAAGCGCTATCGGGCGATAGGATGTACAAGAAGTGGGGTCCTTCCCCGGCTTGGGGATAATAGTGATCAATGCTTCGGCCATAGAGTCCGTGGTCCTACCATCAACCGCCATTGCGTTGAAGAGGGAGACTAAGTAGTCGCAAATGTCAGAGGCAAACGTTTTGTAGAAGAGGGCCGTGTAGCCGTCAGGCCCAGGGGCCTTGTGCAACTTCAGGGCCTTAATGGCATCTAAGACCTCCTCCCGGGTGATGGGGGAGGACAGTAAGTCATTCCATTCGTTAGAGACTTTCGGGAGAGGCAGGCCTTCTAGGAATCTAGATTGAGCCCCCGGATCGAGAGCGTCACTCGAATAGAGCGCCGCATGGAAGCGCCCGAATATGGTTGCTTTGTCTGCATCTTTATGCTGAACAGAGCCCGCATGGTCGCGAATTCCCCCTATATAATCTTTCTCGCGTTTATCCCGGAGTTGCCGGGCAAGATGGCGTCCGATCTTGTTGCCCTGGGAGTAGGAGGTGCGCCGAAGGCGCAAAAGAGTAAACTCCGCCCTGTTATTATAATGGGCCCTCAGCTTCCCTCGTACCGCCGTCAGGGGGCGCAGTGTCACCCTGGAGGGGTTCGCCTTGTGGGCCTGTTCCAAAGAGGTCAGCTCCTTTTCAAGAGCCTCCCTCTTCTCGCGCCTTAGTTTGTTCAAGTTCGCGTTGAGAGCAAGGCACGTGCCCCTTAAAGAGGCCTTGCACGCATCCCACGTGGTATATACCGATGTGTCCGCCGGGGGATTGAGGAGAAAGAATTCACCAATAGCCGTGCGCAAGGCCTTACAGGACATCTCATCCCGCACCAGAGCTGCCGGGAAATACCACTTACGCCAACCATCCCCCCCAGTGGCCCAGTGTAGTCCCAGAACCACGAGGCTATGATCCGATAGTGAGAGTGGAAAAATAGTAGCCAATTGTATGTCCCCCCGAAGAGCCTGGCTAACCAAGATATAGTCAATGTGGGAGTATGATCTATGAACGTTGGAAAAAAAGGTGTAATCCCTGGTCTGTGCATGGAGAGAGCGCCAACTGTCGATCAGTCCCATATCACCCAACTGACGTTTAGTTTCGTCTGAGAAGACACCAGGGTCCGCCCTGCGGGCCCCAGAACTATCCAAACCCCTGTCCGATACCATATTGAAATCACCCAGCAAGAGTAAGTGACCCTCCACAAAGTCCCCCATTTTGTCCAGTAGACCCTGCAAAAAGCCATTCTGACCCGCATTAGGGGCATACAATACAGCAAAACTACACAGGCGACCACGCAACAAACCTTTCACCAGAAGCCAACGGCCTTCCCTATCCACACTCACTCCCATGGGTTGAAAATGCAGGGAAGCTCGGAAGAGCAGGGCCACTCCTCTATGTTTCGTGGGCGCAGACGCCCTGTAGATAAGAGGGAACTGTCTATGGCGAAGCCTCAACTCGTCCTTCCTAGCCAGGTGGGTCTCCTGGAGGGCGACCACATCCAGGTGGTGATCCACAATGTACTTCCAGAGTTTCTGCCGTTTCTGCGGGGAGTTAAGGCCCTTCACATTCCAAGTTCCTACGCTGATAGGCATAAGGGAAAGTTAAAACACCACGCCATGCATACATCCAAACAGCCACCGTGCTGCACAAGAACCAGAAACCGCTCCCAAGGGAGATAAGCAAGCACAGGTATTCGAGGGAAAGATCCCGGCCACAACCATCCCAAAGAGCTCGCAAGTTCACCTCTCAAGCCACGCGAGGCATCCACGCTTCCAGAGCACGTGGGGGCCACATGAGTCACACCACAGAGCAATGAACAAAATACAGGAGTGAACATCAAAAGAAACTTCATCAGCACACATTCAGCACACACGGTCGCCGTCACTACCCCCCCAACCCCCATCCCCAACCCAAACCGCCCTGTCATGACATCCACACGCAGAGCGTTAACAGACCCATCCCCCCGGAACAACCCAAGAACCAAAAAAACAGGGCACAGGGCCCGCAACCTGTAGTGTACAGTCGACAGTTCCAATGGGCCACAGGCCACACGGTCCACATCAGACTGGAAGTGGGGTGGGGGCACCAGATCAGGGGCCCCCAGGGCCAAGGCCCGGGGTGTCTTCTCCAAAAGTACCATAGTACCCCAGGGCCTCAAGAATAGAGGCGCCCCGGCGCCCAACCATCACAGAAAGCAGGGATCATGCCGCTCCAGAGGTCTGCTGAGAATCCGCAAGGGTGGCCGAGGCCACCGACGCCACAGCCGATCCTCTTTCCTGCAAGCTCACAGAGTGGTCTGGGCGCAGCCGCTCCGGGGAAGCCCCAACTCGGTGCCAGGAAGATGAGCGACGTCGTCGCCGCGAAGGTGAGGACTGTGACGCTTGCGATGGTGGGTCCTCCTCCAGTCCTAACAGCTCCCTCGCAGCCTTCAGAGAGCGGATCTGCACCAACCTGTTCTGCCAGCGAAAGATAATCCGGAAGGGGTGACCCCAGGAGTAGGAGATGCCGTGCTCCCTCAGATAGGCAGTCACCGGCCGGAATTCCCTTCGTTTTTGAAGCGTGGACGCTGCCAAGTCCTGGAATAGCTGGGGTCGATGGCCCCGAAAGTCCAAGTCGGAGAGTGCTCTGGCGTTCCGGAGAATGCGTTCCTTAGTCTGGAAGTCGTGTACACACGCAAGAATGTCCGGAGGGGGACCCCCTCGCCTGGGTAGGCCCACCCTGTGCACCCTGTCCAGCTTGATCTCCCGGACGTCTTCGTCGTCCAGAACCTGTATGAAGAGGGCCTGCACGTAGCCCCTCAGATCCCCAGCCTCACCGTCCCAGGGGACCGCTCTGACACAAATGTTATTTCTCCTGGAGCGGTTTTCCAGGTCCTCGGCATAGGCTTGCAGGTTCAAGTTCTGGTCCGTAAGGCGAAGAACATCTTGCTGCAGCTGGTGTACGTCATTGGCCATACTCAAATCGTGGTCTTCCAGCACGGCCACCCGTTCCCCGATGCCATCCACGTCCCTCCGGACCTCACGTAGGTCTGAAGCCAGTTGAGCGCGGAGCTCGGAAATGTCCTCCTTGATCGAGGCAAAGAGTTCAGACATGAAGGCCTTAGTGGCCGGCGCGTCTTCGTCTGATTGTCTAGCCGAGCCACTCGCCCCAGGGGAATTCGGTGGTTGCGATGTTTTGGAGGTCCCCTCCTTCACCGTCCTCCCCTTACGCGGCTGTTGCGACATCGCGGCGGAGCTGCAGAGGCAGGGCCGTCTAGGATGCAAGCCTTGCTGGGGCACCCGCGTTGCCAGCGGCAGCCGCCCGAGAAAATGGCGGCACAAGGCCTCCCGCCGAGGATGCTGAAGTCTCAGTAGCACGGGGTCAGGCACCGGGGGAGGACACCCGGGGAAGCCGGGCGGAAGGCACCGCTCCTGGATCGCGTGAGTCTGGTAAACAGTCCGCGGGACAGAGCGAAGACCTTATGTAGCTCATGTCCAGTCGCAGGCGAATCTCACAAGTCCACCATTGCAAGCCGCAGGGAAGCTGTAGGAAACGCAGGTGATGGGCCTCCCAAGGCCGGGCGGTGTTCACACTGGAGGGGACCGGTGGAGACGTCTCTCCGGTGGGCAGAGGCCATCAAGGGCACCGATGCGAGGGGCAGGCCGAACCACTCCCAGTTCATCCGGGTCCGCTAGAGTTCCACCGTTCAGGCGCACGTGGCCAGCCGGCTGACAAGGCGTCCAGTCGTGCAAGGCACGCCACAAAACAAGCAACTCGCTGCAGCAGAGGGGGTGGACGGCTGGGGAGGGCAGATGACACCTTCCGGTCTGCGAGGTCACACCAAGTTGATGCTGTGCAGCTGCGTCCCACTGCGGCCTCACGTTCACGCAAGGCCGGTGCTCCGTAGGCCTCAAGCTGAAGAGCTCCCGGCGGCGTCGCCCAGCCACTCCAGGACATACCGATGGCACCAGACCACCCCGCACAAAGCCGTTGATGTCTGCGGCCGTTTCAGAGCGGATTGAAGCCCCGCAGGCGTAGCTGTACAATGCTTAGCAGGTCGGGCGCCGGAGCGACTCGAGAGCACGCCTTACTCCGACGCCATCTTGGCCACGCCCCACATTAAAATCACTTTTATTTAAGTATTAATTATTTAAAAAAATTAAAAGCCATTGTAAGTTGTAATATCAATACATCTAAGTCACGTAAATACAAAACATGTTGCATTACAAATGCTATAGGTGTCACATTTGCGAAAGTTATAACTATTGGCATCGTAAATGTCAAAGCTATTAATTTAGCTATTTTCAAAACCAATATATAAATAAAAAAAAAATTGTCATTTACAAGACCAATAGCTCAAACTTTCCTAATGCGAGACCTATTGCATTGCAAATGCTTGTTTTTATATCTGTCAGTACTTCCTGTTGAGGTTTAATTTTCGTGACAGGCGCCTCATTGCCTACTTGTAACTATTCTCTGACCCTGCTTCAAGGGTCAGAGCAGGGTCAGAGAATGGTTAAAAGTAGGCAACGAGGTGCCAGGAAGCAGTTACAGGCTTACAGCAGCAGGTGCCCAAGTTGAAGTTAATTTCTTTGTAACCCTTTTGTAAAAGGTTACAAAAAATTAGCTTCAACTTTTGCACCTGCTGCTGTAACCCTGTAAGTGCCTGGCTGAAAATTCGTCCCGCTGATTCTCGGATTTTACCGCGATTGGGCGAGATTCGCAGATCGCGAAATCGCGGAAAACCCGCAAATTCCGCGAGCAGAATGAATTTTCAGCCCATGCTTACTACCAATTCTGTTGACAGCATTCGTTGAGATCTCACAGACGCTAAATGCTGACGATGAGGTACGAGAGGAAAGCGGCACAAATGTACCATCCAATTCGAACATTGCTAATTTGACCAACGCTGATGGCGATGCTTCCCATCTATGTGTGATTCATCTTCTTTTTTTAAAATATTTTTTTATTGAATATAACAAGCAAGGCAAGAACAAAATATACAGCGTGCTTTGTTCAAACGAGGATGGAGAAATCATTACATCGAATGATCAATAATCAATACAAGGGAGGGAGGGGGACAGGGGGAGAAGCAATAAACAGACAATAGTGCAACTTTATGTGGGGTCAGGGGGAGAGTGGGATATCGATGTTATCCACTGCAGGCAGTGTAAATATGTCTCCACGATACCTGTTCCATGGCCCCCATACTCTATGCCATTTCCGGGGGCGGCCCCGGTCCTGATACACTGTCTTTTCCCCTAAACATACACCAGTCCATGTTTTCCTTCCATACTTCAACTGTAGGAGGCCTATGGGATCCCCACAACTGTGCAATATCCTGTTTAGCAATCACGGCCCCCAGGGCTGCCCATTGGGTGTGGGCTAGGTTATAATCTGTAGGTTCCCAGACATTTAACAAGCAGCACCTGGCCTCCGGTGAGAGAGAAATACTCTTCACCTCTTTCATTACATCGTACACTCCGCTCCAAAAAGCCGCGACCTCTTGACATTCCCAAATATTATGAAGAAATGTCCCCACCTGCCCACATCCCCGCTTACACAGACCCTCCTCGGAAAAGCCCATCTGACCAAGACGGGGGCCCGTGATGTACACTCTGTGAAGGATCTTAAGCTGGACCAGTCGAAGTCTCACTGGAATCGCGACCTCCTTGGGAGAGGAGATCGCCGATTGCCAGTCCTCGTCATTCAATTCGAGGCCGTCACGAACCCAGAGATCACATAAGGGCAGCAGGAGGTCCGACCTATCATTGATCAACTTTTTATAGACAAGGGAAATAGTACTGTCTGGAACATTACCGTCTAACAATCTATCTTCAAGCGGGGACGACTCCGGGACTACCTCCCCCACTGGAAAGACTGACATCAAGGCATGGTGAACCTGGGCATAGCGGAAGTACTCCGTGTTCCCTAATTCAAACTCCGTCCTTAAATTCTCAAACGATTTCACTTGCCCCTTAACCCAGAGGTCTCCCACCTTGCTAATACCAATGAGGTCCCACTTATCGAACCCCTTAGTCTTCCACAGTTTACTAAGTCTTTCAGAGTCGAAAAGTGGGGTCGCTAAAGTTAAACGGTCCTTCCAACACATCGAATTAGTTGCATCTTGCCATATACGAACTGCCGTCTTCGTAGGCCCCGACAAAGACTTGACCACTGAATTCGAGTACAGCGCCCTATAGTAGTTCCCCCCAGGCAGCAGCCATCTATCCATAGCGAAAGCAGGATTCAATTCAGGACCATACATTCCATGAATAATGGCCCCCAATTGGGACGCCCAATAATATCGTTTGATGTCAGGGAGAGAGATACCCCCGTCATACCACGGAACCGTTAGTTTGGCAAGCGCGATGCGAGGTCTACCGTCCCATATCAGTTTCCTTTGAAGACCTTCAATTGTACGAAAATAACTAACAGGGACTATGTCAAGAGTGTTTTGGAGGGCATAAAGAAAACGAGGCAGAGACATTCTCTTAAAGAGGGCCGCGCATCCGAGCGGCAAAAGCGGAAGCTTACGCCAACCCGCGACGTCCTGCTTCAATCTAGTCAGAAGTTGGAGAAGATTCTGCTCATACCGAGTAAGCATGGGCGGAAAATCCGTTCCGCTCGCGGATTTTGCGGATTTTCGGTAAATTCGCGATCCGCGAACGCTCGCGAATTTACCAAAAATCTGCAAATTCGCACGCAGCTGATTTTTTTTTCTTGGTGATACAATTTTGCGGCGTGCTACGTAAGTTCGCAATTGCGAATATGTAGGTGCGGCGGGCAGCAACAATCTCGCACTCGCGAAATTACAAAATTTGCAATTCTGCACAAGAAATCCACTAGCAAGCAGCATAGACCTTCTGAAAATGATGATTTTTATCGGAATAACTCCTCAGGTTGACATTTGCCTGCCCTTTTTGGATTTGAGGCCTTTTGACTTTCTTTGGATCACTTTTGGATTAGAAATCAACTTTCACAAGTAAGTTTGTTTGGGGCATTACATTTGCTGTTCTGCAGAAAAACGAGTTTTGCTAAACTGAAAGCACTCAGCAGGTGCAAAAGTTCAAATTCATCATTAGTAACCATTCCCTGTAGTGCTTCCTGACTGGGGCCCCTCCAGAGTTCAGTTGCTAGTTAAAACAATTGTATGACCCTGCTCTGACCTTCACAGCCGGATCATAGAATAGCTACAAGTAGGCCACAAAGATCCTGGAAAAAAAAATTGCACTGCAACAGAAAGCAAATTACAGATAAGGAAGCAGGTGCCAGACTGGAATTTTAAAACAGTGACACATTAATAAATCAACCCCAAATTAATTCATGTCAGTTGAAGCAGGGCAGGTGTGCTTGCTTTCCCCCCCCCCCCCAAAATCTACAGTGATGATGATGAACCAGAGGGTGGCATTGATGTACCAGAGGGTGGCATGGGTGAAACAGAGGGTGGCAGTGTTGAAACAGAGGGTGCTGTGAACCTGTGATGATGAACCAGACGTAGAAACAACATAGTCGCGACCGTTGCGTGCCGACAAGTAAGTTCGCAATTGCGAACTGGTACAAAATCCTCGCGAACTGGCAGAAACCCTTGCGAACACTATAAAAACAAAAATATCCGCAAATTCGCGAGAATTCGCAGATTTTGTGGATTGCGAGTTCGCAAATACGCAAATTCGCGAACGCCAGATTCGCAAAATTCGCCCATGCTTAATACCGAGTTACAGGGTCCATAGAGACCCATAGACCGAGATATTTAAATCCCGTCTGCGTCACCTGGATGGGGCAATTACGCGGGGAGGGGAACGTCGCCAAAAAGAATAGGATTTTGTCCAATTAATAATCAAGCCTGAGATTCTACCAAAAGAGGTCAGGACATCGCATAAAACTATCAACGATTTCCTGGGCGAGGTCAGATATAGCAAAATATCATCTGCGTAAAGCGAGATGCGATCCTCCTACTCAAAGGACCACCGGATACCCCTCATCGAGGGCTCTCAGCGGATCCATGCAGCGAGGGGCTCAAGGGCTAGGGCAAACATGAGCGGTGAAAGGGGACATCCCTGTCGAGTACCTCGCCCGAGACCAAACGGAACGGAGACGCGACCGTTCACCACAATTTGTGCCCGGGGGTCCTCGTACAGAAGCCGCACTCAGCCAATAAAACCGGGACCAAACCCAAATTTAGCCAACGCAGCCCACAGATATGGCCACTCAACAGTATCAAAAGCTATTGTGGCATCCAACGACGCCAAAATGGCCGGCTCACGTAGCGTTGCTGCCCTCGCGAGAACTCCGTGCAGATGCCTAAGATTCAGCGCAGTGTTTCTATGGGGAATAAAACCGGATTGATCCGGATGGATCAGATCGCTAATAACAGTGATCAATCGATTAGCCAATACTTTTGCGAGAATCTTAGGCTCAGCATTCGAAAGAGATATCGGTCGGTACGACGCACACTTACCCCCTGGTTTCCCCTCCTTATGTATAACAACAATCGTCGCGAGTCGCTGATCACGGGGCAGAGAACCACACTCACGAGACTCTAGAAACATATCTCTCAAATAGGGAGCTATCTTGTCAGGCCGCAACTTGTATAACTCTATCGGCAGACCATTAGGACCCATGGCTTTTCCAGACCGCAGGGAGCGGTTCGCTAGGGCTACCTCATCAACAGTTATTGCACTATCCATTTCCTCTCTATCAGCCTCTGAAAGACTCGGCAGAGCGATGTCTCGCAACCATAAGTGAGAGTCCTCCTCCGGCCTGTCCGACACGGAAGAGTACACCGTCAGAAAATGATCCGCAAAAAACGCAACAATCCCTACAGGGTCAGTGACCCGAGCACCACTCGCCATTTCAATCTCAGGCACCACACGACTAGCTCTGTCCCTCTTATTCAATCATGCTATCAGTTTACCTGCTTTATCTCCCACATCATACAGACGTCCCTGCTGCTCTCGACTCATGGCCCTAGCCGCTTCCGTAACCAACGCCCTATATTCCAACTGCTTTAATCGCAATACATGCATCCTAGCGCGGGTAATTTCCTGCTCTAGGTCTAGCTCCAGATCTGCTATCTCAGTCTCAACCTTCACTACATCCTCATCTCTCCGTTTCTTAGCGCCCGCAATCAGCGACAGGGCTTGGCTCCTAAGGACTGTTTTAAAAGCCTCCCAAAGCGACACTGCGGCGAAACAGAGCCCTCATTCTCTAAGAAATATTGATCAAGTGACTTTATCAAATCATTATGAGTTTTAGGGTTTCGGCGATACCAAGGGTTGATCGGACTACCCGCCCCTCGGTCCCTGAAGACAATTCCATCTGAAGCCATAAAGGAGAATGATCAGAGATTCCTCGAGCCATATGTTTAACCTCAGTGACAGATCCTCGAGAGGCTACCATGAGCGCCAGAATGAAACATATATTGCCGCTGAGCGGGGTGCAACAGTCTCCAGAAATCCACCACACCTAGAGTATAAATGAAATCATGAAGCCAGTTCTGAGCACCCTTGAGGTCCCTAGGTGGGTTCCTATCAGAAACAACCGCATTGAAATCACTACCCAGCAGTAATGACCCCTCGGGGAGAGCAAGGATAACCCGCCCCAAGACCATGAAGGCTGTTGATTGCAGGCCAAGGGGGACATAAACAGAGTCCAGGGAGAGGGTCTTGCCCTCCCACTGCCCTGTAAGGGCGACATAGCACCCTCTATTATCAAGGACTGTTTCATCAACTTCCAGCGGGAGAGAATTCTTAATAAGGATACCCACCCCCGGGAACCAGAGGAGAACCCCGCATGGGCTACCAAGGGATGTATGTCATTACAACGCATACTTTTACTCCGCGTACCATTACAACGCGGTATTTACAACGCATACCGCTACAACGCATAGCGCTTTGGGGTGCTGGATAGTGGTAAGTATAATTTACTATTCTAACTCCAGTCCCCGTGGACCCTAGGAAAGGTGTTGGATAGTAAATTAAACTTACCTCTTATCCTAGAGCGCCCCCCAGCGCAATGCGTTGTAACGGTATGCGTTGTAATGCCCGCGTTGTAGTGGTAGTGCGGAGTAAAAAATGCGTTGTAACAGGTGAATACCGCTACCAAGCCATACCCCTTCCTATTCATGGCGTAACATGTATTCCCAATCAAGTGAGTCTCCTGAAGAAGGACCACGTCCGGGGAGTGACGTTTTAATAGTTGCAGCACTACTCCACGTTTTACCTATCTCCCAACCCTTTCACATTCCAGCTCATAAGCCTCAACCCCCTACCCCCATCCCATAAGAGAAAGAAAATCCAACCCAGAGAAGAAACCAGCACTGTAATCAGAAAGTCATGCAATACTGTGCCTTGCAGAAACATGAACATAAAAACGAACAAATCCCCCCTCCCCCCCAAAAAGCCTGTTACAACCCCACACCCTGCACCCCTGCGTAAGATTAAAAAGCCACCCCAACTTGCAGTGCGCCTGTCGCCCCCACATCTAAACTGAGCTACAGAAAGTCGAACAGAGGAGAAAAAAGACACACCAATAACCCCGCAACCCCCCAAATGTCACACCGAATCATATGACATAACTAGTGCACCACAGTTCAAGGCCCTTCTAAGACCCCGGGAACCAGACAAAAAAGGGCTTATTCCTGTTCCATGGATCTGCCCTCTGCACCGCCAGTCTGTTCATCCTGTGGACGATGGGTCGGTAGAGTATCCAGCCAGTCGGCCGCCACCTCCGGTCTATCGAAAAAATAGGTCCGCTCTGAGTGTTCGATTCCTAACTTGGCCGGAAAAAGCATGGCGTACTTGAGGCCCATCTCACGGAGTCTCTTTTTTACCCCAAGAAAACCAAGTCTCTGTTTCTGGACCGACTGGGTAAAGTCTGGATAAAAGCTGATGGTAGAATTCTCAAACTTTACGGGACCACCCACCCGCGAAGCCTGCAGGATAGCATCCCTGTCACGAAAGCTAAAGATCTGTGCTATCATAGGCCACGGTGAGGCACCCGTCTTAGGTTTACCACCCGGAACCCTGTGAGCCCGTTCCACAGTAAAGAATTTACTCAGTCCCTTGGGTGAGAGGAGACTAACGATGAGGTTCTTAACAAAGAGGTCAGCTGCCGGATCCTCAGCCTTCTCCGGAACTCCAATGATATGGACTTTGTTCCACCTAGCCCTTCCTTCAAAATCCTCCAGTCGACACGTAAAAAGGTCAGTGGAATCCCTTAAGTTGCGAACCTCCGTTTGTAACTCAACAACGTCGTCTGTCAGACCGGAAGTCTTGATGTCTATCGATTTAACTTTTTCATTGGTTTTCATTAGGTCCGTGTGGTTCAGGTTCACATCAATCGCCACCGTATTGAGTTTGTGGGCAAGAGTCTCCATTTGTTTCCCTAGGTACGATCTGATCCCATCGATAGCGGCCATAACATCTTGTAGGGTTGGCTCGGCTGCTGAAGTCAGTGGATCTCTCGTTTCCTCCAGCGACCTACCCTGTCCACTGGGTGACCCCTTAGCCTGGGCATAGCGATCCATGATGTTAGTTTGGGTATAGCCACCCCGCCGAGTGGTCTTAGACTTCTGTTTGGCCCCCTCCTGTTTCCCAGCCATTGCGGGAAGTAGTAGGTATGATCCCGAACGGGAGTGGGGAACAAAGCGCAAACAAGGCAGCTGAAGGATGGCAGGCTATGCCCGGCAGCAATCGATGTCGGTCGACTTGGAACAGTCACACTATGTGGAAAAATGAAGGAGTCAAAGGTCCCTCAAGCGGCAGTCCAGAGTCAGCCTCAGAACAGGGCTCAAGCATCCTTCCAGAACAGACCAATCAATGAAATATGCACACTTGAGTGCCAAGCCAAACAGTTGCCCGCGGCGAGAGAGAGGCGCTCCCAGTCCCGGATCTCTCTAATAGGCAAAACCGAAAGTGAAAGTGAACCAGACCGGTCGTCCCCTCCACCTCAGGCCGATGTTGTTCAATTGCACCTCGGGCACTATGCCAACTCCACAGCCGGGCATCACGGAGGTGTAGGCCGCAATCTTCCAAGCGCCATAACTCCAGCTCCCAGGGTCCGATCAGGATTCTGATTGCAGTTCTTGCCTCTCCCGTGGTTCGTCTTCACGAAGACATCAATAGGAGACAGGATAAACAACAGGATATATGCGGGAGGTTACGAGGGTCTCGGGAGCCCTGTGCTCACGTGGCCATCTTGGTCACGCGCGAAGGTCCTCCCCCCGTGATTAATCTTCTTAACGAGGTAATCCAACTTTCACCTACAATAGTAAACACATTCTTTGCAGACTTAGAAGATTTGATGTTTTCTCCAAACAATAACACTGACATTTGATTTGGTACACACTGTTCTGAGAGACTCTGAATTCGACCTTCAATTTTTCAAAGCAAAGTTTCTAAATTTGGAATTCTTTTTTTT
This sequence comes from Lissotriton vulgaris, assembly GCF_964263255.1. Classification (NCBI taxonomy): domain Eukaryota; kingdom Metazoa; phylum Chordata; class Amphibia; order Caudata; family Salamandridae; genus Lissotriton; species Lissotriton vulgaris. The sequence continues at coordinate 910,496,126 of NC_141698.1, forward strand.
CTAGGATCAAACTTCTGTTTTTCCAAATGTGTATTTTTTCAATTTTTTGGCACAAAGTAATCTGCCTTAAGTTGAACTATTCATAGACAATCAGAATTCTTTGAAAAACGTCAAAGAGACAACATTTGACCTTGTCCACATTCAAACAGTTTATATAATCTGCCATGAACTGGTCTCGACTTTTTCTTCTGTATTTAAGAGCAATTTCACAAATGTATTTTCATGATTCATACTGATAGCATTTTCAAATGTCATCTATATGCTTTGAATGAAACATTGCTTTTAATGCGTAAGCACAAATGCTTTTCGTGTACAACCAAGACCAATGCATTTGTATGTATTTTGGGTGGGTTTTAACACATCATGCTTAGATATGTTTTTATGTGTGTATAACTTAGTAATGTTGTACATAAGAAAGTGGAGTGGGTGTTGTGTAGCATTTTAAGCTCAGATTGAATTTTTCCCGTTTCATGCCCTTATATAGGTACAATTCACATTGCCCTTGTATAGGCATAGAAATCAAGCCCTTATTTAGGCATAGCCCATGCTACCCAAATACAGGCATGACTACTTCCACCTGTACCAAACGTCACAACAATTTCTTGGAAAACCAGCTTAAGCAGTTAGGGAACTTCCCCTTGCATGAATATTGATTTGTTCAAGAACTCAGTTACTTTACAAAGAACAACTATTACCTAGGGGTTCTTTCCTGACGTTCATATGCCCGACTTTACGTCAAACTATGGCATTCCTAAACACCTTCGAGGTATAAATATGCCTTCACTTGCTATTGCAAACTACGGTGGTTCGGAGCAGTTCGATGACCTACTTGCCCTACAGCAAGTGCCGGAGGAAGCCAACTCTCCAGCTGATGTACTGATCAAGAAGCTTTCCTGCAGAGAATCCAGCTCCTGTGTTTCCGGCTCCCCTTGTGCGGCGTTCGGAAATCGAATCCCGAGACAGAGATACCAGACCTACTTCATTCTAACAAGGTATGAAGCTGATAACAACCTAGAGAAACCTTTGGTTGATTCTTGGCAAAAACTAAACCTATGCTACACAATACTTACTTCTTCCTTCGTACTAGACCTAGGTTAGGTACATTGGGGTAGGCATATTTTAGAAACACCAGTTGAGTATCTTAGTCTATGTTATTTATGTATGTATTTTTATATGGCTTAGAAACCATACAATGCTCTTACAGTATTATTTTATAATACTATTCTCGCTGTACGTATTATACTTTGCAGTCTGCATAATGATTTTAGCAGTTCACCTCTATTGCATTAGAAAGAAGACTGTTCAATAAACCTTTTTATTGAAAACGCCGGTCTCACTATATCTATGCAACTCTGCAGAAACGAAGCATGCACGATTGACTGAGGGAAATACTTATCTATTGTTTCCGCGACTCTGAGAGATAAATTCTTTTCTTGGGAAACAAAGTTGTCATGCTTATGCAGTTGTCAGAGACTAATCCCTTCTTGTGTATTCGAGAAAGTTTCTAGTGACCTCTGAGTTAGCTGGCACACACACAATTAAGTTCAGTATATTCGATAGAGACCTAGTTGACCTCTGTCCTACGTCAAATGTGTAGGCTATAATATTCCAATGTTCAGCGTCTATTGGGAATATAGGAACTACACTAAAATGCTTTAGTAATGAATCCTCTGGAGTAGGAAAACTAATAAACTCCTCAAGAAGGGAGGTTGCTTGCGCGAGTGATACAAATCTACAGATCTCAAAATATTTAGCAAATACTGTGCCAAGAATACCTCAACATTTTGTTATACAAGTTATTAGGATTATTAGTACCCAATTGTGACAATCAGTGTCAGTCCTGCTAGATTGCGGAGCCACAGGGAATTTTTTAGATATAAAGTTGACTCAAGATTCACATATACCCACAGAGAGGGAAACCCACCCTGAGTCAGTTTGTGCAGTTGATGGTTCTGAATTATCACACTACAAAACTAAATTTGAAAAGGGTCGAGGGAATGTATTTAACGACCTGTCATTTTATTTCCCTTAACAAGACATTATACATAACAAGAAAAAATGACCGGTATTTTGTGATGCTGTACTAGTAGCTGTGAAACCCGGGCACATGCAAATACAACGAGTCACAGCTGGCTGAGATATTCCCATCAGACCACCCTTTGGCGGAGTCTCATCATATGGGATGTTTGTTTAGTCTATCCAACCTGCCGCCCAAGCCATCAGATGATGGTGCGGATATGGATATAGAGTCGAAACTCTAGCCAAGTTGTTACTCAGAGGGTAGTGTTCAGGGCGTGTGGTGCAGTGCTGTGGTGAGAATTAAAATTAACGACTCAGACAAGTAAAGTATTTTAATAGGATTTGTCTGAGTGCCAAGATTAAAATCACGCCTGGTAGCAAAAATATATAACTACACTGTGGCGCTGTGCAGGACGGTTGACATGTTTCAGCCAAAATGGAAATGTTTATCCGGCTTTCATCAGGACCATAGATGATAAGCTACTGCAGCCTAAAAAAGTGAAGTGCACAAGTGAAAAAATAATAATAAATGTATATATAAGTGCCAAAAACAATAATATCAGAATACTTATATCTACCGGGAACTTGGAGCCCAAATGTTCACAAGGGAGAAATGTATTCTATCTTAATCCTGTTGAAAAAGCACAGGAAAAATACATATTCACATGTATGGCCATGTATTCACAAGAAACTGTACAGACAGCACATCAAAATAGAAGTGAATTATACTCTATTTGTTTGAAGAGTAAACTCACTCAGTCACAGAGGGAAATAGTAGCCTGACTGTGAGTACTCACCGTGCTTTGCATGGGAGATGACCTCACCTCACCGGGCGACCGCTCGGGAATATGAGGCCCGCTCTACGGTGCAGAGAGAAAAGAGGGCATGAATTTGCAAAAATTAAATGCCCAAAGCCTGTGGCTATAGCATCCTAAATCCAACTCACTATATACAAACTCAGCCAACACAAACCATGGAAAATAGACCCCATAGGATATGGCTAGGGACAGCTATGCAAAAAGTACTCAGTTGTCTAGTATAATTGGTTCCAAAAGCTGAAAAAATAGATTTGTCTAGAGGCTATTTGTAAAATTACCCAGAACTGGAGGATGTTTTAAGAAAAATAGCCAAGGACTAACTAGGAGGGAGCCTTACCTGTCCGTCGGTACCTCTCTCTGGCATCCGAGAGGAAGTGGAGGTACAGAGTCAGACCAGGCTCCTCCCTTTTATACCATACTCGATTGGTTAATTAGTTAATTGTACCGTGTAACACCCGCCAAATCGGGTGATTATTCGATAATTGTTGGTACGTTTTTGAGAGATGCGAATGCGTATGAGCGCTCAGGAAGAGAGGTTCTTTTAGACGACCTGCGCAGATCTTCGTAGGTCGCGGTCGGCTAACACTGATCGTTCGCGCATGCGCGTGACGTGAAAGACGTCACGCGTCCGAGATAGGTAAGCGCGCTGATCTCTTGCGCAGCCGCTATATTATGACTCCAGACCTGCTGGTGCTAGACAGAAGGATGAATAGGCATGCACGCTGCAAAGTCAGCGAGGGAGATTTTTGTCATAAAAAAAATCACGCAATCTTGGGATAACGTCGACTAGAGCTACACGGTACTCTTGGTCAAAACGAAAAATGAGTGCGGAGGATTAATAAGCCAAAGAGTGGACGATATAAGGGGAACTATATCTAACACATGTCCAGTAATTACAAATTTTTTTTGGACTAAGTCTCTAATAACGTGAATGTTACCTAGACCTCAAATTGGTTATAAAACCCAGATGACACACGAATAGCTAGGTGTATCAGATCTTGAATAACATGGGCATTAACTCAACATGAGCTCAAAAAATACACCAAATTCAGAAGGGCTGCAAGAATATATTGCAATTAATCCTAGCCATATGATTTATGCATCTCTATAGTAACATAAGCAGATCGCAGTATGTTGGAAATTAATGTTGATGGATCTCTAAACAGTTTAAAGCTGGTATACAGTAATCAAATTGAGATCCATGGAATGGAGTTGTTTAATCCTCTGCTGTCACTATGGAGCTTAAATATCCATTTTTGTTCTTTGACAAATAGGAATTTAGATTTGTCACTGATATGAGGTGGAATATATGGGTGTTCTAGAATCACCCACTTTAGATCTTCTGGACGATGTTTCATAGCCAGGAAATGGTTGGTGAGGCAAGTGGACTGTTTCTGGCAGCGGATTGTGCTTCTATGTTCGCTAATGCGAACCTTCATCTTCCGCATGGTGTGACCGATATACCGAAGTGCACACGGACAGGTAATCATATATATCACTCCCTCAGGGTTACAATTGGTGTGTTTACGGAGTAACCATGGGTTACCTGTGCCTATGTCTACTTGATCTGTTTTGTATGTCTGGGGACAAGCAGTGCAGTAGCCACAAGGGAAGTGACCACGTACTGGTTGGGTATTCCATAGTGTGTTGAGAGTTTCTGCCATTTTTCCTCTGGGTCTGGTATGAACCAGACTGTCTCGCAAGCTACGTGCTTTTTTGAAGGAAAACAAAGGTGGAAGGATGTTTGTTTGAGTGATGTTTAGAATATTCCAATGCTTACGCACTGTCTTTTGAATTTGATTAGAAAGGACACTGAATGTACTAACAAAGGTTAGCCTATCCAGAGATGCCTTTTCAGGGCGTCTCTCCAAAAGTGCCTCCCTATTGTTATTAGTGGCTCGTTTCCAAGCTTTCCTTACCAGATGGCGTGGGTATTGTCGGTCTTCCAGTTGTCTAGACAGAATACGGGCATGTTTGTTGAAAAGGGGAGTGGAAGAACAGTTTCTGCGAACCCTTAGAAACGGTCCTACTGGGAGATTCTCTCGTAAGGCCCGAGGATGATGACTGGTAAAGGCTAAGAGAGAATTCCTGGACATAGGTTTTTTATAGAGTTCGCTTTCCAGTTTGCCATCTTTAGGAAAGATGAGAATGTCCAAAAAGGGCAATTCTACCCGACTGAACTAAATGGTGAATTTCAAATATTGGTTTTGATGGTTCAACTAATCATGGAATGATTGAACCTCCAATGGTGTGCCTTGCCAGACCAAAAAGATATCATCAATGTATCTCTTCCATAGCACCACCTGATGGAAGTAGAGGTTGCTATGGTTGAGTACCAGATTCTGTTCAAACAGATGAACATAGAGGTTGGTGAGGCTGGGGGCAAAAATACTCCCCATAGATGTTCCAGAGGTTTGTAGATAGATCTGATCTTCGAATTTAAAGTAATTTTCCATCATTGCCAATCTGACACATTCCATGATGAAATTCCTTCCCCAACACCAGGAGCCGGAGAGCAGCTCAGACAACACCCACAACGACAGGAACTTAATAGTGAATCTCAGCTCTCGTGAGTTGACAACAGATGAGCAGTCAGTGTTAAGGAAAGGTTTGGGTTTTGTGCCTACAAATAAGGGGGATCCCTTTGAGACTCGTTGCGAATTGGAAAGATTCTTCAGGAAGGTTCGCCTTAATTTTTTGTTTGAAAAAAATGATAAGGATTTGCCTGCAGATGCACAGGATCAGTTGACTAACACAGGGCTACGCCCTAAGTCCACATTTAATCCACTAGCACAACAGGTTCCTTCAAAAGTCACAACTTTTGAACAAGCGGTGACTCATGATGTCATGGCCCTATTCGACAAACATCAACGTAATTTCCAAAACTTGTCCACCAAAGAAAGAATTGCTTTGGCCCATCTATCTACTGATCAGTCCATCATTATCAAGCCGGCGGACAAAGGCGGTTCCATTGTTGTTCTGGACATGGCTACCTATCTTCAAGAATGCCAGAGACAACTGGATAATACTAATTCCTACCGACGTCTTGTCAGTGACCCTACCCCCGTCTCCTTACAGAGATCAAGACCCTGGTTGCAGAAGGGAATTCGGAAGGATGGATTACGCCCCAGGAAGTGAATTTTTTGGTAACCAATAAACCAGTCATGCCTGGCTTTTATTGTTTGCCTAAAATTCATAAACCCACTCGCCCCCCCCCCCCCAGGACGCCCCATCATCTCAGGCATAGGCTCCTTGCTTGAAACCTTGTCCACCTTTGTTGATTTTTTCTTGAGGCCTCTTGTAAAAGAGATGCCTACATACTTGCAGGATACGGCGGATGTTTTAAGACTTCTACCAGAGGTAAGATTCGACCCGGAGACTGACCTTTTGGTCAGCTTCGATTTCAAATCTTTATATACCTGCATACCGCAGGAGGAAACTTTGGAGGCTATTAGATCTATTCTTATCACACGTGACTTACAGAGCATTACCTCAGTGAATTTCATCATGGAATGTGCCAGATTGGCAATGATGGAAAATTACTTTAAATTCGAAGATCAGATCATTCTACAAACCTCTGGAACATCTATGAGGAGTATTTTTGCCCCCAGCCTCGCCAACCTCTATGTTCATCTGTTTGAACAGAATCTTGTACCCAACCATAGCAACCCCTACTTCCATCAGGTGGTGCTATTGAAGAGATACATTGATGATATCTTTTTGGTCTGGCGATCCCCGCCATTGGAGGTTCAATCATTCCATGATTGGTTGAACCATCAAAACCCATATTTGAAATTCACAATTGAGTTCAGTCGGGTAGAATTGCCCTTTTTGGACATTTTCATCTTTCCTAAAGATGGCAAACTGGAAAGCGAACTCTATAAAAAAACCTATGTCCAGGAGTTCTCTTTTAGCCTTTACCAGTCATCATCATCGGGCCTTACGGGAGAATCTCCTGGTAAGACAGTTTCTAAGGGTTCGCAGAAACTGTTCTTCCACTCCCCTTTTCAACAAACATGCCCGTATTATGTCTAGACAACTGGAAGACCGACAATACCCATGCCATCTGGTACGAAAAGCTTGGAAACGAGCCACTAATACCAATAGGGAGGCACTTTTGGAGAGACGCCCTGAAAAGGCACCTCTGGATAGGCTAACCTTTGTTAGCACATTCAGTGTCCTTTCTAATCAAATTCAAAAGACAGTGCGTAAGCATTGGAATAGTCTAAACATCGCTCAAACAAACATCCTTCCCCCTTTGTTTTGATTCAAAAAAGCACGTAGCTTACGAGACAGTCTGGTTCATACCAGACCCAGAGGAAAAATGGCAGAAACTCTCAACACACTATGGAATACCCAACCAGTACGTGGTCACTTCCCTTGTGGCTCCTGCAGTGCTTGTCCCCAGACATACAAAACAGATCAAGTAGATATAGGCACAGGTAACCCATGGTTACTCCGTAAACGCACCAATTGTAACACCGAGGTAGTGATATATATGATTACCTGCCCGTGTGCACTTCGGTATATCGATCATACCACGCAGAAGATGAAGGTTCGCATTAGCGAACATAAAAGCACAATTCGCTGCCAGAAACAGTCCACTTGCCTCACCAACCATTTCCTGGCTATGAAACATCGTCCAGAAGATCTAAAGTGGGTGATTCTAGAACACCTATATATTCCACCTCATATCAGTGACAAATCTAAATTCCTATTTGTCAAAGAACAAAAATGGATATTTAAGCTCCATAGCGACAGCAGAGGATAAAACAACTCCATTCCATGGATCTCAATTTGATTACTGTATACCAGTTTTAAACTGTTTAGAGATCCATCAACATTAATTTCCAACATACTGCGATCTGCTTATGTTACTATAGAGATGCATAAATCATATGGCGAGGATTAATTGCAACATATTCTTGCAGCCCTTCTGAATTTGGTGTATTTTTTGAGCTCACGTTCAGTTAATGCCCATGTTATTCAAGATCTGATACACCTAGCTATTCGTGTGTCATCTGGGGTTTATAACCAATTTGAGGTCTAGGTAACATTCACATTATTAGAGACTTAGTCCAAAAAATGTTTGTAATTACTGGACATGTGTTAGATATATTTCCCCTTATATCGTCCACTCTTTGGCTTATTAATCCTCCGTACTTGATTTTCGTTTTGACCAAGAGTACCGTGTAGCTCTAGTCGACGTTATCCCAAGATTGCGTGAGTTTTTTTATGTCAAAAATCTCCCTCGCTGACTTTGCAGCGTGCATGCCTATTCATCCTTCTGTCTAGCACCAGCAGGTCTGGAGTCATAATATAGCGGCTGCGCAGGAGAATAGCGCACTTACCTATCCCGGACGCGTGAAGTCTTTCACGTCACACGCCTGCGCGAACGATCAGTGTTAGCCGACCGCGACCTACGAAGATCTGCGCAGGTCGTCTAAAAGAACCTTTCTTCCTGAGCGCTCATACGCATGCGCATCTCTCAAAAACGTACCAACAATTATCGAATAATCACCCGATTTGGCGGGTGTTACACGGTACAATTAACTAATTAACCAATCGAGTATGATATAAAAGGGAGGAGCCTGGTCCTACCCGGTACCTCCACTTACTCTCGGATGCCAGAGAGAGGTACCGACGGACAGGTAAGGCTCCCTCCTAGTTAGTCTTTGGCTATTTTTCCTAAAACATCCTCCAGTTCTGGGTAATTTTACAAATAGCCTCTAGACAAATCTATTTTTTCAGATTTTGGAACCAATTATACTAGACAACTGAGTACTTTTTGCATAGCTGTCCCTAGCCATATCCTATGGAGTCTATTTTCCATGGTTTGTGTTGGCTGAGTTTGTATATAGTGAGTTGGATTTAGGATGCTATATCCACAGGCTTTGGGCATTTAATTTTTGCAAATTCATGCCCTCTTTTATTTCTGCACCTTAGAGCGGGGCCTCATATTCCCGAGCGGTCGCAGGGTGAGGTGAGGTCATCTCCCACGCAAAGCGTGGTGAGTACTCACAGTCAGGCTACTATTTCCCTCTGTGACTGAGTGAGTTTACTCTTCAAACAAATAGAGTATAATTTACTTCTATTTTGATGTGCTGTCTGTACAGTTTCTTGTGAATACATGGCCATACATGTGAACATGTATTTTTCTTGTGCTTTTTCAACAGGATTAAGAGAGAATACATTTCTCCCGTGTGAACATTGGGGCTCCAAGTTCCCGGTAGATATAAGTATTCTGATATTATTGTTTTTGGCACCTATATATAAATGTATTATTATTTTTTCACTTGTGCACTTCACTTCATTAGGCTGCAATAGCTTATCATCTATGGTCCTGATGAAAGCCGGATAAACATTTCCATTTTGGCTGAAACATGTCGACCGTCCTGCACAGCGCCACAGTGCATTTATATATTTTTGCTACCAGGTGTGATTTTAATCTTGGCACTCAGACAAATCCTATTAAAATACTTTACTTGTCTGAGTCGTTAATTTTAATTCTCACCACAGCACTGCACCACACACCCTGAACACTACCCTCTTAGTAACAACTTGGCTAGAGTTTCTACTCTATATCCATATCCGCACCATCATCTGATGGCTTGGGCGGCAGGTTGGATAGACTAAACAAACATCCCATATGATGAGACTCCACCAAAGGGTAGTCTGATGGGAATATCTCAGCCAGTTGTGACTCGTTGTATTTGCATGTGCCCGGGTTTCACAGCTACTAGTACAGCATCACAATAGACCGGTCATTTTTTCTTGTTATGTATAAGGTTCTGAATTATCGTCAGGAATGATAAGAAAAAGAACCAGCCCTATGACCATGGTATGCCAAAATCATCATACAGAAAAGATAAGTTTTGATTTAATTGATATACCTAATTTTGGTCTTATTTTAGGGGTACCTTGGCTAACAATGCATAATCCTAAAAGAATCTGGATTTCACAAACGGTAACTTTAGATTCTTCTCACTGTCGAGCATTTGGACTATATTACATTTTGAAAATACTGTAACACCTGCTCCTGGTATCCCACCGGAATATCAGGAATTTAAAGATTTATTTGATCCTGTAAAAGCTAGTTCTTTTCCACCGCATAGATCATATGCTTGTCACATAGATTTAATACCCGGGGCTATATTGGCTCTACCAAATAGTAGAGTGTATGCTCTCTCAGAAGAGGAAACTAAATACTTGAGAACTTACTTGAATGAGTTACTGGCGTCAGGTTTTATACGACATTCCACATCCCCTGTATCCTTGCCATTATTTTTCATCCCTAAACCTGATGGAAGTGTGCGCCTGTGTATAGATTATCGCGGAATAAACAAAGCTACTATCAAAAATATGTACCCTTTGCCTTTAATGCCAGTCCTCTTGGACCAGTTGCGACATTCAACAATTTACACAAAATTAGACTTAAGAGGGGCATACCACCTTGTCACAGTAAAAGAGAATGATGAATGGAAAACTGATTTTAAAACTAAATTCTGATTATTTGAGTACACTGTCATGCCCTTTGGTTTATGTAATGCCCCTGCGGCATTTCAAAACTATATAAATGAGGTGTTACATGAGTTTCTTGATGCTTGTTTGTTACATTGACAATATACTCATTTATTCTAAAACAAAGGAAGAACATACGGATCAAGTAAGAGCAGTTTAAAGCAAACTGCAAGACAATCATTTGTTTGCAAAACTGGAAAAATGTATCTTCAATACAGTCACAGTAGATTTAGGTTATTGTTTATCTCCAGCACGAATAATGATGGACCCCAAAAAACAGTTGAGTGCCATTAAAGATTGGCCCGAGCCCACATCAGTAAAAGAAGTACAGAAAGTTTTGGGTTTTGACAACTTTTATAGACTTTTTATACCCCACTCTCCAGAGACAGTGGTACCCCTTACTAAAGTATTACAAAAAGTGCAACTATTTTTTTGGTCGGATCAAGCAGCTCAAGCTTTTGAGCTCTTGAAACAAAAATATACTTCTGCACCTTTATTGAAAAATCCAGACCCTGGTCTTCCATTTTTTGTGGAAGCAGATGCATCCCAGATGGCTGTAGGAGGGGTACTCTCTCAAAGAGATACGCACAATGGTCAATTACATCCTGTAGCTTTTTATTCCAAGAAATTGCTACCTGTGGAACAAATCTATACAGTGGCTGAGAGGGAAATCTTAGCTATTAATTTAGCATTCACCGAATGGAGACATCACTAAATGGGAACACAATTTCCAGTGACCATCTTTAGTGATCATAAAAATGTAAACATTTTTACCTCTGTGAAAGCCCTTTCAGCGCGTCACATGCAGTTGCAGTCAGACATTTTATCTAGGTATGGTTACACAAATTATTCCTAAAAAGATTTAACAGGTCCCCCCATCATTTCTCCACAGAAAATATTGGCGCCAATCATTCAAGATGATTTTATGAAAACACTAAAGGCAGAGCCTCTAAAAATAAATGCACAAACATGGTTAAAATATTTTCAAAATTCTATCCAGGAAGGTTTATTTTACGACAAATCACTATTGTTTGTGCCAACTAAAGATTTACGAGAGAAGGTGATGACATGGCATCATAACTCAAGTTTGGCTGGTCATCCAGGTTATCAAAAGACTCTAGATAACTGTAAAAAAACATTTTTTGGAGGTCCTCAATAATCACCGATATCAAGGAATATGTAAACACGTGTCCTATCTGTGCTACAAACATCTTTACACAAGGCACCAAATTGTTTATTACAACCATTATCTACTCCTCCAAGTCCCTGCCATACGGTCAATTTGGATGTTATAACTAATTTACCTACAGCAAACAAGTATGCAACTTTCTTGGTAGTAGTTGGCTATTTATCTAAAATGGCACACTTTATACTGCTATTTAAAATTTCTACTGCTTTAGAATTAACAAACATTTGTATTCAAGAGATAGTGGGCTTCCATGGCTTGCCTTCTAAGGGTGTTTCGGACAGAGGAAGTCCATTTCCCTTGAGATTCTGGACAAATATATGTAAAACTCTGAAAATGGAAATTGCTCTTTCCACAGCCTTTCATCCCGAGATCGATGGTCAAACTTAAAGATTAAAGCAAACGTTACTACAAACGTTGAGATGTTTAATGGCAGAGTTTACCAGCGAATGGGATGGAGCATTGCCATTGCTGAATTCAGTTATAATAACAATGAATAATTCAGCAACACAATGTACACCGTTTTATATTTTAAATGGGTACCATCCAAGAGTCTTACCTACAACTGTAATCCCTTCCTCAACACCAGTCGTCACTGAACAAATCTCTAATTTATTAGCCATTCAAATAAAAGCAAAGAAACATCCAAATAAATGCAAAGATGTAATGAAAAAGCAAGCAGACAAACATAGACTAGAAACTCCAGAATACCAAATTGGACGCAAAGTATTGCTTTCTACAAAGAATTTGAACATATTAGGTCCCAGAAAATTACTACCAAGATACATAGGACCATTTCCTATAGTTACAATTATTATTCCAGTGACAGTACAGCTAGACTTACCTTCTGATTATGCCATACATCCTACCATCATGTCTCTTTATTGAAACCCTATAATCCTGAAACAAGGTCAGAACCCCAACCCATTCCCATCAGTGGTCATTTAAAGCTCTATTACTTAATAGCCTGGAAAGGATACGAGGCTACTTAGAACTCTTGGGAACCAGCGGCATTTGTTCACGCACCAAGATTAGTAAGACAATTTTATTTACCATTACCACAAAAACCTTGTCCAGTAGGGGAGTGACTGTTAGGGTTTGTGTAAAGAATCATGCTCAACCTCACACAGAATCATGAAAAGGATGATCATTTCATTATAGGATTGTCTTTTAAAAGAAAAGTTTAGTTTCATGTACATTCTTTTTGCTTCATGTACATTTCTTTTGTACTTTGCCAGTGCTTATTTGTTTTCAAGGTCAGGCACTCATATTTCTTTGTAAGTCTTATATTTATTTTTAAGCCTAGCTGTACTGTCACTTGAATAATAATTTTAACTATAGGAAATGGTCCTATGTATCTTGATAGTTATTTTCTGGGTCTTAATATGTTCAAATTCTTTGCAGAAAGCCATACTTTGTTTCCAATTTGGTATTCTGGAGTGTCTAGTCTATGTTTGTCTGCTTGCTTTTTCATTACATATTGTATTTAGTTAGATGTTTCTTAGCTTTTTCTTGAATGTCTAATAAGTTAGAAAGTCGTTCGGTAACGACTGAATTGCCAATGCTTATTTTTAAAGGACTTAAAACCCCTTGCACAAGTAGAAACGTTGTATAAAAGACTGTTAAGCCATGTGCAGAGTACAGAAATAAGCATGTTGTGTAAAAGTCAGTTAAACTCATGTGCAGCACGCTTTCTTCCTGAAACATTGAGAAACCCCACCCTCCTGCAAAGCTATTTATATCCCGAACGAGCAGGAACAAGCGCTTACGCTCGTTAACAATCCTTCCTCACCTGGAGACTTCATTCCTGCTTCACCAAGGTTTCATTTTGCAGCGGTAACCATAGCAATCCTGACACTTGGATTGGCTTTCCGGTCCGGCACCAACATTCATTCCCCGTCTTCAAGGAAACCTTGTGGCATATTATCAAGACCTGTGATAAATTTATTGCTGCTTTAGCAGGTGAAAACTGCCGCTAAAACGGCGATAATGGGTTTGATAATATGTCCTTGTGAATTCCCATGTAAGCCCGGGCTCTGGTGTTAACCTGGAAGAGAAAGTAAGGTCCTGATGAAAGTGTGTGTGGATTTATTCATTTCTTACTGGCCGAGGCTTCGAAGTGAGGCAGGGTGACCACTACTCCGAGCGTATTCCTTTGGACCAGGGGGTGCCGCAGGGCTTGTCCCTGAGTACAACACTTTTCAACCTTTATGTCGCTCCTATTGCCACCTTAGTAGAGAGTCACGGCCTCCGTTTGGTGTCGTATGCCGACGACACGCAGTTGGTTATCTCCCTGTCGCGTGCACCCAGTCTCTCGGCGGACATCTTCAGAGCTTGCATGCAAGATCTAGCTGCCTGGATGTCCGCCAACTGCCTCAAGCTCAACGGAGGCAAGACCGAGGTGCTGGTCGTGGGGGTCTGCCAATCAGCATGGACGTCGGCATGGTGGCCATCTTGTCTAGGTCCAACACCCACTCCGTGCCAGAAAGCTAAGAACTTGGGCATCTGGTTTGATACTGACCTTACCTTCGGCCCCCAGATCAATCAGGTGGTCGGATCATGTTTTGGGACCCTCAAAAGTCTCAGGAAGACTTTGAAGTTTTTACCTGTGAGAGCCCGACAAACCTTGGTGCATGCACTAGTCACATCAAAGATGGACTATGGCAATCTTCTCTATTTAGGGACCTTGGAGAAGAATCTCAACCGCCTACAGGTCCTACAGAATGCCGCTGCCCGACTAGTGCTTAGACTACCCAGAAGAGCCGCATCTGCAGCGGCCCTTCGGTCTCTGCATTGGCTCCCGGTCAGAAGCAGAGTAGAATTCAAAACTCTATGCACGTGCCATCGGATCATCAATGGGAGATCTCCTCTCCCTTTGCAAGGACTTCTGACGTCTTACGAGCCATCCCGCTCGTTGAGATCCTCCGGCTCTGGACTCCTGGTTGTTCCCAAGGTGTCTAGAGCACGGATGGGCGGAAGATCTTTCAGGTACCTTGCAGCCTCAAGATGGAACAAACTACCCATGGCATTGAGATTAGAGCCATCAGAATCAATTTTTAGAGCCAAACTTAAAACTGCACTATTCGCTCAGTAAGGTATGCCGCTTCTATAGGTTCCAGTAAGAGTCACTCCTCAGCGCGGGGACACGCCGCTGTGCGTCACCATGCGCTTTACAAAACCCCCTAAATAGAAAAAAAAGCGCGCGCCGAACAAGTAAGTCACTGCATATTCAATTTAATCAATCATTGGACTAATGCGCATCGTATTTCAGCGTTACTACTCAAAACAATAGAAATAAAGGATTTGTAATACGCATAGACATATTGGCAACTCGTTTTCTGAGAACACAAAGACAGTTCAGTTGCAGATCGATAGGTGAACTACTGCTAGCGTTTTTGTTTAATTAGGAGTTGGTGATCTACAATTAACCATTTAAGAACAACACTACCTTAATCAGCCAATTTATACTTACCTTGAAACAAAGATTTCCTTGAAATAAATAAAGCTTTTAGTTATTCAGTAAGTTTACAATAAGCAACCTAGTCAACTTCTTTAACTAAATCTGTGATAGGTTATAGTTACTTAAGTGTGTTTATTTCTTCACAGAGAGTAATTGAATGTACGCTACCTTTACACGTTGACTAATATTTTGGTGGAGTTAAGACAAGAATAGAAAGGTATAATCTCCTATTGGTATGGTTTAAAGGTAAAAGAAAATTACAAGACCTAAGTCATAAGCTTAAACTTTCTTGTTTCTTTTTCATGATTAGAGACACGGTCCATAGATGCCGGAGCACTTAAGACAGAATTGAAGCAAGGATCTGGAGTGTTTCTTTCTGTTTATTATTTTGTCCCTATTCCCCCTTCCCTTCGGATTTTGCTTATGTTCAACTATGTTTATGAATTCAGTTTTAGCGGGAGTAAATTCTAAAGGGCAGCTGAGACTCCTCTGCACGTCTCTCAAGTTAAACAACCTGGATTTCAGGTGAGTGAAGGTTTAACACTACCATGCAAGGAGGTTTACTCATATAGAAACCTTTGTATAAGAGAATTTTTTGTTGAGTTCAAACTAAAAATGTCTGAATTGTAAAAGTGCATTTGCATTGTTAAATTAAGATAGTTGTGCATGTAACACAAACCTCATGCACATGTGGCTATGCTGCCCATAGGTTTTTTTAGAAATTGGCTACTGTAACTATACATGCAGATATGACAGAAGTAAAAAATAACTCTAAAACTCTATGAAACACTACTGGCAACATTTTCAAATTTCATAAATTCACTAACTCATATGCAGTGTTTCCTAAACTGTGGGTGGGTCCCGAGCTGAATTTTCGTGGGTCGCTAAAGAGCAAGCAATAAATAGCTTTTATATTTGTATTTATATCTTAACCTTTGCTGCACTGCAAAGACAAAGGTGGAATGTCAGGATATGTTTTCTGACAAATTGCTGCTTATTTGGAAACACATGGATTGTTGTTACAAACTCCTCTCACTTTCGAGTCAGAGAAAGAAAATTAAAGAGGATTATGTGACAATCTTGATGGGGGATAAAGGAGTGTGAAAAGAAAGGCTGTAGGATTTCATTTTTTTGTAACACACAACAACATTTAAATAACTGGAAAGGAATTGTAGACATAAAATAGTCAAAAAATAAAAATTAAGCACTTTTTTCTAATTCTAAAGTGTGATGGAAACAGAGATTGTAATAGGGTCAGATCAAATCAATATACTTTACTTGATGAATCACAAATGATACATATTTGCTGAAACCTGATTTTCACACATTATCATTTGTGTACAATATAGTTTGGTTGGTCTATTTCAATGGAAAATTTGCTGTCTGTAAATGACAGTACCCTACCATACAATGCTTTAGTTACACCCAAAAAATGGCAACAGTTCCTAAGTGTGCCGGATCGACCCATGCCCATTTTCTATGAGCCACGTAAGAACATCCGCTCCGAGTGGACCTTTACAGAAGTTTGATTTGTTCCTGCTTGTATTACTCCCCATTAAAATACTTCATGACTTTATTGCTGGAATCATTGTACTCTTTGTCATGAAAGAGCTCTGA
Organism: Lissotriton vulgaris; assembly: GCF_964263255.1. Taxonomy (NCBI): domain Eukaryota; kingdom Metazoa; phylum Chordata; class Amphibia; order Caudata; family Salamandridae; genus Lissotriton; species Lissotriton vulgaris. Next base: position 910,512,747 of record NC_141698.1, read on the forward strand.
AGCAGAGGAGACTGTCTAGTTTCTTTCCAATGTGTTAGACCTGACAGCCTTAGGGTAGTCTTGCCCCAAACATTTTGCATGTTTGCCTCACCTTTTTGCTGATTTCATTTTGTTGGCCTTGGGACTCTAAGCACTTTACCATTGCCAACCAGTGCTAAGTGCACATGTGTCTCCCTTAATACATGGTCCGATTAACTTAGCCACAATTGGCATATTTAATTTATGTGTTAGCCCCAAGTACAGTACTCTATAAATTAAATGCTACTAGTGGGTATGAAGCACTGATTGTGTTACCCACACAAGTAGTACTTTAAACATGTTTCAGACTTATCACTGTAGCAACTGTGTGTGCAGTTTTACTGTCATGTTGACTTGACTTTTAAAACCCCTTGCAAAGCCTTAAACTCCCCTTTTATTCCATATGTCACCATTAAAGAAGGCCATAGTGGTCCATAGGGCAGGGTCCTGTGTAATTAAAGGTAGGAAATGCACTGTTAAGATTTGCATATCCTGGTACTGAAAAACTCCCAAATATGTTTTTCACTTCTGTTAGGACTACCCCTCTCATAGGTTAACTTTGGGAATTCCTTATTGCACCTATATACTGTAATTGCTCATTGACAAGTAGTAGCTTCATCATGTTTCACATCATTGGAATTCTGGGCCTAGATGTATCAAGCCTTTTGCGATTCATTAAGGCCGAAATTCGCAGAATTTCGGCCTTAACGAATAGCAAACGGACATTTTGCATCTTTTGGCATGTATAATTAGCAAAATAAGGGATCGCAAAAAATTGCGATTCCTTATTTTGCTTAAGCATTTAAGGAATCACAATTTTGCGATTCCTTAAATGCCATGTATGAAGCTTTTTCAAATTGCGAATTCAGGTTAAGAAATCGCAAATTAACACCAACTTCAGGTTGGTGTTAATTTGCGAAATCCTTTCAAAATTCACAATTTGGCAATTTTGAAGGTGGCATGTGACACACATACATGCCCATAGGGCATGTATGTGCGCCATATGCACACACATGTAAGTTTCAGGGTTGCAGCAGGGTGTCCATGAGACACCCCTGCACCCTTGAAATAGTTCACAAATTGCGATTAGCAAATTGCGTATTCGCAATTTGAGAATTACTTCACAATCATTCCTATGGGCCTCCTGGCCCATAGGAATGCATGGGAAAATATTCCTTATTTGCGAATTAGCAAAATGCGAAATCGCAAATAAGGAAGATTAAGGACTCGCAAAAAAATAGCGATTTATTTCATACATTCCATTTTGCGAATTCTAAATAGCGATTCCTTAAAAATCGCTATTTAGGAATCGCAAAATGGAATCTTGATACATCTGCCCCTTGATGATAAATCCTTTTTGTCGGCAAAGTTGAATTCATCATCACTATTTTAGAAATGGAAGGAATGATAACAAATCAAACATTCACTGCAGTCACAGATCTGGGTTTAATCCTTTGTTTTTTTGTTCAGCATGCCAATCCAGTTTGGACCCAGCCATACGCAAATCAGTCTTGACCCTGTTCCCGTGGGAACTGCCCAGCCCACAGTGTCAGACCAGGTCCTCCCTGGACCAGAACCAAGCATCCTGGGACCAGTTCCAGGTTACTACACCTCATCAGCCGGGCTAGCCTGAATATAGTGGCACAGTGAGCATGGGACCAATGTCTTGGCATGCCCTTCCCACTTATGGTGGCAACATAAAAAAGAACCAATGAAGGACAGAATGCTGAACAAATCAAAAATTCTCCCCCAGTCACAGATCTGGGTTTAATCATGAAAAGCAGAAAAATTATGGATTTAACCTACATTCATGAGTAGGAGTGAATGTTTGATTTGTTTAGCATTCCATCCATCAGCTGTTCTTTTTACTTCTAGAAAGATAGCATTTATCTGCTCTTACTTCTGTATGCCTTCAGCCTGTCTTCAATATACATCAAGGGTGTGTGAAAGCTGGACTTTGTGCATTCTCTCAGGGCAGCCACACACAAAGCAAGGTTAGGTGTGACTGAGTCGCCATCAACATTCTGATGGGCCATCTTGGGCAGGATGGGAGGGAGGAGCTGACACTTATACTTTATTAGTGTGCTGTTCTCACATAAAGAGCTGCATACCCCCTGTAGTGAGGGTGGAGCCAGTGGTGGGAGGGAGCACCTCTGTGCGCTTCAAAGCCTCTCTTTGAAGCCCTTTGAAGTCACCTTCACTTCAAATGCACAACTGGGTATAAGTACTGGGTCTCTGACCCCACAAAATCAGACAATACTGGAATTGTGAAGAAACTCTGTCAGTAGGAAGGACTGCTTTCCTGCTACAAGGGCTGCAACTCCGCTGAACTGCTTTTCAGCTGCGCTGCTCTTCTGCCTTCTGCCCTCTGCCCTGCTGAAGAAGAACTGGACTCTCGCTTGAATCCAGAGTGATCTCCAAGGCCATGCTGCAGTGCCTCCAGTTTTAAGTCTCAGGGATAACAACATCTCAACCCCTGTTCCTGTGCAAGGCCCTTTTTAAGTGGATCTAGGTACTTGCTCAATTAGAACTGACGCCTCCTCTGCTGCATGAAGGGAATTGCTGCAATGTCTCTGTTGTGGGAACAGAACCGGCACACCACTTTGGAACCAGCACATTGCCATTGAAATTGATGTATTGGAAACACTGCTTCACTGCCACTGCACTGTGAACCGATCAACACATCTCCTCAAGTGCAAGCATCTTGGAACTGGCGCTTGGTCTTCAATGCATCACCATTGTTGCGTGGAGAAAATAGATGCATTACCCCAACTGCTGGATTGACCCTCATGCAACGCTTGTCTTCACCTTGTATCTCAGTGTTGTGACCAGGATCAAGGTACTTTTGTTCAGCTGGCCTTGTTTGGCTCCTGTATCTGGCCTGTGCTCCATTGTGGTCAGCAAGAACTCTTTACCTTGCCTGGTCAAACACGACCACATATTCCCTTAGGGGCTTATTGCTTCTAAGTGTCATTCTAAGTTTTAATCTGAGAAAATTCCTATCTTGACTTCAACTTATTGGAGTTTTGTCATTTTGGTCTTGTTTTATTTATACAATCCTAATTTATTTTTCTAATTGGGTGTGGAGTCTTTTGGCAGTGTTTTCACTGTGTTACTGTTTGAAGTGTTGTACAAATAATTTACACCTTGCCTTTTGCATTTAGCCTGACTGATCTGTGCCAAGCTACCAGAGGGTGAGCACAGGTTAATTTATAGTGTGTATCTGACTTACCCTGACTAACACTGTGGCTCCTACCTGGACAGGTAGCAACCCAATTTCTAACACTGTGCTTTTCTTTTTTTGAGGATCCAAAATGTTTTGCTCCGTTACAATGGCTTTTGCAGAGGGGTAACAGAAATGGAGAATTCTAAAGGAATATGAGGGGTGAAAAATGAAGAACTGGAGGGGATTTAGGCAGGGAGTTCAAGATCGCGACTGGACTTCATTGTGTGGAATATTTTTACCCTGTCGCCTGGTGAAAACAAATTGTTTTCCAAGGAAGCGATAACCACTTTCTGCACAGCTGGCCAGTGGTAGCTGAGACAAATACAGCTTCAGAATATCTTCAATGAACAATCACCTTAGTGCTTGTCACAAATAGAAGTTCAATGCTGAAGAGAGGAAGGGTGATGCAGCAGTGCATCATCTCTCCTAGAGAGAGAGGTTGCCTGAAGATCCTGAATATGCCATGCAGGAGGGGAAAAACTGATTCATCCCTGCTTTGCAGCTGTGGGCTTGCAATGCTTGGTATGAAACAAGGTCATCTCAATGCGGAAAAGCATGGAAAAATAAAATGCTCGTACATCTGAAAGAACATAGGGCCGGTGTCAAAAACAGCCTTATAGGTCATACAGAGGGCTTTGAATTTGATGCAGCTCCTTACAGGTAGCTAATGAAATCCCTACATTTTCTTAGAGACAGATTGAAATTTAGGAATGACTTAGAGGAGCCTAGCCACTGCATTCCTCACAGTATGAAGCTTATTAAGATATTTTTCCTGCATGTCCGAATATAAGCCATTGCAAGAATTTATTTTAGATAGAACTAAGGAGTTAATGACATTCTTTTTGGTGTGCGCAGGAATAAAGAGCAGGATTTTTTAAATTGTCCTAAGTAAATAAAAGCTAGAGAAGACAATTGCATTGGCCTGCTGCCCAGAGGCAAGCTTTCCATCAATGAGCATTTTTACGTTGTTAGCCTTGGTCACAGGGATGGGAAGGGGCCTCCAAGAAGGCTGGGGAGAGGTTTATGAACAGTAGTACCTGCATTTTACCTGAGTTGAGTTTCAGGCAATGACTAATCATCCATAGACGGACCACCCGCATACAGTCATAGTACTGAGCCAAGAGTTTGGTGCCATTTTTGAAGGCTAACAAGACGATTTAAGTGTTGTCAGCATAGGAAGTCAGGGACCAGGGAAAAGATCTAACCAAGTTAGCCAACTCAGTGAAATAAGTATTGTATATTGTAGGGCTTTTAGATGATCCCTGAGGCAGCCCAAAAGGAAGAGTGAAGGGGAGAGTTCATAATGGCCCAAGGCAACTGTAGTCTGTCTGTAAAAAAGGAGGTGACTAAGGCCAAAGCTTGATCTTTGATTCCAAGAGTGCTCAAAGAGTCAATCAGCAACTTGTGATTGAATGTGTTCAATGCTGCAGGCAAACCATGGAAAATAAGTGCTGTGGCTCATCCATTATCTAGTGCAGCCATTACTTCCTCTGTACCTTTGATCAAGGACATTTTGGTGCTGTGCCCAGACCTGAAGCCAAATTGAGTCTCATCAAGAAGTTGATTGTCTTGTAGATAAGGGCCCAGCTGAGTGTTCATGACTTTCTCAACTGAGATCAGTCGACAGGTATTAGGCCCGACTAGGTTCAGGCTATGTTTTTTTAAGTGAGGTAGGATGGAGGCTGATTTCCAGAGTGAGGGAAAACTCCAGTGCTAAACATGGAGTTAAAAATGGCTGGGAGACTAATGCCTAACAGCTCAGGAACCTGTTTAGGAACAGAAGGAGGACACGGGTCTTGTGAAGAGCCTGACTTGGCCTTTGAAATCATATTAGCTATCTGATAAAAGGTAACTGGAGAGAATTCTGCAAATTCTGGAAATGACTTGAGTGGTATCAGCCCCGGTGATGGAAGAGAATGATGCCTCAAACTTAGACTGGAATTGGTTGACTTTATCCCTGAAGCGAGAAGCTAATGTGTCACAGAAGACTTGGGATTGGCTGCTTACTGCACTACTTGATTGTGTGGTAAGTTTAGAGACCACTTGAAAGAGCTCATTGGTAGAATATTTAGCTCCATCTATTAGTTGAGCGAAGTAGTTGCTCTTTTCTTTAATCAGTAGGCTTTTGTATTTGGATAAAGCGTCCATATAAAGGGATTGTTCCAGCACATCATATATAACACACCATCATCTTTCTAGCCTTCTGCAGTCTTGTTTTTCGAATCTAAGTGCTTCAGTGAACCATGGGGTGGACAGGATTTTCCTAATATTGTTGGAGGACTTTTTTTAAGGAGCTACTTTGAGGACATCAGAGTTTAGCCAGTCTTTGAAAAAGTATTAGGCTTGTTCAGTGTCATCTGGCAGACTAGGCTTGGTTTGGAGCAGTTGCTGGGTAAGAAGGTTATCATTGGTATTCTTCCATGCCTGTGACCTTCCATGCCTGCGACCAAATAGAATGACTAGGCCCTAAACTCATATGATGGGCTTGTGGAGAGTTTATTTAAAAAATAATACCATAATGATCTGTCAAGACCAGCGGTAAAACCTCCTTGATAGTAAACAGGAAGCTGTTGGTAAAGAGGCCATCTAAAGTATTTGTTAATTATTTGTGTTAATCATAGCATGCTCATGGTGTCAAGGAAGGCCGCTAAGTACTTGTCTGCCTAAACTTTGAGGTGAAAATTAAAATCACCTTAAAAGAAAAAAATATTTTTCGCAGGCACTGGCCTCTAATAGTGAGCTTATGTTATTTTGAAAAATACCTTTGGGGCCTGATGGGCAGTAGACTAGCATGCTTTTGCAATGTGCGGGATGTTCAATCGCAGGACTATGTTATGTAACATGCAGCATTCCATGATGATTTTGCACACAATATTGGAAAAGTAGAGGAGGCTCTACCAGTCTTATCCAGGTATTGAAATCTGGCCTTTAGGAGCACAAAATCCCACTCCACTGGACGTAGTGTTCTACCATGTACCCTGTTGAAGTGGACATCTCCTGGCGCTGATGGATTCCCCAGCAGTGCTAACAACCATGGTCAGTTAGGATAAGCTGAGTCTCCTACATGAAAAAAAAAATGAGCCAAAATCTAATACTATTTTCGATCATTAAACTTGGAAGTAACTAAAATATATATTGACAGGTTGTACTTACCAACAATGCAGGCCCTCTCAGTTATAAGTTGTGACATTTGAAGGAGTATGGTGCTGTTCCATAGTATAATGTAATAATGTGTTGATCCTGGAAAATGCGCACACACAGTCTTGAAGTACTGATCTGTAAAGCACACATTTTCCATATTGATTGAATGGAAGATTTTCAATTGCAGTAGACTTGTTCTCTGTCACGTGGCCTGACCAAGGCAATATGTGTTCCATCAATTACTCCAATCCCATGTGGTAGGCAACCCAAAGCATAAATATCTCCCTTCACATTGGTAAAATCCTCATGTTGTGGAAACTGGATGACGAGGTTGATGTGTCTCATCATGGAAGAAAGAACTTCTTGAAGCGCACAACTGAAAGTTGGTTGTGACATTCCACCAGATACTGCAACAATGTATTGGAAGGATCCTGTGGCCAGAAAATGGAGTACTGTCATTATTTTAATTATTGGTGTTATTGATGTGGGATTCCTATTGTGAGGCAGAAGATATGGCTCCAGCTAGTGATATAAATAAAGAAGGGTTTGCCTATTTCATCTATATTTTTGATTATATCATGTTCTTCCATGGTGGAAAGGTCTGGAAATGGTGTCATAACTTAAGGCCGTCCTATTCTCACTCACTTTGTGTTCATATGTCTGCATTTAAACGTTAAAAATGTGTTTTTTTGTAAATAAAACACTACAGATGAGGAAGATTTGAAAGGCCATCTCCAAGAAGGTGTGGATCCTGAGGATATGCAAGTGGGGCAACATCCACTGTGGGAAAAGTTATCAGTCAGTCAGTCAAATGAATGTTTATTTAGACCAGTGGTCTTCAAACAACACAATTACACATATAATCACCTTATGTTAAACATTTCACAATTTAAGAGTCTAAATTACTATACTTAAAATTCATAATTCATATTCATACAGTTTAAAAGAAGACAAAGCCTTGATTTGAGAATACCCCTTCAAAACCATGTAATTAAAAAAATCGTAATCAAATCATCAGAATGTACAATTTTGAATTTGTTCTTAGTCCACTCTTAACTACCTCTTCTATCATTAGATTAAAAAAATAATTTGCAATTTATTGATGTGGGGTTTAAATATATATAGTTTCTTCTTTAAAATCAGAATAAGAGCAATGACATTTAAACTTCCTGGTTATAAATATACTATTTAATTTCCTATTATATTTCTAAGGTGAATTGTCCATACATCAAGTTCATTTTATTTTCTGAGCATGGCTTTTTTACTGCAATCATAAATCTTCCAATAGTAATTGCAATGTCCAAGTAGCAAAAAGCAGTAAGAAGGTCTATGGCCTGTGCTCGATTCGTCATACCATATTTAAGAAATAGTAGACATAAAATCTTTAAAAAATCCACTAATATGTGCAAAATGTTGCATTTTGTACAGAGCGCGCATATACAGTTCCTATCATGTTGGATCATTTCCATTTTTTGTTATCCCATTTGCATGATACGGATTGATACCAATTCTTATTCTTAATAAATTCATACGTGAGCTAATGGTTTGTTAAGATATCCAGATAAAGGAACCAGACTCCTTTCTGCTATAAGTTGTGCTGATTTTTTCCCACACAAATATCACCAATTCTTTTCCCGGGATAGTTCCAACCCTATTGGCCTCAGCTCACCTTTTGGAAACTTCTACTTGAAGGGTTTCATTACATAAGTTCACCTTCCTATCCATACATACAGATTTAAAAACAATTCTGACCCCATTTTCCCATTTTAATCCACTTTGCTGGCTCTCTTTTTTGCACCAAAGGGAAATTTTCTGTTCCTGTACCTGGCCCAGTCTTTTCCAGAATCTTAATAGAGCCACTTGGGCCGATATGTTCCAAGAGGTCAAAACCGCCTCTAGTCTAATGGCCTGTATCATAGACGAACTTGATCAGGACATAAGGGGACACATTTCCCTTCTTTGGTGTCCCATCCGCTTTTGCCAATAATGTAGAGTAATTCATCTCCGTATTGTCATTCTGAAGGTATATTGGACACATAAGCTTTTAAAACTGGTCTATGTGACATATCCCCATAGTCCTATTTAAATGATCTCAAGTCACTCAATAAATTCAAGGACCCTCACCTTTAGGGGTCTCAACTTGGGTATGCAAGTTTAATGACATTTCAAACCGAATTCCTATATACTTATACTCACCATATTTCCATGTTTGTGGTTCCCAAGTGCCAGCTGAACGTATCAAATATTTTACCAAAACAAATCCCCTTAGTTTCATGCATATTTATGGTTAACTGTTATGTCTACAGTGTTCCCTGAATGCATGCAACTTTCTCTGTAGACCCATCTCCATCTGATCTAAAATCACCAGATTGTCTGCATACAAAAGGCATGATATGTGTTTGCTAGCCATTCTAAGGCTAGCTCTTCTTGATAATGTAAGGGTTTTGGCGAGATCTGCAACCAATATGGAAAAGAGTAGTGGGGTTAGCACGCAGCTGTCTTTTTTGTACCGTGCCCCTCCCTCTGCTGTTTTCACAGTTGTTTGGTGGCCATTGTAAATCCTTCCTTACTCCCTTTTTTCCTCTTCATCCTTCTTCTCCAGAAAGCCCCTTCCTTTTCCCTTCTTTCACGTCTCTTACAGGACCTTTTATCTTTGGCTTATTCTCTTATGTCTTGCCTCCCAAAATATGTTTTATCTGCAGTTTTCCATTTATCCTCTTTACAGTAGCCTTTCCTGGGATCTTCCTCCCTCTTTTTACCCGGGGCATCTACAGCCTTTATCTTGCTGGTTCTCCCTGTTTCTTTACATGTATAGGTTGATTAAAGATATACACATTCTGTTCTTCTATCTGTCGAGGAGCTTCCCCTATTTTTTCTGTATTTCGATTTACAATTTCTATGGGTCTAACTGTGGTCTACATATGGTCCCGAATACATTTTAGCTCTCCCACTATGTTCTGCATCTGATCTTTTTGGTCTTTTAGGATATCATTATTCATTATGGTTACTTCCAAGAGACCTTGCAATGTTTTTTGTAGCATTAATATTAAGTCCAACATTGAGTCAGATAGCGTTGCCTTAATTACTATCACTATTGAGGAGGTATATGCTGAGCCTTCTATGGCATCATTATCTGAACTAAGGGTGGGCGTAGTCCGTGTAGTGGGGCTACGCGAAGCTCCGCGAAGTGGGGTGGGCGCTACGCCCACCCACACACTTCCTGTGGCCCCACTATGCGCCGCCCGCCTCCCTCCCGCCCTCTTCTACAACCCTATTTTTCATATTACATACTGTAAAATAAAAGGAAAATAACTTAACTTGAATGCGGCGACCCATGGCTCCCTCATCCTGTAGACGCACTGACTTCTTCAAACGAATGCGCATGCACGGGCGCCCACGAATGTGCATGCGCGGGCATCCGCGCACGCGCATTCGTTTGAAGAATTCGACTCGTCTACAGGATGAGGGAGCCCCCGGACGCCGCACCCAAGTTAAGTTATTTTCCTTTTATTTTACTGTATGTAATATGAAAAATAGGGTTGTAGAAGAGGGCGGGAGGGAGGCGGGTGGTGGGCAAATTCGCACGGCCACGGAGTGGGCGTAGTGTTGCCTACTACGCCTACTTTGTGAAGGGAGGAGTAGGCAACACTACGCCTACTCCGTGGGCGGAGCGAAGTGCTACACCCACTGGTAATCTGAACTCAGGGGCTGCTCCATGTTCTTTTCATACTATGTTCTTGCAACGATTCTGTGGTCTTCTTTCTTTCTCTCCCTCAATGCTTTTCTCCACCAATTGTGACACCTCTTTATTTTGCAATGTTAAGAATTGAGGTGACAAGGAAAATCTAGGTTCTAAAATACAGTCATTTTGCTTTAGCTAGTCTTGTTGGCTCATAGAAGATGTGCGTAGATGTAAGTGGCCTTGGCTGCTATTCTTGTCCTCCAGTATGTTTGCATACCCAGCTATCTGTGAATCTGTTAAAAATTGTTTTCTTTTAAAAATGTTTTACCACAAAGTCTTACTTTTTTCTGGACATTGACACTCCCCCTCTCACATTGTAGGGAATTTTTTAGATTTGGATTTCTTCCTTGTACTTCTCAAAGTTGTTCTTATCCCATTGTCTTTGGGAGTCCCGAAACTCCCTTTGTGGGTCCGAATTGCAGTTGAAGCATCAGCATCTACCTGTACCCGCCCTTTCTGCCCTTTAGGTTGTTTACCTTTTCCAGGCACCATCATACAAGTAGGCTCTAATGTTGTTTTAACATTTAAGTGCCTTCCTTGGGTTCATTTTCTAAATGTTTTTACAGCAGTATTTTCAGCAGCTACTGCTTCCTACTGAAACACTTTGGGGTCCTTACCAGCTTTAAGGACCCCTGTTCAATTCGTTCCAGTTCTATTGTTTCTTCAACTGTAATATATATATATATATATATATATATATATATATATATATATATATATATATATATATATATATTCACTGAAAAAACCATAGGTTATAGTGGATGTCATTTGAGATGTCATCAGTGATGTCATCAGTGATGTCACTGACCATGTCATGAATGATGCAATATGTGACATCATCAGCAGTGGATTGCGGGTGCGCGATATATAGTTAGCGCATCTAACTATATATGGAATTTCAATGGTTTTATGCGAATAAAATAAGGTTTTGTAAATGCAAATCCCTAACTATATATGGCCTAAAACCAATGGTTTTTTCATTGAATTTTCAAGGTTTTGTAAATGCAAATTCCTAACTATATATCCACTATAACCTATGGTTTTTTCAGTGAATTTCAATGGTTTTTTAATAGCAAATATGAAAAGCTTTAAAATGTCAAGTACGTGATAGATAAAAACATTTTCGTATTTATGCACGCTGATGTGCTTTGAACGCTGCACCCCCCCCTCCCCTCTTTTCTCTTAGTAGTACTCTCTCTTTGCAGATAGTGAACGGTAGTTATTGCAGACCTTTACCCCCGTTGTAATCCGTCGTGCCTGCTTGTCTCTCCATTTGATTGATTGTTATCCAAGCATTTACTGTTTTAGAATTGGTTCTCTTTGGATCATTCTCTATTTACAAACAAGCACAAAGTCGCAATGCTCTGTTTAGTCTTTGCAGATAGTGAAAAATCGTGTAAAAAAATAAAAGTAATCGAGCAAAATCAGTAGGCCACTAATTGGATCTCTTTTTGACCTCGCTAAAATAGAAATATTAGGAACAACCCTTCATGAGAAATACGAAAATAGTGAGATGAACTGAGCTCCACACCATGAGGGCTGCAAGACAGCTCGACTCCGTCACCCACCCCGCCCAAAATAACGACAAATCCTATGCAAATATTAAAAATATAGACAACACACCAGCAAAGAAACAGGGTAAAACATTTTATTAAATAACTATTTACATAACTATTTTATACTTTTTATTGCCCGATCCGGCTAGCTCAATCAATCGAGCATGAAACTCATGCACTCTGATAGCAAGCGTTGCTACTGATGCTATGCAGACCAAAACTGGTTTTCAGTTTGTACATTTTTCTAGATTTTTCCATCCAAGGTTGGTTGACTTTGTAGAACGATGGCTTCAGATTTTCAACATACGGTGTGGTGGCGCGGACTGGGAGGGGGCGCTTCGCTCCTGCCCCCTCCCCAAGTAAGATTTTCATACGTGAAAGTACGTTAATGGTTTTAGTCCCTGAGTTGCTTCAATGTCACTGCCATTCTCAAATGGCATAAGTTCTGGATGTTGGGTGCCATAGTTCAGAGTTCTGAGCAGTGCTTGTAACACTGTCTGAAGCTTATTTCCACCTACTGCAGCTCCACTATTCTCAAAGTAAGTGAGTGTCGTTTGTGGACCTGACTGCATTTGAAAACAATGTGATATGTTACCTTCCTAAACAGCTTGACGGAGGCCCCTGAGGGGCGGTGTGATGGCCATGGACTCGGAGAAGACGCTTGGCCCCGACACCCTCCCCAAGTCTTATAGCACTGGTGTAGCCTGAGATCGCCCCCGACATAGGCGGCCGGCTCCCGGGGTCCGGCGGAACTTTTTGCCTTTTGATGACTCTTCAATTCTGGACTTTGTCCCACAATCCGTTTGACCTGAAGACACACTGTAATGGGGCGCCCCTTTACCGTTTCAGTTGCCATTCCGCCCGCTTTTGCTACACTGTGCCTCTTCCGCCATTCAGCTGTTTACCGCCCGCTCTTGCGACTACAGCGTCTCGCTCATCATGTAGTTGAGTTGCTCCCGCTCTTGCGGTGCAGCGATAGGCGGCTGCCACAGGACTCTCAAAATGGCGGCCGGCTCTTCGGTTTTGGGCCTGGTCCACTAAAATGGCCCTGGGACACCTTTGAACTCGGACGCTTCCCTGATAGGGCTTGGGTCCCATTCTCGAAAGCATCCCCTCAGCCGTGAAGATTCTACAAAAGTCTTGGGGGCCCCCGACTCCCGCAGGCTTCTGGTGGGGAGCGGCTGCCATGTCTGCTCGTGGAATGGCCACGACGGAGCTACGAGATGGTAGTGCTCTCATGCTGACGCCAGCTTTAGTCTGAAACATCCAGAAACACTGTGGACTACCAATTCGATCAGTTCCGGTAGCGCCCCAACATGACCCGGAAGAGAAGAACTTGCCCTCCCCTCTTTGACTGATGGTTCTTGTTGCCTGTCCCCTCTGTTGTCATTTAACAGAACTTTTTGGACTGCTGAAAGGGGTTGTGTTCCGAACGCTGGTTGGTGGAGACATTTTGACTATATTCTTGACCTACGTTGTCGCGTAATGCGTTATATGACACGCCGCGTTAGCGCACCCGGAAGTGATCCGAGGCGCGGCGCGCAGCGCGTAACGTAAGCATAACAGGTCATGTGACTTGTTAATAAAACTTTTGATTGGTTCATTTTACTTTTGTTATTTTAATGATGAAAAGCTTGGTCATATGACCTACAAATTACGCTTTTTATTGTTTTCGAACATTATTTTTTTTAAAACATATGTTATAATATTCCAGGCTAATGTACTTTCCCGGAAAATGTACAACTGTCCTGCAAGTAAAATAAATTCCTTTTTCGAGAAAAAGGGCGTTTCTTCGTTCCATGACGGAGCCGTTGAGTAAAAGAGACTCGGCCTGCTGTCTTAGTCGCCGATACGCCTGATTATCAGATTCTTATCGATCACTTTATGTTGCAGGAGTGGAAAACACAACTGCCCTTGACCATTTATCTTTACTGCGTTCCTACATATTATACCTTTTATCCGTCATGTAATTGGACTGCTTTATTTCACTTGCCTTTTACTGATTCGAAAACAGTGACTAAAAGTAAAAACTTTACCAATGTAAATACTACTACCGTGTTTTGTTTTAAAAACCTTTATTGTGAAAATGTCAGTATGCAAATACGGGCCTATAACCACGTGGGCCGGCCACGGAGCAAACTGAAATCGTATATGATGAGGAGACATTTACACTGTAGAAGAACATAACGAGCGGGCCATTAGGTTGCAAGAACTAAGGTGTCTAACAGTTGCGGAATCGGTGGACGTACATTTTGTAATTAAAATACAGGACCACTTACAATAAAATTTTCTAGATATACATTTGCGGGCAAGGAGTTACGAGTCCCATTTATACCAGCGCCATTTTGGGCGACGCCGGGCAGGTCCAAGATATAGTCAAAATGTCTCCACCAACAATCGGCCAGACCAGAACCCCTTTCGGCCCTTTATGCTACAAGATGGTGTCTTCCATTCAGAAAATATTGTTGGCAGCATTTTGAAAGGAAAGATAAACAGCCGTTCTCCTAGTGAGTCTCACATTGTTACATTTAGGAAGAATGTTGAAGAGTAATATGTGGAAAATCTGAAGCCATTTTTCTACAAACTCTCAATCAGCCTTGGATGGAGAAAAAAAATCCTGAAGAATGTACAAACTGAAAACCAATTTTTGTCTGTATAGCATCAACAGCAACGCTTGAGTCAGCTTTGTGTCAAGCCGCCATTTTCATTCAATCAATAGCGTCCCCCTGCACACATTCAGGAACCTGGTTGTGTCTTCAGGTGAAACGGATTGTGGGACAAGAAGCAGAAATGAAAAGGAAAAAAGTTCCGCCGGACCTCGGAAGCCGGCCGCCTATGTCATGGGCGATCTTTGGCCACACCAGGGCAATAGTTAAGCTGCAGCAGGTGCAAAAGAGCTTCAGACAGTCTTACAAGCACTGCTTTTCTGAACTTTTTTTGTATTTTTGCACAGTTTTATATTTTTTTTTTGTTTTCGATGGAGGGGAAACAACAAAAAACAGGCATTGAAAAAAGCTCAACAGTGCAGGGCGCCTTGTGCTGGTTCCGACCTATTCACACATCGGTCCACTACTGACATCACCTCATAAGCCAACAGGGCACCCCACGCCGACTTTCGGCGCAGCATTGTAGGATGGCCACACCAGTGCGGCAACTTGCTGGACACCACCTCGGTGCCATCCGGATCTCGGCGCGTTCGAGTCACTGTACCGCAAAACTGACCGGAACTCAGCTGGACACGCCGTCTTTCGGCGCAGCATTGTAGGATGGCCATACCAGTGCGGCAACTTGCTGGACACCACCTCGGTGCCATCCGGATCTCGGCGCGTTCGAGTCACTGTACCGCAAGAGTGACCGCAACTCAGCTGGACACGCCGTCTTTCGGCGCAGCATTGTAGGATGGCCACACCAGTGCGGCAATTTGCTGGACATCACCTCGGTGCCATCCGGATCTCGACGCGTTGTGCTGCCTTCGGTCTATTCGCACATCGGTCCGCTACTGACGCCGCCTCACGTGCCAACGGATTTTCTACGCTTTTTGTAGCCCTATGCCGCATAACAGGTCATGTGACTTGTTTATAAAACTTTTCATTGGTTCATTTTACTTTTCGTTTCCTAAAGATGGAAGGCTTGGTCATATGACCTAAAAATAACACTTTTCATTGGTTTAGAACATTTTTTTTCCCAAACGATGAAAGCCCCACCTTGTTTCTGGATCATTCAGACTGAAGCTGGCGTCAGCATGAGAGCACCACCATCTCGTGGCTCCGTCGTGGTCATTCCGCGAGCAATCATGGCAGCCGCTCCCCACCGGAAGCCTGCGGGAGTCGGGGGCCCCCAAGACTTTTGTAGAATCTTCACGGCTGAGGGGACGCTTTTCGAGAATGGAGCCCAAGCCCTAGCAGGCAAGCGTCCGAGTTCCAAGGTGTCCCAGGGCCATTTCAGTGGACCAGGCCCAAAACCGAAGAGCCGTCCGCCATTTTAAGAGTCATGTGGCAGCCGCCTATCGCTGCACTGCAAGAGTGGGAGCAACTCAACAACATGGTGAGCGAGACGCTGTAGCCGCAAGAGCGGGCGCAACTCAGCTGGATGGCCGCCACCTGGGGAGGCCCGTTCACGCCGCCTCCCCCACGCCCCCCCCCGGGCCGCCCCACGCCAATTTTCGGAGCAGCATTGTAGGATACCAAAACCAGTGCAGCAGTTTACTGGACATCACCTGGGTGCCATCAACATCTCAGCGCGTTCTGCTGCCTTGGGACTATTCGCACAACAGACCGCTACTGACGAGGCCTCCCCCCGCACCACCCGGGACGCCCCACGCCAATTTTCGGAGCAGCATTGTAGGATCCCAAAACCAGTGCGGCACCCAGGCGACATCACCTGGGTGCCGTCCAGAACTCTGCACGTTGTGCTGCCTTGGGACTATTTGCACAAAAGACAGCTTCTGACCATTGTTGCTTTTTTGAGTGAAAAATGTTTAAATGTTTTTACAGTTTTTGTTCCGTTCATTATATTTAAAAGTTAATAAAGTTTTATAATCTTACTTTGTTGGAGTGTTATATATATTTTTTTAAAACGGGTGAATGGGGCCTTGAATCGGGTTATTGTCATGTGTGGGCTTTGGAAGTGTACTGCTGCAGGATCGGACATTTCAAACTCAAATGCACGTTCTTTTTCTTACCTTTCCGAAGCATGGAGCGCAATAGCAGGCAGAGAAAGGGTGATGCACGTGTTGAACACTACCTGACCTGGCAAGTTGCTGGCAGTGCCCCCCCGCCCGCTCCTGAAAGAGAGCACACGCACACCGCCGCCCCGAGTACTTCACAAATCTTTAAAAGACCATGCGCTTGTTCATGAGGCTTAAATGGTTTATCACCTCTTCTAGAACCCCTGCATCGACCCTCTGACGTTTCCTGGAAAAATTACCACGTAACACAATACCAAGCCCTGTCAGCTGAAACCCCCGAGGAATCGTGGGGCATATTATCAAGGGGGTTTATCTCCGCTTTTTGGGCTTTAAAAGCCATGAAAGCGGAGATAAAATTATCTCCCTATTACCAAGCTGTCGCTAACACCAGTTAGTGACAGCTAAAAGGAGATAGCGACCATCTTGGGCCCCGCTTTGCATGTCAGTGATACTTATCACTAATGACATGCAAAGTGGGCGTGCCAAGATGTTAGCAACTGGAAACAGTCCCTAACATCGCTATCTCCTATTACCAACTTTTGGAGATATTCGCGCTAAGCGCGAATATCTCCAAAAGCTAACACCTGCCCTGAGCAGTTCTTAGCCATGTTATCCAATGGGAGGTGGATAACATGGCTAAGAGCATTTGCTCGATAATACATGAATATCGCTGACTTTTCTGCGATAATAGCAAGGTTTATCTGCGATAAAAATCGCCGATGTGCGGCGATAATTTTTGTCTCTAAACAAGTTAGAGACAAAAATTATCTCTAGTTGTTCGTAATATGCCCCCGGGTTT
Source organism: Lissotriton vulgaris (assembly GCF_964263255.1). Lineage (NCBI taxonomy): Eukaryota > Metazoa > Chordata > Amphibia > Caudata > Salamandridae > Lissotriton > Lissotriton vulgaris. Next base: position 910,529,919 of record NC_141698.1, read on the forward strand.
TTGCTTGCAGAAATCGGGAGGCGGGAGACTAGCACTGAAATCAGTAGTCTCACGCCTGAATCGGGAGGGTTGGCATGTCTGGATTCTCTACAGCTGGGGCCATAAACTACATCCGCAGGGGTAGGTGATAGCCTGGGACCAGCCTGGCATCTAAAATGGCTGCCGTGCACGACAAAATTGTGGCATTGGAAAAAAGGCAAGATGGCGCAGCCGCTGGAAGACATGTATCAACATATATGAGCCTCCTCAGCCACCCTCAGGAAACATAGGGGATTAGGATACGTCTCCCGCACCCCCTTATACCTAGTAATTTAATTAACGAAGCACAAAATGGCGAATTCCCGTTTCGCTACCAGTTTGCGGCCCAGTTCGCGGCCCGTGAAGCGCTTCTACCGTGAAAAATCATTTTTTTTTTATTTTCCCCACGGGACCCTTTAATAACCCCAACAACATTCCTAGGGGGTCAAGAGGGGTATACCTTGCCCCCTTTCATTAAATTCCCCCTTCGTTTTTCACCTCTTCTTCTCTCTCGATCCTACCGAGAGATAAGATGGCGGCCGCTCCGGACTGTCACGCAGCAAAAAAAAAAAAAGCTCACGCACAGCCGCTGGAAGAGATGTATCAACATATATGAGCCTCCTCAGCCACCCTCAGGAAACATAGGGGATTAGGATACGTCTCCCGCACCCCCTTATACCTAGTAATTTAATTAACGAAGCACAAAATGGCGAATTCCCGTTTCGCTACCAGTTTGCGGCCCAGTTCGTGGCCCGTGAAGCGCTTCTACTGTGAAAAATCATTTTTTTTTTATTTTCCCCACGGGACCCTTTAATAACCCCAACAACATTCCTAGGGGGTCAAGAGGGGTATACCTTGCCCCCTTTCATTAAATTCCCCCTTCGTTTTTCACCTCTTCTTCTCTCTCGATCCTACCGAGAGATAAGATGGCGGCCGCTCCGGACTGTTTAGAATGTTGACAGACACCGGAGAGCCAATCAGCTTTCTGCACGCAAAGTTCCGTTTCGCGAAAAGTAAGCGAACCGGTGCGCAGCCTGGAGCGCTGTTTCAGATATATATCTTGTTTTGAACGTTAATTTCTCAAAAACTACTGGAGCACATATATTGAGACCTAGCAAAGGCACATCGGGCTAACAGTCCCTACAATTTTGCCAAGTTTCGTGCAAATCCATTCAGCCGTTCGAGCTAAAAGTGAGTCCAACCGCCCTATGGAAATTAACATGGGAAAAACGCGTTTTGGGACCCCCCTTTTTTCTCGGCCCCCCCTTGATGAAACCCCCCCCAAATTTTCAAGGGCTGCTCAGAAACAAAATGTGCCATTTTCCTGAAAATTTCAGCCGAATACGTCCACAAACGCCAAAGTTATTAGACATAGAATTTTCAAAAATCCCATAGGGAATAAATCCTAACTATATATACCTACTGGCGATAGCCAGTAGGTAATATATATATATATATATATATATATCTAACCCCTCTCTTTTCCACATCTGGCATTCTCTTGTTGAAAGTTCTGCCCCCAAACACTTACCTTCGCGGTGCCTTCGAGTTGAATGACTGTGTGCTGTACTGCTGCAACTTTACCCAATTTTGAACTTTGCTCCTTTTTTCTTAAGTCCTTAAGTCCTATTGGTCGTAACTCTGGAGCGTGTTTGCTTGTCTCCTGGCTTCAGGAACAACTTTTCCAGCAAGGGCCCTCACCTTAAAGCCTTGTTATCTGCAGACTCCTGGGCTCAATGAGTGCCCTGCTGCATACAAAGCTCCTTGCGCCTCAATTCTATTTGTTTATCTCTCATCTCTGGCTCCTGGTTACTGTGAATATACGGAGCACAGTAGTTCAGCATTTCCATGCTAATTGCACTTCCAAGGACTAAGGCCCAGAAGTAGGTAAAATAGATTTACCGATTTTTAATTACCGAATTCTACTGATTCGGTAATTAAAAATCGGTAAATCTAAGGGGTGGATATGTAGGAACATCCAGATGTTCCTTTTACCGAATCGGTAAATATCTGTATTTACCGATTCGGTAAATACCGACCGGTAATGCCCCATTCATTCCTATGGGCTTTGAAGCCCATAGGAATGAATGGGGCATTACTGGTCGGTATTTACCGAATCGGTAAATACCGATTTTGACAAGGGTGCAGGGGGTGTCACTTTGACACCCTCTAACACCCCCAAAAAAGATTCAGGGGCCATGTGGCAGGCATACCTGCCCTAAGGGCAGGTCTGCCTGTCATATGGCACAGGTGTGCATGCACACATGTGCATGCACACCGGAATCGGTATTTTACCATGAAGTTGGATTCCATGGTAAAATACCGATTCTGTAAGGCTTGTGGGACTCAGAAGAGTCCCACCTACATCTCATTGTTACCGAATCGGTAAAAATACCGATTCGGTATTTTACAGATTCGGTAAATTTACCGATCGGTAAATTTACCGAATCTGTAAAATATGTGGCCCTACATACCATTTTGTGAATCTCGGTCGGTAACGGCCGAAAATACCGATTTTCGGCCGTTACCGACCGACCTACATCCGGCCCTAAGTCGTATAGCACGCAGCACGCACAGCTGATGCATGTCACCCAACAGGCATCAGCAGACGCTAGTTGGGAGGACCTACGATGCTATATTAAGAAGTCAGCAGAAGTACAGCTCATCCAGTCCTCCCAACATTCAAAGGGTATGCGATGCACCCGGACCCCCCCAATGCCCTCATACTTGTGGTGGCATACCTCCTGGTTGACGGGCAGTTGAAAGCTAGGCAGCAGCATGAAGGGGGTATGGATTTTTTTTTCATGTTACTGCAACAAAATGTGGCATGAACATAAAGGTTGACACTTGACCAAAGCACAAGAAGAGTTTCTAAAGGTGCACGTTTTGAACAACGTGTATCATTATGTGCTTTTTAAAAAGAAATATTGAGAATTATAACAATATATTTTTGATCACTTAAAAAGGACTGTGTTGAGCAGGTACATGCCTGCCAAACATACATTAAACATAACTTGACTCGATTTTATGAGGGACAGTTCTGTCAAAGAGGGCAAAAGATTTTAGTGTGGCATATGTGATGCTCTTTCACAATTGTGAAGGATGTTACATTCCCCTTTTTCAGGTGACATAGCATAAAATCCGCTTATGATACAGTGGATGTTCCAAACTTCACATTTGTGAGTTAGTATTATCAACAAACAATAGTAAACATGTGTGCCGAAATTACTGGAAATATAAGATTAAATAGCTTAAACTTTGATTATAAATATACTAAAATTATGTTTTTAATACAGAAAACATTTTAGGTTATGTTAAAAATTACAATTGTGAATAATGTCTTACTCATACAATAATGTACATGTGAAGTCTTTCTTATTGAGAAATGATTTCTGTAGGCATATATTTTAAGAAAAAAACAAGCAGTAATGTGACAGAGTGACATAACAAAAAACATGAATTTTATGTATTTTGTTGTCAGATGCTAAATCAATAATGAAGAAAAATAGCGTACCTAAAGGGACTTTTGCAGATGGAATGTTCCATCACAAATGAAACCAATGGCGGCTGGTGCATAGGGGCGAAATGAGCATTGCCCCACTAGACTGTACAAGAGAGAGAGAGACACGACCACACTCAATGCAGCAGCCTCAAATTAAGTGCTTACTGCTGCCCTGTGTCGGACTCAAAGTTACTTCGAACGCAAATCAAATTGCTGCTGTTTTCAAGTATTTGGTTTTTAGTTATATTTACAAAGATACAATAAGACTATTGTAAATGTCTTTACAGCATCTACAAGAGCAGGAGAAGGAAACATTATCCTAGCAGGCAGGGAAGGAGCTCGCCACTGTGTTTTGCAGGGTGACACATGTGACACCAATGGACACAGTGGCATGGAGGGTGTGGGGACAGGAATGGAGGGCACAAACTTTTCATCAGAGGACTCCACAAGTGACCAGTTCCTAGTGGTGGTGGATCCTGCCAGAACTGTAAAAACCTCATCCTTGTCCACCACCCAGAGACACACATCCACCCTCTATATTGCCCCTCCCACAGTTGGCCAAACTACCCTCTAAAAGGGCTGGGGTCTCCTTTGCCACAGGCACCTCACCCCCTGTCAACCCGGCTGTGCTGAGTGAGGAGGATATTGACCTCCTACCTAGCATCTCTGTAGGCCAGACTGCGATAGTGAATGACATCAAGAGGCTATCCTGCCAAAAGGAAAAAAATGGTTGCATTTCTGGATGCCATTCACAATTCAATGTCTGGCATACATAGATTACTTGTCAAAATAGAAGTCTCTTCAATAGCCTCAGACTCCCAACTAGCCCAACCTTCTGCCCCAACTAAGGTCTTTTCCTCAACCAAAATCTAAACTCACACTACAATCCCAAGCACACCACTCAATTCTTTGTAGGCACCCACAGAATCAGACGCAAGCAGCACTATCACACAGACAAAAACAGAAGCACACTAAGTAACATAAACAAACAACAATATATACATTATTAAAACTACACCCACAAGCACCACAAGCACAACACCCACTAGAACCACAACCACCAACGCACAGACAAACACCACAACCACCACCACATGCACAACCACCACCATACCCACAAGCATCATAACAAACACCACACCACAACCACACCAACCACCATAAAAACACACTCATCAAAATCAACACAGTCACACAAAGACACCTATAAACAAAATAACTCCAATCAAAAGCAAACACACACACTCAGCAGAATATCAAACATCACCAAAAAAACACACATCCAAACATACACAACAGACACCAGGACAACATGCAACTGCCAGACTTACACACACATCGCCCACTCCAGCTCCCTCTATCTCCAAAACCAATCCTCTAGCACCCCTACAACTCTTACAGCTCCTTTTGAATCAATCCCCTATTTTTCCGTAACCCCTACCAAATGTAAACATACTCCTCCCAAGAAAAATGCTTGAGTTGCCTGCCATGTGCCCAATCAATGCCCCTTTCTGAGGAGGTTACCTTGTGGACTTTGTATAGGAGGCAATTTATGGGCAAACTCTTTTGTTCTTCACATTTCTTGTTGTTTGAGAAAAAGCTGAAAAGGTGAATGAGATAATATATATATATGTGTATATATCAACAAACACATGGCAACTTCGGTACACACACGGGGCATTAGTGGGCTTAGTCGTATCCGCAGACGCGTTTCTGGCTTCTGCCTTCATCAGTGCGGAAAAGCCATCGATGATTGGCACAGTCTTTTAAACAGTCCTGCCATTTGATAGGTGTATCCTTGGCCAATGAACAGCCAGCAATAGGGCGTCTTCATTCCCGTTGTTTCTTGCCAATCGCAATGTTCATGGCGCACCCATTGTCGAAATCAAATGACAGCTGCACTTGCTGTGGTCCTGTGTCCCCTCGCCTGCTGCTCCACACCTGTGAGTGCCCCACCGTATTAGAGAGACACTCCTGCTTTGTATAAGCAACGACCTACTCGGTCGACAGTATCTGTTAGCAGCGTTTCTGGCAGCCCAAATTAATAGAAAGACACCATTCCACCCAGGGCCAGCCGAACTCTTGGCGGGTGCAACCGAAAAGCGGAGGTGGAGCCGCTTTAAAGATCAACAAACATATGGCAACTTCGGTACACACACGGGCATTAGTGGGCTTAGTCGTATCCGCAGACGCGTTTCTGGCTTCTGCCTTCATCAGTGCGGAAAAGCCATCGATGATTGGCCACAGTCTTTTAAACAGTCCTGCCATTTGATAGGTGTATCCTTGGCCAATGAACAGCCAGCAATGGGGCGTCTTCATTCCCGTTGTTTCTTGCCAATCGCAATGTTCATGGCGCACCCATCGTCGAAATCAAATGACAACTGCACTTGCTGTGGTCCTGTGTCCCCTCGCCTGCCGCTCCACACCTGTGAGTGCCCCACGTATTAGAGAGACACTCTGCAAGTGCAGCTGTCATTTGATTTCGACGATGGGTGCGCCATGAACATTGCGATTGGAAAGAAACAACGGGAATGAAGACGCCCCATTGCTGGCTGTTCATTGGCCAAGGATACACCTATCAAATGGCAGGACTGTTTAAAAGACTGTGGCCAATCATCGATGGCTTTTCCGCACTGATGAAGGCAGAAGCCAGAAACGCTTCTGCGGATACGACTAAGCCCACTAATGCCCCGTGTGTGTACCGAAGTTGCCATGTGTTTGTTGATCTTTAAAGCGGCTCCACCTCCACTTTTCGGTTGCACCCGCCGAGAGTTCGGCTGGCCCTGGGTGGAATGGTGTCTTTCTATTAATTTGGGCTGCCAGAAACGCCGCTAACAGATACTGTTGACCGAGTAGGTGGTTGCTTATACAAAGCAGGAGTGTCTCTCTAATACGTGGGGCACTCACAGGTGTGGAGCGGCAGGCGAGGGGACACAGGACCACAGCAAGTGCAGCGGTCATTTGATTTCGACGATGGGTGCGCCATGAACATTGCAATTGGCAAGAAACAACAGGAATGAAGACGCCCCAATGCTGGCTGTTCATTGGCCAAGGATACACCTATCAAATGGCAGGACTGTTTAAAAGACTGTGGCCAATCATCGATGGCTTTTCCGCACTGATGAAGGCAGAAGCCAGAAATGCGTCTGCGGACACGACTAAGCCCACTAATGCCCCGTGTGTGTACCGAAGTTGCCATGTGTTTGTTGATCTTTAAAGCGGCTCCACCTCCGCTTTTCGGTTGCACCCGCCGAGAGTTCGGCTGGCCCTGGGTGGAATGGTGTCATTCTATTAATTTGGGCTGCCAGAAACGCCGCTAACAGATACTGTCGACCGAGTAGGTCGTTGCTTATACAAAGCAGGAGTGTCTCTCTAATACGTGGGGCACTCACAGGTGTGGAGCGGCAGGCGAGGGGACACAGGACCACAGCAAGTGCAGCTGTCATTTGATTTCGACGATGGGTGCGCCATGAACATTGCGATTGGCAAGAAACAACGGGAATGAAGACGCCCCATTGCTGGCTGTTCATTGGCCAAGGATACACCTATCAAATGGCAGGACTGTTTAAAAGACTGTGGCCAATCATCGATGGCTTTTCCGCACTGATGAAGGCAGAAGCCAGAAACGTGTCTGCGGATACGACTAAGCCCACTAATGCCCCGTGTGTGTACCGAAGTTCCCATGTGTTTGTTGATCTTTAAAGCGGCTCCACCTCCGCTTTTCGGTTGCACCCGCCGAGAGTTCGGCTAGCCCTGGGTGGAATGGTGTCTTTCTATTAATTTGGGCTGCCAGAAACGCCGCTAACAGATACTGTCGACCGAGTTGGTTGTTGCTTATACAAAGCAGGAGTGTCTCTCTAATACGTGGGGCACTCACAGATGTGGAGCGGCAGGCGAGGGACCACAGCAATTGCAGCTGTCATTTGATTTCGACGATGGGTGCGCCATGAACATTGCGATTGGCAAGAAACAACGGGAATGAAGACGCCCCATTGCTGGCTGTTCATTGGCCAAGGATACACCTATCAAATGGCAGGACTGTTTAAAAGACTGTGGCCAATCATTGATGGCTTTTCCGCACTGATGAAGGCAGAAGCCAGAAACGCGTCTGCGGATACGACTAAGCCCACTAATGCCCCGTGTGTGTACCGAAGTTGCCATGTGTTTGTTGATCTTTAAAGCAGCTCCACCTCCGCTTTTCGGTTGCACCCGCCGAGAGTTCGGCTGGCCCTGGGTGGAATGGTGTCTTTCTATTAATTTGGGCTCCCAGAAATGCAGCTAACAGATACTGTCGACTGAGTAGGTCGTTGCTTATACAAAGCAGGAGTGTCTATCTAATACGTGGGGCACTCACAGGTGTGGAGCGGCAGGTGAGGGGACACAGGACCACAGCAAGTGCAGCTGTCATTTGATTTCGACGATGGGTGCGCCATGAACATTGCGATTGGCAAGAAACAACGGGAATGAAGACGCCCCATTGCTGGCTGTTCATTGGCCAAGGATACACCTATCAAATGGCAGGACTGTTTAAAAGGCTGTGGCCAATCATCGATGGCTTTTCCGCACTGATGAAGGCAGAAGCCAGAAACGCGTCTGCGGATACCACTAAGCCCACTAATGCCCCGTGTGTGTACCGAAGTTGCCATGTGTTTGTTGATCTTTAAAGCGGCTCCACCTCCGCTTTTCGGTTGCACCCGCCGAGAGTTCGGCTGGCCCTGGGTGGAATGGTGTCTTTCTATTAATTTGGGCTGCCAGAAATGCCGCTAACAGATACTGTCGACTGAGTAGGTCGTTGCTTATACAAAGCAGGAGTGTCTCTCTAATACGAGGGGCACTCACAGGTGTGGAGTGGCAGGCAAGGGGACACAGGACCACAGCAAGTGCAGCTGTCATTTGATTTCGACGATGAGTGCACCATGAACATTGCGATTGGCAAGAAACAACGGGAATGAAGACGCCCCATTGCTGGCTGTTCATTGGCCAAGGATACACCTATCAAATGGCAGGACTGTTTAAAAGACTGTGGCCAATCATCGATGGCTTTTCCGCACTGATGAAGGCAGAAGCCAGAAACGCGTCTGCGGATACGACTAAGCCCACTAATGCCCCGTGTGTGTACCAAAGTTGCCATGTGTTTGTTGATCTTTAAAGCGGCTCCACCTCCGCTTTTCGGTTGCACCCGCCGAGAGTTCAGCTGGCCCTGGGTGGAATGGTGTCTTTCTATTAATTTGGGCTGCCAGAAACGCTGCTAACAGATGCTGTCGACCGAGTAGGTCATTGCTTATACAAAGCAGGAGTGTCTCTCTAATACGTGGGGCACTCACAGGTGTGGAGCGGCAGGCGAGGGGACACAGGACCACAGGAAGTGCAGCTGTCATTTGATTTCGACGATGGGTGCGCCATGAACATTGCGATTGGCAAGAAACAACGGGAATGAAGACGCCCCATTGCTGGCTGTTCATTGGCCAAGGATACACCTATCAAATGGCAGGACTGTTTAAAAGACTGTGGCCAATCATCGATGGCTTTTCCGCACTGATGAAGGCAGAAGCCAGAAACGCGTCTGCGGATACGACTAAGCCCACTAATGCCCCATGTGTGTACCGAAGTTGCCATGTGTTTGTTGATCTTTAAAGCGGCTCCACCTCCGCTTTTCGGTTGCACCCGCCGAGAGTTCGGCTGGCCCTGGGTGGAATGGTGTCTTTCTATTAATTTGGGCTGCCAGAAAGGCCGCTAACAGATACTGTCGACTGAGTAGGTCGTTGCTTATACAAAGCAGGAGTGTCTCTCTAATACGTGGGGCACTCACAGGTGTGGAGCGGCAGGCGAGGGGACACAGGACCACAGCAAGTGCAGCTGTCATTTGATTTCGACGATGGGTGCGCCATGAACATTGCGATTGGCAAGAAACAACGGGAATGAAGACGCCCCATTGCTGGCTGTTCATTGGCCAAGGATACACCTATCAAATGGCAGGACTGTTTAAAAGACTGTGGCCAATCATCGATGGCTTTTCCGCACTGATGAAGGCAGAAGCCAGAAACGCGTCTGCGGATACGACTAAGCCCACTAATGCCCCGTGTGTGTACCGAAGTTGCCATGTGTTTGTTGATCTTTAAAGCGGCTCCACCTCCGCTTTTCGGTTGCACCCGCCGAGAGTTCGGCTGGCCCTGGGTGGAATGGTGTCTTTCTATTAATTTGGGCTGCCAGAATTGCCGCTAACAGATACTGTAGACCGAGTAGGTCATTGCTTATACAAAGCAGGAGTGTCTCTCTAATACGTGGGGCACTCACAGGTGTGGAGCGGCAGGCGAGGGGACACAGGACCACAGCAAGTGCAGCTGTCATTTGATTTCAACGATGGGTGCGCCATGAACATTGCGATTGGCAAGAAACAACGGGAATGAAGACGCCCCATTGCTGGCTGTTCATTGGCCAAGGATACACCTATCAAATGGCAGGACTGTTTAAAAGACTGTGGCCAATCATCGATGGCTTTTCCGCACTGATGAAGGCAGAAGCCAGAAACGCGTCTGCAGATACGACTAAGCCCACTAATGCCCGTGTGTGTACCGAAGTTGCCATGTGTTTGTTGATCTTTAAAGCGGCTCCACCTCCGCTTTTCGGTTGCGCCCGCCGAGAGTTCGGCTGGCCCTGGGTGGAATGGTGTCTTTCTATTATTTTGGGCTGCCAGAAACGCCGCTAACAGATACTGTCGACCGAGTAGGTCGTTGCTTATACAAAGCAGGAGTGTCTCTCTAATACGTGGGGCACTCACAGGTGTGGAGCGGCAGGCTAGGGGACACAGGACCACAGCAAGTGCAGCTGTCATTTGATTTCGATGATGGGTGCGCCATGAACATTGCGATTGGCAAGAAACAACGGGAATGAAGACCCCCATTGCTGGCTGTTCATTGGCCAAGGATACACCTATCAAATGGCAGGACTGTTTGAAAGACTGTGGCCAATCATCGATGGCATTTTTGCACTGATGAAGGCAGAAGCCAGAAACGCATCTGCGGATACGACTAAGCCCACTAATGCCCCGTGTGTGTACCGAAGTTGCCATGTGTTTGTTGATCTTTAAAGCGGCTCCACCTCCGCTTTTCGGTTGCACCCGCCGAGAGTTCGGCTGGCCCTGGGTGGAATGGTGTCTTTCTATTAATTTGGGCTGCCAGAAACGCCGCTAACAGATACTGTCGACCGAGTAGGTCGTTGCTTATGCAAAGCAGGAGTGTCTCTCTAATACGTGGGGCACTCACAGGTGTGGAGTGGCAGGCGAGGGGACACAGGACCACAGCAAGTGCAGCTGTCATTTGATTTTGACGATGGGTGCGCCATGAACATTGCGATTGGCAAGAAACAACGGGAATAAAGACACCCCATTGCTGGCTGTTCATTGGCCAAGAATACACCTATCAAATGGCAGGACTGTTTAAAAGACTGTGGCCAATCATCAATGGCTTTTCCGCACTGATGAAGGCAGAAGCCAGAAACGCGTCTGCGGATACGACTAAGCCCACTAATGCCCCGTGTTTGTACCGAAGTTGCCATGTGCTTGTTGATCTTTAAAGCGGCTCCACCTCCGCTTTTCGGTTGCACCCGCCGAGAGTTCGGCTGGCCCTGGGTGGAATGGTGTCTTTCTATATATGTATATATATATATATGTACCAAAAAATGCCCAGCATTTGAGGCCGCACAACACTGCGATGAAGGAGACATCCTTATTTAAAAGAAACAGGCAGCTTCCGATTCCGTGATACATCCTGTGGCCTGACGCGTCTCGATGGACTTTCACCATCTCTTCAGAGGCCTCATGAGCAGGAAAAAATTACGTGCATGACTCGCCGCCCATTGTATTAATTGGCTTCCGGTATGCCGAATTTGTTGCATTTTGGGCAGCGTAGTCCATTTAAGCACTATTTATCCCCTCCACTGCGTAACATGCCCACGATTGTTTGCAGGATAAATGTTTTTCAAGCCCTCCATTAGGCTTCCCGAATCGGACTTTGCCTGTTAAATTACAAATCACAGTACCATTTACAGGGGGGGGGTCCCCCTGTCAGCATCCATAAAGTTCTTCGGATGGTGCGATCCCTCTACGGCCTGGAGCAGCCGTATAAACATGAACCAAAAAATGCCCAGCATTTGAGGCCGCACAACACTGCGATGAAGGAGACATCCTTATTTAAAAGAAACAGGCAGCTTCCGATTCCGTGATACATCCTGTGGCCTGACGCGTTTCGATGGACTTTAACCATCTCTTCAGAGGCCTCGTGAGCAGGAAAAAATGACGTGCATGACTCGCCGCCCATTGTATTAATTGGCTTCCGGTATGCCGAATTTGTTGCATTTTGGGCAGCGTAGTCCATTTAAGCACTATTTATCCCCTCCAGTGGGTAACATGCCCACGATTGTTTGCAGGATAAATGTTTTTCAAGCCCTCCATTAGGCTTCCCGAATCGGACTTTGCCTGTTAAATTACAAATCACATTACCATTTACAGGGTGGGGGTTCCCCCTGTCAGCATCCATAAAGTTCTATGGATGGTGCGATCTCTCTACGGCCTGGAGCAGCCGTATAAACATGTACTAAAAAATGCCCAGCATTTGAGGCCGCACAACACTGCGATGAAGGAGACATCCTTATTTAAAAGAAATAGGCAGCTTCCGATTCCGTGATACATCCTGTGGCCTGACGCGTTTCGATGGACTTTCACCATCTCTTCAGAGGCCTCGTGAGCAGGAAAAAATGACGAGCATGACTCGCCGCCCATTGTATTAATTGGCTTCCGGTATGCCGAATTTGTTGCATTTTGGGCAGCGTAGTCCATTTAAGCACTACATATATATGTGTGTGTACCGAAGTTGCCATGTGTTTGTTGATCTTTAAAGCGGCTCCACCTCCGCTTTTCGGTTGCACCCGCCGAGAGTTCGGCTGGCCCTGGGTGGAATGGTGTCTTTCTATTATTTTGGGCTGCCAGAAACGCCGCTAACAGATACTGTCGACCGAGTAGGTCGTTGCTTATACAAAGCAGGAGTGTCTCTCTAATACGTGGGGCACTCACAGGTGTGGAGCGGCAGGCTAGGGGACACAGGACCACAGCAAGTGCAGCTGTCATTTGATTTCGACGATGGGTGCGCCATGAACATTGCGATTGGCAAGAAACAACGGGAATGAAGACCCCCCATTGCTGGCTGTTCATTGGCCAAGGATACACCTATCAAATGGCAGGACTGTTTGAAAGACTGTGGCCAATCATCGATGGCTTTTCTGCACTGATGAAGGCAGAAGCCAGAAACGCATCTGCGGATACGACTAAGCCCACTAATGCCCCGTGTGTGTACCGAAGTTGCCATGTGTTTGTTGATCTTTAAAGCGGCTCCACCTCCGCTTTTCGGTTGCACCCGCCGAGAGTTCGGCTGGCCCTGGGTGGAATGGTGTCTTTCTATTAATTTGGGCTGCCAGAAACGCCGCTAACAGATACTGTCGACCGAGTAGGTCGTTGCTTATGCAAAGCAGGAGTGTCTCTCTAATACGTGGGGCACTCACAGGTGTGGAGCGGCAGGCGAGGGGACACAGGACCACAGCAAGTGCAGCTGTCATTTGATTTTGACGATGGGTGTGCCATGAACATTGCGATTGGCAAGAAACAACGGGAATAAAGGCGAATATATGTAGTGCTTAAATGGACTACGCTGCCCAAAATACAACAAATTCGGCATACCGGAAGCCAATTAATACAATGGGCGGCGAGTCATGCTCGTCATTTTTTCCTGCTCACGAGGCCTCTGAAGAGATGGTGAAAGTCCATCGAAACGCGTCAGGCCACAGGATGTATCACGGAATCGGAAGCTGCCTATTTCTTATATATATATATATATAGATATATATATATATATAGATATATATATATATCTATATATATATATATATCTATATATATATATATATATATATATATGCCCGTACACCCAGTCCAGTACCAAGAGTTCCCAATCAACTTGGAGCTCTGAGGTTCCGTGACGATTTGAACCCGTGTTTTCAACATAGTCGTAAACTCATAATTTTGGTACCAGTGAACCGCAAATGATCCATTTAGTATATCCTGGTGTTTTCGCTATGCTACGAGCAAGAGCACTCCTGTTATAACCATATTTCTGATTCACCCATGGCATCCATTTTAGATTGAGGCATCCATCTTGTATTTTTGCCCTCACATAGTCAATGGACACACGGTGACCTCTGATCAATTCATTTCACTTAAGGACACGTAGGCTTTAGCCGGCGATTCACCTTGCTAGTGACACGTGCACTTTAGGACAGAAACGCTGTGGCCGCATGACTCGGCAAAAGCTGCCTCCTCTGCCTGAGGCCAGTCCTGCTATACTGGTTCTCGTGTTCGTTGGCCTGATCATGATTAGGCGGCCGAAGCTGGTAGCCTTGCCCATTTACGACCCACAAACATCTCTTATCCTGTTTTTCTATCTTCTGCACCTGGCTCTGCTCCTTTCCTTCTGGGCCTTTATTAGGGGGAGGTAACGAAATTTACGATGAGGCGGTCCGGCTCTTGAATGAAGAGATAACATGGGATTATGATGGAACAGTGGGAACCTCTCGTTCGTAATGTTTTGACATCAGATATTGTTGACGATTCCTGTGTAACGCCAAATATTTATTGTTTAGAACATAAAGGTTTAGAAACACACGAGTATGTGGAGAATGTTGCCCCCAGCTAAAAAAACTGTATTTAAGGAGCAACCCATTTTGTGCAAATCGAACAGGCTCCTAGAATCTGCCCGTGTGTAGTTTCTGTGACTTCTGTGTCCCTGCAGTAATAAACCTTTGGTCTTTGACGCCACCATCGAGAAGCCCGTGTTTCTGTTTATTTGTGCACCGAGACAGGTAGAACTCAGGGGTCTTCGGGTGTTGTCCCTGACACCTCTGGACCTTAATAAAAGTCCAGAACTCCAATTGGCGCCCAACGTGAGGCGACGTCATTCGGTACCGGTCCAAAAGCCTGAAGAGTTCGAGAAGCTTCGTGTGAAGATTCCAGAGGGAGGCGGCCCACTTCATCGATCCCTGCATATCGCAAAAGTGGCCCGACGTTCTCTTCCACGAGGGTTGCCGTTCGGACGGCTGCAGTGGTCCGCTGCCTTGACTGTCGCCCTGTCTTGGACCCGAGGTGCAGACCTTAGTACAGCGAGACAAGACGGGTTTCTCCTTGGTGACGTCTTCAGTGCCTCAGTTAAGTATTAAGTGGTTGCTAGTTGTTTGGTTACTTCGTAAGGGTTTGCTCCTGTTTGGATAATCCTTTAGTTCCTTGGTTTGGTTTGGTTTCGTAAGATTATCACTGGTTGTTCTAGTTACGATAATCTTCCGGTTTAGTTTGGGTATCGATACATTTGTTCACTTTGGTAGGCCTAAGTTCTTAGTTCAAGTGCGCACCTTTGTTTGTGTTTGTTCTGTGTTCCGGTTTATAAAATGGTAAGTCGGAAAAATTGTATGTTGTCATGTTTTGGTTGCAACATGGATTCCCGGTTGGAGGACTCGTGTCTGGTTCCTCTGATTGGAACTCCTCTTTATGGTCTTTACTGTAAGCACGGTGTGGGTCCAATATCTTATAATGAGGTGTGGATCCGTTACACGGAGAAAGATGGTGTCCTTAGTTGGCCACTACATGGTAGTTTTGAACCCGAAATTCTTGATAATCTAGAAATGAAATTGTTTAAGAAGAAAGCCCGGCCGGCAATGTTTGATTCTTTCCGTTATTGGCGAAAAGAATCCAAACAGAGAGAAACTAAAAAGTTGAAGAAGGATCAAAAAGAGCAAGAGTTGACTTTAGAACAGTCTGCCAAGCAGCTGCAACTCAATGAATCTGAGAAAGCGATAGAGGTAGCCAATAGAGAGCGTAATTTAGCGATAGACAAATGCTATCCTGCCTTGCCATCGAGTACAGCTAAGATAGTAGAGGACCCTGAAAAGGATCCCCTGTTGTCTTACTTGTTGAGGTCACCTCCACCGTATGCACAAGGTGCTACGGCTCCACCCTTGCCGAATGTTTTGGTACCGGTTGCTGGACAGCCTGGTATACCTGCTCCTGCTCCCCTGAATCAAGCTCCTGCACTCCCTGTGGTTAATAATATTCCTCCGGCACCCCCTCTTCCAGGGTTGCCAGCTCCTCTGCCTGTGCCTGTACCACTAATACCTGTTGTTTCACAAGCTACTTTGCCTGCTACCCCTACTATTGCTGTTTCCTCTGTTCCGACTACTACTCTACTTCAAACTTCTGCAAGCTATGTGACTCCGCTTTCTGTTCGTCGGAGAATCACTGATTCTGTCTCTAATATTCTATCTCCTTTTTACAAAACTCTGATTAGGACTCCTGCCTCTGAATCTGTTCAGAGACGTAGTCAGCTTCCTAGTAGTGAAGAACGAGGAATATTAAATTCTACTGCCCTTAGGTGGATTTCGAAAGTTGGAAGGTATAATGTACGAGATGTATTAGATACATTTATGCAATGGAATGAACCGACACAGCGCTATGTGTTTGATGTCATGTGTTCCCTTTTACGTGAAGAGTGGGAGGAGAGCGAATCTGAACAAGTACCGGATGAATTAATTCATGTTCAACAAAAATTTGCTGCAGGTATGATAGTTGGTCAGGAGATAAAAGAAGCAATGGAACTAATTTTAGATTTTAGATTTGATCCTTCCCTCCGTTCACCAAGGGATCTAGAAAAACGTAGCACGAAACAAGGTCGTCAATATCCCATGAGAGAAGTTCCTCCAATATGGCGCGAAGCTGTGCAAGCTGATGCGGTCTGTGGTATTGCAGCCGCTCCGGCCCAATTCCAGAGAGTGTGGATACACATTCCGTGGAAACGAGCTGAAATGTTAGCAGTAAAACAGGCTTTGCCAGATCCGCGTAAACATCCCGCTGGATATTACAAAGAGTTGGCTCAGACGGTTGAAGCTTGCGTAATGAATTTAGTGGACATTGACATGGTTTTTGGCAATGTAGTACCACAACCAATTTGGGCTAAAATTCGTAAAGAAAATCATCCAGTTGCCCTAGGTGGTGATTGGGCAGCTATAATAGCGGCAGATGGTCAACAAATTGGTGGTTCTAAACCTGAACCTCTAATTGCTGATTTGCCCGGTAGAATAATTGATTTAATGAAAACTCTGATGCCAGCATTGCGCATTAACTGGGACAAGTTGTCCGCATGCAGGCAGAAGAAGGACGAAAGCGTCTCCGACTTTTTCACCAGATTTGAAGAAACTTTCGTAGATCACAGTGGTCAGGATATGAGCACGGAAGGAGGCCAGAGATTATTTGTTGATAAATTTGTGCACAATCTGTTACCAGAGCTCAGTAATAAATTAAAAGATTCTGAAAGTGCGTGGGCTGTCTCTACGACTGCGCAAATACTTGCAACTGCCCAGTACTATGAAAATAGGGATAAATAGGAGAAAGAAAAGTCAGATAAGAAAATAAAAGATTTAAAATCTAAAGTCCTTTTGCAGCAGGCATATCCGCCTCGCACGAATCAGACAAACACACAGCAAGGGCCATACCAAAGGACCGACTATGGGTCTCAGAGACCGCAATACCAATGGAATCAGTGTGCTTACTGCAAAAAGGAAGGCCATTATAAGAATGAATGTCCGGTACTAGCACAAAACAATGCTGCTGCAGCTCAGAGAGGTTGTGGTGGTTCTACGCAAAATTCTAGAGGTCGAGGACGAGGTGCTATGCCTCCACAAACGAATGATCGCCCTTCTAATTATTTTGATCAGCGAAATGGACAATATGCACAACCAACTAGATCTCAACAGTATCACGTTGAGGATTACTGTGAAGTTAGTGAGGAATTTCAGCAAAATGAGTACTAGGACAGCCATGGACAAAGAGAGGGAGTAGTATCAGTTCCAGTAGATCAGAGTGGGCCTTATGTCGCAGTAGCCACATCAGGTGTAGTCGAACCGTTTCTGTTGGATGCTGGTGCAGCAAAAAGTTCTATCATACATGCGAAACTCCCTGGCGCACCTTTGTCTGGCTTAACAAATGTTTCAGTAGGTTTTTCAGGCGCCCCTGTTCACAATCCCCTTTTCTGGTCCTTTGTCTATTTCTGTTGGACCTCGTCAATTGAAAGCACCTCTGATTTTGACGACTGGTTGTAATGAAAATCTGCTTGGTTTAGACTTTTTAAAACGCCTGTACGCGACTTTGTACTGTTCTCCGTCAGGAGTACAGCTTACATTGGGTAAGAGAATCATCTCCCCGATGTACTTATCAATGGATGCGCTCCCACTGGAGCTGCGTTCTCTCCCTGATACTCTTTGGGCGACTGGTCCTAACGACGTAGGTCTTTTGGAAACTCCACCATATGTAGTAACTTTGAAAGCAAATGTCAAATTTCCACGAATCCCACAATACAAGATCTCTAGTGAAGGTGAACGTGCGCTCTTATTGATAGTGCAAGATTTGATCAAGAAAGACGTAATAGAGGAAACTAGAGGAAATGTCTGTAACAGCCCTGTACTGCCAATTCTAAAACGCACTGATCCTTCAAAGCCTCCAGTCTATAGATTTGTAATCGACCTTAGCGAGGTTAACAAAATTGTGATCCCACAGTTTCCTGTGGTTCCAGACATTACTGCATTGTTAACGTTGATTCCTGCTACAGCCACATGGTTCTCAGTTATCGACTTGAAGAATGCCTTTTTCAGCATTCCGATAGCCGAGGAAAGCAGAGATATTTTCGGCTTCTCTCTAGGAGGCCGAAGCTTCATGTTTAAACGTGCTCCACAAGGCTATTGTGAAAGCCCATCCATTTACAGCCAGGCATTAAAAAGTCAGTTAGATTCTTTTGTACTTCCTCCTGGTTCTGCTTTAGTGCAATATGTCGATGATCTTCTAGTGGCTGCCGATGACAAGGAAACTTGCAAAGCAGCTACAATTTCCTTATTGCATCATTTGTCTAATTTAAATCACAAGGTGTCATCTTCCAAAATGCAATATTGTTGTCAAGAAGTGACCTACCTAGGTCATCTCTTGTCAAAGGAGGGAAGAAGGTTGACCCCAGAGAGAATAAAAGCAATTACGCAGATGAATGTTCCTAGCACACAGAGAGAAGTGCGTGCCTTTTTAGGTATTACTTCATACTGCAGGCAATGGATCCCAAATTTTTCTCTTTTGGCAAAACCATTGGTGGCTTTGACTGGAAAAGGTGTTCCGAGTCCGGTGCCATGGTCTGCCGAATGTCAGCAAAGTTTCTCTGAGTTACGAAATGCACTGTGTTCAGCTCCGGTGTTGGGAACACCCGACTACTGTAAGCCATTTACACTCTATGTGCACGAGAGAGAAGGTTGCGCATTGAGTGTTTTGACGCAACGATTTGGTGATAAACAACGCCCTTGTGCGTATTTTTCAACAACATTAGACCCGGTAGCCAGAGCGTTTCCTAGTTGCTTGAGAGCTACAGCAGCAGCTGCAGCGTCCATTCGACAATCTGCTGGTTTGGTCATGAACAACATGCTAGTGGTCATGGTTCCACATGCCGTGGATACGCTCATGAACCGAACCAAGACACAGCACCTTACCAGTGCTAGATTATCAGGCTATGAGCTGACACTGCTAGCAAGTCATATTCAGATTAAAAGATGCAATGTATTGAATCCAGCAACACTGTTGCCGATTCGTCAGGAGTTGAGTGATTCTGAACCACATGACTGTTGTTTCAGAACCGAGGAAGAGACAAAAGGACGGATTGATCTTAAAGACACCCCATTATCAGATCCAGATGGCACGTTGTATGTCGACGGGTCTTGTTTTAAATTGGAGAATGGTGATGTAACAGCTGCCTATGCAGTAACGGCTTTGAGTACGATTGTGGAGACTGCAAGAGTGAGTCAGAATTCTGCCCAAGCTGCAGAATTAATTGCATTGACTAGAGCGTGTGTTTTAGCTAAGGGAAAGAGAGTGAATGTGTTTACAGATAGTCAGTACGCGTTCGGTGTAGCGCATAGTTTTGGCCATTTGTGGAAGGAAAGAGGTTTTATTACGTCCCATGGGACTAAGATCCAGCATGGTCAGCTAGTCAATGACTTGTTGTAATCTCTAACCTTACCAATGGAAGTTGCGATTGTGAAGTGCAGTGCTCATCGAACAATCACGGATGATGTTGGTCATGGAAATGCCTTTGCTGATGAGACCGCTAAACAGACAGCTAGGAATACGATGAGTGGGATGTATGTTGCAACGTCTGCAAGATGGATTACTGAATCAGGAATGTGTGAGGACACAGTGGAAAGTGTGAAAGCAATTCAGGAAGAAGCGACTGAAGAGGAAAAGCTTGCATGGAAAGAGAATACGGGTAAATTGGACTCGAGTGGATGTTGGATTGATTTGTCAGAACAGCAGCGTTGGATGTTGCCTGATGCGTATGTGCTTGTGGTGGTAACGATGGCGCATGGAGCAGCGCACATCAGTTCTAAAGGGATTTGTAAGATGTTGGCTCCAGTCTGGAAGAATGATGGAATTAGTAAGTGTGCAGATAGAGTGGTGAAAAATTGCATGATATGCCTGATGCATAATCCTGGCAAGGGAATCCCCACACCCGCTGGTCACTTCGCTCCTCCTTCTTGCCCCTTCGAAGTGATTCAGTTGGATTTCATTTACATGGATCGATGTAACAACCTTAAATACGTCCTAGTGGTAGTCTGTGCTTTTTCAAGGTGGATCGAAGCATATCCACTCAAAGATAATACTGCCTTGTCCACTGCCAAAATCCTCCTAAAAGAATACTTCCCCAGGTATGGTATGCCACGGATTGTATGGTCAGATAACGGGAGTGAATTCGTAGGGAAAGTTATGCAGAGTGTGTGTGCAGGTTTGAGTATTAAGCAAAAGTTTCAGAGTGCGAATCACCCCCAGTCAGCAGGTTTAGTGGAAGGGTACAATGGCACCCTCAAGCTGAAACTGGCTAAGATACAAGCCTCCACGGGCTTGTCCTGGCCAGACGCACTACCTTTGGCCCTGTTATCCACAAGAGCGACTGTGCATTCTCGAGTGGGGCTTAGCCCCTATGAGATTGTGTTCGGTCGCCCTGCTAATGTTTGGGGGGTACCAAGACCTAGGGAGTTCAAACAACTGGAATACCCAATGCTAATTGATTACCTTTTTGACTTGACTGCTAAATTGAGTCTCATTCACCAACAGGTTTTCGATGCATTGCCAAAGCCTCCGGAAAGTCCAGGTCATCAGCTGAAACCCGGAGACTACGTTGTCATCAGGAATTTTGGACGGACCAGAAATCTTCAACCCAAGTTCGTCGGCCCGTTCCAAGTACTGTTGGCAACAAGGACTGCTGTACGTGTGGCTGGAAGGAAAAACTGGGTCCACGCGACACATACTAAGCGTGTACCCCTTCCACTCCCTTATGATAAATGGGTGAGAAAAGGAATTGGTGCCTCTGACACCGAACCGATTCCTAGATATGTTCCTTTCAGCGATGCAGAACTGATAACTGATTCACCGAACTCTGACTCCCCTTCTGAAGCTGCTCCTTTGAACACTGAACATTTGTCCTCTGCATCAAACGAACATTTGTCCTCTGCGAATTCGAACATTGTTACTCCTGCTGATAATAGACTATTTCCGGATCAAACTACTCCAGGAAAACTGAGATACAACCTACGTTCTCATTCTAAGGACTAATAAAGCAGGAAACTGCCTATTTTTCATATTTTGATCTGATACATTGCCTCCAGCCAGGAAGCTTGCTAATATTTTGTATTTCTCTATGTATATTTTGTTGTTCTAATTACCTTGCCGTCTGGGTAGCCGTAGGGTCGTGGCTTTGTGCCTAGTTGAATCTGCGGGGGCCAGACACAAGGTCGGTCTTTCTGTTAGTTCTGGGAACTCCCAGGGCTGATAGAGGCATTTTCAACTACGTACATATCATCAGTGGTCGCGAGCGGTTGTAGAAGATGGAGCTTCCTGGGCTGCACCGAGAGAATGTAATTTATGTTCGCAGAAATAGACTATACAAGATTCTTCATAACAAATGTTTTCTGATGCAATGTGCAATTACGTTTTTGATTCTTTTAATAACGTTGGTGGGTGGAATCGTCTTTGGTATTCATTTAATTTTTGCACCGATAACAACTACAGTACCTCCCCTTGATCTTGTTTCTTCTACTGTTGCTTCTTTTCATTCCTTTCATCCGTTCCCTGAACATGAGTAAGCTCGACGCTCAGAATTTATAAATAACACTTTTGTACAGCTCTTGCATCAACACCAACTGGTAGTTAACACAAGAGACTGCTGGGTATGTGGTTTGATACCACACACTATGGATAAAGGCATTCCCTATCTGGTCTTGCCTTTTAGCTACAATGGATCATGTCGGGCCTTCCAAACTGTATTTGTCTATGCTCTCGAGACCTATCCCCCGCGTCCTCCACGTTCCGCTAAATATAACTCCGTTAATAAAGCCTTGATAAAGGGAATAACTGACATGATTAAAGACGTCAATAACTCCCCATCTGTCCCTAGAGATGAACTACGAGTTTATCTGAGTTGGAACTCTACGGAGTATAGCATTAGTTTGGGTGAAAGCAAGCGTAAGAGCTCCACTCCAGTCTGGGTCGTACCTCACCGAGGTCAATTCTGCTTGCAAGGTAATGGGAGAAATCCAAGAGCTCGGCTAGGGAAGAGTGACTGTGTTGAGACTTATGTGTATCCGTCAAACTCTTCCCCTTGCTTCCTAACTGCTAAGGGTACCTACTTCATCTGTCAGGATAGGGCATATACATGGTTGCCTGCTGACTTTTCAGGTTCATGCTATATTGCTCGACTGTTGCCTCCGACATATACTGCTTCCCCAGATTATCACAAGACCAGAGTAGCAAGAGGTGTTTTCAGCAAAGAAGATACCGCTGGTCAGGAAGCCGGAGACTTTTTCAAAGGTTTCCTTCCGTTCTGGGGGCCTATGGCCAATAGTAGAAATCTACGTCAGCTAACACGGGTAGTTGAATCTACTATTACAGAAACTGCTGGTGCCCTTAGTAATTTAACAGCTGAGCTCCAGGCGGATCGTCTCATGACGTTACAGAACCGTATGGTTCTTGACGTAATACTTGCAGATCGAGGTGAGGTATGCAGAATGATCCAATCGAGCTGCTGTGTTTTTATCCCCAATAATGCTCCGACCGTATACGAAGCGATTTCCAAGCTACACAAGATTTCCGACTCTATTCACTTAGACAAGGGAAATTGGTCCTTAATGGAATGGCTTTGGACTCTACTATCAGCGTGGGGATGGAAGGTTCTGATGGTCGTTGGTATTATCCCAGTATTCCTATTCTCGTGCTGCCTTATTATCCAATGTGGTCCCGCTTTGGGTAGCCTCTGTGCTGCAACCTGTTTCAGAAAACCGACTGTGTTTGGAGACAAGGTACGAGAAAGGATGATGATGCAACAACATATCACTGACCTAATGAACATCGAGATAGACTCTGACATAGACTGAGTAATTGCCTATGTAAGGGCAAAAGGAGGGTCTGAGGTTCCGTGACGATTTGAACCCGTGTTTTCAACATTGTCGTAAACTCATAATTTTGGTACCAGTGAACCGCAAATGATCCATTTAGTATATCCTGGTGTTTTCGCTATGCTACGAGCAAGAGCACTCCTGTTATAACCATATTTCTGATTCACCCATGGCATCCATTTTAGATTGAGGCATCCATCTTGTATTCTTGCCCTCACATAGTCAATGGACACGCGGTGACCTCTGATCAATTCATTTCACTTAAGGACACGTAGGCTTTAGCCGGCGACTCACCTTGCTAGTGACACGTGCACTTTAGGACAGAAACGCTGTGGCCGCATGACTCGGCACAAGCTGCCTCCTCTGCCTGAGGCCAGTCCTGCTATACTGGTTCTTGTGTTCGTTGGCCTGATCATGATTAGGTGGCCGAAGCTGGTAGCCTTGCCCATTTACGACCCACAAACATCTCTTATCCTGTTTTTCTATCTTCTGCACCTGGCTCTGCTCCTTTCCTTCTGGGCCTTTATTAGGGGGAGGTAACGAAATTTACGATGAGGCGGTCCGGCTCTTGAATGAAGAGATGACATGGGATTATGATGGAACAGTGGGAACCTCTCGTTCGTAATGTTTTGACATCAGATATTGTTGACGATTCCTGTGTAACGCCAAATATTTATTGTTTAGAACATAAAGGTTTAGAAACACACGAGTATGTGGAGAATGTTGCCCCCAGCTAAAAAAACTGTATTTAAGGAGCAACCCATTTTGTGCAAATCGAACAGGCTCCTAGAATCTGCCCGTGTGTAGTTTCTGTGACTTCTGTGTCCCTGCAGTAATAAACCTTTGGTCTTTGACGCCACCATCGAGAAGCCCGTGTTTCTGTTTATTTGTGCACCGAGACAGGTAGAACTCAGGGGTCTTCGGTGTTGTCCCTGACACCTCTGGACCTTAATAAAAGTCCAGAACTCCAGCTCAAACACGGTAAGGAAAGAGGAGCCGACCCAGATTGCAATGAGCAATTTAGAAGTTTTTTTCGTGAAGCTCGCCCGCCAGCATAACGTTTCGGCCGGCCCAGAGGCCTCGTTCACATATATATATACATATCCAGGTTAGCTCCTATCCTGAAAGTTTGGGGATGATTCATCAATCGGGGCTGAGAAAAAAGGGGGGTCTCAAAAAGTGTTTTCTCCATAGTAATTTCCATAGGAAATGTTATTACAGGCTACAGCCCAAACTGCTGTACGGAATTACACCAAATTTGGCAAAAAGGTAGTGCTTGAGTCAGAAAGCAACTTTTTTTTAAAATGGTGTAAATCCGTTCAGTAGTTGCTGAGAAATTAAAAAAAAAAGTTTCGATATCTGGGGCAGCGGTAGGTTAGCGCACCCTCCCAACCAATAGCTTCTCTGTGATTGGCTGCCATGACCACGAGCTTCACTGTAATAGGCTGCCAACACTCCAAACCAGGAAGTGTTGGGAGCCTCCTTGTGACTCAGTAGAACCGAGTCAAAAGAAAACAGTTGAAAAAAGATTAAAAGAAAAGAAAAGGGGGCAGGGTAGAAACACCCTGACCCCCTAGTTCTGCTCACAGTGTCCCACAAGGATCCACAGGTCCAAAAATTATGTTTTATTTTTAGAAATAACAACATCAAAATGTGCGCTGCGTGCGTGAATTCGGATGAAAAAGCAGGGGCTGCTCCATTAAATTTAAATGAGCCACTGTGTGGGCCAGGTTCCGGATGCAATAGTATAATTATTTTGCGGGGGCCTGCGGGGCCTCTGCAGCCACGGCGACCACCACCTCCCCGGGGCTATGTACATTTGGTGCAGAAGGGCACACGCCCCTCCCGCAGTCCTGGGGACCGCCCCCTCCCCAGGGCTTGTTTTTAATTTTTGAGTGCGTCTGAGGCCCCCCTCAAGCCCCGGGGCTTGCCACCCCCCTGGGGCTTTAATTAAATATGCTGGGCTTTGAAAATAGAGGCTGGGGGGCTGCGCGGCTCCCCTGCTGAAGCCCTTGATGGCCCTGGGTAATGCCACTCCCCAGGGTCAGCACTTGCAATGTCCCGGGGAGCTCACCCTCTGGACATTGTTGTTTGCTATGAGAGGGTGGCAGCATGTCTCGCACACTGTCATAGCAAACCTCAGTTGCTTTGTTGAAGCGAGAGGAGAAAAACCTGTTTTCGGTTCAATGAAGCGAAGCAGAATTGCTTTTGGGCAAGGGAAGCAGGTTCCGTTGCCCAAAAAGGAATGCCAGCTCCCGCAGGAGGTGGCCAGCCGACGGGACCGTGGAGGCATTGGGTCTCCTCCCACGGTCACCAACAGAGAGGTCAGGCCACAGGGAATGGGGTGCCAAGGGACAGAAGTGGCCTGGGAGGGGGGCCACATGGCCCCCTCCCCATTAAATTTTTTTTTAAATATGTAGATGTGGGCATGCCTCGGGGTGGGGTCACCGATGCAAATGTAAATTAAAGTGAACGCTTTTTATTTTTCAAAAAAGTATAGAGTCGCGATCCTATAGCGGCACCCTAGTGTGAATACGAAGGGTGCGCGGCTCTCAGCGCAGCCCCCTAATGTGAATAAGAAGGGTGCGTGGCTCTCAGCACGCCCCTTAGTGTGAATGTGCTGGGTGCGCGGCTCTCAGCGCGGCACTCGAGTACCTCTCAGGTCTTTCAAACATCTAGGGGCATATTCTCAAAGACACATTGCCGAGTTAACAGCACTTTACAGCAGCCAAAATTATGATAAATGTAATGCACCATCCACAAGCTGATGCAAACAGCCTATATCACTAGTTTACCAGCGATAGCAGCCTCAAAAGGCATCATCACGGATGACCCCCGCAACTAATGCTAATGAGATGCAGAGTAGGCATTTCCATGCAAAAAGCAGTGAACACACCACTTTGTAACGTTCTCAACCACCAGCAAGATCGGCGAAGAGAGTACAAAACAGGGGATGTTAGCACCAAGAAGTTTACACCTGCTCTGACCTGGTGTAAAGTCGGACTACAACCTGCAACATGAAAGGGAGCCGAGCCCACAGCCACACCTGAACAACAACAGATGCAATGGAGCCAACGATCATGCAGCTCGGACACCCAACAGTGCCCTGACACCCTCCACCACCAGGCCCTTGTCCGCAATCCCCCTGTTGTGTGGCGTTTTAGGCTCCGATGGAATTTTCCCGATTCATGCCCTTATATAGGTACAATTCATGTTGCCCCTATATAGGCATTAAAATCAAGCCCTTGTTTAGGCATAGCCCATGCTACCCAAATACAGGCATGGCTACTTCCATCCGTTCACCAAACATCACAATGATTTCTTGTAAAAAACTGACTTAAGGAGTTAGGGATCTTCAACTTGCTTGAATATTGATTTCTCCAAGCACTCAGTTACTTTACAATGAAGAACTATTCCCTAGCGGTTAATTCCTGACGTTCATATGCCCGACGATAAACTATGGAATTCCTAAACCCCTTCAAGGTATAAATATACCTTCACTTGCTCTAACAAGATACGTTGGTTCGGAACAGTTCGACGACCTACTTGCTCAACGCAACTCGCTACAGCAAGTGCCCAAGGAAGCCGACTCTCCAGCTGACGCTCTGATCAGGAAACCGCCTTTCTCCTGCCGAGAATTCAGCTCCAGTGTTTCCGGTTCCCCTTGCGGGGTGTTGGGAAATCGAGTCCCGAGACAGAGATACCAGACCTCCCTCATTCTAACTCGTTATGGAGCTGATTAGAACCTAGAGAAACCTTTGGTAGATTCTTGGCAAAAAAAACTAAACCTATGCTAAACAACACTTAGTTCTTCCCTCATACTAGACTTAGGTTAGGTACATTGGGGTAGGTGTATTTGAGAAGCACCAGTTGAGCATTTTAGTCTATGTTATTAATGTATGTATTTTTATATGGCTTAGAAACCATACAATGCTGTTACAATATTATTTCATATTACTGTTTACGCTGTACGCTATACTTTGCATTCTGCATAACGATTGTAGCAGCTCACCTCTCTTGCATGAGAAAGAAGACTGTTCAATAAACCATTTTTATTGAAAACGCCCGTCTCTCGATTTCTCTGCAACTCTGTTGAAAAGTAGCATGCACGATGGACTGAGTGAAATATTTATCTATTGTCTCCGCAACTCTGAGAGATATATTCTTACGCTTGGGAAACAAATTTGTCATGTGTATGCAGTTGTCAGAAACTAATCCCTTCTTGTGTATTCTAGAAAGTTTCTAGTGACCTCTGAGTTAGCTGGCACACACACAATTAAGTTTAGTATATTCGATAGAAACCTAGTTGACCTCAGTCCTACGTGTAATCTATAGGATATATTATTCCAATGCGCGGAGCCTACTGGGAATATCAGAACTACACTACACCCTTTGACCCCCCCTCCGACAAACAAATGTGACAGTAACCAGAGGGAGAGTGAGTGCCTACACTGTGGATAAAGCCCTCACAGCTCACCTTTCCACCACTGGTGTGTCTCCAACCATGTGCTGGGACATACAACTGCACACGCCTAAATCGCTGTCCCGCCCCTGCGCACCCAGGCTGCAGCAACCCATCTACTCCCGCTGCCCAGATGTGTCTGCCCACCCCTGCACACCCAGGCTGCTGCACCCCATCCACTCCCACTTCCCAGAGGTGTCTGCCCGTTCCTATGCACCTGGGCTGCTGCACCCCATCCACTCCCACTGTCCAGATGTGTCTGCCCGCTCCTGCGCACCCAGGCTTCTACACCCTATCCACTCCTACTGCCCAGATGTGTCTGCCTGATCCTGTGCACCCAGGCTGCTGCAAACCATCCACTCCCACCACCCAGAGGTGACTGTCTGCCACTGCACAAACAAGCCTCTCTAGATAAAGAGTGAGAAGAGGAAGAGAGAGAGAAAGGCTGCTGCACATCATCCATCATCCAGAGGTGTCTGCCTGCTCCTGCACACCCAGCCTGCTGCACCCCATCCACTTCCACTGCCTAAATGTGTCTGCCCCCTTATGCGCATCCAAGCTGCTGCACACATCCACTCCCACAGCCCAGAGGTGACTGCCCGCCACTGCGCAAACAAGCCTCTCTGCTGAAAGAGTGAGAGAGGAAGAGAGGGAGAAATAAAGAAAGAAAGAGTGAGAGAGAGGGGAAGGCAGAGAAAGAGAGAAAGAGTGAGAGAGGAAGAGAGAGAGAAAGAGTGAGAGACAGAGTAAGAGAGAAAGAGAGAAACAGTGTGAGAGAGAGGAAGAGAGAGAGAAACAGTGAGAGAGAGAGAGGAAGAGAGAGAGAAGAAGAGAACCAGTGTGAGAGAGAAAGGAAGAGATACAGAGTGAGAGAGAGAGAGTGGAAGAGAGAGAGAAAGAGTATGAGGGAGAGAAAGGAAGAGATGGAGAGGGAGAGTGAGTGCCGATACTGTAGACCAAACCCTCAACGCTCACCTTTCTGCCACTGGTGTGTCTCCAACCTCGTGCCAGGACATAGTGAAGCCCTCAAGCTTACTCATTGAAACATAGTATAGATCCAGTAATAGCAGAGTACAAACCACTTCACACGCCTATATCGCTGTCCCGCCCCTGCGCACCCTGGCTCTGCACCCAATCCAATCCCGCCACCCAGAGGTGTCTGCCCACCCCTGCACACCCCGGGTGCTGCACCCCATCCACTCCCACTGCCCAGAGGTGTCTGCCCGCTCCTGCACACCCGGGCTGCTGCACACTATCCACTCCCACTGCCCAGAGGTGACTGCCCACCGCTGCACAAACAAGCCTCTCTGCTCATCTTCCGCCACCGGCGTGTGTCCAAGAGGGCCCACCACGTGTCGAAGCAACCTCCTCCACCGTTGCGTACACGCGGTCCAGCTGAGCTCACAATTAAAATTGTGTCTTGATTGCCAGGAAGGTGTATCAAGGCCACGCATCATCGCAGGCTGCATACCCACTCAGCTCTGGTGGCACTAACTCAGTGGAACTCAAGTCATCGCCACATGGTGGGAGGTCCGTGTCGGGGGGGTTGACAATCTGTGAGTCATAGCCTGCTAGACAAAAAGCAAGATAAGATTGTGCGTCATGCTTCCATCAGAGAGAAAGAATGAGAGAGAGGAAGAGAGAGAGAAACAGTGTGAGAGAGAGGAAGGGAGAAAGAGAGACAGAGTGAGAGAGAGAGGAATAGAGATAGAAAAAGAGAAACAGTGTGAGAGAGAGAGGAAGTGAGAGATAAAGATTGTGAGGGAGAGAAAGTAAGAGATGGAGAGGGAGAGAGATTGCTGACACAGTGGACAAAACACTCACAGCTCACCTTTCCGCCACCGGTGTGTCTCCAACCATGTGCCGCGACAACGTGAAGCCGTCAAGCTCACTCATCTGAAACATAGTATAGACTCAGTAATGGCAGATTACATACAACTGCACATGCCTAAATCGCTGTCCCGCCCCTGCGCACCCAGGATGCTGCACCCCATCCACTCCCACTGCCCAGAGGTGTCTGCCCGCTCCTATGCACCCAGGCTGCTGCACACCATCCATTCCCACCGGCCAGAGGTGACTGCCCCCGCTGCGCAAACAAGCCTCTCTGCTGAAAGATAAAAAGTTAGGAAGAGAGGGAGAAAGGAAGATTCTGTGCATGAGTTCAGCTCGTTTTCTGTATTTTTTCTGCTCACTTATGACCTTTATTTAGCCTCTTTCTGCTTGTTGCTGGCCATTATTTTTCCTCTTTCTGCTAGGCCTGGGTGGAGCTTTCAGAGTTTCACTACGTAGAAATCTGTGACATTACCAAAAAAAGGCACCCAATTCTGCTGAGTTCCGTGAGCATGAAGAGCCTAAGTAAAAAGTCCCCTTGAATGCTGAGAGTAGTTAGGGGTCAAGAACACTTCTTGTTACCACCAGTAAGTCATCCAAAGTTAGATTGCTGAAACATCATTGGAGGCCACGCCCTCCATTCTCAACCGCACTGCAAATGTATAACCTGGTGCACTACTGGTTGGAGGATTTAGGCCACTTGGTTGCTGAAGGTCCTTGGGGGACAAGAACCCCGATTGTTGTCATCAGTAACTCTCCTACAGCTGGACTGCTGAGACCTTGTCGACAAATGCCCTTGTGATGCACTACTGGTTGGGGGATGAAGTCCCCTTGGCAGCTGAAGGTCCTTGGTGGCCAGGATCCCCTATTATTGCCATTAGTTAGTACCTCGCAGTGGGATTGCTGAGACCTCATCCGACGCCCTGTCTCCTTTCTCAACCACTTTGCAAACACACCTCCTGGTGCACTACTGGTATGGGGATGACCTTGGCTGCTGAGGGTTGTTGGGGGCCTCTTTCTCTGCAATAATTTATGACATCACTCTTCCCAGTGGAATGTTACATACAGGTTGAGCGATTTGTGAAAATATCTAAGGTTTTGTCAAAAGAATTGGATAACTTACTTGAAATTTTAGTTCCAAGTTACTTGTAGGTTGAATGCAAGGTTGCTGTTCATTGACCCGATGTGGAGCCAATGCAGTGTTTGTGACCTATATTTTGCCTCTTTCTGCTCGTTTCTGTTTTCTATGTTGCCTTTCTGCTCATTTCTGATCTCTATTATGTCTCTTTCTGCTTGTTGCTCACCTTTATTTTGCCTCTTTTAACTCGTTTCTGATTTCTATGCTGTCTTTTTGCTTATTTCTGATCTTTATTTTGCCTCTTTCTGCTTATTGTGGACTTTTAGTTTGTCTCTTTATACTCATTGTTTACCTTTATTTTTCATCTTCTGCTCATTTCTCATCTGTATTTTGCCTCTTTCTGTCATCTCTGACCTTTTTTCTTCCTCTCTCTGCTCGTTTCTAACCTTTACTTTGCTTATTTCTGCTCATCTCTGATCTCTATTTTGCCTCTTTTAGCTCATTTCTGACTATTATTTTGCCTCTGCTGCTCTTTTCTGATGTCTATTATGCCTCTTTCTGAATCATTGCTGGCCTTTGTTTTGCCTCTTTCTGCTAATTTCTGAACTCTATATTGCCTCTTTCTGCTCTTTTTTTATATCTAGTTTGACTATTTCAGCTTGTTTCTGACCTTTAGTTTGCTTCTTTCTACTTGTTGCTCACCTTTATATTTCCTCTTTCTCTTCATTCTTCACCTTTACCTTGCCTCTCTATGCTCTTTGCTCACCTTTATCCTACCTCTTTGTTCTCATTTCTCACCTTTATCATGTCTCTTATTGCTCATGTCTGACCTTTCTTCTCTTTTCCTCAGTACAGCAGGGGAGCATCAAGGCCATAACGGTCCCAGCTGGCTCCCCCTTCCTGCTGGAGCCAGCATTGCTACTGGAAAGGCAGATTTCTCTGTGCAGGAGCAATCTTTTTTTATCTCTTTACTTGCCCCCATGTCTGCCGGCAGGGAAAGAGCAGAAACCTCTGCTTCCAGCAGGTGGGATCACTTTGATAGCTCCCGCCCACTTAACCGGAGTGCTAAAGTGGGCGGGTGCTGTCAAAGCTCCTGCCAAGCAAACAGCTCTGTCTCGGGGGTTGGGTACCCAGGGACATAGCAGAAGGCGGCCCTGGGGGTTGTGGTTCCCAGGGCCATGTATGGCCTATCCTTCTCTTTTCAAAAGGAATTGGCCTTGGGTAGGTGGTAGTCCATGAGGTCGGGAGGGCCCATACAGTCACACCGTTAAAGCTAGCAACGGGGAGTTGGTTATTCGCAGGCCAGGGAGTTCCACACGGCCCCGGCTAAATATTATTACTAGGGCAGAGGGTAGAGGGTCCATGTGGTCCACTGCGAAATAGAAACAATAGGTTATTTTGCCCCCTGAGTACTTCACTGGAGAAGTGTGGCTCAATGATTAGAGCGGCAGACCCTGATGCAGAGGTCTAGCCCAGGACCAGGGTTCAATTCCCCGCCTCGGTGGGTCTTGGGCTCAAAAATCCACGGACCTGATAATTCTCGCCTCGGTGCCTATTCCAATCATGGAGTCCCACTCTGCAACTCTGGGCAATAGCTTGCTTAATCTCCACAATGGCCCCCACAACGCTAAGGATGCCTGGCCGCCACCTTGGGGGTGCCCAGGAGTGGATGCCTCACAGGGAAAGCCAGGATGCGTTCCACAGCGGTCTTCGTAAAAGCGCCTTGAGACCCTTGCGGGTGAGTAGTGCGCTATACAAGTATCAATTTACAATTTTTTATTTACTGCTCCCATTAAAACTGGAAAAGGGCAGGAAATCCATTGCTGATAAGGCCAAGATACATTCCTTGTTATTTTTTAGGAGAATTAGGTCTTCACCTGAACTTCTCCCCTATGTCAATGTGCTAATGTAAAGTAGTTTTCTAGATAATTTTAATAAGAAAGCTTGGATAAGCAATATAAATAATTTGTTGCGAGAAACTTGGAACATCTCTATTCCTGCCTCAATCCCCTCCAAACATCTGGTGAAATCACATGACTGGTAGTGGGTGGCACAAATAGAGATAAACAAATCCAGACTGTGAGGAGGCTTATCAGTGGGTTCTTGGATTTCAAATCAGTTAGCACACTGTTACACTACCAAGATATCCTCCAGGTACTGAAAAATAGGAAGCTGTACATCCAGTTTAGGATTGGCACCCTCCCTCTGAACACCTTTACCAGTGGATGGCACCACAACCTGATGTTACCTAGTCTACGCTATGTCTACAACATTGTCATTGATTCTGTTGCCCATATACTCTTTGCCTGTCCAAAATATGTGCTTCCTAGAGCCAAGTGGATAAAGCCAATTTGCAAGCTGCTCAATACATGCAACTATCAATCAGCTTTATGAATATTAAGATAAAGACGCTAGACCCTTGTTTGCTTGTGCTGTTGCCAGATTTCTATGAGGGAATTAGGAGGAAAACCCAAAGGTTTTAATTTACTAATTTTAAATTGCATTCGATAATTGCATGTATATCGTTTTTCTCATGGTTTAGCTTGTACTTGTACACGTTTTTTATTCCAGCTGGAATTTTAGAATTGTTTTCAGTGTCTTGTATTGCAGAATTTATTTATCTGCGACATGAAAGCAACAGTCTAATGTACTTTGAACACTGTACATGTGTTACCTATTTATTCATTATTTATGGCTTTCAATTTCAGTTTGTTGCTTGGCTAACTGGTGAAGTGGAAACTTTTATGGCATAAATGCTGAAATAAATGTATTAGAGTTCAAAAATCAGAAACATTAGCACCGGGCAGGTGGTTCGCCCGCTGCAAAAATAAGCTCTTGAATTGTGCATACCTCGTTTTTTGACTGCATGCCCCTGCGGCCTGGCCCACCCTGGGGCTATAATTTAAACAAGCATTTTTTTCTTTATTTATGCAGTGGATTTGCAGTGGATTCGCAGCTCTGATGTGATTTTTTTTTTGCAAAATGTTACAAAAAATGCTTTTTTAGCCTGGCAGAGTGCCTCGGAGACCCCAGTATCAGAGCTAAGGAGTCAGGTTATTCTTCCCCTTCCCCTTTTTCTTCACTTCTTTTTTCACTGACTCAGCTGAAGCCGAGTCCCAAGATGACCACCAACACTTCAATCAGATCTCAGCACATGATGGGGAGGGTTTGTGAAGCCTTTGCGTTCCAATATTTCTAAATATGGATTTCTTTCACTTTCTCAAAAACTACTAAATGAATTTAGACCAATTCACAAAAAGTACACTTTTCGGACGGAGAGCTAGCTTTCAGCGAAATTTGTGTAATTCCATCAAGTTGTGTGGGCTGTCAATGTGTCTAAAATCTCTACGGGAATTACCATGGTAAACACACTTTTTTTGACCCCTCTCTTTTTCTCAGCCCCTGCTTAATGGATCACCCTGAAACTTTCCATGCACTACTAGAATCACAATCACACTTTTTGGGGGAAATTTTGAGAAGATTTGTCTCCACAGAATGGTTGCTCTCAGAAGAAGTACACACCCAAAACAGGTTATCCAGTAAAACCATTGCAGGCACCTGTTAGTAATTCTGTTGTTAAGTGGGCCTCCCAAGTGAGTTCCAAGCCAGTGCATGTTGTTAATTGAAGTCCTGCAATGTGTACTTTTACTCGAGTGGGATTTACTAGATAGCCAAGCATTTTTCCTGTGAACAAGGACAAGGAAGTCTGAAATGCTTAAGACCTTTAGAAATGAATTAATTGCTTTGAGTGTGTGCTTCCATCTGAGGGCTGGCATCCGGTCGACGCGTTTCGGCATACACAATATGCCTTCATCAGGACTTTTACCATCAAAATTCTGTAAAAAAGTAATCATAACAAGATTTTAGTGTTATTGATTTCCTATCGTGACAGGTTTGCAACTGAACTAGTTAACGGTTTGTTACTCCATTCTATTGGTACGAATATAATACTCATTTCACATTCTCGATATACCGCTTCAAGATTTGTTTATATCAAATATATAACCATATACCGAAAGAATAAGGGACAGATTATCAATAACTGGGATCTTATTAATCAAAAGGGTTACAGTATTCATAGGATTGCATTCTCCCAGGGCAATTCATTATTGAGGCCCTGGGTGAAGGTCTTGAGGGAAAAGATCCAAAAAACTTCTCGTTTTTTTCTTATCTTTTCTCCTCCTTTACTATTAGGTATAAGGATCTTTTCCAAAATGCGCCATCGCAAGTCGGATGGAGCATGTTGAAAGTCCATGAAGTGTGCCACTAATGGTGCTGACAATCCGACTTGCGATGGCGCATTTTGGAAAAGATCCTTATACCTAATAGTAAAGGAGGAGAAAAGATAAGAAAAAATATGGTTATATATTTGATATAAACAAATCTTGAATCAGCTCTATTAATCCTCTGTATATAATCAACCTTGATCCCGAACAGATAGATTACACTCTACATTGAGATTATCTCTCACATATAACCAGACTGTAGTTTTAACGATACCAGAACATATGAACTTATCAACCTTGGGAAGGTTAGATAAAAAATAATATAAAGTGCGAATAATTCCCTTTTTTTTCCCCTATATCGCAATACAACTAGTATACTTTTGCTTTTAACCTTTATTAACAGTAGAAGATATGTAACTAATGATTTTAGGAGGGTTAGACATAAACACACGAAGTGTCAACAATAGTATTGCCCTTTAAGATACACAGGTGACATTTAATCCAATAGAAAATGGCCTTATAAAAGAACGTCTGAAACTCCCAATCAGAGTCGCTCTTTTTCGTAACCTGACTCGTTGGCAGAGAACCCGGATGCAGCTGTTCGCTCATAGCGCTCACGGTAAGAGAACGCATATACCGCTTAGATTAGTCTTAACTTAATTGCAACTAAATAGATAGCGATGTAAATACTAACAATGTGCCCGTTACTCAATAGGAATTACATGCGCTTGGCTTTTAAACCCTACTCGACTTCAAGTCGTCATCAAGACTCGAGTACTTAAAGCTTGAACGCCCGGCGTGTGAGGCGTACACGTTGTCACTGCTATAATTGCTCCGCAATAATAAGGTATATTATCACTTCATTGTTAATATTGCTTTGCCATTTTAAGGCAAAATATTACTTTACGCATCTAATGGCCATCATTGTATTACGATATAGTGATCTAAAAGGAGCAAATATGTTTTCATTAGGAGCCATCTTGTGAACGGCGCCTCCATATAAACGCCTACGCCGCACATTTTAACACATCATGAGAAAGGATTAATACTATCAACAAGCAACGTTCCCTTCTCTATTTAGGTAAGCGGACTTTACCTGCACTGAAAATATTTACAACAGATTACCTCTCCGGGATCATTTAATCATTTCCATATTTTGTATCCTTTGGTAGGATTCCTATAATACACGCTATTGTTTTATGGTGCTGCTCAACCGTTTGACTGGACCCCAGACTTAAAGCATATTAATATTGTTTTGAGGGTAAGATACTACTAATATGTGCTCTCTCGCCTATAATAAAAAATAGCAGCAGGGTGGCTACTAATTAAATCACATAATTTACTTGTAGGTATGTAATTACGCCCTGGACCCAGGTTACCCCTCTGTGTTAATACAGCCTCAGTAGAAGATAACTATAGTACTGTCCACGTACAATGATACGACTTTAAGGTAAGAGAACAATAATTAGGTGAACGGGCCTTAGGTTAGTAACTAGAGATAGGAGTCAACCAAACACGTGGCATTTACTAAATAGCACCGTCTGAATTAATTTTAAGGAATCTAGTAACATTTAAGAAAATTCAAACAGTGTGAAAAGTGTAAATACCTATCCCTCTTTTCTCCCTTCTCCTTTTTCTCCTTTTTTTCATCCTTTCCTTTAATTTATTTTACTACCTGAGTAAACACGAGTGAGTAAGCCTTATTCATAGTCTAGTGACAGACATATGCAAACATGATTGTGAATATGTTTTTTGCAAATGTATCAAGTAATCATGAATTGAGTAAGCCTTATTCATAGTCTAGCGACAGACATATGCAAACATGATTGTGAATATGTTTTTTGCAAAATGTATCAAGTAATCATGAAATTGAATATATAAAAAAGTATTTTTGTCAATTGTACCCACTTCTAATCATATATGGTGGCAAACATGTAATAATGACTATCAGTTACAGTATTTAACTCCTCAGAATGGATCACAAAAAAAGATTGTTTA
The DNA here is from genome assembly GCF_964263255.1 of Lissotriton vulgaris. Taxonomy (NCBI): domain Eukaryota; kingdom Metazoa; phylum Chordata; class Amphibia; order Caudata; family Salamandridae; genus Lissotriton; species Lissotriton vulgaris. The sequence continues at coordinate 910,566,596 of NC_141698.1, forward strand.
CAACTGTACCATCTTTTCCATATGTCCCTAGTAGAATTAGATTTGCTATACTCTATGATTAGGATAATACTTTTCGGTCAGGCTATCTTTGCCAGATTTATGAACATAAATTACATCATGCCGTGTTTTTGAGATTAACGTATACGCATAGGTTTTTGAGATGTTTTATTAAAGCGGTATATCGAGAATGTGAAATGAGTATTATATTCGTACCAATAGAATGGAGTAACAAACCGTTAACTAGTTCAGTTGCAAACCTGTCACGATAGGAAATCAATAACACTAAAATCTTGTTATGATTACTTTTTTACAGAATTTTGATGGTAAAAGTCCTGATGAAGGCATATTGTGTATGCCGAAACGCGTCGACCGGATGCCATCTAACCTCTTTTTAATCTGTTTTGTGAATACATATGTATCATTATATTGCTATTTTTATCAATTGTGACTAATGCACTAAATTTTAATATTTCTTTTTTATCAAATTAAAAAATTACACTTTTCTTAACTGAACTAGTTTGTTTGTTGAATCTATTGCGTACTTTCCTTAGTGTATGCCTGGGAGTGTTATTTTTCATACATTATTTACCCTGTCCCAGGATATTCATCCTTATCAGGGGGTCCTTGTTACCTACAGTCTCTTCCATCTGAGGGCACCCTTTTCTGTGGATATATATATATAGGAAAATAGGAAAATGAAACTCAAGCGATGGTATTCTACAAAACACCCTAAACCACTCAAACTAGGAAGGAAAGGCCTTCCAACCCTAAAGTAAGTGACATTATTGAAACTCTACACAAAATGAGGGACTGAAAGGAAGTGTTAATGTGATTGCTGATGCTTCTCTGAATATAATTTGTGAAAACATTGATTTCCATTTATGATGTTCCAGTGTTTGGACAGGAACACGGCCCGGGGAGAGTACACGCTTGGTGTAACCAGAAATTGGCGTCCTCTCTACAGAGATTGAAGTCGTACCCGACTATAGGCTATTTTGTGTCTGACAAGACTCTTCTTTAGTGTGGAGTCCAGTTCCTTGCATTTTCTTCATTGACGGTCACGGGCCGGCTGGGTCGGAATTATCACCAGCTGTGCGTCCTTCTGGTTGTAATACGGCCTTTATAGCCCTGAGGATTCGCAAAAGCGATGAAACACGTGTCGGCTGGCTGTTTGACACAATAAAGGACTCCAACGGACGACTCTCCTTCCGGAGATTCCTAGAAATTTCTGTCGCTTTATCTTTTGTACTGAACTGTTATTTGTTACATAACAAATGTTTTACTACTAAAGAGTGCATTGGATAACCCCTTTATTTAAACATGAAGTGTTTTGTAGATCCCGTAAGGTTTTAAAAGGCATCATTTCTCTGACTGGCTCCCCTGTCTCTTGTTCTCTAGTATGTTAGGTTTGTCAGTGTTTCATTTCTTTTAATTTTCTACTGTTTAGGACCTCTTGTCTCCCTCAGGTCCCTAGTATGAAAAGCACAAGAGCCAGATATATCTATTCAAGAACGGGCACAGCTCATCTCAATTTGACTCATAATATGGTATAATGAACAATGATGATCAATTCCTAAATAGTGGTTGCATGAGAAGCCACTTTGATGTAATAATAATGGAGTGAATTAGCCCACTGGGCCTTGATTGTACAATTGAGCACAGTACAATGCAATTGAACAGGTATATATGTGTGTGAAGTGGCTAAAAGTGAGTAGGAAATATAAAGAAAAGTATGGATTCTTTATGAGATGTTCTATGAGGATGTGCGTCATTTTATATGTGTATTAATAGGTGAGTAAGATGCTTTTCTGAGTGTTTGAGTATGTAACAGTTTGTCTCAGGTGCAGACTAAGGCCCTTATTATGATGTCAGGTGGACTGATGTCCACCCGACACAGTTGTGGACTTGACACATGGTGCATATGCATACTACCATTTCTATATGGAAGCATGTGTGCTGTGGCCATAAACCGGCTGTAGCACAAGCTCCTATAGACAAATGGAAGGATCTGTTCATCCCTGCACCGTGTGGCAGCCACCTAGGGGTGCCTGCCACACAGTATAGGGATGAACAGGGAGACACCATAGGTGCCCCCTCTGCCCCCAACTGCAGGCCACAGGGTGAAGGGAAAGCTCCTAGGGGCCCCCAATATCACTTTTCGAAAGGCTTTCCATGTCAGAAAGCCCGACATGAAAAGCCTGTCGGAAACTAACATCGTAATCCCTACAGTGGAAACGCCATCCATTGGGGTAATGGGCTAGTCTATGACTAGCCCATTGGCTCCTTGAGCCTGTCTGAATCCAGCCAGAATGACCGCCCGGTTTCACTTTCAACCTCCTGCATCGTGTTGTGGTGGTTGAAACTGAAACCTGCGATGACACTCGTAAAGCTTTCTGGGTCTCATCGTTATGAGGCTCTAGGTGTGTGCTAAGTTGGTTCACAATTTGTTTCCCAGAAACTGTACATTGTACATGTGCTTTTCTGTTGCTTGGTGTAATTTCTAGAAAAAAAATGCTTGCTAAGTGTTAAACTTATATTTAACTTATGTTTAACACTGTATTAGAAGATCTGCTAAGTTGTACATGTCTATACATGATGTGCTGTCACAACTAATGTTTTTGTTTGTAGTCCGGGAATTGTAGTACTTATTATTCTATTTTAAAAGCAGACTACAAGTCTAAGAATTGAAAGGACAATCATGGACTGTACTGAACTTGAGAACTATGTATTAGATGCCCTTTAGGGTAGCTGTTGGTAATTTTTAGGGCAGGTGTATATGTGTTAAGATGGTAAGATGGTGAGTCACATGTGTAGTATAAGAGTGCTAGGGATAGGTAAATAATCAGTGTTCAAACATGGGTTAGGGCAGAACCTGTCTGTGGACTCTCACTGCCATCTTCACTTGGCATGTAAAAGCTGTTTGTCAAGTCTTAAATCCACAGTTTTAGTACATATAACTCACCTCTGGGATACTCTGTAGTTATGCCATAAAGCATGGTGCTTGTGCTAAAAGAATGACAGATGTCCTTTTGAGTTTTAGTAAGTTACTCATGCACTTGTAGACCTCTATGCCAAGCACTACATATCCTACCAATAATACAACTGACATACATATTTCCAAAGCATTTAAGCATTCAGCCTCTTTCTCATCCAGTCACAGAGCGACACAGGTATCTATATGTTCACTCAAATACTCAGAAACTACTTATGTCTGCAGAAGTATCAAAGGAAGTTGCAGAAACGCTTACATACCCCTCTATTCCCTAACACAAGCACTGAGGTATTTGTTCAGCAACTTAAATGCACATTTAGTGAGCCATAGATGTACTCAACAGACAGTCACATACTGAGACATTTACTTAATCACCTCATGGCACTGCTATTGGTGGACTCCGACACTCACTCAAATATGTAGGCAAGCACTGACACAACCTTGTCATCCATCCAGACAAATAGTCCTTTAAACATGGGTCAGGCCTAGTACTGCGGTGTGTATCTCTCCAGTTTTGCACAAGGCCTACTACAGCAACTGCTATATCTGTACTTTTAGTCACAGCTTGTCTTGCATAAAACAGCCATTCAACAAGTCTTAAACCCACCTTTTAGTACACATTACTTACCTCTGGAATGAATGAATGAATGAATGAATGAATAACGCATTTATAAAGCGCATGGCTACCAAAGGCCTCCCAGCGCTAAAGACAATGCCCTGCATGACTAAAGGGGCTCAGGAAAACAGGAGGGTTTTAAGATGCTTACGAAAGAGAAGATGATTAGCTTCAAGACGGATAAAATCAGGGAGCTAATTCCAGCTTTTTGCCGTAATGACCGAAAAAAGACGGCCCCCGCTCCGGGCTCGATTGAATTTGGGGACAATGGCAAGATGTTTCACCTCAGAGTGGAGGGGTCTGCTAGGGATGTACGGAGAGATGATTGATTGAAGAATCGGAGGAGTACAAGCCACCAGTGATTTTTGGGCAATACACAAGGCTTTGATTTGAATTCTTTTATCAACTGGCAACCAGTGAAGTGCCTTAATGTGCGGTTTAGCGAATTCCCTGTTGGGCGACTGCATGAGAAGTCGCGCCGCACAATTTTGAACTGTTTGAAGTATTTTTATCGTAGAACAAGGGGAGCCCAAATAGAGCACATTGGCATAATCAAGCCTATATAAGATCAGTGCCTATACCAGAAGCTTCCTAGCATTAAAAGGCAACAGAGGCAGAATCCTCCTGATAAGAATGCAGTAGCAGGTACCTGCTACCTTGGAGGCCTGCGTCTTAAAATTCAGATTATGGTCCAGCCATACACCAAGACTTTTAACTTGGTCTTTAGGGGCAGGCATGTCTCCCATGCATTTGGGCCAGATAGTGCCGACCTCCAGATTGGTAGTCCTTCCCAAAAACATCAATTCTGTTTTAGCAGCGTTCAGCTTTAGGAAGGCAGAGTCCATCCATGCTGAAACTTTTTCCAAACAATTTGCCAAAAAAGACTTATTATTGTCTACCAGGTTAAGAGACACAAGAAGATGAGTGTCATCAGAGTACATAACAATCTTGACATTGTACATCTTACCAATCTTTGCCAACGGACACATGTAAACATTAAAAAGTGTGGGGCTGAGAGAGGAGCCCTGAGGCACCCCACACTGCAATGGCATCCAATCAGAGACGGCCGTGTTCTCAAACACCGAAAAAAAGCAATCTGAGAGAAAGGACTCAAGCCAGTCGAGTAGCATATCAGTCACCCCACTGTCTCTGAGTCTAGCTAGCAGAAGTTGATGGTTAACCGTGTCAAAGGCCGTGCTAATATCAAGCAAAATAATAGCAGCGGAGCCTCCGACATCAAGAATTTTTCTGGCCTCCTCTGTAACTGCCAGCAAGGCAGTTTCCGTGCCCTGCTGTGGCCTAAAGCCCGTTTGAGAGGGATGGAGGCAGTGATTTCTTCCCAAAAAAGGAGAAAGAACCAAATTAACGTGCTTTTCGCAAATTTTGGCAATCCCAGGAAGTAATGAAATCGGTCGATAATTGGCAAGAACTTCGGGATCCAGGGCAAGTTTCTTCAAGAGAGCTCTAACCCTAGCCCGTTTCCAGAGGGAAGGAACAATCCCAGAGGAAAAAAAGCTATTAACTAGCTCAAGAATAGTAGGGGCGTCTGAGTCAAACACCTGCTTCAGGACATGGGGGGGGGGGGTCCGGATCGCTGGAATATACTCTAGTTATGTATAATGCACTCTGGATTGTGTTTTAAATGCTACGAGATGTGCTTTTCAGTTTCATAAAGTCATTCGTGCTCTTAGAGACTTCTATGCCAGGTACTACATATCACCCATAATGCAAGGGACATACATGTGTTTAAAACCATACAGTCTCTCTCTGATTCAGTGAGACATTGCAAAGGCACTTATACATTCACTCACATGCTCAGACATTAGTTATGTATCCAACAGTATCAAAAGCAGTTAGAGACACACTTACATACCCCTGTATTCAACAAAACAGGCACTGAGTGAAATGTAGAGGTGGAGGCAAGGTTCTTCTGTAAATCCTTTATTAAGAATATGGTAGAAAACAGGTGGTGCCAGGAAGCACAATCATACAGCAACAAAGTTAGGCTTCAACTGCTACACAGAATCAGAACACAACATGAAGTAAAAGCATTCCAAAGATAGGCTCGCTCTTAACACGAGCCTTAAAGCAACATACTATATATATAATAATAAGCACAACATAACACACCCCCCCCTCACAAAGAAACAAAATGAAAACAAAAAAAGAAAAGGAACGGAAAAAGGAAAAGGAAAAAAAAAACAATAATCCTGCTGAACTACCTAACGTAATCTTTTAGCCAACTAGGCAAAACTCTTTTCCTTTTGGAAACTTCTGCAGCAGGTAAGGAGGGCACATAACCTGTGTCACTATCAGCGGAAGGAGAACCCTTACCAGAAGGAGAACTCTCACTACCACCCTTGTACTCTATGTCAACTTGACATGGATCATGCAAAGACCTACTATCCTGACAGTCAGGAGAACTAATCACCACCTCCCCTTCCCTTAATTGAGGAAGCGATACGCCAGGCGCAAGCTGAGATTGTAATTCACTAGCTTCAAAATAGTCTTCAACCCAATCAAAATCCGTCTGTCTGTTCCTCACAAATCTTTCCTCATCATGATTTTGACAAATATCCAAAGCAACATCCTTCAGGTTCCAAACTTTACCATCACTTAATCTGACCGAGTTCCTAACAACTTCAATAACCTTCTTAGGCAAATCAAATTTATTTTCACCTTTCAAAACTTTGTAAGGTTTTTTGATCCTAACCCAATCTCCAGTTTTTACAACGATATCCTTTGCACCATGACGTTTATCATAGTATACCTTACTTCTGCCATGCACCAACTCTAAGTTTTTCTTTACCTCCTCAGGTGACCATTGCTGAGCACTGTCTTTGAATAACCAACTAGGATTAAATTTGCACCTGGGTAGTCTACCTTCCATCATTACAAAAGGGGACACACCCGTACAATTATTTAACGTCACCTTATAAGACCAAACAGCTTTTTGTATTTCCAATTTCCAATTCAAACCCTTGTTGTTAGCCGCCTGCAAAATGCCTTTAATCACTCTATTAAAGCTTTCAACAGTTCCGTTTCCGCTAGGATTGTACAATGAGGTTGTTTTATGTGTGATGCCACACTTCCCAAAATATTCTTTAGCAGTCTTGGACAAAAATTGTACTCCATTGTCCGTTAAAATATTCACTGGTAACCCTTCTATTATGAAAATCTTATCCAAAAAGTTTAACACCGCCTGAGTGTCCACTTTATCCACAAATTTAACTATAGGCCACTTGGTGAAAAGATCAATAGCAACCAATCCATACTCCTTTGCATCACCAATTGGACCAAAAATGTCCACAGAGATAGTTTCCCAAGGCATACTTGGAATGAGTCCCTCACTCATCGCTGGTCTCAAAGTCCTCAAAGATTTATCTGAGGAACTACAAGCAGAACAACCCTTAACAAAGATTTCTACTTCACTGTCAACTTTCGGCCACCAAAACGAATTTTTAACAGACATCTTAGTCCTTACTATACCAAAATGTCCCTCATGACACAACTGTAAAATCTTTTTCCTTAACCCAGCAGGTGGAACAATCCTGTCCCCCCTCATCAAAACCTCTTTCTCAAATGACAACTCAGACCGTACCTCCCAAAACGGTTTCAAACTGCCAGACAAGAATCTTTCTTTGGGCCAACCCTGACAAATAAATTTTGAGACTTCTACTAACTCCTTGTCCGCATCATGCTCCCTTAACCAATCCTCCTTGCTGATGGCTGGGACACCAGAATCGTGTACAAACGCTACACTAAAGTTCCCCCAAGGATCATCAACACATTCTTCTAGCGAGGAAGGAAGCCTTGATAGACAATCAGCTACAACATTGTCTTTCCCTGGTACATAAGTGATATTTTATATGTATTCCTTCATACGCATAGAGATTCTTGCCAACCTAGCAGAAGCAGTTGCAGTGCCATCCGTAGATAAGATGTGGACTAACGGTTTATGATCAGTCCTGATGTTTACCATCTTACCCCAAACAAATGCACGAAAATGCTCTAAAGCCCATCCACAGGCCAAAGCTTCCCTTTCTATAATAGGGTATCTGCTTTCTGCTGGTGACAATGCCCTGGACGCAAATAAAATAATTCTTTCTTTTCCATTCCCTTGAACTTGCGACAATACTGCGCCTAAACCTTTGTCGCTTGCATCAGTTGTCAAAAGACAATCCAAATTGGGATCAAAACTTGATAAGGCGTTCACTTTTTGCAATTCCCATTTAATCTCAGTAAACTCTCTTTCACACTCTTTAGTCCATTCAAACTTTACATTTTTCTTTAACAAGGACATGATGTTATATACCTTAGAAGCAAAATCCTTGATGAATTTGGCACAGTACTCTGCCATTCCCAAAAAGGATTTGATTTCCTCTTTAGATTCAGGTGCAGGCGAAGCAACGATGCTTTCTATTAGTGATGCTTTTGGCCTGACACCCTCTTCACTAATGATATGGCCAAGGTATGAGACACTTCTTTCACCAAACTTGCATTTAGATAACTCCACAGTTAAACTTGCTGAATTAAGTGTGTCAAATACCCTCCATAGCTTGGCGTCATGATCTTCTTTGTCAGTACCTGCAATTAGAACATCATCCTGGAAAAAACAAATGCCATCCATATCACCAAACAATTTGTGCATTAAACGCTGAAACACAGCTGCGGCCGATGCAAGGCCAAAAGGCATCCTTATAAATTGGAAACAACCAAACCGTGTGATGAAGGCTGTCAGATGTCTCGACTCAGGTTCTAAAACTACTTGGTGGTAAGCAGCAGAAAGGTCTATTGTGGAAAACCAAGTTGCTCCTCTTAAGGAAGAAACCATCTTGTTAATTTTAGGCAAAGGAAACCGTTCAATAACTATATTTTTGTTAAGATGGCGTAAATCAATACACAAACAAATTTTGCCATTGGATTTCCTTGCTACGACCACTGGACTAATCCACTCCGAAGAATCTACCTCTTCGATAACACCCTTAGCCAAAAGACCTTGAATTTCTTTTTTAACTTCATCCCTTATTAAGAGGGGAATAGGTCTGACCTTATGCACCTTAGGTTGTGCATCCCCCTTGAGCATGATTCTATGCTCAAAACCTTTCAACTTGCCTAACTTTCCACTCACCACACTGGGGAACTTACTTTTTAATACATCTTCTAACCTGCTACACTCATCTAAGACTAACACTTTCTCCTTGCTGTTAGGGTCTAAGATGATGTGAAGATTCTTCTGGTCATACCAGCCTAGAACAGATGGTCCCTTTTTGGCTATGTACAACTTGCCTCTGGTTACCCTACCTTTAAAGAGGAAGGTGAGCCATCTGAATCCCAATAAGCCAATTCTTTCTCCTGTGTAACTCACAGGATTAACATCTGAGGCATTCAACTTGTCCCCTATTTTATGTATAAATTTCTTTCTTCACACCTCCTCATTAACAATCGTATATGGAGATCCCGAATCCGCATACACATTCACTTTAATGCCACCTAAAGATACTTCACAGATAGGTTTACCTTCCATAGCTTCATCAGTGATATTCAACATATAGTTCCCCCTCACGTTTTTCACACAACCATCTTCATCTTCACTACTTTCGCTAGCACACGCATCCTCATTCCAGATACATTTGACATTACTACGCCTGCGACACATTTTACTAAAATGGCCTATTAGTGCACACACACTACACTTTTTCCGTAGAGCAGGGCACGACTTGTAGTAAGCCATATGTTCCTTGCTACCACAACGGTAACACCTTCTGTCTTCCATTCTGTTGTCTTGTCCTTGACTCCTGACAGGTTAACTAAAATTATTGTTCTGAACTTGCTTATTCTGATTTTTTGTTGCTCCTTGAATCTTGAAAACAGCAGACGATGCTTTGTCTAATTCCTTAACTGTATCTTTTACAACAGTAGCACATCTCCCTGACATTTCCGATTTCCTCATTATAGCAAGTACGTCATCTAGAGGTGCATCACCATTTACTCAAAGGCGATCCTGAATCAGAGAATTATCATTGTGCATAACTAATTGGTCCCGAATGAGATCATCGTGCAAATTTCCAAACTTACAGTCAATAGCAAGTTTTTTTAAATCATCAACCCATTCATCAACCAGTTCCTCTTTCTTTTGTTTCCTCTGGAAGAATTTGTGCCTCACTACACCTATACACATTTTAGGTGCGAAATACCTATCCATATCTGCGATGGCATTATCAAATTCACTTAAGTCAGCATTAATTAGTTTTTGCATTTGTGAATACGTTTTTAAACCTTTAGGTCCCAAAGAATGCAAAAGTATCCTTTTCTTTTGTTCAGGTTTCATTTTTGCGTTCTCATCAATAGCACAAATGTAGTTGTTAAAATACTCTTTCCATTCCACCCATTTCATGTCTGGTTGGGAACCTGTAGCCCAAAAAGGTTGTGGGGGACTGATGACAAAACTTTGTTGAGCCTTTATTTCTTTTAAATTTTCCTGGGGTTGATCACCAGTATCCATACAAGTTAAGTACTTAAATGTAAGATTTCCTCAATAACGTAAAAATCTTCAATAATGTAAAATAATATACATAAAAATTACTGTGCCCCGACAGTCTCACCAGTTCTCCTAGTAAATTGTTCGTAGCATTAATGTGTCAATAAATTGCTTAAACTGACAGTTATGCAAAGAAATAGTGTTCCTTCGATTGCCTCAGTAAAATGGACAAGAATTGAGGAGTTCGTCAGTAAACCCAAAATGGCTGCTACGCAGGGTCACGCAACGTGACCTTGCGCGAAAGCATCACCGCGTAAACAATACGTAGTACGCCGTGGTAGAATTCCAAAAGGGTTCGTGGCTCAAGGTTCGTGCAGGAGGGTGTCGCGCATGGAATCCAACACGGAGTTGAAAGATGCAACCATGTGCCGCGGCCCAACTGAACCCAGTAAGTGAATTCTCGCCTACCTGAAGTACAAAGGCGAATAAACATCCAAGGCTAAGTAGACGTTGTAGAGAAGATCGATCCTCATAAGTCTTTGTTACAGTTTCCAAATCAAACTGTAGACATTATTTTCTTCTTCCGTGAATAAAAAAAATATATATATATTCTCACAAACTGCAAAATAAATGAATCCAGATCCCGATCGTCGCCAATTGAAATGTAGAGGTGGAGGCAAGGTTCTTCTGTAAATCCTTTATTAAGAATATGGTAGAAAACAGGTGGTGCCAGGAAGCACAACCATACAGCAACAAAGTTAGGCTTCAACTGCTACACAGAATCAGAACACAACATGAAGTAAAAGCATTCGAAAGATAGGCTCGCTCCTAACACGAGCCTTAAAGCAACATACTATATATAATAATAATACGCACAACATAACACTGAGCTATTTCTTCAGCCATTTACATACAGATTAAGTAACCCATTGGGGTAGTTAAACAGACAGACATATACCGTTACACTTATTTACCTCGTCACCCTTCTACTTAAGTAGTCTTTTTAATATGGGTGAGGCCTAGTACTGCACAAGGTATCTCTGTATTTTTAAGTGACTATACAATTGTTGATTATATTTTCACACTTTTAGTGCCAGCTTGAATTCCCATTAAAAATCCATTCACCAAGTACTAGCCTATCTCTTAGTACACATAAGTGACCTCTGAGATTGGCTGAAGGTATGCTATAATACACAGTTGTTTCTGTTTAAGAGATGTGGTAAGAGGCTTTCCTGGTATGTGCATTCCACTCGTTAAAGTAGGCACCCTGCACCAGTCCAGACAACCATTATTGTGATGTAAGATCTCAAACAACTTTAGAAAGCTCTCCTAGTGGTAGCTGTGGAGAGAAGCCTTCAGGCTAAGTCTTGAAAGAGTATAACGCAGACTTTTTTTTACAAGAATCCAATCTTATAGAATAGATTAAATGAAAAGAGAACCACAAAATAGTTATAAAAAATATGTATTTATTTTTAATACTATCTAGTATGTTACAGTATCTCCTTAACAGAGATAGATACAAATACTTCAGCACAGAAACAACAGTACATAGCAATAATACACAGTGAGCCCCAGGGGGGAACAAACCATATACTAAGAAATTGGTATAAGAACCACGACTCGAGTCAGGACGAGGTCAAGAGGACGTAGTATCACTGCGACCCCAAGGAACCACCCAAGGTGAGCGGATAGAGACCCCACAGAGGGCGGGTAGAGTGTGGGAACATGACCGCTTGCTCCATACAACTCTATTAGCCGGGTCTGGTGGCTCAGTGGACTAATGCGTCTACTGCAGGGGCCTGTGTTCGACCTCATGGTCACAGGTTCAAATCCCGGCGGGTCCACTCAGCCTTTCATCCATTTGGGGTCGATAAAATGAGTACCATTGAGTTGGGTAACAACAAACATCTGTTATTTCAGCGCCAAGATGCCCGTAGTGGTGAACGTGCGCTTTACAAATACTCATGTTATGTTATGTGTTATGTGAAAGTCACAGTTGGAGTTTTAGAGATTAAGGACCCTTCCAAGTGGACTACGAAGAAACCCTGTGGAAGACAGATGGTTGGAAAGCCACCCCATCCATGGATACTGAAGTACCCAAGTTACCTAACCCAGAGAAGCCAGGTGCATAGGTGGGAAATGGCATCAAAAACCACTGTCGAACCCAATGGAAGACTTCAAAAAAGACCCGCTGTTGGAAGGGAGAAGAATGTGCGTTGAAATCGAAATGTGGATTCTAGTTGACCTGAGCTGATACCAGGCAACATTGAGGACAATCAAAAGCCAGATACGAAAAGTACCACAAAGAATGTCCAGTGTTGAGGGGTCAGTGTCCGGCAGGAGCACCAACAAGCCTTGGGAACAGCAACCCATGCAGAAGGTCAAGGGAGTGTATGGTTCGGACCAGCAAGGTTCAGGAGACTCACCACACACAGGGGAGTCAGGGCAAGCCTAGAGCAACCAAGGGAACCCAAGAAAAGCAAAGTTGACGTTCGAAAGGACCCACAGACTGGAGGCACTGAAGTCGCAAGAGGACCTCAAGCAGCTTCATAAACCGACAGGCCACAGGGCACACGGTACAAGGTGGTGGAAGATCTTTGTAGGAAGTGGTGCTAGAGGTTGGGGCTACTTGGAGCCAAATGCACTTGTTGAAGAATCAGCAACAAGCACATGCACTTTCAAAAGTATGCGGTGCACTGGGCTTCAGGTATTGCAGCCCCCCAAGGGATTCTGACCTCAAACTTGGTGATAGGGAAGCTCAGACCTTGAGGGACATAGACACCCACCTACTATGTTCCTGAGCCTTTCGGAGTCTGTAGGCGCTTGGGATCAGCAGGATGGTCAGCAGTGTTGAATGGGGAGTAACACAGGGGAACCTGTCAATAGGATGAGGCACCCCCTTCAATACATGATGATCTGGGTCCTGCCCAGGAAATCCGGGCAAAGCTTCTGGTGCATAAAAGGGGGAGTTGCAAATTTCATACCTCCCTGGAAAAGAGGAACAATGACCAGTGCATGTCCCTAGACCCATCGAGCTCATTTCGGAAACAATGGGGATGGCAAATCCAACATGCGATACTTGTGTCCAACCGATTTTAAGCACTTAGTACCCTCAATGTATATGATTGACAGGTTGTGGACCACCCTATAACTGATATGGCGGCTAATTCTAGGTCTGTTGTCATAGAGAGGGGAAATTTAGATGGTCAGGGAACAATGCCTGCGGATATCCTACTGCATGGTATAGGTCTAGGAGGTGAATGCAATATTAATCTAGGTTAGTGGGTCCCCCAAGAAGGAAACACCACCCCAGAGCTGGAAGTTATATGTAATATTAAAGGGATATCTATAGCTAGCTAGATTATAGCCGGGCTGGCTTCAAAAGGGGAACATCTGTCTTGGAAGGACTTCCTTAGTTCTCATGATATTATCTGTCTTCAAGAGACATGGTGTACGGAACTGGTTAGTTATGATGGGTTTGTTACTAGCACAGGGTTCGGTGTCTGGTAGAGCAAAGGGGGGCCTTCTAACTCTTGTTTTAAGAAGTCTGCCACTAAAAGTGGAAAGGCACCTGAATATCGGGGCACATACGCAGATCCTCTGGCTTTATCAAAAACATGCCCAGGATGTCCTCTTAATTAATTTTTATAATAATATCTTCGATAATACACGGACCAAAGTCATCAAGGATTTAGAGACTGCTATTGAGAAGCTGAATACAGAGGAAAATGTTATTTTTGATTTCATTTGGGTGGGTGATTTTAATTTTCCAATATGTCCTATGTCCACATCAAGGGTCTGTGGGGTGAGGAGTGATACAGGAGATGACGACCTCCACTTCCCCCACAATATGTATGGTGAGTCATTAAAGAAAATCATGGCAGACCATGTCATGGAACTCCTGCAATATGCAAGAGATGGTTGTGGTAATGTGATTCCTACTTTTACTGGTAAGAATTCAAACTCAATTATTGACCATGTCGTGGTATCCTCAATGATCACCCCTTTATGTATGGTGCCCAGGATTGAAGAGACCCTACTCAGTGACCACAATTGTAGTATCTTAACAACTGTAATTTGGGAATCTTTGCCTGATATTACTACACGTACTGTGGTTAACATTGAACCGCATAGACCAAACGGGCACTAGAATAAAGTGGAAAAGGGCGCATACCGAGAAAGTGTTAAAAACCATTGTAACGGATTGTACTGTGGAGATAAACGACATCCTGAATATTATTAGTGAGTCAGAACTGATTTTAAGGGATTTTATCAAAATCAATAATTCTATAGATACCAATTTTACAAGGTCTGGCACCTGGGAAATTACTTATAATAAGGTACGGTTTGAACATGCTTGTACCACTTTGCTTTCACAGCTAAAGCAGGCATTAACGAATAGGTCTAGGGAGCGGACATTCGTAGTTAAATTAAGAAGTAATTATAAACTTGCCCTTAAGCGGAGGAAAAGAGAGGGATAAACTAGCACAGGCGGCAGAGACATCTAATTGCCAATTGTTTTGGGCAAATGTTAACTCCCCTTTTTTAAAAGATGAATTGGTCCCAGGGCTAATGTCCCAGGTATTTAGCGAGGCCTAGGTAACCCCTTTCTCTGGTATATTTAAAGCTAGTCATTCTTCTTGTGCCAATATTAGGTCCTGGCCTATAGTACCGCTAAATTTTACTTTAGATGAAGTAGAACAAGGCATTAAAGCAAGTAAGGGGGGAAAGGCTCAGGTGCTGGACTGGGTTCCCATTGATGTTTATAAAGCCGTCCCATTGTTATGGTGCCCCTTACTAACAATTGTTTTTAATGCCACTGTAAGTAATGGAGTCCCACCGGCATGGGGAGAATCTATCATTATTCCTATTTATAAGAAGGGGGATAAATCGGTTGCTAAAAATTACCGTCCAATTTCCCTACTAGACTCATCCGTTAAAATTATGAGTAGGATTCTGTTAGTCAGGCTAGAAGAGTGTGTGGAGGCAAATGGGATTTTAGCCAATAATCAGTATGGTTTTAGGAAAGGGCAAGGAACGCTTGAACAGTGCATAAACTTATATGTATTAATTGGGAAATATACTCATGCCAAACAAGGTTCTCTTTATCTCTGCTTTGCGGACTTAACCCCTTGGCTGCTGGGGTAATTTTCCTGCTGGGCTGGGAGGTGGGGGGCAGGCACAGCGCCCCGGTGCTCATGACGAGCTCAGCTCGTCATGAGCTACAGTGCTCCTGTGCTCATGACGAGCTGAGCTCGTCACGGCCACACCCGTTTAAATAGAACGTTCAGCACAGCAGGGGAATTATCCCAGCGGGCGACCGTTCTAATGGCCATGACGAGCTCAGCTCGTCATGAGCACCGGAGCACTGTAGCTCATGACGAGCTCAGCTCGTCATGAGCTTGCAAGGGGTTAAGTAGTGCGTTTGACCTAGTGGATCACTCAATCCTATGGCGAACGCTAATAGAGCTTGGAGCCCCAGAGGGAATAATTTATTTTTTAGTGCTGCTGTACGAAATACTACAAACTTCTGTCTGGTACGGGGTGAGAGGGGAGTGTACGCCCAAATAAAACGTTAGATGTGGCATCAGACAAGGCTGCGTCCTCGCCCCTCTGCTTTTTACCCTTTTTATTAATGAGGTTGACGCAGCACTAAACTTAGTAAAATCAGGTGCCCCCAAGCAAGAGGGATAGATGTACCGGTACTGCTTTATGTAGACATTGCTGTATTATTGTCTAGGACCCCAATCAGCCTCCAGCGCCTAATAGACAGGTTCACCGATTTAATAACTAATAGGAAATTGCAGATTAACAAGAAAAAAACCTACACTATGGTTTGTGGCAGCAGTCTTAACAAACCCTATTCCTTTTTTATAGATGGATAGAAAGTCCAACAAGTGGATACATTTTGTTATCTAGGTATCACCTTCGCCAGAGACAGAACGTGGTTGCACGAAATAATACACGTTCGGGCAAAGATGGCTAAAAGTGCCCATGGAGTCTTCAGATTTGCAGCTAAGTTAGGCGATAGACGCATTAGGGACATGACGCAGATCTATCAGTCAAGATGCGTTTCTATCGCACTATATGGGGTTGGGGTATGGGGATATCACTCCGATAGCAGTTTACAAACCAAGGAAAATAATTTCCTCAAAAACTGCTCTTCCTACCAACTTCAGCCCCAACAGAACTAATCCATAGAGAAGTCGGGATTAACTATCTGTCAGATCTGATATCTTTAAGGCCTCTAATGATCTGGCAATCGATTTGGCAAAAAGAGGAGACTGCTTTTAATAGACTAATAATTAAGGATTGCCTTGATCTGGAGAACTATCTCAGGATACCATGGCTAAAATATATTGTACATAGTTTCCAAGAAATGTATTATTTAAATATTCTGGATGATCCTTACGCTGTAGTAGAAATGCCCAAAACAGTGATGAAAAATAAGTTCATGTCATACAGAGCAAAGAGGCGGTCGAACTACAGCGGGCAATTAACCACATGTATGGGGCCTCTTACTAACCACATGTATGGGGCCCCTTAACAATTAACCCAGCGGAATTAACCACATGTATGGGGCCCCTTAACAATTAACCCAGCAGAATTAACCACATGTATTGGGCCCCTTACTAACAATAGATATCTAGGCTGTGAAGGCTTCCAGATATATTTGAGCCAGGTGACAAGAATCTCACATAGATATGTTCTTACCAGACCTAGGTTTGGGCTGGAACATCACCTGGTGGCTTTTCCACATCCTAAAAGGCACCCGGTAGGCCCATGCCCTCGTGATGGCCAAACCAAACAATGCACATTGCACTTTCTTCTTATCTGCAATCTCTATATGAATTTCCGCATTGTTTACCTAAAACTTATGTTTTAAGCTGCTTTTTAAAATGCAAGATCTTGATATCTGTTTTTTTACTGCGTCTTTTTTACTTAAATGCATTAATGCCAGAAAAAGTATGATATTTTAATTGTGGTTATATTACTTGATTATCTCTGTACTATGCAGTTCGAATTTGTATAACTATGTATTATGTCTTATGTGCTTTTATGGTCGTTTTTATATGAACCGAATAAAGCTTTACAAAACGAAACAAAACTAAACTAAACGACCAGTGCATGTTGAGTTGGGTTGCACCAGGCAATTGTGGTTAGACATAGCGAAGAGTTGCAATTCCATACCTCCCTGGAAATGAGGCACAGCGCCTGGTGCACAATGATACAGTTTACACCAGACCAACCGAGTCGCACACAAACATGTGCAAGTTTAGCAGAGCCACATGAGGTAGAATGAGGCACTACTCTGGTAAGACCCCCATCTCCAAGGGTTGCACCCTGTGAATTGGACACCACACGCAATGTTCATGCAGTCGGCGTGTCACACAAGAGAAATGCAGAACAATCTATGAAACGGGCCATGCAGGTTCCCGTAACCGGTTAATCCACTCACAAACACTAGACAGTTATGAGTATTGAGGCCCCCGCAGTACGGGAACCACACACCTTATATGCAGGCAAGGTTTCTGAGGCTCCGCATTAGGCAATCCGCTACCAGTTTGGATTTCTTAGTCAAGATGGGCACTAGAGTGGATACCGCTTCCCAGATGTCACAGATAGATGGTGTAGGTCCCTCAGGGTAGATGTTTGCTGTCCCTGATATCTCTGAGATAACCGAAGGCCCACGGTCGGGCCTTGGGGAGTAAATTTCAGGGCACCACACTTCAGCAGGTCCTCGGCTCAGGCCAGCCCCTATTCAGACAGTTATCCTCCATGTGCCGAACACAGACCTCTGACAATGTGCACCACGCAGTCCAGTTTCTCCAGTTCCACGTCCCCAAAAGTGTATATCACCGTTTGCTGAAGGATGGTACCCTTAGTTATATTGTTGTGTGTCTTTGGAGTTGGGAGTCGTTTTCCATTGGAACCACAGATGTCTCCCCTAAATTACAGGCCATCTTGCCATCTGGCCTTGGAATACAGATCTTAATCTTTAGCGGGGCCATGATCCGGCCTCTAGAGGCTAAGTGTGACAACCTCTATCCTCAATCTATCCTATTCGGCCCTCAAAGGGCAGAGGTCTGCCATTCCCATGGGATGCCCATGGTTTACGGCTGTCAATTGGGGAATGCACAGATGTTGTTGTGTGACATTTAGAGCTCCAAGGGAATTTTCCCGATTCATGCCCTTATATAGGTACAATTCACATTGGTCTTATATAGGCATAGAAATCAATCCCCTATTTAGGCATAGACCATGCGACCCAAATACAGGCATGGCTACTTCCACCCGTACCAAACGTCACAATGATTTCTTGGAAAATCGGCTTAAGCAGTTAGGGATCTTCCCCTTACTTGAATATTGATTTGTCTAAGAACTCATGTACTTTTCAAAGAATAACTATTCCATAGGGGTTCTTTCCTGACGTTCATATGCACGTCATTACGTCAAAATGTGGCATTCCTAAACACCTTCAAAGTATAAATATGCCCTAACTTTGCTATGGCAAAGGACGGTGGTTCGGAGCAGTTTGACTATCTACTTGGCCGACGCAGCTCGATACAGCAAGTGCCGAAGGAAGCCGACTCTCCAGCTGACACACTGATCAAGAGGCTGTTCTTCTCTCGCCGAGAATGCAGCTCCAGTGTTTCCATATCCCCTTGCGGGGTGTTGGGAAACCGATTCCCGAGATTGAGATATCAGACCTCCTTCATTCTAACTAAGGTATGGAGCTGATTAGAACCTAGAGAAACCTTTGGTAGATTCTTGGAAAAAACAACTAAACCTATGCTACACAATACTTACTTTTTCCCTTGCGATAGACTGAGGATAGGTACATTGGGGTAGGCGTATTTTAGAAGCTCCAGTTGAGTATTTTTAGTGAATGTTATTTATGTATGTATTTTATATGGCTTAGAAACCACGCAATGCTTTTACAGTATTATTTTATAATACTATTCTCACTGTACGCATTATACTTTGCAGCCTGCTTAACGATTGTAGCAGTTCACTTCTCTTGTATGAGAAAGAAGACTGTTCAATAAACCTTTTTATTGAAAACGCCTGTCTCTCTATTTCTCTACAACTCTGTTGAAACGAAGCACGCACGATTGACTACGTGAAATACTCATCTATTATTTCCGCAACTCAGAGAGATATATTTCTTATTCTTGGGAAAGAAAGTTATCATGTTCATGAAGTCAGAAACTAATCCCTTCTTGTGAATTCGAGAAAGTTTCTAGTGACCTCTGAGCTAGCTGGCACACACTATTAAGTTTATTATATTCGATAGAGACCTAGTCGACCTCAGTCCTACGTCTAATCTATAGGATATATTATTCCAATGCAGAGAGCCTACTGAGAATATAGGAACTACACTACAATGTGCTCCCCTGACCCCTGGTGTCCACTGGAGAAAGGCACCATAGTCCCGGAACTCTTGGAGCATAGAAATGTTCATATTCTATAAGTGGCATTTAAAAATAGTTATGACATGACAACCACCTTTACCGATGGGAAGGGTTGGCCCTGTGGATGCATTGATATGAAATATCATCAGGCTGCTCCACTGCCATTCACTCTTGCAGTTGGAAGTAATGTCAACCACTTCCCCATGTTAACCCATGGCAAAGGTAGGCCTCATAGGTAGTGAAAACACACATAGGTGTTCCTCCCTACCTCAGTGTATGTGTGCTATTGCACAAACTGACCTGCTATCTCAGGAGGGACATATAGACCTAGCACCAGAGGTGGCGGTGTGCCACCTGAGTCTGCACGGCAGAGAAGTCACTGGTTTAACTAATACTTGTTGTCCAGTTTCAATTCAATTCAAAAGTGCTTTATTCGAGTATTTACTCATAAAAGCAGACAAACAAACACATAATAAAATACAATTAAATTACAAAGTCAGACATGACTTTAAGCACAAACACAGTAAAAAGGGGGTTTAAAATAACATTTACGTCTAGTTGTTTACCATAAGGTATAAAGTTCATATAATAAAGGTCATATATAAAAGCAATCCTACTTCATATTTAAAAATTGATATAATTTTTTTTTTTTTTCGTCAGATAGACACCGGGCATGGGGACAGAGAATAGATAAACTAGCAGTCTCTGATCAGCTAGGCAGAGAGTAGTCACCCTACTAGCAATCTCTGCCTAGTTACCCTAATACTTGTGTGTGTGAACACGCACTAGCCTGTGTTGGCAGGCGGCATGCGCATTCAAAGGCACCATAGGTGCGAGTGCGCACTCAGAGCATCCTAAAATGGCAAGCTGCTCATGAGTTTAATCATGATATATACCATTGTGCACCCACCAGTCTGCAAAAACAGATTAACTCATGTTTCAGAACAGTGAATCAGCGCCACTCACCCAACACAAATAGGAAGGGCATGCACACTTTCACACTGTATTTACGGTGGAAAAGTGCCCAAAATTTACAGAAGAAAATGAACAAAAACCAGTTGGAAAAACCGAAATAGTTTGGGGAAATGCTCATTGGTGGGTATCGGATCCGACAGCAAGTAAATGTTTGTTTTGTTGGATTACGACTCCCGCTGGATTGCGACTAGAGTAGTGAATTTCATCTCCACTAAAGACCTGACAGAAGTTTCAACTGATACCTTTATGCTGGGAGATATTCCCAGCAGTCTCATAACACACAATGGTGTGCAATTCACCTCAGATGAGATGAAGGATTTGCTAAGCAAAATGTTGACACAACATTTGAAAACAGCATTATACTTTCCTCGGGCCAATGGGCTTGTAGAATGTGTGAATACAATGATTAAAGAATGTGTGCAACTCTTGCATTCCACATGAACCAGTGCACAAATTTCATCAGAACTTGTATGGTCTTATCATACAATACCCAATTCATTAACAAGGGTGCCCCGTTTCGTAACCCTTAAAGGTCAACATCCAGGAACAAAACTCTCCCCTGGCTGGTTGAATAGTGGAGAACTTGTATGGGGATGGAGAGATGAAATGAATGAATGAATAATTCATCATCAAGCATTTTGCAAAAACAAGTACAATACGAACCATGAAACTAAACATTTAAAATGGAGGACAGGAAACCTGCTCATAGTAAAGTTACCCACTTCCCGAAGGGTAGAAGAAAGTGTTTTTTCCAAATCGTCGAAAATCAACAAGGTTAAATAGAATGTGGGGGTTGGAAGATTGGAGAACATGGAGCATCGATGGACTTGCCAAATGCCCTACAGTCCTGAACTTTGGGAGTGATCTTCTGAACCCAAAAGTTGCCCAAGTGGTTGAAGAGGGGAGAGATGAACACGTTCAAACAATCAGACAGACACCTAGTTAGCAGAAGGACTATCTAACAGCATACCCCTGCTCTACAACTAGAGGTGTAATGCAATCTTATACACCTAGTTATGTTCTATGCTGATTGTTGCTCTGTATGGGGCTCATTTACAAGCCTCCTGCACCACCAGTATGTCATTTTTCCCATGTTAAAAGTGACACACCAGTGGTGCAAGGGGCTTGTAAATAGGCCCCTATATGTTCACACTTCGCTACCGAAAGGAGATGTGTTATGTAAGCAATTAGGCTTCTGGCCTGAGGGCGTTAAAACCCTACTCAAGCAGAAACCACAAAGAGGGCCATGTCCAATATGCTATGATTACTATATATGTACAACAATATTGCTCTTAAAACAAATGCTATTCCATGTATATCCATGTATCTTAACCTTACAGTTTCCCTTTACTCCCCCTTTCTCTGTCGTTATTGGATTGGTATATTCCATTCACTGAGTGACTGTTTGAACGTGGTAGAGCTGGCGCTGACTGAGGGTGAGTGAGAGGGTAGTACTATGGATTTATAAGCTCAATAAAGGATTATGTTATGATTCCCCTTATGTATTATTAGTTCAACAATAGCGGACATTCTTCGGGCAAAATGTTCTTGTGGACATACAACCTATTGCCTTAACAGGGCTCCTATGAGAGATGTTGGACCGCCTTCCCATTATCTGCAGGTGAAATTATCGACTACCATGGTCCCCAAAAACAGATGTAAAAGCATTTGGGGGCATATTAACAAGAACTGCGATAAAATTATTGCCGCTTTAGCGGCAGGAAACTGCAGCTAAAACGGCGATAATGGGCGTAATATGCCCTTGTGAATTCCCATAGCAGCCAGGTTAACACCAGAACCTGGGCTGCTATGGGAATTCAAAAGAACATATTATCAAGCCCATTATCGCAGTTTTAGCGGCAGTTTTCTGCCGCTAAAGTGGCGATAATGTTATCGCAGTTCTTGATAATATGCTCCTTAGTGTTTCTAAACAGACAGTCTTGCAGAAGAATTTAATTTCAGTGTTCCCACAAGACCATAGGCCTTGTGGAAGTCAGATAATGAAAAGTGATGGATTTGTTCTGTTCGTTCAGGTTATTTACTCCGTTAGATCTAGATCGTTGCACTCCAAACCTCTATCTGCTTTTGATTGTTTTTATGATTTCATTTCGAATCGTGTCCTTTTTGGAGTCCTCGGCAGGCTTGGATTACTTTTCAGAATTTTTCAGGAACGCAGCATTTGGTGCACAAATGAATACTTACTACACGTAGAACAGTACATTTCTATTCCTTTTGGGTAAAGGGGCCATGGGCGTGAAGTGTCTGTGAATAGATTCCTCACTTAGGGGCCTATTAGGATGGTGGGCGGACATGAGGCCGCCCGCCATCCTAGCAGAAACGGGACCACCCATCTGCCATGCGGCGGTCCCGCATTCCTGCCCTGCGGCAGTCCTGCACCCCTGATCATGATGCTACCGCCACATCGGCGATCGCATCTGATATTTTAGCATTGCGTTGGGTGCTGCTGGCTGCAGCACCCGCCATAATGGTAAAATGCCATGTTGTGCATTACCATGCACAATGTGGCAGGCACCGCGATGCGACTTCCATGGCATTGCCGCCATGAAAAGGCCTTGAAATCTCGACATCATAATATGGATGGCAGTTCTGCTAGGCACCACCACCACATATGAGCCGCAGCTCCGCCCAGTCCACAATCGTATTGCCGACTAGTGAAAAAGCGGCGGATGGCCTTTCCGTCCGCCGCAGTACCCACAGCCATAGTGCTATGGCGGTGGGTAAATCACGTTACGATGGTGTGACAGTCGCTACCGCTGACCCGGGTAGTGATCGTTACGCCATCGTAATCCCCCCCTTAGAATGAATTAAAGGAAGTTTTCAAGCCATCTTTTACAAGTAATATTTTAGTTTGTGCTATAAGGAAACAGGACTTCTTGGAAGGGCTATTTTGAGTTTAACGGTACAAAAGGGGGTGGTGATGGACGGAGCATCTGAATCAATCAAATACTCACACCCAGTCAAAAGATCTGGATTTAATCCATCACCGTTCTTTAGTCCACTCTGCCACCCCAGTTCAGACATGGCTATATGCAAATCAGTCTGACCCTGTGCCTCAAGGGAACAGTCCAGCCCGAACTGTCAAGCCATGTCTTCACTGGACCGGAAACAAGCTTCCGAGGACCGGTTTCTGGCACTCCAGCCGTCTTCAGCCCGGCTTGCTTGAATCCAGTGCCAAAGTGAGCAAGGGACTCACGTCTGAGCATACCCTGCCACACTTATGGCGGCCAAAAGCGGTACAAAAGGGGGTGATGATGGACGGAGCATCTGAATCAATCAAACACTCACACCCAGTCAAAAGATCTGGGTTTAATCCATCACCGTTCTTTAGCCCACTCCGCCACCCCAGTTCAGACATGGCTATATGCAAATCAGTCTGACCCTGTGCCTAATGGGAACAGTCCAGCCCGAACTGCCAAGCCATGTGTTCCCTGGAACGGAAACAAGCTTCCGAGGACCGGTTTCTGGCATTCCAGCCGTCTTCAGCCCGGCTTGCTTGAATCCAGTGGCAAAGTGAGCAAGGGACTCACGTCTGAGCATACCCTGCCACACTGATGGTGGCCAAAAGCGGTACAAAAGGGGGTGGTGATGGACGGAGCATTTGAATCAATGAAACACTCACACCCAGTCAAATGATCTGGGTTTAATCCATCACCGTTCTTTAGCCCACTTTGCCACCCCAGTTCAGACATGGCCATTTGCAAATCAGTCTGACCCTGTACATCATGGGAACAGTCCAGCCCGAACTGCCAAGCAATGTCTTCACTGGACCGGAAACAAGCTTCCGAGGATGGATTAAACCCAGATCTTTTGACGCAGAGAATTTTGACCCATCGCAGCCTTTCTACGCTCCAAAGATGTGGCATATTCCTGGGGGCACCAGTTTAGACTCATCTTTAAATGGGAGGGCAAGCTGCGTCAACTTCGCTCATTTGAGGAGGCCGCGTGACTTCTTCATCTGCCAGAACATGACCATGCTACACCTGAGAGGTCTGCACCCTGTTAACACCAAGATGACACTGCTCTATGGCAGCAGGTGGGGGGCTCGCTGCGGAGTTTGCGCCCAGACAATATGGCCAAAGACCGCTCGGCGTTCCTTCAATCCCTGTCGGAGGATTCGAATGCTGCAGACTGATACGTACCAACTGAGGAGCTCTGGTGTTCAATATGGTTGGGCTCTACCATGCTTTCACTGGCGGGGCCTGGTGCAGGTAGGGGGTGGAGGGAGTTCCTGCTATCCATCTCCCGCCTCACCACTGGGTGGAGGCCCGGACATTTGTGGTCTCTATAAGTAAATGGTTCTTCTTGTTTCTTTTTTGTTGTGGGGTTTGGGGTTTTCTCCTCCTCCTCTGCATTTTGATGGTGGAATGCCACCTTTTATTCCAACTCCTTTTCCTTTTTTTTCACCTTTGCTGGATCTGGGGCACCTATTCATAGCTCATATAGGGACTCCTCCCCATGTCTTCCAACATTAACATTGTGACCCTTAATGTTAAGGGGCTAAATAGCCCTATTAAACAACGGACAATCCTGCCCTATCTTGAACAGTCCGACACCCATATTTGTCTACTTCAGGAAGCGTACCTCCTGTACAAAGATATGCACATATTGAGGTCTAGAATGTTCCCTCACCAGATGTTTCCTTCTGCCACTTCCAAGACAGCAGGGGTAGCGATCCTGGTTTCCCCTCGGCTCCCTGGCCAAGTGAGCAATAAACAAGCTGAGATCAGAGGGAGACTCCTAGCGCACACTTTTACTCTAGCGGCACACACATTCACACTTGCTTCGGTGTATGTCCCCAACAGTGAGCAAGAGGGCTTTATTAAGGACACCATACATTAACTCAGGGGCCTCCCGGATAGAACACTCGTCCTGGGGGGGGGATTTAAACTTAGCATTTGTTAGTGACATGGACCGCTAAGGATAAAGATGGGAACAGTCAGGGACTCTTTCCACCAAAGGGAAACGACTACTGACAGAGGCCGGATTTACTGATATCTGGAGACTCTGTAACCCCAGCGCTCGGACATATACCTTTTACTCACACCCACACAAGACCTATGCTAGAATTGACTATGTCCTCACCTCTGACTCCCTGACGCGACAGACGCGAGACATGGAGAAACCTTCCCTTCCCCTTATCCGACCACTCAGCGATAAAAATATCCCTATCATTACACTACCGTCACCCTACTCGCTGCTTCTGGTGCCTGCACGAGGCCATGCTACAATTCCCCTCAGTGGTACAAAAAATCCTGCAATGCATGATGGATTATTTGGAACTTAATGACTCTCCTACCATCTCTACGATGACCCTTTGGGAGGCCATGAAAGCAGTGGTGCGGGGGGAATTTATTGGCATAGTAGCGGCTGACAATAAGGATAGGTGAAAAGAAAAGAGCGCGATTGACTGTGGAAGTAGCCAAACTAGAGCACATATGATAGAGCGCGGGACTACTAGCTTAATTTATCATACTCACCTGGGCCCATAAAACATTCACACTTTGAACTAGTAGTCATCCTTCTACTACTATCCGCCTATCAGTACTTTGAGTCCTTTTACGACTTATATCTGTAAACTATGACTTACCAATCCTTGTCACCTTTGCTATAAGTCCTAGGGATCGAAAGGGTGTTAGAATAAATAAGCAGTATTTAAACAATTTTGCCTTTCCTGTAATAAACACAGACTCTGGAAATGTTTAAAAAGCTTTATCTATGCAAGTTTAGGTGAGTCTTCATCCAAATTACAGAGACCATAAATGTTATAAGTAAGAATATGATTAATAGGATATAAAATTTGCAAGAAATCACAGTAACACCTTTAGACATTGGTACCTGGGAAGGGTGACAAAGGGAAATAGCACAAGGAAATACCACATGCATTATATTTTCCTAGAATGGTACAAGGAACAATCCTGGCCACGGGCTGGGGCAAAAGACAAGGCTCCTGACTAATCAGGTTCCCACGGGACAAAATAGGTGCAGTTCAGGACAGGTGACCTCCGCTAAGTGTAACGCCAGCGTCACACCTCTCTCTAAAAAATGTGGGTACCCCGTCTGGGTAATTGATAATTTCCCCACCAAACACCTCGAATTTTCTGATAGAGTGCTCAACCAGCACCTCTGCTCTCGATCTCCTATAGCATGCGTTGGGCCAGTGACAGGTCAGCTACTCGGACAAGTCTGACAAAATCTCTATCTAAACCTACCTTAGTTATACAATTTCCAGGGCAATCCACCACCCCTAAATGTTGCAAATCTATGTGTTCCCCTTCAGTGATTGGTCAAAAAGACGAGGAGAGGTCATCACACCATACTAGGATGAGATCATTCTTCATTTACTTGTATTGATCAAGTTACTGCACATAATTTATTTTTCTCACCATTTTATTCCACCCACCAATATTGGTATACAATTCGAATACATTGTATTTGATACAATATAGTTACTTCCTCTCTTGAGGTCAAATGTGCAGGTTCCAAGGAACATTGTGGGTAAGAAGGGTGTTGGCAGCTACTCAATGACAGTAGCTGCATGATTTTCAGGGATTCTCTGCGCAGGCGCAGCTTTTCCAATATGGAGTTTTGTGTTACTTTTAGGCCCAAACACAAGCTGATAATAAAGTCAAAGAGAAACATATTAGAATACAAAAATAAATGAATGCACTGTATACCATTTATTTCTACTCTAACCCCATTACTTTATTTATACTATAGCATTAATAGTTAAGCAGAAAGAACAAAGTTTAGTACAAGCAGCAGCATATGCGTAAGTGTGAGTAATCATGAAGCGGCCATCTTGGCACTAGTGCACATAAGCAAGAAGTTTCCCACCAAAGCAATAGACGTCACATCACGTAGATGTGGCAGATGCATGCGCAGTGAAGTTCCAGCGTTTACGGGCGGACATTTTTAGGACACTCAGGTTACTGTTAGTAAAATTACATAGTCAAGCTTCCCCTGGATGCTAAATATGTTGTGTAATGCAAATATTAATAGATAAAACATGTTGAATAATTTATTATATGTTATTTTGGGAGGGTTGAGTCAAAGCAAGTCTGTAGATATGAAACCTTGCTTCATCACAAACATCAGAGGACTGGGGCGCCCAGGGTTTGGAGACTCTTCAAAGCAGTTAGAGCACAACTAGCAGGGTTAGATGTTGATCGGGCCGAATACGTAGCCCTCCACCTGAAGCATGCCTTTTATGCGGGGGGAGATCGCTGTGGGCGACACCTTGCCAATCAGCTCTGGGCACAACGTTAAGCTGATAAGGTCACCGAGATACGGGATTCGCAAGGAGGGGGGTTGTAGTGACGACCCCGAGATTGTAGAGGCTTTTAGGCAATTCTATGAGACTTTATATGCGGCCCAATCCTTACCTGAGAATGAGCCTACTTCTTACCTACGGGATGTGGCCACGGCTAAATTATTACCATGTCAAGCAGCAGAATTGGAGGCCTCCATTTGTCTGGAAGAGGTAATTTTGGCAATCTCTCGTCTGAAACTCAATAAGTCACCAGGCCCGGATGGGTTCTCCTCTATTTTTATAAGAAGTTTTGTGCACTACTAGCCTCACTCCTGGTGCCTGTTTTTAATTTGCTTGGATCTACCCCAGCTTCCTCCTACCCACCCTCTATGCTGGAGGCCCTAATAACGGTAATTCCTAAACCCTTTGTGGTTCTTACCGCCCTATATCCCTCCTCAATGTGGACTTGAAGATCTTCACTGGTATGCTGGCGGCCAGATTCTCTTGGCACCTACCCGGGATGATTGGCCACGATCAGTCAGGGTTCGTCCCCGGACGACAATGCTCTGATATTACCAAACGGCTCCTCCATCTAATGGATCGCTCCGAACGCTTCCCAGCAGAACGCTTGATCCTCTCTTTTGACGCTGAAAAGGCGTTCAACAGGGTTCACTGGTCGTATCTCCGGGCGACCCTGGTCCACTTCGGACTACCGGATTGCTTCATAGATTGAATCTTTGGGAGCTACATATCTCCTACAGCTACAGTCCAGTTAAACGGGATGGCCTCTTCGGCCTTTCCTATTTGTAGAGGGACTAGGAAGGGGTGTTCACTTTTGCCGCTCCTGTTTGCTCTCTACATGGAGCCGTAGGCCCAATGAATCCGGGATGACCCCGATATTAAAGGAGAGCGCTTTGGAAGCTTGGAGCACAAGCTCTGCTTATATGCAGACGATGTGGTGGCATCGCTGGATCACCCCAGAGATTCCCTACCACCCTTCCTGGATGAACTAGATTGGTTAACACTCACCTCGGGCTTCAAAATTAATGTGCACAAGTCACAAGCCTTGCTTTATCTTTGAATCCTGGCACTCTGGAGCTCCTGCAGCGCACATATCCGATCCAACGGGCACGTTACTTCATTCCCTACCTGGTATTGCAAGTATACGCTACTATCGCAGCCACCAGAACAACGAATTACACAGCGATCCTGAAACAAATCCGCAACTCCCTCCGAAAATGGAGACCACACTCTCTCTCATGGTTGGGCTGTATTGCAGCAGTCAAAATGGTGATGTTGTCCCAGATTCTCTACCTGTTTCACACACTCACCTTGACACCACCAATTGGGGTCGTACACGCATTGCAACCTGATATTGAGCCCTTTATCTGGAGAGACCAGAGGGCTCGGCTGAGTCGGAAGCTTGCATTTATAGACCCAGTGGAGGGAGGGCTAGGTATTCCTGACCTTTTAGCATACTGGCGAGCGGCCCAAATGAAGGTGCTAGTGGAGTGGTTCCATCTTGAATCCAAAAAACATTGCCTGATTATGGGTAGGTCCCTGGCAGAGCACACAGAAGGATACAAAGTTCCCCGGGGAGAGTACATCAGTGTGGAGAAGGATAAGTGCAGAATCAGGGAACTAGAGAGTTTCCCTTGTCGGAACTAGAGAGCCTCACACACCCAGAGCGCTAGGTGTAAAACACCCTGACTGTAGGATGCCCAGCTTCATCATCGGCTCACTGCTCCTCCAGGAGGCACTCTTTTGGCGGAGTTCTTTTGTTCCTTGCCGATGATGTGTGTGAGTGAGAACAAGAAGTGTAGTCGGTGAAAAGTGAGTGAATGTTAAAACAGGGTAAGCGATCCACAATGTATTTTATTGGCGTGGCTGATTCCCTGATTAAAAGGGGTGTGAGGGGAGCTAGAGACTGTAGGGTATGCAGAAAACTAACTCAACCCCATATTGTGGTCAACATGTTTCTCGCCAACCGGCGATTCGTCAGGACTACACAGGAAAACGGTGATACGCTGCTCATTCAGAAAGTAAAAAGCAAATGCAAATACAACCTCACTGGGTCGGGTACAAAGCGGGCCATGGGTCCTGCTCTAATTAGGCGACCTAAGGGTAGGAGGTAAAAAAAGAAAATAACAGAAACCGGGTCAAATCATATCTCAATATTGTAGTCATACATTAGATGATATGGAGTGACTGTTGATAAACACTCTCCACACTGTGAGGGGGGCGTGTAGGGAAAACATTCATACCGGACACAAAGTGGAAGAGAATTTCCCTTCATAATAGGTCTGAATATGGCGCGACTACTATCTCTCATTGGAGAAACCAAAGTACAAGTAAAACACTAGTCTTAAGTGTAAAGCCGAATCTGTCAAATCCACACCCATTCCTGGGAGAAAAAGGGAAGGTTCTTACCCTAAGGGAGAGTAACACAGGCCTCGCAGCATGCTCCCGTGAGGCCAGCGCTGTCTGGTAAGAGTACCTGCAGGGTATGGAAGGGAAGGTGTGATTTATAAGTTGGAAATCACAGGGTAGGAGACTAGTTCCTGGTGGAGCTGTGGGGTTGCGAGAGATGGTTGGAACCTACGGTCGGAGGGGCTGGGGACAAGGCTTACCTGAGCGTAGACGCTGGGACGGCGGCGACACCTACCCCTCACGCTCGCGGCACCTGGTCAGGGTGCGGAGCAGCTGGTGGTGTGTCCCTGCTGGGTCCATCTTTATATAGGCTGCCCGCTACCTCGCCGGGGCTCTGCGGGCTTGGTGGCGCCTCCCGTGCATCATGCGCATGTGCCCAGGCAGCAAGTAAGCTAGAGCGGCTTCCGGGCGATAGTAGCACAATTGGCGGCCATATTGGAAAGGTCGCTATCGCGGTAGGAAAGTGGATGCATACTCTGCTAGGGGTTAGTGCTACACAGGGTTGCTGCTATATGATTTATATCATTCAGGTATTTGAAATAAATTAAACTTAACAGGGGTGGGGGGCGTATTTTGGTGGATATGAACTGCTACCAGCCGGTAACAAGGGGAATAAGGTAGGCTCCCTGATGTTAAATGGGTTGCGAGGCTCGTGTGTGAGGCAACAAGGGTCCGTCAGGCACTTGGATAGCCTTAGTATTTGGATGCCTCGTGTGTGGGACATCGAGGGTAGGTCAGAAACCCTCTGATGGTGAGGATCGCCATTGTAAGGGGATGGCTTGTTCCGAGCTGAGGTGTCAGCTATGTGTAGAAGGGGTGCCTGTCCTAGTGTGTCGGGAGATGTAGGTGATGTAGGCACGTGTCCCATTACAGGTATAGGCTGCATTGAGAGGGTAGAGGAGATGTAAGAGGGTCTCTGGGTCTCCCTGTAGGAGTGGCTGGTCCCACCCTGTCAATGGTGGGCGAGGTGAACAGAAAACTATTGAGTTCGCGGAAGGGGCTGTGTGAATTGTAGGGTGTCAAATCTCCTTGCGAAACACAGGTATGGATAAGTCCATGAGGACTCTGCGCTAATGAGTCGGTACAGGTGCCAGCTATGGCGTGTCATCTAGAAACGGTAGCCCAGGGGACTGAATCGTTGAGCCCAACTGTATCAAGCTGGAGGCGGTGCACCCATCTCTGTTCAAGCCTGAACAGTGCCTGCCTGGTCATGGCTGGTTGGGACTCGAGCACTAACCACTGGATGCTGTCAGCAGGATGATTGTGTTGTTGATAGTGTTCATACAGTCTTGTGTGGGTTCTGGAGCACCGTATGTTGCTTTTGTGCTCCGTTATTCTGAGCTTAACCTGTCTCATAGTCATACCTACATAAAACTTATCGCTGGGACAGATCAGGAGGTAGATGCATTTAGTACTGAGACAATTCGTGTGTCTGTTAAGTTGCCACGTAAAGGAATCGGTAAGCCTGATTTCTTTACATTGTCTAGACTGGGGGCACACCGCACAGCCACTGCAAGGGTAGTGACCAACAACGGGGGGAGGTGCCACAATGTCTGATGCCCACTGCTGTGTTGTTTCTTGGGGCGCATGTGTATCAGGGAGTCTTTAAGGTTCGCCGTCCGTTTAAAGGCAAACCTCGGCTTGGGTAACTCAACGCCCCCTGTGTTTAGGATGCCCCAATGTTTGTTTACAGTTTTTTTTAATAAAGTTGGAATTTCTGGCAAAACTGGTGACGCAAGTAATCAGGTCATCACGCTCCTTTTGGTGTACCTCAAGGAGGGACTCCCAATGGTTGTTTAGTGCTCTCTTGGTGGAGTCACGAATCAGTTTGGTGGGGTACCCTCTATCCTTTATGGGGGTACCTTTTCTATCATGTGCAGGACACCCTTGCAGCCTATACCTTTCAGAGGTAACCCACCCCACATCATTAGCATGGGAGACTGTGACACCCCCATCCCCGATAGCGCCTATAGCACAGAACCAGGACTGGACCCCCGGGACTTCCATCATTGAACGGCAGAGGGATGCCACTCCATAGGCTACTTCTTTGATCTCACGGGCCGCTTCTTTTCTCTGCCCTCCGTACGGACCATGGCATCCCGAGACAGAACGGTACTGATACTTACAAGTCTGACATAGGGTTCTCCAAAAAGGGGTGTGAGAGGGTGCAGAGAGGCTTCTCACTCCTTTTTAGAAGTGACTGCTGACAAGGCATAGGGATGCACGACTGACTTCAGACTTATATAAATCTACTCGATGCACCTCAGACGATGGTAAGTCCCCCGGACAATTACGCTGGGAGGAGGAGTTGGGTACGGCACTCACACAGAAGGAATGGAGGAATATTTATTTATTACATAGCCTGACGTACTGCATGCAACGTGACCTCTATCGAGACTGCTACTAAAGTGTCCACCTATTGGTATTTAACCCCAGTGCGGCTTCATATGGGCCATCCCTAATGCATCCCACACTGCTGGCGAGCCTGTGGCTTGCAAGACACCCTTACCCACTTACTGTGGGAATGCCCCCTCCTGGGCACATACTGGCAGCAGGTTCTGGACAACATAGACTCCTACTTCGACACTCAGATTCCCAGATTCCCAGCCTACGTTATTTTGGGCCTTCCTAACACCCTCACTTTTCCTCTTACATCCAGGAGGGGTGGACAGATGGCATTGGCCTTATGGGCGACAGTCC
Source organism: Lissotriton vulgaris (assembly GCF_964263255.1). Classification (NCBI taxonomy): domain Eukaryota; kingdom Metazoa; phylum Chordata; class Amphibia; order Caudata; family Salamandridae; genus Lissotriton; species Lissotriton vulgaris. Next base: position 910,599,476 of record NC_141698.1, read on the forward strand.
AAAATGTCCTGACACATTGGGGTACTAAGAAAGTCCCAACCCGAATTTGATGGCTCCCCTGATTGTGGAAAAACCTTGAAAACAAGGAGAGGGGCTCAAGCGATCCAAAGGGATAGAGCACCACAAATGACCATGTCAAATTAGAATTCCCTTTGAAGACGAACAATCAACATAAGGCCTAGTATTCAATCACGCTGCTGTCACACAAATTAGACAACCATACTGAGAACACCCAAATAGGAAAACCAGACACAATGATTACAAAAATAAAATGTACATTTAATAAGCAATACACAATCAATTGAATACGATAAACACAATTTATCAGTTTAAAATCACACTATACACAATAAAAACAACATCACAATGTTCACTCTAATAGTGACAACAAGCTGCAGACACTAATCCAGGGGATCTAATAGTGCCGGGAAGGAAACTAAGGCAAAGACAGTTTTTAACCTTTGCACAACCAATCCAAACAACGTAGTGCACAAAGAAAAAGACATCCATTTTACTGTCTCTGTATCTCTTGTACCCAACAGGATTTAGCCACTTTTCAAAGCATCGACGCGTTTCGGTGGCACCCCAATTATTAAGCCACCATCTTCAGGACACTTTGAGTAAAGAAACAACTATAGAAGCATCTCTTGACCTTAATTGAAAGGTGAGACTCAGGCACTATGTGCTTATGGCTCCTATACATTTAAAAGGGCGACAGAGTTCTAGGGCTCCTTCACTACAGTTTCTAAAAATATGATTATTCTCAGCAGGCTCATTTGAATCAAAGTTTTACGTTTCATTGGTATTCCATTAACACGGGGACCACACAAGGAAAAGAAAGAAAAAAATAAAGGAGCTGATCTCTAAGGTATAGATCCAAAATGTTGTTTTTATTGTGTATAATGTGTTTTTAAACTGATAAATTGTGTTTATCGTATTCATGTTGATTGTTCGTCTTCAAAGGGAATTCTAATTTGACATGGTCCACTGATTGTGGGCCATCCTGGGGATGGAAAAGATTTCCCTCTCCTTGACCAACCCTGGGGCTTCCTTCCACGACTCATGGGCGCCCTTTTTCACGTTATTGACTTCGGAATTTACAGAGCTTACCTGCCCCAAATAGCTAAGACTCTTGAGACTAGCAGACACCCCTACACAGATAGCCCCTAGCATGTCAACTACATAGAAGGCTTTGGGAGGTCCTTTTCCAGATTATTGTCCGTTCCCTTCATATATAGGAGTATTTATTTACAGGGTGGAGGTGGGTATTTGCTTCTTCCTTCGTTCATATTATTTATGACAGCCAAACTTAGCAATACGAATTCCTGGTTTCCACCCCAATGATGGTGGAGCACAGTGGCTCGTTAGTGTTCCTTTTCTTCTTAAATCAATAAAGAAAAGTAAACAAAAAAAACTAAGACACAACACACAATAAAAATTTCAACAGCAATTTATAGAATGAGATTATAGTTTTATGAACAAATAGACACCAAAATGAAAGAAATCAAATGTAGAGAACAGCAGATATGAATTTTCACGAATAAATACTTGCCAGTGCTTAAAAAACAATACCTTCAATTTCATACACCTGGTCGGGCTTGACTGGGACAATGTCAAAGTTTGAGGCGGACCGCGCTGGAGCACTGGCCACATACACCTTCTCACTTAGAAACTCTCCTGGAGGGTTTTCTCTCTACATCGAGTGGGCCCCTCTAGCAGGCCTGGTTTGGAGTTGATGATGGCGGCTTGGGTCATCATCATGTCTCTGTCAACTCCAGGAAGCTCCGGAGCTTTCAGCAGTGCAAACCTGGATTTCAGGCCGAGTTGTGGTTTGACGTCGCCAACCTGATTCTCATCACCCAATTGAGCTTTTTCAAAAAGGTCACCAGATTTCTCCAAACGTATGGATCTTCTTCCAGAAGGTCCCCTTGAGGGATCAAAGTGTCCACAATACTATTCCAGGGATCTAGAATCTCTGAAATGGTCCTTGGGATGTTGGGACAACAATTCCCACAATGCACCTGGCCAAATGCTTAAAGGTCCACTAGGCTCACTGCAGGATGGGGAAGATGATGCAGGTGGGCTCAGTTAACCTGTAGCTTGCAGGACCTCCACTTCTTAATCCATTTTGAAGCAATGCACAGTACTTAGGGCTGTAGTTCCATAATGTGCAGCAAGTGCAGTCCTTCAAAATGCAGAACTTTGGGGTGCTAATCAGGTTTCCTTGCAGTTTCAGGCATCAGATCTGTGTTGCCATGCAACTCTTCCATATTTATGCAGTGTGCCTGCACATCAAACAGGAGGCCTCCCCTGTACAATGGGATGCAGGGTGCCACCAAGTAGTGTGACCACTTCCTCCAAAGTGTAGCATATTCTTGTCACAGAAAGCACCATTCTTCCAAAATGTAGAAACGCTCACCTTGGCGGTTAGATCTGGCTAAGCCAACCTACTGCAGTGGCTAAGATTCTCTAACACACCACTTCCAGCCCCTTCACTAATTTAATTACAGGGGCTCCTGTGTGGCTGGGGGTGAAGTATTTGGGGGTGATCCTGTGCTGTCCTAAAGTGTCATTCCCCCATTGAAGACCAGTTTAGCTACCCCTTTCTCATCCTTCCGTTTACTTCTGCAGCTGCAGTTCTCCAGCCACAGGAAATACTTTGTCTCTCTAGTAGGCCACTGCATTCCTCATTAAGACAGCTTGGCTGTCCAACCAGGAGAGAGCAGCTGGAAGGCTGGATTTTGACTTATAGAAAAGAAAGTGTAATAACTTATTTTTTTGTGGGAGTTATTATAACCCTAACAGTATCAAGTTGTTGGATTTATGATAACTATCATTTTAAGTCCTGTAATGAAAACTTTTAGCTCTCTCCTGTCAATATTTATACGTAAATAAAATATTCCAATATTAGCCTATGGAGCTAATTATCTACAATGGGGAACAGGAAATTAGCAGTTTTTCCCTCGCCAGGGCATATAAAACATCTCTTATAACGTCCCTGCTTATAGTTACATGGCACCCGACCCCTTGGGCACCTAGGTGAGACCTTTGGGTGACATATGTAAAAACAATGCAAATGATCACTTTGGTAGTACCTTTAATTCAAAGTCAAATTTGCATGCAATGTACTTTTGAAGGCAGTCTGTAAAGCAGACCTGTCTTTAAAAGGATCATTCAAAAAATGTGGGTGATCAGGGTCGAAAGGAATTCTCAAAGTAATCGTTGTCATATCTTTAGAATTGATATACAGTGTGGTAGTTATTTAGCTCTCTATCTGGTACCCCCTATTATTCTGCCACATACAGATTCTGGTGGAAATGCATTGTGTATAGCATGTTGCACTTTCCATGGTAGCTGGCCACCATGACAGCCATACCAACGATGGGCATACATAGCACTACTTTAGTTTCTGCCATCATTATATTTATAATGGGCATATGTGCCAGACAGCCTAACAAACTTTCAGGGCGCACGCCACCCATAATGAATTTTACATTGTGTTTAAATTGAACCTGCACGTAGTGATGTTTATATCATATGTCTTCGTACATGAGAGTGTGTACCAAGATAGGTTATATGTCCTATGAACTTCTTCTAGACAGCGGTATGGAATTGATTTGTCATAGGGTGATGTTTATGAGGTGTTTATAGTGGTTGGGTGTTGGAATTGTGTTGCTGTGTAGGACTGTACTCTTTGCTCAAGAGGTGACCGCTTGATAAGGCCCTGCAATAGTGGCACAGTATTATGTGTCTGAGTAGTACCGCATTTGAAGTCCTTGCATGAACAGGGTGCGGCATCTGTGGCCAACCTGTGCTTTCTCATGTGACAGCGTCGGTACCGTTCATCATGACAATTATCCCAAAATATGTCTCTTGTGTCAACATGTTATTTCGCTACCTAACAGGGCTTTGCGGTGAGAAGGGTTTTGCAAAGTTGTTTACATTCTGCACATGTGATATCCTGCATGTTAACAATTGATCACATTGTGATCCTAGTGCTTTCCTTGACTATGAATCACATTTCCTCATACATACACAGGGCTGAACACTTTCTGTCTTGTCAACATAGGCAAAGGCTCAACACTAGACAACTGTGACAGTTATGCCACACTTTTTGAGGTGAGGTGCCTAAAGTTTACGTAACGATCTCAATGACATGCAAGAACAAAATCACAAATTGCATTCTGAAAAGTACTGCTATATTGAGACTAATGAACATATTAAAGGTAACTCTTATATCTCGGATGCTCATCAGGACAGTAATGCCTCCACTAGTGAAGGTACTGTCACTCCTGCACTTTTGTATATCCGATCTTTGCAAAAGACTGTTCCAAATGGAATCTAACAGTCTACTTTCTTGGCAATATTCTCATATTCTGTATTCCCTGAGGGACTATGCTGATAAGCAAATATACCTCCTTGTGGATTGAAGAATAGTGAATTGAAATAGCTGATTTATATTGATTTGAAGGTATAACATATGTGGTTAGATCGATTGTACACATGTCATTATTACTTCAAGTGAATGTGAACAGGGTACACCACAGTTGCAAATGGAAAAATCTGACACATTAGTTAATCACAATTTGCTGCACACTCCTTTTGTGACCATGGGTTAATTATTCTGAGCAGCTCATTCATCAGAATAATCTGTAGTCTACACCCTTCAAACCTATGCATGAACCAGTAAAATCACGATAGGTCACGTACACATATTAGAGATGTGTCACAATCTGCTTTTATAATTTGGCCGTGATGATGTCACCTTTGATTTAGTAATGTGATGACAGATTAATGAAGCTTTAGTGACACATCGGTCAACATGTTAGCCACACCAAAGTGATTTGTCCCACTTGTCAACGTATTTATTTCCAATAAGGACCTCATTCATGTTATGGGATTGTTCAGCATTTGCTTGGTGAGGGCGAACTACTTTTGATGTGAAGTTTGGTTTATGGCACTTAGTTCTGGTGTGGCTACGTAATCCTAAATCATTTCATTTGATCAACACACACTGCAAAACATCCTCTTATGTTCAGTGGTTGTTCACTGTGGTGTATAGATCTGCTTCATCATACACCTTGGGTGTGGAGCACAGTGGATCACCTTTCAAGACTGATTGGGATGCTCCCCCTTGCTTGTGTACCAGCCACAATGGCCAGTCATGCCACACTCACACAGTGGTGAACCGCTATGGTGTTGTGAGATCCTACATATAAACTGGGGCATACCTGGTAGGTATTAGTAGTTTTGATATCAGGAAAGGTGGTGGTGCTGTATTGACATTGTAGACACGTTGGTGTGAATCTAGGGAATTCTACATTTACGTAGATTTTTTGAGGGGATGAGTGCATGCGCTAATCTCTGTGCAGGATAATCTCATGTGAGCTAAGTGATCTGATGTTGTCAATTCAACAGTGTGCGCCAGCCATTGGTTTATGTTTGATAATGTGAGGCATTGTGGCATTTGAAGTTGACTTCCACTTCAGTTGATGCAATAAGACGTACATAGTTATGAATAATCATTTATTAAATCTAATGACCAAGGTTGAACAATAGTGGTGTCGTTTGGTCATCAGTTTAGCTTTTGCAGCTCCATGCTAACCAGTTTAGACATGTGTGTATCTCTGCCATGTGTGTCGCAGTTGTTTTGTATTTGCTCTTCTAACCATATTAATTGGAAGGGTGCCAAATTGAATATTTTATTTCACAGATTATGGATATGCACATTTTTACACAATTGTGGTTCGTGGAGCAATAAAATCCAGAACACATAGTCCAGGGGAGAAACGTGGATACATCCCTTTCGCTGAAGGACCGGGCATTGGGGGTGTAGTAACGGCCAGACCTGCTGACGTTGGAGCTGTAGCACGAGGTTCAAGCCGGGGTGTCGGCTCAACATCCTGTGATTCTGGTCAAATCACTTAATCTCCCCGTGCCTACCAACAATTAATGTGCCCTTGTGTAACATAACTGGTGCTCATGTAAAACACTCCAATAACTTCAAGGGTCGAGTTCGTGCTATATAAAACTGCAAAACAAAAAAATAGGCAGGTGGAAGGCTGGCTGTCATGACAGATCTTAAATATGGTGGATGAACATTTGCTGTGTTAGGAGTGAAGGTCATTTCACCACAATGATGAAAGGGCTTATCATTTACCAAGCTCTAAATGAACCCTTTCCTTTTTTCAATTGATTCAAGCATGTATTTAATAATGCCCCTGCATCTGCATTGCACCCATACTTGTTTGTATTGATCTACCCTATATCAGTGTTGATATAACAGATTTGACTGTTCCACATATGATAGGCCAATCATTATCCTATAATCTGATTTGGTGACTGATTTAAGTAGATTTTCAGTGATCTGTAGTTGCAGTACACAGTTGCATCCGCCACTGGTGTACTGAGATTATTCACAAGTTACGCATTGTCTCCCAATCTAAAACTAAAACAACATTTTCTGTTGATCCTTCCTAAAACAAAATCCAGCGACTACAGATATTTTCGGTAGCCCAGTGAAAGGTGATTAAAACTTTCCACAGCAGCTGGTCTCATTATACTAACATCACGTTGAAAAGCCACCAGACAGGAAGTGTCGAAAGTAAAAGTGCCGACGGCGTAACACAATTTATACGACATAATTTCAACAGTTGTGCATAGCTTTTGCTTGCAATTAGAGGCGTGCCTGCTCAAAGGAAACCCTCCCATTGTTTGATGTAGATGCTGGTATCCATTGTTTATTTTACTGCTGTGCAATTTGTCGTCTACACCCACTGATTCATCTTACGCCTCATAGAATAAAATAAACAGTAAATTGTAATTAGGTTCCAAATTAATTAGAACAGGATTCTTTTTTTACATACAAACACGTTGTAACTGGCGAAGGCACAAGATGGCTGCATATGTAAACCGAATAACTAGTGGATAATTCTTAGACCTGAGGAATGTGCATGTCAAGTGGGCTTAAATATGTCACTTTGAAGACCAACTTAATGTTTCTACCTAGAGAATTTCACTTTAAACATTGAGTTCGAGTTCCTCGCACATTTAAATCATTTGTACTCAGGAATATAGAAAGGTCAGGAATAGCCTGCAAGTGTCTCGTACTTTATAGTCATTCTATTATGCCTAGGCTTGCAGGACACTTAAAGCCATGCACAATAAAAAAAATAAATGTGGCACAATAGCTCGTTATTTAGAGCAACTGTACTTAGAAGGTTATATTCACACATTGATTCATGCAATGAAAAGATCAAATTAGAGTTTATTACTGAGGTACATTAACAATGACATAAGGAAAACACTACTTACAGCCTCACATATTGTATCTCTTTGCCATTTACTATATATATAATGCTTATATTGATGTACATACAACTTTGCTATACTCATCCTACTGGTAAAGCCTTCAGACATCACTGATGACATCTCAAATTACATCAATGATGACTTCACTGATGACATCATCCAGTGACTGTGTGTTTCTGTAAATTTTAAATATGTTTTATATATATATGCCAAGGTGTATTGAAGAATAAGTGGGTGTATAAGTGTCTGAATGGATGATTTAGGAGGTGGCTGACTGACTGTATAAGTGAGTGATTAAACATCTCTTAATGGGTGGGCTCTGGAGCATAAATGGGCGCTAAGGGGTGGGGGAGGAGCTAAGATGGCAGACTGACGCCGTCTCAGAGAGCCAGTTCATGGAGGAGCCCTGGAGGCTGGAGTCATGACTAAAGAAATGTGGCAAGGAGGAAGGCAGAAGGGAAGGCAGAAGGGAGGATTTTAAATAATGGAACTTCGGCGACATTGTTTGATTCTCACCGCGTCCTCAGCGTCTCAGCGCTTACGGAGGAATACGACAAAACTGCAGGAATCAAGGTTTACTGGCTGATGGACTCGCTGGCGGACTCACAAAACTGCAGGAATCAAGGTTTACTGGCTGATGGACTCGCTGGCGGACTCACTGTGCTGATTCTGCTTTGGGATTCGGCCGATCATGCTGAGTTAGTGGTACTGGATGCAGGCGATTGCGAGGATTGGCCCCAGGCGCTTGCCGTTCACGAAAGTTGCAGAGTGTTTGGCCGCCCAATGATTTACACAGAATTTACAAGGAAACTGACGAGGACATTTTCGTTGGTGTCCGGAGGCGAAGTTGTACTTGGTGGTGCATCAGAACATGACTCCAATGAAAACTACTGTTAGGAGCACCCGGGCTACCAACCGAGCGCCGGTGAGTACGGCAGTGACTCGGGGGGGGGGGGGGGGGCATTACAGATATTGGAGATGTAGAGGTTTAGAGGGTGGACTCCTCCAATCCAAGTACTGGGTTAGGGAAGCTGGGGAAACCTGTATTGCAATGTTTGCAGTCGAGGAAGTCAGTGGAATGGTTCACTTCTGATATGGTAGCTGAAGCTGACACTTTCAATACTTGCAACACATTAGCAGATATAGTGAGTCTAGCTATCAGTGAGCAACAAAGTAATGCGGCTCCTATTTCCCTTGGATGTAATGCCTTAAACAACTCACAGGCATTTATTCAGTTCAAGAAAGGATCTGATAACAGAAGAATTCCTAATATGAACTCCAAAGATATGGGGGGAGAGACCCCTATGGGGTGTGAAATCCTCGCTGCCAGTTCTGGTAAATTGGTAAACACTTTGGATTCAGCTGAGATGCCCGGGCAAAGCTAAGATTCTGAAAAGTGGAAAGAAAGTATCCACACCCTAGGGGGGGACTGTAACTGAGGTTGGAATCTCTAAGGATGGTGATGTGGACCCGAGTCCGGTAGGGGGTGAGGCTACTAATATGAATCAAAGAAATTCAGAGCAGGATAAAGGAGGGTCTGAAGGCAAGATTCTTTTAATTCCTGATGAGACTGGTATTCTTGTTAGCCCTATAAGCCCTATTACCCCAGCAACTATGCCTAATGATTTAATATTGGGTGCCTCCAGTACTTTGTCCTCAGACTCTGTTACTGATCAAGCACAAAAGCAGAGCCAAAGCCCCTCAGCCTTGCAACATCTGGCTGCGGTCAGCCAACAGAAGCAAATTCCATGTTCAGCGGCTACTAGAAAGGGAAATCAAAACTCTAAAACTGTGAAGGAATTGAAAAAAACCTTTGGGTGCACAGATCAAAAGTCAGGAGATGAGAAGCTAAAACAACGAAAGAATAGAGTCTCAGCTGATAGTCCTATATGGCGATGGGTTCAAGAAAAGGGGGGTCAAAAACTTGATATCAAGGTTATGAGAGACTGGTCTGGCGGACGAAGCTCGTGGTGCAATGGGGCTCTCAGTTGAGGGTACTGATGACCTAGAACATGGCTCTGGGTCAGCCTCAATGGTTTTGCTCGAGGAAACAAGCTTGCAGCAACCATCCGAGGACCCGGAAAGCAAGGAAGTACAGAGAAATTAAACCATGATGATCCTTCAAAATCTTAAGGACGAAAGAGAAGAAACTAGAGAACTCTTCACCCAAGTTCGATCAGACACTCAGGGTATCAGTAGTCTCTAAAATAAGTTACTACTAAAGTAGGGACACTGACAGTTGAGATAGCTAAACTGTAACAGAGAGTGGCAGCCACGGAGGAAATGAATTTGAAAGCATCTGGAATGACTGAGAAGCATGACAATCTGCTGGCCACTGTGCAACTCAAACTAGAAGATTTAGAGAATCATCAGAGGAGGCAACATTTGAAGATGTTTGGCATTCCAGAAGGGCAAGAGGAATCAGACCCCAGAATTTTTATAGTACAAATATTGCTAAACGGTTTCCTGGACCTTGGGGATTCGGACTGGGAATGTCAGATTCAAAGAGCCCACAGATTTCCAATGGAGCAAAAGAGGCATGATAATCAATATCCTAGACCTTTCTTGATTTATTTTGGTAATTTCTTACTGCAGCAGGTCCTAGATCGCCTATGTCTATTGATCCTTATTTAATTTATTTTTGTTCTGATTACTGTAAGGTAACAATAGATAGACGTTGGCAACTTAGGCAACTGATTGATCCAAGGAAAGCTACTAGATTGCAAGCATACTTGCAAGAGACAGCTCAACTGAAAGTAGTTCTTGGGGGCCAATCTTATCTATTCTTTTCCGAGATAGAAGCAAAGGAGGCTCCCTTTTAATGGCAAAAAGAGGGGGTGGTTTAAGAGGGTAGAAAATGCATACTATTCTCTTTTTTTTTGCTATGTAAGAATCTATTTGGATGGTATGTTAAACAAATACCCCCTTTTTTCTCCTCTTTAATGCTTTCCTTGATTCTACGTTTTGCTTTAAAATTTGTAAATAATATGGAGAGAAGAAGCCTTTGGAGCCTCTGTGGGCTGGGACTCTCAGGGGGCTCCCAAACCAGCGGTAGCTTTGAGAGAGAGGATGATTTCTCCTTCTAGATGCTGGGAGGAGAGGGCCGGTCTCCTGTGGAGATTGGGGGAGAGGGAGGGAATAGGTGGGAGTTCAAAAAAGAAAAGGTCAACGTTTGGGTGAACAAAAATGATAAATGTACAGCTGGAAGGTATATTCAGGTAGCTACGATGGATACTAAAATAAGCAATGTATTTCATTTCTTATGAAGTGGGTTAAATGTTTAGCATGGAACGTGGCGGGGTTGAAAAGCAGGATTTAGAGGCAACTAGTGGCAGGAGAGCTAAAAATGTTTAACCCACACTTGTTTATGTTAACGGAGACGTATCTTTCTTATAAAGATCAGTGTTTTTTTTAAAACAATTAGGTTTCAAAGTGATAGTATGTTCTACTCAAAGTGCCTCTATCCGTGGGGTTGCAATATTAAAGAATGAACGGTTTTGGGCGATAGTTTGCAAGACAACATCGGATAAGGGAATCCGTTGAGCTATTTCGCAGATTATGTTTAAAGAGAAGAAGTATGTGCTCTGCGTAGTGTATGGCCCTAATAATGATGGATCCCACAGTTGTGGATAATATAAATATGGAGGTGTTGAATTGGGAGGGGGAACGGGTGGTGATGGGTGATTTTAACTGCACTATGGATTATGGGATTGATACTGCAAGATGAGAGGCATTTCATAGGGTGTGAAGGACATGTATGGCAATACGGGAACTAGGTCGGCTGCAGGTCATTAGAGATGCTTGTAGAACATTGCACCCAAATATACCAGGGTACACATATTTTTCTGTTTCACATACATCATACTCCAGAATTGATATGGTTTGGGTATCTGAACAAATTCTATGGTCATCAGAAATAGTTATATGCCCGAAAGTGAGATCAGATCATAACTCTATTCTTATTTGTAAGATCCTCGAAGAGAATAGGCCACCTAGATCATTTACATTCCTTAGGTATCTTTTATTGGATGCGGAATATGTAGCCAGGACTCGGGAACAAATCAAAAGTTTTTTCAAGGAGAATACAGGGTCAGCCTCTCCTATCGTGGTCTGGGATACATTATTAGGGGGCATAATTAACAGTATATTTGGCCTCAAAATAAACCTGATATAGAGGCACTTAAAGAGACAACTTCAGCAATATGCATTGTAGAAGATCTACATGCTGAGGCCGTCTTGAAGGGAGCTGGTGATTCAGAACAGCTGGGGTTTGAGGTCATCAATCTTAGATTGAGGTTGAAGAAAACACTAACAGAGAAGAGCATGGTTAAATATAATAAATATCGTCAGTCATTTTCATTTCATTTCATGAAGCTTTATTCGCTTCATAACAATTGATGACCATAAAAGCACATATCAAAATGCAACAAGATAAAATACAATAAAATGACAGTAATGTTTAAAAAATCATACTTTTCCTAAAAGCCATAGATTTACAAATAAAACTCGCAGCATAAAAACATATATAAGGGCAGTCCATGTTGTATAATAAACACATTGCATCCTCCACAGTACGAATACCATACCTAAGAAATATTGGTTTTAAATATGTAATCCTTACATTTTGAAACAACGTACAAATAAGCATAAAGTGCATGGTGCTTTGTTTAGAATGCCCATCACAGGGACAAGGGCCAACCAGGTGCTTTTTTCGATGTGGAAAGGCCACCAAAGCATGAGCAATTCCAGCTCTCAATCTAGTTAGTACAACTCGATGCGCAGGCCTAGTTACCACACTCAGGTAATTCTGGAATCCCTCGATAGCAATATATTTATCGTAAATATTAACAGTGACGAGGGAATTGGTCACAGCTGAGCGTTTCAGAGCTCTATAGGACTTAAGAGAATTTTTCATGTCCTGTTTAACAAGACCTTTTGGGGGACAATGGTCTAACAGCAAGTTAATATCATAGATGCTCAGGTAACTGTGAACAACATATTTAAGCCATAATATCATCAGCCAGTTGTCTAAACCAAGGCAATCCCTAATTACAAGTTGATTAAACTCAGTCTCTTCCTTGAGCCAAATCGCTCGATAGAGTAGTGGAGGCCTGAGTAAGGCTAGGTCGCCCAAATAGGCGACCCCTACCTCTTTATGTATCAACTCTGTTGGGGCAGATTTAGGGAGGCACAATAATTTCTTTATGAAGTTATTCTCTTCCCTCTGCAGGTACTCAACATTGCAATAACCCCAAAGTCCCGCCCCATAAAGGGCGATGGATACACTGCGTGCCTTGTAGATCTCCATCATATCTTTAATTCGTCTATCTCCCAAATTAGAGGCAAATTTAAAAATACCAAAGGAGCTTTTGCTCATTTTCGTCCTAACGTTGGTTAATTCTTGCCCCCAGCTACCATCTCTGGAAAAGGTAACTCCCAGGTAGCAAAAGCTATTAACATGCTGTACCTTTACCCCTTCTATAAAAAAGGCACAGTTTTTCCCGTCTTTGTCCCACAGGTCATAGTATGAGTTTTATTTTTATTAATCATCAGTCTCCTACTCCCAATAAAATGGGTAAACCCGTTCATCAGGCGCTGCAAGCCAACAGGTGTTCGGGACAGAAGTACTGCGTCATCTGCATAAAGCAGAACAGGGACACTATTACCAGCAACCTGTGGGGCATCAGCTTTAACAGTTTTCAGGGCAGAATCAACCCCATTAATAAAAAGACTAAAAAACAGGGGGGCAAGAACACATCCCTGTCTGATTCCTCGTTTAACATTAAAATTTGGGGTACACTCCCCACGGACCCCATAGCGTACACATGTTTGCATCTTACTGTACAATCTTGCAAGGAAAAAGATAATTTCTTTGGGGGCGCCCATATCTAGCAGAACTGACCACAGGAGAGAATGGTTTACTAAATCGAAAGCACTGCTTAGGTCAGCAAAGCAAAGATATAAATTACCGGGCTTAGCTCTAGTATACTTGCCAATCAACAATTCTAGATTCAGGAACTGATCTAACGTCCCTCGTCCCTTCCTGAATCCATATTGTGAATCGGCAAGAATCCCGTTCTCATCAGCCCACTCTTCTAATCTATACAACAACACTCTACTCATAATTTTAACCGATGAGTCAAGCAGGCTAATCGGCCGGTAATTACAAGCTGATACCTTATCCCCCTTTTTATAAATGTAGACACTAATGGAGTCACCCGAAGAAGGTGGGATCAGGGTGGTAACCGCAGCATTGAGTGCCAAAGTAAGTAATGGTCCCCAGAGCTGCGGCTGAGCCCTGAAAACATCAATTGGGACTCCATCTGGCCCCTGGGCCTTACCACCCTTACTAGATTTAATACTACTTTCCACTTCCTTCAAGGCGATATCTAAAGGCACCACAGGCCAAAGCCTTTGCTCCTCGGACGTCTGAGTATTATCCTGAAAGATTGCGGAAAAATGTTTCACCCAAGGCATTTATTTGCAATAATGGGTTCCACTATAGATGCTTTTTCCCCTTTCCACCTTAGCCTGGTCCCATTAGCCCTGTGTGGTTCGACATCACCCAAAGTTTTTATTGGCAGTTCTACTCTGCATTCCCATGTAGTTATTTGCATAGTGATATAGTTATGGTCACTCAGGGCAGAGGCATCCCTTACCATGCTCAGGCAGTGAGGTACCAAATTAGATGAAACCATAATATGATCGATAGTGGATCCGCTATTCTGCCCAGTAAAGGTGGGAATGGGACTCTCACTACCCCCTAGGTCAGTACTCACTGACTCTAAGTCATAAGAGGCCATGACGTTATTGATAGCTTCCCCATAGGCATGATGTGGGAAATGCGACATGCACTCCCCGCTATTGGTTTGAATCCCACATGCCCTGGAGGAGGACAGACTGCAAACTGTTAAATTAAAATCCCCTAACCAAATATAAGTAAAAGTGCATTTTGCCTCAGATATCAGCTTCATGAGGGCACAATCCAACTCCTCTATTACTTTGTGCCGTGAATTATTAAAAAATGTTATTGTAAAAATTTATTGAAAGCAAATCAGTGCCATCCTTTATGCGGACCCAAAGAATTTGCGAGTGGGGTTCGACTAGCAGATGTTTGATAATTGTCAGCTTTAAATCCACCGAAATTAGAAAAAGTAGACCTCCCTTTGCCCTGCCATGCCTTGATTCAGTAGCTTCTAGGCTATAGCATGTGTACCCTTTGAAACTAGGTTTGGCAACACACCATGTCTCCTGTAGGCATAGAATGTCATAGGACCTTACAATGCCCTCCCACTCCATTTTCTGTACCTTAGAAGCCCAACCGGCAATATTCCAACTAACAATTGAAATCCCCATGGTATGGTCATTGTTAGAAATGCCATGTGCATTGTTAGGATTCTTGCCTTTACTACAGTGTTCATTCGCAAACCTCCCAATATTGCTACCTACATCCCTCACTGGGTCCTCAGAGATCTCAGTGACATAAGACACAATTGTCCCACTACTCATATTACTTTGATATGAGCCTTGGCTCTGACATCAGCTACTTTATAGGCAATTATTTTCCCGATTTTCTCCCCACACTCGTATTATGACCGGAGGCGCTCAAAAGGAAGGGGCAATTCCCGCGTCGCGGGACGCACGCGGGCGACACCGGGCGGAGCCCGGGCAGAAGGCGGGCCGTCCTAGGCCGTCAGTGGCCGGAGGAGGCTGGGCTGGTCCACCCCCCTTGGCTGTTGGTCTGAGTAAGTGACCCGACATTCATAAACTATGTACTGTGGATACCGAGGAGCTAACTGTGTGTTGTGTGGTTTATAATTTTCCACACTTCTTTTGTTACTACCCTTGCCCTATATTTTGAAATTGCAGTCTACCTCAGAAACTGGGGTTGGAAACGCCTTTGACGATAGGGGAAATTATGCTGGGTTGTAGGAATGCTGGATCCAAAAGGAATGGTTTATTAACTATTTTGTTAGTCTTGGCAAGGCTGACTTTTGCCCGGGAGTGGATTTCACCAAAGCCCCTATCTGTTACGGGCTGGTGGCTTCTTGTTAGACAGATGCATGATATGGAACAGGCAGTGGCCAAGGCAAGAGGCATTTGCTCAGTTGCTAAATGTAATGCAATTTGGGGGTCTTGGTTTTAGGCAATATAATGTGATGTATTAGGAGGTCTATTTCTGTGCAAATATGCTTTTGGGTTTAAATAATTATCTGTCAGATATTAATCTATGTTTTACTCTCTCCCTTTTGTCATCTATCTTTATTTCTTATCCCCTCCATTTGCGATATTGCTTTTGATATTTGCTTATATTCAGTATAGTTATTGCCTTGATTTATCCTTGTGTATACTGTATCATCCAATCATTGACAAATGAATAAATAAAGTGTCTTAATGAATGCATGGGTTAGTGGCTAATCTGTGTGAATTTCTGTATCAGTCTATCAGTTGGTGTGTAAGTGGCTGCAGGGGTTGACGAGTAGCTACATGAGTGTCTATGTGGGTGATTGATTGTTTGTCTGAGTATCTGTAGGGGTGCCTGAGAGTCTGTGTGGGTGGGTGGGGGTTGTGTGACTGTGCATAGATGTGTGAGTGGGTGATTCGCTCGGTGTATGGGTTCAAGAGTGCATCTCTGAAGGGCTCTATGGGTGGATGAGTGTGTGCATGGGTGTGTTGGTGAGTGAATCGATTTCTCATTGGTACATGTATGAGTAACTACATATGTGAAAGGCAGTATATGTGATTTTTAGAGTATATAAATGATTATACGGGAGATTGAGTGATTGTGAGAGTGTCTGTATTGATGAGTGTGTGCTTGTATCAGTGATTGTATAAGAAAATAAGTATGTGTTAGTATCTGTATGAATAAGTGAGGTGCTGTGTGTATAACTGCACAGGTGAGTAAATGGAAGTGTGATTGATTCTTTGCATGACTGACTAGGTGTGTGAGTAAATCTATGGATGAGTGGCGGTGTGTGAGTGCATATGATAGTGCTGTATTGAGGAGTGACTGTATGTATGAGTGACTGCATGGGTGAATGGGTGGATGTGTGTGTAGATCTAGGAATCAGTGGTTATCCAGCAACTGGTATTGGTGTTTCCATGGTTTTGAAAATGTTAGTCTTTATTTTAGAGTGAGTGTATCAAAGGTTATATTAGGGTGTGAAGAGGTGCATCAGATTATCACATGGATGATTTCATCAGTGATGTCATATGATATGTCATCAGTGATGTCAATAGTGATGTCACTGACCATGTCATGAATGATGTAATATATGATGTCATCAGCAGTGCATTGCGGGGGTGGGGGTTATAGTTAGCTCAACTAACTATAACAGCCGAATTTAACATCCCTGAAACCTGTGTTTTTTTCAGTGAATTTCTAAGGTTTTTTAAACGCTAATTTCTGATTATAACATCCCTGAAACCTATGCTTTTCCCCCGAATTTCAAAGGTTTTTTAAATGCTAATTTCTAACTGTATTGTCCCTGAAACCTATGTTTTTTGTTAGTGAATTCAAAAGGTTTTTAAATGCTAATATCTAACTATAACGTCTATAATGTCCCTGAAATCTATGTTTTTTCAGTGAATTTCAAAGGTTTTTTAAATCGTATTTCTAACTATAACGTCCCTGCAACCTATGTTTTTTTCAGTGAATTTCAAAAGTTTTTTAAATGTTAATTTCTAACTATGCCTACAGAGGTAGGCCATGTGCACAAAGAGGCAGAAAGGTGCAGAAAGAAGCAAGAGACATCCAGAAAGAAGCAACAGAAGTCCAGAAAGACAAAGAAAAGTACAGAAAGATGCAAGAGATATGCAGAAAGAACCAACAGAGGAGCAGAAAGAGGCCTTGTTGCAAAGTCATCCTGTGCCCCCTAATTTGTGCTGCTGACTGGTACTGGTGGTAACTGACTCTGACTAACCAGGCTGTGCTGAAAGACACAGTGAAAACACCTACAACCAATAGGGTACAATATGGGTTGGGGTTCCCCCCTGTAATTGTCATGACCTCCCCTAAAGGCCCTAGAACATATTAGGGCAGGTGGATTAAAACGACCTCTAACTCAGAGGTGCAGAAAGAGGAAATATAAGTGCAGAAAGAAACAAGAGAGGCACACAAAGAGGAAAGAGAGTTAAAAAAAGAAGCAGAAGGGGTACAGAAAGAAGGAAGAGAAGTGCAGAAAGAGGCAAGAGAACTGCTGAAAGAAGCAACAGAGGTGTAGAAAGAAGCAAGAGAAGTTCAAAAAGAGGCCAACGAGGTGTTGAAAGAAGCGAGCAGTGCAGAAAGAAACAACAGAGGTAAAAAACGAAGCAAGAGGGGTGCAGAAAAAGGTAGGAGAAGTACAGAAAGATGCAAGAGAGGTACAGAAAGAGGCAGGAAGGGTGCAGAAAGAAGGAAGAGAAGTGCAGAAAGAAGCAACAGAGGTACAGAAAGAACCACTAGAGGTACAGAAAGAAGCAGAGAGGTTCAGAAACAGGCAGGAAAGGTACAGAAAGAGGGGGCAGGGGTGCAGAAAGAGGCAAGAGAGGTACAGAAAGAGACAGGAGGGGTTCAGAGGCAAGAGGGATGCAGAAAGAAGAAAATGAGATGTAGAAATTGGCAACAGCAGTGCAGAAAGACGCAGGAGAGGTGTAGAAACAAGCAAAAAAAGTACAGAAAGAGGAAAGAGAATTGCTGAAAGAAGCAACAGAGGTGCTGAAAGAGGTGCAAATGGTGCAGAAAGAGCAAGAGAAGTGCAGAAAGAAACATAATCTGTACAGAAAGAGGTAAGAGAGGTACAGAAACAGGCAGGAAAGGTACAGAAGGAGAAAAGAAAGGTGCAGAAAGAGGCAAAAGGGATGCAGAAAGAAACAAATGAGGTGAAGAATTAGGTAAAATAAGTACAGAAAAAGGAAAGAGAATTACTGTAAAAAGCAACAGAGGTGTGTAAAGATGCAAGAGAAGTACAGATAGAGGCGAATGAGGTGCAGAAAGAGGCAAGAGAGGTGCATAGAATGGTAAGAGAACAGCAGAAAGAGGCTAGAGGAAGGCAACAAAGGAAAAAGGGTACAGAAAGAGACAACAGCTGTGCAGAAAGAAGCAAGAGAGATGCAGAAAGTGGCAATAGAAGTTCAGAAAGTAGCAACAGAGGTGCAGATAGAGGCAAGATGGGTGTAGAAGGAGGAGAGAGAAGTGCAGAAAGAAGCAAAAGAGGTGATCAAAGAGGCAAGAGGGGTGCAGAAATAGGCAAGAGCAGTGCAGAAAGAACCACAAGGTGTGCAGAATGAGGCAAGAGTGGTGCAGAAAGTGGCAAGAGATGTGCAGAAAAAGGAAAGAGGGGTACAAAAAGAAGCAAGAGAAGTGTAGAACGATGCAAGTGAGGTACAAAAGGAGGCAAGAGAACTAAAGAAAGATGCAAGAGGGTTGCAGAAAGATGGAGAAGGGGTACAGAAATAGGCAAGAGGGATGCAAAAATGTACAACTGAGGTAAAAAAAGAAGCAAGAGTAGAGCAAAACAACTAAAAGGGGTGCAGAAAGAGGCAAGAGGGGAGCAGAAAGGAGAAAGATGGGTACAGAGAGATGCAAAAGTGTTACAGAAAGAAGGGACAGAGGTGCAGAAAGAAGCAAACGAAGTGTAGAAAGAAGCAACAAAGATGCAGAAAGAGGGTTGAGGGGTGGAACAAGAGGCAAAATAAGTACGGAAACAAGCAACAGACATGCAAATAGGGGGACAGAGATGGAGAAAGTATTGAGAGGGGTGCAGAAATAAACAAAAGAAGAGCAGAAAGAAGGAACAGGGGTGCAGACAGAGGCAAGAGGGTGCAGAAAGAGAGAAAAGGGGTACAGAAAGAAACACAAGTGGTGCAGAAAAAAGCAAGTGAGGTGTAGAAAGAAAGAAGAGTAGTACAAAAAGATGCAACAGAGGTGCAGAAAGAGGCAAGAGGGGTGCAAAAAGAGGGTAGAGGGGTGCAGAAAGAGGCAAAAGGGGTGCAGAAAGAAGCAAGAGAAGTCACATTGCAGAAAGAAGCAACAGAGGTACAGAAAGAGGGAAAAGTAATGATGAAAGAGGCAAGATGAGTACAGAAAGAAGCAAGAGAGGTGCAGAAAGTAATACGAACGTGCAGAAAGAAGGAACAGATAGATGTCAAAGGAGTGCAGAAAGAGAACAGGGTTGCAGAAGCAGGTGCAAGGGGTGCAGAAAGAAGCAAGAGTAGTACAGAAAGACACAAGATAAGTGCAGAAAGAAGCAACATAGCTGCATAAAGAGGGAAGAGGGGTAGAGAAAGGGGCAAGAGAAGTGCAGAAAGATGCAACAGACATCCAGAAAGGGGGGAGAGGTGTGGAGAAAGAGGCAAGAGGGGTGCAGAAAGAAGCAAGAGAGGTGCAAAAAGAAACTAAAGAAGTGCAGAAAGAAGGTACAGAGGTGCAGAAAGAGGCAGGAGGGGTGCAGAAAGTAGAAAGATGTGTGCAGAAAGAGGCAAGAGAGGTACAGAAAGATGCAAGAGGGGTGCAGAAAGAAGCTAGTGAGGTTTAGAAAGAGGCAACAGAGAGTCAGAAAGAGGCAAAAGAGGTGCAGAAAGTAGAAGAGATGTGCAGAAAGAGTCAAGTGACATACAGAAAAAGAAAGAAAGGTGCTGAAAGAAGCAACAATGATGCAGAAAGAGGCAAGAGAGGCTCAGAAAGAAGCAAGAGTGTCTTGCACACTATTAGTACCAATTTAACACCCAGATTTAGCAATAAGTAACAGGTGACCAGTACAAAGGACCTTCTAACATGCTGTAACACTTGTCGCTGCATTTTTGTAATGCTTGAGCCGTTTGAACTAGAAACAATTCTTTTTTTGTTCAAATCTGCAGACTAGGCAGCAGATGATGAATTATGTGGCTAATGCGGAAAATTTCTAATTTTGCAAACGTTGGTGCAGCTCAACAGTTGCATAATTTCAGTGGCCATGCTTATACCTTTGACTAGGTCCAGAAGTGGTCCTTGGTGATTCCTTCTTTTTTTGAAATATTGAGTTCATAGTTTAGCTTCTATGGAGACAAAGAAGACTGAACCTGAGGTAACCATTCCACAAATCAGACTACCATACCAGATAATTACTCTCCATAACACATATAACCACTCTACATATTTCCTATAGACTAAATACCACATACTTTCTATCCACATAATTTCACTTCCAAACATACCAAATATTTCCACTAGACACAACCTACATTCACTCCACTCCAAGAAACATTGATAAAACACTTTTAGATTTACAACGCTAATAGCTCTAACTGTTGCAAATGCAGACCTATTACATTACAAATAAGGCTGGGCGTAGTGGGTGTAGTGGGGCTACGTGAAGCATAACGAAGTGGGGGGAATCTACACACACCCATACAGTTCATGTAGCCCCACTACGCACCGCCCGTCTCCCTCGCGTCCTCTTCTAAATGCCCTTAAAATCATAAAAAAATTATAAAACTAATGAAAACAACTTACCTGAGATGCGGCGTCTTGGGGCTCCCTCTTCCTGGTTTATCACGACTTCTTCCTCACAAATGCGTATGTGCATTTCTTGCAAGAAATGCACATGCGGGGCGTCCGCTAATGTGCATTCGTGAGGAAGAAGTCAGCTTTTAACCGGGAAGGGCGCCCCCCTCCTGAGGCTGATTTTGGTCCCACGGATCCCATTCTCCAGGGCATGGTCATATCTTTATTTTTATATATATGTATGTAAATAAAAAGAGGGGGCGCATAGCTCCCCTCCTGAGACCTTTTTTGGCCCTGGGGACCCCATCCCCTGCTGCATTGCCTGATTTTTTAAAATTGTTTTTGTCGGAAGGAGACCACTCTTAGCCCCTGGGACTCCTTCCCCTGGGGCCCGGACAGCCTGTTTTTTTGCGGGATGGAAGCCACATGGCCCCCCTCCTGAGGCCATTTATGGCCCTGGGGACCCCATCCCCCAAGGTCGGCCTTTTTTTTTAACCTGAAAAGGGAGGTGGCCTTGTGGCTCTCCTCCTGGGCCACTACTGGCCCCGGGGACCCCATCCCCGAGGCTGGCCTTCAAGTTGGGGACCGCTGGGAAGCCTCAATGCCCTCACTGTCCCTGGCATTGCTTTTGGACAAGGGGAGCTGCTAACATGCAGCTCTCCTTGGCCCAAAGCAATACTGCTTTGATTTTTGGAAGCAAGAGCAGGATTCCTGCTGTTGCTTCCACAAAGCAAAGCAGAAGTTTGATATATATAATATTAACTGACAACATTTTGAAGGAAAGGTTACCAGATACACCAACTGTGACCTTTAGGAAATGTAAGACTATGGCCGCACATTTATCTGAATCTAAAGTGGCAATAGCTCCTGCAACCATATGGCTACCTACCAGACAAGGCTTCTTTAAATGCGCAACCTGCAGTGCATGTAAATTTGGTGTGACCACCATGAAATACATCACACCCTTCAAGAATTATGAACTGGATATCAGGGGCAGTAACAATTGTCGCACGGAATTTGCAGTATATGTTCTCACGTGCACCTGTGGACTAAGTTATGTGGGAAGCACAAAGCTCCAGGTGCACATGAGAATCCTGCAGCACATTAGAGCCATCATAAACTGTGACCCAGCTTATCCTGTGGCACGACATTTTAAAGCTGTTCACGACAAAGACATTAATTATCTTTCATACTTTGTCATTGATACGGTCCATATGCCTAGGAGAGGTGGAAATAGGGAAAGATTATTGAGACAACTGGAAACCAAATATATTCTGAATTTGAACAGTACATTTCCCAACCGTCTCAATAACACTGAAGACTTACATACTTTCCTTTAA
Organism: Lissotriton vulgaris; assembly: GCF_964263255.1. Classification (NCBI taxonomy): domain Eukaryota; kingdom Metazoa; phylum Chordata; class Amphibia; order Caudata; family Salamandridae; genus Lissotriton; species Lissotriton vulgaris. The sequence goes on from NC_141698.1 coordinate 910,621,589, forward strand.
GATATCTCTCTCTTTTTTAGACTAGTATTATCCTGCAGGCTTGCAGAGAAGGGGTATCTACTGATCTTCCAGTTAACAATTAGATGAATGATAGAAGGGAGGCAAGAAACTTAGTTATAAGTCTCCCCAAAAAGGATGCAGAGGTTTGAACTCATTGGACTTCACGGTCATTTTTTAGGTACTTTCATTTATGTATATTTTATAGCACCAAGCACTTTGGCAAATTTCAATGAAGTAGTCTGTTGAGTAATTTTGATACCTGGGACCAGGTGTCAATCTGATTCAACAGTTGTTTATTAACATGTTTTTACATCATGAATTCATAACAGAATTAGATAAGTCGAAGAATATTCTCAGCAGTATATGATTATTAAGTTTAGATATATGCAACTGCATTGAGGCAGTAATTTTGCATAAGAAATGGCATAATTTGCACATGCATCGCAGCATTGAAGCTGGAATTTTGCACATTGGAACCAAAATGAACATCAGATGGATCCATAAACTTTTTTACAATGATAATGAGATTTATATATGTGATTTTCAAAAAAAGATCTCATTTTGTAATATGTGTAAATACTCTTGTATTATACATTATTTATTGTTGCAATTTTTATGTATAAATATTTATAGCGAATTGTTGCACATATACTTCATGCATTTAAGCTGCTATATTCCGACATGAGGCAAAAATGAAATCAACAGTGATGTATTATGTTTGAAACAGGAAAAGGAGTCAAAATTCCATTGTATTGCCGTTTTTTCATGCACATAAGTATATCTTCACTTTTCATGATCACGTGGTGTTTCAAAGTTTGAAAAAAAATTGTATATAAATGTTATTTTGTATTGCATGTTCGCTATGTGAGCAAGGGTATTCATTACCCGAAACGCGTCATGCCAAGAGTGAACAAAGAAGGGATAATAAACATACCCTATATACTCTATGCTGCTTGGTGGTCTGTGATTTCTGTGGTGCCGCACTGGAGAGACAGAAGTAGTTTGACTATATATATATATATATATATATATATATATATATATATATATATATATATATATATATATATATCACCTCCAATCTCTTCCCCGCAAAAAGAAGAGCGTGACCAGCTACGGGGGATTCAAACAGTTGGCTTTATTGTTCTTACAAGCGCTGGCAAGCAAAAGGGTCCCTGAAACGTTAGGCAGACGCGTTTCAGACTTCGTTTGTCCTTCCTCAGTGCCCGTTTCAATAGGGTCCTTCTTTGTTACTTGGGGATTCAAAGCTCCGGTGTTTTTAGAGCCGTGGCCACTCCCTTTTCCGTGACCACTCGCCCCGCCTTCGCCTCACAGGTGTCAGGCACCTCGCGCTGCTCCTGCAGCTCAACAGCATGCTGGGCGATGTAGTCCACCAATTGCGCTCCTACGGTGAGGAGACAGCAAAGACAGCAAGTGCTGCCCTCCAGTCTCACTGGAAAGTGTTACAGCGCCGATGCAGCAGTCATTCCGCAGGTAAAAACCAGCTTTTTGTCCCCCTTCTAAGGCAGGTCCGTTCTGCCTCCTCTCTCCCCATGCGCCAATCTTCTCCAACTGGGAATCTTGCACCGGGGGGCGACGCATATGCAGTTGTATGCAGGTTCCAAAAGGGGTTTGTAGGTTTTTATGCGTTGCTCCTGAACGAGAGTGGGTCACGTAGCCTGCATCTCCTACTTGCTGGCAGTACTTCACCTCCAATCTCTTCCCCGCAAAAAGAAGAGCGTGACCAACTACGGGGGATTCAAACAGTTGGCTTTATTGTTCTTACAAGCGCTGGCAAGCAAAAGGGTCCCTGAAACGTTAGGCAGACGCGTTTCAGACTTCGTTTGTCCTTCCTCAGTGCCCGTTTCAATAGTGTCCTTCTTTGTTACTTGGGGATTCAAAGCTCCGGTGTTTTTAGACCCGTGGCCACTCCCTTTTCCGTGACCACTCGCCCCGCCTTCGCCTCACAGGTGTCAGGCACCTCGCGCTGCTCCTGCAGCTCAACAGCATGCTTGGCGATGTAGTCCACCAATTGCGCTCCTACGGTGAGGAGACAGCAAAGACAGCAAGTGCTGCCCTCCAGTCTCACTGGAAAGTGTTACAGCGCCGATGCAGCAGTCATTCCGCAGGTAAAAACCAGCTTTTTGTCCCCCTTCTAAGGCAGGTCCGTTCTGCCTCCTCTCTCCGCATGCGCCAATCTTCTCCAACTGGGAATCTTGCACCGGGGGGGCGACGGATATGCAGTTGTATGCAGGTTCCAAAAGGGGTTTGTAGGTTTTTATGCGTTGCTCCTGAACGAGAGTGGGTCACGTAGCCTGCATCTCCTACTTGCTGGCAGTACTTCACCTCCAATCTCTTCCCCGCAAAAAGAAGAGCGTGACCAACTACGGGGGATTCAAACAGTTGGCTTTATTGTTCTTACAAGCGCTGGCAAGCAAAAGGGTCCCTATATATATACATACAAAAGAAATTGCTCGCAAGGTGAAGCGCCACACATGGAGTACTGTTTTAACCTCTTATTTATTCGAAACAGCAGACGCACAGCGCACTGGATTACATCAGTTCTTGCAGCCTTTCGCCAAACGCGTTTCCGGAGACATATTCTCCCTTCCTGAGTGGCAGGCAAACAGGAAAGAACAGCTGCCTAGTATTTCACGTTCTATTTATTGTCTAAAGTACTGCCCATCAAGGTGTGTAGCATCGAGCATTCTGGTCAGTGTAGTTTAGGAACGTACTCGCAGCTGTTACAATGCTTTCCTAGGTGAGTATTCGCATGTTACAAAGTGCTCCGCTTCTGCTGCTTACTCATGCCAGGTTGAACGAGGTGACTTTGTTTCCAAAGGTTGCTCTTGTTTGGTAGAAAAACCGGACCTGCACCGTCAGCAGGGGGGCAACTCCGTGGCCAGAGCAGGCCACTACACATCCAAAAGAAATTGCTCCCAAGGTGAAGTGCCACACACGGAGTACTGTTTTTACCTCTTATTTATTCAAAACGGCAACAGCAGAGGCACAGCGCACTGGATTACATCAGTTCTTGCAGCCTTTCACCAAACGCGTTTCCGGAGACATTTTCTCCCTTCCTCAGTGGCAGGCAAACAGAAAAGAACAGCTGCCTAGTATTTCGAGTTGAATTTAATGTCCAAAGTACCGCCCATCAGGGTGTGTAGCATCGAGCATTCCGGTCAGTGTAGTTTAGGAACATACTCGCAGCTTTCACAATGCTTTCCTAGGTGAGTATTCGCATGTTACAAAATGCTTTGTATGAGTGAAATGTCCAGCTAGTTATAACACCCCTAAAAAACTTATAGTTTTTTGAGTGAATTTTAAAGGTTTTTTAAATGCTAATTCCTAACTATATTAGGCCTGAAACCTATGGTTTTTTCAGTGAATTTGCAAGGTTTTTTAAATACTAGTTCCTAACGATATAAGGCCTGAAACCTTTAGTTTTTTCAGTGAATTTCAAAGGTTTTTAAAATGCTAATTCCTAACTATATAAGGCCTGAAACCTATGGTTTTTTCAGTGAATTTGCAAGGTTTTTTAAATGCTAGTTCCTAACGATATAAGGCCTGAAACCTATGTTTTTTTCAGTGAATTTCAAAGGTTTTTTTAATGCTAATTCCTAATTATATAAGACTTGAAAGCCCACCAGGAATCTCTAATATGCGCCAGGGGACTGCATTGCAGAGAGGTGTAATGAAGCCACGCCCCTTTTTACACCTCTCTGCAAAGCAGCCCCCGGGCGTGTTTGCAGAGGGGGAACTAATTCCCCTTGCATACTGGGGGTCCCTGGGGGCCAACTAGCCCACTTTGAACCTGCAGTATGCGCCAGGGGGCTGCATTGCAGTGAGGTGTAATGAGGCCACACCCTTTTTTACACCCCTTCGCAACGCAGCCCCCGTGCATGTTTGAAGAGGGGGAACAAATTCCCCTTGCATACTGGGGGCCAACTAGCCCACCCGGAACCTCCAGTATGCGCCAGGGGGCTGCATTGCACAGAGGTGTAATGAGCTATGCCCCTTGTTACACCTCTCTGCAATGCAGCCCCCTGGTGCGTTTGCAGAGGGGGAACTAATTCCCCTTGCATACTGGGGGTCCCTGGGGGACAACTAGCCCACCAGGATACTCCAGTATGCACCAGGGGGCTGCATTGCAGAGAGGTGTAATGAGGCCACACCCTTTTTTACACCTCTCTGCAACGCAACCCCTGTGCATGTTTGAAGAGGGGGAACTAATTCCCCTTGCATACTGGGGGTCCTTGGGGGCCGACTAGCTGACCTGTCCACATGTCCGTGGGTCATATCTGCCCAAATACCAATATTCCAAACGATTGAAAATGACTTTTCTTGAGAAACATTTGGATTTGGATTATCATGTCCTATACTTTGGAATTTTTGAAAGACTGACTTTGAGGATGCTATAAATTACTCAAGTCTACCCGAATTGCGTTGGTAAAATTGATACCTAGTCACTTTGAGTAAGAATGTACTTACGTCTCATCTAACATTTGGAAGAAATATCTAGTTATATGACAACAGGATACCGACATAACTTGAAGGAAATAAAAGCGCCCTGAAGAAGTTTTGTTGTACAGAACGAAACGCGTCGGCTGGCTGTGGTACATAAACTTAAAGAAAATAAAAGCATTTGAATATACACCAAGATTCAGTACTTCAATAAGGACTCTAAGTGATATGATTTGATTGGACTTGTGGTGCAAGTGGTGCTGTGCCAAACTTTGGAATATTCTCCACTACTCTCTACTACTCACTCTCTACTACTCCACTACTTTCTAATACTCACTCTCTACTACTCATTCTCTACTACTCTACTACTCTCTACTACTCTCTCGCTACTACTCATTCCCTACTACTCACTATCTACTACTCTCTACTACTCACTCTCTACTACTCTCTACTCTCTACTACTCACTCTCTACTACTCTCTCTCTACTACTCACTCTTCACTACTCACTCTCTACTACTCACTCTCTAGTTCTCACTCTCTACTACTCTCTACTACTCACTCTCTACTACTCTCTCTCTACTACTCACTCTACTACTCACTCTCTACTACTCTCTACTACTCACTCTCTACTACTCCACTACTTTCTAATACTCACTCTCTACTACTCATTCTCTACTACTCTACTACTCTCTACTACTCTCTCGCTACTACTCATTCCTTACTACTCACTATCTACTGCTCTCTACTACTCACTCTCTACTACTCTCTACTCTCTACTACTCACTCTCTACTACTCTCTCTCTCTACTACTCACTCTTCACTACTCACTCTCTACTACTCACTCTCTAGTTCTCACTCTCTACTACTCTCTACTACTCACTCTCTACTACTCTCTCTCTACTACTCACTCTCTACTACTCTCTACTACTCACTCTCTACTACTCTCTCTACTACTCTCTACTACTCACTCTACTACTCACTCTCTACTACTCTCTACTATTGTCTCTCTCTGCTACTCACTCTCTACTACTCACTCTCTACTACTCATTCTCTACTACTCACTCTCTACTACTCGCTACTACTCACTCTTTACTACTCTCTACTACTCTCTCTCTACTGCTCTCTACTACTCACTCTACTACTTACTCTCTACTACTCTCTACTACTCACTCTACTATTCACTCTACTACTCTCTACTACTCACTCTCTGCTACTCTCTCTACTGCTCCCTACTACTCTCTATTACTCACTCTCTACTCTCTATTACTCACTCTCTACTCTCTACCTCTCTACCTCTCTCTACTTCTCTCTCTACTAGTCCCTACCTCTCTACCTCTACCTCTCTACCTCTACACCTCCACCTCTCTACCTCTCTTTACACGCACACAGGTACACATATATATATGCATATGCATTTATTTATATATATGTATGTGTATATATATATATATATAGATACATATATAAACATATATAATCTGCATATCTATATAAATACAAATATAAATGCATGCATACATATAAATATATGCATACATATGCATGTTATTTACATGCCAGTTTGAAAAACACTAATAAAAGCAAAACTAAAAAGCCACCTCATTACAAACAGGATGGCTTTAACTTAAACGAGGGCGAGATCTATTGCATTTTCAATGCTTGTTTACTTTGGTTCCATCAAGAAGGCATTCAGATGTGTCACACATTTGCCATAAATTCTGAATGTTAGCACTCTAGTTGCTCATTAGATCACTGTAGTAAAGCTACTGCTCACCAGGGAAGTCTGCTGCTGGTATTCAAAGTGCATGTTTCAGTCTGCATGTCAGAATTGTTTTAATGAAATAGAAGAGGATTTGAGAAGTCACTCAAAATGTGCCCTCAGTTTTCTTTCTGAAGCACTAATCATAATTTCTATGGCAAAATGAACCACCTCATTTTGTTCCTTTTTAAATTAAATATTTTCAGACTTACCACTTCATTCCAATCAAGATGGCATCTGGTGTGCCAGACCTTTGTAATAAGTAGGACTGTTAGCACTCTAGTTGTTCTTTAGAACACTCTGGGACATTCTGTCATTGGGCTATACTTGGGGCTACATCTGGGTGATATTTGGGCTCTTTTGTCTCTGGTGGCCATCTTGGGAGACTGCATGTCAGAATTGATTAGTAAAATAGAAGAGGATTTGAGAAGTCACTCAAAATGTGCCATCATTTTTCTTTCTGCAGCACTAATCATACTTTCTATGGCAAAATATAACCCCTCATTTTGTTCTTTTTTAAATTAAATGTTTTAAGAGTTACCACTCTATTCCAATCAAGATGTCTTCAGGTGTGCCATACCTTTGTAATAAGTAGGGCTGTTAGCACTCTAGTTCTTCTTTAGAAAACTCTAGGAGGCTGCAGTTGAACACAAAGGAATCAGCTGACAGTCTGTGTCCTTGTTGGATGTACATGTTTTACTGAGAATGTCAGACTTCATTCTCACATGACTGAGAAAGATAATGTGAATTTACAGAAAATATGCTTTCAGTTTAGCTTATAGATCCCCTTCCAAACCACTGTGGGAAAAGCATGAGATAATAGTTTTCTTTCAAACATGATTCATGATATCCCAGCAGAAGGCTTTTTCACATGGTAAAATCACCTTGGAACACACCACAATTCCTAAAATGAGTATGGTACCATCAACAAATGGTTTATAATGTAACTAAAGTCCTAAAACCTTCTATTAACTGCAATGCGTTTTAATGAGGTGCTATCATGTATATTGGTCCCAAGATGGCTGCCAACACTTCTTGGATGAAGTGCTGACAGCCAATCAGATCTCACGATGAGATGTGTGGTTAGGCTCCGCCCAGATATATACAAATTTTTCCTTTTAATTTTCTCAGGAACTACTGGAGGGATTTACACCATTTAAGTAAAAGCGTGATCTGCAACTCAGACTCTACCATTTTGCCAAATTTCTAGTAATTCCGTTCAGCCGATCGGGCTGTAGCCGTGTCTAATCGTCCTATGGAAGATAACATGGGGAAAGCATGTTTTGGTACACCCCTTTTTTCTCAGCCCCCACTTGACGAATCCCTGCAAAACTTTCAGGGAAGGAGCGGAGCGGAGCGGGCCATCTTCTTTGAGAAATCCGCGAAGATTCTTCAACCGGCGACAAAGTTAATCCCAATAGAAGGTTGCGGATTTCCTATGGAAACTAGGTCCTAACTATATATAGCTACTGACACAGTAGGTAATATATATATATATATATATATATATATATATATATATATATATATATATATATATACATATATACATATATATATATATATATATATATATATATATATTCACAGAAAAAACCATAGGTTATAGTGGATATATAGTTAGGAATTTGCATTTACAAAACCTTGAAAATTCAATGAAAAAACCATAGGTTATAGGCCATATATAGTTAGGAATTAGCATTTACAAAACCTTATTTTACTCGCATAAAACCATTGAAATTCCATATATAGTTAGCTAACTATAAGCGCTAACTATATATCGCGCACCCGCAATCCACTGCTGATGATGTCACATATTACATCATTCATGACATGGTCAGTGACATCACTGATGACATCACTGATCACAACATCCAATGATTGTATGTGTCTGTAAAGTTTAAATATGTTTCACATATTGAAGAATGAGTGGATGTATAAGTGTCTGGATGAAGAATTTAGTAGGTGCATGACTGACTGTATGAGTGAGTGATTAAATGTGTCTCACTGAGTACATGGGTTAGTGAGTAAACTGTCTTAATTCGTGCATCAGTATGTTTGATGTTGTGTAAGCTGCTGCATGTGTTGATCAGTAGCTATAAGAGTGGCCATATGGGTTATTGATTGGTTGCCCAAATATTTGAATGGGAGGCTGAGTGTGTGTGTGGGTGGCTGGGAGGTGCGTGACTCTGTGCATAGATGTGTAAGCAGTTGATTCACTAGGAGTATGAGTTCAAGAGTGCATGTGGAAACAGCTATATGGGCGGTTGACTGTGCATGGGTGTGTTGGTGAGTGAATGGATTTCTCATTGCTACATGTGCAAGTAAGTACGTATGTAAAACACAATACATGTGAGAGTTGAGATATATAAATAACTGAACATAAGAGCCAGTGAATGTGTGAGTGGCTGTATCGATCACTGTGAGCTTGTATCAGGGATTATATAAGAGAGTAAATATGTGTTATTATATGTTTGAATAAGTAAGATGTGTATAACTGTATAGTTGAGGAAATGGAGGTGTGATTGATTCTTTGCATGACTGACTAGGTGTGTGAGTAACTCCATGGATGAGTGACAGTCTGTGAGTGTCTGTTTATACTGAGTGTATGTAAGGTTATATTAGAGTCTGAAGAGGTTCATTGTATTATCACATGAGTGATGTGATCAGTGATGACAAATGAGATGTCATCAGTGATGTCATTTGAGTTGTCATCAGTGATGTCATTTGAGATGTCATCATTGATATCATTTGAGTTGTCATCAGTGATGTCATTTGAGATGTCATCAGTGATGTCATCAGTGATGTCACTGACCATGTCATGAATGATGTAATATGTGACATCATCAGCAGTGGATTGCGGGTGCGCGATATATAGTTAGCGCTTATAGTTAGCTAACTATATATGGAATTTCAATGGTTTTATGCGAGTAAAATAAGGTTTTGTAAATGCTAATTCCTAACTATATATGGCCTATAACCTATGGTTTTTTCATTGAATTTTCAAGGTTTTGTAAATGCAAATTCCTAACTATATATCCACTATAACCTATGGTTTTTTCTGTGAATTTCATTGGTTTTTTAATAGCAAATATGAAAAGCTTTAAAATGTCAAGTACGTGATAGATAAAAACATTTTCGTATTTATGCACGCTGATGTGCTTTGAACGCTGCCCCCCCCTCCCCTCCGTTGTAATCCGTCGTACCTCCTTGTCTCTCCATTTGATTGATTGTTGTCCAAGCATTTACTGTTTTAGAATTGGTTCTCTTTGGATCATTCTCTATTTACAAACAAGCACAAAGTCGCAATACTCTGTTTAGTCTTTGCAGATAGTGAAAAATCGTGTAAAAAAAATAAAAGTAATCGAGCAAAATCAGTAGGCCACTAATTGGATCTCTTTTTGACCTCGCTAAAATAGAAATATTAGGAACAACCCTTCTTGAGAAATACGAAAATAGTGACATGAACTGAGCTCCACACCATGAGGGCTGCAAGACAGCTCGGCTCCATCACCCATCCCGCACAAAATAATGACAAACCCTATGCAAATATTAAAAATATAGACAACACACCAGCAAAGAAACAGGGTAAAACATTTTATTAAAAAACTATTTACATAACGTTGATTTATAAGATGATGTCAGTAGTGGACCGATGTGTGAATAGATCGAAAACAGCACAAGGCTCCAAGATCCGGATAGCAAGCTCCTGGATGTTGGGTGCCATAGTTTAGAGTTCTGAATTTCAGCCTTTTTCAATGCCTGTGCTTTGTTGAATCAAAATGGCGGCTTGACACAAAGCTGACTCAAGCGTTGCTACTGATGCTATGCAGACCAAAACTGGTTTTCAGTTTGTACATTTTTCTAGATTTTTCAATCCAAGTTTGGTTGACTTTGTAGAACGATGGCTTCAGATTTTCAACATACGGTGTGGTGGCGCTGACTGGGAGGGGGCGCTTCGCTCCTGCCCCCTCCCCAAGTAAGATTTTCATACGTGAAAGTACGTTAATGGTTTTGGTCCCTGAGATGCTTCGATGTCACTACCATTCTCAAATAGCATAAGTTCTAGATGTTGGGTGCCATAGTTAAGAGTTCTGAGCAGCGCTTGTAACACTGTCTGAAGCTTATTTCCACCTACTGCAGCTTCACTATTCTCAAAGTAAGTGAGTGTCGTTTGTGGACCTGACTGCATTAGAAAACAATGTGATATGTTACCTTCCTAAACAGCTTGACGGAGGCCCCTGAGGGACGCTGTGATGGCCATGGACTCGGAGAAGACGCTTGGCTCCGACACCCTCCCCAAGTCTTATAGCACTGGTGTAGCCTGAGATCGCCCCCGACATAGGCGGCCGGCTCCCGGCGGTACTTTTTGCCTTTTGATGACTCTTCAATTCTGGACCTTGTCCCACAATCCGTTTGACCTGAAGACAAGCTGTAGTGGGGCGCCCCTTTATCGTTTTAGTTGCCATTCCGCCCGCTTTTGCTACACTGTGCCTCTTCCGCCATTCAGCTGTTTTCCGCCCGCTCTTGCGACTACAGCGTCTCGCTCACCATGTAGTTGAGATGCGCCCGCTCTTGCGGTGCAGCGATAGGCGGCTGCCACAGGACTCTCAAAATGGCGGCCGGCTCTTCGGTTTTGGGCCTGGTCCACTAAAATGGCCCTGGGACACCTTGGAACTCGGACGCTTGTCTGCTAGGGCTTGGGTCCCATTCTCGAAAAGCGTCCCCTCAGCCGTGAAGATTCTACAAAAGTCTTGGGGGCCTCCGACTCCCGCAGGCTTCTGGTGGGGAGCGGCTGCCATGATTGCTCGTGGAATGGCCACGACGGAGCTACGAGATGGTAGTGGTCTCATGCTGACGCCAGCTTTAGTGTGAAACATCCAGAAACACTGTAGACTACCAATTCGATCAGTTCCGGTAGCGCCCCAACATGACCCGGAAGAGAAGAACTTGCCCTCCCCTCTTTGACTGATGGTTCTTGTTGCCTGTCCCCTCTGTTGTCATTTAACAGAACTTTTTGGACTGCTGAAAGGGGTTGTGTTCTGAACGCTGGTTGGTGGAGACATTTAGACTATATTCTTGACCTACGTTGTCGCGTAATGCGTTTTATGACACGCCGCGTTAGCGCACCCGGAAGTGATCCGAGGCGCGGCGCGCAGCGCGTAACGTAAGCATAACAGGTCATGTGACTTGTTAATAAAACTTTTCATTGGTTCATTTTACTTTTGTTAATTTAATGATGAAAAGCTTGGTCTTATGACCTAAAAATTACGCTTTTTATTATTTTCGAACAATATTTTTTTTTCAAACATATGTTATAATATTCCAGGCTAATGTACTTTCCCGGAAAATTTACAACTGTCTTGCAAGTAAAATATATTCCTTTTTCGAGAAAAAGGGCGTTTCTTCCTTCCATGACGGAGCCGTTGAGTAAAAGAGATTCGGCCTGCTGTCTTAGTCGCCGATACGCCTGATTATCAGATTCTTATCGATCACTTTATGTTGCAGACATGAAAAACACAACTGCCCTTGACCATTTATCTTTACTGCGTTCCTACATATTATACCTTTTATCCGTCATGTAATTGGACTGCTTTATTTCACTTGCCTTTTACTGATTCGAAAACAGTCACTAAAAGTAAAAACTTTACAAATGAAAATACTACTACCGTGTTTTGTTTTAAAAACCTTTATTGTGAAAATGTCAGTATACAAATACGGGCCTATAACCACGTGGGCCGGCCACGGAGCAAACTCAAATCGTATATGATGAGGAGACATTTACACTGTAGAAGAACGTAACGAGCGGGCCATTAGGTGACAAGAACAAAGGTGTCTAACAGTTGCGGAATCGGTGGACGTACATTTTGTAATTAAAATACGACAGGGCCACTTACAATAACATTTTCTAGATATACATTTGCGGGCAAAGAGTTACGAGTCCCATTTATACCGGCGCCATTTTGGGCGAGGCCGGGCAGGTCCAAGATATAGTCAAAATGTCTCCACCAACCATCGGCCAGACCAGAACCCCTTTCGGCCCTTTATGTTACAAGATGGTGTCTTCTATTCAGAAAATATTGGTGGCAGCATTTTGAAAGGAAACAGAAACAGCCGTTCTCCTAGTGAGTTTCACATTGTTACATTTAGGAAGAATGTTGAAGAGTAGTATGTGGAAAATCTGAAGCCATTTTTCTACAAACTCTCAATCAGACTTAGATGGAAAAAAAAACCTGAAGAATGTACAAACTGAAAACCAATTTTTGTCTGTATAGCACCAACAGTAACGCTTGAGTCAGCTTTGTGTCAAGCCGCCATTTTCATTCAATCAATAGCGTCCCCCTGCACACATTCAGGGACCTGGTCGTGTCTTTAGATGAAACGCATTGTAGGAAAAGAAGCAGAAAGGAAAAGGAAAAAATTTCCGCCGGACCTAGTGAAGCTGCAGCAGGTGCAAATAAGCTTCAGACAGTCTTACAAGCACTGCTCAGAACTCTCAACTGAGGCACTCAACATCCAGGACTTGCCATTCGGATCTTAGCGCCTTGTATTTTTGTTTTGTTCTTGATGGAGGGGAAACAACAAAAAACAGGCATTGAAAACGGCTCAACTGGAGCAAAAAAAAAATTACTTCTTGGGTGCATTAGGGCATTTATGATTTTCGAATGCCGTATTCATCAGGTTGATGCTCATGTTGCCATAGGACAGCATAGCACCACAGTGTATACAAGTTAACTTCATATGTTCAGATGAGGCAGGTGGCATATTTAGCATTCACCTTCTTTGATCCAGGAGGGATGGAGAAAAACTGCCAGATGAAACTTGAAACTTGGCCATCCAGATCTCGGCGCGTTCGACTCACTGTACCGCAACAGTGACCGCAACTCTGCTGGACACGCCGTCTTTCGGCGCAGCATTGTAGGATGGCCACACCAGTGCGGCAATTTGCTAGACACCACCTCGGTGCCATCCGGATCTCGGCGCGTTCGAGTCACTGTACCGCAACAGTGACCGCAATTCAGCTGGACACGCCGTCTTTCGGCGCAGCATTGTAGGATGGCCACACCAGTGCGGCAATTTGCTGGACACCACCTCGGTGCCATCCAGATCTCGGCGCGTTCATTCATTCAATAGCGTCCCCCTGCACACATTCAGGGACCTGGTCGTGTCTTCAGAAGAAACGCATTGTAGGAAAAGAAGCACAAAGGAAAAGGCAACAAGTTCCGCCGGACCTAGTGAAGCTGCAGCAGGTGCAAATAAGCTTCAGACAGTTCTACAAGCACTTCTCAGAAATCTCAACTGAGGCACTCAACATCCAGGACTTGCCATTCGGATCTTGGCGCCTTGTGCTGGTTCCGACCTATTGACACATCAGTCCACTACTGACATCACCTCATAAGCCAACGGGGCACCCCACGCCGACTTCCGGCGCAGCATTGTAGGATGGCCACACCAGTGCAGCCACTTGCTGGACACCACCTCGGTGCCATCCGGATCTCAGCGCGTTCGAGTCACTGTGCCGGAAGAGTAACCGGAACTCAGCTGAACACGCCGTCTTTCGGCGCAGCATTGTAGGATGGCCACACCAGTACGGCAATTTGCTGGACACCACCTCGGCGCCATCCGGATCTCGGCGCGTTCGAGTCACTGTACCGCAACAGTGACCGCAATTCAGCTGGACACGCCGTCTTTCGGCGCAGCATTGTAGGATGGCCACACCAGTGCGGCAATTTGCTGGACACCACCTCGGTGCCATCCGGATCTCGGCGCGTTGTGCTGCCTTCGGCCTATTCGCACATCGGTCCGCTACTGACGCCGCCTCACGTGCCAACGGATTTTCTACGCTTTTTGTAGCCCTATGTCGCATAACAGGTCATGTGACTTGTTTATAAAACTTTTCATTGGTTCATTTTACTTTTGGTTTCCTAAAGATGGAAGGCTTGGTCATATGACCTAAAAATAACACTTTTCATTGGTTTAGAACATTTTTTTTTCCCAAACGATGAAAGCCCCACCTTGTTTCTGGATCATTCAGACTGAAGCTGGCGTCAGCATGAGAGCACCACCATCTCGTGGCTCCGTCGTGGTCATTCCGCGAGCAATCATGGCAGCCGCTCCCCACCGGAAGCCTGCGGGAGTCGGGGGCCCCCAAGACTTTTATACAATCTTCACGGCTGAGGGGACGCTTTTCGAGAATGGAGCCCAAGCCCTAGCAGGCAAGCGTCCGACTTCCAAGGTGTCCCAGGGCCATTTCAGTGGACCAGGCCCAAAACCGAAGAGCCGTCCGCCATTTTGACAGCCATGTGGCAGCCGCCTATCGCTGCACTGCAAGAGTGGGAGCAACTCCACAACATGGTGAGCGAGACGCTGTGGCCGCAAGAGCGAGCGCAACTCAGCTAGATGGCCGCCACCTGGGGAGACCCGTTCACGCCGCCTCCCCCCCCCCCCCCCCCGGGCCGCCGCACGCCAATTTTCGGAGCAGCATTGTAGGATACCAAAACCAGTGCGGCAGTTTACTGGACATCACCTGGGTGCCTGTCGTACATGTTGTGTCAGCCATGTGACACTGGACACAGACCGCTACTGACGAGGCCTCCCCCCGCACCACCCGGGACGCCCCACGCTGTTTTTCTGTGCTGCATTGTAGGATCCCTAAACCAGTGCGGCACCCAGGCGACATCACCTGGGTGCCGTCCAGAACTCTGCACGTTGTGCTGCCTTGGGACTATTCGCACAACAGACCGCTACTGACGAGGCCTCCCCCCGCCCCACCCGGGACGCCCCACGCCAATTTTCGGAGCAGCATTGTAGGATCCCTAAACCAGTGCGGCACCCAGGCGACATCACCTGGGTGCCGTCCAGAACTCTGCACGTTGTGCTGCCTTGGGACTATTCGCACAAAAGACAGCTTCTAACCATTGTTGCTTTTTGTGTTAATAAATGTTTAAATGTTTTTAGTTTTTGTTCTGTTCATTATCGTTAAAAGTTAATAAAGTTTTATAACCTTAATTTGTTGGAGTGTTATCTATTTTTTGAAAAACGGATGAATGGGGCCTTGAATCGGGTTATTGTCATGTGTGGGCTTTGGAAGTGTGCTGCTGCAGGATCGGACATTTCAAACTCAAATGCACGTTCTTTTTCTTACCTTTCCGAAGCATGGAGCGCAATAGCAAGCAGAGAAAGGGTGATGCACGTGTTGAACACTACCTGACCTGGCAAGTTGCTGGCAGTGCCCCCCCGCCCGCTCCTGAAAGAGGGCACACACACACCGCCGCCCCGAGTACTTCAGAAATCTTTAAAAGACCATGCGCTTGTTCATGAGGCTTAAATGGTTTATCACCTCTTCTAGAACCCCTACATCGACCCTCTGACGTTTCATGGAAAAATTACCATGTAACACAATACCAAGCCCTATCAGCTGAAACCCCCAAGGAATCGTGGGGCATATTAGCAAGGGGGTTTATCTCCCCTTTTTTGGCTTTAAAAACCATGAAAGCGGAGATAAAATTATTTCCCTATTATCAAGCTGTCGCTAACACCAGTTAGTGACACCTAAAAGGAGATAGCGACCATCTTGGGCCCGGCTTTGCATGTCAGTGATACTTATCACTAATGACATGCAAAGTGGCGTGCCAAGATGTTAGCGACTGGAAACAGTCCCTAACATCGCTACCTTCTATTACCAACTTTTGGAGATATTCGCACTAAGCGCGAATATCTCCAAAAGCTAACACCTGCCCTGAGCAGGTTTTAGCCATGTTATCCAATGGGAGGTGGATAACATGGCTAAGAGCATTAGGTCGATAATACATGAATATCGCTGACTTTTCTGCGATAATAGCAAGGTTTATCTGCGATAAAAATCGCCGATGTGCGGCGATAATTTTTGTCTCTAAACAAGTTATAGACAAAAATTATCGCTAGTTGTTAGTAATATGCCCCCGGGTTTTTGCTTGCAGAAATCGGGAGGCGGGAGACTAGCACTGAAATCAGTACTCACACGCCTGAATCAGGAGGATTGGCATGTCTGAATTCTCTACAGCTGGGGCCATAAACTACATCCGCAGGGGTAGGTGATAGCCTGGGACCAGCCTGGCATCTAAAATGGCTGCCGTGCACGACAAAATTGTGGCATTCGAAAAAAGGCAAGATGGCGCAGCCGCTGGAAGAGATGTATCAACATATATCAGCCTCCTCAGCCACCCTCAGGAAACATAGGGGATTAGGATACGTCTCCCGCACCCCCTTATACCTAGTAATTTAATTTACGAAGCACAAAATGGCGAATTCCCGTTTCGCTACCAGTTTGCGGCCCAGTTCGCGGCCCGTGAAGCGCTTCTACCGTGAAAAATCATTTTTTTTTTATTTTCCCCACGGGACCCTTTAATAACCCCAACAACATTCCTAGGGGGTCAAGAGGGGGATACCTTGCCCCCTTTCATTAAATTCCCCCTTAGTTTTTCACCTTTTCTTCTCTCTCGATCCTACCGAGAGACAAGATGGCGGCCGCTCCGGACTGTCACGCAGCAAAAAAAAAAAAAAAGCTCACGCACAGCCGCTGGAAGAGATGTATCAACATATATCAGCCTCCTCACCCACCCTCAGGAAACATAGGGGATTAGGATACGTCTCCCGTACCCACTTATAACTAGTAATTTAATTTACGAAGCACAAAATGGCGAATTCCCGTTTCGCTACCAGTTTGCGGCCCAGTTCGCGGCCCGTGAAGCGCTTCTACCGTGAAAAATCATTTTTTTTTTCTTTTCCCCACGGGTCCCTTTAATAACCCCAACAACATTCCTAGAGGGTCAAGAGGGGGATACCTTGCCCCCTTTCATTAAATTCACCCTTCGTTTTTCACCTCTTCTTCTCTCTCGATCCTACCGAGAGACAAGATGGCGGCCGCTCCGGACTGTCACGCAGCAAAAAAAAAAAAAAAGCTCACGCACAGCCGCTGGAAGAGATGTATCAACATATATCAGCCTCCTCACCCACCCTCAGGAAACATAGGGGATTAGGATACGTCTCCCGTACCCACTTATAACTAGTAATTTAATTTACGAAGCACAAAATGGCGAATTCCCGTTTCGCTACCAGTTTGCGGCCCAGTTCGCGGCCCGTGAAGCGCTTCTACCGTGAAAAATCATTTTTTTTATCTTTTCCCCACGGGTCCCTTTAATAACCCCAACAGCATTCCTAGGGGGTCAAAAGGGGGATACCTTGCCCCCTTTCATTAAATTCACCCTTCGTTTTTCACCTCTTCTTCTCTCTCGATCCTACCGAGAGACAAGATGGCGGCCGCTCCGGACTGTTTAGAATGTTGACAGACACCGGAGAGCCAATCAGCTTTCTGCGCGCAAAGTTCCGATAAGCGAAAAGTAAGCGGACCGGATCGCTGCCCAGAGCGCTGTTACAGATATATATCTTGATTTAAACGTTAATTTCTCAAAAACTACTGGAGCACATATATTGAGACCTAGCAAAGGCACATCGGGCTAACAGTCCCTACAATTTTGCCAAGTTTCGTGCAAATCCATTCAGCCGTTCGAGCTAAAAGTGAGTCCAACCGCCCTATGGAAATTAACATGGGAAAAACGCGTTTTGGGACCCCCCTTTATTCTCAGCCCCCCCTTGACGAAACCCCACCAAATTTTCAGGAGCTGCTCAGAAACAAAATGTGCCATTTTCCTGAAAATTTCAGCCGATTCCATCCACAAACGCCAAAGTTATTAGACATAGAATTTTCAAAAGTCCCATAGGGAATTAATCCTAACTATATATACCTACTGGCGATAGCCAGTAGGTAATATATATATATATATATATATTCCATGCGTATTTCTCCTTGCATGTAAATCATTTGTGCTTCATGTAAGATTTAAGGGGCCACACTATCATGCACTACATTTGTGCTCGTAAATCATAAACTCATGTTGCCTCAATCAAGTCAATTTCTTATAACGCAGAGTAGATAATGTCCTGCACAATTCAAAAGAAAACACCTCTGCCATTTCACAATCAATCTTAAACACTGGATTTTCTGCAGTTCTTTGAAGTGCTTCCTCAGTCAAATTTCATCTCCTATTTTGATCTATGCACAAGTCAAATAAATCCCGCAAACCCTTGCTGCCTAAAAGATGTTTTCATAGTCATAAAGCAACTGAGTGGGTCTCTCTTTCATCCACAGAGGCATGAGCTCAGGTCAAAAACGTTGTTTACACTCCATTGCGGCCGGCGGGCATCCCTTTGCATATAGTTCCAAAGGATGCCCTCTTACTTCTATTTCTGTTTCTTTTGGGGGGTAGTCATGTTCTTTTAGCACATCATTATTTGCAGATGCCCTCCCATAGCATGGATTAGAATAATATTTTGTTCATTTCCAAATTATAGTTTCTGTTGATGTAGTTTCTTGGAAGGGTGAGAGATGAACCTTGAGGGATGCCACAGATGGTGTTCTTGAGATCCGATCACTGTAGCACTGTGAATGTTCTTTTTTTAGTTTTAAATTCCTTTATTGAATTTGCAACACACAAATGCGACCATGCATGTTTAGCTATCCAACCACTGTTACTGTAGAACATGCGACTTAACCAGGCATTGCAAGAGCGTATGCGTAACAGTGGGCGTGTATCAGGCTGAAAGCCCATACATAAAAGGAAACATTTAACAAAGGGAAAGGGACATTGGAAACCCCCACCCCCGACCCATCCATCCCCCCCTCCCTGTGTTTCATGTCCACTACCTGAGCTATGTAGACCCCTAGATAGCCTCCTTTTTTAAGCCGCCTGCTGTGTATCCGTGAGGCGCAGTAAACGATGGTATAGAGGAAGAGATGACCTCTCGGAATTCGGAGGCCAAGAGTGACAAAAAGGATTGCCACAGGTCAACATATTTGGATCCCTCCCCTGCCATTGTGATGTCAGTTTCTCCATTCCAAGAACATGCCATAGGCGATATAGCCAGCCTGTGAAGGTTGGTATAGTGGGGGTATGCCTGTGAGCGGGCACATTTTGTATCGCCGACCCCAGCGCTATTGCCATCTGTTGGCCTCTACAGGATCTCAATGGGAGAGTCAGGGGGTTGGGAAGACCCAGCAGGATATACGTTGGAAAGTGTGGAATTTCTGTGTTGAAAAGTTTATCCACTTTGTCAAGTACCTGAGTCCAATATGGTTGGACTTGTTCGCGCTCCCACAATAGGTGTATCAATGTGCCCACCTGGTCACAGCCCCGACAACATGTCCCCTCCCAGGTGCGGTCCATTGTGTGAAGACACTCCGGGGTATAGTACCAGTATGTTGCTACCTTTGTAAGAGTTTCAGTGAGCCCCATGTGGTATGCTGAATGTCGGGCCCTATAAAATATCCCTCCCATTCTTTGTGACTGAGTGTCCTGCCCAGTTCCCTCTCCCATCGCGCTTTGCCGGGATTGTATGTGTGGGTGTGTCTGGCCTGTAGCACCTTGTATAAGTCAGAGTAAACTTTTTTATCTGACGTGCGCGTAATAAGCCACCACTCAGAGGGGGAGAGTGACCTGAATGCCTCGGAGCAGACCTGAACCTGGAGCACCCAGTTTCTTGCTTGTAAATACCAAAGTCTCTCTGTTTCAGGGAGCCCATATTCCTGCCTAAATTGGTGGTACGGGATGACTCCTTCGGCATCATACATATGATACCGGAATCTGCATCCTGCAGGCCTCCAACCTGCAAAGCCTACCGTGTCCGTACCTGGGGTGAAGTCGGGGTTGTCCATTAGTGGGGTGAGCGGACGAGGAAGGTGGTGAGTTTGTGTTTAATATTAGTAGCGTCCCACACTTTGAGGGGGACTCGCGTGATATACGAGGCGTGTAGGTTGGGGGTCTATGGTGCTTGAGCAAAAAGGGAACTTCCTGCAAGGGTCTCGCCGCAACTGCCTGGTCTTGAAACAACCAGTGTTTCTCCGATTCCCAGCGGCTCCACTCAACCAGGTGCCGCAGCTGTACTGCTTGGAAGTAGAGCTGGTGATCAGGAATTCCTAGACCACCCCTCTCGGGAGAGAGCTTCGCCAGGGTCCACCTCAGTCGTGGCCTTCAACCGCTCCAGATGAACTGAGCCAAATCTGATTGTGTCTGTTTTATCCAACCTGCAGGCAGTTGGAGAGGAATGGTGCGAAAGAGATAGAGGATCTCGGGTAGAATGGTCATTTTGACCGCTGCGATTTTGCCTAGCCACGAAAGAGGGTATTGTTTCCACTGACCAAGTTCCCGGCGGATCTTCTGTCTCAGGTGGGCATAGTTGGTGACTACCATTGGGAGAGAGGAAGCCAGCTGAATACCCAAATACAGGAACGTGTCTGCTGGCCATTGAATGGGAAGCACGCTTTGCAGATATTCTCGAGTGGGTCGTGACAGGGAGAGATCTAGAGCTAACAATGTATCTGCATTCACCTCAACCCCACCGCTTGTGCGAAGATGTCTAAGTCTGCAAGGCATGCCGGCAATGCACTCCACAGGTTAGAAAGTGATATTAAAACATCATCAGCATAGAGGCTGATCGTATGTACATAGCCGCCAAATTTGATCCTGGTAACCACTGGGTTCTGCTGCATCCTCTGAGCCAGAGGATCCATATAGACGGCAAAAAGAAGAGGCGACAGAGGGCACCCATGCCTCGTGCCTCCTTCAATGGGGAATCAGGAGGATGTGTATCCCTTCACCCAGACCATAGCTGTTGGGAACTTTTAGCAGTTCAGGATGTATGTGTGAAATTTTCCTCCTATCCCCATGCGTTCCAAGACGTGCTCTAAGTAAGGCCAGTGGACTCGATCGAAGGCCTTTTTGGCATCAATCGCAAGCATCATATATTCTCCCATTACACGTGTGGCTTTCTCAATGAAATGCAGGGCACATTTTGTGTTGTCCGAGGCATGGCGTTTAGGAATAAAGCCCGCTTGGTCCAGGTCAATAAGACCGGGCATAAGAAGGGCAAGGCCGGCGGGCAGAATCCCTGTATACAGTTTAAGATCTATATTAAGGAGAGAGATAGGGCGGTATGCCCCACACCTGGCTCTATCCTTCCTGGGATTAGGATTACTGCTATGGGGGCCTAGAGGAGGTCTCTTGGAATCGCCCCAGGTTCGGCAAAAGAGTTAAAAAGTTGAGTAAGAAGAGGGGCTATTAGGGAATAAAACTGTTTATAAAAAATAGCAGAAAAGCCATCCGGACTGGGGGCTTTAGCCAGCTTGAGACAAGATATGGCAGTAATGACTTCTTCTGTTTGAATCTTCCCGTCGAGATGAACATCCTGGACTTTAGTCAGAGCTGGCAGGGTGACGGAGTCAAGGAAAGAAGCTCCGTCAGAACTCTAAAGGAGTGCTAGCGTAAAGGGTAGCATAAAAGTCACGAAACGCCTCAGCAATGTCTCCATCATCTGAGACTTGTTTACCATCCCCTCAGCTTTTTTCCGGGCCCCCTGCTTTTGTCAGGTCTCACGCAGCTTGTGGGCGAGGAGGCGCCCGCATCTGTCACCCCCGTTTAGTAGGCATGTCTCAATCGCACCGCTGCAAATTCCGCTCTATCCTGGTTAAGCGCTGCAAGTTGGTGGTGCACGGTCTTAAGCTGTCACCACACCTGAGGGGCCCCCGTCCCCTGTTATGTTATGTTATATGGATTTGTAAAGCGCACCTATACCCGGAGGTGTCTTGGCGCTGTGGACGGTGGGGGTATGTACTTGCGTCTAGTTCTGAAACAGCCAGATCTTCAGGCCCTTCCTGAAGGAGATGAGAGTAGGTGCGCTCCTGAGATCAAGAGGAAGGGAATTCCAGAGCTTGGTAGTGTAAAAGTGAAAGCTGCGGCCGCCCCATTGTAAGGTACGGATTTATAGGCCCCTGAAGAAGTTTGGTGCCAGAGGAACGAAGATGCCTGGTAGGCTCATACCAGGTGAGCAGGTTCTGTAAGAAGACCGGGCCTTTTTGGTTCAAGGCTTTATAGGCTAGGAAGAGGGCCTTGAATTTGATCCACTGCTCCACTGGGAGCCAGTGCAAACTACGAATTTCAGCAAAAATCAAGTCATATCTGGGGATGTTAGATAGTAATCGTGCTGCCGAGTTTTGTACACTTTGCAGTTTTTTCAAGTATTATTTTTGTAGATTTCCCAGCAGTCCGTTACAATAGTCTAGTTTTAACTGGATTAGGGATGTCACTACAGTTTTTTTTTTGTCCATCGGGAGGTATGGAAGTATTTTCCTAACTTTCTTTATAAGGAAGTGGCTGGCCGAGACCATGCAGTTTGTGTGTTGGATGAAGGAAAGTTTGTGATCCAGACACCCCCCCAGGTTCTTAGCTTTTAATACCGGTTTAGGGGGTTCGCTAAGTTCTGGAGGCCAAAATAGATATCCCCAACTGGGCAGTAAGTTGCCAAAAATCAGAACCTCGGTCTTCTCAGAGTTTAGTTTGAGGCAGCATGAGTTCATCCATTGGTTGATGGAGCGCATACAGTTTAGAAATTGTGGGATGGGGGCTTCATTCTTGTAAGCTGTCACTACGATCTGTGTATCGTCAGCGTAGGAAGTAAGGCGAAAGCCATAGCTCTGAATCAGTGGAGCCAGCTCCGAGACATATATGTTGAAGAGTGAAGGGCTCAGCGAGGAGCCCTGTGGCACCCCACAAGGAAGAGGTTAGGGGTCTGAGAAAAAGGTGTTGAACGAGACCGTAAGCCTCCTGTCTTTCAGAAAGGAGGACAGTAGGGCCAGTGCAGAACACCCTACTCCATGTTTCTCGAGCCGCTCATGCAAGAGAGAGTGGTCCACTGTTTCAAAGGCGGCTGATAGATCGCGGAGTATTAGCACTGCTGTGGCTCCTCGATCCATCACCGCCCTGATTTCTTCTGTGGCCTTGATGAGTGCGGTCTCGGTACTGTGTTCCTGACGAAAGCCAAACTGGGAGGCATCTAGCAAGCTTTTCTCATTAATAAATTGGGTCAGCTGGGAGTTCATGATCTTGTCGATTATTTTAGAAGGTAGTGGAAACCGAGCTATGGGTTGATAGTTGTTGGGATCTGAAGCAACCAGAGAGGGGTTTTTCAACAAAGGAAGGATGGCGTCTTTCCAGATGGAAGAAAAGGAACTGGAAGTGAACATAGCATTGAAAATTTCAGTAAGACTAGAGCTGATCAGTTCGGCATATTCTTTAAGAATTTTTGGTGGACAGGGGTCCGTGGGAGACCCAGATCTAGAGTCTCGGATAAGTTTAGTTACTATGTCCAAAGAGATCGGTGAAAAGGAGAGCAGAGTGTTGGCATTGGGTTCATTTATGATGGAATCCATAGGGGAGGGAGAAGAGGAGTCCTGAAAGTTTTTAAAAATATTCATCACTTTTGTTTTAAAAGTGGCTGCGATGTGATTGCATAACTTTTGATCACTTTTGATCCGTGAGGTTTTTTCCAGTAGTGAGTTTGTTCACCACCGCAAAAAGTTCTTTGGATGAATTTTTAGCCGTTTGGATCTGATTCGTGTAAAAACCTGTTTTTTTGCTTATCAGGTGGCGTTTGAATTGTGCCAGGGCCAATTTATATATCTCTTTTTCTTTCAGGCTGTAGTTGGCTCGCCAACGTCTTTTTAGTGATTGGCAGAGCTGTTTTTCCTTCAGAAGATCATCGGAGAACCACAGTGCTGAGGGGTTGGGCCTGTTGCAAAATATTTTTTTTATAGGGAGGCAGGTATCAAAGGCGTTGTTTAGCCATTTAGTGTATGGCAGGGATGTGGTTTCAGGAGGCCCAGTGAGTTGTGGGCAGGAAGCCTCCAGCTGGGAATGGAGAGACTGTCTGTCCATTAAGTTCCAGTTTCTTTTTGCCGTGGCCGGGGTTTTAACTGTCTCAGTAGGGCTGAGGGGGGTACATGGTACGGAAAATTCAATGAGCGAGTGGTCAGACCAGGTTAGAGGCAGGGTTTTGGTTGGGACAAGGTTGTTGACTGATGTGAAGATGCCGTCAAGTGTGTGCCCTGCTTCTTGAGTAGGGGTCTGGATTTTTTGTGTGAGGCCCACTGCTACGGCTGGTTTCTAATAGGGCTGCTGTCTCTCTATTTATTTTGTCCTCGAGGTAAAAATTAAAATCACCTAAGATGGTGAAATCATCATTTTGTAGGGTGGGCTCCAGTAGGCAGTCTAGATTAGAAGTGAAATTGCTCCTGTAACCTGGTGGTCGGTATAAGAGCATGCCCTTAAATGTCTGTTTGGTACTTAGTTCAATCATAAATATTAGGACTTCGCAGTACAGTGTGGAGGCCGGATTAAATCTGACCGGGAAGTGTTCTTTTAGGATCATGGCTACCCCCCACCTCGTTTCAGAGGTCTATCCACCCTCAAGGCTTGGTACCCTGCCGGGGTGGCTGTCACATAATCTGGTTCGGAAGTTGTGTCTGCCCAGGTTTCGGTTAGCCACAGAAGGTCTAGTTCATGGTCAGAAATGAGGTGCGAGATTTTGTATTTATGTTTTGCTAGTGATCCAGCGGGTCAAGAGAAATTCAGTCTCATATGAACAACTCTACACCACAATACTCACCATTATTCATAAATTTAACACTAGTCCCATAAATGACTGAGACATGAATTGACCAACTGAATCTTATGACCTAATTAATCAGAAACACTTTATAATACATTTAATTAAGTCAGTATCATAGGCAATGGATTAACCAATGGTAACTCAAGGAAACAATCAAGACCAGCTTGTCATTTCAAAATCTTTTTTATTAACTTTATTATAAAGCAGAATGCATTTTGAAGCATACATTCTTTTATTAGCTATTTTTATTAAGCAACATTATTTATTAGAAAGGCACATTTGACTGTCAGCTCATAACAAGATCAGCATGAGAAGTGCTCAAACATTTAGGAAAATTCCCTAAACCCTAATTCCCTAACTTAACTAAGTGAACCTAAAGGGAAAAAGAAAGGTTTCAATTGGATCTTATGTGAAACGAAAGTCCGTCAGCATCTCCAGAGCACAGGAACGAGCCAGCAGTGCTCTTTCGAAGGGGGCAATTTTTATACCTTTTTCCTATCTAAAACTAACTAAAAGAATACAAATATTCGAGCAACACGAAGTATGATTGGACGAGAAATGTCGTCCGATGAAATCATTTGCCTTTCGCATAGCAGAAACCACGTTTCTTCAAGAGCGGCATTGTTCATAGACTAAGAGTGTCACAGGCTTTTCTGTGACTCACAACATTAGGTAAAGTTATCCAATGCTTCCTCCGTCCAAGCTTTTCCGCCGCTGCACATCCTGTCCTTGACCATGAAAGCTTTGTCAAAAGAATATTCATTACTTCCACACAGCCTTGCTTTTACGAGCGACTTTCAAAGAATTATTGCAGAAAATATTTTCCTTTTCCAAACGCTGCTGTGCAAGGCCCAACTTTGACAGGACTTCGGACATCCATTTCAGAAATAGGCCACAGGCCTCTTGTAGCAAGACTCTAGTATGCAAGGAAACACAAGACAATAATTAATTCAGGAAATGATAATTATTCTGTTACCCACCCCCTTTGCTAATGTTAACCCATTAGTTTAAAATACCTAGCTTTACATACAAAAGACAAACATAACACAATTACATGAAAAGACACGGCATAAACAAAAGCACATTTAAAAGAAAGCACATGCTATTATTTGAATCAGCAGCAAATTAATGTTTGACAAAACGAAAGACAAAGTAAATGTATTATTTAAAACTGAATGACAAACATGACAAGAGCACATATAATTAAACCCGCGTGTTCGTGTAGGTGCACATTATTCTAGGTTGAATCAGTATACAAAAAACATGCAACACCCATTAGTAGATTAAAATTATGGGAGTTTTAATTCAGCGTGCTTTAATTCAAAACTTATTCTAAAAGTCCGCTTCATCAACTCCCTCATCTGGTGATTTATAAATTACCAAACAAACCCAAAAATGTATTTAAAATTTTATACTTTTAGTAATGTCATATAATGATCTCTCTTTGTGTTAGTAAATCTAAACTCCTGTTTCATCAGTCTGTCTGGAACTCACATATTGATCCCTGCGAAATTCATTCATTTCTATCTCCTTCTCCTGAGCCTTTCTGAGTTTATAAATCCTCTTTTTCTCCCTCACATGCTTCTTTCTCTTGTGAATCATGCAACTGATTTTTAACAAAAGTGTCACTATAACAATGATTATAACAGGATAAAGCACTTTGCCAATGATTGAACTGCCAATGTCTGCAAACCATTCTTTAATTGCCCCAAATCTCATTGCCAAACGTTCAGAAAAACTGTCACTTTCCATGGGTTCTATTTCTGAGTGAAATTCTGTACTATTCTTGATCAATAATTCTATTTTCTGACTCTTATCTGGGACATATGTGCAGCAATGCTGAACATGCAAAATCCCACAGACTCCTCCCTCTTTTGCTAGAAGGATGTCTAACGCAAGCCGGTTTTGCATAACCATGCTTCTGATGGCAATGAGCTCAGTATTAACCAACTGAAAACCGCCTGCAGTATCAGTGGACAACCTGTCAACATTTGTGGAAACCTTTCTGATTTTAATTGCATTCAGAGTAATTCCTACCATTGGAATTATTGCACCAAATATATCTCCCATGATCTCAGAAAAGCTTTCTCTTTTAAATCTGTTCAGGTGTTTGACAATTTCGAATGAACCTTCCCCATTTCTGTCAACATGGAAAACTTTAGGAAAGACAAGACCAAGGTAACATGTACCATACCAATGGTCTGGGAGAATGAAATATGCTTTACTTTCACAAACAAAATAGATTCCTGGGAAAATTGGGTCTTTACCACCTTTAAATCCCCATCCCCTTACAATCCGATAAGTGTCCTCACATTGACTAGCACCGACAAAATAATTGTCGTAAAGCGTGTTATCTCTTCTAATGCATAGCTTTCCACTAACTGGATCATCTATTTGAATAGCAGCAAATCTTTTTTCACCATTAGGCTTCTCGTCCTCTATTTGCCAAAACTTGGATTTAGTTTGTTTCAGCATCTCATTCCTTTTGTAAATCGCTCTCCTCTCCTCAACCTGATCAAGGAAAGATCTTTCTTCATCTCTCATTTTGCAAGTTAAATTATTCTGTAAGCGTACTCGTAGGTGAGTTCATTAGTTACCAGGAAGAATTCCCTCATCTGTTTAGCAGGCCTAACTTTGTTAAGACTATGCACAACTCTTAAGTTAGCAAAAATCTCATCGAAGTCTGAGTAATAGTACTCCAGTCGACCTGTTTGATAAAACAAGCTTGATATAACACTGCATGTTATTCCATAAGTAAGGGAAAGCATATTATACTTGACCCCTTAAGAAACTGAAGTAGGAAGCTTAACACACACATAACAGTCCTTAACATCCATGGCTCTAACGTACTCGAATAAGAGTCTAGAAAAAGAATTAGTAGAAAAATGTCCAACAGATCTGTCCTGATGGAGCTCTGGTTTATGCTCAATAACCCTAT
The DNA here is from genome assembly GCF_964263255.1 of Lissotriton vulgaris. Taxonomy (NCBI): domain Eukaryota; kingdom Metazoa; phylum Chordata; class Amphibia; order Caudata; family Salamandridae; genus Lissotriton; species Lissotriton vulgaris. The sequence goes on from NC_141698.1 coordinate 910,649,288, forward strand.
TAGTTTTGCCTGCAATATCATGAACAGCTTGTTTAGATTCAGCTTTGCTTGTCATATTCACCTTGTAATCCTCCCTATTAATGCCAAAAGGAAAGATGACTGCTAAAATTAACCAAACTAGAATGATTAGAATCACACAAATAGAAGACATTTTACAACATCTTCTGAGAATTGCACACCTTGAATTATCAGTATTAGGCACTTTCACTCAGCTCAAACTAAAAACAAAATGTAAAAATTAAAAATTAGTCTAAGTCAAAATAACACCCTCCTCTTTTAAAAAATTTCTTTTTTTTTAGTAACCCTCTAACAACTTTTATTCGACCATGCGTCCATAAAGCGTAACCAGCTAACACAATTTCTTCGACCTTGTGTCACCTAACACAATTTCTTCAGCCTTATGCCAAAAGCAAACTTCAACCTTAAAGAAAACTAAACCCTAATCATTTCTTTCCAGCTTGCTCTTTTTTGTCTGAATCACTCTTCTGACTTGACACCTCGTTAACTTGTTCTTTCGATCTATTAACTAGTTTGAATTTCAAGTCTTCTATTTGGCCAGACATCACCTTTTCTCAAATGTTGTTTCTTAGGCTCAATTTCGTTACATTCAGCTTCCCAAGCTCTTTTCCTGAATCTTTTTATTTCAGACTCTTCATCACTGTCATACGAATCAGTTTCAAAGATTTCAATACTGTATCTAGGAACTTCTTTACTCGGCAGCTTTACTCCGTTAGGAACAACATCTCTGTAGCTGGTACTTGGCAATTCGTCCTCTTCCTCCGGAATTACTTCTAACTTCCCAGTTCCAGATTTCCTGTTCCTGCTTTCAGAACTTCCAATCTGCTTTTCAATACTCTCCTGATCTTGAATCTCTTCTGACACAGTTTCTTTTTCAGTCCTTTTTTCTAGAGCATCTTCATCATCCTCTGAATCAACAACAACGATGTCTAGATAATTTTCATTTGATGCTTGATCTGCTTCCGAATTTTCCAGATGTCAACTTCCCTGTCGATCCTCAAAATCTGGATCTTCAGGTTCTCCTTCTGAATCACAATCAGCTGTAGTGTTGTCACTATCTTCATCAGGGTTATCAGGTGCAGTTACACGAAAGGTATGGCTTGCATGCACCCACCTTTTCAATCCTTTGCACCTTACAGCATTTGTTGTAACTAATATCACCTGTCTTGCTTTTTGCCACCTGGGTACCAAACAGTTCCTCCTCCGATGAACCTTTGTCCTGACCCAATCTCCTGGAAATAGATCATGAGCCTGCTCCTTTTCTTTTGAAATCACATCTGTTCCCACCTCATGGAATACAGAAGTTACGACGTCAGAGAGCTGCTTACAATAGTCTAAAATGGTATCCACCTGTTACAACGCAACTTTTACAACTACCTACTGTTACAACGCAACTTTTACAACACATACCATTACAACGCATTGCGCTGGGGGGCGCTCTAGGATAGGGAATAAGTATAATTTACTATCCAACACCTTCCCTAGTGTCCACGGGGACTGGAGTTAGAATAGTAAATTATACTTACCACTATTCAGCACCTCAAAGCGCTATGCGTTGTAATGGTATGCGTTGTAATGGTCGCGTTGTAACAGTAGGTAGTCGTAATGGTATGCGTTGTAACATGGTACATCCGTCTAAAATTGCACTATCATTTATTGCTAACAACTTTCCAACTTGAATAAAAGCCTGTCTCATTGGCCTTCCCATGAGTAAATCATGAGGGCTAGGACCTGTTCTTTTATCTGGAGTACTTCTCAAAGACACCAAAACAAGTGGAAGTGCATCAGTCCATTTTATTCCTGTAGCTAAACACATTTTTGAAATTCTGTTTTTAATTGTGCCATTGATCTGTTCAACGACACCTGATGCTTCAGGTCTGTAAGCACAATGTAGCTTTTGTTTAATGCCAAATGCTTCACAAATTAATTTAATCAGTTTGTATTCAAAGTGTGTGCCACGATCACTTTCAATAGTTACTGGAAAACTATATCTAGGTATGATCTCCCTTAAAAGCAATTTTGCCACAGTAATTGAATCATTGTGACGTGTCGGGAACGCTTCCACCCATCTTGAAAACAAACAGACAATAACAAGAACGTACCTCAGCTTGTTATGTTGTGGCATGTCAATGAAATCCATTTGCAACCTAGTAAAAGGACCATCCTCCCGTCCTATGGTTCCCATGCTTACAACAGTTTTTCTGTTTGGATTGATTTGCTGACACATCAAACAACGCTGGCAAAGTGATTCTGCAATAACCCTACATTTTGGATTATACCAAATTTCCCTGAACTGTCTGATCATTGTGTCTCTTCCTAAGTGACCTGGTCTATGGTACATCTGTGCCATGTCAGCAATCATGCAATTTGGCATAACAGGTCTACCATCTTTGTAAACCCAAATTCCATCTTCCTCTTGCTGTCTGCAACCTTCATTGAGCCATGTGTTTTTCTCCTCATCGTCTGCCTCATATTGTAAATCTTTCACTCCCTGCCATGTTTCTACCACAGATATTAGCATGAGAGAGTTCATTATATCGTCATTATCTTTTTCCCGATTAAGTGAGAGATTATTTTTCGCACAGTATCGTGCAGTTTCATCTGCAAAGGCATTTCCTTTAGTTATGTAATCTTGTCTTTTTTTGTGCGCTCCGCATTTTACCATAGCAATTTTTTCTGGTAACTGAATGCCATCGATCAGTCTTTTGATCAATTTCGCATTTCTGATCGGAGTTCCCGCAGATGTTAAATAACCTCTCTGCGACCAGAGCTGACCATAGTCATGGACTACGCCATATCCATACTGGCTGTCAGTCACTATGGTAACCTTTTTCCCTGTTGCTTTTTCACAGGCACGAATTAAAGCAACTAATTCTGCCACTTGTGCTGCACGAATTCCTTCTAGAGTTGAACCCTCAACTATTTCAGAATCTGTACAAACTGAATATGCCGCTCTCAAAATGCCTTCATCTGTTCTTAAACAGGAGCCATCAACAAAGTAAACAATGTCTGACTCTGGTAAAGGTACATCTTTAATGTCTTTTCTAGGTTTAGTACAGTATTCCAAAACATCCGAACACTCATGATCAACATCATCAGCTTCATTGTCATTTTCAGAGACCACATTATCTGGTAAAAGTGTAGCTGGATTGAGATTAAGACATCTCACAATGGATACATTATCTGATCCCAGAATAACTTTTTCATATTTGGTCAATCTATCACTCGACAGGTGTTGTGTTTTACTTCTGGTACGAAGTGTTTCAACTGAATCAGGTACATACACTTTTACAGGAAATCCCATTATGATTCCTTCACTTTGCTCAAGGCTTACACTTGTTGCAGCCACTGCTTTTAAGCAACCTGGCAATGCTTTAGCAACAGGATCGAGGACAGCTGAAAAGTAAGCTATAGGTTTTCTCATTTTTCCATGTTTCTGAATGAGAACTGATAATGCACAACCTTCCCTTTCACTACAGTACAACTCAAATTCCTTGTCGTAATCGGGCATTCCCAATGCTGGTGCTTCACAGAGACTTTTCCTTAGCTTTTCAAAAGCCTCCAATTCTGTTTTTGTTAGAACAAACGGGTCTTTTATGTCTGCTTTTCTTAATCTCTGCAGTGGTTTCGCAATTACCGAAAACCCACAAATCCATTGGCGACAATAACCATTCCTAGAAACATCCTGATCTGTCTTTGTGTTGTGGGTGGTTGTATTGCTCGAATCATTTTTATTCTCTCAATTGTGACTTGTCTAATTCCCTTTGCAATTCTGTTACCAAGGTATTTACCTCTTGTTTGCAAAACTGTAGTTTTGCAGGTGACACTTTATGTCCCTCATCTGCCAATCGATTCAAAAGTTTAATGGTGTCAGTTACACAATTTTCTCTTGTTTTTCCTGCAATCAGGAGGTCATCTATGTACTAAACCAATGTTGACTCTCCAGGTAATTTTAAATCTTCCAGGGATTTCTTTAATAACTGATTAAAGATAGATGGACTCTCAGTATACCCTTGAGGGATACGACACCATGCTAATATACGATCCTGAACCGGAATGCAAAAATTTACTGGCTATCTGGATGCAGTGGAACCGTAAAGAAGGCATTACACAGATTAATGACCATGTACCATTCTGCATCATGCGGAATCTGAAATCGGATTACCGCTGGATTTGGTACAACTAGACAGCAAAGAACAAATATCTTATTAACCTTTTTCAGGTCCTGAACTATTCTGTACGTTCCGTTTGGCTTTTTAATTCCCATAATCGGTGAATTACATGGGCTGCTTTCAATCTCTCTCAAAACACCTTGCTTAATAAATTTTTCAATCACAGGAATGACACCCTTAATAGTTTCAGGTTTCATTTTGTACTGGGCAATATTTGGAAAATCTATTCCCTGTCTCACAGTAATTTTTACTGGGTCCACATTTTTCATTAAACCCATTTCGTCACCAGTTAGATCCCAAATTTTCGAATTTACTGTCTCTTTCAATTCTTCAGGTAAATTATTTTTATCAAAAGCAGGGAACATTTTATTTTCTTCATCAACCATTAGCAGTGTCAATTTGTACAAACCATCTTCTTCTAAAGTTTGAAGCTCAATACCCTCCGGTGAACAATAAATTTTACAATTCATCTTACAAAGCAGATCCCTTCCCAAAAGATTAACAGGACTGCTGTTACAGACAACACATCTGTGCTTGTCTTTGTAATTTCCAATTTCTACATCAACTGGCTTTGTCAGGTTTGTTTTAATCTGCTGATTAGCTACACCAACTACCTGGATGGATTCACCCGAGAGAGGAAGATTTTCAATTTCCACTGATCTAACAGTAGAACGGGTAGCACCAGTGTCCACAAGAAAAGTGATATCTTTGTCATTCACTTTACCATTTACAAATGGACCTGACTGATCTACCTCAAGAGTGGCTCCAAGCACACACTCTTCCTCCTCTCTCAGTCACCGTCATGAAAAATCTTCTGAGTCACTGCTCTCATTTTCTTTTAGCCAAAATTGCTGAGAGACATTTAACACATTTACTTTTTGTGATCTTTTTACCTGTTCAGCTCCGCAGAAACCCGTCTCTGGACTGTATCTCTGTGTATTCATGCAATGTGGCAAGGGTGGCTGTGGAATTTTGTTCTGATGAATCTATTGGTTCTGCTGATTCGCTAACTGTCACTGTAGCTGTTGCTGCTGACTTATTTAATTTAACTGTTGCTGAAGCTGATGCTGCTGATTTACCTCACTCTGCATCTGTGGATTTAATGATGCATTTTTTAAATTTCTGGGTGGATTTTTACACTCACGCTTCCAGTGTCCAATTTCGCCACAATTAAAACAAGGTAGCTTTTGTTTTAGCTCTTCTATATTTATATTAAATTTTGGCTTATTTGTAAAATTCCCTTTGAACTTCCCTGGATTCTGCTGAAAATTTTTATTTTCCAATGTTGCTATCTGCTGTTTAGCTACCTTCACCTGTCCCCACATTGCCTTTTCCTTGAGTTTCTTCTGTTTTGCATCTAACTTATCACTGCAGTATTTTGCCTTTCTCACGATGTCATCAACTAAGAGTGATTGCCAACCAACAAATCCAGTCCTAATCATATCCCCAATCTCAGGTCTCAGGCCATAAACAAACATGTAAATGAAGTGGCTCATGTCACTTTCACTTAATTTTTCATAGCCACTGTATTGTTTAAATACCAAGAGTAACCTTTCATAATAGGAATGAACTGATTCTTTTGGCTCTTGATTCGTTCTGTCTATTTTAACCCAATCTACTTCTTTAGCAGGAATCTTGTCTTTCAGCCAGACAATTACTTTGTCATAGAAATCCATGACAATGTCTGAAGGAGCGCCTGTTACTTTATGTCGAGGCAGTTCCTCCTTGGGCCAACTAACAGAAATTTTACATTCTGTCCAAAGATATGACGGGACAACAATGTCAAAGAAACCATCAAGATCAATCCACTGAACTTTTGAGACTTTAATGAATCTGTCAACTTGACGGTACCATTCCACCGGCTTTTCTCTCAGCCGAGGAAAATCATTTGGAAAGAGTAGGATATCCTGTCTTGTCCATGGAACATGAACATAACCCCCACCAGCTATTTCCCTCATAGGAAATTCACCAAAGACTTCTCCTCTGTCTCTCTTTTCTTCTTCTCTTTTCTTTGTCCACTTAACTCTCCATTTACTTAAATCACCCAATCTTTTTAGAAACACAATTAATTATTTTATATGGGTAATTCTGACTGTAGTATTTAGGTTCTCTATATCTTTTTCAGAAAAATCCACTCTGTAATGTTTTTGCAATTGCTTTTGGCGAGTCAAATCTATTTCCAATTCAGCAGTCACCTCTTCAAATTGTTCATATTTGTTTTTAGTTTTCCACTGAATGCTCTTGCAAATGAATAGCAATTCATCATCCTGATATTGATTCAAACAGTCAGTACCAATTGTGCCAATAATGAATTCTTCTAAATCTGCTTTTAATTTTGCAACATCAAGTTGTTTAGACTTAGGAACTTGTGTTAAGTCTGTTCTATTTATGGAACCAGAATCTGATTCTGCAGCTGATGGTGTGACATTTGACAAACCTTGATTTAAAGTTCAATTTGGCATTGTTGTATCTTTGTGTATTTCTGTTAACTCCGAAAAACATTTTTCAGCCACTTTTTGAATTTCTGCATTTAAAGGATTTGCTATAACAGAATGTCTATTTTCACTCTGATCAAAAACTGGTACAACAGGACCAATTGTAACTGAAACTGTCACTGCTTCCATGCCTTTTGTTAACAGTTGAATTAATTCTCCCTTTGCTTTAAAATATTCTGTAATATTTAGTATATCTTCAAGCAACTCTGTCCTTTTATCATTTCTCAGGAAATTATTTCTCGAATTAGAACTTTCTATTTGGGGTTTTTGTTTTGCTTCTCGATCTCGCCCTATCAGGTAATTTCATAAATCTGGGTGAATCTTCAATCTCCCTAGGTGCACTAGGAGAAATACCTGGAAGACTCCTTGGGGTAGAATGTGAACAACCTGGCTGATAAGGTGGAGGACTATTTAACATATCCTCTAAAACTGCATCATCCAATTCTTGATCAAGATGACCTTTTTTCTGAGAATTCTTTTGACCTGTTTCTATAACCATTTCTAAAACCGGATATAATCCTTCATACATGTCTCCTTTCCTCCAACGACGCACTTTATCTTGGTGAGTTTCCTTATCTATGCCACTCGGTTTTCCCCAATTTTCTCGCTCAAGTTCCATCATTTCAACTTCCCATTCAACTAAAGCTTCAAATTGAGTGGGTCTAGGTCTTGGTGAAAGAGCCATCATTTTATCTCTTAAGTTTCTTAAAACTTTAACATTAAACGATCCATCTTCTGGCCAGGGTAAAACACCATCATTTTTAGTATATTGCATCCAATTTTCAAACCAGAGAAAAGTATGATAACCATATTCTCCTTCCATATATGCTGCGGGTGTTTTATACTTATGAAGTAATTTTCCACCACGCGCTTCAATTTTCTTGTCAGGGTTGAATACATTTTTAATTTTCTGAAACCATGAAGGCTTTTTCTCGTAAATAATTTTTCTGTTGTTCCGCTACTCTGACCAATCCGTGCGCAAAACTCACCAACAAGCCAATCAGGTTAAGCCACGTCACCACCTTGCTCAACCAATGAGAAACCAATTTTCAGAAATGACCAATCAGCTAACAGCTTGTTTCAGTCACGTGAACCAATCAGCCTGCTCGCTGTGACGTATGTCCACCAATCACAGCACGAACCCTGTGACGTATACTGCTGCTGCAGCGAAGCTGCGCGTGTCAGTGTCACTCCGTAAACTCACCCCTCCTTTACAAAATATTTTCACACCGCCATTTTAAAACAATCCTTTTCAATAGAATGCAGTTAATAACTACAGAAAAACAAACCATTTGTCCGTTTCGCTAATAAAGTGATAGTTTTACAAGACATTCAAGATTCCACTCTCGTGAAATAGACAATGCTATTTTCACAAAAACAGTTTACAACTTTCACACAGAAAACCTACTCATGCATACATGAAATCTTCGGTAGGACTTTAACCAACCAATAGAAATCCAAAAACACCAGTAAGAATAGACAACGCTACCTCACCCTTCACACAAGCTCAGAAAAATCCTACTACTCTTCTCACAACAAGTTTTAAAACCAGCTCCTAGTCCCTATACTCAGAGCTACAATTTCATAGGCAAACCTCACTATTCATGGAACCTAACATACCTAAATCCCTAAACTTGTGTTGTTCGTCCACAACACTTAGTGATATTTCAGTACCACTAGTTTGAAACGGAACAAATGAACTGTGTAACTTCACCTGTCACACTACTCTGCCAGCACATAGGATTTTTCTCACTGCTGGAAAAACCCTTCGACAACAAATAACAACTAGACAAAACTTAACATGTGTTAAACATGTATCCTATGTAATTACCATGTAACATGTCAGTTACCATAGTAACCAAACTCTGCTACCAGGGATTTGATCCAGCGGGCCAAGAGAAATTCAGTCTCATATGAATAACTCTACATCACGATACTCACCATTATTCATAAATTTAACACTAGGCCCATAAATGACTGAGACATGAATTGACCAACTGAATCTTATGACCTAATTATTCAGAAGCACTTTATAATACATTTAATTAAGTCAGTATCATAGGCAATGGATTAACTTATGGTAATTCAAGGAAACAATCAAGACCAGCTTGTCATTTCAAAATCTATTTTATTAACTTTATTATAAAGCAGAATGCATTTTGAAGCATACATTCTTTTATTAGTAATTTTTATTAAGCAAAATTATTTATTAGAAAGGCACATTTGACTGTCAGCTCAAAACAAGATCAGCATGAGAAGTGCTCAAACATTTAGGAAAATTCCCTAAACCCTAATTCCCTAACTTAACTAAGTGAACCTAAAGGGAAAAAGTAAAGTTTCAATTGGATCTTACGTGAAACGAAAGTCCGTCAGCATCTCCAGAGCACAGGAACGAGCCAGCAGTGCTCTTTCGAAGGGGGCAATGTTTATACCTTTTTCCCATCTAAAACTAACTAAAAGAATACAAATATTCGAGCAACACGAAGTATGATTGGACGAGAAATGTCATCTGATGAAATCATTTGCCTTTCGCATAGCAGAAAACACGTTTCTTCAAGAGCGGCATTGTTCATAGACTAAGAGTGTCACAGGCTTTTCCGTGACTCGCAACATTAGGTAAAGTTATCCAATGCTTCCTCCATCCAAGCTTTTCCGCCGCTGCACATCCTGTCCTTGACCATGAAAGCTTTGTCAAAAGAATATTCATTACTTCCACACAGCCTTGCTTTTACGAGCGGCTTTCAAAGAATTATTGCAGAAAATATTTTCCTTTTCCAAACGCTGCTGTGCAAGGCCCAACTTTGACAGGACTTCGGACATCCATTTTAGAAATAGGCCACAGGCCTCTTTTAACAAGACTCTAGTATGCAAGGAAACACAAGATAATAATTAATTCAGGAAATGATAATTATTCTGTTACCCACCCCCTTTGCTAATGTTAACCCATTAGTTTAAGTTACCTAGCTTTACATACAAAAGACAAACATAACACAATTACATGAAAAGACACGACATAAACAAAAGCACATTTAAAAGAAAGCACATGCTATTATTTGAATCGGCCGCAAATTAATGTTTGACAAAACGAAAGACAAAGTAAATGTATTATTTAAAACAGAATGACAAACATGACAAGAGGACATATAATTAAACCTGCGTGTTCGTGTAGGTGCACATTATTATAGGTTGAATCAGTATACAAAAAACATGCAACACCTATTAGTAGATTAAAATTATGGGAGTTTTAATTCAGCGTGCTTTAATTCAAAACTTATTCTAAAAGTCTGCTTTATCACTAGTGATCTGACATTCAAAAGGCCACCCTTTAGAGCGGAGTTTTTATTAAATAAGTGGAAGTTCATGGGTTTGGGCTGATTGAAAGGCAAGAATCTTCTGAGGTTCAGGGAGGGTAAAGCCACAGGGGCAGGGGAGTTGTTCATTCCATAGTGAGAGTTTACGGCATTTGTCATCAGGCCTGTTGAGAAGAAGTAGGTCTGTGAAATTGTAATGGAAATTACCTGGTTTTAAAGGAGCAGGGGTCCTGGCTCTAGGCCCGGTCCAAGCGCGGACGGGCGCAGACGGGCTTGCCTTTAGCGCGCCGCCTGCACCCTCGCTGCGCGCGTCCGCTGCGCGAAGCCGCCAGTGTTGAACTTTATGCTGGCCTCTGCCCTCTAGCCAGGAAGTGCCCCGCCTGGCGCTCCCTCCACAGCAATCGGGAAAACCTGTGGTGGACCGGGCAGCACGAGGCACCAAAGGGTGTCAGAGAGCATCAGAGAGGAAAGTGCAAAGTGGCAAATATCAGGTAAAAACAATTTTTAAAAAGGATCGTAACGTGCTAGGTTAAAAGATCGCAGCTTTGGGTGTCAGTGCAGATGCAAGCGTATTCTCATCCACTAGTCCGCAGCGCGAAGCAGCCAGCGCAGACCTTTATGCTGGCCTCCGCCCTCTAGCCCAGAAGTGCCCCGCCTGAGCTCCCTCCACAGCAATCGTGAAAACCGTTGGTGGACCAGAGAGCGCGAAGCACAAAAGGGCGTCAGAGAGCATCAAAGAGGAAAGTGCAAAGTGGCAAATATCAGGTAAAAACTATTTTTAAAAAGGATAGTAATGTGCTAGGTTAAAAGATCGCAGCTTTGGATGTCCGTGTCAGTGCAGATACAAGCGCAGTCTCACCCACTAGTCCGCAGCGTGAAGCATCCAGCGCAGACCTTTAAGCTGGGCTCCCCCTCTAGCCCAGAAGTGCTAAGCCTGGCGCTCCATCCACAGCAATCGGGAAAACCTGTGGTGGACCAGGGAACGCGAGGCACAGGAGGGCGACAGAGAGCGTCAAAGAGGAAAGTGCAAAGTGGCAAAAATCATGTAAAAACCATTTTAGAAATGGATTGTAATGTGCTAGGTTAAAAGATCGCTGCTTTGGATGTCCGTGTCAGTGCAGATGCAAGTGCAGTCTCACCCACTAGCCCGCAGCGCAAAGCAGCCAGCGCAGACCTTTATGCTGGGCTCCCCCTCTAGCCCAGAAGTGCCAAGCCTGTCGCTCTATCCACAGCAACTGGGAAAACCTGTGGTGGACCAGGGAACGCGAGGCACGGAAGGGCATCAGAGAGCGTCAAAGAGTAAAGTGCAAAGTGGCAAATACTAGGCAAAAACTATTTTTTTAAAAGGATCGTAATGTGCTAGGTTAAAAGATTGCAGCTTTGGATGTCCGTATCACTGCAGATGCAAGCACATTCTCACCCACTAGTCCGCAGCGCGAAGCAGCCAGCGCAGACCTTTATGCTGGCCTCCGCCCTCTAGCCCGGAAGTGCCCCGCCTGGCGCTCCCTCCACAGCAATCGTGAAAACCGTTGGTGGACCGGGGAGCGCGAGGCACAAAAGGGCGTCAGAGAGCATCAAAGAGGAAAGTGCAAAGTGGCAAATATCAGGTAAAAACTATTTTTAAAAAGGATCGTAATGTGCTAGGTTAAAAGATCGCAGCTTTGGATGTCCGTGTCAGTGCAGATGCAAGCGCAGTCTCACCCACTAATCCGCAGCACGAAGCAGCCAGCGCTGACCTTTATGCTGGGCTCCCCCTCTAGCCCAGAAGTGCCAAGCCTGGCGCTCTATCCACAGCAGCTGGGAAAACCTGTGGTGGACCAGGGAACGCGAGGCACAGAAGGGCGTCAGAGAGCGTCAAAGAGGAAAGTGCAAAGTGGCAAAAATCAGGTAAAAACTATTTTTAAAATGGATTGTTATGTGCTAGGTTAAAAGATCGCAGCTTTGGATGTCCGTGTCACTGCAGATGCAAGTGCAGTCTCACCCACTAGCCCGCAGCTCGAAGCAGCCAGCGCAGACCTTTATGCTGGCCTCACCCCTCTAGCCCGGAAGTGCCCCACCTGGCGCTCCCTCAACAGCAATTGGGAAAACCTGTAGTGGTCCGGGGAGCAAGAGGCACAGAAGGGAGTCAGAGAGCATCAAAGAGGAAAGTGCAAAGTGGCAAATATCAGGTAAAAACAATTTTTAAAAAGGATTGTAATGTGCTAGGTTAAAAAATCGCAGCTTTGGATGTCTGTGTCAGTGCAGATACAAGCGCAGTCTCACCCACTAGTCCGCACCGATGGTGCATCTGCTTCAATTCCCTGGTTTGTTGCGTGAGTTCTTCCCTTTTGCACCTGCGCTATACGTTATCTGCGGCTGAGATGGCTATGAACTCTCGTCTAACGACTGCCTTCAGTCCCTAACCCTGACCTGTTCTCAGGCCGGGTCCGCTCCCCTGCCGCGGCAGCGTTCCCTGCTGGTGCTCTGCCTGTTGCCCTCGCCGATGCTGCTGTTGGAAGTTTGAGGCCCTCCTCCACCCGCAGGCTCCCGCCTGCGCCTCATCCCTGGTGGCCAAGTAGTGGGCGGTAATTATCAGGTCTGACCTCTTCCTCTGTCCGTCTCTCTCTCTCCTGATTTCCCTCCTCCTGCTTGTCTCCTGCCCATAATTGTATTCTGCCTTTAGCCTCTGCTCGTTTTATTTTTCATAAGCCTTTCTGCCTTTAGCCTGCCTGTTTTTCCTCTCACTCTCTGTTGTTCACTGCTGTTGGTTTATTTTTCAGTGTCTCAGTGTCCTTCTTCCCCCACCCGCCCCCCACTCTCCTTTTCCCACCGCTGTCTTCCCTGCGGCCCCGCCCCCATCCTCTCCCATTTGCCACCTGCCTCCCAGCTTCTGCTCCTCCCTCCCTCCACCTTTCTTAATGCAGGCCGCTGCATGGCCGTGCAGCGGACGCACGCAGAGGGCGCGTCATTGGCACGCCAGAGGTAAGCCCATCCGCACCTGGACCGTGCCCAGCGCCAGGACCCCTGTCCCCAAACGATGCCAGCCCACATGACGAACCTACGATGCCGCCACCCTCAACGCACTCAAAACCGTCCGGAAAACCATCCTGCTACCGAGCCACCCCGAAACGCACCCACGGACCCTACACCTGCCAAGCCTGCAATTTCACCTGCCTCCGGACTTGCACCGCACCTGAAAGGCCATGCACCAGCAACAACAACCTCAAGTGCATCCTGCTCAACAGTACACCCACTCCGTCCACAGACACGCTGTCGAACTCTGGAACCTGCTTGACACAACATCACCAGACGTCGCCTTCCTCACGGAAACCTGGATGAACGCCTCCTCAGCCCCCGACACTGCCATAGCCATCTTGGACAGATTCAAGATCACCCAGAGGGATCGCGTCAACCAGACCGGAGGAGGCATCGCAGTCGTCCACAGGACCACCATCTGCATCACGACCAACTCCGACAACATCCTCACCGCCGCCGAGCACCTCCACTTCCAGATACACACTGACCCCAAGACCACCCTCAGAGGCACTCTCATCTACAGACTCCCGGGACCACGCAAACAATTCAGCGAAGCCATTGCAGACTTCATCAGCCCTCACCTCCTCTGACTACATCCTCCTAGGGGACCTCAACTTCCACTTGGAAAACAACAATGACAGCAACACCACCACCCTGCTGGACAACCTCGCCAACCTCGGACTCAAGCAACTGGTGAACACCCCTACCCACTACGCCGGCCACACTCTTGACCCCGTCTTCTCCTCCAGCAAGCACATCTCCTTCAGCCTAGGCATGGGCGGAAAATCCGTTCCGCTCGCGGATTTTGCGGATTTTCGGGAAATCCGCAATCCGCGAGATTTGCGAATTTCCTGCAAAATCCGCAAATCCGCGAGCAGCGGATTTTGCTCGCACTGCTCGCACTGTTCGCGTGAGTTCGCGCCCCGCGAATAAGTGCGAAATTGCAGAAATATGATCTAAGCAAAACTGAAAGTAACTACTTACCAGGTTCAAAAGTTCAGGCACATCATTAGTAGCCATTTCCTGTAGTGCTTCCTGAGGGGCCCCTCCAGAGTTCAGTTGCCAGTTGAAACTATTATGTGACCCTGCTCTGAACCTCAGAATAGTTACACATATGCCACAAAGGTCATGAATTACAGCTAAGGGAGACAAGCAGGAGCCAGGCTGGAAGTTAAAATCCATTAATCAGCCCCTAATTCATTATTGTCAGTTGGGGCAGGGCAGGTGTTGTAACTAATTTTGCAACAATGAAAGCACTTAGCAAGTGCAAAAGATCACTAATGAGGGCGCACTAAGGAAGCAGGTGCCAGCTAAAAAAATATTCTGTGACACATTAATCAGCCCCAAATTAATTCAGGTCACTTGAGGCAGGGAAGGTGTGCTTTGCTTTGCCGAAAATAATGTACACTGGACAACCAGAGGGTGTGGTGATGAAACAGAGGGTGGCATGGGTGGGCCAGAGGGTGGCATGAGTAGTCAGAGAGTGGCAGTGGTGACAGAGAGTGGCAGTGATGAAGAAGAGTGTCCCAAACAGGTTGGACACGTAGAAACAACAAGTTCGCAAAACTTGCGACCCGACAGGTAAGTTCGCAAATTGCGAAATTGTAAAAACCCTCGCGAACTGGCAGAAACACGGGCGAACACAAAAAAAAAAATCCGCAAATTCGCGGGAATTCGCGGATTTTGCGGATTGCGAGTTCGCAAATCCGCAAATTCGCGGATTGCCAATCCGCAAAATCCGCTCATGCCTACTTCAGCCACTCCACCGGACTTCTTTGGACTGATCACAGCTGCGTCTACTTCAACTTCAGGAGAACCACGACCCACCACCACCCGCACCAGACTCCGCGCAGGAGCTGGAACAAGATCACCGCCGACCAGCTCACCACCTCCCTCAGCCAGAACCCTCCCGCCAGCGCAACGTACCCCAACGAAGCAGCCCGCAACTTCACAAAGTGGCTCACTAACTGCGCCGACGACCTCGCACCTCTGAAGAACCCACCCAGCAGACTCGGCAGCAAGAAAGCCTCGTGGTTCACTAACGAACTCAAAACATCCGGAAGAACTGCCGCAGCCTCAAAAAAACCTGGCGCCACGACCAGACTACAGAAAACATGACAGGCCTCAAGAATGCCACCCGCATACACCACCAGCTGATCCGCACCACCAAAAGAACAACATTCAAAGAACGACTGGACAACAACACCCACAACAGCAAGGAACTCTTCAGCATCGTCAAAGAGCTCTCCAACCCCAGCGCCGGAAACAACGACGTCAAACCCTCGCAAGACCTCTGCGACTCACTCGCCTCATTCTTTCACCGCAAGATCGCTGACATACACAACAGCTTCGGCGCACAGACCACGCACCCAACCACCGAACCAATGCCCCCCACCACCACCCTCTGCAACTGGACCCCGGTCAACACCGAAGCCACCACCCGCACGATGAACACCATCCACTCTGGATCCCCTACCGACCCCTTCCCCCACCACGTCTTCAACAAGGCCGACTCCATCATCGCACCCCACATCCGGGACATCATCAACATCTCCTTCACCACCACCACCTTCCCGCAGAGCTGGAAGCATGCCGAGCTCAGCGCCGTCCTGAAGAAACCGACAGCGGACCCCACTGACCTCAAGAACTTCCGCCCCATCTCGCTCCTCCCTTTTCCTGCCAAAGTCATCGAGAAGACCGTCGACAAGCAGCTCGCCGCCTTCCTTGAGACAAACGGATCCCTCGACCCCTCACAGTCTGGTTTCCGAGCCAACCACAGCACCGAGACCGCCCTCAACGCAACCACCGACGACATCAGATCCCTGCTCGACAACGGGGAAACAGCTGCTCTCATCCTCCTGGACCTCTCTGCAGCGTTCGACACAGTTTGCCACCGCACACTAATACAGCGCTTGCGCAACACAGCAATCCAAGAGAAGGCACTGGAGTGGATCATCTCGTTCCTCGCCGGAAGAACCCAGAGAGTCTGCCTACCCCCGTTCCGATCCGCAGCCACCAAAGTCATCTGCGGCGTACCGCAAGGATCCTCGCTCAGCCCCACCCTCTTCAATGTGTACATGAGCCCCCTCGCGGCCATCGCAGGCCAAACCAACCTTAACATCATTTCCTACACCGACGACACCCAGCTGATCCTCTCCCTCACCAACGACCCCACCACCGCCAGAGCCAGCCTACACGAAGGAATGAAAGACGTCGCCGAGTGGATGAAGAACTGCCGCCTGAAACTGAACTCAGACAAGACGTAAGTCCTCATCCTGGGATCACCCCCCTCCACCTGGGACGACCCCTGGTGGCCCTCTGCCCTGGGCACCACCACCAAGCCAACGGACCACGCACTAAACCTGGGCTTCATCCTCGACTCCTCCCTCTCGATGACCAAACAAGTCAACGCCGTCTCGTCATTCTGTTTCAACACCCTGCGCATGCGCCGAAAGATCTTTCGATGGATCCCCACCAAAACCAGGAAGACGGTCACCCAGGCACTCGTCACTAGTCAACTGGACTACGGGAACACCCTCTACGCGGGAACCACAGCCAAACTACAGGAAAAACTCCAGCGCATACAGAACGCCTTGCACGACTCGTCCTGAACATCCCCCACCACAACCACATCTCCGCCCACTTCAGAGACCTGCACTGGCTCCCCGTCAGCAAGAGGATCACGTTCAGACTCCTCACCCATGCACACAAGGATCTCCACGACCTGGGCCTCAAGTACCTCAACAACCGCCTCACTTTCTACACGCCCACCCGCCAGCTGCGATCGACCAGCCTCGCCCTCGCCACCATACCAGAGCCACTGCCGGAGGAAGATCCTTCTCCTACCTGGTGGCCAAGACATGGAACTCCCTCTCCATCCACCTACGGCTGACCCAGGACCATCTCTCCTTCAGGAAGCAACTCAAGACCTGGCTTTTCGAGCAGTAACGGACCCCTCTACCCCAGCGCCTTGAGACCCTAGCAGGTGAGTAGCGCGCTATGTAAATTGACTGATTGATTGATTGATTGATTGATTGAGTGCTGCCCACTGTGTCGCAAGTGTTGTCTCAGTGTTGGCATTATGTGAGAGGCAGTCCGTGATAGAGCATTGTATCCGCTTCTACTTCCTCGCGGCGCAGAAGAGTGTCTCTGAGCCTCCATACCCTGGAGGGCTTTGCTGTGGGCAGGGGGGTGAGCGTGGCGAGTACTGGTGCGTGATCTGAGAGGGAGGCAACTCCTATTTCAACCCTATTGTGAGCGTGTGTAAGGGTGGGAATACTAAAAAATGGTCTAGCCTTACGTAAATCTTGTGTGCGTTGGAGTATTCCCGATCAAGTGGGTGAAAGCTTCGCCACAGGTCACAGAACCCCAAGTTATGTAGCCGGGCTCGCCCTTCTGCTGAGAGTGCGCCCGATTGATGAGTGTCTGACTAGATTTATCCTTATTGTTGTCAAAAACTAGGTTTAGGTCCCCTTCCAGGATAATATTGCAGACTGTCGTGGCTGTGGCTTCCGTGAGGGCAGAATGCAGGAACCGTTCCTGGCCATCGTTCAGGGCATAAATGGAGCCAATAGTGAATATCAAGCTACCCAGGGAAAATCTATAGGTTAATCTCTGCCTCTTTGTGTAGGGCCACCCCCTTAAACCGCTGAGCCACTAAAATCGACGACCCTGCTGCTTTAGTAGGACCAGAGGAAAAACATTAAGTGGGAAATTACCGGTACTGAAGGCGATGGCAATCTCTAGCTAAGAGGTGAGTTTCCTGTAGTAGGCATATATCCCCTTGAGAGTTTTCCAAGCAAGACTGAACTACTCTGCGCTTCACCAGGTCGTTGAGACCCTGCACATTTAAGGTTAATATCTTAAGTGTAGTGGCTTGGGGAAACAACCTTTACTACACAACTTTTACAACGCACTACCTTTACAACGCAGTCATTACAACGCAACATCTGTTACAACACATGCTATTTCAATGCAACCATTACCACACATGACACTACAAAGCATACAATTACAACTCATGTCATTACAACGCAGTCATTACAACGCATACCATTACAACGCATAGTACCCTTACACTATCCAACACATACCCTACTGTTGCACCCCCTGGAGTTAGAATAGTAATTTTTACCCCTACACTATCCAACACTTACCCTACTGATGCACCCCCTGGAGTTAGAATAGTAATTTTTACGCCTACACTATCCAACACTTACCCTACTGTTGCACCCCCCTGGAGTTAGAATAGTAATGTTTACCCCTACACTATCCAATACTTACCATACATGCAATTTAATGGTATGCGTTGTAATGGTATGCGTTGTAAAGGTAGTATGCGTTGTAATGGAATGCATTGTAAAGGTAGTTTTTAAATATTCGTTGTAATGGCATGCGTTGTAATCGAATGCATTGTAATGGATGTTGCGTTGTAAAAAATGCGTTGTAAAGGTATGCGTTGTAAAAGTATGCATTGTAACATCATACATCTGGTGGCCGGAATGTCTGGTATCTAACAGGAACAAAAGCATAGGTAGAGTGTAGTATCCGGTGCCACCCGAGATCAGAGGAAACAGCTAACAGTGTGCCCCTTGGGTATGTGGAGCTACCTTACATCTGGGAAGAAAGTGGACATGGAACATCGGATCCCCCCGCAAAATCCCCGGAAAAAGGCTAAACTTTTCCCAAAACAACCCTCCCCCCCACAAAAGACTAAGAATTGTGAAAAAAGAGAACAGCAACATATTGTCCTTCATCTGTAGGTGATTGGAGGTATGTCGATTCGGGGTAGTCAACCAGAATTCAAGAAGCCTCCCTCACGCCAACGGCCCAGGTAAAGAACAAACAGTCAGTTGGCCATTTGATATCATAGGGTTCAGCCAGGTTGAGATGCAGCCAGCTCCGTCAATGAAGTTTCTAGCGTGGCTTGCTGGCCCTTTGCGATTTCTGTTGCAGGGGGGTTTTTAGGCCGACGTCTTTGGCCCTGTTGGCATCAATGGGGCTTGGAGTCATCCGTTTCCAGCCTGAGGCCCTCTGTGTCGTTCTCCTCCATAAGGTGATCCATCCCCAGTAAGCGGCAGGCGTCGGTCGGGGATCGTAGTTGGTATAGCTTATTGTGCATGCGGAACACTAGGCGGAACGGGCGTCCCCAGCTATAGGAAATATTGAGCTGTTGTAGACGAGCAGTGATGGGTCTAAAGGTGTTTGATCGTGGAACGTCAGAGGGTGTAACTGGCGAGCTTTTTGGAGGATGTCTTCTTTGGTGCGATAATCTTGCACGCAGACCAGGATGTCTGGAGGTGGAGCCGATGGGGCTCGCGGGGGACCCACCCTGTGTGCTCTGTCTAGACGAAGTTCCGCTTCTAGGGGCCTCCCTAGGATGTGATTGAAGAGGTCCCTCGTATATCTAAAGAGGTCCTTTGTGTCGTCTGCTAGTTTCACTCCTCAAATCCTGATGTTATGATGCTGGTCATCAATAGGAAAAACCTCCTGCTGTAGTGCTGCTAGTTCTGTGTCCCTTCCGTCGCTGCTGTCCTCTAATTTGGTGACTCGTTCTCCAATACCATCAACATCCCTGCGTACCTTCTTTATTTCCTCTGTGAATTCTCTCTTGAGGTTTTGGATGTCTTCCCTTAGTGCGACAAACATGGATTCTAAGAAGGCTTTGGTAATTGGTTCCGCCCGTCCCCTCTCTCAGGACTAGGCTAGGTAGTGCCTGATGCCATGGTGGTGGATTGTTGCCCCACTTGAGCATTTGGGAACAAGTCCTTCAGTGTCTTATCTTTACATCCCCTGGATGAGGACATATCGCGCACAATTGAGTGTCACAGGGGCTCCCTCAGTATGCCCCCTCTAGGAGGCCTGACCTCTCGCCCGTGCTGTCGTGCACCCAGTGCCGCCATTATCTCTCAATTCTCAGCAGCGACCCCCTTCACTGCTCTCACTTGCCCCAAGATTGTGTCTGCGAGGCGACTCTTGCCTGGAGACGTCTGCAGTCTTTGCCAAACCGTGTGAGGTTCCTGACGGCCGGGTCTTCCGCTTCCAATTCCCCACAGTCATATGACCCTCTGGAGGGGTCCTTCCAGGCTCCCAGGGCCCTCCACCAGTCCGGGCATCTTCTCTTAGGCCAGCCCGATGACTGAATAGTGGCGCTCTCCACTTGGCCCAGGCCAGGCCCCTGACTCCCACCTTTGTGCGGAAGATATCCAACCAGCAAGGTTGCTGAACACTGAACTTGAGGCCGCTATGTCAGCTCACCCCCAGCCAGCACTCAGGGTGCCCGGCTCAAGTCGTTGCTTCTCCTCTCTCTCTCCCAAGAGGCGGTTGCGATGGCAATAAGAATCCGCCTCTACGACCTCCGGTGGAGCAGAGAGCCGTCGAGGTGTAGGCGCTTCTCTCCGCTTCCCCACGGCCACGTTGAGGAGCTCGAGAAAAGGAAAAAAAGGGGGGACACTCGCTGGCCTTGCTGGGCAAATCCTCTGTCACCTTGGGCCCATTACAATGCAAGGATATTCTGGTGAGCCCCAGAGCCCGCAGTTAACACCCGTTAAGTCAGCGTCCTCTGGTTGTGGCTTTCTATGGGCGACAAACAGTTCTATCCTCTGAGGTCGGGCCTTGTGATGAATCTCGCCGGGTAGGCCGTTCTCTCATCCTGTCCTGTGGAGCTCCTGGCAGTGTGTGCCGGGCAAGGCCGCAGCCATCCCAGCCAGTCGCAGCTCGTTACCCCTGCTCACCAAAGGGTGGTCTAGCTCCTGCTTGCTGTACCGCCGGCCAAGTTCCGCTGTCTCTGCTTCACTCAGGCGAGACCCCCAGTGGCCAGCGCTCCTCTCTTCGGGCCCGGGTAGCGAGCCCACCCCGTCACACTGCCGTCCCAGCACTCCAGTAGTCGGCGTCCGCCTAGTCCGGTCTCACTGAGTCTCCATTGGGTCCCGGGCGGCAACCGTAGCGAGCTTCTTCTTAATGCCGCAACAGGGGGACTCAGTGCTGTTGCTGGGCCCTCGATCATTGCGGCGGTCTATGGGGTTCCGCCAAGTTACTCACTCAAGATGGCGGACTGGGTACTCGCCCCTGCTTAACTGCTCGAACGAGCTGCGGTTCGGCTCCCCCGGGCTCCGCTGGCCCTGTCTGCATTTCGGGTGGATCGGGACCCCAGCTCAGGGCACTATCTCATGTGGGCTGCATCGGTCTGCCTCCTTGTCACCTGGGCTTCTCTCTGCCCCAACAGCAGTCTCCAGGCCTCTGCTCGTGTTGGTGCTGGGGAATCGAGTTCTCTGCCGCGCTCCTGACGCCAATAGTGATGTGCCCTCCCAGAATTCTCGACCACTTTGGGCAGGTACCTCACCGATGTCTCTTCAGTACCGGCCCCAGTGCATGCGACTGTAGCTGAAACAGCCCGAAAGCCGGTGCTAAAGCAGTCTGTCGGCGGGAGCTCCAGAGCAGTACGTATTCTCACGCCGCCATCTTGGCCGTGCCCCCTGTGAATGTTCTGTTCTGACATTGTCATCACCTTCTGAAAATAAATATATATTAAAAAAAGTTGGAAGAACACCAGCTAATGCTCTACAGGGGTAATGAAAGTAATGGGCGATAAGGGAACAATTGTCATAACTTATTTCTCTTTTGGTTCTTACCACACCAAAATCTGTATTCTCGAGTAAATACGGGACATTTTAACTGCTATAATGATTGGCAGGTTTGACTTGCCAATATTTAGCACAAAACTCGTATTTACCATATGTGTGGTGATAGGTGTTACTGCACATATTGCAGTTAACAAGACCACTGGTAATGAAGGATTTCTCACTGTGTGAAGTATAACCTTATAGTATTTTCTTGAGAGAAAATACATCAACGATGCTTAAAAGGAATTCAGATTAATAAATAAACAAAAGAATATATCATTTGTGATCCAGTACTGATTGTTTTGCCTGGCCACCTAATTTCCATGGTATGTTGTACATTCCAAGGTAAATTGCAATGTGAAGTGATATATTTATTTTACAGTTTGGCACCTTAATCCGTTATTATAGCAGTTCAACAATTACTTGTCAATAATGGACCGATAAGGGTCTGCCACTTTGTTCCTTGGAGCTTCTGTCTGGGTTTTTTTACAGTAAAGCCTTACTTGACATCAAAAATATACTAGAAGAATAAGGAAGAAGTACAGGGTTAAGCCTAATTGAATCTGTATGTAATTAGATCCTGTAAGACTGATTTACATGCCAGAAAAAGAAGAATGTCGAAAGAAGTTTCTAGAGCATACAGAACTGAGAAGCACAAGCCAGTAAATGCCAGCACTCTAGGACTTTGTAAAAGCCCTGCGTCACATTATACCTGCGTCAGGTATAATGTATGCAGGGTGAGCATTCCCACACAGGAGAGCCTTGTAAAAGTGATGCAGTGATATCTGCAAGATTTCACTGCACCTCTTCTAGGATGTCACTGTATCAAAACCTTACGTCTGCTTGAAGCAGGTGTAAGGAGTGATGGAGTACAGTAAGTACAATAACATGCATTGCTGGAGTTGCGTCATGCTTGCAACATGACCAGCCATGCGTGACTTTTGGGCCAACAGACGCATCTGTCAATCCTTGTGCCATGGTGCGCTGGATCATAAATAGGGCGCATCCATGGTGGCGCAAGGGTATCACAGGCTGGCGCAGGGAAACTGACACATCTGTAAAGATGCGTCAGTTTCTTTCAAATCTGCCCCATGCAGCGAATGAATTTTCAGAAAGGAAAATATTTTTTTTTGTTCATCTGTTCAATTTTGCTCTAACGATTCATCTTGAAAGTTTAGCAAAGGAATAAAGTTCATTTTCTTTAGTTTTTTCGGACCATAACACAACAGCTCCTTTTTCTCAGTGAAACATACTTCAGAACAATTATACTAGTTGTGGTCCTTGTTTACCCTTATAGAGGAATTCCTGTGCTCTCTGATTCTCAAAGTGTGGCCAGGTTATGCAAATAAAGGCTGCACTGAGGTTGATTCATTGAAAGTTTTTTCCAAGTGCAGGCACGTCAATGACCCATTGTAGGCTGCAGCCCCTCAAATATTTAATATATTATTTAATACATTGCTTGATGAATTTTTATAATTCCTATTTGTATTAATGGATTTTTCGTTTCTTCATAAAAATCTTTCATAATAGAGAATTTGAATATGGGGAAAATGAAAGTGAATATCATCTCTACCCAGAAAGGGAAGCTCAAAAAACATGACACTCTACAGAAGCTACCTCTCTAATCAAAATATCATCTTTGCTTCAGGAGATTGAGCAGTTTTTGGGCGATGCTGGCCCTGATTCTTCCACCGAAATGCAATATGTGTGCTAGTATTGAGTAAATATTTTTTTAAAATACTAAAGTGTGAGAAATTCAAGAGAACTACTTAGACTCATTGAAATCTGATACATATACACCTGTTATTAAGCCTCAATCCAAGACAGAGTTTAACAAGCGTCTGCCATGAATGTGGTAAATAAAGTAGATGAGGTCAAATAATACCCATCGTCAATGAAGACACAGAGGTGAAAAGTGGGAACCCCTTTGCTCCGGTCCTACTAGAAGTACGCACCTGCAGTTCAGTGGATAGCAAGTCTTCAGAGTAAGCAAGTGCTGCACAGCTGTGAGCTATGCCGGCTGTTAATACCATTGCCTAATCCAGCACAATTTGTAGCTTCAACAACTTTTTGAACAGCTGACTTGGTGTGTACTTTACAAGCTGGTGTTTCGCAATTGGCTCTACATAGTGATAAGGAGAGTTAATCCACTAAGAGGGAAAAAAACATGTACTCCTAGAATGAATTTAACCTAAATGCTCCCAATTTCTCCATGAATAAGCTGGATGGGCACAATCTCAACGTTTATAAGGCATCCAACATATTTCACAAGTCCTCAGGAAATTATACTAGGAGGTAGATTGGCTGATGCTACCAAAGTGATAACAGATGATAAAAGAGATCCCCTGCAGAGTCAATTGCTGTCAGTCAGGCTTAACAGTAAAGTCTATTGTGTATATGTGTTAGGTGTACCAACGTGGTCTCAAATTTAAAAAGAGAATAAAGACCCACTGATTAAAAAGGATTTCATAGCATTAGAGTTTTTAAAAACTTCTATTCTCTTGTTAGAACTGATATCAATCATGCAAATGGGTACTCTCCTGACCAGGTTAGCACATCTCGTTCTCTATCTAAGCACCCTTAGCAGACTATAAAAGCTATCCACTTGCATAAACCATAATGTAATTAATTCACCTTTCCTGTGCACTTCAATGACAGCTACTAATAAACTTTCAACAAGAAATCTAAACTGAGAATAGGCCTTAACACTTCTGGGGACGGGAAAGTATTTACATCTCACCACGTTTAACATACACCAACTGACACTTTTTAAAATCGCACTGCCACTGCTGTACCATTGAAGTCTGATGACAAAAACAGTTATCCTTTTGCCACTGAGATTCACCTCCCACTTAATATTATTAACATAGCTGCCAAGGTTTCAGATTGCCATGTGTGACATTTTAAAAATTTGAGTGAAATTATGAGTGACATTACAACGACTATGAGTGACACTTTCTCGCGAGCAAAAATCATGCAATGAAGACGAGGGAAGCGACTAAATATCAGAAATTACAGCCATTTGAGCAACAAGAAACTCCAAGAACTTCTTGAAACTGCTGCAGAGCACCCCTGTTAACGGTCACACATTGACCGTGAAGATAATACCCAACTACAGTGGTCTGGTGCTCTAGATGAGACTCACAGAGCTGAGCAGCTGCCTGGCTGCGCCCGCGCCTGCTACTGATAAAGTCACGTGAGACTGCAGAGATAAAACTAAACCAGGACTCAGGCTCACTGACTCCGGAAAAATGATCAGACAGATTAGTCCTGCAGATCGATGCTGTTTGAGTGAAATTATTTTTTTCAGATGAGATCATGACTCATGTAGTTAGTAATAGGTGCTACGGGCAAGTGGATGTGAATACCTGATGCAGTGCTTGATAGGAATAAGGGTAACGGTGGGCTGTAATAATGCAAAGGGTTCCTCAGTGCTTACCTTCTGCGTGGGTGCTGTCTCACCTTTTGGCTGGTATACCCTTATTATTTCTTTTTTCGAGAACTACTTGTTCCTACATTCACAGCCTTTCTGCCTCGCGTGACCCACTATCCCTAAGTTGTCCCCCAGTTATATATTGTGCCATCTCCTGCTCTGTGTTTGTTCCCTTTACACCATGGCTCCCAGTCCCACCTGATCATGCAGTGTCCCACTGAAGTCGCGAGTGACCCCTGGACTATATGGCCGTGACTTTTTCATCTTGCTACCATTTTGCATGCTATGCACGTCCTAACCTGTATAGTGTCACCTGTATAGTGTCACCGACTAAAACAGTACTTACTTGCACAGTTGACTAATGCGGTCTGTGTCAGACTGCACTGCTGTTGCATTGATGCACTGACTCTGCAGCCTGTTCTTCTTCATCCAGGGCAGGAGAGCTGTTGACCACTGACTCACTCGTCCCGCAGTAGTGTCAAGTGTTTGCACCCGCCTGCTGCCCACCGCGATCATTGTGATCGATCTGCATGCTCCTGCACGGCCATTGAGAGAGCAGCAGAGTCTCGTCGACTTGAGTCCCCCCGCTTCTGCCTACTTCCTCTTTCTTTTCCTCCAGACGTGACGGCACTCTACCGGCACATCCGGATATTGATACTGGCCCCATGGTGTGCCACAGTGTGACTGACAGCAGTAGCATCTACTGCTGCCCCCCCCTAGTTGGCAGCAGTGAGTCAGTTGACTGTGTTAAACCTGCACCGCGCCGGCGCCACAGCCAGAATATTGCTGCATTGTTGCCAGGTGACACAAGCAAGGCAGAGATATGATACATTTTAGCGCTCTCAGCCACTCCGGAGCTGGGAGCAGATGGATTTAACTATTTAGGAACTCAGTCCAGCAAAGCAGCACGTCTCTTGGGAGCAGCAGAGCCGGTGCACAAGAGCCGCTGGTGGCGCGCGCCTCTGGTGGCAAAATGCGTGACAATGCATTTCAGTGCGGTGATGCGGAACACCACACTGAAATGTGTGAGCGTCACACCTGATGCGTGATACTTGGCAGGACTGAAATATTATATATTTAATCTTTACGAAACAGGTGCAGGTAACCTCTGTTGGCCAAAACTGGGGAGATATTTAAAGGCCTCTCTACACCAGAGGAAGTCCTTTATTGTATGTTTAGCTCATACTGCTCAGGTAGACTCTTTTTTTTCTGTAATGACGATCAGCGTGCAGGGCGCACTGACATCATTAAAATAAAAGTTCAAATTGAGACCGGAAAAGGTTCCGAAAATATGGAGGATTTGTAGGGAACAGGACCCATCATCTTGTGATTGTACAGAAATTATAAAATGTCATCCGCATAGAGGGATATTCTATTGCTGACTGTTGGGGGCCACTAGTAGCCATGAAACAAAGTGTCCACCCTCGCCCAGGCCTCTAGAGGCACAATTGCCATGATAAAAAGTAATGGGGAGTCGGGACAAACCTGGCAAGTGCCCCTGCTGACTTGCACCCTCACTAACAGGCCAGTATATAGCAGTCACATGTAGCTGATATATTTTTGCCCAAAGCCTAAGATGGGTCAACAAGGCAAACATATAATCCCAGACCACTGAATTGAAGGCCTTCTGAAAATCTATCAGCATTATAGCTTGGGGACCAGGCATCTGAATTGTGCTGTAGACCCTCTGTATTCAATTCAATAGAGACTTTATTCGGTTATATTTCACACCATAACAGTGCACATATATACAGTGCGATAAAAAACATTATTCATACTATTACAATAATTCATAGTCACATACAAAAATCATATTACACGTAGCCCATTGTCAATAAAATGATCCAGATACATGGTAAAGTGCAGATAGTAAGTACAACATCATTGGTCTAGGCAATTCCTTAATTTGATGGTTAATTTTAAAAATTCTTTAACCTGTAAAACACTATCGCTGTACAAAAGCTGTAAGTAAAAAAAGGCAGGTTTGATTTGGTTAAAATTAAGTTTCCTTAGGAGTACAACAAGATAACGTTTGCGGGGATATTCATAAAACCTACATAAAAACATAAAATGCAGCATATCCTGAGGAGACTTCCCGTCGCAGCCACAGGGTGCTGTAACCTTAATAAATGTGTCTGACTTCGGTCGAATTAAAAGATGATGGAAGATGTCAAATCTAAACCTAGTCAACAAGAATTTCTCATGAGAGGTGAAATTACTCATTAAATATGGCTCCATGCTTTCACAGGTTTTTAACATCACATATTTCCTAATTCTTGGCTTCATAAGCTCCTCACTTTCCCTTTGAGCCAACTTGTCCTTATAGAAGGCTTGTTTGATTGCTAATATATCCCCTTTTACAATTCCGCTAGGATTTTCAAACAAATTCAGGCGGCCTAGCCTGGAAAAGCAAGTTTTCAGATATTTTAACCAGGGGACACGCATGTGTTTGTCCTGAGATACAAGATCTCTTACAATCAAATGGGTAAGGGGTATGTCCTGATTTATCCACAGTTTCACCCAACACATCAAAGGCCTTAAGGAAAAAATATCACTTAGATACTGGATTCCCAGTTCTTCATGTACTGTCAGGTTGGGTGTACTGGTGGGGACACAAAGTAGACGTTTTAGGAAATTGTTTTCGACAACCTGCAACTGTTCTCCAGTTACATATCCCCAAAGTCCGCTACCATATGCAGCTGTAGCAACAGATTTGGCATTGTAAAGCTTAATCATTGCGTTTGTTGGTTTCTTGCCCAGTTTTGTCGCAAAGTTAAAAACAGATGCATTAGCCCTTGTCAGTTCACCTTTCTTTTTGGCCAGGTGTGGACCCCAGTTAAGCTTGGTATCAAACAGGACACCACGATATGAGAATGTTTCTGTGACTGGTATTGGGACATCATCCAATTTAAAAATAAATTTCTTTTTGGGTTTATGGCCAACATGCATTATGTATGATTTGGAGTTGTTGACCAATAGATTTCGTTCAGACATAAAAGTATTAAAACCATTTAAAAGGGCCTGGAGTCCCTTCTCCGTTCTTGAGATTAAAACCGCATCATCTGCGTATAAAAGAACTGGAATACCCCGCCTGCCGACTCTAGGGCAATCTGCCTGTACATTCTGTAGATAATCATCTAAATCATTAATATACAAATTAAAAAGGAAGAAGGCAAGAATGCAACCCTGACGCACTCCCTTCTTTATGTCAAAATTACAAGTGGTGTCCCCGTTTACAGAATATCTGACGTTAGCACTGGTATTACTGTGCATATCCACCAGAAAGTCGACTAACCCTGGATCCACACCTTTTTCCCTCATGGACCTCCACAGCCCCCCCCCTGTTAACACAGTCGAAGGCTGAGGAAAGGTCCATGAAGGCAAGATGGACAGTTCCCCTCTGTACAGTGGTGTATTTGCTCAATACAAGGAAGAGGTTAAGGCACTGGGTTATGGTGGAGCGCCCCCCACAGAAACCATACTGAGAAATCGGCATGATGTTATTTGCGGTTGCCCAGCATGTTATTCTCTGTAGTAGAATTCTCCCCATAATTTTGACCATGGAGTCAATTAATGAGATTGGCCGGTAGCAATGAGGACTGCCCTTATCTCCTTTTTTAAAAACGGGAACAATCGTTGATAGTCCCCAGGAGGTAGGACAGCCCACTTTGGCAGCTGCATCAAATTCTGCAGCCAGGATGGGCGCCCAAAAGTGTGGGTCGGACTTATAAAAATCTGGGGGATCCAATTTAAGCATGGGCGGAAAATCCGTTTCGCTCGCCGATTTTGCGGATTTTCGGTAAATTCGCAATCCGCGAGATTCGCGAATCTCCCGCAAAATCCGCAAATCCGCAAGCAGTGGATTTTATGGCTTGCTCGCACTGTTCGCGTGAGTTCGCGGCTTCCCAGTACAACTTCGCGCCCCGCGAATAAGCGCTAAATTGCAGAAATACGATCTTAGGAAAACTGAAACTACTTACCAGGTTCAAAAGTTCAGGCTCATCATTAGTAGCCATTTCCTGTAGTGCTTCCTGAGGGGCCCCTCCAGAGTTCAGTTGCCTACTTGCAACTATTATGTGACCCTGCTCTGAACCTCAGAATAGTTACACATATGCCACAAAGGTCCTGAATTACAGCTAAGGGAGACAAGCAGGAGCCAGGCTGGAAGTTCAAATCCATTAATCAGCCCCTAATTCATTATTGTCAGTTGGGGCAGGGCAGGTGTTGTAACTAATTTTGCAACAATGAAAGCACTTAGCAAGTGCAAAAGATCACTAATCAGGAAGCACTAAGGAAGCAGGTGCCAGGTAAAAAAATATTCTGTGACACATTAATCAGCCCCAAATTAATTCAGGTCACTTGAGGCAGGGAAGGTGTGCTTTGCTTTGCCACAATAATGTACACTGACTGGACAACCAGAGGGTGCTGTGATGAAACAGAGGGTGGCATGGGTGGGCCAGAGGGTGGCATGAGTAGTCAGAAAGTGGCAGTGGTGACAGAGAGTGGCAGTGATGAAGAAGAGTGTCCCAAACAGGCTGGACACGTAGAAACAACAATTTCGCAAAACTTGCGACCCGACAGGTAAGTTCGCGTTTGCGAAATTGTACAAAACCCTCGCGAACTGGCAGAAACCCGCGCGAACACAAAAAAAAAAATCCGCAAATTCGCGAGAATTCGCGGATTTTGCGAATTGCGAGTTCGCAAATCCGCAAAATTCGCGAACGCGAGATTCGCAAAATTCGCCCATGCTTAATCCCATTAGGCCCTGGGGCCTTTCTAGCAGTAAGTCCTTCAATGGCCACCATAACTTCACCATTAGTGAACCTAATAGCACCTCCCCTAGCATCAAGCAATTTCGCAGTTGTAACAGGTACCCCAGAAGAGTATAATTGTTTGAAGTGAAGTTCCCACTCTTCCTTGGTAACACAACAGTCCAGACCATTACCCGGTTTTTCTACCAGGAATGGTTTTTTAATTATTGTCCAAAATCTGGTGCTGGATTTTAAGGTAGAGGGATCAAGTAACTCATTCCACGCTTCTACTCTTAGCGACTCCTTATGGGATTTAAGGATAGACTTATATTCTCTACGGCACAGTTTGACGTTTTCCCGCACTCTCGGAATAGCTGCCAATGCTATCCTAAGGTTGCGAGCAGCTTTGGAGCAGTCATGATTGAACCATCTTGGCCCACATTTTTCCACACTCATCTTTGCTGGAACCGACATCAGTTCTGACACCTTCTCCGACAGATTTTGATAAGCAGTGAGAACCCGTCGTGGGTCTGCCCCCACCTGAGTGCAGTTCACAATATCCTCAGTACATGTGTCTATAATGTTTTTGTACAGTAAATCTGGGGTCACTATTGACCATTTAAGTCGCCGCCTCCCATCTGTAGTGCCCAATCTCCCGGAGTTACATATCTGTCTTTCCTTAGTAAACCAAGGTCCCTTCAGATGAATTGTTAAAGGATTATGGTCACTGAATTCGCTTGGTACAATATCAAACGAATCTAAAAAAGGCAGCAGTGTCGCTGACAACAGCATGTGATCAATAAATGTACCCCTCCCATGCCCCGTAAAGGTGGGAGTATCAAAACATTTCAATGGATCCCTGAGTGTCATGGCCAGGGAGAGGTCCAGGTTATCAAGGAGAGCATTGCATAGTTCCCCAGCCATTGTGTGATCGAGGTGGAGTCCCTCCATGCGCTCACAACTTAAATCATTTATGCATTTGTGCAGAGGATCTCCACACAGGTGTACATTGAGATCCCCCACAATCATGAGGCTATGATTAAAATCCTTTAGAGAGGAAGTGAGAAAAGCATGCAGGACAGATACGGGATTAGATACTGAGGTGACATTGGCAGCATTATAAAAATTCACTAAACATACTCAACAGTGTTCCCCATTTAAAACCAAACCCATCATACCAGGATCATTTGCATCAATTCTACTGATTTTACAGGTAACAAGGATAGAAACAAAGATCACCAGTCCACCCTTAGGTCTGCCTCTTAATGATGGTGTGGCCGGAACATAGAAGGCCTTGTACCCTTCTAAAAAAAGATCACAATCAACCAGCCATGTCTCTTGTAGGCAGATAACTTTAAATTGCTTAATGTAGTTTACCCAATTTATGTCTGCCATTTTTGCAGCCAACCCCGCAATGTTGCACGATACAATATTGCTACCACAATTGTTATCCTGTGAGTTCAGAATAGGTACCAGTTCATCTGAGATTGAGATGCCCTGACCCACAGGGGTCTCATGTCAGTCACACATGTCCAGGCCAGATAAAAGATCGTATCTGTTCTGTGTGTTGATATTCGCACCAAAATTAGGTTGGGCCAAAAAATTGGGTCTATTCTGTGTGTTGGTAACGTTTCCAAATCCCCTCGGGTTAACAATATTATACTGGAAGCGGGTGTCCATGACCTGGGTCTGAGTTTCAGCCACTGGACTACACAACCTTTGTTGAGGGGAGTTATGACAAAGATGAGCATAGAAGTACCCCAGAGGTCGGACACATATACTGCTCTCATTATATATCAGTGACGAAGCTCTTAAGAGAGCGGTGGCCACATGTTGGGGATGTTTGAAATTCACAACAATGCAGTCTCCGCTTCCCATTTATTTCGATGGGCCCACCTAGTTCATCCACCTGACTGCCACTATCTGATCAGAATATGCAGTTAAAAAGCCACAATTTTTATTAAGCCATGACACTGTTTTGTTTTTGAGTGAGGCATGAGACTCGTCGTAGGGTAAGGCAGGAATGGTACTGCAGGGTGGGACATTAGTTAGGACTACCAAAAATGGCGCACAGTCAGGTGGTAGGTTAAGATAGCGTTTACTCCTGTGCGGCCTGCTATCTGTTCCCTGTCTTGAAACAGGGTTAGATTGAATATGTGGATCCATTATTACTTGGGTGGCTGGTGTAGTTGCTTTTGATGGTGCCCCACTCACGGTGGTAGGTACTGCCGTCATGTTAATGGAATTTGACTGAGTTTTTCCCTGCACCATCCCTGCCTGTCTACCTTCCCCAAAGTTGTCCCTTAATCCAGTAACTGCAGCCTGGTACGAAGATACCATGCCACCAAGCCTGGATACCTCAGCTGTCTATCTTGGTGGTTAAAGGTCTGATAGCCTCCTCTACCTTAGATTCCAATTTAGACTCGAGGTTTTTTACAAGGGCAACCAGTTGTGCAATGTTAGCATTTAAGTTATTCTCCTTGTTTCCAGTAAACACAAAGGGGTTATTAGGTGGGACATTAACAATAGCAGAATCTACAATAGTAGTTTTTTTCTTCTGTTTACCACCCCCTTTTATCTGTGTTCGCCTACAGTTGCGTACCGGCCTTATGGCTGGCGGAACTTCCTCCAAATCCTCACTAGATGTATCATGGTGTTCTAGATGGACCTGAGCACTGACCACAGTCATTGTAACCAGGTTTTCTCTAGCAGCACCATTGACGCTGGCCTCTCCCTCCGCAACCATCACTATCAGAGGCGGCGTCTCACCCAATGCTGTAGCAGGGGGCCCTTTCCCTAGAGAGGCCCGACGTTCACTGTTGATCTGAGTGACTATTTTTACCATGTATTTGTCAATGGTACTATGGCCCGTAGCAGTTTTATCACTTTTAGCCTTAGACATCCTAAATAGAAACAATACGTGATTAAGTAGCAATGCGACTATACATAAATGTTAAAAAAGATTAAAAGATTAAAGTCTCACTTTAAAAAAGAGGGGTCAGTGCAAGTAAACCAGGGTCTCGGGAATAGCCCAGTCTCTTCAGGCCTCTGAGGGCCACAGATGGCCCGCCCTTGTCCCGGGCATCTCCCGGGCGCGCCCGCGCGCGTCCCGCGGGACGAGGGACCAGGGAAGCCTTTAAGCGCCTCCTTGCGCCTTTAGTTCGTCGTCAGCGGCGTCCTTGCCGCACTGGGGCTCCTGGGGATTGTAGTTTAGCAACGGCCCGGCGGAGCCAAACCCGGCCAGACCCAGAGTGGAGCTAAGCCCGGCTCGCAAATCACGGTGGAGAACAGGAAGCACAGTGGAGCCAAGCCCAGCCGTCAGCAGCACTCCCAAACAGCTGCAGGTGGTTCCCTTTGTATATTTTTGTCTGAAGGCCCAGTGAGGCATAATCTCAAAATGATCTAGGTGGACAAGGCGGCAGATCATGCTCAATAGCCAATTAGCTAGCATCTTGGCCCACATTTTGACCCAATTGTCCTGCAAAGATATGGCTTGGTGCACCTCGCAATGGGTGCCATGAAGGCGCTCCTTCGGGACCACTACTATATCCGCCGCAATGAAGTCCCTGGGCAACTCACCTCTCGTCAAGACTTCAATAAATGTCTGCAACAGCAGATCACCTGCCTGGGACTATGTAAGTTGCAAGAATTTTACTGGGAAGCCATTAGGCCCCAATGCCTTAATCAACTGAAGCTGTGCAAAGGCTGTCCTCAACTCCTCGCAGGTGACCTCTGTGTCCAAGGAATCGCAGTACTCATGGGATAAGCACTTCACTGGCAAGTCTGCAACAAACTGGTGTAGATTGGTTCTGGCATGCAATATCAGGACCATAGTGCCTCCAGTAGTATGAAGCAAATGCCTCTGCTATAGCCTCGCAGCCAGTTGTGCATGAGCCCCCGCCTGACTCTATATAAGCAATAGGAGCAGCAGAGATACAGGGAGTGCATAACCAAGGCAGCGTTTTGCAAGCTTTGTCTTCACAAGTGTAGCAATGAATGAGTATATAGCAAATCAAGCAGGATCAAGTCTTCTGCTGCAGCTATCTAGCGCCATTCAAGCTTGAGTGCCTGAGATTCCAGGTCCGACACCTTCTGTTGGGCCTTACTCCACTGTCTCATATCGTAGCTAACAATTTTGCCACACAGTTTGACCTTCAGGGCCTTCCAAAGAACCCCCAGGGATTCTACTGACCCCCAGTTTTCTTTCAGGTATGCTGACTCATGTGCCGACAAACCCTACGCAACTTCTCACTCTGGAGACTCCATCAGCGAATGCGCCACCCAACCACAGTTCGGCCAGGCACCTAGGACAAGTAAAGCAGCATAAGCAAGTGGTCCAACAGGCCCCTTGCCAATATCTGGACACCAAGTATGCAGCCAAATCTGTTTCCCTGCTCCTCACCACATGGGAGAAGGCCCGTGCAGGCCATCTGCAGCATTCAGGGCCTCTAGGTGTACCTCCACCCTGTGGTTCTAGGCCAATTCAAAGGGCTACCACTCGGGGCTTGCTCTGCAACAGGCTCTCCTCTGGATGCCAGTCCCCAGGACCCAAACTCATGCCAAAGGTTCTCATGCCTAGTGGCACAGGTCCATTTGTGGCAGCTGGCCTACTTCATCCACTGCATCATCCGGGGGATAGGGGTGCTGGACTGTAGTCCTTAGCACTTCCGGCTGTGTGGTGGTATCTCGCTCCCGGCTTCCAGTAATGCAGGACAAACTCCTGGTGCTAAAAATCAGTGTGAGCAGCACGACTTAACAGACTCCGCCGCTGCCCAAACTCTCTGTAGCGTGGCAGAGTTTTTCTGGTACTTCGCAGGGGTTCTGCTGAGTAAAACTCTGTGAACTCCGCCAAAGCTTAGTTGTAGCATGTCTCAACTCTAATTTGGAAGTCAGTAACCTGTTACCAACTCACAAAATAGGATTTGTTGGTCACTATTAGGTAGTAGCGTGACAAGGGCATCTCTTCTTAATAGCGAGACGCATGGGCATGTACGATTGATTTGCGACCAAAATACAGTAGCAAAAAGATTGCAGTTTATGGCCTACTTCATGTAGGTGGTAAGCCATTCACAAACGGGAAGGGGTCCCTGGAGACCCTTTTCCCTTTGTGATTGACAGTGAAACGCATCCCATTTTCCTCTAAGAAAAAAGAACTGTATTAAAAAAAAGGTTGCTATATTTAAAAGGCAAATTTAGACATGGATGTCTGCTGACATCAGCAGGTCACCATCTCTCTGTTATTGCCCATTCCCCAAGGGTCATAACTTGCAATCCGTCTCATGAATATTGATGAGGCATGCCATTTGCGACCCCAACGGAAATCGCAAAATGTGTCTAAATTGTGAGTTGGTAAATCTTGCAAATTGCGAATCGCAAATGAAATTGCTGTACATTTGGTACGTAAATTGTCATTTCTTGCTTATTTAGCCTGTTATCAATGTAGAACCCAAAGTATTTATAACAGGTTACTTCCTCCAAGGGTTTCCCTCCTACCCAGATGCACAACTTGGGACTCGGCCCATTACTGATGGTCATTGTTTTGGTTTTGGATGAATTCATTTCTAATTTGTTATCTGATATAAATTCCAGAATTCCTGTAAGTAGCCTTTGGATCCAACCTTTTTTAAACTTATTAGAACCACATCATCTGGGTAAGAAAGATGCAATAGTGGTAGCACTCCCATCTTCAGTGCGTGTGAATTGTTCTCGTTAAGCCTTTCGGACAAGTCCTACATAAATAGATTGAAAAGATGCGGGCCAGAAGGCATCCTTGTTTCAGGCCCTTGTTAGTGTTAACTTTTCTTGAGATTCTGAAGCCATTGTCTAGTTTTACTCTTAGCCAGGTTTCAGAGTAAAATAGCATTATGCCTCTTAGTATTCTTTCGGGTATGGTCCACCAACTGAGTTTGTTCCACAAGAGCTTCAGATCCAGCATTTAAGTCTACGAAACAAAGATGGCATTTTTTTTGCTTCTATTTTCACACAGTAAGGGAGAGTCATAGAATCATGGTTATCATTCCAAAGGCCTTTTTGAAACAGTCTACTTTATTGGAATCAAGTTAAGTTTGTCCGTCCAGGTAATCAGATCAACAATGATCAAATACATTGCTGGTAATTGTTTCTCCCTCTCGCTGAGCGATGATCATGGTGCCATGAATGTGGTTGATACCCACGGGTGTTATTCAAAAGGGAGCCGGCACTTACTGCCAAGGTATCTGGTTTTACCAAATAGTTTGTCCTAGGGATGGAGATCAGATGTTCAAGCTAGTTGTCAGACACTTGCTCGCTGGTTCATGTCTCTGTTTCTTTGTAGTGTCAGTGTATCATCAATGGGGGTGGCATCCACTTTTGGTGGTGTGGAATGGTGTTAGTTATCACTCACCCCATGCTGGCATGTCCTGGGGTCTGGCTGGTGGTCGAGTGTGGAGTTTGGTGATATTCCAGCAGAAAAGCACCTTTCACCCACGCAGGGGCTGCTGATTCGCGTGTGCTATGCGAACGACTTCATTAAGAGCGTGCATAAAGTGCTCCGACACCCCGTTTGCCTGAGGACATTGCTGCATTAGCCATTTGTGTTTGATGCCCCATGATTGCAGATTGTTGTATCTACCTGTGCTTGTTCTACCTCTCCTTTAACAGAACTCTGTTATCAAAAATATATGTTTATTATGACCTTAGTCTTTAAACAATACAGTGAGTAACGCCGATTTGAGTATGCGACATAAAATTGTACACTTATTTTTAAAAACGTGTCCATTAAAATATCATACACACCATTATTAAAACTACATAATTTATATACAAATGTTAAAACCTATACACTTTCTTATCCCTCCAAGAGTCTCTTCTGCTAAGATAAAAATACAGTAATGCAGGTTATTCTTTGGCCCTCAGCGCACCCAGGGCCTCCTTTAAGAACTTCCCGAGGGCTATTACAATATCCAAGTATGGGATTTCAGAAAGGAGTCTGGCCGCCTGAAACCTTGTTTTTACCTCATATTTTAGGAATACTGGGCGCAGCCACCTTTTCCTATATTCTAAGAGTACCGCACAGTCTAGCAGGAAATGCATCAGGTCCCCCTTGGTTCCCAAGTAGCACCTACAGTGACCTTCCTCATCTAGCATTCTTATATTGAGGCCTCTGTTTGTTACCCATGGGTTGATACCAATTCGAAGCCTCAGTATCTCTTGCCTGAGTCCACGATTGGGTAATCTATCGAGATATGGGGACCAGTTTTCCTGGGGCCACGCATTTAGCATGTGTGCCACAGATTTTTTCTTAGTTAGGTAACCCATATCAGTTAATTTCGAGACCTCTTTCCCCCTTTGCTTCAAATCGCCTTTGGAGATAAGTATTTGGTATGAGCTCAAATCTAAATCGATCTCTAGTGCGTTGCAGATTCCCTTCAATTTTTCCCTACTGGACTTTGCCCATTTTAACTCGCTTTTCTGAATTTCTTTACGACACCAATATGCTACTTTTTTACTTTCGGGGTCGTCTAGTCTCTTCCAAAATCTGATCACAGCCATCTGGGTTAAAGTTACCCAAGACTTTGTACCTAATTCAGTTCTGATGGCTTGTATCATTGCAGATTGAGGAAGAGATAGGAGCCTTTTTATGCAGTTACCCTCCATCGTGTCCCAAGATCCCTTACCGCTCAAATAAAGGATCTCTGCACCATATAAAGCTTGCGGGGGGATCATTGCGTCAAAGGCTCTGAGTAATGGTCGGTGTGATTTCTCGCCATAGTCCCCATTGAACCTTTTTAGGCCGCATATGGAGGAAAGTGCCTTTGCTTTTTGCGTTTCCATGTGTGTAGACCAGTTCAAGGCCCTGTCGAACCAGATACCCAAATATCGGTACTCATCTACTGTCTCAAGTTTAAGGTTCCCTATGAACCAACTAAATCTGTTTGGCTTTTTCCCAAAGCATAGGGTTTTAGTTTTGTCCAGATTGATGGTTAAGAATTTGTTGGCACAGTAGGTATTGAAAGAACTCTGTTATCATGGTTCTTATTCCATTCTAATTCTTGGTTTTGACAGATTGTACCACTCTGAGCTTGAGAGTGGTGCAGTGGCCCGTTTCTCCTACAATAAATTCTAACTACAAAGCTGGAGTATCCTGAACTGAATTTATTTAACTCACAACACAGATATTCTGTGAAATCGTGACCTTCGCACCTTCTTCATTAGTTTGTGTCTGGGCATAATTTTCGCAAGTTTGGGTATGACTTCCATGGCTGCTTGAGAACTCACCAGCTCCATCTCTGGGTACTTCGTGTAATAGTCTTTCAAAAATGAATGTGTATCGCATATTGGGAAGACATCCAAAATTTAGGCTGACACATATAAGTGGTTGTTCGGGCCTTACTCAGTGATTACTGGGGGTGGTGCATCTGGGTAACCAGTGACTAGGAACCATCTACAAGACCACACCATATTCTCCAACAACTCCTCTAATAGAGGAAACCAGACAATACTTTGGAGGTGGATCTTCATTTTCACTACACCCTGGTGACCATTGTGGGCTAGTTGTATCACTTGCGTAGCGCGGCAGTGGGAATCACTATTCAGGGTCGTCACAGGAGACAGCTTTTGACATCTGTCACTAATTTGTGGTGCACATGATATAGTAAGTCTAAAATCCTGCTGGCTTCAGGTGTTTAGTGTGCTAGGTATTCTTTGAGACAATCCCACTTCCCAAACTGTGTGGCTGCGAACAGTCGCAGAAAACACTCATCGTGCACCATTTCACTGCAACTCTTGTTCATGTAGATGAGTAGTCAAGTCAAGTCAAGTCAAGTCTTTCTTTATTCGTGATAAAACACATAAAAGCATTTTCATACATAGAAATCCATTAAAAAACTTGATTTGTGCTCCTTAAAAATAGAACTATAAACTTTTAAAAATACATCGGTTGAATCATAGGTTTAAAAATGTAAAAATATAGAAAACTAAAAATGCAGATGTTTTTATAGCACGTTATTTACAATAGTCTGCTTATAAGTTTTTGTCTTGTAGATGAGTAATGGTCTAGAACTTTCTACAACACACCTCACATACAGTAGGTGCTATCAGCATCTACCGCCTCTATTGGAGTCACTTCGTGAGGGTGGTGGGAGAGGTAGCCCTCAAAATTGTTGGCTTTGGGATTGCATTCTATTCTAGTCTTGCAACATCTACTTCTTGATTTATGGCAGCATCTTGGATGACATGCCCTGGAAACAGTGAAATAAGTGGTTTGTAATAATCCTGAATGGACGGCTGTTGATGTACAACTGATAATGTCTACAGGCCCAGTGGATAGCGATAGCCTCACTCTCCATCTGTGAATATCGCTGTTCTATGGAAGTTCACCATCCGCAGCACCTGTAAGCAAAAACAAATTAGAAAAGAGTTGTAACAATGAAATATAACAAATGCATGCATGGAATTTCCCATGCAGAAGAAATCTACCTAAATAATTAAAAATAATTTCAGGGTTTGTAAACCTCCATCTGGACAAATAAGTGCACTGTTTGTAAATAGGGCACCAGAAGGCTTGAGTTTAATGATATGGAGGTGGTCCATGAAGTCTTGACATCGAGGTGAAAAGGTACCACATAGGACAAAGCCGCAAATAAAGATATACCCATAAAAGTGCACAGGGGTTAAGTTTAAATATGGATCAGTACCTCCATGATCAGACTTAGAAGAAATCTGAACTAGCAAGGAGGTGCTAACAGAGGACAGTTTCTTAA
Organism: Lissotriton vulgaris; assembly: GCF_964263255.1. Classification (NCBI taxonomy): domain Eukaryota; kingdom Metazoa; phylum Chordata; class Amphibia; order Caudata; family Salamandridae; genus Lissotriton; species Lissotriton vulgaris. The sequence continues at coordinate 910,688,844 of NC_141698.1, forward strand.
CTTCAAATGAATTTGTGAAAGACATTGGTCAACACTTTTAGGGACCTAAAAAACTTGCAGCAGGACAAGACTGAAGTAGTATCCAATTAGGTAAGGATACTTGGATAGCTTCTTCTACCTCTCACCATTCTACCAGAGCTTGGACCCTTTACCTATTGTAGCTGACAAATATTCTGGAAAATAAGGTTCTCAAGGTTAAAGTATTCTAAAATGGTTTCCTTCCAGAAATCTTCAAAGCAAGTGCTTGTGACTCTTTCCATTTCAATACACTGGCCAACCTTCAGTGCTGTTCCAGATATACTAATCCAGCAAAGAGTAAAGAAATCATTCATGACTACTCATAGGTATCCTGTATCCTTATAATTCATAAGGCAATATTTCCTTTGTGAATCTGGTGATGGGGTGAAAATATAAAAGTGAGGATCGCAAGAAGTTGCAAAATTTAATTTCTGTAATGGTTACACATTCCTATATAATCTAACAAAAGAACAAGGAGTGCAATACCAACATCATGGCACAATGCAAATGGAAAAAGGAGCAGGGTACAAGTAAATGCTGCAAGTTATTGGCTAGCTGTCAGCTTTCTTTGATACCGGCAAATGCCACTTGCTGCTGCTCTTCGTGGATACCTTACACTTTGCAAATGGCTCAGAGGTGCCTCACCAGCTGGGAATTTTGTAATGCTTTAAAATTACAGCAGCAGTTGTTAACTACGAATGAATACCCTTGTGGCTTAGATTGTTCAGACCCTTTTGCACATATTTATCAAACCTGGTCGTGGAGATTTTGCTATCTACAGTCTCCCCTTTTCACAGATGTATTTTGTGTGATTGTTGTATGAGTCTGTATGTGTTTGGATGAGTTTTGCATCTTTGATGTATTGATGTGATTTTCTCCGGGGTTTCCTTGTTCAATAATACATTATATATGTTTTTGAATTTGATTTTCATAAGTTTTATTGTAACTTATATACCAAAAAAAGTTTTAAAGATGAAAAAAGGGAAAAAATGAATTGTTATAAAGTATACAGAGAAATGAAATAATGACAAACAAATCATAAATGTTAGGGTCACTGAAATGATTTAATTGATTGTTTAGCCCATAAAGGATTGGTGGCATATTATCAACAACTAGCGATATTTATCGCTAAATAAGCTTAGCGACAATTTTTCTATAGCCGCGCATCGCCGCATTTTATCGCAGAGATAACGTGCTATTAGCAACGTTTATCTCCAATGTGATACAATATCCGGCGATAGCGGCTTAATGCATGAATATTGCTGGAAATCCAGCGATATTCAGGCATTAACCCCAATAGGGTCTTAACTTGAATATCCAACTCCCATTGGATATACAGGTTAAGAAGTGGTCTGAGCAGGCGTTAGTGTTCAGCGATATTCGCGCGTAGCGCAAATTTTTTAATCGCCACGCCTGCGTTAATAATAGGTGATAGCGATGTTAGCGACTGCTTTCCGTCGCTAACAGGTTGGTACTCCCACTTTGCATGTTATTAGCGATAAATATCGCTGACATGCAAAGCGGGCCCCAAACCGCTCGCTATCACCTAAAAGCTGTCGCTATCTGATGTTAGCGTTAGCTTGCTAATAGGGCGAGGAAATGATCGCTGCTTTGCAAATAATGTCATATCGCCTGCCTTGGTAATATGCCACTCAGTTCTTATGATAACAGAAATATAGGCCCTGAGGGTGTGCTCTCATTGTATGTTGTGTTTTTTCGCCTCTCCTCCCTGGCCTTAAATGAATTTCTCTTAGAGGGGGTCCCCATTTCTGCAGGTAGATTGGGGTTCTTCTTTACAACACAATTACACTATTTCTTCCAAGCATCTGCTTCCTGGCATGAGTTCATGGTGAGCCAGCAGGAAGCAGAATTGGAACAGGAGAGGAAAGACAGTGGAGCCAGCTGAGGAGCATCCGAACGTGTGCGCGGCCTGAGCAATGGCAAAAAGGGTGCTGAGATCAGCAGGCAGCCTGAGGGGGGGTTCTGAAGCTTGAAATTTGGAGCCAAAGTTCATGAAGTATCTTAAGCGTGTATGGATGCATCAACTTCACATGACCCCTGGAGGAAGGAGACAGGCGAATGACCATCAATGTGCAGCCGCCCCTGCGCCCACAGAACTGGCTTGCCCACATAACCCACTTGCCTACACCTGAAAGCTCTGGTCTAGGCTTTCTGGCATCCTGGTCAGCTTCTTGGCCCGCAGGCTAACAGTGAGCGTAAACTCCATTAGGGTGTCTGCCCTAGAGGTGGTAGTGGGGACGCAGAAGCAGCTGTGCTAGGTCACGGTGTGGCTTGCAGCTCTGCACCTCCCAGGAAATTCCTGCTCTGCTTGTCCTGCTCATTCCACTGCTCCCAAGTTGCTACTGCTGACATCTACTGCAACTTGGGCAAACTTTTGATAACCAGAGATAAATACAGAAAACTGTAATGACATTAGAATGCACCCAGGCATGTGCACTACTGAACTGTTACTAAATCATTCTGCAAGGCCTTTGATAGACACTTCCCCCCACAGGCACTGACAAAATAGCCTTGGTGAGAGTGGATCTTCACACACTGCAAACAAGTGCATTCAATGGCACTCCTCTTGCCAGAAAGTGTAGACAGGCTCCAGAAAACAGACTCCTGTTGAGTCGCCAGAAGATCTGTCAAAAAAGATGCACCTACCAAACCATTCAAACAATAGGAACAACAAGATCAACCATCACTATAGAGAATCTTCTGGTCCCCACCAGCATAGAAACTACTGTCCAACATGTAGGAATGTTCACAATCGGGGCCTACACCCTAACAAGGATACCTTTGCCTCAAAAGCAACAACCTTGGATTCAGCCAAAAATGTATATAAACTTCAGTTTTCTGAAGGATGCCAGATCCAGCCTCTACTCCAGTAATAGGTGCTTAGTGGGTTACCGGCACGACTACAACAAAAGGTTGTTGATTGCCCCTCGGAAGGGACTTTTGCATCCAGATGCTTTGAGCCCTATTGGCTTTCCAACACAAGGACAGTGAGAAGGAGCAGCAGGCATCAGTTGGATCTCCAAGAAAACATGGAAGGCGTTATAGACCAGGCCTATGAGAGGTCTCCAAGCACCAGCCCTCTAGTGCCGCAGACGTCTTCGAAGGAGGAAGGGTGAACACCTAACCATATCTATGACTTTGTTGAGGCTACCAATGGAGGTACACTTTTGGATCAAAAGGGCTTTCCAGGTGAATGCAAGGCCCTAGTCTGTGGAACATGAACTTCAACCCATGGGGCGTAGCAGACAATCAAAACACCTAATCAAGGGGCAAATGTTCGGCTCTCTCCACTTCCACTGGCCACTGAGCATAACCACGGCATAGAGGCTAATGTCATCATAGACTTGCAAGTTCTAATAGAGGCTCAAAGAACAAATAACAACATCTCCTACCTCACAATTCAGGAACGAAAGTAGAATGTAACTTCATATAGTCAGGGTTCACCTCAAGCAGGAAGCACTCAATGCATTAAAGCAAAACTAGGGTCAGAAGTAGAGCTGAAGATGGGCACCATCTGATTATCCCATTTAAACACAATGCAGCTTTCAGTGGATGCCATACAATACTAGTCAAATAAAATGGACACCCAGCTATCACTACTCAATACCCTTAGGGTTTTTGTCACTGGTATAGATGAAAAACTAGGCCACCTAAATAATCTTATCAAGCGAGCCCATTCTGACTCCCAATTGACACAAGGCTAGCTCCACTTATTCCCCCCTTCCGCGTGAATTATCCTCCCTACCTATCATGCTCAAACCACTAAGTCTGCAACTGGGGCTTCATTACACTCGCTTGGCTCCACCATGGAAGCTCATGTCTCACTACAAACCAACACGCTTAGCCCTTTGGCCAAGGATAGTTTGGATTGAAACATAATCAGTAAGCCGAAAGGGCTCACAATTCATCATCAAACAAGAAGGTGGGAATTTCAAATAAATTAGAACCTAATTCGACAAACATCTGCAAGACCAGGGGCCGCTGAATTACGCCCAAAATCGACGGAAGCAGAGGGAAAGGAAGGAACAAAAAAATTGCCATTACTGACAATTTTGGGGAATACTCTACATCCCGAACAGTGATAAGGTTCTGCGAGAATAACATTCCTGAAACAGCACTCCACCTACAAGCCACTCCAGAAGCAGGTAAGCAGCCTGGAGAAAAATCTGGGAGAAGGCATCTATAATTTTTGTGAAGTAGTCAATGTTGACACCTTGAAAGAACAAAAGAGCAACAATATAATGGCAATTCGGAATTCCACAGGCCCGAGAGATGCATTTCCGAGCACAGAAGAGGGATTCACTCCTCCACCATGTATAGAAGTACAACAGTTAGATGAATCTCTGTACAATAGGACAGGAGCTAACCTTGCAATTAAGGTACTATCAACTATCCCATTGGGAGGTGATCAAATGGGAAAGTCCTTCTCAACATCAAGAGCACACAAGGCACAAGAAGGGTCAAATGTAAAGCAGGACCACACTCAGCTAGTTGCTCCAAAATCATCTGTACCAAATGAAGAACCCCTTGTTCTAATAACCACTGGGATCAACAAGCCAGAGGCTCCCTCATTAAGTACACAATCAAATTCATTCACTCCTGAAATCCATTAGAGAACAAGGCAACTAAGGCTACTTGGAGGTCACTAGAGATAGCCCAGAAAGTGCTGAGCGAATGGCCGACCTTCAGGAGTTGGGGAATACGGTTGAGACCATACCAAAAACCGGGAGACCCTAATTTTTGTTTGGCTGGATACATTCAGAGACAATGTTTGGCCAACCAAGATTCATACACTCAGTCCTCAAGGGTGCACTAGGCAAATCCCCTCGAAAATGAGCCAAACCTAGAAAACACTTGGAAATGTCTGGGTTTTCAGACCCAGATTGAAGAGAGCTTTCATGAACAATAACTTGTGCAACAACGAACTTGTGATAAAACTCAGCACACTGCACATATTCAAAGGTACGGCTAGGATCTCTAAAACTGTGTTCTTGAAGCATCAACAGTCTAGCAAGTAAACCATTGGACCTAGAATTTCTATCTTATTCGCAAACCTTTGCTATCATCCTCCTCCAGGAAACCTGGCTTGAAGGTCCTTTCCACATAGAGGGATTAAAAAATATATATTTTCCAGCCTGTAAAGTAGCAAAACATGCCACTCAAAGGGCAGCCTGGCAATTACCACAACTCTGACAAGCGTAGGCTGTTCCAGGCCTCTTCATTCAAGCTCACTGGCAATAGATGCAATTATGACTACAATTTACTTGAAGAATGCCAAAATTGAGGTCATAATAGCCAATTTTTATACAACACGAAAATTAGGTCAAATGCCTCAAAATTGCCGGTAGACCAAATTCTGAGGTATCTGGAAGAAAAACAAACAAATCTCAGACTTTGTGGTGTTTAGGCAACTTCAACCTATAGCTCTTAAGTGTCTCCTCCTCTGAAGAGTTCATATCACCACATTGGGATGTACCAGCTCAGGGTGGAAATTGAACTTTCAAACTAAATAAATTTGGCATGCAACTTTTGGAGTTTTAGAGCACCTAAGCTTTCATGCACGTAATGCCCGATTCTTATAGAACAACCCGCCAGCAGCATCTTTCTAATCAAACTCAACCAGCTCCATATTAGATATATCTTTGTCACTCTTACATTAATACGCAATGTTAACTCATGTCATCTCAGTGAGAAGGAAGTTAGCTATCACCTTCCAAAAGAAGTGACCTTCTAGGCAACCCCCGTAATATTTCGCTGCTCAGTTAAGGCAGACGGCTTAACATTTACTGCTAACAGCAAAAGGATCAGATTGTTCCTACATCCATAAGAGATGCGACTGACTCAGCGAAGGGCTTGCTACAACAACATCTGGAAACGTCCAATAATGGTATAATTATATTAGAGCTATTCACCTAAGGGCTTGCCAAAACATTTGCCACCTAATAACACCACGTTTCCAAACATATGGTACCTAGCAACAGGGCTTCACTCCCCTGGCGCAGAACAAACAGCTGAAAACATTTAAAAGAGCCATAAATAAAACAATAATGGCTCTTCATTGTAGGCCGAGGGATCGAAACCTGCAGATAATGCTGTGACAGTATTCAGACAGAATATTGAGTTGGAAATGTCAACTAACACAAATATTGAGTTGGGAATATCGTGACACAGAAATATCGACAGCAACAATATTGTGGTCAAGAATATCGAAATTTAAGGTAAAAATATCGTTTTCAAAAATATAGAAGTCATTATTATCATTTGCAATATCAATTTTTAATTAGTGTTATATATTTTAGTATATTTTTTTAATTTATGTGGTGTATCTTTTTTTGTATATGTTTTTTAATGTAGGTGTCACATTTTGTAGTTGTCAATTTTATTTTAATAAAATGTTGTGTTTTTTTGTTCCATAGCAGGTTTGGGGTTTATAGGGAAATAGGGTGGGAAGTTAGTTAATTATAATGAACTAATGATTATTTTGTATTTATTTGTTTGAGATGTTATAGTGTTAATTGTGGGAAGTACTGTATTTGTAATTAATTATTAATTGGTTGGTAATTGATATTAATTCATTAATTGGTAATTAATTATGGTAATTGTGCAAAACATTTTATGTGTGGGTTGTGGGTTTTATAGGGATAAAGAATGCAAAAGCAATTTATTTTCAATTCATTATTTAATAATTTGTTAATATTTTAGTTGCAGCTTGTTGTGTTTATAGGGGTAAAGGGTGCAAAGTCATTTATGTTTAATTAATTAATACTTTGTTGTTAATCAATATTAATAGAAAATTAGATAATAAAATTGTGTGATTAATTTTAGGTGTAGGTTGTGGGTTTTATAGGGGTAAAGGGTGGGAAGTCATTTATCTTTAATTAAGTAATAATTAGTTGATCATTATTAATAATTATTCATTGATATTTAATTAGGGTAATTGTTTAGTTTTTTCATGTGTAGGTTTTACTTTTATAGGGATGAAGGTTGGGTAGTAAATTAATTTTGCTTACTTTATTATACGTTGTTGAATACTATTAGTTTTTAATTGAAAATAAGTTTTAATTGTGTAATACCTTTTTTACAGTTTAATTTTAGCTGTGGGTTGTGGGCATTATAGGGGTAAAGTGTGGGAAGTTAATTGCATTTTATGAGTTTTAATTTTTTCTTTATTTGGTAATGAATTATATTATTTATGGAAGTACATTTCTTTTAATTTAGATGTGGGTTGATAATTGTGTGGTGCTATAGGGTAGGAAATAAAAAAAGTTAATTTATGTAATAATTCATGTTTTTGTTTCTAAATTGTTTCTAATTAAAAATATTTATTTGTTTGAAACTATTTTTAATTTCATTTAATATATATGTAGGTATTTGTCATATGTATTCAATATTATAATTCGATTTTTATTTTTAAATTTGTATATTAAATATATTTATGTTTAAATTCTGAACATATTTATATATTTTTTCATGTATTTTGTTTTTTGAATATTTTTGGTGTTAATATTTTGTTTGTTTTTAATTTTGAACTGACTGGAGTGAGAATATTAATTGTTACCCTCCGAAATCCAACACTTTCCCTACTGTTGCACTGATTGGAGTGGGAATAGTAATGTTTACCCCTCTCCTATCCAACACTTTCCCTACTGTTACAATTAGTGGAGTGGGAGTTATAATTTTTATTAGCCCTGGGCGGAGTTGGCGGAGTGGGGCTTCGCGGAGCTACGCGAAGTGGGCGAAAAACTACGCCCACCTCCGCACTCCGCGTAGCCCCACTCCGCAAACACCACTGGCCGCCAGCCCCGCCACCCGCCTCCCTCCCGCCCTCCCTAAATACTTTCAAATAGCGCAATCAAATAATTTAAAAAGCACTTACCTTCCCGCCGCTGCCCGCCGCGTCCCCGGGGCTCGTTATCTTCCATCTTCTTTAGTAATGCGCATGCGCGGGCGGCCGCGCATGCGCATTTTCTCGTGAAAATGCGCATGCGCGGCCGCCCGCGCATGCGCATTACTAAAGAAAACGGAAGACGGAAGATAACGAGCCCCGGGGACGCGGCGGGCAGCGGCGGCAAGGTAAGTGCTTTTTAAATTATTTGATTGCGCTATATGAAAGTATCTAGGGAGGGCGGGAGGGAGGCGGGTGGCGGCCAGCTACGCTCCGTCTGCGGAGCGTGCGTAGTGCCGACTGGCTACGCCAGCTCCGCAAAATGCGGAGTAGGCGGCACTACGCACACTCCGTGCACGGAGCGTAGCTGGCCGCCCACCCCTAATTTTTATTCCTCCGCTATCCAACACTTTCCCTACTGTTGCACTCATTGGAGTGGGAATAGTATGTTTTACCCCTCCGCTATCCAGCATTTTCCCTATTGTTGCACTCACCAGAGCGGGAATAGTATTTTTTACCCCTCTGCTATCCAACACTTTCCCTACTGTTGCACTCTCTGGAGAGGGAATAGTATTTTTTACCTCTTCACTCTCCAACACTTTCCCTACTGTTGTTTTAAAGTATATATATATATATATCAATCAATCAATCAATCAAAGCATTTGTATAGCGCGCTACTCACCCAGAGGGTCTCAAGGCGCTTGGGGAGGGGGGGCCCGCTACTGCTCGAACAGCCAGGTCTTGAGCTGCTTCCTGAAGGCGAGGTGGTCCTGGGTCAGTGATGTAATATGTGATGTCATCAGCAGTGCATTACACGCGCAAGTTATAGTGAGTCCAACTAACTATAACGTGGAATTTCACTGGTTTTATGTCAGTAAAATTTCCAGCTAACTATAACTGGTGTGAAACCTATGGTTTTTTTCAGTGAATTTAATAGGTTTTTTAAATGCTAATTCCTAACTATAACTGGTGTGAAACCTATGGTTTTTTCAGTGAATTTCAAAGGTGTTTTAAATGCTAATTCCTAACTATAAGTCTCAGTTTATAAGTAAGACTGTTAGCGCTCTAGTTGTTATTTAGAACATTCTGGGACATTCTGTCATTGGGCTATATTTGGGCTGCATCTGGCTGATATTTGGGCTACATTAGTTTTTTTTGTCTCTGGTGGCCATCTTTGGGCTACATTGGGCTACATTTGGGCTCTAACATATATATATAGCCCAATATATATTTTTTTCAAAGTTAATTTTCGTAAAAACCACTTGAGCATATATCTTGAGACATAGCAAAGGCACATCGGGCTACCAGTCCCTACAATTTTGGCAATTTTTCTTTTTGTATATTGTTTTTTTTTTAAAGTTTTTTTTTGCCTAGGAGCGCTCCCGGTGTGCGCCCCGGAAAGCGCACCCGGGAGCGTCCCGTAAGCGCCAATGTCGCGAACGAAAACATGATTGTGACGTATCACGTAGCCGCGTCCGCGTGATACGAACGGCGTAAACGCACCCAGAAGCATTTGACGCGCTTACATGACGCGCCGCTGGGCGCGCCACGGAACGCGCCCCGGGGCCCGTAGCGTAAGCGCGTCGGGTCATGTGACCTGAAAATAACACTTTTGATTGGTTCACAACAGTTTTGTTTTCCAAATGATGAAATACCCCACCTTTTTTCATCATTTTCACTTTGGTGTTTGAGTGAAGAAGACCTGCATTCATTCTGTGAGAAATGGCTTCACTAGTAGCAACTGCAGGTGCATCTGCACCACCACCACCGCCACCACCACCACAAGGACCACAACAAGACCACATTGGTGGTCATGAAGAAGAGGAGGACGAAGAGGAGCAGGAGGAGAGTCAATATCTGCCTGAGGACAATCCCCCATACAGACCCAAGGAACATTTTATTTGGGAGTTTTTCAAGATGCCAAGGGGTGCCAAAAAATGCAGCTAAGGTGACTTGCCTCATCTGTCACCAAGAACTGTCAAGAGGGAACCCAAACAAGAAATATTCTTTTGGGAACCACACTATGATTAGGCATATGCAGAGGAAGCACCCAAACAATTATTCAAGAGCAGAGGTCAGGGAACTGACCAAGAACCCTCCCCATCCTTCTTCTTCAAGCACCTCCAACCAACCCACTCCATCGGGTGCAGAGGCTAGGGAGATGGTCCCTAATGTCCAAAAAACGATTGCAAAATTTAAATTTGTTTGCATATATTGCAACAAAACAATATCATATGGTGAGCAGAGCATCACTTTACTCAATCGAGCTGCAGAAAACCATCACTGCAGCAAGCAACTTTAATTTTTTTCTATTTTTTTTGCTCCAGTTGAGCTGTTTGCAATTCCCTGTGTTTTGTTTGACCCCAGAAAAACTACAAAAAAAATATAAAATTGTACAGAAAATCCCCCAAAAAAAGAAAATGTTCAAAAAAACATTAACAAAAATATAAAACAACAAAAAGAATAAAACAAACCGTTCTTTTCAGAACTTCCTCCAATTTATATGAAAATGCTACATTTTTTAAAAACTGTCTTTCTTTTTTCACCCAAGGATTGCTCCCCGTTGCGTGTACCATGCGCTCCCCCCGCGAAAATCGAAAAAAAAATAATGATTTTATGCCCCACGGGGCCCTTTTATGACCCCCACATCAAACCTAGGGGGTCAGGGCGGTCTACTCTGCCCCCTTATGGTCACTTCCCCCTTTGTTTTTGCCACCTCTTGTGTCTCGATTTTACCAAGACACAAGATGGCGGCCGCTCCCGACTGTTTCTAATGTTTACAGACACCCGAGAGCCAATCAGCTTTCCGTGCGCAAGTCACGTGGCACGCCCGGTGCGCTCCCCGGTGCGCGTACCGGGGCGCTGCCATAGATATATATATTTTTTTTAACCTAAATTACTCAAAAACCACTGGAGCACATATCTTGAGACATAGCAAAGGCACATCGGGCTACCAGTCCCTACAATTTTGCCAAGTTTGGTGCAAATCCATTCAGCCGTTCGGGCTAAAAGTGAAGTCAACCGCCCTATGGAAATTAACATGGGGAAAACACATTTTGGGACCCCCCTTTTATCTCGGCCCTCGCATGACGAATCCCCCCAAACTTTCAGGGAAGGAGCGGGCCATTTTCTTGGAGAAATTCGCAAAAATTCGTCCACCGGCGCCAAAGTAATTCCCAATAGAATGTTGCGGATTTCCTATGGAAAGTAGATCCTAACTATAACTACCTACTGGCGACCGCCAGTAGGTAATATATATATATATATATATATATATATATATATATATATATATATATATATATATATATATATATATATATATATATAACCTAATATATATATATATATATATATATATATATATATATATATATATATATATATATATATATATATATATATATATATATATATATATATATATATATATATATATATATACATATATATATATATATTACCTACTGGCGATAGCCAGTAGGTATATATAGTTAGGATTTTTTCTCTATGGAACTTTTGAAAATTCTATGCCTAATAACTTTAGCGTTTGTGGACGGAATTGGCTGAAATTTTCAGGAAAATGGCACATTTTGTTTCTGAGCAGCTCCTGGAAATTTGGGGAGGTTCGTCAAGGGGGGGGGCGAGAAAAAAGGGGGGGTCCCAAAACGCGTTTTTCCCATGTTAATTTCCATAGGGCGGTTGGCCTCACTTTTAGCCCGAACGGCTGAATGGATTTCCACAAAACTTGGCAAAATTGTAGGGACTGTTAGCCCGATGTGCCTTTGCTAGGTCTCAATATATGTGCTTCAGTGGATTCTGAGAAATTGACCTTTAAAACAAGATAAATATCTGTAACAGCGCTCCGGGAAGCGCTCCGGTTCGCGAACTTTTCGCGTATCGGAACTTTCCGAAGCGAAGCTGATTGGCTCTCCGGTGTCTGTCAACATTCTAAACAGTCCGGAGCGGCCGCCATCTTGTCTCTCGGTAGGATCGAGAGACAAGAGGAGGCCAAAACAAAGGGGGAAATGAAGGAAAGGGGGCAAGGTAGACCCCTTCTGACCCCCTAGGATTGATGAGGGGGATATTATAGAGCCACGCCGGGCCCGAAAAAAAAATAAAAAAATTCCGATTTTTTCGCCGTAGAGACGCGTCTTGGTACGCGAACCAGGCAGCTAACCGGGAAGCTAACCGGGAAGCTAACCGGCAGTGTAACGGGAGTCTGAGGAGTAGCTGATTGGCTGTCAACATTGTAAACAGTCCGGAGCGGCCGCCATCTTGTCTCTCGGTAGGATCGAGAGACAAGAGGAGGCCAAAACAAAGGGGGAAATGAAGGAAAGAGGGCAAGGTAGACCCCTTCTGACCCCCTAGGATTGATGAGGGGGATATTATAAAGCCACGCGAGGCCCAAAAAAAAAAAATCCGATTTTTTCGCCTTAGAGACGCGTCTTGGTACGCGAACCGGGTAGCTAACCGGCAGCTAACCGGGAAGCTAACCGGCAGTGTAACGGGAGTCTGAGGAGAAGCTGATTGGCTGTTATCATTGTAAACAGGCTGGAGCGGCGGCCATCTTGTCTCTCTGTGGGATCGAGAGACAAGAGGTGTATATGTTTGAATAAGTAAGGTGTGCATTACTGTATGGTTGAGGAAATGGAGATGCGATTGATTCTTTGCATGACTGACTAGGTGTGTGAGTAACTCCATGGATGTGTGACAGTCTGTGAGTGCCTGTTTACACTGAGTGTATGTAAGGTTATATTAGAGTCTGAAGATGTATTATCACATAAATGATATCATCAGTGATGTAATCAGTAATGTCAAATGAGATGTCAGTGATGTCATCAGTGATGTCATTTGAGATGTCATCAGTGATGTCATCAGTGATGTCATTTGAGATGTCATCAGTGATGTCATCAGTGATGTCACTGACCATGTCATGAATGATGTATTATGTGACATCATTAGCAGTGGATTGCGGGTCCGCGATATATAGTTAGTGCAACTAACTATATATGGAATTTCAATGGTTTTGTGCAAATAAAATAAGGTTTTTTAAATGCTAAACCCTAACTATATATGGTCTATAACCTATGGTTTTTTCAGTGAATTTTCAAGGTTTTGTAAATGCAAATTCCTAACTATATATATATATATATATATATATATATATATATATATATATATATATATGAAAATCGAAAAAATGAAAAAACGGAGCCCACAGCTTCTGCTTCATTTCATGCTGAGACGTTTATTTCTCTCAATAGCGTGGCAGCAAACAGATCTCAACACCTTACGCGTTTCGACGCACAGCGCCTTGCTCACAGGTGAGTTGGATTCTAACTTTATATCTCCAAGTGGTCATGTGATCCATAGTTCCGACCACAGTTCCCATAATGCATTCATATTCAAATTTTAAAGCTGGGCTTGACATTGTATCATATTGTGCATTTAGTAGCGTTGTAATATTGTCAAAGTCCAATTATATGCACTCTTTTCACATTGCATTTCTGGACAGTTATTTAAAACAGCATAGTGCACTTCGCTGCCACGCAGAAGGATACTTGCTTGAAATATAAGCATGAAGTCCGTCAGAAAGAGGAACAACTCCTCCTTCGTTTCCCTTTCGCTGATATCCGGATCTATGTTGATACAACGCATGTTATTAGAACGCATGCTTTTACAACGCATGTATTTACAACGAATGTTTTTACAACGCAGGTACCTTTACAACGCATACCATTACAACGTAAGTATTGGTAAATATATATTAATTTTATAATCGTAAATTAATTTAAAAAAATATTATTTAATGTAATTTAATTTAAATTTAATTTAAATTTATTTTTACCCTGTACCCCTGTACCCCCAAAACCCAAAACTGACCCTGAACCCCCAAAATACCCCTTTACCCAAAAATTGAAAACTGCCCCTGAACCCCAAAAATACCCCTTTACCCAAAAACTAAAAACTGACCCTGAACCCCAAAAATACCCCTTTACCCAAAAACTAAAAACTGACCCTGAACCCCAAAAATACCCCTTTACCCAAAAACTAAAAACTGACCCTGAACCCCAAAAATACCCCTTTACCCAAAAACTAAAAACTGACCCTGAACCCCAAAAATACCCCTTTACCCAAAAACTAAAAACTGACCCTGAACCCCAAAAATACCCCTTTACCCAAAAACTAAAAACTGACCCTGAACCCCAAAAATACCCCTTTACCCAAAAACTAAAAACTGACCCTGAACCCCAAAAATACCCCTTTACCCAAAAACTAAAAACTGACCCTGAACCCTAAAAATACCCCTTTACCCAAAAACTAAAAACTGACCCTGAACCCCAAAAATACCCCTTTACCCAAAAACTAAAAACTGACCCTGAACCCCAAAAATACCCCTTTACCCAAAAACTAAAAACTGACCCTGAACACTAAAAAAACCCCTTTACCCAAAAACTAAAAACTGACCCTGAACCCCAAAAATACCCCTTTACCCAAAAACCCAAAACTGACCCTGAACCCTAAAAATACCCCTTTACCCCAAACATATAACATTTTAAATATAATTATATTCTTACCAATACTTACGTTGTAATGTGTGCGTTGTAAAGGTACCTGCGTTGTAAAAACATTCGTTGTAAATACATGCGTTGTAAAAGTTTTTGCGATGTAAAAGTTGCGTTGTAATAGTATGTCGTTGTAAAAGTTGCGTTGTAAGTGATGTTTCCCCTGATATCCACACCAAATAGCTTGGAAATCCATTTTGGCTGGTGTAGCAAAGCGCGAGTCATGCCCCCTCAATTAAAAATACACACACATCTTCTTGCCGGGGGCCTCCAACTCTGCAGGGCGGGCTCACAGACAGGAATGGAGAATCCTGTTATTAGAGAACACACGAAAAAATGGAGCCCACAGCTTTTGCTTCATTTCATGCTGAGACTTTTATTTCTCTCGATAGCTTGGCAGCAAACAACTCTCAACACCTTACGCGTTTAGACGCACAGCGCCTTGCTCACAGGTGAGTTGGATTCTAACTTTATATCTCCAAGTGGTCATGTGATCCATAGTTCCGACCACAGTTCCCATAATGCATTCATATTCAAATTTTAAAGCTGGGCTTGACATCGTATCATATTGTGCATTTAGTAGCGTTGTAATATTGTTAAAGTCCAATTATATGCACTCTTTTCACATTGCATTTCTGGACAGTTATTTAAAACAGCATAGTGCACTTCGCTGCCACGCAGAAGGATACTTGCTTGAAATAAAAGCATGAAGTCCGTCAGAAAGAGGAACAACTCCTCCTTCGTTTCCCTTTCGCTGATAACCACACCAAATAGCTTGGAAATCCATTTCGGCTGGTGTAGCAAAGCGTGAGTCATGCCCCCTCAATTAAATATACACACACATCTTCCTCCACTTTGCCAGGGGCCTCCAACTCTGCAGGGCGGGCTCACAGACAGGAATGGAGAATCCTGTTATTAGAGAACACACGAAAAAACGGAGCCCACAGCTTCTGCTTCATTTCATGCTGAGACTTTTATTTCTCTCGATAGCTTGGCAGCAAACAACTCTCAACACCTTATGCGTTTTGACGCACAGCGCCTTGCTCACAGGTGAGTTGGATTCTAACTTTATATCTCCAAGTGGTCATGTGATCCATAGTTCCGACCACAGTTCCCATAATGCATTCATATTCAAATTTTAAAGCTGGGCTTGACATTGTATCATATTGTGCATTTAGTAGCGTTGTAATATTGTCAAAGTCCAATTATATGCACTCTTTTCACATTGCATTTCTGGACAGTTATTTAAAACAGCATAGTGCACTTCGCTGCCACGCAGAAGGATACTTGCTTGAAATATAAGCATGAAGTCCGTCAGAAAGAGGAACAACTCCTCCTTCGTTTCCCTTTCGCTGATATCCGGATCTATGTTGATACAACGCATGTTATTAGAACGCATGCTTTTACAACGCATGTATTTACAACAAATGTTTTTACAACGCAGGTACCTTTACAACGCATACCATTACAACGTAAGTATTGGTAAATATATATTAATTTTATAATCGTAAATTAATTTAAAAAAATATTATTTAATGTAATTTAATTTAAATTTAATTTAAATTTATTTTTACCCTGTACCCCTGTACCCCCAAAACCCAAAACTGACCCTGAACCCCCAAAATACCCCTTTACCCAAAAATTGAAAACTGCCCCTGAACCCCAAAAATACCCCTTTACCCAAAAACTAAAAACTGACCCTGAACCCCAAAAATACCCCTTTACCCAAAAAATAAAAACTGACCCTGAACCCCAAAAATACCCCTTTACCCAAAAACTAAAAACTGACCCTGAACCCCAAAAATACCCCTTTACCCAAAAACTAAAAACTGACCCTGAACCCTAAAAATACCCCTTTACCCAAAAACTAAAAACTGACCCTGAACCCCAAAAATACCCCTTTACCCAAAAACTAAAAACTGACCCTGAACCCTAAAAATACCCCTTTACCCAAAAACTAAAAACAAAAACTGACCCTGAACCCCAAAAATACCCCTTTACCCAAAAACTAAAAACTGACCCTGAACACTAAAAAACCCCTTTACCCAAAAACTAAAAACTGACCCTGAACCCCAAAAATACCCCTTTACCCAAAAACCCAAAACTGACCCTGAACCCTAAAAATACCCCTTTACCCCAAACATATAACATTTTAAATATAATTATATTCTTACCAATACTTACGTTGTAATGTGTGCGTTGTAAAGGTGCCTGCGTTGTAAAAACATTCGTTGTAAATACATGCGTTGTAAAAGTTTTTGCGATGTAAAAGTTGCGTTGTAATAGTATGTCGTTGTAAAAGTTGCGTTGTAAGTGATGTTTCCCCTGATATCCACACCAAATAGCTTGGAAATCCATTTTGGCTGGTGTAGCAAAGCGCGAGTCATGCCCCCTCAATTAAAAATACACACACATCTTCTTGCCGGGGGCCTCCAACTCTGCAGGGCGGGCTCACAGACAGGAATGGAGAATCCTGTTATTAGAGAACACACGAAAAAATGGAGCCCACAGCTTTTGCTTCATTTCATGCTGAGACTTTTATTTCTCTCGATAGCTTGGCAGCAAACAACTCTCAACACCTTACGCGTTTAGACGCACAGCGCCTTGCTCACAGGTGAGTTGGATTCTAACTTTATATCTCCAAGTGGTCATGTGATCCATAGTTCCGACCACAGTTCCCATAATGCATTCATATTCAAATTTTAAAGCTGGGCTTGACATCGTATCATATTGTGCATTTAGTAGCGTTGTAATATTGTTAAAGTCCAATTATATGCACTCTTTTCACATTGCATTTCTGGACAGTTATTTAAAACAGCATAGTGCACTTCGCTGCCATGCAGAAGAATACTTGCTTGAAATAAAAGCATGAAGTCCGTCAGAAAGAGGAACAACTCCTCCTTCGTTTCCCTTTCGCTGATAACCACACCAAATAGCTTGGAAATCCATTTCGGCTGGTGTAGCAAAGCGTGAGTCATGCCCCCTCAATTAAATATACACACACATCTTCCTCCACTTTGCCAGGGGCCTCCAACTATGCAGGGCGGGCTCACAGACAGGAATGGAGAATCCTGTTATTAGAGAACACACGAAAAAACGGAGCCCACAGCTTCTGCTTCATTTCATGCTGAGACTTTTATTTCTCTCGATAGCTTGGCAGCAAACAACTCTCAACACCTTACGCGTTTCGACGCACAGCGCCTTGCTCACAGGTGAGTTGGATTCTAACTTTATATCTCTAAGTGGTCATGTGATCCATAGTTCCGACCACAGTTCCCATAATGCATTCATATTCAAATTTTAAAGCTGGGCTTGACATCGTATCATATTGTGCATTTAGTAGCGTTGTAATATTGTCAAAGTCCAATTATATGCACTCTTTTCACATTGCACTTCTGGACAGTTATTTAAAACAGCATAGTGCACTTCGCTGCCACGCAGAAGGATACTTGCTTGAAATATAAGCATGAAGTCCGTCAGAAAGAGGAACAACTCCTCCTTTGTTTCCCTTTCGCTGATATCCACACCAAATAGCTTGGAAATCCATTTTGGCTGGTGTAGCAAAGTGCAAGTCATGCCCCCTCAATTAAATATACACACACATCTTCCTCCACTTTGCCGGGGGCCTCCAACTCTGCAGGGCGGGCTCACAGACAGGAATAGAGAATCCTGTTATTAGAGAACACACGAAAAAACGGAGCCCACAGCTTCTGGTTCATTTCATGCTGATTCAGAAAAGGGGTGGGGATGACCAGAGTGTCTGAATTAAGCAGACCACTCTTACCCAGTCCAAAGATCAGGGCTTGATCCATCACCGTTATTTATCTCACTGCACCATCCCAGCTCAGAACCTGGCTATATGCAAATCAGTCTGTCCCTGGCCCAGTGCATCATGGGAACAGCGCAGACTAAACTACCAAGCCAATTCTTCACCAGAAAGGAGACAAGCTACCGGGGACCGGTTTCTGGCATTTCAGCCGTCTTCGGCCCGGCTTGCTTGAATCCTGATGGGCGCAGTGAGAAAGGGACTCATGTCTGAGTATACCCTGCCACACCTACAGTGGCCAAAAACGATTCAGAAAAGGGGGTGGTGATGAAAAGAGTGTCTGAATTAAGCAGACCACTCTTACCCAGTCCAAAGATCAGGGCTTGATCCATCACCGTTATTTATCTCACTGCACCATCCCAGCTCAGAACCTGGCTATATGCAAATCAGTCTGTCCCTGGTCCAGTGCATCATGGGAACATGGCAGACTAAAGTACCAAGCCAATTCTTCACCAGAAAGGAGACAAGCTACCGGGGACCGGTTTCTGGCCTTTCAGCCGTCTTCGGCCCGGCTTGCTTGAATCCTGATGGTGCAGTGAGAAAGGGACTCATGTCTGAGTATACCCTGCCACACCTATAGTGGCCAAAAACGATTCAGAAAAGGGGGTGGTGATGAACAGAGTGTCTGAATTAAGCAGACCACTCTTACCCAGTCCAAAGATCAGGGATTGATCCATCACTGTTATTTATCTCACTGCACCATCCCAGCTCAGAACCTGGCTATATGCAAATCAGTCTGTCCCTGGCCCAGTGCATCATGGGAACAGGGCAGACTAAACTACCAAGCCAATTCTTCACCAGAAAGGAGACAAGCTACCGGGGACCGGTTTCTGGCATTTCAGCCGTCTTCGGCCCGGCTTGCTTGAATCCTGATGGTAGAGTGAGAAAGGGACTCATGTCTGAGTATACCCTGCCACACCTATAGTGGCCAAAAACGATTCAGATAAGGGGGTGGTGATGAACAGAGTGTCTGAATTAAGCAGACCACTCTTACCCAGTCCAAAGATCAGGGCTTGATCCATCACCGTTATTTATCTCACTGCACCATCCCAGCTCAGAACTTGGCTATATGCAAATCAGTCTGTCCCTGGCCCAGTGCATCATGGGAACAGGGCAGACTAAACTACCAAGCCAATTCTTCACCAGAAAGGAGACAAGCTACCGGGGACCGGTTTCTGGCATTTCATCCGTCTTCGGCCCGGCTTGCTTGAATCCTGATGGTGCAGTGAGAAAGGGACTCATGTCTGAGTATACCCTGCCACACCTATAGTGGCCAAAAACGATTCAGAAAAGGGGGTGGTGATGAACAGAGTGTCTGAATTAAGCAGACCACTCTTACCCAGTCCAAAGATCAGGGCTTGATCCATCACCGTTATTTATCTCACTGCACCATCCCAGCTCAGAACCTGGCTATATGCAAATCAGTCTGTCCCTGGCCCGGTGCATCATGGGAACAGGGCAGACTAAACTACCAAGCCAATTCTTCACCAGAAAGGAGACAAGCTACATATCATATTGTGCATTTAGTAGCGTTGTATTATTGTCAAAGTCCAATTATATGCTCTCTTTTCACATTGCATTTCTGGACAGTTATTTAAAACAGCATAGTGCACTTTGCTGCCACGCAGAAGGATACTTGCTTGAAATAAAAGCATGAAGTCCGTCAGAAAGAGGAACAACTCCTCCTTCGTTTCCCTTTCGCTGATATCCACACCAAATAGCTTGGAAATCCATTTTGGCTGGTGTAGCAAAGCGCGAGTCATGCCCCCTCAATTAAATATACACACACATCTTCCTCCAGAGTTGGAGGCCCCCGGCAAAGTGGAGTTGTTCCTCTTTCTGACGGACTTCATGCTTTTATTTCAAGCAAGTATTCTTCTGCGTGGCAGCGAAGTGCACTATGCTGTTTTAAATAACTGTCCAGAAATGCAATGTGAAAAGAGTGCATATAATTGGACTTTGACAATATTACAACGCTACTAAATGCACAATATGATACGATGTCAAGCCCAGCTTTAAAATTTGAATATGAATGCATTATGGGAACTGTGGTCGGAACCATGGATCACATGACCACTTGGAGATATAAAGTTAGAATCCAACTCACCTGTGAGCAAGGCGCTGTGCGTCGAAACGCGTAAGGTGTTGAGAGTTGTTTGCTGCCACGCTATCGAGAGAAATAAAAGTCTCAGCATGAAATGAAGCAGAAGCTGTAGGCTCCGTTTTTTCATGTGTTCTCTAATAACAGGATTCTCCATTCCTGCTTGTGAGCCCGCCCTGCAGAGTTGGAGGCCCCCGGCAAAGTGGAGGAAGATGTGTCCGTATATTTACTTGAGGGGGCATGACTCGCGCTTTGCTACACCAGCCAAAATGGATTTCCAAGCTATTTGGTGTGGATATCAGCGGAAGGGAAACGAAGGAGGAGTTGTTCCTCTTTCTGACGGACTTCATGCTTTTATTTCAAGCAAGTATACTTCTGCGTGGCAGCGAAGTGCACTATGCTGTTTTAAATAACTGTCCAGAAATGCAATGTGAAAAGAGTGCATATAATTGGACTTTGACAATATTACAACGCTACTAAATGCACAATATGATACGATGTCAAGCCCAGCTTTAAAACTTGAATATGAATGCATTATGGGAACTGTGGTCTGAACCATGGATCACATGACCACTTGGAGATATAAAGTTAGAATCCAACTCACCTGTGAGCAAGGCGCTGTGCGTCGAAACTTGTAAGGTGTTGAGAGTTGTTTGCTGCCACGCTATCGAGAGAAATAAAAGTCTCAGCATGAAATGAAGCAAAAGCTGTGGGCTCCGTTTTTTTATGTGTTCTCTAATAACAGGATTCTCCATTCCTGTCTGTGAGCCCGCCCTGCAGAGTTGGAGCCCCCCGGCAAAGTGGAGGAAGATATGTGTGTATATTTAATTGAGCGGGCATGACTCGCTCTTTGCTACACCAGCCAACATGGATTTCCAAACTATTTGGTGTGGATATCAGCGAAAGGGAAATGAAGGAGGAGTTGTTCCTCTTTCTGACAGACTTCATGATTTTATTTCAAGCAAGTATCCTTCTGCGTGGCAGCGAAGTGCACTATGCTGTTTTAAATAACTGTCCAGAAATGCAATGTGAAGAGAGTGCATATAATTGGACTTTCACAATATTACAACGCTACTAAATGCACAATATGATACGATGTCAAGCCCAGCTTTAAAATTTGAATATGAATGCATTATGGGAACTGTGGTCGGAACTATGGATCACATGACCACTTGGAGATATAAAGTTAGAATCCAACTCACCTGTGAGCAAGGCGCTGTGCGTCGAAACGCGTAAGGTGTTGAGAGTTGTTTGCTGCCACGCTATCGAGAGAAATAAAAGTCTCAGCATGAAATGAAGCAGAAGCTGTGGGCTCCGTTTTTTCGTGTGTTCTCTAATAACAGGGTTCTCTATTCCTGTCTGTGAGCCCGCCCTGCAGAGTTGGAGGCCCCCGGCAAAGTGGAGGAAGATGTGTGTGTATATTTAATTGAGGGGGCATGACTCGCGCTTTGCTACACCAGCCAAAATGGATTTCCAAGCTATTTGGTGTGGATATCAGCGAAAGGGAAACGAAGGAGGAGTTGTTCCTCTTTCTGACGGACTTCATGCTTTTATTTCAAACAAGTATCCTTCTGCGTGGCAGCGAAGTGCACTATGCTGTTTTAAACACCTGTCCAGAAATGCAATGTGAAAAGAGTGCATATAATTGGACTTTGACAATATTACAACGCTACTAAATGCACAATATGATACGATGTCAAGCCCAGCTTTAAAATTTGAATATGAATGCATTATCGGAACTGTGGTCGGAACTATGGATCACATGACCACTTGGAGATATAAAGTTAGAATCCAACTCACCTGTGAGCCAGGCGCTGTGCGTCGAAACGCGTAAGGTGTTGAGAGTTGTTTGCTGCCAAGCTATCGAGAGAAATAAAAGTCACAGCATGAAATGAAGCAGAAGCTGTGGGCTCCGTTTTTTCGTGTGTTCTCTAATAACAGGATTCTCCATTCCTGTCTGTGAGCCCGCCCTGCAGAGTTGGAGGCCCCCGGCAAAGTGGAGGAAGATGTGTCTGTATATATATATATATATATATATATATATATATATATATATATATATATATATATATATATATATATATATATATAAAATATATATACACATATATATATATATATTTCCAACGCCAAGTCCCTCAGTCCTCGGGACTAGATTTTCAAAAAGAGCACTCATAGCCGCTCCAGCGTGGTTTCGCCAAGTTTTATTACAGAATCTTTTTGCAGTTTTTTGGCAAGGTTACAAACGCGTTTCGGCGTTGCCGCCTTCGTCAGTGTAAACCAGCATTTTTTGTTAAGTGATTTAATTAAAATTCCTGGTGACAACCTGTCACGTGTTCTAAAAAGGTAGACATAAAAAACGGCACAATTCATGTAATTACAGCATTACTTGTGGCGGCCATCCTAAAGTGGTTCAGTACCATATACAATCAATCACATCAGTATAGCTTGGTACCATATCATTATGTATGTCACACATTCATATGTACAATTTATATAACTATGACAATCAATTGTTTTGTTTTATCTATCATGTGTATTACATGTGGTGGGTAATATTGTCAGACATATTACTGGTCGCCTCTCTTCTTAGTGCCGTTCATTCGCAAGACTCATAACTGTCCCGTTTAGAGCTTTGTCGAATGATTCACAGATTTAGGATCAATGGAACAATTTATCTGTCTTTGGTTTTTTACAGCCAGGCCCTGAATGGGCTTTTTCCATAAAATTCATGTTGTGTTATCACATAAATCAAATAAAATAGTTCCATAATTTTATTGGTTTCAGGGATTGGGCAGATTGCGTTCTTTTCAGAATTTTCATACTTATATGGCAAAGGTTCAAGGATGACAACGTTTTAGATATGTGTCCACATTTCTTCCTCGTTGTTCATCCCTCCTGGGGTCTTGGTCTGGAGCTTGATAATGAACCTGGATTCTAGGGTTCGTAATTTCTTTACTCAGTTTCCCCCTCTATCAGTTCTGACTAGTTGATCCAGTACGTAATAGATGAGTAAATTGCTATTGCTGTTATGCATCAACTCGAAGTGCCGAGCTACAGGGTAGCTTTGGTCTTTCGAGGTGATGGCCCTCATGTGTTCAAGGACCCTAAGTTTAGTTTGTTTCACTGTACTTCCTATATACTTTTTCCCACATGGGCACATCAAGCAATATACAGTGTAATCTGAATTACAGTTGAGCAGTTTCGATATGTTGGTTTTGGTTTTCCTCCCTGGTACTTGATATTCTTTGACCTTATGTGAGTTTTTACAGGCCTTTCACTTCATACAGGGAAAAAAAACTGTGGGTTTTTTCTTGTTTCTGCTCTCATAGTGACTGTCAACTAGATGGTCCTTGAATGAGTCTCCCTTTCTATAGGAAATGAGGGGATAGTTAGATAATGATTTTCCTATTACAGAATCTGTCTTTAAAATTTTCCAGTTCTTTCTCATAATGTTAAAGACTTCTGATGACTTTTGTGAATAGTCTGTAATCATTCTAATTTCAGATTCGCCAGATTTTGGTTTATCTATCAGTAGGTAATTTCTCCCCACTGAATTGCTCTCTATCTCGGCTTGGTCCAAAATTCCTTTACAGTATCCTCTCTGTTGAAATCTTTTCCTAGACTGATCTCTCGCTTTCTCAAACTCCTCTTTGTTGAGCAATTACGTTTCATACGTAAAAACTCTCCCAGGGGAATATTGTTAATTATGCTACGGGGATGATAACTTTCTGAGTGCAAGATTGTATTACCCGCTGTGGGTTTCCAGTAGACTGCAGTTTGGATTGTGTCATCTTCAACTTAGACCCGAAGGTCCAAGTAGAAGACCTCACTCTTACTGATATTGCTGGTGAAGCTGAGATTTAGACTGTTATTGTTAAGTTCATTAATATATTCTTCAGCCGCACTTTGTGAACCCCGCCACACCAAGAACAAGTCATCGATGTAGCGGGTCCACAAGATGATGTTATTCATCCACCGTTCATTTCCCCCCGCCCAGGCCACGTGCTTCTCCCACCAGCCCACGAATAGATTCGCGTAGCTGGGGGCGAAGCACGTGCCCATCACGGTCCCCTGGAGTTGTAGGTAGAGTTTTCCTGAGAATAAGAAAATGTTAATTCTTAAACAGAAATGTGTTAATTCTAACAACATTCTATTATGGCTCCGATATTTGAGAGATCTATTGTCCAGGAAACTCTTCATTGCCACTAGGCCATCTTCATGCCTGATTGAGGTACATAGGCTGGCGGTGTCTAATGTGATTAGGATCATATCCTCCTCCCACTTTACACCCTGTATGATTCTCAAAAAGTCTTTTGTGTCTTTTAAGTATGAGCTGAGATCTTTGACAAACGGAGAAATAAAACTGTCAATGTAAATGGAGGTATTCTCTAGCAGACTGTCCTTTGCAGATACGATCGGTCTTCCTGGAGGCCATACTTTACTCTTAGGCACCTTAGGTAGGTGATAAAACGTGGCTATTTGGGGAAATTCGCATTTCAGATTCTTCCAATCTTTGAAATCCAAGATTCCATCATCCTTCCATTTTGTAATTAGATTGTTGAAGGCTACGATACTTTCTACATGTTTCTTTCTTTTTATTTCGATGTAGTGTTTCTTGTTTTTAAATTGGGAAAGTGCCTCATCCTCATATTGGCTGCGTTTTAGGATGACAATGTTTCCACCTTTATCACTAGGTTTAATTATGATATTCTCATCCTCTTTTAGACTTTTGATTATTGCCCATTCCTCCTTTTTCAAATTTCTTCTCTTCCAATTGAATTTCCCTTCTTGTAGTCTTTTTAACTCTTCAATAACAACCTCTTGAAAGGTATCAATCTCATCATGTGGGGTTCTTGGATTCGTTTTTGATTTTATTGTCATTGTGCTCTTGCAGCCCTGTTGGGTGATCCCACTCTCTTCCAATATCTGCGTGGGTTATATCTCCCAATCCTGGGAGTTGCTTGTTCCAATCATAGTTTGTGCCATCACAATGGCATCTAGGTCCTTTCCAGTTATTGCTTCCAAAGGATCAATTTCTTCCATTCCTATACTATCATCATTTTTTGGATGCATCGTATGTATCTTTTGTAATTTGATTTTTCTGATGAATCTGAACAGATCTATTCGTGTCTGCGTATAGTCGAAAGCCGGAGTTGGACAGAAAGTCAGACCGAGTTGTAGAACTTTTTCTTCATTCTTTGTCAGTTCCCTGTCAGATAAATTGACTATGGTGTTTTGTACTGACATCATCGTATTTATTTCCAATTCTTCCCTCGGGTACTCCTCGTCACCACTGGGGTAGATCTTCCTTGCGCGGCTCCTCCTGCCCCTCCTCGTTTTCCTCTTGATGCTTTTGGAGGATGTGTTGTTGCTGCTGGTCGTTGTCTGAGTCCTCTTATAACCTCGTACTCCTCGAAAAAAGATTCTGATTCTGAAGCAAGCGTGGGTGCCCCTGCTTCTGTATGGCGTCCGCCACCTTCAGCACCTCTTTCTTGCCCTGTGTTTTTCGCCCTGACTGATTCGTCTTCAGAAACTTCTGACTCTCCAGTGCTCGCCGGGGTTCTGTTCCTTAATTTGTCTTGCTGTAGGGTTTTTCTTGGAGCATCATATTTCCTTGCAAATGTTAGAATCCTTCCAATTGCGTAATCTTTTTCATCCCGGATGAACTTGGATTGCTTTCTCAATTTAATTGTATTCTCGTAGTCAATTATTCTTTTTTTAATCAGTTCACGCAACTCCTCGCATTTTTTTGTGTCTTTGTCACTACTGATTTTCTCCTCAATGTCCTTGATCTCCTCTTGTAACTTCACTCTATTGTTCCATGCGTGTTTAACTAGCAGTTTTAGCATTACCTGCATCACATTAGTCATAAACTCTGACCATTCCCGCAGTAACTCATTATTTGGGTTTTCATACGAAGGGACCAGAAGAATTCTCAGTCCTCTAGGGACACGCCCCACTTCCAAATATTTCTGCAGGCTAGTGGCCTCCCACCACTTGCGAATTTCTCGCTCGTAAGTCTTTTTGAGTGTGGAGAAGAGCTTTATAAGTGAGTCAGGTGCTTCTGCTTTCTGCGATAGGGTATCTTTCTTTTTAGCCCCGTTTTCGGTATAAACAACGTATCTGCCGCTTTCTCCCTTTCGCTGTCCGTGAACATTTCTTACTGCAACAGTCTATTTTCTGTAATTGGCTTTACACCCTCGCTTTAGGCTTTATGTGGTCTTTTTTTGTACTTTTGTACATACCTGTTTAAGTAAAGGGAGTCAACATTTTTGCATTCTATATTTTTACCTTGAAATCTTTTACACCTAAATTTTATTAAATTAAGATTCTCTCAGTGAACCGCTAAAATGATCTCTGGTGTAAAGAACGAAGACAGTGAGCGGTTCAGGGAAACAACCAACAAGCATTTGCGACCTGCCAAAGAAGGAACCAGCTCACATTTGTCAGAGGAAACTCAGGCAATATTTCTTTCGGTCTGAACACTTTATCAGCATGCTACTGGAGGGATCTATTTGTTAACCCTCCCATATGTAGAAACATAACAGAAATGAAAGAATCAAACAAATATTCCCGGAGACGTCGGTAAACAAGAGAGTAGAAGCTAGTTACACTAAAACCTCAGTAAAGTTATACCTCACTTGCCTTCTCACCACCTGGATGGATGAGTCCTATTTTATGTTTGTAACAAATCTCCAATTTTGCATAAATTATATACCGTACATGATGGGTTTTCCAAATAACATTTTCACATTGATCTTCCTGTATGTCCCTGTGTCAAAAGGCCTGTAGAGTCCGATCTCCCCATATTATTCGTTTCTGAGTTTTATACCTCACACAGGAAATGGTTTATTCTCCCCATTCTGTGAAAATTCTATTTTAAACAAAGCCGTCCTGCGCTTTATTTCATAAAACAACTGGATCCTCCTTTCATTTGCTACAGCATGGCATCGTTTTTATGGTCCTCCTTGTCTAGTATGAAGGGTTTGACAGAATGGGATGGGGAGATTAAAAGGGAGATGACGGGTTTCAGTCCGAGGGCATATTGTTCTGAAAACTTTGGGGGTTCGCTTTTTAAACTTTCCTTTAGCACTGCTTTTGGAATATATAATTTCTTATCACATTTATGAGGCTTGTTAAATGATATGTATATTTATTTAGTTTTAATATCCGATGACAAGATAGGTTCGACAGATTGGACTAGTAGAGGATACAGGGAACGATCGATAACAAGACTAAGGATACATTGTACTTGATTTTATTGTTATGACTAAAGATCAAGGGCACAATGCACTTTATATTCTTGGGGCGACCATGATTGAAGGTACAATGCACTTTATACTCTTGTGGTGATTTCTATGCTTTTTACCTTTGGATTTTAGTGATAAGTTATTAATGTGGCTGTATGTGGCCTTTTTTATGTTAAGAACATATATTTTTATCATATATGTATTTTTTATATTTATGTACTGTATATGCACTGGAAACAATGCAAAATAAAGATTGATTGATAGTCACCTTGAAAGTATAAAAAATTGCTTTTCTATGTGAAAAAATGCTGTTAATCGTTTTGATAATTCTGACACATTTGTAAGGAATCCAGCATTGATAAAGTTAATAGCAGCTATTACACAGAATTGGCAAAGTGAGTCCAAGATCCTTTGCCAAGGTGTATTTCAATTGGGATCTTCACACTGGCTGAACTCTGCCTTGACTCCCGGTTATTTCTCCTCACCTCCCCGGCTGGGACTTAGATCCATGCCAAAGATAACAACGATATTCTGTCATGGACAGGATGCAGCAAAGATCTATTTATTCACCTTTCTTCTTGATTGCCTGAGGAAATGATTGTACTCCCATTAGCTATGGTGCAACCTTGCAAAGAATAGTATGTGTGAATGGTGGGAGGTGTCTCCTTCAGGGGTATCACAGTTAGGAGGAAGAAACAACAAAGGGGAAAAAACCTGTAGGTATAGTTTGAAAATGGATATCAAATTGAACAAAACTGCTCCTGACATCAGAGAGTATATAATAATTAAGGAATGTCCAGATTAACCACTCCATGGGTTGTAGCATATGTATGAGCCAGAGTTTGGGACACTAATGCAAGCAAGGGGTGATGAACATGGAGAAATGAGTTAACAGATTAATTTATTGTGATTCATCCATCAATGGTAATGGTCCCTGTTATATGAAGCTAACAAGAACAGACCTCAGATGAAGAACTGTATGTATCAAAAGAGAGGGATTCTGGGGGGTATAAAGGTCCAGCATGCATGCTCCAAATAACTAATCATGTTCAACGGCTCACAGGAAGAACACCTGAACATCTTGGATT
The DNA here is from genome assembly GCF_964263255.1 of Lissotriton vulgaris. Taxonomy (NCBI): domain Eukaryota; kingdom Metazoa; phylum Chordata; class Amphibia; order Caudata; family Salamandridae; genus Lissotriton; species Lissotriton vulgaris. The sequence goes on from NC_141698.1 coordinate 910,717,605, forward strand.
GGTGAACTCCGTTATTTCTCCATGGGCAAACCACTAGTTTAGATAGTGCTTAAACAAATCCATTTCTGTCATTCTTGGCGCTCACTAGGTAGTTGACAAAGAAGCTCAGAATCGACATTTTTAGGCCAGCTCAGCCCAGCCCTCTATGTCTCCACCACCACCCTGCATCTCTGTGCGTCAACCAGCTCGCAAAGTATCCCTTCAAATGGCCAGAGCTGGGAAACATTGGAGCAGTTCGAGTGGTACTGACACACAGCATCGGGCTGAGAGTGAAAAAAAATGTTTATATAACTGCTGTGCACCAATGTGAGGCACTCCTCATCCACCACTCTCACACTTGGCCTTATTTGTATAGTTAATTAAAACCTATTGCATTACAAACATCAATATTAAAAGCAAAACTAGGTACATTTAAAAAAAACACTATTTCATAATATGAATTATTTACCTTATTAAAATAATTTTTAAAATGTGTGCTTTTTTGACGACTGTAATTGGAAGTGCTGTTTTGTGTTTACTAATTACAATACTATCTTATAGAGGATTAGAGATCTAGGGCCCGATGTAGGTAGCCCTTTACCGATCGGAATCGGCCGAAAATACCGATTTTCGGCCGTTTCCGATCGTTAAAGGGCTATCGAGATGTAGGGGCACATTTTCGGTAATTTTACCGAATCGTTATCATTACCGAACCGGTAAATTTACCGAATCGGTAATATTTACCGATTCGGTAATGATAACGATTCGGTAAAATTACCGAAAATGCAATGTAGGTAGCCAATGTTCCATCAGCACATGGCTTACAGAATCGGTATTTTACCATGGAATACAAATCCATGGTAAAATACCGATTCCTGTGTACATGCACATCTGTGCATGTACACATGTGCCATGTGACAGACAGACGTGCCCTTAGGGCATGTCTGTGTGCCACATTGCACACATGCCCGTTTTGGGGGTGCTAGAGGGTGTCAAAGTGACACCCCCTGCACCCTTGCCAAATTCGGTATTTACCGATTCGGTAAATACCGATTCGGTATTTGACTTTAATCCTATGGGCTTCAAAGGCCCATAGGATTCAATAGCAAATACCCATTCGGTGTTTACCGAATCGGTAAATACCGAATTTGTAAGGAATCGGTAACGATTCCAGATGTTGGGACCTACATCCCATTTACCGATTTTGAAATACCGAATCGGTAAAATTCGGTATTTCAAATTCGGTAAATGGGATTTACCTACATCGGGCCCCTAATATTGGCATGTTTATCTTTCCACTACCTTCATAAACTTCACTAGACTACAGTTCAGCTAGGAATCATAAGGTGCAAATCACGCAAGAACAGCTTGTCCTCGTGAGCGTATCCCACGCTGATTGAAATAGCATTTTAACAGGTGCTTTCATTCTTCCAAATGTTCGTCACAGATGCTGAACTGCATAAACAACAGGAGTAGCCCACCTTATCCTTTACGGTACAAAAGGGGGTGGTGATGGACGGAGCATCTGAATCAATCAAACACTCACACCCAGTCAAAAGATCTTGGTTTAATCCATCACCGTTCTTTAGCCCACTCTGCCACCCCAGTTCAGACATGGCTATATGCAAATCAGTCTGACCCTGTGCCTCATGGGAACAGTCCAGCCCGAACTGCCAAGCCATGTCTTCCCTGGACCGGAAAAAAGCTTCAGAGGACCAGTTTCTGGCATTACAGCCGTCTTCAGCCCGGCTTGCTTGAATCCAGTGGCAAAGTGAGCAAGGGACTCACGTCTGAGCATACCCTGCCACACTCTGTCCATCACCACCCCTGTTGTTTAATTATTTTGTCCACCATAAGCGTGGAAGGGTATACTCAGATGTGAGTCCCTTGCTCATTGCATCATCAGGATTCAAGCAAGCCGGGCCGAAGACGGCTGTAATGCCAGAAACCGGTCCCCGGAAGCTTGTTTCCTTCCCAGTGAAAGAATTGGCTTGGTAGTTTGGTCTGCCCTGTTCCCATGATGCACTGGGCCAGGGACAGACTAATTTGCATATAGCCAGGTTCTGAGCTGGGATGGTGCAGTGAGCTAAAAAACGGTGTTGGATCAAGCCCAGATCTCTTGACTGGGTGAGAGTATTCTGCTTAATTCAGAAACTCTGTCCATCACCACCCCTGTTGTTTAATTATTTTGTCCACCATAAGCGTGGAAGGGTATACTCAGACGTGAGTCCCTTGCTCATTGCATCATCAGGATTCAAGCAAGCCGGGCCGAAGACGGCTGTAATGCCAGAAACCGGTCCCCGGAAGCTTGTTTCCTTCCCAGTGAAAGAATTGGCTTGGTAGTTTGGTCTGCCCTGTTCCCATGATGCACTGGGCCAGGGACAGACTAATTTGCATATAGCCAGGTTCTGAGCTAGGATGGTGCAGTGAGCTAAAAAACGGTGTTGGATCAAGCCCAGATCTCTTGACTGGGTGAGAGTATTCTGCTTAATTCAGAAACGCTGTCCATCACCACCCCTGTTGTTTAATTATTTTGTCCACCATAAGCGTGGAAGGGTATACTCAGACGTGAGTCCCTTGCTCATTGCCTCATCAGGATTCAAGCAAGCCGGGCCGAAGACGGCTGTAATGCCAGAAACCGGTCCCCGGAAGCTTGTTTCCTTCCCAGTGAAAGAATTGGCTTGGTAGTTTGGTCTGCCCTGTTCCCATGATGCACTGGGCCAGGGACAGACTAATTTGCATATAGCCAGGTTCTGAGCTGGGATGGTGCAGTGAGCTAAAAAACGGTGTTGGATCAAGCCCAGATCTCTTGACTGGGTGAGAGTATTCTGCTTAATTCAGAAACTCTGTCCATCACCACCCCTGTTGTTTAATTATTTTGTCCACCATAAGCGTGGAAGGGTATACTCAGACGTGAGTCCCTTGCTCATTGCATCATCAGGATTCAAGCAAGCCGGGCCGAAGACGGCTGTAATGCCAGAAACCGGTCCCCGGAAGCTTGTTTCCTTCCCAGTGAAAGAATTGGCTTGGTAGTTTGGTCTGCCCTGTTCCCATGATGCACTGGGCCAGGGACAGACTAATTTGCATATAGCCAGGTTCTGAGCTGGGATGGTGCAGTGAGCTAAAAAACGGTGTTGGATCAAGCCCAGATCTCTTGACTGGGTGAGAGTATTCTGCTTAACTCAGAAACTCTGTCCATCACCACCCCTGTTGTTTAATTATTTTGTCCACCATAAGCGTGTAAGGGTATACTCAGACGTGAGTCCCTTGCTCATTGCATCATCAGGATTCAAGCAAGCCGGGCCGAAGACGGTTGTAATGCCAGAAACCGGTCCCCGGAAGCTTGTTTCCTTCCCAGTGAAAGAATTGGCTTGGTAGTTTGGTCTGCCCTGTTCCCATGATGCACTGGGCCAGGGACAGACTAATTTGCATATAGCCAGGTTCTGAGCTGGGATGGTGCAGTGAGCTAAAAAACGGTGTTGGATCAAGCCCAGATCTCTTGACTGGGTGAGAGTATTCTGCTTAATTCAGAAACTCTGTCCATCACCACCCCTGTTGTTTAATTATTTTGTCCACCATAAGCGTGGAAGGGTATACTCAGACGTGAGTCCCTTGCTCATTGCATCATCAGGATTCAAGCAAGCCGGGCCGAAGACGGCTGTTATGCCAGAAACCGGTCCCCGGAAGCTTGTTTCCTTCCCAGTAAAAGAATTGGCTTGATAGTTTGGTCTGCCCTGTTCCCATGATGCACTGGGCCAGGGACAGACTAATTTGCATATAGCCAGGTTCTGAGCTGGGATGGTGCAGTGAGCTAAAATACGGTGTTGGATCAAGCCCAGATCTCTTGACTAGGTGAGAGTATTCTGCTTAATTCAGAAACTCTGTCCATCACCACCCCTGTTGTTTAATTATTTTGTCCACCATAAGCGTGGAAGGGTATACTCAGACGTGAGTCCCTTGCTCATTGCATCATCAGGATTCAAGCAAGCCGGGCCGAAGACGGTTGTAATGCCAGAAACCGGTCCCCGGAAGCTTGTTTCCTTCCCAGTGAAAGAATTGGCTTGGTAGTTTGGTCTGCCCTGTTCCCATGATGCACTGGGCCAGGGACAGACTAATTTGCATATAGCCAGGTTCTGAGCTGGGATGGTGCAGTGAGCTAAAAAACGGTGTTGGATCAAGCCCAGATCTCTTGACTGGGTGAGAGTATTCTGCTTAATTCAGAAACTCTGTCCATCACCACCCCTGTTGTTTAATTATTTTGTCCACCATAAGCGTGGAAGGGTATACTCAGACGTGAGTCCCTTGCTCATTGCATCATCAGGATTCAAGCAAGCCGGGCCGAAGACGGCTGTTATGCCAGAAACCGGTCCCCGGAAGCTTGTTTCCTTCCCAGTAAAAGAATTGGCTTGATAGTTTGGTCTGCCCTGTTCCCATGATGCACTGGGCCAGGGACAGACTAATTTGCATATAGCCAGGTTCTGAGCTGGGATGGTGCAGTGAGCTAAAATACGGTGTTGGATCAAGCCCAGATCTCTTGACTAGGTGAGAGTATTCTGCTTAATTCAGAAACTCTGTCCATCACCACCCCTGTTGTTTAATTATTTTGTCCACCATAAGCGTGGAAGGGTATACTCAGACGTGAGTCCCTTGCTCATTGCATCATCAGGATTCAAGCAAGCCGGGCCGAAGACGGTTGTAATGCCAGAAACCGGTCCCCGGAAGCTTGTTTCCTTCCCAGTGAAAGAATTGGCTTGGTAGTTTGGTCTGCCCTGTTCCCATGATGCACTGGGCCAGGGACAGACTAATTTGCATATAGCCAGGTTCTGAGCTGGGATGGTGCAGTGAGCTAAAAAACGGTGTTGGATCAAGCCCAGATCTCTTGACTGGGTGAGAGTATTCTGCTTAATTCAGAAACTCTGTCCATCACCACCCCTGTTGTTTAATTATTTTGTCCACCATAAGCGTGGAAGGGTATACTCAGACGTGAGTCCCTTGCTCATTGCATCATCAGGATTCAAGCAAGCCGGGCCGAAGACGGCTGTTATGCCAGAAACCGGTCCCCGGAAGCTTGTTTCCTTCCCAGTAAAAGAATTGGCTTGATAGTTTGGTCTGCCCTGTTCCCATGATGCACTGGGCCAGGGACAGACTAATTTGCATATAGCCAGGTTCTGAGCTGGGATGGTGCAGTGAGCTAAAATACGGTGTTGGATCAAGCCCAGATCTCTTGACTAGGTGAGAGTATTCTGCTTAATTCAGAAACTCTGTCCATCACCACCCCTGTTGTTTAATTATTTTGTCCACCATAAGCGTGGAAGGGTATACTCAGACGTGAGTCCCTTGCTCATTGCATCATCAGGATTCAAGCAAGCCGGGCCGAAGACGGTTGTAATGCCAGAAACCGGTCCCCGGAAGCTTGTTTCCTTCCCAGTGAAAGAATTGGCTTGGTAGTTTGGTCTGCCCTGTTCCCATGATGCACTGGGCCAGGGACAGACTAATTTGCATATAGCCAGGTTCTGAGCTGGGATGGTGCAGTGAGCTAAAAAACGGTGTTGGATCAAGCCCAGATCTCTTGACTGGGTGAGAGTATTCTGCTTAATTCAGAAACTCTGTCCATCACCACCCCCGTTGTTTAATTATTTTGTCCACCATAAGCGTGGAAGGGTATACTCAGACGTGAGTCCCTTGCTCATTGCATCATCAGGATTCAAGCAAGCCGGGCCGAAGACGGCTGTAATGCCAGAAACCGGTCCCCGGAAGCTTGTTTCCTTCCCAGTGAAAGAATTGGCTTGGTAGTTTGGTCTGACCTGTTCCCATGATGCACTGGGCCAGGGACAGACTAATTTGCATATAGACAGGTTCTGAGCTGGGATGGTGCAGTGAGCTAAAAAACGGTGTTGGATCAAGCCCAGATCTCTTGACTGGGTGAGAGTATTCTGCTTAATTCAGAAACTCTGTCCATCACCACCCCTGTTGTTTAATTATTTTGTCCACCATAAGCGTGGAAGGGTATACTCAGACGTGAGTCCCTTGCTCATTGCATCATCAGGATTCAAGCAAGCCGGGCCGAAGACGGCTGTAATGCCAGAAACCGGTCCCCGGAAGCTTGTTTCCTTCCCAGTGAAAGAATTGGCTTGGTAGTTTGGTCTGCCCTGTTCCCATGATGCACTGGGCCAGGGACAGGCTACTTTGCATATAGCCAGGTTCTGAGCTGGGATGGTGCAGTGAGCTAAAAAACGGTGTTGGATCAAGCCCAGATCTCTTGACTGGGTGAGAGTATTCTGCTTAATTCAGAAACTCTGTCCATCACCACCCCTGTTGTTTAATTATTTTGTCCACCATAAGCGTGGAAGGGTATACTCAGACGTGAGTCCCTTGCTCATTGCATCATCAGGATTCAAGCAAGCCGGGCCGAAGACGGCTGTTATGCCAGAAACCGGTCCCCGGAAGCTTGTTTCCTTCCCAGTAAAAGAATTGGCTTGATAGTTTGGTCTGCCCTGTTCCCATGATGCACTGGGCCAGGGACAGACTAATTTGCATATAGCCAGGTTCTGAGCTGGGATGGTGCAGTGAGCTAAAATACGGTGTTGGATCAAGCCCAGATCTCTTGACTAGGTGAGAGTATTCTGCTTAATTCAGAAACTCTGTCCATCACCACCCCTGTTGTTTAATTATTTTGTCCACCATAAGCGTGGAAGGGTATACTCAGACGTGAGTCCCTTGCTCATTGCATCATCAGGATTCAAGCAAGCCGGGCCGAAGACGGCTGTAATGCCAGAAACCGGTCCCCGGAAGCTTGTTTCTTTCCCAGTGAAAGAATTGGCTTGGTAGTTTGGTCTGCCCTGTTCCCATGATGCACTGGGCCAGGGACAGACTAATTTGCATATAGCCAGGTTCTGAGCTGGGACGGTGCAGTGAGCTAAAAAACGGTGTTGGATCAAGCCCAGATCTATTGACTGGGTGAGAGTATTCTGCTTAATTCAGAAAGTCTGTCCATCACCACCCCTGTTGTTTAATTATTTTGTCCACCATAAGCGTGTAAGGGTATACTCAGACGTGAGTCCCTTGCTCATTGCATCATCAGGATTCAAGCAAGCCGGGCCGAAGACGGCTGTAATGCCAGAAACCGGTCCCCGGAAGCTTGTTTCCTTCCCAGTGAAAGAATTGGCTTGGTAGTTTGTTCTGCCCTGTTCCCATGATGCACTGGGCCAGGGACAGACTAATTTGCATATAGCCAGGTTCTGAGCTGGGATGGTGCAGTGAGATAAAAAACGGTGTTGGATCAAGCCCAGATCTCTTGACTGGGTGAGAGTATTCTGCTTAATTCAGAAACTCTGTCCATCACCACCCCTGTTGTTTAATTATTTTGTCCACCATAAGCGTGGAAGGGTATACTCAGACGTGAGTCCCTTGCTCATTGCATCATCAGGATTCAAGCAAGCCGGGCCGAAGACGGCTGTTATGCCAGAAACCGGTCCCCGGAAGCTTGTTTCCTTCCCAGTAAAAGAATTGGCTTGATAGTTTGGTCTGCCCTGTTCCCATGATGCACTGGGCCAGGGACAGACTAATTTGCATATAGCCAGGGTCTGAGCTGGGATGGTGCAGTGAGCTAAAAAACGGTGTTGGATCAAACCCAGATCTCTTGACTGGGTGAGAGTATTCTGCTTAATTCAGAAACTCTGTCCATCACCACCCCTGTTGTTTAATTATTTTGTCCACCATAAGCGTGGAAGGGTATACTCAGACGTGAGTCCCTTGCTCATTGCATCATCAGGATTCAAGCAAGCCGGGCCGAAGACGGCTGTAATGCAAGAAACCGGTCCCCGGAAGCTTGTTTCCTTCCCAGTGAAAGAATTGGCTTGGTAGTTTGGTCTGCCCTGTTCCCATGATGCACTGGGCCAGGGACAGACTAATTTGCATATAGCCAGGTTCTGAGCTGGGATGGTGCAGTGAGCTAAAAAACGGTGTTGGATCAAGCCCAGATCTCTTGACTGGGTGAGAGTATTCTGCTTAATTCAGAAACTCTGTCCATCACCACCCCCGTTGTTTAATTATTTTGTCCACCATAAGCGTGGAAGGGTATACTCAGACGTGAGTCCCTTGCTCATTGCATCATCAGGATTCAAGCAAGCCGGGCCGAAGACGGCTGTAATGCCAGAAACCGGTCCCCGGAAGCTTGTTTCCTTCCCAGTGAAAGAATTGGCTTGGTAGTTTGGTCTGACCTGTTCCCATGATGCACTGGGCCAGGGACAGACTAATTTGCATATAGACAGGTTCTGAGCTGGGATGGTGCAGTGAGCTAAAAAACGGTGTTGGATCAAGCCCAGATCTCTTGACTGGGTGAGAGTATTCTGCTTAATTCAGAAACTCTGTCCATCACCACCCCTGTTGTTTAATTATTTTGTCCACCATAAGCGTGGAAGGGTATACTCAGACGTGAGTCCCTTGCTCATTGCATCATCAGGATTCAAGCAAGCCGGGCCGAAGACGGCTGTAATGCCAGAAACCGGTCCCCGGAAGCTTGTTTCCTTCCCAGTGAAAGAATTGGCTTGGTAGTTTGGTCTGCCCTGTTCCCATGATGCACTGGGCCAGGGACAGGCTACTTTGCATATAGCCAGGTTCTGAGCTGGGATGGTGCAGTGAGCTAAAAAACGGTGTTGGATCAAGCCCAGATCTCTTGACTGGGTGAGAGTATTCTGCTTAATTCAGAAACTCTGTCCATCACCACCCCTGTTGTTTAATTATTTTGATCCACCATAAGCGTGGAAGGGTATACTCAGACGTGAGTCCCTTGCTCATTGCATCATCAGGATTCAAGCAAGCCGGGCCGAAGACGGCTGTAATGCCAGAAACCGGTCCCCGGAAGCTTGTTTCCTTCCCAGTGAAAGAATTGGCTTGGTAGTTTGGTCTGCCCTGTTCCCATGATGCACTGGGCCAGGGACAGACTACTTTGCATATAGCCAGGTTCTGAGCTGGGATGGTGCAGTGAGCTAAAAAACGGTGTTGGATCAAGCCCAGATCTCTTGACTGGGTGAGAGTATTCTGCTTAATTCAGAAACTCTGTCCATCACCACCCCTGTTGTTTAAATATTTTGTCCACCATAAGCGTGGAAGGGTATACTCAGACGTGAGTCCCTTGCTCATTGCATCATCAGGATTCAAGCAAGCCGGGCCGAAGACGGCTGTAATGCCAGAAACCGGTCCCCGGAAGCTTGTTTCCTTCCCAGTGAAAGAATTGGCTTGGTAGTTTGGTCTACCCTGTTCCCATGATGCACTGGGCCAGGGACAGACTAATTTGCATATAGCCAGGTTCTGAGCTGGGATGGTGCAGTGAGCTAAAAAACGGTGTTGGATCAAGCCCAGATCTCTTGACTGGGTGAGAGTATTCTGCTTAATTCAGAAACTCACCCCTGTTGTTTAATTTTTTTTTTTTTTCACCTTATCCTTTAGCCAGGGCGGAAAATGCAGAATACAGGGTAACAGGCCCAATCATATCCAAATTCAAGGTAATTCTGTGGTGCTGTTATGGAAAACGAGTTCAGGGTCATCTGGCCGTGTGACCGTTTTGTGAGGGATGCCTTGTCTTCAACCCACGAAAGATATTTAATTGTTTTCCTGACTAATTTCTTCAGCATTCAGTGATGTGTAGGAGTATCCCAAAGTTGATTTAAGCCAGTGTTCCCAAAGCTGCTTTTGAGGTACTTGGCAGCTGGAGAGGCTGGGTGTTTCTCTAACTCCTTCCATAGAAAATTATTCAAAGTTCCTTGATTGGATTTCCACACTAGCAGCCTGATTCATCAAACTCCCGTTTTGTGAGGCCCTAATAGCGAATTATAGCGATTCGCTATTAAGGACTCGCAAAACGGGATTCATGTAGGATTAGCAAAATTTATTGCGATTCCTACTGATTCCTTATTTGCGATTAGCAAATTGCTAATCGCAAATAAGGAAAAACTCCCCATTCATTCCTATGGGCCAAAAGGCCCATAGGAATGAATGGGGAGTATTCCTTATTTGCGATTAGCAATTTGCTAATCGCAAATAAGATTGCGATTTGAAGGGTGCCAGGGGTGTCCAAAGGACACCCTGTAGCACCCCTCAAATGCACATTTGAACAGGTGTTGCGCACACACATGTCCACACACATGTGTGTGTGTAAAATGCAAAAGAAAAAAAATGCACTAAAGTGCTTTTTACTCTTTTTTCGCAATTTACCACCAAGTTAGACTTGGTGGTAAATTGCGACCAAATATTGCGAATTCGCAATTTCCAATTGGTTGATGAATTGGATTTAAGGAATTTCTATTAGAGATTCCTTAAATCCAATTCCTCGCAAATATGCAAATTCTTTAATAGCGATTTTTGCATTTAGGATGATGAATCCCAAATGCAAAAATCGCACTCGCAAACGGCCAGATTCTCAGAATCTGGCCATTTGCGAGCGCAATTCATGTTGATGAATAGGGCCGTTTGTTCCAGGTAGTTATGTATGCCCCCTGTCTTGCCAAGAGCTGTTTCCGGACACCACACTCTAGCCTAATTTGAGCTGTTGATGTATGTTTGGGTAAGCCAAGAATAATCCTGTATGTAGCTATGACTGTATTATAAAGAGTTTTTGCATCTCTGCCTCTCTGTAATTCACTACCATAAGTGATTGTTGGCAGGAGTTTAGCTCGTATTACTTGTACCAGAGGTAGGAGAGATGGACCAGCGAGTTTACTGTTTAGTGTTTTAAAGAGATTGCTAAGGCTAGGCCTTTACCTCTAATGCTGGTTTTCTGTACAGTGAACTGGCTGCCTTAATTAATTTCTACTCCTAGATATTTGTATACTGACCTGTCCTCAATATGAGTATTGCCCCAAAACCAGGTAGATGATTTTTTCCTATTTTTGCTGATAGTTATTGGCTACGTTTTCTCAAGGTTTATGGTCAGTTAATTTGCTGCAGAATAGCCCTGTGTAGCGTTCACAAGATGTTGAAGTCCTACTTTTGTGTGGCTGATTAGGACTATGTCATCCGCATGGAGAAGACATAGTAGTAATAGCCCGCCTAACTTGGGAGCATGAAAATTACAGCTATTTAGGATCAGTATGTGGTCCACCAAAAACAAGTTTAATAATATGGGGGCCAAGACACAACCCTATTTGAGGCCTTTGTTGGTTAATATGTGTCTCGACAGTAGTGACCTATCGCCCAGCTTTATCAGGACCCATGTGTCTGTGTGAAGGCTGATCAGCAAGTCTAACAGAGACCTTGGTATCCCCCAGCCGCTCAATTTAGACCATAAGATGTTCCGATGTATATGGTCAAAAGTAGCCTTATACTCTATAAAGAGGAAGTGAATGGGCATCTTAGTTTATTCTGCCTCATCTATTAATATTCCCATGGTTAGAATATTAGTGGTTATTCCAACTGATTTAGCGAAGCCAGTCTGATTTACTGGAATTAAAGAATTCTCTATAGCTTAGGCCTGCAACTCCTCCAAGAGTGTACCTGCAAAGTGCTTTGCCTTGTTTTTCATTAGGGTCACTAATCTGTAATTTTGTGGGAGTGACTTGTTCACTGACTTAAAAATTGGATTGAAGAAGCCAGGCTAAAGAGTGGTTCAAGCGCTGCTGCCCATTCATTCTCGTCTTTTGTAAAGAATGGGCGGAATTCTGTTCGGACCTGGCGCCCCCTCTCTTCTTCATTTTTTAATTTGGCACTTAATGATGTTTTGTATACTTGTCGAACCATCAATTTTCGTTAATGTATGACCTTACGGTTTGCTGGTGCTCCTTTCGAATGTCTGTGCTTTATTTGTAATAATGCTTTTTATCACAATGTCAGTTTTTATCTCCAGATTAGAACCCATATCATGATTGAAATGATTCCTAAGGTGGCTTGCCCATACTTCTGTAATATTAGAGGAAACTCGTCATGCAAAGGTCTTATAAATGTGTTTATTGGATTCCAAAATCTTGCATTATTACTCCATTTGGTAACAGTTTCCGTAATAGATCAAGTTTCTCTGTTTCTATAGGATTATGCCAAAGTTGTCTCATCGAATGATAAATTGATTTTTTTGTACAACTTCTCTTTATATTCTCTTGAGATAGGTTTCATGCAGCTATGGCCCCATTGAACTTGTGGCTTAGTGGATGTTGTAAATTGCCCCCATTTCTCAACTGCACTAGATCCGGTTCTAGCGTCAAAGTGCTGCTTTGCCTTTTCCAGCTTAGTAACATCGTTCGCTGCTGAGTACTTTTTCCTTTTATAATTGATAGTGTAAAATGACTCTTTCGGAGCAAAGGATGACTCAAATGTAGGTTTGCTAACGTTAAGCACAATTTCTTGGTACAGTGACCACTGTCAGCTTTTTCACCTATCTGAAATGATGTCATGTGTTGAAATAAAGGCAATGAAATAAAAGTGTAATCCAGTATAGTATTAATTTTTGTTGAATGGAATGTTGTAGCTGGGGGCTTGTCTGGGGCAAATCCTCCATTTATTGCTCTGATATTAAGATGTTTTAAATCCTCTAATATCTGTTTCCATATTTTGGTTTATGTGGATAGTTGCGGCTTCCCTTGTAATGATATATCCCAAGCTGAATTTTGCAGTAGAATCTCGTCATCTGACAAAGTTCCCGTAAGGTTGAATATAAGATCTGTTGTAGATTTTTACGTTATGCACTCCTCCAGAAAGTTACATAGTTATTTTGCTCACTTTTATTTCCTTTTCGGATTTACATGGGCACTTATCAAGGTAAGATTGCCCGCTTTTAGTTGTGAGGTAAAAAGATTTACTGCCATTGTATCTAAAGTAGTTGGTCCAACTTCCTTGACTATATGTGCACTTGTGACTGAAACGTAGGTTACCAGACCGCCTTGGAGGTGACCATATTTGCCCTCCTAAGTGCACAAGTAAAGAAGCGTAAAAATCCCTGAAGGTGAGGAGGATCTATTTGCCATGTTTCTTGTAATGCCACAATGTCGAAAGATCTTATATAGATAACAAAATCCAAGTCAGTTATTTTTGTGGCTAGACCATTTACATTCCATGAACATATTCATAAATGATTATGTTATGTTATGTTATGTTATGGGTTTGTAAAGCGCAACAGCTGCCCCAGCAAAGAGGCATCCCAGTGCTGAAAGGCAGAGAAATGACCACGTTCAGAAGGGCAACTGGAAGGCCAACGGAAGGGGGAATAGAAAAGTTTTAAGATCTTTTCTGAATTGAAGGTAGTTAGTGAGCCCCCGGATGTGGGCCGGCAAAGAGTTCCAAACGATGGCAGCTCTACTCCGAATGGAACTACCTCAGGCACGAACCCTACTCATGCGAAGGACTACTACCAGGCATTGTCCCAAAGAGAGGAGCAGATGGGTTGGAGTGTAGGGCAGAAGTAAATTGGTCAAGATTTCCAGAGATCCACCTTTCAGAATTTTAAAGACTATACAAAGTGCGTTTAACTCAATACGCCTAGCGACAGGCAACCAGTGAAGACGGCAAATGGCACTTGTCACTGAGAAGGCTCTGCACAGGTGGAGTAGAGCTCTTGCGGCTGCATTCTGGACTCTCTGTAGCCTTTGTATCTCTGACTTGTTGGCGCCCAGATACAATGAACTGGCATAGTCAAGTCTTGACATAATCAGAGCCTGGATGATGATCTGCCTAGTAGGGACATCAAAAAAGCCCAAAATGGGTTTAAGTCCACACAACAGACCAATGCAGGTTCCTGCCAACTTTTTGGTTTGAGTCTGAAAGTTGAGTGAAGCATCCATCCAAGACCCTAAGTTCTTCATTACAGGTTTAGGGGCAGGGGCGCTGCCTAGACTCTTAGGCCACCAGGACTCGTTCCAGCGGTCATGGTTCTTTCCCACCAACAACACCTCCGACTTGTTGCCATTCAGTTGGAGACAGTTGGTGGTCATCCATTCAGCGGCCGCCACAAGATCACCCTGAAATCTCGTGGCATCCCGCTCAGCGTCACTTGAGAGAGCCACGACCAACTGTGTGTCGTCGGCATAAGAGACCATGGTCAGCCCTCTGCTCTTGGCTACTCCGGCCAGGGGTTGAACATGAAGATTAAAAAGCAGATGGCTCAGGGACGAGCCCTGTGGAACCCCTTGACCTATAGAGAGAATGCTAGAGGCAAAAATGGGGGCTATCAACTGAAAATTCCTGTCCGAGAGGAACGAGGCCAGCTACCTAAATGCCGAGTAGGTGGCTCCAGCCTCCGGCAGATGACTTAGCAAAATGGCGTGGGACACCGTGTCAAACGGGGCACTAAGATCCAAAAGGGTCAGTGCTAACGTTTGCCCTGCATCTAAGGCTTTCCAAAGATGTTCATACATGGCCAGAGGTGCTGACTCAGTGCTGTGGCTGGGGCGTAAACCATTTTGAGAATGGTCTACCTATGATTAGATGTGAGATATTCAGTGAGAAGAGAAGTAATGTAGGCCCCTTTGACCTTCACAGTCCAAGGTAGCAAGGAGATAGGCCAAAAGTTTTCTGTTTTTTTGGGGTCTAAGGATAGTTCTTTGAGCAGCGGTATTACCCTGGCCTGTTTCCAAGCCCTTAGGCACGACCGTAGCACAAATGGACCCATTGATCACCTGTTCCAACGGAAGTATGATAGTGGGTAGAATATTCCGGAATTGGTCGGGCTTCAGAAGATCAACAGGAGAGCCTGACTTAACTTTAGAACAGAGTGTCAGTAGAGCATCTTGAGTGATTTTGTGATTGTGCTTACTTAGACGCTTATTTCTGACACTTATCATGGGTATGTCCCAGGGTTGCCCAGTTTTGGGGAGGGGTGATTCAAATATTATCTACAATGCTCAGTGTGCATTTACAAAGCTCCCCGCATGTTTGCTTGCTGGGATTGGTCCCTGCTGTGAAGGGGGTAGTTGCCAAACTGGTGAAGGTAGCTCTCTTAAAGGCTAAACAATGAGTGGCAATGAGGTGGGAGAGCACAGTGGCGCCAACGACTGAGCAATGGCTCCAAGACCTAGCGAGCTGTCGGGACCGCCTGATTCTTTTTTTTATATATATTCTTTTTATTTTAAATACCTGATACAATCAAGAATTCATACATTGTATAATCGATTCAGTTTAAAAAGTTGTTATATAAATATTTAAACAGTCTAGAATCAAACAAAATATATGTTAAAAAACTGTCTTTCAATATTAAAATTACAGGGAAATTCAAATATGTACACAGGATTACTACATAGATATCATAATCAGGGAGCAGGAAGTAAAAGTCCTCACAAAAGGAGCTTGCCTCTTGAGTTAATTACCATCCAAGATATGATTCGCATTGGGCCAGTTTAAAGGTGGGAATCCCTCCAACCCTTGAGGGGGGCCCAGATGTTCAGCTCCAACTCCCTCATCCTCCTGCCTCTTCAGGTATATAAGAAGGTTTCGATGGTATGAATCCCCAGGAGTCTAGCTAGCTGCATCTGTAAGGAGGGTGCTGTAGTATCCTTTCATCCTGCCGCTAGCAGTATCCAGAGAACCCCCACACAAAGAAAAGAAAGGCTTCCTCCTCCTTGTTAAGCCCCAAATTACCATCAGTTCCTATTACCATTAAGGTAGGGGGATAGGTTGATCTTAACACCTAGCATCCCCTCCCAGAACTTCTTAATCTCAGTACAGATTCCTCTTAGTTTTTTACAATGATAAAAACATATGCAGCCGATTAGCCGGACCTTTGCAACACCTCGGGCACTTATTATCGTCCCTTTTACCCCAATCAAATAACTTAGAAGGTGTAAAATATAAATTAAACCATGTTTTATAGCTTTGGGCTCTCAGGTTTGTGTAGCGGAACTGTTTCCCAGCCAAATGGAGCGATTTATCTAGGTTGACATATGGATCCCCTAATTTTGTCATCCAAGAGGCCTCAACTTTATCCAAATCATCTTGTATTGTTGACATTAGTGACCTGTAAACCATTTTAATTTTAGTTCCTCCTCCTAGTAAATACTCAAACATATTGATTCTGCCACCTGGGGGGGACCCGTGGTCTAATACCCGTCAAAGTTCAATACATTTGAAGAAACTTAAAGCCTTGATTAACTGGGACTTCAAAAATCATCAAAACTCATAAGGTTATCCCCTTCAAATAGATCCCCTATTCTTCTGACTCCTTGCTACTCCCAGAGTCTCCCCTACTTATGATTGCTAAATTGTGGAAAGATACTAGAGTTCCAGAGGGGTGTGTAATAATTAATTTTCGGGATTGCCATTGTTTTCTGTATTACTTTCCAGACTCCCCAGACACCATCTAACACCTAGTATCGCATTTTATTATAATAGCGTCTATCAGTCTTGCGCAGCAGGAGCTCTTTGGCTTCTCTGCCTAAAAGTAAGTCATAAATGTATGGGGCATTTAAATTGCCAAAACGGGACTCAGACATATCTGTGGCAGAGTCTAACAATATCGCCATCTGACTAAATAGACAAGCCACATGATAAAATCTAATATTAGGCACAGCCAGCACTCCCTTATCTTGTGGCAAAGACAAATATTTCAAGGATCATCTAGTTTTCCCATACTGCCAAAAAAAACTCACAAATACTGCCTCTAAAGATTATATCACAGCCTCCCCCATCATAAGCTGGATAGAGCAACAGAGATACAGTATTTTAGGGAGCATAGTCATCTTGAGCATGTTGGCTCTCCCTATTATAGACAAATATATGGCATCTATTCTTTTTATTTCTGCCGTAATTGAGATACCAAGCGGGGTAAAATTCTCTTTAATGATTGTATCAATTACAGGATTTATACGGACCCCAAGATAAACCGCTGAATCTGTATATCTTCCATCTTGCCTTATAATATTGGTGGTACATATTATCTGGGTTTTACTTTCATTAAGGAGGTACCCCGAACAGTGCCCGAATTCTGTAGCTATACCTGTAAGGGCTGTGAGAGCTGTATCTGGTTCTATGGTAATTAGGCAAGTCTGAAGAATATCCCTGGAGTAGTTATTGAAACAACTATATGTATGAACAGAGTTTTTTTGTCTACAAGATACTACCACCTCGCCCATACACGTGTTGTTAAGGGACAGGCCAAGAACCAAAGTGTAACGTTTACAATCTTTTTATTAAAATAAATACAAATTATTTCAGATTTAAAATTTCAGAAAAGTCAATTGTTCTGAAAGCATACAATGTAAAAAACATCTCATACATTTAGAAATAAAAATACCAGAAGGACATTATTTAAATCTAAAAATAGTGCATAAAAACCTAATTCAGTACATATATCTAACAATAACACTAAGTATACAGAACATCAAAAACACCCCTAATACTAGAATGGCTCGAACGTTATTTCTACCAATTTGTGGGATCCAATAGCCTTACACACTTCATATACCACCGTTAATAGATTTACATATAGTTGGTATCTTCTAGGCTTTGCTTGGATTCTCTATTTTTCTGTGAGTCGATGCGTTTCGGTGTTGGTACCGTGGATAAGGTCCCACCTTCATCAGGACAATTAATAGCGGGGTCCTCACTTTCATGTGAGTGGTATCCTTCTAAAATATTGAAGTCATGATTCTTTATGCAGAGGAACTCCCTTCATCATCTAGACCTGCTGATATATGGGAACAACTATTACAATATCTATGGAACGCTTTAACGGACAAGCCCTCAGATTACACTGTACATTACCTCTATGATGTCTAGAATACCAAGCATGATAATCTATTGTTCATTGCAGATACAATCATATAACAAGCATTTATGATGTATGACTTTGTCACGAGTTGTATTTTTTTTTAATTACTTTCCTTTTGCTTCTTTTTCTTCTTGGATATGCATCAGCTTGCTGTTATTATTCCTGTACATTGTATTTGCTTATCTAAATCCTCAATGAAAAATAAAAGTAAATGATTATGCTTACTCGATCTTAATTGTGAACTGGCTTTTTGTCAATTTATTTGGTTATTTATTGTTCTAGCGATCCATCTCAGATCTGTTAACCCAGTTGGTGATGTTGTGTCTTCTTGGATACTTCTGATGTTACTAGGATATTGCACATTACTTGTTCTGCAGTTCCCCACTGCTCCTTTCAACACCGATATTCCAGGTCTGTTTACAGAAGCCTGAGCCCCCACCACTGTTATCGGAATTAGTAATTTAGGATATTTTGGCTTTATATAAGAAGTTATTGTTATCCACCGGTTTTGAAATGTATGAACCTCTACTAGTATTTTTTGTACAATTGATGGCGTTGTCCATGTTGCTTTCATTTTTTCACCCTCCAATCCATCCTTGTCTAAGATGAAACCAGATCCAAAGTTGTCACTGCTTTCAGAGAGGGAATTTGAGATAACAGCACTAGAATATTACCTCTGTTAAGGATATCATAACTACCTTTTGAGATATAGTCCGGCCTGATCCATAAAACATTTGTTGCATTCCTTGATTCCTCTGAGCGGATGATACCTGACGATTGGAAGATTCTACTTCATCTCCCTCTTTTTGATGAATTGTTTTTGACTTGAGTTAAAAAGTTGGCCCCCCTCTCCCTGCCAAGGGAGCTCTAGGTTGGTTCACCATTCTTTTGCAGGTGCCTGGGTTCCTGGTCTCTGTTGGGCCCTTATATGCATGGATGGAGTTGCTTGAGAGGAGGAGGCCAGTTGAGGTGCGCATTGGTCGTTATCATTCTCAAGTTTTAATGCCAAAGTGTTTACATCATTTGTTGTTCGACTAACAATGAAATGAGTTGTGATATTACTCTTTTTTGGTAGCTTCTGATCAGGTTCAAGAGATGCATTATCCTCTTTGATCAATTGGGGGATCATGCTAGACCTTTTTTGGTGCGAGGCTTCTAGATCTTAATTTATAATGTTTTCAAGGACTTGCATTTACTCAGTTTCTTACTTTGCTCTGTTGATGGTCTCATTTGTTACTTTTGCAGCACTGCGTTCCGTTCAGGGGTCCCTGCTGAGCAGATGCCATTTCCAGGCTTAAGTTCGCTTTGTGCTGATGATGATGGCCCGAAGAGACGCGTGAATCCATCTTGGTTTAAATTTGTTTTTTGTTTCCTGCCTTTCTGTTTTTTTGCTCGCCTTTGCTTTGCGTTCATTTGTTTGTCTACATTGTCTTGCGATAGGGGTTCAGACAATTGGCCTACTAGTGTTTTAGTTTTTCTGCCCTCTGTTCCTATCGCTGATTGTACCGGGGTTTCCTTTAACGTGGGCAACCCCTTTTTATGAATTTTAGTTGAGTCTGTATTTGTCGGATCATATGTTTCTTTTTCTGGATGGCCCTCAAAAGGTTTATTATTTGGGCACTGCGGGGTCCCTTTAAGGTGTGTACACAGATTGCTCAGCATTACTGGGAGGGAGGCAAATTTTTCAATATTTGGACTACATCAGCAATTCAAATCGACACCTTGTGATTGATCATACTTATTTTGTAGAAGCGTGTTTAATGTGCCCAACTTTCTATCGATGGCAACCACAAAGACAGCCAAACTGTTTAGTAACGTTAGTTGAGCGTCCATCTTGTCGGATTGGTATTGGTGGGCCTCTACCAGGAGTTGCACTGTTTTTAGCAGACTTGGCCAAGCACTTCCATTATTTGTATGCTTTGGAGATCCCTCTTGATTTCCAAAGTTTATTGTAGCATTTTGCTCTCCATTAGTTCCCCCGCCACCTGTTTTTCCTGATTGCCTTCAGTTGTCATATTAGAAGTTTTTACGGGAAGCCCGCTCCTATACTTGTCTTGAGAGTATGCAACAATAAGGTCCTCCCACTCTTTCTTCCCCAGGTATGAAGAGACTTTTATGTATTCTGAGAATGGAATTGCTGGCCTATCTTCTTTTGCTTGTTTTGCTGCCAATCCCAACTGTATTTTGCAATCAGTCGCTTGATCATTTGGTGTTGAAACTGGAGATGACAAAAAAAAAATGTTCTCTCTATTCCTCCCTTACCCTCATGTATTTATATTTTATATTCCTACGCTGCTTTATTTCCCCAGGGCTTCTCTGTTCGCAGATCGTTGGTATGTCAGTTGTGACACAGTTGCATATTATATTTTTGCTTTGAAATGATCCTCTGGCCCTAGGTGTTTCATGTATATCTGAAAGACTTACTCCTAGGCCGTCTACAGAAATTTCTTGCGCTTCTTTAGACCTATGTACTTGGATTAATTCAATATCAATTACAGCTATCTTGAAAGTGGATTTAGAGTCCTGAGCCAGTCTTGTGACCTTGTGGGGTCGATGTGAACTGCTAACTAACGTACTAGGACTTTCTTTTTGTCAGTGCTTCTCTATGAGCCGGTAAATTGTAATGGTTGAAGAGGTGATTGAATGACCGGCACTTCTCTGGCATTTGAAACAAGAGTGTCCCCCACATTTTTTTAAAAGCAAACTTTTGTATAAATCTTTGGTTGAAACAAGGTTTGGCAGTTTTTTGGTTTATTCATTGCTTCCGGTTTAGGTAGAGGCTCATTTGTTTGTTCGCTTGAAATGTTTACATCTGTTGTTATTTCAATTAAGGAGCAGTCACGCTGTACTACTGGCTTTGTTTAAGATGATGGTTCTTCTCTGGTGCCCTCTAACGTCTTAGTTGTTTGCTTACTCTTTTTTGTAATTCCTTTACTGTCGGACTGCCTTGCACACAGCCTGACCTCATACTGCACTTTACAAAGCCTATTTATATGTTTCAGTTAGAAAAGAGAACAAAAACATTTGGGTGGCTTTCCCAATATATTGCATACCTGTCTTTAATATCTGGATTAAAGCTAGGAGTGATAGGATAATGATGATGCTCCCACCGTAGTTAAAAAGGAAGGGGGCCAGAGAGGAGAGGGGGGCAGGGGCGTAGGGGAGCTCAACCGTCTCTACCCAACTCAACCCGACTCAACCCAGCTCAACCCAACTCTGTAAGTCTGTGAAAGATTCCTCCTCCCTTTTGATGTTAAAATTAAATTTGAAGTTGGAAAGTAGCTACACTGGACTCGCCAGTGACTGTCCCTCACTTGTACTTGCTGGAGAGACAGGCTTTGTGGGCCGTAACTGTAGCTGTAGATGTCGTAGCTGCTCACCTTCCACCTAAGAACCTGATAGCCTGATAGTTCGACAGTTTGCCAACCTGCCAACCTGCCTACCTGCCAGCCGGCGTGGCGGCAGTGGCAGTGGCGGAGGTGGAGGTGAAGGTGGAGATGAAGGTGGTAGCGGTGGGTGGTAGTAAGGCAGCAGTAAGGCGGTAGCAGGCAGACTGCCGGTCTGCTCCGTCCCCTGTTGGTTTGTCCCCCCCTTGGCTTGACCTCCCTTCGCCTCACAGCTCACCTCTCGGCTCACAGCCCAGCACTTAGCGCTCAGCTCAGCTTTTCTGGCCGAACAGCAGTAGAGCGAGGCAAAACAAACAGAACAGGCAAGGTGGGCAGTGCATAACAGAGCAAATACACGGACCTGACCATCATCCCGGTCTGAATGTGGCTCCTCAGCTCCTCAGCTAATGTCTTCTGGGGTGCACAATCAAAATATTGATTCCCTATTATCGACCTACAGTGATATCGAGCCAAAAATATCGAAGATGAAGAATATCGAGGTCAAGAATATCGTTGGACAGAATATCGACCCTAATGTAAGTAATATCGATTTTTTTATATCGATGTAAGTAATATCGAAGTTAGTAATATCGATATCAAATATATCGATGTCACTAATTTCGATGTTACTAATATCGATATTTGTTTGTTGTTATGTATTTTATTATGTATTTTATATGTATGTGTTATATGTTTTATGTTAAGTATTTTATTTGTTTTAAATTATATGTGTACTATTTTTATATATTAAAAATTGTATTTTTAATTTAATTTAATGTTTTAGTACTGGAGCGGGATGTGGGTTTATAGGAGAATAGGGTGGGTAGTAATTTAATTATAGTAAATTAATTATTAATTTTTAGTAATTGTAAATTTATTTTAATGAATTTTTGCGTTTAAGTTCTGTGGCGGGTTGTGGGTTTATAGGGGAATTGGGTGGGAAGTAATTTAATTGTAATTAAGTATTTATTCATTTTTTATTGGTATTGATAATTAATTTATTTCTAATTCATTATTATTGGTAATTAATTATTTTAATTGGCAATTAAGGTTTGTAATTGGCAATTACATTTTTATTTTGGCAATTATTTTTTTTAATTGGTAATTAACGTTTGTAATTGTCAATTACATTTTCTAATTAGTAATTGCATGTTTTAATTGGTAATTAATTATTTAAAATTGGTAATTGATATTTTTAATTGTTAAGTATTTGGTAATTTATTGTTATTTTATTGTTAATTAATTATTCAATTGTAATTATGTTTTAGTAATTATTAATGGGTATTTGCAAATGATGTAGAGTTATTTAAAATTTAAATTTTTTATCATTTTATTTACAATTATTTATAAGTATGTCATATTTAACTTCTACACTATCCAATGCTTTCCCTATTGTTGCACTCTCTGGAAAGGGAATAGTAATTTTTACCCCTACGCTATCCAACACTTTCCCTACTGTTGCACTCTTTGGAGTGGCAATAGTAATTTTTACCCCTACGCTATCCAACGCTTTCCCTACTGTTGCACTCTCTGGAGTGGGAATAGTAATTTTTACCCATACGCTATCCAACGCTTTCCCTACTGTTGCACGGTGTGGAGTTGGAATAGTAATTATTACCCCTACGCTATCCAACGCTTTCCTTATTGTTGCACTCTCTGGAGTGGGAATAGTAATTTTTACCCCTACGCTATCCAAAGCTTTCCCTACTGTTGCACTCTCTGGAGTGGGAATAGTAATTTTTACCCCCACGCTATCCAACGCTTTCCCTACTGTTGCACTGTTTGGAGTTGGAATAGTAATTATTACCCCTACGCTATCCAACGTTTTACCTACTGTTGCACTCTCTGGAGTTGGAATAGTAATTTTTACCCCTACGCTATCCAACGCTTTCCCTACTGTTGCACTCTCTGGAGTGGGAATAGTAATTTTTACATCTACGCTATCCAACGTTTTCCCTACTGTTGCACTCTCTGGAGTTGGAAAAATAATTTTTACCCCTACGCTATCCAACGCTTTCCTTACTGTTGCACTCTCTGGAGTGGAAAAAGTAATTTTTACCTCTACGCTATCCTACGTTTTCCCTACTGTTGCACTCTCTGGAGTTGGAATAGTAATTTTTACCCGTACGCTATCCAACGCTTTCCCTACTGTTGCACTGTTTGGAGTTGGAATAGTAATTATTACCCCTACGCTATCCAACGCTTTCCTTATTGTTGCACTCTCTGGAGTGGGAATAGTAATTTTTACCCCTACGCTATCCAAAGCTTCCCCTACTGTTGCACTCTCTGGAGTGGGAATAGTAATTTTTACCCCCACGCTATCCAACGCTATCCCTACTGTTCAACTCTTTGGAGTTGGAATAGTATTTTTTACCCCTACGCTATCCAATGCTTTCCCTACTGTTGCACTTTTTGTAGTTGGAATAGTAATTTTTACCTCTACGCTATCCAATGTTTTCCCTACTGTTGGACTCTCTTGAGTTGGAATAGTAATTTTTACCCGCTATCCAACTGTTTCTCTACTGTTGCGCTCTGTGGAGTGGGAATGGTAATTTTAAGTTCTATGGTATCCAACATTTTTATTACTGTATTTTCTTTACTTAAGGATTTTAAACAGTATTTTTTATTTATTTAGCTATTTTTTTGTATAAATTTAGATAATGTAGAATATAATTATTCAATTGTAATTATGTTTTGGTAATTATTAATGGGTATTTGCAAATGATGTAGAGTTATTTAAAATTTAAATTTTTTATCATTTTATTTACAATTATTTATAAGTATGTCATGTTTAACTTCTACACTATCCAATGCTTTCCCTATCGTTGCACTCTCTGGAGTGGGAATAGTAATTTTTACCCCTACGCTATCCAACACTTTCCCTACTGTTGCACTCTATGGAGTGGCAATAGTAATTTTTACCCCTACGCTATCCAACGCTTTCCCTACTGTTGCACTCTCTGGAGTGGGAATAGTAATTTTTACCCATACGCTATCCAACGCTTTCCCTACTGTTGCACTGTTTGGAGTTGGAATAGTAATTATTACCCCTACGCTATCCAACGCTTTCCTTATTGTTGCACTCTCTGGAGTGGGAATAGTAATTTTTACCTCTACGCTATCCAAAGCTTTCCCTACTGTTGCACTCTCTGGAGTGGGAATAGTAATTTTTACCCCCACGCTATCCAACGCTTTCCCTACTGTTGCACTGTTTGGAGTTGGAATAGTAATTATAACCCCTACGCTATCCAATATTTTCCCTACTGTTGCACTCTCTGGAGTTGGAATAGTAATTTTTACCCCTACGATATCCAACGCTTTCCCTACTGTTGCACTCTCTGGAGTGGGAATAGTAATTTTTACATCTACGCTATCCAACGTTTTCCCTACTGTTGCACTCTCTGGAGTTGGAATAATAATTTTTACCCCTACGCTATCCAACGCTTTCCTTACTGTTGCACTCTCTGGAGTGGAAATAGTAATTTTTACCTCTACGCTATCCTACGTTTTCCCTACTGTTGCACTCTCTGGAGTTGGAATAATAATTTTTACCCGTACGCTATCCAACGCTTTCCCTACTGTTCAACTCTCTGGAGTTGGAATAGTAATTTTTACCCGCTATCCAACTGTTTCTCTACTGTTGCGCTCTGTGGAGTGGGAATGGTAATTTTAAGTTCTATGGTATCCAACATTTTTATTACTGTATTTTCTTTACTTAAGGATTTTAAACAGTATTTTTTATTTATTTAGCTATTATTTTGTGTAAATTTAGATAATGTAGAATATAATTAATTTTAAAAATATTAAAAGTATATTTAATTTGTTTAATTTATTAAACATAATTCTTTTTTTTTATTTATGGTTTTGTTTTATGTTTGTAAATGTATTTGTAATTTATAATATATTTATTAATTTATAAATTATTAAAATAATTATTACAACCTATTGTTAAGTATGTATATATTAGATATTTTCTGTATATGTTTAATTAATGTATTATTATTATATATGTATTATTTAATAATTTTAAATATTATTAGATATTTTTAACAATGTTTCTTTTAAATATTAGTGTTTTTATTTTATTTTACATTTATATTTTTACTGAAAAAAACGACATTTTTAACATCGATATTTTTAACATCTAATTTTTTTTACAATATTATTGTACTTACCATGTTGTAGATAGGATGTCGATATTCTTGCCTTCGATATTTCTGCATCGATATGAAATGAATGAATGAATGAAATGAAATGAATGAATGAAATGAAATGAATGAAATGAAAATATATTTATTGAGCGCGATTGCTGCCCGTGGGCGTCCAAGCGCTGAGTTGAAGCAGAGAGGTGACGGAGAAGAGGAGTTAGGGCACAGAGGATTTGGCATACAGTAGTGTCTTCAAGTTTTTCCGGAATGAGAGCAGGTTTGTGTTGTACCGGAGTGAGAGGGGGAGAGCATTCCAGAGCTTGCCGGTGTTCAGAGAGAACAACCTACCCCCAGACCTGGCTCTTTTCACTCTAGGAACAACAGCGAGGAAAGCCTCTGTCGACCGAAGGTTCCTGTTAGGGTGGTAGGGGATAACAAGGTTGTTGTTAATGGCTGGGCCCGTTTTCCAGAAGGCGCGGTGCGCCATGCACAGCGCCTTAAATGCCACTCTCTGCCTCACTGGCAACCAGTGGAGACTTTTCAGAGCAGGTCTGGCTGACTGGGTTCGCGGGATCTGCAACAGGGTACGTGCTGCGCAGTTTTGTACAACCTGCAATTTCCGGAGGGTCATCTCAGGTGCCCCGACGTATAGGGCATTGTTTGAGTCCAGGCGGGACTGGATGTGACCTTGTACCGCTACCTTTTTGGCCTCTAGAGGCAAGAGCGGGAGGACCATCCTCAAGGTTCTGAGTAGGCCAAAGCATGTGGCGGACAGCTTAGTGGCCTGGGTGGAGAAGGAGAGTTTGTTGTCCAGCCACACTCCTAGGCTCTTAACGCTCTCCTTGGGGGTGGGGGGAGGGCCCAGTGCGCGGGGCCACAAGGAGGTGAAAGGCACTGGTGAGGCTGGGCCTAGGAGCATGATCTCCGTCTTTTATCAGTTTAGCTTTAGGGAGGAGTTGGTCATCCACCTCCTTCCTGTAGGTCGATATTTTCTTGGTCAATATTTTGCCAGTGATCCGTCTTCTGGCACGCTTTTCTAGCCGTGTCTATGCTGCCTCGATGCTCCTCAGCTCCCTGCGCTGACATGCCCAGCTGACAGCCCGCAAGCCAGCATGGCCGTGGTCTCAGCGGGAGGTCTCAGTGATCTCAGCGGTCTCAGTGGAAGCTTACAGGAGCTTATGGCTTGCAGAAGGGCCTGACGAGGCTCCTAGATGCTCCGAGGTGTTCGGCAGTACAGTGCATGGTGGAAGCAGAGAGGAGCGGTGAGGTGCGGCGTGACTCCCTCCTCCTCCTCCTTCTGCTCTGAGTGCCGAGTGCAATGCCAGCAATCGCAAAACCAGGACCGGAATGTGAAAGTGGAAACAAAGGTGCTGTGTCAGACTTGGCCTTTGGTGAATTTCTGAAATCGTTGTCAGCATAGTTGCAACACCTTCATTGCTTCACATCATTGATTCTCGAGCCTCCTTAAGTTACCGCAAATGAAACCTCATTGATCATTAAGTCCATGGCACATGTTTACACAAGCCTGAGTGGTTGTGGTAGAAATGCATACTTCTTCTGACTAACTCCTACTTTCATCTGCACACTTTCTAAGATGCAGTTCTCTCAAATCTGGCGCTTCCACTTACCACTGACCCAAAAAAGAATCATGAATCCACTTTTTTCTAATTAAAATAAAGTAATTTAAACAGGATTAAAATACAAATGTATTATTTGTTATTAAATCGCTGTTTTGTATTATTCTTTCTTCTTTGCAGACTAATGTCTAACTGAGAGACACTGTTCTCACATTATCCCTGAAAAAGGCATTACAAACATGCTAACCAGCACATTTCTTTAATCCTAAAGTGCCTTTGAGTGCGGCACACATATAGTGGGCATGTAATGTGAAATGCTGTTCTGCTGGGCTGTTTCATGATGGTGATGGGCTTTCATTAGACTCTATGAAGTGGTTATGCAGTACATGTGGGCTGGAAATTAGGTTCCATAATAGAAGCATCAATGATGCAAAGAATTAAAGACCCACATATTTTAGTCAAAGTGGTGTGTTCCTTCGGGGAGGGTTTTTGCTGTTGAACACAAAATTGCATGTTTATACAAGCTTTTTTACTCTGGGAAATAGAATGATATGGCATTCCTGAGCTCCCATGCAGGACTAGATCATTTACTGCTGGTGAAAAGTATTTTGAACAGAATCCGATGGTCAAGCAGAGTGTTCCCCACCCACAGGACACCCACGCAATGGACGATTCTAAACCATTGAATCCAATCCTTGTCCATGTGGGATAAAATGTCCTGGCTGCCTGAATATATCACAACCATATGTGCCTTACATTTTTCCTGTGTGGCTTTAAGTGACCTCATAAATCATGAGTAAGGCAACGAAGCGCACATTACCTTGTCATCTTACTCTGCACCCTCTAGGCGTTCCATGGGCATTGCATTAGATTTTCCCATGCAACACCCATGGAATTTGATGTTGCCCCAGATTTACAAATTCATGTAAACCTGGGTAAGTGCCAAATCTTACACACC
Organism: Lissotriton vulgaris; assembly: GCF_964263255.1. Classification (NCBI taxonomy): domain Eukaryota; kingdom Metazoa; phylum Chordata; class Amphibia; order Caudata; family Salamandridae; genus Lissotriton; species Lissotriton vulgaris. Next base: position 910,745,336 of record NC_141698.1, read on the forward strand.
CTGAGGTGAGGCATGAGGAGAAATGTTTATTTCTCCACGTTTTCCTCTTTCTATGTGTTCTTCTGCAGCACACACAGAAAGAGGAAAATGCCTTTTAGGATTGTTTTAGTACAGGAAGGCCCCCTTCCTGGACAAAAACAATCCTGCATGCAAAAAAGACATCCTTGCACCATGGTGCAAGGGTGCCTACATTGGCGCTAGGCTGCCCTAATGGCTCAAGCGCAGTGAGAAAGGGAAGAAATGCACCGTATTGCATAACATGGGTGCATTCCTGCCTTTCACTTTGGCATAGGGCAGTGCAGCAAGGTGACCTGCTTCACTCCGAAACTTCAAAATCCCATAAATGAGGCCCCAAGTTCGAAGGGAAAAATCCTGACCGGGTGCAAAAAGTGTAGAACTATTGAAAGGGAATTAAAACATTTTCTGCTCTGAGCTTAAACTAACAGCTTCATTGGGACTGCATCCAATACCTACCTCACTTCATGAGGATGCCCTTGGATATAGGCTGAAGCTTTGTTCCACTGAAGGATTTTCACTTCCAAAAAAGAAAGTAAAGGGCTTATCTATGGGAGGCTGTTGCCACTGGAGCGTCACTTGTTTAGATGCTACAGCGGCGTAACCCTAACAATCATATCTATAAAGAGACTGAAAGCCACTCTGTGTGACTTTGCATGGCCTCACAGATATGGAGTAAGTCAAAGCAGCGCAGTTGTTGCCTTGCCTTCATCTAGGTCAAGGAGGTGTTGCTGTCAGGGGCGGCTCCTCTATTATGGCAGAAGAGCGGTTCCCCCTATGCTAAAGCCTGCAGAGGCAAAGGACAAAAATAAAATGATAACACATTTTATTTATTATTATTTTATTTGTCATCCCGCAGGCTGGACCTGCGAGCCAAGGGAGAGGTGTGGCCACTTGGACTGTGTAGTAAAGGAAGATGCACAGTCCAACTGTGTAAGTAGAAGATCCCCAGAAGCAAGCTCCAAGCAGCTCAGCCTGAGTTGACCAACTGACCCTTTGAGCACGAGCACGGAGAGACACCGAGGCATTCTACGATGTCACGGTACATTCTATTCAATGGAGATTAGTAGAGAAGTAATTTACTACACACTGACACTGCAGTTCCAGCACCAAGGGGGAGGGGGGAGTGGTGGGTACTGCAAAGTGCACATGAAAATTTGGCTAGCCCTTGGGATGGCCAAACAATCATGCACAGTTGGTCTTTCTCCAACTAGCTGCGTTGTACAGCTGGGAGGAGAGACTTGCACAGTCTCTCAGTCTATGTCTGAGTGTCGAACCAGGGCACTCAGACCAATCCCAGCACGACTCACATACTGGGAATAGTATTCTCAGCATGTGAGCAGTGTTGGGATTGGGAGCTGGGAGCCTGCGCAGTGTGAGGGAGTTCCTGGACATCTTGGCAGCGAGGATTAGGAGGAAGGTGGTAAGGTGGTGGCCGTCAGAGCAGGTAAGTGCTTTTTATACTAACTTGATTTTGCATGAATTATATAATGAGGGGTTGTCCGAAGAACATTTTCACGTTAAATGATCTTCCTGTATGTCCCTGTGACAAAAGGCCTCTACAGTCCGATCTCCAGATATTATTCTTTTGAGGGTTTTATACCTCACACAGAAAAAGGTTAATTCTCCACATTCTGTGAAAATTGCATTTTAAAATGCAGTCCTGCACCTCTTTTATCTGCTAAGCATGGCATTGTTTTTATGATCCTCCTTGTCTCGTATGAAGGCTTTGACAGAATGGGATAAGGGAGATTAAAAGGGAGATGACAGGCTTTCAGTCCGAGGGCATATTGTTCTGAAGACTTTGAGGGGGTCGCTTTTTATACTTTGTTTTTGCACTAGTTTTGTTATATATAATTTCTTATCACATTTTATGAGGCTTGTTACATTATATGTATATTTATTTAGTTTTAATATCCGATCACAAGATCGGTTTGACAGATCTGACTAGTAAGGCAAACTGGGAATGATGGATACCAAGATTGAGGATACATTGCAGTTTATATTATTGTCCTTACTAAAGATCAAGGGCACAATGAACTTTATATTCTTTGGGCGACCATGATTAGTGGTGGGCGGAATTTGCAAAATTCACTTTCGCAAACTATCGCAAAAATGTTAAAAATCTCCGCAAACACGCGGAAATATCGCGAAGACGTGGACGTTTTTTCCCGCCCGTTCTCGATATTTTCTGCCTGATCGCGTCTCGCCAACTTACCCATGCGGTCCCTCATGGGCGCGGCCATCTTGTTTTCACTCGCCCGGCCCACTTGTGATGCTTACTTCCTGTTACGGGTCACGCAATGCATGCTCAAGCCCGTTCACAGTATGTATTTCCTGTTCGGGAACGCTTTTACGTGTTCGCAATGCTTTTTGAGTGCTCGGGGGTAAATTATCACGCGAACTTGCGCACGTGATCACAATAGGCGTGGCCATCTTGTTTTTCACTCTATTGATATGGTTCTGGGCCTGATTTTCAACCCTCCCTCTATCTTTCCAATCCTTTGTTTCAAGACACTTTTTTAAAATCTTTTTTATTTATTATATCTCTGACTATTTTCCTGCTTCTATATTTTTGGTATTTACCTACTTTTTGTGTGTTTTCAGCTACTTTTTCACTCTATTTCTATTGCCTCCTATTTTCATTTCTTTCACTTACTTTTTTATTTGTATTACCTTTTCTTTCCCGCCCCGTTTCACTCTCTCCCTACTCCAGAACCATGTCCAAGGGTAGGGCTCGCCACAGGAGCCAGAGCCGCGACCGCCTTCCTTACGGAAGGCGGCGCCACAAGGGGTGGAGGCACAGGCCTAATTTGGGGAGGTAAATTTGGCTGCACTCATTTTCTTTGTGCAGCACCACCTCTCCTTAACCCTGGCAGAAGGTGGTAGGCCTGGGTCTACGGGCTCTGGGAGCGTAGGCAGCGGTGGGGGAAGGTGCGCCGGGCAGTGTTCTGCAGCTCTGGGGTTCAGCGCACCCAGGCCCAGTTGACGCACCGGTGGTCCAACATCCTGGACCGGGAGCAGGACCTGCTGCACCTGCTAGGAGTGGAGGTCCCGGGTCTTGGTGAGTAACTATTTCATTATTACTACTTTGTGTCTGTACCTCTGCTCTGTGTTATATAATTATATTGCAAATATATTTTTTTTCCCAACCAGCTAGAATGCTGCTGTTTATATTACAGGTTAATTATTACGTTTAAAAGTCTTCTGCGATTGTTATGACACAGGTGCTCTTCTGAGCTACTACTAATCTTACTTGTTTGCAACTTTGCGTTTGCGCTCGCTTAGCATGATTATGTAAGAGTTTATTTTAGAGAAATTAAGTTACGTAATGTTATAGTGACTCTAGTCCTTACTTTGTCCTGTCACTAAGAGATAGGGATGGATTGATACTTAAGTTTAGTCACTTTGTATGAGTTTGTAACTTTTTTAGTGGTATGCAAGATGCCCCCTCTGTTACGTCACGTGCTGCTAGTGCTCTACTCTTTATTAGAACCTTTTCTAGTTTGTTCAATGAGTGGTAATAGGCTTAGCACTAGAGGAACATCAGCATCAATCAAAGATTTTTTGTATACAAACATTTTGTCATGTGTCCTCTATTTGACCATATGCATTGTTGAGGACTAAAAGAAGTGGAAATGTATACTTAATGTACAATTGGCACGCCTGGAATAGGTGGACTAGGTCAGGTGGTATGTCGTACTTAGGCTTAGTTAGTATTCTGGAATCAGAATGGAAGACTATATTAGTGTTGATAAATAGTAAGTAGTCGATCCGTGAATCCCCCGATACTACTTGTTGACCAGATGAAATTTAGTTATTGAAATTGTCGTTTACATAAGTGTTTTTTGACCGTTCTTTAAAAATATTTTATTTATTTGACACCATTCATCAAAGTTTGTCTCTTTCTGATAACTTTCCTGTTCAGAACCCAGGGGCAGGCAGACAGGGGCACTGTCAGTGGGAGAACAACAGCAAGAGGAGGACACCAACGAGGGCTCTTCTGCTGGACCTAGTAAGTGTTCTTGTTTTTAATAATAATTCTTATGCCATGACTTTTACTGCACCATATTTTTCCCGAACTATTGTTTCAGTTTCCTAATGCTATTTTTTACCAACAATTATCCTTTGATCTGTGCTGTTTCAAAAATCTTGTTATCCCTGCCTCTGCTATGATGACTCTCTGTACTACTACTTCTATTAGTCTGTCTGTACTGTAGTAGCTTATCTTGCCCAGTTGCCCACTCTTTATTTAAAAGGTTTTAAATAAAACTTAGATTCACCAGTAGCTCTAGCTATTGAGTCCATTCCTTTGGGTCGTCCTCTTGTACTACTTCTAGTCTTATTGATCTTGAGTCTTTGTTAATCTTGAGGCTTTGACAATTTGCACCAACAAATACCCAACCAGATTTATTACTATTTTGATATGATAGGACATACTACTACTGTTGTAGGGATTTTGTACATACAGAACTTTGCACAAGAAAATAGGATGTTGATGATGGGAGGTTGGACCTTCCTCACACACCTCATTCAGAAGTTCAGAACCCACCACAATCCCTTGCCCGACTAGTTATAGTAGTGTCTTGTCATAACTATTAGCTCTCAGAACCCTCCCCCAAGATACCAAACAAATAGACAACCCAGAACATAACACACCCAACCTCTCAGTCGTGGAAGCAATGCACATACACACCCTTCCTTTTGCCCGCTCACTCATGTAAGTCCACACCAAATACCACCAAGTCTATTTAAGTTCAAATCTTTTATTTTGAATTGACAAGCTTTGTACGTTGTTCTATAATGCTGCACCAACAGGAAAATCAATAACATTAAAACAATAAACATTCTTACACTTACTTACAGTTGGAAAATAAATCATGATAACTGAACAGTGGTGGAAGCACCACCATCCCCTAGGTAGGAATATAGTTTATATAAATTTATAAATGAAGATCTCTGAGTGAATTCTGGGGACCCCTCACCTTAGAAGAACCTAGTACTGGTAGTTGTTGCATCATAAGCTCTGCAAAGCTCTGGTTCGTAGAAGGGAATCTTCCATCTGTAATGCGAAAAATGAAGTGGTGCAAGTTAGTATATATAAAGTGTAGCATTTATGGATAAACAATATGGACTAACAGTACACCAGAACCTCATTAAAAAGTGGCTTGTTAATGTTTTGGTTGACCTTGTAAGCAGCGCTTAGACAGTAGCAGTATGAGGTCATGTGGGCTCAAAGGTGTCTTATACAACAATCTGCAAGGTAACATCACATGTGCAAACATAAAAGACACAAAGGTAAAATGGTTGCGTGGCTCGGGCTAACTAAGCAAAGGCTAGAATTACCCTAGGGACCATATATAACTACTAGTGTCTACTCCACGACTACCTGATTTGTACTTGTGATGTATGTTGTATATTATTAACTCATTTTTCAATGTTGCTACTGACCAATAGGGGGAGGTGTATATGACACCTAAAAATGTGTAATGTTTTCTAGGCGCACTACGACCACCATTGCCGGGGCCAGCGGTGAAGGCGACGCGGATGGAGAGGATGCGGCAGTTGCCAATGGAGCGGTAGAGGGTGAGCCAGTGGCGGGCGGTGGTATGTTAGATTCATAATCCTTAACTATTGACATTAAACTCACTGCAAGGGTGTACTGTAGGCATACTGTACTGTTGAGACTTACGGCCCTATTAGGATGGCGGGCGGATTGCCCCGGCCGGGCCGGCGGTAGTTACCGCCGGCCCGGCAGGGGCAAACCTCCCGCCATCCCGGTAGAAAAGACTCCCTGCCATATTGCAATGGCTGGGGGGTCCATGGCGGATAGGAACCGTCTGCGCATTTTCCGCACAGTCGACTTGTCGACCGGGGGCGGAAAAGGGATAAATATGGTGGCGGTGTCTGAAACACACTGCCAGCCATATAATGTGCATTTTGGAATGCCTTTCTAAAAGCATGCAGAGTATGCTTGGTGGGCCCATTGCCGCCCCCCATGGTGGCCACCTATGGTACCCCCCTGCCTTTCAAAGCACAACATTGCAGGCACTGCGCGGAGCCTGTCAGGTAAGCATGGGCGAATTTTGCGAATCTCGCGTTCGGGAATTTTGCGGATTTGCGAACTCGCAATCCGCAAAATCCGCGAATTCTCGCGAATTCGCGGATTTTTTTTTTTTTGGTGTTTGCGCGGGTTTCTGCCAGTTCGCGAGGGTTTTGTACAATGTCGCAAATTGCGAACTTACCTGTCGGGTCGCAAGTTTCGCGAACTTGTTGTTTCTACGTGTCCAGCCTGTTTGGGACACTCTTCTTCATCACTGCCACTCTCTGTCACCACTGCCACTCTCTGACTACTCATGCCACCCTCTGGCCCACCCATGCCACCCTCTGTTTCATCACAGCACCCTCTGGTTGTCCAGTCAGTGTACATTATTGTGGCAACGCAAGCACACCTTCCCTGCCTCAAGTGACCTGAATTCATTTGGGGCTGATTAATGTGTCACAGAATATTTTTTTAGCTGGCACCTGCTTCCTTAGTGCTTCCTGATTAGTGATCATTTGCACTTGCTAAGTGCTTTCATTGTTGCAAAATTAGTTACAACACCTGCCCTGCCCCAACTGACAATAATGAATTAGGGGCTGATTAATGGATTTGAACTGCCAGCCTGGCTCCTGCTTGTCTCCCTTAGCTGTAATTCAGGACCTTTGTGGCATATGTGTAACTATTCTGAGGTTCAGAGCAGGGTCACATAATAGTTGCAACTGGCAACTGAACTCTGGAGGGGCCCCTCAGGAAGCATTACAGGAAATGGCTACTAATGATGAGCCTGAACTTTTGAACCTGGTAAGTAGTTTCAGTTTTGCTAAGATCGTATTTCTGCAATTTTGCACTTATTCGCGGGGCGCGAAGTTGTACTGGGAAGCCGCGAACTCACGCGAACAGTGCGAGCAGTGCGAGCAAAATCCGCTGCTCGCGGATTTGCGGATTTTGCGGGAGATTCGCGAATCTCGCGGATTGCGAATTTACCGAAAATCCGCAAAATCCGCGAGCGAAACGGATTTTCCGCCCATGCTTACTGTCAGGTTGTGCTTGGAAAAGCACAACATGTATTTTTTAGCATTGCGGGTCCGCCACAATGTTAAAAATATGGGATGCACCCGCAACTGTGGTTGGCGTGTCCTAATTGCCCCCACGGGACCCTCACCCTTATGGCGGGCGGTCCCTTTTAGCGTGAGGATGGCGGGCGGACAAAGTCTGCCCGCCATCCTAATGATGCCCTAAGTAAGTAAGAGTTGTTGTGACCGTTTGAAGAGTGAAGACACCCTTTAATTGGCATTAGTAAAGTCATTAGTGTGGTAGTATTGAGTAACCAATGGCCTCATCTATCTGTGATTTCAACTCCGCTTTGAAAGTTTTATGGAGAAGACTAAAAGTCAGAAAAGATCACCTGGTGTTGAACTAAAAAGTGAAAGACGGAAAGAAGAAGGACGGGCGAGATTTAATATTTATGACTGACAGAGAGAAGGATACATGTGATGCAAGCATGCAAATTGCAAAGGTGGCTGATAGTAAAGAATCTGATGCATGGTTGGTTGAATGCCTGAAAAAAATCCTGCAAATTTTAAAGCCCAAGCAAGTGGGAGGATAGATTCATACCAAAAATGTAATGTACTGTGCTTTATAGTCCTACCATGCCACTATCTGTATAATTAACTTGTCTTACTGTTTTTCTAAGAGTATATTTTACAATTGTCTTGTTTTTTTCTTTTTGATATACAGCTACTCCTTCCAAACCTGATTGGAAGGAGTTGGCCGCCAAGGCACGGACCCGCAAGCTGGAGGCAATCCAGCGAGAATATCGGTGGCTGGTGGTCTTGGAAGAGGAGGAGAAGGCTGCAGCACTTGAAGCCTCCTCCAGTGCCCCGGGCCCCAGCCACCGCCCTCCAGCGGTACAGCGCCACCGACTGGCAGCTGCCCACCGCTGCATTTCCATCTCTGGTGCCCCCCCACTGTGGCTGCAACTACCGCGCTCTAAAGCACTGCATCATCAAACTAGAGGAACAAGTGCGTGTCCTCCAATCCCGCCACACATAGAGTCTCTGTCTATTGCCCCTTTTTAATTCTTGTTTTGGTGGGTAGGAATTGGGCGTTGGGGTTTTGGACATTTGGACTTTTTCGTTACGGACATTGGTTGGGGTTAGGGAGGGGGTGGGTCTGCTTTTGTGTTTTTTTATGTAGTTTATTTTTTTAGGGTTACATTAAATCTATCTTTCTACTTTACATGCAATGTTGTTAATGTTTTGTAGGTGGAGTTACCCTTTTACATCACACTGTTTCCTTGCTGATGCAGGTCCGCCCATAGCCAGTGTTTGATTTAAATATTTGGCGGACTATGTAAGACACAAACAGATAGATGCGACACACCTCACTGATTGAGTTGTCCTAATAGTACTTTCAGTCTCTCTCTTCTAGTCTATGCATTCTTTATCTGGACTCAAAGGGGTGTGTGAATTAATTGAAAACATATCCATTATTAATATTAATTATGCCTCCCCTAAGCTTCTCTTACCTTTGCATGATGTTTAACTTAGGCACAGGGATGGCTGCATGGTGATGATGGTTTCATTTTTCTAACATGCCATGATTGGGGTGGTGGTGGTGGTAGTAGTAGTCGACCCTGGCAGGGCAGCAGCATTTGCAAAAAAAGAAAATGAGACAGTCAGTCGCCGTTGAGAGACTGTTCGAGGGGTAGTAGAATGAAGTACAGTACAGAACTTACAGAGCAACATTAATATGCAAAAATATTTTACAACAAAACATAATCATGGTGGGGATAGCCTACTAGTTAGAGTTACAAACTATAGTTGTGTCGAGTCACTTGACTAGGCCTACAGCGTAACAGTTAGTGCTGTGTATGAGGATGACAACAAATCCAATCAATGCCAGCAATTAATGCGGAGGTACATGTTCCTTTGCTAAATAAAAATCACCTCCAAAATATACTGCTCATGTGTGGGCAAGCAGAAAAAGATCATCGCTCTGCCTTGAAATTGAAGTACTGTTGCTTCGCCACATCCGCCCCAGCAAGCGTGTGATTAATTATTGGTGTACATTTAATTTAGTCACACATCAATAAGTCACACAGCTCGGGGGAAGAGGGTTAAGGTTTGGTAAATGGATGGGAAGGGGGGCTTTGGGGAAAGGTTTGAAAATGAAAAACCGACAGTATGCGTGGACAAACACCAAACAACAAACTCTCTAGACTACCATATCCATATCAATATTTTAAGGGAGAAAAAGGAAATGCATGCATGATGATGATTTATATGGAGACCCGGATTACATTCACTTCGTGTTCAGTTGTTCCGGGCTTAATACTTTTACAGATAGCAAATAAACTTTTTATAACAGAGAGCAAACCTAATGATAATAACAAGAACACACTGTTGTAAAGACTGTAGACAAAAAAAATAATCAAATTATTTAAAAGATGATGAAAGTTGATACTGTTACTGTGTTATCCTGGTCAAAAATGTGGACTGGATTTGCATCTCGGCATTCCTCTTGGTCCTCCTCTCGTCCATCTATCTTGGGCGTCGCCAGTCGCCACTGCCCGCCTGGAAAGAAATGTAGATTTCTTGGTAAGGTAAGTGTGCATTGTAATGTTTTCCCAAGTTTAGGGCAAGGCCGGGCCTGTAATTGTAGATGGAAAAACGAAAGGGATATTGAGAAACAAAGTTGAAAGAAATGTACAAGTTATGGTGTAATGCAACAAGAACACTTTCCGAGGAGGCATGCATGCATCATCTCTACTCTAGTCTGTTTTCAGCATTGACCTTCAACAACAAAAGGACAGCGCCACCCGACAGTGATGGCATATCGCTTAGCACATCCTCCGTTTAGAGTACATTTTTTTAAAGAGTTGGACAAAGCACATATCCAAACATAGCATTTTACAATTTAAGTTAGTAAATCAATGCACCAGAGTCATCCCACCGCTCTACTGGACTCCACTTCTACATAGACATTTGGGTCTGCTGTGGTTGTTTTTGACGTGTTTACCTTTTATGCCACTCATGAAATGCCCTCTTGACTTCTTATTATTCCATCAGTCATCTCCGATACTTGTACTGACTGACTGTGAAGATCGGCCTGCAGTAGAAGTAAAATTTTGTTTTTACACAACAAGAGTAGAAATATTATTGACTTGAGCCACTCCTTAGTGTGAACAGTAAGACTACTAGTACACTTTGACTTCACTTCATGCACAACAAACAAACAACAAAAACACAAACACCAATCGCTCAGAGTCAGGTGTCCAATGCATGACATTCATTTTCATTACCTGTTCCTTCTCATCTTAAGTTATCAGGCCGTCTTTTTCGCCATCATCATCATGGACGGTGCTGTTGTCATACTCAGTGTACAGTTTGAGTCCCCTTCCTGTATTCAATCAAAAGCAATGTATCAACTTCAGTAGAAGTACAAATTTCTTTTAAAAAATATTTGCAAGAAGGGGAAAATTGCCTTGAGTTACATTTAGAGTGTACTGTTGAAAGATGATTAGTGCACAATGACATAACGTCATGCACAACAAACAACAAAGAAATCACTCAGTCTGCGATTCTGCGTACAATGCATGGCATCAATCATTACCTGGTCCATCTCATTTTCAGTTAATGGACAGTCTCTCTCGGCTCCGAAAGGAGGATAGCAATAGTAGTCATCATGTTCCACTTCTTTTGGCGGGACTAGGAAAGTTTTAATTTTATTTTTCTACTTTCCATCATCCAATCATCATGAGGGCAATGGATTTAGGGAGATTCAGTATGATGGAGCGGAGGAGCTGGATTCGGAGGACTGTACTATGAAAAGCAGACAACTGAAACTTTTATATTGTAATAAGAAAAGTAGAAGACGGTGGTAATGGATTTGTTGTGATTCAAAATTTGTAACCAGAATGACAGACACACAAATAAAGGAAAATAAGGGAGGAAGACAGTAAGTGCAGGCCTAATTGTCAGGGAAGTATAGCTCGTCCTCAAACGCTGGGGGTTCAGCCAGTAGTAGGTAATCATGTGACACACTACTTCCATCACCTGAGCCGCTGTCCTCATCTTCCTCCCTTGCCTCATGTATTGTGTAATTCGGTAGTATGAAGTGCTGATTCATTTTGATCATTGTTAACCTCTCCAAGTTTTTGGGCGAGAGACTGGTGCTTCTCACTGTTACAATGGAACCAGCAGCAAGCCAGATAGCTTATCGCCAGCCTGCTGAGCATTGGCCATTCAGCCCTTTTCCTATACCAATACTGCAATGGGTTTTAATCAATGTACACCTGAAAGCCGGCCTGTTGGCAGACAAGGCCAGACAAGCGTGCAGGCCTAGGCTTCTAAATGGCGACCAGCCACAAGGCCAGGTCCAACAACAGAAAGCTCACCCCAAAAAAACACATTTCTCAACTTAATCCAATGCCATCCAGGCCCTAAATGATGCTTGAAAATGAAATACATTCAAAAAACACCTGAGAAACAGTTGCTTCATTATGCACACACCCATGAGGCTATGACTAGCTCAGGTCTACTACTGACTAATAATACAAACAACATTTTTAAAAAAAGGAATGATAGTTACCAAAATTAAATTGTAGTTGCAACAACTCCCAATGCCCACAATCAAACAGACACAACAATCACTTACTTGTAAAATATCCAATTAAAAATCCTCAAATTCAATTGCAATGATGCAGCAGACAAAAAGAGTGATCTTTACAGCTCAAAATCTAAAGGCAGAATGAGCAGGAGATAGACAAAGCACTGGGAGGAGCCTGCTGGATAGAAACAGGAAGTTTGAGATTCTGTGGCACTTGCTCCCTCTACCCCATATTAAAAAAGGACTGCTTGCACAAAAAAGGACAGCCAAAGAAGTTGTTTTCATCCAAATTATCATTTGCAGAAGGTTTTATGCTGCTAGAGCTGATATTCTCCAAATTGAAAATTTTACATGTTCGAGTTCTCGAGCTTCACATTACTTCCGCCGGAAGTCAATGGCGTGTCCAAAATGAGGTGTTCACGTTCTATCACTCCCTGTCGCATTGGAAATTATGTGTTTGGGTTCTCCCGCTCCTTGTCGCGTTTGATATGACGTGTTTGCGTCCTCACGCTCTCGCTCGCGGTGGAGAATGATGTGTTCGGGTTCTCTCACTCCTTGTCGTGTTCGATATGATGTGATTGTGTCCTCACACTCTCCCTCGCGGTGGAGAATGACGTGTTCGAGATCTCATACTCTCGCGGTGCATGATCGCGAGATGAATGATGTGATCGCGGGCGCGAACTCTCGCAAGATAGCGCAAAATGGCTACCAACAATCCTACATCTTGTGGAGCACGCGACCGGATCGGGAAAACTTGTCGGCGAATGCGAGGATCCAGGTAAGGCGATCATGCGAGCGAGAGCGTATTTTTAAAGCGCAAGCATGAAAAAAATTCCGGTACGCTGCGGATCGCGGAAATTTGGGCATATTCGCGCTTTCCGCGGAACACAAAAATGTCAAATTATAGCAATTTCCGAGAGCGGAACGGAATTTGACACCCAGGCCTTACCATGATTGAAGGTACAATGCACTTCATACTCTTGTAGTGATTTCTATGCTTTTTACCTTTGGATTTTAGTGATAAGTTATTAATGTTGCCGTATGTGGCCTTTTTTATGTTAAGAACATATATTTTTATCATATATGTATTTTTTATATTTATGTACTGTATATGCACTGGAAACAATGCAAAATAAAGATTGATTGATAGTCACCTTGAAAGTATAAAAAATAGCTTTTCTATGTGGACAAATGATGTTAATGGTTTTAATAATTCTGACACATTTGCAAGGAATTCAGCATTGACAAAGTTAATAGCAGCTTCTACACAGAATTGGCAAAGCGAGTCCAAGATCCTTTGCCAAGGTGTATTTCCATTGGGATCTTCACACTGGCTGAACTCTACCTTGACTCCCGGTTCTTTCTCCTCACCTACCCGGACTGAGACTTAGATCAATGCCAACAATGACAACGCTTTCCTGTCAAGGACAGGATAGAGCAAAGATCTGATTAGTCACCTATCTTCTTGATTGCATGAGGAAATGGTTGTCCTCCCATTAGCCATGGCGCAACATTGCAAAGAATTGTATGTGATGTGTAAAATGCGGGAAGTGTCTCCTTGAGGGGTATAACGGTTAGTAGGAAGAACCCACAAAGGAGAAAAAACCTGTAGGTATAGTTTGAAAATGAACATCAAATTGAACAAAACTGCTCCTGTCATCAGGGAGTAGATAAGAATCAAGGAATGTCCAGATTAATTACTTCATAGGGAATTGTAGCATAAGTAAGAGCCAGAGTCATGGACAAAAACTCAAGCAAGTTGTGATGAACATGAGAAAATAAGTTAACAAATGAATTTATTGTGATGCATCCCTCAATGGTAATGGCCCCTTTGATATGATGCTAATAAGAACTGACCTCAGAGTTAGAACTCTCTACCTTTATCTATTTTAGTTCATGTCGCTTTAATTAAAATGTCTGTTCTCCCCTTGCATAATTTTTTATTTTCAACCATTTCTTGTTTTTTATCAGGCTCTTTCGTTACTCGAATTGAATCCATGTTTACAGCCTTTATCTGGGCAAAGAAAACACCTCGTATTGCACTTAGCACCTTCTATGCAGATCTGGACCAGGGAGGACTTGCCCTGCCAAATCTCAGGGATTATTATAATGCATATTTTGCACAGTATTTATCCAGATTTAAATCTCAACTTCAAACAAAAAAAACTATTCATAAATACTTTTATTAATCTAATGTGCAAAGAAAATCAGATGCATGCTCCTCTGCAGGTTTTTAAATCTCCCAAATTAGTCCGCTATAAGTCCTTACAGTGGTTTTTTAAAAAATGTCAGACTCTGTACAAAAGTTATTCTATCCCCGTGATCAACTTAACAACATTATTATCCAGCATTCTCCCACTGGCTGGGGTTTTACAATGTTTAGATCTTGCCGCTAATTGGACAGCAGTAGGATTTTCGAAAGTCGCAGACTTTCTGAGAAATGGGAAATAGATAACCTGGTGGAAATGTCGCAATTAATCACTAGAAATTTCATTCTATTAGGGTCATACAACACTGTGCACAAATTCCTCATTCAACTGGATATTGCTCAGTTAGACCAACAAAGTCAATTAACCAATGAATTATTAGTTGAAGTATCTGATAGAAAACCAGGGGTATGGAAGCGTCATCATGCCCAAAGCAGGAAGCTCGATCTCAGTCAGAAGGCGTTTAAAAAATGGCGGGAGCAGGAAAATCAGGCCATGCCTTTGAAGGTTTGGTCAGTGGTCAATAATTAAAATGTTAGCACATTACGAGGGGAAAATTGGCGGAGAATGTTATTCTTTAGTAAGTGGTTACTTTACTGAACACCCTCTTCTATTTCCAAAATGTATCCCAATCACTCTCCTCATTGTTTTAGGTGTATTCATCATTCTCCCGCTAACTGGTCACATGTTATGTTTCACTGTGCTAGGGTCTCTTAATTTTGGGAAGAGATTTTTTGTTATCTTCAGATCGAATGTGGTATCAAGATCGTGGTGAATGAGAAATTAATTTTGTTTGGTTTTGATCATGATCTTTCTTTTCCTGACCAGATGGCTAAATTGTTCTATATATCTATGGCAGTGGCTAGATCTCTTCTGTTACAACAATGGCGTACAGAGCAGATTCCATCCATCTATGAATGGCTACATAACATGAAAAGGGTTAAAAGTAGTGAGCGGACCTTCTTTTTACGAGTGGGAGGTATTAGAAAATTTGATAAGATTTGGGGGGCATTCTTTGATTAAAATCTAGAGCAATTACTGTTATTTCTGGAGGTAGTAGTTTTTTAAAAGCTCTACAGCACATTATATGCTTATATTGTGATTCTAATTCCCTGCTTCTGAATTGCTTGGTGCATGGTATATTATGTATTTATTAGGCTTATGAAAACGTTTTTTATACTAAAAGAGTTTTAGAAGTGTTGGTTGGATGTATTTCTATTATAATTTTGTATTGTTATTAAGGACTTCAATAAAAAAAAAGAACTGACCACAGAAGAAGAACTATATATATCAAAAGCGAGGGTTTCGGGGGGGGTGGGGGGGGGGTCATAAAGGTCCAGCATACATGCTCCAAATACTTAAACACAGTCAATGACTCACAGAAAGAACACCTGAACAACTTAGATTGGTAAACTGTGTTATTTCTCCATGGTCAAACCACTATTTTAGATAGGGTTTAAACACATCCCATTTCTGTAACTCTTGGCGCTCACTAGGTAGTTGACAAAGAAGCTTAGAATCGACATTCTTAAGCCAGCTCAGCCCAGCCCTGTCTCCGCCACCACCCTGCATCTCTGTGCGTCAACCAGCTCGCAAAGTATTCCTTCAAATGGACAGAGCTGGGAAACACTGGAGCAGTTCCAGCAGTGCCGACACACAGCACCGGGCAGAGAGTGAAGAGGGATGTTCATGTAAGTACCGTGCACCAATCTGAGGCACTCCTCATTCATCACGTCTCACACTTGGCCTCTGGTGAATTTCTGAAATCGTTGTCGGCATAGTTGCAACACTTCCATTGCTTCACATCATTGTTTCTCTCATCTATTTATCAAGCCTCCTGCTCCACCCCTTAAGTTACCTCTTATGTAACCTCATTCATCATTAAGTGCATGGCACATGTTTACACAAGTCTGGGTGGCGCTGGTAGAAATGCTTACTTCTTACTAACTCTTACTTTCATCTACACACATCTTAAGAGTCTACTCTCCTTCGTACTAAGGAGATCTCGATTCATACACTCATTGCTTCCCTCTGGCAGCATTAAACTCACTTATTTCCATCTATGATCAATGTTTATTCCAAACAGGCTTTGATCGAAGTTTATCCCTTACCCTTTGTCCAGCTCTTCTGCTTCCAATGTTGCCAGTTTTGCACTTCTGAAATTGATCTGTTGCTCTCTGATTTTCCTCCCTCACCCCTTGTGATGGGGAGCCTTTTGCTTCCTTTGTGTCTCTATCATCACAGACCCTTTTTTCTTTCTCAGATAGTCGACCCCCACCCCTGCCCCTGTCGTTCATGTTCCGTCCCTTATTTCTCTCAAATCTGGCATTTCCACTGACCCAAAAAAGAATCATAATCCACCTTTTTCCAATTACACTAAAGTAATTTAAACAGCGTTAAAATAGAAATGTATTATTTGTAATTAAATCGCTGTTTTATATTATTTTTTCTTCTTTGCAGAGTAATGTCTAACTGACAGACACTGGGGCATATTACCAAGCAATAGCGATAATTATCGCTATTGCTTGCTTAAAGACAAACATTTACCGCTGAGCTGCGGCGATTTTTACCGCAAATAAACCTTGGTATTACCAAGGTTTATCGCAAATACGATAAAAATCACTGCAAAGCATGAATATCGCTGAAAAGTCCGCGATATTCATGCATTACCGAGCTAATGCTCTTAGCCATGTTATCCACCTCCCATTGGATAACATGGCTAAGAACTGTACAGGGCAGGTGTTAGCATTTGGAGATATTCGCGCTTAGCGCGAATATCTCCAAAAGTTGGTAATAGGAGATAGCGATGTTAGCGACTGTTTTCAGTCTCTAACATCTTGGCACGCCCACTTTGCATGTCATTAGTGATAAATATCACTGACATGCAAAGTGGGGCCCAAAATGGTCGCTATCTCCTACTAACTGTCGCTAACTGGTGTTAGCGACAGCTAGGTAATAGGGAGATAATTTTATCTCCGCTTTCTTGGCTTTTAAAGCCAAAAAAGCGGCGATAAACCCCCTTGATAATATGCCTCACTGTTCTCACATTATCCCTGAAAAAGACATTACAAACATGCTAACTGGCTCATTTCTTTAATTCTAACGTGCCTTCGAGTGCGACACACATATAGTGGGCAGGTAATGTGAAATGCTGTTTTGCCGGGCTGTTTCATGATGATGCTGATTATGCAATAAACTTAGGCTGGAAAATAGGTTTCATAATAGAAGCATCAGTGATGCAAAGA
Organism: Lissotriton vulgaris; assembly: GCF_964263255.1. Lineage (NCBI taxonomy): Eukaryota > Metazoa > Chordata > Amphibia > Caudata > Salamandridae > Lissotriton > Lissotriton vulgaris. The sequence goes on from NC_141698.1 coordinate 910,762,456, forward strand.
ATTAAAGACCCACATATTTTGGTAAAAGTGGTGTGTACCTTTAAGGAGGATTTTTTCTGCTGAGCACAACATTGTGTGTTTACACAAGCTATTTTACTCTGGGAAATAGAATGATATGGCATTCCTGAGCTTCCATGCAATACTAGATCATTTACTGGTAGAGAGAAGTATTTTGAACCGAATCCGATGATCAGGCATAATGTCCCTCCACCCCCACAGGACATCCACGCAATGGATGATTCTAAACCCTTGGAAATCATCCTTGTCCATGTGTGATATAATGTCATGGCTGCCCGAATATACCACCACCAAATGTGTCTTATGTTTTGCCTGTGTGGCTTTGAGTGGCCTCATAAATCATGAGTAAGGCAACAGAGCGCACATTAATGTGTCATCTTATTCTGCACCCTTAAGGCATTCCATGGGCGTTGCGGTGGGTTTTCCCATGCAACACCCATGGAATTTGATGTTGCCCTAGATTTACAAATTCATGTAAGCCCGGGGAAGTGCCAAATCTTACACACCCTGAGGTGAGGCATGAGGAGAAAATGTTTACTTTGCCTTGTTTTTCCTTTCTATTTTTCCTACATTCTGCAGCACACACAGAAAGAGGAAAATGTGTTTTAGAATTGTTTCAGTACAGGAAGGCACCAATTCCTGCACAAAACAGTCCTGCATGCAAAAAAGACACCCTTACACTATGGTGCAAGGGTGTCTACATTGGCACTAGGCTGCCCCAATGGCACCAGCACAGTGGGAAAGGGCAGAAATGCACTGCATTGCATATAAAGAGTGCCTTCCTGCCATTCACTGTGGCATGGGGCAGTGCAGCAAAGTACCCTGCTACACTCCCATACTCGAAAATCCCATAAACGAGGCCCCAAGTTTGAAGGAAAAATTCCTGACAGGGTGCAAAAAGTATAGAACTGTTGAAAAGAAATATAAAAATTTCCTACTCTGAGCTTTTTCCGTCAAAACCAACGCCTTCAGTGGAACTGCATCCAATACCTACCTAATTTCATGAGGACTTCCTTGGATATAGGTTGGTTGCTGCCTTGTTCCACTGAAAGATTTTAACTTCAAAAAAGAAACTAGGGGGCGTTTATATGAGAGGCTTATGAGGGTGTATTAAAGAGGGCCTCTTTGCTGTGGGTGAGAAGGCTAAACAGAAGGAGCATGTATTGTTTGGCTCATCGTGCTCTAAAGTACTTAAAAGATTAAAGGAGAAGCTACATAAAACGCCCAGAAATTCCTCAGAAGGATGTAAATGTAGATCTGAATATAAGCAAGTGGTAAATTTATGGAAATCATCTTTAAGAGAGAAGGCTTGGGAGCATTTACAGGAAGTTAGCGCAAGTAATGATTTATTTATTTATTTTATGCAACTTATATAGCGCGCAAATACCCCGGGGTGTCTAGGCGCTGTGGAGTAAATCAGGAGGAAATCAGCTAAGTGTGGTGACTATTGGTTGAAGAGCCAAGTTTTTACTTGCTTTCTAAATGTCATGAGGGTGGAACTGGTTTTAATGTGGAGGGGGAGGGTATTCCACAGTCTGGCTGTGGCAAATGTGAAACGTTGGTCTCCCCAGGAGGTTTTCTTAATGAGGGTGACAGTAAGTAGGTGAGCTGTGGAGGAGCACAAAGTTCTGTTAGGGGTGTATGGGCATAGTACTTTTTTTTAGAAACTCTGGTCTTGTTTTGTTGATTGCTTTATACTCGATGCACAGTGATTTGAATTTGGTTCGGCTTCTGATAGGCAACCAGTGGAGTTGACGTATGACTGGTGAGATTGATTTAAACTTGGGGTGCCGGACAGAATTCTGGCCACTGAGTTTTGAACGAACTGCAGCTTGTTCAGGACTTTCTCTTGGGCTTTTAGGAGTAGTCCGTTGCAGTAGTCTACTTTTGACATGATTAGTGTGGACATCAGGGTATTGCCAGCACTGGAGGGGAGTAATAGTAGAAGTTTCCTTATCATTTTTAGGGTGTAGACGGAGGAAGAGACGACCGCATTTGCATGATGGATGAACAAGAGCTTGTGGTCGAATAGTAGACTCAAGTTCCTGACAGTGACAGGTTCTGGTGGGGAACCCAGCTTGTTTTGCCACCAAGTGGGAGACCACCCAGGGGCAAGACTGCCAAAGATCATTACTTCCCTCTTATCGGAGTTAAGCTTTAGGCAGATTTTGGTGGGTTATTAACTCTACACCCTTTGCTAATCCTGAAGCTCCCAGAGTGGAGCTTGCCATTCTGGAGAGAGAATGTATTAGCCATTATTCGTAGACTTATGCCTTATCTGATACACTACTAGCATGTGAGCCTGTCCATAGCCATACTGAAAACACCACCCAATCTTTAACTTCTTCAGTTACACCGCTTACACTGGAAGAAGTTAAAAATGATATTCTAGAGAGTAGGAGTGGCAAGGCTCCAGGAGCAGATGCAATACCAGTTGATTTATACAAAGGCAATATTGATCTTTGGGCCCTGTGTAAACCTTGGTAGTAAGGGCCTGTTGTCTAAAGGGGAAGCTGCCCACATGGGGAGAGTCAATCATCGTCCCGATCTTTAAAAAAGGAGACGTCTCAATACCACCTGTTACCGATCTATTTCAGTCCTCGATTGTCTTGTCAAGATAGTGGGGTGTGTAATTTTCAAAAGGATGCAGAACTGGGCAGAATCACAAAACAGCCTGTCAGACTTACAATATGGTTTTCGCCCGAGAATTGGTATGATTGAGCAGAGTCTTAATTTAAACGTATTTATTTGGAAAGTATGTTCACGTCAGAAAGGGAACTTATATCTAGCCTTTGTCGATGTATCCTCGGCCTTTGACTGTGCCATACATTCAAAGCTTTGGCAAAAACTGATGGACTTGGGAGTGGAGGCGCCAATCCTCAGTCTATTGAGGGACATGTACTTGTGCTGTAAAACCAGGGTTAGATATGGCAGTCGGGATGAATGCACTGAAGTATTAAGCGTCGAGAGAGGGGTCAGGCAGGGATGCGTTCTTAACTTCTCACAATAAGATCTTGACATCCTGATTAATATAGGGAAAACATTTATAATGAAATGTGGCAGGACAAGCAAAAAATGTAGAGACATAAGAATTGATGACACTCCCATTGGCTTTACTAACACATTCTCATTCCTGGGAGTGTTATTTGATAGAGAATGTTTGTGTAATAAAACCATTGCTAATAGGAAGTTACCTTTTCTGAATCGTTTTTGGCCACTATAGGTGTGGCAGGGTATACTCAGACATGAGTCCCTTTCACACTGCACCATCAGGATTCAAGCAAACCGGGCCGAAGAAGGCTGAAATGCCAGAAAGCGGTCCCCGGTAGCTTGTCTCCTTTCTGGTGAAGAATTGGCTTGGTAGTTTAGTCTGCCCTGTTCCCATGATGCACTTGGCCAGGGACAGACTGATTTGCATATAGCCAGGTTCTGAGCTGGGATGGTGCAGTGAGCTGAAAAACGGTGTTGGATCTAGCCCTGATCTCTTGACTGGGTGAGAGTTTTCTGCTTAATTCAGAAACTCTGTCCATCACCACCCCTTGTTGTTAAATATTTTGTCCACCCTAAGCGTGGAAGGGTATACTCAGATGTGAGTCCCTTGCTCATTGCACCATCAGGATTCAAGCAAGCCGAGCCGACGACGGCTGAAATGCCAGAAACCGGTCCCCGGAAGCTTGTTTCCTTCCCAGTGTAAGAATTGGCTTTATAGTTTGGTTTGCCCTGTTCCCATCATGCACTGGGACAGGAACAGACTAATTTGCATATAGCCAGGTTCTGAACTGGGATGGTGCAGTGAGCTAAAAAACGGTGTTGGATCTAGCCATGATCTCTTGACTGGGTGAGAGTATTCTGCTTAATTCAGAAACTCTGTCCATCACCACCCCTTGTTGTTAAATATTTTGTCCACCCTAAGCGTGGAAGGGTATACTCAGATGTGAGTCCCTTGCTCATTGCACCATCAGGATTCAAGCAAGCCGGGCCGACGACAGCTGAAATGCCAGAAACCGGTCCCCGGAAGCTTGTTTCCTTCCCAGTGTAAGAATTGGCTTGGTAGTTTGGTTTCCCCTGTTCCCATCATGCACTGGGACAGGAACAGACTAATTTGCATATAGCCAAGTTCTGAACTGGGATGGTGCAGTGAGCTAAAAAACGGTGTTGGATCTAGCCCTGATCTCTTGACTGGGTGAGAGTATTCTGCTTAATTCATAAACTCTGTCCATCACCACCCCTTGTTGTTAAATATTTTGTCCACCCTAAGCGTGGAAGGGTATACTCAGATGTGAGTCCCTTGCTCATTGCACCATCAGGATTCAAGCAAGCCGGGCCGACGACGGCTGAAATGCCAGAAACCGGTTCCCCGGAAGCTTGCTTCCTTCCCAGTGTAAGAATTGGCTTGGTAGTTTGGTTTGCCCTGTTCCCATCATGCACTGGGACAGGAACAGACTAATTTGCATATAGCCAGGTTCTGAACTGGGATGGTGCAGTGAGCTAAAAAACGGTGTTGGATCTAGCCCTGATCTCTTGACTGGGTGAGAGTATTCTGCTTAATTCAGAAACTCTGTCCATCACCACCCCTTGTTGGGAATAGTATTCTCAGCATGTGAGTAGTGCTGGGATTGGGACCTCGGAGCCTTTCCAGTATGCAGCAGTTCCTGGACATCTGCGCAGTGAGGATTGGGAGGTAGGCGGAGGCCGTCGGAGCAGGTAAGTGGATTTTTTTCTTTATAAAGCCTTTTTATGTCTCGCCTACGCAGCATGCATGCGCTGATAAGGAGGGCCTTTAGCCGTCGTTCTTTACTTTTTCAAACACTGTACTCGTGCTTTTGGCGGCATCCACCTTGCGGGAACGTGCAGCGGTGCGCCACAAGCACGAGTGCAGTGCTTGAAAAAGTGAAGACTGCGTGCGCATGCACACACCATTCCCGGGCTTGATAAGATAAGAGTTGAACGTGTTTTCTCAGGTGCGTTGTAATCCTTACCCGATGTGCTGTCTCTCTATCTTAATTGAATTACTTTAAAATAAAATCGATTAATATAAATTAGCAATGACAAGCACAAGCACAATTGCTTTAAAACAGCTGCTGCTTGTGCTCTTTGAAATATGGGAAATTACAGGTTTTCAGAACACGCGGATTCAAGTCTTCACTATAATTGTTTCTTTTATTTGTTCTGCATGTATTTATTTGCATATAATAATGTAGTAATATCAGAGCATTATGAATAGCCACAAATCGTTAAACTCTGCAAACATGTACGGGTGTTATATTTGTCACAATGAAAGTTGAGCTTTAAAGTACTCACCCTAACTGCAAATGCCTTTCATTAATGGCTGACTCACTCTCACTGACTGCAAGAGGAGAGATTGGGTTTGGATGGGAGTCAGGAGAAATTGCGCTCAGCGGGTACTTGGTACATGGGTAGTGTGTAGATGGAGCTGGTACGGTGCAAACAGGTCAGGGGAACAAACCCAGTAACAAAACAGCCCCTGCCAAGATAGAGAATGTGTCCCCTACCAAACTAATGTGAAGCAAGTCCTGTGCACACGTATATACGTAATACAGTTCTCAAGTGAGAACCCGATAGATCTTGTTGAAAGTTCAATACAAGAGGTCGGAATCCAGCGTCGTAGAGTATATATATGTTTAATAGTTCAGTGTAGATCAGTACATACGAGAACAATTAGCCGACACGTGTTTCGTCACACCGTGTAGGGGCTGTGACTCTTCAGGGCTGTAGTAGAGAAATGGAAACGTAGCGGCGCGCCAGTGCGATAGAAACTGGGGTCTGGCAGTGCGGTTGAAACGGCAGGCCGGTGTGCCTGTAGCCCTGTACGTGGTGGAGGGTTAGGTAACTTCAAGCCTCAGGACGGTTAGGTCCATGGTGGAGTCAGTAGGTGTAAAGCACGGATGTGTGCATGGAGGTTGGGTCGTCCTGATGACCCAACCTTCATGCACACATCTGTGATTCACTCTAACTTACTCACTCTCACTGACTCACTCTCACTGACAGACTCTCACTGACAGACTCTCACTGACACTCTCTCACTATCTGACTGACTGACTCTCTCACTGACTGACTCACTCACTCACTCACTCTCACTGACTCTTCCACTCACTCTCACTGACTGACTGACTCACTCACTATCACTGACTGACTGACTCACTCAGTCTTGCTGACTGACTGACTCACTCACTCACTCTCAGTAACTCACTCTCAATGACTCACTATCATTGACTCATTCTCACTGACAGACTTCCACTCTCTCACTGACTGACTGACTGACGCACTCTCAATGACTAACTCACTCACTCTCACTAACAGACTCTCACTGACTGACTAACTCTTACTGACAGACTGTCTCACCGACTGACTCTCCCACTGACTGACTGACTCACTCTCACTGACAGACCCTCACTGACTAACAGATTTTCACCGACAGACTCTCCTACTGATGGAATAACTCACTCACTCTCATTCTCACTGACTGACAGACTCTCTCTCACTGACTGACAAAATCTCTCACTGACTGACTGACTCTCACTGACTCACTCACTGACTGATAGACTCTCACTGACAGACCCTCCCACTCTCTCTCTCTTACTGACACACTCACTCTCACTGACTGACAGACTCACTCTCACTGACTGACAGACTCACTCTCACTCACTGACTGATTCACTCTCACTGACTCACTCACTCTCACTGACTCACTTACTCTCACTGACAGACTCTCACTCACTCTCTCACTCTCTCACTCTCTCTCACTGACTGACTGACCCACTCTCTCTCACTGACTGACTAACTGACTCACTCTCACTGACAGACTCTCACTGACTGACAGACTCTCAATGATAGACTCTCCCACTCACTCTCACTCGCTGACTGACTCTCCTACTCACTCACTCTCACTCACTGACTGACTCTCTCACTCTCACTTTTTCACTCTCACTGACTCACTCTCACTGAGAGACTCTTACTGACAGACTCTCTCATTGACTCTCCCACTCTCTCACTGACTGACTCTCACTGACAGACTCTCACTGACTGACAGACTCTCACTGAGAAACGCTCTCAGAAGCGGTCGCTCCCCACGCTCCCAGCTCTCACCTGGTATCGTTGACTACGCTCTTTACTGATCTGCTGCTCTCAAATCTGCTGGATCCTATATAGCATAGCACTCTAGCGCGATTACCATTGTGGAATAATAGAAATATTTGCAGCGCTTTAAGGAGATTTTAGCACTGTGCTTTGATTCGCGCTTTCCCAGCTGTAGCGCTATTTGTGTTGCTTTATTGGAATTTGCATTGCCTGTTTTTTTCACTCGATCATTGTCGCGCTTGCAAGACACATTGTCTCAGTCATTAATTAATCTCTGTGCCCCAGCCTATCTCTAGTTTTGTTTTCGCTGCCATTTTAGTTGTTGTTGTGCCTCGGAGCCCGTCCTCTACAGCCCGCCCCGCCTCCCAGCTGACCCTCCCACCCACGGACTGCATAGCCTGCCTCCACACCCGTAAGCGCTGTGACCATCCTGATGCTCTCAGAAGCGGTCGCTCCCCACGGTGCCAGCTCTCACCTGGTATCGTTGGCTACGCTCTTTACTGATCTGCTGCTCTCAAATCTGCTGGCTCCTATATAGCATAGCGCTGTAGCGCGATTACCATTGTGGAATAATAGAAATATTTGTAGCGCTTTAAGGAGATTTTAGATCTGTGCTTTGATTCGCCCTTCCCCAGCTGTAGCGCTATTTGTGTTGCTTTATTTGAATTTGCATTGCCTGTTTTTTTCACTCGATCATTGTCGCACTTGCAAGACACATTGTCTCAGTCATTAATTAATCTCTGTGCCCCAGCCTATCTCTAGTTTCGTTTTCGCTGCCATTTTAGTTGTTGTTGTGCCTCGGAGCCCGGCCTCTAAAGCCCGTCCCGCCTCCCAGCTGACCCTCCCTCGCCCCTCCCCTTCCACTATCCACATATGACAGATGCTTTGGCGCGCAGCGGTCGTGCCCAATTCGCGCCGAAGGTGCACCAAAGGTAAGCCCGTCTGTGCCCGTCCGCGACTGGACCGCGCCCAGCGCCAGACCCCCTGGCCCCCGCAAACCGCACTCCTCCCGCATTATGTATGACGCCGCCACCCTCTTAGCCCTCAACCCCAGACGCACTCTATGATGCTACGAAGCTGCCCCAGGACGTACCCATGGTCCCTTCGCCTGCCACTCCTGCAAGTTTGCCTGCATCAAGACCCACACCAATTCCACTAACTCCAAACACAGCTCCGACTCTAACCACCTGAAGTGCATTTTGCTGAAAACCCGCTCGGTCCACAGATACGCCACTGAACTCTGGGACCTACTAGACACTGCGTCACCGGACATCGCCTTCCTTACAGAAACCTGGATGAACGCATCATCAGCACCCAACATAGCCATTGCCATCCCGGACGCATACAAGATCATCCGAAAGGACCGCACCAACCAAACAGGAGGAGGCATAGCCATCGTCCATAAGAACACCATCAGAATCACGACCAGCTTCGACGACAACCTTGCAACCGCCGAACACCTTCACTTCCAGATCCACACCGACCCCAGGACCACACTTAGAGGCACCCTCATCTACAGACCACCAGGAACCCGTAATCAATTCAGTGAAGACATCACTCACTTCATAAGCCCACATGCCCTCCCCTCCGAGAACTACATTTACTGGGAGACTTCAACTTCCACCTGGAAAAGAAAAACGACAGCAACACCTCCACCCTTCTGGACAACCTGGCAAATCTCGGACTCAAACAACTTGTTGACACCCCCACTCATGTAGCAGGACATACGCTCAACTCTGTCTTCACCTCCTGCAAACACATCTCCTTCGACCACACCACAGCTCTCCACTGGACGGACCACAGATGTGTTCACTTCAGCTACAAAACCACCACGACCCACAACCCCCCACAACGTATTCCTCAAAGAAACTGGAACAAAATCACCACCGACCAACTCCTCACATCGCTCAACCAAAACCCTCCAGCCCTCTCATCGGACCCAAACGAAGCTGCCACCAAACTCAAACAATGGATTACTCACAGCGTTGATGAATTAGCACCCTTGAAAAACCACCAGATCAAACAAGGTAACAAAAAGGCCCCCTGGTTCAACGATGACCTTAAGAAATCCAAGAAACTATGCCGCACTCTCGAAAAAACAGGGAGAAAAAACCCAACCACTGACAACCTGACCACCTTCAAGGCAGCCACCCGCAAACACCACCAATTGATCCGAGCCACCAAGAAATCAGCATTCAAGGATCGACTCGACAACAACGCCCATAATAGCAAGGAACTTTTCAACATCGTCAAAGAATTTACCAACCCCATCGCAGCCTCAAACGACATCACTCCCTCCCAAAACCTTTGCGACTCGCTATCCTCTTTCTTCTACAACAAAATCGCCGACATACATAACAGCTTTAAGAACATCTCCATAGAACAGTCCACTCCACCCACCTCCAAACCTGAACCACTCGCTAACAACCTTAGCGCCTGGAACCCAATCACCACTGAAGACACCATTCGCCTAATGAGCTCCATCCATTCAGGTTCGCCTACTGACCCCTGTCCCCACCACATCTTTAACAAAGCAGACTCCATCATCGTACCCCATCTCCGTGATATCATCAACTACTCCTTCAACTCCGCTACCTTCCCAGAAAGCTGGAAACGAACTCAGCGCCCTTCTGAAGAAACCCATAGCAGACCCCTCTGAACTTAAGAACTACCGCCCCATTTCCCTCCTCCCATTCCCTGCCAAAGTCATTGAGAAAGCCGTCAATAGCCAGCTCGCCGCCTTCCTTGAATCCAACAACTCCCTCGACTCTTCGCAGTCCGGCTTTCGAGCCAAATACAGCACCGAAACCGCCCTCATTGCAGCGACAGACGACATCTGAACGCTACTGGACAACGGAGAAACAGTTGCCCTCATCCTACTCGACCTCTCCGCTGCCTTCGACACAGTCTGCCATAGCACCCTCATACATCGCCTCAGCAACGTCGGAATACAAGGAAAAGCCATGGACTGGATCATCTCGTTCCTCGCCGGAAGAACCCAGAGAGTCCGCCTCTTCCCTTTCAAATCAGAGGCCACCGAAGTCATCTGCGGAGTACCACAAGGATCATCACTCAGTCCCACCCTCTTCAACGTCTACATGAGTCCCCTTGCATCCATTGTGCGACAACACAACCTCAACATCTTCTCCTATGCTAACGACACCCAGCTGATCCTTTCCCTCACCAAAGACCCTAACATCGCCAAAACCAATCTTCATGAAGGCATGAAAGAAGTAGCCGAATGGATGAAAAACAGCCGCCTAAAACTCAACTCAGATAAAACGGAAGTTCTCATCCTTGGATCTTCCCCCTCTGCCTGGGACGACTCATGGTGGCCACCGGCCCTGGGCACAGCTCCCATACCCACGGACCACGCACGCAACCTAGGCTTCATCCTTGAATCCTCCCTCTCGATGACCAAACAAGTTAACGCCGTCTCATCTTCCTGCTTCAACGTACTTCGTTTGCTTAAAAAAATCTTCAGTTGGATCCCCACCGAAACAAGAAAGACGGTCACCCACGCACTGGTCACTGGCCAACTGGACTATGGAAACACCCTCTACGCCGGAACCACAGCCAAATTACAGAAAAAACTCCAACGCATCCAAAATGCATCAGCCAGACTCATACTGGACATCCCTCGCCAATCTCACATTACCGGCCACCTGAAAGACCTCCACTGGCTTCCCGTCAACAAGAGAATAACGTTGCGTCTCCTCACCCACGCACACAAGGCCCTCTACAAACTAGGACCCGACTGCCTCAACACACGACTGTCCTTCCACACACCCACCCGCCAACTAAGATCTTCCAACCAAGCGCTTGCCACAGTTCCGCGCATCCACAGATCCACCATGGGAGGAAGATCTTTCTCCTACCTGGCGGCCAAGACCTGGAATTCTCTCCCCACCCACCTCCGCCTCACACAGAACCACTTTTCTTTCAGAAAGGAACTTAAAACCTGGCTATTCAATAAATAACGATCCCCCTCCCAAAAGCACCTTGAGACCCTCTGGGTGAGTAGTGCGCTATACAAATTCCTGAACTTGAACTTGAACGCCCCGCTCTCTCACTCACTGACTGACTCACTCACTCTCACTGACGGACTCTCTCTCACTGACTGACAGACTCTCTCTCACAGACTGACAGACTCTGTTTCACTGACTCACTCACTCACTCTCACTGACTGACAGACACACTCTCACTGACAGACACTCACTGACAGACTCTCCCACTCTCTCTCACTCTCTCTTTCTGACTGACTGACAGACTCACTCTCACTGACAGACTCTCACTGACACTCTCACACTCTCTTACTGGCTAACTCACTCTCTCTCACTGACTGACTCACTCACTCTCACTGACTGACTCACTCACTCACTCTCACTGACTGACTGACTCACTCTCACTGACTGACTGACTGACTCTCTCTCACTGACTGACTCACTCTCACTGACTGACTGTCTCACTCTCTCTCACTAACTGACTCACTCACTGACTGACTCACTCACTCTCACTGACTCTCTCTTACTGACTCTCTCTCACTGACTGACTCACTCTTACTGACTGACAGACTCACTCTCTCACTCTCACTGACAGACTTACTCTCACTGACACTCACTCTCACTCTCTCACTGACAGACTCACTCTTAATGACTGACAGACTCACTCTCAATGTTATGTTATGTTAATTTATTTTTATAATGCACACAGCTACCCAACAAGCGTTTCCCAGTGCAATGACTGACAGACTCTCACTGACAGCCTCTTCCACTCTCTCTCACTGACTGATTGACAGACTCACTCTTACCGACTGATAGACTCACTCTCACTGACTGACTGGCTCACTCTCTCTCACTAACTAACTCATGGACTCTCACTGACTGACTGACTCACTCTTACTGACTCTCTCTCACTGACTCTCTCTCACTGACTCTCTCTCACTGACTTACTCTCTCTCACTGACTGACTGACTCTTGCTAAAAGGCTGACTGACTCTCGCTAAAAGACTGACTCACTCTCATTGACTTACTACCCCACTGACTCACTCTCTTTCACTCACTGACTAACTGACTGACTCTCTCACTCTCATTCACTCTCACTGACTGACTCTCACTCTCACTGACTGACACTCACTCTCACTGACTGACTGACTCTCTCACTCTCACTGACTCTCACTCTCTCACTGACTCTCACTCTCTCATTGACTGACTGACTCTCACTCACTCTCTCACTGACTGACTGACTCTCTCACTCTCACTAACTGACTAACTGACTGACTGACCTTCACCCTCCAGTTATTTATGCCCCCATAACAAAACAAGCATTGGCTTTCAATAGATCGCGCCTTTTGGACCTTATAAGTGTTTAGCCGTGCAACAGTTGATGCTGTTGTACCAATGATATTGTGCTGCACAACTAAATACTTATAAGGTCCCAAAGGCGAAACCTACTGGCTATGCCAATGCTTGTTTTGTTTGAGTTCCCCCTCCCATTGCCTCCCCACCATGGCAATACGAGTGGCCACTCCTGGTTACGGCGGGTTTTCCCACGCAGCACCCATGGATTTTGATGCTGCCCTGGTTTACTTAATCACGTAAACCTGAGGCAGCATCATAACCTTACACCGCCCCAGAGCAGGCGTAATGAGGGGAAATATTTTAATTTCTCCTTGTTTTTTCCTTTTTTTATGTGTGTTGCATTCTGCGGTTTTGTGCAGTAAGGTGCCCCTTCCTACCCCTGCACAAAACAAACCTGCCTGCAACAGAGGCTCACTTGCACCGTGCTGTAAGTGTGCCTATGTTGGCACTAAGCAGCAAATTGTGCTCTAGTGCAGGGGGCAAGGACAGGAATGCACCGTATTTCATGAATACAGTGCATTCCTGCCCTTTCACATTGGCAGACGGTTACTATTTCAGAGTGCCGTGTTTGGCGCACTGTATAAACCTGGTTGTCCAAAAATTCTTGGGTAATAAACGCAGTGCAGCGTACAGTGTATTGGAGAACTGCCGAAAAATTTGCAAGCATTTCAGGCATTCTTTTAAGGCCCGCAAGCAGCTGAGGAGCATGCTATATCAAAGTCAAATGCCAGTGAAAGCACTCATCCAGGAGGTGGTAACACGTTGGAACTCAACCTTCTACATGCTTGAGCGTCTGTATGAGCAGTATACGCAACTCGATCAATATTTCTTGAAAGAGGGTATAGAGGAGCTGAGGATGGGTGGGCCGCAATGGAACATAGTTGAAAGCCTAACACGCATGCTTCGTCCTTTTGAGGTCTTCACACGTGCAGTCAGCAAGGAGGACTCTAATTTGGGAAAAGCTATCCCATTGTTGTACATGCTGGAGGACCAACTGAAGGAGGTGTGTTCTGTGTTTCGAAAAGATGACAAAAAGAAAGACTCTTTGCTTCTGGCTGAGAAATTATTAGAGCTCCTACAAGGTGATGAACGTCTTCAAAAGATCCACTCAGAACAGCATTACATTTGTGCTACTATTCTGGATCCACGCTACAAAAAGGCGCTGGCAGGCAGAGCATTCTTTCCTTTTGCTGATGAAGATGTTACAAAGTACAAACGTTGGCTAGCCTTGTCAGCCAAGAAGTTTGAAACAGAACGGCTGGAAATTGAAGGAAATGGCAGTACATCAGCAGGCCATCCCCAGTCAAAACAATCCACTTCTGCACCTGTGGCTGTGGCACAAGTGACCTCTCAGCCGTTAAAGACACCGGCAACCGGATCATCTGCACGAAAGACAACAGAAACATTGGAGGCTGAAGAGGATTGGCTAGCTCTGCGTGGGTTTGGTTCTCAAAAGGTCAGAGGCACAGCAAGAGCTACGCAAAGTGGAGGAACCTTGGAGGAGGACCTTGAGTCGATGGTGAAGGACTATCTGAATGACTCCACAGAGGTCTATGTTAATTCTGACCCATTGGCGTATTGGCATGGGAAAAAAGAATTGTGGCCACAGCTCACCAACCTGGCTTTAAACTACTTGTCTTGCCCACTCGCAAGTGTGTCTTCTGAACGGGTTTTCAGTGCGGCTGGTGGGATTGTAACTCCCAAACGGAGCCGCCTCTCGCCCAAAAATGTGGAGAGGTTAACAATGATCAAGATGAATCAGCACCTCATACCACCAGATATAAGAGTACGAGAGAGCGTGCCGGATGAAGAGGAGGTGGCCAGCACCATAGATGAGGGAATTTCTACTCTGTCAGGTGGCACTGACCTCACCCGGGCTGAATTCGCAGAGTATGATGACGAAGCCTTATTCTTATTCCTGGACCGTGATACCGACTTCGAGCCCTGAAAATGAGACAACGAATCAATAACTTTCTTTTTCATCCTTATTCACTTTTATTCCTGTGTGTCTGTCTTTCTTTGTTGTGCACAGTTAATATAATTCAAACTTTAATCAGATAATCACAAAGACAAGCCCATCAGCAGAACTGTCTTCACTTGTTTGCTAATTTATTTGAAGGTGCCGCAGTCTGCATTCCTCAGGTTCACAAGTTCAGAAGAACATGCTCCTCTATCCTCCTCCTCCAGACTCCTATTTCCATCAAAGCAGAGGGCTGGTTTACGCCCAATGAAGAAAGACTCAGCACTTGTGGGGGTGTTGTTCTACCTCTTTGCAGGTGAGTTGACGGGTCTGGGGCCATTGCTGGGAAGCACTAAAAGTGGTTTGTGCCAAATCCGAGGCGGAAATTTTTTTGTGTTTTTGATGACTTGCTTGCCTTTGAGGTGCTCTTAGGGGGGGTTCCGTCTGTTTGTGGGTGAGTTTCGTGGTCTGAGAGCATTGCTGGGACACTCTAATCTTGATTGCATTTGCTTTTCAGGAAATCCGTCGTGCCAACCCCGACTTATGGCCTAGCTACGCAGCGCGTTTGGACCGAAGGCCCAGAAATATTGCAAGTATGAGATTTTGCTTTTGGCCTGTTTGGGGGTGTTATGCTTCTTGGCGGGTGGGTTGCCGGGTCTTGGGGCATTCCTGGGAAGGTCTAATACCGGGTAGAAGTGGTTGGGACAAAATCCAGGCCGATTTTTTTTTGGGCTATTTCAGACATTTTGCTCTATGTAGCGTTTTCGGGGGCCTGTTTGGGGGGCTTCCTGGTGTTTGTGGGTGAGTTTCGTGGTCTGGGAGCACTGCTGGGACACTCTAATCTTGATTGCATTTGCTTTTCAGGAAATCCGTCGTGCCAACCCCGACTTATGGCCTAGCTACGCAGCGCGTTTGGACCGAAGGCCCAGAAATATTGCAAGTATGAGATTTTGCTTTTGGCCTGTTTGGGGGTGTTATGCTTCTTGGCGGGTGGGTTGCCGGGTCTTGGGGCATTCCTGGGAAGGTCTAATACCGGGTAGAAGTGGTTGGGACAAAATCCAGGCCGATTTTTTTTTGGGCTATTTCAGACATTTTGCTCTATGTAGCGTTTTCGGGGGCCTGTTTGGGGGGCTTCCTGGTGTTTGTGGGTGAGTTTCGTGGTCTGGGAGCACTGCTGGGACACTCTAATCTTGATTGCATTTGCTTTTCAGGAAATCCGTCGTGCCAACCCCGACTTATGGCCTAGCTACGCAGCGCGTTTGGACCGAAGGCCCAGAAATATTGCAAGTATGAGATTTTGCTTTTGTCCTGTTTGGGGGTGTTATGCTTCTTGGCGGGTGGGTTGCCGGGTCTTGGGGCATTCCTGGGAAGGTCTAATACCGGGTAGAAGTGGTTGGGACAAAATCCAGGCCAATTTTTTTTGGGGCTATTTCTGACATTTTGCTCTATGTAGCGTTTTCGGGGGCCTGTTTGGGGGGCTTCCTGGTGTTTGCGGGTGAGTTTCGTGGTGTGGGAGCACTGCTGGCTATATATACTTTACTTTGCAAGAGGTTTGAAGCAAATCCATGGTGGCTGAGGGGACTTAGGGCCTAGCTGCAGAGCGCGCGCGGAGTGATTTGGGAAATTTGTGAAAAAGTGACTAAGTCCCCATTTTTGTACTTTTGCTCTTTGGCTGTTTGGGGGTCTTCTACTCGTTTTCTCCTGGGTTGACGGCTCTGGGGCCATTGCTGGGAAGCTCTAATACCGGATAAAAGTGTTTTGGACCAAATCCCAGGCGGAATTTTTTTTGTGTTTTTGATGACTTGCTTGCCTTTGAGGTGCTCTTAGGGGGGGTTCCGTCTGTTTGCGGGTGAGTTTCGTGGTCTGGGAGCACTGCTGGGACACTCTAATCTTGATTGCATTTGCTTTTCAGGAAATCCGTCGTGCCAACCCCGACTTATGGCCTAGCTACGCAGCGCGTTTGGACCGAAGGCCCAGAAATATTGCAAGTATGAGATTTTGCTTTTGTCCTGTTTGGGGGTGTTATGCTTCTTGGCGGGTGGGTTGCCGGGTCTTGGGGCATTCCTGGGAAGGTCTAATACCGGGTAGAAGTGGTTGGGACAAAATCCAGGCCGATTTTTTTTTGGGGCTATTTCTGACATTTTGCTCTATGTAGCGTTTTCGGGGGCCTGTTTGGGGGGCTTCCTGGTGTTTGTGGGTGAGTTTCGTGGTCTGGGAGCACTGCTGGGACACTCTAATCTTGATTGCATTTGCTTTTCAGGAAATCCGTCGTGCCAACCCCACTTATGGCCTAGCTACGCAGCGCGTTTGGACCGAAGGCCCAGAAATATTGCAAGTATGAGATTTTGCTTTTGGCCTGTTTGGGGGTGTTAGGCTTCTTGGCGGGTGGGTTGCCGGGTCTTGGGGCATTCCTGGGAAGGTCTAATACCGGGTAGAAGTGGTTGGGACAAAATCCGCGCGGAAAAGCCTTTAGTTTTGGCACTTTTTGTAACTTAGGGTTCGTTAGGGTTAGCCCTAGCAGCAGGATTGCATGTGTTTCGGGGTGTTCTAGATTTTTCAAACTGAGTTCTGGGGTCTTAGAGCACTCGTGAGAATGTGTAATTTTGGTTGCAAGTCATTTGAAGAAAATCCATGGTGGGAAAGGGGGGATTTGGCATAGTTAAAGAAAGCCTTTGCCACTATTCTTAACTTAGGGTTCGTTAGGGTTAGCAGTATTTCTATTGCATGTGTTTGAGTGGGGGGGATTTCGAGTCTTGGAGCGATGCTGGCTATGGCTACTTTTGCTTGGTTGCTTGCAAGTGGTTTGAATGCAATCCACGGTGGGTAATGGGTAATTAGGGTACTTCGGCCTACTTTTACTTTCAAAGTAAGTTTTGTCACCAGTTTTCTGCTAGGCCTCGTTTTTTGAGATTTGATTGGGGGTCTTCTACATTTTTGCGACTGGCTTTAGTAAGGGTCTGGGTGGGAGCACTGCTAGGAAGATCTAATTTTGTTCTAAAACACAGTTTACAGTACACCTAGCTTGAGGGGCAAGATCCGATACATTAATTTGCCCATACTTATTTATCCTTCAAAAGGTGACTCAGAGTACGCACTTTCAAAAACATTGTACTGTCTACTAGGAAAAACAAATTGTGACTTTTTGCACTCCACAGCCTACATACCTTATATTTATTTATCAGTGGTGTTGTAATATTATATCACTTCCTGTTTTTCGTTGAATAATTACAGGCCGGGTTTCAGTCTCTGCAATGGGGAAAAAAGGATGGAGTCAGGCTTCACAGTAGCGAGCCACAATTCAGCATCAGGCAGGCAGTGGACAGGGTGTCTTCTGGTGACCAACATCGATGGACGAAGCGTCGGCTGCAATGGAGGAGTGCCGCTAATAGGAGGATTTTTTTTCTGCGGGCAACTTACTTACCACTTCCAACAGGACCACTACAACCACATAGATACAGTATCCCTTGCCTTTTTCTCTGACTGTGACTGCATTTCTTGGCTCTCTCTCTGCTTCTACATTGATCCCTTAACACATCACTTAGTCCACTCCACTATCACATCTGCACCACACATAGTCATTTGTAAGTGCTCCTACGTAATTCGCAAGTCGCAGCACGCCCCAGGCCGTAGAGGACTGGGATGGCCCCAATGATGAAGCATGTCACCAAGGGGCAACCCTGGTGAGTGAGGGGACACCTAGAAAAAAAGCAATTTCTCCTTTTCTATCTACTATACCTTCTGTCAGGTTACGCAGCCCCTAAGCGCCTACCGTACTATGAAACTACATTTCCCATGAGTAGGCGGGAGACTTGCAGACTATTTAGTGAGACTATATGAGAGTACCCTTGTATGTTAGGACAGCACTTCACTGATGCCTGTCTTGTCTTCTGTTACAGGTATCCTTTCCCTGCTGACCCTACCTTTACCCATCCCACATTTTTTATTTTAGTTTGTTATTTTTCTCCCCCGCCTAATGCCTCGAACACCCTGTGTTTACACTTCTGGGTGTTGGTGACATTTGGAAGTGGAACCATATTTGCATCGACTGGATCACGGGGAGTAAACCTGACACCTTCCAGACCAACCCCATTGAGTGTTGTTGTGAATGGATTTATAGTGACCAGCAAGGCTCTCAGGTATCTGGCTACAGAGACCTTATGTTTAATATAGTTATCAATATTTCCACCCACGCCCTGTACTGTCGCATTCTTTCTTCCACAGTTGTCGAAAGTACTAATTACTTTTAACTGACATGCATGCAGTTACAGTAGTGTATGCACTTTCAAAGATTGATGGATAGGTTTGTACCCAAAGATTTGTTTATGTTCACAATTGTTCGTCCATGCTGTGCTACTTTTTCTTGTCTCCCAAAACCTTTCCCAAAAACCCCCGTACCCATCCATTTTTCAAACCCTAACCCTCTTCCCCCGGGCTGTGTGGTTTTGATTGATGTGTGACTAAATTACAGCAATAAATCCACACACTTGCTGGGGAGGATAAGGTGATAGCAACAGGCTGGTGAAGAAATCCGAGGATATATTCTTACTCTGCTTGACAAAGACCCATGGCTAATGTCAAAGAACTTCAACCGAATTAGTTATACTTTAACATTTGTTAGGCTACAACGTGGCACTGTTCTAGTGTACTTCTGTCACCTGCTATATTCTGTATTGTACCTTTGTATTGCTCAGGAGGACAAACCAGATTTCATTTTCTTTTTTTCATAGGCAAGCAACTGCCACTGTGTCACACCACTAGTACCACCGCTATGAGGAAATTTTATCCGCCCAGGATTGCCAACCTTATTTGCTGTTTCCCGTGGAGCCAGCCCTGGGCCTAGCCCTACTTGCAAACAGAAATTACAGGTAAGATAGGCGTTTGGTTGGAGGTAGTATAATGGAGTATTAGGAGAGACGAGAGATTTGATTGACGGTAGTACTACTAAAGTCCTAGGACTATTCAGGAAAACAAACTTACTGTTATGTTAAACCCCCACCCACCAGACTCAAAAGCAGTAAAAAACAGGTATGGTCAGATAAAGTTTCAAAAAGTATATTTTTATAGCCCTAACAAAAGAATCTCCCGCAAGACCCTCCCTAACCCCAACGATTGTCCTTCAAAAGTCCCCAAAAATCACAACTCCCAATTCCCACCCCCCAAAAGTCTCTAAAAAAGGGGCAAGGGACACTATGGCAGGGTGCTGTTGGAATTAGCAGCCAGGGCATCATGCTCCTTGCGGAGGGTGGCAAGTTCGAAGCGGAGGCCCTCCACCACGTTCTTATAATTATGGACCTCCTGCTCCAGGTAGGACAGTCTGAGGGATAAGCGGCGCCGGTGTGCCTTGCAAATCCTGTGAGGGGCAGCTGCTTTCTTTGCTGCTGGGCGGTGGCGTTTGGCTTTGGTAGCCCGGCTCCGTACCGCTGGAGCACTGCGCTGGCTGGCAGCCCGCACGGAGGAGGAGGCAGCTGTCCCAGTGGACGTTGTTGTTGTTCCAGACTGCGTCTCCTCCTCCTCCAGGGCCACCAGCCGCCGATATTCAGCAACAGTGGCATCCAGCCTCCGTTGCCGGGCCATTCGAGCCTGCTCCTTCCTCCTTGATGGTGTCTTGGATTTGGAAGGAGCAACTACATGAAAAAAGAAAGACATAGTCTGTAACCAATGCTCCTTAAGATTAACACAAAATGATTGAGCAGAAAGTTGTCACAGTACAAGTAGCAAATTGAAAGCACAGTGCATAACTATTGAGGACAGTATCTATGTAACCTCCGACTTCTTCATCCTTGCTCTAACATTAGTGGGAGTTTAAGGAACAAATTCTACGAGCACTATGGACTTCTATTACAGTCGACTATGACAGTACACCACTCTTATTCTTCTTCTTCTCTCTTGTTTAGGAAAATTGGTACGTTATCTTATGCAAGCCGGCATAATGCCAGCGCAGTGAACTTGCACCCGAGAAAAACAGACGCACACCATGGTGAGTGAGACAGACTTGCGTTACTGTACCGGTCCAGTACATGCAGGTGGTGAAGCTCTTACTTTTCTATTACGGGTGGCACTGAGAATACTCTGTTAAAAGGGCTACTGCTTAATTAATTTAGCTTTCACCCTACAGTGCAAATGAGTATTCGAAAAGGAAAATGAAGAAGCTAAATTATCTGATTATCTATCACTTCACATGGGATGTATTTGATGACATATGGGATGACTTTAGGTGCTTTGCTTATTATTGAGTGAACAGTGATACCCCCACACATGAATGACGTACTACTACTAAACTAAAGTTATTAAGGGAGGTAGGGAGTGCCCACCGTAATAACTGGATATATGCTGTGCTTGCAGTTGCAATACAAACTACTGCTACTATTCATGGTAGTCTTTGGACAACGTTACAACTTCTTTTCCTTGCCTTTCCTACACTGGAACGGACGTGCGGGTGCGGTGTTACATGCTCTTCAAATTAACACTTAGTTCATCCAGTGACCGTCTACTCTCTCTAGATTCACATATGCTATCTAAGAGTCAGATAGTACCATGAATGATCCAGGCATCCATCCATTCAAAGTATATTGCACACATACAGTTTCTGTCTCACCCACCCAGGCTGTTCTCCTTCCACCCATCCTTGCTTCATCATTCACCCAGCCATGCACCATACCATTTTCTTACCTTCCCAGCCACCTCGGGGACCAAGCAAACACATATCATTCTTCTTTGCCAGTCATCATTACATTTCTCGTGCTTCCACACTTACTTACACCCTTCTTTCGCTTTTCGTTCATCCCATCCATCAAGTTCACCTCAGATCTGATTGGGATTCTTCTCGCCAAAAACTTCACAGCTAAGTCGAAGTACATTTAGAGGAGGCTACTACCTGCTTTTTTTATAATACACCCGTGCAGAAAGCACACTCTGCAGTCTTCAATCTCAATGACTAAGGAATGTATAGCTTACCTCTGCCCGCCACCACCGTGTGAACCCTCACAGGCATGTCCTTTTCCGGCACTTGCACCGCCTCCTCCCCAGAGTTGTCCTCCTCGTCCAATGCCACCACCTCCGCGCTGGCCCCGTCTCCAGATGTTCCACCTACAAAGTACATTTAATAATGTTAGAATACACCACTCACTACTATATAATATTTGGTCTAGGAGGAAGAAAGAAATGTGAAAAAAAGTGTACAATTTAATAATTTTTGACTGTGTACTCTAGAGTAAAAATGTCCCTTTTTCCAGGGAAGGCTGTTGTCTTGCTGCACTTTTTGGCACAACTGATGAATGTTTGCTTTTTACTTTTTAACACGCACCACTTTTTCTCCTAACAGACAGAACCTTGACTTCTAAGAACACGAGCAGGATCAAGTTCAAACCAGGTGAGAGCTCGGCTCGACCACAAGAAATGTGTCCAATTAATCGTCAGCACTAAGCACTTTTCCATTTTCAGTTACACGTTCACTTTTATGACAAACTTGAATTTAATAAATGTGTTTACTTTTAATAAAGCTTTTAAACTTAAATAGACTCTGTGGTTTTTGGTCCTCCAGACTAGAGTGGATGAGCTAAAGGTTTTCGAATTTTTGCAAGCATGAGTCCGTGCCTCTGCCATCGGTGACTTTGGGAGCTAAATGACTCTGCCACACTATATAGTCAGTAAGGAGATTGGGGGTTCAACTACAAAGTCTGTTATCACTGAGGTATGTGGAAAGTCTAACAGTTACAGCACCTATTATAATTGATAAGCTAAGCGATGCATTATTTAGTGTCCATAGTTCTGTTTGTGCAGATTTGTCCCTGCAACAGTAGTAGAATGGATTGTCCTATCCAAACCAAAAGTAAAGTAGTATCTTATTATTTCTTGGTGGTGGTCATTCACCTTTTTATTGTTGGCAATGGTCAAAGCATAAACATTTAGAATACTTGAAAAGACATTATGGACAATCCCAGAGGACTACACTCAGTGCATAGAGCTATTGCTGACTAGAATGGGAGTCCAATGGAAATGCCAAATGTGCAATCTTAGTTAGCTACACAGACAGACTAATAAGAATAATCTAGTAATACCACACGGAGTCATAGGGATAAGAATTTAGATCCTGTCTACAAGAAGATCAAAGACGATTTAGAAAAAATCGAATGAGGAACGCTAGGAAAAAATAAGTACTCTATATTAAAATTAAAACTTACTGGGGCCAGCAAAGGAGCCCTCGACTGCCCGGTCCTGGCCTGCATCGACAACAGCACCCTCCTCCTCCTCCTCCTGTGTCCTCCTCTTGCCCCTGGGGGAAGCTGATGTACAACATGAAAGAAAGAAAAACAGAAAACATGGATGATATTTATTTCTCAACCAAATCAAACATTTAAAAAAGAACTAACAAAGTAACAAAATATTTTTGCGAAATAGCAAATAGGGAACGACTCCACGGGATATATTATTGACCAATCTCATGTGGTCGACTACGTCATTACTTTAGTATTGCTTGATTTGCGGACCGTCGAATTGGAAACTACCCTATGTAACTCACTAAACAAAGTACTAAAAAGGTTTGCCTAGGATTGGCAGGCAGCAGTCCGCAGCACGCAAAGTGACAGCCAAAGTCCATCGTGATTGAAGATCAGCGACAACACTAAAGTTTCCTACTACATTCACCAGTCATTAAAATACTCAAACTATTAATCCACCACCACTATTTCTTCTTATCGCCATGTGTACAAAGGAAGGACTGGACTTGAGTCTGTAGGGGCTGATTTATAAGGCCCTTGCGGCTCTTTTGCTCCATTGTTGCGTGACTTTTGTGACGCAGCGACAGCACAAAAGAGGCGCAATGGTGCGGCGTATATTAACAACGTGACGCATCTGGGAGATGCACCACGTTGTAAAGCCCTGCGCCAATAGGGGTGTTCCGGCGCAAGGGAGGGCGTTCCTGCGCAGGAACGCATCCTAAAAGTGGCTGAGGGAAATCTACAAGATTTCAATCAGTCACTTTGAGGACAATGATGCGTGACTCAAACCCTGCGCCTGCTTGAAGCAGACGTACGGCTTGACGCAGCATTGGGGAGATAGGGCACCCCAGAGAATTGATGGAGCTGCACCATCGTTGCGACGCAACTCCAGCAATGCGCCACCTTTACGGCACAGATGCGTAACGCTTTGGTGACGTTTTGGGCCCATGGCGCGCCGCATTGTAATACGGCGCACCATGGGTGATGGTGGCGTGACGCACAATTACTGGCGCATCCCTGCAACTTTGCAGGGATGCGCCGGTAATTAAAAATCTGAACCTTAGTGTGTAGCATTGCGCAGTTCTTTCAACTACACTCATACATAATTTCACAGGCCAATGAAATGAACACAAAATCTAAAACAAATAAGCATAGTAGCAACACTACTGAGAAGGAGAGCAGTGTACCTGAAATGCACAGAAGATTTTGAAATAAAATGTACCTACAATGTAATGAGCAGCATTATTGCTCTTGGTAAAAAACAAAAATTTGCAATATAATAACACAGCAGGAGAAAACATAGTAGTAAAGACATAGCTACTACTACTCACCAAGCCCGGGGATCTCAAGGCCAAGGAGGTCGAGCAGATCTCGCTCACGGGTCAGGACATCCGTCCAGCGGTGGGTGGCCTGGTTGTAGGTGCGCCAGACCCGAGAGTGGTGGTAAATGGCCTGTCACACCTTCTCCCACCGCTTCCGGCGCTCCCGGGCCCCGTACCCGGCACTGATCTTGCCGCCTCCCATGATGGTCCTGGGGAGGCGGCGCTGAACATAAAAAATGAGTTGGGCCACCTCCTCCGGGGTAAAGATCTCCCGTGGCATCACTAGCTCCCCCCTCAAACGCCCGCACGGGAGCCGGACACGGGGTGCGGGACCCTTCCCCTTCTCGGGATGCTTCCCGGCTCCCTTCACCATGGTCTGGGCGGAAAGGAATAAAGAAAATAGAATAGGGAAGAGAAGAAAAGAAAAGAGTTTACAAAAGTAGTTTAAAATTAACCAAAAGTAGCAGTAAACACAAAAATATAGGGCTAGAAAAATAGAGGGATAGATAATAAGTAAAATAGATAAAAAAAAACTTCAAACAAGCAAAGGATGGCAGAGATTGACAGAGGATACAAAGACCATGCCCAGAACCATAGCAATGAATGAGAAACAAGATGGCCGCGCCCGTTCACGACCGCGCGGGTAAGTTCGCGCGAGATTTTCCTTGCGAACACGCGCGAGACTGTACTGGCAAACCGCAGACTTTGCGAGATTACACTTCGCGCCCGGAAACGGAAATACGTCAGGCAAACAAGATGGCTGCGCCCTTGAACGACCGCGAGGGTAACTTCGCGTCTTGCGCTACGAGCGGCTCGCAAAAACGCACAAAACCTTGCCAACTAACACGCCGCAAAAAAAACAAATTGCATATTCGCACGAATTTGCGGCTTCCGAATCCGATCTTGCGCGTGTTCGCACCCCGCAAACCCCGCGAAATTGCAGAAAAACGAGTTTTTCAAAAGTGAAAGCACTCGGCAGGGGCAAGAGTTCAAACTCATCATTAGTAACAATTCCCGGTAGTGCTTCCTGACTGGGGCCCCTCCAGAATTCAGTTGCTAGTTGCAACAATTGTATGACCCTGCTCTGACCCTCACAGCAGGCTCATACAATAGCTACAAGTAGGCCACAAAGAAGGTCCTGGGGAAAAAAAATGCACTGCAACAGAAAGCAAAATTACAGATAAGGAAGCAGGTGCCAGACTGGAATTTTAAAACAGTGACACATTAATAAACTAACCCCAAATTAATTCATCTGAGTTGAAGCAGGGATGGTGTGCTTGCTTTTCCCCCCCATAATCTACAGTAATGATGAACCAGAGGGTGGCATTGATGTAACAGAGGGTTGCAGTGGTGAAACAGAGGGTGCTGGGAACCTGTGATGATGAACCAGACGTAGAAACAACATAATTCGCGACCGTTGCGCGACGAAATGTAAGTTCGCAATTGCGAACTGGTACGAAACCCTCGCGAACTGGCAGAAATCCTTGCGAACACAAAAAAAAAAAAAAATCCGCAAATTCGCAAGAATTCGCGGATTTTGCGGATTGCGAGTTCAAAAATCCGCAAATTCGCGAACGCGAGATCCGCAAAATTCGCCCATGCTTAATTGGCATAGGGCAGTGGTGCCGGAAGACCTGCAGCACTGCCCTATGCCAATTCCTCATAAAATAGGCCCTAAGTTTCAGGCTATCTGACCAGCACTCCATATCAGTCCTCCTCAAGTCATGCCTAGATTGCGGTGTACTGCAACCATTGCTACCGTAGTGCTTTTTAGCTCTATTTTCCCATAAATCTTTACAAATGTATATCTCCAGTCCGTCTAATTGGATTTTTATCATTTTGGTGCCATTTGACTTTTGCTCTATTTCTCGAATTCGGTTTTGGATTTTTATTGCTTGTTTGTTTTCACTTTTTTACTGTTTTGGTACTGCATGGATACTTTATATATTACTCTAAATTAAGCGTATCCACTCTTCGCTATAGCTATCAGGACTTCAAAGGTTCATCCTGACAGGAGTTGTGATTATTCATTGAAGTGAGCAGGCACCCACCCCAAATAGTGTTGTGAAGTTTCTATAAACCTATATAGGATCTGTGCGTTTAGACAACATAGACTGTGGGATTGGTGTTCAGACTGACTTTAGACACCCCCCACCGGCTATGTTTGCCTGTATACCAGCTAGCTCACAGTGCAACGAGAAACCCCTCTTAGCAAAGAGAGAATAGTTCTTGGCAACTATCAAACATGACAACTCTGTCCCATCAGGGTTCACCGAAACAGTACAGTACTTTTCGCTCAGTTACTCGTGCTCACTTTGTCTCAGAGATATACACAGAATAAACATTGGGGCCATTTTCAATAAGCATTTATTGAACCAGCGTCATTCTAGCGTAAAATAGGTGTGCTGAAACAACCGCAAGACAGAAACAAATGTACATGATTATAAGCACCAGCAGAGTAAAAGGGTGGTAGATTTCTACCATAGTGCTAAAACAATGAATGCAGGCAGGTAAACAAATACATGACAGTAATAATGCGTACTCCTACGATGCAACCCTAAATAGCTGTACCTAAGTGTACCTAGCATATATGTAGGTGTAAACCCAAGAATCCCTCTAGGATAAAGTCAAACCCATTACCTGAAGTGTGAGACTATGGAACCCCATCTTGGTCTTTAGATGGACACCCCGTGAGGGATGTCAGACCACTGCGAGCTGGAGTGTCTGCATGCAGGACCTCAGTGTCTTGAGTCAGTGTGTCAGCATAGAAGTCCTTTTTCTCCTTCCCCTGCCTCAGCAAAGATATAGTGTTTGTATACCCAAAGTGGCACCCTCAGGGGATCTACCACGCTGTGTCATGTCAGACTTAGGATAACGGAAGGAATGACCCTTAGACATAGTTATTATACAAGAGAGGGTAGTACTGCTGAGCTTCCAAGAATCCTCCTGCACAATGAATGAGGCTAGTTGGCAGGGAAAACTCCTTATCCTGTAAGCAGTTTCGTAACTAGGTTAAAGGTTTGTCCCAAGAACCGTTATGTAATGAAATGGCAGGGGAAAATATAGGTGAATGGTTCGGTTGCTAGCTGAGCCTACATTGGAGTACCTATATCAGGGGCGTAGCTAGAGCTTGTGGCGCCCGGGGCTATCCCTCAGATTGCCGCCCCCTGGCATCCACAGTCCTGTGATTGTGTGAGGTAAGTCTCGACTTGAATTTTGAATCTCATCTCACTGCCAAATTTCGGGCTTATTCGGGGGTGGGGGGTTAAGAAACAGGAACTAGTAGAGACTAAAGGCCAGAACAAGATAGGGGGTTGTGTAGTTTATTGTCTGCACAATTGCTGCAGTTGCAGATTTTGTATATGAATTATATTAAATATCTATAGTGCAACAAAATACCCAACAGTGCTATGAAGAAATACTGGGAGGAGTCAAAAGAGCAAACAAACCACATAAGCCAAGCGGCCTGTTCGATAACTTCAACCCTTTAGTTTCATACAGAAGGCAAAGTAGTTGGATGTGATCTTGGAGGGAGGGGCAAGCAGCTCTACAGTTTGGGGGGATAACAGCGTAGAATGAATTGTGAGCCTATTTACAAGTACTGCAAAGGTGGCAGACTGAAGAGCTTTAGTAGGTGTATGGCGACAAACCCTTTGGTCAGGAGTTCCAGGACCAGTTTTACAATGCACTCTGTGACAGATGCGTAGAGATTTGAACAATATTATGTTAGAACTGTCACTGTGTTGCTATTGTCTTTTGGCCACAATATCGTAAACGTAAGCAGATTTGAGGAGGTCATGTATCGACCCACCAGCAGTTGGACCCTATACAAATTGTGTTTAGGAATGGCAGATGTAAAGAACTAACATATTTGGTGCAAGTAAATACAACAGAGAGGAGCACCATCCTACGATTTTCTTGGGGAAGAAAAGGTGGTATGATTCTCAAAGATTTAGATAGAAGAAAACATGAAAGTAACACAATGGATCCAGGAGAGCATCAATAGTCGATTTTCAGCAAAAATCAAGAATGCTCACTCTGGCCACATGCATGGGCATATGCCAAGAAGAGGGCCAGCAGTTCTCCCTATACCACAGATTGTAAATGGGGGAAGTAAGAATGTCTAACAAAAAAACGAAACTGTACAGATGTAATTAATAGTATAAAACATAACTGGAGATGGGGGGCCTAGTAATTCTACAATTGCATTGTTCTAGAGTTGGCCCTGCTTGTGGCCACCCTCCGTTTTTTAATCTGTTTTACCATAATAAAGAAGGTAGATGAATGTAAGTAATAGCCATTTCATCCGCAAGTAAAAAACAGTTAGTCAGGCCTTAGGCGATATTACTTTAAAAGTGAAGACACTGTACTGAGCAGTAAATAACTAATTACAATCAATTAGAACCCCGACCCCGGTGTTGTCAAGCATGCGATGCCGCCCGCTATTAACAAGGAGCGTGCAAGGCTCGACTCAAAGCAATGAAAATATAGTTTAAACTTTATCATCATGCCAGAAGTGCTTTAATGAAAATTACTTACTTCGTACTTGATGTGGGAGGCGTCGCGGCCCTATGGGCTGGGGAGAGGGCGTTGCGGTGGGAGCTGCGGGCGAGTTTGTTACCTCTTCAGCTCTCACCTCGGTAGTACAATTACCACTAGTAACACACGCACAGCGGGCAGGTGGGGGCAGAATGACGCCCTTGTCACTGCAAACTCAGTGCGAGGGCTGGCCAAACATTCCCAGGGCCGTCATTGGTTGCGCTTTCGCGCGCTACAAGATTGACGGCTCTGGGAGGGGACCCACGGCCACAAACGAGGTACGTCGCACTGCGCACCACCACCAGTATGCTAGGTGGTGCTGCGTGCACACTGCAGGCAGCCTTGGCCTTTAGACGTTGTTGGTGCGCTTGCACGTCACACGGGGCCGCACAGCAGAGTGGTGGCCTGTTGTAGTGGCCTTTATATTTTATTTGGGGCACTCCTCCATAATGACTGACCGTAGGAGTGCCCCAAATAAATGATAAAGGCCACCACAACAGGCCGCCCCCAAAATAGTGCCGCCTGGGGCGGACCGCGCCCCTCGCCCCCCCCTAGCTACGCCGGTGACCTATAGGAAACAGAACACCCACTCCTCATCCGACTGGACGACATACTAAAAATGTTAAATATACTTCTAGTCGTTGTACACAAACAACTAAGTCCATGAAAAAAGTGTAAACAAAAAAAAATGTATATTTAAAAAAAACATAAATTGTAGTTTAAGTGAGAGAAAACATACTAAAATATGTTCGTATATATGGTTCTGAACAAATATCAGCTTCCGAAAGTCATGTTTATTTAATAAAAGGAAATAGTATTATTTGTTTAAAAATTCAAAATTTTGGGTTGTTTTGAAAAAGGCCAAATTTTTCCCAGCAAATTATGAGCCAAATGTTTATGTGTCCTGGCTGGGAGATGCAACATCGATGTTGCTTGCCATCGCAGACGACGATCCCTGCAACACCTCACAGATCAGGTCAATCGACCACAGATGATATTCTGTATTATCCACAGATGATTCTAGGGAAACCTGTGTGACATCCAAGACCTGAGTGTTCGTAGAGGAGCCGGGATCAATTCCAATAGGAGCTGAAGCATCCAGTGATGGCTCTAAGAATGCAGATATCAACATGGGAATACACTGACGACACAGCAGTACATGGGCCATTATCCGGTCCAGTAAAGCATCAACGTCTGGTGGCTCAACTGATGGAAGTGTTAGACAGAGATTCAACACGCATTCTTGTCCGCAGAACATAGTCAATTCAGACTAGTCCAAATGATAGGAACCAAGGATCACTTAAATCTCGAAGGCGAGGTGTGCCCAGATGGAGTACTATGAGATAACGGTATTGGCGCTCGAAGAGCATTTTATTCCATCTCCTTGGTGACTGGGATTCCTGCTATTAGTAACAGGATCAGTGGAAGTCCTTCAAAAATGCTTCCGAAAACGGAGTGTATGACGTGTGGAATCACTCCGAAGACTGTCTGAAAGGTGCTTAACAGTCCAGAACCTGTGGTCTTAAATAGGTATACTATACCCATCATATCAGACATGTTAAAGATACATTGTACTATTTCTGTGAAATGGAAAGGGCAGTTCTCTCATACCAGTGCCTGTGTCTCAGCTGAGTACCTTGCGACCTGAATATCAAAAGTCTCTTGGGAGGGGGTTAAGGGCCCAGTTTTCTGTAAAAGCATGGCTTTCATTCGGCTCAGAGTATCAAACCATATAAAGGAAACATTCATTAGGCCATAACAGTGCCTCCCTGACTGTTTGGTTCAGTGGAAACAATACTTGCATACAACAAGTAACCCTGGAGTTTACAGTGACAAGATATGCGATGCCCGGAAGCATCCCATAACAACGTTGATCATTCAGCATCCAGTCACTCCCATTTGAAATCAACTTGAACACCGAATTAATTACGGTAGCTGGGGACCCTTTCAAATGACAGGATAGGTTAGCAACTGAACCGTTTCAGGCCCTGTGAAGCATGATATCCCGACATATGAGAGATCCATTTAAAGAGTTCTCGCATCTTGTATCGCTTAGAAACTCTTCCATGTCCACACTCCTGCATCGAAATCTGTATGGCAATTCCCAAGATTTCTTAGAAAAATTCCCTACCTATTGCTTCATATGCCTGCCTGTTGTTGTTCTAGGCAATACTGAAACTGGAAAATTGTGACCAGTAATGCTATATGGACATGGATTAACCATTCTTTGGATGGTGACTCTGCCACAGTGAAAAGTAATTGGTCCAGTGTTTCAATATGCAGCATTGTATATTTTGCTCTCTTTGTGCCATAGTTATCTGTTCTTTAGTTAAATTGTATGCAGAGAACAAGGATGTACTGTTAATAAATTACAAAGGCACATAACTGGAATATAATTATTGTAGCGTCCAGCTTAACAACATAATAGAACGTAGCTCAGACTGTCCATGCTGTAGTATGGAGAAATCCTGTTCTAGTATATCTATAGCAGAAGATACAATGTTGTCCAGTGGATAAATCCTGGATGTTAATGTAGTCATACCATTATCAACTACAGCTAATGGCTTTTCTAGGTTAATTCTATTAATTTCTGCAGCTTCCTGTTGAGAGATTTCCCAGATTTCATTATAAACAGTGTTTAAGAAAAGTTTCTGACGTGGCTTTCGGGGACTGAATAAAAAATCCCTTAAGTCCACCTCATCTGATAGTAAAGATAATGGTTGTTTCACCCGGTACAGTGTCAATGTTAATAGCCAATCAAGGCATAACTTCCCAACAATGTACAATGTCACCACCCAAGGGTGTTCTCATTGTACATAGTGTTGGTCTGACCTATGGATACTAACTAAACCCTTCGTTGGTACTCCTGAATCTTGTCTGACATCTATTTGTGCTGTGGGACAAACTAACCATTCCTTCCAATTGAGGTCTGATGAATTATAATGTAAGATGTCATCTACTGTAGCCCCACCATGTGTTGTTAAGTTATGCCACCCTTCAAAGTGTGATGGTGTGGGAATCCGAGGTGCGTTCAAGTCCTTGTTCTTGACTATTCCAAGACAGGAAGTCTGTTGCAAAGTCCAGTTCAGAAATATTATCTGTTGTGGAATGAGGCACACTCGAAATGGTGCTTCTATTCCCTGAACTTGCCATTCCTTTGAACCCCAGACTGATTTTATGTACATAGTGTCCTTCCATAAGTTGAAACTATGTTCAGACAGTTGGGAAATTAAGGATGCAGAATAAATCTGTTTGGTGTTTGTTAGCATATTTTTCCGTGCAGTGTAGGTGCAATCTTTTAGTAATATGAGGTCGGGTTGGAAGTGTTAAACCCTGAAAAATAAGAAAATTTGTGAACTTTTTTTCGGAGGTGTTGGGCAATGTTCCCATTGGTGGTAAGTAAAACATTATGTGGGTACTGGAAAATGGTGATCATAATGCTGGTAACAATACATTGTGTCATAATGAGATCTGTCCTCTAACATTTCAATGCTTGAAAATGCAGTGGAGTGTTCTAACTCTGGCAACATATTATTTACAGTTTCAAAATCCCAATCATCCGAAAATGTAACGGAGGTATTTAATTATTTAAAAGGTTTTATATAGCGCAGGCTAGACCCGGAGGTATCAGAGTTCTTTACATGAGTATCAGACCATAGTTACAGGTTACAATGTTACAAAGGTTACACAGTTATTAGAGCATAGCTACATAGTTATATGTTAGGTCGAGACAAGCAATAAGGACAATATGCGTAAGGAAAAAAGCAGGCAAGGGGAGAGATTCATTGGAGAGGGGGAAGTAGACAGCGAATGAAAGAGGGAAAGAGGAGGGGGAGCATGAGAGACACAGCATGAATGAAAAGGGGATGGGTGACGGGGGCACAAACCGGTAGACGAGTAATAGCTGTGTCCAAAGTCCAGTAAGCTGTGATCCCAGAGGAAGTGGTATCATTCCCCCAACTCTGTTGCGAGAGGCTCCCTTTACACAATGGACTCTCTCAGAGGGGTCTCTGCGACTCCAAGGCCTACCTACTGGATCCGTCCCCAAAAAGGGGAGAGTGAGTGCTTTGGCAAGGGGCGCATACCATGCCTCAACTGTGAGTGGCTCCCTTGGCACTGTGGACGCTCTCAGAGGGATCACTGAGACTACAGAGTATAAGTTATTGAATCTTTCCCCAACAAGAGGAGAAGAGTGCTTAGTTAAAGGGCACAAGGGACATAGGGCTAGGTGGCATAGCAGGCAAGAGGAGAGATTAAGGGGAGGAAGCATAGGGGCAGAGGGAGTAGACAAAGTGAAGAAATAGAAACCTTCTATGGGGTTCACTGAAACACCTAGTACTTTTAACCAACAAAGAAGAAATTTGCACGGAGGCTGTAATATAAAAACAATGCATTTATTTATGAGGGAGACTGCGTCATACGGTACCCTCAGGCCACTGTAGGAGCCAGTCTAAGGAGTACAGAGAACAGGGGCCTTATATATGCATAGGTTACAAACTCAGCATAAAACTAAGGGCAGGTCCTGGCAAATACAAGCATGCTTACTGACTAATATGGCTATACAAAATTTGCTTGCTCAACAAAGTGGGAGGGGAGACCAAACTGAACACATCAGTGAGAATAGCCTGACAGTTCTATACTAGGAGCAGGTGCATTCTACTAGCTAGGACTTTCTGAGCATGTGCAAGTCTCTGGAAGAGGGAGAAAACACATGGCAAGCACATGACTAACCAAAATGGCTGCCAAGAATAAAATGGCTTCCAGCTCACGCTAACAGTGATTCCTGCAATCTTTAACAGATAGTCCTTTTAGCATGAGCTAAAGACATCCGTATGATCTAGTAGGAACATAGAACATATTCTGCACATTTATTCTCATGAATACATCAACATCCTAATCCATTACTATGTGGGCATTTTTCATTCTAAACATTTCATTAAGCAGGTATATATAAGGTATAAGCAGGAGTACAAAGGGGAGAGAGCATTGGATCATAATTAACATACAGATAGTGTTGTATGGCGTTTTAAGATCCGAGTAAAATTTCCCGATTCATGCCCTTATATAGATGCAATTCACATTGCCCTAATATAGGCATAGAAACCCTACCCATATTTAGACATAACCCATGCAGCCCAAATACAGGCATGGCAACTTCTACCCGTATCAAAACGTCACAACGATCGGCTTAAGCAGTCAGGGACGCCCCCTTGCTTGAATATTGATTTGCCCAAGTACTCATGGAGTTTACAAAGAACTACTATTCCCTTGGGGTTCTTTACTGACGTTATTACGCCTGACTTTACGTCAAACTAGGCACCTTCAAGGTATAAATATGCCTTCACTTGCTCTAGCAAGACACAGTGGTTCGGAGCAGTTCAACTCTCTACTTGCCCGACGCAGCTCGCTCCAGCAAGTGCCGAAGGAAGCCGACCCTCCAGCTTATGAACTGATCGAGAAGCTGTCCTTTCTCTCCCTGAGAATCCAGCTCCAGTGTTTCCAAGCTCCCCTCGCGGGTGTTGAGTATCGAGTCCCGAGACAGAGATCCCAGACCTCCTTCATTCTAAACTAAGGTACGGAGCTGATTAGACCCTAAGAGAAATCTTAGATAGATTCTTGGCAAAGAAAAGCAAACCTATGCTACACAAATACTTACTTCCTCCTGTGTACTAGACTTAGGTTAGGTACTTTTGGGTAGGCATATTTTAGAAGCACCAGTTGAGTACTTTTAGCCATTGTTATTTATGTATGTACTTTTATATGGTTTAGAAACCATACAGTGCTTGTACAGTATTATTTTATAATTCTATTCTCGCTGTACGCATTATACTTTGCAGTCTGCATAAAGATTGTAGAATTTCACTTTACTTGCATGAGAAAGAAGACTGTTCAATAAATTATTTTATTGAAAACGCCCGTCTCTCTATTTCTCTGCACCTCTGATGAAACGAAGCGAGCACGATTGACTGAGTAAAATATTTATCTATTGTTTCCACAACTCTAGAGATATATTTCTTATTCTTGGGAAACAAAGTTGTCATGTTTATGCAGTTGTCAGATACTAATCCCTTCTTGTGAATTCAAGAAAGTTTCTAGTGACCTCTGAGCTAGTTGGCACTCATAATTTAGTTTAGTATATTCGATAGAGACTTAGTCGACATAAGTTCTTTGTCAAATCTATAGGATATATTACTCCATTGCGCAGAGCCTATTGGGAATATAGGAACTACACAACATGGCACCCAACGTTTGGTAAGGCACTAATTTAACGCTAGATACAAGAGTAGTGCTTTTCATAGAGACCCTTTTTCCCGTAAAATACTCCAATCGACTTCTGGAGTGGGTAAAAGGATAAAATATCCACCATAACTGAGTAGGACGAAAATCCTATGTATTAGTTTTTGATTTGTTCAACGTTGAAGGATACAGTGTTCCAAAATAGTGTGCACCTTATCTTTGTTTACTTTAAACTTGTTCTACAAACTTTTATTAAACAATGTTAAATAACGACGTCAATAACGCAACTGGTGGAGCTGCAGCAACTGCAACCCAACCGGGCATAGACGTTACAGGTTTTCAAAAGACGACCCGGATGCTATAAACATCCCGGAAAACTTAAGGAAAACCCTCACTATAAAGCTTATAACAAATGGCCTATCACCAAGAGGTGGTAGGGTAATTTTTGTCATAGAGGCACATGAATATCGGCAGACAGAGGTATTCTATTCATGGATTTTCTTCCCTGAAGCAAATCCAGTATCACATAAGTTTCACTTCTACAAAGTAGAGGAACATCCAATGGAATACACTCCTTTCGAGGTTGTTGAAATTCCACTAACATACCAATAACATGCGTCTGGTTTAAAGGCGCCATATAACATCAAAATCACATTACCAGGCTCGGTTCACTAGGTAGACCAGGAGCAACATGGCCGGTACTAGCCAGCTGACACTGAAGAAATGATGGATGCAGAACTTTTAGTTCAACTAAAACAACTAATCAAAATCCATAGACAATTGGTTCAATATGTCATTCGGACTCTAACAGTCCAATCATCTATAAGGATTCCACAACAAGGCCCGTACCAGCGGAACACAAATAAAATCACACCACAGACTATACAATCAGTCATTGGTAAATTGCCCGCAAAAAGGGAACAAATTCCATTCTGGATAGCTAAAAATGTACTTAAATAGAGGCAGTATTTCCTGACACTACCCCTCATGAGAACCACAAGTTTTTAACAATCTGTTTACCAATGGGGATCGCAACACACCTCAAGGACAGTGACACTTGGGGTACAGTCTTTGCTGCAATCTACACAAAAACACATGGTGGCCTGTCTATGGTGGTAATACCAGATGTCCTGAAACAGATTCAAATTGAATACAGGGCAGAGCCTGCTTTAAATCTGGGTATGAAGCTACTGAGAGATTTCAAACAGGTCTCAGCAATAATATTAGCTAATATTAAAGGTGAGGCAGCTTCTGAGGTGATCCCCCAAAAATTAAGAGAATTTGATGTTACTAAGCAACCATATGAACTGGCCAGAATAATTGAAAAATCCTATGAAGAACTAGGTAGAGATAGTTTGGGTGGGAAACCAGTTAAACCCCAACTAACAGAAAGTCCTAAAAAGGTCTTTATTAAAAACACTCTCACTGTTCTTTTTTTTGTTTGTTTTTTTGTCCTCATAACCACCATGTAGACAAAGTACCAAAAGGAATTTACAGAGAGCAGCTGTCTCAGTTTATCTGAAAAACTGGAAGGGATACAAATCTAGTGGGGGCTATCTATCCCTCAGCTGTCAACTGTATTCCAAGAAGGCACACAGTCCATGATTTACCAATCTGCGGCAAACCTTGGGGTAGTTTGACAGCCAGTTGGGCATGAACCAGATAACGGCTGTTGCATTGGTGCAAGTTTTAGAAGCACCATAGGAGATCAATCATTGGACCCGGGGGAAAAAAACCCTGATACATCAATGAAGCCAAGATAGTAAATATCAGAACGCACTTTTACTCTGATTGCCAGGTCTAGCCAGATCGGTACATGAGGTCTACAGGACTGAAGTTTGCCAATCTCTAAAAGTAGGAGGTGAAGAGTCTTTCCATTTCCTGCAGATCTCCCTTCTTGCAAGCAGGATTGTATAACATACTAGGCACCTAGCTGGACTTTGTACACCTTCTAGAACACCAAATACCACCAGGGGCAGATCTATAGTGACAAGTCTTCCCAATGACCTGTGAGGGAATTGCTGATCTCCCCCCAAAATGTGGCTAACTGAGGGCATTCAAAAAACATATGTGTATCTGATGCAGCAATCAGCCCGCATTTAGCACAAGACACTGACTCTCCTCCTGAAAATTTAGACAACCTGAGAGGGGAGTAGTATGCCCTATGCAGGGTAAAAATATGATTCCTATGTAACCAGGAAGGCTTGACAATGCTCCACAGAAGTTCAAAAGAAGTCATCCAAAGATTTTGTAGATTCTGGTGTATCAAGGCTGAACCCCATAAAGACTCTGGCAGAACAAAGTCCCTATCCGACTCCTCCAGAATGAGATTATACCACTTGGACACTTCTTTTTTAACTGGACCCAAGTTTACTAAATCAGACACCAATGGGCTGTGCCCTCCAAGTTTGAACTTCTACCTATTAGCGGGAGAGATTTTATAGGCTAAAGTCCAGCTAAGAATCTGTAAGTATTTAAATCGTGAAAGGTTGGGGCAAACCTTGACTTGCAGATGTTCCCACGAGAGTAAATCCCCCTCATAAAAGAGGTCTCCCCAAACTTCCAGCCCTCTCAAGGGGGTAGCTAATCTGTCTTCAAGCCAAGCAGGATTTTCAGGCAACCCCCACAACGGTGTTCTTTCACAAAAATAATTTTGTTTTATAGATTTCATAACTTCAGTCTAGGTTCTAGCAAGACCTTGAAGAGTCTTCAGTTTAATTTTTTTTTAAAACATAGGATTGCCAAACTTAAAAAGAAAACCCGAACAATTAATTCTTTCCCCATCCAACATAGCTGCAAACATAGGGCCTACCCCTGAAGCTGAGGGTCCTTTCAACAGCATTCGAGAGTGGGATAATTGAAAGGCCCAGGCATAGATCTTTAGGTCTGGAGCCGCCAGACCGCCTTTATCCCGTCGCCGTCTTAGGTTTTTCCAAGCGATTCGTGGAAGATGGTTATTCCAGATAAAGGATGAGATTTTGGACTGAAACTTGGCTAAAATAGTTTGATCAAAGTATAAAGGAATGGTATTAAATAGAAAAGAAATTTTAGGCAGGATCAACATTTTAATGAGGTTGGCTCTACCTATTAATGAAAGGGGCAGATGTGACCATGATTGGAGAAGCTTACGGCAATCTTTGATGACGGTTGATAAGTTAACTTGGACGAGTTTATTGATGTCCTTCACTATCGTCAAGCCTACGTATCGCATTGAAATGCCTGCTTGGAATTCTGTTACAGAGTCCTCATCATTCCATACAAGCATTTCAGTCTTGGCTGCATTGATCTCATATCCCTACACTTGTCCAAAGGCATGAGCCAATTTCAAGATAGCCGGGAGTGCAGTGGTGACCTCTGATGTTAAAATAAGCACGTCATCGGCATATAATGCTACCTTCCTCATCCAACCTTGATAGGAGAAAGGTTTGATGGTCACTTCCTCCCTTAGATGTTGCGCGAAGGGCTCAATGTAAAAATCAAAAAGCAAGGGAGAAAGCGGGCAACCCTGCCGGGTTCCCCTAGAGATGGAAAAAGGGTTCGAAAGGTCACCATTAATGAGGAGGCAGGCAGACGGATTATTGTACAACAGGCCTATCACCCTACAAAACCTCTCCCCCACACCAAACTTGGCCAAGGCCTCCGACAGGTACACCTAGTTGACCCTGTTGAAAGCCTGGGTTGCATCCAGCGTGAGGCCGGCCAATGGGAGATTGTTGGTTATTGCCATATCAATGGCGCCAATTAAATCATAAGTGAGTTCATAAAGTTGTCTCCCTTTCAGGAATCCCTTCTGATCCGAATGAAGAACAGAGGGAGCAATAGAGGCCAATCTAGTAGATGGAACTGTGGTAAAGATTTTATAATCCACATTCAAAATTGATATCGGTCTATACGATCCACAGGCCTCCTTAGGTTTACCTGGTTTTAAAATAAGGGTAATAGAGGCATTATCCCACGATACCGGAGGAGGCATTCCTTCTAAAAGGATTTGATTGAATAGAATAGTAAGGAAGGGAACGATTTCTGACTCCAGGAGTTTATATAACTCGCCTGGCAACCCATCAGGTCCGGAAGCCTTCCCCCTCTTACCCTTCCTGATGGCTGTTCTCACCTCATCCTCCGTAATGGGACTGTCCAGATATTGCGACTGTTCAAAAGAAAATGAGGGCAAAGTGATATTACTGAACCAGCTCTTGATAGCCTTAGATATAATTACCTTATCTTCTTGATATATATCTTGGAAGAATTCCCTAAAAACCCTCCTAATTTCCTCATCCGAAGAAAAGTTGTTATTTCCTACTTTTATAGATGCTATATTATTACGGACCTGATCTACTTTGGTCTTCCAAGCTAGTAATTTACCAGCACCCTCACTATATTCAAAATGTGCCAATTTACTGGCTTCCCATCTTTTTTGGACCCTCAGATTTAGAATCGAAGCCAGGCTAGCTTTTAGAGTCAACAGTTGATTCTAAAGAGGATCTAAAATAGACCCTGAAGCTGTACAATTAATATCAATATCGTGTTGGATACGAGCCATATCTACTTCAATGGAGGAAATCTTTTCCTTATATTGCTTCCTACGATAGGCAATTTTACCTGTGATAAGCCCTCTCAAGGTAGCCTTGAACGAGTCCCAGATAATTATATTTAAGGCGGAGTTGTTGTTTGATAGAAAGTAATTCTGAGTCTCCGACTTTAGGTATAAGATATCCTCATCATTAGACAGGAGAGAGCGATCAAAGGACCACGTACTCGGGGGTTTCTTAATACGGAGACCTAATTCTAATTCAACTGCAGAGTGGTCCGAAAGGTGAGACAGGAGATAGTCTATGGTTTTAACAGAATCAACCAGTCTTTGACTTATTAAAATAAAATTGATCCTTGACTTGTGATGGTATTTGAGGTTCCAAAAAGAAACCACTTGTTGTTGTCCCGACCTTTGTCGCCAAACGTCGACAAACCCATACTGCCTCATAGCGTCCAATAGGAAGGATCTAGTCTTGGACAAAGCCAAAGATCGACTATTAGGAGATCTGTCCAAGACCGGATCCAACACAATGTTAAAATCGACGGCTAGTATTATGGGACCTGAAACGGAAAGTAACTGCGAGAAAACGGATTCCAAACAAGAAGGGTCATCCTGGTTCGGGCCATAATAACCCACGACTGTAACTAGAAACCCAATAATGAGGACTGACGCCATGGCCCATCTACCAGAAGAATCTACTGCTTGTGAAACCAGCTTAGCTTTACCTCCTTTTTTAAAAATAATCATCACCCCCCTGGTATGAGATGTTTGAGTGGTAGAGTCCGCAAAGTCAATCCATCTATTTTTCTTGATAAGTGCAATCATTTCACTGTGAGCTCGGGGTTTGGTGCGGAGGCCGTTGATGTTCCAGGAGATAAACCTAACACTACTCATCTCTCATCCGATAAGCCAAGAAAACCAAAAATACTGTACCAAAAAAAAAGTGGTGTTTTATGTTACCATTCATAACTTCCTTACAAAAGTTGTGAGTATTACCATTCCTTACTCTACTATTTAGGTTATTGAGGACTTTTTTATATTTTTGCCACCCCTCTGCACCCACCCACCCAAAGTGTGAACCCCTCCCCCCATGAAAAACCCTTGCAATATCTAACCGGAACAATGTCCAGTAGATAGTGCCCCACCGATTGAC
Source organism: Lissotriton vulgaris (assembly GCF_964263255.1). Lineage (NCBI taxonomy): Eukaryota > Metazoa > Chordata > Amphibia > Caudata > Salamandridae > Lissotriton > Lissotriton vulgaris. The sequence continues at coordinate 910,802,890 of NC_141698.1, forward strand.
TCCCAGCAAGATAGATCACCCGCCTTCTTTTCAAATGACATATGAAGAGCAAGAAAATTCAAGGGGAAAGAAGAGAATAACTGAAACTGTGATCATATTAAGCAATACACTTAAGTGAAAAACCTACTTCAAAATTTAGAAGTAGAGAAGTAAATGGAGAGTCTACTTAAGTATCTAGGGTAGATTATAGGTGCATAAAGTTCTACCTTACGGACCCCCTTGCCCAGCTCCATTAGTAACTCATTGGCTGCTTGTACAGATCTGATGTTAAACATCTTATTGTTGTGCATTACTTTAAGGGCTGTCGGGAACATGAGCTGAGCTGTTGCACCTAATTTCCTGAAGGCATCCAGGCGCCTCCCAAATTCCCATTGTTTATCAAGTGTAACTCTAGAAAGGTCTGATCTTATCAAAAAGGTAAAACCTTTCCCAGCCAAAGATTTCTGTTTCAAAGCCGTATTTAGGATACGCTCCTTTAAAAGGTAAGTATGAAAGTTAACTAGGATCTTACGAGGTTCAGACCTCTGGGGATTCAATTTAAAGGGATCCCTATGAATTCTTTGAATGTCAGCCGACAATTCTTCGAGAGTATGCTCTAAGCACAGGGATTCCTTAAGTAGAGAAACGATGTATTGTTTAATATCTGACCCTTCTGATCCTTCAGGAACATTAAGGATACGAATGTTCCCCCGTCTTGCATTGTTTTCAAGAGTTTCCATCCTCCCGCTAAGAGCCAAATCTTCCCTTGTAAGTTTCTGAATGTCAACTTTCGCCTGGTCCAAATAAATTGAGTGCGCTCCAACCGTCTCCTCTAGCACTCCGGTTCTTATAGTGAGCCCTTCAATTTTATTATCAAGCGTTTCACAGTAATTTCTGAACTCTATTTGATAAGCAGATGATTCAGCAAATCCCTTTCTTATCACCAAGGTAAGGGCCCAAAACATCCCCAAAAAGGAGGCAGCCGTCATCGGAGAAGAAGAAGAAGAAACCAGTAATGAGTTAGGATCAAGTAAAGCAGAAGCAGAAGAGGTTTCTATATCTGCGCCCCCAGATGCCCCTCCTAGTTCAATAAGATTTATCTCTTCGGCCTCTCAGCCAACTCTGTAGTTGGGACTAGGGGTAAACTCTGCGCTATCACAGATGAGAATTGTGGTGGAGATTGTGCGGGCTGCACGGGCTGTGATTCTCTTCCCAGACCGCGAGGACCCTGAGAGTCCCCTGTGGGGCCAGTAGATACTACATTTTCAATATTTTGACTAGAACTCTCCTCAGCTGCATCTCTCACCTCCAGAGACGCTGTAACTACTGGACCCAAAGGTTGGCTAGGAGAGGCAGAATGGGCCTCGGAGACTGATGCCATATCAGTATTGTCAATCTCTTCATAAAGATGTAAGATCTGAGGAATGACCTTAAAATAGGAGCGAAGTGAAGGAGTAATCTTCGACCCTACAGGGAGCCCAGTTTTAGGATCTTTAGCCTTAACCTTAGATTTACCCTTCACATTAGTATGTTTAGATTTAAGTTCTGTGTTCAAAAAGGATGAAGATTTTGTCTTAGCTGGTGTGTTTCCCCCTTTTCTGACCTCTACACCCCCTCCGGGACCCCCGCCTTGTTTACTCCAGTTTTCTTTTTTCGTCCACGACCTCGTTTAAGCCCCCCTCTGGCTGTATTAGGTGATGTATTAGAGGTCTTTGAAGTATTAGGAGTATGAGGAGTATTTATAGGATTTATGGTAGAAGGAGTCTGTGATATAGCCTTAGCAGAGGGAGTGCAGTCTAGGGAGTAGGGTTAGTTACTGTTTGGTACACGCCCGTAAGAATCCCATCACCAGCTTCATGTATCAAGGACCCCTCCACTGCAGCAAATAGACTGGTACGCTGTAGCTGATGTTGCTAATCTTGTGATCCTTCCTTGCAGCAGGGAGCTACGACTGTGTGCGGAACATTCACCGCATTTGGGAACCCCCGAACAAGGCTTCTCAACTTCCTGCCTCTCCTTAGCTCCAGTGCGGCTGAACAGATCCTCGGACCGGGTTCAGGGGCGACCCGACACTCCCGGGATAGGAAGGGGCCAAGCAACAACTCTCTGTGCGAGTCGGCAAACTTTTCAATGTTCCGACTCTCCACGCCCCCGAAAGTGCCCCGAAGTTCCCAATCACTGGAGAACCACTTGCCGGAGCCGCAGAGCACCAGTCGGGACCCCCCGCTACACCCGCTACCTTCAAGCTCCAGTCGGCGTCCTCCGTCTCCTTCTCCGTCCCTGCCTCCGTCAAAACCCCTGCACATGATCCATGGACAAAGAGAGAGGACTCCGCTACAACGCCCGTTGCAAAGAGAGGCACTCCCATCCCGCGAAGAGAAAACACCTCGGTAAAGAACAAGGTTTTCAGGCGATTTTAACTTTACTCCAATGGTCTTATTCATGCTCAGATACTCTCGCTACATGGCGGGAGACGATCTTACCGGGAGGTCATTCCGGAGCACCACGGCAAGCTAGCTTGCTGCTGCCATGTTTTTCCTCCCCACTCTCACTGTTCTTACAAAGAAGTGGGAAAAAAATAAACAATCTTCTAAAGAGAAGCGTTCTCAATCCCGAGGTAGGTCTCCTCAATAGGAGCCCTCTGAAAAGAGGTATAACCTCAGGAACAGGGATAATTTAAAAAAACATGATAGATATCAAGATACTGATACACGTTCTTCTCGTACCTTTCAGACTTCGTCACAGAAATCGGAAAGAAGAGGACGGTCAGAACACAAAGAAGAACGCTTGAAGTCAAAAGACGATCAACACGTTTAAAAAAATAGGAAAACCCAATTCACCAAAAAGAAGGTAGCAAGTCTAAAAATCAGACATGCCGAGGATCTTGAGGACACAACTCAAGAATGGGGAGTGGTCCCAGACAATGCTGGACAGTGCAGCAGAAGTCACCACAGCTCGCAAGATCTTGAAGGATCATCTGGAGACAGTGGACTTGAATGAGTACATCCAAGTTGAAACAGCTGATACCAGGGTTAGTGTACCCCATAAGTTATATGAAGTAACGCTCAGGATTGAGGGGGACATAACTAGGAAAATAAGAGCACTCTTTTGGGAGAAGGTCTCTAAGGGTTTATGCATTCTTCTAGCTGAAAAAGACTGGCCACCAAAATTTGTCAGGGAGTGCTCACATGGTGAGGACATCATTATGCCAGCCTTCTCCAATCACATTCCAATTCATTTAAAATACTCCTATTCCAGAAAATGGGCTGTAGCCCAGGCTCCAACACTATATAAAAATCATGTAGGATGGGATGAGGATTCCTCTCACCATAAAATTCAGTTAAAAAAATCAACCAACTGCTCAGAGGCAGTATCCAGTTGCGCAAGAAGCTAAACAACAGGTCAGGGAGATATTAGATCAACTTGAATACCAAGGGGTGATTGAAACATGCACCTCGTCAATGAACAATCCTTTGTTTCCTGTCTCCAAACCACACAATACATATCGTCTAGTTTTGGATTACAGACATTTAAACTCTTGTTGCAAAACTTTTGCAGTACAAAATGCACACAGTATAGCACTAATGAATAGCATTGTACGAAAAAATATAAAACCACATTAGATATTTCTAACTGTTTCTTCTGTCAAAACATTGCAACTGAAAGCAGGTACTCGATCCCTTTCTCAATTATTGGGACACACCGTCACTTCTGTCATCTTCCCCAGGGATTCAAGAATAGTCTGGGGTTGTTTTCAGCTAGAGTAACAGAGATACTACAAACGTATGATGATGAGGCATTATCTTATGTCGATTACATCTATCTAACAAACGATGACTTGGACAGGCACTTGAACAGAGTGAATACCATTATACTTGGATTCGCCTCTGACGGGTATAAATTCAACTTTAAGAAAGCAACAATAGCCCACCTCAACGTCCTTTTTCTAGGATACGAGTTATCAAGTGAAGGCAAAAGCCTGGCAGCCAACTTTTTAGAAAAGTGTGCGATGCTCCAACTTGAAAAAACGCTGAAAAACTTACAGTCAATTCTAGGTTTCATAAATTTAGGAAGAACATTCTAAATTACGCAGCAAGGGTTAAACCTCTCTATGAATTAATCAAACCTGATTTCAAAACAGTTACTTGGACTCAAAAACACACAGAAATGTTGCTTTCAGTGCAAACAGACATGTTAGCAACAACACATTTAAAGACACGCATAAACGTACGCAATCTTGTAATCCGAATCATCCCAGGAAGATGCAGATTCAAGTACTTAACCTTCAATGAAGGGGAGAAAGTACCTATTGCTTATAAATCACACATGTACACACAAGCTGAAATGAAATTCACCTCTACAGAAAAAATTCTAACAGCGGTTCAAACTGCAGTAGCAAAAGAGAGAGCCCTCGCACAGGAAAAGCGCATAATGGTCGTTACTACTGTACCTGCCTTAGAGGCAGTGACAAAAGCAAGCATTCCAAATGCCAAAGGCTTTACATCCAGGATAGATACAATGGGTTAATTCTTTTGCTGCAACAGACGTTGAATACGTTTTTGACCCTTATTTGAAAACTCACGAATTTCTACAATACGAACAAGAATGTCCTCTGCCTACTGAGATTCTGCCTCTAGAACAGTACGAATGTATAATGTATGCAGACAGATCAGCACAGCCCGCAATTGGGGGTAAACAAGCTTATAGTGCTGCGTGCACGATCGTTAAAGGTCACGGGCGCAGTGGTAAATTCCGACCTAAGGTGACAAAAATGCAATCTCTCGGAGATTGTACAGCTCAGCTGAACTACAAGCATTCAAGTTGGAGCTTGATAATACTGATCGTGAATTCCCCACACTCATAGTGTGTGATTCCCATTACTGCATTCAATCTTACCATGAATACTTGCAGAACTGGATTCAAAACGGTTTCAAAGATGCAAAAGGTGGAACAATCAAGCATAAGTTGCTTTGGGAACAAGTAGTTCAATTTCAGAAAGAACTACAAAAGACTCACATGATCCAAACACTGAGTCATCAACGTGATGGCGTTCACGGTGCAGGGAATTAATTGGCTGATGAAGCCGCGAAGGCAGCTGTGCAAACCGCTTCCGTAGCTTCAATCACTCGTTCGAAAATGAAAATAAACAGCAAAATAATGCAAGCTGTCACTGCTTCCAACAAAGACAGCAGTAAAATATTACTGAAAGGCTTTCCACTCAAATACTCGTATATAACTGATGCAAATAATGTTCCTTTTGCTCGAATCCCTGGAGTGGGGGATAGAGTAATTCCAAACATGGAACATAGATTAGGACTAATTTTAGCAGCACATGAATGGCTTGCCTCTGCACAGGCAGGTGTTTCCGCCACAGGATAGTTATTAAAACATAGATACTGGTGGCCGCACACGAGGAAACAGACCAGACACTATGTTTTGGAATGTGAAATCTGCCAAAAGATGAAGGCTTCTACGGTGAAACGCCCGGCGCAGACACCCCTCTTAATTTCAGATAAACCATTAGCTTGCGTTTACCTGGATCACTGCGGTCCCTTACAGAGGGATGGTAACTATAAATATTTCATGGTCGCAGTGGATTTATGCTCAAGATTCATTTGGATGTGGCCTCAGCGCTCGGCTGACGCCTGAACTGTTATAAAAGATTTGCGAGTCTATCGGCACATACGCAGATGGAACGCTACATCCTGACCAGGGCCCTGCGTTTAGCTCCAAAGCTTACAAGGAGGCCATGGCCAATCTGGGCATTGCATTGCGGTATTCTAGTCCATTCCATCCTGAGGGAAATTCTGTAGTGGAGAGAAAAAAACAGGACATAAAGCAATTTATAACAGCTAGGGTATTAGGCTCGGGTGACGGGTTGGTAAAACATCTAATAAGTGTCTAGCGTAGTCTAAACTATCTGCCAAGAAGTTCGCTGGGTGAAATCGCTCCATATGAAATCCTTTTTGATCGTCACACTTCAGTGGTAGAACAAAAACCTTTTGATATCAAAGACCGTTTGGCTGTTTTGCAGGACTTAAATGAAACAAGGCGAAGTCAAAGAAACACATTGCAGAAGCCAACGACCACTGAAGGGGAACCACCCGTCCCAGCAAGGCCTGTCTGGAATCCAAAGATTGGGGATCTAGTCATAGAAAAGATCATGGATAAGAAGGAATTTTGGGCCTTCTTACAGACAACCATTACCTGTCCTAGCAATCCACGTATCAAGAAAAGTATTACTGCTGCCCCTTGCTGGAAGAAAGGAGAATAGGCTTATATCTATCGACCTGGTAAAACAACATCATGTGGCCAGTCATAAGTAGTAGGCCAAGTGGACTCCAAAGATGTAGCAGACAAACAAATCTGGCTACTATACAAGAGGTTCAAACTGAGAGACTCATCACCTTTGAAGAATCTGCAGTGCGTAAAGAAGGACTAAGCAATAAAGCCATGGAACTTGTGCCTCTTGAGACCCAAATAACAGTTTGTCAAGAAACACCTGTCTACAATGATGTAGCATCTGACTGTACTAATATGACAAGGGATCCAAGAGCTCCAGTGATTTCAAGTAATCCTGATGCAATACCTACAATTGACAGAACTGCATCTGGCTATTTCATTGACTTTGATACGTTTTCCGAAGATCCCAGTGAGCCTGAAACAACACCAGCAAATAAAACTTTTAAAAACAAGCAACAGAACTTTTTCATCAACTTGAAAAAACGTGTCTGGTTTCACCATGGGTTGAACTTTGGATTGTGCTAGGCGTACTTTTTATCCTACTTTGGCTAATTCTCGTATTAAGTTTGGGGATGCTGATAAATGAAAGATATAGTAAAAAAGGACGCAGCAATTGAGAACATCAACTTGCTGCTCAAGCCACACAAATCATCTCATTGTGAACAAAGTGACTTGACATCAGTGAACATCACAGCCGTTCCTATACCTGGTGATATAGCTTGGGACAGAACTGATTATAACATCTTTGGTCCTGCAGAGCTGTTGAAGATTACACACCATTCAAGTTTTCCTTGAGTGACTTTGTTTCACCCAGCACATTTTCTGATGATTGGGACTTTGAGACTGTTAATAATATGATGTCAGATTTAGAGATGTCTGCAAAATTCACAAAACATGAATACTTAGAAGGTTCATTAGATTATGGACAAATGTACTGTTATAATCACTATGGTCATCATTATTTGCACAAATATGCAAACCCTAGAAATGTTTATACTTTTAGTCAATGGCAACCTTTTCCAACGCCACCGAAGGGTAGCTCAAAAACATTCTATGAAAAATGTCCATACTTCTCAGGTTTTAATGTCTCAAATCCAGAAACGTTTTACTTTAAAAATGTTAATAAGACAGGAATGAAAAGTAAGTTGACTAATACTAAGCAAATTTATTCTGCTGCCTTGTATGCCCAAATGTCCACATTAGGTTTTGACTTTTGGAGAGACAACATTGAGATAAAAACTGTCTGGGGCATGAAAGACTGGCAGGTGCAGGGATTAGAAGCTTGAATTCGAGCCGGCATTATCCCTGAACAAATAATGTTTTTGAACGACACTGTCCAAAAGACATCCTGTCTTGGTATAGCTAAGATAAAAGATTTGAACAAACCGTCATTTCCTACACCTACACCTTATAGTAAAAACACTACAGAAGGGGTGGTCGACGTAAAAACAATTTTACTTAAAAATAGAACTGATCCTGATTGGAAGAAATGGTTAATGTGGCCCACAGACACAAACAACTGTCAACTGCCAACCGATAAATGCGGCTACGAGACTCATCATGGGTTCTAAGAAAAAAAATCACATCTCGACTGACCTGAAATCACTCAACTGGCTTCTCTTTGAGGCAAGGATCCATTTAAAGATTGCTTGTATGACCCAGAGAGCTATTCACTTCAATAACACACTCTACCTGGCAAATAAACTGGACCTTTCTGGGGGCTCCTGGCCCACGAGGAGCACTGGCGCCTTACTGCTCAAGGCAAAGAAATTCAATAGGCTTAAAACCTACAACCATACATTCTCAGGCATTGCCCCGAGAATCTGAAACGCCCTTCCAGTGCAGACAAGGCTTATTCCATCCACCTTTGCTTTCAAAAGGGAAATGTAAGAACTACTAATGAACAATGCGCTGATCTAGAAACCTTGCTACTCTAACCTTGAGACTTTTTGGTTATCCTAACTATAACATGTCATATGTTGCGACCTATTGTTGCCTGCAATAATGTCCCTTTTGTTCTTGATCTATATGCCGCAATAGCCTGCTACCTATTTCCCTCCACTATGTAATTGTTACTCTTGTGACACATTGACCCTCTTGTAACTTGTTGTGTCTCTTTGAACTATGTTCCTTTTTCTTTGTCATACTTATGTAAAGCGCTCTGATACCCACTTGGGTCATGTTTGTGCTATGCAAAACTTTCAAAATAAATAAATAAATTAGATAGATTCCTGAACACAACACAAGGGTTCACATACACCAGGCGAGATCCACGATATGTCCACAGACCAACATCCAGGAATAGTAGTAACATACAGTGTGGGGAAACTGTGCCTTGATTGGCTACAAAAATCCACACTGTGAGAGGTAAAACAACACTTATCTTTACTTAAAGATGGCGTTGATTTAAGGTACTTCTTACAAGGATCTGCAAAACCGCGTCATAAGCATTTTATATACGCTGGAATATATGCCATTTATAATGAAGCTTGTAAAGCGAGACAAGCAGAGACTGCAGAACGAATACGAGAAATTGATGGTATTAATTTAGAGAAATCTTTCTCTGTAGTGGACAATGGCTTAACGACTCTGTCATCCAGAATTTATCCTTTGGACAGCATAGTATCCTCTGCCATAGACATAATGAAACAGGACTTGTTCATGCTACAGCACGGACAGTCACAATTGCGTTCTATAATGCTTTTAGGCTGGATGTTACAAAATCTTTGTTCTGGATATGTGCCATGGTGTCTAATCAACACCACGTCATTGTTTTCTGTATTTAACATTACAGATAAACAAATCACTTTGGCACAAAGAGGAGCAGACTATACAGTGCTGATCATTGAGAAACTGGAAAGATTACCATTAACTGTTTCAGAAAAACCTGCAACAGAAGGGCTATTACATGGGACAATCACTCTGCCTGTCACAATTTTCCATTTTCAATATTGTTTGAAACATATACCAGCTGATGTATATGAAAGGTTGGGTAAAGAATACATCAAGTCAACCTGGGAATTACCATATACACACAGATGTTGGAGTGGGGGAAAATAAGTATTTCTTGGTGGTACAAATTGCAAGAGCGCACTAAGCGGTACACTTTTATGTCAGGGTATTAACTTACACAGGGCCTGCGATGGTTCCTCAGCCAACTTATCCTGCCACCTGCAAGGCTCTCCAGTTGCAGTGATAGATCACATTTTTAGGCAGCTTTCTAATGGAAGCTATATTATGTTGAATGATCTCAGCTGCTGTGGAATGTTGCCAGGAATAGTCTATCTCGTAACTGTGTCAGCCAGGGTCACTTGCTGTATGCAAGTATTGTTTCCTAAAACTAAGACAGAATGGGAGTCACCGTTATGGCCTTCACTGAACACCTCTTCTATACGAATTAATACTTTAGACAGAATGAAAGCCATTCTTTTACAAAAAACTGTGCTACTGACCTCGTCCGAAGAGACGTATGAACTACAAGTTGCAAGGTCTTCTGCAGAGATACATGCCCTTTTATCCACAAACTGCCCTATACATTTCGCAGAAATGTTGGGACGTATCTTAAACATGTCTGATACCAGTGGTATTGGACATGTATTTAAGACAGTTTTTTCGGGACTGTTAGCACCTTTTGAACCAGTCCTTGGCATATTTCCAAACTTCGTGCACTCTGTGTTCGGCGGACTGCCTCTCATTCTGGGACTCATAGCAGGAATAAGATTTTTGTTCCTTCTGCTCCGATATGGCAAGTCCAGTCCCCAGTGACACCCAGATTACCTTAGAGAACACTCTCATGGCAATGAAGTGTCATGAGCGCATGATTGATACAGATTCTGGACTGGGCTCGTTTAAGAGATCTGAATACCACGTGGTTTCTATCATTACGACCAATCTGGCAAGATTGCATCTTACCTGTTCTATGATGCCTGCTATGTGAAGAAGAATGCCTGTTAGATATCTGTCTGACACTCCCATCAGTCAACGGATGTTGATACTTTGCTTGGATGGGTAACAACTCATGCATTATGTTGTCCCCAACGGCTACTAATCCTGATGACGGCATTCATTGAGGTCTCACTGTTGCAAACTGCTGACGGTGAGATACGTGGATCAATAGGCACACTGGTACTATCTCCATCTCCTTCGAACATTGCTAATGAGGCTAACTCTGACGGCGATGCTTCTCATTTTTGTGCAATCGACCTATTTAATGAAGTGGTCCAACTTGCACCTACTGTGGTAGACAAATTCTTTACCAGTTTAGAAGATTTGATGTTTTCTCCAAACAATGAGACTGACTTTTGAAGTTAGCACACAGCGTTCTATGGGACTCTGTATTCGACCTTCACTTTTCAAACAAGCTTCTAACATTGGAACTCTGTTTTTCTACGATTTGACTTTTTTCCAAACACTGATTTTTTTTCTTTTTTTCCCTTTTTTCACAAAGTTCTCGGCTTAAAGTAGAACTATTCTTAGAGAACAAGAATTCTTTGAATACTTCCAAGAGACAATATTTGACCTTGTCCACAACCAAACAATTTATATATTTTGCCATGGAATGGTCTAAAATTTTTCTTCTGTATTTAAGAGCCATTTCATACATGTAATTTCATGATTCATTCGGATAGCATTTCCAATGTCATACTACATGCTTTGAATGAAAACATTGCGTTTAAAATGCGTACAGCGTGAATGGCATTTTTGTGTGCAGCCTTTTCGAATGCATTTTTATGTATTTTGAGTGGGGTTTTAACACATTGTGCTTTAGATATGTTTTATGTGCCTAAAATTTTGTAATGTCGAACAGTGGGTGTAGTATGGCGTTTTAGGATCCACACGAAGTTTTCCGAATAATGCCCTTATATAGATACAATTCACATTGCCCTAATATAGGCATAGCAATCATACCCATATTTAGACATAGCCCATGCAGCCCAAATACAGGCAATGCTTCCTCCCGTATCAAAATGTCACAACGATTTCTTGGAAAATCGACTTAAGCAATCAGGGACCTCCCCTTGCTTGAATATTGATTTGTCCAAGAACTCATGGAGTTTACAAAGAACTACTATTCCCTTGGGGTTCTTTAATGACGTTATTATGCACCAACTTTACGTCAAACTAGGAACCTTCAAGGAATAAATATGCCTTCACTTACTCTAGCAAGACACAGTGGTTCGGAGCAGTTCAACTCTCTACTTGCCCGATGCAGCTTGCTCCAGCAAGTGCCAAAGGAAGCCGACCCTCCATCTGATTCCCTGATCCAGAAGCTGTCCTTTCTCTTGCTGAGAATCCAGCTCCAGTCTTTCCAAGCTCCCCTTGTGGCGTGTTGGGAAATCGAGTCTCGAGGCAGAGATACCAGACCTCCTTTATTCTAAATTAAGGTATGGAGCTGATTAGACCCTCAGAGAAATCTTGGATAGATTCTTGGCAAAGAAAACCAAACCTATGCTACACAAATACTTACTCCCTCCCGTGTACTAGACTTAGGTTAGGTACATTGGGGTAGGTGTATTTTAGAAGCACCGGTTGAGTACTTTTAGCCATTGTTATTTATGTATGTACTGTTATATGGTTTAGAAACCATACAATGCTTTTACAGTATTATTTTATAACTCTATTCTTGCTGTACGCGTTATACTTTGCAGTCTGCATAACGATTGTAGCAGTTCACTTTACTTGCATGAGAAAGAAGATTGTTCAATAAATCCTTTTATTGAAAACGTCCATCTCTCTATTCCTCTGCACCTCTGATGAAACGAAGCATGCACGATTGACTGAGTAAAATATTTATCTATCATTTCCACGACTCTAGAGATATATTTCTTATTCTTGGGAAACAAAGTTGTCATGTATATGCGGTTGTCAGCAACTAATCCCTTCTTGTGAATTCGAGAAAGTTTCTAGTGACCTCTGAGCTAGCTGGCACTCACAAGTAAGTTTAGTATACTCGATAGAGACCGAGTCGACATAAGTCCTACGTCAAATCTATAGGATATAATATTCCAATGTGCAGAGCTTATTAGGAATATAGAAACTACACTACACTAGCAGGAGAGAGTAATGACTATTATTACAAACAGAACTATCAACATTTTTTCAACCCTAAGCTAAAAGCAAATCCCAGAACCATCTTGTCCAATTCTATGTAAAAAACATTTTCAATAGACTTTTTCAGTGTTCCTTTTAAAAGGGCTATAGTATCAATAAATATACTTGTAGAAGGAGGGCAAAGTAACATTGCTAACAAAAAAGAAGTCTTTTGGGAAATTGAAGCCGCTGTACAACCAGGCAGAGGGGAGTCTTCTCCCTGTGTCCGTTTGAGCCTCACAGGCAGGCTCTTGTTGTTCCCACGGTGGGGCTTCACTACTCGCAACTCAATCACAGCCCAGTTTGAGAAGAAATATAAGTCTTTCTTTCAGGATAGAGCAATCACCCCCAGGGCAAATGTCCTCAACTATCCTGTCCAGTGTCTCAGGCAGTGCACCAGTTTTCTTCACTTTGATCTAGCAGGCGCCAGAGACACAGCACCTGTACCCTAAACTCTAACTCCTGTATTGCTCTGCAATTTCACTGCTCCTTTATTGGGGCCACTAATTGTATCCAGTGTGCTCAGGTATTTCTTGATCACCAAACAAAGGTGCAAACTTTTCATTCACATTGGGACCAGGATTCAGGGGCCTGATGCTAGGATCTCTGAAGCAACCCTTGTTTCAAAAGGGGTCACCTCAAACAAAAACCTCCTTGCCTTTCTGGTCGGTCTATGACTCCCAGCTGGGCATCAGAAACTTGATCCACGACTTCTCCTTTCTGATTTGTGACCCCGTCTTTCGGCCAAGAAAGTGGCAGGGGTACACACTTCACATCCCAGTGCTTCTGCCTTGACTGAGATCCTCGTTGCCAGCAACGCCCGTGCTGGTTACCTTCTCCTTGGCTTTAAGCTGGACTGGTGCTAACTCCCCAGGCTGGATCTGATGTCCGGGCCCCTCTGGCAATGGTTGTAAGGCAGCAAATATCTATTAGTGGACAGAACAAAATGTCTTTAGACAAGGCACATAAATAATCTATTAACAGAGAGGATAGTGTCAAAATACTTCCTAGTCTTGGGACGCCCCATATATTAGCAAGGTACCCAAGAGCCACTTCATCTATCTGAGAATAAAAAAAACCTGAACCTATTACACTATTTGAAGCAGCAAAGGAAGTCTGTGTTCATTTACTAAAATTCTGAGGAAAAGAGAAAAACAATACAGACACACTCTAAAACCTTACATTTGTGTATTCCTATATTATTCATCTGAAGAACCCTCACAAAACAAGGAAATGTTCTACACCTTTACTCATAGAATTTACATTACTTTTACAGGACTGCAGACACTTCTAAAATTATTTCTCTTAATAAAAGCACCTACATTGTACACTTAGGACCATGCTCTAATTTTATAGGTGCAGCAGGAAAATCTAAAACTGCTAATTGAACAGGATTTCCTATTACATAAAGAACTTTAAAAAAACTTCAACATAGTGGGTACATACATTTCTCGAGCAGAACATGTTGTAACAAACAAACTCCTATAAAACAATATTTTCATCAAAAATGTTTGCTGAGGATCAAATGGGCATCTTTCCTGCATTCTACGTTTCACAATCCAGACTATGCAACATCAGCTCTAATAAGGACTGTCAGCTTATTTACACAGCTAATGAAAAAACTAGCAATGCCCTTGTAAAGCTATATATAACATGAGAATAATATAAACAATAATGGTGTTATCACCTGAGAATTTTAAAACAAAAACTACCCACATCTAGTTCCCCCTAAAGGTCAAATAAGGGGACAGCAATCTAGACTACCCATCCATTCACAATTTTATCAGACAGGATGGGCAGTATCATAGCATATTTTTTCTCTATTTTATTAATACCAACAATTTTTAAAACAGTATGCGAAATAGCCAATTAAATGTCTCATGGGTGTTTCCCAGACAGGTACCCTCCTCTCCACACTCTCTCTGACATAATGGCAAGGTGAACATCCCCATTTTCACTTGGGTGGTACATGCAAAGTAGGCCCTGTGAAGGACCTTTAACTGTATTAGTCTGAAGTGCAGGTGTATGGCCACCTCTTCAGGAGAGGCCATGGCCTCCACCCATTCTTTGTCATCCAAAGCACCCAGGTCTTCCTCCCACCTGTGCTGAAGCTTCCTCAAGGTGTCTGGGAGATTATTGATAAGTTTACGGTATACCAGCGATGTCCCCTTTGCAGTCAAATAATCATCCAGCAGCCTATGCTCTAGTGGAGAGGTCTCTGGATGTACTTTCCCTTTGGGTATTGTCACCCTCAGTGCATGGGTATCTAAAAATTCCAGACTGTGTCATCTGGCATTCCTTCTGTAGAGCCGAGACGGTTGTGAACGTCCTCCCTGCCAGAGATCACCCACCTTCTAGATCCAAATTGTGTCCCACCTGCTGGAACCCACCCGGTTTATCAACAGGTCCAGCCTCTTCGAATCCCACAAGGGAGTCATCAAGGTGACTCTGATGTGCCAGCCCAGCACCTGGCTACCCTCTTGCTAAATTTGCAGTGTAGTTGAGGTCAGGGATGGCTGGAATCAACCGTCCCCCATATAGTGCCCAAAGATATCTGCCCAGTAACATATTATGATGATTCATCCAGTATGCTGGCTCTATTTGAGGTTTATGTACCCATTGATTAATTACTGTGAGCTGGGCTGCCAAGTAGTAGTGCCAGAGTGAGGGGGAGCACCACATCTCCATCGTGCCATCCCCTGGTCAGCTTTGTTAATGGGATACGTGATGCCCCCGTCCCACAACAGCTACTGTACAGCTGTGTCTATTTGCTTGAAGTACCATGGGAGTACTGGGTAAGTTGTATTATGTGGCCCATAGAGGAACCTGGGCTGTGCCATCATTTTATAAAGTGCTGCTCTCCCCAAAATGAACAGGGGCAACAATGCCAGTGTTGGATATTGTCAACGGTGCGCCTTCTTCAGGATCTGTGAGAAGATTGTTTATTCCACCTGCAGGCAGCTCCAACTCAGACAGCTATAATAGCACAGAGTATTGGAGAGGCCAGGTGAGGGAAGGTAAGGAAGAGGACTGCGAGGAAGAAGACCTGTAAAATAATAAAAAAACACACACAATACAATAAAGTAAACAGAATGATAACCTAATATATTCCTAAGTTATATCTTGGTTCACTTCTGCGCGTAGGAGAAGTTCTGGTGATGACCTTGGAGTTAAACTGTAGGAACATAAAATGCCAAAACACAATACCTTCAAGGATAATCAATGTCTTATCATGCAACAAAAATCCAGGAGATCACATATGTCAAGAAATTGAAGAAATCTAATC
Source organism: Lissotriton vulgaris (assembly GCF_964263255.1). Classification (NCBI taxonomy): domain Eukaryota; kingdom Metazoa; phylum Chordata; class Amphibia; order Caudata; family Salamandridae; genus Lissotriton; species Lissotriton vulgaris. The sequence goes on from NC_141698.1 coordinate 910,818,488, forward strand.
TAATGTGCGATGCCAGCAACAGTCTGAATATATTGTCAGCACAAATATCTATTGAAAGAAACACTCATATACATTAGTATGACGTCAGTAAGAAGGCTCCAGTTCACTCGCACTCATACACACATTTGTTCTTGTTACAAAGGTGTCATAAATATATCTATATATCATTCATTGTTCGAACATGGCGGGAGTTACCATGGATTTAAAAACAATTAAAGAAGTGTGCGTTTGTTTAATTGTCACAAACGCTTTCACCAATGTGCCAAAGAAAAATAAAGAAAGAAAGCCACTTTAAACACCAAGCATAGGAATAAGGTAATTGCGGTTTGCTAGTGTTAGGCAATAGTTAACTGTGAGGAGGAAAAGATCCCGTAACCGTGCATAGGCAAAAAGCACCAGCGTACCGGGCGAAATACCAGTAAAGTAAATGATCTTACCGCTAAGGCTAGGCTGATCTTTATTTGCCTCGCAAACAGAGATCGAGATGTGGAACTCGGTCTGAGGTGAAGAACTGCGTCAGAAGAATTGCGCTCCCGACCTGGAGGCCAACACCAAAACACATCCGTGCAGCAGTAGGGAATCCTGAATAGTGAGCCCCGTAAGACAAGCTCATGCCGGCTCATCGGCACGCAAGATCCAAGATGGCCGCCACCCAGGATTTCTGGGACTTGTAGTCCCTTATAGGAAAAACAAGTAAAAACACTCAAGGGCTAAAAAATAAACAAAGAAGAGGATGTGACATCTCAAAGGACCAAGCCATGTCACATCAACTTAGGAAGAGGGTCATTCACAAGTGCAGAAAACATGATGTTTAAATGTGAGGCACCAAACCTTTATGTGAAACACAGCACAACCACCAGCTAGACTGTTGGGAAGGTGCATGCACCTTTCCACATGGCAGGTTCTGATGCTGGCATCGACAACAGATCAATTTTTGCAATTTTGCAACCGAGGACGGGGCGGGCCCTAGACTGCACACCGCCACGTTAACAGATATCACTTTTCAGACGGTTCAATGGGGGAGTCACATTTTGTTCATAACAAGCCGTGGGGTCTCTAGTGAAATATTTGCCCAAGTATTAAAACCCCTCTGTATCTATTTGGAGCTGACATACTCTGGGGAGTGTAGGCTGACTTCCTGCTAAGACGTATATCACTGACTTGCTCCAGTTAATTGTGTACCTCGAATATTTACGGTACAGCTCAAATATATGCAGCATCATGACATTCGGGTTCGCTACTACATAAGGATGTCGTCCACATATAGGGAAATGTTATCTTCCCACTCTGGTGTCCACTTGCGTATCATAGGATCCTAAATCCAGGTCCCTAAGGGCTCCAGGACCAGTGCGAACAGCAGGGGGACAGCGGGCATCCCTGCCTTGTTCCCCTCCGGAGCTCAAACACTCTGGAGACATTCCCATGCCCCAAGACCTGTGACAAGGGCTTCGCATATAAGAGTTTAATCCAATTAAAACATTTCTGCCCTAAACCTAGCCTCTCTATACTTCATATAAAAATGGCCATTCCACTGTATCGAACGCCATGCGTGCATCTAGCGACACTACTCGTGCATCCTCATTGGTGGTAGTGGCTCTGCCTATAACCCAATGCATCAAAACAAAAAAGGTTTCTGTTTCCAGATACCCAAGAGCCTAGCTCAAAGAAGTAGTACAGTCAGCACACACTGGGGTTGACCGTGAGACATATGTTAATGTGTATAAAAAGGGAGAGTTTCTCCTTTTTTTAGGTGTCCCCTCACTCACCGGGGTTGCCCCACGGTGACATGCTTCATCATTGGGGCCATCCCAGTCCTCTACGGGCTGGGGCGTGCTACGACTTGCGGAGTTACGTAGGAGCACTTTTAAGGACTATGTGTGGTGCATGTGTTATTGTGGGGAGTGGACTATGTGTTGTAAGATAAAAAATACCTGCCCAGTAGGTTTTCAATAAACTTTATTCTGGCCTCTAGGTGGTAATATTAAAAACGGGGTGGGGAGATAGGCTACCCTAAACTCAATGTGTTCAGATGTTCCTATCAACTCCTATAGTCGACATGTTTCGTGCATACCCCAAGCACTTCTTCAGGACTACACAGGGACCAGCCCTGTGTTCGCCACTCCTTAACTCTCCAATTTGAATTAATCAGAATCACTTTTTAAATGCAGCAAACTATATTAAGTTCATGCAGACAATACCTACGTATTTTGTTTCCAGAAAACACGTGGTTCTTTTCAAGAGACCTAACTGGGCCCCATGGAGTCGGAGGGGTATCGATATCCTAGCAACTTTGTGCACCGGATACCGCCCGCATTCAGGCACCTACTTGTGTCCCTCCGGTCCGATACCCCTCCGACTCCATGGGGCCCAGTTAGGTCTCTTGAAAAGAACCACGTGTTTTCTGGAAACAAAATACGTAGGTATTGTCTGCATGAACTTAATATATTTTGCTGCATTTAAAAAGCGATTCTGATTAATTCAAATTGGAGAGTTAAGGAGTGGCGAACACAGGGCTGGTCCCTGTGTAGTCCTGAAGAAGTGCTTGGGGTATGCACGAAACATGTCGACTATAGGAGTTGATAGGAACATCTGAACACATTGAGTTTAGGGTAGCCTATCTCCCCACCCCGTTTTTAATATTACCACCTAGAGGCCAGAATAAAGTTTATTGAAAACCTACTGGGCAGGTATTTTTTATCTTACAACACATAGTCCACTCCCCACAATAACACATGCACCACACATAGTCCTTAAAAGTGCTCCTACGTAACTCCGCAAGTCATAGCACGCCCCAGCCCGTAGAGGACTGGGATGGCCCCAATGATGAAGCATGTCACCGTGGGGCAACCCCGGTGAGTGAGGGGACACCTAAAAAAAGGAGAAACTCTCCCTTTTTATACACATTAACATATGTCTCACGGTCAACCCCAGTGTGTGCTGACTGTACTACTTCTTTGAGCTAGGCTCTTGGGTATCTGGAAACAGAAACCTTTTTTGTTTTGATTTATTGTTTGGAGGACGAACCTAGCTGACTATCCTCTAACTCCCCTTCCTATATGTTATAACCCAATGCAGTCATAGTGCAGCCGTGTTGCAATTTGGTATGAAGCCCGGCTGGTCAGAGTGAACTTGAGAGGGTATCACCGGGAGCAGGCGATTTGCCAATAGGCTTAGCAAGGCTATATTGTTATAGATTTCATTAAACATATTTTGTAACAGGGATAGCACTTTGGTAGCTGTTATTGCATATAATTCAATTGGCAGACCATTGGGACCACCAGCTTTACCTGATTTGAGATCTCTGATCGCCTTCATTATCTCAGACTCTGCCAAGTCTTGTCCCAAGAGTTTTCCCTCTTTCGACTCAAGGCGTGGCAACCGGAGTAGCAAATAACTCCTGCGATTCAATAATCATTGTGTTGGAGTCTGAAGCATAGAGGTGCTCATAGTAGTCCACAAACACTTTAGCGATTTGCCTCCCTCCCCGGACAGTAGTTCCATCACCTTCCTTACTAATTGCACCCATATAGAGCCTCTGGTTTTTTATGGGGCCACGCTAAAACTTGTATGCTCTGTCTCCCACCTCATACAGGTTTTGTTGCATCACCCAATATCTGGCTTTTGCTGCCTCTTCGGCTATTGTCTTGAACTCAGCCTTTTTTAGCGCTAGACGGTGTTTCACCTCTGCCTCAGTATTGTTAGTCAGGAGAACCTCTAAACTTGAATGTCTCGTTCTATCTCGTCTAATTGTGCATGTTTATGTTTTTTTCAACTGCTATCAAAGAGATGCCCTCACCACTGCTTTGTATGCCTCCCAGAGGATGCACGCTGAGTTTACTGTGCCAGTATTTTCAGCAATATATTGCTCTGTCGCTTCTTGTATCCCAGACCTAATAGTGGGGATTCAAAAATAACAGGGGTTGATCCTGCCTAATCGTATTCGTCTGGGTTCTCAGATTTCATAATGAACACATATTGGAGAGTGGTCAGAGATTTCACTAGCCAAATTATAAGCCTCTTGAAAATGGGGTGTATGTTGGGCCAGTGTGAAAAAATAGTCAATATGTGACATACTATCATGAGCCCCTGAGAGATATGTATATTGTCATGAGTTGGGGTAGAGACCCTCCAAATATCTCATAAACCCATGGCAGACTCAAAAGTCTGTTAATGCTGTGCCCGCCTGGTCCTGTGGCCGTGGTAGTAAACAGTAAAGCGTCGGGGGCAGGGCCGCATTTCAGTCACCCCCAATCAGTACGACTCCCTCAGGAAATTCAGAAGAAGAGCCCCTATTTCCGGCAAGACCAGGGAATGCTTTCTGGGGGAATGTACATTGAGAATATATTGAAGGTGCAACACTCCCAACCACCAGAGACCGCCACTAGTCTTCCACGAGGATCATGTGATTAGTGAAGAGAAAAGAAGTGTGCATTAAAATACAGACTCCCCTGGAGCTTCTAGTGTATCTGGAGTGCGCAATTCATTTACAGACCCATCGGTCAAGTGTTCCATATTGTGTTCCCTGGATATGCATTTCTTGTAGGAGGACTACATCCAGTGCGTGTCATTTTAGGAATTGGAGGACTATCTCCCTTTTTATTCTGTCCCCCAGTCTGTTAACATTCCAGGAGAATATTTTGAACCCTTTATTTTTACGCAGGGCGCCAAGGCATATGGTCTCTGGATGCCGACTAAGTGTATGGAATCATTCTGGACAGTTTCTAAAGCATTCATTGGCATACCATTGGTCTAGGTTGACCCAATGCCATGGAAACTGTCCAATGTGTGGGGCTGCGAACCGGTCAGTAAGATGTCAGTCCTCATCCATTGGTGATATAGTTGTCATGGATGTAAAAAATGCATACAAATAAAACTTTCACATTTCCAAACTCCCACCCCGCCACCCTGCACTGCGGGTTGAAATGTCCCGCCACCCCAACCATGCAGAGTGCTTCCAATTCCTAAACACATTTTAAACTTTTGGGCTGCGGAAGCCACAGCTATGGCCAATCGCAACCATCAACTAAGTCTCAAACTGTTCACTGCAAAAATTCATCTGTTTAGTCAAATATCTGTTGATTTAGAATTCTTATGACTTATTTACCCTGGGAAATTTCTTCTTGAAGGTCCAAGACAAATATACCCAGGAGTGTAGCCCCAAGCTTGGATTCTATAGTGTTCCCCTATCTATTCGTTTAGTCCCCAAAGAAACCATGGCCAAATTTATTTTGGACAATCTGTTACTTACTATTCCTGCTTCCTTGTTTGATTCACAGAGTCATCTTATGGTGGTCTCTTCTGTGTGACACGGCTTTCTCCGTTATCACCCTTCTCGCAATTCCTTCCCGGCTGACTGTTCACCATCCCTCCAAACAAGACCAGGCATCCTCCGAAGTGTCAAGGAACCAAGTTTTGTTATCACCCACTACCCTCAGCGTGGCAGGGAAGAGCATTGCATACATCAGTTCTCTTTCCCTTACAGCTTTCTTCACCTATAGGAACAAGCGTCTTAGTCTTTGAACTCGAAGGGTGAAATCTGGTAAAAATGTGGTTGTGTTGGGTGGGTCAGTTGTCTACATGGGCATGGGCCACCATCTGTGCTTTGTTGGGTCCTCACACTCCCCCACTGCTTCACACTTAAAAGTCAAAGACTGCCATGCTCCCTGTGCTGTGCAGTGTCACGTACCAGCTTCATTGACTACTGTGTCCTTAGTTCATTCAGCCGGCAGCTTCAGATCTTACAGCACCCACAGCAATACACTGTCTATTCAGCAGTTTTAGCCCCAGAAGCCCCCCTCCTAATTCAGATGTTTTGTTGAATGTCCCAAGGGGGGCCCTCCTGCACTGCTTGGCTACTCATGAAATGACGAGCGGAGTGTAAGGATATGCACCGTGTGGTCTCTTATTCACGTTTCTCTAAGCAGACCCACAGTTTGCGTGCATATAATCAGGGCTCTCGCGAATTCCCCTGCGTTACTCTTCTAGGACGCCCTCTTGCCTCCCCACTTTTCCTTGGCTTTGGCGATCCCCTCACCTCTCCACTCCTTCCGGGGATCCCGCTGTGTTTTGAGATCCAGGGGCATCCTCCGGGATCGCAGACGCAGATCCTTTAGTTTGGAGACCCCAACACGAGACCCACCAAGCCTCAGTCTTGCAGCGAGGCTCCAGCCGACGCCACCTCACACTTTGTCGGCTCGGCCCCGCATGTCTTCGCACTGCCTTAATGTCTCTGCTGGGTCACTAGTACTTACACAGCCCCAGGTACTCCTCGTAAGCAGATCCATGCTTGCCCAGGCACCACTATCTTCCCACACATGTCGCAGTTCGGTCAAGGATCACTAAATTTGTGGTGTTTACACGTGCGTGTAGGTGTTTTGAATCTATCATCTCAGCTTGTAAGGAATGAAGGATATCTGAGTGTTCCTGTGTCCAATGCCTAACTGAAAAATCAGGTCTTATAAGGTCGGTGAAAGGTTTCACTTTTTCTTTGTAATCTAAAATGTAAGTTCTGCCAAAATGTAGGGATCCCAATATGGATTGTACGTTTATTCAATGATTTAGGAGGTTGGAGCAGCGTTAAGCATGGGCAAATTTTGTGAATCTGGCGTTCGCAAATTTGCGTATTTGCGAACTCGCAATCCGCAAAATCCGCGAACTCTCGCGAATTAGCGGATTTTTTTTTTTTGTGTTCGCAAGGGTTTCTGCCAGTTCGCGAGGGTTTTGTACCAGTTCGCAATTGCAAACTTACTTGTCGGCTCGCAACGGTTGCGACTTTGTTGTTTCTACGTCTGGTTCATCATCACAGGTTCACAGCACCCTCTGTTTCACCACTGCCACACTCTGATTCACCCATGCCACCCTCTGGTACATCACCGCCACCCTCTGATTCGTCACTGTAGATTATGGGGGGAAAAGCAAGCACACCTGCCCTGCTTCAACTGACATGAATTAATTTGGAGTTGATTAATGTGTCACTGAATTTAAACTTCCTGTCTGGCACCTGCTTTCTTATCTGTAATTTGCTTTCTGTTGCAGTGCAATTTTTTTTTCTAGGACTTTTGTGGCCTACTTGTAGCTATTCAATGAGCCTGCTGTGAGGGTCAGAGCAGGGTCATAGAATAGTTGCAAGTAGGCAACTGAACTCTGGAGGGGCCCCTCAGGAAGCACTACAGGGAATGGTTACTAATGATGAGTTTGAACTTTTGCACCTGCTGAGTGCTTTCAGTTTTGCAAAACTCGTTTTTCTGCAGAACAGCAACTGTAATGCCCCAAACAAACGTAGGCAACTGAACTCTGGAGGGGCCCCTCAGGAAGCACTACAGGGAATGGTTACTAATAACGAGTTTGAACATTTGCACCTGCTGAGTGCTTTCAGTTTTGCAAAACTCGTTTTTCTGCAGAACAGCAACTGTAATGCCCCAAACAAACTTACTTGTGAAAGTTGATTTCTAATCCAAAAGTGACCCAAAGAAAGTCAAAAAGGCCTCAAGTCCAAAAAAGTGTAGGCAAATGTCAACCTGAGGAGTTAATGCTGATAAAAATCATCATTTTCAGAAGGTTTATGCTGCTTGCTGGTGGATTTCTTGTGCCGAATTGCACATTTTGTAATTTCGTGAGTGCGAGATTGTTGCTGACCGCCGCATCTACATGTTCGCAATTGCGAACTCTCGTGATGCGTCGCCAAACTCCCGCCGGATCCCGCAGCAAGATCCAAAATGGCGCAGCACTCGCAAAATATCGAGAAAAACAACTCGGCAAACGCTGAATGAGGGTAAGTGAACGCCGCACACCGCAATATTGCATCACCAAGCAAAAAAATCCGCTGCGTGCGAATTTGCGGATTTTCAGTAAATTTGCGAGAGTTCTCGGATTGTGAATTTACCGAAAATCCGCAAAATCCGCGAGCGGAGCGGATTTTCCGCCCATGCTTAAGCAGCGCACACTTTTCTAAAAATGTAGCTGCCATGCTTTCTCCTTCACTTGAAAGCTCCTATCCTAAAGAAAGGATGTTGAGGTGGCTTTGATAACTTTAGGTAATTCACATTCCTGTTGTAAAGGAGTGAAACAGCCACTGCTGCTGCCTCCCTTTTATGTTTCCTAATATAATAGCTGATACCTGGGCAAAATTACCTAATAATTTCAGGTTCTGCTCCATACACATTCTGTATTTGTCTTAATGCATCTACTGCTAGTAAAGGGATACCATGAGTTCTGGTATATATGGCAGCGAAAACTGTACCCCTAGAGGGGCAATCCTCTATCTGGGGACATATCCCAATTGGCAAGCCATTTGTTAGCAATCGGGATTTTCCTTGAGGACTTGTGTGTGGAAATACTGCCTCCAACTGCGTTATTGTTTTAGCTACCCAGAATGGCATTTGCTCACAATTAGTGGGCATTTTACTCATAACTTCGTGTAGCGTTTGTGGTGTTATTTTAGTTGTAGATCCCTGAATTTGTCCTTCTTGTGTAGCCCTTGCTGGCTGAAGTGTGAGTGTTCTAATCACGAACTGTGTCAGGTTTCTGTAAAGTTTTTTCATTCTTTTATGAAGTGGACTAACGTCTGCTACAGTCTGGATGTTGTTGTGTTAGCCTTCAGGATTTGCCAAGTTGATTCATCACACCCGAGCGGGCAGAATCTCACTTTTCCTTTGGCGTGTGGGAGGGTGCCTTTAAACCAGTTTATGTGATCCTGGTAGGTAAGCGAAACTTCAATGTCTTCATATGGACAGAATTCGTCTGGTGTTTCATCTACAGTGTAAGAGTGAAATGTATTTGTGCGTGCATCTGCTTGTGGGTATTAAACCCATGAATAGAATACCTCTGTTTTATATGGTTCATGTGCCTCAATCATGAATGTTACTGTCCCACCCCTAGTCGTGACTCCATAGTCTGCTAGTTATAGAGTAAGGCCAGTTCTAAAATTTTTAGAAATGTTTCTTTTACCTTATTTTTCTTCTTCCCTAGCTGCAACTGGCGCAGCGGCGTCGCGGCGTCTTCGTCAGCCATTATTTTGAAAACGTTTCAAGGAAACTGAGATACGGTTTTATACACAATAGGAACAATTTGTCCTTCAAGCTTGATAAACTTACAGCAAATACATAGTATATGCCTACTCAGCTGTGACGGATAGTTCCCTTCCCACTCCAGACGTCTCCGGGAAAGTGTGAGTAGGGGTCCCTGAAAAAGCACAACTGAACTATTTGGATTTGACTGTTGAATAAGTACCAAACCAATGATGGCGGCGCCATGTCATATAGTTCCTATAAATCTATATAGGATATATGCGTTAAGAAATCATAGACTGTGGGATTAGTGTTCAGACTGATTCTAGACACCCCCATTAGGTATGTTTACCTGTATTTAAAATAGAAGGGTGCGAGACGTGGTGTCACGACCTGACCCAAAGCACAGCAAAACTAAATTATCACTGTCTTATCACAATTTAAACATTGAATCATTAAATCCACATTTGACTCATTGTGTTTTCATCATTAGATGCTTGTATTTAATTTCATTTCTTTGTGAATCATCATATTATATGAATTCAACCAATTTTCAAAACATAAACTTTGTATATATCATACATTCATTATTTTCATAACATTCTTCTTCAAACTTTACATGTCATAAACGTTTTACGATAATGCGAATCAATAATCAAAATCCATCGAAGAATATAATGGTTGTAGGCAGGCCTACAACCATTGTATTCTTCGATGGATTTTGATTATTATTGAATTCATATAATATGATGATTCACAAAGAAATGAAATGAAATACAAGCATCTAATGATGAAAACACAATGAGTCAAATGTTGATTTAATGATTCATTGTTTAAATTGTGATAAGACAGTGATAATTTAGTTTTGCTGTGCTTGGGTCAGGTCGTGACAGCATGTCTCGCACCCTTCTATTTTAAATTTAGCCCAACGTAGGGATAGGCAGCCCTACGATACCCAAAAGAACGCCATAGTAAGGTATATGCTAATAACAAGATTACTAAGCATCTTAACAGGAAAATATAGGTGTGCTAGTGATTAACTTAGACCTTATATGTTTACCTGTATACCAGCAAGCTCAAGTGCCACTAAAAACACATCTTACCAAGGAGAGGATAGTTCTTGACAACTATCAAACATGACAACTCTGTCCCATCAGGGATCGTGTAACAGTACAGTACTTTTCGCTTAGTCCCTCATATTCACTTTGTCTCAGAGATATACACAAATTAAACGGTGGGGACGTTTTCAATAAGCATTTATTGAACCAGCGGCATTCTAGCGTAAAATAGGTGTTCTTAAACAACTATAGAGACAGAACCAGCCAAAAATGATTATAAGCACCAACAGAGTAAAAGGATGGTAGATTTCTGTCATAGTGCTAAAACCATGAATACATGCAGGTAAACAAATACATGACGTAATAATGTGTACTCCTACGATGCAACCTTAACCAGATGTACCTAAGTGTACCTAGCATGTATGTAGGTGTAAAACCAAGAATCCCTCTAGGATAATTTCAACCCCATTACCTAAAGTGAAAGACTGGGGGACCCCTCTTGGTCTCGTGATGGACATCCCACGAAGAAAGCCAGCCCACTGCGAGTGGGAGTGTCTGCATGCAGGAGCCTCAGCAACTTGCGTCAGTGTGTCAGCATAGAAGTCCTTTTTTTCCTCTCCCTGCCTCAGCAAAGATATGGGGGCAGATTTACAAGTCCCTTGCGCCACTTTTGCGTCACTTTTAACATGGGAAAAGTGACGCAAAAGTGGCACATGGGGCTTGTAAATCTGCCTCATGGTGTTTATATACCCAAAATGGTACCCTCAGGGTATCTACCTTGCTGTGTCATGTCAGACTTAGGATGACGGAAGGAATGACCCTTATACATAGATATTATGCAGGAGATGGTAGTCCTGCTGGGATTCGAAGAATCCTCATGCATACTGAATAAGGCCAGTTTTCAGGGAAAACCCCACGTCCTGTAAGCTGTACCGTAACTAGGTAAAAGGTCTGTTCCAAGAACAGTTATGTAGTGAAATTACAGGGGATAATATAGGTGAAAGGTTAGGTTGCTACCTGCGTCTATATTGCGGTACCTATATGAAACATTAAAAGAGTAATCAATGTTATTCTTACAATAGGTATAATGGGTACAATCATGATATAAACAAGATATGGTGGAGGGCTGAACAATGTAAAAGAGGGGTGGATTTTTAAAAGCTTGGTAATTTTGCCTATTTGTCTTTTTGATGATTTGAGAACTTATGCAAGTTACTGATATGATCTTTTTAATTGGGCTTACTGAGTGTAAGGATTAGCAAACAGGAGACAAAGAGAGCATTAATGGTAGGTTCAGGTGGCCTGGAGTGGATCTTTTGGATCAGTTGTTTTGTGTTGGAGTTCGCTTTCCCTCTCAAGGAGATTCTGTATTTGTCTAAGTTTCTAATCCTTTGACTTCCCATCAATCTTCCCTATTGGAGCATTTGGGGAAGTGAAGTCTGGATTAGCACTTGGGTTCTTGTTAACTTGTTTCTGTGTGTTTGCTCAGTTTATCTGGCCCCTTTGAGGAACTTGAAATGTGTCTTTGTAAGTATTATCCATGTTATCCAGAAAGCCTTCCAGGTTGGTTGATTTGGTGTATTCAGTGATTGTTTCAGGTTTCAGTGAACTATATTTAATGTTCCAAGAATGCAACCATTGGCATAGAAACAGGAAGTGTTTTCATTTGATGTTAATTTCAAAGTAGTAGTCAGCTGTGTTAGGGATCCTGTATATCCTTGTGGCACAGCAAACTTTATGGAACCCATCCCATGACCATTGTTCTATGGTCACTCCACGTCAATAAACCTGGAGTTCTTGCTACCTAACATGTTGTTCAGTTCAGGATGACTGCCACTATCTGGGCAATAGTAATTTCAGGTTCATTATCCCCACCACTGTGTGCAGTCTGAGACAACAGTCAGTTTCTGAGCTGTGGAGGCAGTGAACAGGTGTGCAGAGTATGTCTAGTACAGTTTCACGCCTCTGGTACTAGCTCCAACATGGCACAAGGTATTCCACTCTTTGATCTAGAGCCATTCACTAAACAGCTGCCAGCACCTGCTTCACATATTCCATCATGGTCTTCGGCTTGGGTGGGTGAATAATTATTCAGGAAGACAAAGGCTATCAGCCCATTCTCATCAGACAGCTGTGTAGGATGAAGGTTCAGATCTTTGTAAGGAGGAGGCATAGGTGTGATTGTGAGAAATGTTCTCACCCCCAACCCCACCTAAGCCCTGGGATGTGTAGGGACCTCATCTTGTAGCATCAAAGGTACACCTCCCTTTCCTCACCATGAAAGGTTGAGAAGGCATAGATACCCTCCATCTCTGAATGTATTTCCTATTAAGTTTGACCCATCTGAACTCTAGCTGGAGGCTCCCATCTTGTCAGCTTGTTTTTACTCTTGTTTGCTTCTGTGTAATGTGGGTTTTATTTTGTGACACAGAGCTTATTCTGGCTACCTTAGTACATTAGGCATTGTGTCAAATCATATGGGTACTTATGTTGATGGCTAAATTCACCTTAATGAGAAGTCAAGCAATCTGCATATCTAGCTGATTCATAATCAGTGTATCTACATCAAAAAGAGTAATGTATATCTTCCTTTAATACAATCACTGTATTTGTTTATAATAACTGTACTTGATGGGGAGCCATTTGTCTGTAATACTAGCCCAACTTGCATACAGGCACGAGTAGCATGCATTTCATTTTAAGAGAATGCTTTGTAGGGTTGTTATTGTACAGGTATCTTATCTTGGTGTTCATTAAGTTACAATAGACTTATTAAAATGAAATTAAATGAGGTATTTATAAAGCGCTGCCTGCCACTCCGAAAGGAGCATCCTGGCACTGGTTTGGAGGTGAGAAGGAGCTCAGGTGATCTTAAATGATACAGAGATAGAATTCATCTGTGGCTCCTAAACTCCAAGTTTTCAGTGCTTTCCTATATTGAGTTTCAGTTTTTAATGCTCTCAGATGCGCTGGTATTAGGTTCCAAGCTTTGGCCAATGTTTTTTCACCCTTTGTTTTGCATATTTTGCATAGAAACTGGGGGGTTTGAGGAGGTTGGCTGATGAGGACCTGAGGGTTCTGGTTGTAATGTAGGGGGTGAACCCCTTTGAGAGGTACTTTGGCCCTTGTTTAAGTGAGGCTCTAAATGTGATTAACAGAATTTTAAAGAGAATTCTTGTACTAAACTTATAGGTAGCTGCAACTTACCAAGAAGTTGACTTTGGACATGGAGACTGAGAGTGTGAGAGAGATCCTCCTGTGGCAGGCAGACCGGACTGACTGATTCAAGCTCCTACAAATGGTTGCTCCTCTGTTCAGTGCTGGGAAACAAGCCAGTCAACTTGCTCCAAGAGGGTGCAGTCTCTGGATTTGTCCATAAGGATGGAACTGATATATCGAACCTTCTAAAAATTCTACAAGTTTCTTTCTTGCTTTAATTATGTGTTCCTTAGTATAGCCTAACAGGCCCTGACCTGGCTTCTTGGAGAGAAGACTTCTTCCTAACTCTGCTGTTTTCCCCTGTTCGAGTTTTGCACTTCATGCTTGACCACTTTTGCTTCTTCCCTGAACCTTAACCTTGGCTCATCTGATGCTGACACCATCCTCATAGAATTTCCCTTTTCAAAATTATATTTAGAGTAGGGAAGTTTCTTTATGGAACCTGATTGGTTGACATTTTGCTTTTTATATGTAATTCTATTTGCATTATTTCCTTATGATATGATAATTCATACAGCATAATCATTTAAGTATGTAAGCTCCTACAATATATTTTCTTCAATTTTGCCTATTGATTTAAATTGTAACCTGCACTAAATTGCTAAATAAACCCTTATGGTTTGGACACCATCCTCTCTGTCCTTTCTGTTGACCATATTGGTTTTACTGTACTTCGGATGTAATGCTGATGTTAGCTCCTTTCTTAGACTATCAAAGTTCAAAATGACCAGGGGACTAGGTTAGACTATTGGAGAACCACTTCACACCATGACTAGGCCTCATGGTGTGAGGAGGTTCCCCAATGATGAAGCATGCCACTTCTGGTGGTTGAGGGAAACCGTCCTTTCAAGGGATGCCTTTCGGTTTTGGTGCTTACTCCTTTAGCCTAACTTCTTTGTAAAGTATATATACAGCATACAAACAGCAATCAAGTGAAAACACACTTCAAAATAAATCCCACCCTAATTTTGAAACATAGAGTACATGTAATAAATTATTTGACACCAAAGATTTTAAGGAAAATCTAATGCCTGATGGACCAAATTGCAACACGCTTGCGGCTCAAAGTTGAAAAATATGGCTGACCACAATGAAGTGAAAGTCAGAATCGAGAAGTGTATTGGGCTCAGTCAGCTTCTACCTTCAGACTTAAAAGAAATGTCAGCAATGAGATCCCTTAGAAGGTAAAGTTCTGCATGGCAAGGCTACAGGCGAAGTCCGAGGAGGGGATATTGGAGGGGAGACACTGGATGAAGTTGCAGTGAAAATTTTTATGTTCAGACATAGGGCCTGATTTAGATCTTGCAGGATGGGATATGCCATCCGCCGAAATATAAATCCTATTATATACAAAGGGATTTATATTTCGGCGGACATGATATCCTTTCACCATTGTGATGGAGTGACCCATCTGCCAAGATCTAAATCACGCCTTCTTGTTTGGAAGTAAATTTTTTCCTGTGGGACAAAGCAGAAGGCTGTGATAGTTGAGAGTTGCAGGAAACCGGGTACCCCTTTGGTGAAGGACCGTCTGAACAGGATTTGCTCTTGTGTAGAAGAATGTAGTGGAAGCTACCACCGAGTCAGGCTGACAGACGATGCACCTTGGGCGGATAGACAAGCAAGTTGGTACCCTGGGATCCTCTTAGTTCTCAGAGCAGTTTTTTAAGGCAACATTTTGATGGGCCATGCTTTGGATTTTGGTGCCTTTAACACCACAGCTAAGGGTCCAGGACTGGAGGGGAACCATTGGGGCTATAAGCCTCACTCAGGCTAGGTCCAGGTGAAGGTTCAAGATGGTTTGTGCCTTTTATTTCCCCTAAGGGTCTGATCTGGAGGCCAGCCAACTAGCTCTTGGCGTCAGTCTGGTAGTCCTGGGTTCAGGAATTGGAACAGGGCTCAAGCAGCAGGGCAGACAGCTGAGTGTTCAAGGCAGGCTTCTAGCAGCAGAGCAGCCCTTCCAGGTACAGCAAAGAAGCATTCTGAAGTACACAGCAGGCCACAGCAACAGGCAGACCTCTGAGAGTCCTTTTGCAGGTCCAGAAAGTTAATAGAATAGTGGGTCTGAGGGTATTATTTATTTTTGCTTGGTGCCCTATTCGAGGTTGGAGAAGTTGTTGCTCCCCTGCCCCGGCTCCAACCTGGCTGCATGAACAATGCAGTGGTGACAAGTCCTTTGTGTGAAGGCTTACTCAGTTGTAAGTGGGGGCTTTGCCCGGCTCCCTCCCACACCCTGCCAGTGATGCCCATGCAGGCACACCTAATCCCCCTATTATGTGCCTGTCTGGGAGGAAGAAACAAAGCCCAACTGCCAACTACACCCAGTCATGTGATCCAGGAGCAGGCTGCAGGCCCCAAATAGCCTGGAGCAGGAAATGTCAACTTTCTAAAGGTAAAATGAACAGATGATGGATGGAATGCTGTACACATCAAACATTCACCCCAAGCCACATAACTGAGTTAAATCCATCATTTATTTGCTTGCCATGCAATTCCAGTTTGGGCCCAGCCATATCCAAATCAGCCTTGACCCTGCTCCCTATGGGAACAGTTCAGCCCTGAACTCCCAGTCTGGGTCCTCCGTGGACCAGAAACAAGCACCCTAGGACCGGTATCGGGGTATCACTCCTCATCAGCCAGACTAGCTTGAATCTAGTGACATATCAAGCAGGGGCCCACATCTGGGCATAACCTTCCCAATTAGGGCATCAAATGCAAAAAGAACAGATGATAGATAGAATGCCGAACAAATCAAATATTTGTTTAGCATTCTGTCCAGCTGAAATAGCAGGGTTTTTAAGGAGCTGTTTAAGTTGGTTGCAAAATACATGCTGCATTTAATTTATTTTACAGGTCCTGGGTACATGGTATACGACTTTCCTAGAGACTTATAATTACATTAAATATGCCAATCAGTATAAGTGGTGAATTGCACAGATTTCTAATGCCAGCGAAAACAATTTGAGGAAAATAGGAAGGTTAAGGCACAACGTTTAGTGAAAGACCACACAAAGGCTGATACGTCTAACAATATACCTCTCAATACTAGAAGGGTGGAAAAAAGCATTGACTATCTTTGAAAAATTGTGAGAAGGCTTCTGTGAAAGCTGAATCTGGGAAGCTTTAAAACTCACATTACCAGCAAACAGAATGCATTTGTATTGCTGTAGAGTCTCTCTAAAGGCTATCATTATCATAGCCAATACTGTGATTGCCATTCCATGTTTCAGCCTTTACTCCCTCAATTATGGCAATTACTACCTACTCTGATCTCAAACTATGGGTTCTATCCTGCCAGCTAGTTTGTAAATAAACAACATCTCTATATGTCTGAATGTGGAGTTACTGTCTGTCCACTCCACAAAGAGCTCCAGGAAAAGTAATCATGTTGCCTCCAAGTGAACCTTGCACTATCACCTTTCTTAGAGACTACCTTCGTCAAGGTGGACACAAACTGCTGAACATTGATTATAAAATGATCCTTCCAGGACAAATCAGTGCTCCACAGATCAAATGACATGCAGGGACATTTCCTGTGTTCCTGAATTCTCATTGTGTTTTTTTTATACTTTTGCTAACAGTTCGAGTGACTCTTTATAATAAGGGATCCTTACCAACTGCACATTGGTGTTCCTCAGAGGCGCCATTTGGCATCTTTAAGGTGGAGAATCATCCACTGGTCTTCCCAACCCTCAGTCTCAAGGTGGGAGCTTTTCTCTGATTCTTGTTGTTCAGCCACTAACAGGTGCATATTAAGTTTGAGTCCATAACAGCCTTAAAGTCGTGGGCTGTATCATGAATGTCTGTGCATGTGCAGAACAAAGCATTGCTCTTGTTTCTCAATTTATTTGTGTTCTGTAGGGTGCCTAATCTAACTTTAGAACCTTTAAGTTCATGACCTGTAGAGCACACATCTCGGAAACACAGAGCAGACGTGGTTGATAGGCTTTTATAAGCTTTGCTCTCCTCAGGTCATTCTCTAACTTTATGGTTCCACACTAAAAAACTACACATATACACAGATCTATTTTGTTGAAATAGGCACATAGCTCCATTCTGAATCTGCGTGCAGAGTTGATAACGCAGTCCAAGGGAATTGTTGCAGAGAGGACTGCTATAATCATTCTTTAACATCGTGTGTTGCCAATAAACTCATCAATGGTCCCTCCTCCTGGGTGGAAAGACTGGCACAGACTGATTGCCTGGACATTGGAATTGGAAGGAGGCCCTTGACGTTGATTGGCAGTTGAGGTCTCATGAAAACTTCTCTTTAGAAATATAACTTGAGCTGCCCTTCAACTCACAAAACATCATTCGACTTAGCCCTGTGTGGGCAATTCTGCTGAAGGTGCTTTCAAGAATGTGGCGCCATTGTGCTGCCTTTTCCTCTTGGCTAGGATTAAGGCTGAAGGCCCTGTTTAAGCTCTGATGGCCCAAACTGTTGCTGCCCTGCAAGGAAGACCACATCAGTCAAATGAGAGTCAGGGGTACTTGCCAGGCTCATTAAATCGTTTGGGAAGGAGGTAGTCTCCTACGCTGATGACACTCAGATCTTGGTGTCTCTCGCCCAATCCGTCAGCTCCTCTGCCTCCAATTTTAGACACTGTATGGAGGCAGTTGTCCAATGGATGATTGACAATTCATTGAAGCTGAACGGCGAGAAGACAGAGATCCTAGTGTTCGGTGGGAAGGAGGACATCTGGTCCGCGGAATGGTGGCCTTCATCCCTGGGAGCTTGCCCTGTACCCACGGCCCTGGCTCGGAACCTGGGAGTCAAGATTGATCCGGCCCTTGTGATGGGTCAACAAGTGAATAGAACAATCTCCACTTGTTGGGGTATTATCAAGATCCTGCGGAAGATCAAACATTATCTGTCCCTGCAAGCCCGCAAGCAAATTGTGGTCGCATTAATAGCTTCCCGGCTCGATTACTGTAATGCCTTATACGCAGGAATAAACAAGGGCCTGTTACAGCGACTACAAATTGTGCAGAACGCTGCGGCTAAGTTTGTGCTGGACTTGCCCAGGCGCTCGTCAGCCACTGCCGCTAGGAAATCCCTGCATTGACTTCCGATTGAAGCCAGGATTTCCTTTAAAGTTTTCTCTTTGATTTATGGGGCCTTGACCAGGAATGGGAAGGGAGGAATAAGAGACCTGCTGGTTTCGTATGCCTCCTCCAGAAACCTTCGTTCCTCCAAAAAGTTCTTGTTATCAGTCCCCCGCGTTCGAAGAGCTAAGTAGGGAGGCAGGGCTTTTTCTAGCCTTGCTCCGAAATTATGGAACACTCTGCCCTGTGAAATCAAGTCCCTGCCATCAATGCAAGCCTTTAGAAGGGCTCTGAAGACATGGCTCTTTGCCAAAGCCTACCCTTAGTTTTTGGGATCTGCCTTTTTTTGTGATTTTTTCTTGATAGGCGCCTTGATGCCTCCGGGCTAAGTAGCGCTATATAAGTTTTCATTCATTTCATTTCATTTCATTTCAGGGGTACATTTACTATTATTTCATGCAGCACAGCACCCCAATGGAACTTGCTGCTCCACGTTGCGTAAAAGAGAGGGTTTAGAAATGCTCCATATTTACAAAGATATGGATCATTTAAGCTCCCTCCTAGCGCTAGTGCACCATGCACTGTATAGCACCAATGCAAGCACTCTTGCACCATTGGAAAGGGTTCCTGTATTTAGAGCAGGAATGTTTTTGTATAGAAAGGCATACCTGACTTCACAAAAACAATCTTTGGAGGTATAGTCATCTTTCTGTTTGTTATGCATACTGAATCTAATGAATAGAATGAAAGATATTTTGCAACGTTACACCTTTGTCAAGTTGGTGCAACATTTTTGTGCATGTCTTTGTTAACCTGGGTTTGCATCAAAATAAATGGGTGAATGAACGTAAATGCCTATGCTTCACCTACGTTCCCTACTTTCCCAAACAAAGTAACACAAGTCCACAGTATGAGCAGTGTTTCATTACTTTGTATTTACTGAACCACACAAAGCCACACAAAGTGGCTTTGCAAGGCTTATTAAATGTCAAAAGGCTATTGTGTCAGGCTGCTTCACAAAAGTGACAACGTCCCAATGCAAAATCATAGTAAATCTGCGCCTTTGTGGTAAAGGCTCTTTCTGCCTCATCGATCAGAATTGCCACACTCAAACTCCGAAGCACTATCCTCTTTTATTACAGGGACCATCAGTGCTTATGTGGAATTGCCTAGTCGTTTTCTTTGTTTTGAAATACTGTAGATGTCCGCAAATGTGAAAATGTCATTGACCTTAAACTGTACTAATTGCTATACAGTAACTATTTTTAAGTAGGACATTTTTCATAGTCCAAAAATAATATAGTTTTTTATAGTCCAGAAATAATACAGTCAACATCCTCTGCTTTGTAAACATTTACTGCCTCTTTAATTTATTGAATCCATACTGTATTACATTGGTTCCGTAACTTTTTTGTTTAAGTTTGTATTTGCTTTGCCAACACCATATAGAGTAGTAGGAAATGGGTTCTGCTCATTTAATCCCCCTAGATTAATCACTTTTGACTACCTAATTTTCTAACCTTTACAGTGGGTGAGTCTCACTCATGGTAAATTCTAACTCACAGTAAATTCTGAAGAAATGTATTGAGATTGCTAATGTTCAGTGTCTTCCTTTTAAGCCAGGGTATCAGGCTCTGGATTGGTTCCAGACACGCATAGGGTTTGCATGTTTAAGACTACTGTTTTGACCTGCCCGATGTCTGCGCACAAATAGCTTGTCACAGAAGGGACCCTTCAGGGATTGATGCTGACCTGGTGTAGGCAAAATAATGCACATTCATAGTGCAGGTCTATAGTGCTTACTAAAAGTCTATAGTGTTTTACTATGTTACACATTATAGGAAAAGTCTGCTCCAAGATACAGCTTCGCCATACCGTGTGCAGTGAGATATTAATCCTAGGATAAAGATACATCCCAAGTGTAGATCATTACTCTCTTTGAACATATGTACATTCCTTATAGCTCTTTCAGACTTTGCATATTTGCCTAGCTCAACCATAATCAGATTCCTGGCCTGTGTCCCCGCTATGGGGTGAAGTAAATTGCTCTATGGCCAGCAGAAGGAAGTAAGACCTCCCCACATGAAAGAGCTCTTAAGAGTGGTTGTACCAGTTTATGGAGCTATGGAAGATGCCCCCCATGTAGGTGTAGGCAGGACCACCAGTAGTTCAGGCAAAGGGCAGGTCTGACAAGGGAGAGAGGCAAAAGCTGCTCCCCAAACAAAAAACACAATTTGGAGGCCAGAGGAAAATGCTCCTGAAGACTAGTTCCCACCACCAGGAGCACATTACACATTTCTTGTTGGGACAGGACAATATAAACTGAAAGAAGAAGCCTGGCCCTATAAAGGGGACTGGGCAGAGAAGAAAGCACATAGCACCCTGCCATATTTTTATAATTTACCCCAGGAGAGGGAGAGGCCTCAGAGATCAGTATATTCCTGATTTATATAATTTATCAAGGAGAGGTGTGCGTGGGACCTCCTCCCTGAGCAGATCTTTGGCCCTGGGGACTCCATCCTCCGGGGCCTGAAGCAAGGGAAACTGTTCAACTAGCCCCCCTTATATTTAAAAAAGCAGGGTCACACCTTCCAGATCTTGGTTTAACTCTGACATCAACTCTGAAAGGAGACAACTAAGGGCCACAGAAAGACAATGGAGGAACAATCCAACCGTTATCCTCGAAAAACAAAAAACAAAAAAACATATTCTTCTGCACTACGCTAGAGAGCACCAAAAACAGACCCAAGGAGCTTTTTACCATCATACGGCAACAAACCTCCAAGCCCGCTACGTCCTCAGTGCTGGCCTCCAAAGAACTGTGCGACATCTTCCCCAATTTCTTTAATGAAAAGATTACCAAGATCGAGCTCTCACTGGTCAACAACAACACCCCCCACCAATAGAAGCACTTCTAGGGCATATGATAATGCACGCAAACCTCCTACCAAACCCTTGTCACTCTTCCACCCCATTCAGGAAGCAGAGATAGACAAATTGATCTCCACCTCCAATCCTTCATCTCACATCCTAGATCCATTACCCCCCAACTGACCAAAAAGCTGAAACTCTCCCTAGCCCCACTCTGGTGCAGGATCGTAAACTCCTCCCTGAGAAGCAGAATCGTTCCTGACGGCCTCAAAGTTGGGTAAGTCACGCCACTGCTGAAAAAACCGGGCCTTGACATAATAGACCTGAATCGCTTTAGACCTGTCTCCAACTTACCTCTTCTTTCCAAAATGCTAGAAAGATGCTGGAAAGATGCGTACTTCAACAACTAACCCAAAACAACCTCCTTGACTCACATCAGTCTGGCTTCAGAAAAGGCTGCAACATTGAAACCGCGATCATCAACATCATTGACGATATCCACAAATCATACCATTGCTGCCTCCTCATTCTCCTAAATCTATCAGCAGCATTCGACATGGTCAATCACAATCTTCTCATTAAGGCCCTCCAAGAAAGGGCCGGACTTGATGAAGTGGTCCTTCACTGGTTCTCCTCCTTCCTACACAACTGCACCCAAAGAATCAAAATCTAAAACTTTATGTCCAACCTACACCCAGTCCCCCAGGGTTCAGTGCTCTCCCCGCAACTTTTCAACATTTACATGGAACCCCCCACCATCCTACTCAAAAAAGCCAACATTCCCTTCCATCTGTACGCAGACGATACTCAGATCTACTTGGAAACCTCCTCTATCAAAGACATTCAAAGACTTAACGACACCTTGAGAGAAGTCCAACACTGGCTGTCAAGTAATCACCTCAAACTGAATCAAGACAAAACGGAATTACTCCTCATCTCGAACAAAGAAGTGACCCCCCCAAATTGCGGAATGGCTAAAAGCTATCAATGCGCTCAACCGGAACCTCACTGTGACCGATTCTGTGAAACCACTAGGTATCACGCTAAACCTGAAACTGGACATGACCAAACACATTAAGAACTCAGCTAAGAGCGCATTCCTTAACCTGAAGTTACTGAACAAAATAAAACCTTTCTTCCTGCCCAATGATCTCAGACAAGCCACCCAAGCATTGGTGTTGTCAAGACTAGACTACGAGAATGCAGTCCTATCAGGAATAGCACAATCACATCTTGCTCCCCTCAAAACAACTCTCAATGCAACAGCCAGAATGGTCACCGTAATCAAGAAATTTGATCACGTCTCACCTGCACTCTGAGAACTAAAGTGGCTCCCAGTTGAAATGCAGGCGAGCTTCAGAACAGCCGGCCTCACACACAAAACTTTGAACACCGGCAAACCGGAATATCTAGCTTCCAAACACAAAAATGCCGGTCAGACCTGGAACCTCAGAATTCCGGACACTCTGCTTCATGGCTTCATGAGAATAAATAATAATCTTAACCTAGGCCACCATGATGTAGCTTCTTTTGCATATCTACAATTATTAATGGAATGCCAAGTCTAAACGGAATAAAGAAAAGGGTTTTCCAGTTGACAAGGTCAAACGCCTTTTCTGCACCCATTATAAGAACTGCTGCTTATGTATTGCTGCGTCAATAGGTCAATGTGTAATGGGTGTCTCGCCGTATCTGTCCGGGACACACAGCCTGCGGTAGGACCATATGTCCCTATAACAATGCTTGAGCAAAGAAACCCCTGTGTGGTTCTCACCTCCACATCAAATCAATTATCCACGCCTTCATACATTAATGTATATATATGTTTCTATAGGAGAGTGCCTGTTTTTTATAAATGTGGATGTATTTCATGTTACAATACAAGAAGGATGATTTAAATATCTTTGCAGGTGATCACACTTTACATACCTACAACATATGTATTGTAGATGTTGTGCAAGTGACACATGCACACAATACAATAACACACACATTGTTATGCAGAAAACCCTTTGATAATTTTCCATTACCAGTAATCAAAATTCATTTTTCTGTGTCCCACTAAGCAAAATCGCAGGCTATTGATTTCATGTAGATAAGTCCCAATTGTGATTTATGCTATTGTGTCATTCTCATAAAAGGTATGCACATGAAAGTTACTACTTATTCCGTGCCCCATATGGGTTAGGGGAGGGTGGTACTTATAGTAACACACTTTTGCAGTAAAGAGATATTGTCAAGCAGGATAATATTGACCGGTTTCTTCAAAAAGTTACAGCACCTCACCTTTCTTTCAATATGCTTCAGTGATAAACACCTTACCCATCTATGCTTCAGCGATAGTCCTTGCAGGTTTGTGAATGCTCCAGTGGAAATTGTATTAACGCCTAACTGCTAGATGTCCATCTGCCTTTGTGTCACGAGTCATATTAGAATTATTGCAAGATTGGGCGAAGGAAGGAAGAATCATCTCAGACCTACAATATGGGTTCCGTCACGGGCTAGGGACCACTGAGCAGGCCTTGAATCTTTCGCTCCTTATTGATAAATATGTCTTCATTAAAGGTGGTGACTTGTACATGATCTACGTGGATTTATCATCTGCGTTTGATTGTGTCTCCCATTCCAAACTATGGTCCTTGTTGACCGATATGGGGGCACCACCAAATGAAGTGACGTTCCTGAGGGAACTCTACTCCAACGCCACAGCCAAAGTTCGCTATGGAGTAGGAGGAGAGCTGACGGAGGATTTCCCTATAGAAAGAGGGGTGAGGCAGGGATGTGTCCTGGCCCCCCTCCTTTTTACCTTATATACCAACGGGTTAGAAAAAGAGATGCTGGAAAACTCCCAAGACCTTCCAATGGTGGAAAATCGCCCAATCCCCGCATTACTGTATGCGGACGATACAGTAATACTAGCCCGCACCCCAATTGAATTACAAAAGAACCTGGATAGGTATTCAAAGTTTATGGCAGGTCTGGATTTAAAAATAAATATTAGCAAAACCTTTGTTATGAGGGTGGGTTCCAGTCGCAAAAATAAAATGAGGGGGATCTACCTCAATAGGGAAAAAATAGCGACCACCGACAAATACTGCTATCTAGGCATAACAATTGACCATAAACTTTCATGGAGAGCTGCTATGGATGCGCGTAATTTGCTTTTTTTAAGAACTACAGCAGACCTAACCAATTTTGCCAGAAAGTTGGGGAAGAGAGCACCCTTAGAAATGTTAAAGATCTACAGAGCCAAATGTCTTTCTGTGGCTCTGTACGGGGCGGGCCTCTGGGGATTTGTAGCACTCGATAGCATCCAACGGGTGGAAAATACCTTTCTTAGATACCTACTTGGTGTACCGGGCAGTACAGGCACTCTTGCCTGCCACATTGAGCTAGGTCTTCCATATATCAGGGACCTAGCTAGAATTGAACCATTGTTATTGTGGCACAGGATTTGGACCTCAGAAAAGGCAATTTTCACCCAGCATATCCTCTCCGATTGTGTAAAAATGGATGATGCCAGTAATTCAAGGTGGCTGCGTTATGTAGCTAGATTTTTTCAAGATTTGGGTTGGGCCCAATACTATTCCAATCCCTCCTCAATTAGTGAGGTACCGGGAAAGGTTCTAAAAAAGAAATGTTTGGCTCACCTCGAGGCTTTGAGATTAACTAGTGAAACCACGAAACCTTCTGTTACTCACGCCTTGATCATACAAACGGAACCTTCAATACAACCATACCTCACCTATAACACCACGAGTTACGAACGATACCTGCTGGTTAGGTTTAGAATGAATTCCTTTCATAGATTGGTCACACACCCTATAAGAAACATTTGGGCAAAAGTACTCCCCCCTTGTCCTTGCGATGGGTATTCGCTGCAAACCACTTCCCATATTTTATTTTTTTGTACATTTTATCACCACCTTGGGAAAAATGGCTCGTGCCCTTTCTAAGGACTACTGGTTTTAAACAATATCGTCCAGCATTGTTGTTTCTACAATTGTTAAAGGGTGAGCGCTTGGTATTTTTAGTGTCAAACTTTCTAAACGTGTTGTTTGCCACCGCTTAACCCTTGAGCACTCAGAAGAACAAACTGAAAACGTAATTTTACAGACTTAACAAGTAATGCCTAGACATCTAAATTCAACTTGCAGGTTGCCAATCGAATTATATTTTTTAATTTGTAAATAATGTATTTTAAATGTATTATAAATGTTTAAATGATAGTATGTAATTATGAAATATGTATGTTTGTAATGTATGCTTTTATGATTTGCAACCAAAATCGAAATAAAGCAATATTGAATTGAAGTGTCAGGAGTGTGATGAAGTGATGTGTGACCACACAAATATAGGAAATAAACATAAATACAACACTCACCAGATCATTAACTAACATGCATGAATATTATGTTATAACATGACATATTTTTCATTCATCAAGGAATACAAAAAAATCGCAATGCAAAATGTTATGCATTAACTTTTTCATGCATGAATGATTGATCTGATTTGGAATTGAGAATCACAAGAGAGATTACTTTGTTCAAACATTTTTTAAAGTCAGCTAAAGTCCTGACAATGGCTGTGTGTGTAGTGTGCAGGCACAGAAAATCGGCTGTAACATGTAGACCCGGAGACAAAGGAATACTATTACATTCCAGGGATTCGTTTATGTTTTTAGCCTTGGCATGGGACCCAAGAATGTAAACAATCTGGAATGGAGCAGTACTATAGGCATTTGTAATGATTTTTTTAATAGATCCCTATAGCATAATTACATTATAAAGACCTCTGTTACTCAAAATCAAGCACAACCGGATGTATTTCCATTTCAGATGAGGACTCAATGACGAAGCATTCGACAATAATGATGTGAGTGAGAGTCTTTTTAAAATAGCAAATATGTGACTGTGGTTCTTTACAGAAGCATTCTATATTAGCAATCAGAAATTTGCTCCTTGATTGTTTTATTTAGTAAGCAAGACTTTGGTATAGGTGTATGGCTGCCCATAGCAACCACAAAACCTACTCAAACAACATGTCCTTGCTACTCAAATATCTGGGCATCTCATTGGCAGTACTGGATGAAGAACAACACGAGTTACAACAAATTAGAAAGTAACTTCCACTTTTTAAATACATTTTAAATGTACTATGTCAAGTATCATTGCTACTAAAGTTAACTTTATGAGCACAAGAGCATACCTAACAGCCATGTAGGCAGTGTCCCTGCCTGGCCACTTGTCTCACACTTCAGACCCTTCTTAAACACTCTAAGAGAGAAGGCAGGCTTAAATCAGAGAATATTTAAAAAGAATTAATGAAGTAACAGACACAACACAAGAAAAATCACAAAACAAAATTGCACCAGAGTGACATATCCCAGTAAGGGAAACTGGAGCTGTTAGAACTGACAGCTTTTCGGTGGTCTTCCCCAAACCTTTTGCCTGCTTACCTCCACGTTTTGCTGTATTCCTTTTGTGGGCCTTAGTTCGATGTAGCTGTACTATTTTAGAAATGCAACTTCTGGGTTAATGACACTTCTCTGCTCTTAAAGCCTTGTGTATCTGCAGCCTGTCACAAATATAAGTGGGGGGTGGGTGACAACTAGACGTTGTGCATTCCCTCAAAAAAAAAGAAGGGTAGGTGTCACTGAGTGCCTATCTGCATCATGATAGTTCACCTTGGGCAGGATGTGAGGGGAGGAACTGACACTTACACCTGAATGGATAGTGTACTGTCATCACACAAAGAGTACATTACCCCCTTCAGTGAGTCTGGAGCCAGAGATGGGAAGGGGCGCTCTGTTCACTTCAGAGCCCATCTTTGAATTCACCTCCACTTTAGAGGCACAACTGGGTATAAGTACTGGGTTTCTAACCCTACCAAATCAGACACTTCTGGACCTGTGAAAAACTTTGCCAGGAAGAAGGACTGCTGTGCTGCTTTAAGGACTGCCACTCTGCTGGACTTCTACCCTGCTGCCTGCTACCCTCTGTTCCTGCTGAGGAAAAATTAGACTCTTGCTTGAACCCAGAGTTATCTCCAAGGACATGCTGACTTGCCTCCTGTTTTGAGACTCCTGGATATCAAAGTCTCAGCTCCTGCTCCTGTGCCTGGTAAATTGGAAGTGGCTCCATGTGCTTGCTCCATAGAAACCAATGCATCTTCTGCTGCAGGATGCGCAATCAATGCATCACCACTGTTGTGGGAAGAGACTTGGAGCCAGTGCATCACCTCAAGAACTGACATATCGAAACCACTGCATCACCGTCAGTGTGACTGCGTGGAGAAACCCGGCAGATTGGTTTCGGAACCAACGCATCTCAACGTTGGTGCTTTGTCTTCGGAACCAGCACATCAAAATTGTTGCATGGAGAAGATCAACGCATCACCTCAATTGAAGAGATCAACACCAAGGCATCACTCAGCTGCACCTCACATTTCACTGTGGCGATCAGGATCAAGGTACCTTGTTCAGCAGACCTTGCATGGCTCCTGTATCAGGTCCACACTCCATTGCGGTTACCCTAAACTCTTTACTTTACCCCTGTCCAGTGAGACAAGGTTTATTGCCTCTAAGCTACTTTCACTTTTATTCTTTAAAATTCATATCTCAATACTTAAAGGATTTTTTAGTTTTGGCCTTGTTTTATTTATAAAATCATAATCTGTTGTTCTTACCGAGTGTGGAGTATTTTTGTGCTGCTTTAACTGTGGTATTGTTTGAAGTGTTACACAAATACTTGACACAGTGCCTCTTAAGTTCAGCCTGGCGCGATAACGCTCTGTGCGGCTTCCAGCCGTGGGTGGCGCTGGGGTTTGTAGTCCTCCTGGCTCCTTGGTCACCCCCTCCCAGCGGCCGCAATGGTGGTTGTAGGGTTACAGTGGCGGGGGGTGAGCAGACAGGCAAGGCAGCGCTGAAGCAGCGCAACCGGAGCAAGGTGCGGGCCAAAGTTCAGGAGCCCCAGGTAAACAGAGGAGAAGTGTGGCTCAAGTGGTTGGAGCGTCAGACCCTGATGCAGAGGTCTGGCCTGGACCAGGGTTCAATTCATTTCATTTCTACCCCTAATTGCCTTAAAATCTTGGCGAGGGTTACTATTAGACCCTACGCCAAGATGGTGACATGTTCAGTTGGTGGCATTTTCTGAGCTGTTCATCGTACACTTTGCAATCCTGCCACTGATAGCTTTTTCAATATCATTACTCCTACCCATTTTTTGATTTGTGGAAACAGAAACCTAGGAGGTTCAGATTACTCTTGGGGGAGCATTATAGGACCCATTTGCTACACGTTCAGATTCAACACTGCTAATCTTAGACCTCATTCAAAGATGGCAACGCCTCTAGGGAACTTACTCATACTATCTACGCATGCACTGTCTGCGTGCTGACATATGTTAGTTCAATATCGCCTCCACTGAATTTGGGGAACACCAGATGCTGGTTGACACATTGCCGGAACATAAGGGGGAAACTTAAAACACTAGTGGCACAGCAGTTTACCTGGGGCTCCTGAACTTTGGCCCGCACCTTGCTCCGGTTGCGCTGCTTCAGCGCTGCCTTGCCTGTCTGCTCACCCCCCACCGCCGTAACCCTACAACCACCATTACGGCTGCTGAGAGGGGGTGACCAAGGAGCCAGGAGGACTACAAACCCCAGCACCACTCGCGGCCGGAATCCGCACACAGCGTTATCGCGCCAGGAGGCGCATAAATTATCTGGTCATTTCCTGCGTCGGGCTGGGCCATGGACTTTGTTTTTTTGCGGCCTAGTGATACCCTAAAACTGTGAGACTATTTATGTTATGTATTAATGTATCTTGTAATATTATATTTAGATCCCTAGTTATCGTAGTTTTATTAGTGTGAGTTATTCACAATAGCTACGGTGCTTTTAAATATTGTTTTGTAAATCTCATTTGGAAACATAACAATGTCCAAACTTAGATCTGCTAAAACCCCCTTAGTGACCACCACAATGGATAACTACTTGGTTAAAGTAGTAAATAAAATTAACAAAGACTGGCGCCTCTCATTAAGCCAGGTAAGTCCCCCGGCTTCACCCACAAGCCTGCTTGCCCCCCCAGAAGCTCTTGTTCTAGATCATGGGTACTCACAAACTTTCTCTCAGGGGCCAAAGTTACAATGTGGTTTGTGGCCGAGGGCCGCACCAGTGGGGGCGGGGTCAGTGAGAGAGGGGGCGGGGCTAGAGACCAAAAAAAACTGTGACTATGAGGTTGAACACAGGCCCCTGCAGTGGACGTCTTCATCCACTGACCCACCAGATCCAGCATACACACATATCTCTCTCTCTCTCCCTCTCCCTCTCCCTCTCTCTCTCTCTCTCTCTCTCTTTCTCTTCCTCTCCCTCCCTCCCTATCTTTCTCTTCCTCCCCCCTCTCTCCCTCTCTCTGTCTCCCTCCCTCTCTATGTCTTCCTCCCTTCCTCTGTCTCCCTCCCTCTCTCTGTCTCCCTCCCTCTGTCTCCCTCCCTCTGTCTCCCTCCCTCCGTCTCCCTCCCTCTCTGTCTCCCTCTCTCTGTCTCCCACCCTCCCTCTGTCTCCCTCCCTCCCTCTCTCTGTCTGTCTCCATCCCTCCCTCTCTGTCTCCCTCCCTCACTCTGTTTCCCTCCCTCCATCCCTCTCCCTCCCACTTTCTCTCTCTCTCTCCATCTCCATCCCTCCCTCCCTCTGTCTCCCTCCCTCCCTGTCTCCCTCCCTGTCTCCCTGTCTCCCTCCCTCCCTCTCTGTCTTCCTCCCTCTCTGTCTCCCTCCCTCTATCTCTCTCCCTCTATGTCTCCCTCCCTCTGTCACCTGCCCTCTGTCTCCTTCCCTCTCTCTCCTTCCCTCTCTGTCTCCCTCCTTCCCTCTCTGTCTCCCTCCCTGTCTCCCTCCCTCCCTCCATGTCTCCCTGTCTCCCTCCCTGTCTCCCTCCCTCCCTGTCTCCCTCCCTGCCTCCCTTCCTGTCTGCCTCCCTCTCTCTCTGTCTTCCACCCTCCCTCTGTCTCCCTCCTTCTCTGTCTCCCTCCCTTTCTGTCTCCCTCCCTCTCTGTCTCCCTCCCTCTCTGTCTCCCTCCCTCTCTCTGTCTCCCTCCCTCTCTCTGTCTCCCTCCCTCTCTCTGTCTCCCTCCCTCTCTCTGTCTCCCTCCCTCTCTGCCTCCCCCCTCTCTCTGTCTCCCTCCCTCTGTCCCCCTCCCTCCCCCTGTCTCCCTCCCTCCTGCTCTGTCTTCCTCCCTCCGACTCCCCCCTCTCTGTCTCCTTCCCTCCCTCCCTCCCCCTCCCTCCTGCTCTCTGTCTCCCTCCCTCCTGCTCTCTGTGTCCCTCCCTTCTGCTCTCTGTCTCCCTCCCTCTCTCTCTGTCTCCCTCCCTCTCTCTCTGTCTCCCTGACTCTCGCTGTCTCCCTCCCTCTCTCTTTCTGTCTCCCTCCATCTCTTTCTGTCTCCCTTCCTCTCTCCCTCGCTCCCTCCCTCTATCTCCCTACCTCTGTCTCCATCCCTACTTCTGCCTCCCTCCCCTACTCTCCCTCTCTTTCCCTTCCCTGACTCTCCCTCTCTCCCTCCCCTGACTCGCCCTCTCACTCACTCCCCTGACTCTCTCCCTCCCTTGACTCTCTCCCTCCCTCTCTTTCCCTCCCTCCTTTGCCCTCCCCTGACTCTCTCCCTCTATTGCCCTCCCCTCACTCTCCATCCCTCCCTCACCCTGCCCTGGCTCTCCCTCTCTCTCCCTCCCTCGCCTTGGCTCTCCCTCTCCCTCCCTCTGTCTCTCCCTTCCTTTCCCTCCCCTGACACTCCCTCTCTCCCCCTCCCTGACCCACCCCGAATATCGCACTCTCTACCTCCATCGCCCTCCCCTGACTCTCCCTCTCTCTCCCTCCATCGCCCTCCCCTGACACTCCCTCTCTCTCCCTCCATCGCCCTCCCCTGACACTCCCTCTCTC
This sequence comes from Lissotriton vulgaris, assembly GCF_964263255.1. NCBI lineage: Eukaryota > Metazoa > Chordata > Amphibia > Caudata > Salamandridae > Lissotriton > Lissotriton vulgaris. The sequence goes on from NC_141698.1 coordinate 910,849,630, forward strand.
TCCCTCCCCTGACACTCCCTCTCTCTCCCTCCCCTGACTCTCCCTCTCTCTCCCTCCATCGCCTTCCCCAGACACTCCCTCTCTCTCGCTCCCCTGACTCTCCCTCTCTCTCCCTCCCCTGACACTCCCTCTATCCCTCCATCGCCCTCCCCTGACTATCCCTCTCTCTTGCTCCCCTGACTCTCCCTCTCTCTCCCTCCATCGGCCTCCCCTGACACTCCCTCTCTCTCCCTCCCCTGACACTCCCTCTCTCTCCCTCTCTCTCCCTCCCCTGTCTCTCACTCTCTCTCCCTCTCTCTCCCTCCCCTGACTTTCCCTCCCTCGTCCTCCCCTTTGCACACTGTTAAAAGTAGGTTGTGAAGGATGCAGCTTCGCCCGTCATGGGCCCACACGGGAGGACTCTTCTTGGATTCCAGCTTGGGTTGGTGGTCGGCTCCAGCGTATGCTACTGGCTGTACAAACGCCTTTTACGCAGTGAGCCGTCTAAACCGGGGTCTTACACAGGGGACGGTGCGGGGGCAACACAGAACAGAGATGAGGGGGATTCCAAGAGCCTGATTTGGGCCTCTGAGGCAAGAGGCGGTCTCCTGCGCAGTGTGTCCGGAATGACTTTGGTGGCCAAAGTGAGGGAGAACCCTACAGATGTTCTAATAAATCCATCAAGCAATTTGGATGCTCAACGTCTACAAAGAGTTATTGAACTGCTTGAAGCCACAGAAGAATCGTCAGTTCGAAAACAAGACTTGATTACACTTAGTAACAGTGCTGCATTTTCAGTTAATCAAGATCTTATTCGTAATTTAGGGGCTCTTCCAGTAATTGGAAACATGCTTTCAGATCCTGTTCCTGAAGTCCAGGCACAGGCTTTAAATGCGCTTAACAACTTGAGTATGAACTTGAGCAATCAGGAACAGTTAAAGATTTATATTGAACCTATTTGTGCAGCTGTTGAAGTTGCTCCACTGAACTCTGACCTGCAGTTAGCTGCACTTAGGCTGTTAACTAACATGTCTGTTACAAACGAGTACCAAGACATGATCGTAAAATCCTTACCTTGCTTTCTTCGTCTGTGGTCTCATGGAAATGAAAAGACGCAGATTCATGTTTTGAAGGTGCTTGTGAATTTGCAAACCCATCGCTCACAACAGATCTTCTGTGTACTCAAGTACCTTCCTCGTTGGCATCCTTCTTCCACACATGCACAAATGATGACATCTCCTACAGGGGCTCACCTTTGTGGCAAATCTGAATGAAAATATGGACAGTGGAGCCGCTCACCGTCAGTACCACGAAGGCTCGCTCTTCTCTTGGTTGTTCGGAGATTCAAGGCAAAGCTTCTTGGTATCCTTGTTACAGCATCCGGATGAGAAAGTGAAAAAGCAAATAGCCAAGTCAAGTCAAGTCAAATAGGCTTTATTTCGACATAAAAAAATATCTTAAAAAGCATACATACATGATAAATTCAATTTTAAACATTGCTAGATAAAAAAGCATAAAAAAACCCTTACATACTAGGAATCAACGTTTTTTCCTACAATTTCTAGAGGGGGAATTATATAAATTAGCTAAAAGAGATAGGCCGAGAACAGACCATAAGTTTAAAATCATGATTAAACAATTTGCCTAAGTCTTTTTGACCGAATCCGCCATGCCCACCCTAAGTATTTCGAGGTGGCGCATGCAAAAAATGTACGAGTGTCTGTAAGTAGTATTCTTAGTGCCACGTTACAATGTCTGGTGCCCAAGGTGAGACACATTGGTTTAATCCATTTCATACGAGGAACCTTGTAGGCAGGGCACTCGAATAACAAATGGGGGACAGATTCACGGCGCTGAGGGCAGAAGGGGCACCATGGAGCAGTCTGATATGGAGCTTTCCAGTGGCATGTGAGCTCCATTACAGGGAGAAGACCTACTCTAAATTTAAAGTACAGGGATCTTTCCCATGGGGCAGAGATAATGTCCAGATACAGTTCTCTGATGCGGACATCTTTGAACTCCACGAAGTTTCTAGTCGATTTGCAGGTCGTTGTAGAAGAGTTTCTTTTGTTTGCCACCCATGACCAATAGAGTTGTTTTAACGTAGATTTGGGCGGGGCTGACTGTTGGTGCCATGCTTCTTCCAGCCCCAGGTTGGCAAGTAAGGCCTTGATGTCCCTTAGCCATTTTATTTTTGCCCAACCTGTGGATTTGATTATCTCCCGAAGGCCATCCGCATAACTTGAGAGCTCTGGCACTCTCCAGATGCGGGCCCACAGTAGCAGGGGGCGTAGCTTTGCTTGGTCTTCAATCGCCCGACAGCCCATGTCCAGTTGCAATGGTAGGATGGGGATAGATGGACCGAGAGACATTAGATTTCTCAAGAAGGTATTCTCGGCTCGAGTTAGCTCATTCATGTTTGACATCCCCCAGAGCTCTGCCCCATAAAGTGCTGCACTTACTCCTCTGGCCGAGTAAATGTCCATTACTGCCGCTATTGGTTTTGTGGAAGCTGCTCTCTGCTCTTTCAGCAGGGCCCCAGTCACTCTTTTCAGGCTCAACAACATTTTGGTCAAGTGACAGTCCCATTTCATGGAGTCCACCAGCCGGATGCCCAGGTAGTCGAACATCTTGGTTCTTTCCAGTGCAACGGGCCCCAATGTTGGAGGGGGGCCGAGTTTTTGTGGGGGGTTCAAAATGAGATACTTTGTTTTATCTGTATTAATACAGAGACCTCTCTGCTTGCAGAAATCGTCAAAACCAGAGAGAAGCTGCTGAAGGCCCATTGGAGATTTTGACAGAAGTAAAGTATCGTCAGCAAAGAGCAGGGTAGGGATTAGACGACCTGCCAGACGGGGCGCATCTGCTGGTATCTGGGTCAGGAAGTCCACCACCCCATTTACATAGAGGGAGAATAGGGTTGGGGCAAGTACGCAACCTTGCCGCACACCTCTATTCACCTCTATTCTTGGGGTCTTTTGTCCATTTGGCCCCCAGCGTATTTGGGCGTAGTTATTTTCATGGAACCTCATGATCAAGTGGAGCAAGTAGGGTGGCATACCAAGGTCAGACAGTACCTTCCATAGGGTGTTTCTGGGCACCAAATCAAAAGCCGTCCGGAGGTCGATGAAGGCCAGGTATAAGGTACCCTTCCCAATCGTGACGACCTTCCAGTGGATCATGAGCAGCCTTAGGGATTGTTCTATTGTTCCTGTGCCGGCTCTGAACCCAGCCTGGAAATCCGAGAGTATCTTGTTTTCGTCTGCCCACTGCTGAACTCTAGATAAGAGGACCTTGCCCGCTACTTTTTGGGAACAATCTATCAGGCTGATCGGCCTGTAATTAGCTGGGTCGTCTCTTGAGCCTTTCTTGTGCAGGGGGACCACCTCGGCGGCCATCCAAGAAGCAGGGAGGGGGGCCCCTGCCATAGCAGCGTTCAGTAGCGATGCGATTAGCATACCCCATTCGCCTGTGTCCATGCGAAGAAGGTCGCCAGGAAGGCCATCAGGACCAGCTGCTTTGCGAGGGACCAGAGATTTTATAGCAATTTCAGCTTCTTTCCTGGTGAATAGACTTTCCTCATAGCTCCCATCACCTCGAGGGATCTGTGGTAGTGGGAAGTCCATCGCTTCTACTGTAGATGCTGTATACAGTTTTGAGAAGTGTGAATACCACAGATCTTCGGTTATATTGCATGTGATGACAGTGTCTAGAGGTCTGTTTTTCTTTCGCAATAAGTCCCAAAAACCTTTAGCATTTTTTTCTACGCTGGCGACACGAAGTTCCTGCCAAAAGGCATCTTCCCAGTCTCTCCTTGCTGCCTTTAGCACAGATTTGTAGCACTTGCGTTTGGTAGCTATTAATGTTGCATCACCGCTCTTTACTGCCAGAATTAGGGCTCTCTTTCCAGCACGGCACTCCGACGAGTACCAGCCTGATTTGCCCTGTCGCTTGTCAAGGTTTTTGTTTCCCTTGGGTTTTAGTTTAACCATGAACAAGTCCCCAATCGACGTCGAAACCTCGCTAAACATGGCTGAAATCTTGTGCGGGCTGGGAGGCTGACTTTCCAGAAGTTCACAAGCTGCCGCAGTAACGGCTCTGATGCAGGATAGTTTATCTTCATCGATAGCCACTTTGTCCCATTTTAAACGTCTGAGGCAATTTGAGGGGACCACCCCCCCGATGACCTTAGCTCGGATGCGTCGTGAGCTCCACAGGATGAGCCGCTGTCCCTCCACCAGTATGTTAGGGATAATGAGAGTGCATTATGATCACTATCCAAGGAAGGTAGAACTATCATGTCCTTCATGTGGGCCCACAAAGGAAAGTTTAAAAGGATGTAATCTATCCTAGATGAGTGACCCACCCTATTGTACGTGTGTGCCCCCGCTAGGTCTGACCGTGTTCTCCCGTTGGCTGCTCTCAAGCCGTACTCTAGTGTGAGGGAATTTAATTGAACGATTCTAGGAGTCCATCTTTTGACAATTGGAAGATCGAGGGACGGGACGCCTCTCCTTGAATCTTCGTCATACAGGTCCAAGGATTCGTCGGTCAACAGGGGCTCAAATGTGCAGTTAAAGTCCCCCATAACCAAAATTAGGGAGTCTCCACGGCACTCCCCTAAGGCTGCCTCCAGAGCCATGAGGGTTGGTGAAGAAGCCCTCCCTGAAACCCCACATGTGTAAATATTAAAGATCTCCAGCTTTTCAGCTTTCCTTGGGCATTTTACAGTGAGCCGCATCAAGGAGACCTCCAAAAGGGCGCCCTCTTCCCGATACTGGGATACCTGCCGGGACAGAGAAGGTAGCATAACCTACTCTATGCCTTGGTTCCACACACCACGTTTCTTGGAATGCACAGACTGCGTGGGGCTCAGTGAGCGCCACCCAGTCCGGGGCGTCCAACTTGTTATTTAAGCCTGCCAAATTCCAGCTGATGGCTTTCAGGGTAGGACGATTCGAAAACTGAGCACATCCAGCTTCCCCACCCGGTGCCCCCAAGATTTGTACCCCATCCACGGACTTAGTGAACTCAGTCCGATAGCCTGAGGAAGAGGGGATGGGGGAGTTGGGCGCGGGTTGGGGCGCAGGGGTGTTAACTAGTGATGGGGAGACCCTCCCAGCTATGCATGGTGCGATAACCTTAGGTGGGGGGGCGTTTATTTCCACTTTATCACCAAGTCACCAACCCCAACCCTGGGATGGGGCTGCTTGGGTCGGTGTCCATGCCCTTGCTCTAACATCCAAGGTTGGGTAATGCGGGTACCATGCGCCTCTACCCCCATCCGGCAAAAACTTCTTGTGCCCCGGTGAAGGGGGGGGACGATAAAAGTACCCCAAGTCCCTAGTTTGAATGTCGCAGAAGTTGTGATGCGACTGCTGGCTGCAGATCATACCTGCTGCTCTAGGATCGCTGAAGTTAATCAGCTCACAGTCCCCAGTTAGATCCTTACGTCTATTGCCAATCCACCCCACACGACGAACATAGGCTATTCTGCCATCAATGTGCCCTGGGAGGGGTCTATTTGCTTTGAGCCAGGAGAGCGTCTTGTGTTTAAGATCAGAATACAACTCACAAGAACCCTCTTCAAGCTCCGGAACCCCCGTTAGAATTACCACATACGGTTTACAACCAGGGGGGAGGCTAGCGTTGGGTGTGTGCCTTTTCGCCCTGTCTGTTGGTGTTTTAGCTGGGGATTTAGCTAAGGGTTTAGCTAGGGGTTTAGGCGCAGCCTGATTGCCAGGAGTGGAAAAGGATGGGGTTATGTTTCCATTCGACGTGGTCGGTAAATTTCCTGCTGCTTTAAAGTTGGACGCTATAGGCTCGGGATTTGGAGCAAAGTTAACCTTGGGGGCCTTAAGCGCTTGGGTACTGGGTTTTTTCTTTTGGCGGCCCGAGCTGGGCCCAAGAGTAGGGGTTTGTGGGGCAGGGCTGGTTCCAGTGTTAGATTGATGTGACTGAGTGGCCTCCCACGGTGCAGGCGCTTTTTGGCGAGACATTGGCTCAGAGGGAACTAAGGTGACAGCACCACTCCTTAACCCTCCATTGTCTTCGCCCTGCGCCTTGGAGTGGAATTTAACCAGTGATTTCACAGCTTAAAAATTATCCAACATTGATTGCTCAAGGGTAGCTAGTTTACGTGTGAGACTGTCAATCTTGTCTACAAGGGGCATCACCACAGACCTGATTATGCTCTCGACACGTTGTGCCTACTTACTTTACTGTGCGGCTTTTGGGAGCCCCCCCTGCGAGGACTAACAGGACGCTTTCTCTTCCTGTGTGCAGCTAGTCCTGGAGCTAGTTTCCCTGATGGGGGAGTTTTTGGAGCCGCTGCTAGGGCTGTGCTAGCTTCGATAGGTGCGGCTGTGATGGGAAGATTTGGGGCTTCGTTGGGCATCGCAGAGGGGCTAAGGGCATTATTGATCGCAGAATCAAGATCATGATTTTGTGTCCCCAGCGAAGGATCAGTTGGATCAGGTGGGTTTGGGTGTATTGAATCATGAGCAATGTCTAGTGCAGTGGTAGTTACCCTTTCTAGGCTTGCCCTAATCCGACTCACTCTCTCATCAATGTCCGGGGAGTCAATTACCACCTATGGTGTAGTAGGTACATTTACAGGGCTGGGGGCTAGGGCAAGCGCGCCCAGAGATGAGCGCTTGAGTGATAGGCCCCTGGAGTCCCGGGATAATCTTCGTTCAGCTAGGATTATCTCCTTTTCTACAATGGAGACAGCCCGCGTTATAAACTGATCCATTGTGCCTATGACTACGTCTCCCGCAGCTTTCCTAGATTTGCTTGCTCTAGTGCCTGTGGCCATGCTCTGGTGAGTCACATGCCCGCTTAGCAGAGCCAAGAGATGTGGCCCGGCCCGGCCTCTTCTGGCCCCTGATGGCCAAAGATGGTCCCGCCCTTGTCCCGGGCTTCTCCCGCGATGCTCCCGCGTGCTCCCGCACAGCGGGGTAGAGGCGTTCCTTTGTGGAGGCGTGAAGCGAGGGGTGGGAGGGGCAACAGGTCAGCAGGTGTGCCGGAACGCAGGGGCTCCTGGTTAGTTGAGTCCCTGCAGCGGCAGCGCTGATGGATAGAGCGTGACCCTGCTCCCTCGAGTCCTTCCTGAAGGCTGTGAGCAAACGTGCTCCCAACAGCCTCACGAGCCCAAAACTGCGACGCGGCACCCGCGGAGCGGGTGCGGCTAGTTGTAGCAAAAGGCGGCTACAGCAATGTCGACAGTGATCATAGGAAAACGCCGGTAAACCCTCGGCGTGTGAGTGTCCCCACAATAGCAAGAATCATGACTAAACAGCAAACATAAACTCCTTCCTTTCGAAGAGGGAAGCACAATAAGTTGACGTCCCTGCGGTCTGAATTGAAGTCAGTTCATTGCTTCGGTGTGGCACAGTACTACTGCTTTACCTGCCGAGGTTGCTCCTTCCGTGTTTGTTGCTTGGATCATACGTTTGCAAGTCTCCCTTGCCACTTTTGAACCTACTCCGCTATATAGAGCGTCATAGCATGCCGCCTGATCCAGAGTTTCTGCCAAGCACTCGAATGGTATTGACTGCAACAGACACAGCATCTGAAAGATCACACGGGCTAAAGGCCGAAGTAATACATCGGTTTTGTTTCGAAACTTGACTTGAGTGAGAATCCGCTAACATATTGAACAACACTTCTTTGCATTCTAGACTGTTTGTTCTTCATCTACAGAGCAGTCACTGCATCTTTAGAAAAGCTCCCAATGGAACGCGGTCCTCCTTTAAAAGTCTGAAATCTTGCATGCTCCTGGTTGCGCACTGCTTTTAGTAGGCGGTATCTTTGCGTTAGCCTGCCATTCCGAACGTATGAATGGACACTACAAAGAAGACACTGGAAGAGGCATGTGACATAGCAGGACATATTCTCCCCGCTGAAAATATTGAAAGTTTGTAGCAAATTATTTTTGGACCGACCTATGAGTACCCCTGTTCTAGATCATAGTTGTATTGAAGGTTCCCAAATAATAACTAATAATGAAATATCTGGTTCTCCAGTGCAAAGCCAGGGAGTGTGGGATGACCGTTTGAACATTTCACAACAACCTTCCCAGGCACCTTCCCTGGCACCTTCCCCAGCACCTTCCCCGATACCTTCCTCGGCACGTAGAGTTGTAAGGGCCTGTAGGAAGTTACCGACTAAGCCGGGGGGGTAACAGGAAAACTAAAAGAGTTGGCACACCATCCAAAAGTTCAGAGGGAGTTAATGAGACCTCGAATAAGGCCGAGATGACCAATCTGAACCCGGATCAATTTGACTTGACGGCCAGTATTATTGAAACTAAACTGGAACTTATGATTAAACCCCTAGGGGCCAAATTAGACCAGGTCTCTAAAGAAGTAATTAGATTGGGTGGCCTCTTGAACTCTCATATAGCCCTGGCTAAAACAAATAAGATTACAAAAGTGGGCACTAATGTAAACAAGGACAAAGCTGTACCCTCCAATGGGGGGGATCAGGGCTATCCAAACTGTACCAGCTATTCAACCTCCCCCAGTGAGTGTAACTAACCAACCAACCACAGTATTGGAGAACAACGAGGGGTGGAATGAAGTAAGGAGAAGACGCCCTGTTAATCTCCCCTCAGATTGCGCTCCATACGTGGTTGTACTAACTAATGTACCTGGGGCGGACTCTCATCTCATTGACTCTCGGCAAGAAACCCATGATTCCCTGAAAAATAAATCAGTATCATGGTTGAATAAAAATTGTGGGTTCCCTGTTGCCTTTTCAAATTACATAATATCCACCCGAAGAGTTAGTTGGATAGGTAACTCTAGAAAGAACAGTAGGGGGGATTGTATCATTGTCAATTTCAAGCACCCGCAGCATGTTGCCACAGTTCTGCTAAGAGCGGCTTCCCTACCAATTGCTGATAACACTGTATGTGCACGTCCTCTTGGCATTTTTTTATAGCCACCTTAGCAATATTTCACACTCATATACTGACCAGCCCAAGACATTCTTTCCTAGGCGTGGTTTTGCTCCCCCACTGCAAAATGGAACTCAAACCTCAAATAGCTTGGATCCATATTATAGGTTGCCCAGGCCCAACAGACAATTCGACCAAGCCCTGGCATTGGCCAATCAATATACCCCTTTAACAACAATGGACGAAAATGACTGACTGTCAAAACATTTGAGCACTGATGCACAGCCCCCGCACTCTACCTGTAGGATTATGACCTGGAACATTGCTGGTATTAAGGCTAAAGCAGGAAATGAATCCTGGGTCAACTCATTAAAAACCTTTGATATCATAGCCCTCCAAGAGACTTGGGACCCGATAAACAGCTTCTCCTTGGATGGTTATAGACATTTTTTTATTCCAGTAACTAATAGTGTGGAAGGTAGAGCTAAGGGAGGCCTACTTAGTTTATTTAAACTTGACCTAATGGGTATGTTATCCCAGTGCAATTCAGGATGTCAAAGTTGTCTAATTGTTAAATTATCCCCTCCTGATACTCCCAAAATGTTATTTATTAATTTTTATAACTCATGTGCCAATGAGAGCACTAAATTTAACTTGGAATTATTGGAGACATTTTTGTCAGTATACAGCACTACTGTAAATGCTTTTGAAATAATATTTATGGGGGACTTTAACATCAATCCCTGCAACCAACCTTGTGCCAACACAGAAGATGAGGGCTCTCTATATTCTCTACCCATACATCTAGAACACTCAAAACGGGGGGAGGCCCTTGAAAACTTTTTGGCGACACAGAATCTTTATGAGTCAGGATGTGGGGAACGTGGCTCAAGGACACCCACATTTAACCCCTCCGACGCTCATGACGAGCTCAGCTCGTCATGAGTTACGCCTGTCGTACGCTCATGACGAGCTGAGCTCGTCATATAATGCGGGTGTTTTTAAACCTCAGCGCACAGCGGGGAAACGGCCCGTGCGCATGCGGTTAAAGGAACAGACGATGGTACAATTATTGATTATGTTTTTATGTCCTCTTTTATTTTGTCCAAGGTTTTATGGTATAAGACTGAGGTCTCGGCTTTTAGTGACCACAATCCAGTTTTAATAGAGATGTTCTCTGCAGACCTGTTGACCTTCAAAACTGTAACACATAGGGGCGGCTCAAATGTGATTGTTAAAGATCAAGGACGTAGGCTAAAATGGTCAAAAATAGTCCCTGAAACCTTCTTGCAGGAAGTATTGAACAGGGTTTAGGATGATGTGGCTATTTGCCTAGAGAAGAAAGCTCAAAGCACACTTCTGGTCATTGCCTTTGATAACATTTGCAGACAAATCAACCATAGTCTACACGCAGGAACAAGACAGGCTAGATATTATGGTAAGAGATGGTTTAATAAAAATTGTTCTAGGGCACATGCAGTTCTACTTAAAGCCTTGAAAGCCACCCCGAAAGATAGAGTGTTAGTAGCGAGCACAAGGACTGCTTATATAAAAGCTATTCAGGATAGGAAAAAAGAGTTGAACGAAGAGGCCTGGGCACAATTACTAGCTCCTGAGTTTTTAAAAAACAGTGGCAGTTTTGGAAAATTATAAATCAACCGTTGTTCTCGGGTGATGAGAATTCGCCCCTTGAGTACAACATTCCAGATGAGGGCGGGATAGCGCATTTTGGGAAAATATATTCCACCCCAGATTCAGAGACTCACCCGATTAGTGTCCCTCCCAGAACTGAGGGTTCCCCTGTGATCTTCGAGGACATAGACGTGGAAAGAGCAATTGAACAGACCCTAAAAAATAAGGCACCAGGCCCTGATGGGGTTCCTGCAGACATATTTAAATGCGCACCAAGATTTTGGTCTAAGATCTTGCTAAGTGTCTTTAACGCTCTGCACCAAAATAACATACCGGCCTCCTGGAAGAAATCCATTATTATTCCAGTCTTTGAAAAGGGAGAGAGGCAGAACCCCTTCTGTTATAGGCCTATCTCCCTAATAGATTCATCAGTTAAAATCCTGGGACGGGTCATTTTGCATAAAATAAAGGATTGGCTTGATGATAGAAGGGTATTGTCGAATGTGTAATATGGCTTTAGATCCAAAAGGAGCACTTTAGACCAATGCCTCAATCTAAAATTATTAATAGACAAGTACACTAAGGCTAAGGAGGGGTCTAGGTATCTGGAGTTCATGGACCTCTCCTCAGCATTTGATCTTGTAAATCGGACAAAGCTATGGCAAATCCTGCTTAACATGGGACTTGACGAAGCCTTGGTTAACCTCCTGGCAGATTTACACTCTGGCCTATCGGCTTCGGTCCGAGTCACTGCTGAGGGGTGCTGTTCTACCCATTTTAATTCAGAGAGGGGGGTCAGGCAAGGGTGTATCCTGGCCCCCCTTCTTTTCACGGCATATATTAATACTGTGGAGCCGGCGTTAAAGGAGGCAACTCTTGACACACCGCATATAGGGGAACTTGGTATTCCAGTTCTCCTCTACGCGGATGACGCTGTCCTTCTTTCACGGACGGGGGTTGGATTACAACGACTTCTAGATGCCTTTGGGAACTTTATGAGGTCCTTGGATCTTAAAATGAATGCAAACAAAGTCACAAGTCATGATCATGGGGAGGAGTTCCAGGAAGAAACAAGTTAAAACCTTTTTTTGTTGTGAGGAAGAACTCTGCAGAGTGCCCATATTTCCTTATTTGGGGATTACCTTTGATGAGAGATGGAATTGGGGCCCGCAACTTAAAAATAGAAATATTGCCTTTGCAAGAACAACTTCTGCACTTCAGGGCTTCACAAAAAAATTGGGGGCTAGGCCTATAGAAGCAATAATGAAGATTTACAAAGCTAAATGCCTTGCAGTTGCCACATATATTAGCTCAATATGGGGCTACAGTGCCCCAGATTGTTTACAGGTGACTGAAAATTAATTTATGAGATCTGTTCTAGCAGTGCCACAGTCCACTCCCTCATATACCATTCACTCTGAGCTGGGGGCAGGCTTAATTTCTGACATGAGAAAAATGGCTTCCTTAATATGCTATGCTGGATGAAGACCTGGTTGAACCAGGAAATCTCCTTGAACCATATTATCATGAAAGATTGTCTCCTTTTAGAAAATGTCAGTATGATACGGTGGTTGACATACATTAAAAACAGCTTCTACAAATTAGGGAGACCAGAGCTCTTCTCCGCACCAGAGTTAATAACATCTAGGGATATTACACAAATTAAGGGTGCTATGTCCCAGATGATGGCACTGGAGAGAGAGGACGTAGAACTCAGAAAACCCACTGTAAGGGCCAACCTCATTGTAGCTAACTCACCAGGACCCGAACTTTACCTTTATATGGTGAATTGCCCCTATCATAGGTTCCTGCTAACTCGCCTTCGTTTTAATCTGATCTACCTGAATCTAGGCTACTTCCCTAATTGGAGTACCCCGGAAAATGCAACGCCTTGTAGCTGCGACAATTTTTCCACTCAGATCACAATGCATTTCCTGATGTTCTGTGGACATTATATGGAATTAAGGATGACAATTTTGGTTCCTATACTTAAAGAGGCAAGGTTCTTGCAAGTTAAGCCTGCTCTCTTGTATCTACAACTATTAAATAGCCATCGTATTATTTTCCATGTTGCTAGTTTTTTAGTGGGAGCTGCCCGGACCAGGAAAACGATTAACTGTACTTAAATGAATTTGGATGTTGTAAATTAGAATGATGCTAGTTTACCCTGTAATATTGATAGTTTACCCTGTAATATTGATAGTGAGGGTAACTAAATTGGTTGATGTAATTTTATGTAATTTTCTGTGATGTTATGAAATTTTATGAAATCCTTTGGAAAATTTCTTGTTTTAAATGGTTATAAAATTCTCTTTTTCTTACTTCATTTTTGTAAATAATGTATATTTTGTATAGTACTGTTGTCTTTTTATGATATTGATTTATCGAAATAAAGTATTTTGACTGACTGATTGACTGGCTCAGCAGAGTAAAGGCCATACAAGACTGACCTGTATGTCCAACCACCTAATTTAGATGGGCACACAAATAGGTCAGTTTTCACTGCCTATTACTGCCAGGATAACGCTGGTGGCAAGGGCCAGAAAAAAACTGCAGAATTCCCATGAAAAGGGGTGCATTGTTTTTTCATTTTCAAAAACAAAATTGTACTTTGGGGTTTTGTTTTTAAAAGTAAGAAAAAATGTAACTTTTGCTATATAAGGCATCCACTGGGGATATTGACAATTGTATTTTTAATGTGCAAGTTGTTTGGCAAGCTCACTGGAGTATGAGACTAAGTGTGAAATACGTGAACCAGAATGCCACAGGAGTGGCCACACCCACTGGGGAAGGTTCAGGTTGTTTAAAAAGTAGCACTGCATTGCCATTAATTTGTTTGCAAGCCATCGAAGAAGGGGTAAACCCGAAACGCGTCTGGCGAAGGAAAGAATAAAGCCAGTTGTCCGCCAAACCCGCCTGCTGCATTTTCTTCAAAACGAGTGCAATAATTATTTACCTGGTGGCTCATCCTTTGGAGTAAAACTTTGTTGTGAGATGTTGGGCAGCTTGCTCAGCCGTGGATGGCGCCACACTGCTACGGTGGACCCGGGGTGATTCTTAAAAGGGTCGCCTGCTACCGGGAGGTAATGCCTGAAGTTGTGCGCAAACGGCAGCGGTCTTGTAACAGGACTGTGCTTTTACCCACTGGGGATATTGACAATTGTATTTTTAATGTGCAAGTTGTTTGGCAAGCTCACTGGAGTATTAGACTAAGTGTGAAATACGTGAACCAGAATGCCACAGGAGTGGCCACACCCACTGGGGGAGGTTCAGGTCGTTTAAAAAGTAGCACTGCATTGCCATTAATTTGTTTGCAAGCCATCGAAGAAGGGGTAAACCCGAAACACGTCTGGCGAAGGAAAGAATAAAGCCAGTTGTCCGCCAAACCCGCCTGCTGCATTTTCTTCAAAACGAGTGCAATAATTATTTACCTGGTGGCTCATCCTTTGGAGTAAAACTTTGTTGTGAGATGTTGGGCGGCTTGCTCAGCCGCGGATGGCGCCACACTGCTACGGTGGACCCGGGGTGATTCTTAAAAGGGTCGCCTGCTACCGGGAGGTAATGCCTGAAGTTGTGCGCAAACGGCAGCGGTCTTGTAACGGTACTGTGCTTTTACCCACTGGGGATATTGACAATTGTATTTTTAATGTGCAAGTTGTTTGGCAAGCTCACTGGAGTATGAGACTAAGTGTGAAATACGTGAACCAGAATGCCACAGGAGTGGCCACACCCACTGGGGGAGGTTCAGGTCGTTTAAAAAGTAGCACTGCATTGCCATTAATTTGTTTGCAAGCCATCAAAGAAGGGGTAAACCCGAAACGCGTCTGGCGAAGGAAAGAATAAAGCCAGTTGTCCGCCAAACCCGCCTGCTGCATTTTCTTCAAAACGAGTGCAATAATTATTTACCTGGTGGCCCACCCTTTGGAGTAAAACTTTGTTGTGAGATATATATATATATATATATATATATTGTGGTTCATAAAGCACAGTAATAACTGTGCCGATGCACTCCATTCAGGTGGCCCATCAATCACTCGAACAGTCGGGTGTACTTGCAAAGCTGATATTTATTTTACATCGGTTCCACACACAGATACATGAAACAGCCCAACGCGTTTCAGCGAACCAGTCGCCTTGATCACGGGTAGTTGAGTAATGTTCAAAACACATATAAATAAAGTTTAAAAATGATTACTTCAGTGAAGAAATTAACAAAGGACACAAGTCAAATTGCGGTGGCCATCTTATGGTGGTGTTTAGGCATAGTAAAACGTTATTGAAACAAATGTAAAGAAAAATGTCAACCATACTGTGTTTGCTGCTCAAGAAAATAAATATTTCAATAGCTGTAGTATTTGCACCCGGTTAGCTGCAGGACCTCAAATTCATGGGAGACAATATCTATATGAATTCGAAAATTAACGTTATGTACACAACAATTTATCTAGTTGCTCATAATGTTCAAAATAAAAAATACCATGCAAGATTAGCTAATCTCTTGAAATGCCCAGCATTTACAACCAATATGTATAGCGCAAGTGCCTAATATATATGTATAAATCTCTTAAATTCCCAGTGGATTAGGTAACAAGGCAAATCATAAACTGAAGTAATCACGTGTGCAATAGTGTTTCAAGGCGACTGGTTCGCTGAAACGCGTTGGGCTGTTTCATGTATTTGTGTGTGGAATCGATGTAAAATAAATATCATCTTTGCAAGTACACCCGACTGTTCTAGTGATTGACATGCCACCTGAATGGAGTGCAGTTGTTACTGTGATTTGTGAACCACAATATGGCACAGGCTGACCTCTATCCCTGAGGTGCACTGCGGTCGAAGTGTCCCGGTGTTTTATGGAGGAAGTGAACCGCCCCAAAAAAAAAAAATAGTAAAATATATATATATATATATATATATATATATATATATATATATTCCCTGAAATAACCATAGATTTCAGGGTTGATATAGTTAGCTGGACATTTCACTCGTACAAAACCATTGAAATTCCTCCGTCATAGTTAGTTCTACTAACTATAACTCGCGTGCCCGCAATCCACTGTTGATGATGTCACATATTACATCAGTAATGACATGGTCAGTGACATCACTGATGACATCTTAAATAACATCACTTATGACATCACTGATGACATCATCCAGTGAATGAGGTTTGGTTTGATATTTAACAATGTTTTAATATATAAATACCAATCTGCATTGAAGAATGAGTGGATGTATTAGTGTCTGGATAAAGGATTTACTAGCTGTGTGATTGACTGTTTATGTGACTAATTTAAAGTGTCTCACTAAATATATGAGTTAGTGACTAAACTGTGTGAATGTCTTTATCACTCTGGCTGTTGTTGTGTAAAGTGCTGCATGAGTTGGTTACTAGATGTGTGAAAGTATGTATTATATATTGATTAGTTAGGTAAGTATTTGTATGGGACAGTGAATGTGTGCGAGGTTGGGTGGGGTGTGTGTGACTGTGCAAAGATGTGTGAATAGTTGATTCACTAGGTATATGAGGTTAAGAGTGCATGTGGAAACAGTTATTTGGGTGAGTGAGTATGTTTATGACTTTGTTGATGAGCAAATATATCTCTTAATGATACATGTGCAACAAAGTAGAAAAAGTAAAAGGCAGTGTATGTGACAGTTGTTGTATATAAATACTTATACATAAGAGTCAGTGATTGTGCAAATAACTCTATGGATGACTGTATACTTGTATTAGTGATTTTATAAGACACTAAGTACAAGTTATCTCTCCAAAGATGTTCAAAGAAGAATGATTTAAATGGTTGCGGTCCTTCAATAGATACAATGGGAAATGTTATGATCCAATCAAATCTTTTTTTTCAAGTCACATGGGGTTCTATGACATAGAGATTCCAAAACTACATACGTATAAAGTGGGTATTTTTTAATACTGTATTAATACTTTGTAGCTTCTTGCAGGTCTGCATGCATAGTATATAAAGAAATTGACTTGTACTAGGGTTAATGGCTAGGCCAATCCTTAACTATATGCCTAAAAAGTAGAGTAATGTCAGTACTGCAAAGAGAGAACAAGATTCATTCATAAGTACTTAGGTTTTGGCAAAGTGATAGGACATGTTTATAGAGTGGTAGAGAGAGGGCATGGGGCCTGATATGTCATGTGCAAACACACTCTGTCGTTTTTTAAGTTAAGGAATTTAGTCTCTTTTAATCTTGAAAGTCCCTGGGTCCTACTATCCCACCATGTATCTCTATTGAACACCATACAGCTGCATTGCAGAGATTGTAGTCCGAAGCCATTGCCCATTTTTACACCTCTCTGCAATGCAACTCTCTGGCCCTTTCTGCACATATCTGGTGGGTTAGTTGGCCCCCAGGGACACTCACGATTCAAGGCAACTTCATCCCATAATTTAAAACACCCACAGAGCATGTTTCCACACATATCCACTCCGTCGATCCCCCCTTTTTTCACCAGTGTGCAAACACAGTCAATTGTGCATATTAATACTTAGTTAATCTTACCTTCACAGTAATAGATATAAAAAACGCAAAATAAATTGTCAGTTGTTTTTTGTAATTAATGTTTCCGAAAATGTCATATTTTAGAATTAGGATCTATAAAAGAGAAGAAAAATACAGTTATATTATATAATATTATATTTTTTACAATACAACATAATTTTAACATTATATAAATTCTGTTCTTTGCCTTTTTTACTGTTCTCAGAATATATTGCATTTCACTACAAACAGTGTCTTCAATGTTACTCATCACATAACAGAGGGCAAAAAAAAAACCAATCAATAAGATTGTTTAAAAAAAAAGAAGTTTATCTAAAATATCTTTAATATACTCAACTATTTCTGAACATTCCATAAAATCAACAACCTCAATAACATACCATATAATACAAATCACACATATATAAAATGCTTCCTTCTAAGAGAATTTTCTTACTTGCATGTGAAAGAACTCAAAAAATAATTCAATGAATAATTATTTTTAATTCTTATACACTTTAAATGATGTTCTTTAAGAATATATGCTGTGAGAATGTGCAAGGAAAATTCCTTAATTGAAATGTATACTTTTGCTCTAGGCTAAATAGTATTGCTGAAATCCTTTATACTGAAATTGTCCAATAGTAATTGTATTAATACTTATTAAAATATTCCTCATAAGCTAAATTATCTTCTTAAAACTTTGGCTTTAAAAATACTAGATACGAATTTGGTAATTCGCTATGCAAACAGTGTTTAAAAACCAATTGAGCATTATTACAATATGTCCATCCTTTACTGCATTTTAATTAGGCAGTGTAACGTTCAGATGTTGTTGAAGGACCATCATGAAAAATAATTGCTACTGCAACAAAAGTACTTCCTGATATTGATACTTGACTTGCTACAAAATGTTTAATTAAAGTTACCAATTTTCTTCCATCAGTTGTACAACGTTGTATCATTAAAATTACATATTTTCCATATCTTTGTATAAATAATGTTGATAACATTTCTGATTTGCGTTGGCTACATTCCATGTTTTGATTTACTGTTTTAACTAGTTTGTTGAAAGATACTGTTTTACAGTCTGGTAAAGTCAAATATATAAATCTTTCAGTATCTATATTAGTGCTACATGTAAACATACAATTTTCACATTGATGTTCCCATTTATAACAAAGGCCAAAAAGATTTTCAATTTCTATGCCTTCATTTTACAATACAGCAAGCATATACATAAGAAATTCCTGAGCATCTTGTTGGATATTCTGTGTAAATTGTGTAGAACCAGAACATATATCCAAAAGATTATGAATATCAGAAACGCTTTGCCTTTTACTTTTATCAGTTCTCACTTTTCATACACAGAATGCAACAAGGAAAAAAAATCTTTTCTCACGATTCTCCATATTTTGCTGTTAAAAACTTTCAAGAAAACAAACAACATTGACCATTACATTAGCATAGCAGTTGATACCTGAACTATTTTCTAACTGATAACCAATAATCTCTTCAATAGTGTCCTTTTTCTTTTGCTTGCAATCTCAACATTATCTTGATTTTTTTCCTTCTCCATAACTTCACTACAGAAAGTCTCATATCTTCTTTTTAGACCTATTACACGCTTTTTAAACACAGGATATTCACTAGGGGCCATATGTATGAAGCAAATTTGAATTCGCAAAGGCCGAAATTCGAATGCAAATTTGCTAGATGGGATGTATGAATGAAAATTCGGTGCAAAATAAGGAATCGCAAAATTTGTGATTCCTTATTTTGCAATTGCATTTAAGGAATCGCAAATTTTGCGATTCCTTAAATGCAATGTTTGAAGCAAAAAAAAAATTGCTAATTGTCCCTAAGGAATGGCAAATTACCACCAACTTCAAGTTGGTGGTAATGTGCGAATTTCTTGAAAAATGACAATTTTTGCAAGTGCCATGTGACGCGCATACATGCCCTTAGGGCATGTATGTGCACCACATATGCACCCATACTTATTTCAGGGGTGCCACAGGGTGTTCTTTGAAATTATTCTCAATTTGCGATTAGCAAATTGCGATCGCAAATTGAGAATAAATTCCGATTCCTTCCTATGGGCCAGGCGGCCCATGGAAATGAATGGGAAAGCAATTTGCGAATTCGCAATTAAGGAATATCAAGAAATCGCAAAAAAATTGCAATTTTCTTGATACATACCAATTAGCGATTCTGAAATAGCGATTTCTTAAAAGTCGCTATTACAGAATCGCTAATTGGTACCTTGATACATATCGCCCTCGAAAAGGAGCATACGCTCTTCTTAACCTATTATACTCTTTTACACAGTTGGCATCTGCAATAATCTTTCTCTCATCAAAATCAATCAAAAACAATCCAGATAAAGTTCTGACTCGAGACAAATCAACATATGCCATACCATCATTAAACACTGTTCACCAAGGCACTGTCTACACTTAATCCTTGAGATTTATGAAGAGTGAATGCATATGCCAGAGAAAGTGGAAACTGTTTTCTACGGACATATACATCTTTAACAAGCAAAAAACCAACTGAACAACGACCAATTTGTTTTAATTCTTCAATTTGAACTTTACCCATTGCTGAGGGGGCGGAGCTAGCCGGCGTCGATGGCGGACGCGTGAGCCTTCGGCTCCTCGCATAGCCCCGGAATAATCCTGTTAAAATATCCTTAACTGTGCCGAACAAGTCATAGCGAGCTCACGAACACCTGCTGGCACCCCCGACTGCCTTTGGAGAACTTTTGGACAGGCTGCGTGTGAGCCTTCCCGACCATTTGAGGGTGCTGCTCCCGGCGACGCGGCAGTGGTGGACTAGGCCGGCAGCCGCGCACTATCCTGGAGAGGTGGCCGGGCGACGTCATCGGACGTGCGGCCTCAACGCTGAGAGTGATCGGGCTGGGTGCGGACCGGACCGAAAATTGGATTTATCACTGCTTGAGGAGTTCTCTCCCTCCTATTCGGTGACTGCTCATAAGTGAAGGGCCCGGAGGCTCTGCGACAGGGGGAAGCATACAACTCTGAACTTCTGCGCCACGAGGTGGAGCACCCATTAACTTGGTGCCATAGCCTATCTGGTTCCCCGCTGCGGCGAACCGCTATCCCGCCGCCCCCTGGGGGGAGGTAGACCGGGGCAGGAACTGTGGTCCTGACTGCCTTCTAAGCCGTGAAGGTGAGAGACTTGCTGCAGCGCAGGGAAGGGCTTCGTCCGCCATTGCAGACGCCATCTTGGTCGCGTCGGAAACCCGGAGACTTGTGGCAGTACTTCGCTTGCTTACGAAGATCCCAGGGTTGCATACGTGGCCTGCTGCCGTAGAGGGGCTCCCCCGCTCTACACCTCAACACATTAGGGACTGCGATGGGGAAGAACGACACGGCCCAGGGGAAACTATCCTTTGAACGGCGCCGTCCGAAAGGGTCGGAGGTGGCGGCGCCGGAGACATCGCCGAAGGGAGCCACGGCGACAGCCCCAGCACCCACAGAACTCAGAGACATGTTAGCTGCAATGGAGAAAGGCATACAAGATAGCATTGCATCTGTGGGCACCAAGATAGACGCTCTGTCCTACCGCATGGATCGCATGGCGGAGCGTGTGGATAAACATGCGGAGCGCCTCGACATGGCGGAGCGCCGTCTCACCGAAGCGGAGGAGGCTCAAACAGAGTGGGACAAAGAAAGAAAGCAGTTCGATAGGCTTCTTCATGTTATCCGGGACAAGACAGAGGACTTGGTGGCGCACTCCCGCAGATCCAACCTCCGCATCACAGGCGTAGCGGAAACTACACAGACGGGGAAGATGGAGTTGTACGTAGAGAAACTGCTGAAGCTTCTACTGGGTGAGGAAGTGTTTTTCCCCATGTTCATTGTGGAACGAGCGCACCGCACGTTGGGCCCACAACCTCAGCCTGGCGCGCCTCCTCGCCCCATTATCGCAAAGTTACTTAACTACCGCGACAGAGACACGGCCCTTCGAATGGCGAGGGAGAAGGGCAAACTACAACATGAGGGTATGGATATCTCCATATACCCGGACTTCACAGCCAAGGTGCAGGAAGAGAGGCGACAGTTTGCGCCATACAAGAAACAACTCAGAACTTTGGGCCTGGACTATGCGATGTTGTATCCTGCCAAGCTCCGCATAAACACCGGTGGGAGGTCGTATTACTTCACGGACCCTAAGGAACTTCACAAGTCCCTGAAAACTTGGACGCGGGAGCGGAAGGAGGCCCTGCGAGGCCAGGACGATGAAGCCGACTCGGCATCGAACCTGGAAGAACAAGACTAGAGGTCACTGTAGAGAGGTTTGGTACTCTTCCATGGAGGCGATCACCTGACCCTGGCACCACAAGGACTCCATGTTTGCAGAGGCCCGAGAGGTCTACATTCGCTACACAGGGGTTGCTTTGTTGGGGTGTGGAGATCTGATCGGACATAGGTCCCAAGCACTGCTGGTAAGGTAGCGGATGCAAAGGGGGAAGGTTTCATGGACAAATGCTGCAGAACTGGGGGGATAAGTATGGGTGGGGGAGGGCGGTTATACTTGCTACTAGAGGGGCACTGTTACATAAGAGGGGCCGGTCTGAGGCGCTGATCACACATTCCTTCGGAACAGTTGGTGGTGAACTATTTTGGCGCGCTCTGCCCTGGTGCCTTTGGTTGAGATACTCTTTGAGGGGTTAGTGTTGAACTGTTGAACACTACACTTGTGGAGGGTTGATGGGGGGGGGGTTTTGGGTCCTGTCTGACCAGGTTGGGGGAGGTCGGCTGTGGGTGGGTTGGTGCTCGAGGGGTGGGGGCTAGGATTTGGTTTGTTGGGGTGAGATGTTGCCTGGGGTTGTTTGTGGGGTTTAACTGTACGGAGTGTGTACTGCGGTGTGGTGCTGTCCCTGTTCGGAGACGCTGGCTGCCGTTTTTGAGATTGCGTGAACTGCTGTGTCCTTATTCGCCTATCCTTGATACATATGAATCCTTGTAATGTCTAATGCTGCACCGAATTTGCCTACACATGCCCCGGATACGCTGAAACTTATGACTTGGAATGTGAGGGGTCTGAACGACTTCCGTAAATTGAGGAAGGTCCTTAGCTATCTTAGTAGACATCACGTGGACCTAGCACTGTTACAGGAAACGCACCTACTACACTCCAGTAGAATGCTACAGGCTAGGGGGCTGGCTGGGAACACAGTCGCCGCGGGCTTCACGACACACGCCCGTGGGGTGTTGATTTGGGCCAATCCTTCCTCACAGCTGAAGCTCATCCCAGTGCACTCTGATCCGGAGGGCAGGTACGTCATGGCTAGATGTGTGGGTAAGGGATTAGATCTATTGGTGGTGAATGTTTATGGCCCCAATTATGACCACCCTGAATTCTATGTGACTCTGTCAGCTCTCGCCAGGTCACACACACAGCCTTGGACGCTATGGGGACTTTAACTTTGTATTTGACCCAACTATGGACCGTTCCGCGGGCGTTGCTCGGCGCCCGGTGGCTTCGGCCTCGTATATGAGAGCCGAAATGACTAAGTCAGACTTGGCGGATGTATGGAGGGAGAGGCACCCCACGAAGGGCGGTTATACACATTACTCGGCCTTCCATGATGTCCACACTAGGATAGATTACTGGTTGGCATCCCCCCAGGTACTTGGCAGTACTAGCGCATGCGAGGTCCTTCCACGCACACTTTCGGACCACTCCCCTATCCTTCTACACCTCTTAACAGCCAGGAAGGGGATCCCGGCCTTCACCTGGAGGTTCCCCCCTTTCGCGTTGCTAGATGAAGCCTTCAGGGGGGAGGTCGCAGAGGATATAGACCAATTCTTTGTGACAAACATAGGTACAGTAGACGACTTCTTTACGGTCTGGGAAGCTTTTAAGGTGTACATCAGGGGGGTGGCTATGTCAAAGCACTCAAGTGTGTTACGCTCCATTAGACGGGACCTTACCACTTTGGAGAATAGGATAGCGGGGTTGGAGGCTAGGCGACTGCAATCCGGCGGCGATTCTGAGGGGCCGGAGATCACCCAACTCCTGTCCGAGTTTCAGGCTCTGGCAGACAGGGAGATCCTATATATGGGTAAATATGCCACCGCCAGAGTGTACGGGGAGGGGGAAAGACCTGGTGCGTTATTGGCACGCATGGTCCGGAGCTCTAGACGCCCACTGGTAGTTGAGGAGCTGAGAACTCCGGAGGGAGACACAGTCACAGACGAGGAGCAGATACTAGAGACCTTCAGAAGATATTACGCAGGGTTATATCAATCCAAGACGCAGGGAGTGGAGGACGAAATGGAGGACTATTTAGATCATATTTCTATGCCGTTCCTCAAGAACTCGGATAGGGAATTCTTAATGGCCCCCTTCCACCAGGACGAAATACTGGAAGCTCTAGCGAGTATGAGATCGGGCAGCGCCCCGGGCTCGGATGGCCTCACGGTTAGTTTTTATAAAGCCTTTCAGGACCTACTGCTGCCACACTTGGTTACCCTCTTTGATGCAGTTTGTGAGAACGGTGAAATGCCGCCTACTATGCGTGAAGCACTGCTCATCACTATCCCTATACCGGGGAAACCGCCCGACCTTTGCGGCTCGTACAGACCGCTCAGCTTGCTGAATGTCGATGCTAAGATTTATGCTAAGGTTATAGCCACTCGTTTGGCCTTATTGGTCCCTGGCCTGGTCGCCCCGGAGCAGTCCGGGTTTGTCCCGTGCAAGAATTTGACCTACAATATACGCACGGTACTGGGCACTATGCAGCATGTCAAGTGTTGTGCTCAGTGTTGTGAGCGCTCTGTGACCGCAGCTTGATTACAGTGTTAGCGCTAATCTGGCTGTGCTTGCTGGGATAGTTAGATAAGTTTCGTTTTTGGCTCCACCACCATCTTGTGTGTTGTCCTTTCCCCTGACCCGCCTCCCCGAGACCGCCTCCCAGCTGACCCTCCCACCCATGAACAGAGGGTTCCCGTCCTCCCAAGGCAGATTGTGACCGCCTGGACCTCGTCCTGAACGGCCGCTCCCCCCTCACGCTCCCTGACTCCAGCTAATTGCAACGACCAGAGCCCTCAGCTGAAACTAATTTGGAAGCGTGACTCTTCGGCATTAACAACTCGAGAGTGGTATTGTAGCGTCAGGAATTGCGCGCTGAGCATTTTCTTAGCATTGAGCTTGCAGCGAGTTGTAACTGTGCAGTGTTGTGAGCGCTCTGTGACCGCAGCTTGATTACAGTGTTAGCGCTAATCTGGCTGTGCTTGCTGGGATAGTTAGATAAGTTTCGTTTTTGGCTCCACCACCATCTTGTGTGTTGTCCTTTCCCCTGACACGCCTCCCCGAGACCGCCTCCCAGCTGACCCTCCCACGCTCCGCCCCCTCCGCCATCCATTTATGGCCAATGCCCCACGCGCAGCGTCCACGCGCTACGTACACGCCGAAGGTGTCCGCGCCTGGCCCGCGCCCAGCGCCAGACCCCCTGCCCCTCGCGCAGCCCAGCCCCCCCGCTTTACCTACGATGCCGCCTCCCTCCTAGCCCTTAACCCCGGTCGCGCCCCCACCTGCGTCCAAGCCGCTCCTGGACACACCCATGGACCTTTCTCCTGCTACTCCTGCAAATTCATCGGCACCGACAACCTCGCCGCCACGACCACAACACAGATTCCTGACCCCAACCACCTACAGTGCATCCTCCTCAACACCCGCTCGGTCCACAGACACGCCATTGACCTATGGAATCTACTTGACACCATCTCTCCAGATGTCGCCTTCCTAACAGAAACTTGGATGAACGCTACCTCCGCCCCAGACATCACCATTGCCATCCCTGAAGACTATAAGATCACACGCAAGGACCGCACCGACCATACAGGAGGAGGAATCGCTATCGTCCATAAGAAATCCATCCGCATCTCAACCAGCTCTGACGCCAACCTCGCCAACTCCGAACACCTTCACTTCCAGATCCACATCGACCCCAAGACGACTCTCAGAGGCACCCTCCTCTACAGACCACCAGGACCCCGCGCAAAATTCAGTGAAGACATCACGGACTTCATCACCCCACACGCGCTCCCCTCCAAAGACTACATACTTCTGGGAGACCTCAACTTTCACCTTGAAAAGATCAACGACCGCAACACCGCCTCCCTTCTGGACAACCTCGCCAACATCGGACTTAAACAACTAGTCACTTCCCCCACCCACATCGCAGGTCACACACTCGACCCCATCTTCACCTCCAGCAATCATGTCTCCTTCAGCCACACTACGGATCTCCTCTGGACTGACCACAGCTGCGTCCACTTCACCTACAACAAGCCGAAACCCATCAACCACCTCCAACCAACTCTGCAAAGAAACTGGAACAAAATCACCACGGACCAGATCTCCGCATCGCTCCTCCTAAACACCCCAGCCCACTCTTCTAACGCAAACGAAGCCGCCGCCAACCTCACCCTATGGTTATCCAACACCGCCGACACCTTAGCACCACTGAAAAAACGTCAAAGCAAACCTGGCAGCAAAAAGGCCTCATGGTTCAACGATGATCTTAAGAAGTCCAAGAAACTCTGCCGCTCCCTTGAAAAGGCCTGGAAAAAAGACCCAACCACTAGCACCAAGGACGCCTTCAAAAACGCCACCCGCACTCACCACCAACTAATCCGAAAGGCCAAGAAAACAGCATTCAAGGATCGACTTGACAACAACGCCCACAACAGCAAGGAACTTTTCAACATCGTCAAGGAATTTACCAATCCCTCAGCCAACTCCAACGACATCACCCCCTCTCAAGCCCTCTGCAACTCCCTAGCCTCATTCTTCCACAACAAGATTGCAGACATCCACAACAGCTTCGACAACCAACCCGGAGACCAACCCACCCGACCATTTGCTGAACATTCTCCCCCCGTGAACACCCTTAACGACTGGAACCCAATCTCCACTGAGGACACAATCCGCCTGATGAATTCCATCCACTCAGGATCCCCCACAGACCCATGTCCTCACCACATCTTCAACAAAGCAGACTCCGTCATAGCACCGCACCTCCGTCACGTCATCAACTGCTCCCTCATCTCCGCCACCTTCCCGGAAGACTGGAAACACGCTGAACTCACGGCCCTTCTGAAAAAACCCACAGCGGACCCCACCGAACTCAAAAATTACCGCCCCATCTCGCTCCTTCCATTCCCGGCCAAAGTCATCGAGAAAGCTGTCAACAACCAGCTCGCCGCCTTCCTCGAAGCCAACAAATCCCTAGACTCCTCACAATCTGGCTTCCGAGCAAAACACAGCACTGAGACCGCCCTCATCGCAGCAACAGACGACATTCGAACTCTACTGGACAATGGAGACACAGTCGCCCTCATCCTCCTCGACCTCTCTGCAGCATTCGACACAGTCTGCCACAGCACCCTTTTACAACGCCTCAATAACATTGGAATCCAAGGAAAAGCACTTGAATGGATCACCTCGTTCCTCTCCGGAAGAACCCAGAGAGTCCGCCTCCCACCATTCAAGTCTGAGGCCACTGAAGTCATCTGTGGCGTACCACAAGGATCCTCACTCAGCCCCACCCTCTTCAACGTATACATGAGTCCCCTCGCGGCCATCGCCCGCCAACACAACCTCAACATCATCTCTTACGCGGATGACACTCAACTAATCCTTTCTCTCACCAATGACCCCAGCACCGCCAAAACTAACCTACACGAAGGAATGAAAGAAGTTGCCGAATGGATGAAACAAAGCCGTCTGAAACTGAACTCAGACAAAACAGAAGTCCTCATCTTAGGGACATCCCCCTCTGCATGGGACGACTCCTGGTGGCCGGAAGCCCTCGGAAAAGCACCCATCCCGACAGACCACGCACGGAACCTAGGCGTCATCCTGGATTCTTCACTCTCAATGAACAGACAAGTCAGCGCCGTATCCTCTTCCTGCTTCAACATTCTTCGCATGCTCAGAAAAACATTTCGCTGGATCCCCACCGAAACAAGGAAAACAGTCACCCATGCTCTGGTCACGAGCCGACTGGACTACGGAAACACCCTCTACGCAGGCACTACCGCTAAACTCCAGAAGAAACTCCAACGAATCCAAAACGCCTCAGCCAGGATCATATTAGACATCCCACGCAACGAACACATCTCTGGTCACCTTAAAGACCTCCACTGGCTACCCGTCAATAAGAGGATCACTTTCCGACTGCTAACCCACGCACACAAATCACTCTACGACATCGGACCAGAATGCCTCAACTCACGACTGTCCTTCTACACCCCCTCCCGCCAACTACGTTCTTCCAACCAAGCCCTCGCCACTGTACCTCGCATCAACAAGACCACCATGGGAGGCAGATCCTTCTCATACCTGGCTGCTAAAACATGGAACTCACTCCCCGCTTACCTTCGCCTTACCCAGAACCACCTAGCATTCACAAAGCAACTTAAAACGTGGATATTTGACAAGTAATCCTCCTCCCCTGTCTAAGCGCCTTGAGACCCTCTGGGTATGTAGTGCGCTATACAAATTCTCTGACTTGACTTGACTTGACTTCCTTGACATGGAAAAGGCATTCGACTCGGTTGAGTGGCCCTTCATGGTACGTGTACTGCGGAAGCTGGGTTTGGGCGAGCCATTCATGCAGCGGATTGGGGCGCTGTACCACTGTCCCTCTGCCAGGCTACGTTTGGGCGATAGAGTGACGGAGCCGATCTACATTGGAAGGGGCACGCGACAGGGTTGCCCCCTGTCGCCGTTGCTCTATGCACTGGTGGCGGAACCCCTGGCATGTGCCATTCGGGAATACCACAGCCTGGAGGGCATTAGTTTCCCCACCTATAAAATAGGGATATCAACCTATGCAGATGATACACTGCTGTATGTTAGGGACCCGGAGGCTAACTTGGCCGCGGTTCTTCGTGAAGTGGTCCGCTTCGGCTCGCTTTCGGGCCTGAAGGTGAACTGGGATAAGTCAATTGCTTTTCCGCTCACCCCGATGACTCGGCCGTTCGCTATGGAGTACCCGCTTCAGTGGTCCTCCGACTCTGTTCGTTATCTGGGCATTCGCCTTCATACAGATCCTGAGATTCTGATTCAGGACAATTACGGGGTGGCATATAGCAAATTGGTCGATGACGTCGATACCTGGATCAGGCTTCCCCTCTCCCTTTCGGGTAGAATCGCTTTAATGAAAATGGTGGTGCTCCCCCGATTCCTGTTCCTCTTCCTGAACTTGCCTGTGGTATTGTCGAAGGTCTTTTTTAAACAGCTTACCAAAGTCATGATAAGATTAGCCTGGGGTGGCAAACAGCCCAGAGTTCGATGGACGACCCTGATACTCCCTTGCGAGATGGGAGGACTGGGAGCACCGGACCTAGAACGCTATTATAGGGTAGCACAGGCATCGCATTTACACTCATGGATTCACGGCGATGCTCGGACCCCGCACCTTATACTGGAGCGGCTGTTTGCGGACCCGTTCCCTCTGCCTGCCACTGTCTGCCTGCCCACGGACCGCACGGTTGAACGAATGGACTCGCTTAAGGCGACCAACCATGCCTGGAACCACTTGGTGAGTTCTCGTGGCAGCACATTGCTATACTCCCAACTGATGCCCGTCGAGTGGGCCCTTTGGCTTGACCCGTTGGGTGAAAAAGGAGTGATTAAAGCCCTGCGGACCCTTGGCGTAGAGAGAATGGAGGACCTATTCGCGGATGGCACGCTTAAAACCTGGGACCAGCTGACTTCCACGGAGTCAGGCCACACCCTGTTACAGAAATTCCAATATCATAGACTCCGCTCTGCGTTCCGTGAAACACTGGGCCGAGACTTGGAGGAACCGGAGGAGGTCCCGGAACTGACCTATGTTATTAAATCTACCTCGCCGGCGAAGCTCGTTTCGCAGGTTAACAAGTTGGGTGTAGTGCATCAGCGATTACAACCCTCTAAGGCCAGGGAGGCCTGGCAAGCTGATTTTCAATCCCCCATAGACGATCTTATGTGGCGATACTGCTGCTCTAGCACGCGTAAGATTTCGTTGAATGGCAGGCACCGGCTGGTGCATTTTAAATATCTACAGCGGGTGTACTATACACC
Organism: Lissotriton vulgaris; assembly: GCF_964263255.1. Taxonomy (NCBI): domain Eukaryota; kingdom Metazoa; phylum Chordata; class Amphibia; order Caudata; family Salamandridae; genus Lissotriton; species Lissotriton vulgaris. The sequence goes on from NC_141698.1 coordinate 910,878,764, forward strand.
TGAGCGTTTGCACCGGTATGGCCTTCGCCCCACAGCTGAATGCGAGCGCTGCCGGACAATGGTGGCCGACTTTTTCCATTTGGCATGGTTATGCCCTGGGGTGCAGGCATTCTGGGGGGAGGTCTTTGCCGAACTGGACCAGATTCTGGGGGAGACCCTGCCCCTCACACCGGCGCTGGCACTTATTGGTTATTCTAGGCCACTGGCCCCCTCTCTGCGTCGTCTGGTGGACATGGCACTGCTATTGGCGAGGAGAGTGGTAGCGGCTTGCTGGATGCGAGGGCCCCTGCCAACCAAAACGAGATGGATGCGAAACCTACAGTATTGCTGCACCCAGACAGAACTATACAGCGACCTGTTACCGCCCAGGAGTAGGCCCAAGAATTTCTGGGATCTTTATAAAGAACACCTGCAGAAGGGGGAGGAGGAGGGCTCTGACACATCCGAGGCGGTTGAACTCCAGGATAGGGTGGAGGAGTAAGCTCTGACTGTGCTCTTCGCTATACTGGAGGGGGAAGGGTTGGGAGTGCTCCGAGTTAGGTGGGGGATGTTGAGGCTGGGGGATGCCGGCGGGGGACTGTTCACTGAGGGAGGATAGACACTGGACACAGAGTAGGTACACATAGGTACACAGGGGGACATGTCAGTTAGGGCTGGGTTGGCGGACACACAGACACACTCTAGAGGGTGGGGTGGGAGTTTAGTTGGGGTTGCTCTTTGACCTTGTCTCAGTATTAGATCTGTTGACCGCGATTGCAGTAGTAGATTGCCAGTTGACACGCCGAATCAATACGTGGCTTACGACAAAACGCTTCTAATGGCACAGTTATACGTTCGATGCATTACCTCGCCGCCGGGCCCCCGGGATGCCGGCAATAAGGCTGTGTTCGAAATAATCCTTTTGATGGTCATACTTTATGTGGAGATGCACTGTGCTCAAGTGTTACATTTGGTGTTGTCAATGGCTTTGCTATCGATAAAGATCTTTTTAATAAAAAAAAACTTTACCCATTGCTCCATTTACTAAACCTTTTTCTACTTCCAAATTACGCCTTAAAATTACCTGACAGTTTATAGATACATATAGATTCTTTTCTAAACTGGAAGTTTTAGACATCGATTTTTCTAAAGAATACAGTTTTTGTTTTCAATTTTTCTATCAAAATAATAGTGACTCCTTCATGCTCTATTTTATCAATGGCTTCCATTTTTAATATTTCTTCATTTTCTAGCTTCAAAAGTTGTTGATTGAATATAGAACGCTCGCGCAGTGTTGGCATTAAGCAGATTATAGATTTATTATCTGCAATTTTCATTTATATTTTCTCTGGAACTATATTTTCATTTGGAAACAAATTTGAAAGTAGTCGACTTTGCAAAGCTTGTTTGCCATGTTCTGTCAGTACTCCAATTCTTATATCTTGAAGAATAGTTCCATAATCAACATAATTTGCCTGTCGCATATTTGCAATGAGTTCTTTGTATTCAAAATATGACCAAATGTTAATGTTTCCAGCACAACTGTTTTAAATACTGTTGTCCTTTAACGGGAGTAAGTTGCAGTAGATCTCCAAAAACTATGACATGTTTTCCTCCAAATAAGACATTGTACTCTATTTTAAAATTTTGCTGAATTCTTAAATGCACAAAAGCAAGCATTAAGTTTGAGACCATGCTTACCTCATCAATATTTAGAAGTTTCATTTTCTTTAGCACTCTTGAAACTTTATAGCAAGCTTCTCCAGATAGCTTGTGATATTCCAATTTGTTTTCATGCTCTACAGGTAGCATAAGTAAATGATGCAATGTAATTCCTTTAATGTTGTGTGCTGGCAACCCAGTTGGAGCAGTTACAACAAAAGATAAATGTGAGTAAGGTGTTTTCTGTAGATAAGTGGTCAATACTTTAATTAAGACACTTTTTCCTGTTCCAGCTCGACCACTGACATACATTTGGATAGGTTGAAATGATGTGCATGTGCATTATTTCTTTTCATGAAGAAATCCATGGTCAATCTGTTGTCTCACTTGCTGATATATTTCTTTCTGTTCAATATTTAGTTGTTCTTCCAAGGTTCCTAGTCCATAATATCTACTTGAGCTTGAGGCATTACTGTTTCCACTTCATTCATGGCAATTGCCGCTTCAGTTTCAACAATTGGTTGTCCTAGTGGATCTTGACTCAGTGAAGCAGAACTTTGATTGTCTTGAGAACTGTCTCTAGCAATCTCAGCTGCAATAGTAGCTTCTTGATCAATTTCATCGTTCAACATTTTTAGATAATTTGCAACAACAGTACATTTTATGGCATCTGTACAAGCATTGAAGGAATCTTCATAGCTCTGGAAATCTCCAAGTAATTCCAATTTTGAACGCCACGGTTTGAACAGTTGCAAAAGTGCTAAATAGTAAAATTCCCTTTCATCAGAAGTGTCACAACTCATTTTTCTGTGATTAATAAAATTTCCTTTCCTTTGTTTCACCAAACATCCTTCGGAACCAATAACTGCATATTTTCCTTCATTGATGTTTTCTGCAGTATTCCGTTTAAAAGTGTTTTGCACCACTTCATAGAGACATATGTTCTCAAGATGATGACTTCTATTTGGATAATATGTGTCCAACATGTTTGTTTTGACAATATATGTACTTTCCGGATCTTTTTCTGCTAAATATTTGATTTCTTGTACAGATTTAAGTACTCCATTTCGCATTGCAGCAAGACCTAGACTCACCCAAAAGATTATTCTAGATTTTGAGTATAAACTTGCAGATCATAACCGATCTGAGCATTTACACATGCCAGTTTCTCAATGAGATAACATCTTCAAACTGAAACTGTATAATTTCTTAACTCTTCTTGTGAGAAATTTCTTCCCACATTTCTTTCAATTCCGTCTTTTCTGATTTTGTAATGTAGGATCTCACATACCGGGCTACAGCAATGGAGTTATCCGCAACATGCTGAATATCCATATTAGCATTCCACATTGAGAGAATAACTGGAATATTCTTCACTTCTCAAATTGTTTGTATTTTTGGGAGATTTTCTAGTGATGGTATGTCTCATAGCTGATATAAAACTGTTTACTCTTCCTTTGGATATTACAGGACGTGGAAATCCAAAACGAATTTGGTATAAAACTTTTCCTTAGACTTGTACTTTCGTCGACAGTATTTTCCACATTGATGACTTTGGAATCGTAAGACTTGTTGTCTTAAGTTGTTTTCTTCTGATCTTTTTGGTATAGCACATGTGGCATATTCTTCAATAAAATACATAACAGTATCATCCGAATCATTTCCAAATTTGGGTGCATCCTTGATCCATATCAGCATATGTATATGAGTAGCACCTCTAGCTTGGTACTCCTTTCTCCAAAAGAAATCCACAACTTCTCCAAGAGGAGGATTCTTTTTATTGCAGATAAAAGACATCATAGCTTTAAATCTATGATTGAAATATCTGCATACATTAACAGGATCCAAAGAGCGCAATTCTCCAGCTGTCTTGTATTCAATATTTTTTATATTCGAATTTTCAAATTCCAGTAAATCATCCCAAGCGTGTTCAGCACAGCTTAGGGTAAGAAACCATGTAGGAGTTCCTAAGTCCCTTAGCATACATTTAAGTTCTCTATGACAACTGTACCAATACTCATTACTCATTAGTACCACGCTGACATGCCATCAAATTAATCAGCTGAGATTCTAAATGAGCATCTCTCTGATGTACTTTATCCATAAATTCCTTTCCTGAAACATTGCATATGAAAGTCCAGACAAGGCACTCTCAAACAAAAGATGAAACATATATGGGGTACATTGTCAAAATCTTGGATCTTCTGCATGCAATCTTCTTGTCCGATATTCAGATGCAGGAATCTGCAAAGTTGTTCATCATATCGTCCACCTTTTCCCGTTGGGAACAACTGCGGACAACAACGAGCTTCCAAACTTTTTTCCCATACACTCATGGGACTTCCCTTTGCTTTTTTTTATTTGGAATAATTCAATAGTATTTCCTATGACTTCTTTTGAATGAAGTGGCTGTACACTATAATGTTCATAGATTTCTTCACTTTTAGACATGTCCACTTTTTCAATTTGACCACTTGACGTTTCAGTATCATCACCTAAATTAATTTCTTATTCTCCCACATACTCATTTTTATAGTACTCATTGTTTTTTTATCAGATACAATGTTGCCTTTTGCACTTTCCTAACATCCACTAATTCTTGCCAGATGTTCTTACTCTTAGTAGGAACGCCATTAACTAGTTCAAGTTCAAAAAGCTTTATTCGAAGTGTAAAAACAATTCATAAAAGCATATGCAATACGATCACAGTCATTAAAATTCATCACAATTACATTTTTGATAAAAAACAGAAAACCAATATTAAAATTCAGTCTAAAAGGTTCCTAGAAAATAGACAAAAGTTTCAGAGGGAGTAAAAAATGAATTCATCATGGAAGCAACGGCTATTCAATTATAATGGACCTTCTCAATCTCAATATTGCTCTCAGATGCATGGTTATAGTATTAATGGTATAGTAATCATCCAATGTCCTTAATTTATTATATGCCTCTCTTGACTTTCTTACTCCCCAGGATAGCAAAAGAGGTCTTAAGATTTGTCGCCCTGGATGGGAGTAGAAAGTACAGTAGAGGGTACAATGAATGTTTGATTGGAATGACACCTCATCACATGGACAGGTTATTTTTTCTTTAGACCAGTCATTACACCTTGGCAGAGTTATTAATCTATAAAACGTTTCCAGTCGAAAGCATGTTAAAAGCCTGCGAAAGAAAAAAGGTTGGTCTACTACAAGATACAGCTGAATGTTTCTATGCAATGTAACATCATCATGATTGATAACTGATATCTTGGACCTCTCTTTATTCCATCTTTTCATTTCAAGGTGTTCCAACAGGGTTTTGTTTAGCACAGATCATGAATCAAGGTCCACGGTAGTTGGATTTGAGAAATATTCCGGATGACCAATTTCGGATAGAATGTTATTTATATAAGTGAACCATGTAATGTTTTTTACCCCTTCACAGAGCAAGCAATCCTCTATTATGGGTCTGTTTAGTGCTGTGGCAGAGTTAGTCCAGATATTGTGCCAAAGTAGAATCTGTGCCACCTTTATGACATCCCAAATGTGTTGTATGGCAAGCTCGGCATGGAGTACGTATGTAGATGTGCTCTTTGGCGTTGCCAAAAGGTATTGTAGGAATTTATTCTCTATGCGTTGAATTGCTTCCACAGGCTGGAGTCCCCATAAACCTGCTCCGTAGGTTCCTATTGAGACGCATTTTACTTTAAACATTTGGAGAAGCTCCCCAGGTGGCCTCGACCCTATCTTTTTGGTGAAATTTAGGAGTGCTCCAGTTGCTTTATTAAAAGCTAGAGCTCTCGCATTTACTGCGGGTTTCCAAGTGCCTCGTCTATCAAAATGCACACCTAAATAACAGAATGTGTCTGCTAACTCAACATGTCTATCTTCTAAGATAATCCTACAAGGTGCTCTAACTTTCCTCGGACCACATGACATAGTAAAAGTCTTAGAAACGTTTACATGTAGCCCCCTTTCACTCATATAATATGAAAATGTTTCTACTGCCTTTTGTAATCCCCTCTTTGTCTGTGATAAAATCGCCGCGTCATCAGCATAGAGGAGTATAGGAATGGGTTTTCCCTTAATTACTGGGTAATCATAGTAGTGTTGTGTGAGAAAGGAGCACACATCATTTATATATAGATTAAAAAGCAGGGGTGCAAGAATGCACCCTGTCTTACTCCTCTATGAATGGGGAAGAAATCTGAGCATTCCCCTTTTTTGCCATATCTTACACGTGCACCAGACCCGGATTAAAGCTCTTTGATAAAAGTAAGTATCCTGTTATCCAGCCCAATATCCGTTAAAGTTTGCCACAAAATATCATGCCTTACGCAGTCAAACGCAGAACTAAGGTCTACGTATGTTACATATAGATTGTTTTTTTTGGCATGTATATATTTTGAGGTAATGAGGGCAAGATTTAGTCCTTGTTCTATTGTCCCTCTCCCTCTCCTAAATCCATATTGTAATGGGGATAGAACATTGTTGTCCTCTAGCCAGTCCTGTATGCGAGCAAGAATGATCCTGCCCGCCATTTTCATTATACCATCTAAAAGCGAAATAGGCCGATAGCAGACAGGATCATTCCTATCTCCCTTTTTATATATGGGAGCCAGGACTGCCTCTTGCCAGGTCTTCATAAAACCAATTTGATTTGAGGAGTTTAGTACTTTTGTAAGTATTGGGACCCAGAGATCAGGAAGATTTTTTAAAACATCAATTGGAACGCAATCGGGTCCGGGAGCATTAGCCGCTGGACTTTCCCTTAAAGCTTTTTGAACCTCTTCCATTTCAAAATGAATATCTATTGGGTAAGGAAATGCCTGTATTTTCTGTTATAGGTCTTAGATGAAGGGAATCTTCTAAGGAAGCTGGAATACTGTAAAGAGCCTGAAAATGTTTCACCCATTCCTGAGCTGGAATTGCATTGTCTATGCGGGGGCCCAACCGCTCTTGGTAAAACACAGCATTTACAGCCTTCCAAAAGGCAACATTGTCCTTTTGTTCGGACGCCAAATGCAGAGTAGACCAGGCTTTAGCTTTAAGTTCTTTTTTTCTATAAGTGAGAGCAGAGCGGTATCTACGTCTTGCAGATTGAATCTGTGTTCTAGTGGATGAGCTGGAGTGTAGGATTTTTTTAAGTGCAGAAATGGCCCTTGTACAGTTTCCATCAAACCATCCCGGGGAACCCTTAATGGTATTACGAGGGATTTTCACCAAGAGCTCTTTAATACGGGAGCAGATTTTAATAAAGGATCTAAGGACAGAAGTTGGATCGTCTACCGAGGAGAGACAAATGTTAATATCATTAAGGGTAGTAGTTGTCAGACTTTTTATAAAGTTTTCTGGGATAACTTTCTCCCATTTAATGCAAAACCCATTTTTTTGCCCAAGGATAGGGTTCAGGTCATAATGAATGAGATTAGATTGAACTCGGTTACTAGAGTCGAAATTATAGGTAACCGAAATAGGATAATGATCACTCATACCTGTAGTAACAGTCTCCCAGTTAGTTACAAGGGCAGCATAGCGGGATGAAAAGAGTATAAAATCTATAATTGATGTTGCCCCTCTACCATTAAAGGTTGGGCTGAATGTTTTAGGTGGATTGCAAAGCTCATTTATGAAGGCCAGGGAGTGATCTCCCATTATGCTATTCATTAGATCCCCAATCTTTGTGTGGCAGAAGTGATGGAGTATCACCCCAAGGTCTTCACCCTCTAAACCACACACCCCTTTTGAGCTCATTGGGCATATGGAGCAGTTACTTAAAATCATATACCCATATAATGGCCATGTCACCTATTAGCAATTCTTCAATAGTATTAAGGGTAGCTGAACATTTTTTAATTACCTTTTCTACTTCTGGTGTTGGGATGTTGTTATAAAAATGTATTATGACAAAAAAAATTTGAAGGCCCCAGGATGTAATTAAGATTTGGTAATAGTTATTATCCAAATAGGTTTTTAGGACGGTTGGACCAGTGGTGATTGATAGGTACAGGAATAAACCTCCCTTAGGTCTACCTCTTCTTTTAGGTATAGCTGGAGTAGAAAACGTTTTGTAGCCCAGAAGATGGAGTTCTTTAATTGCCCATGTTTCCTGCACGGCAATGATGGAATGGGTCATTGTTATTATCTGCCAGTTGGTATCATTGATTTTTCCAGCAAGACCCGCCACATTCCAGGTAATAATCGAGCCTGGGATTTCTCTGTTTAAAGGAGATAGTGGATCATTTGGAAGTTATGGGGTCAAGTTAGTTTTGGTAGTTTGAAGAGGAGGACCGGTTACATCTCTCGTATTAACTCTAGGTTCAGGGTGGACTGATGGTTGTTCACCTGTAGGATGTGATTGAGGGTGGGGGTTTATCTCACAGGAAGATCCCTATGTACGTCAGTCCACACCATCTAGACCTAGGAGAGCATGGTATCTATTTGTTAATGAGGGTGAATAATGGTAAGCCTCATGGTTTCTATGATATTGATACTCCTGTTGGTATTTGGGTAATATCAGTGTCCTAGGATAGAAGTAATTTAATTGCTGCAGCTGTATCCCTAGGTTCTCTTTTTCCTGGTACCAATCATTTAGGTAGTTCATAACCCTATAGAGTTTAAAGTTGAATATTATAACATCTCCACTGATGTCCTTTGGTCTCACACCCAACCATTTAGTCCTTCTCACATGTAGGATCTCTCCATTAATGTTTGGGGGAAGGGGTCTATTCCTTTTTAACTAATATATGTTTTTGTTTTTGAGGCTCCTAAAATCCTCGTATTGACCTGGAAGTAGTTCAGGAACGCCTGTCAACACAGCGACATAAGGAGCTGATTCAGGGGGAATTGTAATTTGAATCTCACGCCGGGTTCTATTTTCTGCCCTACTTTGGGAAATTGGGTTGTTATTACCAGATGTAGGAATATCCTTATTTTTGGCCATATTAGCGTCTATTATGCTTTTATTTCCAACATTAGGGTCTCTGTTTACTGCAGCGGCCATAGTGCTTTTAACCTCAGTATCTTTTGAGACTGGTTGACTTTGAGATATAGATGGAGGATTTTTAAGAGCCAACTCAGGCTGTGGGAGTTGCGCCAAATTGGTATTTTCACAAATGGTTTTGTGTTTTTTTTGCCCTTTAGTTGTTTTGATATCAGGTCTGGTGTGTTTTTCCTGAGAAGCTGGTGGGATGGTAGCTTTCCTACATACTGTATTCTTAGTTGTCTGTTTGGTAAGTTCCCTTGTGAGTTCTTCATTGGTTTGAGTTGTGCTTTCCAGTACTCCTAGCTTTTCTGAGAAGATTTTCAACCTGTGTACTATGGGTAATATTAACGATTTATTCAAGTGCTCAAAATTCCAAACCAAATCTTTGATTATAGGGGATTGTGCTGTGTCAATATTTTGCACATTTGTCTCGTTTGATGTCCGATCTTTTGCTATATTCTTGGCGTTCCCTTGTTTGGTATCTGTTTTCTTCCTAGACTTAGCGCTTCTACCGTGGAATATATCCACCCCTCGTTTCCTCTTTCTGGGAGCAACCTGGCTTTTAGGGATTATCAGTAAGAGAGTAAATGGTTGGGGCAATGTCAGTGAAATACCTTCCATTGAAGCCTCTAGGGTTTCATTTTCTAGTAAGTCTATTGTAGGATTGGGTAAAGACATCTGTTCGCGTAACTGAAGGGGAATGCTAATATCTCCCTCTTTATCTTGGGCGTCCAGTTGATGTGGGGGGGACATGATCTTGCTGAGTACCCCCAAAGAAGCACTATTATCTTTAGCCAGCGATGGACAAAGTGCCGTGGAGTGCAAGGAAGATAATTCTATAATACTAGTATCCTTTTGAATATGCTGTACATGTGTTACAGGGGGAATACGTGGGAGGGATACAAATGATGGTAGTAGATACGAATCCTGGGAATTATTAGTTGTACCTGAAAGATTGATCATAGAAAGAGGGGGCAGAGAGCCCACGGGTAGCGAGAAGCGTCTTTCGGTATGCTCAATTGCAGTAGTCACTACTCCGATGGTCCTTTGTAGCATACGATCAATGGCTGTCAAAGAATCCATGTTGGACTTGGGATGTTTAACAGGTTTTGAGGAGGGCATGATGATGGTCAGAAAAGGACTGATTAAGCACAGTAAACCAGCAAGCTAATGTATGCAGTTCTTACTTTGTGGTGCGGTAAAATCCTACGGAGAAATCAGCCTCATTCGAGGGCCAAGGGGGGGTGGCCCAGCCGGGCCTCCTTTGGCCCCCGAACAGCCACAAAACGGCCCGCCCTTTGCCCGGGCTTGGCCCGGCGTCCAGCTCGCGTCCCGCGACGCTGGGAGTGCGCTCTATTAGTAGCGCCGCCAGTGCCGGGAGATGACGTTGGCGGCTCCTGCCGCTAAGCCCCCTGGGTAATGTAGTCCTCCACTCAGTGGCCGCTGGTGGAGATAGCGGCGGCGGGAGGACTACTGCGGGAGTGAAGTTGGTGTGTGGCGGCTTGAGCAGCGGTGACGGTGGTTGCTGCTGGCAGTTCTCAAAGCAGGCAGGGACCCAGTAAGTTTTTCAAAGCGGAATGCCCCGAACACAAAGGGATTACACCCGCTCCACCGAGAGTGTGCTCTATTAGTAGCGCCGCCGGTGCCGGGAGATGACGTTGGCGGCTCCTGCCGCTAAGCCCCCTGGGTAATGTAGTCCTCCACTCGGCGGCCGCTGGTGGAGATAGCGGCGGCGGGAGGACTACTGCGGGAGTGAAGTTGGTGTGTGGCGGCTTGAGCAGCGGTGACGGTGGTTGCTGCAGGCAGTTCTCGAAGCAGGCAGGGACCCAGTAAGTTTTTCAAAGCGGAATGCCCCGAACACAAAGGGATTGCCATTAACTAGAATAACTAGTGGTTCGTTTTCTACATTCTCTACACCAATAGTTTCAATATTTTTCTTTAAATCTAGAGGTAAACATACAACTCTTTCTTTTAATCGTCTCTGTAAATCTGAAGGAGGTAATTTACCAGTCAGTAAGTACTTTATTCGGTTAGAAATATAACCATAAAAGCTTAAAACATAATGTTACATTCACATAAAAATAAAATTACAAAGATTTCAAATATTTAAAATACAAAACCCAATTCCCTTGTCACAAATTCTGCAAAACATTCAGGCTAATGGATTGACACAGTATAAAATGAGAAGAATATATATAATTCATTACAGGTTGGAATCTACATATTAATAATATCAGTATCTATACAATTTAATCCATCGGAGCTATTTAAAATCTTTAAGGAGATATCCTTGGTATCTAGCTCCAATGCCCCAATAGTAGATTCTGTTGCAGAATGCAACAGGGTAGCTGACTTCTTTTCTGGGAAGGTAAAGAACATCAATGCCTCTTTTTCCAAACAACCCGTAAGTGGCACAGAATTTAGGGCTGCGATGATACCCATCGATACGTGCGCCACATTACAACTGTTCACAGTTCCTCATACTGAGAGCTTAACCAGGATCTGCCGCAGCGTCAGATCAGGCTCTCCCCTTGATCCTGCTCCTCCCAGAGGGGTGATTGGCGGTCTGTCAGTGCTTGAACCTTACATCAGGCATGTACTGCAGACGTCTTTCTACACTCAACAGCTCCCGGGGGACTGGAAGAGGGCGGTTGTGCTGCCTATTAGGAAAAAGCCCAACGTTAGCCTAGAAGTGTTGGAGAACTTAAGGCCCATATCGTTGCTTCCATATTTGGCCAAAGTTGCAGAAAAAGTGGTGAATTCTCAATTAGTTGAACATCTTGAGAGAGTTAATAGTCTTCGCCCCTCCCAATCGGGCTTTCGGGCGGGCTTCTCGACGGAGACAGCTCTTTTGCGGGCCACGGAGACCCTCAGAGCTGGAGCGGATGCTGGGCACACCATGGCTTTAATAATGCTCGACCTCAGCGCAGCGTTTGACGCTGTAGCTCACTCCATCTGGGGTCACAGGGGCCGCCCTGAACTGGCTGCAGTCGTTCCTGACGGGGCGCTGCTTTCAAGTTCAACAGGGGTCCTGCCGCTCCTCCAAGGTGCCGCTGGACCAGGGAGTGCCACAGGGCTCAGCTTTGAACCCTACACTCTTCAATCTTTATATGGCCTCCCTGGCCAAGGTTGTCCAAGCGTTTGGGGTGGAGTTGGTGTCCTACGCCGACGACACCCAACTGCTTATCTCGCTGTCCCAGAACCCCACAGGAGCATCCTCCAATTTTAAGGCCTGCATGCAGGCCTTGGCTGACTGGATGGATGCCCATTGTTTAAAACTTAATGGGTCTAAAACTGAGGTTTTAGTGGTGGGCGGAAAGAGCAGTAGCTGGTCAGCCGATTGGTGGCCATCTTGCCTGGGCTCTACCCCTGTACCGTGTGAGGAAGCAAAAAACCTAGGAGTGTGGGTAAACCCCACGCTGTCCTATGAGGGTCACATTAGACGCCTTGTGGGGAAATGCTTCGGGGTTCTGAAAGTTCTGAATAAGACACTGGATCTTCTCCCCTTGACTGCCAGAAGGACGATGAGGCAGGCTTTGGTCACCTCTCGGTTGGACTATGGGAACGTTTTGTTCCTTGGTACCACCGAGAGGAGTATGGGCCGTCTGCAGGTCATCCAGAATGCGGCTGCTCGCCTGGTGCTGAGGAGGCTGAGGAGAGCCAACTCACAGAAGGCGCTGGACGCCCTCCACTGGCTCCCCATAAAGAAGCGTGTTTTGTTCAAATGCTTGGTTATGTGCCACCGGATTGTCTGGCTAAGGGCCCCTGCCTATCTTCGGGACCTAGTCTGCAGATACGAGCCGTCCAGGGCCCTTCGCTCGGGTGGTACGGGGCTGCTGACGGTTCAGTGGATAAAGAGATCCGGAATAGGAGGGCGTTCCTTCACATTACTGGCCGCCCAAAATTGGAACAAACTCCCGCTAGCTCTTAGACTAGAGAGCAGAGAGGGATCATTTCGTTCTCTGCTGAAAACCTACTTGTACATACTGTGAGGCTCTGGGGAGGGGGTCTCCTCTGAGGTCTGTTTGCTTCTTCTCCACTAGCGCGGGGACACACCGTGATGGCGTTACTGAGCGCTCTACAAAATCCTTTATTATTATTATTATTATTATTATTATTAAACCCGAGAGTAAGTAAAAATGATTAAAAGTGGGGATGGTGTAGCCGCTCGATACAAGGGCACTTCTACTCGTCAAACGATTGCTCTCAGGTCTTTGACTTGGTGATGGAGTGTATGACGTTCTAGGGTAGAAATCACTTAGGCCCCAGAAAGATATAGGGCCATCCCCTATTTGTGGCTGCCGTGATTGGAGATGTGGGACGACGTGTTTATTTCTAAATTTTACAAGTACCAAATCACCAGCTATATCTTTTGACAGAGGTCCTATCCAGCCCACCTTTCTAACACTTAGTATACTTCCATCTATGTTGGGAGGGAGAGGTCTATTTTTAGTTAACCAAAAGACAACCTTATTCCTAAGGTCCTGTTGTCTTTCGTTTTTCCCCTTTGTAAGTTCCGGTACTCCCGAGAGGACACACACAAAGGGAGCGGCCTCCGGTGGCAAGTGTAAATGATTGGTTTTAGGTGCAATATTGCCTTGATTGGCAGCTGTCCCCTTATGTGATATGGAATCTTTGTTCGGCCCTACACTAGGGTAGGAACTCCGTGCTGTTGCGGCTGCTTTCGGGTGTTTGAAGATGTTATATGAGGGGTTACTGATTGTTTATGGGGGATTTTACTAGCGGGGATATTATTGATTTGATCATATTTTCGATCTGGGCCAATAAAGTAGCCTGATTAGGTGCTTTAAGGGTGGCAGTGTTGGGACGTGGGGGACTTGGGTTTGGTTTTTGTATCTTTGCATGTTTCCCCAATTGTTTGACCTCATCTCTCTTCCTTTTTGCAGAAAAAACCTGAGGGGACAGTGTAGGTTGGAAATTTACTTTTGCCCGTACTAAAAGGGGAGTACCCTGCAAACTTTCAGTTGGTTTGTAGTGATCTAGTGGACTGGGGACTAGTGATTGCTGTAGGGCAGGTAGGAGCACTAATTTGCATACTTCCTAGTTCAACAGGAGCGTACTTGGATTTACATAGTTTGCTTAACTCCTCCAGGAGTGATAAATCTAGAGCTGCTTTTGCTGTCTGGGAAGAAGAACATGTGTTGGAAGAATTACCCATGTCCATACATCGTTCTATTCTCTCTGGGTCACTGGTAGTGGGGGGGGTCACCCTCTTTAAATAGTTGTCCATTGTTCCCTTACACAAGTCACTCTGGGAAGAATAGTTTTTAGTGACCCCCTTGCAGGTCATGACTTAACTGTTTTTTGTGAATTAAAACGGGCATCAACCACCAGGGATTTGTTCAAGTGTCACAATGTGGTTGCACTTAGAAGGGACCTGTATGGAACTGAACGCTGATTATCTTAACCTTTCTGTGCCAAGGGGGGTGTCCCGACCCGGCCTTCTCTAGCCTTAGATGGCTGCTGATGGCCCTGCCCTTGTCCCTGGCTTCCCCTGGCGCCGACCCGCGCGCGATCCCGCGACGCGGGGACTGGTCTCCTTTTCAGGCGCCTCCTGGCACGGGAATTGTGTGTGGCGGTGTGTTGCGCCGCTAGGGCGTCTGGGAAATGGAGTCCTCAGGGCTCCCCTCACGCTGCGGGCGCTGGGTTGGGCTAGCGGCGACAGATGGGAGCACTGCTGCTGGACGCTGGGTCTAGATGTGACCCCCAGGAGTTCTGTAATCCCCCCTCTCCACCGGGACTAGTCTCCTTTTCAGGCGCCTCCTGGCGCGGGAATTGTGTGTGGTGGCGTGTTACGCCGCTAGGGCGTCTGGGAAATGGAGTCCTCAGGGCTCCCCTCACGCTGCGGCCGCTGGGGTGGGCTAGCGGCGACAGATGGGGGCACTGCTGCTGGGCGCTGGGTCTAGATGTGACCCACAGGAGTTCTGTAATTTACCTATTTTAGGCTCCATACGAGCAATAGCTTGAAATCGGTGCACACATTGAATCAGAATAGACTCATAGGTATTTATATCTATCAGTTTTGGAGGAATAGTTACTAACTATAAATTATTATGGACAGCTCTAGCGGGCATTTTGTTCTCATCTAATTTGTTATAACAATATTTACAAATACGCTGATCAGAACCCAAATCAAAACAATTCTCTACCAACAAATGAGTTGCAAATTCCTTCCACTTATCATTATTTTCTTTTTCACTTTTTAAATACAGATCAACAGTCCTAGTCTGATTTTTATAGTGAGTTCGCCGACAACAAATACAAGAATAATTTGGCCTTTCACCTGAAATCACCTTAAACTTTGTAATTTGTTCTTCAAAAATGTTTGTAGTAGTATGTTGCACATGCTCTTCAACATTTTTTTCTAATAAAGTGTCAGTTTCTGCACTCTCTTGTTCAGGACCAAAGTAACAAAACTCAATTTCATCATGAACCTTCTTCAAATCTGATACTGACCAACGCAAAAGAGCACTGTTCAACTCATTTAACATTAGTGCTGGACTTTTTTCGTAATACAATCTTCTGACTAACTTCCGCATTTGAGAATAATGTACCGCTAACATCCTGAAATGATGAAAAACACTTTGACATACTTTTCTAGAAAGACAAGCCAGAGAATGACCTTGCAAACCCGTATTTTTTCTCACTCTGCAAGGTTCTAGTCCTTGCAATATCTTAATCTTTTATTTAACACTTTTTTTTACTATATTCTCGTGAGAAATTGCGTAAAATATTAATAGATTCTTGTTGTACGCTACAAATACTACTGCAATCCCAAGTGTACACTGGGGCTTTAGGACGTCTCCCTAGAACTTCATCAGCTAACACTTATTTTGCATTTCTGGGAACCATTTTCTCTTTCTCAATTGGACAACTATTTCTAACCTCATAAGCTCGACCACTGGTATCAACTGCATGCAATAAATTATTGGTCTGAAAATAACTGTCTTCATTAAAGAAAGGCTCTGAACTTGAACTGTGTTTCCATTCACCCCAAAAAAATCACAAAAATGAGTTCTGTTAATTACTTTTTTCCTCTTATGTTTGGCCTTCATTAAATGGATTGGTTTATCTAGTGATCGAAATCTGTAAGCATGGGCGTAAAATCCGTTCCATTCACGGAAGTTGTGGATTTTCTGCAATTTCGCGGTCCGCGAATCTTGCAAAATTGCAGAAAAATCAGCGAAATCGCGTGCGGGATGAATTTTCAAAATCTGAAGTACATGAAGCACTTACAGGGTTACAGCAGGTGCCCAAGTTGAAGCTAATTTCTTCGTAACCACTTACAAAATGGTTACAAAGAAATTAACTTCAAAATGGGCACCTGCTGTAACCCTGTAAGTGCTTCCTGAGCGGCGCCTCCAGAGTTGTTGCCTACTTGCAACTATTCTCTGACCCTGCTATGACCCTCTAAGCAGGGTCAGAGAATAGTTACAAGTATGACACAATGCTCCAGGCTGTCACAAAAATTAAAACCACAACAGGAAGCACGGTTGAGGCTGGGCGGGTGTGCTTTCTCCCCATAATCTACAGTGGTTAACCAGAGGGTGCTGTGATGAACCAGAAGGTGCAGTTGTTAACAAGAGGGTGCTGTGATGAACCAGAGGGTGGCAGTGGTGAACCAGAGGGTGGTAGTGGTGAACCAGAGGGTGCTGTGATGAACCAGAGGGTGGCAGTGATGAACCAGAGGGTAGCTGTGATGAACCAGAGGGTGACAGTGATGAACCAGAGGGTGGCATTGGTGAACCAGAGAAGTGGCAGTGGTGAACCAGAGGGTGTCAGTGGTGAACCAGAGGGTGTCAGTGGTGAACCATCGGGTGGCAGTGGTGAACCAGAGGGTGCTGTGATGAACCAGATGGTGGCAGGGGTGAACCAGAGGGGGGCAGTGGTGAACCAGAGGGTGGCAGTGGTGAACCAGAGGGTGCTGTGATGAACCAGAGGGTGGCAGTGGTGAACCAGAGGGTGCTGTGATGAACCATAGGGTGGCAGTGATGAACCAGAGGGTTACAGCGATGAACCAGAGGGTGACAGTGGTGAACCAGAGGGTGGCAGTGGTGAACCAGAGGGTGGCAGTGATGAACTAGAGGGTGGAAGTAGTGAACCAGAGGGTGGCAGTGATGAACCAGAAGGTGGCGCTGCTTAACTGCCCGGGAGCCCTGTGGGTGTGAGCCCCCACGCTACTGAACTGCCTCGAGGCCCAGTGGGTGTGAGCCCCTGTGCGGCTGAACTACCCAGGAGCCCCCTCAGTGTGAAAATCATTTGTGCTCAATTGCCTGGGAGCCCTCTGGGTGTGAGCACACATTGTGCTAAGTGCCCCCCTGCCCTAGGTACATATATACCCCTACCGCACAAGACCGTTATGCTCTTGCACCTTGAAGTCTTGTGCCTGGATGCTCCTGATTCGTGTAGGTGGTACCACCGTCTGGTTCATTCAAAATGTAAAGTCATAACTTGCTACAAAGCACCAATAAACACGTGCCCCCCCCCTCGCACCGGTATGCACATGTACTAGGCGTGGAGTACCCACATGCCACTGCACCCTACTGCCCAGCGCCAGCATATGCCAGTACGGGGCAGTTTAGTATGAGATGGGACATTGTCCAGCAGCAGCAGCTGCATGCACCTAAACCCACTGAGCAGAATCATAATGGCTTTGTACCAACACGCGCAGCAGAGCTATCTTGGACATCTGAAGGATTCTGGGGTCCTGTGCCAAACGTATTTTTGCATCCATGAGTCTCCTGAGCACCATCCCCGTGTAGCTCCTGTGACCAGGAGGCTGCTTTCTCCTCATCTGCTGCTCTGCTCGGTCTCTGACCCTTTATAAACAAGATGCATGTGAACTTGCATAGAAGCCCCGCCCATTTTGCCCCGTCCACCACACACTAGCGGTATGAAACGCCTTCCCGCCCGTCCCCACTATAATGCCCAGCTCACTCAAGAGACCTCGGCGCCTTTTGGCTTTTGGCAAAGTTACAGGCACACGTGGTCACATATTTGTGCAAATGGCACAAAAATCAGCGAGTTTTTGGGAAAATTCGCCGAACTCGCAGATTTTTTTGCCATTTCGCACAAATTCGTGGACCGCAAATTCGCAAATTTCGCCCATACTTAGAAATCTGTTTAAAACTAAAATGAATAATTTCCTTTGTGCCTTTGTTAAAAGTTTAGACCTATCTGGGACCTACCTGGGACTTTTCTGATCATAGGCTGGTTCCCTGCCTGTGGACACTCTTGAGGCGCTTTGGGGGTCTTTTCCTTGGTGAGGCGCGAGGACACGCTACACTGATTCCTGGTCTTCCTCGCTGCCTCTCGCAACCTGTGCGCGGCCGCCGAGGGGGGACCACATTACCCATGGCTCTTTGCGGCAAACGCATCGATTTTGCGCCTGGTGGCTCACATAAGAAAGCCGGAGTTGCGGCAGAGAGGGTGCCTTTGTTAAAAGTTTAGACCTATCAGGGACCTACCTGGGACTTTTCTGCTCATATGCTGGTTCCCTGCCTATGAACACTCTCGAGGCGCTTTGGGGCTCTTTTCCTTGGTGCGGCGCGAGGATGTGCTACACTACTTCCTGGTCTCCCCCGCTGCTGCTGCCTCTCGCAACCTGTGCGCGGCCGCCGAGGGGGGGACCACATTACTGTGGGCTCTTTGCGGCTGACGCCGCCCACGCATCGATTTCGCGCCAAGTGGTGCACATAAGGAAGTCGGAGTTCCCGCATTAAGGGACGCGCGCGGGCTAAGCCCGGGCAAAGGGCGGGCCGTCTGTGGCCATCAGGGGCCAGAAGAGGCCGGGCTGGGCCAGCCCCCTGACACTTCAAATACGGACTGGAACTCAAGCATAGCTAAGTAAGCTGCAGACATTTTTATTTGCTGGTGCAAGTGGGGAGTGATACTGTATGTTGGCATCTATATAGCACTAGCACTGCCCACATAATATATCCTAAATTCTAAAGTGGTTCAAGCAGGGGTACTGTGTTCTAACTTGTTCACTCTTATCTTATTTTGTATCATGAGCAAAACCACCCGCAAGGGGGGTACTGGGGTAGGGACATGGGGTCTAGGGACTTTAGATGCCTTCCTCCACCGGGCCGAATCAGTGCTAATAAAGGAGATAGAGCTCACAGAGAGGAGGCTCTCACTGGACCCACTCAACCTGATTGTAAACCCGGCATCAGTGACTGAGTCAACTGTAGTCAAACAAGTTTGTCCCCTAACCCCGCATGTGTTAATATCTCTCCTCAACAGGATTCCCTGCAGTCTACACAGATGGCCAATACCCCATGTTCATCTCCATCCACTTCCCTCCCTTCCACACGTACTAGGCAGTCAAGGGCTCCACTGGATACCAAGGGAAGAGAACCGCCTGGGAAAAGGAAAGCACATATTGCTCCCAAAGGAAGCCATCAGAAGTCCAAACAGGCAAGAAATAAAAATCCTGCTCATGGGTTGGGGACACAAACAGGAAAAGTAGCGGATTTGGAAAATAACTCTAGGGAGCGAGTCCTTGGGACCTATGTTAGGTCATAGTCCCTGAAGTACAAATATGAACTTATAAAGCAAATGGAGGGAAAAGTTCATGCACTTATTAAGCCAGTCATGGCGAAACTTGAATTAATTGACCTCAGATTAAATACCTTAGAAAAGTACTTACTCAAAGAGCACCCTACTATCAATGGGACCCAATCCATTGACGAACAACCCATTAATGCTGATATAACCTCTACTATAGGTCTGAGTTTCCCCTTAGTGGCTCCAACGGCCAACATATCAGCCCCTCTTACATGTAACGATTCTGGAGCGAAGTTGGGACCCCTGGGTCCCTTAGGGAGACTACAGGTAGTTGGAAACAGTACTTCTAAGGATGTGTTTCTTCATCTCACCCCGGAGGCATGTCCCTATTCCATCATTCTGGCAAATGTCTTAGATGGCGAAGAAGAGCATTGGTCCTCTCTTAAAAATAAGGCACTCTATTTTTTGAATGAGAAAACTGTGCTTGGGGATCATCTCTTCAAAGAGTTCAAAATGGTGAGAACGGTCACCTGGGTAGGCCAATTACAAAAGGGCGTGGCAGGAGACTGTGTAGTCTTATGTTTTGGGTCTCCGGAGATGGTAGGGCATATCTTGAGGCAGGCAGGGTCTTTCAGGATTCATCCCAATTGCATTAATGTATTACCCTTGGGTTAGATTTACCAACCATGCATTCCTTTAGGGAACAATATAGGAAGACACTACCCAACTCAGGAAAGTCCACCTAACAGTTTTGTCCCATTGAGTAACATATTTGAGGTTTAAGCAACGCTGGAGGATGGTAATGATTGACTGCCATGTAGACGAGATAAGAATCCTTTAGGAATAAGCCCAGTTCATGCTCGTAGAGAACCTTCATTCCTAGGACCCAGGATAAATATAGTGAAACCTGTAGTACTGGCAAAGGATGTATCACTAGGTAGACCCAAGAGATTTCACAAATTGGGCAAATAGAATTAAATAGAGGGCTAGGTAATAGTGGGCATTAGGGACACCATACAACCGGTATTGGTCCCGATGTAACATCCTTGGTCTCATGGAACGTTGCCGGGGTAAGAAGTAAGGTAATGTCCCAAGATTGCCTGTCTTTCATAGACAGTAAGGACCTAGTATTGCTCCAGGAAACATGGTTGGTTGTACCAGAGTACAGACTAGGTTATCCTAATTTCTTTAAACCAGCGATTCCCTGTCTGCGGGGGAGACCTAAGGGGGGCTTAACCACATGGGTAAGACAGGATAGTAGTTATATAGCTAAACAATTGGACACTAAAAGTAATGATATTCTACTAATACAAATTCAGTGCCCCGAGTCCAAGGGTCTCAATATTTTTAATATTTATGCAAGGGGTATGCCGGCGGGTAAAAACCCTTGGATATTATCGTTCAGTTCGAAGCACTCCTTGTGTTTTATAATGGGAAAGGTAACATTCTATTTGCAGGATTTTAACTGCTGCTTTGAACCCCTCGACAGTAATGACATAGATCTTACCATGGAAGCAGATCTTTCACGGAATATACAACAGTTGTCCCTACCGCCTATTAAAAAGTGGACTGAGGCGGCTCTCCAGCTCAAAGTCTTATGCGTTGAGCAAGGGTTACGGGGGTAAATGGCAGAACAGCTACTGATAAACTAGGGGCTTCTACTTTTAATAATGGTATACGTAAGAGCTGTATTGATTATATCCTCACTAATAAGGAAAACTGGCCCCTTATTAAGGATATGTAAGTAGTTGAAAGAGTAGAAAGTGATCATGACCCACTACTCTTATCCTTCCAGTTATTTACATCTAGCCACCGAGAGGCATCCTGAGATGGTGTCGACATTGTCCTTTCAAATGGCACAAGGAGAATTAAATGGGCAAATTGCTTATTGAAGGAGGATAACATAGTGCCAATGAGGGAACTGGCAATACAGGCAACAATTGATCTCCAGAAATGCACTACACAGGAGGATGTGGTAGCTAATGTCATTCCTATCCCTACTAAGTTTTTTAATCAACTCAGGGAATTTTTTATAAAAAAAGGTTTCTAATACACAGAAGAGGCCCGTTAATAGGGAAGAACAATGGTATGGGAAATCATGCAGGGTTGCGTACAAAACCTTGGCCGAGTCAGTAAAACTAAAAGATAGGGACAGAATTAAGTATGCTTGTGTCCTCTACAAAAAATCCCAATATGATGCTAAATGGGCATGGGATGAGGAGTACTGGAGGGAGCTGTATTGTGCAAGTACAGAACGATCTATGGGCACTTTTTGGGATTTGGTTAAATGGGGACGGGGGATTCAAAAGGGAGAACCCAGCAACCATGTCCCACCCAACCTCTGGGTCTCTCATTTTGCGACAGAGTTTGCCCTTCTGGAAACTGTTAGCAAGATGGATGAAGATTTTCTCTTCAACACTAATGATATCATTCTGTTACACCATGATAGAACTGAGGTTGAAGGAACTTTGAAAGTTATCCCAAAGGGAAGAGCTCCAGGCCTGGATCAAGTACCAGCTGATCTATTTATGCATGATAAGGAGGAATGGGCACCGTACATCCAATCCCTAGCAAATTGTATTGCCAAAGGCTCACCCATACCTGATACCTGGAAAGGTGCTGAGATCATTCCGAACTTTAAAAAGGGGGAATGCTCGGAACCAGGAAATTATAGGCCAATAAGCTTAATAGACTGTATACAGAAGGTTATAGCAAGGCTTCTTCTGCAGAGAATCCAAGGGTGGATTGAGGAGGAAGAAATACTCTCACCTCTCCAAGCAGGGTTCCGCAGTCATACAAGCACAATAGATCAAGTTTTTAGATTTGTTTTAATATACGGGCGTGTGGTATTGTTTGGGGGGCTCGCTCTTTGTGGCATTTGTTGACCTCAAGTCAGCATTCGACTTGGTGCCACAGGCCAAAATGTGGAAAGTCTTTGCAGATCAGGGTATGCCATTAGATATTTTGGCCTTCCTAACCAAATTACACAAGGACAATTGTCCTTGTGTAATTTGGTTAGGAAGGCCCAAGTTCGTTGGAATCAACGAGGGAGTGTAACAGACAAGTTTCCGATCGCAAGGGGAGTACGCCAAGGGTGCGTACTAGCCCCAACCCTCTTTTCACTTTACATCAACAGGGTGATTCAGTACTTTGATAACCATCCCACTGATGCCCCCAAATGTGATGGTAAACTGACCCCCCTGCTGATGTTTGCAGATGATACCTTATTCATTTCTAAAACACAGCAAGGTCTGCAGAAGGCTATAGATCTCTTTGAGGTATTCTGCAAGGACCATGCACTTTCTATTAACGTGAGTAAGACCAGGTTTATGGTCCTACATAAGTCTAAGCATGTAAGAGGGAGGGTGGTCATGAAAGGGGCTCAGTTGGAACAGACTCAAGTCTTTTCTTACCTGGGCATAACCCTCGGTTCGAAACTAGACTGGAAACACCATACCAACCAGCTGGTTACTAAGCATGCCCAGCTAGCAGGTGCCCTAACAAAAGAGCTATTTCTCTCCCATAAGCATCCAATTGCCCCAGCACTCAGGATTTATGATGCTAAGGTTAGTGCGACGGTTCTCTACGGGGCTGAACTGTGAGGGTACAGTAATCTTGCCCTATTGACTAGTGCCGAAAACAAGTTTTTAAGGGGTATAACGGGCCTTCCATCACCCACCCCCTTAGTTCCCCTCTTTTATGATTTGGATGCCAACCCTAGGAGGATTTGGCTCGGTATAGACCGGTGGCACACTGGAGGAGAATGTGGGTTACCCCCGATCTTTCCCAGTATGCTTGGGCATTCCTCGAAGTCAGGGATGCTGATAGTGCACATAAAATTCCATGGATGAGGGAGGCAAGGGCAGCATATATTGCCATGGGTTTGGGCGGTTTGTGGGAAGATCCAACAGCTAATCCATTTCCGCCTAGGAAAGTTTTTAGGGAATTATACTGGAGCATGGTTTCATTGAGAAGGTTTAGTAACTGCATTAGCCCTTCACTTACAGCGGATTTCTCAGAACTCAAACATTTAACTGCTCTAGAGGGCTACTGGGACTACATTATGGTTCCTGGGGATAGGAAGAGGTACCATCAATTTAGGGTTGGGACACTCTCCGTAAATTCCTTTACTTCCAAATGGAACAGTAATCATAAATCTAGCTGTCCCATTTGTCCTATATAATGGGAAAGTATTGCCCACATTGTATTTATCTGCCCAGAATACAAAGCTCCAAGGCAGATGTGGTTGAATCCTATCTGCTTGCAGATGGGTCTCACCACTGGTTGTGAGGCTTGAAGAATTCTTAAAACAAACAGCTCTCAGCCCGTGGTCATAGCTGTTGCCAAGTTCTTACACTGGATGTGGATAATCCGAGCACGCAAATTAAGTCTAAAATGATTTTTATGATTTTTAAACATTTTCTGATCTTGTTGCTAAAAAGCCTATCTGGGATACAAATTGTATATGGACCTTCTGTTTTTCTTCTTTTTAATCTTTTTAATCTCTTTCTATAAATAAAAGTGTATAAGAACGATTCTATAATGATATTTATATATAATATAATGCATTTAAATTATTTTTTTAAATGGATGGACTAACTTAATTACCATATCCCCCTGATGGTTTCTTGTGCAATGTAATCGGGCAAAAGAAATGTTATGTTCTCGGTTTTAATCACTATTTTATTATGTATAATGTTTGTCTTTTATGATACTAATATTGAAATAAAGACTTTATGAAATGAAATGAATAATTTCCTCTTTAATTCAAAAGCCTTTTTAACAATGGATTCAATATGCTTCTTTTTATGAAATGGTGTTCTTTTTTAATATTTTTTCACATCTTTTAGCAAGTTAAAAACAACTCTATTGTAAAAAATCTTTTTTCTGATTTCTTTATACTGATATTGCATTTTTTTGCCATACATTGTGTCTTTTGAATATAATTTTCATTTTTTTCCTTTGCTTTTATTCATATACTTTTTTTTGGGTGAAGCATTCTTTGTTCCTTGCACAATCTTCACATTGTTTCTAGGCTTTGTGAGTTTTTTAATGAATTCTTTTGTTGTCTTACCAGAAGAATTTTTCTTTTACCCACATGATGTTGGTATTCCAATACTTGTTGAATTTTCTTCAAATAATTTTCCTTTTTCTGTCAATTACTCTTTCTTGATTTTTCAGACATGATAAGTTTATTTTAATGATGATAAACAATATCTGTAAAAAATAAATATAAATACATTTATTTAAATACATTTATAAATTATAATTTTCCATTACAATACAAACACATTGTATATAAAAAACATTTAACCACTTTCTTTTGTAATCACTAATTGAAATTGTAATTGAAGGTGTAAAGATAACTGTGTAGCTGATTAGAGGTCTGCATGTATAATGGACAAGGGTTTGTACCAGTGTTTGTGTTAAGTCCTGCGACATTATATGAGTACTTAGGCATGGACTGAATGATTAGAGAACAGCAAGGAGAATGCCTGGATGAATGTATAAGTGTTTGGGTTTTGGCGCAGTGTTTGGATTAGTACATGATGCTGGGTGGCCGACTAGAGCGGTGCATAGGGAGTGACAGGGTGTTTGCTGGAGTGTATAGGTACTGCCTAAGTAATTAAAGATGTGAAACACAAGTGTATAGGTGGTTAGATGACTACATGCATAGTGGACAGGAGTTTGTACAAGTGCATGTCTTAAGGCCTAGCTAACTACATGAGTACTTGGGTACCAAAACAATGATTAGAGAACTACAAGGGGAGTGCCTGGGTGAAATTATAAGTGGTTCTGTTTTGTCACAGTTAATGGATTTTTAAGCAGTTATGTGTCAGCTAATTCATGAAGTAACCAAATGCTTCTCTCACAATGGTTGCCCAAATGCACACAGACTTACAGTGTGATTCTAGACAAGCAACACTATTCCTTGGACTGTAAGAAAACAGTCTCACTAGTCTGGAAGGGGTAAGGTGACTGCACACATTCTACATATTTCACTACTGCACAGTGTGAATACCTGACTCATTCTGCGAATGCATAAGCAATAACTGGCATCTAATACTACTAAAACTTGACAACAGGATAGGTTTTGTAAGCAGTTATGTGTCAGCAAATACATGAAGTGCCTAGTATGGTTTTTCAGTGAATTTTAAAAGTTTTTTAAATGCTAGTTTCTAATCATAATGTTCATTAAGAATATATTTTGTTTTGTCTTTTTTATTTATCATACCATTCTCAACATGGTAAAAACTGCAAATCTCAACACTCTTCCATCAATACATTTTGCCAACAAAATCGCCACAAACCAAAGCCACAACTAACGCTAATGATATAGAATGCCAAGTGTACCAGTGATGTGCTGCATATACCTCACTACGCAAAGCACAATCCTCTCCATGTGGAGATATGATATTAATACTTGTAGTATACTGCACAGTGGACGCAACCATATTACCTCAGACAGTGGGTAACATCTCAGTCATGTAGCTGTGTTCCCCCCCTTCAAGCGGAAGCAGCGTGGGCTGGTCCAATCTACGCAACTCCAGCGTAAGAGTATAAATAAATAGGGCACGCCCTGGGCGTGTTTCACTTGTGCAAAGACAAAAAAGTCTGCCAGAGCAGCGACCCTCACCCTGGCACATGGCTGCCGCCATGACCGTGGGCCTCCTCCACACATGCCTCCTGCGAGCCCAGCGCCACAACACCGCAGACATATGTCTGTACCGACTACTGCGTTCGATCTACACTGCGGACAGCAGGGTTCACAACTTCAATTCAACCTTAATTTATTAATTGCACAGAGAATTGTACTCTATGTCCTCGGATTTTGGGAAGAAGAAGTCACAAAACGCATTCCTCCATGTCTATGCTAACTACTGCCTCTGATCTGCACTGCGGACAGCAGGGTTCACAACTTGAATTCAGCTTTGGACCTACACTGCGGACAGCATTGAATTCAGGCTTGATTTATTAAATGCAGAGACAATTGTACTCTATTTCCTCATATTTTGTGAAGAAATGACAAACAGCATTCCTGTTTATGATAACTACTGTCTTCGATCTGCACTGCGGACAGCAGGGTTCATATCTTGAATTCAGCTTTGGATCTACAATGTGAACAGCATTGAATTCAGTCTTGATGTATTAAATGCAGGCAAAATTGTACTCCATTTCTTCAGATTTTGTGAAGAATTGACAAAAAGCATTCCTCTGTGTCTATGATAACTACTGCCTTCCATCTGCACTGCAGACAGCAGGGTTCACAACTTCAATTCAACTTTGGATCTACACTGCGGACAGCATTGAATTCAGCCTTGATTTATTAAATGCAGAGAGAATTGTACTCTATGTCCTCGTATTTTGCGAAAAAGAAGTGACAAAAAGCATTCCTCGATGTCTATAATAACTACTGCCTTCAATCTGCACTGCGGACAGCAGGGTTTACAACTTGAATTCAGCTTTGGATCTACACTGCGGATAGCATTGAATTAAGCCTTGATTTATTAAATGCAGAGAGAATTGTACTCTATGTCTGTATATTTTGTGAAGAAGAAGTGACAAAAACCATTCCTCGATGTTTATGATAACTACTGTCTTCGATCTGCACTGTGGACAGCAGGGTTCATAACTTGAATTCAGCTTTGGATCTACAATGTGGACAGCATTGAATTCAGCCTTGATTAATTAAATGCAGAGACAATTGTACTATATTTCCTCATATTTTGTGAAGAAATGACAAACAGCATTCCTGTTTATGATAACTACTGTCTTCGATCTGCACTGTGGACAGCAGGGTTCATAACTTGAATTCAGCTTTGGATCTACAATGTGGACAGCATTGAATTCAGCCTTGATTTATTAAATGCAGAGAAAATTGTACTCCATGTCCTCAGATTTTGTGAAGAAGTGACAAAAAGCATTCCTCTGTGTCTATGATAACTACTGTTTTCGAACTGCACTGCAGACAGCAGGGTTCACAACTTCAATTCAGCTTTGGATCTACACTGCGGGCAGCATTGAATTCAGTCTTGATTTATTAAATGCAGAGAGAATTGTACTCTATGTCCTCGTATTTTGTGAAAAAGAAGGGACAAAAAGCATTCCTCGATGTCTATAATAACTACTGCCTTCAATCTGCACTGCGGACAGCAGGGTTCACAACTTGAATTCAGCTTTGCATCTACACTGTGGACAAGATTGAATTCAGCATTGATTTATTAAGTGCAAAGAGAATTGTACTCTATGTCCTCGTATTTTGTGAAGAAGAAGTGACAAAAAGCATACCTCGATGACTATGCTAACTACTGCCTTCGATCTACAATGCGAACTATAATGGGTTAAGAAGACCAAATGCTAGCAATCTGTGCAGCTCAATTCAGCGTCACCTGCCTGTGGACCTTTGCTTACTGCTGCCTCTGGTCTGCACTGTGGAAGACCAGCGACACGTGGTGCCAAATAACCCTGTTCAACGCAAGCTGATCCCACATGTGTAACTGGTTCCTGAGTCCTGAATAATAGTGACCCCCAACTCCGTGAGACAACCACAGCAGCACACTCCCTTCGATTAGTGAGGCATATTTCCGTATGGAAGTCTGGCAACACATGCTGCCACTAACTCTGTTCAACACAAACCGATTCTAATTCTACTAAAACTTAAGAACAGGATAGGTTTTTAAGCAGTTATGTGTAACTGTGTCCTGAGTCCTGAATGGCAGTGACCCCCAACTCTGTGGCAGCGACCACAGCACCGGACTCCCTACGATCAGTGAGGCATATGTCCATATGCAAGGCCGGTGATACATAGTCCCACTAACCCTCTGTAACACCAACCGATCCCACATGTGTAACTGAGTCCTAAATGGCAGCGACCCCAACATTGTGGCAGCAACCACTGCACATCACTCCCTTCGATTTGTCAATAGTATTTACAGATTGAAGTCTGCCAACAAGTTGTACCAGTGAACCTGCACTATGCAGTCCAGTGGGGCCACCAACATATGCACAAGGCTGTACGCTCTTCCTCATAGCTACCTCTGAACTACACTACGGTCAGCAGTCCTCACAATTCAGATACAGTCCCGATTCCACATGAGGCAGTCTAGTAGGCAAGACACATTGCTCACAGTGCCACCCATCCACATGAAACATCATCACAAGCTCCTACGCTCTCAATTCTTCTGGTACCACTAACCCTATTTAACACAAACAAATCCCACATATCTAACTGTGTCCTGAGTCCTGAACAGCACTGACCCCAACTTTGTGGCAGCTACCACAGCACCAGACTCCCTTCAGTCCTATTTGTTGTTCTTTTCTTTAAATCATTTTTTATATGTAAATCTATACATAACTAAGATTCTTCTTTGTTCAACCACACAGGGATACTTCTGGGCCTAAGAAGGTTGTTGGGGGTATGTTGGTAATGCAGAAAAAGGGTACGTTACCTCCTAATGTAGGTAGAGGGAGCGTCCAAAGGGATATCACTCACAGAAAGAACGCCGATATGTTTTCACAAATGCCTCAGACAGCAACCAGCTGACAACGTTGACCCCACATAGCTACCTGTCGCAGGCGTACTCACTGTTGGTGTGCAGGTCAATGGTCTAGTTCTGAACATCTCACAGCCACTCCATTAGCACAAGTTTGGACATACACCACACTCATCTGGAACATGTGGCACAGGCCCTGTGACCACGCACATATAATAGATCGAAAAATTCACATCCTTTTTGCTGATGCTGACTAGCCAGGGAACGGTCCACGGGTCTCAACCATAAAAACTCCACCAAAACTTGCACAGAAGGTTAGTCACACCCTCAACTATATGGCCATCAGCAGTCTACCATCCCCTTGGCGCGGACTTCATATGCATAGAGTTACTGCCACCCCAAACTCATGTGGCCATCAGAAGCCTACCATCCTGTGCCACTAACTCGAGTTCCACAAGCTTAGCACCACCAAACCCTAAGGCGCTCTCCGTCATTGATGACTCACGACTCAGTTCAAGTGGTCTCCACCATACACTACTCAGCGACATCTATCAGATCCGCGAAGAACCTGATGTGGTCTCCGCCATTCAAGACTCAACAACATCTATAACATGCGCGCACAATGTTATGTGGTGTCCGCCATTCAGGACTCAGGACTCTGCAACACATCCGAGATTGGTGGGGTTTTGACAGGCACATGCAGTCCGCCCACTTCTGCACACTTCAATAGCACCAAGTAATTATTTGCTAATCGATGCGCAGAGGCGACAGTCTCTCTCTCTTTCTCTCTCACTTCCCTCTTCTCTCTCTCTCTGTCTCACTCTCTTCATTCCTTTCCTCCTAACTCTCTCTCCCTTATCCCTTTCCCACTCCCTTTCTTTCCTTCTCTTTCTTTTTCTCTCTGGCTTATTTTTCCTTTTTTTTCCCTCTCAGACCTTTTATATGCACATTACACACGTCCTTTTTTTGTGCTTT
The DNA here is from genome assembly GCF_964263255.1 of Lissotriton vulgaris. Lineage (NCBI taxonomy): Eukaryota > Metazoa > Chordata > Amphibia > Caudata > Salamandridae > Lissotriton > Lissotriton vulgaris. The sequence continues at coordinate 910,908,370 of NC_141698.1, forward strand.
ATTTTCCAAGCTTTGTTGTCGACATCCATGGTCCCCACAGGAATCTTTCACCTTGTTCTTTTCTATTATATTTCTTGAATTTTATTCATTGCTTTATTTTTTATATATATTATTAAAAAAATGTTTTAGAATAGTTTATAGTTTTCATAACTTTATAAAAAATAAAGTTTGACAAAAAAAATGATAAACTTTTTCGATTTTTTTACTTAACTGCTGAGTGACTCTTTCTTGTTCTTATTACTGTTATTTGCTGGTATCCATCACGGTGTAACATTTTAGAGCACTTATCACTGAAATACTATTAATCTCGCCAGATAGCACCAACTTCTAAATACATTTATCTCAACTTTAGTTGCATTAAAGTATTAATGATGAAATGCAGAGTAGCTAATCCCGTGCAAAAAGACAAAAGGTGCACCTTTGCGATTTATTCTAAATACTAAAATCCTGTATTGAATTGCACTGAGGTAGTCCCTGCGCTTACAGTGTACACACAAAATCAATGAATAAATCTCATTGTATTTAAATGGATTAGGAATAGTGTGTCAGATGCTGATTCTTGACAGGATACACTACCCAGTCTGTATATTGGTCTACACACGAACAAATGACATCACAACTTTCACAACTACAATCCAAAATTAATTTTGTCAAAAACCCTCATTACTACCAAGAATTTTACACATTCTTTCTACTGCTGTTAAGCAGGACGACTACCTGCAGCATGAAAGGAAACACAGCGAAGAGACACACCAGAACACCCACAGGTGCCATAGAGTCAATGACCACGATACAGGGATACACATGAGGGCCACAAGACTCACCACAACAACCCCAGGACGACCAACGCCCCCCAAACCTGCATCTGAGCAAGTGTGTCCTTGTGGACATTGTTTTAGCATGATAAGCAAATACCCTGCAAGAATACAATGTGCTGTCTTCAGCAGACATTACCATGTCACCCCAGCGTTAGCCGTCACCCTGGGCATGTAGCTACGCACGCATCCTCCTGCAAGAACAACACACGTGTGCTGGTCCGGCCAACACAAGTCAGCGCAGGGGTGTGCCTATCCGACAAGGGTGTCTCCCACATGCCCGTGTGCAGGAAGGGTGGTAACTGTGTCTCTGTGTTCTGATGTAGTCTGCGACAACGGTCGCAGCAGACAATGTTATAAAGTGGCATCTACCACCACCAAATGGCACTCTCATAATATAGTTCGAATGACCCACGACATGCCGAAATACGCCTTGCAATGTTGTGCCCTACGAGTGCACAGGATTCAACAGCGCACCGTACAAAAGTATGAAATCTGAATGCTTAAGCAATAACTGGCAATAACTGGCTTCTTGACAACAGGATAGGTTTTTAAGCACTTATGTGTCAGCAAATACGTGAAATAACCAAATGCTTCTCTCACAATGGTTGCGCAAAGCACAACGACTCACAGTCTGATTCTAGACAAGCAATACTATTCCATAGACTTTAGCAACACAGACTCACTACTCTGGAAGGGGTAAGGTGACTGCACACATTCTACATATTTCACTGCTGCACTCTAGTGTGAATGCCTAACTCATTCTGCGAATGCATAAGCAATGACTGGCTTCTAATTCTACTAAAACTTAAGAACAGGATAGGTTTTTAAGCAGTTATGTGTCAACAAAGACATGAAATTACCAAATGCTTCTCTCACAATGCTTGCCCAAATGCGGACAGACTCACAGATAAGCACGACTTTTCCCTGGACTTAGCAGAAGAAACACAGTAGTCTACTTAAAAACAAAGGTTCCACATACAACAACTGACAAATGAATAACTCACCTTTCAAATTCATTAGTAGATTGAGAGGTATCTGAATCACACACCAGATTTTCTTATAAAGAATGTCTGTAGTGCACTGCTCTTAGCAAAACCAAAAAATTGCAAACTTTCCCTCTCATTCTGCACACATATACATGTAAATATCAAATCACATTGCTTCCCACAGTAATTCAAAAGCAAACACACATTTCTATTGGTTACACATTTCAACCCTTTCCAATTGACATAACTTTGAACCCTACCCCCACTCCGCTTAATGCCTGTTACCATAGTAACAGTTCATGGAACACTCAACTGAACACACAGGTCACAAGTTCAGCACACAATGTTGAAAATCCAAACAGCAAGTGTGCTTGACATTTCAAAATATCAGCTTATCCTATGTAATGTTGCTTTCACACAGTTTTCATTAACCCATAAGAAACATGCTTTTGAAACACAGAAACATGCACCCTATTTTTCAGTCTATAATGTTCTCAAACAGCCAATCATTTCTCTTTTTTTTTTACTGCATCTTATCCACCATTTTAGAAAAATCTTAGTTTTCAAACTGCCCATTTCATATTCAGACACCTTCTGAGTGCATCCAGACCTCCCTTCAAGATGTGGATTGTGGGAAACAGCTATATTTTCTGGAGCCAAAGGTATGCAGGAAAAAAAGGTATTGACAAAGACCTAGCTTTGCCAAATGCAGACATTACATGGATTGGACAGAGAGGATTAAAGTGACATCAATTGATGCCATTGGTTAAATCCTATTTGCATCTCCAACACCCTGACCTCATAATTGTGCACTGTGGTTGCAATGACCTACACTTTGACTGGGGTTGGTCTGGAATTGCTTATGAAGGACACCTTTGGAGAATTTATGTCACTTTTCCCCAAACTGCCTTTGTCTATTCTAAAATATGCCAAAGACAGAAATGGAACTGGTCCAATCAATTTTATCCACAGATTGAGAAAGCTAGGAAACATGTCAATAAAGCTGTTTCTGCTTATCTCAGAGATTATAGAATGGGGCCTATTTACAACAACAATCTGCGTTTTAATATAGACAGCATCTATATGTTTTACAGATGAGGGTAACAACAACTTTAGACTCTGCATTGGTACTTATTTGTAGGTACCAAAATCTCCCAATAAACACAACAGCTCTGTTTAGAGCCACCTAAGATATAAACACATAAGCTTGATATATATCTGAAAAATATAACTTTTTTTTGCTTGGAGTCACGCACCCAACGTGGTAGGAGTCATGCACCCAACGCGTTAGAAGTTGCGGACCCAACGCGTTCACACCAGGGAGCTGCGCTGGGAGTCGCGCACCCAGCACGTGCACACCAGGGGCCACACTGAGCACCTCGCTGGGTGCGCGACTCCTAATCTTACCGTTAAACAATTCTTTGCACCAACCTTTAATTTCTATTATCCCTAATGACCCCATCCCCCAGGGCCTATGTACAATGTTGTGGACCATGGGGGGAGCCCCAATGCCCCCACGGTCCCGCCGGCTCCCTGCGTTCTCTCGGATATGGCATTGCTTTTCCACATGGGGAGCTGCTAACATGCAGCTCCCCGTGTGGAAATGCAATCTGGTTTGCATTTTGAAAGAGAGAGCAGGTTTCCCTGCACTCTCTTTCAAAATCCAAACCAAGTTTGCTATGGCAGGGCAGGAGCAGTGAGGCTCCCACCCTGCCATAGCAAACTGCAGTGCCCCAGGGGTGGGCACCCCGGGACACTGCAGGAGCCGGCCCTGGGAGGTGGTGGTCCCCAGGGCCATAGACGGTTCCAGGAGGGGGCCAGCGACCCCCCTCATACAATATACAAAGCCCGGGGGAGGTGGTGGTCCCCAGGGCTTGGGGGGCCTTTGACCCCCCCACACTTTTATTTGAAAGCCCTGGGGGGAAGTGGTCCCTGGGGCTGGTGGGCATTTGAGCCCCCCACCCATGTATTTTGCTGGGGGGGCCTTTGAGCCCCCCACCCATTTATTTTTTACCTCAAAGGGTGGTGGTCCCCGGGAGTCTCCTCTGGGCTCCCATTACATTAAATATTTTTGCCCCCAGGATATGGCCCCCCGGGGGCTAATTATTAAAGAAGCATGGCAGTCCGCGCTTCATTTTTTCTTTTTGCCCGGCAGGATCCACGCACCCTGCGTGCATTTTGCGACGCCCTAAGCAGGTTTAGGGGATCAGGGTGTTTCTACCCTGCCCCTTTTTACTTTTTGTGCTCTTGTTGGACTGATATCTTGTGCCTCGCTTCTACCGAGGCACAAAATGCCTTCCAACACTTCCTGGTTTGGAGTGTTGACAGCCAGTGCGAATAGGGTGCGCAGATCCACCGCGCCCATAGATATATATGTGATTTTACTTTGGATTTTCTCAGCAACTATGCAACAGATTTACACCATTTAACAAAAAGGCACGAGTCTGAACCAAGGGTACCTCTTTGCCAAATTTGGTGTAATTCCGTTCAGTAGTTCGAGCTGTAGCTGCGGCTAATGGTTCCTATAGAAAATTGCATGGGGAAAATGCGTTTTGGGATCCCCTTTTTTCTCGCCCCTCGCTTGATGAACCACCCCCAAACTTATAGGATAGGAGCAGACCGGGGCACCCCAGGAGTTTTGAAGATTTCGCAAAGATTCGTCAATCGGCACCAAAGTTATTCCAAATAGAATGTTGCGGATTTCCATTGGAAAATAGGTCCTAACTATAACTACCTACTGGCGACTGCCAGTAGGTAATATATATATATATATGTATATATATCAACAGTTCAACTCCACAGGATAGGAATGAGGCAGCACACCAAATTCAATTTGGGTAAATGTAATCAACAAACCACAATGCATTTTAGCCACAAAATGTGACATTAGTGAGATTATAGCTTGACATCAGGGGCCATATATATATATATATATATTCACTTAAAAAAACATTATGACATCAGTGATGTCATTTGAGACGTCGTCAGTGATGTCATCAGTTATGTCACTGACCATGTCATGAATGATTTAATATGTGACATCATCAGCAGTGGATTGCAGGCGCGCAAGATACAGTAGTACAACTAACTATAACGGAGGGATTTCAATGGTTTTGTATGAGTGAAATGTCCAACTAACTATAGCACCCCTAAAACCTATGTTTTTTTCAGAGAATTTCTAAGGTTTTTTAAATGATAATTCCTAACTATGACCTGCCTGAAACCTATGTTTTTCTAGGTGAATTTCAAAGGTTTTTTAAATGATAATTCCTAACTATAACATATGTGAAACCTATGTTTTTTTCAGTGAATTTCAAAGGTTTTGTCAATGAAAGTTTTTAAATGCATCAATTGTTATATTTATTTATTTGGTACTGATTTACTAAATGTTTGTATCTATTTATTTTTAGATATCTTATTTTTTACATTACATACCATATTTTTAATATTTTTCTTTGAAAACCAAATAAAATATTTATTTAATAAAAAAAAGAAAATTGAATTATTTTTATATTTTCTTTTTTCTTTATTTTACAATTTTTTTAGCAGTCCCATACCCAAACCGCACCTCTCTCGATTACTGCGCAGAAGGTAGCCTCTATTTTACAATTGTTCTGTAGGATCCACATAGGGTGCGCGATGAGTGCGTATTTCCATGCGCGAACGCTATGCAAGTCGTACGGGACTTCAAGCGCTTATGCAACATATACGTATCACGCAACGTGGTGGGCGCGCGGCATCCGCTAATGTTTCCGATACACAAAAAATATATATATATATTCAAAAATCACAAAGCAAAAAGAAATTGCTGGCGCACTCCCCTCCAGAGAAGAATTTTACCACTCCATTATCAGATGCAAAAAAAGGGTTTATTTTTCCATAATCATTCGCATGGTATCACGAGCTGGATGGAAAACCCAATGCGTTTCGACGACAGACTCGTCTTGATCACGTGAACAGCATATAAACACCGCCACTACCCTCACTCGGGTACCGGAGGTTGATGGCGGCACAACAGGTACCCCGCAGGCTTTGACCAACCTTCTTGTGAGTATGATGATCACCACACGCATCTACCGGGTAAGCGTTTCTCTCCTTACAGGTTGTCTCCTTACAGGTTGTCTAACTATCAGTGGTCCCCCCTAGGGTCAATCCCCTTGCCGAATCACTCCAGGGAGCATACGAAGCAAATCGGTAGCGTGAGACAACTTTCCTTACGCTCCTGTCACCAAGTTTGTGTGTGATGCTCTCTCTCTAGCCTCACCACGCCAAGATATCCCCCGTTAAGACCACTAACAGCACTACCAGTACTGCTACACTTTTGTCGTGCTATAGGTCTCCCTCTTCCCCCCACGAAGCACGAAATATCCGGCAATTATGGTTCTTGTGACCTAAAGACAAATACTAATTGACTCTTTATTCTGTATGTACTGTTTTGTTATAGGTGTTATAGGTTCAGGTACGCTTGGTGAGGGAATCCCCCTCGCACACTTAGAGCACCTTAGTGAGTGCCACACATAGTCTGTAAAACACTCACCTATTTGTTTGTTTTTTAACCTGCACCCACACTATTTATGGTCCTGAGGAAAGCCAGCCCTACAACAGGCACTGGCTGAAACATGTCGACCACCATCGCATGTAAGTGGTCTTAACTCTACCACCATAACATCCACCTGCCTTGTTTTTAACTGCTCACGGAGGCCTAGTTATTAAAATTTAATTTACCCTGGGGTACTGGGACCTCTGCGAAGCCGTTTTAACCTTCACTTTATCACTCACCACACTGCCCTTTCAGTAAAATACCTGCTCCGCTGTAATCAGGCATTGAAGCACACCCAGGACACATTAAGTGTCACTGGGTGGGCCCGATGATGAAGCATGCCACCAACTAGGTTAGTGGGTGAGGGCTTCATGAAAACAGCTACTAGGTGCCTGCTGATAATACAGTTCGAGTGTTCGAGTCCTACTATGGTCACACATGGCTAGTCCCTGTTGATAATCATATATAAACCTTAGGGGATTTGGACTAGCTTTCTAGTCCTCTCTCTCTCTCTTGATACGCTAATGACAGGCAAGATTTGCCAGGCAGTGCTGTCCAGAGGAGATCCTAATAAAAAATACTCCTGTGGCACTGCTAGTATGCGCAATCACCTCCAATCCCGGCATCCTGTGAACTATGCTAACAAAAAATGTAGAAAACTGCTCCAAAATACACCTCCACCATCGGCAATACCATGTACCTCTGGGGCATCACCTTCAACATCACCACCAGAGACAAACAACCCCAATTTGTGAAAGTTAGAATGCACTGCGTGAAGTGCAATTATTTAATATGTTATGGGGAGCAGTCAGTAGACCTAGTTTGCAGAGCAATTGCTAACCATCAATGCTAGTTTTTTTTCAATTAATTCAAAGTTCATGGTTTTGTTCATCCTGTTGACTATTTTTTCTTTTTCTTAAAAATTAAAAAAAGAAGAAAATGTAAAAAAAATAAAAAAAATATACAAAAGTACAAAAAACAAAAAAAAGTTATTTTCAGAAGAAACTACTCTGGTTAAAGAAAGAGCTAAATGTGTATGCTAGTGTATGGAAGGTTATGTCAATGTATACCTACTACATAATTGTGAAAGAACGCATTTGTGGTGTATGGTAAATGTATAACTGCAGAACTATAAGGAAGTGCTGTAGCATGATACTGTAAACTCTTTACCTACAGCATGCTAAGGTACTTCCGAACCACAGGGATGCAACATATACACATAAATATATTGCAACTCTGTGCTTCTCTCTGCACTGGTGCTTAAACTACATCCATGTGATGATATAGGCACCCTTGCACGATGGTGTAAGAATATCTGTGTCATGTGGAGTTTATATGTGGTGTAAGGAGGCGCAAAAAGGAGCCATTGTTTTAATTTCTCCTCGTTTTTTCCTCTCTCAATGTGTGCTATATTCTATAGCACGCATTGAAAGAGGAAAAATCTTTTAGTGATTCTTTTTGTGCAGGAATGTGCCCCTTCCTGCACAAAAACAATCTACCCATGGCACAGGCATCCTTGCACCAATTTCAGTGATTTCAATTGTACTCATCACTTAACAACGGGCAAAGAAAAAACAATCAATAAGATTGTTTAAAAAAAAATCGATCTTCAATAAAATACCATAAAATACAAATCACACATACATAAAATGCTTACTGGTAAGAACATTTTATAACTTAAATTTATAAACACTGTAAATGCTGTTGCTTAAAACTATACACCGAGACAATGAGCAAGAAAAAGTCCGTAATTCAAATAAACACTTTTCCTCAAGGCCAAATAGTATTCTTGAAATCGGTTATATTGAAATTTTGCAACAGTAATCCTATTAATACATATTAATGAATTCATCAGAGTCCGAATTTTGTTACTAAAACTTTGGCTTTAAAAATATTAGGTAGGAATTAGGTAATTTGTTTGCCAAACGTTGTTTAAAAACTAACTGAGTATCATTACTAAGAGTCCAGCCTTTGTCGCATTTTAGATAGGCAGTGTAAAGTCCAGATGTTGTGGAAGGACCATCATGGAAAATGATTGCTACTGCTACAAAAGTCCTTCCTGATATTGATAGTTGACTTGATACAAAATGTTTTATTAAAGTTTCTAATTTTCTTCCATCAGCTGTACAGCGTTGCATCATTAAAATTATATATTGTCCATATCTTCGTATAAATAATGTTGACAACATTTCTGATTTGCATTGGCTGCACTCCATGTTCTGATTTGCTGCTTTAACTAGTTTATTGAAAGACGCTGACTTACAGTCTGGCAATGCCAAATATATAAATCTTTCAGTGTCTATGTTAGTGCTACATACAATTTTCACAATGATGTTCCCATTTATAACAAAGGCTAAAAAGTTTTTCAATTTTTATACCTTCATTTTCCAATATACATTAGAAATTCCTGAGCGTCTTGTTGGATATTTTGCGTAAATTGTTTAGAACCAGAATATACATCCAAAAGATTACGAATATCACAAACACTTTGGGGTCCATTAGGATGTTGGGCAGTAGCACCACCGCGGTGTTGGGGGGCCGGAAAGAAGCCCTTTTCCTCCCGCAAGCTACGATACTCACTTCTGCCATATTAGTGTAGCATAACATAGGTAATTTCCCGACCGCCGTGGAGCGACGCGCACGCCATCAAAGTGCATCCACTACCGCAGCGGTGGGAGTCAATGGAGACTCACCGCCAAGTGGAATGACGTCCGCCCCGCTCCACAAATTAAGATGGATCAAACAGCCAGACGCACCGCCGCCGAGACACCGCCTAACCAGACACGGCGGAAACTCGACAGCTAAGCGCAATAGCAGCAACCCGGTCCTCTCCACCCGGTCATGAACGCCATGGACCAGCTCTACATATGCATCCGGCCATGTGCCTGCTACAGCACTACCATCAAATGGGCCGCCGTGGACACCGCCGCAGGTACGCAAATACACAAATACAACACACAACACACGGACTGACTTAGGGTCCAATTCCACTACAGATACCCTGCTGGGGGTCAAAACACATCCACAAGGGCACCCACACATTACCCACCTGCCAACAAGTCACCCCTCTGCATCCGGGACACACATCATCCGCAAACTAGCAGCAACGTCCTGTTCCTGCTCACGTCACCACCGCGGTCAACATATGCGCACAATGCAGAAGGCAGAAGGCAGGACCACTACAAGGCATGGGCAGGGCACAAAGACCACAGGGACATACCACCCCCAAACACACATCAACACACCCCATCAATTCACAGGCCAGGTGCCCATCCTGTGCACCCCCATGCACACCAACAAGCAAGCACAATACACACCAAGCATCACACAACAAACAATTAGGGAGACAGCCACTGCAGGAGTGTCTGACAAGGAACACACAACACCAGTGCCTTACACACTGAAGGCTGCCAATGCTTCCCAGCACATATACACAGAAACAAACACACACCCTGGGTGTAGCCATGAAAAGAACACACACACAGGGATGCCTGAACAGATGCCTGCCCAAAAACAACACACAAACACTACAGGAAACACACAGAACCCCAACAGAAACAGACATACCCTGTCAGCCAAACTGTGGAAAGACAATGGGAGCACAAACACAACATGAGTGCACAACATCATCACTCAAGAAAAAAACACACACTCAACAAACCACAAATCACACAAGAAGTGCAGCTGAACAGACCTACATTGCCACTTCAAACCAACCACAGATGCCCATGAAAGCACAAATCATCAAACACCACAGGACATCAGGGGAGGCACATCAGGCAATGTCAAGCCCACATACACACAGCACTTTATGCACAACAACCAGTGTGTGCACACCAAGCACAACAGGCACACACAGACATGACTGACACAACCTCAACACACACACCACAAATCAACACAGCACAAAAACAACAGCACACCCAGGAAGTGAAGCAATACCACAGCGAACACACAGGCATCCAACACAACAACAACAGGATGCATCACTCTGGGATACAAGAGCACAACCACCTACACCACAGCATTGGGCAGCACAAACAGCCCAAGTGCACATGGGCAATCCTCACTGATAAATAAATCAAAAACATCATGCATAAACCATTTGGGCAATGTCCAGAGTGCAACATCGCTCCTGGCACAAGAACTGCACCACAAGGCACAGTCTCACAAATGAAATGATGGGGAGGCACACACACATATAAACAAAGGGGACAGCTGACATCAAAGTCAACCGACTTGCATGTCAGTAGTCGACATGTAAGGGGTGTACCATACACAGCTAGAGGGAGTGCAGACCCACAATGGCTAGGCACAAGTGGCACACATAGGGGATGGCATCACACCACAACCACCATGCCATACAGGAGGAAAAAAGGCACCATGTGCCTGCAATGCATGACAAACACAAACACAATGCCAGTGAGGAGAAGGAGCACACAGTATAACCAAACACACTCAAGACACATTGATGATCAAACAAACACAACACTGATTTGCAAGTTACACACTTTGCACACTCATAAGTGACCAAAACAACAAGGAGGAGTCACACAGAACTGCATGGACACACCAACACACTGCACAGTGCACAACAGACAACTCACAAAAGTGAATACAATCATTTACACATTACAGGACAATCCAAACTACAGGCACACAACTCCTGGCTGGCACATGTGTGTCTATCACAATATAGGGGCGCACACCCACCCACACCCACTACAAAGTCACACCCTTCACACTGCATACCTCCTCACCACCCAAGAGCATACATCTCATGTAGGCCAGGGGACCAGGACTAAGGGCCAACACAAAATGAACATACACATACACAGCTGGGCACATATACAGGAATAACACACATGCATCATGACATTGCCCAGCCTGCATGCAAACATGTGCACAGCATCACACCCTGTTCTGGTAGTGTATCCCAACCTGACATGGCAACAACGTAGCCAACAATAGCAAACCACTCAAAAGAGAACTGCATCACAGGTAAAAGAGCCAACACAGATAACACAAGTATCAGTGATTAAATGGGCTGATGACCCTGTCACCCCTGTTTAGAAATGTGATGCGGTCAAAGAGCTTGGCAATGTTGAAGTGATACATAGAGCATGGGGCACAGGCAACCAAATGCACACACCAAAAGAACTGTAATCAGCAAGGACACTGACAAAACACACAACAGGAGTAACTGTCTTTATTCACATATTGCACAGATGCGACAGTCGAACAACAGTGGACAAGAGCAAGGCACAAAATGCTGACCATATGCAAGATAATCTGCACAGGTAAACTACAAACAGTACGGCCAGTGGCCATGGCACAGGGGAGAGTACAACACAGCAGAGCAACAGGGCCAGTGTCCATGGGACAGGTGAGAGTACAACAGAGCAGAGCAACAGGGCCAGTGACCATGGCACAGGTGAGTATACAACATAGAAGAGCAACAGGGCCAGTGTCCATGGAAGGTGGCACGGCAACTACACGAGAGGCTGCACAGGTGAGAGTACAACACAGCAGAGCAACAGGGCCAGTGTCCATGGCAGGTGGCACAGCAACTACATGAGAGGCTGCACAAGTGAGAGTACAACACAGCAGAGCAACAGGGCCAGTGTCCATGACAGGTGGCACAGCAACTACATGAGAGGCTGCTTAGGTGACAGTACAACACAGCAGAGCAACAGGGACAGTGTCCATGGCACATGTGAGAGTACAACACAGCAGAGCAACAGGTCCAGTGTCCATGGCACAGATGAGAGTACAACACAGCAGAGCAACAGTGCCAGTGTCCATGGCACAGGGGAGAGTACAGCACAGCTGAGCAACAGGGCCAGTGTCCATGGCACAGGTGAGAGTACAACACAGCAGAGCAACAGGGCCAGTGTCCATGATACAGGGGAGAGTACAACACAGCAGAACAACAGGGCCAGTGTCCATGACACAGGGGAGAGTACAACACAGCAGAGCAACAGGGCCAGTGTCCGTGTCACAGGGGAGAGTACAACACAGCAGTGCATGTCAATATCAATGGCAAGGAAAAAACGTGGAATCAGATCATGAGAAGCTGCACAGTGAGTGTGTTTGAATGTACCCTTCCATGACCAGCAACACACCCAGGTGGCAAACAATGGGCAGGACTAGCACACCTGTCTGCGAGACAGGTGTATGAGGGGGACTGCCACTCACATTTGGCTGTCAGGTGGACTTGGAGTTGGCTATGTGTCAGGGACAGCGGGAACACCTGAGTGGGGAGACAGAGGCACAGATGAGGTAGGGCTGTGAAGCTGGAGGGCTGTTTGGACCAGGTGGCATAGAGGCACATGGAGGTAAAGTCATGCAGACCTGTGACACAGTGTGGGTGGGAGAGGTTGGAGGGGTGCCCTTCCACTTTTTGGGAATACGAAACGGCTTCCAGGTCTTGGGGTTAATGGGCACTGGTGATGACACAACAGGCACACACACCAACTGTCCCGCATCAGGTGCAGACACTGGCACTACCTCTGGTGATGTGCTGGATCCTGCAGAACGCTTTGTCTGGATACGCCTCTGGACCACCTTCCTCTGTTTGCGAGGTGTCACACCTACAGTGCCCTCCTTTGCCTCCTTGCCAGGGGTGGCCCCTTCAGTGCCCTCCTTTGCCTGTTTTCCAGGTGTCCCACCTAGTGTCCTCCTTTACCTCTTTGCCAGGGGTGGCCCCTACAGTGCCTTCCTCCACCTGCTTCACTGGGCTTGGAATTGGAGTTGATGTGGGGGTGTGGTCCTGTGCCCTTCCTAGGTGTACCCTTGCTATACAACACCTCCTCAGTAGTCACAGACACTGCACGCCTAGCTCTACATGAAGTTTTAGGGCCTGGAGAGTCCTTTGATGGTGATGCCTCTGAGGCATGTGAGCCTGATGTCAGCCTCATTGCTTTTTTGGCCTTGCTCTTCCCTGACGGGCTCTTGTCCTTGCATTCTGGGGTGGCTCTGCTCTTCTGTGGGGATGGTGTCTGTAGCCGGGACCACTTGGATTGTGTCTGCTGTGTGCTCCTTGTGCTGTATCGGGTCTGTGACGCATGTGAACCGTGGTCACTGTCATCTGATGTGGCCACTGACTGAGGGGCAGACAAAGGAACCTGAGCAGGAATGGGAGCATGTGCTTGTTGAAGGGCAAACGTAACAGTGGATGACAAAGCTTGATGTGCGGTGTAGCCCACCCACATCAGAGTGTATGCCCCCCATGTAGGCAACCACCTAGCCTAATTTCTTGTCATGGTCACTGAAGGCATTGAGCAGGGCAGTCTGGCCCATACAAAGCTGGTGCAGGAGCTCAACAGACTCAGCACTGAGGGCAGCAGTGGGGACAGGTGCAGGCTCAGCGGTGCTAGGTGTGAATGTAACTAGTCCCCTCTTACTGGCACGGACACAGCCAGCACCAGATGAAGTGGATGGGAGGCTGGGCACTGGCCGCTGTGTGGTGGACAATATTGCAGACTCTCCATCCCCAGTGCCTGCCAACATGGATGCATCACCGCTGACATCAGATGATATAGTACTCTGTGTCTCAGCCATGGATTCCTCCTGCATACTACGGTCCCCTTCAGATGCGCTGGTGGGCTCTGTGTCACTGGCCTCTGGTGCAGCTGAGGTGCTACTCTCGCCACCACTGGTTTCCGGCTCCCATTCCTCCGTGTCCACTGGCGATTCTGCATGAGAGAGAGATGCAGAGTTGGGTTAGTGTGATCATCTGGACAAAGTAATCCAATCAATGCAGTACAGGGGATGCCCAATCAACATGGTGACCACCACACCCTGCAATCACATTGTAGCAACACACTACATAGACCACAACAGTGCCTGTAACCCTGAATATCTGCCATGACTGAGCCATGTTGAGGCCACACAGCACAACACCATATCCATGGATGAAGTGTAACAGACACACCACTTGCCCTGCCCACAACTATCATGTCCCAACACTTATTGCCACTGACAGACCTTCAGGGAACAGGAGGGGACAACACACACACCAATTGGGACATGGCAGTCCACAATGTCAAGTAGGCCATACCAAGCACCATGTGTTACTCTGGGTCACCTTGTTGTCAGATGTGTGTGCCTCACTGATCATGGTGCTTGCAAAGTAGACATACATGAATTTACAATCAGATAGTGGACCCTTCTGTTCAACCCCTAATAGATTCTCCACACCATCCCAATGCAGAATGACCACGTGGATCCTAACACATCTGGATATGAGAAAGCACAGCAAAGGGGGATCAGTTTTGTAAGACCAGTTCCTCCCATTGCCTGACACTAGCACACATCCCAGCAGCCACTCACATGGCATAACACAGCACTACCACACAAACTTCACATGGGCCATGGCTGCCACAGGCACTGTACACATGCATCCACTCCCAGGAAAGTCACACTCCCCAAATACTCACCCCTGCTTTGCGGGCGTTGCTCCTTCAGAAGTGCATCCAGCTCAGGATTAGTCACTGCCAAAATACGGGCCATCAGTGGTGTTAGGTTGCGCCGTGCCAAACGCCCAGTGTGCGGTTGCAGCCCCAAAGTCATCTCAGCCACATTCTTTGCCAGCCGGCTGATGTTGTCCCACCTCTTGTGGCAGTGGGTGCGTCACCGGTTGGATACCCTCAGGGCCATCCTCCGTGGCTTTTTATATTGTAGGAGCGAGGCCGCACCAAAGCAAAAGTTTCCCTCATTAATGAATTAGTCAGCTAGAAAATAAACCAATATATACAAATTGAGGCACCTTTGAATTTGTAAAGAACACCTTATAAGTACTTTTAAGATATGGAATTCCTCGTGAATTTGAGTATGCTGTAGATAATGTTTGGTGCAATACCAGGGAACTCAACAGTAAATACCAGCCCTGTAGACCATAAAACACGCCCACAACTAGCCCCCAAAAAATTGCCCATACTCTGACCTGTCATAGCAGCCCATCACTACTTGATTGCCGTATAGGCCTGTCCGAGCCTGGCAGCCTTGGCATTCTGCATGCTGACATTCAGTAGCACCAACCATTCTCTTCTTAGTAAAACTTTGAGCCCCTGAACTTATTCTTTCACAAATTAAGAACGTCACATGTGAATTGGGCGCGGAAGGGCACAGAGACGTTTTGGAGTCTAGGAGAGCGCCACCTTCCCGGTTATTGTTTACTAATTGTTCGGGAAGTTCGAGGCCAACTTAAGTCCGGGGATCGTCATACTCCAGGTCTTAATTTAAATATGCAGGGTGACCCTCGGCAGTCCCTGAAGTCTCAGTGGTCCTAGGCAGTGTTTTATTTGTTCTGTGATGACGCTGGCAGTACTTATGGTGTTATAAAGTGATACACTTATAGAAATTTTGCAGTGGTACAAGTACCCAGGATTCATTTGTCTAACAGTTATTTAGATTATTTTTGGTAGGTGCACTCTAATATTAAATAGTGTTGTCCTTAAAATCATCTGTAAACAGATGATTATCACAATAAATATTAGTCAAGTGTTGTCAGAAAAAGAAGCCATATACACTCATTTGTTTATTTTCTTTTTAAAGTAACCTTTATTAAAACAGAAATAAAAAGAAATATAACTTTAAAAGAACAGTATAATAAAAAAAAAAGTGGGTTGGACTCCAGTGGAAGCAGCGTAGGAAACCTGCAAGACAAAAATAAAACATAAGTATGTGTGCTATGTGGAAGAGGTAAAGAAAGCTAGTTCCAATGAAAGGACCATAGTGAAAATGGAAGGGAGGGGCAGTGGGGGTAAGGGAGAAGGGGAGGGAGAGTTAAAAGAAGAGAGGCAGGAGGAGACAGAGCGTCAGCCTATGGACTCAGCCCTTAGTATTTACCCTCAATCACCCGTTTGTCTAGACACTGAGATCTGCGAGAAAGAGTGTGGTTTAAGAAGTCCTTAAAACTAAATACATGAAGCCAGAGATTATGGGCCATATTATGAAGGACGGGCGATAACCTTATTGTGGCTTTAGTGGCAGGAAACCGCAACTAAAGCGGCAATAAGCGGTTTATAATATGCCCTTGTGAATTCCCTTAGCTGCATAGGTTTTAGTGTGAACCTGGGACTCTATGGGCAATCACAATGGCATATTATCAACCCCTTATTGTCGCTTTAGCAGCAGTTTCCTGTCGCTAAAGTGGTGATAATGTTATCGCTGGTCTTTGATAATATAGTCCTACATTATTAGTTACGGGAAAATCGCTTGCATGCACCTGTGCATCCAGAGTGCTCCACCCCAGTCCCTTTCCCCGCACTGTGTTCAATATTAGGTCTTGCACACTGAGGCTTCACTGCTTACCTGCCACCACTGGTGTATCTCACAACGTGTTGGTGGAAGCTCCGAGTTTGGGGTATGTTTGTATGATATGCCAGGTTTCCAAAGTGGAACGGTGTCTTGATACTGCCATGGAAGGTGTTAGAATGCTCAGCGCATCATTGCGGGAGAGAGTTCCCACTGAGCCCTTTTTCAGCCAATCAATGAATTTCTGTAAAGGGAGAAATAATTTAATGGTGGAAACGTCAGGAGGTAAAGGAGGGTTTATTTTAAGCTTGGTAGAAAATAGGAGTTGAGTGCAGCCTTCGTTTTTGAAGTACGATCAACCAACTGTTATTGGTAATCATGGTTCAAAGAGGAGTTGGAGTGCGGAGTGCACGAGAATACACAAGGTTAAATAGTAATATGTTATGGTAAGGTTTACATACAAAGGAATAGAGCACATGCTAGAAGCTTAATGTTTGCGTGTAATGCAGTGGCGGGAGCCTGGGTGCATGTACACTCAGTAAGGAGCTAACTACAGTGTTCTAAAAGCCAACGCCGCTGCCTGCTGGCTCAGGTCTATAGTACGGCCCAGCAGGTCCTTAAAATTAGACCGATGTGACTGAATGAGGTCAGAGATCACATGATTACGGACAGCAACATCGCTTTTTTGCACATGCATACTCAGGGTGATGCACCCCACCCCTCCCGCAGAATCGCCCTCAACAGGTGTCTGTATGGCAGTGCTGCCCGCAGGCTCAGGACGACCTTATGGTACAGATGGTCTTTAAAATGAGACAGAGATGTGACTGAAAGAGGTCAAAGATCATATCATAACACTTGGCAATATTGCTTTTTTGCACGTGCACAGTCTGGCTGATGCATCCCACCCCTCTTGCAGCACCGTGCTGAAGAGGTGTCTGTAGGTCAGCACTGCCTGCTGACTCAGGTCTACTTTACGGTCCAGCAGGTGTTTAAAATGAGGCAGAGATGAAACTGAATGAGGTGAGAGATCACGTCATTATGCACAGGATTATCGTTTGTTCGCACCTACGCAGCAATACTGATGCAACTCACCCCTCTTGCCGCACCGCGTTCAATTGGAGGCCCTGTGCACCTAGGCTGCTTTGCTTACCTGCTGTCATTATTGTGTGAGCAAACACTACAGGCAGTAGAGCTCACAACTTGAATTCAGCTTTGGATTCATACTGCGGACAGCATTGAATTCAGCCTTGATTTATCAATCTGCACTGCGGACAGCAGGGTTCACAGCTTGAAAAGAGAAACAGTGTGAGAGAGAGGAAGAGAGAGAGAGAAAGAGTGAGAGAGAGGAAGAGAGAGAAAGAAATAATGAGAGAGAGAGACGAAGAGACAGAGAAAGAGAGAAAGTGTGAGAGAGAGAGAAAGGAAGAGATGGAGCAGGAGAGGGAGTGTTGACTCTGGAGAAAATCTTCGCAGCTCACCTTTCTGCCACCGGTGTGTGTCCAACCACGTGCTGGGTCATAATACACTTTCAAGTTTAGTGATCTGAAAGATAGTATAGAATTAGTAATTGCAGAGTACATACAACTGCACGCGCATATTTCTCTGTTATTCGTCTGTGCACCGAGGCTGCTGTATTCCATCAACTATCATTGCAAGAAGGTGTCTGTGCGCTCTTTTGCTCCCAGGGTGCTGTACCCCATCCACTCCCACTGCCTTGTGGCTACTTCCCATTACTGCGCACTCAGACCGCTGCACCCCATCCACTCCCACTTTCCGGAGGGGAGTGCCTGTTCATGTGCACCCACACTGCTGCACACTATCCAGTCCCACTGCCCGGAGGTAATAGTCAATTCCTGGGCATCCAGACTGTTGCATCCCATCCACTCCCACTGCCCGGAGGTGACGTCAGTTCCTGCACACCCAGATTGCTGCACCCTATCCATTCCTACTGTTTGGAGGTGAGTGCCCATTACTGTGGATTCTAACTGTTGTACCCCATCATCTCCCACTGCCCGGAGTTGACTGTCCGTTCCTGTGCACCCAGACTGCTGTACCCCATCCACTCCCACTGCGTAGAGGTGTTTTCCGCTCCTGTGCACTTAGGCTGCTGCACACTATCCACTCAAACGGCCCAGAGGTGACTTCTTGCTGCTGTGGAAAGAAGCTTCTCGGCTCACCTGGTGCCACCGGTGTGTTTGAAAGAGGGTCGTAGTAACCTTCTCAAGCGTTGTCAGGATGGCCATGCATCATTGCAGGTTCCACAGACGTTGAGCTCTGGTGGTGTTGGGGGGGACGCCAATTCGTGAAACACAACCTGTTAGATAAAAAGCAAGATAAGATTGCGAGTCATTCGTTCATCAAAGGGGAGAGGAAGAGAGAGAAAGAAAGAGTGAGAGAGTGACACTGAAGCGAATCTTCACAGCTCACCTTTCTGTCACCGGTGTGTCTCCCACCACATATAGGGACAAGGTGCACCCTGAAGCTCCACATCTGAAAGATAGTAGAGAATTCATAATTGTAGGAAAGTCCAGTATGCAGGAATGAAAAGACAGAGGTGGTAATTCTCTTGATGTGAATTGATCCTCAGAACACGTCATGAATGCAGCAAGTTTAAAGCAAGAATGACTGAGCACCTGTTAATTTCTACTTCTCAACCTTCTCATATTTAAAATATAACATTCCGAAAGCGACATGAGGCAGGTACGAGCTGTGACAGGAATGTCAAGCTCGTGTCTGCATGCTTCGATGCTTGCAACACACCTTATCTCATTAAAAACAAGCATTTGCAATTCAATAGGTTTCGCATTATTAAAGTTTGAGCTACTGGCATTCCTAAATAATGCAACACCAATGGCTCAAACTTTAATAATACGAAACCTATTGCATTGCAAATGCTTGTTCTATGAAAGAGTTCAACTTAAAGTGATATTGCAGAAACCATTATGCATGACACAGATTCTTTAACAGGAATAACACGAAGGAAGATATTACGACTGGTAATTGCCACTATCTTAATTTGGACAATAATAACACCGCCCTCTCACACCTCCCCCACTCCCCATTAAAAACACAACTACCTGCATGGTTCCAACTATTTTAATGGGCTTCGATTTATCAACAATTACTAAATATGTATGCGTAAGCCATAGCACTGCCGCCCACTAGCTGCTGTTGCTGGGGCTGCGGAACGCTTCCTTGTGTCTGCTGCAGAGCAGGGGTGTCGCAATCTTTACTTCAAAGTCTATGCGTAGATAAGGGTGAGGGGCCAGGCCAGTCCCGAGCCGTGGGGAAACCAGTGGTGCGCGCGCACCAAAAAGAAGCAGGAGTTAGGGAGCGCGCAGCAAGGCGAACGCGTGTTGCTGTGTGTGCTAGTTATCGTCGGGAATGGGCGTTGCAAAGGCGGGACATGTGAGCACCTATGCCCAATCGTGTGACCTTTTAAGAAAATAAACAAGTGAAAGCCAATGCCTGACGGGAAAAGCTGAACACATGCACGAGTGTGTGGTCAGCTTCGAAAATCCCATACAAAAGGGCTCTCGCTGCGCGTCATTGCTAGGCACTGCAACGAAGGCACGAGTCGTGCTGCGCACTGCAAGGCAAGCACGAGCCCTAAAACAACTGAGAAAGGAAAGGTTGTCAAAATAAGATGGTAAATTTAAGGGTACATAGTATTAAAAAATAAAAACTCATCTACTTTGCTAAAGATGTGGGAGCGACGGACATTTGGCCGACTCTAAAAACTGTCCTGCTATTGGAAAAAAAAATCAAAATGCAATAAGACAGGGTATATATGACTGCGTACGCCTAAATCCGTGCAACGCCTTTTTGTATCCAGGCTGCTGCAACCCATCCACTCCCTCCGCTGCGCACACAGGCCTCACTGCTCACCTTTTCACGGTCAGGGCACCCTCTACATCATGCAGTCCCGCTCTGCAACCAAGAAGTCTTACATTTGGTGCTGAGTCCTGATATCGCTATGGCAAAGGACATACTCGTGCACCCATCATCATTGCAGGTTGCTAACCTGCTCAGTGCTTGCGGTGCCACTAACTCAATGACCAGAGAGGGCACGCATGTGGTGGTGGGCCTCCCTGTCCAATGGTTCAGGCCTACATGAGGTGTCTGGACCACCAGGACGGGCCATCACAGTCCATGTGATGGAAGCAACTCTAACATGGCGTAGAGCACGTGTGCCCAGTCTTTTTTATATTGGGAGGGTCACATGTCTTGTGACGCCTGTGCTGGATGGGTGTGGTGTGGGTGTAAACCAGCCATGAGAGGCATTCTAACAACTAGACTGTGACCAGCAGACCACTACAATGAAAATCTGGGCCATGTAGCGTTGTTGTCCTTTCCTATAAGCGTAAGCGGATTGGGCTGTTCTGGCATATGCCAGTGCTGCGTGAGGCTGTGAAGAATGACTCCGGAGCTATGGGCGTGGCTCTCTTGTGAGCTATATGAGGAAACAACTGACCCTATATTCATCCATAGTTCCACATATGAAAGATGGTGGACATGACGCATTTCTGTGGATATGAATGTTTATTGCACATTCAGTGGAGTGTTGTAGCTGTAGCAATACTGGGCAATGTGCTTGTGGTTGGAGTTAGGCTGCGCCAACATATATACTTATGTGGTCAGTCGGCTACACTGTTGAAGTTGGTGCAGGAAACCAGGGTTCGAGTCTCGGGGTTGCGTCCACATCCTGTGCTTTTGGGCAAATCACGTAATCTCTGCGTGCCTGAAAGTGTAATGTAAATACGGTGCTCATGTAAAACGCTGAAATACGCTTGGGTCGAGTTTGCGCTATATAAATATGCAACAAAAAAAACCTCAGGCAATCCCACTCACTTATAAATTTTCTATACACTTTGTTTGCAGTACTCTAATGATTCAGTCTCTACATTAGTACTTGTAGAATGAACGAGAGAAAGTTACATAACCAAAGTTTTTCCTACTGCCAGAGGTGACATGGTTGCATAAGCTGCCTACAGCACAATGTAATGTGGTAGGTACCAGGGGCAGCATCTTGCAAACATAATGAACACACAGACACAGATTGATAGTTGAACTGGGTACAGGCACATGCGCTCGACTCCTTTTTATTACCAGGGTCACATGTCCAGTAATGTCTGTACTGGGTGGGGTGAGTGTAAGCCAGCCCTCCGGGAATGGTTGGTGTTGGTAACAAGTACAATAGTAATCATCAAATCCTACACAGATATTCCATCATAAGGGGTTTATGTCTTGTGCTGTAGTAATGTAGGGGCACTACATGTGAAATAATACACAAAAGATTCTCTTGTAAAGGGTCCATGACTTGTGGTGCACTGAGGTAATGGCGGCAGATCTGAAATCATACACAAAACATTCTATCATAAAGGGTCCATGAGTTGTGGTGCACTAAGGTAGGGGCATAAGAAGCATTCAGAGTCTGCGGAGCCAGCTATGATAAGTGGTCCGGGCGGGAGCATTGTCTGTTGCCTACTGGACTGCATCATCTGTAATTGCGATTCGAACAAAAGATGAAGCATATATGCAATACATTGTCGAAACATGTAGGTTTCAGGGACATTATAAAATCAAATTGTGAGCTATGCTGTCCGCAGTGTAGACTGCTATTCAGTGTTCGTTTGGACTTGCAAGATGAATTTGGTTATAGTACTAAAGCTATACCTGATATAAAACAAGTTCTTGAAGGAAGGATACCAAAAGGATATTGTGTAGGAGTGAGGTACGTTATACATAGTTGCGTATTGCACTCTGCAATTAACGAATGAAGAGTCAATTTAATTGTGAGCCCTGATGACCTAAGTGTAGACAGGTGGCAGCGGTCCGCAAGGGCCCACGGCCATGTGGCGTTGAGTAGAGCTGCACAGTATTGGCAATATAGCGTGTGTGCAACCAGCGATGATAAGTGGTACACTGAGTTAGTGGCACCTGAACCAACTAGCTTTTGTGGAGCCTGCAATGATACGTGGTCCGGGCGGGCCGCACTGGGAGCAATGTCTTCTGTCTAATGAATTCTGCCTTAATAAGGCCACGTGGCAATGACTTATGGTGCAGTGAGTTAGTGGCACCTGAAGAACTGAGCGTGTGCGCACCCTGAGATGATGCCTGGTCCGGGCGAGCCGCACTGGTACAATGTGTCTTGCCTACTAGCCTGCGTCATCTGCAATCGCCACTACACCTGAATTGTGAGCCGTGCTGTCTACAGTGTAGATGGAAGGCAGTAGTCAGCACAGACATCGAGGAATGTTTTTTGTCACATCCTTTAACAAAATCTGAAGTCATATAGTACAATTGTCTCTGCATTAAATAAATCAAGGCTGAATTCAATGTTGTCCGTAGTGTAGATCAAAATCTGAATTCAAGTTGTGAACCCTGCTGTCCGCATTATAGATCGAAGGCAGTAGTCAGCACAGACATCAAGGAATGCTTTTTGTCGCATCCTTTAACAAAATCTGGGGACATAGAGTATACACTTGTCTCTGCATTAAATAAATCAAGACTATATTCAATGTTGTCTGTAGTGTAGATACACATCTGAATTCAAGTTGTGAACCCTGCTGTCCTCAGTGTAGATCGAAGGCAGTAGTCGATTGAGACATAAGTCTGTGGTGCTGTGTGCTGGGTTCGCAGGGGGCCTCTGTCAAGGAGGCCCGTGGTCATGGCAGCAGCCATGTGGCAGGGTGAGGCCTATCTATTTTAAGCATGGGCTGAAAATTCATTCCGCTCGCGGAATTTGCGGATTTATCGCGATTTTGCGATCCGTGAATCTCGCGAAATCGCGGTAAAATCCGCGAATCAGCTGGGACCCATTTTCAGCCAAGCACTTACATGGTTACAGCAGCAGGTGCAAAAGTTGAAGCTAATTTTTTGTAACCTTTTACAAAAGGGTTACAAAGAAATTAACTTCAACTTGGGCACCTGCTGCTGTAAGCCTGTAAGTGCTTCCTGGCGCCTCGTTGCCTATTGCAACTATTCTCTGACCCTGCAGGGTCAGAGAATAGTTACAAGTAGGCAATGAGGCGCCTGTCACGAAAATTAAACCTCAACAGGAAGCACTGACAGATATAAAAACAAGCATTTGCAATGCAATAGGTCTCGCATTAGGAAAGTTTGAGCTATTGGTCTTGTAAATGACAATTTTTTTATTTATGATTTGTTTTTGAAAATAGCTAAATTAATAGCTTTGTCATTTACTACGCCAATAGTTATAACTTTTGCAAATGTGACACCTATAGCATTTGTAATGCAACATGTTTTGTATTTACGTGACTTAGATGTATTGATATTACAAATTACAATGGCTTTTAATTTTTTAAATAATTAAATAAAAGTGATTTTAATTTATAATGACAATAGCTTAAACTTTTGTAAATAACTTTTGTGAAGATTATGTTCAGTGTATTTTATTGTGACAAAAATCCAAGAACAGAAGTGAAATATTAACATCTTTTTGTGACATTTGTAATAAAGCTTGAAACATTGAGAGAACATTGAGAAAACATATTTGAACCAGTTGTTGTTGAATGGTTGTGCAGATTGATGCTGGGGTGGCACTGAGTGGTGCTATGGTGATGCTGAGTGGTGCTGTAGTGGTGCTGAGTGGTACTGGTATGGTGCTGAGTGATGCTGGGGTGGTGCTGAGTGGTGCTGTGGTGATGCTGAGTGATGCTGTTGTGGTGCTGAATGGGGCTGTGGTGGTGCTTAGTGATAATGTGGTGGCGCAGAGTGGTGCTGTGGTGGCACTGAGTGATGCTGTGGTGGCGCTGAGTGGTCCTGTGGTGCTGCTGAGTGGTGCTGTGGTGGTGCTGAGTGACGCTGTGGCAGTGCTGAGTGGTGCCGTTGTGGTGCTGAGTGATGCTGTGGTGGTTCTGAGTGATGCTGTGGTGTTGCTGAGTGGTGCTATGGTGGTGCTGAGTGATGATGTGGTGGTGCTGAGTGATGCTGTGGTGGCACTGAGTGGTGCTATGGTGGTGCTGAGTGGTGCTGTGGTGGTGCTGAGTGGTGCTGTGGTGGTGCTGAGTGATAATGTGGTGGTGCTGAGTGATAATGTGGTGGTGCTGAGTGAGGCTGGGGTAGCGCTGAGTGATGATGTGGTGATGCAGAGGGCAGAAAGGCTCAAAAGCAGTCTAACAAAGGGCAGAAGGGCAGAAAAACAAGGGAAAAACGAGTCTAACAGAGGGCAGAAGGGCACAAAAAAACAGTCTAACTGAGGATAGAAGGGCAGAAAAACAAGGGAAAAACGAGTCTAACATAGCGCAGAAGGGCACAAAAAACGAGTCTAACAGGGGGCAGAAAGGCACAAAAACAAGTCTAACAAAGGCCAGAAGGGCACAAAAAACGAGTCTAACCGGGGGCAGAAGGGCAGAAAAACAAGGGAAAAATGAGTCTAACAGAGGGCAGAAGGGCACAAAAACAAGGGAAAAATGAGTCTAACTTTTAGGAGGCGTTCCTGCGCAGGAACGCCCTCTCCTGCACCGAAACACCTCCTGATGGCGCAGGGCTTTACAACGTGACGCATCTCTCAGATGCGTCGCGTTGTTAATACCCAGCACCATGGCGCATCTTTTGAGCTGCCGCTGGGTCACAAAAGTGACGCAACTGTGGCGCAAAAGAGGCGCAAGCTGCTTGTAAATCTGCCCATAGTGCTTTTACTACACTGCAGCTGCGTAAAGGCCCAGAAGATGTGTCTCCAGTGACCATGTGTTTCTGTGCCTGTGTTACAGGCACACATAGTAAAAGCACTATACATTTACCCAATGAGGGAGCACTTACTGGATTAGCCAGTAGAAAGTACTCCAGAGGAAATCGCAAAAAAATCTGCGATTTTGCGGGAAAATTCACGAACTGATTTTTTTTGCGATTTCGCCCATGCTCACTTACCCTGGAGTTATTACGTTAGACCAGCCCAGTCCGCTTCCACTTCAAGGGAGGGACAACACAGCTACATGACCGAGATATTTCCCAGTGTCTGAGATAATATGGTTGCGTCCACTGTGCAGTGCACTACACGTATCAATACTATATCGCCACATGGAGAGGTTTATTGTTTGTATAGTGAGTTGTGTACAGCACATCACTGGTACACTTGGGATTGTGTGAATTATTGTTGATGTGTGAGTTGCCTCCCTTATACATAGTTGGTTGCCACATCTCCGAACATTCAGCTATTGTGCGGTTGAAGTTATATGACATTATGGGAAGGTGCGTTGTCCTGTTTTGCCCTGCCTCGGATGTAGTAGTGGGGAGTGGTCCAGGGGGGTGGTTGTGGTGGTAGTGACGCTGGGTGTTGTGGCTTTGTTGTGTGTCGGAGCTGCATGATTAGTACCTCTATCACATATTCGTCTTTAGATATGGGTGTGAGTTGGGTCTAATTCACACAGTAGATAGTCAACCTTCTTACACCAGTTAAATGTTGATGTTATTTTGTTACTGGTAAGTGCGGCTATCGCCTGTTTTTAGGTAGCATTGCAGATTTGGCTGGTTGTTGAAAATATGGGGAAGTGGTATTTTTGTGTTTTTATGGCTTGGTAACGCCTACTTTGTATATCATGATTTTGGCTGGTTGTTGAACATATGGGGAAGTGTTTTTTTTTTGCACTGGAACGCCTAGTTTGTATAACATTAGTGTTAGTTGTGGTTCTGGTTTGTGGCGATTTTGTTGGCGGAAGGTATCAATGGAAGATTGGTGATATGTGCAGTTTTTCCCAGGTTGAGAATGGGATGATAATTAAAAAAGACAGAAAAAACAGATGTTAATAAACATTATAATTAGAAATAAGCAATAAAAAATACTTTAAAATTCACTGGAAAAACATTTGTTTCAGGCACTTTATAGTTAGGAATTAGCATTTAAAAAACCTTAGAAATTCACTGAAAAATTCATAGGTTTCAGGGGCGTTATAGTTAGCATTACATTTCTCTCAGACAAAACCATTGAAATTCCCCTGTTATAATTAGTTCAGCTAACTATAACTTGCGCACCCACAATGCACTGCTGATGATGTCAAATATTACATCACTCATGACATGGTCAGTGACATCACTCATGACATCACTGATGACATCTCAAATGACATCACTCATGACATCATCCTTGTGATAAATTTGCAGAGCTCCTCTTACCCTAATATAACCTTTGATACACACATTCAAAATTATTAATATTATTATTATTATTATTTTTAATATTTTTATTTGCATCAAGGGGAACAAAAAGAAAAACCATAATAAACAACAATTGTCTACATACAGTTTAGCAAGAACGGTAAATTGAAATTTCCAATACAAAAAAATACATAGATCATAAGCAAAGTAGAGGCCACCCAGAAAAAAAAGAAGAAAAATATACTGTTATTGAGACATTATTAGCCCCCAGATTCTGTTGACTTTCCGTTTTGTCTGCAAGCCCCTTGTAGCAGCAAGAGCAAGCTCCATATTATATATTTCCTTAACCAGGCTCCACCACTCCATAACCATTGGTGTTTTTTTTTTAATCCAAGCCCTAGCAATAACGAGCCTTGCACAAGTAACTAAAATGTTCAACAAGTCACAAAATACTGTACCCCCGAATATACCCACCAACACATCCATTCATGAAAATGTAATAGGATTAGCAAGTCTATCAGAAACAACCTTAGTTATTCCATCCCATAATTCATTAAGGTGAGGGCAAGAAAAAAACATGTGAACAATATCAGCACCATTTAGGTCATATTTTGGGCATTTCGTACGCTCGCTGAAATTATTATTTGTAGCCCATTTAAGAATTCTCTCGGGGGTATGATACAGTTGACATACAGTTTTAAACAGCTGTAATTTAAGACTGGAAGATTGAACTGACACATTTAGGCTATTAAGAGATGAAGTAATCAAATCTGATGGTATATTCATCGCCAGTTTTCTACTCCATTTCTCGGTTAATTTTATGATGTCATTAGTATTGAAGCCAGAAAAGATCTTATACCCAATACTAATCATGGCTTTATCTGCTTCTCTATAAATGCAATTCCAGACCTCAGAATCTAATACGGTAGTAAGCTCTAATTTCCTCACTAGATAATCTCTGATCTGATAGCATTTAAACCAAGCCACTTCCGGCAGATTGTAGCACATCTTCAGTCGTTCATATGCCATGAATCCCTTGTGGTCATATAAATCACCCAGAAATTTTATACCGGAGTCTAACAGTAAGCGACAAGCCGAGTTATGAAAAATTGCAGGTAGACCCCGATTACCCCACAAGGTTGTTTTTTAATGTAAAAGAGAAAACTTACTCTTAACCAGAATGGAGCGCCAAATATTAACTGTATCTCGTGCTGTCTTGAATTTTACCCATTTAAAGTAATTAGGGTCGTTTAGCCTATAAAGAAACATAAGAAACATATTAGCATCCTGTCCTAGTAGAAATCTATGAAAATATAAGCATTTATCGGGGATCAGCAGGCTACGAAAACGAGTCAAAAAGGCCGACCAATAATAAAGTTTAAAATCCAGGAGAGCCAGTCCTCCTTGATTAAAAGGACGTTTAAGTGAAGACACAGCCCGCCGAGCTTTCTTATATCCCCATATAAAGCTGCTTATAATTCCCTCTAATCTGAGAAAATAAGAATTGTTTACCCGTAAAGGAATTGCTCGAAATAGATATAAGTACTTTGGTAATATTTTTATCTTGACCAAGTTTATTTGGCCAATAATGCTAAGCGGCAGTTTATGCCATTTCTTAAATTGCATAGCAGTCTCTTTTAATAATGGTTCATAATTTAATGCCACAATTAGATCAATATCCGAGGAGATTTTAACCCCCAAATAAGTTGCTACACAGCAAATTCCTAAAACCGGGGCTGGCGGTTGATGGTTCATGATGATTTGAGTTTTGGTGGTATTGAGTCGATAGCCTGAGACTAAGCCATATTTTCCCGCTTCTACTATAATACCCTTCAAAGCTTGAGGCATATTGGAAGAAAAAACTGCTACATCATCTGCATACACAGTAATATAAAGTGCATTTGAACCGTTAAAAAAAGGACAAATTAAAGCCTGGCGTTGAAGTGCAATCAAAAAAGGTTCCATACCCAAAGCAAATAGCAGGGGTGACAAAGGTCACCCCTGCCTTGTCCCTCTCCTAATTGGGAAAATAGAGGAGCATTTTCCCATATAGCATACCTTACCCATAGGATTATCATACAGTGATTGAATCCATCTCAAGAAATGGTCTTTGATGCCAAACGCCTGCAATGCAGCCCATAAGAAGCCCCACCCCACTCGGTCAAATGCCTTCTCGGTATCTAATAAAATCATACCGAGTGGGGTAGACTGGGTCCGAGCAGCATCGAAAACAGAAATAGCCATATTAATATGTGCTGTAGTATCTCGTTTTGGGATAAACCCATGTTGCTGGGAGGAAACAAGCTGAGACATTACTGGCGCCAACCTAGTTGCCAATATTTTTGCAAAAATTTTAGCATCGCTATTAATGAGCAATATTGGTCTATAAGAGCATCTCTCCTGAGGCGGTTTACCCTTTTTTTTTAAAAAAAATTATTTGGGTTAGGTTCCAAGACTTTGGTGCTTGCTCCCCATTACCAATAGCATGGATCACATCAATTAGTAGTGGTATCAATTCCTCCAAACAGCATTTAAATAATTCTAAAGGAATAGAATCCTCACCTACAGCTTTGCCCTCTGCTAAGGAATTGATAGCGCTTCTAATTTCTGTCGCTGTAATATCTGCCGCCAGTTGATCAGATTGGTCATGCTCCAGAGTTTTAACCTTGTTTACCTCTATGTAGTTTTTAATATTATCATCTGAAACTACGGTTTCTGGTGTATACAGATTTTGATAAAACAATGCAAACTGTTGCAAAATTGATTTGAGATCAAGAATAATTGGTTGTTATCTCCTTTAATTTCTTTAACAATATTCTTAGATCGATCTTCAGCCACTTTATAATCTAAAACTTTACCAATCTTATCGCCATTTTCATATTGATCAAGTTGATATTTCTTTAATTTACTAATACTCTTAGCCCTGAGAAGATCTTTTAATGCAGCTTTGAGTTCAATTAATTTAAAGCTTAGTACATCCAGGTTTGTTACCCCAACTGCTAGAGCCTCAGATATTTGATGTTCAATATCGAGTATTTCTGCAAGCATTTTCTCATTTTGACATTGACGCTCTTTATTTTGCCGCCATATAAACTGTTGTGTGAATCCGCGTATGCTTGCTTTGAAAGCATCCCAAACTATCAAAGATTGAGTAGAATGTATATATATATATCGATAAATTCTTTTATATGTTCTTTGAGTTGGCTCACAAAATCAAGATCGTAAATAAATATCTTGGAAATGAGAAAAGGCGAGGAGAAGATTCCACAGTTGTAACCTCAAAGGTTAAAGAGATCCGATTATGGTCCGAAGTTACCCTTGGACATATAGCCATAGAGCTAGTTCCAAGAATAAAATCCGAGACCCAAAACATATCTATGCGTGAGCATAGTTTATGTGCTGCAGAATAATATGAATAGCCAGCCAGATTAGGGTATAAGCATCTCCAAGCATCTTTAAGAAGGTGAAATGCTGCCAGATCTAAAATTGCAGCCCTAGTTTTCCTCATTCTCTGAAATGAGTTTTTTCTAGTAGTATCTAGATTATAATTCATAATACAATTAATGTCACCCAACACAATGTATTCCCCATCCCATGCAAGCAATTCTATATAAATCTGGTCAATAATTATTGGCTCATCTTGGTTTGACGCATAGACCCCACATATTGTATATTTACGACCTTCCAATATTATCTGTTCGATTGCCCATCTGCCCGCCTTATCAGTTATTGTCTTAAGTATTTCAACCTTTAGGTGTTTATTTTTTAGGATCACCACCCCCCGAATTGAAGCATTAAATTCAGTACAAATCATAATGTCACATCCCAATTGTTTAAGCAGTTTTTTATCCTTATATGCTATGTGGGTTTCAGTAATGACCACAGTTTGAGGATTATACATCTTAAGTTCCTCATATACGAGATTCATCTTAGTCCTGCTATTTAGGCCCGCCACATTCCATACTAAACATTTTATTTGATGCATTTATTAAAGTATATTTTCCTATCTGTAAAGCCTCTACAATAAATCGAAACAGCCTTGTAATTCCTCACATTTATATAGATTTGTAGCCCCCTGGTGCATTTTTTACCCCAAGAAATAGCTCCCTCTTCCCCACCCCGCACACTATACCTCCCCCACCCTACCCAATAGCTACCTGAAGGTCCCCCCTTTAGTCCGGCTGCCGCTATACTGGCAGCCAACGAGCGGAATCAACCGCTGGGAGGATCCGGGCATTCGAATACATTTGTCAAATAAACAAGACCGTGCTTAGCAATCACTATTATTTTATGCTTCATACTGCCACCTGGCCCGAAAAATCAGACTAAAAAAAAAAAATTGAAAAAATAAGAATAAATCCTTGAATAGACACCCAAATGTTTCACCCAAATTTTTCACGCATATATTTCATGCACAATCTCTTGTTATAGCATTATTGGAGAAACAAAACAAGGAAGAGATTGAAGTGTTTAAAGCAAAACATTAATCAGTGTTCGTTCTTTTCCAATCTCCAAGTAGCCAAGGCTGATTCCACCTCATTCTCTTCCAAGAAATAGTAAGAGCGACCATTTTTAATTACTTTCAGCTTAGCTGGCTCTTGTAAGAAAGCTTGGCCACCCAGTTCCTTAATCGGGTCGATAAATTGTTTCAGTTTCCAACGTCTTTCCAAAGAGAGTTTACTCAAATCAGATGTAACAAAAAAGGTAACTAGATCAGTGGTAACTGGAGTATTTGGTCGTGCTTTTATTGACGTAGCTTGGCGGAGCAGATAGTTACCTATACATATCAGGATTGGGCGGGGATATTTACCACCCGTAGTTCTTTGAAATAATGGGAACCGATGGGCACGTTGTATCTGCGAATCCCAATCCCAATCTGATAAATCAGGAAAAGCTTTTTAGAATAATTGAACAATGAATGCCCTAGGGTCAGCTCCTTCGGACCCTTCCTCAATACCAAATATGCATAAATTCTGTCTGCGTTGCCTATTTTCTATGTCTTCAAGTTTGACTTGAATTTGGCATAGTTGAGCGGCATGTTTATTCACAGCTATTTCAGAGCGAAGTGACTTTTCCTCTGTTAGAACCACTCTTTGCTGTAGTTCTTCCATATCCTGGTAGACAGCACCAAGTTTACACAACATTTCTTGCAAAGAAGATTGAGTCTTACTACTATCTTCCCTCATCTGCTGATAATGAATCTTGGTTTCCTGTTTTTGTTCATTTAGTAGTTGTAGTATCGTCTGAAATTATGCAGACACCTCCCCTTGAAGGGTCCAATCCACCGGCAAAGAAGAAGAGTGCTCTAGCCCATCTGAAGCAGATTCTTTTGTTAGCCCTGCGCTCAAAGCCATCTCGATATCTGCCTCTGCTGAATCTTCTATATTCACTGCGCTCTGTAAGGTAGTGGTGGTAGTAGAAGAGAGTGTGCCAGGATTTTCCACAGATGCTATTGGTGTAAGAATTATCGCCGGCTGAAGAGTTGGTAAAGAAGAAGGAGAAGAGGCTTCCACTAAAGCTTCTGAACTAGGACCCGGTAGATCTTGTTCACCCATTGAAACCAATATGGGAATTGTTGTAGCAGTCACATGAGGAGAAAGGAGAGCGGAAGTGGTTTGTGGATTCTGAGTTACAATAAGTACTTCAGCTACCTGCTTGTTAGACCCCACTGAGCCAGGTATGTCCATCCCAGCATTAAGACCACTTGCATCACCCACTAAAGCGCCCGGGTCAGTAGGGCTATTTCCTGAGAGTCTCATAGCCATTGATTTAACGCCTCCTTTAGCTTGTACCCATTGTCTGATAGGGCTGTTTTCTGCTATTGCCTTCATAGTAGTAGACTTAGGTTTATTTATAACCTTCTTAGTCTTATTCTTAGTTTTATTTTTAAGCTTTTTAATACTGATAGCTTTATCTTTGTCTTTAGTTGACAATGATGGTGTATTGTTTCCCAAATCATAAAGGTCACAGTACTCCTCATCCGTCTCAGCACCATCAGCATTTTCCAGACCCTCAGCCCCTAGCGTTCCCACTTCAACTAGGACTTTGTCTGATGTGATAGAAAAAGTTTGAGTAGATGGTGAGAGTTGCTTATCATTTAGACTAAGATTTTCCACAGAATGTGTCTCAGAATGGATTGGAGTTATACTGATAGTTATTGCAGGAGGGAGATGCAGCTTGAGTAGTCAAGGCAAGAGAGCGTGTGACTGATCAAGTTTGAGGGTTAATAGCAGTTTCAGTCAACGGGACACAGCCTTTTAGTGTATTCTCAGCATTAGCATTAATCACTTTAACTCCCGTAACAGCATTGATACTCTGACTCTCCCCTTTATCTACAATGTTGCTCCCTCTCTCAGGCAACAGTAAATTAGCTTCTGTTGTTTGTAACAAAGTATTGTCAAATGCTGGGTTAGTCTTAGAGCCCCCCACTCTCTCCCCCAGTTTCTCTTGCCTACCCATAAGTTTCTTGTTTGTATCCGTAATCACCTCAGATATATCCGTTTGAGAGCCTAATTGCGCTGACACGCCGGCAGCATTTCCCACAGGAGCAGGGTCAATGGAATTGGTAGTCGTCGTCATCGTCGGCGCTTGTTTCGCCGCGGTAGTTGTTGTCCGGGTGCTTCGCTCTTGAGGCTTCGGCGCCATCCCTGCGTAGTCCGCTGCAGCCGTCGATGAGAAAGCGCGCTGATAGACCTTCAGGCCAAACCAGCTAACCGCGGACCAGCCTTCGAAGCTTCAGAGGCTAGGCGGAGTAATTGAATGAAGCAGAGTAAGTTCCGCAATCAGTTCTCAATCAGCCGAAATTGCAGCATCCGCCTAAATTCTGGCCACGCTATCGCTCAGCCTCCGTAACTGCCCTGCACCAAGCCGTACCGGATCCGAAATATGTTCTCTCGCACCAAGAGTCAGCAGCGTGCAAGCAGTATCAGGCAAACAATGCTATGGTAAGTACGCGCCAGGCAGAAATCCGAATAGTTCCATGTAATTCCCGCTTTCATTAGCGGTAAGATGCAATGTCACGAGCAAGCTCAGGAAAAAGCACGGTCCGACATGTTCACAGCCTGGACCTCAGCCAGCGTTCCTCCACACTGGCGGTGTCAATCCGCTATCTTGGACCCCAAGCCACACACATTCAAAATTAGAAACTAACATTTTCAAAAAAATGGACATACCAATGCCAGTTACAACAACCTATTCAGTAATTCCAAGATCTAAATACACATCCACTCATTCACCAACAGTCCTATATAGTCGTTCATACATGTACTCACTCATCATATGTACTCATACACCTATACATTCTGTTACACACCGCTACTCATTCATAGTTACTCACACACATAGTCACTCATGCTAATAAAGAATGAAATATCCATTTACTTGCATATACAGTTATACACACACCACTACACTTACTTCTACAGAAACGTACACATACTTCTATAAACAATCACTTATAGAAACACATACTTATTTATACATGAACTCTTCCAATTTCTCACTCTCACATATACTCACTTATATAGACCAATACTCACATATACTAGCTTAAAACATATGCAGTTACTCATAAAGACACTATTGAGACAGTCATTCATTTACTAACACACCCATACACATACTCATCCACACATACAGTCCTGCACACATGCTGTCTTCAAAACATACAAGCAGTGATTCACTCATTCATGGAACTATGCACTACGTAAGACCCCCCACTGAACCATATAGACACTCAGACACTCATAGTGACACTCAAAAAAACAACTAATAACCCATATAGACACTCATGTAGCTACTCACCAACCCATGCAGTTACTAATACACAAAGTGAGAGACTGATACAGATAATTATATATTTAAACATTACTCACTAACACATATATTCACTAAGAAACACTTAATCATTCATTATACAATCAATTTTTCACAAAACAAATCATCTATTTAAACACTTATGTACCCATTTATTCTTCCATCGACCTTTAGATATACATATATAAAATATATTTAATTTTCAGAAAAACACACATTCACTGGATGATGTCATCAGTGATGTCATCAGTGATGTCATTTGAGATGTCATCAGTGATGTCATGAATGATGTCACTGACCATGTCATGAGTAATGTAATATGTGACGTCATCAGCAATGCATTGAGGGCAGGCGAGTTATAGTTAGCTGAACTAACAATAACTGGGGAAATTCAATGGTTTTGTCTGAGAGAAATGTCCAGCTAACTATAACGCCCCTGAAACCTATGGTTTTTTCAATATATATATAATATATATATATATATATATATATATATATATATATATATATATATATATATATATATATATATATATATATATATATACACATATATATGTATACATATATATATATATGTATCCGCACTTTGTACCCTTGCTGCGATAGACCTTCAATCCTCAGCCATCGACCAGAAAGAACACGGAAGACCCAGAGTGCAGGTGAGTTTTTTATTTCTCAGTACACCACGCCAGCATAACGTTTCGGCCTACACAGAGGCCTTGGTCACATGACGCACTGAGAGAGTTGTGTAAATTTAAAGTGCTCGTGCAGTAACAACGGAATCATCTGATTGGTTGCAACATAATTAGTAGGAGTGTCCAACATAATTATCGAGCATCAACTTGCAATTGCAAAGCGGGGAAGACAGGTAATTTTGTGAAAGTTCCTATCATTGCAATACATGTATAAATACATTTTCAAATATCCGATAATTCGTAATTATTTTGACAAGTGAGGAAATTCTGGTTATTCCCAAATGTATATCAAAAAACTAATATATTTACATAATGTGCAATTGAACGACCTCGATATGGATGGGTCGAAAGGTTTTTTGTGATGACGGCATAAATGCCTTAAATCCAATCATCCCTAATGCACAGACCAGAAAGTCCCCAAACTTTTCTTTAAAATATATACACAACATTTCATATATGTGTATCCAGCCCGTCTACACCAGTGCTTAGCCGCACAGAAAGGCACACAGACCAGGAATCAGCACGCCCAGGCAAAAGTCAGGTATCCAATGTTTTTATTTTAACTCATAATGCGGTGGAAAACTGCCACCAGACGCGTTTCAGGCATGCCTGTGCCCTTGCTCACTGACAAATGGCAAAGATGGAGCAACACCATATATACAAGATGATTCAAATTGCGCGCCAAACAAACAAATCGACATAGTCGACAGACTACTTGCCCATCAGTGACAATTCTAAGTAAATGTGGGCGCCATTTTGGAATGGTGATATTAACATAACGTTATCCCTGATTTAAAAGATGTATAAAACCGTTTTACAAATAAAAAGGTTATTGTTTGTTTTTGTTTCCAACAAGAAAATTAAATTCCAGGTAGACGATTTCTATAATATGCCACATCAAGATTCTTGCATGTCACTAGTAATTATAACTGTTGACATATTTTGTTGATACATGCACTTTTAGTAAGCAGTCCTCTACGAGTTAACCAAGTATTCGGATATTATATAACATTGCTTTACCTATTACTCGTACTAATACGTAAAAAGCATATGCACAATACCAAATTGCGTTGTAATTTCATAAATAAATAAATTACGTTTCTTGCATATTGTCCATGATCGATGAATCATACAGTGTGAACATATTATTTGTGCAAATACATTATTTACAACAATACAAAAAAAGCCTTGGTTTAAAGCCATATTTCAGACGTCTTTGTGCATAAATTTGTGATTTGGTTGGGTTTAATGCAAAGATGTTAATTTTTGTCAGTCGATTGTTCACTTTAAATTAGCCACTAGTGCATTTATGGTGGTGTCTGAGAAGACCTATGGGCTTCTGTCCAATCACCATGATCTAATTCATATTTTATCCTTAGTACAAATACGTCACGTTTCAGACTTTGAGATATATCACCATCTGCATATTGAAGTGAAACAAACACCAACAAATAGTATATTCCATGGATATTTCAATCCAAATGTCCCAACTCGTATATAGAGGTCAACATGTTAATGTGTCGTGTTAAGTGGCTGTGTCTAGTCATATTTAGATTTAATCTCCCCAAAGATGGGTCTTTGTTTGTTTGTTTGTATCCATGTGGCTTGCGCTGATTGGGTTGCAAACATCAAGAGTGCGTAGAACATGTAAATTAAAGAGTGCTGTTGTGAGGATCAATAAATTACTATTGAAAATAAGTGCAAAAAGTGTTGTGCTCGATGTTAATGTGATAATTTTTTTTTCTTTATATGAATGTCATATGTTAAGTTCCCTTCCAAAAAAGCATCTAGTCCATCACAGTGGGTTGCAGGCATAAACACATGAATTTATATATGCACATCCGCATAAATTCATAATTATTTTTAGATTGTCAGGGAATCTATCCTGAGTAACTGTGTAAGATACATAGATAGATGATGTGGAGAGCTACAGAAAATTATGCATATCTTCCCCCATGTTTAAGCCCCCCGGACTTTTGCTATTGAGCAAAACTATGTAATGGGACTCGAGTTGC
Source organism: Lissotriton vulgaris (assembly GCF_964263255.1). Lineage (NCBI taxonomy): Eukaryota > Metazoa > Chordata > Amphibia > Caudata > Salamandridae > Lissotriton > Lissotriton vulgaris. The sequence goes on from NC_141698.1 coordinate 910,945,618, forward strand.
CTCAGTTTCTTCTCATGGTTGCCTCCTCTTTTGCTGGTCACTACAGCGTCAATGACATAATATTTCAAATGTGCTAAGTTTTTATTGTGCACCATTTGAAAATGTCGGGCAACCGGATAACTTTGGTCTGCGTGTAGGATCGCACGGAGGTGCTGCAATATATGCTGGTGCACCGGTAATTTGGTGCTGCCCACATACTGCAAATTGCAGCTGCAGGTCAAAACGTATACTGCCAACTCAGTACGGCAAGTGAAGTGATCTCGTAGGGGGACGGGGTTGATTTCAAAAGGGGTGGTGTATGTTTTCGTATTGACCCCAAATTTGCAAGTTCTGCAAGAGCTGCAACAGTAGAAACCTTTACGTGGGGACAACCATTTGGTGGCTTTAATGGTTTCGGGGCTGTTTCTGACTAAATCATCTCTCATGGTGTATGCTCTCCTGAATGTAACAGTAGGCGTGGATGGCAAGATATCTTTAAGTACTTGATCAGATAGTACAATTGGCCACCGTCGTTTGATGATTTGTCTGGACTGGCGACTATAACTGGTAATGAGTCTAGCAGTGTTAGAATCCTCTAACTGTGTTTCCTGAGCTTGATCTCCCCTGTTTGGTTGTAGAAGATCTGATCGTGTCAGCTGATTTGCTCTTTTAATAGCTGAATCCAATAAGGTAGTTTTGTATCCACGGCAAATAAGGCGTGCCCTTGCCTCCTGTTGACATTTGTCTCTTATCAGAGGGCAGCTACAGGCTCTGTGGATACGCAGGAACTCCCCGTAGGGGATGCTCCTGATGGTGTGATCCGGGTGAAAACTTGATGCGTGAAGGATTGAGTTGCCGGAAGTTTCCTTCCTAAACAAACCAGTAACAATCCTATTGTCTTTTATCTCAATTTTCACGTATAAGAAACTAGCTTCATGGCGGCTGATGTGTGATGTGAAATGTAAGTTCAACTGATTCACATTTATGCTTTCAACAAACTGCTTTGCCAGTACCTCAGACCCTTTCCAAATGATGAAAATGTCATCGATATACCTCCAATACTTGTACACATTATTGGACCACATTGCTCTGTGTTGCACCTTGAGTACGTGTTCCTCCCACCAGCCAACGTGGAGCCCCGCGTTGCTGGGGGAGAAACACGACCCCATGGCGACACCTCTGGTTTGTCGGAACACATCATTGTTAAACAAAAAGGTATTGTTATTTAAACAAATTTCTGTCATCTTGAGTAGCATTAAGCTGTGTTCCAGCAATTCAACTGGGCGTTTGTCCAAATAAAACTTCATAGCACGTAACCCATCTGTATGTGCTATGCTAGTGTACAAGGTGGATATATCAAGTGTAATGAACAAAAAGTCATCAGACCAGTTAGATTGTCCCATTTGATAAAGGAAGTCGGTGCTGTCCTTAATGTAAGCAGGAAGACTGACCACAAACTCCTGTAAGAAAAAGTCAATGTACTTAGAAGTGTTCTCAAAAACACTGTTGATAGCAGACACTATCGGTCTGCCCGGTACTGGTATTTGTTGCTTGTGTACTTTAGGTATTAAGTACAGATTTGGTAGTACAGGGTGCTCCTTGTAGAGGTATTGAAATTCGTCTCTACTTAAGAGACCTTCTCTTTTCCATTTGTGTAGATTTTGACGGTAAGTTTCATTGATTTTCTTAGTTGTAGCTACATCTATTTTGGAGTAACAAGCATTATCCTGCAATTGTCTGTTTGCCTCCTCAACATAGTCTTTTTTATTCCATAAAACCAAATTGCCCCCTTAATCTGAGTTATTGATTATGATGTTTTGTTCATTTTTCAGTTTTTTCATCAGGGTGACATATGGTCGCAGTTTGTAATTCGGTTTGGAAAAACTTTTCATTGTCTTTCTTTGTAATTTTTTCACTTCATCAACCACTAGGTCTGCAAACACATCGATTGCATCACGAGGCATGATGGGGTTAAAAGTTGATGGTGGCTTGAATGGAGTCGTGACTGGTTGGTTGGTGGTGTAGCCTTCTTCTTGTGCCAGTTCCTGAGTACTAATATCCTCAGTGTTACAGCTTTCAAGACTGTGCAAATTGCGCAGTAACCCCAAGTCTCTTGTTTGTATTCCCGATGTTGTGGTCTGTGTGGTTTCTGTTTGTTTTTTTGTTGTCAAACTGGATTTAACAGTGAAATATTTCTTCAACTTGATCTTTCGAATAAATTTGAAAATATCTATTCTGGTGTTAACATAGTTGAAGTTGCTTTCGGGGGCATAGGATAACCCCAAAGCCAAGATTTGTTGTTCTGTTTTGTTAAGGTCTATCCCTGTTAAATTGATGATTGTGTTGTCTATTGCTGCTTGTTTTTGTTCCGCCAAAATTTCTTTTTCCTCTGTGTTTTTCCTTTTGGCGGTTGCGCATCGCCTTCGCTGTTTCCTGCGCTGGTTGCGCCTTTGTCTTGAGTGGTGTTTTGATTGCGAGGACGGAGTGATGCCTTGCGTTGTAGTCTTACATACTCCATTTCCTCTCCCAATGTCATTTGCCCCATATCCCCTTCTTTTGAACCTGAGGCACCTTCTTCTGATTCCTCTTCACTCGGGACCAAACTCGCATCAGAGAGTGTGGTTTCTGGTTCACTGATACCAACTTCAACATTGCGTGTTGTTGTTACCGTTTTCGCGGTGTTGGGATTGCGCTGACTTCTCATTTGATCAAATTTACACGCAAAGGTGTAAATACGTCCTTGTTGGTAGTCTTGTTGGTCTCTTGCAAACTTGTAAGCCTTGCGTGTTTTGATTATGTTTTCCTGTTTTTTCAGTCTTTATTTGATCTCCGCAATTGTTTTTTCGATCAAATTTCTGTCTTTGTTATATAACTCTTTAGACAATTCTTCATTGATGCGTGATATTTCATCCAAATTTGTTTGTCTATCTATTCGAGCATATTTGACCAACAAGCATAGTAGGCGCATTGAGGCTTCTAGCTTGGATTCTGCCCAGTCTTTGAGTAATAGGGGATTTGGGTTTTCGAAGCTTGGTACTAGCATGATGCGCAATCCGCGTGGTACTCGCCCCACTTCCTTGTATTTTTCTAGGGATCGTATCTCCCACCACTTTGTTAGCTCCCCACGGCTGTTTTTCTCTAAGGCTTTTAGTAGCGCTTTGACATTCGTATTGTCCTCAGTGTCTTTTTTTCGGTTATGTGGTTTTGCCTGCCCTCCCACTGGAGGTAAATTTTGGAACAACTCCTCAAAAGCTTCCTCTCGCTCTCTTTCCTCTGACATTTTCGACCGCACACAGTTATATGAATGTTTGTTTTAATTGGAAAATGAAAGGGTGATTAGTAAGTCAAAAACCCTTCGTCACCTCTTGCCTGCGTGCACCTCCCCGACCTGGTCAGATATACGACAAACAAATCGTCGGCTCTTCTCACCGTTGTAGCGGCTGCTCCCAGAAGAAATCCTCCGATCCTTCGGTGCTCCCGCCTCGGTTACGCAGATATGCCGTGTTTTCGTGTAATTCCTCGTTGACCAGGGGGCTGACGATAGTTGCTCCACACCGAGCATATATATACAACTATATACAATCTAAATCTTGTGTACTACTACCCTTGATCTTTAAATGCTATTTTGTAGTAGTATGTTAATCGGATAAACAAGGCACAGTCTAATATATACCTTACATTCTCCTCAAGTGCCCAGTATCAATGGTTTACTGATACCCATACAGATGCCTCTGTTACAAGTGCAAATATAAACAAGTGCGATTAAAAACAAATTTTGCTGATGTTATCAATTTGTATACAGTTAAACACACATACTGAGGATCTATAGCAAATGATTATGTTACGGTTGATTATATAACCTAGTATTTCTTTTCTTATATAGTTATTTTTAATCAACATACAAACACCAGTCGTTAATTTGACAGTTTTCATCTATCTTAGCCAGTAACAGAGACAGGTGGAGAGATGGTATTGGAAGGCCCTAAGGTGTAAATGACCCTATAAGCATGTATAAAAATCCTCCGTGGAGTTTAGACCATTTGGACTTTTACTGTCCATCTCCAAGATGTATCTGGTCTCAAGAGCCCTTAAGATCCCATCTCGATTACCACCTCTCCTAAGTGGACCTACAGAGTCAATGGCATAATATCTAAGGAGCCCACTGTTGTTATTATGAAACTCCTTGAAATGCCGCGCAACAGGGTATGTGGCATCATTTGTGTTGATGGCCCTTATGTGCTGGAGCACCCTTTTGTGGACCTGCAATTTGGTACTACCAATATATTGCAGGCCACATGGGCACTCCAACACATAAACCACATACTCTGACTTGCACGTTAGCTGCTTGTTAATTTTGCGAGGCACTGTAGAGAATGCTGTCAAGAACTCGGTCTTATTGAGCCCTTGGGAACAAGCTTTACAACTAGAACATTTCCTGAACCCTCGACTGGTTGCCAGACAATTTTTGGGTGGAATCACCTCAGGACTAGATTTAACTAGTGCATCCTGTAATGAAAATGCCTTCCTGTAGGTGATCGCAGGTCTATTAGGCATATGTTCACCAATGACTGGATCCAATTTAATCAGATTCCAGTGTTGGTTGATGATCTTTCTCAGTGCCCCGTGCTGACTATTGTAGGTCCAAATAAGTCTGACTGGTTGTTCACTGCTGGCTACTGTAGTTCTCTGGGCTTTCTTGTGGGTCAGTGCCTCATTACGAGACAGGGCATTAGCTTTTCTGATAGCTGTATCAATCAGATTTTCACAGTAGCCCCTTGCCAGAAACCTTTGTTTACTAGCAGCTTGTGCTGCTGTACAGTGGGAGTCCGTGCTACACACCCGCCGAATTCTAAGCATTTCCCCGTAGGGAATGCTTTGAATCAGATGCGGGGGATGGTGACTTCCCACATGCAATATAGTATTGCCTGCAGTAGGCTTCCTATAAAGCTTGGTTTCTAGTCTGCCCTGACTGACCTCCAACGTAACATCAAGAAAGTGTGCTTCCACCTGACTGATATGTGATGTGAAGGACAAGTTGAATGAGTTAGTATTCAAAACATCAATGAAACTGACAGCCTCTTCATATGTTCCACGCCAAATCATTAAAATATCATCGATGTATCTGTACCATCGGATGATATGGCGAGTGCAGATATCTCGATGAATACCATTGAGGACCTGTCTCTCCCAGTACCCCATGTGGAGGCAGGCGTAACTGGGAGAGAAACAGGCCCCCATGGCAACCCCTCTGACTTGTTGATAATACTGGTTCAGGAACATGAAGTAATTGTGGTGCAAACAAAAACTAATCATAGCAAGCAGCATCTTATTGTGTTCAACTAATTCTATTGATCGCTTGCACAAAAAGAACTCAACAGCCCTTAAACCATCTGCATGCACTATGCTTGTGTATAAAGATGACACATCCAGGGTAATAAGCCAAAAATCATTGCTCCATTGTAGTTCATTCAATTTACTCATCAGATCACTAGAGTCTTGAATGTAAGACTCAAGTGCCAATACATGCTCTTGGAGGAACAAGTCAATGTAAATAGTGGCTTTCTCCAACAGACCCCCGCACGCCAAAATGATGGGTCTACCTGGCGGCTTGATCGCATTCTTGTGTACCTTTGGAATCAGGTACATCACAGGGGTTATAGGATGATCATTTTTCAGGCATTTTAGCTCATCCATGCTGATGAGTCCACTGGATCACCATCCCATCAGGAGAGAATGAAAGTCTGTTTGTGCTTTCCTGAGTGCATTGATATCACAGTGTCTATAGCAGTTCGGGTCATTTAATTGGAGGTAAGCCTCCTCCAGATATAGTGATCTGGGCCAGAGTACGATGTTACCCCCCTTGTCAGATTGCCTGACTATCATGTTTCCATCCGATTTCATTTTTTTGATTAGTTTTTGATATTCGCTGCTGCCATGATGTTTACCATAATTGGATTTCAAAGTTTTCACATGCAAGGCCTTCACTTGTTTTACAACAGCATCCTGATAAATGTCAATGTTGTTGTATGGGGTAACGGGGGTGAATGTGGATCGTGGCTTGAGATTGCTTAAGCCACCAGTTTGAGTATTCACCTCCCCCTGAGTATTCTGAGAATTTGGAGCTTCCGCTCGCAAAACTGCCAGGTCCTGCATCAGAGGGATATCATTCACCACCAATCCCTAAGTGGCATGCTCAGCCCCCGACCTTTTGCCAAAACCTCGAGATTGACTGTTGGCGAAGTGTTTTTTGAGTTTCAATTTCCGTGTGAATTTAAACAGATCTATTCTTGTGTCCACGTAATTGAAACTACTGGGAGGGCTGTACAACAATCCTTTAGACAAGATGCTGATTTCTAAGTCAGTGAAAGTTGTGCTAGTCAAATTTATAACAGATAAACCATTGTCCAGTGTGTGTGACAAATTGCTTACTTGTTTCGTGTTGGCTACTTCTTCTTGTTGGCATTCCACCGCCTGTAATTTCGTTTCTTGGGCTTTTCCTTTGGCGTGGCTTTTTCTCTGCTCCCGTCGTTTTTCGTTTGGGGTTTTTCTGGTGCTGGAATTCTTGGGTGCAGAGTTTCGCGCCTGTCCTGCCGGATACATTCCAGTTCCTGCTCCATAGTTAGTCGTGTAAACCCCAATTGCTCTGAAAATCTACCAGCTTCCGTTTCATATAATATATATATATATTCACTGAAAAAAAACATAGGTTTTACAGACATTATAGTTAGGAATTAGCATTTTAAAACCATATAAATTCACTGAAAAAAACATAGGTTTCAGGGACGTTATAGTTAGTAAGACATTTGACTCATATAAAACCAGAGAAATTCGCCTGTTATAGTTAGTTGAGCTAACTATACCTTGCACGCCTGCAATGCACTGCTGGTGATGTCACATATTACATCACTCATGACATGGTCAGTGACATCACTCATGACATCACTGATGACATCTCAAATTACATCACTGATGACATCATCCAGTGAATGTATGTTTCTGTAAAGTTTAAGTATTTTTCATATATATCTATGCCAAGGTCTATTCAAGAATAAGTCGATGTAAAATTGCCTGAATATATTATTTAGTAGATGCATGACTGACTCTATAAGTCACTGATTGAATGTATGTTACTGAATGCAAGACTGCCCTGAACTTTTTACAAATGGCTGCTTATACCCGTACTTTGGGCTCCATTATAAATTTTTGGGGAGTAACAGTAAGACTCAGGAAAACCCGTGACTGATTAATGAAACTTTTGAAATACTTTTTTTTAACACTTTTAACAACCCCCCTGTGCAATATGTTTTTAAATCTTATGGTTCAGTCTCACAATGAATGTATATTTTTTGTATAATGCATCATTTGTATTATGTACTTTTTATGATGAGCTTTTCATCGAAATAAAGATTTTACTGAACTGAACTGAACTACTGAATGCATGGATTAGTGACTAGACTGTGTGAATGTCTCTCTTAGTCTCTCACTTGGTGTGTAAGCAGGTGCATGGGTTGGTGAGTAGCTACATCAGTGTGTATATGTGTTTTTCATTGATTGTATGAGTATCTGTATGGTGGCCTGAGTTTCTATGTGTGTGTGTGGGTGGTGTCTAACTCTGTGCATACATGTTTGAATGGATGATTCACTCGTTCTATAGATTCCAAAGTGCATCTCAGAAGGGCTGTATAGATAGCTGTCTGTGTATCCTGTTGTGTTTTTAGGTGAATTGATGTCTCAGTAGTATAAATGTGAGTGACTATATATGTTTTTACACACTATATGTGAGTGTTGGGGTGTATAATTGACTACGTAAGAGACAATGATTGCAAGAGTTTCTACATACACGAATGTGTACATTTATTAGTGATTGTATAAGAGAGTAAGTATGTGATAGTATCTATAGAAATAAGGAAAGTGATGTGTGTATGAATAAGGCAGGTGTGTATATATCTGCATAGGTGAGTACATGGGTGTATGATTGATTTTTGACATGACTGAATAGATGTGTGAGTAACTCTATGGATCAGAAGCACTGTGGTGTAAATGTATATGTAGGTGTATGAGTGGATAATATACTGATGTAATGATGAGTGACACCATGTATGAGTGAGTGTATATCTGGCTCACAATATATAGATAGGAATCAGTGGATGGATATCGAGTATCTGGTTTTGGTGTGTCTATGCTTTTAAAAACGGTAGTCTGTATTTTAGAGTGCGTGCATCAAAGGATATATTAGTGAAGAGGTGTGTCAGACTATCATGTGGATAATGTCATCAGTGATGTCATTTGAGATGCCATCAGTGATGTCATGAGTGATGTACCTGAACATGTCATGAGTGATGTAATACGTGATGTCATCAGCTGTACATTGCAGGTGCGCAAGTTGTAGTTAGCTCAACTAACTATAACAGGCGGATTCTTCTGGTTTTATATGAGTCAAATGCTCAAGTAACTATAACGTCCCTGAAACCTTTGTTTTTTTTTCAGTGAATATATATATATATTTTTTTATATTGAAAACTCCTCAGCCACTGCGAAGGTAATTACACCTCCCACCGTAGCAACACAGACACGGACCACCAAAGTTAAGTGCTGGATATTTTTTATTTGTTTCAACCCGCCATAACGTTTCACCTCCGTAGAGGCTTGTTCACATGACAATGTGACTAAGTTAAGTTACAGTTTTTAAAGTGACAGTGCAGAGTTTAAAGTGCATCACTTGACAGTATCTACAATAGAGATAAAAGATATACTTCTTGACCGTATGCTAAAAATGCTTAATTCATTTCATTAACATGCTGTGATTTAAATGGTTTAAACATATCCATGATAATAAAAAGCTCATCCTGGTGTAATATGCCTATCTTAAAATCAATATAAGTACAATACATATTACGTGATGGAATTTCCACATTATTTATCTTTGAGTTTTGCCCATCTAATTTACGAGCTAATATTCATCATGGTTAATCCTGGTTATTTAATAAAACCCACAAGTTAAAACATATGTGCAAAAATACGCATTTGTGCAAATTAAGCAACATGGTTTCGATTAAACCACGTTTGTAAGCTAATGGCTCAGCTTCAACAGATTCTGTGTTTCTTTTAATGTTCGCAAAACCAACCATCACATGCATATGGGTAAAAAGCATTTTTAGATGATGACAAATGTAGGGATAAATCCCTCATGGTCCTAATTCATTTTGATCAAACAAAAAATCAGCCCTTGTAAATATTGTCCTTGATTAGTATAAGACTATACAAAAATATATATTTATATATATACTGGCGGTCGCCAGTAGGTATATATAGTTAGGATTTTTTTCCTATGGGATTTCTGAAAATTCTATGTCGAATAACTTTGGCGTTTGTGGACGGAATTGGCTGAAATTTTCATGAAAATGGCACATTTTGTTTCTGTTGAAAAAGACTTAGGCGTCCCCTCAACAAAGAGCCCACATAGGTTGAGTATATTACCCAAAGACTAGCATGTCGTTCATTCCGGCGGGAAAGGTAAAGTTACAGAGTTCAAAAATCACAATCTATAAAAGCAGCCTTGAACTAGTGAGACAAGGTCTATATATCAACTCAATTCTATTGTTACAGTGACCAGGTTTTCAGAGAATTATATATACAGGGGAGTATTATCTAAACACATTTTGGACATAGATATTTTCTCTTAAACACCAAGCATTAGTGTTTACCAAAAATGAATTACGTAGCAAGCACAGCTGATAATGGTACAAAGAAATAAATAAAAGATATTTACCACACAAAAGATTTCATTAAAACTCTGTTATGCATTTATTTTATATTCACAATACAATATACAAAAATTTAAAAACCATCATTATACATTTCATAAAAAGATTTTAAAAACAAGAATCACAAGTCGACGCGGCGTTTCGGTATCCTGTATTTGAACCTTCTTCAGGACTGATTCTAGACAAATTTAAAAGATTTAAAAAAAACAGAGTTACATTTTTTGTAGTGGTCTGGACATCTCATCAAACAATACCCTGTCTACACACAATTCATGGTCACTGTGTTATGTTCATCTTCAATAACAAAAAAGATTTTATTGAAATCCTATTCCCCTGTGGCCCTTATCCACATTTATCTGTTAATATACATTCCTGTACTTTAACAAAACTAATAGTCTTTACCTTTCCCATTGGACCCGACGGTACAAAACTTATGAACCCAGGACATGATGTTATAATCTATTATTTGTATAGGTTAGGCATACCTTTAAATTTAGATAGGGCAAGGCGCCCACTGGACACAGATTAAATGAATTCTGTACCATGTAGTAATTGGATATTGATATTCTCCGGACCAAATTTTCAATTTCTGATCCCACTAATTGCGGTGAATAAAGAAAAATAAGATGATGTTACATTTAGAATCCCACTTTTGTTATGACCTTATGCTAATTTAAAGATCAAACACAAAGGTGTGTTCGTACAATACCTGATTTTTGGGTTGTAAAAACTTTGTCTTAGACTGCCAGGGGGAGCCACCGTTTTTCTACAAATGGGTTTCTTCAATGGCCCTGGAGAATTTTGTAACACAAATTAGCTTCAATCTATTTCAGGAAAATCTTTTTCCAATATTTCCTAATGGATTTTGCTGAGTCACTCACCATTAAAAAATTGGATAGTTGGCGCAATTTTCAGGATGAGTTGCTACCACATTCCTTTTGGATCCACTCCAATTTCTTTCTGTTATTCAACAATAAAAAAGAGATACATATTGTAGGTTTATGTACACTCTCCATTTAGACTATTTTTATGATCTTTTCCTTTTTAATAGTCCATAGGTTTAATGAATCCTCTATTATTATTTGGCTAAAAAAATGAAGGAGTTGTCTTTTTACACTATGTTTGTGTTAATGGCCCCTTTTCTAAGTTTAAGGAAGTCATAAGGAGTTATATAGTTTCAAGTCAGAGCTGTCTAAATATACCCCTCTGTTTTATAGGATCCTGGTTTTCCATTACCTTAATTCACAGGTTCGGCCTCCCTGCTCCTGGTCTCTGGCAGTCAGTCCACACGTCCTTCCACTGATGGGACGTCTCGAGTACTAAGGGTTTACTCATTCCTCGGCATTTTTATACAAAAGCCTCTGCATTGGCTTTCGTTCTTCTCTATGCTCATTGGTTCACTATTGGCAAATGGATATACAGTTGCCCTGGGAACCAGACGCGCCTTTAGTTTTCGTTATATGCGCTTTCCTATTGGCGGATGTCAACTTATTATTCCTTATATGATTGGTTGAAAATGTGCCAAACAGCGAGCGGTTGTCATAGCAACCGAACGCATTATCGTATGTCTATTCTCACCCGTTTATAACTGCTCTTATCTGCCTTAGCTTTCTGAGGTATCAGCGCTTTCTCAACATTATTTCTTGGATATACTGGTCCTTTGAAACAACAATGCGCATTGATTTCTGTGAGCAAACACTACATGGTTGTCATGGCAATAGGCCGCTCTCGTGAGTTCATCGTCATAGCCCCCGTTCGTGCTGTATTTAAAGTGCGTTCATTCTAACCCGTTTATACCTGTTCTTCTATACCACAGTTTATTAAAATATTAGAGTATTAGTGCCTATTAAGTATTATTTCTTTAACACGCAGTTTCTCTAAACCAAAACTGCGCGGAGATTCCTTCGACCATACGCTGCGTGGTTGTCATGGCAGCAGGACGCTCTCGTGCGTACATCGTCAACGCCCCCGTTCGCGCTATAGTTCGGTAGTTACTTCCATTTGTTGCCGGCTAAGAAGACCCTCAGTTCTTTGGGAGTTAAATGCTTGTTAGATGTTGTTTTTTGGCATATATATTACGCGAGATCGTGCACTATTATAAACAACTCGTCTTACTCGTTTAGACGTTGTGTGTTGGAATTGTTCCACATATGATTGGTTCATAATGAGCCAATCACTATGTGGTTTCTAATGGCAACCGCAAAGCTTTTTGTACCTCATGTCGCGCTACCTAAAATATTTACATACTTAAAATGATATTTGCCATTTTATGATATCAGTTAGTTTGTTTCGCCTGGTTTTGACCTAGATAAATTCTATATTGTTAATATTAATATTCAATAAGTTCCAGGATTATGTTTCAGCCTTCCAGAGCATATCCCGACTTAGAGTATGTGGATGGTATCAGGTCTAAGAGATTTTTTGAAATTTTTAATGAAAAGAGATCTAATTTATTATTTGCTATTTATTAATTCGATGGTGATACCTTCAGGGTAATCTACATTTGCTTACTGGTAGGGGTGGAATATACCAGAAACCCAAGTTTTGCTCAGATCTTGGGTGTGTTTATAAAATGATTTGGCTGATTTATCAACTGTTGGAGGGCAGTCTTTACTGAATTATCTTCTCCCAGTCTTCTCTTGAATTTAGGCCACAGTGGGCGCCTTGCCCTATCTAAATTTAAAGGTATGCCTAACCTATACAAATAATAGATTATAACATCATGTCCTGGGTTCATAAGTTTTGTACCGTCGGGTCCAATGGGAAAGGTAAAGACTATTAGTTTTGTTAAAGTACAGGAATGTATATTAACAGATAAATGTGGATAAGGGCCACAGGGGAATAGGATTTCAATAAAATCTTTTTTGTTATTGAAGATGAACATAACACAGTGACCATGAATTGTGTGTAGACAGGGTATTGTTTGATGAGATGTCCAGACCACTACAAAAAATGTAACTCTGTTTTTTTTAAATCTTTTAAATTTGTCTAGAATCAGTCCTGAAGAAGGTTCAAATACAGGATACCGAAACGCCGCGTCGACTTGTGATTCTTGTTTTTAAAATCTTTTTATGAAATGTATAATGATGGTTTTTAAATTTTTGTATATTGTATTGTGAATATAAAATAAATGCATAACAGAGTTTTAATGAAATCTTTTGTGTGGTAAATATCTTTTATTTATTTCTTTGTACCATTATCAGCTGTGCTTGCTACGTAATTCATTTTTGGTAAACACTAATGCTTGGTGTTTAAGAGAAAATATCTATGTCCAAAATGTGTTTAGATAATACTCCCCTGTATATATAATTCTCTGAAAACCTGGTCACTGTAACAATAGAATTGAGTTGATATATAGACCTTGTCTCACTAGTTCAAGGCTGCTTTTATAGATTGTGATTTTTGAACTCTGTAACTTTACCTTTCCCGCCGGAATGAACGACATGCTAGTCTTTGGGTAATATACTCAACCTATGTGGGCTCTTTGTTGAGGGGACGCCTAAGTCTTTTTCAAGAGTTACTATTCCCCCCAGTCCCCTATCAGCTGTGGTGGGTGCCTCCTTTTTATCTGATAACATTTTGTTTCTGAGCAGCCCCTCAAAATTTGGGGGGGTTTGTCAAGGGGGGGCCGAGAAAAAAGTGGGGTCCCAAAACGCGTTTTTCCTGTTCATTTTTCCATAGGGCGGTTGGAATCACTTTTAGCTCGAACGGCTGAATGGATTTACACAAAACTTGGCAAAATTGTAGATATGGTTTGCCCGACGTGCCTTTGCTATGTCTCAATATATGTGCTCCAGTGGATTTTGAGAAATTAACGTTTTAAAAAACAGATATATCTGTGACAGCGCTCCGGTTAGCGCTCCGGTTCGCGTACCTGACGCGTAACGGAACTTCGCGAAGCGAAGCTGATTGGCTCTCCGGTGTCTGTCAACATTCTAAACAGTCCAGACCGGCCGCCATCTTGTCTCTCGTTAGGATCGAGAGACAAGAGGTGGAGTAAAACGAAGGTGGAATTTAATGAAAGGGGGCAAGGTAGACCCCTCCTGACCCCCTAGGAATGATGTGGGGGTTATTAAAGGGTCCCGTGGGGCAAATAAAAAAAATGCAACTTTTCGCGGTAGAAGCGCTCCCCGGTAGCTCACCAGTAGCGTAACGGGAGTTCGCCATTTTGTGTTTCGGATGAAATAAATCACAAGATGTAGGGAAAACAATGCGGGAAATGGGTATAAGGGGGCACGGGAGACGTATCCTGATCCCCTAGGTTTTCTGAGGGTGGCTGAGGAGGCTCATATATGTCGGGAAAAAAAAACAAATTGAATTTTTTTGCGCGGTTAGCTGCCGGTACGCGAACCGGGTAGCGAACTGGGAAGCGAACAAAAGTGAAAATTAGTGAAAAAAGGTACATTCGAAATTTAAAAAGAATAATTATCGTTAAGGTAGCTCTGAAAAGAGCTTTTGGGTTCTGTGTAAGTTCTAGGTACTTATAAGTAGGTACCAATACACAGTCTTAAATTTTGTATGAAAACTCTGTTTCCCTCATCTGAGAAGTGCAGACCATCTCCTCTGTAGATATCTTGCATGTAGTAACGCAAGTTATTGTTGTAGAGTTTTGATTGGGTGACATGAGAGATATGTGTGATGAAATACAGCATTTCTGTGCCTTTGTTGGTTGCAGCCTCTGGAGTGCATACCCTTTGCTCTGCTAAAGAAAAATTGGTGTGTGTCTGAGACTGTTTTGAAATTCACAAAGTATTTGCTAAGGTGAGAAAAAAATTCATTTAATTTAGATAGAGACTAGTATAGTTTATGGAGAAAATAAGGAAGCCAGCTGTGAATTTAAAATGTTGTTTTGTGTCAAGTGTTTTCATTATTTTTTCCAAAATGATTTTGCTTCTTTGACAAATTATAATTATAGATAATGTGAAGTATTAGTACTGACAGGGTGTGCTTGTACATAGGAGGTGTGCTGTGTTTTAAAATTATGACCAGAAAATCGTTTTTTAACAAAAAAACATGCTTTTTACATTTATGAGAAGGATAACATGGGGTGTGCTTTTTTAAATAAATATGTCACTTCCCAACATGAATATGGGAGAATAATTTGCTTGTTTGTTGGTTTAAAAACTCGTTTCTTGAAGTCATTTAGGTTTCACAATATGTACTGCTAGAGTTTCATAGTCACGATGATAATATTACACAATATGTTCTGCAAGAGTTACATAGTCAACATGGGGGCATATTTACAAGGCTTATGAGACACATTCACGTCATTTTCCCCATTTTAAAAGTGACTTTAAAGGTGGTGCAAGGTCCTTGTAAATACACCCTCATGAGTGCTTTTGCAAATTTAAATCATTTTCCCCTGGTGTATGTGCCTTGTAAATACGCCCCTATGTGTGCTAAACAATTTTAAGGTACTTCTCCCATGAATCTGGGAGACTAATTTGCTTACATGATGTGTTTAAAAATCGTGCTAAGGTGAGAAAAGATTTATTTAATTTAGAAAGAGATTAGTATGCTTTTTGGAGAAAATAAGGAAGCCAGCTAGGGTGTGCTTGTACATAGGAGCTGTGCTGTGTTTTCAAATTATGACCAGAAAATCGTTTATTTTTTAAAAAGAAATACTTTTCACATTTATGAGAAGGACAGCATGGGGTCTGCTTTTTTAAATAAATATTTCATTTCCCAACATGAATATGGGAGAATATTTTGCTTGTTTGACGGTTTAAAAACTTGTTTCTTGAAGTCATTTAGGTTTCACAATATGTACTGCTAGAGTTTCATAGTCACGATGATAATAATGATATACATTTAGAACTGTTTAGGGGGCATGGATATGCTGAGGCTTCTGTAATTGTCAAAGGAGGAGAATTCTGTACATTGCACTGCTGCATACAGTCCTCACCTTCTGTGTTTTCTTGGATATGCTAGACTATATCTGCTCAATGAGATACATAAGCTGAGGAAACACAGGTGATGTGATTGTGAAATGAGCAAAAATATTTGCACGTTTTTCAATTACATCACCTGTGTTTCCTAACATTACTAATCACATTGTGCAGATGAGGTTTAGGCCTGTCCAGGGAGACAGAGGAGGTCTGGCCTTTGTTGAAGTGTGCAGTGGACATGACTCACTTCATCTGTTGGCCTGCACATGTATTATGTCCTCTGTACTCTTCAACAAGCCAAAATTTCATCTGCAACCCTGACTAGGCCTCACCTCAAACAAACTTTTGTGACTGCAAGACCTGCCTTTTTGCTCCTAGATATTTCTGGGTTTTACCATGGCAGACAGACAATCCAGCATACCTCTGGATAGGCCACACCTTATGGTGGTGCAAGGGCCTTGTAAATACGCCCTCATGTGTGCTTGGTAATTTTAAGTCACTTCCCCCTGGTGCAAGGGTCTTGTAAATACACCCTCATGTGTGCTTGGCCATTTCAAGTCACTTCCTCCTGGTGCAAGGGCCTTGTAAATACGCCCTCATGTGTGCTTGGCAATTTTAACTCACTTCCCCCTGGTGCATGGGTGTGGTAAATACGCCCTCATGTGTGCTTGGCAATTTTAACTCACTTCCCTCTGGTGCATGGGTGTGGTAAATATGCCCTCATGTCTGCTTGGCAATTTTAAGTCACTTTCCCCTGGTGCAAGGGCCTTGTAAATACGACCCTATGTGTTCTTGGAATTTTAACTCACTTCCCCCATGGTGCAAGTGCCTTGTAAATACGCCCCCTTTGTCTATGTTGTTAAATTACTGTAGGTAGAATTGACAACTAGTGTGTTAATTGTTTGCCTACTGTTATTGGTTTACTGTTTGGTAAGTGGTTAATATCAATTTTTTAAAAATGTTTCCACAGATTTAACTGAAGATCTTTAGAAAACTTTAAAAAGGCCCTCAAGGCAGAGAAAAAAAAAGAAGCAAAGCGACTTACACTCCACCTTGGTAAAGATTTGCAGCAGTCCTCTACTATTAAATCGTATCAAGTCGCCAAAAAAGCTCCAGGTGAGAAAATTAAATCATTTTTAAAAAGAATTTGCAGACAAAAAAATACCAGTTTTGAACATGTTTTAGTGCATAAGAAGAGAGACAATTTAAAGGAAAAGGAAAGGCCCGTCAAAAAAGTTTCTGCTAGAGCAGGAGATAAGTCTGTGCATGGCAGTAGAAGGAAAAATCAATTCAGGGACATTCGTAGGCAAATGTTCCGCAACAGGATAATTGTCAATTTGTTAAAAAATTTTAAGAAAGGCCAACAGAAAGTGGCATTTTATAAGAAAAAGAAAAATGTAGAGAAAATTATTGATCAGGCTTTCGAAATTAAGCAAAAGTTATTTATTTATTAAACAAGGTAATTTCTGATTTCAAATCAAATAGTAGATGGAAGAGAGTAGTTAATCGTAGTAATTTTTGTGAAGTTTTCTCAGGAGAATGGATGCATAGTTCAAGTTGTGAGGCATTTTTCAATGAGGAGAGTTACTTTCAGGACAATGATTTGGTGCATGCAGTTAACACCAGTGGTCGAGCATATGAGGTAAAAGATGGTTGTCCGGTTGGAAAAGAAAAACTTGTGTCTGCAGATGCAGAAGAGGTGTTAAGTGATGAGGTTTTAGGAAGACGTCCTAAGGGACCAGTCTACACCTGGAAATATAGTAGTATTTGTAGTGTGCGACAGGATTCCATCAATTTGCTTTGTGATTTTGTTCCTACATTTAATAAGAAAAGTTTAAAACAGAAAATGAAGTTGTTGCGAGAATTAGATCCTTGCAGAGTGAGAGAAGTAACAGGTTTGCATGGGCATTCACTGGCTTGTCTTTCCAGAAGAGTATGCCAGAGTGTTTTTCATCATTTCAGGATGCTTGCAGTGCATCATAATAAAGCGAGGAAATTAGTGAGAATGTTGTATTATGCTAAGAGTCCAGCAATTATGCTTAAACAATTGAGCAGTGCTCTTTTGCATGGTTCAGAACTACATGTGAAGAATATTTGTGAAGAAATTGAGTTCTGTTACTTTGCTAGTAAAGAGAACAATGTTGAAATTGACCCAGTAGAAGAAGGTAATGTGGAAGAGAGTGTACAGATTTCTAATATAGATAAGTTTCACAAGGAAATGTCCATCTTTCAGGTGAAATCAAGTGAGAGGCCTAATTTTACTTGTGTGTGTTGTCAACGGACTTATTATAAGAATCAGACTAAGTTAGTGGATTTATATGCAAAAAGTGAAATAGAAAACAATAGTGAATGGAAGGATTTTGCTACATACTTGATGGTAGAAAATTGTTTTGATTTGGGATCGGACCAACGTATGTGTACTTACTGTTTTAACAAATTAAACCAAAACAGGATGCCTGCTAGAGCGGTTCATAATAATGTGGAATTGGTTAACATTCCTTCTGAATTGAAGGATTTAAATACTTATGAATCTATTTTGATTCAAAGTATGCATCCCTTTCAGGCTATTGTACGAATGGAGCCAAAGACAGGGAAATTGCCTCCATCAGATTTACAGAGAGGATTAAAGGGAAGAGTTGTTTATTTGCCTTTAGATTTGAAGAAAAACATTAAAAAAATTGGAGTAGAGAAAGTGGAAGAGGAACCTCTGGTTATCCTAGTTAATGGGGTTCCGACAAAGAGTAAGAAAATCTGGCAAGATTTAGTGGATGTTAGGAAAGTCAAAAAGGCAACATTGTATTTGATAAAAAACAATGAGTACTACAAGAATGTATGTGTTGCAGAAGAGGAAGTAAGTAAAGAAGAAGACAGCGAATTGTGTGCTGGACAAATTGAGAAAGTAGAAGCCTCTAAAAATGAAGAAATATATGAACATTATAGTGTTCATCCTTTGCATTCCAAGGAAGTCATGGGGAATGCTATTGAGTTGTTTCAAATGAAACAAGCCAAAGGGAGTCCCATTAGTGTTTGGGAGGAAAGTTTGGAAGCTCGGTGTTTTCCACAGTTATTTCCCACAGGTCGAGAAGGACGATATGATGAGCGACCTAATCAAATTCCTGCTTCTGAATACCGGACTTTCCGATTGTATGCAGAAGATCCTAGGTTTCGTCAATGCATTCCCTATTTGTTTCATCTATTGTTTGAAAGTGATCTGTCTGGACTGTCTTATGCAGTGAACCACATCCTGAAAAGTGGTGTACAACTGCGAAATATCTCAGCAAGGGACTTTATTGATAAAGTCAATGTGCAAGACAGTATTTTGGATTCTCACCTGAATAATCTGATGGCATGTCAGCGTGGTACTAATGAGTATTGGTACAGTCGTCATGGTGACTTAAAATGTATGCTGAGGAACTTAGGAACTCCCACATGGTTCCTCACTCTCAGCTGTGCTGAGTATGGCTGGGAAGACTTACTTAAATTTCTACGAGAGGCAAATGGAAACATTGAAAATATTGAATTCAAGATACCCGGAGAACTGTGCTCTTTGGATCCAGTGAATATATGCAGGTACTTCAATCATAGAATTGAAGCTATGATGTCTTTCATCACGAACAAGAAAAATCCACCTCTTGGAGAGGTGTTGGATTTCTTCTGGAGAAAGGAGTATCAAGCACGAGGTGCTCCTCATATACATATGCTGCTATGGATCAAAGATGCACCCAAATTTGGAACAGATCCGGATGACTTAGTGATGAATTTCATAGAACAGTATTCTACATGTGCTGTTCCAAAGACAAAGGAAGACAAAAGTCTAAGAGAACAAGTTTTACGGTTTCAAAGCCATCGTGGAAAGTACTGTTGTCGTAAATTCAGAAACAAGAACAAGTACTATACAAAATGTCGTTTTGGATTTCCACGATCGGTGATATCTAAAGGAAGAGTGAACAATTTGAGGTGTTCGCTGCGACATAATGTGACGAGGAAATCACCCAAAAATACATACAATTTGAAGAGAAATGAAGAGTCCAAGAACATCAATGACTACAACCCAGTGATTTTGTCCATGTGGAATGCTAACATGGATATACAGTTTGTGGCTGACAACTGTATGGCTGTGGCTCGGTATGTGACGTCTTACATCACAAAAAAAGAAAAGACAGAACTCAAGGATATGTGGGAGGACATTTCCCATGAAAAGAGCCTCAGTAAGAAGTTGTACAGTTTCAGTCTGAAGATGTTGTCGCATCGAGAAATCGGAGCTTACGAATGTTCTGACCGGTTATCTTCAGCAAGTCTCTATGCCAAATCTAGGAGTATCATTTGGGCAAGTCTTGGTCTTGCTGCAACGCGTAATCGAGTTCTCAAACCTGTACGGGAAATTGAGTATTTGGCGGAGAAGGAGCCAAGCAGTACAGATATTTTGAAGACCAACATGTTTGATACATATTATCCAAATAGAAGCAGTCACCTGGAGAATGTTTGTCTGTATGAGGTTCTACAAAATTACATTTTCAAGAGGAACATCACAGAAGATATTGATAAAGGAGTGTATGCTGTAATTGGAAGTGAGGGATGTCTGGTCAAGCAAAAAAAATGTCTATTGGTAAATCATCGAAAATTGGATTGCGAATCTCCAGAAAGAAAATAGTTTTTCTATTTAGCTCTTTTGCAACTTTTCAAGCCTTGGCGTGCAGAAGAGGAACTGCTTGGAGATTTCCTCTGTTACGAAGACTCTTTCAGTGCAGCCAAGGAGTCCATAGAATGTCCTGTTTTTCCAAAATATCTAGAAATGTTGAATGCAGAAATCGAGCAGGAAGCAACAATTGCAGCCGAGATTGCTAGAGACAGTTCTCAGGACAGTCAGAGTTCTATTTCTTTGAGTCAGGATCCACTAGGAGGACCAGTTATCGAAAATGAAGCTGCCACTGCCATGATTGAAGTGGAAAGAGCCATGGCACATGCTCAGGAGGATGTGGTTAACTTAGAAGATTTGGAAAGACAACTCAACGTTGAGATGAGGAAAATATATGACGAAGTTACCAGCCAAATTGATCATGGATTAAGTCATGAGAAGAAAGAGTGCTCATTTACGTTGTTGAAGCCTGTCCGACTGTACGTGAGTGGAGAAGCAGGAACTGGATAAAGTTTCCTCATTAAAGCAATTTCATGTTATCTGCAGAAAAGAACTGAGTCATCACTGTCTTGTGTTGTCACCGCTCCAACTGGACTGGCAGCACATAATATTAAAGGTATTACTTTGCATCGGCTACTGATGCTGCCAGTGGAGCATGATAACAAATTACAATACCACAAGTTATCGGTAGATGCTTGTTGTGAAGTATCTAGAGTCCTGAAGAAGATGAAACTTCTTATCATTGACGAAGTAAGCATGGTTTCCAATGTCTTGCTTGCCTTTGTGCATTTGAGAATGCAGGAAGTTCTTAAAACAGAGTATGATGTGTTATTTGGTGGCAAACACATCATTGTTTTCGGTGATCTTCTGCAGCTGACACCAGTGAAAGGACAACAAGTGTTTAAACTGCTTACGCATGAAGATACCAGGAAGTGCCTAGGGAGCATTGGCAACGTTAACATATGGTTAAACTTCAATTATGCTGAGCTGCGTGAAAATATGCGTCACGCGAAGGATGAAGATTACAAGAATATTCTACAAGATGTTAGAATCGGGAAAGTGACTGAGCGTGGGAAAGAAGCTTTACATGCACGATTACTGTCAAATTTGTATCCAGAAGAAGACGTTCAGCCAGAGAATATTTTTCATAAAATTACTGAGAAGAAATCGGGAATATGTTTGATGCCAACTCTTGCAGAATGTTCCATCTTCAACAACAAAATGTTGAATTTAGAAAACCAAGAGATTGTGAAACTGGAAGATATTGACAGAATAGAGCATATGGGTGCAACAATTGTTTTGTCTGAGAATTTGAAATCTAAATTGGATTCATTAGAGAAGACTATATCTAAAACTGCTGGTTTTGAAAAGACTCTGAATGTGTGCTTAAATTGCCGTATCATTTTGAGAAGGAATTTACATGTTGAAAGAGGTCTGGTAAATGGATCAATGGGTAATGTTGTTGATTTTGAGAAATACAGAAATAGAGATGGAATTTAATTTTTTTAAATTAAATTTGATGGCATTGAGGAAGTACAGCTAATTGGTCGTTGCACAGCTAGGTTTTTGCTTGTAAAAGACTTATATGTTCGCCGTAAGCAATTTCCTGTTTGCTTAGCATATGCGGTGACAATCCATAAATCACAAGGTTTAAGTGTAGACAGTGCTTTGGTGAATATTGGCAGTTCTGTGTTCAAGGAGGGTATGGCTTATGTAGCATTCTCACGAGTCAGAACTTTATCGGGTTTGTACTTGATTGACTGTGATGTCACAAACATTTGTGCGGATCTAGATTGTGTTATGGAATACAATAGGTTAAGAAGAGAGTATGCGCCACATTTGCTTCAATATCCTTTGTTTGAGAAACGTGTGGTAGGCCGGAAACGAAGAAATATCACTAATAGTAGGGAGGTTGTAGCAAAAAGACCAAAAGTCGATGAACCCAAAATTGTAAGCAGAAAGAAAATGAATTGTATTGTATTGTATATTGGATTTATATAGCGCTTATCACCCAGGGGTCTCTAAGCGCTTGCCTTGGGAACCCGTCCTGGCTTTTCCCCGTGAGATAGCCCCTACAGGGCATCTCCAAGGTGAAAGCCAGGCATCCCGCCACGGGGGGCCGTTGTGGAGATTAAGCAAGCTTAATGCCCAGAGTTGCAGAGTGTGAACCCATGATTAGGTCAAGCACCGAAGTGAGAATTGTTGAGTCCATGGACATTTGAGCTCAAAACCCTGCCGCGTCGGGAATTGAACCCTGGTCCCAGGTCCGACCCCTGCTTAAGGGTCTGCCTGCTCTAACCAGTGAGCCACACTTCTCCACTCTGTTGAATTCTGTTGAAGATGTTGTTGGTTTTCAATTTGAAAATAGTTCTGGTGTGAACTGCTATGCTAATGTGTGGTTAATGTTGTCTTTTCTCTAGAAACTTTAAAAGAACAGATTGTGATCAATTCGGATCAAAGTTTTTGCTGTTTGTTGAATTCTGTGTTAGAGAAATGTAGCGCTGATAGAACAAGAGTAGAAAGTGTGTCTGAAATTCGAAATCTGTTAGACAAATGTTCAGGTCAAACACAATTCTCTCAAAATATTCAGCAAGATTGTCAGGAGTTTTTAATGTATATGCTTAATGTATTGCAAGATGAAGGTGTAGATGGAGTTCATCTGTTTGGCCTTTCTTATCAATGGCAGCATGACTGCGAGAATTGTACGTTATCAAGTACTACTAGTGTAGACTCAGAAAGATTTATATATTTAACTTTGCCAGACAGTAAATCAGTATCCTTTAATAAGCTAGTAAAAGCAGCCGATCAAAACATGGAGTGTAGCCAATGTAAGTCTGCAATGCTGTCCACATTATTTATACGAAGATATGGCCAGTATGTCATTTTAATGTTCCAACAATGTAGGCCTGATGGAACAACATTGACAACTTTAATAAAAAAATTTGTGGCTTCTCAGTCAATATCAGGAAGGACTTTTCTAACTGCAGCAATTATATATCATGAGGGTCCTTCAACAACATCAGGACATTACACAACTTATTTGAAGTCTGGAAACGGCTGGTCATTCTGCAATGATTCTGTTTTAACTTTCAAAAAAAAAATTGCCTTTTCACCTTAAAAATTCTTACCTGGTGTTCTTACAACCTAAATTTTAGGGAAGGAATCTCGGGATTTGTTCTGAGGAATTTCAAGAGGTTCTAATGGCTCCTACACTATATAGCCTTGTGGATAAGTGTAGCACAGAGCGAAAATTATTTGTTTTATTAAGCTAATTTAAGCAGCAGATCAAAAGAAGGAGTAGATGTAATGTAAGTCTGCAATGCTGTCCACATTATTTATAGAAACTTATGTGTGAAATGTCATTTTACAATTCCAACTATATAAATCGGATGTAAATAAGTTGTCAAGTCTAATTAAAAATGTTTTGGCTACACAGTCGTCGATTTCAGGAAGAACATTTGTAACTGCAGCTATTATATGATAAGATGGTCCTTTCACAACATCAGGATATTACACAGCTTATTTGAAATGTAAAAAAGGCTGGTCTTTCGGCAATGATTACTATTTGACTATGAAGCAATGTTGCCTTTTGACTTGTTTTCAGAAGTGAGAATTTAGGGTAGGTAACTGGACTATAATGATTCTAGGTGTTGCTGTAATTTAGTGTGCTGTTTTAAATTGCTTTGTATGTCTCATTTTTCTTAAAACGATGGAGCTTATCTTTCAGAAAGTGGCGGGCAGAAAATAATAACAGCACAACAGAGTATAAGCTGTTCATAGGACATCCTTTTACGTCATGGAAAGTAAGTTACTTTTGAGGAGTTCTGATTTCTGATTGGTTATATCATATGGGTTTTTTAAACACAATCATTTTGATTGTGGTTTTTTTCCCCGCTGTTATATGATGAATACCTTCAACTCACTGTTTTTAGTGAAATTTGATATATTCTGAGAACAGCAAAAATAAACCATTTAATATGTATAATTAATTCTGTACTTTGAATTGTGATTTTTAATATGTACTCATCTTGTCTCATGCTCACTCATCTTTTACTACCTTCTATCAATTTTAAAATTTTTATTCTTTCATTCACAGATTGAAAGTATAAAAATAACAAGTGACTAAGTTAACGATAATTATAAGGTAAGTGTTTAATACTCATTCCGTTACATCTCTTTCACATTTAACTTTTATTAGTTTGACTGCTTCATTTCTTTAACCCTCAGTTTCCTGCCTTTGCTACTTCCCTCATTCCTTTTCTATTACTTACTTATTCTACTCCTTCCACTCCTTTTCTCAGTCCCTCTGTTCTCACAGTTCCTCACTCCTTTTCACTCAGTCCGTTTCTCTAACACAAGCTGTCACTGTCTCTTCACTCTTTTACAACTTGTTCTTTATGCTTTCTCTCTGTAGTTCATGCACAGAATCTTATGTGAAGTGTGAATTGAAGTGAAGTAGTGTGGCTCACTGGTTAGAGGCGGCAGACCCGAGAGCAGAGGACGGCCCGGGACCAGGGTTCGAATCCTGGCGCGGCAGGTTTCTGGACCAGGGTCAGCGGACTCGATAATTCTCTCGCCTCGGTGCCCACTCTGATCAGCGATCACACTCGGCAACTCTGGGCATTAGCTTGCCTCATCTTCACTAACAGCCCCACCAGACCGCCGGGGATTCCTGGTCTCACCCTGGAGATACCCATTAAGGGACCATCTCTCAGGGAAGCCAGGAAGGGTTTCGCAGCGGTCGAAGCGCCTTGGGACCCTCCGGGTAAGTAGTGCGCTATATAAATGCCTATACATTTACATTTATGTTCATTTCTTTGCTGTTTCAATTATTCTTTTTCTATCACTTCTTCTTTTCTTCTTTCTGTTTTTTCTCTCTGTCATTCCACATGTTTTTATTTTATTCACTATGATACACCTTGTTTTAATCCTATTTACTAACACTCTCTTTTTTTTAACACCTTCCCTCAGGGTTGTTGTTTTAGTCCGGTTCTATCCCTACTTCTTATTCCACATCCTTTACTCTGTTTCTTTTTAATTTGAAAATTCATTCACATTCTCCAAGTAACTCTTGTTTATTATTCTTCTACACTCTTTTTTTCTCTCACTGCCTTTTCTATTTTCTTTTTCTCAATTTTTCCCGCTTACAACTTTTTTGTATAATTATTTATTATACAGTATCTCTGTGTTACTCCCTCTAGCTGTCTTTCTTTTAATATTATTCTCTCCATCTCCTTCCCTTATATACACTATTTTTTTTTCCATTTTTTTTTGGCTCGCTTCCGGTTCGCGTACCGGGGAGCGAACCAGGAAGCGAATCAAAAAAAAGAGAATGCAAGAGTGCTAAACATTTTAGCAATTTTTATAAATATTTTTCTGAACATTTTTTACTTTTTTTATATTTTTTGAACAATTTAAAAAAAAAATTGTTTTTTTCAGGGGGAACAACAAAAAACAGGCATTAGAAACGGCTCAACAGGAGCAACAAAAAAAATCACTTTTTGGGGCGTTTGGAGCACTTGTGATTTTCAAATGCTCTGTTCATTAAGTTTATGCTCATTTCGCCGTAAGAAAGCAAACCCCCACAATAAATAAACACCAGCTTGATGTGTTGAAAATTAGTTTGGATAGTGGGGACCGTCTCCCTCGCCTCTGGTCCCGAAGGACTTTCATGCGTTGAGGTGGTGGCCACAGGAGTTGGTGGATTTTCACGTAGGTGACGCACCTCCGCCACACTGTAATTTATTGGACGCCACCTTTGCATGTGGCGATGCATAGTATCGTTCCCAAAGCTATACTTTTTATCTGTACCTCGGGACAGAACTTCTTTGCATATCAGGCATGTAACACTTTTCACTTTTTTTTGGCCTTGAGGAAATGTAAAAAACTGCCAAATGAAATTGTCCTTGCGGTGTGATTTCCGGGGCTCTTCAGGCAAAAATACTATGTCATGTACATCCTGTTCTTCTTCTTCCTCCTCTTCTTCAGGGTTGGGAATAAACTGGGGAGGTGGTCCATCCTTCCTAGGAGGTAGTGGAGGTGGTGGGGGTCCACCAGCTGCAGCTACAATTGAAGCCATCTTCCAATAAGCAAAATAGGTCTTCCTCTCACAAAGTTGAAAGTCAGAGTGAGAAAAATAGGAGGGGGCTTTCATCATTTGGGAAAAAAAATGTTCTAAACCAATGAAAAGTGTTATTTTTAGGTCACATGACCTAGCCTTACATCATTAGGAAACCAAAAGTGAAATCAACCAAAAAAAAGTGTTATTTTCAAGTCACATGACCTATTACGCTTACGTTGCGCGTCCCCCTACGCACCCGGAGCGCTTCCGGATAGCTGCGCTTCGCGCCTCGGTTCACGTTCCAGAACGCTTCCGGGTGCGCAAACGCGGTGCGTCATAAGATGCATTACGCGGGAACGCGATACGTCGCGCTTACGCGACACGTCACAATGTTGTTTTCTAACGCGGTAGTTGCGCTAACGGAACGTTTACCGGGTCGCGGACCGGGTCGCGGAACCAAATTGAGCTAACGGGAAGCTACCCGGTGCGCGGACCGGTAGCGAAACAAAAAAAAATAATTAAAAAAAATATATACACATAAAATAATTATATTAAAAACATATAAAATATATTTTTCCATTAAAATAAGAATACAGTTTACAGCTTTTGATATTTGCTATTAAAAAACCATTGAAATTCACTGAAAAAAAGATAGGTTATAGACCATATATAGTTAGGAATTAGCATTTACAAAACCTTAAAAATTCACTGAAAAAACCATAGATTATAGACCATATATAGTTAGGGATTAGCATTTACAAAACCTTATTTTACTCACACAAAACAATTGAAATTCGCATATATAGTTAGTTGCACTAACTATATATCGCGCACCCGCAATCCACTGCTGATGATGTCACATATTACATCATTCATGACATGGTCAGTGACATCACTGATGACATCACTGATGACAACTCAAATGACATCACTGACGACATCACTGATGACATCATTCATGTGATAATACGATGAACCTCTTCAGACTCTAATATAACCTTAGATACACTCAGTGTAAACAGACACTCACAGATTGTCACTCATCCATGGAGTTACTCATACACCTAGTCAGTCATGCAAAGAATCAATCACACCTCCATTTCCTCAACTATACAGTTATACACACCTTACTTATTCAAACATATTCTAACACATATTTATTCTCTCATACAATCACTGATACAAGTTTTCAATGATCTATGCAGCCACTCACACATTCACTGGCTCTTATGCACAGTAATTTATATATGTCAACTCTCACATTTACTGTGTTTTACATATGTACTAACTTTGACATGTAGCACTGAGATATCCATTCACTCACTAATACACTCATGCACACAGTCAACCACCCATACAGCTGTTTCCACATGCAGTTTTGAACCCATACATCTAGTGAATCAACTGTTCACACATCTATGCACAGAGCCACACACCTCCCAGCCACCCATACACACGCACTCACTCTCCCATACAAATACTTGGGCAACCAATCAATAACCCATATAGTTACTCATATAGCTACTGATCAACACATGCAGCAGTTTACAGAACAACAGATATAATGATGCACAAATTAAGACAGTTTAGTCACTAACCCATGCACTCAGTGAGACACATTTATTCACTCTCTCATACAGTCAGTCATGCACCTACTAAATCCTTCATCCATACACTTATACATCCACTCATTCTGAAATATATAAGACATATTTTAACTTTAGAGAAAGATACAGTCACTGGATGATGTCATCAGTGATGTCATCAGTGATGTCACTGACCATGTCATGAATGATGTAATACGTGACATCATCAGCAGTGGATTGTGGGGGCGCGATATATAGTTAGTGCAACTAACTATATATGCGAATTTCAATGGTTTTGTGTGAGTAAAATAAGGTTTTGTAAATGCTAATCCCTAACTATATATTGTCTATAATCTATGTTTTTTTCAGTGAATTTTTATGGTTTTGTAAATGCTAATTCCTAACTATATATGGCCAACAATTGTTTACAAAGGGCTTCCTGGGTGTCCTTGTGCTTCGTAAAGGGAAACTTCCTGTAACACTCGATATTATTGAGTTGGCTGTAGGCCTCTTGAAGATAGTCCTGCACGGGCCACAGCACCAAGTTCCCGCCCTTATCCAAATTTCGGATTATGACTTGGTCATTGTCCATCAATTTCTTAATGAGTTGCCAATATTTTCTCTCACAGTTGGTGTTATTCTTTTTCAATTTGGAAATCTTGATATTCAACCTTCTAATTTGTGCCACCAACTGTTCGTTAAACACTTCAATTGAATCCCTTGCCATCACTGGCACGAATTTGGATCTAGGTTTGAAAAATGTTTCTGGTTTCACGTTTGTCCCTGCTATTTGTGTCAGTCCAGTTCCAGTTCCCATGTTGACTACGCTTGTGGATGACTGTAAGGCCCCAAACTGTGTGCCGCGGCACCCTGGTGCGCCGTTATGAGTTGCCAGGGGCGCCGCAGCACGATGTGGGCAACATGCAGAGTGGAGCTGCAGGGGCTCTTAGAAGGGGTGAAGCAACAGCAAGGCTTCATTAACATTCAAATGGTCTTTTAAAGACCTGTGAAGCGTTCGGGTGCAGCTGTGTTTGCACCCGGGATGCTGTCTCATCCTGGGCTGCCACACACGATGGTGAGGCGGAGGGGGTTGCAGGAAAGCAAGGGGCCTTGTTGCTCCTCGCCAATGTCACATTGATTGTTCCTTTCTTGTGCAACAGCATACTAACCAGCATGCCAACCCCACCACCAACGAGCTCAGCGACAAAATGCGGGTTTTAGTCTAAGTTATCCTTCCCGTTTCTTATCCCGGGTCATCTTAAAGCCCCTGCATCTAATTTTTTTTAATGCGTATTTCCCACCAGGTTTGAGGCTTTCATCCCACCCCAGTATTAAAGTAACTCTCTCCTTTGTGTGGCCAACGTTGAAGTCCCTTCTGGGTACACCTGCCAGGTGCCTCTTTCCTTGGCATCGCAGTTACCCTTCCAACCCCATCTGACACTGCAGTTGCTCCTCTCATCCCAGGGTCCTTTCCCCCCTGTGCTGGTAGGTCTCCGTTCTCCACAACCTTTATATTAGCCTAACTGGTGCCTCTCACCTGCCTGCTCTTATATCTGAAGCACAGACCATAGCGGGGTGCCCTCTAACACTATTAAGGCAGTGACATTGAAATACCCTTGGAGTGGACGGACAGGACTGCAGGGGTGCAGGAGGCACCATACACCCTCGCTGAACTGAATCACGCCTATTTCAGGGATCAAATTCGAAAAGGACATCTTCTTATGGGGTTTGACCCATCGCATCCATTCCTGCTGAATAGCAGACATGATGTCAACCCCATTCAGACACGCAAAAACTGTAAAACACAGCCTCGCCACTTAATGCCTTCTGTCATAGCTCCCTCCTCCCACCCAAATGGATCCCAGTCCCATGAAAAACTTGGCACAGTCCATATCCAGTTTCTAAGCTGCCGGCTTCACAGATTGACACTCAGGGAGGTGAGGAGGGGGGGTTGGTTGGGTCGGGGGCTGAAGCCCTTTAAGTCCAATGGGTGTTGCGCGCCTGAGTCTGAGGGCACAAAGAGAATAGGCATGGAATAATGGATAGAGGGCACAAACACGAAGGGAGCAGACATGGAGGAAAGGGGCAGTCTCAGGGCATGAAGGGAGCAGACATGGAGGAAAGGGGCAGTCTCAGAGCACGAAGGAAGCAGACATGGAGGAAAGGCGCAGTCTCAGGGCATGAAGGGAGCAAGCATGGAGGAAAGGGCAGTCTCAGGGCATGAAAGGAGAAGGCATGGAGGAAAGGCATTGACAGACAAGGTAGTCTGAGAGCACGAAGGGGGCTGGGATGGCCAGAAGGGGAAGTCTGAGAGCACAGTGGGAGCAGGCATTGCCAGAATGGTCAATCAGGGGCCCAAATTGAGCAGTCATGGACACATGGAGCAGACTGAGTGCACGAAGAAAGAAGGCATGCACAGAAAGGGCAGTCTGAGGGCGCGGGGCAGGCATGGACAGAGGGGGCAGTCAGAGTGCATGAGGCAGGTATGGACAGAAGGGGTAGTCAGGGGTATGGGGCAGGCACGGACTGAAGGGTAGTCTGAGGGCACGACGGAAGAAGGCATGGACACTAGGAGCAGACTAAGTGCGCAAAGGGAGCAGGCATGGAGAGAAGGGTAGTTTGAGGACACAAAGGGAGCAGCATGGATAGAAGACACAGTCATAGGACACAAAGGGAGCAGGCATGGAAAGAAGTGACAGTCTCAAGACACGAAGGGGACAGACATGGGTAGAGGGGGCAGGAGAGGTCACAAAGGGAGCAAGCATGGGCAGAACGGGCACTCCTAGCGCAGGTCCAGCCACAAGGCATAAAACAAGAGACGGGGGAGACATCTGGGGGCAGGGGGAGAGGGTTGGCAGGGTTCTGACAGGCAGGTGGAGAGGGTGGCAAGGGGGAGAGGGTTGGCAGGGTTCTGGCAGACAGGGGGAGAGGGTTGACAGGGGTGTATTAAATGAATTTCGGCGTGCGTGTTTGCCTGTTGGGTGCATTTTTCCTCCAGTATGCATTGGTAACACAGAGTGGCTCTGTCTTAACTTGGTAGAATTTAACACCAGATTAACCAAGAGTTCTACTGGGTTTGGTCTAGAATAGATTAGAAAAATGACGATGGCCCTGTCTGTAAATGCACATTTGAAGATGTTTTTTTAAACAAAATACACTTTTTTTAAAATTTCATTGTAAATGCATATTCCATATATTCAATGGGGACTATGCATTTGCAATTACATAAACAGAAAGTGTATTTTGTTTTAAAAAAAACATCTTCAAATGTGCTTCAAATTGCATCCCAATTAATTTAAGGAAAACAACAGGAAGTACTCCCGAGGTAAGGCTTACATCCCCACCCACCCGTTCACTGGTAAAAAAATGGGGGGGAGCCACGGCCAACTGCCAATTAGATCAAGGGAGCCACGTGTCAAAAAAGTTTGGGAAGCACTACTGTAAGGGGTCGCTGGATATTCTGCCCACTCTCTCTAAACCTTGTATGTCATGGAGTAGGTCATAATCCGCTCCCACTAGGCCTTGCAATTCTGGATGTTGTTGTGAGGCCCTCTCTTCATCATTGATACGGGCACCCCGCTGTTCATGGAATTTCTTCAACTTTAATTTTCTTATAAATTTGTAAATATCTGCACGTGTTTAGACTCCGGGCTGAACAAAAGTCCTAATGTCAGCAGCTGTTTTTCGTCTGTAGTCGGGGTGACGCTTGATAAATTAACAATGGAATTGTTGTTGCTTGTTATTGGGGCACTATATGAAGAGAAGTCTTTGGGGGCCCCTCCTAAGCCACCTGTTGACCGCGGGCTCTCCCTCTCCCTCGCTTCTTGGTGCCTCCTCCTTGCTTGCCTGCATCCCCTTCTCCTCCTTGTTGCCCTGTTTTGTTTTGTACTTTGGTGCTGGGTCTCAATGTATCCTTGCGGCTGCTTTTGAGAACTTCCAATTCTTCCCCCAACGTCAGTCTAATATTGCTCAGTGCCGATCTTGCTCCCATGGTATTGTCAGATTTTGATCCACTTTCAGCGGCGGAGCTGAAATCTGAGGCAGATGGAAGTTCCTCAGGCCCTCGCTCCGCATTGCCTGTTCCTCTACGTTTATTCACCGTTGCCACCCTCAGTGAATTATATCTTTTGGCAAACGTGAAGATTTGCCAGTTTGCGTAGTCATCCCTGTCCCGCCTGAACTTATAGCTTTTTCTATTTTTAATTTTCTCCTCCTCTTTTTTCAGGCGTACAATCATGTCATCCACCAATTTGCTTTTTTGTTGTGGATCACCCAGTAATTCTATGCCTTTTTCCAGCGCCACAATGTTGTCCTGCAACCGACTCCTGTCGATTATGGCATACTTCACCAAGATTTCTATTAATCGACGCGAAGAGTCCAGATTGCACTCCCCCCACTCCGCCATCATGTCAGGGTTAGGGGTCTGGTAGCTTGGCGCTAGCATTATTCTGAGGCCCCTCGGTATCCTGCCCACATACAGATATCGTTGGAGGGACCGGGCCTCCCACCATTTGGCTTGTTCCTGCCGTTTTAATTTCTCTAGCACCCTTAGACTGTCTCTCAGCCCCTTGCTCTGGCTGCTGATGCTGGTTTCCACATTGGTCGCCTTGCTTGGTCCCTGTTCGTCCCGAGCGTCTGAAAACAGCCCGCTGCCGCCAACTCGCGATCTTTAAGCATATCTGCGGACATTGTATGGCTTTTATTTATTTATGCACTACGCACGTTCGCTCTCAAACGGTCAAATACCGAGAGGCTTACCGCGTTGTGCTGCACACTCCCCACCTGTTAAATGCTGACTACTCTGGGTCGTATCTTCACTTCCTCCACGTCGCTGCGCCTCTGGGTCCCCACCCTCCGATGTTCCCTCCTCCAGGCTTCACCAGTGGTAGGAACCTTCAGATGACCGTCGCAGTTGCAGAATGCGTACACCTGGTTCTGGAGCTCACAGGGGGCTTCGCTTCTTCTTCCGGGCTACATATTCTCAAAACAATGCCCCGGGGGTCCCCGTCAACGAACACCATGAGCCCGAGATGCCGATAGTGAGTTTCCCAAGCCGAGGCAAAAACTCACATAAGCGAAGCCACAGTTTTGGGGAGGGTTCCACGGGCCGGTGAGAGTCACTCCGGCTAAAATCCTTGATTTCTCACTTTCACTCCCACTCCTGCAGAACAAACGAGTGTGGACCCGGTGATTATCGTGCTTTCTTTATTCAGCCATTTCCGCCATAACGTGTTTCGGGAGATCCCTCCCTTGATCACATGACAGCCTAAAGGCATCACCATTTGCTTTATAAAATACATGTGCAAAGCA
Organism: Lissotriton vulgaris; assembly: GCF_964263255.1. Classification (NCBI taxonomy): domain Eukaryota; kingdom Metazoa; phylum Chordata; class Amphibia; order Caudata; family Salamandridae; genus Lissotriton; species Lissotriton vulgaris. The sequence goes on from NC_141698.1 coordinate 910,978,842, forward strand.
GCCATTAATAAACATGATACAAATACTGCTGCTTCAGTACTTTTTTATAATTACATTCCACATTGATTGCTTTATGCAGTCAAATAAACGTTGTAATTTGAGATTTAAAATTCTTTCTCAATGAACATTACTCCATAAATGGATCTTTTCTACTAATGCCATGTACGCCTGTAGAATTAATCATTGCCTAAATGCCAATAGTACCGAAGCATACCACATATATATATATCAACAGTTCAACTCCACGGGATAGGAAAGAGGCGGTACACCAAATTCAATTTGGGTAAATTTAATCACCAAACCACAAGGTGTTTCAGACACAAAGCAGCCTTTGTCAAGTTGTTTTCAGTCAATCACTGTCACCATTTTGTATTCATGATGTCATAATTGACATGGAAGAAACATTGCGATCCACAATTGCAGTATTCACAAAAACAGAATGATTTGTCTCATTTGTACATGACTACATATCGGCGCGTTTCGGCAGATCCCTGCCTTGATCACACGATCTGGGGTGTTTTATATATATATATATATATATATATATATATATATATATATATATATATATATATATATATATATAATAAACGTTATGAAATCTCTCCTTTCTTATCTTATGTATATCTTTGCAGAGACATTTTGTACTTCATGCCGCCCATCTTATTATCCTTTTGGTACCTCTCGTATAACTAAATAAATGAAGAGGTAACTTCTTTTTATATATTAGGACACTGACTTCTTGGGGCCGATTCACAGAACTAACTTAAGACAAAATCATAAACTTACTACTTTTGGTATTCACAGAAGGCATTTAGTAGTGGTGAATTTAGGATTTTGTCTTGACTTAAGACAGACTTCAGACAAATTTAAGACAGATTTAAGACAGACTTAAGTAAAAATCCTAACTTAAGTCTGTCTTAAGTTTGTCTTAAGTCAAACTTAAGACAAAATCCCAACTTTACTACTACTAAATGCCTTCTGTGAATACCAAAAGTAGTAAGTTTAGGATTTTGTCTTAAGTTAGTTCTGTGAATCGGGCCCCTTATAACCAAGAACCAAACAAGTTTATCTGAATCGCCAGATGCATGGCACCTCTACAGATTTACTAACTCCTGTGCCAACTTCTAACAAAGGTAACAAGTAGCGCCTCATTAGTGATAATCGAAATTCATCTTTTCAAAATAAAAGATTATGTTTGAGCAATGAAAAAACCTTTTCTCCTCATTATGTTTTCCAAATACGATCTTAAACGTAGAGATGCATCTAAAGATATTTGCTCATTATTAAATGAGGCTTTGCCTCTGGATCTACACATAATTCTCAAGGACTAGTGCATCCTAGGACTAGGGTGGTCCCCATAACTATCTTTGTAAGTGCAGACACATTTATAAATGCACTTATGAATGGGGTATTTGAAATAGGACTATTAGCATGCAAGAGATCTTCGGTGAATCTATTCACTTGCCTCTTTCCTTCAAAAATAATTGCTTTGTGACCTGTGATTTTATTTCACCTTATGCACGGCAAATGGGACAAAAAGCACATATTTTGCACAATGAATGCTTGGGAGAGGCAGCACTTTCTTTCTACACAAGCACACCTTATCCCTTACTAATAGTTGGTGCTTTTTGACCTGTGGCATTACACATGTGAACCCACCTTTAATATTTAGTTTTTGTGTGGTCCTGAAAAAGGTGACTGGGGGAATTATATGCCCACTCTGAAACGTGCGTTGACCTCTTGTTGGAAAGCAGATCCCAGCCAACAACGCCGAAGCAGATAATGTTACATACTGTATCCCTACTGAGGCTTGTCTAGATTGCTTGGACATCAGTATGAATGTTGTAGTATGCTAGTTTTGCAGTGTGAATGGAATATAGCATGAGTGGCTTGGGTATGAAAGCAGTTGGTCTATGTTTGATGGTACTACTGTGTTTTTTAAATAAAACCAAAGAAATATGTGTTATTAATTATGTATTTATAGACCGTTCATATTATTATGCTGTTTTACAAATAATACATAAGGAATAATAGAAAACTTGCTAAATAAAATATATGCAAAAGATCAAATGTATCTTATGAAAAACCATTTACATGTCAATATTTCAATATAAATGGTACAGCATCAACAGCATGTATCAGCAGAATCGAAGTAATATGGGTCTCGAGGGTGCTAATTTCTTCTTCTTAGTTTGCATGGGAGTCTTGGTAAGAAAAACTTGGGAAATCCATGTAAATCACCCCACTCTGGATTCCCTCCAGTGTCTAGTATTTTAATATGTGCAGGATTGCTAGGTTTCCCAAGCTGCTTCCTGACCTAGGGCTACAAATCCAAAGCTACCAAAAGGTCAGTTTCGAGAGGAACAATGTGAGGCGTACATGTTACATTTTGGTCCATTTCATGTTGCAGGCACTAAACCTACCTGTAAAATGAAAGGTGCCATTTCTATTGGGAAACTCGTGGGAATGCTGAGTTGTAGGAAGTTTGGAGCTCCCCACAGATTCCAGAACTTTCCATGACAGAAATATGAGGAAGATATTTTTTTAGCTAAAGTTAAGGTCTGCAAGGGATTCTGGATAAAACATCTGGTGAGGGAAACACAAGTCATCCCACCCTGGATTAACTTGGGTGTCTACTTTCCAAAAACTGCTAGGTTTCCCTAGGGGCTGCCTAACCTGAGGGCCCAAAATCCACAGCTACCCACATTGGGAAAAAGGGTCAACTTAAGTGGGGAAATGTGAAGCATCCATGTTGGATTGTGGCCCATTTCCTGTTCAGAGCTCCAATGCAAGTACAAGTGAGGAACCATTTTATCAGAAGACATGTGGGAAGATAGAATAGCAAAGCAGTTTTTATTACAAATAGAATTTCATTGCATTTGTGCTTTCCAAATGTAAGCAATTGTGTAAGAAAGAAGATATTTTGTAAAGTGTCTTCTACATCACAAGCTTGTATTGTTACCCAAAAATGCATTAATGTACAAAAAACTTGCTGCTAAACTCCATATCTTGAGCACATGTCAGAAATGCATACATTTACTTGATATCTATTTTTCACAACAAATTTCACCAAATGAATTGTTCTATTCTTGGTACACATTGAAAAACCATTGTACTGTGCAGATCAGTTGTTGGCTTTGAGTACCTCTAGTTCTTGGATAACCTACAAGCCCTATATACTACCAGAAGGGTCTAGCAAAAATTATAGTACATTGCTTTTGTAAATTGGCAATCATGAAGACAAGTTATAGATGAAAACGCTGTCACCCATGGCCATTTTCTCCTACTCATTTTCAATATTTCTTCATTGTAACTGTTTGTTTATTTGAGAAAACTTGGAAGGATCCACACAATTGACTCCTTGATGAAGTCAGAATCGAATGTACTGTTCAGAAATCTATAGATTTCCTAGATACCCATGGGTTTCACAGTGGTTTCCTCCACAAAATGAAAGTAGGCTGAAAGCACAAAAATAGTACAATTGGCTACCCCTTTGAAAAGTGCAAAAACTGCGGTCAAAAGTCGTTTTTTTATTCAACTCTTCATATTCCTGAAAGCGGGAAAGATGGTGACTTCAGCAAGGCAAACAGACACTTTTTTGCAGAGCACTTTCTTAATAGTTTTTCCCTAAAACTTAAAAATGTACCTATATTTTGACAATTTTCTCTGTCCCTTCTAAGGAAATCAACAAATTACAAGTATCTTTAGAATCCCCAGGATGTAGGAAAATAGGATGTAAATTTGGGGTGGATAGCTCATGTGGAATAAGCTGTATAGAGCGCTAAGCACAAACTTTCCCAAATAGACGATAAAGAGCACAGCACTAGTGACACAAAAGTCCCAGTAGTTTTGGGGTTAATCAACTTCAATCAAAACAACACAAAGATTGGCCAGTAGAGCAAATGTCATGTTTTCCTCAAACGTTCAGAAATGTAATGCCAATTAATAACATATGTGACGATTTGTTTGACAAATTTAATACATGCTTTGTAAGAAATTGAATGCTTAAAACATATCACTAAGATTTGAGATTACAAATACTATCACAAAATAGTAAAATAGCAAATAATGTTTACCTTCAAGTGGAAAGGTGCACAGGCCAGGCACCGGGATTCGGCTATCTCCCTGAATATCTTTGTCCACCCTAAGTTGGCAGGGCATTCCCAGATGTGGGTCCCTTGCTCACTTTCTCACTTGTTCACTTTGCTACTGGAATCAAGCTAGGCTGGCTGATGAGGGGTGTTACCCAGAAACAGGTCCCAGGATGCTTATTCTCCGGTCCAGGGAAGACATGGCTTGCAGTTCGGGCTGGACTGTTCCTATTAAGCACAGGGTCAAGACTGATTTGCATATAGCTATGTCTGAACTGGGGTGGTGAAGTGAGCTAAAGATAATGGATTTAATGAAGATATGTGACTGGGTGTGAGTGTCTGAAAAGTTTCAGCGCTCCACAAATCATCTCATTTGTTTCCATTGTTCCCCTGAATATACAGCCAGTCCCACATCTCCTCTGATATCACAAAGAAGTGAGACGGACCCTGATGGAGGACTTCCAGTTTTGTGGAGAATAACAGCATGTACTTTAACCCCATGGCTCTTTTCCACATGTTTTGCTCATGTAGGGTACAGTCTGGGAAAATTGAATGATGCGGTCTCGAAGAAGGGATCACCCTGACAGTGGACCGTGTGTAATATAACATCCTGATCCCTGTAATTAAGAAACGATTATTGTTCTAGGTGGACCTCCCATTGGGGATGGCACCAGGGCACTGTGTGCCCACTCCACCACAAAACAGATGAAAAATCAGCATCCAAGAGCCTATTCCAGAGCAATTGTTTGAGAAAGAGTTCAAGGCTAATCCTTCCACTCCCTCAGGAAGCCGAACAAACCCCACAAACTGCAAATTATAGCATCAGAAGCGACCCTCCACATCCTCTACTCGCACCTCAAATCACTGCATCTAGGTCATCAGGGTAGCAACTGTGAACTTTGAAGGCCCTGACCTCCTCCTGGAGTGTCAGGATATGTTGCTCTGTCTCTAACATTTCAGCCATCATACGCAGGCCAATGCACAACAAATATATGTCCTTAGAGACAGAATCTATCCTGGCCTGTACATTGGCACTGGAGGCCTCAATCACGGCCAAATTCTGTGTGCCCATAGGGCCTTGTTAGTCATCCAGGCCTCTGCCCAACTCAACATCCACGGCCCCCCTCCTGCTACAGGGCCATGTATTGATCAACTTATGTCTGCTGCCCACAACCCCCTGCAGCACTCTGTCTTTACCCATTTCCAGGTCATATAAGGGCCTCTGATGCACCTCACACAAAGATGTTCTCCCAGAGGGTGACTCATCACTACACTCAACAGTTATCAGTCTTGTGTCATCACTGCCCCGTATCCAACTAGAGGCCCCGTGCAAGTCCAACAGGGAGAGGGGCAGCCAAATTCTACCAAGCTCACCAGAAGGCCAGGACTGTAAAGCAATCCAGTCCCATTGACTCTACAGGGTCGGAAGGGAGGGCCACCACCCTGTCACAAATCGTGGGATGTAAAAGTACAGCACTAGGGCAGTGAGTTCCACCCCGACTGCTGTGACCCAAGAAAATAGTGGACCAACCAGTGCATATGAGTACAGGCCAACCCCAGGGGCCTCAGGCATAGATACATAGATACCTGTATTCTCCCTGCCATCTTCAGCCACTTCAGTACCCTGTGCCCTCACGATGGAGAAATAGGCCCCATGGACCTAGCACTTGTATCCAATATTATCACCACAGATATCTCTACAGCACTCCAATGCAGGTCCAGGGTGGAGGCTCCCACATGCACCAGGGTTCCGGCCCCAGCAACTGACCACTCCACTAGAGGCTCCAGGGATATCAGGCAGTACTTCCTGGTCACCCAGCAACAAAGTCAATCTCAGCAAATCAGGAGTGCCCTTGACAGCCTCAAAGGCAGAGGATGCAATGAAGTGGCAAAAAACATGTACACCTCAGGGGACTACCACCGCAGCCACCAGCCACCACATCATACTCTCAACACTCACTTAACCCCCTGCTAAGCCAGCAATAGGCCGGGCAGTGCACTCACGTGAACCCAATCTCCCTCTCCACCCACAGTATAACCCCGGTCCCCAAAACTAGCCCAGGGGTTCACCACTGGCTGCAGTATGTTGCGTAAACACCCAGTTGTGGGCGTGCAAGGCTGTAGTATACTTCAGGATTAAACAACTGGACTGGGAAGTCACATCAAAAGCTGCAGATCGGGCATCTTGCCGGCCACACCCCCATAGTACATCAAACTACTTGTATTCCCAAATAAGGAGACATCTTCTGTTAGTGCCTAAGCTTATGATTCGTAGGGCACTCATGCAGAAGAATTAAGCACTTTGTTTGAACAGTTTTCTACATTTATGTTTTTAGGTCTCGCTTTGGCAGCGCATGTGCTGCATGCGCTGTCTCAGCGAGACTTAAAGTAATCTGTATATTGGCTTTAACTCTGTGTAATTTCTCCTGCCCCTTGAGATTGGCTTAAGTCTGGCATTGCTGTTTTTTTCTTGATTTCTGTTGGCTGTTGATCCTATCGTAACTTCTGTGAAGCCCCGAAGCAGCGGTGCCTAACTACAGTTTTCATCCACTTCGCTCATACTTAATTCGGCGCAGTGTGACATCTGGTCGTGGATGGGGGTGTGGCCCCCCTCCTATCTCTCCTCACCGCTCACTGGAGCACGGCGCTCCTTTGCTGTCCATAGTATCACTTCTCGCAGAGCAGCTCGGTGCGTGCTGGATGCTCATTTCCCTGGCAGGGGCGTTTCTGTCTTCTGTGTGTTTAAATGCTTTGCCGAGCAAAACATTAAGCTTTGCAGTCCGACATGAATGGTCACAGACGTGAAGCTGATCCAGAGCCTCCACCCCTCCCTTTTGGAGGCAGGGTTAGCAAGCAAACTTTGCACAAAACTGCTGCTCAAAACTAATTACCTGTAAAGGGTGTGCTTGTGTGTTTTCACCTCCAGCTTCAATGTGTTCTCGCTCTTTTACTTTTCTCCCCTGCCATAAATGTTGCCCTCTCTATGGTTTGCTTCCCCATGTTCTCTGTGAGTCCTCGCCCACATCCTCTGTGTCCCTTTCTCCACCTGCACCCTCAGTAATCCCCTGCGGCAGTCCCAAACAAAGTGTCATTTATACAAGTGAATTGGACATTGATCAGCTGGAAATAGTCTTCTTCGAGTTCAGTAGAGTCATGCAGTCCAGGAATTTTATTTTGATTGTGGGACATGTCGTCCCGATTTTGCAATAGGTTCAACGGGACCACAAATCCCAGCATATCATAGAAAAGCATTGGACTTCTTTACCATTGCTGCATATGTATCTTTCACTGACTCCTAAGCTTTATTGTGGGGTTTTAGTTGCTTAATTCATTTTTAATTGTTAACTGAAAGTTTAGAAGCCACGATTTTGGGGGCGGCGATGAGAATGTAGGTCAATTAGTTAATTTGAAATTGATAAATTAAAGTCTAAAAGCTGTGATTTTGGGGCGGCGATGAGAATGTAAGTGGCGTAAACAACCACAGATAGACGCTTAATGCAGCAAGAGGAAATATGGCATATGTAAGAACAGCATGACTGCGGTCCCGCAGTGTGTCCATTGGCTTCACTCTATAGTCCGAGATACCGCAGTTTGCGAACCTGGTCGCCACTTAGTAAGTGTGCTAAACTGTATTACTGAGAAATAATACTGCAGCTCTATATCTTGGACTTTAAATTTCATTCAAGTGGCCAATAGAATATATGTTTTTGTTTTCCTAATCTTTTTTTACGGTCGATCATTGGCACTCTGGTCCTGCACCATATCTCTGTACCTATAACATATATAAAAACATATTATTGACAAGATTTATTTCTAACAAGCTTAAACAACCCAAATGTTATTAAGGGGTGCACAGAGTTTTTTTTCCCCAACTGCTGTTTGCGTCATACCTAACAATGAGTCTGTGATCTTTTAGGGTCCTCCTGACGCAGTTGTCTCAGGATGTTGTACAATGTAACTTGTGACATTCAGTTTGAATAAGAATCTTTGCAAAAGAAGCATTAATCCATTGAGCTCTGTAATATAAACTAAAAATCTGTAACTATTACATTAAATTATCTGCAATGGACACATGATCCCACTGAACTATTGATTCAAACCTGTGAATAGTCATTACACACAGAGGCCTTGAGCAAGTGCATTAACCAACTGAGTTACACACCCAGTTTTCTAGCCTCCAAAATAGTCTTCTGTAGATGCTGCATTAACTCCCTGATCTAGCTTAAAATGCAGCCTTTAAGGGATTTAGGTAGAAAACCTACTTCTTTTTTCCATATTTCCAATTACTTTGGGATTGAGTTTGTTAAAAAATATTAATAATAAATGGGCTAAATGACTTTAAACAGCTCTTCCCAGCTCTGCCCCTCATGGCACCGTCTCTTTTAATCACCATTCTCATCCCAAATTTGTGGGTTCCCGGCAGTAACTTTCTCCCTTTTCCATCACTGTTTTCATAAACCCATATCCCTTCTGTCCTCTATTTTTGACAGCCCAACCTCCCATTCCATGATGTTGGCAGATGCAAGATTTTGAGCATTATTAAACACTGAAGGAAAGTTGTTTTCTGCACTTGAAAAAAGTGAAAATACTTTAAAAATCAAATATTATGGGGTATTTTCACATTCTGTTATTAAAATAAATTAAGCAAATGCAGTAAGAAGGGATTCGTTGCTCATTGGTAGTATTAGAGTCTTTAAGTACTTTCTTAATTGTTTACTAAGCCCCTTTCAACAGGAGGATAGTTTCCATTAGTGCAGCAGGTGCAATGGTACCGGGGCCACTGAACCCAGATTATTGCTGCATTTCACAATTTAAACAGCAGCCAGGGTGGCCTTCTCCTTTCTTGAACTAGGGCCCTTGAGATATTGGCTATGCCACTGCCTTCCACTCCCATGAACTCTGTCTGGTTTGTGGTTTTGTTTTAGTGCAACTGAATGGGCAAAAGTGCCCCTAAAAAATAAATACCAGTGTATCAGTATTTACAGTGTGCAATTACCACAAAGGACTGTATGAGCCCCTGAATGTTTTCATTTATTTTGGGTACGATTATAGTAGAGAGGTGAGTGTGTGTATATATAACTCAAGAAGTACGGACGATTAGCATTCTCTTTGTTTCTACTGACACTATATCTTTAGTACACAGACAAAAACATTGATGATGCACGTGAACAATCAGACTCGCCACGTGTCCATATCTTCACCTCATGTCACCTTCGACCCTATTTAACCTATGTATGTGTCTTTGCTTTTTCTCCTGCAATTTGCAACACCGTCTTCAGTCCACACCGCCATCTTAAGTCTTGCACTGCATCTACATTATATATTGAGGCAATCAGAGTTTTCACGTGCAAAGCAACTCAATTTTTTTAATTGAAGCAGGCTGTGATTTATTTATGTCGTGAAAAAATATCAAAATTTAGCAAAAGTAGTATGTGCGTCTAACTGTAACAGTCTAACAGAAGTCATGTTGTGTTTAAGCTTTGATTTTGTATTAGCAGCACAGCCAATATGGCATATACAGGGTCCACACACTAAATAATCAGTATGTTAAATTTAAATGCAGATTTATTCTGGGTAAATTGCTTCAATTTTATATTGTATGTTTTTAGATCAAAATAATCATAAAATATGCAGCCTCGCATATCAAACGGATGACGTGTGCTGCTGTTTCAGTTGTGGGAAGAAGGAAGACAGGCATAGGTTGAACACGGGGTATAAGACCAAGCAGGCTCTACATCCTTGTTTGCGCCTTCCGACTTCTCTTTTCAGCCTCTACACATTACTATGTTTTGGGCTTGCACTCTCTTGCCATTGAGAATGACACGTGCATGGGTTACAGACCCATAAATGATTTACTGGAATGACGCCCCTTTCAGAGGAGTCTTGCCCTGCTCCAATATTTGCCACATAATTCCACTACACAATACACTCCATATCACACAATTCCATCCCACACAATTCCACAGCTAGCAATTCCAATCCCACCAACATAATTCCACTCCACATCACATACATCCACTCCAAACCAAAACACATATGTAAAAGACATTGTCATATAAAACGCCAAAAGCTCTAACTCTCCCATTGCAAGTGCTTGTTTTATTTGGCGCCTACACTAAGCTCTATTTTCCTTCAGTACTCCAGTCTAAATCTCTTATGATCTGTTAAATATATAGAGGCATATTACCAAGCAATAGCGATAATTATCGCTATTGGTTGGTTAGAGACAAAAATTTACCGCTGAGCTGCGGCGATTTTTACCGCAAATAAACCTTGGTATTATCAAGGTTTATCGCAAATGCCGCAATGCATGAATATCGCTGAAAAGTCAGCAATATTCATGCATTACCGAGCTAATGCTCTTAGCCATGTTATCCACCTCCCATTGGATAACATGGCTAAGAACTGCTCAGGGCAGGTGTTAGATTTTGGAGATATTCACGCTTAGCGCAAATATCTCCAAAAGTTGGTAATAGGAGATAGCGATGTTAGCGACTGTTTTCAGTTGCTAACATCTTGGCACGCCCACTTTGCATGTCATTAGTGATAAATATCACTGACATGCAAAGTGGGGCCCAAGATGGTCGCTATCTCCTAATAGCTGTCGCTAACTGGTGTTAGCGATAGCTAGGTAATAGGGAGATAATTTTATCTCCGCTTTCTTGGCTTTTAAAGCCAAAAAAGCGGAGATAAACCCCCTTGATAATATGCCCCATAGTTTTCCATATGTTGTTCTAGTTAGGAAATGATTGTCTACTTAAAAAACAGGGGGCATATTATCAAGACTCGGCAATAAAGTTATTGCCGCTTCATCAGCAGGACACTGCCGCTAAAGTGGCGATAAGGGGCTTGATTATATGCCCTTGAGAATTCCCATAGAAGCCCAGGTTAGATGTATTACCTGGGTTTCTATTGGAATTCTATAGAGCATATTATCAAGCCCCTTATCGTCACTTTAGCGGCAGTTTCCTGCAGATAAAGCGGTGATAATTTTATCGCCCAGTCTTGATAATATGGTCCCAAGTATTTTTTAATCTACATATGCTTGCTGTTTCTGGAATTTCATTTGTCCCGAAATTACGTTTTTTATGTCATGAACTGTTCAGGATTGTGGGGCATATTACCAAGCAATAGCGATAATTATCGCTAATGCTTGGTTAGAGACAAAAAATTACCACAGAGCTGAAGCGATTTTTATCGCAGATAAACCTTGGTATTACCAAGGTTTATCGCAAATGCGATAAAAATCGGCCGCAATGCATGAATATCGCTGAAAAGTCAGCGATATTCATGCATTACTGAGCTAATGCTCTTAGCCATGTTATCCACCTCCCATTGGATAACATGGCTAAGAACTGCTCAGGGCAGGTGTTATCTTTTGGAGAAATTCGCGCTTAGCGCGAATATCTCCATAAGTTGGTAATAGGAGATAGCGATGTTAGCGGCTGTTTCCAGTCACTATCATCTTGGCACGCCCACTTTGCATGTCACTAGTGATAAATATCACTGACATGCAAAGTGGGGCCCAAGATGGTCGCTATCTCCTACTAGCTGTCGCTAACTGGTGTTAGCGACAGCTAGGTAATAGGGAGATAATTTTATCTCCGCTTTCTTGGCTTTTAAAGCCAAAAAAGCGGAGATAAACCCCCTTGATAATATGCCCCTGTGTTTGTTGTTTCCTGCTTTACAAATTACCCCTTGCGTGATCGGGCCCTAGGCTTATCTAATCAACCAAAAGGTGACAAACGCTTCTCTAAAAGTTTCGACTACGCCTCTTTTCGTGAACAAGTGATTCAAGGTCATGTACATTGTCCTCTTCGTTTGCACGTCATGTACCTTTACACTTCACACGTCTACCACCTGATGGCTTCTTCCCTGTTTACTTTTGTGTGTGCTGAGTGTAAGTTTGTCTCCATACAGACCCGCTTGAGCAAGGTTGACACTATTTACACAACAGGCGTTAGAATCAGAGAACTCTACCTGATTTGTACATTATGCACTATTTCACACATAAATCATACAAGTACCTCATAAAGGACAATTGTAAAACGTACGTGTTGCTTTTAATTACATTCTGAAATGTCTTGTTTGGGTCCCGAGCCAAAAGCCGCAGGGTAAGAGCAGCAGAGCACACCCACGGATTCCGAGCACACAAACATTGCACAAGAGGACATTCATTAGGAGATTAACATTACATAACGAGGCCACATATTAACAAGCATTTGCAATGCAATAGGTCTCGTATTTTATAAACTTTGAGCTATTGGTTTTGTAAATGGCAACGCCTGTTTTATGTGCTGTTTTTTTTAAACACATAAATAAAAGGCATTGTCATTTACAACGCCAATAGCTTAAAATCTCGGAATTTGGAGACCTCTTTCATTGCAAATGTTTGTTCAGGACTTGTGCTCTAGCATAGCAGTCACACCGGAAGCCACTTCCTAAACAAAGCGCATCACAATGCAAGCCACGTCCAAAGCCTGAGGCTGCACCAGCATTAGAGCCTGTGATAAATGTGACGAGGCAACAAATCAACTGAGAGCCGAGACGCAGTTCGTCTCTTGTTCCAAGAGCCCATAAACGATCCGTGCTATGAAAACATATTTGCCACGCAAATCATGCAACAATTGTCTGATAGGATAAGGTGTTATACTTCACCGCTTTGAGTATGGTAAAGTTTTAAAGAACCAAATACCATTCAATGAAAAGCGGGAGGACAGTAGTCTGAAGTGGGTTATTACGAGGCGCCTTTGCCTCACCCCAGCCATTGGACTCAGAGGGGTGCCAGCCGCGAACCCCCTGCAATGCCCGCAGGGTGTTAAGCATCAGCAGTGCCAAATACACAGTCACGCCTCTCCTGCCGCCCACTTTGGGCCCTTAGTCTCTGGGACTCGCTCCCCTTTTCAGGAGATGCCTCTGCACGTGACCCCAGTCACGAGCTTCCTCCATTACGCAAATAGCAAACACTACTTTACATATGGCTGCATTAAATATGCTTGGCAACCGAGGATTCTTTCATTATTTTGAATTTAGAGGGGGATTGTGTGAAAATGTACTAAAGATGGACAATAAATGTTCCATGCGAATGAAATACAGTGTATAAAACGCGCACTACCAATTCGCAACTTGCCGGTTTCACCATGGAAACCGCTAATAGCTCGGGACTCCTAATATGTAAATCAAGCTCTAACTTTAAACCTATCACTTGCCCAAACCTCGCCCCCGTTCATGGACCTGTAGAAAGTCCATCTTGGAAAAGTTGGATTCCAAGGTATCTAATCCTAGAGGAGCAAATTGCATTCAGTGCTTCATGTCTTCTGTAAAGCAAAAACACAAAGTTCAGTAAATAACATTAATCCGCTAACTAGAGCAGAGTCAGATTTCAATGGAGCTCTGTAGCCTGATGACCAAGGTATGATGTATCTAGAATTCTATCTTCCTCCAAGAAATACAAAACTACACGTTTGGTTGATATGACTAAAGAGCTGGTACATGTATCTTGATTGCCAGGGCCGGACTGGTAAATCCGAGCACCAGGCAATCCCCTGGTAGGCTGCATGGGGTGTGGGCCGGTTTTGGGACAGGGGGCCGGTTCTGTTTTCTGTGCTGGCAGCTGCCCCCTCTCCCCCTCTCTTCCTATTATTCCCTTTCTTTCTGTCTTGCTCCTCACTTACTGAAAGCTGTGACTTGAATAAATGGTTCACCACCTCTCTTTCCTTCTTTCTTTTGGTTGCATCCTTGTGAAATGGATACAAAAAAGAAAAACACTTGCAGGAAATGCCCTTTTTCTGAAATTTTTCTATTCCAAAGTGCAGCCTTGGAATGGAGAGAAATAAAAGGTTTTAAATATGAAAAATAAATACATAACTAAAAAAAGCAAGACAGAGTGGTTGCAAAGTGGCCAGATTGGTTTTATTCACATCCAAACACATTAGCCTCACTTTACAGACTTTGCAGTGAAGCGCTACTTTTGTTTTCTCGTCGTTCTTTGAACAGCACTGCTGTCCCCAGGTAGGGAAGTGCACCATTACTGGATGTATTGCAATACCTGGTTGATGGGTGGATTGGAAAACAAAATTTGTACCATGGCTCTGTGTTTATGTATGTAGTCTTTTTAAACCAGACTGCTTACGTTTTGTAAGGATATAAGCAATGGAAATTGAAACTGTTCCCTTCGGGGCCCTGTAGTCATGTCCTTAACTTTTTAGGTAAAACCACTCACTGATTTCTGAATAGTGAGTGAGAGATCGTTAAGGTAACCATGTTCTTTCTGCTTACATTTCACATGCTTTACTTAATCTTTCATTCCCTATGAGTGTGTGCTTTTACATAAAAAAAATTAGGCAGCATATTACTCTTATCAAGTGCATAATTTGAATTGAGCCACATCCAAGTGTTTATAGTGCGTCACAATTAGGTTGTAGCTAAAGGCAGTGCGAGTTTCTCTCAGTGTGGCAGTATGGTGTTCAGTGGGGGAGAGGATGTGACACTATAGCCAGAGCTGTCGAATTTAGAACTGGGGAACCAGTTTCAGCCTTCATGGCCAGTCCACCAGACCACTATACTGAGGGAGCATATTACCATGCTAGACCTTAGAGGGCCCCACTATACCTCAGAAGGCCTGATGTCTTAGCACAAGCAGATGTACCCTAGTGGTGTCAATTGTGGGTTAACCTTGAAGGCCTGTCCACCACAATCCATACTGAAGTTTATCTCCAGTCCTGCGGGCAGGCCTACGAAGCAGCACACCCAATGGCAACAGTGATCCAGTCACTGTGACTCTGTCACTTAGGTCACATGAATCTTGAGCAGGCTAGGGTGGTACAAACTGTGTGACCGCACTGGGTACCTAATTCGGGTGGGTGCGTAGTGTTTGCAAGCATATTATGGTTTAAAAAAACTTGCTGCCTCCTTCATTGCCTCCAGCAATTTTCAGCATCAATGAAAATGTCATGATAAGTACGGTGATTAATGTTCTTCCTAGAGAGAGATCAGAGTTTTGTCTAGTAGAAGGGTTGACTCATTGAAATGTAGCACAGAGGGTCAATGTGCCTGCTACAAAGAGCATGCAGATCACAAAGTGCACATAATGTTAACTAGGTTAGTAGATTACTGCTTTTGTCAGAGCGATCCTTTTGTTACTTGCAGTTTATAAGTTAAAATCCTAGCGTAGAACGGTGAGCTATTAAACTATACTGCCTACTAGTATGGTTGTCATGTGGCTTCTACACCTTGTAGCCCGTTGTCTTATGTAACATTTCCCATACAGTGATTTACACACATAGAAATGATTGTCTCTGTGTAGTGTGTGTGATGTACAGTGCTCTAACACCGTACACTGGTACGGCGCTGTAAGTCAAATTAAATGCATCTGAGAGAGTGTGATTATGGAGACTTGCGGGGGACTGTTAACGGGTGGTAGTGAGGGAGTACGAGGCTTAGGTGATTATTGGGGGCACCAACAAACATTGTTGCACAGGGCGCCTGCAGCACTAAAGCCGACCCGGCCATCGAGGCCAGTCCGCCTCACCCATTGATACCTCCATTGGCCTTTTTTCAGCAGCAGTAGCTCCAACTCACCAAGGATCAGCAATGCAGGATTTGCACGCACACCAAACTAAGTTTGCAAACTTCACAGTCTCTCTGCTTCATGCACAAGCACTTTTAACATGTGCTACCTGCTCTGGAGTCACTGGAATTATACAGCAATGGGAGACAAAATGATGCTGCAATGTTGACTAAATTATGCAACAAAAACAAAGGCTGCAGCGTAATGCAATATATTTTCTTATACTTTATTATTTAGACATTTTACACATGTTAAGTTTCTGCAAAGATTCTCCCTCATTAATATCAGTATAATATACAAATGCAGCAGTGGGAAAGGTGATCAGTCAACCTTTGCAAAGGGCTGTCCACTTTGCAACAACTCAAGTCATGTTTTTTAGTAACTTTTTATCCATTTGACCTACAAAAATGATTAGTTAAAACTGTAAGATTACGCAGTGGATGATGTATTATGTGGCAAATATGGCAGAGCCATAATTATATAGAAAACAATTGCAAACTAGGATATTTTGCCATTCATGTTTGAACTGCTCTTGTGGAAGAAGGGAGGAGAAGTGCTAATGAGAGAAGTTGCATGGCTTGGAGACAAATGGGTTGTGATTTCACTTTTAAACGTATTTGGGACATTGTGTGATTGCAAATATATCCCACTTTGTGAATGTATTTAAATGCCAAATACTCCTATTAAACCTTAAATAATCAAGTGTATCCATTGGTTGAATTAAATAACACAATAAGCTGTATCTGGTCGGTAAAATGAAAAACAAATACTAAAAATTGGGATGTTTGGCACATTCTGGCCACACTTCTGACTCCACCCACTGATCCAATCCTTGGGTTATCCCTACCCTCGGAGTCTCTGTTCACAGTTCCCCAACTTTTTCCCCCACTGATTAAAAACCACCTGACCTGACTATGGACTATGATGACGTTCGTATAGTTGTAGATGCACACAGTGCACAGATGTCTCCGCCTCCGCGCGCTGAGGTTATACAGGTAGTTTCACCTTAGGGTGGGGTCTCTGTTGCCTGGTGACCCTCATCATGACAAGCGCATTAAAAATTGTGCGTGACTCTGAGGCAGGCATCTCAGAGGCCAGAGACAGGACTGGGAAATAGAGGCCCGCAGGTGAGTCTAATTACGACTGGATGCCAGCCGTTTAAATTGCATGCAATGCAAATGCTATCCAGTATAACGCTTAGGCCGCCCCACGCCATGCTGGAGGCAATGAGACAGGCACAGGCATCCGGTTGAGACAAACAGCGTCATTGTTGTGGCTTGCCGTGTTTTGTTATGCTGGCTTTGTAATCGGTCAGCATGGCTCTAACTTCAGAGAATAATGAAAGGACTGCTTGGCAAAGAGGTGTTCAGTTATAAAGGGATGTGAGTCACATCAATATATTCAATGTATGCAAAATTTCACGCATATTAATAAATTTAAAAAAAGCTTTTGTATATGTTTTCATTTATTTTAATGATTTGCATAGCGCTGACCTGACGCCTTTATGTCTCCCTGCAGCCAGGGGCCCAGCGTAGGCCCTTGAGGTGGTGTCGATCCACCTTTAAGGGCCCCCAGTTCAGCCTCCATACTGAGAATGTGTGTGAGGTATGAGAGTTTCAGTGGCCCCCTCAGGTCATTTTGCTGAGGGAGGGGGGTTTGCGTTGCACCACTATCTGCAGCTAGGTCAGTGTGATGAGTATCTATAGCGCTACCAAGAACCACGTGATTCCTCCTAGGCGTGTGGCTAGTGGGGACCTTAGTCCTGGGTATGAGGTGTGTGAGTGAGTGAGATAGCATCCCTCCTTTTTTAGCAGGTCAGTGTGTGACTAGAGATTTGCAATTTACCACCTCAGTTGTTTTTACAACAACATATCTTGCCGTGTTTCACAGTTCATGTGCTGATACTTGTAGCCTGTGTTCATAGAAGGAAAATCTAAACTACACAAGCAGCTTGTGTTCTTCTTGTCTATTTGATATTGCATTCTGGTAGCTGCAGTCCTGCATTTGTAAAAAGAAAATCAAAATAACAGTGTGCATTATTTATATCATGCTTGTACATTTAATATTGCATTCTGGTACTTGGAGTCTTGCATTTGTAAAATGGAAATGACATGTACAGTGTGTTTTATGCTATAATTGACCTAGGATGCATTTTGATACTTGTGGTCCCTCATTTGTAAAACGAAAACCAGCAGAACATGTACTCGGTGTGTACTATATAATATATGCACTCCTGCATTTATAAAATGAAAATAAAAGCAACATGTACAGTTTGTAGTTTTGTAGCATATCTGTGCTTGATAGATTTCACTCTGGTACTTACAGAACCAGAATGAAACTCGAAATTACATGAAATTTTTATATCATACTTTCTCATGGGATATTGCTTTATGGAACTTGAATTCCTGCGTTTATAAAATGAAAATCAAAACTGCATGTGCAGTGTGCATTGTTGTATATAGGACTTCTGCAAGGCAGAGTGCATTCAGGTACTTGCAGTCCTGTATTTATTTTTATATTGGTGTTCTGTTCTGTTATTTTAAAGCGAAGCTTTTATAAAGAGAATTCTGACAACAGATGACGGTTGTAGTGTGTCCTCCCACGTCCGTGTGTGGAAAGTTGTTTTACTTCGTATGTTTAGCACGGACAGGGTACTGGCCATGATTGACTTGTTTATAGTCTGTGCAGATTAGGTGCTTGGGGTTATGTGCGTCTCAGTGGTTTAACATACTAGGCACTCTGCATGCTACATGCCCCACGATGAAGTGAAGGTGGCATTGGGTTTGTGCTCACACACTGCCAGGCCAGCAAACCTTGTGAAAGAAGATGCTTGGAGTGGGTCCTGCGAGAGGTGTACCCACATGTTAGGGGATGCTCACACATGCAAGGGCAGTCTGATGTGTGTACCACAGTGGGATGCCGACTGGTTCAGGGGTACACTGCTGCTGGAAGGGGATGGGAAAGAAAGTTGGTGGCACCAGGAAAAGCCACTTGGTAACTGGCATCATGTCAGCAGTACCCTATAAGCCCAAGTATGTGGGCACACATACAGAGACTAGATGTAGTGAGTGGTAGCTAATGAGGCGGCCAAAACACTGTGTCAAAAACATGTTTTGTCTTCATTTTTCTCATCACTGGTTGATGAAATTGTGATTCGCTTTGAAAAACAGACTTTAAATGACTCCTGCCCAGCGTGTTATGCTTTCACCCTATTGTGACCTTTTAGCCTCAGCACTTTGCATGAAAATCTAGACCCAGGCCCATAACTGGAAAAACAAAACTACATGTCCCAGAATGCAAGGTAATGTCTGGGAAACAAGAGTAGCGCCCGAACCCCCAAGTAGCGGTCGTGCGAGCTCGCTGCGCTCGCTCGCTAGGCGCCAGACCGGGTTTGGGCTGGCAAAATTTGCCAGGGCGCTTTCAGTTCCCAGTCCAGCAAGAAATACAAAACTACACATTTTATTGATATGACTAAAGAGTTGGTACACCGTTTACAGATGACACCATTTATAAAACAAGCGTTTGCATTCCTTTGATATGGTCAATAGCTGACAAATACCTTTCTATCTTTATTATTATTATTATTATGTTTGAGCTTGTAAAGCGCACTGTTACCCGGAGGTTTCCTGGCGCTGTGTAACGCTGGGGAACCCATCCTGGCTTTCCCTGTGGGATGGTCCCTGCTGGGAGTCCCCAAGGTGGAGCCTAGCATCCCCGGTGTTGGAGGGGCCGTTGTGGAGATTAGGCAAGCTAATGCCCAGAGTTGCCGAGTGGGACCCCTGATTAGAGTAGGCACCAAAGCGAGAATTATCGAGCCCGCTGACCAAAGTCCACGACCCTGCTGCGTCGGGAATTGAACCCTGGTCCCGGCTGACTTCTGCTCCCGGGTCTGCCGCCACTAACCAGTGAGCCACACCGCTCTACTTTTTCCCCTAAACTACTGGATAGAGCCTGTTGCTCTAGATGCTCTGTCATTGGTTCGTAACATGCTAGTACCTCTTCTATATCCATATCGTACGCTGTGTCCATATGTAACTCAGCCCGTTGAGGAAGGAGGTACAGGAGCACAAGTTTAATGAGCAAAACAGAGCTACGCCAGGGCTCAGAGGTGACATGACGGCCAACACCAGCTATGGGGCCGTTCTTCTGCCGAGAACCTGTACGTCAATGTCACCAGCTCCTAACAAAGATGCATGCATGGTGGCGACTCGCTAATAGCCGTGTATGCAGCACTGAGCATGCACTTAAATTGTTAGGGCAAGAAAGGCGCAACATTAGTATTTTCAGTAATCTTTTGAAAGACCTGCTAACTTTGAACAACAAGCATTTGCAATGCAATAGGATTCGCATTTACGCAAGACCGATTGAATTGGAAACTGGAGTATGGGGGTGCGGGGGGCAGGGGTGTGAGAAGGCATGAACAATGGGAGTCCGGTGGGGGGGTGAGAAGGCACGGACTGCGGGAAGAGGGAGAAGGCAGGGGCAGTAAGAGAACCTCATTAAAGAAAGCAGTGCTCACAATCTAAAAAATAAATACAGTGTGTTAGATTTGGGGGTCTCTAGTTGGCACAGGTAGGTATGTGTGACAAATAAGGACCCTCTCCTCTAGTCAGGAAAAGGGGATTACACTCCTAAAATAACCCCTGCTCATCCCCTTGGTAGCTTGGCACAAGCAGCAAGGCCTTATCTCAGAGGTGGTGTAAGTTAAGCAGTTGTGTCCACATACAGTTACCCAGTGACAACACTACAAATGGACACGACACAGGTTTTATATAAAAAATAAGTAGACTTTATATCGAGTTACCACAAGACCATAAACGACAAAAATACACAATAATATTACTTTAACATGGTAGATTTAAGCTTAGTTCAGTTCAGTTCTTAGACGCGACACTCTGCGTCAAAGTACCTTAAGTTGCATTGCGTCTCCACGAAAAGCAATGTCGCAGCAATGGGAAATGCAGCAAAGTTCAGATACAAAGAAATAAAGACGTGAAGATCTTCCAGATGCGGCATGCTTTTTCAGGGACGCGGTAGTTCTCGGTTCAATGCGTGGACTGCAGCGGCAACACCCTTGCGATGCAATGACAGCAGCTTCAGCAGCGACACTCTTCTCCCACGATGCGTGAAGCTTCCGCTCGATGCAACAAGTACATCGGCGACATCCAAGATGCGACAGCAGCAGCTCCAACGGCAGCGCGCTTCTCGGGGATGCGAGGTGCTCTTGGTCGATGCGGTGCAGTGCGACAGTTCCAGAGGCGACACCCTTCTTCGGAGTTGCGATGGCAGGCACAGCGACGGCTACATGCTCCGAGCTCGTTGCGAGATTCTTCTCCTGATGCAGTGCAGTGCAACAACTACAGCGGCGACACCCTCCTTTGGAGTTGCGACGGCAGGCACAGCGACGGCGACACACTTCTCCTCTTTCAGTCGCGCTTCCAGCTCCTTGCGACACGCAGTTCCTCAGAAGCCCCAAAACAGCAGTAGGCACTTCCAAAGAACTCTGGGGAGTTGGGGGTGAAGTCTGTTGTCCCTGAGACTTCGGCAGGAGGCAATCTCCTTTCCAAGCCCTTGGAGATCCTTCACGAGTTGAAAGCAAAGTACACAAAGTTCCTTTCTCCTTACTTTGGCAGTAAGGCAACCACTGCAGACCAATCCCCCAAGCAGCACTTCGGGGAACACCCGTTACAACGAATGCATCGCATCGCAACGTGTGTTATCCCGACGCATCCTAATACATCGCAATCACAACTTAAACAGTATTATTTCAAGGAACAGTGGTCCCTAACAAGCAAAAAATAATAAAGATTCATATAGACCAAAATTGAAATCCATATAGTCTGTCCAGCCGGACAGGGTTTAATAACATGAATATAGGTATAGTCAATATATTCGTACAATATCAAAAGTGGGACTGCAATATAAACAGTGGCAAACAGGTGCCAATGTTTATTACTGAATAGTAATTAATTCATAACGTGTAATTAAGAAACAGGTGGCAATCGTGCAATTAAAAAACGGTGATTTCATTACTAAATGTGTAATTAAAAAACAGGTGGCAATATTAATAAGAAGCAGGTTCTTTAATGAACGATGACTTCCGGGAATATTAACAAGAAGCAGGTTCTTTAATGAACGACCAAGGTTCGCGCCTCCTATCAACGCCTCCAATCAAATTTATTTATGTGAATTCGCAGCCAATTCATGATTAATCGTTAATCATATGTAAATATCAATAAGAGACAGTTGCTAAGAACCAGGTGGCAATATTTAATAAACGATGATTTCATTACAAAACGTGTAATTAAGAAACAGGGGGCAATATTTAATCCTGAGTATTAATTAATTAATATTAATGAGAAGTGTCGACAAGACAGTGCTCAGCCTCGCAGATGTAAATATGTAAGAAGCAGGTGCCAATATTTAATCAAGAAACAGGTGGCAATATTAATAAGAAACAGGTGCCAAGAAGCAGGTGACAATATACGTGTAGTAGGTGGCAATATTTTATAAACAGTAGCTATGTTTTGGGGGGTGAATTCGCATCGAATTCACTTATATATGTTATAATTACCGCATCGATGATAGGGTGAGGATGTGGTCTTACGGCTAGCTCAGACGACTTTGAGGAAGTCAACCAAAGTTCGAGCCTCCTATCAACGCCTCGAATCAAGTTTATGTATGTGAATTCGCAGCCAATTCATAATTATTCATGGATCATATGTAAAAATTTATAAGAGACAGGTGCCAGTAACAACATGACGGGAAACGATGAATTTTTCACCAAATATACACTTACTAATTTGTATGTGTATTTTTTACACTTCTGATGGATGGGTGAGTATGGATGGATGTGCTGTAACCTGCTAAATATTCACGATGTAATGGGAAACGCTCACAAAATATATAACCTCGTGTCACAGGAAAATGTCATTGTTTTGTAAGGCAGGTTCAGGAAGAGAGACTAAGTGCCCGATATCCTGCGGCATCTCTCATGCTCCTTATCATCGAAATCCTATTTTCAAGCTCTCGGTCTGACTTCCTGGACAATGCGCAAAATAGCTGGCTGCAAGCAGAACCCCTACAGGGCTAACACTGCTGTAACCACGCTAACACAAATCCCAGACATGAATCAGAAGGAATTCCTTTCTCCACACCAATTTTGCAGCTTTCTGGCCTGCTGATGCACAACCAGATGCCCACCCCACAGCTTCGGTGGAACCAAGACCACTCTCCCTTGTGTTCAGTATGCAGATGTAACAGTGGCATAATACCGGATGTAGCCAATCAACTAGATAGCTACTCTGCCATCTTCAAATTGGTATCAAGGGCTGTGGCCATGTTGGAATACAAAACATGGCCATCGACTCACCCAAAGTCATCTCAATAGCTAGCTCGGATCAACAAGGAAGCAGGGGACTCCAAAAGCCACAATTATAATTTGTTGATGAGTCATCCTGGAACTCCAGAGATGAGGGGCGTGACTCTCCTAGACCCATCCAGGTATTATCTCATTCATGAAATCCTTAACAAGTGGGAGGTCAATTGACCAGGCGTGGCATTGGCTCAATGCGATTGTGAGTTCTGCCTAGAGAATGAGCAGGCTGTAAGTCTTACCCTATGCTTACCCTACTGTTTTTGGCCTGCATTTTGGCAAACGATTTATTAAACAAACGTTCTTTATTGCCTTGATTACAACAGCTAACAGTACTGTGTAGTGCAACACATTTTAAGTGCTTATGTATTGTAACTGTTCTTATGTAAAACACACTGTCACCCAATCAGGTATTGTTCGTGCTACATAGAACTGTGGATAAACAAATAAAAATCCACATATCAATCCTGGTTCTAGGAATTCGCGATTTTAGAGTCCCTTCATTAGTAACAGTTGATATTCTTCCTTCATGGTAAATGTTGTCTTTCAACACACAAACACATTTTAGCATTTCTAGGGGTATGTGAATGAGAATTAGATGACGTCATCTCGAAAAGCACAATGTTTTGCAGTAATTTGCCTGGTCACAGCTCCTAGCCTCCCTGAATAAAAAAAAGTGCACAATTGTTATTTTATCATGTTGCGGCAGTTGGGGGGGATAGGTGGTACCCATAGGGTCACACCTAAAAAAAAAAACGAAATAAAAAGAGAAGAGTTCGCGTTGGGGGGACGAGGGTGGAGGGTGTCAGTGGGGGCCAAGTGTTAGAGGCGGGTTCACACAGCAAATAGCAAAACCCGCGTTGTTTTGCCATGCAATTTAATGTTCGGCGGGGTAATGTACTGGCCAATGGAAAGCAATGCAATCGCATTGCAACTGATACCTATATGGAAGAAGGCGATGTAATGGTCTGTGCGAAGTGATAGGCGCGGGGTAAAAGCAGGCAATGACTGTGTCCGCGATGTAACGTCATACATCCAGCACTTCAGCTTGGGAATAGTCTTTCCTCAGTATCTTCAGGTTCCTCTCCTCAGTAAAGGTTTCTTCTTGTTGTCCAAAGTGATCTAATTTCATGGGATCAGGGTCCTAATAAATCCTTTGTTCTCAGGTTCCCAGCCTCCCCCTGAGAGAAAGCAAGGGGCCCCAACAGGTAGTCCTGTTCCCCAGGGGCCCCTGAAGTGTTACAAGTGTGGCGACCTGGGTCATAAGGTAAATGATACCAGGTGCCGCCTGTTTGGTAAACAAGCACCCACTGGTGCTCCTCCCCGGCAGATGGATAGTGCAGCCTTGGGGGAAGAGATAGATGTCCAAGGTGGGTGGGGTCCCGCACAGAAGACCACAGTCTGTTTAGGAGACTGGAGATGGTCTCAGAAGCCCAGCTGCCCAGGAACACTAAGAAATATGGGCAGCGAGTGACCATCAATGGTCAAAAGGGTAAGGCTCTAAGAGATACAGGAGCCAGTGTGACAGCTGTCAAGGGTCACCTGGTGCCTCAAGATCAGATTGTCCCTCATGCATTTTGCTGAGTTGTTAACGCCGACAACACAAAGAGTCATGGTCCAATGGCTCAGGTTCCCTTTGAGTGGGGCGGGTCTCTGGTACTCTTCAGCTAGCTGTGAGGCCCGCCATGCCTGTTGACTGTTTGTTGGGAAATTATTTGGAGAGCTCCCCTTGGGAAAAGGTGGAGAAAACAACTCATTTGAAGATGGTTGGACTGCCTGGCTGGGCGTGCTTGATCACCCTATCAATGCCAGCCAGTAGGGGTTCTCAAGAGGACCTGGAGCCTGAGAGGGAGGCCCAGGAACCTGCCGAAGAGAGGAGTGGTGGGGTGCGGGAAACCGGCCCCTGAAGTTCCCACAGCCCAGGAAGAGGTAGACTCTGAGGGGGATGCCCTAGAGCCTACCGGGGAGCAAGTAGCTGAACTGGGGAACCTGCCTAAGCTGACCCATTGCCACAAGAAGGAGGCCCCTCCAGGGAGGAATTTTGCAAGGAGTATAGAGAGTGCCTTTCTATTGTGGGCTTGCAGCAACAGGCTGCAAGCCAGGCAGCAGGTGATCAGTCAGGGTCACACTTGATTTACTGGGAGAATGGTCTTCTGTATAGTGAGCCTAAGGTTCCTGAACCTGGGTCAGGCCGTGTGCTTGTGGTACCCCAGAAGTTCAGAGCCTCCCTACTGGGGCTGGCTCATGATGTGCCCATAGCAGGACATTTGGGGCAGGACAGGACCTTTAAGAGGCTTGTCACCCACTTTCATTGGTCCCAAATGCGCAAGAGTTCTGATGCTCATTACTGGACTTGTCAAACTTTCCAGGTAAGTGGAAAGAGTGGGAAGAAGCACAAGGCTCCTCTCCAGCCATTCCCTGTGGTCAGTACCCCCTTCCTGGTAGGGATTGACATTGTGGGGCCACTGGACCCCGAGACAGCCATGGGCAACAGGTTCATCCTGGTCTTGGTGGACAATGCCACCCGGTACCCGGAAGCCATACCTCTGAGGACAGTGACTTCCCCGTGGTGGGATGAGCACTGATGGGAATTTTCTCCCGAGTGGGATTCCCTCATGAGGTAGTGTCTTTCCGGGGAACCAACTTCATTTCCAAGTATATGAAGTCACTGTGGCAGGAGTGTGGTGTAACCTACAAGTTCACCACTCCTAACCACCCCCAAGGAAATAGGCTGGTTGAAAGGTTCAACCGGACCCTGAAAGGCATGATTATGGGTCTTGTGGAACCCATGAGGCTTAAGTGGGATGTCCTCTTACCATGCCTGTTGTTTGCATACTGGGAGGTGCCACAGAAATCTCTAGGGTTCATTTCCTTTGAGCTTCTCTAAGGACACCCGGTCAGAGGACCTCTGAGTCTGGTTAAAAAAGGCTGGGAGAAATCTCCCAGGAAACCTCCACAAGATGTATCAGCTACATGCTGGCCTTCAGGAACCAGACTAGTTGTTTCAGGAAACTCACTGAGGTGAATCTGGACACCAGCCATCAGGAGATGAAGCGCTAGTATGACCAGAATGCCACTCTGGTAGAGCTTCAACCTGGCCAGAAAGTGTGTGTCATGGCCCCAGTGGAGCCCTGAATGCTCCAAGATAAGTGGACTAGACCATTTGAGGTTGTGGAGCACAAGAGTCCAGTTACCTACTTGGTGGACTTGCGGTCTCCTAGGAACCCCTTGAGGGTCCTACATGTCAACCGCCTTAAGCCCCACTGAGAGAGGTCTGAAGTGGGCATGCTCTTGGCAACAGATGCTGGGATGGAGGAGGAGACTGAGCCTCTTCCTGACCTCCTGTCAGCCTCAGAGCAAGATGGGTCAGTGGATGGTGTTAACCTCTCTTCCACCCTGACCCATGAGCAACAGAATGACTGCCACCAGTTGCTGGGACAGTTTCCTGATCTGTCCTCCCTGGTTCCTGGTGTCACAGATTGTTGTGTCAATGATGTGGACACGGGAGACAGCTTACCTGTGAAGCACAAGTCTTACAGGGTAACTGACAGGGTGAGGGCTTGCATCACAGAAGAGGTCTCAAAGATGCTTACGCTAATGGCGATTGAATCCTCCAGCAGTCCTTGGGCCAGCCCAGCGGTCTTGGTCCCGAAGGCTGCAGCGCCGGATGCCACACCCGAACTCCGGTTCTGTGTGGACTACCGAGGGCTCAATTCAGTCATAAAGACTGACGCACACCCCACCCCCAGAGCTGATGAGCACATTTGACTTAATGTCTTGGAACTGGCAGATCACCTTGACTGATGGGGTAAAGGAGAGGTCAGCATTCTCCACAGCAGATGGGCATTTCCAGTTCTGTGTTATACCCTTTCTGATGAAGAATGCCCCTGCCACCTTTTGGAGGTTGGTCAACCAGGTATTGATTGGACTGGATGAGTTCAGTGCGGCCTACCTGGATGACATTGCAGTGTTCAGTGGTAGTTGGTAGGAACATCTGCACAACCTCTGGGAAGTGTTGATGGCGCTGTGGAAGGCAGGCCTCCCGATCAAGGTGAGTAAGTGCCAGATCGGGCAGGGTTCCGTGGTGTACTTGGGACACCAAGTTGGGAGTGGCCAGGTGGCACCCCTACAACCCAAGATTGAAATCATCCTGGCTTGGGAGCCACCCAAAATCCTGACAGAGGTGAGAGCCTTCTAAGGTCTCACTGAATATTACAGTTTTTTCAAGGGGTATGGCAACAGACCTTGACAGAGCTGACTTACAGAAAGCAGCCCAAGAAGGTGATCTGGACAGACACCTGTCAGAAAGCTTTTGAGGCCCTGAAAGCTGCCATGTGCACGGCGCCCGTGCTCCTGGAACCCAACTTCTCAAGAGAGTTTAACATCCAAATAGACGTTTCAGAGCATGGTGTGGGGGCTGTTCTGTCACAGATGAATGAGGAGGACCTAGATCAACCTGTAGCCTTTATCAGTAGAAGGCTATGTCCACAGGAACGGAGGTGGAGTGCTATTGAGCGTGAGGCATTTGCTGTGGTCTGGGCACTGAAGAAGTTGAGACCATGCCTGATTGGGACTCACTTCCTGGTTCAGACAGACCCCAGGCCCCTCAGATGGTTGATGCAAATGAGGGGTGAGAATCCAAACTGTTGAGGTGGTCTTTTTCCCTACAGGTTATGGACTTTATGGTGGAACACCGCCCTTGTACAGAACACGTCAACGCTGATGGTCTGTCCAGATTTTTCCACCCTAATGAAGAGAACTCCCAGGAGTTAGGGTAGTTCTCCTCACTTTTCAGCTGGAGGGGACACATGTTAGACCTGGCACCATTGACGTGGGTCTACCTTCCATATTTTTGCTGTTGCCTCGTGTATTTTTGCTGGTGTTATATGCTTTTGGCACTGTGCCACTGCTATCCAGTGCCACAGTGCAAGTGCTCCCTATTGTAAATTGATGTATTAATCATTGGTTCCATGTTTGGCTATTTGGTTTACTTGTCAGACCCTAGTCTAGTGTACTGAGTGTGCCCAGGGCGTGTAAATCCAAATGTTGCTGGTGGGCCTGCAGCACTGGTTGTGCCATCCACAGAAGCAGCCTTGTAAAATGTGTCCAAGGCCTGCCATTGCAGAGCTTGCGTGCAGTCTGGTACTGTCATGTTGACTGGGCAAGTGCACCCACTTGCCAGTCCCCAAATCTTCCATTTTCTTCATATTAGACACCCCTATGGTAGGCCCATGGGCAGGGTGCTTTGTAAGTATAAGGTAGGACAAGCCCTGGTGTGTGCGGCATGTCCTAATAGTGAATTACAGCCATTTTAGTTTTTTCACTATTGCAATGCGACTTGTTCTCCATGGGCCAGAATGGGCAGTTAGAGTTATTACATCTTATAATCCTAACTGTCTCAGAGAACATGGTAGAAATTTGAGTTTAGTGTGCCTGAACTCAGAATATTAAAATACATCTTTTAGTGAAGCTGGTTTTAATAATCTGTGTTTGCAAATACCACTTTTATAAAGTAGGTATTTGCTTGCCTAACCATTCCAACCTGCCTCTACTAGGTTGTGTATTCCTTTGTCTGGTTTTGTGAGGGCACAGGGCTGGGGGATTCCAAGAGACAGGCTGAGTCACCCAGTGGTGAATAGAGAGATCTGCATCTAGATGGGAGGGAGGAGTTGCACCTGAACCTTGTGTTGGGATGTGAATTCCTCCCACAATGCCCGTTCCACCCCCTGGGGAGTGGCTGATGTCTCCGCCCTGCACACTGAAAGAAGAGAAGGAGTCCTGTAAACAAAGTGCTCAAGGACTGTACTTGCCTTCCACAATGCTGGCTCCACCTCCTGTGGGGCGTCTGATGTACCTGCCCTGCACTGTGAAAGGAATAGGAATAGGAAGTATGTCTTTTGTCCAGCCGGACAAGAATTTATTTTGCAAATATATATAAAATTAAATTGTTAGAAACATTCAATGACAAGTGGGCACAGCCGTGACCCACGAAACAGTGAGACAACAAAACAAAGCACAAAGTGAAATACGTCTGTACACTCCTATTTGAAAGTTTTAACAGACTAAGATCATTTTCTTATACACCATTGCACATTACAATTGCACTATGCCTAAATCGCAGAGAGATAGAGTCTCTATCCTGAAGCCGGACCAGCCATCGAGCTCCTGATCTTGAAACTGTGTGATTGCGCACTTGTAAGGAATCCCTATCTCGATTATCGAAGTGGACTCCCGAAATAACACGATCCCTATCAGCTGGCTAACCGCCCCTTGTGACCCCGAGCTATCGCGCTCGCTTCTGATCCAACTTGCAGTAATGCGATTTAGGCATCGTGCAATTGTAACTTCATAAAGACAACAATTAGATATTATGTTGTCCTGAGGATGATGGCCAGTATCTAGTGGTGGCATGGAAACGTCGTCGACACCAAAAAACGCCAAATGCAATATGACTATGCAATATTGTAATGTGCAATGTTGTATAAGAAAAAAATGATCTTAGTCTGTTAAAACTTTCAAATAGGAGTGTACCGACGTATTTCACTTTGCCCTTTGGCCATTCTGTGCTTCGTTTTGTTGTCTCACTGTTTCGTGGGTCACAGCTGTGCCCACTTGTCATTGAATGTTTCTAACAATTTAATTTTATATATATTTGCAAAATAAATTCTTGTCCGGCAGGACAAAAGACATACTTCCTATTTAGAGTATGATTATTGTATTTAGGAGATGCTTCTTCTGAAAATAGGGACCATTGTTTTCTATAACATTCTTGAAAATCCCAACAATATTTTCTTATCTACTGACATCCTTACCATTGATTTCACTCTTAAAGACAAGATATCGTGGCTTGAACAGTTGGAAAAGAAGTTAATCCGTATCCATTGGCATGGCCACCTGCTAACCAGATATCTGAAAGAGAACATCATTCCGATTGGCCTACAAATCAACATTGAACCAGCAATATTCGTTGAGGTGCCTAAGTTCAAGGAAAGGTTTTGCCACGTCGCTAACAATTGCTCACGCCACTGGATGGTGTTGGGTATTGAAACTGCAGCTGAACAGATCCAGCTTATTTCGACAGAAATTAAGACCCTCAAGGCGGAGATTGCTGCCGATACCAACTTCACCACTGCGAAGGAGACCTTAATCAACCTTGATACTTCCCTCAAGGATTTCATACTTACTACGCGAAATAAGAAACTAGAGAAACTTGCATGGGATTTGCATCTGTATGACAAAAAGAAAACCTATCCTTACTTACAGGAGGACTATTACCGCCAGGATAACCAAGGTCGCTTCACCAACAGAGGACGTGGCTCTTACCGAGGTAGACATAACTATACAACTTTTTCTGATTCCTCGTATAGCTCCGAGGGTGAACAAGATCAAGCAGGGCCAAGCAATGCCTATACTTACCAAGACTACGGATACCACCAGAATCAATACAACCCTTTTTTAGGCCAGGGCCAAGGGCCATGGAGACCCCCGAGAGGTAGGGGCAACAACTGGCCCAGGGGCCAACAACACCATACCGGCACGTGGGATGGAGGTAGAGGCCAACCACAGAAGCACATTCATTTCCAGCAGGAACAACACGGCGAGAGAACAACACGCTGCAAGACATACAGGTGGTGAACCCCACATCCGATTTGAATCCGGTGGTCAATATATCCAATTACAACCTGAGTGATGATGAACAGAGGGTGTTAAGTAAAGGATTATCCTATGTCCCTACTAACATACCACACAATTTCATAGTGAGGACCGAACTTTTTAAATTCTTCAGAAAGATTCGGTTGAAGTTTTTCTCCGCAATTCTTCATCTTATCAAATCAGTCTCACACTGGCTTGAGGATTCCATCCACATTTGTTTCCCCAGCAAGTGCAATGTCACACAAGATCCTGGCATATGAAGCTGTCGTATGGAGAGATGTCAACCAAACATTGAAAGAAAAATCATACATCAAGTTCAATATAAGCAAAACAGAAAAGTCGGCACTTCAGTCCCTTGCCAAAAACAAGGAGGTTATCATCAAACCAGCTGACAAAGGCAGGGCAATTGTTGTCCAAGATGTCTCCAAATATGAATCTGAGATCCTCAGGCAACTTAACGATGGGGTGACCTACAAACTACTCAGATCTGATCCTTCATTACCATTGGCTCTTGAAATTTTGGAAGTTACCAGAGAAGGCCTTGACCAAGGTTTCCTTTCAGAAAATTAGTTCAACTATCTTAATCAAAAGAATCCAAGGTTAGCCACAATCTATACCATACCCAAAATCCACAAGAGCATGGTGGACCCCCCGGGATGTCCCATCGTCTCGGGCTGTGGTTCCATGCTCGAAGCACTTGGAAGGTATGTGGATTTCTTTCTGAAACCACTCGCAGAATCAACCCAGACATACTTACGTGACACAATGCATACCGCCAATATTGTGGAGGGATTACCATTTGATTCGAATAAGCAGATTCTGGCTACATGCGACGTTGTTTCCTTGTATACCTGTATCCCCCAGGATGAGGCTTTAGCTGTAGTAACCAGATCCCTTCAACAGCGACCAGCACCAGTGGCAGTTCCCACGGAAGT
The DNA here is from genome assembly GCF_964263255.1 of Lissotriton vulgaris. NCBI lineage: Eukaryota > Metazoa > Chordata > Amphibia > Caudata > Salamandridae > Lissotriton > Lissotriton vulgaris. The sequence goes on from NC_141698.1 coordinate 911,010,468, forward strand.
CATTGTAGCCTTATTAAGGATAGCAATGACAATTTTATTTTTCATATTCAAGAATCAGTTCTTCCTCCAGACCAAGGGCTCCATTCGCTCCTGATGTGGCTATCATCTATATGTCAACATTTGAGGATGATTTCGTCCTTAACACCTTCAATCCATTCAGAGAACGTCTTGGTCTCTGGATATATTGATGGCATCCTACTTATCTGGAATGGAGATTCGAATGAACTCATGTTTTTCCATTCTTGGCTGAACCAACAATCCCCCCATCTAAAATTCACGATTCATTCAGACAACAAAAAAGTGGACTTTCTGGACATTACCATCTACGAGAATTCTGGTACCCTTCAAACTACACTAAATCGTAAGCCGGCTGAAAGGAACTCACTCCTGCAATATGACAGCCACCATCCTCGAGCCCAACGAGACAATTTTCCCTTTGGGCAGTTCCTACGAATCCGTAGGAACTGTTCCAACAAGGAACACTACTTTGAGGAGTCTGAAGATCTCTCTAACCGTCTCCAACACCGTGGGTACCCGAGAAGACTTGTCAAAAGAGCTAGGAAACGAGCCTGGTTTTATCACTGTGAGCATCTATTGACTCCCAAGGACAGAACAGACCAACAACAAGAAAGAATTGTGTGTGATGGAGCAAGTATTCGCACGTTACGCGACTTGCTTGTATCCAAGAACCTCATATAACCTTAACTTTGTAATCAATCTGTTTTGTCTTACTAATATTGCACATTTTACACTACACGGGGTGTCCCAGAGACGCTTGCCTATGTGTTTATTAATCGTAATACGTTTGCCTCTAAAATGGTCGCTGCTATGCGGGAATTTGATCTGCGAATGCGTCAGTCATACCCATGTGATGTGACGCACTAGCAGTTCTGGAGGGAATTTGTTGCTCATGCGCAATGCACCTAAGATGGCGCTCTGTTCTCTCATATGCTCTATGCTTGCATTGCCGCTTTTGCAAATCTGTGTGTTCTGCACTTACCCTAATGCTATAGTTATTATAAAGTAAGGGGTGTAGTATAGCCAATCATGGTATACAGTGTATTCATTTTTTCCTGTGTTTTTAAATTGTTTTCGCTTGCGTTTCATGTATCGTATTCTTTGGGCCTGAGAGACGCTTGATACTCCATCTTTGAAGCTCGTATGGTACTAGTCACGTGATGGCGAAAAGAAAGCCATGCAGCAGTGGAACCCAGCCAGCTGGCAGACAAAGCCAAGATGCTCCTGGGAACAAGACCTGTTACCCAGCAAGACGAAGCTGACTTGTACCTAATTTTGATACAATTGTATTAACTTTTGTATACTCTATTGTTCACTGTACATCACATGTCATGGGAAGCTAGAAATTAAGGGGTGGGTACTAAAATTGAATATTAAGCCTGAGAAAGTCTAAAATCTAGGTGGTGTGATGATCTAACCTCCTCCTTTAGCCAATCAGAAGTTGGGGATCCTTCCACTTGCAACATTGGGGGGTGGTACACTGACCTGAAAACAGTATAACTAGCCTAGGTTTAGCTAGATAAATTGTCCGACTTGTCCAAATAGCTGACCTGTCACTGACCCAACGAACTCTATAGGTGATTGATACAGAGAGCTGCGGAGCACTCTGTCCGTATTTCCACAGACTCAGTCAGGGTTTGGGAAACCTTAAGTGCTGGCGAATCCCTTTGCTGGGAGATTCAAGAACCCAATCGGGGTTATTGGCAGATTCCTTGCAGAGAGGGAGTAGCGCAGGCGTTGCAACCGAAGCTGCAGGTGTTGGTCGTACCCTTTGGTGAACCCGGTCCTGATCCAAATCCTGGGGTATCCTGTCCTGACTGTCCGTGAGCCATACCTGCTCGCCTACTGGCAGAGGGTATTTTCCTGCCCTTTCCAACTGACCCGTGGCCAGGGTTGGTCTTCATTCTGTCCTAGGTAAATATAAACTCTACGTTGGTGTTTGTCTATCTAATACTTCTCTCTCTCTCGTCTCAAAATAAAGCATAATTGCCTACGTCCTTTCCCTGTCTCTCTATAAATAAGATTTTCATGCACATTTTTCTGTTAGCATGTTCCACTTTTCTCCCTACCTTTAGCCAAATGCTTGATTTGTTTGCATAGTATGTTCCATTTTTACCTTCCCTATAAAAAAAGCACATCTTGATAAATCAAATTGCATAAGTTTCGTTTCTTCTGCACCGTTAGTGAACTTCGAAAGTCAACTTTGATTAGTATGTTCCCTTTCTTTACCCGCCTTTAGTGAATTGTGAAAGTCTGTTAAACTAAAATAGCGTGTTCCTTATTTCTCCTTCCCTTTATTTTCCGAATTCTAAATGATTCTTACTCTCATTCATAGCTATACGATATTTCTAATCCTAGTTATAGATAGTCTGATCTGTGTTAATGTTTGGCTCATGACATTTGATGATGAAGATGATTAGGTAAAGGTTTTGAAAACTTCTTGAGTTTGTGGTTATTGTAAACATACAAACATTATTCAATGTGTATATGGTATTTGTGTTGTCTATTTGTCCCACAGCTAGCTCCCTGATCCATTGTGATCTTAGGTACCTGTGAAGAGGATTGGTAAGTCAGGTACACGGAAATAGAAAAGTAGTGAAACTGAATTACTGATAATAGTGGGTAGGTTACCTGATTAAAGAATAAATAAATTAGTATTCTTATGGGCCCAAGTGTGCACTATTTGGTAATAAAAGTTAGGTGGGTGACCTGCGCGCTCTATCAGTAATTTTCTGGTAGCAGTATGATGGTTAGGGATTAGTTAAGACAGGTAGATAGGTTATTGTTGATAACTGTGTAAATTAAAATTGCTGCTAAAATTTATTGCTGCTAAATCGATCGATCAAATGTATAAATATTGCTCTGAAATGTTGTGAAATGTTTTGAAATAATTTTGATGAAATGCTGCTATGTGAATTTATGTATTAACAACTCGTTAGTGATTGTTATATGCTGTCTGGAATCCCCGGGGGCAGAATAGCGGGTGGTGAGGAGAATCCACTTTGCAGAGAGGTCACTTACGGTGAGGAAAATTACTGCATGGTTAGGCAGAGCTGGAAGTGCTAATTAGGGTTTTCTGTATGAATAGTTGAATAAATGACAGCAACGAGTTCACTAATGAAACTTCAGTTGTGATATAACCTAGTAAGGGTCACACGAGAAGGAGTAGTAGGTTTGTCGGAGCTTGAGTGATAGCAAAAGAGTTCGCTAGTGAAACTTTAGACTTAGTATATATCCCGAAAAGAGTGGATGAGTCAAAGAAGTAGCAGGTTCTCTAATGCTTGTGTGAAAGGTAGGCAGAAGGGTCTATCTGCAGTATATGAAAAGTAGACAGAAGAGGTTTACTTGCAGTGAAACAAATCTTTCCTTTTTAGACACTTGAGTACAGTGGCGAATGTTATACGTTGTAAATTAAATCGAGCACTTGCACTTTAAGAAAGAAAGAAAGTGTCCGTTACCTTGTGAAGGAGGGAGTCAGTTGCGGAGCTGCGCTGACGTCACTCTGTGCCGCGCTGGTATTAGTTGAAACAGCGGGTGTGTAACGGAGCTGGTATTGTAAAGGAGGGGTGAGAACCGGAGCAAGAGAACACGTCTCACGGAAAGGCCGCGCACCCATTGGTCGAAATTATTTGCAACCGCAGTGTTGATTGGTTGTTGAAATGTACAAGACGCGCTAGTATTGGAAAGAAAATTAGTAAACAGGAGTACGTAATTCACGCACAAACTAGGTTTTACGAAGTATATGTAGTATCCAGAATTTCTTCCTGATCCGAAATACTTAGGTTTTGGTAAAGATCAGATGTTAAGAGGCAGACTTTATAATATGTATGGAAGTAAGAGAAAATTGACTCTCGTAGACAAGGTTAAAAATTACTTCAAGAAGGATAAACCCATCAAAACTAGAGAGGGTATAATCATTCCACCCCCTAATACTCCTGCATCATTTATGTTATTTGACAAAGGGTATCATACCTGTGTGTGGTTGGAAAATTGGGTGGAATATACCAAAGATGACGCAGTTTTAGCATTTACTTTAGAGGGTACCTTTAATCGTAGAATTTTGTTTAATTTGAGGACCCGAATGACTAATTTACATCCCAGACCAAGATTGACGCAATATGAGGCTTTAGAAGGATGGGAGATTGAGGCCTTTGAGCGGGATAGACCTAGAATTGACAAGGGAATAATCAAATGGTATCCGAAAATGCATGGAGAAGCAAAAGAGAAAAAAGTGAAGCAGTGGAGACAGAACATGATGATAGAAGGACTGTTCCCAGTACGTACTGTAGATGAACCCGTAGGAGGAAAAAGGACAGAGAAAACCCGACACTTAATGACTGCGGGTGATTCTGAGGATGAATACCTGGAGAATTTATTAATGAAGAATCCACCTCCATATGATGAGGAGTCTAGGTCCCTGGGTACGAAAAATCCATTCTTTAGGCCTTCCAGTAATAGAAGGGCCAGTGCATCTGATAAGGCAGGTCCAGGTTATAGGCCTAGTGGTAATGAGGGGTCGAGCATGCCCGATCCGACTGTTCCATATTATAGGCCTTCTTGTGGTGAAGGACCAAGTATGACTATTCACACTGCCCTGAATCGTTACCCTCCTTTAATTCCACAAGTAATACATGAAACCTCAGTGGAAAAAGTTTTACAGGAACGAGAAAGAGAAGCTCTAGTTAAACAGAGAACGGAACTTATTCAAAAAATATCCCAGTTAAATTCAAGTCCTGAAGCTCTGACAATTCCAGTAACTATTGGTCCAGTTGTTCCTCTTTACGGGGATAGACCGGCTAGTCCAAAGACTCCAGTTATTACTCCAGCTGTGGTGCAGCCAAGAAAAGAGCCCTTAATAGTTGACGACCAGGCAAGTGAATGCGAGTCTGTAATTTCCCTAATGGATTTGCCCATACGGGAACCAGAAGGCAGTGCACAGAGAAAGAACACTCAGACTAGTGCAAGAGAAATCCTGATAGAGTCATCTACAGGTACTCGAAGTGCCACGGTAGTGACTCTGGAAGAAATAGATCGATGGACCAGAGAATTAGAAAAAATAAATCCTCAGCCAAAACCATTCGATATTTACAAATTAAGAATAGAATTGGAAGAACTGATGGCTGGGAACGTGGGACTAGACAGGCTGAACACCCTTAGTGAGGAAGAGTTACTATTCATTTGAAAAAGTATTACCAGAAACACCAGAGTGTTCCATGAGAAACTAATGGACACAGCAGCTAATATGGGAATAGACGTCAGCAGATCCAAAGTATTGCAAAAACCTTATAGAGCAGAATTTTCTGACAAAGATTTAGAAAACATGAACATGTCAGGGATAAAGGTGCAGATAAGAGAATTGCTGAACCTGTTACAGAAATGGGAAGACTTAGAAAAATGGAAACCTAGATGGGCAAAGAAAAAGGAAGACAGTAGACCCAGACAAGTGACTTCTGAATATGTCCTAAAAGAAGCTGACAAGGCAGAAACATTGTATCCTATGAGAGAAGTGCCAGGTGGAGGGTATGTACATGTTCCATGGTCCAGACAGGATATTGTGTCATTTACAAATAATTTCCCAAAATTACGAGAGAAACCTGTAGAATGGTACAGGCAGGTCGAGAGATTTGTTAAAGTGCAAAAATGCCTCCTGAAAGATCAAGATGGGTTCTTTGACATTGTAGTTCCCGTAGATTTGTGGACAGAATGTAAAATTGCTGTTGATTGGCCAAGTGAAGAATATGTCAGAGACCGGAGGTGATGAGGAAGTATGACCAGGTGATATTGTACCTGAAAGGAAAGGTGCCTACAAAAGAAACAGATTGGACCAGAATAGATAGAACTACCCAGAATAGAGATGAAACTGTACATTCATACTATGAATGACTGTTACTGGTGTTCAAAACGTACAGTGGGCTAGATAATATTGAGATGAAGGACATGACCCACTTCATTTATCGGTTTGTGTTGGGGTTAGGACCTGAAATTTCCCAGTGGATCAAAGACAATAAAATCTGTTGGCAAGCTAAACCAATTGATGACGTCCTGAAGTATGCCAACTATTGTGAAGATGAGCTGGAAAATAAACGAAAAGAATTAAAAGAAAAAGTTATGTGGGGACAAGTAAAACTGGCAGAGCACCAAGAACAGCAGTTAAGCAAAGTGACAAGTACTCAGAACCAATGCCCTGGGGGTTGAGGAAAGCCCAGAGTAAAAATGAGTCGAGAGGAGGCAAGAAAGAAGTTCCCCTGTCACGGGTGCGGAAAGATAGGGCACTGGAGGGACGAGTGTATGGCTGTGCAGAATGATAATGTGCCCAATAATGATTTAAATCTGCAGGCGCAGAATGAGGGACCACGGAAGACACAGCAACAGGTAAAACAGAATGAGTTGCCTCGTGAACCTAGGCCAAACTATAGGAGCAAAGCACAACAGGGGGAGGAAGTAGAGGTATGGGAAGGGAAAGAGGATAGAAATGCAGCAACTTCGCAATTCCTGTTAAATGATACATTCCCCTGTGATGAATCTTACTGACAGTGCCTGAGGGGGGAGGACGAGGAGTGCGTGCTCAGCGCCTCCTTGCCGGTAGACCAGTCAGGGCCATACATTGAAGGAAAGGTTGAAGGAAATGACGTGACCTTTCTGTTGGACACTGGTGCTAACCGTTCTACTGTGAGAACAGCAGACGTTCCAAACCTACCCCTCTCGCGAAAAGCAACCCAAATAGTGGGTGTTTCTAATCAATTAATTAGTACCCCAGTTACAGAGCCCATGGAGATCACGATAGGCAACTTCAAAGAAATGCACAGATTTGTTGTCTGTGATTCCAGTCCTGTGAACCTACTAGGACGTGATTTGCTGTGCAAAATGAACTGTACCATCTTTTGCACACCAAAAGGCGTTGAAAATCAGACTCCAGATGAAGACGGAATTCATAAAGTAATGTTGATACGGCCTGACTCAGAAATTAAAAGATTGACAATACAAGACTTACCTGAAGAACTCCAACAGACAGTGAAACCAGAAGTATGGGATTTTACAGGGAAAAATGTAGGACTAATGGCAAATGTTGACCCAATTAAAATATCCATAAAAGAAGATGCAGTTTACCCGAATATTAAACAGTATAAAATGAGTGCAGAAGTAAAAGCAGGGGTTGCCATTGAAATAAAAAATTGTTGGAAGCAAACATCATACAGGAGGTAATGAGCAGTCCTTGTAAATGCCCATAATTGGCATCAAGAAACCGAGTGGTAAGTACAGAGTAGTGCAGGACCTGCGCAGGGTAAATAAAATTGTCGTCCCCTGCTGTCCCATTGTGCCAAACCCTGCAGTGATTTTGTCCCAAATTCCATGGAATGCGGGATGGTTTACCGTCATTGACCTATGTCATGCATTCTTTTCAATTCCATTGCATCCAGACAGCAAATTTCTTTTCTCATTTGAATTCAACAGTCATGTTTACGTCTGGAATCGTGTCCCTCAGGGGTACACAGAGAGTCCTTCAATTTTCAATCAGATTCTGAAAAAGTGCCTTGAATCTTTGGTTTTACCTGGAGAATCAGTCCTTGTAAAATACATAGACGACCTTTTGGTGGCGTCTAAAAGTCGAAAAGACTGTGTTGTTGACACGATTGCCTTACTGAACCATTTAGGTGAAGGGGGACATAAAGTATCACCAGACAAACTACAGTTCTGTACCTCTTCCGTGAAATATCTGGGGCACCAGATAGAGAGAGGTATCAGGAAGGTTACCATAGAAAGAATTAGAATAATTCGAAACATGGAACTACCAAATACTCAGAAAGAAATCAGAATGTTTCTTGGAGTGGTAGGATACTGTAGACAGTGGATTGTGGGATTTGCAGTCCTAGCAAGACCATTAATAAAAATGACAAAGAAAGGAGCAAAAGACCCAGTGGAGTGGGATGATGAAAGCATGTCAGCTTTTACAAAGTTACGAGAATGTCTGTGCACAGCTCCCGCATTGGGAATGCCTGACTACTCAAAAGACTTTGCACTGTTTTGTGTCACCCGAGACAATTGTGCACTTTCAGTCCTAACTCAAATGCATGGTTTGACTTGACGTCCAGTAGCATATTTTTCTGCTACTTTGGATCCAGTGGCTGCTGGATTACCTGGATGCCTAAAAGCTGTAGCTGCAACTTGCATGAGTCTTGAGCAGAGTGAATCCATCATTATGGGACATCCTGTAACTGTGTATGTTCCACATGCAGTTGTAATCTTACTGACCCGAACCAAAACACAGTATCTCACACCTAGTCGGCTGACTAAGTATGAGAGAATTCTAGTGGGTGCAGCAAATGTAACCATTACTTGATGCTTAATCCAGCTACCCTATTACCCAATTCACTGGTTGCAGAAGCAAAAGGAGAGGTCGAGCATAATTGCATTGATCTGACTGAGATTAGTACAAAATCACACCCAGACATCAAGGAAACGCCCCTGCCTATAGAAGGTTTCGAGCTGTTTGTAGATGGCTCATGTCTGAGACATGAGGATGGAGGCCTAAGCGCTGCCTATGCCATATGTACGATAGCACGTCCAGTAGAAGCATCCTATTTATTTGGAGTAAAGTCTGCACAAGTAGCCAAATTGGTTGCATTGGCAAGAGCCTGTAAATTTGAGAAAAGCAAGAAAATAACCATATACACTGACAGCCAGTATGGTTATGGGGTTGTGCATGACTTGGCCAGTTGTGGCTGCAAAGAAAATGTATGACTTCTTCGGGTACTCCTATCTGAAATGGAAAAGTTTTACAAGAACTACTGGAAGCAATCCCGTTACCTAAAGAATTGGCAGTGGTCAAGTGTGCTGCTCACAAATCTGGCGATGACAATGTGACAGCAGGTAATCGATATGCTGACCGAGTGGCCCAACATTGTGCAAGACATAGACTGTCAGTCAATATCAAATTGGGGGGAAGCAGAAACAGCTGCCAACTTATGGTGTTTGAAGATGTACAAACATGGGAAGAACTAAGAGATTTGCAGAAGGCAGCCAGACCAAAGGAAAAGAGAATATGGAGAAAGTTTGGTTGTCAGCAAAGGAGTGAGGATGGTGTCCTTGTTTATACTGATGGTATACCTGTGTTGCCACACAGCTTGCTTGCTCCTATGGCTAGGCTAATACACGGAGATGCACATGTAGGCAGAGATGCAATGGTCCGTGTCTTCAGGCAGACATGGTTTAATTCGAAATTCAGGAACATAGCAGAGGCACTCTGCCAGAGGTGTTTGACATGTCAGCAATACAATCCCGGAAAGAAAACAGTCGTTTTACCGGGTAAAACTGGGAAAGCAGAAGGTCCTTTTATCAGATTACAAATTGACTTTATTCAGTTACCCCCCTGAAAAGGAATGAAGTAAGTCCTTGTCATTGTTTGCCTATTTTCAAAGTGGGTAGAAGCTTATCCTGCAAGAAAAAACGACAGCATCACTTTAGCTAAATTGTTACTGAGGGAACTAATACCTAGGTACGGTTTTCCAGTCACAATTGAATCAGACAGAGGTGGGCATTTTCAGAATGAAATAATAGGCCAAATCTGTGAAGCATTCAAAATTTCTCAAAAACTGCACTGTGCATATCGCCCAGAGGCTTCTGGAGTGGTAGAACTACTAAATGGCACTATCAAGTCAAGATTGAGAAAAATGTGTGAATCTATTGGAATGAATTGGATAGACGCCTTTCCCCTTGTCCTGATGGGAAACAGAAGTATTCCAGATCGGAAGATAGGCCTGAGCCCCCATGAGATACTGATGGGAGGAGTAATGCGACAAGCATGGGTACCAGGACACAAACTGATAAACATTTCTGATGATTTGGTGCTAGAGTACTGCAAGCAACTGTGTGACCAAGTGCGTTCTATCTCTCACCAAATTGGGGAAGACGCCGTCGCCAAGCCAGAAACTCCAGCCCATAATCTGAACTCGGGTGATTGGGTTGTACTAAAGAAACACACCAGGTCGAGTTGCCTTGCACCGAAGTGGGGAAAACCAAGACAAGTGATTCTTGTTACCACAACAGCGGTGAAGTGTGCAGCTGTGCCACGGTGGATCCATGCCAGCCATACGAAAAAGGTGACAGAAGACAAAGAAACTGAGGCTGAAGGTTGTGCAGCTGAGGGGTCTCCTGAAGTGGGTCCTGAAGTAGCTGAAGAAGAACAACCGAGCACCAGTCAAGATGATTGGGTCCAAATAATCGACCTGACATTCGATCCAATAAGAACCAGAAGACAAACCTACTTAGATAGAGAGTGGGATAGTGAGGACGAGACAGGAATAGAAGAAGATAATCAGATCATCGAAATTCATGTCAAATCTGATGGGGAGGAAGGTCAGATAGGGACAGAACAGGTTATCGACACACCTACAAGAACTCCTGAAATTGAAAAGGGACAGATAGAAAATAGGGCGGAAGTTCAAGCGGAAGCAGATCAAAAGTTTGAAGTGCTTGAAAAGGATCAGATAGGGCTAGACGAATGCATTCGGGAAATAGAAATTGAAACAACCGAAAGTCAAGATAAGCATATACTTAAACCAGGCCAGCTTAGTGACCAGGCAGAAGAAACTGATCTAAGACCTGGAACTAGTCAGACAGATAGGGAAGAAGAAAACATTGAAGCAGATGTGCCACAACTGAACGAAAATAAAAGAGCATTTGAAGAAAGCCAAATTACAGTGCAGTTAAAAGGCTCAAGAAAAATAATGGAGAACCAAGATTTGTCAAAAGACTGAGACTAAGACTAAAAACTGTAGAGGAAAAACTTGAGCAAGAAAATCAAGACTCCAGCGAAACTGACCTGTCTGGAGCAAAGCCTAAGAGAAGAAGTGCCCGAATAAAGAGACTGAACAATAAATATCAGAATCCTGAATGGACTTATCTGGTGTTGGAGGAATTTGAAAATCTTGATATAAGTGATGAAAGTGGTGAAGAATTGATTGCTGACCAGGCTTCCAAAGAAGAGGAACCAACCTGAACGTTGCCCTGTGTAAGCAACCTGTGTAAAGTTACAAAGAGGGGTTGAAAAACTTCTTTTGAGTCAAAATGTCTGATTCCCATGTGAATGGAAGACCTAGACGCAACTGTTGTAAAACATGCTGCAAAGTATGTTTGTGTAGTATAGCATTAGTACTGATATTATGGATAGGACTAACATTTACTATTCCTTACATGATGAGTAAAGATACTAATTTGTACTCTACTAAAATAGTGACAAAGGACACAGAAGAGCTTCAAACGAAAGAGACACCACAAAGGACCATATGTATCAACACATTTCCCCATAGACACAGAATGGGCAAAACCCTTTGATACATCTGACTAAAAGTGTAGAAAGACCTGAGAAAACAGTTAGCCTCAGACAAACTGGAATGGACTTAGATGCATCAGATGAGGGAGGACTACATTATCACAGAATGAAGAATAGAACTAATTTAAACGTATTTGCAAACCTGTTAGTAAACTACGTAGAAGCAATGGAAATAGAGGACTGTTATGTCTGCATGAAGCTACCAACTTCTGCGGCTGAAGGTGTGACCTACCATCATTTGCCACTAACCTATGGAATTTCCTGTAGCATTTTAGCTAGTTTGTTCTATAAAAGAGGACAGTTACAGCAATACTATTCTAACTCATATGTAATCTTTTCTGAACTTCCTATACGTGGAAATCTAAATCCTGTACATACTAAGAGTGATGTTACACGTTATATGGGAGAATACTTTCTAACAATAGGTACAATAGATTTAGGTGAAGCACACAGAGATAACTTGACATGTTCATTACATGAACAAGAGAAAATGTTCCTAAGTATGGCAGAGAAAAGAAGAGAAAGTTTCCAAAGAAAAGCGAATGATAAAAGACGGAAAACTCCTAAATGGGCTGAAAACATGGGGAGCACCTCAAATGGTGGAGCTAATCCTGCTTTGTTGCTGGATTTCGAAAGGAAAGGGAAACGTTGTCTTCACAGAGAAAAGACTAGTTATTATAATAACATATTCATTGGTTTCAGTGAATGCGAACACAATTACAAGGTAATTGGAGGTTGGGGTTTCAAAAATGGGTCAGAACCTGTGTTTCCAGGAATTTATTATATATGTGGAAACAAGGCTTATTTCAAATTGCCGGATCACTGGTATGGAAGCTGTTATTTTGGAATTGTCCTACCGATAATATACCATGTGAATGAAGTCGCTGGAAGCACTGAAAATACTAATGGATTAGTGCGTAGTAAAAGCGAAAGTGTAGGAGAAATATTAGGTGATATATTTAGTGCATTGATATCGGCAGTGGGAGTGACTCTGAATACGCACAGAATTAGCAAATTGTTTACAGTAGTAGATCGGTTATCAACTGACACTGCGTTAGGTTTCCTGATGGTCAATACCAAAATGGTTGCGATCAGATCTATAGTTTTACAAAATCGACTTGCTCTTGACACCTTATTGGCAAAAGAGGGCGGAGTCTGCGGAATGTTGAAGGTGCAACATTGTTGCACTTACATTACTGACAAAAGTGTTGAAATTAAGAAATATGTGAGAAACATAACTAATTTGGAAAAAGAGCTCAAACCACTGGAGGTTGACAGTGCCTGGAAGAGACTAACTGATGGTCTCTCCTCTGTAGGTAATTGGTTTTCTAACATAGGTAAAAGTCTTGTGAGTAAAATACTAATGCAATAGCAGGAATAAGTTTAATTGTGCTGATCATAATAATTTGCTGCAAATGTCGAAAACACAAAAAGAAGTATGCTGTGAATAAGAGAGGAATGAAACGGAATGTTGATGAACTTGAATTAGAAGAACTGAATAATCAAATTTACAAAAGAGAAAAGAATTTCCATCCTAATAAGGATGCAGGGAAAAGGCTGAACAAAAAGTTTGAAGAAATTGAATTGGGTGAAATGGGAAAAGTTGGAATCTGGTTCCATTAATAGTGATGATAGTAAATATCATCAAAGAGGGGATTGATGGAGCAAGTATTCACATGTTACGCGACTTGCTTGTATTCAAGAACCTCAAAAAACCTTAACTTTGTAATCAATCCGTTTTGTCTTACTAATATTGCACATTTTACACTACACTGGGTGTCCCAGAGAGGCTTGCCTATGTGTTTATTAATCGTAATATGCTTGCCTCTAAAATGGTCGCTGCTTTGCGGGAATTTAGTCTGCGCATGCGTCGGTCATACCCTTGTGATGTGACGCACTCGCAGTTCTGGAGGGAATTTGTTGCTCATGCGCAATGCACCTAAGATGGCGGCTCTGTTCTCTCATATGCTCTATGCTTGCACTGCCGCTTTTGCAAAGCTGTGTGTTCTGCAAATCCTGGGGTATCCTGTCCTGACTGTACATGAGCCGTACCTCCTCGCCTACTGGCAGCCTAAGTCCTTGAGGGTCTTTTCCCGCCCTTTCCAACTGACCCGTGGCCAGGGTTGGTCTTCATTTTGCCGTAGGTAAATATAAACTCTACGTGGGTGTTTGTCTATCTAAAACTTCTCTCTCTCTCGTCTCGAAATAAAGCATAATTGCTGACGTCCTTTCCCTGTCTCTCTATAAATAAGATTTTCATGCAAATTTTTCTGTTAGCATGTTCCTCTTTTCTCCCTACCTTTAGCCAAATGCTTGGTTTGTTTGCATATATAGTATGTTCCAATTTTACCTTCCCTATAGAAAAAGCACATCTTGATAAATCAAATTGCACAAGTTTAGTTTCTTCTGCACCGTTAGTGAATTTCGAAAGTCAACTTTGATTAGTATGTTCCCTTTCTTTACCCGCCTTTAGTGAATTGTGAAAGTCTGTTAATCTAAAATAGCGTGTTCCTTATTTATCCTTCCCTTTATTTTCCAAATTCTAAATGATTCTTACTCTCATTCATAGCTATACAATATTTCTAATCCTAGTTATAGATAGTCTGATCTGTGTTAATGTTTGGCTCATGACATTTGATGATGAAGATGATTAGATAAAGGTTTTGAAAACTTCTTGAGTTTGTGGTTATTATGAAGGTATAAACATTATTCAATGTGTATATGGTATTTGTGTTGTCTATTTGTGGTAACTGGCAAAATTATTTCCTTACTCTGGAATTATCATAGCCAGGGGACGTTATAATAATATGAGCAGAAAAGTAATGGTATCTCAACGTTTAGGGGAATAACTTAGGGCCATATGTAGGTAAATGGCATTTACCGAATCGTAAATACCGAATTTTACCGATTCGGTATTTACAATTCGGTAAATGCCATGTAGGTTATTATTCTTTAAATATTTCCGAATCAGTAATATTCGGTAATTACCGAATCGGTATTTACTGATTCGGTAATTGCCATTGATTCCTATGGGCCTTGAGGCCCGTAGGAATCAATGGCAATTACCGAATCGGTAAATACCGATTTGGTAATTTTACCGATTTGTCAAGGGGGACAGGGTGTCACTTTGACACCCTGTTGCACCCCTGATTCTGGCTTGTGTGCAATGTGACACACATACATGCCCTTAGGGCATGTATGTGCACCACATGGCACAGGTGTACATGCACAGATGTGCATGTACACAGAAATTCGTTATTTACCATGCCATTGTATTTCATGGTAAATAACGAATTTCTTAGGGCCTGTGGCACTGTTTCCAGTGCCACCTACATCCCAAATTACCGATTCTGTACATTTACCAATTCGGTAATTGACCGATTCGGTAAAATTACCGATTGGGTAAATATACAGAATCGGTAATTTTCTGGCCCCCTACATCTGGAATTACAAATACCGGTCGGTAACGGCCGAAATCGGCCGTTACCGACCGGCATTTTGCCACCTGCATGTGGTCCATAGTCTTAAACGATTAGGGGAGCGTTTTTACAAAGTTTAATGGAAAAACAAATAGCAGTTTGAATTATGATGCCTAATCCTGTATGTTTTACCCAGTATTCTACACCGAGACTTTGCCTGCTTGCTGCTGCTAAAATGCCCATGTTGAGTAGCTCTCAGCAGCAGTGTTCCAACTAAACTTATATTTCCTATGAACAGTCATGATGTGGCCCCAACAGCATACCGCCTCGTGATTGGCACCGCGCCCATGCTCCTGTTAGCTATTGTCTCTATCTGTAATGTGGAGCATGTGCCTTACGCTAAGTTCCTCAGGAATGTTAGACCCAAAAACTCATAGAAATATAGATACCTTTTTTCAAGAAAGAAGTGCCTAGAATTAGAGACCAAACAACAACAACAAATATGCCTATGCTGATACTTGTTTGTAACTGTAAAAATCTAGGTGTCAATAAACAAAATACTGGCTGCCTGTCCGAATTTTAATCGAGAAATATTTATTTCATTTTTTCACAAAAAATCTATACACTTTCATATACCACATTTTAAACATCTTAACATATTACACCACATACCCAAAAAGAAACTATATGGACTATAAACAATGAAAGACTCTAGAACAATGCATGAATAATGTACGAACATCAAGGACAAACCACTCACATATACAACATAGAACATATACAACATAGAACATAGATCATGTAACATCAACAGTCTAATGGCAGTGATTGATCAAGAGAGGAAAAATCACAGGTCACAGTGTTGGGTTTTAAACCAAGAGATTCTCCGTGTCACGCAAATCAAAGTACATTACCCCACAAATATTTTAAGACAATCTCGGTATTGATTCTGGTCCGCGTTAATACTTTTTTCGGAGCCGCATCTCAGAAGAAACAGGTTATGATTTAACCACGAGATCGACCACATCCCCTGGTGGGAGGCCATTAAAACAGTAAGGTCTGGTAGCCCTCCAGATAACATCTATAAACGTCAATGAGGCTTTGTCCTCACTAAACAATGTATGAGTCCCTAATTGTTTGAGTCCAAAAAGCGAAATCGGCTGATTTTGCCCAAATAGATTGGTCCTTAGGAGAAACCCCGTTCTTCAAACTACGGGGTTCGAAACGCGTCGACCTGTTGTCCATATTGTGACCTGTTGTACATATTGTTGGTCTTGTATTTTCAAGTGTGAATAAGATGGAGATTGTCTCTGTATTGTCTTAAATTATTTGTGTAGTAATGCACTTTGATTTGCGCGACACAGAGAATCTCTTTGTTCAAAATCCAACACTGTGACCTGTGATTTTTCCCATATTGATCAATCACTGCCATTATACTGTCAGTCAGTCAGTCAGTTCAACTTTATTCGGATACAATAGTACCCATAAAAGCACACAAAACAAATACATCACAGCAGGTAACCAATAATTTGTTAAAATGGTTAAAATATCCATTATACAGATGCTAAAGTGACTTGTGCAGAACTTTACAGCGTATCAGTTACATATAAAACTAGAACCATTTACAGAATATTTTTGTAACATGTCAAGGATCCATCATGGTTCTTCGCCCCCTTACTGCGGATTTTAAAAAAGTGCTAGTACAAAAAATGAGATCAACATCACCTAATTCTATCATCGATCAATATGCTACCTCCAGACAGATTGGTCTTTTTTTGTTAAAATAAGAGCATAAAAACTGTTTAAAATATTTGGTATAGTATTTGCAGAAAAATATAAAGTGCGTAATAGTTTGCTGACTCCTCCCGTCACATGGGCACAAGTTAAGGTTAGAATTTGGGCTGTAACCAAGTGGGAAGCAGAGTGAAAAGCAAATTGTGCCAGCTCCCAGATGAAACAACAAGCTCGTCTCCCAACGGCTCATGGGTAAAGACAGATATTTATGGGGTGGGTGACTGTACCGTTCAATAGCCATATAGTTGCGCACGATTGTCTTCCTAACCTCTGCCTCCTCCCGCTCGTTCTTATATAGGGTGTACAGAGTGTTCTGCAATTCTTTTTTTTCGACCGAGGCCGCAAGTGTGGAATCCCAAAAGATGCTTTCCATCTTTATACTGCGCAAGCTACCCAGCACACCACTCAGCCATGGGACATCTAAACACTTATCGCAACGTAAGCAGTCCTTGATGATCGACTGTGTCGAGGAAGCTGCTTCGTTCTTCCATACTGCAATCCACATAAGTACCAGGCGTGCCCGAATAAAATCGGTTATAAAATTGATGTTAAGCTCTTTGTGACATACGTATTGGGAGGTTGAAATTGGGACATTCAATAGTTTCCAGCAGAACCTATTCTCTTCCTGCTGTATAGATAAGCAGTTGGCCGTTCCCCAGATCTCAGCACCATATGAGGCCACCGGGGTACACTGAAGTTTGTAGATTTTCTGTATGGCTAAAAGTGCGCCTGTAGTCTTAGGGCGAGGTATACTTAAAATCGAATTGGTGGCCTTTGAGAACTTGCTCCTGGCTTGAGCTATATGCTCACTCCAGGAGCTGTTCACAGCAAAGGCCAGTCCCAAGTAAACAAAAGATTTTACAGAGGTCATCTTATGGTCATCAATGGTGATCAAGCATAAAATGTGCTTAACTTGGCCGCTGCTCATTAAAAATTATTTTTTTAGATTTACCCGCAGGTCTAAATTTTTCATGTAACTATAAAAATGTTGGACAAGGTGGCGCAGTGAATTAGCTGTATGGCCTATAAGAACTGTATCGTCTGCATAAAGCAGCACATGGATGGGTTCTTTATTAACTCATTTTTGGTTACCTGCTGTGATGTATTTGTTTTGTGTGCTTTTATGGGTACTAATGTATCCAAATAAAATTGAACTGAGTTGTCTGAGGCCGAGGTTGGCGAGGTTGTCGATCAGGGTGGCGGAGTTGGCCTCGTTGTTGTTCTCGAGGTGGAGATTCAGGTGTCAGAGGAGGATGTAGTCCATGGAGGCGAGCGTGTGGGTGCTGGCGAGGTCAGCGATGGAGTCGCTGAACTGAGCCCGGGGTCCGGGGGGTCTGTAGATGAGTGTTCCTCTGAGGGTGGTGTTGGGGTCGGTGTGGATCCGGAAGTGCAGGTGCTCGGCGGTGTTGAGGGTATCGTCTGTGTGGGTGGCGACCTTGAGGGTGGACTTGTGGACGATGGCTTTTCCTCCTCGGATTCTGTTGGCATGGTCCCTGCGGGTGATCTTGTAGCCTTCCTGGATGGCTATGGCGATGTCGGGCACCGAGGAGTCGTTCCACCAGGTCTCGGTCAGGAAGGCAACGTCTGGGGCGGAGGTGTCGAGCAGATCCCAGAGCTCGACGCCGTGTTTGTGTGCGGTGCGGGTGTTGAGGAGTAAGCTGCCAAGGTGGTTGGGTCCGGTCCTTGGAGGTTTGGCGGTTCTGTCGCATGTGAAGTTGCAGGTGTGGCAGGAGAAGGATCCGTGGGTGCGTTTCAGTGCGGCCTGCAAGCAGCAGTGGTTTTGGCTGGTGTTGAGACATTTATTGCACAACAGTAATCAATAATGGACACATGACTCAAGAAGGAGATCCAGACCAATTTAAGAAAATTATAATTTGTTTATATTTTATTTTTAGATCAAGGTCTTCGCATTACGGTCTGCATTAAAAAAACTTTTCTGGTTTCAGAAGTTTGACAGTGCAAATTTCAGAGCAGTTCATTATTACCCTGTGGAGGAAAACAACTGTGCAGTGTAATAGGTAAGCATGGCACTTAAAGTTCCAGTCCAGTCTTAGAGTGTATCACACCACCACTGCGGGCATTGTCGGTTGTGGGGGACTGGGGGCACCCAAGAGGAGCGGTATTCAGTATCTATTCTGAGGCGGTCAATACTGGCAATAAGATTTACCCTCCCTGTCGCGGTGAACAATGAAGCGAATCAGTTTTCAGCGGACTGCCAACACAGTCGTCGGACCATCATGGGGAGGTCGCTGTTGGGCAGGCTATGCAAGAGGTGCAGGAGGAGGCTGACAGGGCCACTTACAGGACGGTACTGGATCTCGAGCACAGTGCTGGCCACAGCTCGGGTCGTGGGGCCAAGAGGATCTGTTGAGGTTGTGGAGGCCGTCCTATTGTGAGGTGTTCTTTCCACAGGGTAGAGTCACGTTGACACACTTGCTGGTCTGCTACCACTGAAGTCATGAAGTTCTTTGGTAGCAGTGAGTCGCGTTGACACAAGTGTCGGTCCTCACTACTGCAGTTCAAATACTGGTGGACGCCTGGGACTAGAGCCTCTAGTCCGAAGGGAGGTCCATGGCAGTTTGGTCAAGTTTGAAAGGTGTCTGGGGTTTCTTGGAAGCCTTGCAGAGTTTCTGGAAGAACGGCAGGCCCAGTGTTCGACCTGGTGGCAGTTGGCATGGATTTTGTCAAGCTTTTCCTGCAGCAGCTCAGTTCCTGGTCCGTCAGCAGTCGTCTTCCGTCTTCTTCTATGGTCCGTTGAATCTGAGTTCTAGGTCTGAGGGAGCCACGTAAATACTAAAGTTAGGAGGCATTTTAGGGAAGTAGCAGGTAGCCCCAATGGACACCTCACCTGGGTTGACTTCCCCATCTATTATGCCACACTCCTGTGGGAGTAAGGCATAGACCAATCCCTGATTGGAGGGGTGTAATGACCGACTTTTTCGGCCCTTTTTAGAGGGAGAATGATGGAAGATGACTCCAGCCTATTACCCTTATAGTATAGGGATTAGGACTATAGGTAGGACCTATCCATGAGGCACAGTAGTGCATTTTCGTACCCTTTTCTTTAGATCAGGGCTTATAAACTTAAGCTAGGGGTTAGATATATAAGTAATAGTGATGATCTATCCTTTTGCAAGAGTGTTAGCATATCTTCCATGGAGTTATGCTTATTTTGGGCCTTGTAGGCCTCAAACGGGACAGACTCCATCTTGCCCTCTGCCTGGTAGCTTGAGAGGCTTTCTAGGTCAAGTGTAATGTTTTAGTTTCAAGGTGTTGTTCGCTTGGAGAGAACCGGTTCAGGCTGGCCCTTATCGAAAGACTGTATTTTTCTCCACTCCGAAGACACAACTTCAGGCCGGCCGGCTGGGAACGTGTCCTTGGTACGGGGAGGTACAAGAATTTGGTGGGCGGCAGGTTACTGGCCGTAACTTTCCATGAAGGGACAGGCTTTGATATTAGCGAAAGTGTTAGGCAATGAGTCAGTTAGTTCGTAGGCGGCAGCTAGCCGTTAGCATCTATGCTATTAATTATTTCCAGGCGGACAGTCGCCATTTTGAAGTCCGAGAAAGCTGAGATTCTCTGAGACAGATTGAAGGAGAAGGAGAAGTAGTGCAGAGCGATCAGAGACAGAGAGAGTCAGCAGCTAATAACGAGAGAGGTTCCAGTGCCTTGGAGGGAAGCAGAGGAGATCGAGCATAGCGGTGCAGACGTGTACCCGTGACTGCTAAAGTGTGATTCCGAGACGAGCCAAAATACAGAAGAGAAGGGAACCTAGATGACTGCCGAACCCCGACTTCACGTTAACCAGGTGACCTCCGCCCTTTCCCTTATAGAGCGCGCATTCTAACCTTTTACTTTTCTTTGCAGCATATATATATATATATATATACTATCATATAGGGTTGTGTGTGTGTTTATAATTATTGTAATAAAATACCCCAGTTCTTAGTGAACCGACATGTGCCTTGTATTCTTGTTCAATCAGGGTAACCTGGTCTTCTAGTCAGACATTGTTTGCGTGAACGGATGCGACTCCCGATCAGGTAAGAAATGACTGAGTAATGAGGGAGGAAGGGAACGTTTGATGCCAAGAGCAGAAGGTACATATTTCAATTTGGAAAGCCGTACTGATTTCTATTATCGTAGTTTTACCCTGAGTAGACAAATGAGAGATTTCTTCCATAAGTATTCATAGGAAAGTGATCGTCGTTGGTATACGGCGTTAATGAGAGCACCGGAAGGATACGGTGCGTAGGCCCGCCGGATTGTGGACCGTGTGTGAATGAGAGCACCGGAAGGATACGGTGCGTAGGTCCGCCGGATTGTGGACCGTGTGTTAATGAGAGCACTGGGACTGCAGGCCCGTGTGTAGACATGCCGGATTGCGTGTCGAGTGAGCACTGAGGGAGATCAGTGTGTAAGAGTACATAATCAGATCTGCCCCAGGGTAGATTAGTCTGGGCCTAAGTGGCCGCGAGACTAGTTGGTATAAATAGGATATTGTAGAAAACCTACGCATATTTATTGCTATTTTCCCCATCCTTAGGTACGAGATGTACATACATATATCCATACCCATTGTAAATACGTTCTAAGGAGGGAGGTGATTACGTTCCGGCTGGGTTAGAGGGGCTCCTAGGAGCTGATTCCATCTGGTTCGAAAATCCGGTTGTTACAAGGGGTCTCCCCATCTTCAAGATGGCGGGGACTGAAAAATGTGCTTCACCTAGCCTCTCCCACCTGAGGGGTGGGGTTGGCAGAGGTGGGCACATCTTCTGTTCTTTTGAATTTTTTCTGCCTGTTTTCCCACCCAAAGTGGAGGTGGAAACCAGAGGCTGCCATCTGCTGCTAGCAGCAGAGGCTGGGATCACCTTACAAAGGCGACAGGCACTTACAATATTAGGAAATGGGCCCCAATATTGTAGGAGCATATCTGCTCATGCAGATATGCCCTCCCCTGTAGTATGCTGCACACTTCCTTATAGCTATGAGACCTGCTAGAGCGGTGATTTACCTATACTGTCAAGCAGTAGTAGCTGGCATGACTTTGTCATTTTCCCCTCACAGGGGCGTGCGGGCTGCAAGGGGAGTGGCATGGTCCCAGTGAGGGGGTTCCCAAGGGACCCTCTTCAGATCCCAGGCCCTATGTACCCAGGGTACCATTTACTAGATATTACAGGGGGTAGAAGTACCAATAGAGTGTTTGCTTTAGGGAAGAAGCACTGGCACAGGGGACCTGATTGGTAGGAACCCTGGACACTACATTTGAAATAACATCAACACCAGGGACAAAGTGGGGGGCTAACCATGCAAAAAGGAACTTTCTCACAGAACTTAACATAAGTACCCTATCATACTTTTATCCAAGCACTGGGATGCATGCTTAGCATACAATCAGAGGGAATTAAGGGACCTAGTCATGGCATATTAGTCACATTTGCACGTGAGAGCTAGTAGGCTAGTTCCAAGTCCAAGGTTTAGTTAAAAATAGATTTGTAACCTGCTATTATTTTCAGCTACCAGAAACTGTCAGTAGAATCATTGCATGGCAATGAGAATGATAGTCACAAACCTTAAAAGTCTAACACTATCAGTGAGGAGTTTAGCCTTCACTTTTTGAGCAACACACCGTACTCATGTAGAACACTGGTCAGGAGATTTGTTGCACTGGTTTACTTCACCAGAAAACATACTGTGTCTGCCAGCATTATAAAAGGAGGTACAGCTTGCCACATGAATGCAGTGTCAAATACTATGCCCCTAACATGGGTGTCCAGAGACCTGTTGTGCTTTTATGTTGACTTGTAGTTGGACTATTACAACTTTTAATACCACCTTTGAGATTCATTCCAACCTATCAATGTAACAGTATTGTCTGGAGTCAGCCAGGTCAAGGATAGTTTCCATTGAAGAGATATCACCAGTGAGTGCATTCAAGGAGATGTTTACAAGTTTGGTCACTGGAGAGATTAGCATTTACAGCAGTGATTGGTGATGCATGTAAGTGACATGGTGTTAGTCGGGTGTGAAAGTATCCAGCAATGGAAACATTTCTAGGGTATCGGAAAGAGTTTCTGGTGCCAGTCACCCTGCTATCTGCCAGGTGTTGGCATAGCTCTGTTACACGGGTTTTGAGCATATGCTCCCTCTGAATTAGGTTGTGCAGCCCAACAAAATCAACCACTTTGCTGCACCTCAGCCAGCAATTCTGTGCCTTGCTGACATAGTCCAAAACTTCCACCTAGAACTTGTTTGGGAGCTTGTGTCTGTTCCTGAACCTCTGATGATATTTCTCAGGAGTCAGCTCAAATGTATAAAAAGAAGGGCAGTCTTCATGGTGTCATACTTGATCTTGTTGTCTATTTCAAATGTAAGATGTGTGTCCTTCCACACTGTAGCCATGTACCGCCTCAAGTTACCACCAAGTACTCCTCTGGGACCTTGTGTACCCTAAGAGCTATCTACACAGAAAACCATTTACCTATATCATCTCCCATGACATAAGGAGGTACCAGCTCCTTGGGTAAGTGGATCCTGACCTCTATAATGGGTCCTGCAAGTACACTGCCAGCAATACTGCTGGACTCCACTTGCTTGGCTTTTGTGTCCAGCTCTTTGAGACTGGCCTCATGTGCCATTCTCTGACTCTCCATGGCCAGTCTCTTCTCCTCAAAGGCTCTCTTAACCTCTGCATTTTCTCTTGTAATTCTCTATTCAGATTCCAACTTTTACTTGGCCAGCTGTAATTTGACTCCGCCTCTGCCTTTCTGTCCTCCAGTTCCTCTGAGGTGAGACCCTGGAAAGACACACTGCTCCATGTTGGACATATTGGTCATCAACTGGGGTTGAGTTGGGCTCTCCTTTCAGCTCAGACACCTGGACTGGGCACTCCCTCCCCTCATCCCCTGTCAGTGTTCCCTCCTCCTCATTGTCATCACCATTATCCTCTCTTGAGGTGGACTGCCACCTCTGCACCTCCTCAAATGCTCTGAGGGTTACCCGGAGATCCATTTGGATAGCCATCTTGTCTGCTTTCAGCTCCTTCTGCCTGCAGAGCTTCAACAGTTCAGCCCTGCTGAGAGTATCAAAGTAGCACAGATCCATCGCCATGGTGCAAAAGTAAGGTAGGTTAATTAAATTTAGAAAAGGGATAAAACAGCCAATGGAAAACCACAAATCACTGTGTGATACTTCACAAATACAGGGCCTGATCCACACCAATGAACACTAATGTGAAAAATTAGGTTGTTGGTTGACTGGGGTGGGAGCCCTGGTCAAGCATCAGCCACACTCCTTTGAAGCGTGAACCATGAAAGTCACTAAATTAACCTGTGCTTACACCTGTGTAGCTCGGCAAAATAAGCAATCAGGCTTAACTTAGTGGCAATGTGTAAAGTATTTATGCAGCATACAACCAGTAATAAAGTGAAAATACAACCCAAAGAAAAATCCCTCACCAAGTAAAGGAAATAGAGTACATTTTGTTAAATTGCGTGACACCAAAATTATAAAAATCCAATACATAGAACAAGAGTTATGATTTTATAAAGTTTTTAGTAAAAGCTAGAACCTAAAAGATCAATGAGCCATCAGCCTACATCCAGTCGCGCAAGACCAGGTCAAAATAAAATATATGGCCAACCCTGATGGAGCGTGGGTCAGATACAAGAAGTGGATGGGCTCGGTCAGCGCTAACCTTCGGTCCTAGGAGAAATGTTGAGAACACTTTTCTGAGTAGGTAAAGTTCAGCGGGGCAAAGCTGCAGGAAGTGTCCATCAGGGAGCCTTGAGTCTGAGCTGCAGTGAAGAACCATCTGTTGGATGACACCCAATTGGGGTTCAGAAAAATCATTGCACAGAATCCCCCTTGGTGGTAGCCATTGGGAAAGTTCAAGAAACTCTGGATAGTGGAGGGACTGCTGCTTTGATTTTATTGGATCACTCTGCGGCATTCGATATGACCAACCATGATATTTTGGTTGACCATATGCAGATGCTGGGGATAGAGTGTACTGCACTTAATCTCCTTTATTCTTTCCTAGCAAACAGGCAACAAAGAGTGGTGCTAGGTAAGTTCACCTCCAAGCCCATCTCCCTGCCTTACGGAGTCCCACAGGGCTCTTCACTGAGCCCAATGTTGTTCAATCTATATGTCACATCGCTAGCTAAACTAATTAAAACATCTGGGGCCTCATTTATGAGGCCTTGCGTCAGTTTTGCGCTGCGGATGCGTCACTTTTTGTGACGCATCGGCAGCGTAAAACATGCGCCTCGTTGCGCCATATTTAAAAAGTGACGCATCTAGGAAGATGCGTCACTTTTTAAACCCCTGCGCCACATTATACCTGCGTCAGGTATAATGTATGCAGAGGGGGCGTTCCCCCGCAAAAAGCCTCGTAATAGTGACGCAGTGAAATCTATGAGATTTCACTGCGTCACTTTTAGGATGCTGTTGCGTCAAAATCTTGCGCCTGCCTCACAGCAGACGTAAGACTGACGCAAGGCCTTTCACATGGGGCTTTCCCCATGTGAAAGGACGCATTGCTGGAGTTGCGTCACTTTTGTGACACACTCCAGCAATGCGTCACTTTTGCGCTTACAGATGCGTCAGAAATACTGACGTATCTGTAAGTCCTTGCGACATGATGCGTCATACATTAAATATGACGCATCATTGGTGTCGCAAGGAGTGCGCAGTGAAAAGTGACGCATCGCTGTTTTCACGCAGCGATGCGTCACTTTTCATAAATGAGGCCCCTGGTCTTTCCCTAGCCTCCTACGCACATGACACACAAATTGTGATGTCAATGGTGAAACACGAGAATAACTTGGACCACACCTTTAGAACGTGCATGAGCAATATTAGTAAATGGATGGATAACAATTGCCTGAAGCTAAACTCAGTGAAAACTGAGGTTATCCTTTTTGGCAATAGTCCATCATTTTGGATGCTCAAATGGTAGTCTCCTGAATTCGGACCCTCCCAGAACCAGTAACCAAAGTGAAAATTTAGGATTTGTGCTTGATGAGGAATTTAAGCTCCAAGATCAAGTGAACAAAGGTACATCTGCCTCTTTTTGTTCCTTGAGGATTGTTAAAAAAAAAATGTCATTCTTGCTGTCCGATCTTCTGAACACAGAAATTATCTTGCTTGTAGTTTCAAGGCTTGCTTGCTGTAATAGCCTATATCTCAATATACCAGTAGGATCTTTGAAGAAGCTTCAGACATTGCAGAATGAGGTGGCTCAATTTCTTTTTAAAATTCCTACATTTGAATCAGCTAGACGAGCCATCAGGAAACATCACTGGCTTTCAGTTAAACAATGTGTTAGGATTTAAGGCACTCTGTCTGGACTACAACTCATTGAAGGGGCTAGGGCCATCTCAGTTTAAGGATAAGCTCAAATGGTATATCCCAGAGAGGAACCTACAATCAGGGTCAGCTACGAACCTTGTAGTCCCTGCCTCCAGGAGAACAATTAGGCGTGGAAAGAGCTTCTTTAGGACCACAGTTTTGATCTGGAAGATACTGCCTTTGGAACTCAAAGCTGATCCCTCGCTATCTCTTTTCAGAAAAGATATAAAAACTTGGCTCTTCTCTCAGGATTAGGAGGGGTGTTTGTCCTGTAAGGTATCAAGAGTCTGTGGCTGTACCCGTCTGCTTTAGCGCCATGAAGCCATTTAGCAGGAGCTTTTGCTTTAAACATTTCTCAGTTATTCAGTTTTGAAAAACGAATGTAAGATTTTTTAACTACCAGGACATGTAAAACTAGAAAATTACATGTCCAATCTTGACAAGGGGTTTGTATTGCCCAGTCCAGTTGGCAATTTAAAACTTCAAGAGAACAACAGAGAGAGTAAGGGATTGTGTCCACTCGTGATGGACGAGGAATACTCCTGGTCCCCTAGTCTCAGATATTGAAAAACAAATGAAGGAGTATCACCCGATGTATAGGCTGAAGGTTTTCCAAAATTGGAATAATTATTCCTTTTCTAAAAAAACCCTCACTCACCACCTAGTGGTGACATGCTTCATCATCGGGGTCCACCCTGGTGGCCTAGCGTCACCAGGGTGTGCTTCGACACCTGTAATACAGTGGAGCAGGTTGTGAGGTGTATGTGCAAAAAAGTGTTAAAAATTGTCCTGGTTTAACTTTGTAGGAGTGAATTTTATTGAAAAGCAACTGGACAATAATAAAATAATAAAGGTGAGATACTGGAAGGGGAGTTACGACCTACGTATCTCAATATGTGTTCATAGTGCATTGGTCAGCATGTTTCTACCGTGTGGGAAGGTTCCCGGTATTCATCAGGACCAAGGAGATGGATGGTATGGGCCCCCTAAAAGACCCACCCTGTCCTAAATCCTTAAAAAAACAGTGGTAAGGTGTACCAAAGGCGGTGTGCTCTCAAGATTTGAGAAGCATAGATACAAAAACTTGTGAGATTAGCCGAGCAGCTGAAGGTAGACGTAGGTTATGGGCCTCTCGCCACGCCAGTAAACTAATACGTTGTACCGCGTGAAGCACCTACCCCCTGCCCGCCGAAGCTTAATAGGATAATCTCACAAGTTTTTGTATCTATGCTTCTCACCACCACTGGACTACAACTCATTGAAGGACCCCGATGATGAAGCATGTCACCACTAGGTGGTGAGTGAGGGTTTTTTTAGAAAAGGAATAATTATTCCAATTTTGGAAAACCTTCAGCCTAAACATCGGGTGATACTCCTTCATTTGTTTTTCAATTTAAAACTTCACTCAGGATGTACAATGTCAGGCCTGAGACATGGTGTAAGGTGCTACTTAAGTGGGTGACACAATCGGTACTGCAGGCCCAATGGTAGCGATTAATTTACAGGTCGTGGGTATATGATATGCCACTATACAAGGGACTTATAAGTAAATTAAATATGTTAATCAGGTGTAAGCCACTCAAACCATGTTTGAGGGAGTGAGCACTTTAACACTGGTTTGCAGTGCAGTGGTACCGCGCACAGAGTCCTAAGGTCAACAAAAATACATTTCAGCTACAAAAATCGTGGTCGGTAGGCAAAAAGGTCGGTGGAAGTTCACCCTAAGGCTGACACAGGTCAGGATCCAGTGAGGCTAGTTTTGGAAGTTACCAGCCCCATCGGAAATATAAGTTTAGTGGGAATACCTCTGGACAAAGTATGCAATTGCCACCCACAAATTTAACCTACTAAATAGAGAACGTTTTCAGGTGAAGTACAGAGGGAAATGCATACATAGGCATGGTTGATCCAGTTCCTGCATGTTATGTTTTTTTTCTTAATTCCTTGTTATTCTCCCTGAAATTAACCCCCTGTCGTCTTCCAGGTAACGATAGATCTGTGAGAAAAGGGGAATAACAGGGCTTGCTCTGGCCTACTCAAAAAGCGAGGCAAGGCGAATGATGGGAGGAGAGAATAGATGAATATTCACTGAGAATTGAAGATGCAATATTTGAGGAAAATTGAGAACAACTCGAGCTAATGATGGTAAACCTGCCTGGAAATACCTATGAAAACAGACAATTTAATGAAAAGATCACTAGTTACCAAGCAATCCACATTCATGAGTAATAACTAAGACTCATACACTCATTATTCCTGTTTATCAGGAGGGAGTACATGCAAACGGAGTGCTAACAGAATACCGTAATGTGATACATAAGCACTAAGGACTATTTATGTGACAACATGGTGGTTTCAACATTTATTTCCTTATTAATCCAATTTTGCTAACTGAAAGCGCAAATAAGCATTGATGTGCTGAAATCGACCAAATGAGGTGTGACTGCCATCTGCTGGAAACATTAACATAGCTGGAAAGCCAAAGCGAATGCAGTGATAACATAGAAGAAAGCTTAAGTAAATTGTAACCCACAGTACACATACTTTCAACATGAGCTTTTAATTCACCAACTAAGACTGGGGCTGGCATTTGAAATATGTCACTGCACTGTAAGTTGATGTGTAAAAATACAAATCATGTGGCAGTGAAATATCGAATGAGGACTATTCAATTTGATTAAATCATTTTAGTGGAGCAGCACAGTTTAGTGCCCGCTCCTTTAATATGCAATGTATATAAGTAAAGTTTGTTTAATTGTATTAGTATGTGTGCATTGTATTAATCATTTTCTGTAAATGGCTGTATATTTCTTTTTAATGAGAGCCAATTGTATATACAACTGAATTATAATAAATGTATTCACCATGAACGGAATGGATGCTTTCTTTAAAATTGTATTCGACATAATCATTTATGCTAACTGTATCTATTTAGAACCTGTAAATCTAGCATCAGCCTAATCTCTAACCAGGCATCAGTGCGCATGTTATGTTTCATGATAGTGTTTTGCAAATGCCTTGTTTTTCTCTTATTTGCAGGTATCTTATGTATGTTCTTGTTAGCTTAGAATAGGTTAATTGTTCATTGTATTAGACTAGCAGACCTCTGATCATTTAATTAATTATTGGTATTGAATATTAAGACTAGGACGATGGGAGACTTGATCTTGTACCAGTCAGACCAGACTTATGTTATATCCAAGAATGTCCAGATGAATACTTCTGTGATGAAAGCTAGGAAACAAGTGAGTCTATCCTTTCTCCGAAAACACTGGGCCTGATTAGGATGGCGGTCGGACTTATGTCCGAACCCTAACCTCGGGGAAACAGGACTGCCCGACAAGTTGTTGGTGGTTGCGCACCCTGAATCACGATGTGACCGCTGTCAAGGCAGTCGCCAAGTGTATATTTTGTATTGTAGCGGGTGCTGCGGGCTGCAGCACACGCCGCAGTACAAAATATGCACCCTGTGCATATCTGTGCACTATGTTTCAGGCACCATGCAGGGATATGTTGTTGGGCACCTATGGTGTCCCCCATAGGGCATTTCGGAGGACCAGGGAGGATGGAGGGCCCGCCTTAGGCCCCCAATGTCCCTTTTCGCCTGCCTTTTCATGGCTGGTAACCGCCAAGAAACGGCTGGCAGAAACGGACATTGTAAACCCTTTGGCAGTGCCTCGCATGCGCCGCCACTGTTGTAGGAATACAAGTCCCTCTGATGGACTAACGGGCTCCTGAAGCCTGTTGGATCAATGGCGGCCGCTCTCTCCAACTGCCAACCATCCGCCCGCCATCCTAATGTGGCGGGCGGTGATCAGCATTATGATAGCGGTGGGATCGCCACCGATGGGCTGTCAGTGGGGGTCCCACTGTCATCGTAATCAGGCCCACTGTCTTTTGATTGGTTTGTTGATGATGATAAGGAAAAGCCTTCTGAAGCCTTTGTTCATGGTTTAATTGTATGTTCAGAACAGCAGACCAGATCCTATCCTGACTCTGCTAAGAGAAGACATCTTCTCAATTCTGTTGATTTCTCCAGCCACAGGGTTAAGTTCCATACTTAAATAATCAGATTCTGACTATTAAATCTTAAATCTGGTTCATCTGATGCTGGCACCTTCCTCATAGAATTTCCCCTTGTAACTTTTGATATTTTGGGCCTCTTTATGATGGCGGGCGGATGTACCTCCGTGGTGCTGGCGGCGGCGGACAATGTCATTTTCTGCATGCCAGCAGCGGTCCTCATGCCCGCCATATTAAAATGGGCAAACGTAGCTCCTTTCCCGTCCGCCGTGGTGCGACGTGAACTGCCATGAAAATGTGCCCACCACCACGGCGTTGGGAGCCAATACAGACTCACCGCCATGAGGAATTACATCCCGATCACTGTGCAAATCAGGATGCCCCAGACAGCCTGTCACACCGCAGCGGAGAAACCAGTCAACCAGAGACAGTGGAAGCAGGACAACAGAGCGCCAAACCAGACTCCTGGTCCCCTCCACCCAGTCCCGGCCACAATGGACCCAGCTCTACAAACCTTTCCGGTGATGTACCTGATACACCACCAGCAAGTTATGCACCGTCGCGGACAACGACGCAGGTATGCAATGATACAATTCTGCACACAATCACAAAACACATCTCTTGGCCTAACATACGGTTCCTGTCCACACCAGACACTCTCGTGGGGAGAGGAACACATCCACAAGTGTACCCACACACTTCCTACCTGTCACAAAATCACCCTTCTGCATCCAGGTCACCCGTTAACCGTGAAATCACAGCAATCACCCGGTTATGTCACCGCAGCGGTGAAGACGCAGGAAAACAAACATGCGCCCAATGCAGTAACCAGGTCCAACGCCAGGAATGGGCAGTCCACAAAGACTCACAGGGCCACAACCCCACCCTTCACACACTTGGCCCCCGATACCCATCAGGAGACATGCTGTGTGCCCCTCCTGTGCTCCCCCCGCACAATTAACCAGCCAGGTGAACCCAGAACCTGCACCACACACATAAAACAACCAGGGAGCCAGTCAAAGCAAGTGGGGCTGAAGAGGAACACACAGCACAGAAGCTCAAGGTCAGGACAACCTTCCTCCCCACACCCACACTCCACTCTTGTCAAGCAAACTGAGTCCATTCACATAATGAACACTCACACTGAATATTAACAATACCCTAACTGTTCACACTGCCTGTCAAGTCACCCAGACACACCCCACAATGACAAACAGCCACATACACATACACATACACATACCAGATGCCAGCAGCAATGGAGAACAACAAATGGGACAGCCAAAAATGAGGTGGACAGTGATGGGAAGACAAGGAGCCAGCCACAAAGCATGTCTACATCACATGCAAGAGAAGGAACTCATCACAACAGCCTTAGCCCAACAAATCATACATGTCTAGCACAGTGTGTGAAATGAAATTACCGTGACCTCTGTGCAACAACTCATGGAGACAGCAAGGCAGGCCATGCAAAGGCACGGGGATGATAGGAAGTGACTGAAGTAAAACAGTGATCAGCCACACATCTGTATCTACTTACTTGACATGTGTATGTCTTCAGCACAACACACGGGGCCCATTGACACACTCCATGACTGTCAAGCACAACTTGGACCCTTAACACATACACCTCCTCCCCACACCTAACCCCTGCACCACTCAACACTAGTAACAAACACACAGAATGGTGCAAATAATGTCCTGTGAAGACACTGACAAATTGTCACTCTCCCTGGGGTGCATCCACAAACATCACACACACACACACTCAGGGATGCCAGAACCAATGCTGGCACAAATCAAATGCAATAGCCAAACTGAGAGAGGGGAAGATTTTACTATATAAATATCCTGGGACTTTCTTATAACTTGGCTAGCATGAGCCCCTGTGTAGGCCCTACTGTTCAGCATTATAGGCTTTGGTTAGATTGGCCAGAGTACTGCCATTTTGTAGTACTGCCATTTTGTGTTAAGAAAGCAGAAAGCAGGTCTGACCAAGACTTCACCCAGCCCCACTTGTCTGCGAAGCTTCTCCTCCTGTTTTAGATCCCCAACCCATCTTGTGTGCTAAAGGTCAACTTCCATCCAATTCTTTCGACGTGACAGAAGTCTACATCCTCTAACTGTATTTAAGAAAAGAGGACCTTAGCCCCTCAGCCCAGCCATGCAGATGTGATGGGCATCATAATAGGATATACAGATGGTACATCCTCACATAATATGTACTGTAAGGCGTTTTTTCTGTTAAACTACAACTAAACCTAATTCACGGTAAGCCTCAAGTCAACAAGGCATGACCTTTGGCCTAGCATAAAGTACCATGTTTGCGGGAAAGGGCTGCTTTTTGAACATATGGATGGGAAGGGTATGGAAAAGACCATAAATGACGCAGTGAGAATAAATAGCACGAGGTGGCGCAAGATAACGTTACCATAGGACCCTCACCATCTTAAAAAGTATAAAAGGGAGGTTCACAAAGACCTCTTTGAATTACTCCTCATAAGTGAGTTCTTCCCAAGGGTTATTTGAGAACCTTGTATTAGTACTAAGCATGGGCGTAAAATCCGTTCCGCTCGCGGAATTTGCGGATTACGGTAAATTCGCAATCCGCGATCTCTCGGGAATTTGCCGAAAATCCGCAAATTCGCACGAAGCAGTTTTTTTGCTTGGTGATACAATATTGCGGCACGTTCACTTACCGTCATTCAGCGTTTGCAGAGTTGTCTTTCTCGATATTTTGCGTGTGCTGCGCCATTTTGGAGCTTGCTGCGGGATCCCACGGGTGTTTGGCGACCGCTATTACGTCATCGTGGCTTGCCACCTTGCACAGCACGCATCGCGAGAGTTCGCAATTGCGAACACGTAGATGCGGCGGGCAGCAACAATCTTGCACTCGGGAAATTGCAAAATTTGCAATTCTGCACAAGAAATCCACCAGCAAGCAGCATAAACCTTCTGAAAATGATGATTTTTATCAGAATAACTCCTCAGGTTGACATTTGCCTGCACTTTTTTTGCAAGGAGTCCATTTTTTGAGGGGAGGAAGGAAGTGCCCCACAGTCTCCAACTTCCTGTTCGTGTCCAGCAGGCTCCTCCCAGTGCTTTCTTCATGTGCTGGTCACTTTCATTTGGATCTTGACCTGGAGGGATTACTTTTTGTAAATGCTGCTGGATATTTGGATTTGAGGCCTTTTTGACTTTCTTTGGATCATTTTTGGATTAGAAATTTCACAAGTAAGTTTGTTTGGGGCATTAAAGTTGCTGCAACTACAATTTTGGAATTTTCGATTTTTGGGCTGTTGTTAGGGCCTTTTGCCCAGGGGTAGTGAGTGGTGCATGGACTGAGTATTTATGTGGGGTCTCTTTAATGTTAACATCATGGAGGGCATGGATGGCATGGGATTGTGCTGATTCTTGTGTGTTTTTCCATTTTTTTGGCTGCTGTTGGGGACTGGCCATGTGGGTGGGGGCCATTTTGAGTGCTGGTACAGGCAGGCCCCGGCCATGTGCTGGGGGGCAAGGGGCCATTTTGAAGGCAGGCAGTGTTCTCAGGCCTGCACCCATTTTGCCTAGCTTTCATCCTTTATGCCCAGGGGTAGTGAGTGATGCATGGGCCTAGTCTTTCTGTGGGGTGTCTTGAATTTAAGCATAATTAAGGGCATGGATCGCATGGGATTGCGCCGTTTTTTGTGTGTTTGTCGATTTTTTTGGCTGCTGCTGGGGCCTTTTGCCCAGGGCTAGTGAGTGGTATATGGACTGAGTCTTTCTGTGGGGTCTCTTTAATGTAAACATCATGGAGGGCATGGATGGCATGGGATTGTGCTGATTTTTGTGTGTTTTTCGATTTTTTGGGGTGTTGATGGGGACTGGCCATGTGGGTGGGGGCCATTTTGAGTGCTGGTACAGGCAGGGCCTGGCCACGTGCTGGGGAGCAAGGGGCCATTTTGAAGGCATGCAGTGTTCTCAGGCCTGCACCCATTTTGCCTAGCTTTCATCCCTTATGCCCAGGGGCACTCAGTGGTGCATGGGCCTGGACTTTCTGTGGGGTGTCTTGAATTTAAACATCATTGACGCATGGATGGCATGGGATTGTGGTGTTTTGTATGTGTTTTTTTACTTTTTGGGGGTGTTTTTTTGGAATGGCCATGTGGGTGGGGGCCATTTTGAGTGCTGGTGCAGGCAGGCCCTGGCCATGTGCTTGGGGGCAAGGGGCCATTTTGAAGGCAGGCAGTGTTCTCAGGCCTGCACCCATTTTGCCTAGCTTTCATCCTTTATGCCCAGGGGTAGTGAGTGGTGCATGGGCCTAGTCTTTCTGTATGGTGTCTTGAATTTAAACATCATTGAGGGCATGGATGGCATGGGATTGTGCTGATTTTTGTGTGTTTTTCGATTTTTTGGGCTGCTGTTGGGGCCTTTTGGCCAGGGGTAGTGAGTGGTGCATGGGCCTAGTCTTTCTGTGGGGTGTCTTGAATTTAAACATCATGGAGGGCATGGATGGCATGGGATTGTGCTGATTTTTGTGTGTTTTTCGATTTTTTTGGCTGCTGTTGGGGCCTTTTGCCCAGGGGTAGTGAGTGGTGCATGGGCAAAGTCTTTCTGTGGGGTGTCTTGAATTTAAACATCATTGAGGGCATGGATGGCATGGGATTGTGCTGATTTGTGTCTGTTTTTCGACTTTTTGGGGGTGTTGTTGGGTCTGGCCATGTGGGTGGGGGCCATTTTGAGTGCTGGTACAGGCAGGCCCTGGCCATGTGCTGGGGGGCAAGGGGCCATTTTGAAGGCAGGCAGTGTTCTCAGGCCTGCACCCATTTTGCCCAGCTTTCACCCTTTATGCCCAGGGGTAGTGAGTGGTGCATGGGCCTAGTCTTTCTGTGGGGTGTCTTGAATTTAAACATCATTGAGGGCATGGATGGCATGGGATTGTGCTGTTTTTTGTGTGTTTTGGGATTTTTTTGGCTGCTGTTGGGGCCTTTTGCCCAGGGGTAGTGAGTGGTGCATGTACTGAGTCTTTCTGTGGGGTCTCTTTAATGTAAACATCATGGAGGGCATGGATGGCATGGGATTGTGCTGATTTTTGTGTGTTTTTTGATTTTTTTGGCTGCTGTTGGGGACTGGCCATGTGGGTGGGGGCCATTTTGAGTGCTGGTACAGGCAGGCCCTGGCCATATGCTGGGGGGCAAGAGGCCATTTTGAAGGCAGGCGTGTTCTCAGGCCTGCACCCATTTTGCCTAGCTTTCATCCTTTATGCCCAGGGGTAGTGAGTGGTGCATGGGCCTAGTCTTTCTCTGGGGTGTCTTGAATTTAAACATCATTGAGGGCATGGATGGCATGGCATTGTGCTGATTTTTGTGTGTTTTTCAATTTTTTTGGCTGCTGTTGGGGCCTTTTGCCCAGGGGTAGTTAGTGGTGCATGACTGAGTCTTTCTGTGGGGTCTCTTTAATGTAAACATCATGGAGGGCATGGATGGCATGGGATTATGCTGATTTTTGTGTGTTTTACGATTTTTTGGGGTGTTGATGGGGTCTGGCCATGTGGGTGGGGGCCATTTTGAGTGCTGGTACAGGCAGGGCCTGGCCTTGTGGTGGGGGGCAAGGGGCCATTTTGAAGGCATGCAGTGTTCTCAGGCCTGCACCCATTTTGCCTAGCTTTCACCCCTTATGCCAAGGGGTACTCAGTGGTGCATGGGCCTAGGCTTTCTGTGGGGTGTCTTGAATTTAAACATCATTGAGGGCATTGATGGCATGGCATTGTGGTGATTTTTATGTGTTTTTTTACTTTTTGGGGGTGTTGTTGGGACTGACCATGTGGGTGGGGGCCATTTTGAGTGCTGGTACAGGCAGGCCCTGGCCATGTGCTGGGGGGCAAGGGGCCATTTTGAAGGCTGGCAGTGTTCTCAGGCCTGCACCCATTTTACCTAGCTTTGATCCCTTATGCCCAGGGGTAGTGAGTGTTGCATGGGCCTAGTCTTTCTGTGGGGTGTCTTGAATTTAAACATTATTGAGGGCATGAATGGCATGGGATTGTGCTGATTTTTGTGTGTTTTTCAATTTTTCTGGCTGCTGTTGGGGCCTTTTGCCCAGGGGTAGTGAGTGGTGCATGGACTGAGTCTTTCTGTGGGGTCTCTTTAATGTAAACATCATGGAGGGCATGGATGGCATGGGATTGTGCTGATTTTTGTGTGTTTTTCGATTTTTTGGGGTGTTGATGGGGACTGGCCATGTGGGTGGGGGCCATTTTGAGTGCTGGTACAGGCAGGGCCTGGCCACGTGCTGGGGAGCAAGGGGCCATTTTGAAGGCATGCAGTGTTCTCAGGCCTGCACCCATTTTGCCTAGCTTTCATCCCTTATGCCCAGGGGCACTCAGTGGTGCATGGGCCTGGACTTTCTGTGGGGTGTCTTGAATTTAAACATCATTGACGCATGGATGGCATGGGATTGTGGTGTTTTGTATGTGTTTTTTTACTTTTTGGGGGTGTTTTTTTGGAATGGCCATGTGGGTGGGGGCCATTTTGAGTGCTGGTGCAGGCAGGCCCTGGCCATGTGCTTGGGGGCAAGGGGCCATTTTGAAGGCAGGCAGTGTTCTCAGGCCTGCACCCATTTTGCCTAGCTTTCATCCTTTATGCCCAGGGGTAGTGAGTGGTGCATGGGCCTAGTCTTTCTGTATGGTGTCTTGAATTTAAACATCATTGAGGGCATGGATGGCATGGGATTGTGCTGATTTTTGTGTGTTTTTCGATTTTTTGGGCTGCTGTTGGGGCCTTTTGGCCAGGGGTAGTGAGTGGTGCATGGGCCTAGTCTTTCTGTGGGGTGTCTTGAATTTAAACATCATGGAGGGCATGGATGGCATGGGATTGTGCTGATTTTTGTGTGTTTTTCGATTTTTTTGGCTGCTGTTGGGGCCTTTTGCCCAGGGGTAGTGAGTGGTGCATGGGCAAAGTCTTTCTGTGGGGTGTCTTGAATTTAAACATCATTGAGGGCATGGATGGCATGGGATTGTGCTGATTTGTGTCTGTTTTTCGACTTTTTGGGGGTGTTGTTGGGTCTGGCCATGTGGGTGGGGGCCATTTTGAGTGCTGGTACAGGCAGGCCCT
Organism: Lissotriton vulgaris; assembly: GCF_964263255.1. Classification (NCBI taxonomy): domain Eukaryota; kingdom Metazoa; phylum Chordata; class Amphibia; order Caudata; family Salamandridae; genus Lissotriton; species Lissotriton vulgaris. Next base: position 911,047,496 of record NC_141698.1, read on the forward strand.
GGCCATGTGCTGGGGGGCAAGGGGCCATTTTGAAGGCAGGCAGTGTTCTCAGGCCTGCACCCATTTTGCCCAGCTTTCACCCTTTATGCCCAGGGGTAGTGAGTGGTGCATGGGCCTAGTCTTTCTGTGGGGTGTCTTGAATTTAAACATCATTGAGGGCATGGATGGCATGGGATTGTGCTGTTTTTTGTGTGTTTTGGGATTTTTTTGGCTGCTGTTGGGGCCTTTTGCCCAGGGGTAGTGAGTGGTGCATGGACTGAGTCTTTCTGTGGGGTCTCTTTAATGTAAACATCATGGAGGGCATGGATGGCATGGGATTGTGCTGATTTTTGTGTGTTTTTTGATTTTTTTGGCTGCTGTTGGGGACTGGCCATGTGGGTGGGGGCCATTTTGAGTGCTGGTACAGGCAGGCCCTGGCCATATGCTGGGGGGCAAGAGGCCATTTTGAAGGCAGGCGTGTTCTCAGGCCTGCACCCATTTTGCCTAGCTTTCATCCTTTATGCCCAGGGGTAGTGAGTGGTGCATGGGCCTAGTCTTTCTCTGGGGTGTCTTGAATTTAAACATCATTGAGGGCATGGATGGCATGGGATTGTGCTGATTTTTGTGTGTTTTTCAATTTTTTTGGCTGCTGTTGGGGCCTTTTGCCCAGGGGTAGTTAGTGGTGCATGACTGAGTCTTTCTGTGGGGTCTCTTTAATGTAAACATCATGGAGGGCATGGATGGCATGGGATTATGCTGATTTTTGTGTGTTTTACGATTTTTTGGGGTGTTGATGGGGTCTGGCCATGTGGGTGGGGGCCATTTTGAGTGCTGGTACAGGCAGGGCCTGGCCTTGTGGTGGGGGGCAAGGGGCCATTTTGAAGGCATGCAGTGTTCTCAGGCCTGCACCCATTTTGCCTAGCTTTCACCCCTTATGCCCAGGGGTACTCAGTGGTGCATGGGCCTAGGCTTTCTGTGGGGTGTCTTGAATTTAAACATCATTGAGGGCATTGATGGCATGGCATTGTGGTGATTTTTATGTGTTTTTTTACTTTTTGGGGGTGTTGTTGGGACTGACCATGTGGGTGGGGGCCATTTTGAGTGCTGGTACAGGCAGGCCCTGGCCATGTGCTGGGGGGCAAGGGGCCATTTTGAAGGCTGGCAGTGTTCTCAGGCCTGCACCCATTTTACCTAGCTTTGATCCCTTATGCCCAGGGGTAGTGAGTGTTGCATGGGCCTAGTCTTTCTGTGGGGTGTCTTGAATTTAAACATTATTGAGGGCATGAATGGCATGGGATTGTGCTGATTTTTGTGTGTTTTTCAATTTTTCTGGCTGCTGTTGGGGCCTTTTGCCCAGGGGTAGTGAGTGGTGCATGGACTGAGTCTTTCTGTGGGGTCTCTTTAATGTAAACATCATGGAGGGCATGGATGGCATGGGATTGTGCTGATTTGTGTGTGTTTTTCGATTTTTTGGGGTGTTGATGGGGACTGGCCATGTGGGTGGGGGCCATTTTGAGTGCTGGTACAGGCAGGGCCTGGCCACGTGCTGGGGAGCAAGGGGCCATTTTGAAGGCATGCAGTGTTCTCAGGCCTGCACCCATTTTGCCTAGCTTTCATCCCTTATGCCCAGGGGCACTCAGTGGTGCATGGGCCTGGACTTTCTGTGGGGTGTCGTGAATTTAAACATCATTGACGCATGGATGGCATGGGTTTGTGGTGTTTTGTATGTGTTTTTTTACTTTTTGGGGGTGTTTTTTTGGAATGGCCATGTGGGTGGGGGCCATTTTGAGTGCTGGTGCAGGCAGGCCCTGGCCATGTGCTTGGGGGCAAGGGGCCATTTTGAAGGCAGGCAGTGTTCTCAGGCCTGCACCCATTTTGCCTAGCTTTCATCCTTTATGCCCAGGGGTAGTGAGTGGTGCATGGGCCTAGTCTTTCTGTATGGTGTCTTGAATTTAAACATCATTGAGGGCATGGATGGCATGGGATTGTGCTGATTTTTGTGTGTTTTTCGATTTTTTGGGCTGCTGTTGGGGCCTTTTGGCCAGGGGTAGTGAGTGGTGCATGGGCCTAGTCTTTCTGTGGGGTGTCTTGAATTTAAACATCATGGAGGGCATGGATGGCATGGGATTGTGCTGATTTTTGTGTGTTTTTCGATTTTTTTGGCTGCTGTTGGGGCCTTTTGCCCAGAGGTAGTGAGTGGTGCATGGGCAAAGTCTTTCTGTGGGGTGTCTTGAATTTAAACATCATTGAGGGCATGGATGGCATGGGATTGTGCTGATTTGTGTCTGTTTTTCGACTTTTTGGGGGTGTTGTTGGGTCTGGCCATGTGGGTGGGGGCCATTTTGAGTGCTGGTACAGGCAGGCCCTGGCCATGTGCTGGGGGGCAAGGGGCCATTTTGAAGGCAGGCAGTGTTCTCAGGCCTGCACCCATTTTGCCCAGCTTTCACCCTTTATGCCCAGGGGTAGTGAGTGGTGCATGGGCCTAGTCTTTCTGTGGGGTGTCTTGAATTTAAACATCATTGAGGGCATGGATGGCATGGGATTGTGCTGTTTTTTGTGTGTTTTGGGATTTTTTTGGCTGCTGTTGGGGCCTTTTGCCCAGGGGTAGTGAGTGGTGCATGGACTGAGTCTTTCTGTGGGGTCTCTTTAATGTAAACATCATGGAGGGCATGGATGGCATGGGATTGTGCTGATTTTTGTGTGTTTTTTGATTTTTTTGGCTGCTGTTGGGGACTGGCCATGTGGGTGGGGGCCATTTTGAGTGCTGGTACAGGCAGGCCCTGGCCATATGCTGGGGGGCAAGAGGCCATTTTGAAGGCAGGCGTGTTCTCAGGCCTGCACCCATTTTGCCTAGCTTTCATCCTTTATGCCCAGGGGTAGTGAGTGGTGCATGGGCCTAGTCTTTCTCTGGGGTGTCTTGAATTTAAACATCATTGAGGGCATGGATGGCATGGGATTATGCTGATTTTTGTGTGTTTTACGATTTTTTGGGGTGTTGATGGGGTCTGGCCACGTGGGTGGGGGCCATTTTGAGTGCTGGTACAGGCAGGGCCTGGCCTTGTGGTGGGGGGCAAGGGGCCATTTTGAAGGCATGCAGTGTTCTCAGGCCTGCACCCATTTTGCCTAGCTTTCACCCCTTATGCCCAGGGGTACTCAGTGGTGCATGGGCCTAGGCTTTCTGTGGGGTGTCTTGAATTTAAACATCATTGAGGGCATTGATGGCATGGCATTGTGGTGATTTTTATGTGTTTTTTTACTTTTTGGGGGTGTTGTTGGGACTGACCATGTGGGTGGGGGCCATTTTGAGTGCTGGTACAGGCAGGCCCTGGCCATGTGCTGGGGGGCAAGGGGCCATTTTGAAGGCTGGCAGTGTTCTCAGGCCTGCACCCATTTTGCCTAGCTTTGATCCCTTATGCCCAGGGGTAGTGAGTGTTGCATGGGCCTAGTCTTTCTGTGGGGTGTCTTGAATTTAAACATTATTGAGGGCATGAATGGCATGGGATTGTGCTGATTTTTGTGTGTTTTTCAATTTTTCTGGCTGCTGTTGGGGCCTTTTGCCCAGGGGTAGTGAGTGGTGCATGGGCCTAGTCTTTCTGTGGGGTGTCTTGAATTTAAACATCATGGAGGGCATGGATGGCATGGGATTGTGCTGATTGTTGTGTGTTTTTCGATTTTTTGGGCTGCTGTTGGGCCTTTTGACCAGGGGTAGTGAGTGGTGCATGGGCCTAGTCTTTCTGTGGGGTGTATTGAATTTAAACATCATGGAGGGCATGGATGGCATGGGATTGTGCTGATTCCTGTGTGTTTTTCGATTGTTTTGGCTGCTGTTGGGGCCTTTTGCCCAGGGGTTTTGAGTGGTGCATTGACTGAGTCTTTCTGTGGGGTCTCTTTAATGTAAACATCATGGAGGGCATGGATGGCATGGGATTGTGCTGATTTTTGTGTGTTTTTCGATTTTTTGGGGTGTTGATGGAGACTGGCCATGTGGGTGGGGGCCATTTTGAGTGCTGGTACAGGTAGGGCCTGGCCATGTGCTGGGGGGGCAAGGGGCCATTTTGAAGGCATGCAGTGTTCTCAGGCCTGCACCCATTTTGCCTAGCTTTCATCCCTTATGCCCAGGGGTACTCAGTGGTGCATGGGCCTAGACTTTCTGTGGGGTGTCTTGAATTTAAACATCATTGAGGGCATGGATGGCATGGGATTGTGGTGATTTTTATGTGTTTTTCGACTTTCTGGGGTGTATAACTGATGTTCCTCTGTCTTCCATTGCTTTTAGGTACACAAGAGAACCACCAGTGCCAAGGAGAAGTCCTGCAGCGGTGTGTGTGCAGCATAACGTCACGCGACATCACGTGTGGCCACAGACAAGACAACTCTGCAACTCGTGCAACTGCGGCCTGCTGTTCTGACATCTGAAGAAGATGGCCGCAAAAAAAGTTCCCCGTAGCTCCTCTTAGAAGAAAGTTGCCAGTAAGGAGCAGAAGAAGCAAGTTACCAAGGAGACTGGTGTGCCGCCCGCCACATTTTTTGGGAATAAAAAAAAAGTACGCCTGCAACAGCATCGGGATCTGCTGGGGACCAAGCTGGGAACAGCACACCCGCTCCATTGGGCTCAGTGACACCACTACCACGCCAACTTAAGTCCAAGCCTTTGAGTGCTGCAGAGGCATTTAGTCTAGTTGATCAATCACCATCGACCAGTGATGTTGGCTCATCGCGAGAAAGTAGCAGCAATGTCCCTCAATCAACACAGGTTGTTGTAACTCATCTGACGAGTGTTCAACAACCACAGCCGCAACAACAACCACATATGCAAGTACAAGCCCAAGTACATGTGGAACGAGAGGCAGCGCAAGGAGGTGCGCAAGCAGAGGTGCATGGAGGGGCACAAGTGCCCACAATAGTTGTTTCTCCTGAAGTAGGGGCACATCAGGAAATCGACATTCTAGCCGAGCTATCATTTGAGGAAGCCACTCCTCCTGATCATTCATTGTCTTCCACATCCCTAGCAAGGAAAAGATCAAGGATGGTGTCTACATCTTCTTCAAGCCCCCTTCCTTCTGATGATATGGATCCAACTTGGGAACCACCACTGCCGTCTGAGAGTGAGGCACACCATGATCTGACAAAAGTAGCTAAGCGTAAAAGGAAGGACCCCGAAAGACTCATAATTATGGGGTGTGATGATGACGCTGAAGAAGTGGCGTATACTACTCCTGCTGATGAAGACTCTCACGACGACGACGCAGTCATCATACACGCCACTCCAGCCTCAGCGGGCATGCAGCAAACAGACATTTTGACCCTAGCCCGAAAAGCTGCTGAGCGTGATGTTGTCAACGAGGAGGCAATGGGACCATCCTCATTGGAGTTAACTAGTACACCACCACCCACCGCTTCCATATTTTTTCTCGCCAGAAGGGATCTCCATCCACCTTGACCTCAATTAGTGGTGGTGCAAGTACACAACATAGTAAAGTTCGGCAACACACATCCTCCACTTCATCTGGCATTAGCAGCATGACCAGTATCGCCTCCTCCGCCCCCCACAGACATTTGAAGTCCGCAGTTTGGGACTTCTTTAGTGTTTGCACAACAAGGGAAAACATAGCCATTTGTAGCATTTGTAAGCTTGCAGTTAGTCGTGGTAAGCTTGGTACCAACTATGGTACCGGAGGCCAGAGAGGTCATCTTGAGAGACAGCACACTGTCCAATGGCATGCGCACCTAAATGAGATCAAGGAAGCCCGAATTGGAAGTCAACAAACTGTATCCGTTGATGTTTCATCTGATGATGACGAGGAGGAAGAAGCATCAAACATTTCTTCACTTACACCCAGTACCTCGTCAGCAGCACACCCCCTGTGAGCCACACTAAAAGTGTGGGAGAGAGTGAGACACCAATGCGAAAAAGTTCATCATCACCGAGCGTAACTGGGTCGAAGAAGTCATCATCATCATCCCGTAAAATCATGGTCCAGCCCACCATTAGAAGCATGCTGTTTTCAGAAGCGCCATTTGAACGCAACCACCCAATGACGCGTCTGTATAACACTAAGCTGGCTAAAATGCTAGCTCTTGACCTTCTCCCTTTTTCTTTTGTGGAAGGGGTTGGTTTTCTTGAATTAGTGGCAATGCTCAGCCCTAAATGGAAGGTTCCTAGCCGGTTCTATTTTGCCAGAGTTGCGGTTCCAGCACTACATGCAGATGTGCTGGAGGTGATTGGGGCAGCTTTGCAGAAGAGTGCTGTTCACACTATACATCTGACAACAGACATGTGGACCAGTGGCGCAGGCACTGATTACATGTGCATCACTGCACACTGGGTCTCTTTTTCAGGAGTTACAGCAAAGCTAATGGCAGGTGTTGACCCGGACAACGTTTTTAAAGCTGCTCGGAAACATGCAACACTAGCCATGTTTGGTATGGAGTCAAGTCATACAGCAGAAAACATTTTGCAGGAGTTTAACACTAAGGTCTTTCAATGGCTGTCCCCAAAAAAACGCAAGACTGGTTATGTTTCCACGGATAATGGCGCCAATGTAGTTAAGGCCATGGATAAGGGTAACTATTTCAGAGTGCCGTGTTTGGCGCACTGTATAAGCCTGGTTGTTAAAAAATTCTTAAGTGAAGAAAGTCCAGTGTGCGAGTTACTGACCACCTGCCGAAGAATGTGCACACATTTCAGCCATTCTTTTAAGGCCCGGAAGCATCTGAGGGGCCTGCTATTTGAACGTCGACTGCCAGTGAAAGCACTCATCCAGGAGGTGGCAACACGATGGAACTCAACCTTCTACATGCTTGAGCGTCTGCATGAGCAGTTTACGGTAGTCGATCAGTATTTCTTTACACTGGGTACAGCTATGAAGGACATGAGGTTACATGCGGAGCAATGAAGCTAGTTAAAAGCCTGACAGACATGCTTCGTCCTTTTGAGGTCTTCACACGTGCAGTCAGCAGGGAGGACTGTAATTTGGGAAAAGCTATCCCATTCTTGCGCATGCTAGAGCACCAACTGAAGGCTGTGTCTTCTACGTTTCAAAAAGATGAAGAAAAGCAAGAAGCTTTTGATTTGGCGGAGAAATTATTACAGCGCCTACTTTGCGATGAACGTCTTCAAAAAATCCACACAGAACAGCATTACATTTGTGCTACTATTCTGGATCCACGCTACAAAAAGGCACTGGCAGGCAGAGCATTCTTTCCTTTTGGTGACGCAGAAGTTTTAAAGTACAAACGTTGGCTAGCTGTGTCAGCCATGAGGTTTGAAACAGAACAGCAGGAAATTGAAGGAAAAGGCAGTACATCAGCTTCAGCAGGCCATCCGGAGTCAAAAGAATCCACTTCTGCACCTGTGGCTGTGGCAGAAGTGACCTCTCAGCCGTTAAAGACACCAGCCACCGGATCATCTGCACCAGACACAACAGTAACATTGTGTGAAGAAGAGGATTGGCTAACTCAGCTTGGGTTTGCTTCTCAAAAGGTCCCAGAAAAAAGTAAGCAAAGTGGAGGAACTGTGGAGAACCTTGAGTCGATGGTGCAGGACTATCTGAATGACTCAACAGAGGTCTATGTTCATGATGACCCATTGGCGTATTGGCATGGGAAAAAAGAATTGTGGCCAGAGATCTCCAACCTGGCTATAACCTACTTGTCTTGCCCACTCGCAAGCATGTCTTCTGAACGTGTTTTCAGTGCTGCTGGTGGCATTGTAACTTGCAAAAGGACCCGCCTCTCGCCCAAAAATGTGGAGAGGTTAACAATGATCAAGATGAATCAGCACCTCATACCACCAGATTACAAAGTACGAGAATACACGCCGGAAGAAGACGAGGCGGACACCAACTTAGATGAGGGAATTTCTTCTCTGTTAGGTGACCTACTCCCGCCTGAGTATAAGGACGAACTCTTCTTCCCTGACACTGAGCCCTGAAAATGAGCCAATGAATCAATAACTTTGTTTTTCGTCCTTATTCACTTTTATTCCTGTGTGTATGTCTTTCTTTGTTTTGCAAAGTCAATATAAATAAAAACTTTAATCACCTAATCACAAAAACAAGCCCATCAGCAGAACTGTCTTCACTTATTTGCTTATTGATTTGAAGGTGCCACAGTCTGCATTCCTCAGGTTCACAAGTTCACAGGAACATGCTCCTCTATCCTCCTCCTCCAGACTCCTATTTCCCTCAAAGCAGAGGGCTGGATTACGCCCAATGAAGAAAGACTCTGCACTTGTGGGGGTGTTCTACTTCTTTGCGGGTGAGCTGACGGCTCTGGGGCCATTGCTGGGAAGGTCTAATACCGGATAAAAGTGGTTTGGCGAAAATCAGACTTGAAATTTTTTTTGCCTTTTTGTTCACTATCATGTTTTCAGGGGCCTGTTTGAGGGGCTTCCTGGTGTTTGTGGGTGGGTTACGGGGTCTGGGAGCACTGCTGGCAGAGTCTAATGTTGATTGCATTTGTTTTCTAGGACATCCATGGTGGAAAAGTGGAGTCATGACCTAGCTGCACAGCGCGTTTGGACAGAAGGCCGAAAAACATTGTAAGTATGAGATTTTCCATTTTTGCTTTTTGGCTGTTTGGAGGTGTTGTCCTTTTTTGCGGCTGGGTTTGCGGGTCTTGGGGCATTGCTGGGAAGGTCTAATACCGGATAAAAGTGGTTTGGACAAAATCCATGAGGAAAACGTTTTTGCTTTTTCTGACATTTTGCTCAATTTAGCGTTTTCGGGGGCCTGTTTGGGGGGCTTCCTGGTGTTTGTGGGTTGGTTTCGGGGTCTGGGAGCACTGCTGGGTATGGATACTTTTGATTGCAAGAGGTTTGAAGCAAATCCATGGTGGCAGAGGGGAGTTAGGGCCTAGCTGCAGAGCGCGCGCAGAGTGATTCTGGAAATTTGCCTGAAAATTTCTAAGTGCCCATTTTTTAAGTTTTGCTTTTTGGCTGTTTGGGAGTCTTCTACTAGTTTCTGCCTGAGTTGACGGCTCTGGGGCCATTGCTGGGTAGGTCTAATACCGGATAAAAGTGATTTGGCAAAAATCAGACTTGAAAAAGTTTTTGCCTTTGTGCTCACTATCATGTTTTCGGGGCCTGTTTGGGGGGCTTCCTGGTGTTTGTGGGTGGGTTTCGGGGTCTGGGAGCACTGATGGGTATGGATACTTTTGATTGCAAAAGGTTTGAAGCAAATCCATGGTGGCAGAGGGGAGTTAGGGCCTAGCTGCAGAGCGTGCGCGGAGTGATTTTGGAAATGGACCTGAAAATGTTTTGCTTTTTGGCTGTTTGGGGGTCTTCTACTTGTTTTCGCCTGGGTTGACGGCTCTGGGGCCATTGCTGGAAAGGTCTAATATCGGATAAAAGTGCTTTGGACAAAACCCATGAGGAAATTTTTTTTTGCTTTTTCTGACATTTCGCTCAATTATCGTTTTCGGGGGCCTGTTTAGGGGGCTTCCTGGATCCTGCTCAAACAAAAAAAGTTCAGACACCTCTTTCTCGCTATAAATGCCACTCTGTTGCACCCCCTGGCGGTATTCCCAGGGTATGCGGTTTGCTTCACCACCTGCACTATCGCCACCTCTCCAACGCTCTGGCATGGCACTGGGTGAGTATGAAAAAGATGAGAAAGACAGAAGGAAGAGAAGGACTAGACTAGAGAGGGACAAATCAGGAAGTTAGAAGAAAACTATTAAAGGGACAAAAGACAGAAAATAAAAAAACACTAATACGCACTAGGGAAATAAATGAAAAACATGGGAGGATACGTTGGATAAAGTAAGGATGAATTAAGGATGGAAAAGAAACAGTTAGGATTGAGAAGTAGGCCCAGCACCATGCACAGAATAGGAAAATCAAAATGGCTATGTGGTGCCATTTGTGCGCATGTACCTACGTGGAGCATGCTAATTGCACAAATCAGTGCGAACGAATGGCCGAGCTCAACTTTGACCATTTGCGCAGAGTTAGGTGGAGTTTTCTGAGTTTTCTTTTCAGTCTACGGAATTCAGCATACCAGAACTCCACCCACCCGTAGTTAATGGGTCGTCCAGTTACTTGTCTGTGTAGGGCTTTGATCGAAGAGGTCTCTATCTTCTCCAGATATTTCATTGCCATATCTTGTGTCACTTCCAAGTTATCTTCGTACAACTCACTATAATAAACCTCAAATGCTTTATTTATCTCTTGTTGGGAGTTCGCCATTGGCCTCAATCCTGAACGGACTGCAGCTACTGGGGTGTAGGGGGAACTCTGCTTGCAACTACCATGACAAGAAGATACCAGCTTCATCCCCTATTTCATGCTGACACTTGAGGTAGGTCTTGTAGTCCAGGCTGGACAATCTATTCAATAGCATCCTATAATCCTTCCTCAGTTCAGTCAGTGCTGCTTGGTGGTCTGGGTGAGACACACAATCGCTTTCTAAGGTTTTAATACAATCCTCTGTTGTAAGCATTTTCTCATTCAGCACCTTTTAAACCCCATACACAGTTTTCATGCACATCCCCTTCACAACCACTTTGAATGCATCCCATTCCACAAGTGCATCTGTGGTTGTGCCATCGTTTTCTGTAAAATGCTGCCCTATCGTCTCACTAGTCTACGTACAGAAGCCCTCCTCACTTAGAGTTGCTGTCAACAGGTGTCACTTTGGGATCCTCTGGCCAGGCCTGCCCCAGGTGTGCAAACCCAGTAGCGGGTTGTGATCAGAAAGGATATGCCCAGGTATTCCACCCATGTAAATTTATGGACCAGATGAAGTGAACAGTACACTATATCTAGTCATGAGTGTAGTGAGTTTTCTGCTGTGTAGTATGAGTATTCCCTATCTTTGGGATGCATCAATCTCCATACATACCTCACATGCATGTTATGTGCCCAAAGACGTATCTGCTAAGAAGTGGTACAGGATCTATTCACCATGAACCGGGGGTGTCGATCTATCCCTCATGAGATCCGGGACCCAATTAAAGTCTCTACATCATATTGAGGCCACTGTGGCATCTGACAAAGTCAGGGCATCAAGGAGGCAAAGAAAGAAGCAACCCTGTGTTGGGCGCTTACACAGCATCAAACACCAGTGGCTCACTGTCTAGCAGCCCTTTTGCCATAACATATCACTCCTCTAGGTCTATCCGAGTGTGTGAGACCATGTACGGGTTTCCTAGAGACACCCACAGAAGAGCTTCCCTGGCGAACCCCCAATAGATCATACCAAAGATTCCTCCCCACCACCGTTTGCGCAATTTGGGGAGTTCCACTGTCATTAAGCATGTATCCTGGAGGCATGCAAAGTGTATGTGACACCATTTCAGATAGGTGTGAATCCAGTGCCTCTTTTTGGCCATGCCTCTCACATTTCATGTGGGGTTGGGCGACAACACACAAAAAACATGGTAAACCATGTAAAACCATTCTCTCTGGAACTCCTGCCCCCAGGCCATTGCATAAAGGTGCTAGAGACAGACAAAAACAGTAGACTAGTTGGTGTCCAACCAAAGGTCCCCCTGGATGGTGGGGGAAGACTCATGTCAAATACAGTGAACATTGTCTTGCCATAAGTATTCCCCAGTGCCATGCCATGATTAATGTTCAACAAATCCCGCCATCTGGACCTCAGACCACCAGTCTGTGGCACTAGCCAATACTGTCTTGGTCACTCTTCAAGGAAAAGGACAGAGTGGCGTAGTTGTCATTGTAGAAGATCCACCATCATTGGGGTAATCTGTGGGCCATCCCACAAGTTCTCTGGGATACCCTCATAGACGGATCCATCTTGTGAGTTCTGGATGTCCAAACCAGAAACCCTAGTCCTGGCATCTGGTGTTCCGGAATTCTCCAGCTTGGCAATCACCTGTGCTCTTTGTTGTGGTGCCTGATCCTTGGAAGGGCAACCCCCGAGTCTGTGGGTAGCTAGGCGCCCTCTCCTTTTCCTCCTCCAGGCTCTTCTATTTCTCCATGGTCCAAGGGGTGTTTCTCCCCTCTGGCCTCCAGTCTATCCAGCCTCCTTTGAGGGAAGAAAAAAGAGTGTCTTGTGTCCCTCCAATACCTTCAGTTTCACTGGGAATATTAGTGCATATCTGAGCCCAAGATGCCTGAGCCTTTGTTTAACAGAGTAGTAGGATTCCCAATGTCTCTGCACATCTGCTATTTAATTGGGAACAATTGTGAGTGTATTATTCTCCACCTGCCACTGGCCCTTGTTTCTAGCAATTTGCGGTATATTGTTTCTGTCATTAAAGTTGAACAAGCACATCACCACCGGCTTTGGGAGCACCCCAATGAAGCAGAGGCCTACCAGCTATTCAGCTAATTATACCCATCAATTACACACCACAAATGAATGAAAAGGTTCACAAATAATTAAAACAGTACCCTCATTTAGGGGAACAGTATCAACCCATATGATCTACTTCATTTGCATCTTGACTTGACTTAATATTAATAATACTGGTACATTTATAAAGCGCATCAGCTACCTCTGACAGCGGTATCTCCGCACTGTCGCAGACAAGCAGGAGGGATAAAAATAGCCAGGTCTTTAGCGCTTTCTGGAACTCCAGTTCTAATTGGATTAGGCAAAGTTTAACTGGAAGAGAGTTTCATAGTCTGGTCATAACCACTGTGAAGGATCTGCCCCCAGTGCGTGCCTTCACATATTGAGGTACACAAAGCAAATTCTGAGAGTTCGATCTTAGCAAGCATTTTTGATGATAGGGGCGGATTTGTTTCCTAATGTAACTGGGACCGTCGCCTCTCAGAGCCCTGAAGGCCACCATCAGTGACTTGAATTCAATTCGTTTGGCTACAGGTAACCAATGAAACTGTTTGATCTGCGGAGAGATGTGATGTCTTAAAAGTACTCTTCTGATCAATCTCGCATCCAAATTTTGCACCATTTGCAATCTCTTGTTTAGATATGCAGGCAGCCCCAGGTAAAGACTATTTGCATAGTCCAACCTCGATGTCACGAATGTGCGAACAACAGATCTGCGGCAACTCACCAGTAATAGGTGTAGAAATTTTCTCAGGCTTCTCAGTATACTTAAGTAAGAGGACGCCAAGTGACGTATTTGGGTTGAGAACGACATGGCAGATTCCCATTTTACGCCCAGGTTTTTTGCCGTGGTTGAGGGGTAAGGGGGAAGTCCCATTTCCTCTGGCCACCACAGTCGACTGATGGGAGGGGTGCCTTGCCAAAAAACAGAACTTCAGTTTTTTCTGCGTTAAGTTTTAATTTATTGATGTTCATCCAGCTGGAGATGTCCTTCTGGCATCCTATAAATCTAGCGAAGGAGTTGGTTGAGTGGTCCTTGAAGGAGAATACCAGCTGGTTGTCGTTCGCGTAGGAAGTAGTTTTTATTTCCCATTTGGCAATCAGTGAGAAGAGGGTTGCCAGATATATGTTAAAAAGTAAAGGGCTCAGTGCCGATCCCTGAGGAACCCCACAATGTAAAGATTTGGCTTCTGACTGAAAAGGGTGAAGAGTGACCATTTGTGTGCGGTCACTAAGATATGACTTTATCTAGGCCAGAGCCGTCCCTTCTACTCCCACACATTTAAGCATGGCAATTAGGATTAGGTGATCCCCTGTATCGAAGGCGGCGGACAGGTCCAACAGCAATATCATGGCTGAGGCTCCAGCGTCCACCAACAATCTTATAGACTCTGGCACCTCCAACAGAGCTGTCTCAGATCTGAAACCTGCTCGAAATCCAGACTGCGTTTCATGTAAGATGCTGCATTGTAATACTTCTTCTATAAAACCAGGTATAATTTGAAAATGTGACAATGCTGGGTATACTGAAAAGTGTAAGGGTAGCATAAATGAGAAACAAGGAAAGGGTAAGCTATTTCTAGGCATCGGTGACACCTCATCTACTCTTGTTCCATATATTCCCTATTTTCGTACACTGCCTCTTTCATAATACCAGACAAAAAGTGCAAATGTGACAATCTCAAATTGGCTAAATATAGAAGACTTCAAGCTAAAAGACATTTACTCGACCCCCCTCATCCTATTAGATCTGCAATTGGCAGTTTATCAACAATGACCTGTCCAGAAAAACAGGTATATAGTGCAAATGTTACAGTGCACAGTATGCTAGTAGTGCAAGGGTGGCATAAAAGATAAAAGGAAAAAGTAACACCTCTTCTAGACAGCAGTGTCATCCCATATTCTCATATAACACATTGATACCTATTGTCTTACTCTGACTTTTTCATGATGCCAAATGTAAAGTGCAGTTGTGATAAGCATTTACTCAAACTGGAGGAAAAAAGACATCAAGCTTAATACAAGTACTCACCCTCCCTCATCCTGGAACATATAAAGGTTAGCATTTTATCTAACAGTGACCTGTCCACTTTTTTCAGTTGGTGCAAACTAAAGTGCTGAAGATAATAGGAAAAGGTGGCAGATCAGGATATTCCTCAGGAGTGTCCCCTCTTATTACTTTGTACCTTGTTGTTCCACATCATGTGCTGTGCATCCGCTTCTATTATATTTAGAATAAAGTGCTGATGTAACTATGCAGAAGCAGCTAAAAGAGTGGAGCTATTGTTCATTATTCCTCCAAACTCTGCCTTTCAGCCTTTATCTGAGAGCAACCAATCGGTTTTTATGATTAATTTTGTGAAAGCTGCAACCACTCGCTGGCATTTCCCTTTTAGATAGAAGAGAGGTTCTGATGCCATTCTGTTTAAAAAGATTATGCAGTAAACTTTTAGATTCATTCAGCAGCTTGGGACAAGCTGATACAATGTGAGTATGACTTTCCACATGGAAAAGAAAATGCCTGCATTTAGAACACAGCGGTTTCCCTGACCAATTTGGTTGCCAATTGTTAGTTTGGCACGAGTTGAAACACTCATAAAGGATCTTGCTTTTAACATAAAATCTCATTAAAACATTTAAATATGATTGCCGGCAGGGTTGTTTGGAAAAATCAATGACTTTCCATGCATGGCTTCATTTACTAAAATCTCTCTTTTCCTTCACCCTTGAGATCTTCTTTATTTGCTTGTATGAATGCGTAATGCAGGGGTAAAGCACAGGCCCCCGCATCCCCCGCGGTGTAGGGGGGCCCTGAGCTGCAGGGGGCCCGCCCCCTCAGCACAGTACTCACGCCTCAGCGCTCCGGATTAAATCCAGAGCGGGCCACCTCTGTGTGCATTGCAGGGGGGCCCTTGAACTTTCGTTATGCCACTGGCATAATTCCCTACTGTGCAGAGTTAAAAAGCCCCCAAACCTGTCCCAGAAAGCCAATGTGCCAAAGCTGATTGGTGGAATAAATGTGGCTTTTATCACTGCAAGAAGAGGTGTCAAGGTAGGGTTTCACACCTTGCGGTGTAGGGATTGAAAGTCTGCAATTAATGAGGCGGTCTTCAGCTTTATTGAATTTAGATGTAAACAAAAAGAAAGACGCTCCTGCAGTTAGACACCGAGACATTTATAACACATGACTCTTAAGACCGGAAGTTCAACTAGGAACCAACTCCGGGGCATATTAGCAAGGATTTCCTATATTTATCGCAAAAAGCGTTTAGCGTGTTTTTTTTTAATCACTGCCTATCGCTGGATATGTTAGCAGAGAAAACATGGTATTAGCAAAGTTTTTCTCCATTGTGCCAAAATTTCCAGCGATAGCGGCGAAATGCGTGAATATCGCTGGAAATCCAGCGATACTCACGCATTAACGCCAATGGGGGTTTAACCTGAAAATCCACCTCCCATTGAATATACAGGTAAGTCATCCTATTAGCAGGCGTTAGATTCTAGCGAGAATCATGCTTAGCATGACTTTTTTTTATCGCTAAGCCTGTGTTGCTAATAGGCGATAGCTGTGTTAGCGACTGCTTTCCGTCGCTAACAGTTTGAGTACGCCCACTTTGCATGTCATTAGCGGTAAATATCGCTGACATGCAAAGCGGGCCCCAAACTGGTCGCTATCGCCTAAAAGCTGTCGCTAACTGCTTTTAGCGACAGCTTGCTGGCAGGGCGATAAAAATATTGCTCCTTTAGCGGGAAAAAGTCCTGCTAAAGCGGTGATATTGCCCTTGTTAATATGCCCCTGTATTTCTTCCTGACCTTCCTTCTGAACACTCGATCTGATGGGCATATTTACAAGGACAGAGTTAAAATTATCGCAGTTTCAGAGAATTCCAATAGAAGCCCAAGTTTACACCAGGACGTGGGCTTATATTAGAATTCTCTGGAATTCTCAAGAGCCTATTATCAAGCCCATTTTCGCCGCTTTAGCAGCAGTTTTCTGCCGCTAAAGCAGCGATAATTTTAACACCGTCCTTGTAAATATGCCCCTGAGTTTTTTGAGGTTCATCACCATTTCATTTTTAGCACAATAAGTGTAGAGATTGCTTAAGAACCTCTGAAGCGCAATGTCTAACAAATTTGTCAGAACCAAATCATCTGCGTACTCTAATAAGGTCACCTGATGATGTCCCAGTCTTGGTGGATGTGATTTGGCTATGTCAAAGTGTGCACTATGTCTGATATAAAGATATTGAAGTGCATTTGGGCCAGGATGCACCTTTGTTTCAGGCCCCTACTAGATTCAGCTCTGAAGCCAGTTTGATTGGAAGCAATTACATTTTCTTTTTACATCTAGGCTTGCAGCTCTGCCAGTAGTAAGCTATCAAGTGCTTTATTAGTAGTGATAAGTAAGGAACTGCAACTAGCAAATAAGGCCACAAACACAATAAAAGGTATAGTCAAGGTTTCAATAAATGTTTCCCTTGCTCAACCCTTGGTAGCTGGGTGCGAGCAGGCAGGCTTAATTTAGGAGACAGGTGAGTAAAGAATTTGAACAACTAATACATTGAATGAGTAAGATATGACATGCACTAAAAATATAATACTAATTTATAAGAATAGGTTATATTTTCAGGAACAAATAGACACCAAAATGACAAAAATCCAATGTAGGGAACTAGAGATATGAATTTGTAGAGAATAAACATTTTCTAGTCCTTAAAAACCTATAGCTCCAAATTGTGATATCTGGTCACGCTTCACCAGGACAAAGTCAAGGCTTGAGTCTGACCATGATGGAGCCCTTGTTGCATACACTGAGTGTGATTTTTTACCTTCACTCCTAGGAGCTGATTATGATGTCGGGTGGAAATCTCCCGACAGTCGGAAGCTCCTAGACCGCGTCGGAACACTTCTGACCAACTCGGTCAGTTTACAATCCGACCGACCGATTATGATTTTCGAGGTGGGTTTGTGAGCCGCACTGTCTTTCTGAATCGGTTCCGACGGGCTCTTAGAGAATCTGTGTCAGTAGGACCCACATCATACAGCTCTACGGACTGCGTTTCAACCAAGTGATTATAATGCCGGTTTCCAACAGCATTTCCGAGTCCGCCGGTCCAACACGAAAAGGCTGTTGGAAAGTGACCTTTGGGGCCTCTATCAGAGCCCCCTTCATCCTAGTTGGGGACGAGGGGGTACCTAAGGAAGCCCCCTGTAAAACCCTGCACTGTGTGGCAGGCCCACGGGGTGCCTACCACAGGGTGCAGGGTTTTCCGCACCGCTCTAATTTCCCCATAGGAGCCTATGTTGTCGAGTGGAACAAGGGTTCCCATAGGAGTCAATGGGAATGCGACCAGTGTTCAGTTGCATCATAATCGGTCGGGAGGTACCACCAACCGTGAGTCGGTCAGCTCCGATTCTGAGTCAGCGTCAGGAGGAGAAAACTCAGAGCGACATCGCAATGAGGCCCTTAGTCATTTTTCGTTAGCGTTTTCTCTTGATGTCTTGATGTCGAGCGAGTCTTTTCTTCAGGCTGATTTTGTGTCAACATCTTCTGCTTGGTTTTCTTTGAGGCCCCATTGAAATCTTGAAAGTCTGGAGTCCAGAGCTTTCAGTGGGACAAACTTGAAATCCAGGTCAGATCAAAGTTAAAGGGTGCTGGTTTGACTCTCAACATTGAGTTGGTCACCTTATGGAGCTTTTTACCAAAGAGTTCCCAAATATCACCACCTTCTGGATCTTCTTCCAGAAGGTCTCTTTGAGGGTTCAAAGTGTCCAAAACTGCAAACCAGAGATCTAAAATCTCTGATACAGTCCTTGGGATGTTGGGACTACAATTTCCACAATGCACCTAGATCAAATCCTTAAAAGACCACTGGACGAGATGATGCAGGTGGCCTCTATTAACCTGTAGCATGCAGGCGTCCACTCCTTAATCGTCCTTGAAGCAAGGCAAAGTTCTTAGGGCTGTAGTCCCAAAATGTGCAGCAGATGCATTCCTTTGGGCTAGGGATCAGGTTTCCATCGGGGTAGTCCTTCTTCTTATTGTAGTTTTAGGCAGCATATCTGAGTTGCATGGTAAGTCTTCCATATTTCTTCAGTATTACTAGGCATTCACCAGGGGCGCACACCTGACCAATGGGGAGCAGGGTGCCACCCTCAGATATGACCACTTCTTCCAAAGTGTGGTGTACTCTTACCCCAGAACACACTATTCTTCCAAATTCCAAAATGGAGAAAGTTTCTCCTGGAGGGTTAGATCTCACTGAGCCAACACCATGGTCTCATCATGAAGATTAACATTTCAGAGACTGGCTTAAAAACTGGCATTAGCATCTCCGCTTATAAAACACGCCCGGCAGAAATCAATGCCGAGATCACTGACCACCGGGACTACCTACAACAACAAAAGATCCAAAAATTACAGAAGGACGTGAAAAGGACGTGAAAAGGTTCTCAAAGGAGAAAATCTATCCCTACATCAAGGACGACTACCAACCATCTGACAACGATGCCCTCTCAGATGAGGGCTCAACACCCTCAACTACCTCCAACCGCTCAACCTACAGCAACTCGAGTAACTCTAGCTGGGACAGGAACGCCCAGAAACAAGGACTCCTTCCATTTCCCCCTCCACCACCGATGTATGGCTACCCGAACAACCCATAACACCAACAAGGACCAGTATGGTACCCGATATACCTGATCTCCCACCAGGGATACCAACAACAACCCTTTTTCTGACCGCAACCTCCTTTTCAGAGCAGTGGCCGGGGCAGAGGCAGAGGAAGAAGAAGAGGGAACAAACAACTCCAGTGGGAGGATATGGAAAACCAACGAACAAGAAGAAACTGCCGTCCTTGATATGGAAAACCAACAAACCAGTAGAAACTGCCGTCCTTGATATGGGATTAGGATTTGTGCCCACCCCAAATATGGACAACTTCAAGATGAATCAGGAACTCCACCAACTGTTTAGAAATATTAGACTTAGGAGCTTCTTCATGGACAAACCGGCGCGTGAACGTGGGGACTCTGGGCTCAGACCCCCATCTAAGTTCACACCAACAGCAGGGATGGTTCCAAGTGAGGTCCTCACTTTCGAGGAGGCAGTTCTTAAGGAGGCCATTAAACTACAGAACAGACCTATTTACAACATTCTTCCTAACAAGCTATGCCTAGCAATCAATTCCCTCAATAATGACGATTTAATCACGATCAAACTAGCAGACAAGGGGGGCTTAAGAGTTATACTGAACACCGCTGACTACGAACAAGAGTGTCTCCGACAACTAAACAACTCACAATACTACGAGAAATTAGATTCTGACCCAACAGATCAACTCCTAAACTCCTCATTTATCAGAATCATGATAAATGAGGCTATTACAGAAGACTGGGTCTCTGCTCAAGAAGCAGCATTCTTGCTCAATGAAGACCCAAAAAGGCCATATTTCTATCTATTACCTAAGATACACAAAGGGGTCATCCCCCCTCAGGGATGCCCAATTGTTTCAGGGATTGGCTCAGTATTTGACCCCCTGAGCCAATTCAGTCATTTCTTTCTACGCCCCCTGGTACAAGCCACCCCCGCATACCTAAAGGACACCAGGGAGCTGCTCAACCTGATCCAGGAAATAAATGAAGAGAACACAAGACCCATCGAACTACTAGTGTCCCTAGATGTAGAAGCACTCTACACTAACATTCCCCAGGATGCTACAATCGCTGTGGTGAGAGAACTACTCAACCTATTGGAATTGCCTAGCAACACACCAGCAGAATTTATACTGGCCTGCATCACCATCACCCTGAAGAATAATGTGTTCCAATACCATAATACCACCTACCACCAGGTACAAGGTACCTCTATGGGGAGTACCTTTGCGCCGAGTCTGGCGGGGCTGTACATGTCGCATTTTGAATCCAATAATATCTTCACAGACACAAACCCTTTCCAGGAGCATCTGGTCACATGGAAGAGATACATCGACGATGTTATCATCCTATGGAACGGTCCGGAAGAAACATGCATAGAGTTCCATGATTGGATCAACAGTCTCAACCCTCATCTACACTTCACCATGACTAAATCTAAAAAAGACATCCCCTTCCTGGACCTACTAATCATGCTGGATGGAGGTCAGCTGCATACAAAAACCTTTTTTAAAAACACGGATTGTAACAGCTTGCTTAACTTTAAGAGCTACCACCCAAAAGCACTTCGGGAGAACTTGCCCTATGGACAATTCCTCATGATAAGACGGAATTGTAGTGAAATAAAAGACTACGATGAACAGGCAGAACACCTGAGCAGGAATCTACAGGATCGATCATACCCCAAGGAAGTCATTCGGAAGGCAAAGAAACGTGCAAGAAAAACCCACCAACAAGGCCTACTTGAAACCAAGACCCATCCAACCAACGATGCAATCACTTGTGTTACAACATTCACCCCTCTCTCCAACAAGATAAAAGGGATCATTAAATGCAACTGGAAAATCCTGAACACAGGCGAACTGGAGATTTAACAACCACAGTTTGCGTTTAAATGCACCAGTAATTTACACGACCAACTGATCCACACACATCCCCAACTGAAGAAAAGACCCAATGACAACACGCTATGGAACCTCCCACCGGTATCTGGGCACTCTCCCTGTGGATCGTGTACTTCATATAGCACCACCAGGCACACGAAGACCATTGAGATGGGAGATTTTATATGGACTCAAAATACCCATGCCAACTGCAATACTAAGAACTGCCTATACCTGATCACTGCCCATGCCAGCTGAGATATGTGGGCATGTCTACAAGACTGGTGAAAACAAGGATGAACGAACACAGGCGCACAATACGTAGAGGGCGCCAATCCACAAAGATGACCAATCACTTCATCGAGAAAGGACACTCAAGTGAAGAAATGGCATGGACAATCCGGGAGGCGAACCCAGCCTGGAGTAACATATCCTTCCTGAGACGTGAACAGCGCTGGGTCCATCATCTATGCACACACATACATGCTCTCAATGACGACATACCATGGGCGGAACTTTGAGACGCATACTGATGTCACTATCTCTCCAGCCGCTGAGTACCCTCAGCCCTTGAGGCAATCGTTAGCCTTTTTATCAATCACCTCTGACCATCGGTGCATTTATTAACATCTGCGGTGACTTGAGTCCTCTATCCCAAAAACTTAGGACACAAAATAACTCTTGAAACACCTTGCATGTCTCCAGGCATTTAGAATGCTGACACACAATAAACACCAAAACACGCATGGTCCCGCACCTATTGCAATGATGCCTTGAGTACCTTTAGCGTCAATGTTATTGTTTACATAGGAAAACTGTAGTCATAACAACGACCGCACACCAGTTTCCTAGAATAGACTCCTAGAAGCACGCGCACAAAAGCAATTTCGCATGCGCCGAGAACACTCACTGCTCTACTGACACATGCGCGGTGCTATGGGCTCTGATGAAGCACCCGGAAGTGACCGCTGCCTCAATCCCCATGAAGCAAGGTATATCAACCGCAACGCCAGCCCCGATACACAAAATCCGGGCTGGCGTATGGAGGGTAGGTGGGAAATAGCACTGACTGATCAGCAGAAACGTGAGTAAAATTTATGTTTCCTGGGGTAAACGTTTGGCTGTCGGCAGGACAGCGAGCCTCTCAGCGGGAACACGAGTGTGGCGACTGCATCAAAATTCCTGTCCCTCGTGTGTCTCTGTTTTGAGAGTGTGCAGGCAGACATGTAGCAGCTAAATAAAAGTATATTGTGTTTTCTCCCCCCCCCCCATTTTTTACACTGTGAACCAACGGTAAAACCTACGCCGACACCCATGGAGTAATTCTCAGTTTTCTTAAAGGTGAGGTTTTCCGTGTGCATTCTGGGGGCTTCATACTGTTGCCAGGACGTTTGGGCAGGCACGGGAGGGGCACTGTTAGACCTGTCAGCCCTAGGGTGGTCTTTCCCTGTTTTTTCGCCTTTGCCTCATTTTTCCCACCTTCTTTTTGTTGGCCTTAGGTCTCTGGGCACCTTTCCATTGCTAATCAATACTAAGGTGCAGGTGCTCTCTTCCCCCAACATGGCTGCCACTGACCCCTGCTACCGCAGCGTGGTCTTGTTAGACGCACTCTAGTAGCCAGGAGCTGGCTGGAACCCCTAAACATTGTAGCAATGCCAGCCTGCCTGCCTGCCCATAGCTAGAGTGAGGGAGCTCCTGGAACCTTCCAGAATAGGGGAGTGGTCACCAACTGCCAACTGCCACTATAAAAGAAAAGGGAGGGAAACTTTCTAGTCAGTTGGGGCATCACTGACCTTGGGGACCCTATGCAGGAGACTTACCTTTTTGGCTCTCGCTTCCTAATTCAAATCGACCACCGACCCCTTCGCTGGCTCATGCAGATGAGAGGCGAAAATCTCGAGTTGCTAAGGTGGTCCATTTCTCTGCAGGGTGGAACATTGACCCAGAGTTGACCACGCCAATGCTGACGGTCTCTCCCGGTTTTTCCGCCTTAGTGATGAGAACTCCCTAGAGGTTGGGTAGCTCTCCCCACTTTCATCTGGGGGGACGATTGTCCCCCCAGCTGAAAGTGGGGAGCTCCTGGAATCCTCCAGAATAGGGAAGTGGTCACCAACTGCCAACTGCCACTGTAAAAGAAAAGGGAGGGAAACTTTCTAGTCAGTTGGGGCATCACTGACCTGGGGGACCCTACGCAGGAGACTTAGGCGGTCGGGCCTAGTCAGGAACCTATAACACTGGGGGTGACAGGGTTTAGGCGCTGCCCACCAAGCTGAGTAAGGAACACTAAACTAGCCCACTGATCTGGCCCAGCGGGAGGGGAACCCAGGGACCACCTGAAGTGACCTGCTGAGGAAAGCCTTCAACTCAACCCCTCCTCAAGAAACCAAGGGACTGTAACTTATCAAGGGCGCAGGAACCACCAAGCGCCAAGAACAGATCCATCTGCCAGGAATACTGGGGATCAAACAGGTACTGGACTGTGTCCCTTCTCCCCCCCTCATCAGGGTCTGCGCTGACCTGCCTAACACCCTTTGCTGTCCTACATCATCTCCCATATGGTGATGCTTGCCCTACCTACCCAGCGCCCCTCTACTGTGCTCCTTTGAAAGCGCTGTGATCTGCCTCCAAGCGCTAGACTGTTCAAGAACGGCTGTGCCAGAAAAGCGCTGGGTTGCGTGGGACTTGCCTGCTTCCCCTCAAGCGCTGTGCTGCCCTGTGCCCCGGTGCTGTGCCTCCTCACCGTTGTGACTCTGTCGCGAGGCAACCCCTGACTAACCGCTGCAGCCCGGGCTCCCCTGAGGGTCCTTTGAAGAGCAGCCTCTTTTTCCCTGAGCGCTGTGGCTGGAGCGCTTGCTGCCGATCACCGCGGCCCAGCCCGATTGTGAAGGGATCGCGCGGCGGCCTCCGGAGCTTGAGGAAGGCCACCGCGTATTTCAGTCAGGCCTCGCTAGGCCTGAAGCTTCTGCCGACCTGCCTCACGTGACGGGGGCATCGAAAGAGACTCCGCACCGCCGCGCTCCTATTGGATGCAGACGACGCACCCCTGCAGGCCACACTGCTATTGGCGGCAGCGGGCGCACCTCCTCCCTGCTGCCGCTTGATTGGTCCTGCACCCGAGGAAGACTCTGGAGGCCCGGGACCGGGAGAGGAGCTGGCACGAACGTTCCAGAGGAGCTCGAGAGCCCCCACCTACCAGCTCAGGCCCCCGGAGGGCCTGGAAACCACCGGAAGGCCCACCGGAGGGCAGGGCGCCCTCCCTTCCTGCCAGAATCAACGCAAGGGCTCCTGGGGGAGCTGAAGAGACCAGGTAACCCCTGGGGAGGCAGGCGTAAGGCCAAAGGAGGTCCTGAGTTTGCCCCTCCCCTGGGGCACATTGTTGTTGGGCCCCGTTGGCCCTTGTTAGCCCAAAGAGAGCCCCCCTGAGCTGGGCCAAGACTCTGGTAGGCCCCTGGATCCGGGGCTAGTTAAGTTAACCCCTGCCTGGGGTAAAGTAGAACACCGGACCTTGTGGCTTTATGAGTGGTCCATTCTGGAGATCTGATCTTCTCCTTTTAGGCTGGATAGGTGGTTTACTCATGCCTGATGCAATGGTTATTCCTGCCTAATGCATGGTCTGCTCACCTACTGAAATGGTTATTCTGGCCTACTACAATGTTTCATGAATGCCCACAGTTATCTCCTAGGTTGCTCCTGTGATGAAATCATTATTGCTCAGTAAAGAAATGTTCTTCGAATGTCTCTATAAGAAATTCCTTGCAGGTGCTGACTGGGAGCAAGGCTGATGCCAGGCCTACAGTTTTTTTACTATTTAATATTTTTCTATTTATGTATTTATGGCTGAGCAATGCAGAATATGCGCTTTTAAGAAAAGGTAATGAGTTATCAATACTGTGGTTTTTGATTGCCCTGATCTTGCTCCTAGATAAAACTTATTTATTTGAATCAAACATACTGGTGTGGTCTCAGTCTTTGAGTGCATTTGTTGTCTCAGTGGATGCGTGTGCTGGGCAGTCACTTAACACCTAAGCTTCGGGTGCCTACCCGCTCGGGCCAATCTACCCGTTGGGGAGCTTGTGAACCCAGATCCTACATTTGGTGGCGAGCGGTGGGATCAGGACCTGTGACTGTACAGCACCCTCCAGTGAGACAGAGTGCGCTGCAATTAGACTAGACACATAATGTGCATGCAAGCATAATTAATTAACCCCCCCCCCCCCACTGTCTAGCCTGTGTGCATGGAGACCTGTTTTGACCTAATCCTGCTACCTACGTCCTAATATCTTTCCTTTATTTATCTGGGTCCCCACCTGTCAGAATGGAGTTCCAGCTGGCCAACCTTGAGGAGTGTACGGTGGTGCAGTTAAGGGAATTTTGTCAGGGGATGGGGTGCCGGTTGGGCGGAGAGCGGCAAAGAAAGAACTCCGTACCTCCTTGAGGGCATGGGCAAGAACCCACCCACAGGGAAGAGGGGATGGGGGACAGGAGGGGCAGGGTGCACCAGGGGAGGCGGGCACTCCAGAAGACCCAGGCCTACTCAACATTGATGTGTCTGACAATGTGTTGCCAGGAAGACGTTCCGGGGCAGGAAGTAGTGTATCTAGGGGGAGTGTGTCATCGCAGGAGTATGAGGACAGGAGGGAGGAGAGGCAATTGAAGTGGGATTTTGCCAAGCTAGAGCACAAGAGGGAGAGAGAAAGGGAAGATAAAAAGCTCGCATGAGGTGCCCGAGAAACACTTGTGAGGTGGCCTGTATTGTTACATACCTCCCAATGTCAGGGACACCCTCCTGTACTTGGATAAGGCGGATCAGTTCCGGTATTCCCCCATGAAGGAGGCACTTCTTAAAAAGTTTGGCCTCAACCCTGAAAGGTATCGCCAAAAGTTCTGTGGCAGCCATAAGCGGTCCACGCAGAATTGGGTGGATTTTTTTGATTTTGCCCGTAAGGCTCTGGATGGTTGGGTGCGTGGCAGCGAGGTGCATGAATATGAGGGCCTGTACAATCTTTTTTTGAGAGAGCACCTCTTGGATAAGTGTTTTCCGGAGCTGCGCCAACATCTGGTTAACCGCAAGCTATCTGATCCCCATAAGCTTGCGGAGGAGGCGGATACTTGGGTTAACACCCGGGTATACACAAGGGCCCTGGGGGAGATGGCCCGAAAGGTGGACAGGGCGTCCCTCAAAAGAAAGAGGGGGGAGATAAAAAGAAGGAGTTCTCACGAGGCCCACAAACTAGACAGTTTGGGAGAGGAGTAGGTACCCCACCTCATTCCCGTTCCCCAAAGCCCACTTACCCTGACAAGAGTCAGCAGCCAAAGATTGTCCGGTGCTACGAATGCGGGGAGTTTGGACACTACAAGGGGGATCCCCAGTGTTGCAAGAGACCACCAGCCCCCACAGGTGGCAAGAGTCCCAGGGTGGCTAGTGTAGCGCTTGGGGTGGAGCTGCCCCTAGATAGGGAAGGGGAGTACACAGGCCTGACCCTGGTTTCACTCGGGTACAGAGAGTTGGTCCCAGTGACGTCCTTACCATCGAACACTGCTAAGTACCAGCAGAGGGTGAAGGTTAATGGGGAGGAGGTGGAGGCTCTGAAGGACACAGGTGCCAGCATGACCACCGTAGTGAGGCGCTGGTGTCCCCTGAGCAGGTAGTACCTGATGTGTTCCATCCGGCCATGTTGGCTGATGGCAGTCTGAGCTATTATCCCGTGGCTCAGGTTCCCTTCGAGTAGGGAGGAGTGAAAGGCCTGTTGAGAGTTGTGATAAGCCCTGCCTTGCTTGTGGGCTGTCTGCTAGGAAACGACCTTGAACATACCGCCTGGAAGGAAGTAAAGTTTAAGGCCCACACTGAGATGCTGGGGTTACCAGGGTGGACTTGCGTTGCCACGAGGTCCATGGCTGCCAGGCAAGAGACTCAACCTGGGTTGGAGCCTGAAAATACGGCCCAACCCAATGCTGGTCCTAAAGAGGAGAATGTTGTGAAGGACGCACCCAGTGTGATGGATGGGGAGCCTGTGAAGGTACCCCTGGAGTCCATGGAGGTGGATGTTGTTTCCGTGGGGGATTTGCCGACCCTTGCTGAGTGGCATGTGGAAGGAGGGCCTACCCGGGAGGAATTCTGTCGGGCACAGAAGGAGTGCCCCACGCTTGAAGGCATGCGGCGACAGGCCGAAGCCCAATCGGTTAACCAAGAGACAGGCAGTTACCATGTGTATTGGGAGGATGGTCTCCTCTACAGTGAGCCTAAGGTTCCGGTGCATGGATCCTCGAGGGCCTTATTGGTCCCCCAATGCTACCGGGCCTTTTGATTGGAACTGGCGCATGAAATTCCCTTGGCTGGACACCTGGGCCAGGACAAGACCTTTGCGAGGCTGGTCCCACATTTTTATTGGCCCAGGATGAGAGTTGCCTCAGACACCTACTGCAAAACCTGCAAGACTTGCCAGGCAAGTGGCAAGACTGGGACTAAAGTGAAGGTCCCTTTGGAACCGCTTCTGGCGGTCGGGACCCCTTTTGGGCGGGTCAGAATTGACATTGTTGGGCCGTTGGACCCTCCGACCTCTTTGGGACACCGGTTCATCTTGGTGTTACTGGACCACGCCACTCGGTACCCGGAGGCTATTCCTCTGAGGACCGTCACTGTACCGGTGGTGGCGCGGGCCCTGATGGGGATATTTACCAGAGTGGGATTCCCCAAGGTTGTGGTGTCAGATAGGGGCACGAACTTCATATCGGCCTACATGCAGGCCATGTGGAAGGAGTGCGGAGTGACCTACTGGTTCTCCACTCCTTACCACCCCCAGACTAACCGGCTCGTAGAGCGCTTCAACAAGACCTTGAAGGGGATGATCCGGAGCCTGCCAGAGGACTTGAGGCGGAAATGGAACATCCTCCTCCCTTGCCTGCTGTTTTCGTACCGCGAGGTGCCACAGAAGAGAGTCGGGTTCAGCCCCTTTGAGCTGCTCTATGGCCCTCCAGTTAGGGGGCCCCTCAGCCTTGTCAAGGAGGGGTGGGAGAAGACTTCGAAGAAGCTTCCCTGTGATGTCGTCAGCTACATGCTGGCGTTCCGCAGCCAGATGGCCAAGCTGTGGAAGCAAGCCTCAGACAACATGGAGGCTAGCCAAGCCGTCATGAAGAAGTGGTATGACCGCAATGCTCGGACGGTGGAGTTGGACGCTGGACAGAAGGTGTGGGTCATGGAGCCTGGGGAACTTAGTGCCCTCCAGGACCGGTGGACTGGTCCGTACGAAATTGTGGAGGGTCGAGGCCAGACCACCTATGTCGTTGCCTTGAAGACCCCCCGACAGCCCCATCGGGTGCTCCACGTCAACCGCCTGAAGCCTCACCATGAGCGATGTGAGCTTGCTCTTCTCATGGTGACGGATGGGAGTGAGGAGGAGAAGAGTGAGCCTCTTCGTGACCTTCTGGCGGCCCAGGAGAAGGATAGTTCAGTGGAGGGAGTCTTCCTCTCCCCATCCTTGACCGCAGAGCAACAGAGGGACTGGCGCCAGGTGTTGGAGCAGTATGCCTCGTTGTTCTCCCTCACGCCTGGATTGCACATCTGTGTACCCATGATGTAGACACAGGGGACAGTCTGCCTGTAAAAACCAAGGGGCAGATTTATGATGCCCTTGCACCGCAATTGCGTCACTTTATTTGACGCAACTGCGGCACAAACAATGTGCCCTATTTACAACGTGACGCATCACGGTGTAAAGCCCTGCGCCATAAGGAGGCGTTCCTGCGCAGGGGGGGGGGGGGCGGCGTTCCTGCGCAGGAACGCCTCTTGAAAGTGGCTGAGTGAAATCTATGAGATTTCACTCAGTCACTTTCTGGCCAATGCTGCGTCAAAACCCTGCACTTGCTTGAAGCAGGCGTAGGTCTTGATGCAGCATTGTGTAGATGGGGCAGCCCTGAGCCTTGCTTGAGCTGCATCGCGCTTGTGACGCAACTCCAGCAATGCGCCACATTTCCGGCACAGATGCGTCATGCATCTGTGCCGTTTTTGCACCATGGTGCGCCGCATTATAAATGCGGTGCACCATGGGTGGCGTAGCTGTGGCGCACTGTGGCACACGTTAACTGGAGCATCCCTCGGGATGCACCAGTTAACATAAATCTGCCCTCAAGTCTTACCGGCTGTCCGATAATGTTAAGATTAGCATCCAGGGTGAGGTGGCCAAAATGCAGGAGCTGGGGGTGATCGAACCTTCCAGCAGCCCAGGGGCTAGTCCGGTTGTGTTGGTACCAAAAGCGGCCCCACCGGGCACCACACCAGAACTTCACTTCTGTGTGGACTATCAGGGATTGAACTCTGTCACCAAGACAGATGCTCACCCGATCCCACGGGCAGATGAGCTGATTGAGTGGCTGGGAGCAGCCCGGTACCTCTGCACCATTGATCTAACATCAGGGTACTGGCAGATTGCCATGGCCGATGGAGCATAGGAGAAAACAGCGTTCTCCACCCCGAGGGCCACTTTCAATTTAGAGTGATGGCCTTCGAGCTCAAGAATGCTCCGGCCACCTTCCAGCGGTTGGAGAACCAGGAGCTGTCTGGCCTGGAGTCCTTCTCAGTGGGGTACCTGGATGACATAGCGGTCTTCAGTAGCACCTGGGAGGACCATCTGCAGCATCTCCAGGAGGTGCTGCAGGCTTTGCAACGTGCTGGCCTGACCATTAAGGCTAGCAAGTGCCAGATTGGACAGGGATCTGTCGTCTACCTGGGACACCTGGTGGGCGGGGGTAAGGTGCAACCCCTCCAGGCCAAAATTGAGACCATCTTGGCCTGGGAGCCTCCCAAAACCCAGACTGAGGTTCGAGCTTTCCTCAGCCTCACTGGCTATTGCCGCTGGTTCGTCAAGGGATATGGTACCATCGTAGCTCCCTTGACTGAGTTGACGTCCAAGAAGTAGCCACGAAAAGTGATCTGGACGGCTGCTTGCCAAGAGGCATTCAAAACACTGAAGCGCACAATGTGCACCGCTCCGGTGGTTGCAACACCTGACTTTTCGAAGGAATTCATCGTGCAGACGGACGCTTCTGAGCACGGCATAGGAGCTGTGCTTTCGCAACTCAACACCGATGGCCAAGACCAACCTATGGCCTCTATCTCTAAAAGACTCCTCCCTCGGGGAACGGCGATGGAGTATCATCGAGCGAGAAGCCTTTGCTGTGGTCTGGGCCTTGAAGAAGTTGAGGCCATACCTTTATGGCTCTCACTTCCTAATTCAAACCGACCACCGATCACTTCGCTGGCTCATGCAGATGAGAGGCGAAAATCTCAAGTTGCTAAGGTGGTGAATTTTCCTACAGGGGATGGATTTTATGGTGGAACATCGACCCGGAGTTGACCACGCCAATGCTGACGGTCTCTCCCGGTTTTTCCGCCTTAGTGACGAGAACTCCCTAGAGGTTGGGTAGCTCTCCCCACTTTCAGCTGGGGGAGACCCTTGTTAGACCTGTCAGCCCTAGGGTAGTCTTTCCCTGTTTTTTTTCGCCCTTGCCTCATTTTTCCCACCTTCTTTTTGTTGGCCGTAGGTCTCTGGGCACCTTTCCATTGCTAATCAATGCTAAGGTGCATGTGCTCTCTTCCCCCAACATGGCTACCACTGAACCCTGCTACCGCAGCGTGGTCTTGTTAGACGCACTCTAGTAGCCAGGAGCTGGCTGGAACCTCTAACATTGTAGCAATGCCAGCCTGCCTGCATGCCCATAGCTAGAGTGAGGGAGCTCCTGGAATCTTCCAGAATAGGGGAGTGGTCACCTTCTGCCAACTACCACTATAAAAGAAAAGGGAGGGAAACTTTCTAGCCAGTTGGGGCATCACTGACCTGGGGGACCCTACGCAGGAGACTTAGGCGGTCAGCCTAGTCAGGAACCTATACCATTGGGGTGACAGGGTTTAGGCGCTGCCCACCAAGCTGAGTAAGGAACACTGAACTAGCCCACTGATCTGGCCCGGCGGGAGGGGAACCCAGGTAGCACCTGAAGTGACCTGCTGAGGAAAGCCTTCAACTCAACCCCTCCTCAAGAAACCAAGGGACTGTAACCTATCAATGGTGCAGGAACCACCAAGCGCCAAGAACAGATCCATATGCCAGGACTACTGGGGATCAAACAGGTGCTGGACTGTGTCCCTTCAGCACCCCTCATCAGGGCCTGCGCTGACCTGCCTAACCCCCTTTGCTGTCCTACATCATCTCCCATGTGGTGCTGCTTGCCCTGCCTACCCAGCCCCCCTCTACTATGCCCCTTTGAAAGCACTGTGATATGCCTCCAAGTGCTAGACTGTTCAAGAACGGCTGTGCCAGAAAAGCGCTGGGCTGCGTGGGACTTGCCTGCTTCCCCCCGAGTGCTGTGATCCCTGAAGCGCTACTGTCCCTCAAGCGCTGTTCTGCCCTGTGCCCCGGGGCCATGCCTCCTCAGCGCTGTGGCTCTGTTGCACAGCATCCCCTGACTAACCGCTGCAGCCCAGGCTCCCCTGAGGGTCCTTTGAAGAGCGCTGTGGCTGGAGCGCTTGCTGCCGATCACCGCGGCCCAGCCCAATTGTGAAGGGATCCTGCAGCGGCCTCCAGAGCTTGAGGAAGGCCTCCGCGTATTTCAGTAAGGCCTCGCTAGGCCTGAAGCTTCTGCCGACCTCCCTCACGTGACTAGGGCATCAGAGGAGACTCCGCCCCCGCCGCGCTTCTATTGGACTCTGGCGACGCGCCCCCGCAGGCTGCACTGCTATTGGCGGCTGCGGGCGCACCTCCTCCCTCCCGCCGCCTGATCGGTCCTGGAGGCTTGGGACCGGGAGAGAGAGCCCCCACCTACCAGTTCAGGCCCCCAGAGGGCCTGGAGACCACCGGAAGGCCCACCGGAGGGCAGGGGGCCCTCCCTTCCTGACAGAATCAACGCAAGGGCTCCTGTGGGAGCCGAAGAGACCAGGTAACCCCTGGGGAGGCGGGCGTAAGGCCAAAGGAGGCCCAGAGTTTGCCCCTCCCCTAGGGCACATTGTTGTTGGGCCCCGTTGGCCCTTGTTAGCCCAAAGAGAGCCCCCCTGAACTGGGCCATGACTCTGGTAGGCCCCTGGATCCGGAGCTAGTTAAGTTAACCCCTGACTGGGGTAAAGTAGAACACCGGACCTTGTGGCTTTATGAGTGGACCATTCTGGAGATCTGATCTGCTCCTTTTGGCCAGATAGGTGGTTTACTCATGCCTGATGCGATGGTTATTCCTGCCTAATGCATGGTCTGCTCACCTACTGAAATGGTTATTCTGGCCTACTACAATGTTTCATGAATGCCCACAGTTATCTCCTAGGTTGCTCCTGTGATGAAATGATTATTGCTCAGTAAAGAAATGTTCTTCGAATGTCTCTATAAGGAATTCCTTGCAGGTGCTGACTGGGAGCAAGGCTGATGCCAGGCCTACAGTTTTTTTACTATTTAATATTTATCTATTTATGTATTTATGGCTGAGCAATGCAGAATATGCGCTTTTAAGAAAAGTTAATGAGTTATCACTACTGTGGTTTTTGATTGCCCTGATCTTGCTCTTAGATAAAACGTATTTATTTGAATTAGACATACTGGTGTGGTCTCAGTCTTTGCGTGCATTTGTTGTCTCAGTGGATGCGTGTGCTGGGCAGTCACTTAACACCTAAGCTTCGGGTGCCTACCCGCTCGGGCCAAGCTACCAAATCGGGGAGCTGGTGAACCCAGTTCCTACAGGCACCTAGTATCTTGTAGTTCCTCTATTGTTCCGGAGGAATTCAACACTGGGCCTCTCGCACTGGGTTCTCTTACGGACACGGCTACGGTGTGTGGGTAGCGGTACACAGGGACTTTGACTAGTTGCCAGGTGCACAAGGCCAGAATAGGAGTCCTGGTCTTGCGCCACCATCCGATGGTTGGCAGATGATACCGGGCAACTTACCTTGGCACACCATTGAGCAACTGCAAGGTTTTTGTCTCCTACGCCCATACTGCAACCATTGAAAGGATGTTATCTGTACCACTACCGGGACAGATGTACACATGTTTTAAGTGCATCTAAATGTTTCCTACATTTCTTGTTTTTCTCCTCTTTCTTCCTCTCCAATGCTAAATCTAAGTTCTTCTGGAGGAAATGTATCTGTTCACTGCGGCACTCTAATAGGAGCCTAGCTCCGCGTGGACCTCCAACAGAGGGGGGTAGCATTTCAGCCCCTTACACAGTCACACACTTTGGCAACCACTCGACCATTGTCTTGTTAGGTTTTCAAACTGGTCCTGACGAAGCACACTGGATCTTCGGACCACGCCAGTTCGAAACATGTTGACCTGACCACACGTTACTTAGGGTACATTAAATACCCACATTGTAACTCACAACCTCTTTTGGTTTTTTGGTATGACAGGGGAACCCATATTTCATAATTAAAATCATTGCGTTCTGGTATCCCCTAGCCATTTTTAGCCACTTTTTCACTTGCACCATCACTTAATTAGACCCTCTCCACATACCCGCACACATCTTACGGCTGTTCTCCTAAAAGATCTCCACCAAAGCGACCCTTCGGGGGACCTATTGGACATTGCAGCGCCGGCCCAACGAGGAGCACCGCCCGATGATGAAGCATGACATCCTTCGGGGTGTGGAGGGCAACAAGAGACAAAGAGTGTCTTCCCCTCCCTCCCTGTGAGGGGATGTATGTTGTTACTACGCATGCTTTTACAACGCATGCCTTTACCACACTGTCATTACAACAACTTGCGTTGAGGGGCGCTGGATAGTGAATAGTTTAATTTACTATTCCAACTCCAGTCCCCGTGGATAGTAGGGAAGGTTTTGGATAGTAAATTAAACTATTCCCTATCCTACAGCGCCCGGCAGCGCAAGTCGTTGTAACGACTTGCGTTGTAAAAGTTGCGTGGCAAAGGTACTGGGTGGTAAAAGTTGCGTTGTAAACACTGTTCCCCCCTGTGGGGTAAAATGAGAGGGCCCTAGACCGACCCTAGTTCCTTCCTCCTTCTATAGGATCTCAGACTTTTTTCTTCCTAGTTCGGTGTGTGTATGTAATTTTGCTACACATTCACCGATGGAACAGAATGATTTATCCTAACATCATTGTCTGGGTATTTCTCGTAACAGTGTCAGTCAATTTTATTTGATTTAGGTTAGATGATAACTAATTCCAATTTGTGGTTTGGGAGATTGGAGAGTTGGCAAACCAGCACTGATGGCCTTGTGAACTATTTAGTGAGATCAGCATCTATAGGGGAGGTCTGGTTTGCTCCACAAGTGCCTGATACATTTTTCAGCAAAGTGGAGGTTCTCCTCAAGTTCTGCTTGGCCCAATGATTATTCTTCACCATTGCGTTTTGTTCATGCTTCTCAGTTAACAGTACAATGGGGTACTTCTCAGGCAAGAATTAAGCATGGGCGGAAAATCTGTTCCGCTCGCGGATTTTGAGGATTTTCGGTAAATCCGCAATCAGCGAGATTCAAAAATTTCCCGCAAAATCCGCGAGCGGAACGGAGTGGGTCAAAAGTTCAAGCTGACTTTTTGTAACTATTTTAGAATGGCGCCGGCAAGCTGCCAGAGCCTCTAAAATAGTTACAAAAGCCAGCTTCAACAGGAAGCACTAATAGATAAAGTAAAGCAGGTGCTAGTGTTGAATCTCAAATTCAGTTACACAATCATTAATCACCCCATACTGTGTAACTTAATTTGGCCTTCAACTCAAGCACCTGCTATACTTTATCTATTAGTGCTTCCTGATGGCTGAGGGCAGAAGGGCACAAAGTGGGATAGAGGGCATGAGTTAGGCAGAGGGCAGAAGGGCACAGAAATCAGTGGGGCAAAGGGCAAAAGGGCACAAACAAGAGTGGGGCAGAGGGCAGAAGGGCATAAAAAACGAGAGGGTGGCAGTGATGAACCAGGAAAAAAAAAAACGCGAACACGCAAAGCGCCCCGCGAATACGCAACGTTCCCCGCGAACACCCGCGAACATGCAAAAATAAGAAATCCGCAAATTCGCGCAAATTCGTGAATTTTGCAGATTGCAAATTCGCAAATCCGCGGATCGCGAATTCGCAAAATTCACCCATGCTTTGCAAGAATGGTACCATTATTCCCCATTCAGAAGAAAATGTGTTTTGAAAGAAACAGTTCTGCAATTGCAACTGAGAACCACGTTATCAATGTGGCCTCAAAGGGGTCCCCTGGTTTAAATTTGACTACCTCAATGCATGTGGAGGAGAGATGATTCAGATCTTCCTGTGTGGCTAAAAGTCTCAAGATGTTGCATCTGTTCAGGGATTCCTGAGATTTGTAAAGATGTCGAAAGACAGTCTTGGTAGATCCCTGATTAATATTCGATCTGGAGAGGCATGTTTGGAGTGAACGCTTGACTTCCTAAGGCATGGATGTTTATGCACCAATTGCGGGTGCCTGAACTGAACCATTAAGTGAGCGTCTTTATGGTATGTTCATGCTGCAGTAATGGTCACACCATTTCTCAGTTGATCTATTTCAGTTTACCGGTAACTTCTGGTGGTTCCTAACAGTTGGTTCTTTGCAGCCTATTCTTGAGATCCGGTGAGTCCCAGAGCTAGACCCCCCCTTGGAAATGATTTACAGATGCTTGCAAGAGATTGTAGAAGTGGGTACAGGGAGATTTAAACTTTCAGGCCAATTGTGCTCTGGGAAGGCCATCATGGAACAGATTTAGTGATTAATTTCTTGTGGTTAACCACAACACTGGTCGATGAGTGCCTCCTCTTGTGCTCCTGAGGCAGGTGTGCCTTCCTGTGCTTTTCTACGGGTAATCATGTTGTTTGTGTAAAAATATGGAAAAAATCAACAGTGGTTTCTATTAGTCTCAGAGCTTTAGCATTTTGTTCTTTCCTTTTGTTTTGCTTACTTAATTTTTTCAGTTTACTCCTCAAGGAAGTAGAAGCTTTCATGGGAGATTTTGATGGAGAACGTTTCATACTACAAATTTCCATGAAGGATGAGGTTCCTCTGTCAGGTGCAGGCTCATTAGTGTTGGATAAATTGCATTATTTTCCTCTTGATCCTGCCTTCTGAGTACTTCTGCTGTCACACACAGTGTAGTTGGATACTGGGGTTCAATCAAAGGCTGTTCATAAAGGTATTGTTGGGGTGATCCTGGAGATTCTGAAAATTGGGGTTCCACTCATAGGTGTCTATTGTGGAGGGGAGAAAAGGCGCCTTAAATAGATTTAACTTCTTCAACCAGAGAAGACACAATGGTTGGGAGTTCTTGAAGTTTTTGCACAATACGGTTACATGACCATTTTGGTGTTGGTCTTTGATTAGCCGTGGAAAAGGTTTATTAGTGTCTTTAAGCAGTTCTTTTACAGTAAAATGCAAATTATCAAAATGTGAGTCAATAGCAACAGTGTATTGTGTCAGGGATTCCAGATGAGATCTTTGTGTATCCAACTTGTTCAATTGGAACTCTAGTGCTTTTGATATAGCATGCATTGTTTGAAACTTACAAAACCACAAATCTTGTTCCAAGACACTGCTATGCTTGCAGAAGAGTTGCATGCTATCCGCTGAGTTTCATGCTATAAAAAGGTTACAACAATCGGTTTTGCGGTCATCTTTTGGCAGGTCAAATTAGCAGTTGCCAACAGGTGGTTCTTTTCCCTGGTTGAACTGAGATTTTGATGCAGTGGGAGGTAACAGAGTATCAAAAAAGGATAGAGATTGTTCGCTCACAGCTGTTTTAGAGAGAGATACAGAGTGTTCGGTTATAGGCTCCAGTAATGTAGGGACAGGGGAGAATAGCACTCCACCGGAGATAAGGGGAGAAACAACTCTGCTGCTATCGAGGCCTCCTTATTTTTCCTGAGCAGGCCCTGGTTTTTATTGAGGGTAATTTTGGAGGAGTATTGGGTCTGGGTGCCAGAGTATTGATCTATTCTTTCTTACTCCTTCTGTCTCTGTAGGCAAAAATGATCAAACTTACTGCAATTATATAGCTGGAACCCTTGATTCAATAGTTTCAGTAAAACAACTCAAAAACAGGAAAAAAATCTCTGCCCCCTGGTTTAATGATGAGTCAGAACAGCTACGAGTAGCATGCAAAAAGGCCAAGAGAAAATAGAGGAGGGCCTATTTAGAGTCAGACAAGAAAGATTTTAAATTAGTACAGGCCCAATACAAGGAGTCCATTGTCAGGGCCAAAGCAGATTTTTATACCAAATCTATTCTGCAGGCACCAAATAGCATGAAAGCACTTTTTAATATTTTTAGGGATCTATCTAACCCAGCTTGCACAAGCAATAAGGTGGTTGCATCGCAGAAACTCTGTGATAAGATTGCCACTTATTTTGAAGAAAAATAAGTAAAATTGTTGGAGATCTACACCCCAGTGCCAGGATGATTTATCCTGGAAGTTAAATGCAGAATCTCAGGTAGATACCTCTCTGGAATTCTTTCAAGTCTCCACTGAGGATTCTTTTAATCATCTTGCCCTAAGTTTGTCCTCGGGATCCCCGTTAGATCCCCTTCGACATAAAATCTGGAAAATATTTGGGCAAGAAACCCTCCCATGGCTACGACAGATTTGCTGCCAGTCGTTGGAGGAAGGAGAGGTACCAGAAGTATGAAAGCAGGCAGTAGTGACCCCCTTGCTCAAAAACCCATCTCTGGACCCTACTAATCAAGCAAAGTTTAGACTAATTTCCCACCTGCCATATCCGATCAAAATCTTAGAGAAGGAAGTCAGCAAAATTCTATCATGCTATCTCGAGGATAATTTCTTGCTGGATAGGGACCAATTTGGTTTTCTCCCAGGACACAGCACTTAGACTGCTTTGGCAACCGTAATGGATAATCTACGAATGCGTGCTGAAAATGGGAATTCCTCTGTCCTAGTGCTATTGAACATGTCAGCCGCATTCTATACGGTGGGCCATACAGTGTTAGCGAAGAGATTGAAAAGTATAGGGATTAAAGGACGGGCCTTGCAGTGGTTGCTTTCTTATCTGTCAGGTAGACAAGAGGCTGTGTCTATGATGCCGTTCACTTCTGGCAAGTCCCTAGTACATCACGGGTGCCACAGGGTTCGGCGATTAGTCCTGTTCTTTTCAATATCTACTTGCGCCCTCTATTCCCCATCATTAAATCCTACGGTATTGACCTGGTCAACTACGCAGATGATACCCAACTGGTGTTTTCCCTGGAGGGGAAACAATCTATATCTATGGATACCTTCCAGAAGTGTATGCGCCAGACTGTTGGTTGGCTCAAGAAAAACTTTCTACAGTTTAATGGGGGGAAAACAGAGATGGTGTATTGTCCTGCCACCAGAATATCTCGACATCTATCGGTGTAGTTCAAGCTCAACCCCTGACTCCGGTTAAAATGGTGCATAATCTGGGGGTTATGGTGGAGGATAAACTCCAAATGGAATCACAGGCCGACAAAACTGCCAGTGTTTGCCACTCCCTGCTACGTATGCTACAGAAGGTTCTTCCTTTACTACCAAAAGATACTTGATCTCTTGTAGTGAGTAGTATAATTCTGAGTAGATTGGACTACTGCAGCTCACTGTACTTGGGGGCACCACAATGCATTTTGCAGGGGTTGCAGAGAGTCCAGTTCATGGCAGCAAAGTTGGTGCTAAATAGACAGCGTAAGTCTTCCACAACACCGGCCTTGAGAGACCTTCATTGGCTGCCTATTAAGGAGATAATTTGTTTTAAATCTATCTGCATTGTATATAGGGCAGTACATGACCAGGGCCCAGTTCCCCTGAAGGAGATGTTCACCTGGTATAATCCCCGGAGGCAGCTCCACTGTTCGATTTTAAATCTGATAACAACTACCAGATTTAAGAGATCCCGGATGGGGGTAGAGCTTTTGGTCTGGCTGCTACGCGCCTATGGAATGAGCTGCCTCAGAACCGTAGACAGGCCATCTCTCTGACCTGTTTTAAAAAGAGCCTGAAAACCTAGATATTTCCAAGGGGTGATCACTAGATCTCTCTACTGACAATTGACTCTGTTTGATGATGGCTACTCCTCAATCTAAGTGCCAGGATACCAGTAGGGTGGCAGTTTTGCGCTATATGAGTTTTAAATTCAATTCAATTTGCCTTGTTGGTTCCAGAATCCATAGCTCCTCAGGAACTCAATTGATTCCCCCCACAGGGAGGACTTTGAGTTTGAGCTCAAAAGGGGCATTCAATCCAAACTTAGAGTGGCAAAGCCATACAATAATGTGATATTCAGCACCCTTGTTGGCTCCCAAGGTGTGCATGGCAATGGAGCAGGGGTGTAGTGTTGCAGTCACAGTCTAGTTTTGAAGTCACAGTCTCAACCACACCTGAGGATTGGGGGAGTAAGGCCAGATAGAGCAGGAGAAAGGGAAGAGGGAGCTCACCTGGGCTGAAAGCCGCAACTGGGCCTAGCCAGGCCACCTCATCAGTGACAGGGTTGCACTGCAAAGCAGCAGTAACTAAACAACTGCTTTCCTGTTTATGTTCCCTCCAATCAGTCACAGAGCACTCCTAGCAGACCCTTGCCTGCTCCAAATGTTCCCCAAAAGATGTCAAAAGGTTTGTCAGCAGCGGAGTTAGACCTGCCAGGCTGTTGAGCAGGCTTTAAAGCAGACAGGAAAAAGGTGTGCGTGGAAGCAGAGGATGCTGGTGGTCGAGTGCACTAATGCCATTGTGCACCTAATAATCACTGTTGGTGACTATGGGACCAAAACTAATGCTGATGAGTTATGGCAGTTGAGGCTTTTCAGGACTGTAGCATGCAAGGTTGGGCAAGGGGGTTTAAGCTGGAGGGAGCCTAGTGGTTGGACCAAGCACTCCTTCACATTGATTCAAAACCTAATAGATAGCGTAATATAAATGTTCATTCAATGCAGCTCAGGCCCCCGCATAAACCTCTGGGTCAGCACCTGTTTATCTCTCACTGCCTGCAACTACTGGGTCCAGGGTGCACAATTTTCACCTATGGTGGGCTGTGGCAAAACCTCACCCCTTCTGGCCCCCTTCTGCTTCACCATTTCAGCATCGGGGGTAATGTCCAGGTATAATTGAGGCTGCAACAAATACCCCTGTCATGTAGTTAAAATGCCCAAACAAAGCCACTCTCTTCTACGATAACAGCGACTGTGCTAGCCTCGACTCAGCCTTCCTCAGTGCCACCATTACTGATGATAATCTGTTGATCATGGTCTGGGAGAGGAGGCCCCCAAGGCTTCCCTGACCTGCTGCACATCATAGTCGTCCCAAAGGTCCTGATAGTGGGGGCCCCCTCATTGCGGAGACCAATCTCACCCCTTCTCTGTGTCATTTTCTAATCCACTGTGATGCACCACGGCCTTCTCCTCTGTCCTCTTGGAGTGCACTCGGGGGGGGGGGCACTGTAAACACCTATGGGTACTCCGGGGTCTCTGGTGTCTCTGCTTGTCCTCTCAACAAATGAAGTGTAGTATCTGGGGCACCCCTTTTCAGCCAAGGGGGTCCACTTGTTCTCTCTGGGCTCACTCGAGGGGTCTCTGGAGGTTGTCAGTATTGGAGGTTCCCATTGTATGCCCAGTGTTCTGTGTTTTCCAGGCCCCCAGTGGCACTCACCTCATGCTGCAGTCCCTCCACATGGTGGAGGTCCACTCACCAGCTCCGCCACAAAGAAGACACCAGTATCATGGCAGGTGCACCTGGACGAACCAGCTCTATCACCCTGTCTGAGAGACCTCGAGTGTGCCACAGAGGCCCTGGGCATCACTAGCATTTGCCACAACCCCCCTCCTGCTCCTCCTCTGTCATAACCCCCTCTTTGGATCTCTGCGTAGTGATCTAGAATGCAGGGCTCATGGTATTTATGTTGTGGTTTAGCGCATAGGGCTTATGTTGCTTTATTCCTCCTGCACCCTATGATATTCCCGACGGATGCCTCTTCAGCATTCTCGTGACCCATGTCCTCCCCAATACCCCCGCTGACTGATGCTTCAGCAGCCTCTCGCATACCTGATGTTATCCCCTAACCCCCTCATGAATTATGCTCCCACAGCATCCCTCTTAAGGAATGTTCCCCAGCACACTCATGAGTTATGTGACCCTAGCATTTCCCATGCTTAGTGTTCCCCCAGCCCCCTCATGACTGACACTTTCCCAGCATCCGTCATGGCAAGTGTTTCCTTGCCTACCTCATGTAAATGTAAATGTAAATGTCAAGGTATTTGTAGAGCGCACTGTCACCAAGCGGTTTCCTGGCGCTATTACTCATACCGCTGTGGAACCCTTCCTGGCTTTCCCTGTGGAGTGTCCACTCCTGGGCACCCCCAGGGTGAAGCCAGGCATCCTAGCGCTGTTGGGGCCGGTGTGGAGGTTAAGCAAGCTATTGCCCAGAGTTGCAGCATGGGGCCCATGATTAGAATAGGCACCGAGGCGAGAATTGTCAGGTCCGAGGAAATTGAGCCCAAGACCCGCCGAGGCGGGAATTGAACCCTGGTCCCGGGCCAGAACTCTGCATCAGGGTCTGCCACTCTAACCATTGAGCCACACTCCTCCATGACTGATGCACCCCCAACATCCCTCATGGCTAGCATTTGCCAGCACCCTCATGACTGATGCTTCCCCAGTGTCCTCATAACTGATCATTCCCCAGCAACCATAATTTCCATTACGCTGGAACGCCTGCAAGCATTTTGCCTATTTCATAAAGCAATGGATTTACCACTTTTGCTGTTCCTAGGGTCTTGGATTGGTTTTCCATTAAATCCCTGCAAGCATCCCCCAGTATTCTGTAAGCCAATGGCAAACCTTGCTCTAGCTGTTTCCAGGGCCTTGGTGTTGTTTTCCAATGTGCATGTTCGAGCGTAAATGATACATTTGTTTCCTGTTATTTGGTTCTGATCAACATGTTACACCAGCTCATTCTGTAAGGCCAGAGAGAGTGTACTAACACGAATTTCCCACAAGGTTCGAGAACCTTCCAGATGGCCTTCTGTGCCACTCGTGATCTAGCTACATCCATCAAGCCTTTGAGAGGGTATATAAACCCCACCTAAACCTGAATCGTAACTTGGCCTCGCCCTTCCCACACACCTGAAGAATCCTGCCCGAACAAAGAAGTGCTCCAGTTACCTTAAAGCCCATTTGAACTAGTGGTTCCCGTTGCAGCTGCTCCCTCAATGTCTTCTTCCTCGCTCCCTCGTGCAGAGTTACACCAGACCCCCTGCGTCTCCCTGATTCGAGGTTTCGAGATCTTTTTTAAACTTCAGACAAGTTGAAGTACTAGGCTAAGTGCTTGATATCAGTTTAGTGTGCATTAAACCTCCTACAGTAGTCAACAGGACTGAGTATACCCATTTTCAAAGACTAGAGACTCCCCTTCCCCCAATTCCTTCCGTGAATTACTCTAGGGCTTCTTGTGTGATTATAGTCCAGACCATCTCTACAACCTTGATGCTAAAACTGTCACTGCTCAAGGATTAAATACCTTAGTCCTGTGGATCTCTGATAAACAATACTGTCAAGAGAAAGCATTTCAGAGTCTTTTGATATTTGCATCAACCTTGTATCCCACTCTGTGTTTCGAGCGCATCCCTATGAGTGTACGCCACTACAACCTTTGCTCCAAGGGTATCCCTATGAGTGCAAGTAAGTTCAACCTATACTCTGAGTGTATCTTGAGGAGTGCAGATTACTCCAATTTGTATTTCAAGTTTATTTCTAGGAGTGTCATACTCCAATCTATGATTGGGGTATTTCTGCTCTCATGTCGAGCTGCTAACGAAACTTGTAAGTTTGTGTCACTAAAGTTAATGCATGTTCATTTTATGAACAGACTTGTGAACTGATGGTAACTGCCTGCTCTTGTTATACCCAGTGCAATGCATCATAGCACAGCCAGAGGTTCTGGTTCGGTGAACATCTGCCTCGCAAACGTAGAAGTGACAAATACTGCTACACTATTTTGCACAGCCGCTGAGCAGATCCAGTATCACAAGTCTCTCTTTTCTTATATAATCTCATCCCTCTTGCCCCAGGGGACATGGGGGACTCTCAGATCTCGGTTCCTAGAGCTGCATTGTCTGCGGGTGGAATAGGAGGTCCAGCATCAGCTCCAGTGTCGTCTCTATGGTTGGCACCAGGTGAGTGCATGACAGAAGGAAAAGCCTTGTATCCCTCCACCACCTGGACAGAATGGATGACCCAATGTTCGTTCAGGGCATGGTGCTGGCCGTGCCTGAAGAATACCTAACAGTTTTAGAGTTAATAATGGCTTTAAGGGATGTACATCATGAAGTTCAGTCCTTGTGACAGGAGAATCAGTCACTTAAGCAGAAGCTGACCAGGTGTCGCCCTCGCCCTTCTCCATGATCATTTGAGGTAGGAAGTGGGGTAGTTCCCAAGAGCACACAACCTATACCACAACACCCACACTTTAGTGTTCTGGGAAATCTAACAAGTACCTCCACTACTGGAAAAAACAACCCTGTTCATGTCACAGTTAGTCAAAATTTTGATGAATTTTGCAATTAATGGCAATTACAGTTCCTTTGTAAACCAGTAGCCTTTCCTCAAATACTGCTAGAAAAGCCCTTATTGTATCCTACCTCGGGGGTACAGCTGCTGGTTGGG
Organism: Lissotriton vulgaris; assembly: GCF_964263255.1. Lineage (NCBI taxonomy): Eukaryota > Metazoa > Chordata > Amphibia > Caudata > Salamandridae > Lissotriton > Lissotriton vulgaris. Next base: position 911,090,876 of record NC_141698.1, read on the forward strand.
CTAATCATCTCATTGAAAGTAATGACCTGGCTTTAGATGATATTGTAAGGTTAAAAAGTCAATGAATTGCCTCTTTGTTATGAAGACCTAACACTGGCAATTGAAAAAGAGTTGCTAAAACTATGTCAGGACAGTAAGGACCTACTATACTGTTTTTTGTCAACTGGTGACGGAAACCCAGTGGATAGAGGAAAATAGAGCTTTCCTCTTTTATAACAGATTAATGAATAACTCAAAAGATTTCCTGGCGCTCATTGTACATTTACCCTCAGATTGTTCAGGGTTCATTAATTTAGTTGTCAGGCTTGACCATAGCTAAAATGGAATGTCCCAGAGGAAAGCCTAGACTGCCAGTTGTGTGGTCTGATCAAAAAGAGTCAGACTCTAAGAATCAGATTCCACAAGACCCATACAGAGTGGGTGCTTGCGCGGTCTTTGGACCGCCACAGAAGAAGGACAAAGAAAGAAATTAAATCTGTATTGCAGTGAAGCAGGGCAAAATTAAGGGAATATGGAAGGCTGGGGCTGTGACGTCTGACACAATGCTAAAATTGTTAGGGTTCCCAATTCACATAGGGGTCGCTCAATTGGGTGTGGTTCTTGAACAAATCCCCTTTTGCCTGGCTAATACCTCACATGATGTTCCACAACATTTAACAATGCAAGTCCCCCCTATCATTGCACACCAACAGAGGCAGGTTTCACCCATGCTTGTAGATACTGGGGCGGCAGGAAACTATTTATATCCAGCCTTGGCCAGTTCTTAACATACTCGATGGGTTAAAAAAGTGAACCAGAACCTGTTAGAGTCATAGATGGCTCTAAGCTTTCCTGTGGAATGAATGTATAACATGCTACTCTGCTATCCTTAGTGTGTGACAAAGGGCAGACTGAAACCTTGACCTTTGACCTCATTGACAGATATATATTTGGCTCTATTATAGGGCTCCCTTGGTTTCAATTGCATAATCCCTCAATTGACTGGTCACTCCATCTATTCACCTTGGGATCCTGTTACTGTCAGATTGTGCTCTCGGAGCCTGAGACAGAACACTTTTTTTGCCAAATTGGATAGAAAGCAGGATCCTTTTGAATGGTCCCAGGAGGCCAATGATGCCTTTCACTTAGTTAAGGAGAGATTCACACAGCCCCAGCACTCAGACAAACAGACCCCACGCAGTCTTCTCTCAAGGAGGCGGATGCCTCCCAGGAAGCTGTGAGTTATATATTATCACAACATGATAGCACAACAGAAAACATGCACTCAGTTCTCCATTTTGTCAAACGATTATTGCCAACTAAGCAAAACTACTCTGCTTCCAAATGAAATTTATTGTCTATCAAATTATGCACTTAAGAATGGAAACACTAATTTTGGACGGACACACAACTGATTAAGTCCAATCTAGCTGGATGAGGTTACACTGATCACAACACTCTAGGACAAACACCACAGAACATTGGGAGCTCAAAGCACATCATAGGTTTTGCAACCCAAAGACCTTCTTAGATAGCATTAGGCAAAGTGTGAGTCAAGAAGAAATGGGATCTCAGGTGTCTGGAGAGGATACATGTACACAAGGAGTTTCCTTACCATGGTACCACTTTATATGTCTCCATGAAAGGATTAAGACAGTAAGTCTTACATTTGTGTCATGATGTCCCTAGCAGGTCACCAAAGATCCAAAAGACTTTAACAAACTGTCAGCAATGGATTTGGTGGCCCATATTGTCCAAGGATGTCCATGGCTATGCTCAGACCTGTCCAATATGTACAAAAAACAAGACTTCCCATTCCACCCCATCAGGCTGTATAGAAGTCATATCGTAGGCATCCCAAAAGCATTGACAATATTACAGATCTCCCCAACTTCAAGGGCTAAAGGAAATAACCATGACCAAGACCCTCACAATGCTATTCATTCAACAAATCATGCAATTGGATGGACTCCCCTCGACCATCATTTATGATGTAGGCCCGCTATCCATTCCCAGTTTTGTTGCCTTCCTTGCACATCATTAGACATTGATGCTCACCTCTCAGTTGCCTATCATGCACAAACTGACGGGCAGACCAGAATTTAAAACAGACACTAAGATGTCTATTGACCACTAGTCCAAAGGGTTGGGAATTCTTGTTACCTTTTGCGGGATTTGTTATTAACTATAACCCACAGAATTCAGCCACTGGGAATTCCCCCTTTTATTGTTTAAGTGGTATGCATTCTTGTACATTGGCTAAAAATGTTGTAATGTACTCTGAAAATCTACTTGACACAAAAGACTTTGCAAAACCCCTGGCTGATCCACAACAGCAGGTGTTATCACATTTACATCAGGCTAAGTTGTGCGTGAAAAAATATGTTAACAGACATCAACAACAGCTAGACTAGAATGTTGTTGGTTTGTCTGACCACTATATATCCACGATTGCAAGGACGACGTAAGCTGCCATCCAGATATGAGGATCCCTTTTCTATTGAACAAGTCAGTAACCCAGAAGATGTTAAATTACAGTTAACAGAAGATGTACCCATTCATCCAGTGTTTCCTGTGTCGCTATTAAACCCCTACTGTGGCCAGACCCATCCTATGAATCTTCCTTCATCTTTAACAGTGGATTGTCATTTGGTATTCAATGTACAGACAATCATTGATTCTGAGTGTAAGAAAGAACGATAGCTATACTTGATTGCTTGGAAAGGGTGTGGTCCAGAAGAACAGTTTTGGGAACCAGCCAGCAATGTTCATATCTCTTACCTGGCCTGCCCCTTGCATGCCAGTCATCCAGCTGAATCACAACCTGTAAATTATTCCTTATGGGAAGAATTGTCAAGACCCCCTCCTGTTCCCTCTCTATCACACCCCCCTCTTTTGTCCTCTGCATAGTAGTCTAGTGCGCAGGGTTTATGTTGCTCAATGCAGTGGTCTAGCTCGCAGGGCTCATGTTGCTTTATACTTATGGTGCCCTATGCACGCTACGATATTCCTGACTGATCCTTCCCCATTATCCTCATGACCCATGCTCCTCCAACACCCTCCCTGACTGATGCTTTTCCAGCATCCCTCATAACGATGTTTTCCCAGCCCCCTCATGACTGATGCTCCCCCAGCATCCCTTATAACTGAAGTTTCCCCAGAACACTCATGACTGTTGCACCCCTAGCATTCCTCATAGCTAGTGTTCCCCCAGTTCCCTCAGGTCTGATGCTTTGCTAAAATCCCTCATGGCAAGTGTTTCCCCCAACTTCCTTATGACTGATGCGCCCCCAGCATTCTTCATGGTTAGTGTGTCCCCGGCACCCTCATGGCTGATGCTTCCCCAGCGCCCTCTTGACCAATGCTTCCCCAGCACCCATAATTTACATTCTGCTTGAACTCCTGCCAGCGTTCCCTACCTCCAGTGAAGAATGGATTAACCTCTCTTTGCTGTTGCTAGGGACTTGGTAAGGTTTTCCAATAAATCCCTGCAAGCTTCTCCCAGTATCCTGTAAGCCAATGGCAAGCCTTACTCTCACTGTTTCTGGGGCCTAGGTGTTGTTATCCACTGTGCACGTTTGAGCGAAAAAGATACATTTGTTTCCTGATATTTGGTTCCATTTAACAAGTTGCACCTGCTCACTCTGTAAGGCCACAGAGTGTACTAACATGTGTTTTCCCCAAGGTTCAAGAGACTTCCATATGGCCACATGTGCCATGCATTACCGCGATCTAGCTACACCCTTTGAGACTTCGAGAGGGTGTATAAACCCTACCCAAACCTGAATCATCGCTTGGCTTTGTTCCCTGTAGAACAAGTTTCACCCTTCCCATTCACCTGAGGTATCCAACCCGAACCAAGAAGCACTCCAGTCTCCTTACTCCTGAACCAGTGGTTCCTGTGGCATCTGCTCCCTCAATGTCTTCCTCCTTCCCCCCTCATGCAAAGCTACTCCGGACTCACCTTGTCTCCCTGAGTGAAGTCTCAAGATTTTCTTGGAACTTCAGACAAGTTGAATAATTAGGCTAAGTTTTTAGTATCAAGTTAGTGCAACCTAAACCTCCTACAGTAGTAAAGGGGACTAAAGTGTTAAAGACTAAAGACATTTTCTCCAATTTCTTTCTGTTATTACTCCAGCCCCTCTGGCGCGTTTATACTCAGGACCCTCCCTACAACCTTGAGGCTAGAACTGTCACCACTCAAGGGTTAAATACCTTAATCCTGTGTTTTCTGATGAACAGCAGTGCCACAAGAAAACACTTTAGAGACTTTTGATAACTCCATCAACCTTGTATCCCAATCTGTGTTTGAGTGTATGCCTATGTGTGCAAGTCGCTCCCACCTTTGCTCCGAGGACAGCCCTATGAGTGCAAGTCACTCCAATCTATGCACAGAGTGTATCTTGAGGAGTGCTGATAACTCTAACCTGTATTTCAAGTTCATGTCTAAGAGTGTCACACTCCAATCTATGATGTTGGTATTTCTGCTCTCATGTTGCACTGCTGACAAAGCTTCTAAGTTTGCGTCGCTACGTTAATACATCTTCATTGTATAATTAGACTACTTAGTGTACTGATGGTAACAGCCTCCTCTTGTTATTTCCAGTGTATTGTGTAATCACAAAGCCAGAGGTAGTGGTCCAGTGCACATGTACCTAACAAACGTAGATGTCTCAGAAATGACGAATCCTGTTCAGCAGATTCAGTACAGCAAGTCTCTCTTTTCTTATGTTATCCCAGCCCACCTTCTCACCAGGGGAAATTGTGGACTCTCAAGTTTTGGTTCCTGAATCTGCATTGCCCTCAAATGGGATAGGAGATCCAGCATCGCCTCTGTTTTCGTTTCCGTGGTTGAAGCCAAGAGAGTGCACAAGAACACCAGCATCCCCCTTGCTCCAGGCCACAGGGTTCCTTGCAGTCCCCTCCATAAATTCCACTGTCCAGTGTTGGAGAATTCAGCCCGTTCAATCAGGATGTCTGTGGTACTGGGATAGAGCTTTTGACTATGTAACTAGTCTGACTGCCATCTTGGGTATGCCCCTGTGTGCCTGATATAGCATTCCCTTTGAGCCCCACCTCCTACCTGGGCAAAGTTCACAGTGCAGGCTGGGACAGTTAGTCCTGTGTTCCCCCATCAGCTACGGCGTGCCACCCTGCGGGAGAAGTGTGAACTTGATATAGTGCTCCCTTAGAGCTGTGCCTCTTCCTGGGGCAAAGTTCACTGTGCAGCCTGGAAGAGGTAGTCCGGTGTATCTATCAGCTATGGTGGTATTAATTTTATTGTTATTAATGTTCTTACTATTATTTTTATTAGTAGTACTAGTGGTAGTAGTAGTAGTAATAGTAGTATTAGAGTATTCTGTCTATGTATGATGCTCTTTAGCATCTCAAAGCTATGTGCTTGCTCCATTAAAGTGGAAAATAAAATAAAATACATAAAATAAACTGCTAACCAAAGACGTATAAAATCAAGAACAGCAACAGTCTCTATGAACACTTGGAGGGATAGCAACATATGTCAGATAACGTTTGCAGTTTTTAAGCCCTTGCTTCTTGCTGTTTTCTGGTTCGTAAGCATTACTTGTGAGTTAAATATGTCCTCAGTCACCACAGCAGGCAATATGCAGGCTGTGAATTTTGGCACATATACCAGATTCTTCTGTGCTGAGTTCATGGATATTATAGAATAGAGATACAGCAAACAAATTGGTTCCGATTAAACAAAAAGGAGATTCAACAACAAGAATGCATTTAATCAAATCCAGTTGCTTGCCTGGCAAAAACTCAACACACAGTTACATCAAAGTACAAGATTGCATTCATTTAATTGTTCGAAAATTGCCAATAGGAAGTTTTAATTGGATACATTATGAGCATTTTGAAAAATAGCATTCAAGGTTCATCTAGGCAGGAAGACGAACATGAGGCAGTAACACGATTTAGTTGAAAACAATGACATGATGTGTGACTCATTGCATGAGTACTCTGTATAGTTACCATTTTACAAAAGCATAAATCCGCATTGCTAATGTCAAATGCTCAGTGCATCCAGTTAGTTACAGCTGAAAAATGTAACAGCTAAACCCTGTCAAAAACAAAGCAATGTAAAACTTCATCCATCCCACTCACACTAGCGATATTACAGTTCAATGAATACATATAAATTAATCTGATTAAAAAAATGAGTCTTGTTAAACGACATTGTTGACTATCAGACATACAAAACCGTAGAAAAATACAAATTTAGTCCTTCGATCTAGACATTACATTTGTTAAATCATACACAACACAATGGCACTTTTAACCTTCACTTCCATTAATCTTAAATACGAAATATATATATACATGTATGATAAAGAAAACAGCCCCAACAGTTTAAATCGTTTGGATGAGGTGCCTTTAATGACTGTGCCTTTCTTATTTTGCTATTTGTATGATCCAGAAAAGTACATAATCATTGAATATTCTTATAGATCAATATATTTTTTCAGTAAGATGCAATGAGGTCATGATGGTGATAACTGGGAATATAATGGTCTGGTAGCTCAGTGGGCCAATGCACCCCATGGAGGAAAGGGTATGTATTGAACCTCATGGTCACCAGCCTCAACTCGCAGTTGGTTAACTTAGCTTTTATCCTTCTGAGATCGATATCATGAGTTGCATTGAAATTGGTAAAACGATCTGTCGTTCAGCACCAAGAAGGAAATTTGTCTTTGACAAATACACCTCATGAATAGTAGAGATGTACCACGTTTTTGATTAAATTACAGTTTCACACTAGATAAACTGTATTTTTGAATATGGTAATACATTATTTCTGTAGAGAAAGCTTAGTAAAAATGAATCAATGAAGAAATGGATGCAAGTGGGTACAGGATTAAAAATCAAGTAATATATATAGCTATGCTAATTTCGTTTCATAAAGTCTAAAATAATATAAAGAACTAACAGCAAATGTACCAGTGACAAAAAGGATGATTTGCATCTGCATCGATGTGGATTTGTTGCATGTACTGTTCCTACTTTAGATAATTGTGTATGTTTCACTGATTCAACCATTTTTGAGAGCATCTGGGACAACTCATGTGCACACTGATTCAAAGACTTACCCATTACTCATTTAAGATAGGATAAAGAATATTTATTTTGGTTTATAGTAACACATACTAGGCCCGATTCACAGAACTAACTTAAGACAAAATCCTAAACTTACTACTTTTGGTATTCACAGAAGTTAGGATTTTGTCTTAAGACAGACTTAAGACAGACTTAAGTTAGGATTCTGTCTTAAGTCTGTCTTAAGTCTGTCTTAAGACAAAATCCTAACTTCTGTGAATACCAAAAGTAGTAAGTTTAGGATTTTGTCTTAGGTTAGTTCTGTGAATCAGCCCCATAATGTTTATTGCCCATGCTTTATAATGTGCCATCAACATATAGAAGTTACAAGTCAAATATTACAAAATAACCTTTATTTTGTGAAATCATTCCATGTGCTGTTTTCATAGGCATTCTGAAGAATGAGCTTAGACTGTATACAGTTTCACAACATACTGTGAAAGATTCTTTGAAATAGCTCAGGAATGTACTTTTGTCTTTTTAAAACCTGCTGGACAATTCGATGAGATTTACATGCAATTTGAAAAATGCCGCAGATTCACAAACTATTTTTGAATTCTGAGTTACTTATAGGCAGCAGCATTCTCCCATGGATTCATTTAGCAAGCGTACCGTTATTTAGGTGCATATGTGATGCATAAGTGCTAAGTGCAACTGCACTTGCTAATTTTTGGTTTTGTTTCTTCATGTCAAAATAGTTCATCCTGTGGAGAAACCTTTCCTTAACACATCAATGCATTCTGGGGTGTCCCATTCATATTTGCACCATGGAGAGGTATTTTATATTAACTTTCTTACAGTCTCCATGATGGAAATGTGCCAAATGGTTTAGGAAGGCTTGCCCTGGACCCATTCAAAAAAGAAAAATACCTTTCCATGATGGGTTGTGCACGAGTACCATTTTTGAAATGCTGGGGTCTCTTCAGAAAACCTATCTACTACCATAATGACAGACACAACCCTAAGGGTGCCTGCTAATAATCTGAGAACTTCCAAAGCGCTCAAGCTTATGGTTGCTCAGCTACATATGGGGCATATCTGCCTTGGCGAAACCATAACGTAAACTTGTGAACAGATTTGCTCAAACATCATATTACACCATATTGATGTAATACCACATGTGAGAAAATAATTTTTATGGCTTGCTTTGTTACAAAAAAAATGTGGATCGGACGTCATAAATGGAGGCATCTGTACAGCAAAGTTCATTGCAGGTTTGCAAATGATTTTAGGAACCAAGCTTTATCTTGCTGAGAGGTGTCTCACAACACAAAATATAAGATGCCACGAATGTAGCAACATGCTAAATGTGCGTGGATGTCCACTTGCTTACAGTAAATCTTTCTTTTATGTGAATAACGTTTTGTATTTATCAATTCTCTGACAACTATTAGTTGTTTCTGTCACAACTTAAATTTATAATAAAAATAAGATAACGTCCACCAATAATGCCCCTGCATGGACATTTACATTTAACAACTGCAAGCATTTGTTAGTTGGCAGCTTCAGAACTATTGATACATTTTTTCTATGTCATAATTTAACTTTTCAATTCAATGTAAAAAATATACAATTCCCTGGGCTTTAAAAAGCCTTTTTGACATTAGAGTAAAGCAGAGCCCTTAAAATTCTAGGGGCTGACAGATTATTAAAATGATTCTTGTGAATAAATACTTATTGTGTTGAAAGGAGAGAAAATACAAAAACAAATATAGTCAGACATGGGAGGAAGACAAGCAGAGTAGAGTCATTAGGTGATACACAAAGACTTTGAGAAAAATGTGTAAAGCATTTTTATGAATGCCTTACATTCATGCTAATGCAACTCAAGCACAATGTATGCATGACACTGCATAATACAAATCTGTACTGTAGTCATACCAAATAATAAATCAAATCAATAATTTTGCACAATACATCCAATGCATACATTATGCAAGCACCTGGATTTGGCTTTGTGCATTTTCCAAATCAAAATGCACTATGCTTTACAGGAAGTGTTTTCTATTCACATGCATGATGCTCCTTCTTGCCTGCATCTTATAGAGATACAGCAGGTCCATCAGAGATCAATTAATGTATTGAGGGTTATCTTTAATGTTTGTTGGCATCCTCTAATGTACTACTTTTCTGTGATTAGTATTTTGCATTGAAGTGCCATTGGCCACTCTTAAAGACTCTTGATAATGTCCTATTCTTTAGTAAATTTGGATGTACATGTGTTTAATATACACATACATTCCAAACATTAGAAATAATTAACACATATGTCTAGCTACATTTTACTTTTGTTTTTGTGAAACAAATGCAATGCATGGGTGAATTATAACTTTCTTTCTTAAAATTTAAGCTTGTTACAATACTTCCTTTGTGATTAAATTCCACCTCTCCAAATCCTAATCACATGACAATGAAACTTGAAGGTGTTATGTAGACACTGCACAACAATTCAGTCATATATTTATTTTCTAATCATTGTGGGGAATGCATTTGAAACTATGGTATTTTGTGTGACCTACTACAAATTGTTTCCCACAAATCAGTTTTTAATATTTTTTAATGTGAAAAACATGAAATCATTGTCAGACTGTGAATTATTTTTGTAATCTATCATAGCATTTAACTGTCAGCCATCGGTATAATTAGAAACAATACAAGCAGGTAAATCTGTAAGAACGTGCCAGGGAGATATGTAAATGATGCCCTTAACTAAGGCACAGCTGTTTGGGATATTCAGAAATATTCAGAGCCTTTACAACTGGGCAAAAGAAAAATAGCTAGATAGGCATGCCATGACTTTTCCACAATCATAACCACATAACCTATGATAAAATATTAACTGAAATTCAAATAGATATTCTTTGTATATGTTATAGGAGAAAGCCATTCCTGTTAAATTCAATAAAGATTGTAATTACTAGGTGGACATATGTGGAAACGCTAGCGGAAAGTTTATCATAAAGAAATGTGTCTAATAAAGAAGTAATTTGATGTTAGAGAAAGCCTAAATCACAGTGTCATGATATCCTGCTGTGGTTTCATCAAAACAGAGATGTGATTTTATAATAGGAATAGAGAATGGAAGAGAACATACAGAATGAATGGAAATAGTCTTGTTTGCTTCTTACTCACTGGCTCAGCACCTTGCCCTCCTAAAAACTATATCTAACTCCTAGATCAGCCTCTCCATGCCAAACCTAGGATGCAGAACAGATGGCATAAGAAAAGGATGATGGGATGTTAGACTGTGATGAGGGAAACAGTGACACGAAGGAATGTTCACTGTCACCAAAGGTTTATACCAGATGCTATTTTCCCATTTTCACTGTACAGGATAATGCATTTTTTATAATTTAATTTCAAATCATCTGCCACCATTCATTTTATGACATGTTCATGTCAATCAGGACCAGTCCTTGAAGGCACCTCATACACCAAACAATCTTTAAAAATGACTGTATATTATAAATGTTAGTGTTTAATTCAAGAACAAGTGACTCACATATTTGCAGACTTTCATGCCATTACATTGTTAACTAAAGTGAAACAGTGCTTTGACCCATGTTTGAACTACCATCTAAAAAAATAAGTTATACTTTACAATAAAGTGCTACCTCAACACTATCACTCATGAACAGTAGTAATGCACATCTATTCTAGACACAAACTCAGCAGCTATCTTGAAGGTATATACCCACACCAGTACCTCAAAATGGTAACATTTCAGTTTGTACCATAAAAACATTTTGAACACTTACATACAAAATACACTGGAACAGCAGCACTGCAAAAGGCCTTAATAAACTAAATTTGGCTCATTTTGCTTGTTAGTGGAACTTCTACAGTGTTTTAAAAAAATATGGATTTTTTAATACATAATAACTTTCTATGCTCACAATCTACAAATGACAGTTTGTTAAAATGGTAAGCAATTTATGACATGACTGGCAAACACATTAACAATGATGTGTCAATGGTTTACGGCAGTGCTGCTGTAGCTGTATTGCAGTTAAATAAAGCTGTTGTATTACACTTTGACTAGTATATATTTGTCAGCATATCAAAATACAGCAGAAATGTACCATGTTTCTGATTATAAGACAAAATCAGTTTACTTTAATATCAATTTGTGCCACATTTGAACAACCCCTGGTGGAAATTCCGGTTGGCTACTTATAGATGTTTCCTAAAGGATACAGTTGCTGAGATATGGGTTTTTGGACATCTGCTGAACTGCTTTGGAGAATATTGCAGTTGAGGTTGGTTGGTAATTGGAAGTAGTTATTTATGCCTGGTGTGGCTATCTTTTTCACCTCGTATTTGTAGTTGACTAATAAAATGCCCTTTGTTTCTATCCACTCAAACTATATTACTCAATGACAAATACCCATATAGTGCAATCGCATCTGGTTAAAGTATTTGTACTAGTCTCTGAGTATTTACAACTGGTTAATGCACTGTCTCGTACTAATTGTTCAATTAAAAATGTGGCGAAGGAAATTCCATATCCAACAAATTTTCTTCAAAACTTGTACTTGAATATTTCATGACCTTGTATTCTGCTGATATCAATATTCATTTCATCTTCTTTATTTCGTCTGTATGTTACTGTTGCTGTGCAGACAGTTGGTAAAAACACCTTGTCCTTGAAAATAAACATGACAATTATTGTCAAACAACTTATTTATAATTTCTGTTTAGACAAATGAAAATGTAGTACACATGAATTAATGCATGCTATTCCATGCAAATATCTACAAGAGACATACCTTTCTCGATGATTCCTTGCAATGTACAGATGATTTAATTTTATTGTTGTTCAATTGCAGCATTATCTGTCTAATGATTAGAAGACTGAGTAAGCCGATGAGGAACGTAATTATTACAATTATTGAGAATATTCTAAAGTAGCTTGAATCAGAGAAACATTCTGCAACAAAATGAAAGTATATTAAAAAGGGGCATACATTCAAGGAAAGGTTTGCTCAGATAACACATCAATTACATACATAGTAGAGTCAAGCATGCAGTCTGTAGACAAATAAGTAGTTTTAAAAGAGACACAATGAATAGGGTATTTAGAATGCCTAATATCATAATATTATGTTAACTTTATGTTTAGGCAATCCAAGTAAGCATATAAGTGACAGGCACTTGTAGGATCATCAATCTAGCAATCATTTGAGCATGTCTCCATCATGATTCTACAGAAAAAAAACTGTTATAGCCAATCTAGGGTAAAACAAAGATGGCGAAGACCTCTTTAAATGTATATTGTCCCTTCCAAAAACTAGCATATCTGTAATGACAACATCTGTCTTGTACGCTCCACATTACCTCATTTTCCAAAGTCCCCACTTCAACTGTTACATTTAAACATAGGTTGGTTAAGAAATGTGTGCCAGTTTTGAAGAAGATACATGATCCTGTAGACCCTTTACCTGGAGGGAAATATGTGCAAGGACATCTAACTAATGGCTCCATAATGCCATAATACTCTTCTTCCTCAAACTCACTGCTCATTTCCCAAGGAGTTAATATTGGGATGAGGAACATTGGGATTCAGTGAAGTAACAAACATGACCAGCAATCCTATGAGCCAATAACAGCTTGCCGTTATTTAAACTATCTTGTATGCAACTGCTTAAAATGCAATCATTTATATGCATACCATACCTAACTCATGCATAGTGCTGTGTGAAGCTGCTCAGATTTATTAATCCAGAGTAAACATAATTCAAGTGATAACTATGCATAGTATGTGTATTTCACATGAATATTGCCCTCCTGCAAAAATCTGCAGTTTGTGACATTTTGGGTGCAAAGTTTTTTTTTTACCCTCTGTTTGTAATAAAAAGGATGCAAGTGACCATCAAAATTGAAAACCCGGCACAAAACATGTCGTAAGCGAACAGCAAGTAGTTCAAATCTATCTAGTGATGTGCGCCAAAACAGGGCAAACACCTTTCGCACAAAAATATTATGGGAAACCAGTATGTGTCTTACACTTAATAATTAACCACTTACTGCCAATTTTAAAAGCCTTCTGTTGTGAGCATGACATGTTTTGGCCCTTTGGGAGCCCACATATATTTTTGTTCATATATCCCGGTATTGTGCTGGTGAAATGCTTGTAATCTGTTTAGTCCATGGTTGATATATTTTAATGAATATTCTTAGATTTTTCAAGCCTACTGGAAGCCTTTATATGGGAAACATATCTCTGGGGGACACCAAGTAATATTTAAATTTTTTTCAAATTTACTTCAACATTTTTTGTCATGGTGAATGGGCTTGCTGGCCATTAGTTATTATGTTTAATTATTTATTACACTTTTGCCTTTTTTGTATAAGGTCCTATGGGCCCAGGTAGAGTGATAGAAATGTATTGTCTCTTTAATATATGCCTAAGTGGGTGTTGTTTTAGTGGCGGTATGTTAGACTCATTGCATACACTGTCAGTATCAAGGTCTTTTTAGTACTGAATATACATTTTAATATTGTCTATCTTATCGTTCATTTTTGTCTAACTAGTGTCAGGTCTAACAATTCGTTTACACAAGAGTATTATTGTTATATGTGTGAAAAAAATATTATTAAACATCGCTATTCTTGTTAGGCCCAGTTTGGTCCAGGAAAGATTTTATTAATGTAAACCTGATCTCAATCCCTGGTAGCTATGGCACAGAGCAGACACGCTTATTTTGAGAAAATGGGCATAGGATTTAGAAATACCAAAACAGTTACAAAGTCCAATAAAAACATATTAAGAATCAAAAAAAGAATCCCACTCTAGGTGATAAAAAGAGAGAATATTTTAATGAACAAAATGACACCAAAAATCAATCAATCAGAGTACTTGTAAAGCACGCTACTTACCCAAGAGGGTCTCAAGACGCTGAGGGGAGGGGGGGTGCCGCTACTGCTCGAAGAGCCAGGTCTTGAGGAGTCTTCTGAAGGCGAGTAGGTCTTGAGTCTGCCGTAGGTGGGTAGGGAGGGTGTTCCAGGTCTTGGCGGCAAGGTAGGAGAAGGATCTGCCGCCGGAGGTCGATCGTTGGATGTGGGAGACGGCGGCGAGGGCAAGGCAGGCGGAGCGGATCTGGCAGGTCGGGCATGGAGGTTGAGTCTGCTGTTCAGGTAGGCTGGTCCGGCGTTGTGTAGTGCTTTGTGTGCGTGGGTGAGGAGCTTGAAGGTGATCATCTTGTCTACGGGGAGCCAGTGTAGGTCTCTCAGGAGGGTGGTGATGAGGCTGCGGCGGGGGGCATTGACGATCGGTCGGGCGGAGGCGTTTTGGATGCCTTATAATCGTCGTACGTGTTTGGCTGGAATTCCTGCGTAGAGCGCGTTGCCGTAGTCCAGTCTGCTGCTGGCGAGGGCCTGGATCACCGTTCTTCTTGTTTCTGCCAGGAACCACTTGTAGATCCTGCGGAGCATGCAGAGGGTGTTGTAGCAGGAGGAGCAGACGGTGTTGACCTGTTTAGACATGGAGAGGGAGGAGTTGAGTATGAATCCAAGGTTGCGTGCATGGTCGGTGGGTGTCGGTGCTGTTCCCAGTGTGGTCGGCCACCAGGAGTCCTCCCAAGCTGAGGGGGTGGGTCCAAGGATGAGGACCTCCATTTTGTCCCAGTTCAGCTTCAGACGGCTGCTCCTCATCCAGTCGGTGACGGCCTTCATTCCCTCGTGGAGGTTGGTTTTGGCGGTGTGTGGGTCCTTGGTGAGGGAGAGGATGAGCTGGGTGTCGTCGTTGTAGGAGATGATGTTGAGGTTGTGATGGCGGGCCACTTGTGCAGGGGAGCCATGTAGACGTTGAACAGTGTCGGGCTGAGGGATGAGCCCTGGGGGAGGCCGCAGATAATGTCGGTGGCTTTGGATCGGAAGGGTGGGAGGCGGACACTCTGGGTTCTGCCGGTGAGGAAGGACGTGGTCCAGTCAAGGGCCTTCTCTTGGATTTTGGCTTCTAGGAGACGTGTTTTTAGGGTGCGATGGCAGACCGTGTCGAAGGTGGCCGACAGGTCCAGGAGGATGAGGGCTGATGTTTTGCCATTGTCTAGTTAGCGCCTGATATCGTCTGAAGCTGCGATGAAGCTGTCTTGGTGTTGTGGTTTCGTCTAAATCTGGACTGGGACGGGTCCAAAATGTTGTTGTCTTCCAGGTGGTAGGTCAATTGTATGCTGACGATTTTCTTGATGACCTTCGCCAAGAACGGGAGAAGGGAGATGGGCCGGAAATTCTTGAGGTCCTTGGGGTCTGCCTTGGGCTTCTTGAGGAGGGTGTTGATTTCGGTGTGCTTCCAGCTTTCCGGGAATGTTGCTATTTCGAAGGAGATGTTGATGACCTTCCGTAGTTGGGGTGCGATGGCTGCGTCTGCTTTGTTGAATATGTGGTGTGGGCACGGGTGTGACGGAGATCCTGAGTGGATGGAGTTCATGATCTTGCGTGCCTCGTCGTCGTTGACGTTGGGCCAGGAGGTCAGGCGGTTGGTGCTGGCGGTGTTCACAGGGGAAGTGGAGTCGGCGTAGTCGGGGCAGTCGTGGTTTTGAAGCTGTCGGGGATGTCAGCGATCTTGCTGTGAAAGAAGATGGCTAGTGAGTCGCACAGGTCTTGTGAGGGCGGGATGTTGTTGGTGTTGGCGCTAGGGTTGGGGAGTTCCTTTACGATGCTGAAGAGCTCTTTGCTGTTGTGTGCATTGTTATCTAGGCGGTCTTTGAAGGAGCATCTTTTGGCTAATCTGATGAGGTGGTGATGCCTGTGGGTGGCACCCTTGTGGGCTGCGTGGTTGTCAGGTGTGCGTTCGCGGAGCCATAACTTCTCCATTTTCAGGCATGCGCGTTTCGAGGTTTGGAGCTCGTTGGTGAACCAGGTGGCTCTCTTGCTGGTGTGGCTATTGGAGGGTTTCTGAGCGGGGCGAGGGTGTTGGTGCAGTCGTCTATCCACTGTCTGAGGTTGAGGGCCATCGTCTGGATTGGTGGGTGGGCAGCTGGTCTTCAGTGGCTTTGCTCCAGCAGTGGTGGGGCCACTGTTGGGGTGCGTGGTTGGTTTCTAGAAGGTGAAATGGATGCAGCGGTGGTCAGTCCAGTGGAGTTTGGTGGTGTGTTCGAAGGCGACGTGGGTGCCTGTGGAGAAGACGGGGTCCAGCGTGTGGCCAGCTGCCTGGGTGGGTGTGGTGACGAGTTGTCTGAGGCCGAAGTTGGCGAGGTTGTCCATCAGGGTGGCGGAGTTGGCGTTGTTGTTGTTCTCGAGGTTGAGGTTCAGGTCCCCGAGGAGGATGTAGTCCGTGGAGGCGAGTGAATGGGTGCTGGCGAGGTCGGCGATGGAGTCGCTGAACTGAGCCCGGGATCCGGGGGGTCTGTAGATGAGCGTTCCTCTGAGGGTGGTGTTGGAGTCAGTGTGGATCTGGAAGTGCAGGTGCTCGGCGGTGATGAAAGTGTCATCCGTGTGTGTGGAGACCTTGATGGTGGACTTGTGGACGATGCCTATTCCTCCTCCGAATCCGCTGGCGTGATCCCTGCGGGTGATCTTGTATCCGTTCGGGATGGCTATGGCGATCTCGGGTGTCGAGGAATCGTTCCACCAGGTTTCGGTCAGGAAGGCTACATCATGGGCGAAGGTGTCCAGCAGGTCCCAGAGCTTGACAACGTGTTTGTGTGCGGAGCGGGTGTTCAGGAGTATGCAGCAGAGGTGGTTGGGTCCGGGCTTAGGAGGTTTGTTGGCTCTGTCGCAGGTGAAGCGTCCGTGGGTGCGTTTCGGGGCAGCTTGGATGCAGGTGTGGTCTCGTCCAGGGTTGAGTGCGAGGAGAGTGCCGGCGTTGTACTGGAGTCTGGTTTTGTTGTGTTCACAGGGTCCAGGAGTTCTGGCGCTGGGCGCGGTCCAGGCGCGGACGGGCACAGTTGGGCTTCCCTCTGGCGCGCCTCCAGCGTGCCAGCTTCGCGGCCGCCATTTAAGGCGGGGAAGGAGAGAGGATCAGCTGGGAGGCAGGAGCGGAGAGGGGGCAGGACCGCAGGTGTGCAGCGGCGGGAAGCAGGCAGGGGAACAGAAGGCAAAAAAGGGGATGGGGGAACAACGCCAAACAACGAGAATAGCACAAAGCAATAAACTGTACAATAAATTACAGAATCACAGTTTTACAGGTACAAAAAAACGGAGACACAGGATAAATGGCAGGAATGAACTCGCGGGCGGGGAGGCAGTGGCTCTGTGGGAGGCACTGGCGCACAGGTGGAGCTGTGTTGCAGCAGGTGAGCAACCTGGCCTGCAAGCAGAGTCAGAGGTCGCTGAAAAAATGTAATAAGAAAACCGGATATATGAACATTTAAACTTTCTAAATGAAATTGAAAATTAGCACAGCATCAACCTCTGTCATCTGGTTGTGCTTGCCCAGGGTCTAGTGGTCCCTGAACCCTGCCAATGGAGTTAACAAACATTTACAATGCAATAGGTCTCGGGTTAATTAAGTTTGAGCTATTGGCATTGCTAAATATTGCAACACCAACTGCAACAAAAGTCTATAAATTGTTGGCCAAATAAATGTGTATTTATTTTTGTAGCAATGGTGGCATGCTTCGCTTTAGATGAATATGTTTAAAAGTAAAGTGTGCCATACTGCGATCGCTACAATAGTTAATTGTGGATGCGTTAACAAATGATGTGTGCACTGATGGCTGGTGGTGTGTGTGCCTGGTGGAAGTGTGCACTGCCGGCTGGTGATGTGTGTGCCTGGTGGAAGCGTGCACTGACGCCTGGTGGTGTGTGCATGGTGAAAGCATGCTCTGACGTCTGGTGGTGTTTGTGCCCAGTGAAAGCGTGCACTGACGGCTGGTGGTGTTTGTGCCCAGTGAAAACATGCATTGACAACTGGTGGTGTGTATGTCTGGTGAAAGCGAGAAGTGACAGATAGTGGTGTGTGCCTGGTGAAAGTGTGCACTGACGGCTGGAGGAGTGTGCCTGCTGAAAAAGTGCACCGCCTACAGCACCACTCAACCCCCAACGCCTACATCACCACTTAATCCCCACCACGTACAGCAACGCTCAACTCCCACCGCCTACAGCATTACTCAACCCCCACCGCGTACAGCAACACTCAACCCACATCAGCACTCAACCCACAACGCCTACATCACCACTCAACCAGCAAAGCCTACATCACCACTCAACCAGCAAGGCCTACAGCACCACTCAAACCCCATTGCATTCTGCACCACTCAAGCCCCACCACATACAGCACCACTGAACCCGCAATGCCTACATCACCACCCAACCCGAAACGCCTACAGCACCACTCAATCCCCACCGCGTACAGCACCACTCAACAAGCAACGCCTACAGCACTCCTCAATCCCCACCACATACAGCACCACTCAACCCGCAACGCCTACCTCACCATTCAACCTGCAACTCCTACAGCAGCACTCAATACCCACCGCATACAGCACCACTCAACACGCAACGCCTACAGCACTACTCAATCTCCATCACGTACAGCACCACTCAAACCGCAATGCCTACATCACCACTCAAACTGCAACGCCTACAGCACCACTCAACTGGCAAAGCCTACATCACCACTCAACCTGCAACGCCTACAGCAGCACTCAATCCCCACCGCATAGAGCACCTCTCAACTTGCAATGCCTACATCACCACTCAACCCGCAATGCCAACAGCAAACCTCAATCTCCACCGCGTACAGCACTACTCAACCCGCAACGCCTACATCATCACTCAACCCGCAATGCCTACATCATCAGTCAACCCGCAATGCCTACAGCAGCACTCAATCCCCACTGCGTACAGCAGCACTCAACCTGCAACGCTTACATCACCACTCAACCCGAGACACCTACAGCACCACTCAATCCCCACCCAGTACAGCATCACTCAACCGGCAACGCCTACATCACCACTCAACCTGCAACGCCTACATCACCACTCAACCAGCAACGCCTACAGCACCACTCAATCCCGACCACGTACAGCACCACTCAACCCGCAATGCCTACAGCACCACTCAATCTCCACTGCGTACAGCACCTCTCAACCCGCAATGCCTACATCACCACTCAACCCGCAACGCCTACAGCCCCATTCAATCCCCACCGCCTTCAGCACCACTCAACCTGCAATGCCTACATCACCATTCGACCCACAAAGCCTACAGCACCACTCAATCCCCACCGCGTACAACACCACTCAACCCGCAACGCCTACATCACCACTCAACCTGCGACACCTACAGCACCACTCAATCCCCACCGCGTACAGCACCCATCAACCCGCAACGCCTACATCACCACTCAACCCACAAAGCCTACAGCACCACTCAATACTCACCGCGTACAGCACTACTCAACCCGCAACGCCTACATCACCACTCAACCTGCAATTCCTACAGCAGCACTCAATCCCCACCGCGTACAGTACCACTCAACATGCTATGCCTACAGTACTACTCAATCCCCGTCGAGTACAGCACCACTCAACCCGCAACGCCTACATCACCACTCAACCTGCAACGCATACAGCACCACTCAACAGGCAACGCCTACATCACCACTCGAACTGCAACGCCTACAGCAGCACTCAATCCCCACCGCGTAGAGCACCTCTCAGCTCGCAATGCCTACATCACCACTCAACCCGCTATACCTACAGCAAACCTCAAGTTCCACCGCCTACAGCACTACTCTGTCGTGTTTTATATAGGACCCCAATCATTATTGTGACCTTATGCCCCTATACGGGTATAATCAATTCATACCCCTATAATGGCATAAACGATCAGAGCCATATTTCAGAAACTCATCTCTGCAGCTCATTACTGTACATGACACAGCAGAAGCCACTATCTTAGATTCCTAGATTACACACCAAGTTCTTTCAACAGATAAAACCCCCAGCAACCTGGGAAAGCCCCGCTTGCTTTGTTTTGATTAGTAATAGAACTCTAATGAGCACTGTAAGAACGACCAGTTCTTAGTGACATCTTTATAGACATCTTATGTCCAAAAACTTACGTCAAACAAGGCACCTTTCAGGTATAAATAATACCAACGTTGCCTTAAGCAAGTGCGATGGTGGTGATGAATACAGGAGCAGAACAGCTGTCCCTTGCAGAGCCCAGCAGATGCGAGAAGCCCACGGACACTGCCCCTCCTCCTTGACGCGCTGAGAAAGACGCTGTCTTTTCTCCTGACGAGAAAATCCAGCTCCGGCGTTTCCAGCCTACCCTTGCGGGTGACTGGAATATCGAGTCCTGAGGGGAGATACCAGACCTCCAACATTGTATTCCAGAGGTACGGTGTTGACTAAACCCTTATAGAGAATTCTTGAAGCAAACCCTTGGCAAAACCAACTTTACTTAAACTGGTACTTACTCCCTCCCAAGTATTAGGCTTAGGTCAGGTACACCGGGGTAGGCGTAGTTAGAAGCACCAGTTGAGGACGTTAGCTAAATGTATATATGAATGTATATATTTTATTCATTTTAACTATCGTATGGCTAAGAAACCATATCAATGCTTTTACAGTATTATTTTGCAATACTCCTTTTACTGTACACACTTTTTATAATAACAAGTCTTGCAATTGTGGCAATTCATTTCTCTTGCATGAGAAGAAAGATTGTTCAATAAATAACACCATTTATTGAAAACGCCCGTCTCTCTATTCTCTGCATCCTGGTGAAAGTAATTCTTGCACAACTGACTGAGTAAAATAGCTGTCTATTGTTTCACACGACTCTAGAGATTGACTCTTATTCTGAGGAGCAAAGTTGTCATGTTTATGCGGTTGTTGGAAAACTGAATCCCTTCTTGTCTGAGCGAGGGAAGCTGATCACTTCCTATTCAGTCAAGAAAGTTTCCAGTGACCTCTGAGGTAGCTGGTACAAACCCAATTAAGTCTAACATAGTCAGTAGAGACCTAGAAGACCGCACTTCTACATCTACACTGCTGTTTATGTTACTCCAATGCTCAGGGCCTATAGGGAAAATAGGAACTACACTACATGGCGCCCAACGTTTGGTAAGGTGATAAAACTAACGCAAGACGTTAGAGTAACTCAGTCGTGCTTTTTCACACAGACCCTTTCTCCCGTAAATACTCCAATAGACGTCTGGAGTGGGTGGAAGGTTAAAATCCGCCCGAACTTAGTAGGAAGAGATTCCTATGTAAAGCTCTGGTTTATTCAACATTGAAGGATACAGTGTTCCAAAATATTGTGCACCTAATCTTTGTCTCCTTGAAACCTGATCTGCAACAAAAGACATTCCTGACAGTAAAATGCCAGGAGAAGGCGGGAACAACGGAACCACTGAAGCAGCAGTAAATGCGACTCAGCAGGTTCCCGATGAAACAGGAATTAATGAACCGGGTGCGATTATCATCCCGGTCAATATAAGAAAAACTATAACGTTAAAACTTATAGAAAACGGACTGACCACACAAGGTGGCACAGTCGTCTTCGTGATAGAGGCACACGAATATCGGCAGACAGAGGTATTCTATTCTTGGATAAAATTTCCAGCAGCAAACGCTGCAACACACGAGTTCCACTATTACAAAATAGAGGATCCACCGGATGAGTACGCTCCTTTCGAGGAGATTAAAATCCTATTAAAATACCAAGAGCATCTGCTCTGGTTTAAAGGCGCCCTAAAACACAATCATCATATTACCAGGCTCGGTCCACTAGGTAGACCAGGAGCAACGTGGCCGGTTCTAGCCAGCTACACACCACATCCGGACATTGCAAAAATGTCAAAAGAAGAACTTTTAGCACAGCTAAAAACATTAATTAAAATACATAGACAATTAGTCCAATATGTAATGCGGACTGCAACAGTTCAAACAGCTGTTAATGTTTCCACAGCTGACCCCTCATCAGGGGAACACAAATAAAATTACACCACAGAACATACAATCATGTCTTGGTAAAACACCCATAAAACGGGAACAAATTCCTTTCTGGTTAGTGCAGAAAATTACTCAAATTAGAGGCAGTTTTTCCGAATACTACCCCTATTGAGAAACACAGAATTCTGACCATCTGCCTTCCAATGGGGGTCGCACCACATGTGGAGGACTGTGACACTTGGGGTACAGTTTTTGCTTCCATTTACACAAAAACACATGGTGTTCCATCAATGGCGGTAATTCCAGATGTGCTAAAACAGATTCAGAATGAATACGGTCTAGAACCTGCTTTAACTCTTGGTATGAAATTACTGAAATACTTTAAGCAGGTCTCGGCTATATTACTAGCCAATATAAAAGGAGAAGCAGCATCTGTGGCGATCCGCCAGAAATTGAAGGAAACAGATATAACAGATCAACCAATTGAGCTTGCCAGAATTATAGAAAAATTTTATGAAGAATTAGGTTGAGACAGCTTAGGTGGGGAACCAGTAAAACCCCAACTACTCGAAAATCCTGAAAAATTATTTATTAAAAATAATTCAAACACTCCTAAAAAGAACTGGGATGGAAATAAACAATCCACTCCCAAAGAAAAAGTTTTCCAGTCCAGTGGAAGGTCTCCTCGACGGAGGGAAAGAACTCCGACTCGAGAACACCAGTCTCCCCAGAGGGAGCACTCTGAGAAAAGATATAACCTTAGAAATAGGGATAACTTGAAGAAGCCTGATAGATATCAAAGTATTGATACACTTCCCTCTCGATCTTTTTCGCAGAAATCGGAAAGAAGAGGACGGTCAGACCCAGGAGAGCACACCAAGTCCAAAGACAAGGAACCTGCTCAAAGTAATAAAACACAATTTCCAAGAAAGAAGGTAGCCAGTATTAGAATAATCGAACATGCCGAGAATACTGAGGACACAGCTGAAAAACGGGGAGTGGGCACAGACAATGCTAGACAGTGCAGCAGAAATCCCCATAGCTCGCATGATCCTGATGAGTCATCTGGAGACAGTGGACACGAATGAATACATTCAAGTAGAAACTGCCGACACCAGAGTTAGCGAACCTCATAAGATATACAAAATAACACTGCGTATAGAGGGTGATAAGACTAGGAAAATAAGGGGTCTATTTTGGGATAAACTCTCAAAAGGCTATGACATCCTGTTAGCTGAAAAAGATTGCCCCCCAGAGTTTGTCAGGGAGTGCCCTCGTGGCGAAGAAATGATTATGCCTGCCTTCCTGAATCACGTTCCAATTCACACTAAATATATATATGCGAGGAAATGGGCAGTAGCCCAGGCACCAGCATTATATAAAAATCATGTAGGATGGGATGAGGACTCTGCTCCTCACAAAATCCAGTTAAAAAGTCAACCGACTGCACAAAGGCAGTATCCAATTAAGCAAAAAGCTAAAAAACAGGTCAGGGAGATTTTAGATCAACTTGAATACCAGGGGGTGATTGAAACATGCACCTCTCAAATGAACAATCCTTTGTTTCCTGTCTCCAAACCGGACGATTCATATCGTCTAGTCTTGACTGCAGACACCTTAACTCATGTGGCAAAACATTTGCAGTACAAAATTTGCATAGTGCTGAACTAATGAATAACATAGTTCGCAAAAAATATAAAACGACATTAGACATATCTAATGGGTTCTTTTGTCAAAATATTGCACCAGAAAGCAGGTACTTGACCGCCTTCTCAGTAATGGGGTCACAGAAAAATTTGTGTAGGCTCCCACAGGGATTCAAGAACAGCCCAGGACTATTCTCAGCCAGAGTAACAGAGTTACTACAAATATATGATGATGAGGCATTATCTTACGTCAATGACATCTATCTAACAGACGACGACTTGGAGACTCACTTGAAAAGGGTGAACACTATAATACTTGGGTTCGCTGCAGAGGGTTACAAATTCAACTTTAAAAAGTCAAGAATTGCCCTTCTGGCAGTATTATTTTTAGGATACGAATTATCAAGTGAAGGAAAAAGCCTAGCGGACAACTTCTTAGAGAAGTGCGCTGTACTCCAAGCACCAAAAACGCTGAAAAACTTACAATCGATTCTAGGCTTCCTGAACTTTGGAAGAACTTACATTCTAAATTACGCGGAGAGGGTTAAACCTCTCTACGAATTAATTAAACCTGATTTTAAACCAATCAACTGGACTCAAAAACACACAGAAATTTTGAGATCACTGCAAACAGACATGTTAGAAAAAACAAAATTAGATACACGTGACAATACAATCAACCTTGTAATCCGAGTCATCCCAGGAAGATCCGGATTCACGTACCTGACCTCCAATGAGGGAGAAACGGTACCAATAGCTTACAAATCTCACTTGTACACACAAGCAGAAAAAACATTCAGCCTCACAGAAAATACTGTGAAAGCAGTGCAAACTTCAATAGCGAATGAACGAGAACTAGCACACGGCAAAAGGATCACTGTTCTCACAGCGGAATCCGCCTTCGAGGCACTATTCAGCCCAGTAAACTTGCCTACAGTGTCACTTGATCCGAAATGGATACAGTGGGAAAATTCTCTTGCTGCAGAAGACGTGAAACACTATTTCGCCCCGCACATGAAAAAACTGAATGATTTAACTTATGAAAAAGAATATCCTCTGCCAATCGAAATTCTTCCTCTACAACAATACTCCTGCATAATCTACACAGACAGATTTGTACAGCATTACAATGTAGAAAATAAATCCTACGATGCAGCCTGCGCGATTGTTAAAGGTCGCTGGCTCTGCGGTAAATTCAGACCGAAAATTACAAAAACTGAATCACTGAGAAAATGTTCGGCTCAGCAAGCTGAAATTAGATCTTTAAAGATGGTGCTTGCAGAACTCTAAAAGGTTTCAGCCCGTACGAACTATTGTTCGGAACTAGAATGCATATTCAGGATCTTGATAGTCAGGCTTCAGTGGTAAAAGATAAGAATAAAGACTTTGACATCAAAGATCGTTTGGCTGTTTTACAGGACTTGAATGAAACAAGGAAATCCTTAAGCAACATAAAAATAAAGCAACAGCCAACTACCACTGAAGACACACCACCAGCCCCAGCAAGACCTGTCTGGATTCCAAAGATTGGGGATCTGGTCAGAGAGAAAATAGCGGTGAAGAAGGAATTTGGGCCTTCTTACAGAAAAGCAGTACATGTCTTAGCAATCATCGGAACAAGATCAGTAGTACTACCGCCCCTTGCTGGTAAAAAGGAGAACCGAGTTGTATCAATCGAACTGGTAAAACCACAATCATGTGGCCTATAATCAACAGTAGGCCAAGTGGACTCCCATGAAATAACAGAATACCCAAATTTGCAACAATCCAAGAGGTTCAAACTGAAAGACTAATCACATTTGATAAACCTGCAGTGCACAGAGAGGGACTATGCAATAATGCCATGGAACTCGTGCCTCTTGAAACACAGATTGAAACAGTTCGTCATGAAACACCAGTCTACAATGATGTGGCATCAGAATGTGCTAATGAAAGACAAGTTGAGAAAACAATTCCAACAATTGACAGAACTGCCTCTGGCTACTTCATCAACTTTGATTACTTTTCTGAAGATCAATACGACCCTGAAGTGACGCCAGAAACAAAGACTTTTAAAGAAAAAACAACTGAACTCTTTCATCAACTTAAGGAAGCATTTCTGAATGCACCACTGTTTGAGCATTGGATTGTATCAGGGGTACTTATACTCCTACTATGCCTAATTTTGGTTTTAATTTTAGGAAAATGTATTACAGTTCAATGGACACAGCAAGTCAGAACATCAACTTAGTCCTGAAACCACACAAATCATCTCACCTCAAGAAAAGATGACTATCTTCAGTAAATGTCACAGCCATTCCAATAACCGGCGGGGTAGTATGGGACAAGACTGACTATCAAGTATATGGCCCGGTCGAGATCTTGAAATATCCTCACCAGTTCAAGGTTTCATTAAGTGACTTTGTAAAACCAAGTACATTCTCTGATGATTGGGGTTTTGAAAGTATAAATAATATGATGTCGGATTTAGTGTTGTCAGCAAGATTTCAAGAACATGGGGCCAGATGTAGGTAAATGAGATTTACCGATTTTTAATTACCGAATTTTACCGATTCGGTAATTAAAAATTGGTAAATCTGAGGGGTGGATATGTAGGAACATCCAGATGTTCCTTTTACCGAATCGGTAAATATCTGTATTTACCGATTCGGTAAATACCGACCGGTAATGCCCCATTCATTCCTATGGGCTTTGAAGCCCATAGGAATGAATGGGGCATTACCGGTCGGTATTTACCGAATCGGTAAATACCGATTCTGACAAGGGTGCAGGGGGTGTCACTTTGACACCCTCTAGCACCCCCAAAAAAGGTTCGGGGGCCATGTGGCAGGCATACCTGCCCTAAGGGCAGGTCTGCCTGTCATATGGCACAGGTGTGCATGCACACATGTGCATGCACACCAGAATCGGTATTTTACCATCAAATAGTATTTGATGGTAAAATACCGATTCTTTAATGCTTGTGGGACTCAGAAGAGTCCCACCTACATATC
The DNA here is from genome assembly GCF_964263255.1 of Lissotriton vulgaris. Taxonomy (NCBI): domain Eukaryota; kingdom Metazoa; phylum Chordata; class Amphibia; order Caudata; family Salamandridae; genus Lissotriton; species Lissotriton vulgaris. The sequence continues at coordinate 911,117,463 of NC_141698.1, forward strand.
AATTTTACCGAATCGGAAAAAATACCGATTCGGTATTTTACAGAATCGGTAAATTTACCGATCGGTAAATTTACCGATTCTGTAAAATACAGGGCCCTACATCTCAAATTGCATTTACCGGTCGGTAACGGCCGAATTCGGCCGTTACCGACCGGTAAATGCCTACCTACATCTGGCCCATGATTATTTACAAGGTTCATCTAATTATGAACAGATGTACTGTTTCTCACATTACGGAGAACACTACTTGCATAAATCTGCACAACCTAGAAATGTTTTTAAATATAACCAATGGGAACATTGTGCTACTCCACCTAAAAGTAGTTCAAAAACATTCTATGAGAAATTCCAATACTTCTCAGGGTTTAACACAAGTGATGCAGAAACGTTTTATTATAAACTGTTGGATAAAACAGGGTTGAAAACAATGCTGACAAATACTAAATTGATATATTCAGAAGCATTTTATGAAAAAATGATGACATTTGGTTTTGATTTTTGGAAAAACAACATTGAAACAAAAACCATCTGGGGTGCAAAAGATTGGCAGGTACAAGGTCTAGAAGCATTATTTCGAGCCTGCATGATCCCAGAACAAATAATGTTCTTAAATGACACAATTCACCAAACAACCTGTCTTGGCCTAGCTAAGATTAAAGACTTTAACAAACCGTCTATTCCAAAGCCTATACCTGATAATGCAACCACAGAGATTGAAATAGACGTATCAAAAATGTTACATCTAAACAGAACACATCCTGATTGGAAAAAAGTGGTTAATCTGGCCTACTGACACGAATAACTGTCAAAATAGATTCCTGAACAAAACACAGGGGTTAAAAATGACCAGACCAGACCCTAGATACTCCCAGAGACAACATCCAGGGATAGTAACAACATACAGTGTAGGGAAACTGTGCCTTAAATGGCTAGAATCATCCACACTGGCAGAAATTAAGAAACACTTATCTTTACTTAAAGATGGTGCTGACTTGCGCGATTTCATTATGGGACCACGCAAACAGCGTCAAAAACGTTTCATAGTGGAAAGTGTATATGCGGCATACAACCAGGCATGGAAAGTAATGCAAATTGAAACAGCTGAAAAAATACGAGAAATTGATCGTATTAATTTGGAAAAATCACTTTCTGTTGTGGACAATGGGTTAATGACTCTGTCCTCCAGAATATATTCACTGGACAGTATTGTATCATCTGCCATCGATATAATAGATAAAGACTTTCTAATGTTACAACATGGCCAGTCGCAATTACGTTCTATTGTACAGCTAGGCTGGACGCTGCAAAATCTTCGTTCAGGCTATGTGCCATGGCATTTAATCAACACAACGTCATTGTTTTCCATCTTTAACCTTACTGATAAACAAATCAGCTTGGCACAGAAAGGAGCAGACTATACAATCCTGAGCATCGAAAAACTTGAGAGATTACCATTGACAATGTCAGAAAGACCTGTCATTGAATGGATAATACACGGGATTATCACAATTCCGATAACAACTTTCCGATTTAAAAATTGCCTTGAGTATATACCGACTGATCAGTATGAACGATTGGGTAAAGGGTACATTAAGTCATCATGGAAATTACCATATACACACACATGCTACAGTGACACCAACAAAAATGAATTTCTTAGTGGTAAAAATTGCAAACATTCACTAAGCGGTATACTTTTGTGCCAGGGTATTAATTTACATGGGGCCTGTGAAGGAACTTTAAACAACCTTTCATGCCACCAACATGTCACACCTGCAACGCAGATAGAGCCCTTCTTTAGGCAGCTTTCTAACGGTAGTTACATTCTAATAACGGATCACAGCTGTTGTGGCTTGGTGGCAGGGAAAGCATATCTCATAAGCGTAACTTCCATGGTCACTTGCTGTATGCAAGCATTGTTTCCAAACGGCCCTGAAGATTCCGAGACGCCGATTTGGCCTCCTTTGAATGTCTCTTCCATACGAATTGATTCTTTAAGCAGAATGACGTCTGTGCTTTTACAGACAACAGTGCCCATCACGTCATCAAAAGAGACGTGTGATCTCCAAGTTGCAAGGACAACATCAGAGATACATGACCTTTTATCAACAAATTGCCCCGTGCATTTCACAGAAATGCTTAGCCAAATTCTAAATATGTCGGATGCCGTAGGTACCTCAAACGTATTTAAGACGATGTTTTCGGGACTATTAACACCATTCAAAGCAATTCTGGGAATTATTCCTAATGTTGTCCATTCAGTCTTTGGCGGCATACCCCTGATTTTGGGACTTGTAGCAGGCATTTTATTTTTGACCCTCCTGCTCCGATATGGCAAGCCAAAACACAGACATGACTCCCGCAAGGATGGAAGAAACGATCCTACAGTACGCTACCGGGACCGCATAACTAGAGTCCTTGGATTGGCCAGGCTGAGAGATCTGAACATGACCTGGTTTCTTTCATTCAGACCTATATGGCAGACCTGCATCTTACCTGTGCTTCGATGTATGCTATGCGGAGAAGAATGCGTGTTAGACACCTGTCTTGCACTACCATCAGAAGTACCAATGGATATCGATACTTTGCTAAGTCCTGTAACGGCTCAGGCATCGTGTTGTCCCCAGCGGCTACCAATCCTGATGATGGCATTCGTTGAGACTCCTGCGCTACGACTAGGTGGTGGCAGTAAAGCGGTACATAAAAGCAACATCATCCAGGTACGGCCTTCTGTGAGCATTGCTGATCCAGACATTGATGATAGCAATCATTCTCACACCTGCCAAGTTACAGCATTATTGAACTTGGTCGAACTGTCACCTGAATATGTAGACCTATTCTTTGAGAGCTTGTCTGATATGATGTTCTCCCCTGAACAGAAACAATGATTTTTGGAAAGCATTCCGGCGCACAGCGTTCCCATAAACTCTGAATTCGGCCTTCAGTTTTGATCAACAAAAACTACTGAAAAAGCGTTGGAACTCTATTCCCCCGTTCACCATGAGAAAAATTTTTTTGTAATTGAACATTTTTCAAAATATTTACCTTTTTCCTGGCACAAATACTTTTGCTTAAAGTAGAACTATTCATAAAGAACAGAACTTCTATTTTTAGTAGATCTAGAGACAGAAAACTTTACCTCGGCCTCTAGCACATTTTACAGCAATTGTATTTATATGTGATGAAATAGTCTTGCCCTTCTTTTCTGTATTAAGAGACATTTCATGTGTAATTTTTCGAAAAATCGTTCAACTGATTACATATGCTATAATTTTTAAAGGATTTCTATGCTTAATAACGTACAGTACCTATACTCTCATGTATTTAATATACGCCATTTCAAATGCAATATGTATTTTGGGGTGGGAAGTATTACAGGCGCATCTTATTGCTTTAGTTTTTAGTAATTTGATGGACATAAATTCGTGGAGTGGGTGTTGTGTTTTATCTAGGACCCCGATCAATATTGTGACCTTATGCCCCTATACGGCTATAATCAATTCATACCCCTATAATGGCATAAACGATCAGAGCCATATTTCAGAAACTCGTCTCTGGAGCTCATTACAGTACACGACACAGCAGAAGCCACTTTCTTAGATTCCTAGATTACACACCGAGTTCTTTCAACAGATAAAACCCCCAGCAACCTGGGAAAGCCCAGCTTGCTTTGTTTTTATTAGTAATAGAACTCTAATGAGCACTGTAAGAACGACCAGTTCTTAGTGACATCTTTATTGACGTCTTATGTCCAAAAACCTACGTCAAACAAGGCACCTTTCTAGTATAAATAATACCAACGTTGCCTTAAGCAAGTGCGATGGTGGTGGTGAATACAGGAGAAGAACAGCTGTCCCTTGCAGAGCCCAGCAGATGTGAGAAGCCCACGGACGCTGCCCCTCCTCCTCCTTGACGCGCTGAGAATGACGCTGTCTTTTCTCCTGCCGAGAAAATCCTGCTCCGGCGTTTCCAGCCTACCCTTGCGGGTGACTGGAATATCGAGTCCTGAGGGGAGATACCAGACCTCCAACATTCTATTACAGAGGTACGGTGTTGACTAAACCCTTAGAGAGAATTCTTGAAGCAAACCCTTGGTAAAACCAACTTAACTTAAACTGCTACTTACTCCCTCCCAAGTATTAGGCTTAGGTCAGGTACACCGGGGTAGGCGTAGTTAGAAGCACCAGTTGAGGACGTTAGCTAAATGTATATATGAATGTATATATTTTATTCATTTTAACTATCGTATGGCTAAGAAACCATATCAATGCTTTTACAGTATTATTTCGCAATACTCCTTTTACTGTACACACTTTTTACAATAACAAGTCTTGCAATTGTGGTAATTCATTTCTATTGCATGAGAAGAAAGACTGTTCAATAAATAACACCTTTTATTGAAAACGCCCGTCTCTCTATTCTCTGCATCCTAGTGAAAGTAATTCTTGCACAACTGACTGAGTGAAATAGCTGTCTATTGTTCCACACGACTCTAGAGATTGACTCTTATTCTGAGGAGCAAAGTTGTCATGTTTATGCGGTTGTTGGAAAACTGAATCCCTTCTTGTCTGAGCTGATAACTTCCTATTCAGTCAAGAAAATTTCCAGTGACCTCTGAGCTAGCTGGTACAAACCCAATTAAGTCTAACATAGTCAGTAGAGACCTAGAAGACCGCACCTCTACATCTACACTGCTGTTTATGTATTCCAATGCGCAGGGCCTATAGGGAAAATAGGAACTACACTACATCTCAACCCGCAACGCCTACATCACCACTCAACCAGCAATGTCTACATCATCACTCAACCCCTAACGCCTACAGCAGCACTGAATCCCCACTGCGTACAGCATCACTCAACCGGCACCGCCTACATCGCCACTCAACCTGCAACGCCTACATCACCACTCAACCAGCAACGCCTACAGCATCACTCAATCTCCACTGTGTACAGCACCACTCAACCCGCAACGCATACAGCACCACTCAATCTCCACTAAGTACAGCACCACTCAACCCGCAACGCCTACATCACCACTCAACCAGCAACGCCTACAGTCCCATTCAATCCCCACCGCCTACAGCACCACTCAACCTGCAACGCCTACAGCACCACTCAACACGCAATGCCTACAGCACCACTCAACACGCAACGCCTATATCACCATTTGACCCGCAACGCCTACAGCACCACTAAATCCCCACCGCGTACAACACCACTCAACCCGCAACGCCTACATCACCACTCAACCCGCAACACCTACAGCACCACTCAATCCCCACCGTGTACAGCACCCATCAACCCGCAATGCCTACATCACCACTCAACCCGCAAAGCCCACAGCACCACTCAATACTCACCGCGTACAGCACCACTCAACCCGCAACTCCTACAGCACCACTCAATCCCCACTGTGTACAGCACCACTCAACCCGCAATGCCTACATCACCACTCAACCCGCAATGCCTACAGCACCCCTCAAGCCCCACCGCATACAGCACCACTCAACCAGCAATGTCTCCATCACCACTCAACCTGCAACGCCTACAGCAGCACTCAACCTGCATTGCCTACAGCACCACTCAATCCCCACTGCGTACAGCACCGCTAAACCTGCAACGCCTACAGCAGCACTCAATCCCGACCGCGTACAGCACCGCTAAACCTGCAACGCCTACAGCAGCACTCAATCCCCACCGCGTACAACATCACTCAACCCGCAACACCTACATCACCAGTCGACCAGCAACGCCTACAGCACCACTCAACCCGCAACGCCCACATCATCACTCAACCCACAATGCCTACATCACCACTCAACCCGCAATGCCTACAGCAACACTCAAGCCCCACCACGTACAGTGCCACTCAACCCGCAACACCTACAGAACCATTCAATCCCCACTGCGCACAGCACCACTCAACCAGCAACGCCTACATCACCACTCAACCCGCAACACCTACAGCACTACTCAATCCCCACCGCTTACAGCACCACTCAACCCGCAACGCCTACAGCACCACTCAATCCCCACCACTTACAGCACCACTCAACCCGCAATGCCTACATCACCACTCAACCCGCAACACCTATTGAACCAGTCAATCCCCACCGCGTACAGCACCACTCAATCTGCAACGCCTACAGCACCACTCAATCCCCACCGCATACAGCACCACTCAACCCGCAACAACGACATCACCACTCAACCCGCAACGCCTACATCACCTATCAACCCGAAACACCTACAGCACCATTCAATCCCCACTGCGACCAGCACCACTCAACCCGCAACACCTACAGCACCACTCAACCTGCAACGACTACAGCACCACTCAACCCACAACGCCTACATCACAGCTCAACCCACAACGCCTACAGCACCACTCAATCCCCACCGCATACAGCCCCACTCAACTCACAATGCCTACATCACCACTCAACCCACAACGCCTACAGCACCAATCAACCCACAACGCCTACATCACCACTCAACCCTCAACGCTTACAGCACCACTCAATCCCCACTGCGTCCAGCATCACTCAACCAGCAACGCCTACAGCACCAATCAACCCACAACGCCTACATTACCACTCAACCCACAACGCCTACAGCACCACTCAATCCGCAACGCCTATAGCGCCACTCAATCCCCACCAAGTACAGCACCACTCAACCCGCAATTCCTACATCACAACTCAACCCGCAATGCCTACAGCACCACTCAATCCCCACCGCGTACAGCACCACTCAACCTGCAATGCCTGCATCACCACTCAACCAGCAACGCCTACATCACCACTCAACCCACAACAACTACATTACCACTCAACCCACAACGCCTACAGCACCACTCAATCCCCACCGTGTACAGCACCATTAAACCCGTAACGCCTACAGCGCTACTCAATCCCCACCAAGTACAGCACCACTCAACCCGCAATTCCTACATCACCACTCAACCCGGAATGCCTACAGCACCACTCAATCCCCACCGCGTACAGCACCACTCAACCCGCAACGCCTACAGCACCACTCAATCCCCACCGCGTACTTCACCACTCAACCCGCAACGCCTACATCACCACTCAACCCGCAACGCCTATAGCATCACTCAATCCGCACCGCGTACAGCACCACTCAACCCGCAATGCCTGCATCACCACTCAACCCGCAACGCCTACATCACCACTCAACCCGCATTGCCCACAGCACCACTCAATCCCCACAGCGTACAGCACTACTCAACCCGCAACACCTACAGCACCACTCAATACCCACCGCTTACAGTACCACTCAACCCGCAATGCCTACAGCAGCACTCAATCCCCACTGCGTACAGCACCACTCAACAAACAATGCCTACATCACCACTCAACCAGGGACCAGTACAACACCACTCAATCCCCACCGCCTACAGCACCACTCAACCCACACCACCTACAGTACCACTCTACCCGCATCGCCTACAGCACCACTCAACCTGCAAAACCTACCGCACCACTCAACCCACAATGCCTACAGCACCACTCATTCCCCACCGCGTATAGCACCACTCAATCCCCACTGCGAACAGAACCACTCAATCCCCACCGCGAACAGCACCACTCAATCCCCACCGCCTACCTCAACACTCAACCCACAAGACCTACATCACTACTCAACCTGCAACGCCTACAGCACCACTCAATCCCCACCGCGTACATCACCACTCAACCTGCAACGCCTACATCACCACTCAACCTGCAACGCCTATAGCACCACTCAATCCCCACCGCGTACAGCACCACTCAATCAACAACGCCTACGGCACCACTCAATCCCCACAGTGTACAGCACCACTCAACCCACAACGCCTGCATCACCACTCAACCCCCAACGCCTACGTCACCACTCAACCTGCAACGCCTACATCACCACTCAACCTGCAACGCCTATAGCACCACTCAATCCCCACCGCGTACAGCACCACTCAATCAACAACGCCTACGGCACCACTCAATCCCCACAGTGTACAGCACCACTCAACCCACAACGCCTGCATCACCACTCAACCCCCAACGCCTACGTCACCACTCAACCCGCATTGCCTACAGCACCACTCAATCCCCACAGCAAACAGCACCACTCAACCCGCATTGCCTACAGCAGCACTCAATCCCCACCACGTACAGTACCACTCAACCCGCAATGCCTACAGCAGCACTCAATCCCCACTGCGTACAGCACCACTCAACACATAACGCCTACATCACCACTCAACCCGCAACGCCTACAGCACCACTCTACCCGCAATGCCTACAGCACCACTCAACCTGCAATGCCTACCGCACCACTCAACCCGCAATGCCTACAGCACCACTCAATCCCCACCGCGTACTTCACCACTCAACCCGCAACGCCTACATCACCACTCAACCCGCAACGCCTATAGCATCACTCAATCCCCACCGTGTACAGCACCACTCAATCCGCAATGCCTACAGCACCACTCAATCCCCACCGCGTACAGCACCACTGAATCTGCAATGCCTACAGCACCACTCAATCCCAACCGCGTACAGCACCACTCAACCCGCAACGACGACATCACCACTCAACCCGCAACGCCTACATCACCTATCAACCCGAAACGCCTACAGCACCATTCAATCCCCACTGCGACCAGCACCACTCAACCCGCGACACCTACAGCACCACTCAACCCGCAACGACTACAGCACCACTCAACGCACAACACCTACATCACAACTCAACCCACAACGCCTACAGCACCACTCAATCCCGACCGCATACAGCCCCACTCAACTCACAATGCCTACATCACCACTCAACCCCCAACGCCTACAGCACCACTCAACCCACAACGCCCACATTACCACTCAACCCACAACAACTACATTACCACTCAACCCACAACGCCTAAAGCACCACTCAATCCCCACCGTTTACAGCTCCATTAAACCCGCAACGCCTACAGCGCCACTCAATCCCCACCAAGTACAGCACCACTCAACCAGCAACGCCTACATCACCACTCAACCCACAACAACTACATTACCACTCAACCCACAACGCCTACAGCACCACTCAATCCCCACCGTGTACAGCACCATTAAACCCGCAACGCCTACAGCGCTATTCAATCCCCACCAAGTACAGCACCACTCAACCCGCAATTCCTACATCACCACTCAACCCGGAATGCCTACAGCACCACTCAATCCCCACCGCGTACAGCACCACTCAACCCGCAATTCCTACATAATCACTCAACCCGCAATGCCTACAGCACCACTCAACCCCCCCCGCGTACAGCACCACTCAACCTGCAATGCCGACATCACCTCTCAACCCACAATTCCTACATCACCACTCAACCCGCAACGCCTACAGCACCATTCAACCTGCAACACCTACCACACCACTCAACCCGCAACGCCTACAGCACCACTCAATCCCCACCGCGTACTTCACCACTCAACCCGCAAATGCTACATCACCACTCAACCCGCAACGCCTATAGCATCACTCAATCCCCACCGTGTACAGCACCACTCAATCCGCAACGCCTACAGCACCACTCAATCCCCACCGCATACAGCACCACTCAATCTGCAACGCCTACAGCACCACTCAATCCCCACCGCGTACAGCACCACTCAACCCGCAACGACGATATCACCACGCAACCCGCAACGCCTACATCACCTATCAACCCGAAACGTCTACAGCACCATTCAATCCCCACTGCGACCAGCACCACTCAACCCGCAACACCTACAGCACCACTCAACCCGCAACGACTACAGCACCACTCAACCCACAACCCCTACATCACAACTCAACCCACAACGCCTACAGCACCACTCAATCCCCACCGCATACAGTCCCACTCAACTCACAATGCCTACATCACCACTCAACCCACAACGCCTACAGCACCACTCAACCCACAACGCCTACATCACCACTCAACCCTCAACGCTTACAGCACCACTCAATCCCCACTGCGTCCAGCACCACTCAACCAGCAAAGCCTACATCACCATTCAACCCACAACAACTACATTACCACTCAACCCACAACGCCTACAGCACCACTCAATCCCCCCCGTGTACAGCACCATTAAACCCGTAACGCCTACAGCGCGACTCAATCCCCACCAAGTACAGCACCACTCAACCCGCAATTCCTACATCACCACTCAACCCGCAATGCCTACAGTACCACTCAATCCCCACCGCGTACAGCACCACTCAACCCGCAATGCCTGCATCACCACTCAACCCGCAACGCCTACATCACCACTCAACCCGCATTTCCTACAGCACCACTCAATCCCCACAGTGTACAGCACTACTCAACCCGCAACACCTACAGCATCACTCAATCCCCACCGCGTACAGTACCACTCAACCCGCAATGCCTACAGCAGCACTCAATCCCCACTGCGTACAGCACCACTCAACAAACAATGCCTACATCACCACTCAACCAGGGACCCCTACAACACCACTCAATCCCCACCGCCTACAGCACCACTCAACCCACAACGCCTACAGCACCACTCTACCCGCAACGCCTACAGCACCATTCAACCTGCAACACCTACCACACCACTCAACCCACAATGCCTACAGCACCACTCAATCCCCACTGCGTACAGCACCACTCAATCCCCACTGCGTACAGAACCAGTCAATCCCCACCGCGAACAGCACCACTCAATCCCCACCGCCTACATCACCACTCAACCCACAACACCTACATCACTACTCAACCTGCAACGCCTACAGCACCACTCAATCCCCACCGCGTACATCACCACTCAACCTGCAACGCCTACATCACCACTCAACCTGCAACGCCTATAGCACCACTCAATCCCCACCGCATACAGCACCACTCAATCCACAACGCCTACAGCACCACTCAATCCCCACCGGGTACAGCACCACTGAACCCGCAACACCTAAATCACCACTCAATCCCCACCGTGTACAGCACCACTCAACCTGCAACGCCTGCATCACCACTCAACCCGCAACGCCTACATCACCACTCAACCCGCATTGCCTACAGCACCACTCAATCCCCACAGCAAACAGCACCACTCAACCCGCAACGCCTACAGCAGCACTCAATCCCCACCGCGTACAGTACCACTCAACCCGCAATACCTACAGCAGCACTCAATCCCCACTGCGTACAGCACCACTCAACACATAACGCCTAAATCACCACTCAACCCGCAACGCCTACAGCGCCACTCTACCCGCAATGCCTACAGCACCACTCAACCTGCAATGCCTACCACGCCACTCAACCCACAATGCCTACAGCACCACTCAATCCCCACCGCGTACAGCACCACTCAATCCCCACCGCGTACAGCACCACTCAATCCCCACTGCGTACAGCACCACTCAATCCCCACCACCTACATCACCACTCAACCCCCAAGGCCTACATCACCACTCAACCCGCAACACCTACAGCACCACTCAATCCCCACCGCAGACTTCACCACTCAACCCGCAACGCCTACATCACCACTCAACCCGCAACGCCTATAGCATCACTCAATCCCCACCGTGTACAGCACCACTCAATCCGCAATGCCTACAGCACCACTCAATCCCCACCGGGTACAGCCCCACTCAACCCGCAACACCTAAATCACCACTCAACCTGCAAAGCCTACATCACCACTCATCCCACAAAGCCTACATCACCACTCAACCTGCAACGTCTACATCACCACTCAACCCGCAACGCATACAGCACCACTCAATCCCCACTGCGTACAGCACCAGTCAACCTGCAATGCCTACATCACCACTCAACCCACAATGCCTACAGCAACACTCAATCCCCACCGCATACAGCACCACTCAACCCGCAACTCGTACAGCACCGCTCAATCTCCACGCTTACAGCACCACTCAACCCGCAATGCCTAATGAACCACTCATCCCGCAACGCATACATCATCACTCAACGCACAATGGAGAGGCGTGGCTCTATGGTTAGAGCGGCCGACCCTGATGCAGAGGTCTGGCCCGGGACCAGGGTTCAATTCCCGCCTCGGCGGCTCTTGGACTCTATCTCCCCGAACCTGATAATTCTCGCCTCGGTGCCTAGTCTAATCATGGGTCCCACTCTGTGACTCTGGGCAATAGCTTGCTTAATCTCCACATCGGCCCAGCAGCGCTTGGATGCCTGGCTTCACCTTGGGGGTGCCCAGGAGTGGACATCTCACAGGAAAGCCAGGAAGGGTTCCACAGCAGTATGAATACAGCGCTACGAGACCTCTGGGTAGAAGGCACTATATAAATACAAACACATTTACATTTACAGCACCACTCAAACCCCACCGCGTACAGCACCACTCACCCGAAACGCCTACAGCACCACTCAACCCGCAACGCCAGCAGCCAGACACCTGCACTGTCTGGTAGATTCGACCTAAAAAGGATGCAAATCAAACCACATGAGTTGCAAGCCGTACTACAGAAGGCCCATCTGCTAATCAGAGCAGTCCATAAATGATGTCCCTGTCACAATTCACTTGGGAAAGGAAGTCTGTACCATCCTAACAGCATGGAGTGGGGGACATGCTGTACAGGGTCTCCGACACAGCTCAATTCTTTGCTAATGTGTTTGAGACAGAAGGAGATTGTTTATCAGTGGGAGGAAGGCATACAATTGAGATGCCAAGAAATCAGGGAAGCACAGGAAGAGGCTTGGTGACTTGAGGTGGGATGGAGGACAGCAGTGCATGCTCTCATTCGCAAGTTTGGACACAGCTGCGAATTAGTTGTTTCACAGTCAACAGAGATGGGAATAGAGGCAGGAAGGAAGTTTGCACATGTGCAACAGGGATTACACAAACAATTAAAACGGACCCATGAGGCTGAAGGTGGGAGGGCGGGGGAGATACTCTTCCCTATTACAGTGTCTGCTGAGACACTGGGAGGGAGAGCCTGGCCAGGGTGGGTAGGGGTAGAGCTTCACTCCCAGTGCCCCCTGCACCTCCACTCTCCGTGCCTGAAAGAATGTTCTTATCTGCTTGTTAAATAAACAAGCAGATAAAAATACTCTTTTACCCCTGCCACAAAACAGGCTACATTGTCCGGAGGGACAGTGCGAAAAGCAGACAGGGTGGCACCCAACACCCCTCCTTTTCAATGGAAAGCCAGCGTTTACCATGAACGCTGACACTACCCAATGGAAAAGGGGGCGGGGATGACAGTACACTTTTTAGAAACAATATTTCTCATAGAGGTGTGGCAGCAGCTTCGCTGCTCTGCCCAAGCCTCTCCGACACGTAAAAATAAAGGAAGGTTCACAAAGCATAGCTGGGAGTGAGAGAGATGAAGCAGTCATTGTTCATGTCTAGGCTGGTATTGAAGAAGATCCAAAAATTATAATAGGTAATCTGGCAGTGCCAGAATGGCTGGGCTGCTAGGTTAGCATGTAGGCTGTTTTTTTTTTTTTTTTTTTACTGTTTACGTGCCTGTTTAAAAGTTTTTACAGTTGATTTCTTTGACTTTACCACAAACATTGCCAGGAGCAAACACATGCCTGCAGTCTCACATACCTTGTAAAACACCTAGCACAACAGTGTGTTATTTACAAGTTCAAAACTGCCCTAATTCACTGGCCACTTTTTTAACTATGTGATTCACTATTGGGGGCCACTTTTATTTTGGTGTTGGCCCTATTTTATGTTCCAGTCTGACCCAAAGAAGGGGTCTAACATGAAAGGTTCAAAGCCAGACCTATTTATTAATGTTCCTCAACAGCATCATCAAGTATTTAAATTGGTTGGTAAGGCAATGAAGCAGACTACTAGAGACTACATGTTCATCACTACACACCATGGCTCCTTTAGTGTGGTTAAGTAAAGGCTATTATTTGGTGCCACCAGAAACATGCTTTTTTCAGTCATTCATAAATATCCAAAAGTTGCAAAGTCTATGAATGGCTGACACCCAAAAGTGTTCGGATTTGATTTGTTGCAACTGAGAATGCAACTAATATTGTCTAAACATGACAGATGGAGAAATGGTAGATAATGGATACTTCAGCATGCTCTGTTTAGCCCATTGAATCAAACTGATTGTGCTGTGCTTACTCAGAAATTAGTAAATAATGTACAACATCTGGTTAGATATCAAAGGAGTTGCAGACAATATTGCCAGATATTTACAGCCCAGAATAGGTTGAAGATCAATGAGGTAATAAATATCTTAATACAGGAGGCTGAGATCCATTTTCTACCTTCGTCTTCTACTTACTACAACTGCTGCTGTTCAATTCCATAAATGTTTATGTGCTACAAATGGGAGTATATACTGCTAACAATGCCAAGTTAATTCATTTTGCAAAATGGGGGTTAAAAGAGAGCCTTATCAAAATCCTTATAACTTTTGGGATTTTTACACAAGTCATCAAGGAAGATTGTACCATGATCTAAGCCATTCCATTGTTGCACTGGCCAACCGATCCATTTGTGTAAGTTAGAAAAGAAATTACCACTGTTAATGAAGAGCATCTGGTTTAGCCAGCTGTTTACTCCTTTGTCTAGATACAAATGGCAGCTGCCACAAAAGGTTTTGTCCTCCAAAGAGTATGTCTTTGCAACTTTACTGGATCCATAGAACAAACATTGATGGTCTATTTTCATTCGTTTTCTAGCATTGCACTATTAGAATTGGATCATCATGAAAGTAGCTGAACTTGGATATAAAAGATTTCATCTTTGAGATTAAAGAATAACTGAATTGCTATCTTCCCCTACCTCTTTAGAACACTCTGATGGCTCCAACAGCATCTTGCAAAAGCAGCACTCACCACTGGTGAAACAATCACGATTATGTCATACCTTCTGCTACAAAAAAAAAGCTAGCAGTATGACTAGAAAGGTTCTCTATGCTGGATAATTTTGGAACATAATTTACTACAACATCTAGAGAATATGTTATCTTGTATATTTAGTCAAGTACAAAGGTACTTGGATGAACATAAAAGATTTCCAGTATATCGAGACCCATTGATGTATTGGCATGGAAAAAGGACACACTCAGCAGGCTCACCATACCAGACCGCAGGAGATCCCAATAGTACCAGTGGCAACCTATTTGGGTATAAAGTAAGCATGGGCGTAAAATCTGTTCCGTTCGCGGAATTTGCGGATTTTCTGCAATTTCGCGGTCCTCGGATCTCATGAAATTGCAGAAAAATCTGCGAAATCGCGTACGGGACAGATTTTCAAAAACTGAAGTACATGAAGCACTTCCGGGGTTACAACAGGTGCCCAAGTTGAAGCTGATTTCTTTGTAACCATTTACAAAATGGTTACAAAGGAATTAACTTCAACTTGGGCACCTGCTGTAACCCTGTAATGCTTCCTGAGCGGCGCCTCCAGAGTTTTTGCCTACTTGCAACTATTCTCTGACCCTGCTCTGACCCTCGAAGCAGGGTCAGAGAATAGTTACAAGAGACTACTTGACCAGAACGTGCGGCGGTACTCATTACTGCATGGCTGCTGTTTTTATCTATTTTAAAAAACTTAATTTCTCTACTGCGCGTTCGCGCTGCTGCTCCTCGGCGCACTCTCGCCTCAGCGCTATTTAGAGCAACAATCTCCCCCTCTTACCTGCACTATAAATTGTGTCCTCATTCCGCATTTAGCGGGAATTTCAACCGTGCTAGGACTCAGGGCTCTGTGACATCGCGTAGCAGTTTTGGTAGCCGCCATCTTGGGTGAGTGAGGGAACCAGGAAGTGCCGATTTGCGGGCGCCATCTTGGTTGGGGGGCATAGTGAGAGCTGGACAGGACTCCTGCGCCTGGAAGGGTATAAAAGCTCAACTTCCTCATTTTCAGGTCAGACTACTTGACCAGAACGCGCGGCGGTACTCATTACTGCATTGCTGCTGTCTTTATCTATTTTAAAAAACTTAATTTCTCTACTGCGCGTTCGCGCTGCTGCTCCTCGGCGCACTCTCGCCTCAGCGCTATTTAGAGCAACAATCTCCCCCTCTTACCTGCACTATAAATTGTGTCCTCATTCCGCATTTAGCGGGAATTTCAACCGTGCTAGGACTCAGGGCTCTGTGACATCGCGTAGCGGTTTTGGTAGCCGCCATCTTGGGTGAGTGAGGAAACCAGGAAGTGCCGATTTGCGGGCACCATCTTGATTGGGGGGCATAGTGAGAGCTGGACAGGACTCTGGCGCCTACGGCTATAAATAATGTCCATCCCTAAAGCGCGCAGCGTAGGCGCGCAGCGGGAGCGCCGGTGGAGCGCCGGAGGTGCGCCAGAGGTAAGCCCGTTTGCGCCCGTTCGCGCTCGGTCGGGCTCAGGGACCAGAACCTCTGACCGATCATCTAGCTGCTTACAAACTTATTCTCGCTCGACTCTTCTTGCACTCAAGGGTGTCCTGCCATCTTCTTGCACTCATTCTGTGAACCTAGCGATGTGTCGCCCCTTCTGTCAACATTGCCCTTTTAGAACTACGGAAGTTGATATCAACACAACAAAAGCAGAAGGTGTCTTGAAAATGGCCTTGGTCAATTGCCGCTCACTACCTAAACATGCAATTGAAACATCCTTATTAATTCAAGATCTCGAGCTTGATATTCTTTTTTTAACTGAAACGTGGCTGGGATCCACGTCTGGCCCAGATATTGTTCAGGCCCTTCCTCCGGGATATCTGATTCAACACAGGGATAGAGAACTCAAGGTTGGAGGAGGGATAGCTATATTATATAGGGAGCACCTAATCTGTCGTATGACCGACAGCTCCATCTCTGACAGTGAAAGTGCCCAATTTTCTATTACATTATCCCCAGAAGTGTCATTCTCAGGACTTTTAATTTACCGTCCACCTGGCTCAATTGGACAATTTCTGGAAGGAACTATCGAAACCACTATAGAGTTAGCCAGCAGGGTCTCAAATTTCATAGTACTGGGAGACTTGAATCTCCATTTCAATAATCCCTCAGATACTATTGCTACAGAACTAACCAAGGACTTAGCGGCATGTAAACTGAATCTGATAGTTTCACACCCCACCCACTCTAAAGGGAACCTTCTAGACCCTATATTCTCAAAGATTGTGGATCTAACGTCAGCCGAGCCATACCCAATTCCTTGGACAGATCATATTGTCATTCCTTTCACATGGAAGACGCCCACACCCGGCCTAACGAAACCCCCTAGTAAAGCCCTGGGTAGGCTGTGGACGAAATTAGAAGCAAATGACTGGGTAGAGGCATTGAAAACAAGTGAACCCCAGGCCAATCAGGACATTGACAGGGCAAATAAGGACTTCAATCAATGGATCGAACTATCATTGGATAGTGTGCTCCCAAAAAATATATATTTCCAAAAAGAAAGGTCCCACTAAACAACCCTGGTTTACTTCAGAATTAAGGTCCCTAAAACAAGAATGTAAACGGTTGGAGAGGCAGTGGCGAAAACACTTTGAGAAAGAGAAAAAAATCAAATACAGACTCACTTTAAAGAAATATAAATCTGCTCTTAACTTGGCCAAATCCATCTTCTATGCAGAAAAAATTGAGGTCTCCGCCAACGCCCCAAGAGAGATGTTTAAGATAGCTAAATCTCTGCTAAAAGTCCCTGACCCGTCATCATCACCACCTTGCACTGAGGAAGCTGACGCTCACTGCAATAATTTGGCAAACTTTTTTGCTGAAAAAATTCAAAAGATCCTCCTCTCTCTCCCTCCCCTACCCTTGGAAGAACCAATCCCTTCTTTGGCAGATGATATTGATACTATTCCGCCTTGCCTCCCCTTCTTCTCTCCCCTTAGTAAAGAGCTTTTACCCTCGCTCTTCAACTCTATAAAATGCGGCTCTCCTCTAGACCCTGCCCCTATGAACATCTTAAATCTAGCCCTGCCCTATATTAATACATACATCACCCACTTAGTTAACACCTCACTTGAATCCGGGAAGGTACCTCAAGACTGGAAACTGGCCATGGTCAGGGCCTTGTTAAAAAAGCCACACCTCGACCCCCAAGACTTCTCCAACTACCGTCCCATTTCCCTGCTCCCTGGCATCAGTAAGCTTGCCGAAAAATGGGTGAACAAACAAATAGCATCCTTTTTGGAGACCCACAATCTGCTTCATTCAACTCAAACCGGGTTCCGGAGAGGACAGGGAACGGAGACGGCATTGTTGAGGGTGGTAGAGGATTCCAGGAGGATTCTGGACGCAGGTGGCAGCGCGGCCATTATCCTCCTGGACCTCAGCGCCGCCTTTGACACGGTGAATCACCGTGTCCTCCTGTCTCGTCTCAGAAGGATCGGAGTCAAAGGCAGGGCACTTATGTGGCTGGATTCCTTTCTTAGCGACAGATTCTTCAAGGTCTTTTCAGAAAACAGCTGCTCTCCACCAATACCATTACAGTGTGGGGTGCCACAGGGCTCCTCCCTTATCCCCACACTGTTTAATGTTTATATGGCGCCCCTGGCGGAAGTAGTAGCTCCCTTCGGAATCCAACTAGTAAGTTATGCTGACGACACCCAGCTAGTTGTTTCTCTTAATCAGGTGGAGTCCCTCCCTTCCAATCTTTGCTGTTGCCTGGAGGCGGTAGCGAAATGGATGGACCTGTCCCACCTGAAATTGAATGGAGGAAAAACGGAGCTGATGCTTCTAGGGAAAAAGGCCATATTCAACAACCTGACACACTGGCCCTCCTGTATGGGCCCTGGACCCACTCCAAAGACCGAGATCAAAAGTCTCGGGTTTTGGCTGGATGCAGAGCTGTCATTTAAGATCCAGGCAAGGAAGACAGTGGCCACCTGCTTCGGGCTGCTGAAAACAATTCGAAAAATCCTCCCTCAGCTACCCGAAACAGCTAAGAAAACCATAGTCCAGTCCCTTGTTTTATCTAGGCTGGACTATGGAAACGCGCTCTATCTTGGAGCCCCTGTCTCGGTTATCCGGCAACTTCAGGTTGCCCAGAACTCCGCAGCAAGGCTACTTACGGGCACTAGCCATCGCACATCAGCTAGGCCCGCGCTCTGCACCTTGCACTGGCTCCCCATAAAGGAGCGAGTCCACTTCAAGACACTTTGCACGGTCCATAAAACACTCTACTGGAGAGGCCCCCCCATTTTAGACGACATGATTAGGCCATACAAACCTCCTAGGAATCTTCGTTCGAACCAACAAAACCTGCTGATAACTCCCAGGATTAACAGGGCCCGCACAGGGGGCCGTCTTTTTTCGCATAATGCGGCTGGGTTGTGGAATGCTCTTCCTCTACCTCTTCGTCAAGAACCTAACCTACTCGCCTTTCGGAAAAAGTTAAAAACTTTCCTGTTCCCAAAAAGCTAGATAATACAGACCTGCATCTTTTAATCCATCTCCTTCTGGTTAGTCCTAAGCGCTGGGATGCTCCCGAGTGGCCATGCGCTATAGAAGAGCCTTCTAATAATATGGCACAATGCTCCAGGCTGTCACAAAAATTAAACCACAACAGGTAGCACTTACAGATGAGAAAGCAGGTGCCGGACATGAAGCTCAAATTCAGTAACACATTAACCAGCCCCCGTTTGAGGCTGGGCAGGTGTGCTTTCTCCCCATAATCTACAGTGGTGAACCAGAGGGTGCTGTGATGAACCAGGAGGTGCAGTTGTGAACCAGAGGGTGCTGTGATGAACCAGAGGGTGGCAGTGGTGAACCAGAGGGTGGCAGTGATGAACCAGAGGGTGGCAGTGGTGAACCAGAGGATGGCGGAGATGAACCAGAGGGTGACAGTGATGAACTAGAGGGTGGCAGTGATGACCCAGAGGGTGGCAGTGATGAACCAGAGGGTGCTGTGATGAACCAGAAGGTGGCAGTGATGAACCAGAGGGTGACAGTAATGGACCAGAGGGTGGCAGTGGTGAACGAGAGGGTGCTGTAATGAACCAGAGGGTGGCAGTGATGAACCAGAGGGTGACAGTGATGAACCAGAGGATGCCAGTGGTGAACCAGAGGGTGGCAGTGGTGAACCAGAGGGTGCTGTGATGAACCAGAGGGTGGCAGTGATGAACCAGAGGGTGGCAGTGATGAACCAGATGGTGGCAGTGGTGAACCAGAGGGTGGCAGTGATAAACCAGAGAGTAGCAGTCATGAACCAGAGGGTGGCAGGGGTGAACCAGAGGGTGCTGTGACGAACCAGAGGGTGGCACTGATGAACCAGAGGGTGGCAGTGGTGAACCAGAGGGTGACAGTGATGATCCAGAGGGGGGCAGTGGTGAACCAGAGGGTGGCAGTGATGAACTAGAGGGTGGCAGTGGTGAACCAGAGGGTGGCAGTGATGAACTAGACGGTGGCATTTGATGAACCAGAGGGTGACAGTGATGATCCAGAGGGTGGCAGTGGTGAACCAGAGGGTGGCAGTGATGAACTAGAGGGTGGCAGTGATGAACCAGAGGGTGGCAGTGGTGAACCAGAGGGTGCTGTGATGAACCAGAGGATGGCACTGATGAACCAGAGGGTGGCAGTGGTGAACCAGAGGGAGCTGTGATGAACCAGAGGGTGGCACTGATGAATCAGAGGGTGACAGTGATGGACCAGAGGGTGCTGTGATGAACCAGAAGATGGCAGTGATCAACCAGAGGGTGGCAGTGATAAACCAGAGGGTGACAGTGATGAACCAGAGGATGACAGTGGTGAACCAGAGGGTGGCAGTGGTGAACCAGAGGGTGCTGTGATGAACCAGAGGGTGGCAATGATGAACCGGAGGGTGCTGTGATGAACCAGAGGGTGGCACTGATGAACCGGAGGGTGCTGTGATGAACCAGAGGGTGGCACTGATGAACCAGAGGGTGGCAGTGGTGAACCAGAGGGTGGCAGTGATGAACCAGAGGGTGGCAGTGGTGTACCAGAGGGTGGCAGTGGTGAACCAGAGGGTGGCAGTGATGAACTAGAGGGTGTCAGTGATGAACCAGAGGGTGGCAGTGGTGAACCAGAGGGTAGCAGTGATGAACTAGAGGGTGGCAGTGATGAACCAGAGGGTGACAGTGGTGAACCAGAGGGTGCTGTGATGAACTAGAGGGTGGCACTGATGAACCAGAGGGTGGCAGTGGTGAACCAGAGGGAGCTGTGATGAGCCAGAGGGTGGCAGTGATGAACCAGAGGGCAGCAGTGGTGAACCAGAGGGTGCTGTGATGAACCAGAAGATGGCAGTGATCAACCAGAGGGTGGCAGTGGTGAACCAGAGGGTGGCAGTAATGAACCAGAGGGTGGCAGTGGGGAACCAGAGGGTGCTGTGATTAACCAGAGGGTGGCAGTGATGAACCAGAGGGTGACAGTGATGAACCAGAGGGTAGAAGTGGTGAACCAGAGGGTGCTGTGATGAACCAGAGGATGGCAGTGATCAACCAGAGGGTGGCATGGGTGAACCAGAGGGTGGCAGTGATGAACCAGAGGGTGGCAGTGGTGAACCAGAGGGTGCTGTGATGAACCAGAGGGTGGCAGTGATGAACCAGGGGGTGGCAGTGGTGTACCAGAGGATGGCAGTGATGAACCAGAGGGTGGCAGTGATGAACCAGAGGGTGGCACTGCTAAACTGCCCGGGAGCCCAGTGGGTGTGAACCCCCGTGCTGCTGAGCTGCCCAGGGGTTGTGGGCCCACACACTACTGAACTGCCCTGGGGCCCAGTGGGTGTGACCCCCTGTGCTGCTGAACTGCCCCGGAGCCCTCTCAGTGTGAAAATCATTTGTGCTTAATTGCCTGGGAGCCCTCTGGGTGTGAGCACACATTGTGCTAAGTGCCCCTCTGCCCCCAGTACATATATACTCGTATCGCACAGCACCATTATGCTCTTGCACCATGAAGTCTGGTGCCTGGATGCTCCTGATCCGTGTAGGTGGTACCACCGTCTGGTGCAGTCAAAATGTAGAGTCATAACTTGCTACACAGCACCAATAAATACGTGTCCCCCCTGGCACCGGTATGCGCATGTACCAGGCGTGGAGCACCCGCATGCCACTGCACCCTCCTGCCCAGCGCCAGCATATGCCTGTATGGGGTAGTTTAGTATGAGATGGGACATTGTCCAGCAGCAGCAGCTGCATGTGCCTGAACCCACTGAGCAGGATCAAAACGGCTTTGTACCAACACGCGCAGCAGAGCTATCTTGGACATCTGAAGGATTCTGGGGTCCTGTGCCAAACGTATTTTTGCATCCATGAGTTTCCCAAGCGCCATCCCCGTGTAGCTCCTGTGACCAGAAGGCTGCTTTCTCCTCATCTGCTGCTCTGCTTGGTCTCTGACCCTTTATAAACAAGATGCATTTGAACTCGCTAGAAGCCCTGCTCGTTTGGCCCCGCCCACCACACACTAGTGGTATGAAATGTCTTCCCGCCCGTCCCTACTATAATGGCCAGCTCACTCAAGGGACCTCAATGCCTTTTGGCGTGCTGGCAAAGTTACAGGCACACGTGGTCACATATTTGTGCAAATGGCACAAAAATCCGCGAGTTCGCAGGGAAATTCGCGAACTCGCCGATTTTTTTTGCCATTTCGCTTGAATTCATGGACCGGGAATTTGCAAATTTCGCCCATACTTAGTATAAAGATCACGTACGTGGTTAAGCGAATCCCTGAGCTGAACATGTTACCTATAATAAAAAGCTCTGATCAAGCATTGTCAATATTAGATCACCTTCAGCTTTCACTGCATGGGCGCTGTAACATCATAAAGATGCCCATCTTCCAAAAACTTCTATACCTGTTCCGGACAATTCCTCTTGAATTCCCAGTTTCTTGTATGGCGAAAGCTGAAAGAATCTGTATTAGATTCCTGTAGAGTTATCATGAAGCTAGAAGGGCAGCGAAATGGCGAATCCTTCCAAAATCAAGGGGGGGTTGGGGACTTCCGTCTCTCCGGTTGTACCATTGGTCAGCTTTGTTACAGCACATGGGGATATTGCTGGCCGGAAATAAGGTGGTAGTCCCTGAATCAAACAAACCTACAATATATGAGTTATTATTAGGTGAGGAAGCGCAAAACTGTTTGGTCAGAATCACCGAAGCAAGTTACTACAAGAAAACAAAATTCAAGATAATTCAATCAGCATTCTCAATATGGAGATAAATGAGGCGACAGGTAGAGATTTCGAATTTAAATGTATATACCCCTTTTCTCTCTTATGGCCTACTGCCGCCGATTTTTCTGGATTCAATAGCTAGTGGGTGGGGTGCATTGGGTGTTAAGGTTATGGGAGATTTTTTTTCTGAGGGTCATATTATTTCCTTTTCCTAACTGCAGGAAAAATATGGACTCCCCATAAGACATTTTTTTAAGTTTCTACAAATTAGCAGCTTCCTGACAAAAACTATGACACAGGAGAGGGGTAACTATGTTAAGGTTCCACTGTTGGATATTTTAGTATCTAAATCCAGACTTGGGAAAATCTATCAAACTTTACTCTCTACGCTTCTTGACGACTTAGCCATTCAGACTCTTAGATGGGAGAGTAAATTGGCACAGAGTAGTACAGACATGGAAGGCTCTATTGAATTAGCTAATCAAATTTTAATAACCGGCAGCTTGTGAGCATAACATTATATGTCTATCTTTGACCTTTATTACACCCCGGGGAAAATTGCTAAATTGTCGGGCCGCGGGGTAGTCATGTAGCTGGTGTGGACTCTTAGGAGCCGACACGATACACATGTTTTTTAGCTGCCCTGAGTTGGTCGAATATCTACAAGATATTGAGGCTTTCCTGACCCAGGTACTGGGCAAGTCTTTGTCAATTACAGCTGGTTTAGTGATCTCGGTGATGGATCAAACACAAAATACTATGGGACTGACCAGGTCAGATACTGGTATAATATTTATTTATTTTATTTATTTATTTTTGGATTTGTAAAGCGCATGGCTGCCTCAGCAATGAGGCATCCCAGCACAACTAGAAACCCAGATACAGGAGACCAAAGAGAGCGGGGTCAAGAATTAGACGGCCAATGTAGGAAAAAGCCAGGTCTTTAAGGCGTTACGAAAGGCCAGATGATTTGTGGTGCTTCTCATAAAGACTGGAAGTGAATTCCAAAACTTCGCTCCCAGGTAACAAAAGGAGCGACCTCCGGCCCTCGCATTCCAGACTCGCGGAACGCGGGCCAGCACGAGATCCGTGGAGCGTAGTAGATGCCCTGACAATTAGGGCGCCAGCAAATGAAGTAACCATGCTAGGGCCTGATGTGTCAGAATCATATGAGAAAAACATAACACCTTAAACTCGACGCGCTTTTCAACGGGTAGCCAATCGAGTGTAGGGAGCACATGTGCCACCGAGCAGGATCTAGGCAGTGCAACCAAAAGCCGGGCCGCCGTGTTCTGAACCCTCTGCAGCCGCTTGATACTCGCCTTATTTGCACCCAAGTAAAGAGACTTACTGTAGTCCAATCTGGACAAGATAGACGCCTGTACAATGGTCTGGCGCACCTTGGGAGGGAAAAAACCCAGCAGCAGTCTTAGACCACGCAACAGCCCAAAACAAACACCAGCCACGGCTTTTGTTTGTTTATCAAAGGTCAGGCCATTATCAAACCACGCACCCAGGTTCTTCACAACCTCCTTAGGGAGTGGGGCGGGTTTGAGGCAATCCGGCCAGCACTGCTCAGACCAAAGCTCCCGGTCCCTGCCGAACAACAAGATCTCCGACTTGCTGGCGTTTAGCTGCAAACAATTTGCTGCCATCCAGTTGGAGATGTCCAGGAGATCGTCCTTGAACTTCCCCAAACTGGCGTTGCACTTCTTAGAGATCACCAGTTGGGTGTCGTCCGCGTACGACACCAGGGACAGCCCTCTGCCCTTTGCCACCTCTGCCAGAGGTCTAACATACAGGTTAAACAAAAGTGGACTTAGGACCGAGCCCTGTGGCACCCTCCACTGCAGGACTAACTCCTGGGAATTGAATGGAGGAACTGAAACCTGGAAGGACCTATCCTTAAGAAAGGACCGAATCCAGGCTAAGGTCCCGTCTCCAATCCCAACTTCCAGGAGGCGTTTCAGGAGTATGTCATGGGAAACGGTGTCAAAAGCGGCACTTAAGTCCAAAAGGACCAGTGCCGCCGAGTCCCCAACATACAAACTGTCCCGAATGGCCTCCGATACAACCAATAGCGCAGACTCAGTGCTATGCCTGGGTCGGAAATCATGTTTTGACAGATCAAAAATGGCGTTCTGCTCAATGAAATTCGCTAGAGTAGAATTCACATGGGATTCCACTAGCTTAGCCAGAAAAGGGAGCTGGGAGTTTGGCCAATACTTACCAGGTTCCCCCAGGTCCATTGAAGATTGTTTTAGTAATGGAATAACTTTAGCATGTTTCCATGCCCGAGAGACTGTGGCTGACCTAAGCGACAAATTGGCCAGATCTAAACACTCAGGAGAAATCAGAGAATGAAACTGGCGAAAAAAAGCAGAGGACAGGTCATGAGCTGGAGAACCTGATTTCATTTTTAAACACAGAACTTTAAAGTCCCCAGGTGTCAGGAGCGGGAATGATAACAAACTGTTACCCCCCCCCCCCGTTTTCTCCGCCACTTCTGGTGTCTCCCCCACCAAATGAGGGGCCATCGAAGGTAAGCTCATATAGATTTGGTCAACTTTATTAACAAAGTGCAATGCAAGCGCTTCGCATTGATGGTTGGAGGCAATAGTGCCACTGGCCGCCCCTGCATTCTTCATACCTTTGAGCAGGGAGAAGATAGTCCTTGCGGGGTTTGAACTGGCTAATATTTTATTGGCCACAAACTCCGCCCGTGCTCTCTGAATACCTTTATGATATTGCTTGACGGCCGCCCGGCAGACACTTCATAACAACGTCGCCAGGCACGTTCTAGCCGCTTGCAGCCCTTCTTAGCCTGTGTGAGTGACTCATTGAACCACGGGTTGGAGGGTCCTCGCCCCTTGCCTCCCCATTTGGCCAGGATACAACTATCCAGGCCAGCCGTCAGCCTTTCCTGGACACACAGATTAGCTGCATCTACATCCGATGGAAGTTGAGGCCTATGCTTGACAAGCCAAGCAGAAAAGAGATCCGGATCTAACTTATGCTATGGACGTTTAAGGACCTTGGCTGGACAGATCACGTCGGCTTTACCCTGTAGCTGCAAAACAAATGACACCATAAAATGATCAGTCCAGGCTAGTGGCATTGGTAGATGGACTATAAGAGGACTCAACTTGGAAAAGATAGTGTCCAACAGGTGAACAGCCACATGGGTGCCTTCGGGCACATGCTGCAGCAACTGGAAAGCCTCCAGATCTGCCAGAACACTGGCAATCTCAGGTTTCCCCCCTTTCTCTAGGTGAAGATTCAGGTCTCCAAGGATGGTGAAATTTTCCGCCTTCCCAGCCAGAGGACCAACTTTGCCCAATAAGTCGTCCCTAAACAAACTCGACGGACCTGGCGGCCTGTAAATTAAAAGACCAGATAATGTGAAATTATGATTAAGCTTAATTTTGAAGAAAGCACTTTCACAGTCCGCAATCTTTTCCTTACACAGACTAAAAGAATAGGCTTGAGTGATGACCAGAGCAAAACCGCCCCCTCTCTATTAATGGTCTTCAACACATACCCTTGAGGGAGGGCCAGCCAAGGCTCTGCTACAGAGTCTTGCGTGAGCCATGTCTCTGAAAGGAAAAGGGCGTCACAGATCGAACACCCCAGCGTGGTATTTGACCAATGAGTGGCAATTCAAGCTGAGGAACTTATAGTCTGTATATTCATAGCAATGGCCATTTTAAGAGCCAATATTACAGCTCAATGGATCAGTCCTGATCCTCCAACGTTTATCACCTGGAGGACAAGATTATTGGCCATATATAGTATGGACCTAGCAGTGTACAGACTTAAAGGTTGTAGGAAACAGGAATGGGGTAAGAAGGTGTGGGCGGCACTGACCAAATGGATTGAAAAATAAGTGTTTTCTCTTTTTCCTTATTTTCTAATGTTTGCTTATTGACTGTGTTTAGGTTTCTAGTGGCACATTTGTCGGTATTTAATTTTCTTCTCCATTATAGGTGCTGGTCAAGTTAATGCAATAGCATCTGCTATATAAATTGTCATAACTATTGTCATCATGTATGAAAAATACAAAAAAATTAAAGAGGATAAGGTAGATGACTAAACTATCAAAGATAAAGAACATAGGTTGATGCAGGAAGACAATATAATGAAAAGAAAAAGCACCCAAAAAAATGCAGAATGTCAAGGGAGGATCAGAGACTTACATGCAGAGCATGGATGTCATCAAGAGTCGGGACCTGAAGAGAGAAACATAGGACAAAGGAATAGAGAAAGGACCATAGGGGAAAACAAAAGACAAAAAAGAATGATGAGATGTGTTGTAATCTAGCAAGTGTTATCCATCCTCCCTATGCTTGCCCCTGCTCTACTGCTTGGCCTATATGATGTCATTGGAATGTTGAGATTGCGCCTCCGGCCTGGTCGCCCCCTCTGCCCCACCGTCAAGCTCCAGAAGAGACTCCAGCGGATCCAGAACGCCTCAGCCAGACTCATCCTCGACATCCCCCAAAGCAGCCACATCTCCGGACATCTGAGAGACCTGCACTGGCTCCCCGTCAACAAGAGAATCACCTTCCGTCTCCTCACCCACGCACACAAAGCCCTACACGACCAAGGCCCGAGCTACCTCAACAACTGCCTCAACTTCTACGCTCCCAAACGCCACCTCCGATCGACCAACCACGCCCTCGCCGCCGTCCCCCGCATCCGAAGAGCGACAACAGGAGGAAGGTCCTTCCCCTACCTGGCCGCCAAGACCTGGAACTCCCTCCCGACCGACCTGCGCCTGACCCAAGACCACCTCTCCTTCAGGAAGAAGCTCAAGACCTGGCTGTTTGAGTAGTAGCAGCCCCCCCCCCCCCCCAAGCGCCTTGAGACCCTCCGGGTAAGTAGTGCGCTCTACAAATGTCTTTGATTGATTGATTGGGTTGGATAGTAAGAAGAAGTCAGTTGGTATGAGGGGCTGAGCAGTGGAACTGCTCCTGGTGGGGTCTCTTGATTACATCTTAACGTAATGGATCTAAACTGAATAATAAAGCTATGATCCTGAATTACACATATGGACTACCGATCTTTCATTATTATAACACTGGCGACGATTTTTAAGAACCTGAGTGCAATTTTCAATGGAGAATGGACTTTGGACTAAAGGAACCTCAAGCTTAAATGGATTTGATGAATTCTGGCACATCAAAGACCCCACCAGTGACCACAGCATCGGTCGCCCTTACATGTAAGTGCCAGTTTGCTTTAATGACTTTATTAACAAAATGGGTCTGCTGTGGAGTCCAGTGTTTGACAACCTGTACGAGTCTAGAGAGGTTAAACTACAAGAAATGTTTGGATATTGATGGCACTTTCAAAAGTAATCTCTCTTTTCAATGGAATGGAAATAATTCAACTCTGGTATCGGTTTGCTGTGCTTCATAGGTTTTACAAACAGCTCCTACCTTCTGAGTCTTTGCCAAATGTTGTTTACGGTATTGTTGTTGAATTCGGGACTGTGGCTTTGAACACTTAACACCTTAAAAACTTTTTATGGATGTGGGGAAACTAACACATCCGTCAACGGTTTTCAGCAAGTTAATCTCTTTTGTGGGAATGTAATCTGACAGGCATCAGAGCGATTTGAGCATCAAGCATCAGAGCGATTTTTACTGGATTTTGAGCATCCACCACACACACGAAGGAGTTGAATTGGACATGGACATGTATTTTGTTGGAGGAGCGGCACATGTAATTTTGTTTTAACATTAGTTCTTTCATGTTAATTGTCAGTGGCGATTTCAAACGGATGTCTTTGTTTTAAAAAAAAAAGAATATTTAAACCAACACGCGATACTCATAGATCAACGAGTCTCTCCTGATCAGCCTCTGTGGCGTTTACAGCTTGGTGTACATCGCTACTGCTCTACATCGCTGCTCATACTTGGTTTGGGAACACCGGCGTGCAGCGTGGAATGCGTGCTGCCATTTTGGATGTTATGTGAATCCTTGTCGGAACTTCGTCCATCGTTCACAGTGTACACTGTGACTACCAGACATTTGAAGACGATTGGAACGTCGGGAGGGGGACGGAGAAACGTGCTGTGCCGGTTACGTTTTCAACAACGTGATGAACATTGGAGTTAGATTTACAGGTATTTCTTCTAACAACATGTCTATTTGGTGAGAATGTCCCGAACAGTGCTGGGTGAATTTTCCGAACAATGGATGTTAATTATTTTTTTGGGCAGAGGGACATTACATAGAGATTATACACACTTAGGACTTTGTTTTCAATTCGGGTGAGAGATCGCTCACCGGTGCTCAAGTTTGTCCTTATTGTACATTTAAAACATGTGTGTTTTACATTCTGAGGGGCTCATTTAGCAATTCTTGTAATGCTGAGGGTCTTGGGGTAGTGTGTGATCTATTGCACCCATAGAGCTGAGGTAATGCTCATTTGTATTCATCTTAAACTGTTTTAAATGATGCTCGGATGTTAACAGCAATGTATTTTTTTTTGTCAGTCAATGTTATATCTGTTTTGTTTGTATGCTGGTATTGTTTATGTATGAAGAGGGGAAGTATTGTGTGGTATGAGTAGTTTTGCATTGTAGGCTGTTGGTTTTTCTTTCCAAGGTTTCTGAGAGTATTGTCCTCTCATTCAGTTGTGGGTAACTTTCTTGGATACCCCATAGGCGAGGTCAGCCTTTATCTTGTATTTCAAGGTTTTGTTGAGAGTCTGAGAGTATAGTTCTCTCATTTGGTTGTGGGTAACTTAGTCGGTTACCCCATAGGCAATGTGCCGTTATTCTTGGTTGTGGGTGACATAAGTCTGTCACCCCATTGGTATTGTCTGGTTTGCAGTAGGGGGAATATGTTGTGTCCCCAGTCCTGCCGTTTTCTTGGTTGTGGGTGACATAAGTCTGTCACCCCATTGGTATTGTCTGGTTTGCAGTAGGGGGATATGTTGTGCCCCCAGCCCTGCCGTTTTCTTGGTTGTGGGTGACATAAGTCTGTCACCCTATTGGTATTGTCTGGTTTGCAGTAGGGGGAATATGTTGTGTCCCCAGTCCTGTCGGTTTGTTGGGTGACATAAGTCTGTCACCCCATTGGTAATGTTTGGTTTTATCTTTACGGGGTTGTTTTGAGAGCAGTGTCTCTCATTTGGTTGTGGGTTGGGTTCGGATAGTCACCCTGTGGACTAAGTCTGTCTTTACCTCTGTGGTCACTTTGTGAGTACTGTTCTCACACCTGGTTGTGGGTGGACAGAGTTTAGTAGCCCCGTTAGCAATGTTTTATCATTGTGCTGTATGGGGAGGATGGTGTACCTCCGTTGTTGGGTGAGAAAAATCTACTCCCTGACATTTCCTGGATATGTTTTAGGACTTCTGTGTGGGTCTTAGTCTTATGGTATTATTTATAAATAGATTTGGAATGTTGAAGATTTAGGACTTTGAGGTTGAATCATAGTATTATTTGACCTTTTATTCCTGAAGCTTCTTGGCATTCTCATTGTGCTATTTGATCTCTGCACATTTACGTATTGTGAATTATATTGTATGTGTGCATTATGATTCATTTGTTTTCTTTGTGATTTTGATGAAAGGGGGATGTGTTGTAATCTAGCAAGTGTTATCCATCCTCCCTATGCTTGTCCCTGCTCTACTGCTTGGCCTATATGATGTCATCGGAATGTTGAGTGGGTTGGATAGTAAGAAGAAGTCAGTTGGTATGAGGGGCTGAGCAGTGGAACTGCTCCTGGTGGGGTCTCTTGATTACATCTTAATGTAATGGATCTAAACTGAAGAATAAAGCTATGATCCTGAACTACACATATGGACTACGGATCTTTCATTATTATAACCAGAGGGCATTCGGAAGATGATTCCAGGAGAGGGAGAAGGCTAGGAAAAAATACAGTAAGAAGGTGAGAGAGGACCACAGAAGGACGTGCCGCAAGGAAGATGCTGAAGGAGACTGGGACCGGGAGAGTAGACCAGAAAGATGCAAAAAAGTCAACAAATGGAGGCGGCATGGCAGTGCAGAGACGAGGCAGCGAGACTCAGGAGACAGGCATTCTTCGAAAATAAGTTGGGTGATGCTGAAGAGCTGTAGAATATTGAAGAGGAGAAGTAGTAGTTCCCTCAATTCCACTAAGAAAAACCTTCCATTCCTCATCTACGACCAGGAGGCAAACCCCCTGCTGCGCATAGCCGAAGGTTGGAAGCAGAGCAAATACTAAAATAAAAGCCATCAAGAATATATTAAACTCGCATACACTTACCTGTTATGAAATGACTGCTCCAAAGGGGTGAAAACATTTCAAAAAGCTAAAAATTGACTTACCTGTCACTACCACTTCAATATTCCAAGCAAGTAGAGTAGCACTTTTCTCTCAATAGTGGATATCTTCTTCACGATGCACCACCTGCCACGCTGCCACTACAAGCGTGCAGAGCCGGTGCAGTAGCGCATGCCGCTCTGCTCTCGCCCAAGAGCAGTTGGTGCTCTCAGGTTATAATCAGCTGCCAACATGATGGGTGGTAGCTCAGCACATAAAAAACTAATGCTACTACCTTGTCCTCAGAAAAAATGTTACAGGGGTCACAACCGTGTGTGGCCAGTGAAAACGTGACCCTGAGCTTACATCTGGCAATACTGGGTGGATGAGGTGAAAAAAAGAGTTGACAAGCTGTGCAAAAGAATTTAAAAATAAAGCACACCAGACCAGAGGAATGGGGCGAAAAGTAAATTCTAAGTTAAACAGGGGCTGATAGGGATGAAAATGGATCCAATTGGAGTGGGGTGAGTGGGGAAACAGGCAGGAAGGAGCGGGATGCTGTGAGGAGTGCCAGAACCTAGCCAAAAATAGCAAGGCATAAGTCATTTCACACGCAGTGTTGCCCTATTATTGTAGTACGTGTCCTTGTCTTACGTGAGATGATAGCAATGTATTCTGTGAATGTTTGCATCATTTTGTAGGAAATTCCATAAAATTCCTTTTAACAACATTAAATAATTACACTAGGGTTACAATGAAGGATAATCTTGCAGTTCACGCCCCTCATAATATGTAGGACTCAGGTGGCTGTACAAGGGAGCGGGGCAGCTGAATGCGCTGCAGGTGTCACAATGACGTGGTCACTGAGGGACAATAGTATGTTCTCTTCCAGGTGAAATAATGCAGCAGCAACACAAAAAAGCCATCACAACTATCAGCAGCATATAGACATGGCCTACTTTGAAAATCACCACTATAACATGTAAATGTCACTAAAATGCCGTAGACTTAT
Source organism: Lissotriton vulgaris (assembly GCF_964263255.1). NCBI lineage: Eukaryota > Metazoa > Chordata > Amphibia > Caudata > Salamandridae > Lissotriton > Lissotriton vulgaris. Next base: position 911,149,823 of record NC_141698.1, read on the forward strand.
GCTGAATGCGAAATACTATTTTCAAACAATGGTTGAAGTGGGATAATTGAAACAAGCTACTGACTGAACTAGGATAACCCAAATCACCCCTCTGTGAGTTATTGTGTTGACATGAGTAGAGGCAAACAACTAAATCAACCTGCAGTCAGGCCTAGAAAAGGCCACTACAGTTAATGTTTATTTGCTGAATATGGTATTGAAGTTGTTTTCTTAAGGCTGAACCAGGCCCAGGGTGAATCCGAACACTGCAAAGAATGGAATGGAGCATGAAAAAAGAATATTTAATGTATATTAAGCAATACTAAGTATCAAAAATCATATTGCACCATGCTGCCATTCGAAGCATGAGTAATTTATGAGATCAATTAAGAACCATAGCTGGGAGTCAGAAAAACAACTGTCATGCAGAAGCGTGTCAGCCGTAGGCGCTTCATCCAGAGGCCAGATTGTCCTGAAATAGAAAATTATGAAAACACAGAAAATGAGAGGGCTAAGAGAAGGAGAATAGGAAAGAAAGTCAAGAGGTAGAGAGCCAGCATTTGCGGAAGATGCTGCTTTTCAGGCTCAGAAACTCTTAGTGGGGAGGTGATGATTGAACAATGGGTGTTTAAGTTCCTTTATGAATGTCTGGTGGGACCTCAGAGGAAAGCAGTTCCAAACTCCTGGGCTGTTGCTTCATAAGGCTTGTGCAACTTAGGAAACTGTGAACTATAAGCACAGTGGTTGATGTTTCAATAGTTTTCTATTCTAGGGCCAGAAGTGAATACTACTTCCCCTCATTTCAGCGCGCAGGTTAGCAGGCTCGTTGCTCTGCCCACCAGGAGTACAAGAGCTGAGCACTCCCACGCGCCGAAAGACTCGACATTGTAGGTAACGGAGACCGAATTGCCACAACGCTGGAGCGAGTGGCAAAGGGCTCCCATAGATTGATTTTAAATCCATTTCTGCCCACCAGACCTTTGCGCACTATCACGCTTCTCAAACCATCAAAAGATTGTTTTAAATATTGCTTTTAAAATCATGCTGCTCTCACCTGACTACATACGCCCTTCCCCGGTCCACCACTGACATCGTCAGATTGTTGTGGAGGGAAGGCGGGCCGGAAGTGAATACTACTTCTCCTCACTTCAGCGCGCAGGTTAGCAGGCTAGTTGCTCTGCCCACCAGGAGTACAAGAGCTGAGCACTCCCACGCGCCGACAGACTCGACATTGCAGGTAACGAAGACTGAATTGCCACATCGCTGGAGCGAGTGGCAAAGGGCTACCATAGATTGATTTTAAATCCATTTCTGCCCACCAGACCTTTGCGCACTATCACATTTCTCAAAACCAGCAAAAGATTGTTTTAAATATTGCTTTTAAAATCACGCTGCTTTCACCTGACTACACACCCCCTTCGCCGGTCCACCACTGACATTGTCAGATTGTTGTGGAGGGAAGGCGGGCCAGAAGTGAATGCTACTTCCCTCACTTCACTGCGCAAGTTAGCAGGGTAGTTGCTCTGCCCTGTCCCTCTATAAAACAACTATGCCTTTCCATTGTCACAGTGGACGCGTGCCAAAGGCAAGCCCGTCTGTGCCCGTCCGCACCAGAACGAGCTCAAGGCCAGGAATCTCTGCCCCTGCTGCCTCCGCCCCAGATTTTACACCCGGGAGACTCTATTTCAACTTAGGCAGGCCACAAATACACCATGCCTCCACTGACTCTCCCTGGAGGGACTACAAAGTAACTGCTCCCACTGCTCCTACACTCTTTCACCAAAGATAATCCCACCCCCTATCGAGTTCACAATCAGCATGGCCCTGCTGAATTGCAGATCCCTGCTCAAACACTCCGCAGAAATAAACATTCTTCTTCAGGACACAGAACTAGATGTTCTGTTCCTGACAGAGACGTGGCTATCCCCAAGCTCTGAGCCGGATGTTGAGCAAGCCCTCCCTTCAGGATACCTTATCCAGCATCTCGATAGAGTAGGTGGAAAGGGTGGCGGAATTGCTATCATCCACAAAAGCCACCTCTCTTGCCACTTACTAGATAGCCCGATCCTCTACTGTGAAAAAGCCCCCTTCATTATTCAACTCTCCCCATCTAAATCACTGCCGGGCATTCTCCTGTATCGCCCACCGGGAGCACAGGGGCAATTCTGTAGCTCACTGTTGAAAGCCATCATCTCTCGCGCCTGCCTCTCCTCCAACTCCACATTACTAGGAGACTTAAACCTCCACTTCAATGACCCCTTGGACAAAGTAGCAGGTGACCTTACACTTGACCTGGCTACCTATCAGATTCATTTGAAAAACCTTCAAGCTACACACGTAAAAGGCCATTTACTAGACCATATCCTCTCAAACATCTCCGGATTAAAAACTAGTGAGCCCCTACCTATCCAATGGTCTAACCACTTCCTAGTTCCATTCACCTGGCAAACCATCACTGACCCCCCCTCCACACCCCCTATGGGCCATCACCTCGCCTACCAGAACGCCCTTGGTCAAAACTAGTCCTTGATGACTGGAGATGTGAACTCGAACTAACTACCCCCACACTTGAATTAGACCCACTCTCAGCAGATGAGCAAATTTCATCCTGGATTGAAAACTCTTTAGACCACGTTCTGTCAAAAAAAATCCTACCTAAAAATAATAGAACCTTCAACTCCCCTTGGTTTACCCCAGAACTCCGCGAATTAAAAAAACAATGTAAAAAACTTGAACGCACATGGAGGAAGGACTGGGCCAATAATAAAAAAATGGAATACAGAGTAGCCATCAGGTCCTACAAAGCCAGCCTGAAAACCACCCAGGCGGCCTTCTTCGAAGAAAAAATTCAAGCCTTCGCCAACTCCTCTAGGGAAACATTCTGCATCGTTAAAAAACTGTTGAAAGTCTCAGATCCACCCCCCGTCACCGACCCCTCTGGTTGTAGATGCAACGAATTGGCTGAATTTTTTTCCAACAAAATTCAAAATATCTTAAAAACCCTCCCAGCCCCCGGCCACCCACCAGGACACCACCCCCTTACTTCCGCATTCAATACCCCCCACCTAGACTCCTTCTCTCCCCTCACCGTGGAGATGCTTCCCCATATTTTTAATTCAATTAAAAGTGGTTCCCCCCTCGATCCTGCACCTTTTAACATCCTGAAACTTGTGACACTTACCATCACCTCCCCCATCACCAACTTAATAAACAACTCACTAGAACAGGGTACTGTTCCCCCCAACTGGAAAAAAGCCACAGTAAGAGCACTTCTAAAGAAACCTCATCTGGACCCCTAGAGCTGGGCAACTACCGGCCCATCTCCTTACTCCCTGGAATTAGCAAGGTGGCAGAAAAATGTGTTAACCAACAGCTCTCAACCTTCCTGGAATCTGGCCTTCTACACTGCTCGCAAACAGGCTTCCGGCCTGGCCAGGGCACTGATACCGCCCTGCTGGCAGTTGTAGAAGAAGCGTGAACGATCCTAGACTCGGGTGGATCAGCTGCAGTGATCCTCCTAGACTTAAGCGCTGCTTTTGATACGGTAGACCACTGTATCCTTGTCCACCGTCTAAACAGCAAAGGAGTCACAGGGACAGCCCTATCCTGGCTCAAGTCATTCTTAGAAAACAGATCATTTCAGGGGTCTGAAGGCAACACTTGATCCAGAGCTGTTCCACTCCAATGTGGGGTCACTCAGGGCTCTTCCCTAAGCCCTACACTTTTCAATGTGTGTATGTCCCCACTAGAGCGAATCATAGCCCCTTTTGGCATTAAGCTGGTCACGTACGCTGACAACACCCAACTTGTCGTCTCCCTTAAACAGACAGACCACTCCTCAGAAAACCTATGCTCCTGTCTCAAAGAAATCTCCAGCTGGATGAGCAAGTCCGTCCTCAAACTAAACGGAGACAAATCAGAGATCCTAGTGCTAGGCAATCAATCCAAACTCTCCCCCAAACTGATGTGGCCAACTTGCATGGGACAAGTTCCCTCCCAGAAGAAATAAATAAAATGTCTGGGTCTCTGGCTTGACCAGGACCTTACTTTTCAAACCCACGCCAGGAAAACCACGCAAATTTGCTTTGGCCTTCTCCGCACCACATGAAAATTCTCCCCCTCCTACCCCCTTACTCCAAAAAACTCCTTATTCAGGGACTCATTCTCTCCAGACTAGATTACGGGAATGCCCTTTATCTTGGCGCCCCAAAATCGGTCCCTAACAAAATCCAACTTGTCTAGAACTCGGCAGCTAGGCTGCTAACAGGCACAAAAAACAAACAGAAGCTCTGCCAAGCCTGCCCTAAACTCACTTCACTGGCTCCCGATCCAAGAGAGAATTAATTTCAAATCCCTCTGCATAACACATAAAATCCTCCAGGATAAGGCCCCCCGATTCTGAAAACCCTAATTAAACCATACAAAGCCAACAGGAAGCTAAGATCCGATCACCTCTTTTTGGCTTACGTCCCAAGGATCAAGAAGGCGCGGTCAGGAGGACGCCTTTTTTCATATAATGCCCCCAAGCTGTGGAACTCCCTCCCCATGAACATGCGGAGGGAAACCATCTTATTAAAATTCTGTAAGCTCCTAAAAACCTGGCTCTTCCCCTAGGTCACATCCGTATCCTAGCTAAATTCTTCAGGCCCAGCGCTGGGACGCCCCTGGGTAGCTACGCGCTCTACAAATCCAGTTCCAATTCCAATTCCAATTCCATCTAACAAATTGGACGCTAACTATTTGTTTAATAAATACAAATATATATTTACTTATTTGTTTTTCCAATATTTACAACATTTAAAATTGTATTTAGCCTTCTTTGGCACAGAACAATGAAACCTGAATTTGACATAGGATGACCAGGCTACAGTTCCTGGGTTAGGAAAGGCAGGCGTATATTTAAAATTGTTAACAAGAGAAAAGCTGGATACTTCTTTTGAAGTGTTTAGCTCAGTTATTGATCTCTACCCATTTCCATGTTTTTATTGTGTATGCCCATCTGGAAAGAAACCTATTTAATAGATCATCTATGCAGCAGGAGAGGTTGCATGAACAAGGCATAGAAAAAGTTCCACCCCTACTCCTTTCTGTTGCCCTCACACTCCCTCTACTTTCCGCTCGACCTCCCCACCAAGCTCAGAGTCTTCTCTCTGTCCTTTCTGTATCATAATTGGTGACACCTGAGTGTATAAGAGGTTTATAAGGCACTGTGCAGTCAGAGCAAGTTTAAAACATAGTTGCTGACCAACCAAAACAGGTTAGCAAAAAGGGAAAACTTCAGTGTTAGACCTGGCATCATTGGCGTGTGTTTCCCTTCCATTTTTTCTGATTGCCTCCTCTGTTTTTGTTATGTTTTTGCTGGTTATATGCTTTGGGCACTGTGCCACTGATATTCAGTGCCACACTGCAAGTGCTCCCTATTTTAAATTGATGTACTAATTAGTGATTCCATGATTGGGTTATTTGATTTACTTGTCAGATTCTAGTAAAGTGCTCCATGTGTGCCCAGGACTTGTAAATCAAATGTTGCTGGTGGGCTTGCAGTACTGGTTGTGCCACCCACGGAAGCAGCTTGTAAAGTGTGTCTCAGTCCTGCCATTGCAAGGTCTGTGTGCAGTCGGTGACTGCCATGTCGATTTGGCAAGTGCACCCACTTGCCAGTCCCTAAACGTTCCCTTTGCTTCATATCAGATACCCCAATGGTAGGCCCAAGAGCAGGGTGCATTGTAAGTATAAGGTAGGGCATGCCCTGCTGTGTGTAGCATGTCCTAATAGTGAATTACAGCCATTTTCGTTTTTCACTATTGCAAGGCTACCTGTTCTCCATAGGCTAGAATGGGAAGTTACATTATTACATTTTATAGTCCTAACTGACTCAGGGAACATGGTAGAAATTCGAGTTTGATATGCCTGAAATCAGAATGATAAAATGCATATGTTGGTAGAGTTGGTTTTAACATTCTGTGTTTGAAAAAACAATTTTAGAAAGTAGGTATTTTCTTGCCTAACTGTCCAGGCCTGCCTCTGCTAGGTTGTGTATTCCTTGTCTGGAGTTTTGAGTGACAGGGCTGGGGGATTCCAGGAGACAGGCTGGGGCAGCCTAGTGGTGAATAGAGAGATCTGCATCTAGATGGGAAGGAGGAGTTGCACTTGGGACCTGAATAGGGATGGGCCTTCCCTCTCCAATGCTGGCTCCATCTCCTGTTGCTTGTCTGATGTCTCTGCCCTGCACTGTGAAAGGAGAGAATGAATCATGCCAACAAAGTGCTCCAGGGCTGTGCCTTCCCTCCCCTGTGCTGGCTCTACCTCCTGTGGGGCGTCTGAAGTCTCTACCCTGCACTGTGAAATAAAGGAAGGAGTCATGTAAACAAAGTGCTCAGGAACCGGTTTGGACTAGGCAGAGGCCTCTCTGCCTTCAGAGAACAAAGGATTTGGGGGTATAAATATTGTGACCCCGCCCCAAGAACCTTAGATTACTTCTGGAACAAGGAACCTTTTGCCAAGGAGAAGAACCAAGGAAGCTGCAGGAGTTTGGACTGCCCCTCTGCCAGTGTGCTGTTTGCTGGGTTGGCCTGCAGTGGTTGCTTCATTGCCAAGGAAAGGAGAAGGAGCTTTTTAGGGACTTTCATCATCTTACAGAATATTCTCCAAGCGGTTGAACTTGTGCTTGCCTCCTGCTGAAGTCTCAGGGACAAACAACTTCACTACCAGCTCCCCTCTGTGAATTTCCTTGCTGGGAATTCTATCTACAGACATTTACGTGTCGCTTTGAGCTGGAAGCGCGACGCATCGAGAAAAAGCGTGTTGTCGCCACAGCAGAAATGGTCACATCGCAGGAGAAGCGTGCCACCACCGCATCTCTCTGGAAGAGGGTCTTCGTCAGAGCTGCCTGCTGTCGCATCACTGGAGAAGCGTGATGCCATCGAGAGAGTCGCCATCACATCACTGGAAGAGTGAGTTGCAGGGACTGTTGCGGCTCCGGAGTACAGAGCCGTCGCAAGGCTGCCAGGGTGTCTACGCATCGTCATCGCATCATTGCATCAAGGGCGCCATCTTCTCGCATCGCAACCGGATCATCGCCTTGCATCAAGGCGCTACCTAGCGCATCGCAACGGGCACGCAGGCCGAGAATCTACGCATCACCCCCGCACCAGTAGGAATCACGACGCATCCCCTACTCTGCACAAGCATTGAGGCACAACGCATCCTTTGCCGCGGATCACCGAACCGACGCATCTCCCCTTTTGCGAGCCTTTTGTTCACTTTGCGTTTGTTGAGAACTATGTCGCATTCATCATCAACTTGAACTAAGCAACTTTATCCATCTTTAAGTCAACTTTAATTATAGTATTGTGGATTTTTGTTGTTTGTGGTCTTGTGATAAGTCTATATAAACAATACTTATTTTGATAAAACCTGTGTTGTGTCCATCTGTAGTGTTTTCACTGTATTACTGTGTATATTCACAAATGCTTAACACACTGTCTCTGAGATAAGCCTGTCTGCTGGTGCCAAGCTACCAAGAGGGTGAGCAGGGGTTATTAAGGAGTGCAATCCCCTTATCCTGACTTAGAAGTAAGGGCAATTTTGGACAAAGGTGAATACCATTGCCAACTAGATACCCCCAGATCTAACACCAGCCAAGATGTAAGGGCTAGGTACAGTTTCCCTCCAGAAGTAATATTGGATATAGTATGTGAGTGGGAGCAGGTACTTGACGCTGTGACCTGCTGCTCCCATGCATTACCGGCCTATCTCAAGATCCTTTCGGCTCTCCATTTCTTTGCCACTGGGTCTTTCCAAGGGGTCTCCCGTAACCATGTGGGCATTTCCGAGGCAAGCTAGTTGTGGTGCCTGCATCAGTTACTGAGATGCATCCTTGCTAGATCCCACAACCACATACAAATGCCCCATATACTGGCCAGGAGACAAAGGGCAGCACAAGATTTCTATCTAATTGCACACTTCCCACGTGTGTGTGCTTGGTGCAATTGATTGTACACATGTGGCCCTTCAGCTACCCCGCCGCATTGCACACATCTTCTGCAACAGACACCAATGGTATTTCATCAATGTGCAAGCTGTCTGTGATGCCAGTGGGAGATTCATTGATGTGCATGCAGTGTTCCCAGGCAGTACCCATGACAGCTTTGTATTCCTCATGTCACCTCTTGACCGGCGGATGGCTGCGGGAGAATTTGGCAACATGTGGTTACTGGGTAAGTACCAAGCACTAAAAATGAGGGATATGTGTTATTGAAATGTCTGAATGCCACACAACATTAACCATTGTACAATAAGAATCATAAAGCTGCATTCGTGGCCCATCAGACACTGCATGTACCAAAGTATAGATCATGTCCTGTGCAAATCAAAGAGGAAAATGAAACCAACTGCCCTTTCTTCCCTCCTCAGGTGACGCTGGGTATGCACTCTCCCCACATCTCCTGACCCCTTACAGGCGTGCAAATACTGTACCTAAGCGTAGGTACAATAGGGCACACATACGGACTAGAGCCATCATAGAGCGCACTTTTGGTCTGTTGAATTTGCGATTCAGATCAATTGTGTGCAAGATCATATTAGCCTGTTGTGTTTTGCACAACATTGCTTTAACACATGGCTCACACATACCTCTGGAACCTCAGCTAGCTCTGAATCTTGGAAACCGGGCCATTGCACATTACCGAGGTCAGGGTATGCAAGTCTGTGATCAGCTCTTTGCCACGTTTTCACATGAGCAACCTGTAGTGTTATGGACAAAATGTGGTTTGCTGTCTGTTGTCAATGGTGAAACTTGGATAGACACGACTGTGTCAATATATTCCAGTCTGAAACTACTTTGCAAGCCACACTCACTGCATTTAAATCACGGCTGTTAAACAGTAGTCAAAAGGTTAAGCGTGCCTCAGGTCATGTGCCCATGTCAGCGATCAGTGTAGTGGATGTCCCTAAACAATATATTGCAGCAGATGTAAAACTATACATGTTCTGAGAGACCTACCTGGTCCTTATGAGGATGGGTCACTCAATCACAAAAGGCCATAACCATTGCAGTCTCAGGCCTGTGCACTCAACAGATTTGACTCCCCCACAAATGATGGGCCCACAACGCAAGTGATGATGTCATGGGTGAATCAGGCACCATGTGTCTGTGATATACAGCACTGCTCCACCCCATTGTTACGTAACACATCACACAACTCTTGTAATGAGCACTCAATATGAACTACATGTACCATAATGTAAAGTAGGAGAAAACGAAACTGGGGTTTGATGTTGTGTCACCACCCTCGGTCCGCGCAGAGATTTAATTAAATGGTCTGTCCCCTCTTTTGTTACATGTTCATGATTTTAAACTGCACTGTCATTTCAGGTTTTTCCACAACAGAACTTCAGGATGGCAGTGGATTTGATTAGTGATTGTGGATGGATCAGGATGAATACAAAATGGCTGCCAACAATTTCCTGTGATGTATTTCCTGTCTACCACTTCCTGTATAACATTTCCTGTATGAAATAATGTGTTCCGGGTTAATTTCGGAGGTTACGGCCGAAAAAACGTAATTTCCAGTTTCGGAGCGTAATGCCCGGATGCGGACCCGGCGCTCCAGAACCGGACACTACATTTTCGGGCCGTAAACTATACAGGAAGTGGGAGACATTAAATACATCACATGAAGTTTTGGAAGCCATTTTGTGTTCATTTTGAGTCATGCTCTATCACAGATCAGATCCTCTGGCATCCTGCTGCTCTCCTTAAACTTATTTGCCCCAAAATGGCTGAGGGTTATGAAGAGAAAGCACCCTATTTCACAGAAAGGGAATTAGACATCATGATAGAGGGGATGTTGGCCAAATATCCTAAGCTATATGGGGACCCTGAATACCAGCTGAGCACTGCAGCCCGGGCCAGGCTATGGGCCAACATTGGTAAGCGCTGCAGTGCAGAGGGGGTCCACACCAGGAGTGCTAGAGCATGCCGCAAGCGCTGGGAGGATCTAAAACACTGGTCCTGGCACAAGGCACAACATTAAGTATAGTATTATGGATTTTTGTTATGTTATGTTAAAATCAATTTGTAAAGCGCTCGTACGCCCATGGGCTTCATGGCGCTATAGGGAAAGTGAAGAATCCGTCCAACATAACACTGAGCTAACAATGGCTAATGGTAGGCTTGAGAGAACAGCCAGGTTTTTAGTCCCTTACGAAAGGTGAGTAAATCCTTACTCTGCCTAATCGGTAAGGGGATGGAGTTCCAAAGTGAGGCTGCTAGATGGCGAAAGCAGCAGCCTCCCTGTCGCTTCCTTTTAAAGCGAGACACCTCCAGTAGGGATTTTTGAGCAGAGCGCAGGCTTCTGGTGGGAATATATTTAGAAACCAGACTGCGAATAAAGGCAGGGCCTTTATCTTGTGTGGCCTTGAAAGTGATACAACCTGCTTTAAAGGCTATGCGCTGGGAAATCGGAAGCCAGTGTAGCTTTTCTAGTCCTTGTGTTAAGTCTTTTTAAACAATACTTATTGTTATAAAAACCTGAGTTGTGTCCATCTGTAGTGTTTTCACTGTATTACTGTGTATTTTCACAAATGCTTAACACACTGCCTCTGAGATAAGCCTGTCTGCTCGTGCCAAGCTACCGAGGGGGTGAGCAGGGGTTATTTAGGAGTGTAATCCCCATATCCTGACTTAGAAGTAAGGGTCCCTATTTAGACAAAGGTGAATACCATTGCCAACTAGAGTACCAGTTTTAGATTGTGAGAGAGAATATGTGTTTAAAATTAACCCTGGACGGAGCTGGTGGAGCAGGACTATGCAGAGGCCCACGGATTTGGGGTCAAACTCCGTGGAACTCTGCTCAGCCACCCGCCTCCACCCCCCCATTAAGAATTATTTAAAACTACATTACAAGTAAAAGAATAAAGACTTACCTTGACTGCAGCATCCCCAGGCTGCCGTCCTCCTCTTCATCACCGTCTCACAGTGATCTGCGCGTACGCACACGTCAATGCATGCGCATTCCTTGCGAGAAATGCGCATGCGCAGCCGTGCGTGCATGAGCAGATCACCCTGAGACGACGACGAAGAGGAGGACGGCAGCCTGGGGACGATGCAGTCAAGGTAAGTCTTTATACTTTTATTTGTAATCTAGTTTAAATTAATTCTTTATAAGGGGTGGAAGTGGGGGCTGGCCAACTCCGCTCCGCTGCGGAGTGTGCGGAGATTTTCCTACTTCATGTTCTCCACGGAATGCAGAGGAGGCAAATCTCCACAGGGGATTCGGGGGCTGCTATATGACATATACCATGGTGTTCTCATCCTATTGTTGAACGGAGATACCACTATCTTTAAGTGCTGCCAAAATGGTCCAACATACACATTGACAGAGTTGGGATTGCAGCAAAATTTGTATTTTAGCTGCAAACTACTTATACATGTGTATGAGAGAGTGTAACTGGAAATAGGATAATAACAGCTTGGGCACAAATGTGTAGTCTAATATGTGAATGGCAGATTCCAAACTTATCTACACACAAAAGGGGAGAGGGCCAAAATAGTTTAAACTCCATACCCCAGGCCTCCTAAGGCAACCAGATGATCACACACAAGGGGTATATAGAGTGCACAACTACAACAAAGGAAAATTCCCCAATTTGGAAAAACTGCCCTCACTCACATACCGAAGTATGCGACATGCTTCATCATAGGGCCTGCTACAAACGTCCTGGTGTAGCCACATCCAGGGCGGAGCATCAGGGAGGGGGGAAAAATAATAAATTCCATGTTACAAGACGTACAACACAGTCAGTCAATACGGAAAACGAATAACATACATGAGTGATAGAACGTGCAAGTGAACACCTCGTGGATCTGATGTGAGTGCGACGGAAAAAGCGCAGTAAGGATGTGTTTAAAACTGATTAAGGGTGCCAATAGAAAGAATTACTTTATTAAGCCCAATTTGGATACCCTTATCAGGATTAAAAAATAATGAAAGAGGTTGGGAAAATGTCTTATTGAGAAAATGAGGTTCCTCTGTGGAAATTAGCAAAATTAATGTACCTAAGCGGCGTTCATTTGCCTCTTCCCATTCCCCTCCCTGTAAGCACCATTAATACCGTGAAATATTGACCGCATCATTCCGCCAGTAGAAGCCCGTGCCCATATGTACATGACAGCCATTTTAGGCACCATGGCCTTTTTGCCCGCTCATTGGAATCCCCGGCTTCCCTCCTGCGCGTATTTGAACACCCCCCCTCTCACATGCATAGACCATAAAACCCTCTCCCTCTGCGCGACCCTGCTCTGAAAAGCAACCCTCCTGCTTGACCCACGCAAACCCCCCATTTCCTCTCGAAGAAGCATCCTTCGCCTCAGCTGACATAACCCCCCCCCCCAGCTGTACCTGACTGCCCCCGTTCTCCCATGTACGGGTCATAAGACCTCTCTCTCTGTGCGACTCTGTCCCTGGGCATCACACCTCGTGCCTGACCATCACCTCCCTTCTTCCTATGAATACCCCTCCCTTGATGACCCCTCCACTGAGCCCGATTGTCCGCATGGGCCACTGGTCATCTCTTTCGCCTGAGGATACAGTTCATTGCCCACCACTGTATGCACTCGTCCCTCTTCAAAAGAGCTACTATTGATCATGACCTCCCCACCCCTCCGAGAATCGATCAGGCGCACACATTCCAAAGAAATCAGCGGAACACTCAGCTGAGCAATAGCCCCCTCCCATTGTATGGTGTGAGGACCTGTACTGTCGCCACGTGTTGGATTGCGCTAGAACGGGGAGGGGTCGGGGATGTCTTTTCCTTGCCTCACAATGTTATTATTGTAATAAGGAATGTTTGTGATGTATAAAAGGCGATGTCTCGGAGAACTTGTTAGAGCACCTCCCGAAAGACACTGTGTTTCGTGTCCGAAATGACAGGCTCTCCTCATGAGAAATAAAACTCTGTTCTTGTGTTCCTACTCCCAGCGCCCGTCTCTTTATTTGGTAACTATTCAGAATGGGAACTAAGAGGCGTCTTGAGCTAGCAGCCTGGGCATCGGTTGTAAATTGGGCTGACTTTCCACACCTCAAGACTTCCCTCCTACCACTGCAATGGCAGATTCCAAACATTTCACTTTGGGGAAATTTACAAATGTCCGTTAATTACAACCCTCATCTGGCAAATGTGTCTTGAAATTCCACAAACCATATTACAAACCTGAGTTGTGATTTATAGATTGGCAGACAGGGAACTCCATCACAAATGTGGAAGAGTACCTTGTTCACCAAATTGACAAATAGCCCTCTCTATATAGAGTGAAGCAGACTGTCATGTTTATAAAGAAGTGCCCCTGCTGGTTTTCTTGGTGGAAACCCTATACCAATTGTCGGAATGGAGTTGAGGCTGTTGGTGTAGGTGCCTCATTGTCTATTCTATTGCTCTATTCAGAGTCAGGACTCCCAGGAAACACTGGTGGTGCCGAAGAGAAAACAAAATGACGGCCATACCCTGGTAAAAAACTCTCAGGTGTAATGGTCCCTAGTTTTTAAAAACCAAACTCCTGATTCAAGAGTTGTTTTTTTTTAAATAAAAAAAAAGTCAGGTGAGCAGCCATCTGGAATATGGCAGCTGCTCAGCAAACTCTAGGGCCTTCAGTGGAGCTTGGCAGCTGCTACCCCAAAGGCAAAGAGATCTCCTCAGGGCAGGCAGAGATTTCCATATATGGTTGGCAGTTCTCCAGCCAGGGTGGCGGAGGTTATGTCCCCCTCCCCCCAAATGAACAGCAGGCCATCTTCAGTATTCTAAATTAGTCCAGTTTCGTAAAGCTGAAAAACGTTTCACTTGGTCAAATTAAAAAATAAATTAGTTTGTGAGGAAATGCATGGTTAGTGAGGCCCACGATATCTAAAAAATATTGATGGATTTTGATTTACTATTTTTTGACTCCTGTTAAATGTGTTATTCTGAGGAAGAAATCTTCTAATGATTGAAGAAAATCCGGCCTTGCTATGAGTATTTACATATACATAGGGTGTCTTTTCCTCTAAAACAACAACAGAGATGTTTTTAACATTGGCAAAAAGTACTCTGCTTTCCTTAATGTATTTTCAGTGTTTGCCAGCAACATTTTCTAATGCCGTGAGGTCACTTAATAATGCTTCAGCTTTTTAAAACAAGATGCTACGTACCTGATGTTTGGTCAAGGTAATATACAATTTTAGTGCAGGAGGTTTTACAGTGATAGTTCATAGCGTGTGACATATTAAAAATATGACACTTCAGACAGTTCCTGAAAATAAATATAGAATGACAGTTTCAGATATCACACATCCATATTCTACATAGTTTATTTACAGCTACTTAAAATCTCTGTAGTAGTAGCGAATAAGGTAACTCAGGACATTTTTAAAACAATAATACTATTGAAAGATGTTCTTTTTAGTAAAGGCAAAATAAATATGACATACATATATTAATGTTATATCAGCTTGCATCAAACACTATCATGAGCACGTAGACCTATTAGTATTACAAAACACATTATCACATTTTCAGGCTAGCAGGCAGTCCAGAAGAGTATTAATCCAACAAAAGCACTGATGGAGGGTATGGGGGTAATTCTGAAAATAATCATCAGGATTATAAAATATAATCACCAAATCCTTATGTTTTTATTTGTAAAACGTTGACTTCTGATTCTCTTGTATAAAAAAAACTGCCTCTAATTTCCTTATTACAGGTTACGTGTGTTATCCATGGTAGCCTGTAAAAAAGTAATAACGAAGCTTGTAATCTGTAATGACATTATATTTGAGTTCTGACATCAGAATTGCATACTGTGAGAGCCAAGGTGAAAGTCAGGCCAGTGAGCTTAATCAAAGATGCACTTTAAAAAATGAAATTAAACCTCGCTATTCCTTCTCTGAACTATTTTTCAATATAAACACTGATAAGCAGAAAGGAGATTTTTTTATGAAAATATATTTCTCTGCATGTTTCCACACGTTCTGAGCTACAGCATTTTATTTTAATTCTGATTATAGCAAACTGATACTAATATATTTTTTCAAGACATATCTAACTGCTTTTTTGCTTTGTTTAATTTTGCTATGGGATTCTACTTTATTCTTCCAAAGATTCTATTTCTTTCATATGACAAATCTACACATCAAAGATTTATTCAATTGTGGGAAGGCTACTGGTGTGACGATGCCTTATAAGGAATAACATTCACCCTGCTGTACTGTGAGAGGCTGGCTTGTACATAATGCACACTTTTGCAAGAGGGCACCCTGCACCAAAACAGACAACCCCTATGGTAATTTTAGTGGTCTTAGACAATCTTAAAAAGCTCTCTAAGTAGTAGCTGTGGAGAGCAGCTTCCGGGCCTATAGTTCCAGAAGGAGTGTAAAGTAGCTTTTTTTACCAGAACAGAATCTTATTGATAGATTCAGAGAAAAAGAACCACACAGTGTATTTATAGAAATATGTATTTATTATAAGACACTCACTAACACATACAGATATCTCCTAGCTGGAGATATACACAATGCACACAATACTTTTCAATAGAAACAGGTAAGTAACACAGAATATACAGTGGTCACCAGGGGGAGAACGAACCATCTACTAAAATAGTGGTATGCAAACCACAACTCGAGTCAAGACTATACCCAGAAAATGTAGAAATGCTGAGGACCGAAGGAACACCCCATGGTGAGTATCTAGGAGCCCCACGGAGGTTGTGTGCACAACTGTGTTCTCAGTACAAGTCAACGGGTAAGTCTCAGTTGAATATTAAAAAAAGAAGGGCCCTTCCCAGTGGACCCTGTGGAAGACAAGTGGTTGGAGAGCCACCCCACCCGTGGATATCCTAGGAACCAGGATTCCTACACCAGGAAGCAGGGTGCATATGTGTGAAGTGGCGTAGGAAACAGTTGTCGAACTCAATGTAAAACTTCTGGAAGATGTCGCAGCTGGAAAAGGCGAAAGTGTCGGTTGGAACTCAAAGGTGGATTCGAGTTGAAGAGAACCTGCAAGCAGAAGGACAGACTCTAGGCCACTCAGGAGCGATCACGAGGCCCGAACGTCGAGCGCCAACCAATGTTGGGTGCTGCAGGAGAGATGACGGTGACATTGGAGCTTCAGCTGTGAGGACCAGGTGATGCTGTGGAAGACCAGGAGCCATTTACAAGCTGCACCATGTAGGATGTCGAAAGTTGAGGGGTCGATGTCCGTCAGGAGGACCAACAAGCCTTGGCAACTGTAAACCACATGAAAAGTGAAGAAGGTGCAGTGTCAGGACCAGCAAGGTCCAGGTGACTCACCACAAGCACGGAGGTCAGGGCAGGCCTGAGCAATCAGGAAAGCCTCAACAGGACCCATAGGCCAGAGGCACAGGAGTCACAAGAGGACCTCGAGCAGCTCACCAAAGATGCAGGCCCACAGTGCAAGTGATGTGCTGAGGATGAAGATCTTGGTCACAGGAGGTGCATGAGGTGGGGGGCTACCTGGAGCCCGAAGATCTAGATGGAAGGAAGCCAACAAGCCTTTGCAACAGCAAGTTGCTGCTGTGCACAGGGGGTCCACATCTGGCGACTCCAAAGAGGGATACTGGCCTCAAACTTGGTGTGAGGACAGGACAGGGCAAGCCTTGAGGGATGTGGAGAACCACCACTTGTCTTGCTGAGCCTTTTGGAGTCCATGGGAGCCTAGGATCAGCAGACGAGTCAGCTTAGTTTCTGTGCCTGCAGATGCAGGGACGTGACACTTTCACTTCAAGGGAGATTCCTTCAGGTGTCTTGGATGCCCACAGGCCTTGAAAGGTTCTTGTATGGAGCACAGGCACGGACGTTGCAGCATACAGGCAGGGCAACGAGATCAGGAGCAGCACAAGTCTTGCTGGCTGCAGCCTTGATGCACAGAGCAAAGTCCAGCAAAGTCCCGGGTGCCCAGAATGTCAAAGTAGAAGTGGCGTCTCAAAATTAATCTTGTCCCATGACAAATCTAGGGCCCCACCGTCAGGTAAGCCCTTAAGTACCCTAAGGAATAAGTTTGGACAATCCAGGGTTCCCTCCCAGGGGAGGGGTCGGACAGTGAGGAGGATACTCCCATGACCATTGTCCAGTTTCGCACTAGTTGGGAGTCAACGGCTCTCTGAGCTGGTTTAAACTGGACTATCCAAGGAGGGAACCAAATGTTCCCTTCAAGCAGACTGAGTGGCGCTTGCAAGCGGCCCCACCGGCCCCAATACACCAAACCCTGTCTAGGAGGGGTCACAGCTCCCTGTGACAGGACACCTTGTGTTCTGTCTTCCCCTGCTCAAGCTTGACTTAGCAACAGGAAGGCAGAATGATTTCTCTGGTCGGCAGCATCCATGTTGTGCTGTCCAGGTCTAGAAGACTGGTACTGGGAGCACTGAGCGCCTCCTGGAGCAGCTTTACAGTGCATGGAATCATACCTCCCATACCGTTTATGGTGGGGGTTTGATTCCAACATGTTTGATACAAAATAGGATAGAATTCGTTACAGCCAGTTTCAAGATGGTCATCTTCTAACAATGCGGTTCCCCTCTATATGTTATATGGCTCTCGCACTTATTACCCGGGAGAATGGATTCCGTAGGCTGTAGGGGTGTCCTGCTCATGCAGGGACACCCTCACACTTAGAACTGAGAACCCTACCTTCAAGATTGAAAGGCCTGCTTTATGGGTGACTTATAGGTTTTAAATGCAGTGACCTTAGATATAGGGCAACCTATATCTTTTGTACGAGGTGCTAGCACGAGCTTACACAGGCTGCAATGATAGGCCTGTAGTTACCGTTTGAGTGGTCCCTCATGGGTCGCAAAACATATGATTCAACCCATGGGGACCTCTGGTGTACCTATGCCCTAGCTAGCTTAGTACCATATACTAGGAACTGATAAGGGTACACCACTGTCCAATCCGTGAGGTACGTAGGTACTTACCAAACCAATTTAGGGGAGAAAGTACAGAGACAGTAGGAGCACCACAGATCTCAACATTTTCAAAAATAAAGACAAAAAGTCCAAAAGGCCAAATCGAGAAATTGCAGAAAGAATTGAACATGGAATTACAAATTTCCAGGTAATTCATCATTTCTTAGTGAAACCTCAGGGTCTAAGTCATAAAGGGCTGCATTTTCCTAACCCCAGGAGTTACCAGTACCTCTTCAGTGTAAGGAAAAATCCGGCCACTTTTAATGAGGGCCTAAGATGTTACCCCAAGCAGTATTTACATACAAAGGAAATCCATTAGATTTTAGGTTCCTCAAGAAACTATAATGTAAATGTTAATGACCTCCAATCATAAAAATAAGAGTAGGACTTGGAAATCTATAACATTTCCAACATGGAATCAAAATAATATACACTATCATTTGAACAGCTTCATATAATGCACCATCTGATTCTGACCATTATTTGCAATAACATTTGTTTATTGAAGTGATAATGGGCATTTTAGGGGGTTAAAATCTCAAGAAAAAGCATGGATGTTATTCCTCACTGTTAGAAATGGAGGTCTCTGGTTGGCAATGGTTTGCGCCCCTATCCAAGTAGAGACCCTTCCTTCTAGTCAGGGATACACTACTGAAATAATCCCTGCTCACCCACTTGGTAGCTTGGCACTAACAGTCCGGCTTATCTCAGAGTCAGTGTGTTAGACCTGGTACCATTGGTGTGAGTCTCCCTTCCAATTGTTACTGTTGTCTCTTCCGTTTTTTATATTTTGGTGGTTTTAGATGCTTTGGGCACTATGCCACTGCTTTTCAGTGCCACAGTGCAAGTGTTCCCTATTGTAAATTGTTGTAATGTATTTGTGACTCCATGATTGGCTTATTTGATTTACTTGTCAGTCCCTAGTACAGTGCACCATGTGTGCCTAAGGCCTGCAGATCAAATGTCGCTACTGGGCTTGCAACACTGATTGCGCCACCCACAGAAGCAGCTTGTAAAGTGTGTATCAGGCCTGTCATTGCAGAACCTGTGCACTGTTTTGTACTGCCATGTCGACTTGGTAAGGGCACCCACTTACCAGTCCCTAAATCTTCCCTTAGACACCACTAAGTTAGGCCCTAGGGCAGGGTGCATTGTATGTGAAAGGTAGGACATGCCCTGATGTGTGTAGCATGTCCTGATAGTGAATTACAGCCAATTTTGTTTTTCACTATTGCAAGGCTACCTGTCCCCACAGGCCAGAATGGGCAGTTTGATTATAAGATCTTATAATACTAACTGACCCAGGAAATATGGTAGAAAACGAATTTAGTATGCCTGGACTCAGAATGATAAAATATATATTTTAGTAAAGTTGGATTTAACATTCTGTGTTTGAAAATACCACTTTTAGAAAGTTGGTATTTTCTTGCCTAACCATCCAAGCCTGCCTCTGCTAGGTTGTGTATGGTTTGTGAGTGACAGGGGCTGGGGTGGCTCCAGGAGACAGGGTGAGTCAGCACAAGGCTGAATAGACCTATCTGCATTGGGAGTGGTGAGAGGAGCAGCACCTGGGCCTGAATAGAGCTGTGCTTGCCTTCCACAATGCTGGCTCCACTTCCTGTGGTGTGTCCGATGACCCTGGCCCACACTGACAAAGGAAGAAGTTGTGCAGTGGCAGAATGCACCCAGAACTCGTTTGGGCTGGGTACAGACACCCTCTGCCTTCAGAGACAAAGGATTTTGCAGTATAAATATTGGGGCCTAGACCCCAGAACTTTAAATCACTTCTGAACATCAAGACAGGCATTTGGCCAAGGAGAAGAACCAGGAGTTTTTTACTTCCCCTGCACCAATTGTAATTGCTGGGGTTGACCTGCAGTGATGTCTTTATTGCCAAGGAAAGGAGAAAGGCTTTTTTTTCAACTTTCATCATCTTGAAGAAGAATCTCCAAGGGCTTGAACTGTGCTTGCTTCCTGCTGAAATCTCGGGGATACAATACTTCACCACCAGCTCCCCCCTGAATTTCCTTGCTGGGAATTCTGTCTGCAGAAGCCTGCGTGTCGTTGGGAGCTTGAAGAATGACTCAATGAGAAGAGGTGTGTTGCATCCGCAGCTGTCAACGCCACATCATCGGAGAAGCGTGTCGCCACCGCAAGCGTCGCCGTTGCATAACCGGAGAAGTGTGTCTCCGTTGCAGCTGTGTGTCATTGCATCACCGGAGAAGCGTGTTGCTACCACAAGGGTCGCCGTCGCATCACCCAAGAAGCGTGTCACAGGGCCTGTTAAGGCTCCAAAGTTACAGAGTCGCCATTGGGCATGCTGCATTGTCTTCAGTTCGTCGCATCGCATCAAGGGCGCCATCTTCTCGCATTTTACCAGATTGTCGCATCGCATCAAGGCACCATCTTGTCACATCACAATCGAGACGTACCACGAGATCATTGCATCACCTCCTCTCCGGTAAAGAACAGACGTTTGGCTCTTGTGTTAAGTCTATATAAAGAATACTTATTTTTATAAAGCCTGTATTGTGTCCATCTGCAGTGTTTTCACTGTATTACTGGGTGTGTTCACAAATGCTTTACACACTCCCTCTGAGATAAGCCTTCCTGCTCGTGTCAAGATACTACAGGGTTGAGTAGGGGTTATTTTAGGAGTGTAGCCCCTTACTCTGAATAGAAGCAAGGGTCCCTATTTGGACAAAGGTGCAAGCCATTTCCAATTAGACATCCTCAGTTCTAACACAGAGTGAAAACAGTACAAAAGGACACCACACCAGTTAAAAAAAATACCCAATATTTTATAAATTCAAAATGAGACCAAAACAATACAAATCAAACATATAGTACTTAAAAATATGCACTTTGCAAGAATACCCTTAAAAATGAAATTCCTGGAATGCGGTAGCTCCGTACGGTGCTACAGCGGTGCTGAAAACAACAGAATCCAACAGTTCCATCTGACTACATTGGTTGTGGTGTGGCCAGACTCTTAAATAATACCTTTTCATTGCATATGATCACGGTGGTGTGGGATGGTTGTGGCAGCAATCGCGGTTGCAAAGTGAAGCGTAGCAGTAGAGTGTGCAGTGACCTCAAGTCGTGGTGCAGGCAGCGGCTCAGTGATGGTCATCCAACGGCATTGGAGAGACCAGGACTGCAGTGCATAGTGAGGCAGTGCTTGTGGCAGTGTTGACAGGTCACGGTGCAAGCAACAGTGCAGATTAATTGTAGCTGGTGTGGGTCAGCCTAGACTGTGGGGTGGGACAGTGCGATTGGTCATGTAGCTTACGAGTGGTGCCCCCAAACCACAGTGCGGTCACGGATGTCACGGTCAGTAGGCAGCAACATTGTCGATGAGAAATGAGGGGCAGATTGAAGCGAGGCAGTGCAGAATGCAGTGCCCACAGGTTTCGGTGCAAGCAGTGGCTTGGCGGCTGTCTTCGTCGTTAGTGAGACCATGGTCGATGCGTGAAGTGCAGCAGTGCTCTCTGCAGTGCTTTCAGAACACGGAGACTGCAGAAGTGTTGGTGTCAGCTGCTTTCCCCTTCTGTGACCACTGAAACCGCGGTTCCAGAAGCCGCCCCCAGAGGTAGGTGAAACCCAAGCTCTATTTCAATGTCATGCTTTTAGAGATACTCAGCAATAAGTAAAAGAAAGTTCCACCTAGTCCTTTCACCTCCCAAGGTAGAAGCAGCAACTACAGGCCAAGCCAACAAAGCAATAGCACAGAAAAGGTGGCAGTTCTCCTCCTGGCAGCTCTTCCACCTCTTCTTCTTGGCAGGTTTCTTGATTCCATTGAGTTCTCTGAAGTCTTTTATCTCCTATAGACTTCCAACAGGAGGCAAGCTCTAATAGAAGCCCTTGGAGAAAACTCTAACAGCAGGATGATGAAAGTACAATCCAGTCCTTTCCCTGCCCAAGACAGAAGCAGCAAGCAGCAGGCCAACAGATGCAGAGCACGCAGCAAAGTGCAGTTCCTCCTGACAGCTTTTCCAGCTCATCTTCCTGACAAGATCCTTAGTTAAGCAGTACTCTGAAGTTCTGGGGTCTGGACCCCTATATTTATACTCAGTTTCTCTTTGTTCTTTTGGGCAGAGAGTGTATGTGCTCAGCTCAAACCAGTTCTGTCCTCTCTGGTCCAGCTTCCCAGCAGGAGGTGGAGACAGCATTGTGCAATAGAGACAGGGCCTATTCAGGTGCAAGGGAAATCTCCTCCCACCATTCTAAGTGCAGATCAGGCCAATCTGGTTGCTAGTGAAACTCCTCCCAGTACTTTGAATACAACCCAGGTATGTTCAGCCCAGCCTTGACTCATACAGAAAAGGTAGGACACACCTCAGCATCCCCAGTGCATGTCAACAGTGAATGCACATCCCCAGCCCCTGTCACTACATAGACAGACCGTCAATCCACAACTCAGCAGAGGCACACAGTATGGCTATGGAAGAAAATACCTACTTTCTAAGAGTGGTATTTTCAAACACAGAACATAAAAATCATATTTACTAAAAAAATTATTTTTATATTCTGAGTTCAGGCATACTAAACCCCTTTTCTCCATTGTGTTCCAATGGAGAGATATGCTTATGAGATGTTATAAGTAAACTCCCATTCTATCATATGGGACAGATAGCTTTTCCAAAGTGAAAAACAAAATACACGGTAATTCACTACCAGGACATGTCACACCTTTATTATACACAGCACCCTGCCCACAGTGGTACTTTGGGCCTACCTTAGAGGTGACTTACATGTAAGAAAATGGAAGACTAGGGCCTGGCAAGTGGACGCACTTGCAAGGTACACATGGCAGTTGCAAACTGCGTGCAGACACTGCAGTGACAGATCTGAGAATCCTTTTGAAGGGCTGCTTGTGAGGGTGGCACAACCAGTGCTGCAGGCATGAGACACCCAGACATAAAATTAACTCTAACCTACAGTACCACCCACCTAACGTTTCTCGACGTTGAGGTTGGTGTACAAGATCAAAAACTCATTACCACATTACACCGCAAAGACACAGACAAAAATACTATCCTCCACTATCGAAGTTACCATCCTCAAAGTTTGAAAGCTAACCTACCCTATGGACAAATGCTAAGGATTAGGAGAAACTGCTCAAGAAAAGAAGACTTCACAGCACATTCTCAAATTCTTAGTAACCAACTCAAAAAAAGAGGTTACCCTGACAAAATGTTAAAGCACTCCATGAAAAGGGCTTGGTGTACTCCAAGAGAAGAGTTGTTGCTCAAAAAACAGAAAAAACCATTAGACAGATTGGTTTGTGTTAGTACCTACGGGCCTCACACTAATAAGTTCAAATCCATAATTCTCAAAAATTGGCATCTGCTGTCTGGGCTAGAGGTGACTTACATGTAAGAAAATGGAAGACTAGGGCCTGGCAAGTGGACGCACTTGCAAGGTACACATGGCAGTTGCAAACTGCGCGCAGACACTGCAGTGACAGATCTGAGAATCCTTTTGAAGGGCTGCTTGTGAGGGTGGCACAACCAGTGCTGCAGGCATGAGACACCCAGACATAAAATTAACTCTAACCTACAGTACCACCCACCTAACGTTTCTCGACGTTGAGGTTGGTGTACAAGATCAAAAACTCATTACCACATTACACCGCAAAGACACAGACAAAAATACTATCCTCCACTATCGAAGTTACCATCCTCAAAGTTTGAAAGCTAACCTACCCTATGGACAAATGCTAAGGATTAGGAGAAACTGCTCAAGAAAAGAAGACTTCACAGCACATTCTCAAATTCTTAGTAACCAACTCAAAAAAAGAGGTTACCCTGACAAAATGTTAAAGCACTCCATGAAAAGGGCTTGGTGTACTCCAAGAGAAGAGTTGTTGCTCAAAAAACAGAAAAAACCATTAGACAGATTGGTTTGTGTTAGTACCTACGGGCCTCACACTAATAAGTTCAAATCCATAATTCTCAAAAATTGGCATCTGCTGTCTGGGCTAGAGATGCCAATGCAGAAACCTCTTTTTGCCTTAAAGAAGAATAAAAGCATTGGACAACAGATTATGAGGGCAGACCTAGGAGTCAGCCAAGTTAGAACAGACTTACGCACACTATGGCGACTGAAACCAATCGAAGGACACCACAAATGTGGAACGTGTGTCTCGTGTGCCACCACAATTGAAGGCACTGAATTCGAATTCAACAATACGAAATGGTTCCATAAAGAATTTACCAACTGTAAAAGCCGCAACTTGGTGTATGCGGTTATCTGCCCATGCCCCAAACTATACATTGGAAAAACTAGTCAGCAAATAAACCAGAGAATGGCCCAACACCGGTCCCGCATTAAACAAAAAGTACTAACAGCCCCAATGGTACAACACTTCACCCTAAGTGGACACACAGAAAAGGACTTTAAATGGACAGTCCTGTCAGGAATAAAAATTCCACCAAGAGGAGGAGACATAGAAACATTGTTGTTACAACGAGAAGCCTACCTAATTCTCAAGTTCAACTGTGTAATAGAGGGGATGAATGAACTATCTGAATTACAAAGGAACATTCATTGAGCCCTCATGTAAATGCCACCGTGCCCTCTGGAGCACCCACCCTGCCTTCAATACAAACAAACGAATTAGCTTCTTTCAGCTTCTTCGAATCCTATAAAAAACGTACTTCAACTATCACAACTCCACCAGCGGGTCATGTCAGGTGATTAACCTGTCACTTCCGGGTGAAATCCGGCAGAGTCAGTGTGGTGGAAAAAACTCTGTGATTGAATCGAAAAAGGTGAGCTCTGAAAGCCTTGCGTGTGCTAACCTTGCGCACTCAGCTTTTCATTTCCGAAGCCAAAAACGCCGTACTAATCTGAGCGTTCTCGTTAACTTTGTAGCCACAAGCGATTGCAACAAAGAAACAATCCCAGCTAAGGACACGCGCCTAACGCGGAAACTTCCCTGCCAGCACCCGCTCAAAAAAGCCAGCGTGACTTACGCCCATAAACCTTGAAACTAACGTAAGTAAAGTTACTTCTAACACTCGATTATGCCCATGTAGCCTCAAGAAAGTGAGACATAGTGACAACTTACGGTCTCCTCTCTCTTGATACAGAGTCAAGGTCAGGAAACCAGAATGATAATGATGACATCGCGCACTCAAAACTAACAGGTACCATATGCCACATCCAATACCACCCATTTGTGAAAACCAAGAGAAGGAGTAGAGACTAAAATATAATTTCTAACCCAACAGGTACCCAGGCTTGCCCTGAAGAAAAACCCGAGTATTCATACCGGGTTTGGAAACGCGTCGGCTTTTCCACATGCGATTAATTTTCCACATCCACTATAAGGCATTAAACTGAAAAAGACGTCCCGCACTGCTAGGACGTGCTCGAACTTTCCATAAAGTAGATGCCCATAGTGTGTCAGTCTTTAAAAAATTCTCAAAACAAAATATGACTTAAGACTGATTGTTGAAATTTCTGGTGTACCGTTTTAATGATTGAAATTTGTGATTACGTATGTAATGGTCATGCAAACCACTGCTGTTATGATTTTCCATGCACAATTGTTTTTTTGAATTTTGAGTTATGTGTATGAACTGTTTAAGGTTGTGTTATAACCTCTTACTGCAAATGTATAAGTAAGACAAACATTTACAAAAAAGGTAATTAATAATGAGTCTCTAAAACTACATAATAGAGCTCACACTTGCTGATAAATAAAAAAACAGCGACTGAACCCGAGACCAGGCATTCTTTATTGTATATTGTAAATTTGTCCTGCCTGGTCCCGTAGGACAAAACCCCTCTAGTGAATACAGTTTGACGAGCGGGCCTTGCCCGCGTGGGTTATGAGGCGTTGAAAGTTGCCTCTACCTTTCGAAAGAAACCATAACAGGGACTATTTCCCATAGTCCCCAAAACATGTCAGAGGAAGAAACACTTTCCTTTTCTGAGGACCACGTTAAAAATTTAATTGCAGGTCCCTCTCCGTTCTCAGCGATCAAGTTGAGCACAAATGCTCAACAACAAAATGAAACTGACAAACTGACAAGACTCACCAAAAAACACATCAGAACAGAGCTACATGGGCACTTTTTGTTTGAACATTTGAAGGCAGGTACCATTCCGTGGGGACTCCAAGTTAAGAACGTGCCGGTGGTATTTACAGAGGACCCATTATACAAAAAGGGATTTAGCTACATAGCTACAAAATGTAGCAGGGACCTAATGGTCCACACAGTAGAAACAGCCAAACGAATCTGTGACAAGGAAAAGGAGGAAATTGAGGCCTTAAGAAAGGCGATTAATGACAACCATACCGTGGCAGAAGCACAGGCTCTCCTAGATAAGATAGATAAAGAGATTCAAACATTTAGGGACAACACCATCAGTTTTAGGTCAAACAAATTCGAAAAAGACGTTAAAACATTCAAAATAGAGTCGGTGTATCCATATTTAAAGGACGATTACTACACCCAAATCGAATCCCGACGCGCCCTATCCCAATATCAAGGGCGATCTAAAAATCGGTTTTCTACTTTCTCAGACACATCCTCATCTGAATCAGCAGGTGATTCAGACCCCAGAGAAGGCCCCTCTAAACGTAATAATCCTTTTTTAGAGAAAGGAGAGGCCAGAAACAGGGTACGATTCAAACCGCCGACAGCATGGGAAATGCGGACACGCCGCAACTATTACAAGAGCTAGCTGAAACATCCATAGTTAACTTGTCGGAGAAACAACTTACCATACATGAGAAAACAGTTTTAGAGTTAGGGCTCAAATTTGTACCAGCCACGCATATGGATTTGACCAAACTCAAGATTGAAACACTCGAATTTTGTCGGAAACTGCGGTTACAGGCCTTCTTTTATGACAAGGAAAATACAAGGGTACTTGAACCCTCGGGCCTTGCCAACAGGTCTACATTCATTCCTCCCACACACTTGGTTCCGAAAGAAATAATCACGTTCGAACAAGCTGTTCTCTCCTCTATCACACAGTTGAGCAAACAGAAATCTTTTTTGAAAAACAATTTGTCAAAAGAACAACAAAAAGCCATTCATGATTTAAGAAATGATGACACAATAGTGGTGAAACCTGCAGACAAGGGGGGAGCACTAGTGGTGTGGGCAAAAGATAAATATGTTGCGGAAGCACATCATCAAATTGACAACCCTGAGTGGTACAGAGCATTGAATGAAGATCCCACAGAAAAGATCCAAAATGAAATAAGCTCCAAACTAACAGAAGGGTTTGACAAAGGCATCTTAGGTCCGAAAGAGTTTAATTACCTACTCAAAAAGAATCCACGTACCCCGGTAATCTATTTTTTGCCCAAAATACACAAACATCTCACAGAACCGCCCGGGAGACCCATAGTCTCCGGGTGTGACTCTGTGCTAGAACCATTAGCAAAATATGTTGATGTGTTTTTGAAGCCATTTTTGGGCCAAGTAAAATCATACTTAAGAGATACCATGGACTTTATAACTAAAGTCGAAGGGGTCCCATTTGATCCGAACCAACACCTAATGGTGTCCTTTGACATAGTTTCCCTATACACACAGATCCCACAAGAGGAAGGCTTAGAAGCAATTGAATTCTTTCTGGAAACTCGCCCCAAACCACACAGAGTGCCCACCGAGTTTATAATCGATTTAGCTCGAATCGCACTAAAGAGGAACTATTTCAGGTTCATGGACACGTTCTACGTGCAGGTCAAGGGGACCGCCATGGGGTGTCCTTACGCCCCGGAAATGGCGGTCCTCTACATGGCCTTGTACGAGGAACGGTTCGTGTACCACAATAACCCCTACCAGAACCACATTTTAAATTGGTATCGTTACATCGACGACATCTGGTGTCAATGGAAGGGTTCAATCGAATCCTTGATCCAATTTCATGAATGGCTGAACATGAGACACCCAGACATAAAATTAACTCTAACCTACAGTACCACCCACCTAACGTTTCTCGACGTTGAGGTTGGTGTACAAGATCACAAACTCATTACCACATTACACCGCAAAGACACAGACAAAAATACTATCCTCCACTATCGAAGTTACCATCCTCAAAGTTTGAAAGCTAACCTACCCTATGGACAAATGCTAAGGATTAGGAGAAACTGCTCAAGAAAAGAAGACTTCACAGCACATTCTCAAATTCTTAGTAACCAACTCAAAAAAAGAGGTTACCCTGACAAAATGTTAAAGCACTCCATGAAAAGGGCTTGGTGTACTCCAAGAGAAGAGTTGTTGCTCAAAAAACAGAAAAAAACCATTAGACAGATTGGTTTGTGTTAGTACCTACGGGCCTCACACTAATAAGTTCAAATCCATAATTCTCAAAAATTGGCATCTGCTGTCTGGGCTAGAGATGCCAATGCAGAAACCTCTTTTTGCCTTAAAGAAGAATAAAAGCATTGGACAACAGATTGTGAGGGCAGACCTAGGAGTCAGCCAAGTTAGAACAGACTTACGCACACTATGGCGACTGAAACCAATCGAAGGACACCACAAATGTGGAACGTGTGTCTCGTGTGCCACCACAATTGAAGGCACTGAATTCGAATTCAACAATACGAAATGGTTCCATAAAGAATTTACCAACTGTAAAAGCCGCAACTTGGTGTATGCGGTTATCTGCCCATGCCCCAAACTATACATTGGAAAAACTAGTCAGCAAATAAACCAGAGAATGGCCCAACACCGGTCCCGCATTAAACAAAAAGTACTAACAGCCCCAATGGTACAACACTTCACCCTAAGTGGACACACAGAAAAGGACTTTAAATGGACAGTCCTGTCAGGAATAAAAATTCCACCAAGAGGAGGAGACATAGAAACATTGTTGTTACAACGAGAAGCCTACCTAATTCTCAAGTTCAACTGTGTAATAGAGGGGATGAATGAACTATCTGAATTATAAAGGAACATTCATTGAGCCCTCATGTAAATGCCACCGTGCCCTCTGGAGCACCCACCCTGCCTTCAATACAAACAAACGAATTAGCTTCTTTCAGCTTCTTCGAATCCTATAAAAAACGTACTTCAACTCCCACAACTCCACCAGCGGGTCATGTCAGGTGATTAACCTGTCACTTCCGGGTGAAATCCGGCAGAGTCAGTGTGGTGGAAAAAACTCCGTGATTGAATCGAAAAAGGTGAGCTCTGAAAGCCTTGCGTGTGCTAACCTTGCGCACTCAGCTTTTCATTTCCGAAGCCAAAAACGCCGTACTAATCTGAGCGTTCTCGTTAACTTTGTAGCCACAAGCGATTGCAACAAAGAAACAATCCCAGCTAAGGACACGCGCCTAACGCGGAAACTTCCCTGCCAGCACCCGCTCAAAAAAGCCAGCGTGACTTACGCCCATAAACCTTGAAACTAACGTAAGTAAAGTTACTTCTAACACTCGATTATGCCCATGTAGCCTCAAGAAAGTGAGACATAGTGACAACTTACGGTCTCCTCTCTCTTGATACAGAGTCAAGGTCAGGAAACCAGAATGATAATGATGACATCGCGCACTCAAAACTAACAGGTACCATATGCCACATCCAATACCACCCATTTGTGAAAACCAAGAGAAGGAGTAGAGACTAAAATATAATTTCTAACCCAACAGGTACCCAGGCTTGCCCTGAAGAAAAACCCGAGTATTCATACCGGGTTTGGAAACGCGTCGGCTTTTCCACATGCGATTAATTTTCCACATCCACTATAAGGCATTAAACTGAAAAAGACGTCCCGCACTGCTAGGACGTGCTCGAACTTTCCATAAAGTAGATGCCCATAGTGTGTCAGTCTTTAAAAAATTCTCAAAACAAAATATGACTTAAGACTGATTGTTGAAATTTCTGGTGTACCGTTTTAATGATTGAAATTTGTGATTACGTATGTAATGGTCATGCAAACCACTGCTGTTATGATTTTCCATGCACAATTGTTTTTTTGAATTTTGAGTTATGTGTATGAACTGTTTAAGGTTGTGTTATAACCTCTTACTGCAAATGTATAAGTAAGACAAACATTTACAAAAAAGGTAATTAATAATGAGTCTCTAAAACTACATAATAGAGCTCACACTTGCTGATAAATAAAAAAACAGCGACTGAACCCGAGACCAGGCATTCTTTATTGTATATTGTAAATTTGTCCTGCCTGGTCCCGTAGGACAAAACCCCTCTAGTGAATACAGCAGGCCCACTAGCAGCATTTGATCTACAGGACCTGGACACTCATTGTGCACTTTACTAAGGACCTATCAGTAAATCAATTAGCAAATATGGAAATACCAATCCATAATTTACATGGAGAGCATATTCAGTGTAAAGTGCCCAGAGTCCTAAAACCAACCGCAACAGGGTCAAAAACTGAAGGCCAAAAGCAAAAAGTCTTAGGTTAAACCTCTTGAAAATGCACGGCATAACACTCACTATACATCATTAATTGGAGCTGACATTATTGACAAGTTATCCCTATTTGCTGATGTTACACATACTGCATTTGGTATTAATAAGTGCTGCATCAAATGATTCACCACATACTTACCACAACATACACATCAAAATGTAAAACATTTTCTAGAAGCATTCTTCCATAGGTGAGACCCATATATGTGAAACTTGTTTTAACACAAACAATGTGAGCAGTCAGTGAGGAGGAAGGTGTTTATTTATGTGTTTTTTTAAAACTTACCAGTTATTTTCACATGTGCTGATACAGGAAGTGCAGTATTCACAGAAAGGGCCAAAGCTTCCAGGTTTAGAACATACACAGTGACCACAAGTGCAAGTACCTCGTCCGCTGCAGACCTCTCTGTTTGCATTCATGCATTTTTCTTTTGAAGATGAACATTGGCACCGGTCACCATCCCAGCCAATCGAACATCTGCAGTTACCGTCTTCACATTCCCCTTTACCTGCAACACCAAAACATGTTTTTTATTTATTTAAGTTAAATTGCACTCTGTTACAATTAATGTTAATATCATCAGTAAACGTATTATGAAACCGGCTCACAAACACATTTATGAGTTTAGGATGTAGTTCTATAGGAGTATTTTCACATACTCTTAAATACCTTCTTGGATAGGTCATACAGTGGCCTATATACGAACAACATTTTGTTGTATTGCAAAATGCTATTCACAAACTTCTGAATGTAAGTTTCCCCCTCTTCTTCTCCTATCTTTTCTATAGGGAAATGTTAGAACTGGGGACAGTGGTTTGCACTTTGTCTAAGTAGGGACTCTTCCTTCTAGACAAGGTAAGGTGGATCACTTCTAAAGTAACCCCTGCTGACCCCCTTGGTGGCCTGGCACGAGCAGTCAGGTTTATCTCAGAGGCAATGAACAAAGCCTTTGCACATAACACACAGTAATACAGTGAAGCAATACAAAAGGACACCACACCAGTTTAAGAAAAATAGCTACTATTTATCTGTGTAAAACAAGTCCAAATCTACAAAGATCCAAAATACAGTAATCAAAACACGAATGATTTTCAAGAATAGACTTAAAATACAGTTCCTTGAAGTCAATAGCTCTTTCCAGGGATATCTTGCTCTCATGAACAAACATATCCAACAGTTCAGGCTGACAACAGAGTTGTGGGTCAGCTACAGTGTTGGGACAATCCGAAATACAGCACCTTGAAAATGCAGGTCCTTGTTGGCCGTGGGATGCGCTTCAAAGGGGCAGCATTGGCAGTCGTCGTTTCGAAGGTCGTTTAAGGAGTCATTGGGCCCTTGATGTCACATACGTTGCAAATCGAAATCTGTGAGGTTGAAGTCAGGAGCTCAGTTGTTGGCAGGCGTTGGGAATATGGTGGGAAGTTGAGCAATGCGGTGTCTGGTACCCACAGGTCAAGTTGCAGGCAGCCGCTCGGTGAAGGTATTGAGCAGTGCCAGTGAAACCAGGGCTGCTGTGTTAAGGCATATTGGGGCAATAGCCCCTTACCTACCACCCTGGGGGGGGGGGGGGCACAAAGCCCACCAGGCCTCAGGAAATATTTAGTTATTTTTTAATTCAGGAGTGAGGTCAGCCCAAAATGGGCATGCCAAAGCCCACACCTTGTTTTTAGCAATGTGCCTACCTTGTGGATTTTGGGCCCTAGTGCAGCCGGCAGATAGGGAGACCTAGGAAACCTGTACATTTTTTTAAACTAGACACCAGGGGGAATAAATGCATCTCCAGCTTAGGCAATTGGACATCAGCCGTTTTACTGCACAGACCCCTGGAGACACTGCAATATTATAACAGATGTCATTGTTGATTTTAAAGATATATGGGCTTATTTATGAGTCCTTTGTGCCGCCGTTGTGTCACCTTTTGTGATGAAGCGGCAGTGTAAAAAATTTGCCACGTTGCGCCATATTTACAAAGTGACGCTTCTAAGCAGATGTGTAACTTTGTAAAGCCCTGTGCTACATTATACCTGCGTCAGGTATAATGTATGCAGGGTGGGTATACCACCGCAAAAAAGAGTCATAGAAGTGGTGCAAGGAAATCTATGAGATTTCACTGCGGCACTTATAGTACAGCACTGCGTCAAAATCTTATGCTTAGCTCACAGTGGGTATAAGACTGACACAGGCACCTTCCCATAGGGCTTGCCCCATGTGAAAGGATGAATTGCTGGAGTTGCGTCTGTTTTCAGACACAGCTCAGCAATGCGCCACTTTTACGACTACAGATACATCAGGAATACTGACGTATCTGTAAATCCTTGTGACATGGAGCACCATACAGTAAATATGGTGTATCTATTGAGTCGCAAAGAGAGTGCACTGAAAAGGGTTGCATCGCTGTTTTCACACAGCGATGCAACACTTTTCATAAATGAGGCCCCCAATTTGAAAAGAGTTTGTGGTAGCTTCAGTTCACACCAAGACCTGAGTTCACACCAGGACCTCTTTTGCTATGCAAACTTTAACAATAAAGCTACATGTTTAGCTATACAAGGCCTGTACAAAGAGGGTCTCAATCTTGCTGCACTTTAATCAATTGCAAAATGTGCACATCAAGATCCAGAAAATGTTATATGCATCAGGTCTTACTGAAAGTCAAAAAGTCAGGCAAAACATATTAATTCCCAAATAAAGGTAGATGAATCTCAAACAATATGTGTGCATTCTTTGGTATTTTAATATGTAGCAGGTTCACAGGGATACACTATAAAACACACAACACAAAATGTTTAATTGAAGCTGTACCTGTTCCCTTCTTTAAGATACCCACAATGGAGTGGAAGGTTGTGCAGCTATGCAGTTTGGATTTGTATTGCCAGATACTCATTTGTGCCTCTGCAGAAGTTGTACGCAACAAAATTATAGGCAAAACATAGACTGCCTCACTGGGAAGCTTTGAACTTTTTTAACGCAATTTCTGCA
The DNA here is from genome assembly GCF_964263255.1 of Lissotriton vulgaris. Classification (NCBI taxonomy): domain Eukaryota; kingdom Metazoa; phylum Chordata; class Amphibia; order Caudata; family Salamandridae; genus Lissotriton; species Lissotriton vulgaris. The sequence continues at coordinate 911,183,151 of NC_141698.1, forward strand.
TGTGCACTGTGCTTCATCACGATTCATGTCATTCCTAAACAATTTGACTTACTGACTTTTTCTTAAGTTACTGTAATAGGGTCACCGGGTACCGTCAAATTATCGCGTGCATACACTACTGGGGCATATTACCAACAACTAGCGATAATTTTTGTCTCTAACTTGTTTAGAGACAAAAATTATCGCCGCACATCGGCGATTTTTATCGCAGATAAACCTTGCTATTAACAAGGTTTATCGCAAATGCGATAAAAAACGGCCGAAATGCATGAATATCGCTGAAAAGTCAGCGATATTCATGCATTATCGAGCAAATGCTCTTAGCCATGTTATCCACCTCCCATTGGATAACATGGCTAAGAACTGCTCAGGGCAGGTGTTAGCTTTTGGAGATATTCCCGCTTAGCGCGAATATCTCCAAAAGTTGATAATAGGAGATAGCGATGTTAGCGACTGTTTTCAGTCTCTAACATCTTGGCACGCCCACTTTGCATCTCATTAGTGATAAATATCACTGACATGCAAAGTGGGGCCCAAGATGGTCGCTATCTCCTACTAGCTGTCGCTAACTGGTGTTAGCGACAGCTTGGTAATAGGGAGATAATTTTATCTCCGCTTTCTTGGCTTTTAAAGCCAAAAAAGCGGAGATAAACCCTCTTGATAATATGCCCCTACTATTCTTTACACATAAAATGCACTTTGTTACCTAATCCTGATAAGTAACAACTGTAACATGTTCTTAAATGTATATTTTAGTCTTCCTAAATAATATCCATGTGTGTAAAGCCAGGACCCTGAATGCTCTGAGAAATGGTATGTTTTTGTACATGCAGCGTGAGCTGACTTGTTTTATGGACACCTTGAAACCTGTCAGGCGGCAGAACACATGGCTGCTGCTGGACAGAACAAATAAATACACTGGAAAATAAACACCAGCATATTCTATGGCCATCTCTTTAGGCACTAGCATAAACGTATGGCAGTCTGAGTTTTGATTAAGCATGGTATACCTCAGACAAAAAACAGAATAGTAAACTACATGCATCACCTATGATACAGCAGCACAGTTCAGTCAGTTGAATACATTTTACTTGCATGACAGGCGAACACAGAATTACTCAGAACAACTTTTTGGCAATCAGCCACTGATGTAGCAAGATTATTATAATTAAAAGTCTAGATAAAACTGTATGGTTTAATAAACGTCTGCTTTTAATTTGTATGCTTACCATTACACATCTTTCCATCATGGTATGGGCAGGAAAAGTCGTCTATTTCACAGTATTGTCCATGTATGTTGCCCAGTTTGGTTTTGTGGCAATGGCACTTCCCGCATAGGCACACCCCCCGACCACTGCAGGAGACTTGTCCTTGGGACTTCTTGCAACTGCCTGGAGAAAATATATCCTTATCCGTAGTGCAGGCCTTTTCTGAGGACTGTAGCGTTTGTCCATCTTGCGAAGTTTCACTGATACATTGTCCATCGTGTCTCCTGCTGCCATCACATGGGCAGGAGCAGTTCACAGTAATCATGATTTTAGAAGTTTCATTGAAACCAATAGGTTTGATTATGATATAGTTATGTCCTTCAGCCACATCACATCTGCTTAATGCAAGAGTTATATTAAGAAGAACCTAGGAAACAAAGACACAAAATGTAATTTCCAATAAAGGCATCAAGAAAAACGTATTTGTCAACCAAAGACAGAAGACTTGGTAAGTTGTTTGCACATCTTATAACAAAAATGCCATCTGCCTTCATAAATTGCAAATAACGGTTATTAGAAAGATTAGGTTTCTGGAAAATCTGCAAACATGGTAGATGTCTTTTCAGTCATACATTCAGTATTAAGGGCAAGGACACTGGTGGTCATAAAGGTCATTAGGAAAACAGTTGGAACCTCATTATGTTATCGGTTGGAAGGCTTCGAATGGCATTCGTGTTTTCCTAATCTGAGTCGGACTCCATGTTTCCGACTAACTCAGAAATATTTCCAACTGACCGATTGCGATGGAAGGTAACCGTTCGGTCTGTCCAACTCGGTTCTGACTGGCATTCAGTGAAACTGAGTTGATTGGAGCCGAATCGTACAGGTCTATGGACCACGTTTCCAACCAACTATTACGATGTCGGATTTAGACAGGCTTTCCGAATCGGTCTGCCTGACACAGAACTGCAGTGGTAAACTGACTTTAGGAGCCCCTAGCAGGCCCCAGTTCACCCGTAGGCCTCCGGTTGGGGCCTGTGGGAGTACCCATGGAACCCCTCTTTACAACCATGCACAGTGCGGTAGGCACCATTGGGTGCCAGCCACAGGGTGCTAGGTTTTCCGCAATCACCCCTTTTTCCAATGGGAGCCTGTGTTGTCTGACAGAACACAGGTTCTCATTGAAGTCAATTGGAGTCCGACCAAACGGTGTTCAGAACCATCGTAATCAGTTGATCAGTTTCCCCGAACCTGAGTCGGTCGGAAACGATTCTGTCACGGAGTGAGTCAGAGTACTCTCTGACCGACATCAGAATGAGGCCCAAATTTCAAAGTCAAAGTAGAGTGGAGTAAGTTTGAAAACTAATAAGAACCAGCACCCTCACACTATTTGCTAACAGTGCCTGTCTGTGGTTCTTAACTGGTGGTTTGTGTACCCTTGGAGCAGGAGACACTAAATCAGGAGGTGCGTGATTTCTTAGAAAATTAAACAATACTAACAAATGAATAAAGTATATTTAAATGAAGAAATAAAATGAAAAATGGAACATTTGAAAACGTTCTGTAAGTGTGAAAAAATTTGACAATGGAGGCTAAATATTAAGTTGGTGTCTTCTGATTGATTCGTATGAGCAGAGCAAGAACATCAAATAGAATACAGTACGTACAATGAATTTGGAAAAGCTCCACCCTTCCCATTAAAATTAAGATTTTTTTGAGAAATAAATAAAGTATTTCTCATGTGTTTATTTGATTGATGAATGCATGTTTCTACATTTTTCTGCATTGTTTTGTTGTTCAAATCATAAAAACTGCTTAGGCTAGAGTACTCAGCTTCCAGTTATGCTCATTGTGGCTGGTCAGATTTTAATAAATTCAGTGGGAGTCCCTGGATTTCAGTACTGATTAAGTAGGGGTCACAGAAGACAAACTGTTAAGAACTCCTGATGTAGAGAACATTACTCATAGTTTCTCTAAACAGACACATTTCCCACCAAGAGTTTTATTTAGCGTGAGCAGGACCCGAGGCATCGGGTACCACAGCGCTTTACATGAGCACCTGTTTCGTTACAGTTGAACACATTCATTTTTGTAAGGCACAGTGAGATTAAGTGATTTGCCCAGAATCACAGGATGTTGAGTGTCATTGCTGAGACTACAACCCAGTTCCCCAGGTCAGAGCTCGACCGCTCTAGCCTTAAGGCTACATCCACACCCGAAATGTTCACACAGGTATTGAAGTTATGTTAGATCTTTTTGTATGGTTGTAAAGGGACGCAATTTGTTTGAAATGGGCAAAGCAAATATTCACATTCCACTATTTAGAAAAACATGAGCCCACATTTTCATTGGTTTTATGTTGGGGATGTATCACTTTTGTGGTGCAGCCCGAAGCAAAATAATTTCTGCCATTTACAAGGTGACAGAAAGCCGCTTTGCATTCCTTTGCATGGTTTAGTAAATATAAAGTAACACAAAGCAGTGTATAACAGCGCCTTGCATTATTTTTTGGTGGGTAGGGTTACACGGGTGGAGCATGGGCTTTCACATGCATCCACCCATGTATTTAGATGAAAACCGAGGTTTCTCAAAAATTGTAAACCTGGTTTGCACCAAAATGGTGCTCCGGACATGATAGGGGTGTAAGAAGGAGAAATATCTTTATTTCTTCTCATTACTTCTTCTTTCCATGTGAGGAGGGCAGGTCTAAGACAGTGCATGCATGCTGGGCACAGACTAGGCAAGTACACCCTATCATAGGAAGCGTGAAAGTCAAAAAAGCGGATCACTGCCTGAACTATGAACAGTGGATTGGTGAAAGATGACAAACTGCTTGAAGCTGCTGATCTGCCTTTCCCTGAAGTAGGCAACCTGTCCTCACTTTTGAACAGAGTGCATAGGTCCTCTTGCAGCCTGTGAGAGACTGCAAACAACAGCAGAGAGATGCATGGTGGCCCCTGGAATCCTCTTGCTCTTCTTCCACAGGCCACCCACTGGCAATGCACTGGGTGTGTGATACCTCAATGTGTCGCCTCCTAACAATGCCTTTGCTTCTGCTCGGGAATTTAGAATATGGTGCACGGACAATGGCAATAGATTCCCTGGGGTTCTTGTAATAATACGGCTCCGGGAGTATAAGAAGAGACACTCAGGAATCGCTTGCTACAACCTTTTTAGGTCTTGCGTGGCGTCGGGTGCGCACATGCGCACTCGAGCTCATGAGATTTAATGTTTTTGGAGTAGCGAGGTTAAGCCCCACCCCTCTTCTCCATTGGCTAGCCTCCTAAACGGTGGCCAGCCATTGGAGAAGAGGTCCTAATGACATTCTTCTTTGTACCCAAGCCCCGTCCTTTTCGGATTAGGGGCGTGTTTTTTAGTTTTTTTCTACCTAGTGACGTTCTCAGTCAAAAACACGCCCCCCAGTCTGAAAAGGACAGGGCTTAGATCCAAAGAAGAACCATTTGTCTGTAAGCCTCATCCTTTTCAGACTGGGGGGCGTGTTTTTGACTGTTGTTTACAGCCTAGAAAACACCCCCCCAATCTGAAAAGGACGGGGCTTAGAGACAAATGGCAGCGCTTGTTTTACGATGCTCACTGCGGCACCAAGATGCAATCCCACAATTTTTTTTATTTTAGCTTCTGTGTACTTATTCGAATCTCCCTCCTCTTCCTTTTCGATTATTGAAATACATCAAATATGTATCTTCCTTTAACTCCCAATAATTATTCAGAGTAGCTTTTTTTCCTCTCTACACTAAACTCTGTCCCGACAGTTACTACTCTTCATCCGCTGGGACCATTTACCACTACTCCGGCATGTTGCCGGTGTGCATGTTGCCGGTGTTGGCACTGTATTCATCACATTGGAAATTATTAAAGATCCAGCAAGAAATCCCGAATAAGGGAAAGGCAAAGGAGTAGACTCAACAAAACGGAATCCGCATGACTAAAAGAAAATGTATAGAAGACACACAGTGGTGCCAGTTCAGGGAAATCAGGGACCCCAGTCTCCATATTCATACCGGTGGCGCATTTTCTGAAAGTGCTCGGGACCTCACCAGTTGAGTGAAAATGCAGTTGTGCAGGCGAGGACCCATAAGAACTTCCACATCCAATACGCTCCACGCAGCCTTTTCTCGCCGACCATCGAAAAGTACTAGCTAGCGCTTCTCGCTCAGGGCCCACATTGGTTGGAGCTCGGAGGCAGTACTACAGTCCCACAAGCCCTGCGATTGGATAACAAATAATCCAAGGCCCTGAAAGTAATAGTCCATCCGCTCACGGGCCGCAGCCTGTTGACAGTGTAGCTGGGTGTGTAGAGGCAGACGTTCAGACCAGGGAAAGGGGGTGACTTTGAAGAGGCATATCCCAGTGGGCCTATACCGACAAAAGCGAACAGTACAGACAATGTTTTAAGAACCCTATCGCTTGTAGGGGGACTCTTAAGTAGTATGTGGTGGAGAGAAAAGGGGCCGCTTGTGGGGCTGTTGGAGATATGGCAGAAAACATGGCAGGCCCCTGCAGTCTGAGCTGGCAGAAGACGGTAGTGTTTGGCTCACAAATATTTTTGTTTTTCACATACACCCTCACTCACCCTCTCACCCTCACACACCCTCACTAATCCTCACACCCCTCACCCTCACACCCCCTCACTCTCACCTCACACACCCTCAACCTCACATCCCCTCACCCTCACACCCGGCGCTCTGTGTGTGTGTGTGTGGCGCTGTGTGTGTGTATGTGGCACTGTGTGTTTGTGTGTGACGCTGTGTGTGTGTGTGTTGCTGTGTGTGTGTGGTGCTCTGTGTGTGTGTTTGTGTGTGTGGTGCTCTGTGTGTGTGGCTGTGTGTGTTATAGTGTGTGTGGCTCTGTGTGTGTGTGTGTGGCTCTGTGTGTCTGTGTGTGTTTGTCTGTGTCTCTCTGTGTGTGTGTGGCTCTGTGTGTGTGTGTGGCTCTGAGTGTGGCTCTGTGTGTGTGGGTGGCTCTGTGTGTGTGTGGGGGTGCAAATGCAATAGGTCTCACATTTGCGAGAGATTAAGCTATTGGCATTGTAAATGACAATGCCATTTATTTATCTGCTTCCAAAACTAACACATAAATAACAATGTTGTAATTTAGAAAGGCGAGACAGTTGCATTGTAAATGGTTGTTTAAATAAAGGCAGAGAAATGACCTTGCATATTTACTGCATCATGACATTCCGATTGAGTTCAGTGTGGCACACTAAGTGTGTGAATGTGTAAATGTTTATTTATAATAATAATTATCATTCCTATAGCATAAAATGAAAACACAATTACCTTTGGTACTTAATACGTGTACATTTCTAGAAAATTCAATGGCACTAATTTATTTTTCCACAAAATACAGATAATTTGACTTAGACATGCAGGTCTACAAAATGTGTATTCGGGGAGGAGATGTGGCTTACTGGTTAAAGCTGCAGAACTTAAAACCTAAGAATGCAGGTTGGAATCACAGCCTTGGTACTAGACTCATCGATGTGTGATTTGTCCTAGCTAGCTTCAAGCTAAAAGAAATACCTATAAATACATACAGTCTGGAAACATGTAAATGTTTACAACAGTCATATGACTTACTGAACTGTGTGTCAGAACAAAAAGTTTCACAAGGATCTGTGGAAAGATACTGCAATCCACTGCCCTCCTGTGTTTATGTAAACCATCCAGGGGATTTTCTTTTTCTTCTTCAAATATCTTTGTTGTCATTGTTTCATAAAATTAGGACCATTAATTGTATTGTACATATTATTATAATCGCATCAACTTTCTGTACGTGTTTCAATACGTTGCGTCATATATTTCAACAGTTTCATCTGTGCTACAAATTTGCGTGGCCCAGTGTATAAACAGTTTTCACTTCAAAATACTTTATTTCTTAACTTTGCCACCCTCCCCGCCCACTCAGCTCAGCATTTTAGGACTTTCACCTTATTCCTCTAAGGATCTTGATTTAACCCTTGTACTGACACCTGTACTCCATCTTAGTTCTAGTTCATGTTTTCCTTACTTACTTTTGGAATGTTGTTACTATGAGGTATTCGCAGTGGGTGCTAATCATCCCGGAGATCTTATGACAAATCAATGTTATGGCCATTTCTGAATAAACATCCCAGATTTTTTTGCATTTTTCTGGAATTTATTTAGCTTGTAATAGGACTCAGTGAACTGTCACACAGCTATTCGATGCAACATAGTGTGTGCTCTTATCCCAAAATTGTTTGGCAGTCACAAATATAGTCACACATTTGACCTGTTGCTGTTCATTACAATAGGCCCACTCACATTTATGAGGTACTTTTTTATTGGTAGAAGAGTGGGAACTCTGGGTGTTGGGACTTTTGACTATCATGATAAATTAACCAAGAATTCAAAGAGCAAGAGCTGGATGTTATATGCAGTCACACAGCATCCCTACTATATCAGACTTGAGTTTGATCACATAAAATTTGGGAAACTGATAAAACACTGCTTTTTTCGGAACCTGCCTGTGATCTAGTCTAAGTCCTCCCTCTTTGGGATTGCTGTGTAATGATGCTAGTGCTCCTGCTTACATAAAAGATGATCTTAAGGTTTGCAGAGCATTCCATAACTTTATAAATAAATACCACACAGGCATGGTAGACTTGACTGAGTGACATTCTTCTCCTGCAGATCTTATTTCAAGGTGGTGGGAGCTGCTGGAGATAAAAATATTCAGCACATAATATGCAGCAGCCGGTCCTCTGCGACTGTGGTTGCAGTATTTTATGTTCCACAGTGGTGATATGACAGCCCAACCACCCAACTTAATATCAGTCATTTTACTATTGAATAAAAAACTGCAAGATTTTAGGAGAGCGAAATATGGAGTACAGTAATGAGCAGGAGTGTCAGTTAAACCACAAAATAAAATTAATGGTAATGGTAATCTAAAAATCTTTTTTATAAAAACTTGAATGCAAATTGTTATTCTTTTTGGCAGTTAAATGGCTTGAGTAATACAGAATGTGCATCCTTTTCACACCATTACATAACGCTGTTCATTGTAAATCAACCTAAGGTATTAAACTAATTCCATAACTAAAACATTGGGGCCATAAGAAGATTGATGAACTGCAGAAGTTGAACTTTGTTCTCAATGGAAAATATTGAGTTGTATTTGATATTTTTACGTTTCAACAAAAACAATAGGGAATGGGAGATAATTATGAACATAACATCAAGCAACATTTAGCTACGGTACTAACCTGACCCCATATTATTTTCCAGCAGTATAACTTGGAAACAGATTTAAAGAAATGCAGGCTATACACTAGTTTCATTGTATTTCTCACTGAAACTTGGCAACTAATACTTTCAAAAGTAAAAATATAGATTCTTAACAGTTACAACTGCCGTCCAGATCTCCAACATAGAGTAATGATTAACATATGTGTGGCCTTACATGACACAATAAAACCTGAACACGGATACCACTATTGAAATCTTTGAAGAGGTCTAGAGCTATTTGTGTTCTACCAAACTAACCGAAATTGTACTTTTTCAAAAACAATTTCTACCTCCAGAAACATTAATAACATTTGGCCTCTTGAATCATTCCCTTTCACAAACCAGGATGTGCTCTTTGCGCAAAGACTGGCATGCTATGCGACCTATGTACTAATAGGTAGGCAGATGCAATTTACGAACCCCTGTGATTTCCTGCCTGTGTGGGGGTGGAGCCCTATAAGCCTCCTTCGCTGAATTTGCCTTCCAAAATGGCAAAAGCTTTTAAATGCTTGCTATGTCCATTAAAGTGACAGTTCCAGCTTTAACAAAAAAAAAATATTTTGGAAGACCTGTGAAGGAGACTGGACCACTGCTTGCTCACCCCACCCTAGAAGCCACGCCAAGACTCATGAGGGTGTCCAAAGGGGGCATCTTTCCCTTTGCAAATCAGCTACCTTCCCAACTTTGGGTTAGGCAACTCATCGATGCATTGTGACTGCAACTCCAGTTACTAACCATTCCTATATTCCTTTCTGAATCAGAAATCCCACCGTGTCCCACTGCACACTCATCAGAAGACTGCTTGACAGAGGGTTCCAAGGACCGGCACTCAACTGGATTTTCTCCTTCCTTGCAGGAAGAACACAGCAAATCAGACAACCATTTTGAAGGTAGGTACCCAAAAACCTGATCTGCGGATTCCCCCAGGGTTCGTCACCCAGCCCAACCCTGTTCAACATTTACATGACACCGCTCATCAAAATCATCACAGCCCATGCCATCTCCTTCATATCTTATGCTGATGACACCCAACGCATCCTATCACTGATTGATGAGCCTACCACCCCAAGAACCAACTTCTCCAACTGTATGATAAATGTAGCAGATGGGATGAAAATGCAGTTGCCTGAAGCTTGATTCTGACAAGATGGAAGTGTTGACACTACCGGCCAGCAACATTTAAATATGGTGGGCGCGATGCCCAAGAAACTCACCATATGCATGTTGCCTTTTCTGGAGGGTCCGGCTACCCATCTCTCTCTCTTACTGGTGCTCTCCCCCATCGGGGGTTACTTGGGAGGAAGGGGAAGGAATTCCTCTCTTGTACAGTGTGAAACCAGCCATTCTTGGAGCTGCACTGCAGCTCTAGGATTGGCTGGAGCAGGCTAACCAGTGCTCATTTTGAAACTGAGAGCCTGTGGCTGCAATGCCTTGGTTGTTTTTCAGCCTTGGAATTGCAGGCTCTGAATTGCGGTTGTGAAATTCGCTGGCTGTAAACAGCCAACCAATCCCACATGCAGACTTGCAGGTGCTGAAGCAATAGTGCAATTGCACTAATCAGCTGCGCCCCCTGCCCTCGTGAAATAACAGCACGAGCCTGGGACACATTAATAAAATGGAACTTTTTACAATTTTATTAATGTGTGTGCCTGCTGCGCTCGCAGCAAGCGAGGCAACGCTCCTCCTCCATAATGAAGGAGCTGCCACAGAGTGTTGAGCTTCGGCAACAAGAGCACCACCTGGGACTCCACTTGCTTCCATATAGTCCACATGTTTTGCAAGATCTTCAAGTGGATATCATAGCATGCCAGACGCACCGTAACACAAGCCCTCATCACAAGCAGACTAGACTACGGCAATGCACTCTGCATTAGAATCTCCAACCATCTCCTCCACGGACTCCAGACCATCCAGAATGCCACAGCAAAATTCATCCTTGCCCTCACACTACACTCTCACATCACATCACGTCAGAGAGCGCTGGAAGAAAAATTGTTCTAATGTACATTACAGCTAATCATAATGGAAAACAGTCCAGAGGGATACGACTAGGGCAGACAGAAGTATGTCTAGTAATATACACTTTTCATAAATGCCCAGGGTCGTTCTCTGGAAAATAACAACTACACGAATATTGTGGCAAACTAATATTGTGGACAAAATATCGAGGGAAAACATTAATTGAAAAAAGTAAAAAGCCTTTGGCCTCTCGTCTTCTTTAGGCATTAGACATTTATTTTGTTTGCCAAAATCTGGGAACAATGTGAAAAAACCATTTAATGCGTATTTTAGAAATTAAGAATCTAAACATACTTGTCGTTAATCAAAACCATAACTGAAAATGTAAGAAGTTAATTGCCTCTCATTTTTTTTGTTTAGTCATGTATTTTGCTTACCTACAATTTTGACTAATATAAACAACTAAAATAATGTAATAAGAATTTTAGAGGTTAAGACATTGAACTTAATCTTTCATCACTAAATTTGTTAACACATAAATAGTTATTGGCAATCATTATCAGCATATCATCACTTTGTTGAGTACTTATTTTGTATGCCCACAATAAAAAGCAACATGAAGATAGCTAATTAAAAAAATCAAAGCAATGAAATGGGATTTTTCTTAGAGAAGAAACTGAACATACTTCGTCATTACTTTTCACATTAGTGCACCCATCTATACCCCGAGTTTTCGTTCCATCAGGGCATATGGCAGTGATATTCACACGCAGTCCTTGAATGTTGTTGACCACCGAGATCTTCACTTCTGAAAGCAGAGCCTGCAGGAAATAGCATTGTTAGTAACGTTGCATTTTTGTATACGATAGTTAAACCAGTTTCAAACAAACATAGCCCCGCTTACACGGAGCACACTTTCAAATGAGATGATGGAAAATTGCTTGAAAGAAGGAAAGAGGGTGGCGTAATGAAAAGATACATTGTTTACTGCATAAAGAAGACATTGTGTTCTCATTGCGCTACAGTGAAAAAGGACAACCCTCATTGAAAACGAAGATAAAATAAAGCCCAACCAACCACCACTCTGTAACTCTGCGTTGTTTCTAAAAATGCCTAATATTTTACATGTATTATTAAAAAAAAAACGTATAAACTTACATTTATATGGTAAGGCTATACCGTCAACAACACAAGTCAATGTCTGCCAATACATTCTGCGGTCTGAACTGCTAAATACATGGATCCATGTTTTGAAGATATTTCCCCTTTGACATTTACAAACTCTGGGGAAATGACAATCATTCCTTTATGTAGCCCATGGGTAAATCCTTCAGCCAGTGTCCTGATTCCCTTTTTGCTGTGACAATCGTGAACTTGGTGATTTGCTTTCCCATATGTGTAATTACGTTATCATTCCTTTATAGTTGTTATTTTAAGTTTTATACATTCATTTGCTCCTTGGATTGCCCTCCATTGAATCAATAGGGGGCAACCCAAAGATATGCTGTTTATTGGAATTGGATCTCTGAATTCCTTCCCTTGTCCAAGTGCAGATGATTCATCGATAGAGCGCCTTTCTTCCTATTTTAACAAGTGATATAAAATATTTGTTACAGAGCAAAGAGTAGAATGTGTGTGACATCACCTTTTCATTGCATTTGGTGAGCAGAGCAAATGTCTTGTCCAATGTGGCCTAGAGGGACCACCATCCATGCTGATGGGATCTAACACAAGCCTTGATCAGAAAAGTACACATCTCCAGTGGATGTGCAGACAGCCACCTTCATAATGCAGGACACCTGCTGAGAGTCCGGTATACATATTTGAAAAGCAGCAGCTAGGACCCTGTAGCAGGGTCAGAGAGATTAGCATTGCCTTTCGTGTACAATGGCTACTTAAGGGTATCAGTGCAGCACTCTATGAGACAGGTTCACCTATAAGTAGAAAACTATTTTCTATTCTGCACTGTTTTTATAGCGCATGTCTTCCTGTGAGCCTCCAAGCGCTTTCACAGCTACTGTGGAGCAGCTCACAGATAAGATTACTCACTGAATAGTAGGTCTTTAGAGCTTTACGGAAGGGGAACTCTTGCTCCAGAGACCAAAGTTTGAGGGGGAGAAAGTTCCAGAGTTTAGAGGCTAGAAAAGGCCTAGAGGTAGAGCGACCACCCCAGTGCAATCTCTTGAACCTAGGAACCTTGTGTAGGTGCGCAGAGGCTGATCTTAGAGGTCTGCTGGGCACATACAAAGAAGCTAAAGATCGTAACAACGGAGGACCTATAGTGTTTACTGCCCTATGAATTATGCATCGGGACTCAAACTGGATGTGGCGCACCACCGGTAGCCAGAGGAGATCCTTGAGGGCCTTAGCAGCTGAGTGACATTTGTGAGGAGTCTCCGTAAGAAGTTGAGCTGCATATTCTTCACTATTTGCATATTTTCAGTGTTTTGATCACGTAGCATGGGGAGCCAAGGTATAAGATTCCCATAGTCTAGGTGTGACAGCACCAGAACCTGGACATTATCTCTTTTAGCTGTAAAAGGGAGGAGCTTAAGAACTTTTCTCAATAAACTCAGAATGCAGTAGCAGCTTGTGGAAATTAAGGTTGTGTACTGCTAAATAATTAAGTAGGATACCTGGCCTCTGTGCCTCTGTCTTATTTATCTTACAGACCACAGGGTGCAGAGAGCAGAGATAAGCTGCCGAGCTGATTAGATATCCATCCTTTGTGGCCTTAAATGTGTCCACAAATGTGAGAATCTCAACAAACATACGAATGAGTAAACAATCCAGTCCCTCAAACCCTGGGCTCATGAGCCTAACCTTCACTTCTGAATTCGCAATCTTGACTCCGTCGACCAATCAACCTTAGAAGCAGGTAGGCATATGAGGTAAGGAAACATGTCAGTACAGCCCTGCATCACTAGCAGTCCAATACCTAAGTTTTGAAAGCTGCTGTCCAGCTGGTTAGGTGGATGAGGGGCAAATATACCAAGGCAATGAAGTAAATGAAGTAAATGGAAATACCAAGAGTTTGGACAGTCATAATGAAATCAGACATGACTTGTATGACTGCCACCTTAGAAACAGGGGGAATTTGTGTACCACAAATTTCAGGAGACTAAGCAAACCATTTTTAAGGTTAGGCACAAACCCCATTGAAGAACAGTGGAAGCAGCCATATTGTGGTCAGGTCAGATAACAAATAAGCATGAGAGGAGAATGAATCGGTGTTACTCTCTGACAATTAAATCTGCTACAAGAAAGGGAGCAACGGGGAAAATATAAACAAGAATTAAAAAACTATTGAAGCGTGCTTTAGGTAAGGACAGCATATGCACAAGTACAGAAACTCTCAAATTTATGAGGAGCGCTCAAAAGTAAATACCTGTTTGTGCATATTAGCTTTAACTTAACAAGAACCTTGTAACAACTGAAACAACTCAAGTGACACTGAAGCCCAGATGCTCATGGGTGATTCCCAAATACAAGAGAATACAAAAGAGAAAGTATAGCTAAATAACATAAGTATAAAGAATTTTACCTAGTGCACTCTGGTTTATAATTACTCTGCAGTGCCAGAAATGCTCATTCAGAAACCAGCTTTCACTGAGTCTGGCACTGCTACACAGGGTCATGGTAGAGAATATAATGCTGCAGCTTTTCTCAACACATCTTCCATCATGGAGACATGTTGGAAATGAGTGACATGCAACTCTCTGCGAATTACACCCTATTTAAAGCATAAAACCTGAATCAATATCTGTATTTGAGATGAATCTTTGCCTCTATCTCTAAAGGCTGTGGCCTCTGGTGACCCTTGAAAGTGGTAGTGCAGAAATACTCGTGGTGAATTAGACAATGTGTGGCTGCTTTCAGTGGCCCTTCTGATGTTTTCTCCCAGAAAATTAGAGATGCGCTCTACAGAATAATTTAGTTGTAATTTGGCCAACCAGGTAGTAATAATGGTTTATGAACTGAGAGTCTTATACAGTGTTTCGGGTAAGTATAACCAACTTCTGGATTTTTTGGGTTTTCCCCTTTTCTAGATTAAAAAAACATTGTGCTCTGTAGAGCACAATTTCCAAAACTGAAGAGCTATAGAAGATACAGGCAGTTAAGAACATTTGATTTCCGCTAACTTTATTTTTCATTGCATCTCTTTTTACATTCTATTTCTTTCGTTTTTTAAGTGCTTTGTCTGACAGCAGTCTCATTGAAATAGACATAATTTGCAGACAACGGTACAAATGTTTACACATAATTATCATTTTGCTTAATATATTTTGCGAACAGTTGAACATTTTTAAGAGAACAGCAGCTTATTTGGTTCTACTGGCATTCTTATGTAAACTACATAGTCACACGTTCTATAAAGAACTGAATATTTACCTAGTAAGCAGAACTATTACCACAACAGGAAAGCCTGGAAGGAAGACTATGTACCTGATAAGCATCTATAACCAGTTCTTCAAGATTTGTTGCTTCTGGTTTTAGTTCTTTGGCAATGGTACCAGGCAATAGCTGTAAAAGATCCTGACAATAAAACAGTTTTAACAGTTAAAATACAAATATTTATGGAGAAATATGTTAGTATATTCAGCTGTACACTTATTGTTTTAACATTCAGATACCAGACTAAGCAATCCCAATCTACTTGCAGTTTTTTCCTGACCTACTTGTTATAAGGGTATGATACTTGAAACATATTATTTGGGTGGGTTATGATTTCATTTCAAGACCAGAGGTTACCATTATGCATTACAACCTTTAATGCTACTCCTGCAGCACCTTTGAAGAACAAATATAAAAGCTAGAACCAGAACCTTCCAGTCAATAAATAACCATTTCACTGAACATTCCTCCCCTTTTAATTGTTGCTCCTGATGAGATAAGTACCTTTTTGTAATCATTTGGTAAATGTATTGAATGTTGATGCAAGAAGAATAGAATTTTTGAGTCATCAGCAAAGTCTCCTAAGAATGATATACATGACTTTATTTTTAAAAATACATGTTATTTGTAACATTGTGCATCCCTTACCACTGGGCTGTATAGACTTAGCAGTAAAAAATAAAATAATTAAAAATCGTTGCATAACAGAAATATATGATTGGCCCCTTTGGCTAAAAACAAAGAGGTCATAAAGAACTGAGTCATTATTGGAGTTTGAATCTATGCACATTGCAAGCATTCAGAACACTTCACATCACACAAGAAATTAATGCTCCTAATACCGTGAAGTCATCTACGTTTTTCTTGGTCTGAGCTCTAATGACTAGATATTTCTTAGCAGTGATCTTCATTACACTGAATCCTTTTCTTCCCCGTTCACGCCTAAAACAAATGAAGATGATCACTCTCAGAGCACTGCATTACTCTACCTCGCACATGATGTTTACTAAAGCCTTCAATAAAATGCACTTAGGCCTTCATTCTGCCAAGGGAATATATAGTTGGTGCTCTTGTTTAAGCTAATTAAGCCAACACATCAACATCACACCCGCAAGCCATGCCACATAGTGCCACTGTGGCAAGAGGGGAAGAAGGGAGAATGTGGGTCAGTTTCATGAAGATTACTAGTGACCATTCAGGAGCAAGGATAACAAGGGGTGAAATGAAACACAGCCACTTGTATCAAGCAACACCACCAGAAGATCCAGAATATCTAGAAAATAGAGTAGACACAACCTCCACGACAATCATCCCAATGTGCACTGCTGCACACCTCGAGTTTATAGTGGAAAGTTGGTGAACAAGGATGCTTATTTTGCTGTGTTAGAGATGTGCCGCAGATGTTCGCCATCATCAGCTTAAAACAATCTCCTGGGATGCTAACATAGTCTTGGAACTATCCAGAATTATAGCAGAAATCTGGACACCGCTATTACTCATTTAATTTCCTTCCGATATGACCCAGACAACACAAAACAGAAAATGCACCAAAGACTCAAAACACCAATTTGGAATTCGTTTTGCTTCCCACCTCCCTTACTACATTCATGCATAAAACCATGTATCCTCAGGAAAGAAGCTTAAGACCAAACATAAGAACGAACACGTTCTTGGTGAAGGAAAAAATAATACAAGTCATACATTACTGCAGGAAAAAAGTCTGAAGAACAAAGCACCAGATCTAAAAGAAGACATTTCTTATACAAATTATGAGTGGACCCCATCTCCTCTAGGTAATAGCATGAGTCCATGGCCCCCAAGAAATTCACATTGGATAGCAAGATCTACTAGTGAAACTACAATAACAACTTAAAAGGGACAGTCAGAAGAGCTCTTGTCATTAGTGAAAGATCACACATTGGGAAAGGACACCGCACACTGGGCAAGGACGGTAAAATCTCTATAGCGGTCCATAACCATTTATTGCAATCTTTATTTTCATAATTTAATGTGGTGTTTTGGACTCATTTAAAAGTCTACTGCCTCCAAAGTACATCAATACATTTGAGCCTGTGTGTACAGTTACATAGGCCTCTTCAGTCCAAAGTGCAAGAGATAAAGGGCCCGTTTACGACTTTGGCGCAGTTGCGATGGCTCTCCGCTGACACAGCTGCGCCAAAGCTGCTCAAGGGCTGCCCGCCTTATTACGAGTTGAACTCGTGCAATATGGATGGTCCTTTGACTTTCCTATAGCGGTGCCTGGAAAATGGGCTCTGCAATGGGAACAGCAAAACAGTCCCAGCAAGTCATGGACAGTTACGTCCATGCCAAGCAGGGACAGAAATTCAGACAGGGACACATATTATGTTTCCCCCTTGAATGTATCTCCATGGTGTGGGAGTCATGGAGCTCCTGTAGGGCCCGCTTTGTTCCTCCACCACCAGCCTTTCATGGAGTGGGTCCTGTAATAAAATGGCTGATGGTGGTGGATTTTGTAAAATGCTGAGTAGGACTGTGTCAGTCCTGCTCAGCATGTTATACTGTGGCACAGCTCCGCCACCGCCAGGGAATGCAGCCAGTGGTTGTCCACTGCAATGACTTTTGAAGTCGTAATCCAGTGGATGGACCACAGCTACTGCAAGTCGGGCAGTCCTAGATGCGTCAGACTCGTAATCAGCCCCTAAGCGTGTACCCTAGCAATGATATGCATTCAAAGTAGTTCCCAAATGGTGAAAAAATCTAGCTGTGGTGAAGAGCGGTTTCTAGTGACCAGCCCAGAATTGGTCAGGGTTGAAATAGTGGAAAACCATCCACATAAACAGTATATAAATATCCAGGAAATGTTAATATATATGTGGGGACAGCTTCCCTGCAGTGCATTCAAGAGTTAGGGGCATGTCTCTAATGCACTGTATGTATGTTGCGACTGAACATGTGTCAGAGTCTGCGAGGTCAGAAGGCAGCGTGGCAAACGAGGAAAATCCATTCAGGGTCCAATGTCTGGCTCCAAGTGCTTAAAAAAGCCAAAATCTTGGATTTAAAAGGTGTCTGTATTAGAACACCGGAAACTACACCACCAGTGTTTACATGCTGGGTAGCAGATTTGGATCTTACATCTCCACATGTGTTACCCAGCAGCTAATCATTGACGGTGTGTTTTTCTATGTAACGTTTATTCTAGTACAGCCCCTTCTCTTTGAGTCAAAAAGGACATCCCTATGGTTACTCTTTTACATGAGTCTACTGAAGCACCATCGTCATTCCAAGACCTTCTTTCCCTGGTCTTGACTATAACATTGATATCAATGGAAACAGGGAAAAATCATAAAGATCCATTTGCTGCATAGAAGATATGGCATCCAACCCCGAAATTCCTAGCCCCCACCTCCTCATAGAAATACATAAGGCATGTTTTGCCCATTATTGCACAATATTCAATATGGAGAGCAACATTTGATAGACGATCTCACAAAGAAGGTTCAGTGAGAAAGCCCTACCCAACCGTTTCTCCTGTACATGCCCCCTTGTCTGTGCCGATTTTTTTTCCGAAGCTTGAAGTGATGTTGTTTTTATTTCCTAAGCTTGCAGTGCTGTTATGGGCTGTGTCACATATGTGAGGAATAATAAACGAGCACATGTATATGAGGTACAGTAAAAGGCAGATTTCACTGAGGCATGCTATGAATCATTGGTGCATGCATGTGTTAGTATATTAAGACCTTGCCTGCGGCGCCGATTCTCCCCCGGTGCTGAACATTCCATTCGTGGGTGTGGTCGAAACTGAACCATTCCGTCATCCGCACTGCCCAACCGTGAGTCATGACGCAATGGTTCCGTCACAAGCATCAAAGGGGTTAAAGCCAGGCCTACTGAATTTTCACTGCCTGATGGTTTGGACTCCTGGTCACCTGAAACTGAATCACAGTGCTGTAAAACTGCTATTTCGTCCACAGCTTCGGGCACTGCTGTATAACTAGTAGGGTGATCATCTCAGTCCAGGTCGTAGAGGACATTGTCACCTGTCCTGAACTATTCATCTATGAATAATTTTGTCGGTATATTTGTCTAAATAATTCGATGGAAACAAAACAAGACCACAACACCCAGAATGCATTAGCTCATTACAAGAAAGTCAAAGACAGAAAACAGTGCCTGTAATGAACTGGAGGGAGGTGGTCACCCAGATAAATATCCATAAACCAATGTACGAGCTAGGAGAATATTGTTTTGCTCCTTAAATTTGTCTAGGATGATAACTAGAATATGAAAGAAAATATTTCTTTCAGTAGGTTTAAAGAAGATGGTGGTGCAGAGATGAGCATTCTCAAACTTGAAACTATGATCATGGAAGGATATCTCAGAATTATGGCAATGCACAGTACATTGCAAAAACAACAGTTGATGGACAGAATGCAGAACATTGTCATACATTCACCCCAGTACAGAGATCTGGGCCTAAATCCAACGTTTTTGTTATCACCTTGCCATTCCAGTTTGAACCCAGCCATATGCAAATCAGTCCTAGGATGCATGTTTCCGGTCCAGGGAGGACCTGGCTTGGCAGTTCGGGCTGGACTGTTCCCATGAGGTGCAGGGTCAAGACTGATTTTCATATGGCCAGGTCTAAACTGGGGTGGCATGGTGAGCAAAAGAATGATGGATTTAACCCAGGTTTCTTGACTGGTGATGAATGTTCTGATTTGTTCTGCCTTCCGTCCATCAATTGTGTGTCTAATGCACAGTAGATTACCAACCATTGCGAGGAACGTTGAGTCATTATCAAAAATCCTCATGGAGGCAATTTAAAATCTGCCAAATATCAAAAGAATCATCACTATATCTCCTCCATAAAAATATGACTTCTAAGTGGATTGCAGGAATTAAGGTGGAATTGAAACTGTCCATGACAAGAATGGCAAAGTTGGGAACTGAAGTCGCTCAGATTGATGTCTCTTTGATTTATAAATAAAATTGTTTGCCAAATAAGAAAACATTTTTGGTGAGTGCTAGTCAAAGGAGATACATTATAAAGGGTGTAAGTAGGACCTTGGTGTGGTTGTAGACTAATATCAAGCAGGTTGTGAGTGACAAAAATCCTATCATTTTGGGAGATATTAGTGTAAATCAATTCACAATCAAGGGTCTGTAAAAGGGAGTTTAAGGATTCAAAAGGTTTATCTACAAAGGTAACTATAACTGGTGCCCTTAAGTATCAATGACTCATGCCCTCACCATGCACAGCTAAATATTTCACATATTACATGTTCTATAACATCATTGAGTACATCACTGCAACATTTGAAATTACATAATTGATGACAAAACTGCGTATGGCAGAGGCGTGGGTTATAATTATCTTAGGGCACAAGTTATAGTTACTTGAGATAAATATAACTGGTGAATTTCGGTGTTTTTTTTCATTTTAAAACTTTACATAGGCACTGAAAGGTTTACATAACTATGACACTCCTTAACCTTTTTTTTAGTGATGTATATATATTTGTACACAAAAACCCGCAAGCACTAATTCAGAGGAATTGATTGTGTGTGGTCCGAGTCAGAGTTTTTAGGGAATAACACAAATTTTAATGCATACCATACCACAATCTGCCTTTTACGGCACATACCATACTGCTTTCCACTTTTACATTTTTGGAGCCTTGAACTTCCAAAATGTAATGAAGGGTGAGGATTTTAATCCCACAAATCAAAACTCAGAATTCTGACGCCTGCACAAACCCCTGAAAATACAACACACTCATAATCAGGACTAGACCTTTTTAAATAGAAATACATGTTCAGAAGTATTTTAGTGCACTTTTAACAGGTGAAGCTTGTGATTGTCTTTGTGAACTGCATATATTTTGCACACTCATGTGGGATTCAATTCAGTTGTTTACCAGCACTAATTTTATTAGTCGTGGTGAGATTATTCCTTCATTTCAAACCCATCCTTTTCATTTTGCATACTAAAATAAAAAACGTATTTTAGATACAAAGTATGTAAAACATAAACGTCTAGAAACACAGTGAAAAAGATGTGTTGGGGCACTGGGATCTGGATTAACTAAGAACACACATCACTGAAGTGGAAACAAATGTAACCCCTGAACCTTTGTTGGAAAACACCCAGCCAAGTGCAAGTAATACAAAGAAGCTTTCTTTGTGTTTTGAAGTGTGAGCAAGTAAAACAAACTGAGCATATCACTTGAGGAAAAACAATGTACTTCAAAGTAGTTTGTCAATTACTAATACCAGAGCACACAACGAAAATCACAATTCATTCGGACTAACATAAATTAACCCACCTTATACCACTGAAAGGTTTTTCCTTTTACAGCAAAAACAGCATTGATATTGTTCTCAGTCAATTTTTCTGACAGCTGCCCCAGTGATGGGTGTTCCTATGGAACAGAAAACACAAAGCTTAATTGCTATATTCTGTGATCAATGACTTTATTTGAGACCTATACATCAATACAAATTACTTGTACAAAAGGGTATTCTTATAGATCTTCTGGATGATTTAAAAGAAAACATTACCCCTGATTTTGAGGAGATACATTATCAATCAATCAATCAAAGCATTTATATAGCGCACTACTCACCTGGAGGGTCTCAAGGCGCTAGGGGAGGGGGTCCGCTACTGCTCGAACAGCCAGGTCTTTAGCTGCTTCCTGAAGGCGAGGTGGTCCTGGGTCAGGCGGAGGTGGGTCGGGAGGGAGTTCCAAGTCCTGGCGGCCAGGTAGGAGAAGGACCTTCCCCCTGCGGTGGCTCTTCGGATGTGGGGGACGGCGGCGAGGGTGAGGCCGGTCGATCTAAAGTGGCGTTTGGGAGCATAGAAGTTGAGGCGGCTGTTGAGGTATCCTGGGCCTTGGTTGTGTAGGGCTTTGTGTGCGTGGGTGAGGAGACGGAAGGTGATTCTCTTGTTGACCGGGAGCCAGTGCAGGTCTCTCAGGTGTCCGGAGATGTGGCTGCGACGGGGGATGTCCAGGATGAGTCGTGCTGAGGCGTTCTGGATCCGCTAAAGCCTCTTCTGGAGTTTGGTGGTGGTTCCGGCGTAGAGGGAGTTGCCGTAGTCCAGACGGCTGGTGACGAGGGCCTGGGTGACCGTCTTCCTGGTTTCGGTGGGGATCCATCGGAAGATCTGACGTAGCATGCGCAGGATGTTGAAGCACGACGAGTAGACGGCGTTGACTTGTCTGGTCATGGAGAGGGAGGAGTCCAGGATGAAGCCCAGGTTGCGTGCGTTGTCTGTAGGTTTGGGTGCGCTGCCTAGGGCGGGGGGCCACCATGAGTCGTCCCAGGCGGAGGGTGAAGATCCCAGGATGAGGACTTCTGTCTTGTCCGAGTTCAGTTTCAGGCGGCTATTCATCATCCACTTGGCTACGTCTGTCATCCCTTCGTGTAGGTTGGCTCTGGCGGTGGCGGGGTCGTTGGTGAGGGAGAGGATCAGCTGGGTGTCGTCGGCGTAGGAGATGATGTTGAGGTTGTGCTGGCGTGCGATGGCTGCGAGGGGATCATGTAGACGTTGAAGAGGGTTGGGCTGAGCGAGGAGCCTTGAGGAACGCCGCAGATGACTTCGGTGGCCTCTGATCTGAACGGGGGAAGCGGACTCTCTGTGTTCCTCCGGCGAGGAAGGAGATGATCCACTCCAGTGCCTTCTCCTGGATTCCGATGTTGCTGAGGCGCTGCACTAGGGTGCAGTGGCAGACAGTGTCGAAGGCCGCGGAGAGGTCTAGGAGGATGATGGCAGAGCGAAAAGCATAATGCTAGCTAGAATATGAGGAAGAAGTATGATGTTGTTTATTATAAAATGCTCGATTTGTGTGCAACATTTATTATGCCAGTACTTTTGGTCCACATCCATAGTCAAAATACATTGTTGTCTAATCTGCACGGTGTAGCTGGAGAAAAATGCTTTGTGATTAGCGTCCTTTTTACAACTGTAAAGTTACTACTTGTATCTTTATGGGCATATTTCAGGTCTAGATTGCTTTTTTTTAAATTATTATTGGAATCCTTGCATGATTCTCTGTGCCAAAATATTCCATAAGCCAAATAACCAACTAGTTGAGTTAATCTGAAACACCTTTAGATAGTTTATTAGTTCTGTTTAGCTGTGACTCTTCCACTATGGTGGAGGAGCATTCGTTCCCCCCACTGTCAGCAGCCGCAAAACTTGAAAATTAAAATGATAACAACACAGGTTTATAATCTTTTTATTTTTAACTCAAATGAGTCTTAGGACTGGGCCAGGTGATGACAATCTGGAGGGGGAGTGTTGGGCACTGCTGTCAGTGTGAATGTTGGTTTGGCCGGCCATCTCATGAAGGCCAAACTGATTTGCACACGGCGATGTCCCCAACCCGAACTGCATTGCTGGGTTAGAGACAGCAGGCACAGGTTCACATTATCTCTGGGAGTGTAAATCGAGGGCCCTTAGGCCAATCATGCATGAGAGCAGCATCAGGATTGGCCGCAGGGAAGTCTGCAGTGCAGCAGAAGAGCACCGAGTTGGTGATGCAGGGGGCGGAAGGTAAATGTTTTTCTTTTTTTTTCACCGTCGTCCATCATTTCCCCCCTCCACAACTCTGCCCTGAAGGGTGGGTAGTTGTAGAGGGCAGTAAGGGTAATAATAGGGTTATGGGATGGATAGTGGTATAAGGAAGGTTAGGAGTACATTTTAAAGAAAGGGGGCAGGGTGAAACAGTATTTTGCTTTCAGTAATTTATTAAATGGAAACATTGTAGACTGAAAATTATTTCCTCCCAATCCTTCAGTAAAATTGATGCAAACACATTAATAACTATACCAAATTAAAGAGTCCATTTTGTTTTTACTACAATGAAAATGCACAGGTGAAAATATGATGTCATGACAGTGGAAATAAACGTGACTAAGAACGCACGTGATAAAAGCAACTATACTACAACAGGAACATTCACATATTGCAGCAATACAGCAAAACTGACATGAGAAACACACTGTTTACTGCCTCACAGATCACAGATTTCAAGTTACAATGACTTTACAAAGAAAAACAATATTCCTAATGCTCAGGAGGCCTCTTCAATCTAACTTTACCTCACTGAACTTATTTAAACCCTTGTATCGTAACTTTGGGTTTAAAGTGTTTTTTAAAATGAAAATGAACGTAAAAATGGCAGTGCGTAACCCTTATAAGCAGATGTGCAGAGTTTATAATGCGATTTATTACCTTTGTTGAAGGAGGGTACAGTATCTTAACTCGTTTCAGGATTCACCTCTCATGAGTCAGGGCATCCCCTTGGTCAACAAAGGCAATAAACAGCATATTGCGTTTTGTGTATCTGCATATGTATTTTACTTTGCGACATAACGAGCCTTCGTTTACCAGTTTCAAATGGTATTCATTTGCTTCACTCATATGTGTCCCAATCCAAGGACTGGGATGTTCAGTGAAGGAGCATGAAGCTTAACATACCAATAAAAGCAACCGTGTTATCCACATGTGGGACACGCCTAGCTCAACAGTGTTTAAGGGACATCTTCAGCTAAACCATTTTTTATACAATGCCGAGGTATTAAATGTATACAGCGTAATTTCCTCCCGACACAATGTTCAAAACGATAAAATATTACTGATAGACTCTTACCATATTGGTTGATCTTGTGTACTCATTGTCTTCCAGATGGCACTTCCCATCATTCGGAACTACAATCCCAGCCAATTTACTGTCGAGGGCAAGATGTGACATTTGATCTGTCATTACTAGAAGGAAGCGTTTAGCCTCTTGGCGCCAGCCTATATGCCTCTAGAACAAAAGGAAACAGGAGCTAAGCAGCACTGTAAACCAACTATATCATTAATAAAAGTGCAATTAATTTCAATTGAGGAGCATGAAAGTTATTATGCTTATCTTATCACATGGATAAATATGCAACACATTTGCATATGCCTTACACATTTAGACCCCGATATCGAGTTTGCAAAACTTGGGTTTATTTACGCAGCCATTAAACACTATTAGTCCTGGTTGGGGTATTGGCCTGATGTAATTAACACTTCCTAAAATGTGTTTCCGCTATGGGAATAAGACATAACACCTGGATATAATATTTATCCCACCAAAATTCGAATATATTTTCCCCATACATTTTTACTCGATTTATGTTGCCAGAATTTTTTCTGTAAAATATATCATGGGTAAACTGTGGGACTGTGGGACTGTGGTAATTATTGCACAACTCTGAATTATATTCCCTTAGCTCTGATCAGGCCCCCAGTAAAGGAGTCAAGCCTCTCTTAGCACTACAAATCTCAGATACTCACCTTTTGTGGGTTACCGAAAGAATGAAACAGATGCATATAATATCATCAGAATCAATGCCTACACATTTGGCTTTTTAACTGGAGCTTTCCCACAAAAGAAGGACAGGAATCAATTGTAGACGGAAAAATATGTTAATCCTAAAACATTTTTCCCCTGCTTCCTTCCAATCAGCCCACATGACAAACTTGATCTAAGCACACCTACTACAAAGCGTCAGATCACACCAACCTAGACAACATGGGATTTACTGACAGAAGTTTAACACACTACTAAACGTGTTACATCTAGTGCATCCTATGGAAAACAATGCGAGTTATTTTCCATGGGAACATTTTCTCCCCCGTGAATGTGAATCATTTAGAATAGAATAGAAAAAAGATGGTCAGTATGCACTGATTGCATTTTTTAAGTTAAAGAGCTTTGAGTAATGCAAACAACAGCGTCTGGATACCCTCGTGAGTTATTAGCTGAGCTTTACAAATCCACATAACACAACAACTGTTTCTAGGACCATTTTTGTGCATGGTGAGCTCTGCGCAGGTGGTCAGAACAAGCTTCATTCAGCTGGAGCGGGTGCTGAAACCTTCATTTGTTGGCCAATGCCCAGACAAATAACTGATTCAGCAGTGCCATGAAGGTGACAGAGAATTATCGACTGTATAGCAACAATACCTTGCCATAACCCTGATTTTAGTTTTCGTATACCCTGCTGTACATGCAATACTGCCTGGCTTTTCTTCAAGTTCTGTTTGTGAGCTACCTTAACTTCTTTAATTTCGCGTTTGGACTTTTTTCTGTGCAGGCCCTTCGTTCCGTTTAATTTTATTTCCTGTATTTATTTTTCCTTGCTTGGTAGTTTATATGTTGAGACCACGTTTCACCACCTGACTTTAACTGGAAGTGAAGTGCTGGATGCGACCGAGGTGCACAATGAACGAGCTGAGTGGGGGCCCCGTGGCATGCTAAAGGCATTCCTATCTACTGAGGGAAGTATTTGCTGTCCCTATATTCTCCTGCTTTTGTTTTAAATGGCATTGCCTATAAAATGTTTAATGAGGTGTACTTGCTCCATTAACGAGTGCAAAGCAAGCAGCCATTACCCCGAAGACTTTCAATGTATTCTAGTTGCCACCTACCAAAATATGTTCAAAGCCATTAAACACAGAGATGATATTAATGGTCTGGCTTTAGCTTCTGATATTTAAAGGACTGTGCCTCATTGAAACCTCTTTCTCAAAGGTCTGTTCGTCCAATGTCGATGACATCCTAATAGATGTGCAATCAATTATAATGGTTAAAGGTCCAGTATATTGGGCTGAACACTCTGATCAAAAAGTGCTACTTTTTACTGTGGTGAAACTGAGGCACTACCGCTGGTAGAACACCCGCCTGCTGTTTGCAGGTCACAATGCTGTGGGTAGTAGCATATGAGGAACTATCAGGGAGGTCTTATGGCACTGTTTCGAGAACAATTCTAGTTCACTAGTGGAAGAAAGATTGGAGTGAGGGGTGTTCAAGGTAGTGGTCCATTGCACTTCTACAGATGCAACATGTGGTTCCCAGAGAGATACCAACATGATTATCCAGATATTAAAGGCAAAAATGAGTGAATTGGAGAAACAGTATATGACAGGCCACATACTAAGAGCTGAGTTACATATACTACGTTGCATGGTGCAACAGTTTTCAAAAAATGTAAAATGCTTTGATAGTATTTTTAGTCAGGCAATAAACAGATGCAGAGAACAACCGGTGCAACACTTCCCCACATAATTCTGAGGCATTGTATCCTCTGCCAATAAGCCTAGTAAATGGTAGGTTGCAAGTTGGGATGCGTGTTGTACTAGACCCCATCTATGACATAAAGAAACTCAGGTTCATATTTAGGTCCTGAACCTATTTTCTAAAAAGAACGGGGTGCTTCTATACCCTTGTGATTGCACAAAATGATTGCCCAGTTTCCCATCACCTCCTTGAACTCCACATCTTGGGGATAAAGGGCACACCTGGGTAGATCTCCTAAGACTCAAGAGCAATGATACAAATCACACCTTTTACGGAAATAATAATTTGCAGGTGTTTCTCGCTCCTCTCTTCAAAAATATAGGCTAATTCTGATAAAGACTGTTAGGAGTCTGGCACCATTCCTAGAGTAACTCTGATCCGCTGGGAGAGTATTGTATATAGATACCTTTAGAAATTGGGTCTCTAGTTGGCAAAGGTAATGACCATGTCCAAGTAGGTACCTCAATCCTAACATGACATAACGTGTATTTGTAAAAAGCATGTATGACCCAAGGGCATCAGGGTGCTGAATAACAGATGTTAACAGGATTTATTGATCCTTGTCCGGGTAAATCAGAAGGCTGTATGACAGAGGGACGAATGGCTAAACCGTGCATGCCTCTACTACGATGCCTAAACCAGAGAATGCATTTGAACAATGCATTCCTTTACCAAGCATTCCTTTACCATGCAGTTTCTTTGTAAAGGCATGAGTGGTATAGGGGAATGTGGTAAAGATGACACTGTATGCCACCTGCCCTTAGCACTAACGGCTACCCCAACCACCCTTGAGCTCTAAAAAGTACCTGACCCCACCCTGAGCTCTAAAATGGACACTGCTCCCTGAGCCTTTAAACCTCACACGACCCCCGAGGCCTAAAAACTACCTGACGTGCAAGCCCTAAAAACTACCCCAACCTGCCCATCAGCACTACAAACTACCCTGATGCCCCAGCCCTATCCCGACCTCCCCTTGGGCACTAAAAACGACCCTATCCCAGCCCCAAAACTACCCTGACTACCCCCGAGCACTACAAGCAACCCCGACCCCCAGCCCTAAAACAACCCCACCCCCCAGCCCTGAGAACAACCCCAAACCTTGAGCCCTAAAAAATACCTCCAAATGTTAAAAACTGCCCCCCCACAACCCGGCCCCAAGCCCCACTTACCAGTCCATGTCCTCTCCTGATCCTTCCTGTTCCTGGGCCAGCCCACCTCGGCATGTAGACTACGCACTGCCTTAAACACTCATATGCGTGGTTAAGGCATATGCGTGGTTAAGGCAAACATGGTTGCGCTTGCTTTGAAATGGCACATGTGGCACTCCTTGCTTTGTTCAGGTCGTTTCCAAAATATACACAATCTAAATTAACCTGCGCTGTCTCTCTCTGGTAGCTTGGCACAGAGCAGCCAGGTTTACCAGCGTTGAAGAATATAGAATATTTATCTGAGAAAATAAGACCAAAACAACAAAAATCCGAACAGTAGAAGTCAGATATAACCTTTTAAAGATTAAATGTGAAAACATTGCGTAGAAGTCAATGGCGCTAAAAGGTTACTTGAGATCGTACTAGCCCGGGGTAAATCGTTAGTTCAGGCCACCACAATGGAGGGCGGGCTGGTCACAGAACCCACGCAGGCACTGTTAAAAAAGTACCTTTATGGAGCTTCAAGGGCTCCCTGCATCCGTTACGATTAACGCAGTCAGATCGATGCGTTGGAGTCGAGCTTCTCAGCGATGTCTTTGGATTGTGGCTGTGTCATCATCGAACCCCTCAGTTGGGGCTTGCAACGTCGTTGAATAAGCACTGTGTCAGCGTCGCAGGGCACTGAATCGGTTCCAATCAGCGCAAAGGGGTCAATGTGTTGATTTTTGCAGAAAAAAGCTGCAGAACCCACTTCTGAGGCCTGGGACTGAAGGAGGCAGCTCAGGCAAGGGTAGGGCTAACAAATGGAAGAGTCAAGCAGCACCAGCACAGTTGCAAGAAGTCTTGTTTGTCCCTGAGTCTTCAGAAAAACGGAAGGCAAGCCAACAAGCCCTTTTTAGAATCTTGGGTTCAAGGATGTAGAGAACAGATGCAGTCATTCTCATTCCCAGGCACGAAGCAGCAGGCCCACAAAGGATAGCAGGTAGCAAAGTGGCAGTCCCTCATACAGCACAGCAATCAGCAGGCAGCAGGACAACACTGCAATGCAGTTAGCAGAATGGCAGTTCCTCCTACGGCACAGCAGCTCTTCTTCCAGGTAGAATGTCCTTGGTTCAAGTAGAGTTCTGATTTTGTGGGTTCAGGGGTCCAGTACTTATACCCAAATGTGCCTTTGAAGTGGTGGATACTTCAATGAGGCCTTTGAACATCACAGTGTCCCTGACTTTCTTGCCCTGGTTCCAGACTCACAACAGGGGGCTATGAAGCCAGCTCTACATGTTGGGGCAGGTACAGCCCTATTCAGGTGCAAGTGTCAGCTCCTCCATCCCAATCTACCGAAGGAAGGCCCTTCAGCCTTGTGATGGGCTATCAGGATGCAAATGGCACACCAAAGCTGTCACCCAAACCAGACATGTATTCAGAGACAGGTAAAGGCACAGAATGGGTAAAGAAAATGCCTACTTTCTAAAAGTGGTGGTAGTTTCAGACTTACAATGTAAAATCTAACTTCACCAAATAGGAGACACACATACATGTGGTTAATAATTTTGTACTGCTTGCCCATAAATCTGTTTGCATGAGAATTATACCAATAATTATAGTACTGTTAGAAGTCATCATATCAAACAAAATGAACATGAGGGAAACCCCAAGCATGTTTCATCCAAGGTCCCTACATTAGTCAATTGATTAGTCTAGTTCCTATCTAATATCTGTATATGTGTTCTCAGCCTCATGATTGTTATATCTGCTAAATGGTTATTAGAACACCCTAATTATTTCTGTCCCAAGCCACGTATTAATCATTGCACTAGTTATAAAGCCAGTTCTGCAGTTGGTTATCAGCAGCTTTGCATGTCCCCATTAGCAATTAGTCTTTGCCTGCTAATATCCTCACATCCATTTATACTTTTGCCTCCAAATATTCTCTACGACGAGGAAACTGAGAACTCATGTTTGATTCATTGCATCATTGTTCCATAACACTAGCAATACCTCTGTTACAGAAGTAAAGGGAAGGTAATGCAAGTTTAGCCATATTTGTTTCTAATTTGTATGAGGTAGGATGACCTAACATCTGTATTCACTACACCTAGCTGTGCATCTTTCAGAAAAAGGAAGATTTTCAGTTCTCTGTTTTATTAGAGTGACAACGTAAATTGACATCTCTGTCACTAATTTCTGAAAATAACATTGTGATCCTGACCACACTGTTTAGCATTACCATTCAGAATATTCTCTTAGACCCCAGACCTGTCTCACACACACAAGCTAAAGAGTTGGAGACAGATTTTCAAGCCTCTCGCGCCACTTTTGCTTCGCTTTTAACATGGAAAAAGTGACGCAAAGGTGGCACTAGGGGCTTGTAAATCTACCCCTTGATGCTTTCAAGGTGGCATACAATCAGGCCTGAAATATATGTATGATAATGTATTATGGAAAGAAACCCTGCCACACACCATACTTGCAGCACAAACAGCCATCCAGAGTTGTGGTCTAAGTGGTTAACTGATTCCTTCTAGAGCAAAGTATGTTATTATAGCGGGTAGGCTTTCACATTGGTATTAATAAAGGAATGTGACGAGACAACACCAGGACTACAGATGATTTTTGGCGTAGTTGTTACACTGTGAGAGCAAGAAATCTGGCATTGCTATATTGAAGACCGCTGATGGTTGCTGGGCCCGCTTGCCCCAACAAAGCAGTATAGTATTCTTGAAACACTGTGGTTGATTATACTAGTAGCCATTACTGGCAAGCCACAGAAAGTTGAAACTATTTAACAAGTGGCATGGCTTTCAAATTTGACATATGCCCAAGGGGAAAAATTAGAATCTCAGGTGACAGTAGAAGAAATTGTGGGATCAATCAATGCTCTGAGGAGGAATAAGACCTCCAAGTCTGGTGGCTTACAAAAAGAATCCTATCACACAAATTAGGTTAAATTACATGATAGCAATTA
The DNA here is from genome assembly GCF_964263255.1 of Lissotriton vulgaris. Lineage (NCBI taxonomy): Eukaryota > Metazoa > Chordata > Amphibia > Caudata > Salamandridae > Lissotriton > Lissotriton vulgaris. The sequence continues at coordinate 911,214,195 of NC_141698.1, forward strand.
GTTAATCAAATCTAATATGTCCCATGGTCAACATATGTGGCAAGGTTCATCATACCTGGTTTCATATCACTTACTACTCTAACCAAATCTTGCTTACAAGATTCTGGGTTAAACCCTTGCAAACAAAATATGAGTTTTACTTGGTGAATTACAATTAGAACGGTTTCCCATAGGTGCATGATGGTAGCTATCCTTAGTCTACTCTTTCATATCACCTTGGAAAAGGCCAAATGAGATTTGTTACCCTTGGTAGGCTAACATAACACAAATAAGGTGTTTGATATGCTAGGCTACTTCTATGTATATGGTGTTCTCCAAAGAATGTGTTCTTTTCCTTAGTGCTCTTCAAGCAACAAAATGTGGACTCACTAGTAAGTGTGAACATGACTAGAGTCTTTCTGAGGTAGATTGGAGTGTCTTTAGACAAGAATGCCAGCTATAGTCTATTCTATTTGGCGGTGGAGCCACAGGCATGTAGAATTACAGCAAATGCTATGGGCCTGTTTATTGCCTGGACAAGCAGGAAACAACTGATTTCCACCAAGTGACTCCCCTTCCACCACCGAACACCTCCACTTCTAGATCTATATCTGCCCCAGAATGACCCTAAGTGGCACCTTTGCCTACAGACGCCCCCCCCGGACCTCGAACTTGGTTCACCTCTACCATTGCCGACTTCATTGTGCGCCACGCCAGCACCTTCATGGACTACATACACATCGAAGATCTGAACTTCCAGCTCGACAACCTCAGCGACCCCAACTCCAGCCCACTCCTGGACAATCGGTAAAAAAGGGGTTGGTAATGGACGGAGCATCTGAGCCAATCCAACACTCACACCCAGTCAAAAGATCTGGGTTTAGTCCATCACCGTTCTTTAGCCCACTCTGCCACCCAAGTTCAGACATGGCTATATGCAAATCAGTCTGACCCTTGCCTCATGGGAACAGTCCAGCCCGAACTGCCAAGCCATGCCTTCCCCACTCCTGGACAATGTCTCCAACATCGGACTGAAACAGCTCGTCACCACCCCTACCGACGAGGCAGAACACACCCTCGACCCCATCTTCGCAGGAGGGAACAACATCTGCTTCAGCCACACCACGCAGCCCCTCTGGATGGATCATCACTGCGTACACTTTTCTTTCATCAATGCCACTGCTCCGAAACCCACTTCAAGCCCACTGCGAATGAACTGGAGCAAGGTCACAGAGGAGCACCTCAACTCCACCCTCAATCACGATCCCCCTCCTGCCTCGACCAAAGCCAACTCTGCTGCCAAAGAACTACACCAGTGGATCACCAACTGCACAGACAAGCTCGCCCCCCTCCGCAACCCCAACACACAGCGACCCATGAAGGCCTCCTGGTTCACCACCAACCTCCAAGAATCCAGACGCACCTGCAGATGTATTGAAAAACAAGGGAGGGACAGGAAAACCACAGAAAACCAGACCACCCACAAAAAGGCCATGACAGAATCTGGAACAAAATCCTTGCCAACTCCAGCAACTCAAAGGAATTGTTGAGCATCAGCCAACATTTCACCAAACTCCCCAGTGAAGCCATGGACATCACACCCTCCCAGGACCTCTGAAAGAAGCTCGGCTCCTACTCCCATCTGAAAATCAAGGCCCTCTACAACACCTTCAGCGAACAAACTCCAGACACCACTCCGTCCTCCAGCAACGACAGCCAGCTTACCATCAACGCCTTGCCCATGGACAACCAACCTACCATCACCTCCTGGACCCCAGCCACCACTGAAGATATCCCCATGAACATGAAGAGCACTCAGGAGCCCCCACGGACACCTGCCCACAGCACATCTTCCACAGAGCCGCCGCCGGCATAGCACCCGAGCTACGATGCATTATCAATGCCACCTTCAAATCCGGCACATTCCCTGACAGCTGGAAATGCGCAGAAGTCAAGTCCCTCCTCAAGAAACCCTTTGCAGTCCCGACGGACCTGAACATCTACCGACCCATCTCTCTCGTTCCCTTCGCAGCCAAAGTGCCAAAGTCACCGAAAAGATAGTCAACGCCCAGCTGACAAACTTCATCGAAGAGAATGCCATCCTCAACCCTTCCCAATTCGGATTCTGCAGCAACCACAGCACTGAGATCTAACTCCTCGCCGCCACAGATGACATCTGCATGATCCTCGACCAAAGCCACACTGTGGCCCTCATCCTTCTAGACGTCTCAGTAGCCTTTAACACCGTCTCCCACCGCACTCTCACAGCCAGACTCCACGACGTCGGCATACAGGGAACCACCCTTGACTGGCTCTGCTCCTTCGTCGCTGGCAGAAACCAACAGATAAGACTCCTGCCCTTCCTCTCCGAACCCACAGAGATCAACTGCAGAGTACCCCAAGATTGTAGCTCAGTCCCACACTCTTAAACATCTACACAGCCCCCCTCACTGCTATTGTCAGATAGCATGGACTCAGCATAGTATCCTACGCCGACAACACCCAGCTCATCCTCTCCCTCACAAAGGAACCCAATGCCACCAGGCCCAGCATCGAGGAAGGAATGAAAGACGTTGCATCCTGGATGAGCAGAAGCTGTCTGAAGCTCAGCTCAGAGAAGACAGAAGTCCTCATCCTCGGACCCACCCCCTCAGCTTGGGACAACACCTATTTGCCCACCGTGCTTGCTAACCCCAATGGACCACACCCAGAACCTCGGCATCATACTTGACTTCTCCCTCACCATGTCCCATCAGATCAACGCCATTGCCTCCACCTGCCTTAACACCCTCTGTATGCTTCGCAAGATCTTCAAATGGATCCCTCAGAATCTAGAAAGACCGTCGCCCATTCACCATAACAAGCAGACTGGAGTACACAAACTCCAGACAATCCAGAACACCACGGCCGGACACGTCCTCAGTATCCCACGACATGATCACATCACCCAACACCTGTGAGACCTCCACTGGCTTCCCTTCGAGAAGAGGGTAACTTCCAAGCTTCTCACTCACGCCTACAAATTCCTCCACCACACTGAACCCAAATACCTCAACAAAAGAATCTCGTACCCAAGAGAAACCTCTGTTCTGCCGACCTCACCCTAGCAGAAACCCAGCGCATCCGCAGAACCAGAGCAGGTGGAAGAGCCTTCTCCAACATTGCAGCAAAGGCCTGGACGAGCCCCCAGTCAACATCATATGTGCCACCACTCTGCACACTTTCAGGATGAGCCTAAAGAACTGACTCTTCGGCTAACACGGAGCTGCACCCCCAGTGCCTTGAGACCCTCATGGGTGAGTAGTGTGCTTCACAATTGCCTGATTGACTGATTTCCCTCTATGCTTGTGCTATTCTACTAAATGTGAAGGAGTAAACAGAGGGTCTCATCATGCGCTGCAAGGTGAATGATTTCAAGTTATGTCATGTCATGTTAGGTTATATGGATATGCAAAGTGTGACTAATTACCTAATACTTTATCCAGGCACTGGAGCAGGCATGAAGGTCGTCTGCAAGGTCTTAGTTGAAGAGTCGGGACTTCAACTGTCTGCGGAATTCCATAAGTGAGGAGGAGGCTACCCTTAGTTGTAGTGGGAGGTGTTCTGTGTTTGAGTGCAAGGTATGAGAAGGCGGGCCCTCCTGTACTGCTTCAGCAGATGCAGGGTGTGTGTGCATGTGAGTGCGAGCGAGAGAGAGAGAGAGGTACAGAGTGTCAGTGTCTGGAGGGCTATTGTAAGTGGAGGCCGGATTTGAGGTATGCTGGTTCAATATTGTACAGTATGTGTATGTGTGTGTGAGGAGTTTGAATTGGCAGCATTTGTGTATTGGCAGCTAGTGTAAATATCTGAGATGAGGTGTGACGTGGGTACACCGGGGGAGGTCCAGGATGAGTCTGGTGGCATTGAACTGGATGGTCTGCAGACAGTGGAGGAGGTGGTTGGGGATTCTGGCATAGAGTGTGTTGGTGTAGTCAAGTCTGCTGGTGATTTTGACTTGAGTGAAGGTACATCTGGTGCTCTTGGGAATCCATCTGAAGATTTTTTTAAGGATGCATAGTATGTGGAAGCATCAGCAGCTGCCCACATTCAATTTAGCAACCACGTTGAGCCTGTCATCTAATATGATTCCCACGTTGCGTGCAGAGTTGGTGAGTGATGGTGTAGGACCTAGCTCTGATGACCATCAGTTGCAGTCCCAGGGGGAGTTTTTGTTCCTAAACATCAGCACATCAGTTCTATCTGTGTTGAATTTCAGGCACTTGCTTTTCCTCCATTCTGGTATGTGGATCATGCATTTGGTATTGTTGGATCTGGTCGTGGAGGATTTGTCTGACATGGACAGGATGAGGTGGGTGTCATCTGTGTAGCAGATGATAGAGATTCTGTGGGATTTGATAACATCTGTGTTTAGTTTTATCTAAATATTGAACATGGTGGGGCTGAGGGGTAATCCTTGAAGGACTCCGCAAATCAGGTCCTTGGGTTCCGATTTAGGAAGGAGTCTGATCTGCTGTGTTCTCTTTGTGAGGAAGGTGCATATCCATTCAAAGACAGTACCTTGGATGCCTGTGTCATGTTGTTTGATGAGGCTGGAGTGAGACACAGGGTAGAATGCTGCTTGCTGAGATGTCCAGTAGTAAGAGGGCAGCAGTTTTTCTTCGGTCTAGCAGGGTGCAGATTTCATCTGTGGGGGCTATAAGTGCTGTATCTGTGCTATGATTGCCGCAGAATCCAGATTGGGAGTGGTTGAGAAGATTTGGGGATCTGGGTGGTTCGTGAGTTGTTGTGTGATTGCTTTCTCTATCACCTTTCCTCAGTACAGTGGTCGGGAGATGGGTCAGAAGCTGCTAAGTTAATTTGGGTCAGCCAATGTTATTTTTGGGAGGGTGTTACAGCAACATGCTTTTACTCCTCTGGGAAGGTTGCAGCCTCAATGGAGGAGTAGGTAATTCGGGTGACGAATTTAATGATCATGGGCCCTCCTAGGTTGCAATTATGATGTGGACAAGGGTCTGTGGGGGCTCTGGAGTGGATGGTTGATATGATTAAGGTGGTTTGGTTGCTTTGAAAGTTGCTGTCGACCTTCTCAATTTTTTTGTTGCAGTAACTTGAAGGACTGTTGCACTGTTCCTCGTAAGGTGTGATGGATTTGGTTGAGGTTTCTGGGGTGGGGAATTCTTTGATGATGGCATAAATCTCTCTGCTGCTGTTGGAACTGGCTGCAATACTATCTGTGAGAGCTCTTTTCTTCGTAACTCTCAGGCGGTGGTAGCAGTGTCTGAGGGAGGCTTTGTAGACTGATCTCACCTCAGCGTCATGGTTGGCTCTCTACTTCCTCTCCAGCAGCTGCAAAGTCTATTGGAGTGCAGGAGTTCTTTTGTGTACCAAGAGGCCTGGCTATTGGTTCTGCAATGTTTGTGGGTTTTGATGGGTGCAAGGACATTGGAGCAGTTGAAGATCCATTGGTTTAAGTTGGCGATGTCTGCAGCTAGTTCATTGGTGGTGTTGGGTTGGTTTTCTTTAAGATTGTAACGCCGATCAGTTTCCATTATTCTTCTCCAGTTCCAGATGGGTTGGTTGGTGTTGAGAAGATTACATCTAAGGTGTGTCCTGCATTGTGAGTAGGGTCTGTGACAAGCTTGGCAGTCCTATGTTGTGTAGACTCTCGAGGAGGTCGGTGGAGGAGTGGTCAGAGGGGTCTTCAAAGTGGACGATGAAGTTGCCAAGAAGAAGGAAGTTTGGGGAGTTTATGGTGAAGTAAACTTGAACAAAGAATGTTTCTTACCTGTGCATTTCCCTATGGTTGCTGAACCGATAGATCATTCACTTCAGTCTGGGCAAAACAAATCTGGAGTGCCAAAATATACTTGGATGAGGGGTTGAGTGCGCTACTGGGGTGTAGGCACATCTCTGTTGTTGGGCACACTCATGTGGTTCTTTGTGCTGAACAACACAATAGATTCCGTGAAAGTTCAATCAAAGTTCCAAATAGTAAGGTTTGTAGAGTTTATTTAAAGATTTTCATTGTGACATATTTTATGCTTTCTTGATGTGAATCATCACTCGACATAAAGTTGAAAAAGGCTCCAATGCATTTCGGACTGAAAAGTCCTTTCTCAAGGAGCGCTGCAACAAAGAACACAAAATGACCCAAATCAATGATTATGTACAGAATACAAATGCGTAAACTTAACAGTGTTACATTAGAGTGTGGGAGGGTCAACCACATGCATCCTTAAAAACACAGTAACATAAAGACTTCAAGAGTGTTGGACAGTGTCGGAAAATTGGAAGGACGTGCTGAAGGATTGAGAACAACCGTGCGGGAAAAGTGAGGGTAGGTCGTGAGGACGGGTGGCAGCGTGCCGTTTAGTACGGAATCAGGATTTTTAAGGATGCATGTGGTTGACCCTCCCACACTCTAATGTAACACTGTTAAGTTTACGCATTTGTATTCTGTACATAATCATTGATTTGGGTCATTTTGTGTTCTTTGTTGCAGCGCTCCTTGAGAAAGGACTTTTCAGTCCGAAATGCATTGGAGCCTTTTTCAACTTTATGTCGAGTGATGATTCACATCAAGAAAGCATAAAATATGTCACAATGAAAATCTTTAAATAAACTCTACAAACCTTACTATTTGGAACTTTGATTGAACTTTCACGGAATCTATTATGTTGTTCAGCACAAAGAACCACATGAGTGTGCCCAACAACAGGGATGCGCCTACACCCCAGTAGCGCACTCAACCCCTCAACTATTCAGGACGCACTCGAACAGTTGCGTCACCTGTAGGAGCACCTTTAACCTTTTCAAATTACTCTAGACTTAACCAATTCCTTAAAATCTACGCAGTGCGCCACGCCTACATTTTCTAAAATATACTTGGATGACATGCAGAATGATGCTTCAACCTGAACAGGATTGGGGAAGTCCTTATAGGCTCTTTGGTATTTTGGCTTTAGTGCCCTCTTTCAATGATGGTCATATTTATGTTAACTAAAATGTTAATGTTTCACTCCTTTCTGTATTGTTCATTTGCAGTAGAGCACTGAGGGATACCTGGACAACAGCTCCAAACGCAGAGCTCCCCGCATTTGCAAAAATTAGACACTATGAATATTGTGCTATGTTATAAACATGTGGTTTACTCATACAGTAGAACCTTTTGAATCAGATGAACTATGCACATTCCAAAGTGTAATGGAAGCTTTCAGCGACCCATTATGCCGTATTGTAAGCAAGGACCAGTCAGCTTGGAATCCTGTAAACATGGAATTTCAAACTCTCTGTGTTTTACATATCCTACGAAATTTGGAATATTGAATCACAACTATTAATCAATTTTACTTGACCTTTTTAGAGATGCATGATATAAACTCGCACAGCAACAAGCAATTGTTTTGATGAAATAGAGAGAAAATTATTGTAGATGGGGTGAGAGAGTGTTTCAAAGTTTAATGACAACTTAAATTACATAACTTTCGATTCGATGCAGTTATTTAAACTGTTCTTAATGGACTCAGTAAGTTTCCAGACGACATATGGTGAGATGGAGACCAGGTTCCCTAGATGTCATTGGATACACACTGACTTTACTCAGAAGCTTTGACTTGTCACACTGTGGAATTATTCCAGGGGCAGGTGACTATTTTACTGAATGGAATTAATAGGAGAACACATGGGAACAAAACCGAACCTTATTCGTTAATCTTAAATCCACAAAAATATGTAATTGTTTCGTAGAAGTGGCTCTTTTGGTTGCCAATTGGATATTCTTGTCTATATGAAACTTAAAACAAGGGTACTATGCTTAGGGGGTGGCTAGTTAATGTCCAAAACTAGGGGCCTGATTTAGATCTTAGGACTTTGTCACTGCCCCGCACTTAGTTCAATTCTTTGCGCGCAGGTAAATTAGTATAAAGTGGTCATTGCAGTATTGGCTTTCTGATTGTTCAATTGATTTAGATCTTGGCAGACCGTTTACTCCATCAAAACGGTGACAGATATCCTGTCTACCGAAAAATAAATTCCATTTTATCCAATAGGATTTATATCTTGTGGCCGATGGGATATCCGTCAAAGTTGTGACGAAGTAATCCATCCGCGAAGATCTAAATCAGGCCCTAGGACTGCAATGAAATGGATGGCACTGAAAGTCAGCCACACAATGGTGCTGATGGCTCTTAAAACACCCAAGAGTGCATTTTTCCTTAAAGTACTCAAACATTTGATACAAATGAAACTGTGTATAGTGGATGTACTAAGGAGGGATATATGAGCGGGTTCTTTTGAGTGTATCCTGGTCTGATACTAATCACTACCGGTGAACCAGAATGAACCTGATGAATGGAACCTATTACAAATGTTAAAATTAATAGAAATGTTGAAAAAGGCAAATCTTTTTTTACCTCCAAGTTCCTCTTCTTAGATGTGTGCCCGTCTAGTAAATTTAAAAGTAACAGGAGCCAGTCCTCAAAAAGTTCCAACTCTCTGGACGTTTGCGTAGAATGAAATCTTACAGAAAATTGAAACTTATTACAGTATGCAGGTGGAAAGGTGAGTAATGCAATAACTAAGGACCTCATTTAAAGTGTGTCAGAGCGGGGAATTGGTATAAGTTGACAGTGCTCTTGACCGCCAAACTTGCAGTTCCCCACTCTATATAGAGTCAGGGGAAGCACTCTATTTATGGAGGTAGACTTACACTAGCTCTACCAGCATTAACCTTTGACCTGATGGTTTTTTTGGAACCTGTCTGTAGGTCAAGATCATGGTCACCCCACCATATTTACTGCAGAGTGATCTTCACTCATTTTCTTACCTGGGACTGCCAAGAGGGGCATTCCAGTCGTCTGGGGTTAGGGGAAAGGATTAATGGCTCCAATGCACAGAGAAAATGCTCACTGCATGTTTGGTTCCAGTGTTTTTCAATCCACAAAGTTCCACTGTTGGAGTTTGTTTCTTGAAAATAAAAAAAGAGACCTCCACAAGGCAGATAAGGATATCTACACATGCTAAGTGGACCCGATGGTTCAAAAAGACAAATAACCTCTGTGTGTGGCATTCCTCCAATTACCTCTTGTAGAAAGTGTCAAACCCCCGGACCTTAAATCTAAGGGATAGGTAAACAGTAAACATAAACTGGATGATTAACCAGAGAATGGCACATTAATCCAGCCAAATATTGGAGAGACAAATTACTCAAAAACCTCCAGCATGGCAATCTGATCGCCAGAGTCTCCGACTCACCAGTTGGTTCTCTGTGTCCTGGTCTTGGACCCGGTGGAGAGCCAGGTAAATAAAAAGACAGGGCCACAAACTAACACCTTTTTAGGTCCTGACTAAGGACTCCAAAAATCATAACTCTCCCATAAAGAAAATCATGATCAAGGCAAAATCAAGTCAACAGCCCTCCTTTCATTCAAACACAAAGCACATTTATGCAACCACAAATCATGTTGCATGTTGAGGGAGATACCCACAGACATAAACACATATATGCCTGACTCGTCTATGGCAATAGGCACTGTGATATCCTTAAGGCTACTTTCAAACTGCAGTACCAAGGATTGCAGCACTGGTGCACGAGTGCTTGGGTTGTGAAGAACGCTTCTTTTACAGCCTGATGTACTATTGAACAATTTAAATCCACATCTATGGAACGTGTGTATATAGGCACACGTTCAATGTATTCAAAATTACCAATCAAGAAAACAGGGTTGCATCTGCATTACCTCAAACTGGTAAATAATGTTTCGCAACTTGTTTTCAGCAGCTCTTCACATTGGGAGTATACACGTTATACAACACTGCAATAAGTTAAAAGGTGTCAACTAGACTTTAATGTCAATAGGCAGGTGACACAGGCTATCCATGAATGTGTATTTTAAATAAAATCCAAAAAGAGAAATGTTATAAATGTATAAACTTTTGCTTAGCTACAGTAATAAAGTGTACCTACCTTGACCTTAATAGGAGGAAAAATCCAATTACGGTATGCCCATACACAAAGCATAATAGAGAAAAATATAGCATTGTCTCTCTCCTCAACAATCTCCATACTGTTCGTGCCACACCCCTGGATCATAGCAATTAGTATCGCAGGCTGTTATTTTTAGTAATGATATCCAAACCAATATAACAGCAATTAATTAAGGACTTTCATAAATGTGGTATTCAGAGTAGAAAAGGTTTAAGGAACTAAAAATACAGTACACCAAACCGTCTATAGACACCACAACAACAAAACATTTCAGAAATTGCATTATTACATCTAAACAAGGCATTCTACTAAGCATAATGCCTAGATTCGGAACACATTACTGTTCCTTTTTGGATGACTACAGAATAAATGGTTGTATGTGTTTGATTTGGCCTAGAGTTTGGGGCAGCTTCACCACTCGTTTCTGCATTAAGGAAGGTTTCTCACCTATATCAGATTCGTGTGATGCTTCAAGACAAAGAACTTCATGGTGAAAAAAATAATTTTCAAGGATATTCGAGAAGTTCCCTGTTGTAAATAGTATCAATATTCAACTCGAAACCACCCTCTCCAGCAGTGAATAGTTTCTCGAAACTGTTAACCCATAGATTTGCGATCAGAACCTAATTGTATTGATACACTCCTTTAATATCCCTTCGCATGTGAGACTGCTATGTGTAGGGCCGTTGCTGGAACCCTTAGAGGACACTGGAATCGCCATGGACAATCTAAAGATTTGACGTGACGTCCTATCCTAACACTTCTGATATATTGTTCTAGAAAGCAGTCTCTGCCCCGAAGATGTACAAAACATGAAAAGGAACATAGAGGGAGGAGAAAACAGTAAGTAATGGCAAATAAACAAGCAGCAAAGTTACAAGAACCTGGATAACGAGCATCACTTTTAAGGTCTTAACAACAGAGGTGTTTTTGAATGGTCTGTCACCAAACCTTCTTACCTGACACACTGCTGCCTGCAGCATTGCATCAAATGTCCCTTCAGGTGCATCAATGTTTGCCGAAAGCTTTTGTTTGCCGACTGCACTTTTGAAGTCTGCAACATTGTCAGTCAAAGGAAGCACATGAATGAAACCATGAGGACGCATACAATCACGCCAATAGTCGCTGCACAAAATAAGAAAAATATCTCTGCATAACTTTCTTCTAAAGTTGTACAACAAATAACATCCTGTAAATTTACTTCAGTACTACACGTTTATCTCTAAAATGGCATTGTTTTCTTTGAACATGAAAAGTGAAAGTATGATGGACAAGCATCTTAATGTATAAAGTGGACATAAAGTGAAGATGACAGATTATTTACAAGTAATGAGAAATGAACCTTTTCCCAGTCTTTCCAGGCATATTCTTTTTATTCCACATAACTGGCTTTTTAAGTTTTAGCAGTTTGAACCTGCCACACAGTCCCTAACCACAAGTAACTTTCACTAACACATGAAATTCTTTCTGTTTATTTCCTTTACATATTTAATATTTTTATATGCCTCTTAAGAATTCAGCACAAGCTGCTTAACAATCAAATTCTAAATGTGAGACTGCAGAAAGCATTTTAATACTCACATTTGGAGCACATCTGTGAAATGGGCAGTGGAACAGCAAAGTAACATTCCAGACCAGCCCTAGACATTTACAGTGGAAACTGACCCCAGTTCTGGAAATTAAATGCTAAATATAACACTCTATGAGCTAGCTAGGATCACTATGTTGCATAACCATTAACTATGCCAACACATATTAAGAGAGGTGTAAAATGGACTATGTGCGACGTCCAAGTGAGGCTGCAGCCAGTGTGTACATTGTTAAACCTATGCCTAGATTAAAAGAGGCACAGTTTGGAAATGGTTAGTTATATCAATCCCATGTCAAGTAAAATATTAAAGAAAATAAACATATTTATCAATATGGATTCAATCACGACTTTGATAAGGATGCAATGTTTCTGCGCTTTAAGGAACCTTCTTATCCTGGTAGCCTCAACTCTAGTCTTACAGTTGAGATCCAATGGCTGAACAGTTGCCTAGTTTCTTCCCTAGGTATTCCCCTCCGGGGAGATGTCCTACACACAAGCCTTTCTGACAATCTGTTTTTACAGCTGTTTTTTAAAAGAGGCTCCTGAAACTTTGCTTTAAAATAAAGTAGAGTTATAAAATTAGGGAGGCCAATCCTCCTTGGTATGAAACAATGTTGGCCAATAAAGGAGTGTGTTTCAGCTTTGATTCATGAGAGGCAAGAGGAGAGTTAGGAGAAGCACAGTTGGAAATCTAGACGAAATTTAGTTCTACCATTTTGTTCACCTCACTTTCTCATATTAGATTTTGGATTATGTCAGTAACTGGTTATTTGTAATGCTTGCAAATAACGCTTGGTACAACTGCGCTGTAGACATAGGTTAAATAATCAAATTAATAAAAGTACATGTGCAAAGGATGAGTGAGCACTATACAGTGAGGTTCCGTGACAATTGTAAGTGGTGTTTTCGACTCGCACGAATATGGTCGAGTCTGGTATCTACGAACCGCAAATGACGAGTTTAGTAAGTGTGCGGAGTTTCGCTGTGCTAACTTAAACCGTTCATTTGTTACGTGGGTTTTCCATCTGTACCCACGGGTTCCATCTTAGATACGGCATCCATTTTGTCTCTTGCCCTCAAGTAGCCAGCGAACGGACGTTGTCCGCTTCGCGACCCTGGGGCTCCCAAGATATTTGCGGAAGACACATGTCCTTTGTAAGTGTCTTTATGATGAGGGGGATGATACTGTAAGGCAGATGGCCCCGCTCGAGGCTCATCTCGCCGTGCCGGTTTATTGTCTCAGCCGTGCATCTCATTAGGCACGTCCCTTTGATGCCTGTAGTTCGTGTTTCCCGATACCGCCCCTTTTACACCCTTTTCCAATCTCCCCACTGTTTCCATCTTCCTCTGCACCTGTCCTTGTTCCTTTTTCGATCTGTTTTACTGCTGATTGGAATGTACTAATGGTGGGAAGATGGGTTTTTACAGTTGGGAACCGCCAAATGTTTCCACACTTCTGTTCCGGACCTTATGAGTATCAAAGTGACCAAAGCGACCCCTCTCGGGGATAATTGTGGGAACCGGGTTGTAAACCTTTGTGTGCTATGTAAACCTAGGGGAGAATTCTGTATAAAAGAAGCGATCCACAGACCCAATTTGAAGCAGTCTCCCCGAACTACACTCGTTGTACTTCCTGTGACTTCTGTGTTTCCCTGCAGTAAATAAACCTTGAATCTTTGACGCCGAAGGAAGTGTCCCGTGTCTCTGTCATTCGTACGCCGGAGCAGGTTACCCACGAAGGTTTCAGGTGTTGTCCCCTGGCGCCGCTGGGTCTTAAAGAACCCAGTCCTTCAGTTGGCGCCCAATGTGGGGCTGCATCAGTGGTACCGGTCCAAGCCCGACGATCGTGAGGAACTTCGTGTGAAATCTCCGAGGGAAGGTGCACTCCGCTTCATCGATCCTGTTGTCGAAACAAGTGGCCCGAAGACTTTCCCCGCGAAGATTCCCGCCTCCTGACGGCTGCGACGGACTGCTGCCCTGACTGTAGACCTGTTTTGGCGCCTGGCGTAGACCTTGGTAGAGCGAGACGACTGACGGGCCTTCCTGGTGACGCCATCGATCTTTGAGTTAAGTATTTGTGGGTCGGTCCCAGAGTTCTTGGTTGTGGTTGCTTAGTGGTTGCATGGTTCCATTGCATTTGTGGTTCTTGGTACTTTGTTGTGTTGTTTGATGACTGCAGCCACCAAAAACTGAGGGTTTTTGCTTTTTGCTGGGACTTGGTAAATCCCGTAACCCTTGACGTTTGTGAAACTCGGCTAGTGTGCAAGATGCCTGGTCGTAGTACTTTGTTTAGTTGTTTCAGACGTTGTGGTGCGGATTCCCGACTGGAGGACTCGTGTCCGATACCTCCGGTTGCAACTCCGACTTATGAACTGTACAGTAAACATGGGCTAGGCCCGATTACTTTTAATGATTATTGGATTCGCTATACTAAGAAGGACGGTGTCCTTAGTTGGCCACCTCATGGTAGCTTTGAGACCCCGATCTTAGATAACCTAGAGGCTACATTGTTCGAGAAAAAGTCAAGGCCGGCCATGTTTGATGCCTTTCGGTTGTGGCGTAAAGAAGCCCGACAGAAAGAAATCAGACAGACTAAACGAAATCAGAGAGATGGTGTTGCTACCATTGTAAAGAAAGCAGAGCAATTTCAGCGTGACAAGGAGGTCAAGGAAAAGGAAGTGTTCGATAGGCTACAGCGCATGACTATAGATAAATGCTATCCTGCTTTACCTACGGAGTCGGAAAAGAAGGAAGAAGCAGTTGAGGATCCTTTAATGTCCTATCTTATGAAGTCGCCACCTCCGTATGTACAGGGTACCGCAGCTCCTGTGGTTCCCCCTGTACCTATTCTTCCACCTATTCTTCCTCCACCTGTTCCTCAACCTGCACCCGTTCTTCCGACTGTTCCTGCTCCTCTGCCTGTTGCTATCCCTACTGCCCCTCCGCTTCCACATACTCCTGCTCCCGCTACTGCTCCTGCTCTGTTAACTCCTGCTGTTGCTTCTGTCTCTACTCCTTCGCTTGTTAGTCCTGTGTCCTATACTTCTCCCTCTACTCGTAGTCGTACTTCTCCTCTTGCGGCTAGTTTCTTTCATTCTCTCGGACCTGTTCTTGGGTCCGCTGGTTCAGATGGTCCTCAGAGACGTAGTCAGCTTCCTGGTAACAGGGAACGCGCTTCGCTATATAATATGGCGATGGGTTGGATGACACATCCTCTTAGAAATCCACCACGTGTCGTACTCGATACGTTTTGTCAATTCAATATACCAACTCAAAGATTCGTGTTCGAAGAAATGTGTAAGGTTCTTCGTGATCAGATATCGGCCGATGCACCTGATGAGGTGCTGACCGCTTTGTCTGACCTACAGCTTCAGTTCTCGACTGGACTGATAGTGGATACCAATGTTCGACGTGCTGTTGAACGGTTGCTATCTTTCCGTCCCACTCCTATACCTCAAGCCCTCTTTGTTGAAGATGTTGAAAGACAGCCAGATGAGTCTGGTCAGTTTCCTATGCGAGAAGTTCCACCAGTGTGGATGCCAGGTAATCCTGGGGCAAACCCCCCGATCTTGCCGTTCTTTCATAGGGTATGGATACATCTCCCATGGAAACGCTCTGAAGTGCTACAGGTGAAGCAATCTCTGCCTGACCCTCGCAAAAATCCTGCTGGGTATTATAAAGAATTATCGCAGCTCGTAGATGCTACGGTAATGAATCTTGCTGATATTGACATGCTGTTTGGCAATGTTGTACCGCAACCGGTATGGGCTAAGATTCGTCAGGAAAATCACGCAAACGAATTAGGTGGTGATTGGGCTGCCATTGTAGCGGCGGATGGTCGACAAACTGGTGGTGCTAAACCCGAGCAGTTGATTGCTGCTCTTCCCCAGAGAATAATCACGCTAATGAAAACTCTTATGCCAGCTATGAGAGTGAATTGGGACAAATTGTCAGCTTGTAGACAGAAGAAGGACGAGAGTGTCTCCGACTTCTTTACGAGGTTCGAGGAGGCATTCATCGACCATAGTGGTCAGGATATGAGTACTGAGGGTGGTCAACGGTTGTTTGTGGACAAATTTGTTTCGAACCTATTGCCCGATTTGAGCAATAAATTGAAAAATTCTGAGAGTGCGTGGGCCGTTTCTACCTCAGCTCAGATATTGGCCACAGCACAATATTATGAGAATAGAGAGAAGGAGGAGAACGACCGTGCTGATAAAAAGACGAAAGAACTCAAAACTAAAGTGTTGTTACAGCAGGCCTATCCTCCGCGTTCGAATCAGAATGCTTTGCAGCAAAATAGATCGCAGCCACAATCGAATCGATCACAATCTCGAAATGACTCCTCTTCCCAAAGATCTCCGTTAGGGTACAATCAATGTGCCTATTGTAGACAGGAGGGTCATATCAAATTCAATTGTCCTGTTCTAAACGATCGTAATAGCGGTAATTCATCCAGAGGAGGTCGTGGTGGTTCACAGCAGACATCACGCGGTAGGGGTCGTGGTGCTCAGAACGACCGTTCAGATAACTCATCAAATTCCGATAATTGTTTTGATCAACGTGGATCATCGCAAGGACGATCTGCGCAGTACAATGTGGACGATTATTACGTCGATCAGGGAACTGACGACAGTAATTACTAGGACAGCCATAGACAAGGAGAGGGAGTGGTATCAGTTCCGGTTGATCAGAGAGGGCCTTAGGTCGCAGTTGCTACATCGGGCGTCGTTGAGCCTTTTCTGTTGGACACTGGTGCAGCGAAAAGTTCCATAAAGCATTCGAAACTCCCTGGCGCACCTTTGTCTGGCTTAACAAATGTTTCAGTTGGATTCTCTGGCGCCCCCGTTAGCAATCCAGTTTCGCGCCCTTTGCCCCTTACAATTGGGCCTTGTGAGCTAGAAGCCCCGTTGATTTTGACCACGGGCTGTGGTGAAAATCTTTTGGGTCTGGATTTGCTTAAACGTTTGTATGCAACTCTGTATTGTTCTCCTGCGGGTGTAAAGCTTACGTTGGGAGAGAGGGTTGTCTCTCCTATGTACTTGTCTCTGGATAAGCTTCCACCGGAATTGAGTTCTCTTCCTGCATCTTTGTGGGCAACAGGTCCCAATGACGTGGGCCTGCTTGACATCTCCCCTTATGTTGTTCAGTTGAAATCTAATGTGCGATTGCCACGTATTCCCCAGTATCGTATCTCTCTTGATGGTGAACGAGCATTGTTAGCGATCATCTATGATTTGATCGAGAAAGACGTTATTGAGGAAACGCGGGGAAACGTGTGCAACAGCCCTGTGCTGCCCATTCTTAAACGTACTGATCCTTCGAAACCACCTGTTTATCGTTTTGTTATCGATTTACGGGAGGTGAATAAAATTGTGATTCCTCAGTTCCCCGTTGTGCCTGACATCACGGCACTACTGACTCTGATTCCAGCTTCTGCATCTTGGTTTTCGGTGATTGATTTGAAGAATGCGTTCTTCAGCATTCCCATTGCAGAAGAGAGCAGAGACCTTTTCGGTTTCTCTCTTGGTGGACGCAGCTTCCGGTTTAAACGCCACCGAGACTGAAAAGACGAAGTGGAAAGAAAGTACGGGAAAGTTGGATGTAAATGGTTGTTGGATTGATTTATCGGACCAGAAAAGATGGATGTTGCCTGATGCGTATGTGCTGGCTGTTGTGACAATGGCACATGGGTTAGCACATATTAGCGCGAAAGGTATTTGCAAGTTGCTGTCTCCTGTGTGGAAGAACGATGGTATCACGAAGTGTGCTGAACGCTTGGTTAAGAATTGTATGGTATGTATGTTGTACAATCCTGGTAAGGGAACTCCAACTCCTCCTGGTAGTTTTGCTCCCCCTTCATGTCCCTTTGAGGTGATCCAATTAGACTTCATCCATATGGAGCGATGCAATAACCTGAAATACGTTTTAGTTGTGGTTTGCGCGTTCTCCCGATGGATTGAAGCCTACCCTCTTAAGGACAACACTGCTTTGTCAACTGCGAAAATCCTACTGAAGGAATACTTTCCTCGGTATGGAATGCCTCGGATTGTATGGTCGGATAACGGAAGTGAGTTTGTGGGGAGTGTGATGAAGAGTGTGTGTAAGGGCCTTGGAATTAATCAAAAATTCCATAGCGCCAATCATCCCCAGTCAGCTGGTTTGGTTGAAGGGTATAACGGCACCCTTAAACTAAAGCTAGCGAAGATTCAGGCTAGGACTGGTCTCTCGTGGCCTGACGCTTTACTCTTAGCATTACTGTCAACAAGGGCAACCGTACACTCCCGAGTAGGGCTCAGTCCCTATGAAATAGTGTTCGGTCGTCCTGCAAATGTTTGGGGGGTCCCTAGACCGGGTGTGTTCTGTGATCTTGAGTATCCAATGTTGATCGATTATCTCCATGACTTGACTGCTAAACTGAGGTTAATTCACCAACAGGTTTACGAAGCATTGCCGACGCAGACGGAGGGTCCAGGCCACCAGCTCCAGCCCGGAGACTGGTTGGTGACGCGAAATTTCTTGCGCAAGAAGAATTTGGAGCCCAGATTCACTGGACCCTTCCAGGTCCTCCTTGCCACGAGAACTGCTGTTCGTCTAGAGGGTCGGAAAAACTGGGTGCATGCCACCCATACCAAAAAAGTCCCTATCCCGTTGCCAGCAGACTCGTGGGTGAGGAGAGGCATTGCATCAACTGAAACCGAAGGATTGCCGGCGTTTGTACCTTTCAGCGGCGCACAACCTGTCGGAGAATCCTCAGTGCAGCAGAAAGACACTGTTGAACATTTGCCATCAAAAGACTCAAGACCAGAACTTTCAACTGATCAACAGGACGCTGTCTCTTCAACGGATCCTTTGTTTGACGAGCAGACACGTCCTGGGATAACCCGATATTTTTTGCGATCCAGCACTAAAGACTAATAAAAGATCCTGTTTTGTCCCTTGACAATTGCATTATCCCGTTTCCCACGATCAGTTTGAACACTCGTATCATTGTAATTATTCTTGTATATATACATTGAGTTTTGTTCCTCATATTTTTGCTTCCACAGCTGAGAGACACTTTGCATACACATAATTGTGAATAAAGGCCGTAGGGCCGCGCGTGTACTTCCTTCTGGTTAGTAGGTCTTGACGCTAGGTTAAAGACCGTCGGTTCCTGGGAATTCCTAGGGATTGGCTACTGCTACACAGAACGAAGTGCGTCAAGAAACGTTGCGGACGGTCGTAGGGGATGGCATTTTCGAAGCTGATGGACTTGGAAGAAGCTCAGGCGCAAAGGTTCAAGTTGCAACAACTTAGTCGTACCAAATGTTTTATGTTCCAAATATTCGTATTGCTTTTGACTGTTTCTGCATTATTGGCGGGTGGGGTGTATTACATGATGTCTTGTTTCTTATCTCCTGCCATACCTACTCCTACCCCTAATCCTCAACCTACCACTGTTGCATCTCCCCATTCTTTTCACTTCTTACCCGAACACGAACAGGCTAGACGTGCAGAATTCCGCAACAATTCCTTTATTCAGCTCCTTCACCAGCATCAGTTAGTGGTTAACACTACTAATTGTTGGGTGTGTGGGTTGATGCCACATACCACGGATAAGGGAATTCCATATCTGGTGTTGCCGTATAGTTCCCAAGGGTCTGCTCGAGCATTTCAAACAATGTTTCGAAGCGCATTAGATTCTCACCCCAATCGAGAGCCACGTTCTCCCTACCTTGGCCCTGGCTCGTACTATAAGCCTTTGTCCATAGCGATAGAAGACTTAGATAGAGATATCTATGAGCCGTCGCTCATTCCAGTGGAAGAGGTACAAGCCTATAGGGTCCTGAGTAAGGTTGAGTATAGTGCGCTCACGAGTGATAAACAGCTTAAAAGCTCGCCTCCGATATGGGTCGTACCCCACATTGGTAATTTTTGTCTAATGGGTCGTGGCCGAAGATCGAAAGCCCGACTTGGAGAGAGTGCTTGCACTGAAAATTACATGCTGCCGATGATCTCGTCCCCTGTGTTTCTGGCTGCCAAGGGTACCTACTTTGTCTGTCATGATCGTGCGTATGCATGGTTGCCCTCTGACTTCATGGGCTCATGTTTTATCGCAAACTTGTTGCCTCCGACATTCACTGTAGATGCAGATTATCACAAGACTAGAGTTGTGAGAGGCGTAATTAGCGAAGAGGATAGTGCCGGTCAGGAGGCAGGAGACTTCTTCAAGGGTTTCCTCCTGTTTTGGGGACCTATGGTTAATAGTAGGAACCTGAGACAATTGACTCGAGTGGTAGAATCGACAGCTAATATTACTGCCAGTGCCCTTGGTAATATCACCACAGAACTTCAGGCGGATAGACTTATGACGTTACAAAACCGTATGGTTTTAGACGTGATCTTAGCAGATCGAGGTGGGGTATGTAAGGTGATCCATTCGAGCTGCTGTATTTTCATTCCTGATAACGCTCCGACTGTCTATCAAGCCATCTCAAAGTTGCATAAAATCTCTGAATCCATACACGTGGATGTAGGGGATTGGACGCTACTTGGGTGGTTTTGGGGCCTGATGTCGACTTGGGGTTGGAAGATTCTGATGATCATCGGAGTCGTTGTGGCGTTCCTGTTCACGTGTTGCCTTTGTGTGCAGTGCGGTCCTGCCTTATGTGGCCTCTGCGCTACAACGTGTATGAGACAGCCGCCTGTTACCAATGGAACTCGGTTGGACAGAGCTATGCTACAGCAACATCTAGATGGTCTGATGAATATCGAGTATGATTCCGACTAGTGCTTGCCTACATGAGGGCAAAAGGAGCGTCTGAGGTTCCGTGACAATTGTAAGTGGTGTTTTCGACTCGCACGAATATGGTCGAGTCTGGTATCTACGAACCGCAAATGACGAGTTTAGTAAGTGTGCGCAGTTTCGCTGGGCTAACTTAAACCGTTCGTTTGTTACGTGGGTTTTCCATCTGTACCCACGGGTTCCATCTTAGATACGGCATCCATTTTGTCTCTTGCCCTCAAGTAGCCAGCGAACGGACGTTGTCCGCTTCGCGACCCTGGGGCTCCCAAGATATTTGCGGAAGACACATGTCCTTTGTAAGTGTCTTTATGATGAGGGGGATGATACTGTAAGGCAGATGGCCCCGCTCGAGGCTCATCTCGCCGTGCCGGTTTATTGTCTCAGCCGTGCATCTCATTAGGCACGTCCCTTTGATGCCTGTAGTTCGTGTTTCCCGATACCGCCCCTTTTACACCCTTTTCCAATCTCCCCACTGTTTCCATCTTCCTCTGCACCTGTCCTTGTTCCTTTTTCGATCTGTTTTACTGCTGATTGGAATGTACTAATGGTGGGAAGATGGGTTTTTACAGTTGGGAACCGCCAAATGTTTCCACACTTCTGTTCCGGACCTTATGAGTATCAAAGTGACCAAAGCGACCCCTCTCGGGGATAATTGTGGGAACCGGGTTGTAAACCTTTGTGTGCTATGTAAACCTAGGGGAGAATTCTGTATAAAAGGAGCGATCCACAGACCCAATTTGAAGCAGTCTCCCCGAACTACACTCGTTGTACTTCCTGTGACTTCTGTGTTTCCCTGCAGTAAATAAACCTTGAATCTTTGACGCCGAAGGAAGTGTCCCGTGTCTCTGTCATTCGTACGCCGGAGCAGGTTACCCACGAAGGTTTCAGGTGTTGTCCCCTGGCACCGCTGGGTCTTAAAGAACCCAGTCCTTCAACAGTGGGGGGCACAGTACATGGAGGGTGTATAAAAATGCAATATAAATTGTCATTAAGGATTACAAAATCATGGCACAAATGAGAGAGATATTGAAACTTTGCACAAAACAGCTAACATTGCCCAGATCCATCGGTTCATTCCAGTTAGTCCAAGGTTACCAATTATGTTTTATGTCCCTCTATAAAAGGAGATTAAAGTGGGCTGTCAGATGTGTATTGGAAAGCAATTCAAGTCAATGACACATAAGCAGAAAAGCATTTGTTTGCTGGGCGGTTTTCTAAATCTTGGTATGTCACCCATGAGCAACCCTTGGTCACACAGCACTCAGTATAGTCCATTTGACATTTTCAATATACATTTTTGGGCATGTTGAAAAAGATCAACTTGTTGGTGAAGTATGCAGTCTTATTTGATTAGCTAAGTCCCTAAGGTAGCTAATTAATAGATGCAAGTATGGGTATGATGAACTCACATTAGTTTGTGTTTGCGATCTCACAGGAAGGAACATGCAGGGCCAGGGCTTGATTTAGATCTTGGCGGATGGGTTACTTGGTCATAACCGTGAAGGATATCCTGCCCACCAAAAAATAAATTATGTTATATCCCATCCACCAAGACTAAGCATGGGCGGAAAATCCGTTACGCTCGCGGATTTTGCGGATTTTCGGTAAATTCGCAATCCGCGAGATCCGCGAATTTCCCGCAAAATCCGCAAATTCGCACGCAGCGGATTTTTTTTCTTGGTGATACAATTTTGCTGCGTGCGGTGTAAGTTCGCAATTGCGAACTGGTACAAAACCCTCGCGAACTGGCAGAAATCCTTGCTAACTGGCAGAAATCCTTGCAAACACAAAAAAACATTTAGCAGGTTCAAAAGTTCAAACTCATCATTAGTAACCATTCCCTGTAGTGCTTCCTGACAAGGGCCCCTCCAGAGTTCAGTTGCTAGTTGCAACAATTATATGACCCTGCTCTGACTCTCACAGCAGGCTCATAGAATAGCTACAAATAGGCCACAAAGGTCCTGGAAAAAAAAATTCACTGCAACAGAAAGCAAATTACAGATAAGGAAGCAGGTGCCAGACTGGAATTTTAAAACAGTGACACATTAATAAATCAACCCCAAATTAATTCATGTCAGTTGAAGCAGGCAGGTGTGCTTGCTTTTTCCCCACATAATCTACAGTGATGATGAACCAGAGGGTGGCATTGATGTACCAGAGGATGGCATGGGTGAAACAGAGGGTGGCAGGGGTGAAACAGAGGGTTCTGGGAACCTGTGATGATGAACCAGACGTAGAAACAACATAATTGTGACCGTTGCGAGCCGACATGTAAGTTCGCAATTGCGAACTGGTACAAAACCCTCGCGAACTGGCAGAAATCCTTGCGAACTGGCAGAATTCCTTGCGAACACAAAAAAAGCATTCAGCAGGTTCAAAAGTTCAAACTCATCATTAGTAACCATTCCCTGTAGTGCTTCCTGACAAGGGCCCCTCCAGAGTTCAGTTGCTAGTTGCAACAATTATATGACCCTGCTCTGACCCTCACAGCAGGCTCATAGAATAGCTACAAGTAGGCCACAAAGGTCCTGGAAAAAAAATTGCACTGCAACAGAAAACAAATTACAGATAAGGAAGCAGGTGCCAGACTGGAATTTTAAAACAGTGACACATTAATAAATCAACCCCAAATTAATTCATGTCAGTTGAAGCAGGCAGGTGTGCTTGCTTTTTCCCCCCATAATCTACAGTGATGATGAACCAGAGGGTGGCATTGATGTACCAGAGGATGGCATGGGTGAAACAGAGGGTGGCAGGGGTGAAACAGAGGGTTCTGGGAACCTGTGATGATGAACCAGACGTAGAAACAACATAATCGTGACCGTTGCGAGCCGACATGTAAGTTCGAAATTGCGAACTGGTACAAAACCCTCGCGAACTGGCAGAAATACTTGCTAACTGGCAGAAATCCTTGCGAACACAAAAAAAAAATCAGCGAGAATTCGCGGATTTTGCAGGTTGCGAGTTCGCAAATTCGCAAAATTCGCGAACGCCAGATTCGCAAAATTCGCCCATGCTTAACCAAGACCTAAGTCTGGTCCCTGGGCTGGCTTTATGAAGGCCTGTCAGTAGCACATTTCCATCATCCATACACAATGTGACTAAGTGTTGGACCACCAACTAAGGTCTTGTTTTGGAGGAAAAGGCTTGACATTTCAGATTAGTTTTCAATGGAGCCTGTCATTTCTAGTCATACTTTGAAACGAAGATTCAGCTGGAATAATGCTGCAAATTTGAAGCTAACACATCTTTTAGGAATGAGAGATGTAGGTGTTGAGTTCAGTCATTGTTTTTGTTTCACCATGCTATTATTAATTCTTGGTATTTCTTTGGGAAGAGCAGCAGGGGTTCTCCTTTCTGTTTTAACTCTAAAATGGATACAAGGTGTCCTAAAAAAATAGGTTTTCTATCAAAAGGCAGGCAAATTGTTTTTCCTTGCTTGTGGTACAAAAATGCATTCTTAAAATATACCGGCCTGTTTTTGAGGATTTAATTGATGAGCTCTATAGCACTATATAAAAACTCAGGTCTTAAGGTGTACCTGTTAATTTTGCTTTGATGATGTACTATTCAGTCCAGGGCATATATAGTAATTATTGATTGTCTAAAATGAAGCAATCTAACATTCAACCCCAAGAACAAAGTAAAGGACTGGTCTTGCACACTGAAACAGAAACCAGTGTGTCAAGCTTAAGTGTCAAGATGTTTCAACAGGCCTACACTACTTCCAATGAACAGAATAGATCTCCTGGATCATCATGGAGTTTGGCGTACTCCCTACTTCAGAGGAATTCTGTTACAGGGGATAGGACCAGAGATTTGAAAGACAACAAGAGAGAAATTGAATCACGGGGAGAATACAGATATGACCAAATACAGATAAAGTATTTAAAAGAAGATATTTTCTGATCTCCAATAATGAGGATTTACCTACATGACCTGAGTACTTCAAATTGAGGTACAGACTGTAGAAGAAGAATATATACCCGTTCGGGTTGAAATTATCACCGGATTAATAGCACTTTTACCAAGTCATTAGCCTGAAGAAGTCGCAAACGATGCCACGAAACACGCGTCGACTGGGTTCAATGAAAAGCTACATAGAAGAAAAATAAAAGAAATGGACACAAATATTTGTGTATAATTAATCGCAAGTGGAGTTTGAAAAGCGTGTGCTTTGGAACTTACTAGTATTGTTGGGGTGGGCTTAGGCCACACTTGAGAGAGAGGTGGATCCCTACACCCTTAGGTACCGCTATTCAATGATATTGCGCGTATGAAAACATTGGACTGTGTATTTCCCTAAGTTCACCATTGCCTTACCAAAAATCACAGTTTGGTCAGAAAATAGATCTCCTAGCATGCAGAAAACAACTCACTTCATACACCACATCACCTTCCACTATCACCAAAGGCTCAATTTGAGTCACTGATAAAGTAATGAAAAAAACAGTCTTAACAAGGAACCATGAAACTATATTTCCTGCAAGCAACATCTGGAGAAAATAGTATCAAAGTAAATAAATCCAACAGAGGATTTATCTCACATTTTAAGTGTTTGCAATTTTAACTAGCAGTAGTTAAGCCAGTAGGGCCGGCTTTAATTAGATAAACAGTACTTGGGCATGCAAAAAATGTAAACTACATTTGTGAATACATGTGCTTACGCATGTTGGCACATGAAAGCCAGAACAATGGGCTTTACCAATGCAAGTTGCATTTAGTGTGAACAATTTTTGAGAATCTACCCTGATCAGGGAATTTATCCGACCCTCTGTACATTTTCAGGAGAATTATCTTTGTTCTCTATTATGTGTGGATGTGTGTGATTGGGGTCGGGGATCACCAGCCGCACATAAATACACAGTTATTCCTAGATGGGCCCTGCTACAACCCCAATGTCCGTGTGCTACCTAGCAGCACCGCCAGGACTTTCGGGATGTTTAGCCTGAGAACTTAAGTAAAACCCGATGTTTCCAAGAGCATTCCTCTGAAGATTGTTTATAGCCTTTCCTTGTGGCTTCTTCTGGCTATATATCTACGCGAGTGCCGGGAATTGCAGACTGCCCTGTGAAATGGCTCCCAGTGGATCCGTTAATAACCGGCACCTTTGATGTCAGCAGTAGCACCATGTCAGGAGGTAAACGGTAATCAAGAGGGGATCACAGACAGGGTTAATGAGCTGACTATCTGGAATGCTGTGGTGATTGCTGCTGAAGCGACCGGATATAAACAGTTTGTACAGCTTACTAGGGCTGCGCAGGATGTGTGGCAATGTCAGCACTGAAAGGAATGCTGGTAGAAATTCGGAGACGAGGACCTGCAGCCACATTTTAGAATATCCAAATGAAAATAAATGTTCAACAGATTACAAATTGCGCTTGTGGTCTACAGCCACTCTGAACATGGCTCAAGGGGAAGGATGCTCACGCATGGTCGGAAAGTAAAAGGGATTCAAACAGCAATTCTGCAGTCCGGACTGAAAGAGAGAATCAGGAGGGGTTGCTGTGTATGTTGTGTAGATGGGAGATGAGCAGAATGATTCCAATACTGTAAACGGGTTCTAAGAATGAAATTGTTCAGAACCTCCAATGGTTCGGTAAGAAAATATGCATATTTTGGGAACTGTGCCAAAAAAGAGACACACAAGGTTACATACCTTCATTTGTTTAATGAAACTGAGCTCAGGAACACTGATGCCTCAGCAGGATTGGGAAGTAACACATTAATTAGCAGTCGGTAAGGCATATGTTCACTGCTGAAGCGGTTTCTTGAAGCAGGTAACAAATTCTGGTACTCAACACTTCAGCACTCGTTATACTAAGAATGAAAGGCAGAGGGCACCTTTTGATAATAATAAGAACAGGGTGGGAGTGTGTGAGGCAGAGGAGATGCCATGCGCGCGCACATCACCTGTCCGTGCTAGCACATGGTTTGTCTCCCTTCGCTCACCAAAGCCACAACAATAGAGGCTCGCCAAGCGAATGCCAAGCTGCGTTCGCTAGGCGAGACCTAAAAATGTGATCATGGAATGAATAAGACAACAGTGAATTAAGAAGAACTACCACAGAAATCTACAAGATGTGAGCATCAAGTGTCTGATTTAGAATCTATTCTGGAATACATTTTTGAGAGAATTCAACACATTGCATAGAACTGCATACTTTACTTAATGTAGTAAATACGTAAAGTGGAAATCAATTGATTCCATTATATATTCTGGTTTCATGGGAATAATAACACAAGTATAGGAAATCATATATTTTCTGTCTGATGAAGCAGTGTTTAGTTAAACAAGCATTTGGAATGCAATAGGTCTCGCATTTGCGAGAGTTTATGCTATTGACGTTGTAAACGACAAGGCTTTTTATTAATCTATTTTAATAGTTTATACATAAATAAAAAGCATTGTCATTTACAATGCCAATAGCTCAAACTCTTGCAAATGCAGGACCTATTTAACTTCAAAGAAGCAGCTGCCATTGTCCCGGGCTAGTTGGAAAGTGACAGAGTGCATGGCCTGCTGAATATTGCAGGAAAGCGTGTCGTGCCTGCAGGACCAGAAACTCATTCAAGAAAAAAGTGCTTACAGACTAAAAAGACTAAAAAAATGGCTGAGAATTCTGAACTGGCGCAAAGTGCTAGTGCTTCTTTGCAAGATAAGATGAGAAGAGCAGTAGTTGGAGAATTTGGTAAATACGTTTTAATGAGCAAAATGAGCTGGGTGTAATTTTAGGTATAAAGTGCGACGTGCATCGGGACTAATGTCATTCAGCTGTTGTTCCATGCCCAGGGCGTACCTTTGGTACAGGTAGTTACAAGTTAATATAGACGAGCATGCTATGCCAGCACAGGCCTTGAGTTTAGTGTGCAAGAATGCTTATTTGGCCATGACAGCGGTGGTACTGGTAATGTGAGAAGGCACGGATAAGTTAGTCACCTTTGGATGCTTTTCAGCACTAGCACTTTATTCTACATGCACCTCGGGCATCACATTTTGAGTTACTTTATTTTGGCATCTCTGCATGCCTGCAACGTCTCGAGCGTTCTAAAGCCATGGGAGGCTTGACATTGCTACACAAAACACACACAAAGCAAACAATTACAGTGACTCAGTGAGCTTTCGTTAAAAAAAGGGGAAAGAAAGCCGTCTATTCTGCCATTGCCTGACACCCCAGCTTAAAACCACGTGTTTCAGAAAGAGTAGTGAGCCGAGCAACTACGCAAGAGCGCCAAGATACTACAGAACGGCATTATCAGCACTTTCTAGATATCACTTTGTTGTGTGCAGCAGATTACAACTGTACACATGCGCACGTCTAAGGAATATGGGCCGCAGCCCACCTACGTTGCTTGCGTGCTGCAACATTTTAACTGGGGCCTCT
The DNA here is from genome assembly GCF_964263255.1 of Lissotriton vulgaris. NCBI lineage: Eukaryota > Metazoa > Chordata > Amphibia > Caudata > Salamandridae > Lissotriton > Lissotriton vulgaris. Next base: position 911,241,923 of record NC_141698.1, read on the forward strand.
TTGATAAGAACACTTTTACTTCCTATTCCCACAGTCAGACCCACTCTACACGTGGAGGGTCCTGAACTCCTGCGTACTCAAGCGTGTGTGGGTTAGGGGCATGGGTGGGGGTTTCACTCATGCTATACTCCCTGTGTACGAGAATATGCAGAACTTCTGCCCTTGCTACACAGGATTGGGCTTAAAAAACAGTCGAAAATCGTTGCCTGGGCACCACTGTTGTACATGTAGGGACATCTTAAATTACGTCATGCCACGCAGTTGCTACAGTGTGTCAGGGAATTGTTTTGGTATATTGCATACTTTATTCCACTAGTTTACCAATCCAATCGCATCACCTCATTTACAGCAAAGAATAATTACCCAATACACATGCGTTTTATGGCGGCCAGCCACCACCTCCATTAGTGTGAAGCCATGTCAGAGCTGGTGCACTTCATTCTACTTTCGGGTCGGGCGCAGCAACATCGCTCCAAGCTCATCCAAGAGCAGAACATACCTGGAATCCAAGCAGACCAGCACTCCCAACAGGCAACCTGCCCACTGACCACAGCCACAATATCCAAATCTGCCATTTGTCGACCCAACAAATTAACACGGAGAGGCGAGGCAAGCGGAGTCTTGAGGCAGGCGCCTGCCCCGGCCCAAGTCTCCGGCATGTAATCACACACAAGCATTGGCGCGCAGCTCACTCGGATTTTTTTTTTTACGCTGCAGTTCAACTTTTCCAAAATCACACGGTGCAGAAGCAGAGACGCAGTGATTAAGCTCGGATTGTGGAGAAGGTAATGGAAGGGGAAGTGAGGGGAGGGAGAAAGCAAAGAGGAGGCGCGGAATAGGGAGAGAGCGAGCGAGGGAAGGGGGTGAAGGTTGGCGAGCTGTGGCACGGCGAGGAGGGATGGTGAGAGGTAGTGACCCAACAAATTAACACAGAGAGGCGAGGCAATGAAGTCTTGAGGCAGGCACCTGCTCTGGCCCAATTCTCCAGCATGTAATCACACACAAGCATTGGCGCGCAACTCACTAGATCAAAGCGGCCGTGAACGCAAGCCCAGGTGACAATAAGGATCTCAAGACACTCTGTGGAGGGGGAGGGGCGAGCAATGCCATACTTTAACCAATGGCGAGGGGCAGGAGAAATTACACGGAGTTGAAGCCAATATAGAGATCACTTTAAGTCTCGCTGAGACAGCTGCGCTGCCAAACACGAGACCTAAAAATAAATAAATAAAACGTGCAGGAACCCAAAGATTTTATTAGGAGCTATCCACCAGCACTGCTGACTGGTGAGGTAGCTGAATATCATTAATGCCTAACCTTCATTCCACTTAAAGCCTCTGACATCTGCCACCCTATATTTCCTGCACTTTTATCTCTTTATCTCGCTTGTAAGTTCTCCATTATACCTGTTTTCCTATCTTACGCTTCTCCCTTGTTTTCTCCTTATTAAGCTTTCTCTATGTTGCAAAAGTCTGATGAGGAAAAATAAATCCGGGTCGCAAAAAATAAGTGACGTCACAGGTGACCTCTAGTCACCTGCTCAAATTAATGCAATTTTATAAAATATTAAGAATACATTGATTCAAATGAAAATAAATTAGCATACATTTTGCTGAAAACAAATTGTTATGTACGCATGTAGAAAAGGGATTTCTAATGTTACAGTATGGAACGAATTGCTATGGCAAATTAACTTAATGTATAGATTTATTTTATTCAGTCTCCAAATTTAGGAAAAATGTATAACATAATCTTAAAAAAGGAGAGCATAAGGATGGCTGAAGGCAACCATGGCCAAACTGGTTGGCAGGCTTTTTTTTCATGATAAATTGAATGTCAGCATGAATTGCTGCTGATTGACAAAACAAATGCCTGTATCTGAATATTTTGTTGACAATACGGAGCCATTGCTATTCTGATTTTCAAACCAGAAGAGGTTTATTTTGAAGTTATAAACAATCATTATTTTTTACTCCAGAGAATACCACTGCATAATAATGACCATTTTCTTTGTTTACCCTTAGCTGCATAATATTATGTGGAGTCTGAAGATAGCCACAGACTCTAACACCACACCAAAGATTTTAGGCCATGCCTGTAAGAGAGAACAAGAAAATACAGAGCACCGCAAATAGTAATACCAAGGAGCGTGACTTTAAGGAGTACTGCTTTAATTTGTAGAGATCCAGAGAACTTTTGTATAGAATACAAATTAATGGACCGGCAAATGGGCTTTTGACACTCTTTAGAGGAAATGTAATTGTAAATGTAAATGTCATGGTACTTATAGAGCGCACTATCACCAGACGGTCACCTTGCAGTGTCGCCTATTCGGCTTCCTGGCGCTGATACTCATACCGCTGTGGAACCCCTCCTGGCTTTCCCTGTGAAGTGTCCACTCCTGGGCACTCCCAGGGTGAAGCCAGGCATCCTTAGCGCTGTTGGGGCCGGTGTGGAGGCTAAGCAAGCTATTGCCCAGAGTTGCAGCGTGGAGCCCATGATTAGAGTAGGCCCCGACGCGAGAATTAAAAGGTCTGAGGAAATTGAGCCCGACACCCTGCCGAGGCGGGAATCAAACCCTGGTCCCTGGCCAGAACTCTGCATCAGGGTCTGCCGCTCTAATCATTGAGCCACACTCCTCCACTCATCATTTATCACCTGAGCTAATGGGGAGGGGTTTTGGAAGCATCTATAAGGAGGCATTAGGAAGGTCCAGGGAGGGGTTCAATGAAGACCATTTATCCACCCACAAAAGAGTAAGACCATGTGCTATTCATAAATGACCCTCCTAAAATAATTAGAAACCATAAAGGACTTCAACCAGTAGTAAATATACTCCATCTCTAACCTGAAATAAGTCACCCACTGAACCACTGGTACTCCAACACCCTCCCATAGAACATAATGGAGGTTGGGACTTAAAATAAAACTCCATAGGAAATAATTATTTTTATGTAGACTTTATATTTTCTTAAATTGTTAATTTTCTTAACTGCTGCAGCAGTTTTTTTTATTTCCTTATACATTTATATTAAATACATATACAATTATTTTGCAATGATGTCCATCTAAAATATCATATTTTAAATATTATTTTTTACTTTAATAAACTATTTTGTGCTATATGCAGTCTTAACCCCTGTAGTAGAAATTTCCGCCAAAATGTGAAAAGTTATTAGCAGTAACTTTACATTTGCAAATAAGGCTCAACCCCCTGAATTCGGAGTGAGGAGTCATATAGGTCTACACTGTGTAGTAGATTTTCACTTGTAAATAGTAAATAGTTAAAAGTAGTGAATTTACTATAAAGTGTAAGAGTAAATTTGCACGTCTAGGTTAGCTCATGTCTAAATTTGCCTTTACTCACGTTGTGTTGCTTTGTTTTTCCGTGGGGGTGGGATTGGCAGAGTATTATGATATTATGAGTGCTGACTCAATCAATCAATCAGTGACACTTATAGAGCGCGCTACATACCCGTAGGGTCTCAAGGCGCTGGGGGGGGAGGGAGGGGGGGGTGCCGCTACTGCTCGAACAGCCAGGTCTTCAGCTTCTTCCTGAAGGAGAGGTGGTCTTGGGTCAGGCGCAGGTCGGGAGGGAGGGAGTTCCAGGTCTTGGCGGCCAGGTAGGAGAAGGACCTTCCTCCTGTAGTCGCTCTTCGGATGCGGGGGACGGCGGCGAGGGCGTGGTTGGCTGATCGGAGGTGGCGTTTGGGAGCGTAGAAGTTGACTCGGCTGTTGAGGTAGCTCGGGCCTTGGTCGTGTAGGGCTTTGTGTGCGTGGGTGAGGAGGCGGAAGGTGATTCTCTTGTTGACGGGGAGCCAGTGAAGGTCTCTCAGATGTCCGGAGATGTGGCTGGTTCGTGGGATGTCGAGGATGAGTCTCGCTGAGGCGTTTTGGATCCGCTGGAGTCTCTTCTGGAGCTTGGCGGTGGTAACGGCGTAGAGGGCGTTGCCGTAGTCCAGTCGGCTGGTGATGAGGGCCTGGGTGACGGTCTTCCTGGTCTCTGTGGGGATCCACCGGAAGATCTTCCGTAGCATGCGTAGGATGTTGAAGCACGCCGAGGAGACGTTGTTGACTTGCCTGGTCATGGAGAGGGAGGAGTCAAGGATGAAGCCCAGGTTTCGTGCATGGTCTGTCGGTTTGGGTGCGGTGCCCAGGGCGGGAGGCCACCAGGAGTCGTCCCAGGCGGAGGGTGAGGAGCCCAGGATGAGGACCTCCGTCTTGTCCGAGTTCAGTTTCAGGGTGACTGTGGTGAAAGAGCTCCATTTTGTAGACATAATATGTCAAATGTGGAAAGCAAATCAGTGGGTTCCAATAGAAGGCTAGCTATATCTGTTCTGAGATCAAAAACTTTAGAAAGAAGTCTTTGGCAACTTTTCTCACCTGGATGTATGAAGTTAAGCAAGCAGGTGAGTAATTCTTCATATAATGATAATACATTTTACTTGTAGGTAATTTAATGACCAGATCGTTTTTTTTAAAGATGCGAGAAGTGCCCTTTTAGAGTTGGAATTTTGGGATATCTTTTCAGGCTTAAGTTTCTTGTACCACATTTGTAAAGAATCAATGCCATTTTTTTTCTGCCATTTTGGCCTGCCTCTCTCTGATCATTTAGACGCTGGTTGAAGAAAACTGAGGGCTTGATAACGAGTTTGGTGGTCTTAGAGCAGGCTGACAAGCTATCACCCTGCTCCAAGATATCCAACCTCGACCCCCTGCCAGATTGTGAGCTATCTCATTGTCTGGCGGGTGGTCCTTTGGCATTCCCACAGTGGTGCCTACTAAAAAGACACCACAATGGGAAGGCCAAAGCCCGTTCTTACATTGTATGGACTATAAAGTCCATTCTGGGCAGGAAAGTGGGTGACGCACACATGGCACACAAGTGACTCCACGCAGGCACCCCATGGCCATGAGGCACCAGGGCACCCTGTAGGGACCTCTGGTTTCCTCACTGCCACAGTTTTCATGGCAGTCTCACTGCCATGAAAACTGTGGCAGTGAGGAAACTCCTAATAGCCTCGGTGGTGCCGCACTGCCAGCATATTAGGTCCTCTGACCCCTGCGCCACCACCGCAGGATCAATGATCCCTGACAGTTGCTACGTCCTGTGGCAGTCCCATAACAGTATTCATAATACAGTGGGTCGACCACCAGGTGGTCCAGGGATAACCACCACGGGTTCGGCGGTCCGATGGATTGCTGAGTTCATAACGAGGCCTGAAATCTTTTCATGCCTATTCATTTTGTAATCAAATGTTAGTAAGGATGGATAATCATTAATTTGTTTGGTATGTTGTAGATGGAAGATCAGATCAAGAAATATTTTTGGTGAAAGTTAGCTTTTTATCTCATTGCTTTCATAATTTATATTAGAAAGGCCATCCACAAAACGATTAGGTTATGTGAAAATCTAGAGAAACCTTCTTGTTTACCATAATATCCATTATAAAAGCTGTATGCTGAGGATGTACAACAATGACTCGTTTCTTTCTTGGATCACAAAAAAACTAATTTCACGAAGGTATCCTGTTTTAATGCTACTTGTGCACTAGATGACTAATGACTACTCTATGGGCACCAATAACAAAATAAAAACAGAATAAAGAAGGATTGTTTGGACTACTTAAAGGGGTGGCCATGGAACTAAATGCATGCAACATAAACATAATTTTACATCTATAACAGTTTGACTGCTATTCTGATAAAGTCTTCTTTTAAGAGTGCACATACTAATTTTCTACAACTTATAAAAAAATACATACCCACACTGATTATCTTTTCTGTCAGGATGAATACTGATATATGGTGATACAGGTTTGTCAACAAATGATCCAAATCCAAATCGAAAATTATGAGAAAAGGGAATCATTTTTTGGGACAAATCGAATCCGATGGAATTGAGTTTTTCTATCTCTTGATGCATGGACGCTGAGACATCTACCAGATAATAAAGGTCCACAGGATACGTCTCTAGTTGCTGAATCTTCACCACAAAGTTTGCTTCAGTGCCTATTTGACAAACATACAATATATGTTATAGAGTTCATTGATTGTGCTATGAAATGATCACATATTTCAGTACAAAGACCAACGTAGAATACATTTTCCAAACTGCTTTAGTTGAGACTGGAATTAGGGTACACATGAGTTAACATGTTTATTTTCCTTTTTACCAAGAGATAAACAATTGAAGATGGTTTTCTTATATTTCTTTTTGAAGTTTGTCACAAATGTAATTAAATATTTAATCAATGTATAAGCATTTGGACAACAGAAGCAGCAACACAAAGGTCATATAAAATGTGTATGGTAATAATATATACATTTTAGTTTTTTATGTGATGGATTTTGATTGAGGGACAAAAATATGAAAAGTAACCATTGATAGTCTGGATAAATAGGTATATCTACATATAAACAAATTTACCTTAAGGAGTAATGCAAGTGTATAGTGGTGCAACAGTGAGTTAGTAATAATTATTTGTAGCCACTTACATGGATGATTAGGCAGGAATTTATCGCTGTTTTAAAAGTGGGCAGAACAGGAAAGAGGTGCAGTTCACCTAGGAGCCAGTTCAGAAAGTGTGGCCCTAGTAGGTGGAAACATGGAACAGTGAAGCACCACCAAGGTTTTAGCATGAGAAGAAGATTAAGGTTAACTAACCAAGTGTTGTGAAAAAGCATGTCAGATTTAGGACAGCTAAATGGAGGATTGATCATAACAGCTTTAAAAACCAAAAACAGCAGTTTACAGAGACTGTCCTTTTTTTCAAATAGCCACCCAAACTGAAGATGGAAATAGAATGTGGGAGTATGCTTAGAAATGTTATAAAAGGTTTTGATAGGTGTTAGAAATGGCGGTCTCTAGTTGACAGAGGCAGGTACCTTTGTCTAAGTAGGGACTCTTGCTTCTAGTCAGAGTAAGGGGGATACATACTTTAGATAACTCCTGCTCACTCCCTTGGTACCTCGATATGAGCAGGCAAGCTTATCCCAAAGGCAATGTGTAAAGTATCTGTACTCAAAAGGCACAGGAATATAGTGATAACATCACAAATGGACACCACACCAGTTTAGAACAATGAAGTACCTTTACCTAAACTCAGCAAAACCAAAACAACAAAAATCCAACATTTATGTAATAAGAATATGACTTTTAAAAAAATTTAAGCAACTTGGTCCATAGGAAACTATGAGTGCCTTAATTTACACAAAGTACATGTGGATGCGCCCATGTTCACAAGGCCAAATAGCCACAGAGAAGGGAAGCATTGAAAACCAAAGGGATGCTTCCGTTCCTGAGTCCTTGGGGAGGCCATGCGACTGTTCAGCTGCACAGAGGAGAACTGATGTGTCAAATCCAGGCTGTAGGGGAAAGTGATGCATCAATTCCAAGACAGTTCTAGTCCGGGAGGGATGCGTTGGGAAAACTTGGCACATATGTGTGATGCGTTGGAATCCGGGATGTGTTGACAATCGATATGGCGACAACAAGTAGCGCTGCATCGTTTTCTTCAGCTGCGATCCCACATTGCAGTGGTTCTTGCAGCCACAGGAAGCACTGCATCGTCTCTGCAGTGGAGTGGCAGCAGTGCATGGAGATTCTTCCTGCATGGCAGTGCTGCATCGGAAAAACAGCCACAAGAAGAACAATGCATCGATTTTCTTCTTTTTTTCAACTTCTTCCAGCTCCCAACAGCAGCAACAACTTTCAGAAGCACCAAACTGGAACAGGAACTGTTGGACTTGGCCCTTCTGGCAGGTTCACCCCTGAACGTTTCGCTTTTTATATGTGACCTGGGGATGGTGATTCTTGGTTTCTGCAAACTTTCACTGTGTCCAAGTGGAAAGTGCGTGCGCACTCTGAGTGCGTGGGTGAGATAGGCCTGTCCTCCCATAGGAATGCATGGGGAATGTATGTGTCCCTGGTAGTTCCTGTTGTGTGGGGTGTGCAGGCTCAAGTCTGGTATGTGCGGACTTGTCTGATTGAATGCTGCGCAATGGTGTGTGCAACGTGTTTGTGTCTAATAAGGAAGTGCCACTTCTAGAAGTGTGCCTGTCTGTGCAGTGAATGTGCTGGCTTGTGATTGGCTGGAGTTGGCTGGTGTGCCAGGCTCCATGGGTCTGCCCCGGTGGTGAATGTTGAGATTAGCATGTGTGATGTGAGGGAGAGGTGCACCTGGGACCTGAATAGGGCTGGGCTTTCACCACACAATGCTGGCTCCGCCCCCTGTGGTGCGACTGATGATCCTAGCCTGCCTGGTGAATGGAAAGGGTGGCTGAGGAAAACTAAGTACTCCAAAACCAGCTGCGACTGGTTTTTACCCCACCCTGAACCCTGAGACAAAGGACTTCACTGTATAAAAAGGGAAGGTGTCCCCTTACAACATGTTCTTGTTTCCAACTCGAATCTACCAGGGGCATGCTGCTGCTGGGGCCCAGGGGAAGGCTTGCCTCCCTGGGCCCTGCCCAGCCCCTGGACTACTGCTGTCCTGGTCCCTGGAAGGACTTTGTTCTGGTCCCTGGACTTTTGGGACCCTAGCGCCTGGAAGCGCTTTATTCTTGCCTAGCGCTTGAGAGTGCTTTTCTTCTGCCTAACGCTTGGGAGCGCTGTTGATCTCAGCTGGTGCCCACCCGGCATTTGCCCCGTTTATTTGAAGGTTTCTGGGCCCCCAGCGAGTGTCCACCTCGCTTTATTAATTATTTACTTATTTTGAGGGAGCCTACCTCTCGTCGTATCCCCGAGTTCACCGCTGCTGGCCCGGGACCCCTTGTGATGTCCTACCCGGTCCGTGCTGGGATTGGCTGCCGACCCGGGATTCTTCCGTGGCGTCTTTCCCCGGGCCGCACCGTGATTGGCTGCCGGCCTGAGGAAATTCCCAAGTCCTGCCCCCGCCGGGGAGCGAGACGAAGCAGGAAGCGGCGGGAGCCTACTCTGCGCTCCTGCATTGCCCCAAATTAAGATACCAGGCCCTTCCCCTCCCATCCCCCCCGGGGCTCCCTAGAGCGAGGAAGAGCCCCGGAGAGCGAGAGGAGGCCGGCGGCGAAGCAGAGACCGGCGCGTCAGGAGTCCCGGTGAGTGGGGCTCCGTTGTTGTGGCCGAGGGGGGCATCGGGGAACATTGCCGGTGCCCGCCCCCCCAGTATGCTCTCTCCGTGTGAGGGCTCTGGGGGCATGCTTGCACAGAGCCCCGAGAGGCTCACGGCGCCACAGTAGTTGCAGAGCCCCGAGAGGCTCAAGGCGCCACAATTGTTTTGAGAGCCCACGAGGGTCAGGGGGCAGTCCTTGATCTCGAGTCCCTAGAGGAGGGACTCCAACGAAGGTCCCACATTGTTCCCGAGCCCTGAGAGGGTCCAACGTTGGCAGCATTGCTTGAGAGCCCACAAGGCTACCGGGGGCATAGTTCTTTTGGCCACGAGCCTGCGAGGCTCACAGGTGGTTCTTGGCCCCTTAATTAATTCTAGAGCCCCAGAAGAGAGCCAGGAGGCACGCTGGTGCCCACGCTGGTGCTCAGTTCTTACAGCTGCACAGCACTTAGTGGGCAGCTGCTACTTTTAGGCCCCCCTGACATTGCGACACAGTGCGTCCTAGCCCCAGAGAGGCCCGTGGGCATGGGTATAGTTATGAGTTCAGGCTAATGTAATTTCTGCGAATTGTTCTTTTCTGCACCTCTGAATGTGTTTTTGATGCGTCATGCGCCTTGCTCTTACACCTCTGAATGTGTTGTTTATGCATCATGTGTTCTCCTGTGCTGAACCTCTGAATGTGTTTTGATGCGTCATGTGCCTTGTTCCTTACACCTCTAAATGTGTGTTTATGCATCATGTGTTTCTCCTGCACCTCTGAATATGTTTTGATGCGTCATGTGCATTGTTCCTTACACCGCTGAATGTATGTTTATACATCATGTGTCTTTCCTACCCACGGAATGTTCTATACATCATGTATGAAGTTTCTGACTGTTATACGTTTTAAGTGCTAGATTTACTAAGTGCATATTACTGACAGTGGTGCCTGTGACCCTGTACTGTACATAATCCCCTTTAAATTCTGCCCGTGCCTTTTGGCACATTGTAAAGTGCGTGTTTCTATCTAATGTGTTTTGCAATACAAAGGCTATTTTTACATATACCCTGTGTGGAGTGCCTTTTGTGGGGGTCCTTGAATGTTGTTGCTGGTGGGTGCGTGCGCAAATGCTTTACACATCGCCTCTGAGATAAGACTGACTGCTCGTGCCAAGCTACCAAGAGGGTGAGCAGGGGTTGTATTGGTGGGTGGCTTTCTTACCCTGACTTAGGAATGGTGGTTTCTGACTGGCTTTGGCGCAAGCCTTAGCCAACCAGAAATCCCATTTCTAACATTGTTGGCTAGCGGTGGGATATGGACTTGTGTTTGCGCAGTACCACAGCGACAACTGGCCCCACTACAAAACTCTGCATTTTTAGATAGTCACATGAATGGGGATCATTGTTTTTAAGTTTGCTAAAAATGTCATTTCTGTTGAAATGTGTTTTCTGGATTCACCAGAAGGGTGGGATCCAGTGGTGGCAGCGAAAATGTGTCCAGTATGAGTGTTCCCTGTCCCTTTCCTGGAGTAATTGTACCTGTGTCACGTGTGGTCAGGTTGAGAAATCAGGGGTGGTAGAAACTGCTTTACCAGTCTGGGGGGGGGGTCGTGTGTGGATGAATGGTGTGAGTTCTCTGGATGGGGAGCTTGCTGAATACTTGTGTGCTCTTGTTTTGCTCAGATACCTAAGTCCTGTGTGTTGAACTTTTCCCAAGAACGTCTGCAGAAGTGGAGCCTGCTTTTGATTTCTGTGGTCTGTTTAGAGACAGAATTTTGGAGTTGGTAAGGTTCTGGGAGGAGAGAGACATAGGGGATGGAGTGATTCCAAAAGAAGTGGCTGAGGTGTCTTCCAGCCCAGTGTGGTGGAAGAGGTTCAGTGTAGCCCAGCTAGGTCTCGGTGTAGGGGCTCACGTCCTGTCTCAGAGGAGAAGGAGTGGGTGGGACTGCAAGTCTCCAGGTGCCCGAAACCCAGTCTCAGGGCCTGGAATGTTTCTGAAGGGAGCGTCAGGCCGGGGGCCTAGGCTGTACCAATAGGTCATTTGAGGAGGATCTCCCAGAGTGTTTGAAGAACGTGGAACATCGGTGACCAGGGTTTCAGTAGTTCTGGTGTCTGGCAGTACTGCTCCAGGTGGCAGAGTTGTGTTCTGGAGGGTGCTTCAGAAGTAGAGGTAAGGTGGGGCATTCTTGCCCGTGACCTCTGGTCAACCTGAGGGTGCGGACCCTAGGTTGATGGATCAGGGGTTGTCTGGAACTACACTGAGAAGAAGGGTGGAGAATGGCTACTGTATGCCAGGGGTTACCACCCCCCACTCAGCGGATTGGCAAGGACCAATGGTATCTGGGTGGCCAAGGGCCTGGTCCTAGCCGTGGACAACTAAGGAGTACCAGTGGGGTAGCCTAGTTAAGCCTGTTTTTTTAAAGTATGTGCTTGTCTTATGGATCAACGTGGCGAAGAACCGGAGGGTGTCCCTGCAGTGCGGGCCTGCGTCCGTGTTCTATCGACCAAAGCAGGGAAGTCCATCACAGTGGTGATTGGTCTGCCCTGCGTTTTGGCTGGAAGGGGGTTGTGTTGGACTTGGCCCTTCTGGCAGGTTCACCTCTGAACTTTTTGCTTTTATTATGCGACCTGGGGATGGTGATTCTTGGTTTCTGCAAACTTTCACTGTGTCCAAGTGGAAAGTGCGTGCGCACTCTGAGTGCGTGGGTGAGATAGGCCTGCCCTCCCATAGGAATGCATGGGGAATGTATGTGTCCCTGGTAGTTCCTGTTGTGTGGGGTGTGCAGGCTCAAGTCTGGTATGTGCGGACTTGTCTGATTGAATGCTGCGCAATGGTGTGTGCAACGTGTTTGTGTCTAATATGGAAGTGCCACTTCTAGAAGTGTGCCTGTCTGTGCAGTGAATGTGCTGGCTTGTGATTGGCTGGAGCTGGCTGGTGTGCCAGGCTCCATGGGTCTGCCCGGTGGTGAGTGTTGAGATTAGCATGTGTGATGTGAGGGAGAGCTGCACCTGGGACCTGAATAGGGCTGGGCTTTCACCACACAATGCTGGCTCCGCCCCCTGTGGTGCGACTGATGATCCTAGCCTGCCTGGTGAATGGAAAGGGTGGCTGAGGAAAACTAAGTACTCCAAAACCAGCTGCGACTGGTTTTTACCCCACCCTGAACCCTGAGACAAAGGACTTCACTGTATAAAAAGGGGCTGTGTCCCCTTACAACATGTTCTTGTTTCCAACTCGAATCTACCAGGGGCATGCTGCTGCTGGGGCCCAGGGGAAGGCTTGCCTCCCTGGGCCCTGCCCAGCCCCTGGACTACTGCTGTCCTGGACCCTGGAAGGACTTTGTTCTGGTCCCTGGACTTTTGGGACCCTAGCGCCTGGAAGCGCTTTATTCTTGCCTAGCGCTTGAGAGTGCTTTTCTTCTGCCTAACGCTTGGGAGCGCTGTTGATCTCAGCTGGTGCCCACCCGGCATTTGCCCGTTTATTTGAAGGTTTCTGGGCCCCCAGCGAGTGTCCACCTCGCTTTATTAATTATTTACTTATTTTGAGGGAGCCTACCTCTCGTCGTATCCCCGAGTTCACCGCTGCTGGCCCGGGACCCCTTGTGATGTCCTACCCGGTCCGTGCTGTGATTGGCTGCCGACCCGGGATTCTTCCGTGGCGTCTTTCCCCGGGCCGCACCGTGATTGGCTGCCGGCCTGAGGAGATTCCCAAGTCCTGCCCCCGCCGGGGAGCGAGACGAAGCAGGAAGCGGCGGGAGCCTACTCTGCGCTCCTGCATTGCCCCAAATTAAGATACCAGGCCCTTCCCCTCCCATCCCCCCCCGGGGCTCCCTAGAGCGAGGAAGAGCCCCGGAGAGCGAGAGGAGGCCAGCGGCGAAGCAGAGACCGGCGCGTCAGGAGTCCCGGTGAGTGGGGCTCCGTTGTTGTGGCCAAGGGGGGCATCGGGGAACATTGCCGGTGCCCGCCCCCCCAGTATGCTCTCTCCGTGTGAGGGCTCTGGGGGCATGCTTGCACAGAGCCCCGAGAGGCTCACGGCGCCACAGTAGTTGCAGAGCCCCGAGAGGCTCAAGGCGCCACAATTGTTTTGAGAGCCCACGAGGGTCAGGGGGCAGTCCTTGATCTCGAGTCCCTAGAGGAGGGACTCCAACGAAGGTCCCACATTGTTCCCGAGCCCTGAGAGGGTCCAACGTTGGCAGCATTGCTTGAGAGCCCACAAGGCTACCGGGGGCATAGTTCTTTTGGCCACCGAGCCTGCGAGGCTCACAGGTGGTTCTTGGCCCCTTAATTATTTCTAGAGCCCCAGAAGAGAGCCAGGAGGCACGCTGGTGCCCGTGCTGGTGCTCAGTTCTTACAGCTGCACAGCACTTAGTGGGCAGCTGCTACGTTTAGGCCCCCCTGACATTGCGACACAGTGCGTCGTAGCCCCAGAGAGGCCCGTGGGCATGGGTATAGTTATGAGTTCAGGCTAATGTAATTTCTGCGAATTGTTCTTTTCTGCACCTCTGAATGTGTTTTTGATGCGTCATGCGCCTTGCTCTTACACCTCTGAATGTGTTGTTTATGCATCATGTGTTCTCCTGTGCTGAACCTCTGAATGTGTTTTGATGCGTCATGTGCCTTGTTCCTTACACCTCTAAATGTGTGTTTATGCATCATGTGTTTCTCCTGCACCTCTGAATATGTTTTGATGCGTCATGTGCATTGTTCCTTACACCGCTGAATGTATGTTTATACATCATGTGTCTTTCCTACCAGCGGAATGTTCTATACATCATGTATGAAGTTTCTGACTGTTATACGTTTTAAGTGCTAGATTTACTAAGTGCATATTCCTGACAGTGGTGCCTGTGACCCTGTACTGTACATAATCCCCTTTAAATTCTGCCGGTGCCTTTTGGCACATTGTAAAGTGCGTGTTTCTATCTAATGTGTTTTGCAATACAAAGGCTATTTTTACATATACCCTGTGTGGAGTGCCTTTTGTGGGGGTCCTTGACTGTTGTTGCTGGTGGGTGCGTGCGCAAATGCTTTACACATCGCCACTGAGATAAGACTGACTGCTCGTGCCAAGCTACCAAGAGGGTGAGCAGGGGTTGTATTGGTGGGTGGCTTTCTTACCCTGACTTAGGAATGGTGGTTTCTGACTGGCTTTGGCGCAAGCCTTAGCCAACCAGAAATCCCATTTCTAACATTGTTGGCTAGCGGTGGGATATGGACTTGTGTTTGCGCAGTACCACAGCGACAACTGGCCCCACTACAAAACTCTGCCTTTTTAGATAGTCACATGAATGGGGATTATTGTTTTTAAGTTTGCTAAAAATGTATTTTCTGTTGAAATGTGTTTTCTGGATTCACCAGAAGGGTGGGATCCAGTGGTGGCAGCGAAAATGTGTCCAGTATGAGTGTTCCCTGTCCCTTTCCTGGAGTAATTGTACCTGTGTCACGTGTGGTCAGGTTGAGAAATCAGGGGTGGTAGAAACTGCTTTACCAGTCTGGGGGGGGGGGTCGTGTGTGGATGAATGGTGTGAGTTCTCTGGATGGGGAGCTTGCTGAATACTTGTGTGCTCTTGTTTTGCTCAGATACCTAAGTCCTGTGTGTTGAACTTTTCCCAAGAACGTCTGCAGAAGTGGAGCCTGCTTTTGACTTCTGTGGTCTGTTTAGAGACAGAATTTTGGAGTTGGTAAGGTTCTGGGAGGAGAGAGACATAGGGGATGGAGTGATTCCAAAAGGAGTGGCTGAGGTGTCTTCCAGCCCAGTGTGGTGGAAGAGGTTCAGTGTAGCCCAGCTAGGTCTCGGTGTAGGGGCTCACGTCCTGTCTCAGAGGAGAAGGAGTGGGTGGGACTGCAAGTCTCCAGGTGCCCGAAACCCAGTCTCAGGGCCTGGAATGTTTCTGAAGGGAGCGTCAGGCCGGGGGCCTAGGCTGTACCAATAGGTCATTTGAGGAGGATCTCCCAGAGTGTTTGAAGAACGTGGAACATCGGTGAACAGGGTTTCAGTAGTTATGGTGTCTGGCAGTACTGCTCCAGGTGGCAGAGTTGTGTTCTGGAGGGTGCTTCAGAAGTAGAGGTAAGGTGGGGCATTCTTGCCCGTGACCTCTGGTCAACCTGAGGGTGCGGACCTTAGGTTGAAGGATCAGGGGTTGTTTGGAACTACACTGAGAAGAAGGGTGGAGAATGGCTACTGTATGCCAGGGGTTACCACCCCCCACTCAGTGGATTGGCAAGGACCAATGGTATCTGGGTGGCCAAGGGCCTGGTCCTAGCCGTGGACAACTAAGGAGTACCAGTGGGGTAGCCTAGTTAAGCCTGTTTTTTTAAAGTATGTGCTTGTCTTATGGATCAACGTGGCGAAGAACCGGAGGGTGTCCCTGCAGTGCGGGCCTGCGTCCGTGTTCTATCGACCAAAGCAGGGAAGTCCATCACAGTGGTGATTGGTCTGCCCTGCGTTTTGGCTGGAAGGGGGTTGTGTTGGACTTGGCCCTTCTGGCAGGTTCACCTCTGAACTTTTTGCTTTTTATATGCGACCTGGGGATGGAGATTCTTTGCTTCTGCGCACTTTCACTGTGTCCCAGTGGAAAGTGCGTGCGCACTCTGAGTGCGTGTGGTGAGATAGGCCTGCCCTCCCTTAGGAATGCATTGGGAATGTGAGTGTCCCTGGTAGTTCCTGATGCGTGGGGTGTGCAGGCTCCAGTCTGGTATGTGCAGACTTGTCTGATTGAATGCTGCGCAATGGTGTGTGCAGCGTGTTTGTGTCTAATATGGAAGTGCCACTTCTAGAAGTGTGCCTGTCTGTGCAGTGAATGTGCTGGCTTGTGATTGGCTGAAGCTGGCTGGTGTGCCAGGCTCCATGGGTCTGCCCCGGTGGTGATTGTTGAGATTAGCATGTGTGATGTGAGGGAATAGTGCACCTGGAACCTGAATAGGGCTGGGCTTTCCCCACACAATGCTGGCTCTGCCCCCTGTGGTGCGACTGATGACCCTAGCCTGCTTGGTGAATGGAAAGCGTGGCTGAGGAAAACAAAGTACTCCAAAACCAGCTGCGACTGGTTTTTCCCCCACCCTGCACCCTGAGACAAAGGACTACACTGTAAAAAAAGGGGCTGTGTCCCCTTACAAAATGTTCTTGTTTCCAACTCGAATCTACCAGGGGCATGCTGCTGCTGGGGCCCAAACAAAGGCTTGCCTCCCTGGGCCCTGCCCAGCCCCTGGACTACTGCTGTCCTGGACCCTGGAAGGACTTTGTGCTGGTCCCTGGACTTTTGGGACCCTAGCGCCTGGAAGCGCTTTGTTCTTGCCTAGTGCTTGAGAGCGCTTTTCTTCTGCCTAGCGCTTGGGAGCGCTGTTGATCTCAGCCGGTGCCCACCCGGCATTTGCCCCATTTATTTCAAGGATTCAGGGCCCCCAGCGAGTGCCCACCTCGCTTCATTACTTATTTACTTATTTCGAGGTAGCCTACCCCTCATCGTATCCCCGAGTTCACCGCCGCTGGCCCGGGACCCCTCGTGACGTCCTCCCGGGCCGCGCTGGGATTGGCTGCCGGCCTAGGATTCCTCTGTGGCATATTTCCCTGGTTCGCGCCTTGAATTGCTGCCGGCCTGAGGAGATTCCCAAGTCCCGCCCCCGCCGGGGTGCGAGACGAAGCCGGAATAGGCAGGAGCCTACTCCGCATCCTGCATTGCCTCAAAGGAAGATGCCGGTCCCCCTCCCGGGGCTCCCTAGAGCGAGGAAGAGCCCCAGAGAGCGAGAGGAGGCCGGCGGCGAAGCAGAGACCGGCGTGTCAGGAGTCCCTGTGAGTGGGGCTCCGTTGTTGTGGCCGAGGGGGGGGCGTCGGGGCACAATGCCGGTGCCCGCCCCCCCCAGTATACTCTCCCCGTGTGAAGGCTCTGGGGGCATGCTTGCACAGAGCCCCAAGAGTCTCACGGCGCCACAGTAGTTGCAGAGCCCCGAGAGGCTCAAGGCGCCACAATTGTTTTGAGAGCCCACGAGGCTCAGGGGGCAGTCCTTGATCTTGAGTCCCCAGAGGAGGGACTCCAACGAAGGCCCCACATTGTTCCCGAGCCCTGAGAGGCTCTAATGTTGGCAGCATTGCTTGAGAGCCCACGAGGCTCCGGGGTGAGTAGTTCTTTTGGCCACCGAGCCTGCGAGGCTCACAGGTGGTTCTTGGCCCCTTAATTGTTTCCAGAGCCCCAGAAGAGAGCCAGGAGGCACGCTGGTGCCCGGCTCAGTTCTTACAGCTGCCCAGCATTTAGTGGGCAGCTGCTACATTTAGGCCCCCCTGACATTGCGACACAGGGCGCCCTAGCCCCAGAGAGGCCAGTTGGCCTGGATATAGTTATGAGTTCATGCTAATGTAATTTCTGCGAATTGTTCTTTCCTGCACCTCTGAATGTGTTTTTAATGCGTCATGTGCCTTGTTCTTACACCTCTGAATGTGTTGTTTATGCATCATGTGTTCTCCTGTGCTGCACCTCTGAATGTGTTTTGATGCGTCATGTGTCTTATTCCTTACACCTCTGAATGTGTGTTTATGCATCATGTGTTTCTCCTTCACCTCTGAATGTATTCTGATGCGTCATGTGCCTTGTCCTTACACCGCTGAATGTATGTTTATACATCATGTGTCTTTCCTACCATTCTGAATGTTCTATACATCATGTGTGAAGCTTCTGATTGTTATTCGTTCTTAGTGCTAGTTTTACTAAGTGAAAAAGCTTTGAAGGAGAAACCCTTGTATGAAAAGGGAGGGGTAAGTTACAGTAAGACAAATAAGAAGAATCCCTTTTCACGTACTTGTGGAAAAAGACTACAGTCTCTTAGGAATCTATATCTAATTAGAATGGTGACACACTAAGTTATATTTAGGGTTGTAACCGGATCAACAAATTTACAATTTCAACAAGATACATCAATATCTAGCATTCTAATACATGTTTTCAACTAAAGAGAATGTCGGGACAAAAAAGTTTATCAATAGATATTTCAAAAAGTTTATTGTGTATTTTGATGTAAATGAAGTTAGGAGATTAATAAAAGAATATAAGGCATTTATTATGCACTACAGAGAAAAGCTGGTGATCCCATCAGAAAGCAGGGAGCTAACTGACTAGGAAGAACACAGTAGAAAATGACATCAGGAAAATGGAATGTCAGACTTAAAGGGATACAGCAAAACATAAGTGCAGAGAATACAACATATTTCTATTACAAAACATTTAAAAATTCACATTTGTTAAAAAAACATTTTCATAAGTTAAAAAAAACAACAATATAATAGTTTTACAGTGAAAAATATGTTTTACTAAGTGCATATTCCTGACAGTGGTGCATGTGGCCCTGTCCTGTACATAATCCCCTGTAAAATCTGCTTGTGCCTGTTGGCACATTGTAAAGTGTGTGTTTCTATCTAAAGTGTTTTGCAATACAAAGGCTATTTTTACATATACCTTGTGTGGAGTTCCTTTTGTGGGGGGCCTTGGATGTTGTTGCTGGTGGGTGCGTGCGCAAATGCTTTACACATCGCCTCTGAGATAAGCCTGACTGCTCGTGCCAAGCTACCAAGAGGGTGAGCAGGGGTTGTCTTGGCAGGTGACTTCCTTACCCTGACTTAGGAATGGTGGTTTCTGCCTGGCTTTGGCGCAAGCCTGAGCCAACCAGAAATCCCATTTCTAACAGGAACCTCCTGGCACTTCAGAACCCTCAGCAGTAGAGTTTAGGGGAGCTGGGGCTATAGTCTTTGTGTCCCTGAGACTTCATAACAGGAGGCCAGCACACACAAGCACTTGGAGATTCTTCTTCAAGTGGGTTCTCAGCAGAAATTCCAGTCCTTGTGCTTTTCTTGGCATAAACTGCAACTACAGGCCAACCCCACACACCACAGAGCAAAGGGGTAGTACTCCTCCTCACAGCTTCCCAGCTCTTCTCTTTGGCAAAGGTCCCTTTTGTGTCCAGAAGTGATGTACAGTTCTGGGGTCTAAGGTCCACTACTTATACCCTATTTTGTCTTTGTTCTTCTTTGTGCAAGGGTGTCTGAGCCCAGTCCAAACCAGTTCAGTCTGACCACAAGAGGTGGAAATAGCATTGTGCAAGGGAGACAGGCCCTATTCTGGTGGAAGATAAACTCCAACTACTCTACATGCAGCCAAGGTCTATTCAGGTCAGCTCTGAGTCATTCAGGAAGGGCCAGGCACACCTCAACCCCTCCAGTGGCTTTTCCCAGCACCAGTCACCCCAAAACCAGACAGTCAATACACAAACAGGCAGAGGCACACATAAGGGTTAAACAAGAAAATGCCTATTTTCTAAAAGTGGCATTTTAAAACACACAATTAAAAAAACTTCTTTACTAAAACATGTGTTATTAAATTCTGAGATCAGAGAGCCTAAATGTTATTTCTATACGACAGATAGTCTTTCTAAAGTGAAATACGAAATTGGCAGTATTGCACTATCTGGACATGTCACACACACCACTACATGTCCTACCTTTCACATACACTGCATCCTGCCATTCAGGGTATCTTGGACCTACCTGTTGGGTGTCTTACATTTAAGAAAAGTAAAGGTTACGGCCTGGCAAGTGAGTAACCTTGCCAGGTTGACATGGCGGTTTAAAACTGCACATAGACACTGCAGTGGCAGGTCTGAGATACCATTTCAGGGCTACTTTCAGTGCAGCAGTCCCACTAGTTTAATTAAATTTACAGGCCCTGGCACACTCAGTGCACTTTACTAGGGACTGAGCCGTTAATCAAATATGCCAATCAGGGCAAACCAATTGTAATATCAATTTACACAGTGAGCACTTGTACATTGACACTGATCAGCAGGGGGAATGGACAGGAATGCACCGTATTTTAAAAATGCGGTGCACTCTTGCCCTTTGCTGTGGTACGGGGCACGACAGCAAACGGGAACTTGCTGCGCTGCCGTGCGCCACCAATCACATAAATATACTCCTGAATCTTTCACTGCTATTGCCATCGACTGCGATTACCTCCCTTGGGACAATACTATCCAGGGAGCCAAAATGACAGGAAGAGTTTAAATAAAATGGAACCGTTTTTACAAAGTAAGACCTACACACAAGAATCCAAGCATTGGCCCTAAACAGATGATATTGTGGACATGTCCTACTAGCTGGTTTCAAGATTAGCTCCACTAAACGCTGCTCTTCGTGATGCTGTAGTTTAAAAGCCGGCACCAGAACCTAAAACCAAACAATCCTCGAAACAAATGGGTCTTCAATATCTTTGCCTGGAAGCAAGATGCTAATTTAAAATTGCATGTATCACATACAAAGATGCCCTTCTGACTATTTCACATTATCCTGGATAGAAATAGAAGATAACTAGATGGGCTTCCTTTTTCTGTAGTAAAAAAAAGGAATGCACAAAAGCTTTTTATGTTTTATGAAAGGCAGTGCTTCGAAGCAGGCATTACCAGGAGTACCCCAAAAATATGAAACACCCCTTCGCCCCCCATTTAGAAGCACCCTAGAATTAATATCTGATAGGTTGAACTCAATGTTTTTCTTCTTAGGAATGTGTAACAGATTAAGAGTAGCCTCCATCATAATTCTCAGTCAGTTCTCATGGGAAAGTCCCACTTTAATGCACCTTTTTTCTAAATCTTTTACATTTCCCAATGACAAAGGTTTCATTTGTTCAACAGTAGCTTCACATGCAGAACGTTCATGTTTCTCAATCTCCTCCAGTGTGAGTCCAGAACTCTGAGAATGTTCAATTTAGAAATGTTTTACCATGTACCTATTAACCTGCATGTTGATCCAAACTCTTTAGGTCAAATTTGGTCAAACCGTATTTTTCCCATGATTGCACTGATTGTTAAGATGCTATGTGAAAGTGACCCCTCTGCGTATAGTGCCTTTACTTTTACTTAACTGCTCAGTCTGTTTCACGCTCTTGTTGCAAAAATGGCACCAGTTTGCACCATAACCTAGCTTCATTATGGCACCTTGTAAATCCGTGACCACTGTACTACTGCTGTGACGCTCCATAGCTCCGAGAAGCTTGGTTTAAGTTTTCCAAAACTATGTAAAGAAAATAAAGTAAACACATATATATTCAATACAGACATGAGACATTAGGCAACCCTACAGCAACTGAAATGAAAACATGAGTGTCTGTAGCATGTCACTAACTAAAGCCTGTTATGTGATTATTTCGTATACACTTATAATTAGGAAGTAGCAAGTGACATTTTGACCCAAAATATCAGCAAAATGCTTAAGACCCTGTACTTTAATCAAAGAGGCTCATCTGTGCCTTGTGGCAATACTCAACATGCTTCTATACTTAAGTTTTTTATTTCAATTATGTTTTGTATTTTCAACAGCCTTCAACATCTGATTTCTTCTCTATTTTAAACTACAATTGTAAAGTATATTTAACATTTTTTCTTATTTGTTGGCTGAGGCTGCAAAGCAACACGATGCCAAAAATCGCGCTAGTATTTGGCTTTGCGGGACATCACAACTTGGGCCAAAGAAAGTATGAGCTTGCATGATGAAATGTCTTCGCAAGAAAGATGAAGGTCTGCTTAAGAAACGGCTAACAAAATTCAGTGAAAGATTACAGCGTGAAAATTTCTGGGTTTATTTTTTAGACCAGATAAACCATGCTTTGCCACAAGAAACCGAGGAATTCTCGGAAGAAATGTATCCCACGCATCTCCCACAGAATTGTGCATAGAGATGGGATATGCACAAACATCAGTTCATCAGTAAACTGGAATTTTAATATTTAGTAAGTTAGAGACGATAAATATAAAAAAGGCATTCCTAATTACAAAAATGTCTGTATTAGTAACATATAAAGCCTGCTATTTAAAATAAAATACAGTTTTAAACAAGAAGCTTTTGAATGTTTACTCCTCTGATTATGTACAAGAGCATAACATCCTTTGGCCATTCTGCCTTAAGCATTTTCTGTTCAACACCTTTCTTCGGACAATGCCACACAACTTTAGCTAGTGTGGCAAATCCCTGCTAAAGATGTAGCTTGGCTGATAATCAAAGACTGCTGATCCCTTTACAGCCCCCTACCCCCACCTTCCCTGAACCCTAAAAAACCTTACTAACCCTTTACCCCTACCAATCCCTGAAACCTAAAATCTGTGATTTTTAAAACGACATTGGTATTATAAATATTTAGGGGCCGATTCACAGAACTAATCTGAGACAAAATCCTAAACTTACTACTTTTGGTATTCACAGAAGGCATTTAGTAGTAGTAAAGTTAGGATTTTGTCTTAAGACAGACTTAAGACTGACTTGGGGTACTTGTTCGGGGAAACTTCACAGCCGGGCATTGCTCCGCCGCAGCGCCGCACCAGCCGCAAAGGGCCGGGCCTTGCTCTGCCTGTTTCCCGGCCGGACTTGGCTCCGCCGGGCCCCTCCCACCACCAGTGACGCCCACAACAGCGCCAGGAGGCGCATAAAGGCAGCGCCAGGGCCAAGTCCAGCGGGGGTACTTGTTCGAGGAAACTTCACGGCCGGGCATTGCTCCGCCGCAGTGCCGCACCAGCCGCAAAGGGCCGGGCCTTGCTCCGCCTGTTTCCCGGCCGGGCTTGGCTCCGCCGGGCCCCTCCCACCACCAGTGACGCCCACAACAGCGCCAGGAGGCGCATAAAGGCAGCGCCAGGGCCAAGTCCAGCGGGGGTACTTGTTCGAGGAAACTTCACGGCCGGGCATTGCTCCGCCGCAGCGCCGCACCAGCCGCAAAGGGCCGGGCCTTGCTTCGCCTGTTTCCCGGCCGGGCTTGGCTCCGCCTGCTCCTCCCACCACCAGTGACGCCCACAAAAGCGCCAGGAGGTGCATAAAGGCAGCGCCAGGGCCAAGTCCAGCGGGGGTACTTGTTCGAGGAAACTTCACGGCAGGGCATAGCTCCGCCGCAGCGCCGCACCAGCCGCAAAGGGCCGGGCCTTGCTTTGCCTGTTTCCCGGCCGGGCTTGGCTCCGCCGGGCCCCTCCCACCAACAGTGACGCCCACAACAGCGCCAGGAGGTGCATAAAGGCAGCGCCAGGGCCAAGTCCAGCGGGGGTACTTGTTCGAGGAAACTTCACGGCCGGGCATTGCTCCGCCGCAGCGCCGCACCAGCCGCAAAGGGCCGGGCCTTGCTCCGCCTGTTTCCCGGCCGGGCTTGGCTCCGCCGGGCCCCTCATACCACCAGTGACGACCACAACAGCGCCAGGAGGCACATAAAGGCAGCACCAGGGCCAAGTCCAGCGGGGGTACTTGTTCGAGGAAACTTCACGGCCGGGCATTGCTCCGCCGCAGCGCCGCACCAGCCGCAAAGGGCCGGGCCTTGCTCCGCCTGTTTCCTGGCCAGGCTTGGTTCCGCCGGGCCCCTCCCACCACCAGTGACATCCACAACAGCTCCAGGAGGCGCATAAAGGCAACGCCTGCGGACGCTAGAGAAAATCCGATAACACCGATTGTGGTGAGGGCTGAGGTCCACCTAGATCATCATGACACATCGAGTGAGGAACTGGAGAAAGTTCCACTTGCCCTAAGGCCGGTGCGCACCTGTAGGAAAGCGCATACAAAAAGGGGTGGGAAACAGAATAAAAAAAGAACCGCTGTAGAACCTGCAACTAGTAATGCCCCACTGAACAACCCCTTTGTATTTACTGGTAATAAGGGAGACAGCTCAAATTTAAATCTTGAACAATTTGCTGCTCTTATAAAAAACCTAGAGTACAAATTAGAGGCGAAGTGAGAGGAGGCCATCAGACCTTTAACTACTAAGATAGACACCCTGACTGCGGAGGTGGCCAGGCTAGGCGGCCTGGTATCCTCTTATCAGGCTGCAACCACCGGTACAAGGGTCAATCCTGGGGAAGGCAGGCAGGCAGTGGTGGTGCGTGGTAAAACTCAGTTGAACACCGGTAATACTGTAGTAGCACCTACCACTGTGAGCAGGGCATCAACAACAGTAACGACACCAGCCACCCCAGTAACAGCTGACCTGCAGACGCAGTCCAATTCAGTACCAAGGCATGGAGTAGATATTAGGCCCCATAGGAGCAATCGTTATCTCAGTCTACCACCTGACTGTGCACCATTTGTGGTGGTCTTGACTAATGTCCCACCCTGCGGTACCCACCCTGCCTCACCTCTTGATGAATCGCACGCCTCACTTAAAAATAAAACAGTGTCATGGCTCAACAAAAACTGTTTTCAAAAAGGAGGGAGGAAGGGGATGATCACTTGATCAACGGACACCGTTTACCACTCAGGGTAGTGGAAGGTCCAGTCGCAGCGTGTGCCCGTATCAACAGTTACAGCAAGGGGGGGTGCTGGACTGTTCCTAAGCGTGACTGAGGGAAAGACTAACTGGCGTGACCAAAGGTGTAAATGTAACACCCAAGGGCATCCATTTTGTTGGATGGATTTGCCTCACACACCCCGAAGGATGTCATGCTTCATCATCGGCGGTTGCTCCTCGTCGGGGAGGCGGTGCAATCCCCGACGGGCTCACCTCAAAGAGGGGCTCTTTGGCGGAGATCTTTTGTTCCAACAGCCTTATGGTGAGGTGTGGGTGTGTGGGCAGGGTCGTATGTGATAGTGAAAAAGGGGTATTAAAATGTAGCTAAGGGTACCGGAATCAACTTTATTCTGGGGGTCCCTCGCTGCAATTAAAAACAGGGGGCTAGCTCACTAGGAGTCAACAAGTAAGGTCAGGTGAACCTAGATAGGGCTAGTGGTGCAAACGGTCGACATGTTTCTCGCAGTGGGCAAAAGTTACCCGCGATTCATCAGGACCTTTAAAAGGTGATTTACCACATGCTGGTGTCATGTGTGAGTTTGTGCGTGCATTACCTCTGTGGGAGTTGTCCTATGCCTATCTGTCAAGAACTAACAGCCACCAGAGGGGTCGGCGGGATAAGGCATCAAGGATGAGTCCAAAAGTCAAAACTCTGATCACTTGTGCCTTGGCTGCATGACCTACCCTTCTCCGCCGAGAAACATGTCGACCGTTTGCACCACTAGCCCTATCTAGGTTCACCTGACCTTACTTGTTGACTCCTAGTGAGCTAGCCCCCTGTTTTTAATTGCAGCGAGGGACCCCCAGAATAAAGTTGATTCCGGTACCCTTAGCTACATTTTAATACCCCTTTTTCACTATCACATACGACCCTGCCCACACACCCACACCTCACCATAAGGCTGTTGGAACAAAAGATCTCCGCCAAAGAGCCCCTCTTTGAGGTGAGCCCGTCGGGGATTGCACCGCCTCCCCGACGAGGAGCAACCGCCGATGATGAAGCATGACATCCTTCGGGGTGTGTGAGGCAAATCCATCCAACAAAATGGATGCCCTTGGGTGTTACATTTACACCTTTGGTCACGCCAGTTAGTCTTTCCCTCAGTCACGCTTAGGAACAGTCCAGCACCCCCCCTTGCTGTAATCAACAAAAACTGTGGCTTCCCAATTGCATATCTAGACCAGATAATAGCAGTAAGGAGGGTGAACTGGGTGGGCCCTTCGAAAAAAATAGGAAGTGGAGATTGTATTGTTGTGAACTTTAAACACCCCCAACATGTGACCACTGTTCTCTTAAGAGCATCCTCACTGATATACAATGAGAGCAGTATATGTGTGCGCCCATTGGGGTACTTCTATGCACATCTCTGCAATGCTGCAATGACCCTCCTCAACAAAGGCTCATTAGACCAGTGGTTGAAACCCAGACCCCGGTTGTGGACCCCCGCTTCTTGTATAATATTGTTAACCCGAGCGGACCTGGAAAGGTTTTTAATACACAGAATAAAATCAATTTCATGGGTCATCCTCAGCACGGGTTTAATGTTAATACGCAGAATAGGTACGAGCTTTTATCTGGCCTGGACATGTGTGATTGACATGAGGTACCTGCGGGTCAGGGCACCACAATTTCAGATGAAATAGTACCCATTGTGAACTCACAGGACAAAATTTGTGGTAGTAATGTTGTCTTGTGGAACATTGCGGGGTTGGCTGCAAAAATGGCAGACATAAACTGGGTCAATTATATTAAGCAATTTAAGGTTATCTGCCTACAAGAGACATGGCTGGTTGAGTGTGATCTCTTTTTAGAAGGGTATAAGCCTTCTATGTACCGGCTACACCATCAATTAGAGGCAGACCAAAGGGAGGACTGGTGATTTTTGTTTCCATTCTTGTCACCTGTAAAATTCGCAGAATTGATGCACACGATTCGGGTATTATGGGCCTAGCTCTAATTGGAGAAAATTGTCGAGTCGGTTTGGTGAATTTTTATAATGCTTCCAATGCCATTTCAGCACCTAATCCTATATCTGTTTTGTATGCTTTTCTCACTTCCTCTATGAAGGACTTCAGTCACAACCTCATGATCATGGGTGATCTTAATGTGCACCCGTGTGGAGACCCATTGAAGAAATGTCTAGCAGAATTATGTTGTGAACGTATGGATGGTTTACATCTGGAACACACACTGGATGGGGAACTCTGTAATGCTTTACTGGACAATTTGGACCTCTCATTGGCCATGACACTTAGGGATCCTCTAAAATGTTTTGATACTCCCACCTTTAAGGGGCACGGGTTGGGCACCTTCATTGATCACATGTTATTATCACTGACAATGCTGCCTTTTCTGGATTCGTTTGATATTGTCCAAAGCGAATTCAGTGGCCGAGCTCGGCGGAGAAGGGTAGGTCATGCAGCCAAGGCACAAGTGATCAGAGTTTTGACTTTTGGACTCATCCTTGATGCCTTATCCCGCCGACCCCTCTGGTGGCTGTTAGTTCTTGACAGATAGGCATAGGACAACTCCCACAGAGGTAATGCACGCACAAACTCACACATGACACCAGCATGTGGTAAATCACCTTTTAAAGGTCCTGATGAATCGCGGGTAACTTTTGCCCACTGCGAGAAACATGTCGACCGTTTGCACCACTAGCCCTATCTAGGTTCACCTGACCTTACTTGTTGACTCCTAGTGAGCTAGCCCCCTGTTTTTAATTGCAGCGAGGGACCCCCAGAATAAAGTTGATTCCGGTACCCTTAGCTACATTTTAATACCCCTTTTTCACTATCACATACGACCCTGCCCACACACCCACACCTCACCATAAGGCTGTTGGAACAAAAGATCTCCGCCAAAGAGCCCCTCTTTGAGGTGAGCCCGTCGGGGATTGCACCGCCTCCCCGACGAGGAGCAACCGCCGATGATGAAGCATGACATCCTTCGGGGTGTGTGAGGCAAATCCATCCAACAAAATGGATGCCCTTGGGTGTTACATTTACACCTTTGGTCACGCCAGTTAGTCTTTCTCTCAGTCACGCTTAGGAACAGTCCAGCACCCCCCCTTGCTGTAATCAACAAAAACTGTGGCTTCCCAATTGCATATCTAGACCAGATAATAGCAGTAAGGAGGGTGAACTGGGTGGGCCCTTCGAAAAAAATAGGAAGTGGAGATTGTATTGTTGTGAACTTTAAACACCCCCAACATGTGACCACTGTTCTCTTAAGAGCATCCTCACTGATATACAATGAGAGCAGTATATCAGTGCGCCCATTGGGGTACTTCTATGCACATCTCTGCAATGACCCTCCTCAACAAAGGCTCATTAGACCAGTGGTTGAAACCCAGACCCCGGTTGTGGACCCCCGCTTCTTGTATAATATTGTTAACCCGAGCGGACCTGGAAAGGTTTTTAATACACAGAATAAAATCAATTTCATGGGTCATCCTCAGCACGGGTTTAATGTTAATACGCAGAATAGGTACGAGCTTTTATCTGGCCTGGACATGTGTGATTGACATGAGGTACCTGCGGGTCAGGGCACCACAATTTCAGATGAAATAGTACCCATTGTGAACTCACAGGACAAAATTTGTGGTAGTAATGTTGTCTTGTGGAACATTGCGGGGTTGGCTGCAAAAATGGCAGACATAAACTGGGTCAATTATATTAAGCAATTTAAGGTTATCTGCCTACAAGAGACATGGCTGGTTGAGTGTGATCTCTTTTTAGAAGGGTATAAGCCTTCTATGTACCGGCTACACCATCAATTAGAGGCAGACCAAAGGGAGGACTGGTGATTTTTGTTTCCATTCTTGTCACCTGTAAAATTCGCAGAATTGATGCACACGATTCGGGTATTATGGGCCTAGCTCTAATTGGAGAAAATTGTCGAGTCGGTTTGGTGAATTTTTATAATGCTTCCAATGCCATTTCAGCACCTAATCCTATATCTGTTTTGTATGCTTTTCTCACTTCCTCTATGAAGGACTTCAGTCACAACCTCATGATCATGGGTGATCTTAATGTGCACCCGTGTGGAGACCCATTGAAGAAATGTCTAGCAGAATTATGTTGTGAACGTATGGATGGTTTACATCTGGAACACACACTGGATGGGGAACTCTGTAATGCTTTACTGGACAATTTGGACCTCTCATTGGCCATGACACTTAGGGATCCTCTAAAATGTTTTGATACTCCCACCTTTAAGGGGCACGGGTTGGGCACCTTCATTGATCACATGTTATTATCACTGACAATGCTGCCTTTTCTGGATTCGTTTGATATTGTCCAAAGCGAATTCAGTGACCATAATCCTTTAACAATTCGCCTGAAGTAACCTTGGATTTCCAAGGAAAAACAGACATGTAGTTCAGGGAGGTTGGGCACAACAGATGGGAGGCGGAGAACTTAAATGGTCAATGGTTACCCCAGATCTACTGTATAAAAATATTGTAGATACATGCACTGAGGATATAGTGAACTGCACTCAGGAGGGGGAAGAGCCACGGCGGGTACTTATTGCCTATCAAAATCTGTCGGTGAAGGTGTCAGACATGATGTTGGTTCCAGTAAAGAGGAGTAGGGAGAAATGCGGGCCAAGGTGGTTTAATCATGATTGTTCCAAAGCTGCTCGTAACCTTAAGCTAGCCCTGGCAGCTACGCCGAGAGTCCAGGAGAATGTCAAATTGTGCCGTAGAGAATATAAGTCTGTTCTCACATCCCATAAGGAGTTTTTAAGAGAAGAGGCCTGGAGCGAGATACTTGACCCCTCGACATTAAAATGTAGCTCCAGATTTTGGGCAATAGTTAAAATACCATTCTTGGTAGAAGAGCTGGGTGACGGCCTGGATTGCTGCATTACTAAGGAGGAGTGGGAATTGCATTTAAAACAACTGTATTTTTCTGTGGCCCCTGTAACAACTGAGTCACTCCCTGGTGCTAGGGGAGGCACTATCAGGTTTGATAGCAGTGAGGTCATGGAGGCCATAGAAGGACTCACTGCTAGAAAAGCCCCAGGGCCTGATGGGATCCCTCCAGACTTGTATAAGTCTGACCCGAGTTTTTGGGAGCCCATCCTGGCTGCAGTTTTTAATGCAGCTGCCAAAGTGGGTTGTCCCATGTCCTGGGGACTATCAACGATTGTTCCCGTGTTTAAAAAAGGAGACAAGGGCAGTCCTTATTGTTACCGGCCAATTTCATTAATTGACTCTATGGTCAAAATTATGGGAAGAATCCTGCTGCAGAGAATAACATGCTGGGCGTCCGAGAATAACATCATGTCAATCTCCCAGTATGGTTTCTGCAGTGGGCGCTCCACCATAACCCAGTGCCTTAACCTCTTTCTTGTACTGAGCAAATACACTGTTGTGCAGAAGGGAACTGTCCACCTCGCCTTCATGGACTTGTCGTCTGCCTTCGACTGTGTTAACAGGGGAAGGCTGTGGCAGTCCATGAGGGAGAAAGGTCTGGACACAGGGATAGTTGACTTTTTGGTGGATATGCACAGTAATACCAGTGCTAACGTCAGGTATTCTGCAAATGGGGATACCACTGGCAACTTTGACATTAAGAAGGGAGTGCATCAGGGTTGCATTCTTGCCCCATTCCTTTTTAACTTTTATAATAATGAGTTAGAGGCTGTCTTACAGAAGGTACAGGCAGACTGCCCTAGAGTTGGCAGGCGGGGTATTCCAGTTCTTTTATACGCAGATGATGCAGTTCTAATTTCTAGAACGGAGAAGGGACTCCAGGCGCTTTTAAATGCTTTTAACATTTTTATGACTGACAGAAATCTACTGGTCAACAACTCTAAATCATATATTATGTATGTTGGCCGTCAACCTAAAAAGAATTTCGTTTTTAAACTGGATGATGTTCCAATCCCTGTCACGCAAACATTCCCATATCTTGGAGTCTTATTTGATACCAAGCTTAATTGGGGTCCTCATCTGGCTAATAAGAAAGGGGAATTGACGAGGGTTAATGCTTCTATTTTTAACTTTGCAACGAAATTGGGGAAGAAGCCAATTATTGCCATGATTAAACTCTATAACGCTAAATCGGTTGCAACAGCTGCATATGGCAGCGAACTATGGGGTTATTAACCGGAGAACAGTTACAGGTTGTTGAAAACAATTTCCTAAAACATCTCCTATGTGTCCCCGCCAGTACACCCAATCTGGCAGTACACGAAGAATTGGGGACACAGTATCTCTGTGATATCTTTGCGCTAAGGCCTCTGACTTGCTGGGTGAAACTGTGGATAAATCAGAATATACCTCTTACCCATTTGATTGTAAGAGACTTTGTGTCTCAGGACAATTCCATGTGCGTCCCCTGGTTAAAATACCTGAAAACTGGCTTTTCCAGGCTGGGCCGTTTGAATTTGTTTGAAAACCCAAGTGGGATTGTAAAGGGGGATGTAGCTGCAATCAAACACGCTTTTTACAAGGATAGGCTGGCTCAAAGAGAAAGTGAGGAGCTCATGAAACCAAGTATCAGGAAATATGTCATGTTAAAAACTTGTGACAGTATGGAGCCATATCTAATGGGTACTTTTACTTCTCACGAAAAATTCTTGTTGTCTAGGTTCAGATTGAATATCTTCCATCATCTCTTAATCAGACCAAAGTCAGATATTTTTAATAAGGTTGCAGCTCCCTGTGGCTGCGACGGGAAGTCTCCACAGGATATGCTGCATTTTATGTTTTTATGTAGGTTTTATGAATATCCTCGCAGACGTTATCTTGTTGCCCTCCTAAGAAAACTTAATTTTAACCAAATCAGACCAGCATTTATATATTTACAGCTTTTGTACAGTGACAGTGTTCTCCAGGTAATAGAATTCTTAAAACTAACTGTTAAATTGAGAAACTGCTTAGACAAATCTTATTGTATTTACTATTTGCACTTCACTATCTATCCGGTTTACTTAACTTGCATTGGGACACGTGTAATATGACTTTCCTATGTAACTAGGAATTAATGTAATACTATGAGTAATGTTTTTAATTGTATTGTATATATGTGTACTTTTATGGTGTGAAATATAACCGAAATAAAGTCTCTATTGAATTGAATTGAATTGAATTGACTGACTTAAGTCAGACTTAAGACAGACTTAAGACAAACTTAAGACAAACATAGGACAGACTTAAGACAGACTTAAGCCAAAATCCCAACTTTACTACTACTAAATGCCTTCTGTGAATACCAAAAGTAGTAAGTTAGGATTTTGTCTCAGATTAGTTATGTGAATCAGGCCCATAGATATATACATATATTACCCAATGACTGTGGCCACTAAGTAGTTGTAGTTAGTATACCATACGGAAAAAAAAATGTTGTGTTGCTAATAACTGCACCGTTTGATGAATCTCCACGAAACGTTCCAAAAATGTGCTACATTTTGTGCTTGGAAAGTTTTGGGGTGAACTGTCCAGCAGAGGCCGACAAAAAAGGGGGGGTCGCAAAATTTGGCAGGAAGCTGCATTTTGGCTCACAGATTGTGCTGTTTGTGATTTAGTGCAAATTCATTCAGTAGTTTTTAAGAAATTAAGGTTCAAGAAAATATAGATATCTGGACAGTTGGGTCCGAGTGAGGCTCGCAAGAATCCGGCAAGAACGTAAGTGCAAAAATGGAGCCCTGTGATTGGTATAGAGCCCATTTTACTGTTGCAATTTCTGCAAGCGCTCTGATTGGTTTGCTTTTGGAGGTTGAGAAATGAAATGGCGATCATTACTGCTTACTGTGAAAAATTGCACGTGTTGTGGAAATGAAGTAAAAAAGGTATGTAAGAGGGCAGGAAAAAGGCATCCTTTCCCCCTAGTTATTGAGAGGAGGTTTGTAAGGCAAAACCAGTGTGATGAAGATAAATGTATAATCTTTTCTAAAAAAATATACGATCTTGCAGGACTCTTGGGGGATCATGAAAAGTAAAAAAAAGGAGTAGGTTAGTTCTCAATACACTCTTATAAGAGAAATTAATATTGACACCAAAGTTATTGCTAGATGGTGTGTAAGGTATAAGTACTGTGATGAATAAAGTGTTAATTCTGTTTTAAAAATATGTTGCAATATCGAGAGACTCTCGCAGGATAGTGAAAAGTAGAAAGGAGTAGGTGATCTCTGAATATACTCTGGTATGCACACTTGTCACTGTATAAAACAGTCTTAGTGGAGATAATAGTTGTTTATGAAAGCTTAATTTTAATGCCCATCACTTTCAGAGGAGGTTTGAATAACTCAGTTCTAAATACAATTAACTCTCAGAGGATATCTGTCAGTGGGGAACATGGTTCCTACTTATAGCCAATACGCACATCCATCATTCTAGAGAGAGGTTTCAGTGGAGAGTTTTGTCTGTGTACACACTCTACAAAGCACACCCAGCACCCAGGGGAAAAGATAGTGGAGAGCCCAGCACCTCTCTAGAGCCTAGTATGCACAGCTATCATCCAAGAGAAAGGTTTCACTGGAGAGGCCCCAAACAATACTATACAAAAGAGAGGGGTCTCCCCACACCCTTTTATAAACACCTGTTAATCAAGAGGGGGTGTCAGCGGAGACAAAATTCCATCTACACACCCTACCATGCACACCAATCCTCCAAGACAGAGATCTCAGCAGAGAAGAAAGTCCCTTCACACATCCTATAATGCACACCGTAGTGGACAGAAACCAGTCCCTCCGTGCACCCGACTGTGCACAACCGGCATCAGAGAGAGCGGTCTTAGCAGAGAGACCAGTAGCTACCCATATACTACTATGCATACCCATCATACCTGACAGAGATCCCAGTGGAGAGGATAGTCTCTCTGCATGCTGTACTATGCACAACTGTCATCCTAGAGAGATCTCTGAGGGGAAAGGTCAGTCCCTTCCCATACCATACTACACACTAATGAGGGATCTTAGAGGAGAGGTGTGTCCCTCCAGACACCCTACTACACACATCTATGATACAGGAGTAGGCTCTTAGTGGTGAGGCTAGCCCCTCACCCACATACCACTGTACATTCTTATCACCCTGTGTAGGGGAGAGGGCAGTCTCTACCAACACCCTACTACGTGCACTTGCCATCCAAGAGAGAGGTCTCAGCTGAGATGCCAGTCCCCACCTGTTATCTGAGAGAGGGGACTCAGCAGTGATATAAGTCCCTACTCATACCCTCCTACATACCTGATATACCAGAGAGCGGTCTCAGCAAGAGGCCAGTTTCTCTCCACACCCTACTATGCACACCCGTCATCCAATTGAGACATATAAGTGGACAGGCCAGTCCCTTCCCACATCCTACTATGCACACCCATAATCTGAGACAGATGTATCAGTGAAGAGGTCGGTCCCTCTCACATTAAAAGGCCATTGTTGGACTTGGCACTTTTTGCAGGCCTATCCCCAAACCTTTTGCTTCTCCCTCCTATTTGTTCCGGACTTGTTGCTCTTAGTTCAAGGACTCTAGGAACTTTACCACTGCTGATCAGTGCTACATTGCATATGCTCTCTGTATGAATTGTTATTGTGGTTGGTTATCCATGATTAGCATATTTGATTTACTGGTAAGCCTCTAAAAAAGTACACTGAGTGTGCCAGGGCCAGTAAATCAAGTGCTACTAGTAGGCTTGCAGTACTGATTGTGCCACCCACATGAGTAGCCCTGAAAATGTATCTCAGACCTTCCACTGCAGTGCCTGTGCGCAGTTGCTTAACAGCCAGGTCGACTTAGCAAGTGCACCCACTTGCGAAGCCCTAACCTCCTTCCCTTTTCTTACATGTAAGGCACCCCTATGGTAGGGGCAAGTTACCCCCATGGGCAGGGTGCATTGTATGTGAAAGGTAGCAGATGTACATGTGTGTGGCATGTCCTGCTAGTGAAATATTGCCAATTTCATTTTTTTTGACTATTGAAAGGCTATCATTCCATAAAGGATAGTATGGGAAATGCTTTGTATCATCTTACAAGTATAACTTCCCATTGGGACAAGTTTGGGATATAAACGTTTAGGCTCTCTGAACTCAGACTGTAATAATACATCTTTTAGTAAAGATGGTTTTTAAATTGTGTATTTGAAAATGGCACTTTAATAAAGTAGGTATTTTCTTGTTTAACCATTCTGTGTGCCTCAGCCTGGTTTTGTATTGACTGTCTGCTTTTGGAGTGACAGGGGCTGGAGATGTGCATTCTCTGTAGACAGACACTGGGGGGGGGGGGGTTCTTGTGGTATGCCTGGTCCTACCTGGATGACTCAGAGCTGAGCTGAATAGACCTTGGCTGAATTTAGAGTAGTATTACACATGAAACCCCAGAACTTTAGATTACTTCTGGACTCAAGAGGAACCCTTGCCAAGGAGAAAAGCTGAAGAACTATGAGGAGGAGTACTGCCCCTTTGCTGTGTGCTGTGTGGGCTTGAGCTGCAGTCGCTGTTTCTGCCAAGTAGGAGACAAAGACTTGATCTTTGCTTTGAACCTGCTTGAAGAAGATCTTCAAAGGCCTGAGGTGAACTGGGCTCCTGTTCTGAAGTCTCAGGGACACATAGACTTCACCCCAGCTCCCCTGAACCCTCTTGCTGAGGGTTCTGACCTACCAGGAGGTGCCTATTCCAGTTCTGGGCCTCTAGAGGTTGTTCCTGCTGTTAAGAGCTGGAAGAAACCTGAAAGAAGCAAGAAAACCTGTTTTCGATGCTGTCAGGAATTACGCTGTGATGCCGCAACCTGCACTGAGTCCCAGGGCACCGCCCGTGAAGTGAACAACACACCGCCTGGCCTGCACCACAGCTCCGATGCTGGCCGACACCTGCAGTTATTAGCCGTGCCCGACGCCAGCACTTCTACTGACTCTGTCATCACCAGCACCTGCAACCTGTCATCGCAGTGCTGATAAAAATAGAAGGGGGCTCCACAAACTCGCCGTCTTGACATCTTCACCGGAACCAATGCTTCACCCCAACGCAACTGTCTTCCCCTGTCCTGGACTCGACATGTGGACTCCTGTTGGACACGTCGCCTCGCCTATCCCTTGGCTGCAAGGAAGCCAGCCTCGATCTCAGCACCAACACCTCACCTTCAAGCTGTGCATCATCATAGACTTTGTTTCAAAGGTAGTTTGTTTGGGGGTCCGTGTGACTCTGTGGCCGATGCCACGCTCCTCATGATGGGCGCTGTACTTTGGATTTACTGCTGTCACAACACTGTAATAGCCCCAGGTGGAGCTATTTGTTTTCTACAAGCTTTTATTTTGCAATAACAATCCTAAAGTCATATCTTATTACATGTATGTTGGATTTTTGTTGTTTGGGTCTTGTTGAATTTAGATAAAGTTATTTTATTTTTCTAATTTGGTGTGGTGTTAAGTTAAATCAAGTCAATAATACTTTATTCGGTACTTAGAAAATACCATAAAAGTGCGTTTAAAACAGGTAAAATCAAAGACATACAGTTTGTGACACATGATTGGTGTGGTGTTAATTTGTGGTGTTATCGCTGTATTACTGTGGGTTTTGAGTACAAATAGTTACACATTGTCTTTGGTAAAAGTCTGTCTGCTCTTGCCAAGCTACTCAGGGTGTGAGCAGGGGTTAACTTAAGTATGCATCCCCCTTACCCTGACTAGGCGCAAGGGTACCTATTTGGACAAAGGAACATACCTCTGCCAACTATAGATCCCCATTTCCAACTGTCACTCCCTCTCTATGCCCTGCAATCCACACCTGTAAACTTGGGGAGAGTTCCAGTACCTTGCAACTTGTAATCAGGCCCCTAGTGGAATACCCGTGCTGTGCAGCGTTTCTTATATAAAAGGCTATCTGAATGAAATGCTTGCTTTGTGGTTCATGTCACACATGCTTAACACTATATCTTGTTGCTTGTATAGGTTCGGCAAACTGTTAAGGCTGCATTTCACTTCACATTACCCAAGAGAAATATATATTTTCTAGTGTTGCTGTGCAGCACTTTATTCAATGTTGCCCTATGAGCTTTTACTCTACAGTGATGCCCGGGAATACTTCCAACATACATAAGACGAGAGTTCAGGCAGCCCTGCAGGGTATTTGGCAGAAGGTAATCAAATAGTACAAGACAACTCTTACTTACCATATTACGTTTTGGAGTGAACGGTATTTTAAAAGTTAAAGTGTTGGCTGACTTGTGCCTATTCATGTTTATTGAGCTGATTCCCCATTCATAAGCAAAATATTTTGTTTCCAGATTTTTGACAATATAATTTGAGGTATTTGTATTTTATTGATAGTATTTTTGATTATATCTGATTTATTTTATACAGTATAGGCAAGACCCAGAAGGAGGCAAAGTGCTATACATGGGTTGAAATCAACAGAAGCGGATGAAAAATTATGCTTTATGTGTGTACTACACTAAGTTACCAGAGAAAAAAAAAACTAAAGGCCTCATTTATAAATTTTTGGTGTAGGGCAGCGCCGCAAAACTTCCTACTGTGCCGCCATACATCATAAGAAAAGGGGCAGGAATGTACCGCATCAATGACACATGGCACATTTCTGTCTTCTTTTACTGCACTTGCACTCAAATGGCTGCCACTTGCCAACTCAGGCACCTTTACACAATGGTGCAAGGTGTCCCCGTTGTAGGTATGATTGTTTTTGTGCAGAGAGGGATCCCGTTCTTCATAAAAACAATCCTAAGAGGAAGTTTCTTCTTTCTATGTGTGCTGCTGAAAAATTAAAAAGGAGGAGACATACTGTTATCTGTCCTCATTGTGCCACACCTGGGGAGGCATAGGCTTTTGACACATTCCAAGGTTTACAGTGAGGTGTAAATCTAGGCAAATCTCAAAATACCATAGGTGTTAAGTGGGAACACCCACTGTAAGACCCAAGGCACGCCTCCCCATCGTAGTCTGAGGCAACGGAGCGACTTGCGCTGCGTTGCCTCACTCCGTATCTACAAGGCCATGCAAACCTACACAGGGTGGATCAACGTGGCCTTGTAGATATGGTTCAGCCTTGTGCACCACTGCAACGCCACACAAAGTGATGTTCCGGCAAAGCATAGGGCTTGTAAATAAGCCCCTAAATTTGGAGACTGAGCACATTAATGCCATTTGTGCAGTGGTCAAATGTGAGGGCATAAATTAGACACTATTTAGATGTATGCAACTACTAGATAATAGAGAGGTACACTTTACATAACACCAACACACAGATATAGTTGTGTTCATCCAAAATGAGACACCTAGGCTTTGTTGTATTATATGACAGAATATAAGGAGGGCAGCTGGAGTTAAGCGACATGGGAAGACTAATTTATGCAACAAAAATTAGGTGGCAAGAAAAGGCAAACTTCGAAATGCAAAGTTAGAGAATCAGAGCAGCTATGGAGGAGGATATACAGGGGAAGAAGAAAACAGGAGATTATAAGGTACAAATGGAGAAGAGGAGTAAGGGAGAAAGAGAAGGAGATTGTGAAAGAACGCCAAGACCAGAAAAGATCAGCAAAAGAGGATGGAGAGAGAAAAGAATTAAGAATGACCAAAAGGGGACAAAGAAGCGAAAGAGAAACAGAGGGGTCAAAATAAGGGAGTCAGAGAAAATTAGATGAAGAAGATAAAGTCAAGAGTCAAAGGCAAGATGTAAATCTAAAAGAAAAGGGACAGGAAGAAATGGGATAGAGAGGAAGTAGTTGAAAGAGTTTGAAGAAAGTTGAGGGTCACAAGGTTAGGATTTAGAAAAGATCTGCGTGGCAAGGGAGAAGGGGGAGACAGAAACGGCAGAAAGAAAGTAGAAGAGGTAAGGGTAAGTGAGTAGACGGAAGAAAAGTTAAGAAAGGGAGAACAGCGACAAGAGCAATTGAGAGAAGGGAAAGATAGAGATCTAGTAGAACAGCCTTGGGTGCAAGTGAGGATGCAGAAGGGGAAGACAAGTCAAAGAGGAATTCAAAGTTCTGAAAGTACGGACGTAGCACAGCAGCTCTAGTGGTACTAGTGCCAATGAAGGTAAAGGGTACACTGCATCCAAATTATGGCTAGCTTTTATCACCGACCCAGGGGGTAGGAGGGCACATCTGCCAGGATTGCCTTATGGCTGTGACGCCCTTGCTGTGTCACTATTACCAACCATGAGTTCTGTCATGTCGAATGTGTCCCTCCACATGGTTTGACCTCATGTCTATGGACTTCCTGCAGGTATTGGTCCTGTCTCATGTGGATGCATGCTTTCCAATAACCATGCCAGGCACATTTTTCAATGACATAAATACACTCCGAATGTATCATTACATCTATCCATGAAAAATCATTACGACTAAAGACCGGCTAAATGAAGAACTCACAGACATATTTACATGTCGCGAGATAGTGTTGCAAATTCACAATGTTTACTTCAGTATGCCTTGGAAAAGCAGACAAGGCTCCATCAAAATTTCTGAGATCATAAAGATGCATCTACTAAGCAAAATGTTGTGAATGGTGAAATCACATTTCCAAATTCACTTAACAATTATTAACAACGGCATCAGATTCCACTTCACAGTGGCAAGGATATCTACCTATCTGATGAAACACATTAATTCACAGT
This sequence comes from Lissotriton vulgaris, assembly GCF_964263255.1. Classification (NCBI taxonomy): domain Eukaryota; kingdom Metazoa; phylum Chordata; class Amphibia; order Caudata; family Salamandridae; genus Lissotriton; species Lissotriton vulgaris. The sequence goes on from NC_141698.1 coordinate 911,280,848, forward strand.
TTCTTTTTCTAATAGGTGTTTTACTTCTTCTCATGTTGTCCTGCAAAGCTGAGCCCACCCATCTCTCTTTTGCAAAGTGACAAAAGGACATACAGCTTGCAGGATTTTTCATCGCTGAAAGCCAGGACCAAGTGACATTCTGACTGCTTGGTTCCATTCAGCATTCACAAAGAAGCTCATTCAGCAGAAAAGTAAACTTAGGCCAGCAGCAGGCTTCATCTGTCAGTGCCCCTCTGGGCAAGTCCCCCTGCAACTTGTCTGCCCTTTGGGGGTCTGTCTGATTCCTGCTGCAGGGTGTGAGCTCAGCATCAATAAATTCCTGTTGTGGCCCACAGTGCGTACCCACAGTCCATACATAGGGATTTATTGGGTCCCCTCCTAGATTAGGACTAATGCACCAGTGCTTAATTTGAGCCGGTGGTTTCTGTTGCTCATTACAGGCACTAAATTCTTAGCAGCTGCACTTGTTGATAGTCTGCCACATGGTGGCGCTATCTGCTCAATAAGGATATGAGTACAACAACAGCTGTTTATTAATTTAATATACATTATCAATCGCTAATACGTGTCACCCAAGCCATTTTTATAGCTTTGGGGACCTCACATAGTATGAATTGTCACACTTGTAGGAGTATGATGGTTAGTAGTTGTGTTGGTACTGTAATTGACAGTGCTGGCAGGGACAATGGGTAGTGCAAGCAGCTGTGTTGACATGCCAAGGGCCCCTGCATGCACTGTTTTACAAATTAACCACTCCATTGTACCAATTGCACCACTGCCACGTCTTTACAGGACAAGCCTTTACAGATCACTGTTTATAAACTGGAACAGTGGAAGTGACCCACAAACACCTTTTTATTGTTAATGTTGCTAATTATTTGGGATTTTTAAATTAATTTAAAACTAGCTTACCCGTCGCGCGTTGCTGCAATCTCAGAAGAAAGGAAATTTAAGGAAACTTGTTATGATAACATTCAATTTACATTGTGTCATTTTATTCATATTAATATGGAAAACATTTTAAAGTGTTGTTTTAATTCTGTTTAATTATTCGAGTGCTTGTGGATACACTGTATTTTTTTGTTTTTCCGTCTGGTGCGTACACGAATAAATCAGAAGGTTTTCCGACGCGTGAGCTGGCAACATACAGTTGTCCATGTGAGAAGCACGGATTCTCCAAATCTAGTCCACACACTTGCAGCGATTGTCCTTGTGCTTTGTTGATGGTCATTGCAAAAGCGAGTCGCACCGGAGACTGTAAACATTCAGTATTGGAAAGATTATGAGGGCCCTGGGGGACTGGGGGCTGATATGTAATTTTTTTATTTTTTTTTTGCCAGAAACCTTCGCGGGAGTGTACACAACAACTTTTAACAATTTTTATTTATTTTTTATTTTTTTGCCAGAAACCTTCGCGGGAGTGTACTCAACAACTTCCTAAAGTTTCATGCCAATCTAATGAATGGTGCAGTAATGCATAAAGGACAAACAGACACACATACATTTGGTTTTATATATATAGATCATGCAGTAGGTTGAAGCCATTAGACACATTTTTCAGTTATATCTGAAATACTAACACAGCCACTGCAGGTTGATAATACAGGACACATACTTTTTAGGAAAGAATAACATTTTGCAATCAAAAGAAACAGAAGATATTATGAAAAACAGACCTGGCCGTAGCTGGATTCGAACCTCCTTTGGGGTCACTTGCGTATTCGTTTCTTTGTACTTTGGAAATGTTATAAGGGCTGTTGGGTTTTCTATCAGGTCTGATCTACAGCCTTTGTTAAGTAAATTGCTAATACTGTCACACCGTTCATTTTTTGTGGAATTCAACATAAAATCCTGATAACAAGATGTAAAAGAAGAATTAAACATAGAAAATAAAGAGAAAGAGCAACATTTCATAGTCAGCATAGTGTAGGTGCTTGCAATGATGTAAAACACTGGTATCATTGTTCATAATACATCATAATCATTGCTAATCAAACGTTATTATTGCAGTGGCATTGAGTTTCCATAAACAAAATGTTCTGATGTCTTTTGTCATTGTCTCCTCGGTCACAATCCATCTTGATGCCACCGGTAAGGACCTGAACCACTGTTTACATGGTCTTGAAACACATGCATGGGCTAGCATTTTTTAGTTAGATTGTGGGACTCACCATGGAGATAATGTATCATAGGACTGTGGATCTTGGTTAGGCTTTAGTCATGTTGCAGTGGTCTAGCTTGGCATTTAACGAAAGAGGGGATGCTTGTATTGTTAGTAGTTCTTGAGTATGTGAAGTAGAAGGATGCTAAGACCATATATATGTGCTATACATGAGGACATACACCAGAACATTTGCCTTTATCCTTAAATGCAGGTGATTTATCTTCCTATGCCTCACTGTACGGACGTGTAATGCAGAAAAACATGAACAAAAATTAATGGTAAATTGGGCTCTTGAGGTTCATACCAAAATACTTGTAATTTGCTACTCATCCCATTCTAATGCTGCATACACACATATAGCCTCTACCAAGAGCAACATAATTGTTTATTAAACACTGAGGGCCTCATTTACAGCATTGTGCCATAGGGCAGAACTGCAAACCTTTCTGCTATGCTGCCCTACTGCAAAACAAAAGGACAGGAATGTGCAGTATGTATCAGATACAGAGCATTTCTGTCCTCTTTCCCTGCACTGGTGCTCAAATGGCTGCCATGCACCAATGTAGGCACTCTTGCACCATGGTGCAAGTGTGTCTGCATTGTAGGGATGATTGTTTTTGTGCAGGAAGGCATATCTTCCTGCACAAAAACAATCAATGGAGGCGATTTCCTCCTTCTATGTGTGCTGCAGAGTGCAAAGCACATTGAAAGAGGAAAACACAAGGAGAAATATTGTTAATTTTCCTCGTTGCACCTCCCTCATGCTTCACCTGGGAAGGTGTAGGCTTTTGACGCATTCCCAGCTTTACAACTTGTTTTAAATCTAGGAATGTGTCAAATGCCATGGATGTTACGTGGGAACACCAACCGTAATGCCCAAGGCATGCCTCCTCATCGCAGTGTGAGGCAACACAGCAACTTGGCAGAGTTGCTTCCCACCATATCTACAATGCCATGAAAAGCCATGCAGGGTGGCATCGCTTATGGCTAAGCCCTGTGAAAATTGACATTGCTTCTAAATGGGCCCCTGTTTTCTTCTATCAGAATGTGTCAAAATAGAAAGATAATGAAAAAAATACTACTAGCATTTTTACATAACATGCTCTAAGAAAATGAGCCTTAACCATGTTATGTACATTTTCTTCTAGCAGTTAAAGAACAGGAATGCATGTATGACTATGATGTACCTGAAGAATGCCTGGGTAAGACAAGGACTAAAACATGTCAACATAACTGTGGTAAAAGTAAATCCTCTAAAATAATTTACAGTACAATGCTAATGTTCTGCTGTAGAATGATGGCATTGGTAAAATAGTGTGGTAGTGCTATTTATTAAATCTGGAGTGTTTGAAAGATATGTTACATACCAAAGAGGCTCTTTTAATTTGTTCATTTGTTACCTTTACTACAAGATAGCTTAGCAAGAGGAGTACCATATCATGGAAACATAGCACCCCAATATGAGCAGAGATGAGGCAAAATGAAATAAGGAAACAGTTTGTTGAAAGAGAAAATATTCTGTTAACTTGTGTGCATATCTCTGTTAGAAGCAGAACAAGAGTGTGTTCAGAATGACTAATTAAGGATGGTTTTACACAAAAATAAGCTAGGTGTAATAGATATGTGAAATTTTCATAAGACACGTGAATCAAAGTATATAGTTTTGGCCCCTTGATATACCTCCCTAAAAAAAATAAAGTCCAGAGATTTGCATCTTTGATTTGTGTTGTTGCCTAATTAGAGAAGTCATTTAGCTTGGGGAGACTTTTCTAATCCGGGCCACATTTTTTGGACGACATTTTTTAAAATAGCTGATGTGTTGCAGTGAAAATGTAAAATTTTAGGATCTATGATACCTATATACTTTATTTTGGTGTCAAAACATAGGTTTTGAGGATCAAGCAGTCTAATAGAGACAGGAAATAACTCCTCAGGGCAACCCTTCTGCCATTTTCTAAAATGGTGGCTCCATAATGATGTGTTTTAGCTATCATATTGGTAATTTATTTTAATATTGTTTTTGTTTCAGGTTTTCCGTAGATTTAAATTTGTAAACATGAGTGAAGAAGGTGGTAGTATCTCCTGACAGAGTGTTGCTAACTACAAAATCTGAGAACTCCTTCAACAAAGAAAATGTGTCATATGCCAAAGTAAAGCTAAAGCAAATCTAACATCAACTCCAGCTGGACAGAAGAGAGTTTGAGATGCTGCAGAAATACGGCAAGACAAAGTTCACAATAGATTAAAACTGATGGGTAAAGAGAATGACATATTTTATCATTGTAACAAAAGTTGTATAGAATGGAAAAATTTCTGGAAACAATTTGTCAAAAAATAGCAGAAACCAGTGAATCACAACTAGAATCCGAGAGACTTCTGAGAAAGCAATGACAAGTAAACCCAATGCCCGTCCACTTAGAAGATTGGTGGCTACCCCTCGTCCCCCTCCAACAACTAATAAGAAAGTAGAGGATCTTCAATGTATTATCTATGGCTTAGTTAGAACAAGGGCCAAAGGAAAAGAAGTGTTCAGCGGAGTCGCTGCTCAAAACAGCAAGGTGAACGTATTTGCAGCAGATTTGTATGCCTCCCCAAATTGCATGTGTGCATACATTCAAAAATATGAATGTACAATGAGCTTCCAGCAGCAACTTAATGGCCAGCCTTTTACTCTTTGAAAAAGTAAATGAAGTTTTGAAGCCACTCGTGAGTGCTGGCTACGGGTTCACACTCATTGAGATCAGAAAATAATGGTCAACATTGATGAAACTGTATTTGATCCATAATAATGAAATTAAGATTTTCTGATGAGAATGTACAATGACAGAATTCGTTTTTGTCAGTCTAACAAAAAGAGTGAGCCACTTATGGTGTTCTCAGTTGATTTGACACATGAAGTTCTTGCTGCCAAAATAGGATCATAGGAGGCAGTAAAATTAGCAGGAACCATTTTCAGAAATGTCCTGAAAGATTTATATTTTGGACTTAATGACAAATTTTGTGATGCCCAAGAGCTCGGCAAATCATGGGAGTCATCAAGAATGCCTGATGTTAGCTTAACATTTTTTACATCATTGTTTAATATCAACAAAGCAAAACTGTTACAAACTAAAGTTCTTGAGTTCGAAACAGAAGCCAATTTCATTGATGATGCTGAAGAAGAAGTGGAAGACAACCCCATGAATCTGCAAGCATATGCCGTGCAAATTTACTGTCTTTTCCAAATCATTTTTTATAAATTACATCCCGGCAAAAATAAAACTCCGGTGGAACATCCATACACATGATACTGCCATGGTGCTTTTTCAAGCCTGTACCAAAGTAGCTGCGAGAAAACAAGCTGTGTCGGATGTAGACATAAACAAATGAAGCAGCAAACTCATAACCCATCTACCTGGCCAATGTGTGCAAAAATCCTACAAGACATTAACATGTCCCAGTCGACCAGAAAGTTTCAAAGTGACTGATTACATGGATCTTCTTCTACCTGATGCTGCAGTGTGCAAAGCAGATTTAACAACATTTATCATATTGATTATTCAGTGTGGACTGAAGGATGAAGAAATGCCAGCTCTTCCGTGGGCTGGAATTCATGCTCTGAGCGCCCAGAATACAGTCCCACTGAAGAAGGTTGGGGTTTTACCAGTAATACCATCTCCAGTCACAAACTACTGAACCATATACACAGCTCTGAAACAAATTCCAAAATATGCATGCTCAGCTTCAAGACCAGCCTATCCTGCCAATTTTCTGAGATAAAGCTGCTTTCCATATTGTAGATGACATTTTTATGAGCAATCCAGTAGAATTTGATGACCTTTATCCAATGCTGGGTGTTTTCCACATGACAACAGCTGTGTTGCAGTGCGCAGGAAGTTATCTTAAGGGATGTGGCACAGACAATGCACTTATTCAGGCTGAAATCTTTAACAAAAACTGTCCAGTCAGTATTGAGCGGAACTTATTATGTTCGTCCAATACAAGGTATGCTCATCATATCTGAGGCTAAAAAAAACATTGCGTTAAAAAGTTTTCTGGAACAAGAATGACAAATTAGGTTTTCATATCTTATCTCAGAAGTGAAGAAGGGTGCACTTCATTCAAAAGACATGATGCAAAGCCAAGCAATGTTCAATACACTCAGTTCAAAATCAGAAAACTTGAAAAACAAGTTTGCAGAGTGTTTCAAAGAATGTGAAAAAAACAGACCTGTGCAAGTACTGGAGAAATGTTTTACACATGATAGCGCTGATGAAATACTTAGCGCATGCTGATCAAGAAGGTGATTGGTAGCTGCATGTGAAGATTGTTGAGTCACTAATTTCTGAGTTTCATGAATTTGATTGCATACACTACCTGAGATATTAGTCCAGGTATTTGGAAAGAGTGAAGAAGCTAGAGGTGGAAAAACCATGACTCTACACATTTCTTCCAAAGACATTTTGTGGTAAAAGACAGATAGGGAAGGTTCAAGGCTGTGGTTCCAGATATGAAACTGGAACAGATGGTCCAGAGATCACAGAAAAGCTCCAAGAGAATTGTTGGTCAGACACATAAAAGGGATATGTTGCTAAAAGGCATCTGAAGTGCTTTCTATTTGCAATGTTTTCAGAGAGATAACACATTAAACATTAATGGATCATCATGAAACTGTTCCTCACCAGGAACTTGTGGGAAAGAGAGGGGAACATTTGAATAAACTTGTCTTCTTCGTTTCATGCAGTAGCATGGAAATGCCTTTGAAATGACTGTGCCTGTGTGACTACACAACTTGTGACCAAACAATATGTGGATAATGATATACAGACCCGACTACTAGATGTCCTGGAACATGGATCAAAACCATATGCAGAACTGAAGCAGGAGAGATATGTATTGAAAGAGAAAAAGTTGTTTGACATAATCACTAAAGCTAAACTTCCACACTTTAATTGCCATTGTAGGAGTTTCATTCAACCAGCCACTATAAAACAGGTTACAAAAAAAACTATTTACAACAGTACGTGCACAACTCTCCGTGGCCACAAGCTTCACCTACTGAGAAGAACGAATAATCACCTCTCAGAAGAAGAGATATACACTCTGCTAATTCACTATCAGGACACACAGAAAACCTCCCCCCACACAGCATCCAACATTCCGATCGTCAAGATATCCAATTACAAAAACTGGATCAACAACGCTATACAAGTCAATCACAGCAGACTGATCTCGATAGCAATGGACATAATACCAACCACAGTACCCAACCCACAAAACAATAACAACCCTTAAATGCATGCAGCACAACTGCAGATCAGTTGAAAAACATGCAACTGATACATGGCTCAACCCAACTCCAATAATGGACCTACTCATTATCCCCTGATTTTTCTATCTTGCATCTAGACCACATATTCAAGTGGGGGAGGGCTTGCTACAATCTACAGAAAAGCACTAAACTTACTCTGACTAGAAGGTACATCTTCGTTTGAAATCGTGGGAGTTAAAAGCGAGCTGGGAAAGAAACTGTTAGCGAATACACTCCTTTTATACCATTCAGGGGCAACAACACAAACTTCCTGGAGCAACTTATGGAAACAATCACAATCAATGCCAATTTGCCTTATAATACAATATTATAAGGAGATTTCAACCTGCACTGAAACAATGTCAAAGAACCCACAGTTGCTGCACTCACTAACATGCTCCAGTACCTCAACATGATTCAAGCACAACAAAGGTGTCACACTTGACCTCATCATCACTAAACACAGGATTAGTCAGACGACCATCAATTCTTTTCCAAATATAAAATGTAAAATTGATACTTGTATAGCGCACTACTCACCCGCAAGGGTCTCAAGGCACTTGTACGAATACCGCTGTGGAACCTATCCTGGCTTTCCCTGTGAGGTGTCCACTCCTGGGCACCCCCAAGCTGGAGGCCAGGCATCCTTAGCGTTGTGGGGGCCATTGTGGAGATTAAGCAAGCTATTGCCCAGAGTTGCAGAGTGGGACTGCATGATTGGAATAGGCACCGAGGCGAGAATTATCAGGTCCGTGGAATTTTTGAGCTCAAGTCCCACCAAGGCGGGGAATTAAACCCTGCTCCCGGGCTAGACCTCTGCATCAGGGTCTGCCGCTCTAATCATTGAGCCACACTACTGTAACTAAAATCATGGGTCAAAAGAGAAGTAGAAAAACATGGGTGCAGTATTTCAGCAGCCTAAAAAGACCAGACAAGGCTGATCTGTGCCACGTCACCTCAGCACCCCGAACCGACCAAACATCTGTCCAAGATCTGATGCATCTCCATACCAGTAGTATGACCAACATCATTCAAAAAGGCTGCTCCATTACGACTTAAACAGCAAAAGGAAAAACAGTCAGTACCTTTGTTCAGTCAAAAAAAAAACAAGGAAAAAAGACAAATAAGACAACTGGAATGATCTTGGAGGAAGGACCCAAACAATATCCATCTCTAACAGTTGAGAAGGCACATAATCTCAAATAAAGCAGCAATCCTGAAAGCCAAAACAACAGTGAGCAGATCTCAACTTGACAGAGCAAAGAGATGTCCCAGAAACCGCTTTGACATAATAAAGCAACAGTCACGAAAATGTGCAGAACCCACAACTGCAAACATCTCGGCGGACATCTGCAACACCTCTCGACTTTCTTTAAAGAAAAAATTGACAACAAAAAAACAACTCTATTCCCAGTAAAATAATAGCCCAACTTAGGGATTACACCAGACCCACTATCACAACACACAGCAAGAATACAGATCAACGCATCCAAACTGTCCCAAGGAAACATGGAGCCTTCTGGAACAGTTTCAGACCTCTGTCAAAGGGGGAAATTCAGAAAAAAACATTCAGTCAATGAAAACTACCACACATTTGAATGATACCATTCTCTCCCACCTACTGAAAGAGATCCACCTATCTGTTACTGCTTTATGGACAAAAATCGTGAATGCATCTCTCCAACAAGAATCCCTAACAGAATGCCTAGAGATGGGCCATGTATCCCTCCTACAAAAAAAAGCAGGCAGTGGCCAGAAAGACTTAAACAACTTCCGACCAATATCCAGTCTACATTTCCTGGCTAAATCGATAGACAAATCCGCACATGATGTGCTATGGGAACACATCCCAAATTTTGACCTATTAGACATCCTAGATGATATACAAACATCACTAGATTAAAATGAATCCTGTTTCCTAATACTTCAGGATTTATAAGCGGCATTCAACACAGTCAGCCACAAACGGCTCAGAGAAAATCTTGAAATCAGAATGGGCCTATCAGGAGCCGTCCTTAAGTGGTTCACTTCCTTCCTGCAGAACAGACAACCAACATTATATATGATGTAGTGAACATTGACAGTGGCGTTCAGCAAGGATCTACAAATTCACCAATGATCTTCAATCTATACATAGAACCACTCATTGAAATCCTGAAACAATCAAACATCTCGTACCACAAATACAATGATGACACTCAACTCTACATCAAACTTTCCTTCCAAGTGGATTTCCAGAGACTATATGATATCGTGAGGAAATCACAAGACAGGAATTAACAATCTTGTAGATTTTTGAGATAATGTGGCCAGATGGAAGCCTTTTCTAAAAGACAGGATTGGGTCTGGGCATTTAAGGGATCCTAATTTAGAAATGTTGTCCTTGGCTCCAGTTATGCACATAATGCTTTTCTTTTTGACTGCTGTTATTTATAACGTTCCTAAAATGGGGCAAGGGTGTGGCCTGGTTTTAATGCAAACATTGGGTACTGCTCTGATCATCTCTATATGCAGGAGGGCAGATTCACTCATTGTGTTGTTGATCCCCAAGCGTGAGCTAAACAGAGCAAACTGGATAGAGTTCATAGTCTGAGCTGCACCCATTTCTTGGCTATACAGTTTGACATGGGGAAAGTGGATTCTTCACTTCAGTTTCACTCCAGTGCTCCTGCGGACACCTTTATTTACTGAAGGATGGCTTCACTTATCACTAGATGGTGGGTTGTTGTTAACAGAACTTCACTATGTGGATTCCAGACTATTCTTCCACTTCTTCCCTCTTCACCTCAAAATATAATGCAACAATGCAATGCTTTGATTTGCATTCCGAACAGTATTCTGGTTTGGGTGGTTAAGCAGTATAGTTCCTGTATCGGTATGTATGTAGAAATTAGCTTCTTTTTAGCGATTTCTTTAAATTCCTTAATTGCGATTAGCAAATTGCTAATCGCAATTAAGGAATAATTTCCCATTCATTTCTATGGGCCAGGAGGCCCATAGGAATGAAGGGGAGATTTGCGATTCGCAATTTGCTAATCGCAAATTGTGAATACTTTCAAGGGTGCAGGGGTGTCCAAAGGACACCCTTTGCACCCCTGAAATCGGCATGGGCGGACATGTGGCGCACATACATGCCCTAAGGGCATGTATGTGCATCACATGGCACTTAGAAAATAGAAAAAATATGCATTTTGAAAGGAATTCGCAACTTACCACCACCTAGAAGTTGGTGGTAAATTGTGATTCCTTAAGGCCAATTTGCTATTTTTTTTGTCTTCTTACATTGCATTTAAGGAATCGCAAAATTTGTGATTCCTTAAATGCAATCGCAAGATAAGGAATCGCATATTTTGCGATTCCTTATTTAGAAAGAAGATTTCCTTGATGCATACCAATCGTCCAAATTGCATTCGCAAACGCTGAAATTCTGCGAATTTCGGCGTTTACTAATTCATTTTGGCTTGATACATATGGCCCTAAATATACTAATCTGGTATAAGCCAATATTACCATGTTTTAAAGAGAGAGCACAAGCACTTTAGCATTGGTTAGCAGTGGTAAAGGGCACAGAATCCTAATGCCAACAAAAAAGAAATTCAGAAGACAGAAGGGGTGAAGGGAAAATACTTGGGGGAAGACCACACCAAGGATGACAGACTTAACAGTTAGGAAAAGTTTGATTTTTTCCCAAGCATGGAAAAAGAAGTTTGTGGATTGGGCTGATTTACCAATGTGCAGTACTAGCATCAAAGTATTTTTGATACTGAAGCCTACAGATTGCACAAATGGAGAGTGTTGGATGAAAGTTGTCAAAAAAGAGCTATTCAGCAAGTTGCTATCCACTCTGTATTTATTCCTTGGGCGATGAGCATGAACTTTATCTTTTGGGGAAATATTAGGAATCCTGAGCTGTAATTTCTTCAAGTATATGTCATTCACACATGATGTTTTTTTAAAGAGCTATGTGTCACTAGTTTATCAATGTGTATCAACACCTGCCTTTTTCAGACATTATATAGAGGTTTAATGTGGTGCTGGGGAAAATAATGAAGCTAAGAATAACCTTTGCAAAACACTGCATTTCAAGATTGCTGCACTTGAGAGGTAGGTGATGAACCAGCTAAACACCTGGTTGTGGTGGCCCAATCTGTGGTCTCTTCTCTGTATCAGGCATAAATGACCAACTGTGTTGAAAGTTATTAAGAGATCCAGACGAACCAGGAGGAATTAGTCACCTGCATCAATGATATATAGTAGGCATCCTCAAGTACCTTCAAGGTAGCAGTTCCATGTTAAATCCTGATCTGAAGCCCTACTGACAGCTAGTGTGGAGTTTGTTATCATCAACACATTTGGTTATCTGCTTCCAGAAATAGCATTTATTGTCTACGCTGATATATGAAACGTTTATGATTGACTCATAAATAGACAGATTGTTTGGGTCAAGATTTTTTTTTTTATGAGGCTGGCCACCATTTAGTCAATTGAAAAATACATTTTGTTTGAGAAATGTACTGAATTCCAATAGTTACGCTTTTTCAAAGAGATAGAACCTGGCTTTGGTTAACTGTTTAGGGGCTGCGTTCTGGAAATTGTTGTGTTCTAATGTTGTATCATATAAGAAACCTCACATGATGAAACATAAGAGAACGTGGACCAAGCAGCTAAGGTTTTAAGGTGAGGGATCTTTGCGTGCTTGACGATATATGTGATCGTATCACTTGTGGATTTTATTTTCTCTGAGAAGAAAACCAACAGCTTGTAACAGCTGAATACCCAGTGTTCCTGAGAGGGGTTAGTCGTGGAATGACAGTTGTGAGGAATATTATGGAATATAGCACCAGGGACCGTATTCCGTATGTAGCGCATTTTTCTGGTTAGTGCTGGGCGCACCTTTCAAAAGTTGCACCCAGCGCTAACTGGGAAAATGCGCTGCATTTTAGTGAATGCACTGCCCACAGGGCAGCCGTGTACTCACGCTCCCTGAAGGCAGCGCATTCAGGCGAAAAACGGAGCAGCAGTTTTGAAGCCACTCTGTGTTTCACGGTGCAGGCAACAACCTGCCTGCACTTTGAAGGGGGATTGGAGAGCCCCTTGCAGGTGGGTACAGCGAATCACTGCACCCGCCTGCAAGAGGATGTCTGGGGGTCCATGGGACTACGTTTTCCACCTTGCACAGGGTTGCCATCAGGGGGCTCACTGACAATGAGCTACCTTTTAGGTAGAGCGCTGTTAGTGTAACTCCTGACATCTTCCTTGCCTCTGCGCCTGCATCTGTAATATGGCACAGGCGCAGAGGCAAAGGGATTTCCTCATTTGCAAGGGACCATGCCCCATGTCAATGAGGGAATGCCCTCTGATCTCAGATAATAGCCCTGGCGCGTTATGTGCACTAGTTCTATAGGTATTCAGAAGGGGACACATAAGAAGGGGACACATAAGCATCTGTGACTCCTTCTGTAACACAAAGCAAAAGCAAATTCACGTTTCGCCCCCCGGAGCTCTCCAGTAATACCGCCCAGATGAGTTATAAGAAAACATCAGAATTTCAAGAACATATGTTCACATCAGAATTCTCATCACAAAGTGATGTGGGTAAACCTCTACATGATTAAATAACCCCTCCCCTGCTGATGATGGAACCGCTCCGTCATCAGCTACGGTTGGGCTGTGCTGATGACGGAGCGGGTCCGTCATGGCCCGGCCGCCGCGCCTGCGTGGCGCTGATTTCGCGCCTGCGCGGCCGTTCTAATGAGCGGGGCGGGTCATGACGGAACTGCTCCGTCACCAGCACAGCTCAACCGCGGCTGGTGACGGAGCGGTTCTGTCACCAGCATGCGGCCGCCGTGCGGCCGCCCCACCCCGTTAGCGCTGTGGCGGAATAGCCGCCGCAGTGAAAGGGTTAAAGTACCGGTAAGTAGAAGAAATGAAAAAATCGGACTATTTTTATACATTTTGCAATTATAATTTTAAAATTATTGAAAGCCCCCTTCCTGTAGCTATGAAACCTGGAGCATATATAACTCCATAAAAACACTTTTTCTTTGCAAAAAATAGGCACATGTAAATCATAAAATGCTGCCAGCACAAAATGAAGTTTACTGTAACTTGCATATAAAGTTGTTCGAGGTAAAGATATTTCTCTTGTAATTTCCTTATCCATAGTTCTTGGAAGTGCATTTTATTGCCTCTTGAAAACCTCAGTTTCATAACGAAAACAATTTAAATTGTTATTACATTGGGTAAACAGAAAAGAAGGGAAAGAAATAATCACATACCCTCTGAGTGCACCAGGCGCATTCTGTGCCAAGAGAAAGGCACTTTGAGCAAGTCACTGCCTTTGAAGCGTTGCATTTGCTTTCAGCTGCAGTAAAATAAAAATAAATCATGAATATATTTATTTCAAACTATATAGCACCAAACGATTATATAGTAGGTCATATTGTATATACGTCTTAACAAACCAGTTCAGCTATATAATGTGGAAATGTTTCACAGATGACCATTAGAAATGCAACAGAAATTATATAAAAAAAGATGTCTAAAAAGTCGATTGCAGGCCCGTCATACAATCAGTTTTTATCACTGTTCCCTTTTATATTAATATTACAAACAGCTTTGCACACCTGCATTGCAGCAGTGAACCTGCAGTTACAAGATGAATGAAGAAATATGTATGCATATCATGGTTGACGGTGGATAAGGGATATGTGCAGATATCTTTAGAAGGCAGCTGAGCACCGCAGTGTCATGAATTAAATAGAAAGTGATGGAACTTAATAACATATCATGAAGTTTACTCTTCTTCACTGATAACCCCAGACAAGTAACCTTATTTTTTTTTTCAATGGTCTTTATTAAACATTTTCTTACAACCTATACCACCCATCCCCACCCGTGCCCAACATCCTCGGATAAGAGTACACAGGAAAGATAGAACCGATCGGTCTATTACATAAGACTATAAATATACATATTGCAATACAGTTCCCAAAATGACATAAACAAATACTCTAGTAGTCATAATAGGTCTAAAAAACCGAGTTCATAGGACATGTAGTGACGAATTAAAGGGAATTGTGCTACAAGACAGTAGTAAGGGGGTGGCGGAGCAGGGCCGGCGACCAAGATGGCCGCACCGGGTCCCGGCTCCGCTGACCTTCTCCCCTCACTGCCTGCTCTACATGCCTGTTCCGTGAGAGGACGGAGCTTCCGTGCGTCGGAAGGGACGCCGAGGTGAGGCGTCCGACTCCGGCGAAATTCCGCGCTCCGGGGACGGAGATATGCTCCTCAGCGCAGGGCGGCCTGCCCGAAGCCGGCGACCGGGACCTCGCGTCTCACTGCACCCGGCTGCCAGTACAACAACAGCGGCCACATGGACCTGTGGGGCGCCGGTCTCCCGTCACGGAGCCCAGAAATACCCTCGACACCGCCGAAGCCATCTACAGGTGCGATGCACAGTCCTCTTGTGCTGCTCGCTTCTCCCCCCCCCCCCATTATTTCCCCCCCCAGCGTACGTTGTTTGCTGCCGGACTTTGGGAACTGCTCCCTGTTTACTTGGATATACGTCGTATGCCTGCATATTGAACTGCTGTTCATTTCCAGCTCACTGGCGCCGACGGGGACACGATGTTAATGTGTCTTTTCGTGCTGGGGGGGCCCGCAAGCAATACCCAGCGGTGGGGGAGAATGGCTTCCTGTGCTAATTCATTGCTGGGGCACCAGCGATTCGCAATCCTCAGTCTGGGGGGGGCTGAAGACTCCTAAGCCTACCTGTACTGCGCAGTGGTGCTGCTTGTTGGGACAGTGGCGACCTGATGGATTATATCTTGTGGCGGCGGCCGGGTGTACTGGATGCTGGGGGATGGCGACTGCATCTCCCCAAGGGACTGAAGAATTGTGTCCTGGTGATGGCTGGAAGATGTTCTGATTATTATTGAACCAATGCTTTATTGTGAGCCGCCACCAGCTTTGCCCGTCACTTTCTCTGTGATAAATGTTACTGCTATCAGCGGAGGGGCTGCGGCTGGATATGGAGGTGACTTAATGATGGCGGCTTTGCGGACTTGCTTCCTTGTCAGCCTTCCTGGTGTCTCACAGCGGATCGATTACAGGATAACAGACCCCGTGGCTGACGATTGATGGTGGCTGGCGGATCGCTTTGTGTGACTTTGCAGAGGTTTTGGTCTCTCCTTGACTGACTTGGGTGCTCCCTTTTGTGCTTTCTGACCCGGCCCGGCATTTTGGGGCGGGTGTGACCTGCACCATTGATCCTTTTGGCCCGTAGGAGTCGAGTGCGCTCAGGGCGCCATTTTTGCTACTGGGGGTGAATTATGCCCTCCTGTGGGATTTGAAATGTGTAGCGATTGATAACATCCTGTTTAAGTGGGTGCTCCTAATATTATGTTTTTACTCTATGATCAATTGCAACGGTGTGTGAAGGCGGGGGGGAGGTTGGGGTTCCCGTACTGGGAGTCTCCCTCATATTTCCTTCCCTATCAAGGGCTGTTGGTTAATTTCCCTTCATTTTCCTTTTTACCTCTGGTGTGTTACTACCTTTTTCCTTATCTCTCTTATTCTCTTATCTATATTTCGGGTCATTTTGGGCGACAGGCACGCTGCTAGGGGGGGTAGGCAGTAGCCACATGCAGGGGTGCAGGGTGGGGGGATGGGGGAGGGGTGTTGTTGTTTTCCTATTTTTCTTTGTCTCTATGGCCTTCCTTATTCTTTTTGCTCTTGGCTGACTCTACTTCTTCTCCTTTTCTTTTTCTTAATTGGGATTTCTGTGGAGATAGTCCTCCGCAAGCTCGCCTTATTTCGATCAATAAGGGGGATTTCGATTGCCTTGCTACCGCGGTCAGGAACTGGTTGGTGGGCGGACTGCTTGCATTTTGACTATCCTGGTACTGAGTTGGATCATTACGTCCCGCCGACAGTACTCCTGGACTATAATTATCCTGCCTCTCGAATTTCCCCTGATTTGTTTTGTCTTAATTGTAATGCCACAGATCCTGCCCCTTTTT
Organism: Lissotriton vulgaris; assembly: GCF_964263255.1. Taxonomy (NCBI): domain Eukaryota; kingdom Metazoa; phylum Chordata; class Amphibia; order Caudata; family Salamandridae; genus Lissotriton; species Lissotriton vulgaris. Next base: position 911,297,325 of record NC_141698.1, read on the forward strand.
CTTTATTTTAAAACAAAACCTTCTTTAATCCTGTCATTTTCGGACACGCTTGCTTTCTTGGGTTGCAACCGAGCATTTGCGGAACGGAGCCCTGCACTGCCATGGTCTAATTGCTTTGTCTTGTTTGAACCTGTTCCGTTGGCTGATTATGATGTCCTGCTCTGTTTAGATTGTAACTGATTTCATTACTAATAAAGGTTTTCCAAAAATAAAAAAAATAAAAAAAGACAGTAGTAAGGGGAAGGGCAGAATCAAATCTGTAGATATCACAATAATTATACACATGATTTTGAGGCTTCATTTATTTATTTTAACAACTTGTAAGGCGCACAAATACCCGTACGTGTCTCAGCGCTATATGCTGGAAGAGTAGGAAATGGCTGGTGAGAAAAAGCCTATTGCTTGATAAGCCAAGTGTTCATTTGTTTTCTAAATGATAGCAGTGTTGTACTGGTCTGAATCTGCAAAGGAAGAGTTCCATAATATGGATGTGGTGACTATGAAGCTTCTGTCGCCCCTGTTGGCTTTTTTGGTTCTATGGAAGTTTAGCATCTGCTGAGCGAAGAGATCTGATGGGTGTGTAAGCCAGAAAGGCTTTTTCAAGTATTCTGTACCTGCATTGTGAATTGCCTTGTAGACAATGCAGAGAGCTTTACATTTCGTTCTACTTCTTATGGGCAGCCAATGGAGCTGTCACACCACACTAGAGATGGAGCTGAACTTGGGAAAACCCGACAGCTTCCTGGTGGCTGTGTTCTGTACCAACTGTAGTCTGACGAGAACCCTTTCCTGGGCATTAATTATCAGGCTGTTGCAGTAGTCAACCTTAGACATGACTAGAGTACCAATTAACTTTCTTCCGGTGTTAGCCGGTACAAAAGATAACAATTTCTTTATCATTCTTAACAGATAAAAGGATGAGCAGAAAACCATGTTAACATGATGTATATTAAATATTCTGTCGTCAAAAATGACACCCACGTTTCTGGCCTTTTTGACAGGGATTGGGGTTAATTCCAAATGATCTGTCCACCAGGCTGGGGACCATCTTGGGGAAAGATTTCCAAAGACCAATACTTCTGTCTTGGTTGAGCTCATTTTGAGACAGTGATTTGACATTCAGGTACTAATAGCCAGCATACCATCATGAAACTGTCCGAAACTGCATCTCCATTTTTATGCACAGCAAGTACCAATTGAGTGACATCCGCATAGGAGGTGAGACCCATTCCAAATGATTTAATTACTCGTGCTAAGTACGTAATGTAGATGTTAAACAATGTCGGACTTAGCGAAGATCCTTGCGGAACTCCACATGGGAGTGAAAAAATTGGTGAGGTGAAGTCGCCAAAACTAACTAACTGGGTGCGATTGGATAGAAATGAGGACAGAAGGGCTTTGGCCTTGTGCTCAATGCCTAAGGTGGAGATGTGATTGAGCAACGTAGCGTGGTCAACCGTGTCTAAAGCTGCCGATAGTTCCAAAAGCAACAGTGCTGCTGCACCCCCTTTGTCCAGCACAAACCAAATTTCTTCAGATGGTTCATCAAAACAAGTTCTCTAAAATTCACAATGTGTCTCTTCGGCTAATTTGCACATGGCACAAAGGCTTCTGACATAATTCACAACAGATTGCAATATAATGCAGACGATTGATGGGCTACCACAACAATATATAATACATTTACAACAAGTATTAGTTCTGCCATCTGATCATGGGTGCCCAGATTACCCGCCCTTGTTTCCTGGCTTTATGGCCCTTCATTGCGTATATCGCTTTCTCTATATTAGAGACCAATATAAGGCGAGTCAACCACTGTTGGAAAGGAGAGGGTTGAGGGTTAAGTCAGTCTGTGCTGATTACCAATCTAAACATCACCATTGCGACTGCCAAGAAATATTCTGTATCTTGCATACCTTCCTCATCAAATATGCCTAAGATAATCAATTTTGGGGTCAATATTACTTCAATGTTTAATTTATTATATAAAAAATGTTGAATTTCATTCATAATAGAATTTAGGAAGGTGCAAGTGGCAAACATGTGAACTATATCGGCACAGGGAGTGGCACATCGAGGACACTTAGATCCCTGGCCCAAACTCCATTTTGCAATTCTGGCTGGTGTGTAGTATAACATAGAAAAAGTCTTAAAAATTACACCTTTAAATTGGCCAACATTAAAACTGTTTGAGATAGCCTAAGCACTTTCGTAAAATCGGTTTGTTGAGGTCATCTTTTGCGTCTTTCATTAATATATTGTGAATTGTCCCAATGCAGACATGATTCAGAGCTATTACAGTTTCCACCAGTTTTTTTTTCTTGAAGCCAGTAGGCCCACCCCCCTTACATTGTAAGTAATCCCTTATTTGTAAATATTTTTAAAAAACTCCTTATAGTTAACAACAAATTCTGTCTTCAGATCATCAAAGGGCACAAAGCCCAAAGGAGAAAAAAAAGCTGAGCCTATATACCCCTGCAAGAACACAATGTTGAATATTCCATCCCTGAATAATTCTGGCAGGATCGAGTTGTTCTGAATATGGGTAGAAAAGTTCAGTCGTCTGGGGCTCAATGATTTCAGAAGAACTGACCATACTTCAAAAGCTCCCAAAAGGCAATTAAACTGCACTTTTTTTTGTATTAAATCGATTTTATTGGCAGAGCACAAAGCAAGGCCATAACACAACATGTCTCCTACAACCCAGACAGGGCTGGCCTCGTGGTAAAAAGGTCAGAAGGGAGGCAGCAACCGCTGCCCCAGTGCATGGGTAGCCATATGTTCCAGTGTTGCTTCCAGGCATGCGAGCAGTGATAGCCAGCAGCCTGTGACAAGTCATAGGTGCATTGTGCTGCTTTTCACAGAAGACAAAGAACAATGAAAAGAAGAAGACAACTTCCCCTCCCACCCCCTCCCGCCCTCCCCAGTGAGCAGGAAACAAAGAAAAAAAAAGGGAAGAGTCCAGCCTGTTGGCAATATAGGCTGCAGAACCTTCATTAGTCTAAGGGGTTGGTGAGTCCAACGGGGAGTTGAGAGGATGGCTATGAATGGGCCCCAAATCTTGGCATAGTCTGCGTAGTTTCCCAGGGTGGCCATCAGGAGTCTCTCCATACCTAGAAGATAGCAAAGTTGGTGCAACCATTGCGTAAGGTCTGGGATCCTATCTGATTTCCAACCATCCAGAATCGCTCTGTGTATGGTGTTCAGCACGAGTGCCATCTATCTCCCTCTAATAGAACGCAGGGGGAAGGTCAGCGCATTGGGTAGGCCTAGAAGAGTGTAAGCTGGAAGTCTGTGAATGGTTGTGTGAACGGCCTTATCAATGTCATCCAGTATTCTTTCCCAGTAACATGTGAGCTTTGGGCAGTGCCACAACAAGTGGAGGAGGGTACCAGGGCTGCCACACCCTCGCCAGCAGAGGCCGTCACAGCGAGATTGGCACTTAGCGAGTTAGGCTGGGGTATAATACCAATAGGACGTAATCTTAAATGTAGTTTCCGCATGACCCATGGAGTGTGCTGAGTGGTTTGATCTATAGAAAATATCTTCCCATTCCATATCGTACAGTGTACGCCCAAATTCCGCCTCCCAGCATCTCTGCCCTGCTGTGAGAACTTTCTGGATGCCTAATGTGAGAAAGGAGCATATTTCAGAAATAAGCCCATGATAGTCCTTTTTACGAGTGAGACATTTCTGGAATGGTCGCATTGGTTGGTGTGCCAAGGGGTGAGTTGCGGCTCCCGAGATTCAATGCATCATCTGGGAATGGAGGAAGAGATCGGAGCTGTGGAGGGCATAGTCTTCCTGCAGGTCCTTAAAGGGGATAAGACCCTGGATGTCGAATAGATGTCCTAAGCGCTTGCAACCTCCCTCTAACCAGCGCGCCGCTAACTTTTTGTCCATCCCAGGTGGGAAGGCAGGATTGGAGAAAATCAGGGTCATTGGTGAGGGAAAAGTAGTCAAGTTAGCCCGCCATGAGACCCTGTCCCAGAATAACATTGTGGGGAGGGTGACTGGTGAGGAACAAAGGGGCATATTACCAAAGGCATTATCGCCGCATTAGCAGGACTTTTTCCCGCTAATACGGCGATAATTTTATCGCTCTATTATTACCAAGCTGTCGGTAACACCAGTTAGCGACAGCTGGTAGGCGATAGCGGGCATTTAGGGGCCCACTTTGCATGTCAGCGATAATTAGCGCTAATGACATGCAAAGTGGGCGTGCCAAGATGTTAGCGACTGAAAACAGTCGCTAACATCTCTAACTCCTATTAACAACTTTTGGAAATATTTGCGCTAAGCGCGAATATCTCCAAAAGATAACGCCTGCTAATAGCAGTTCTTAGCCATGTTATCCAATGGAAGGTGGATAACATGGCTAAGAGCATTGTCATGATAATGCATGAATATCGCTGATTTTTCAGCGATATTCATGCATTTCGCAGGATTTTTACCGATTTTGAGATAAACCTTGATAATATCACGGTATCTCAGCGGTAAAAATCCTCGGTCCTCAGCGATATTTTATTCCCGCTAACCAAGCAATAGCGATAATTATCGCTATTGCTTGGTAATATGCCCCAAAGTCCCCAGGCTCGAGCAGGTCGCGGAAGTCAGGCGTCATGCCAGATGTGGTGGCCCGCCACCGTCTGATCCATGAAGACCCAGTATTTCTCAGTCATAGGGCAGTTCCACTCCACTAGGTACTGTCGCAGTGAAGCTTGGTAGTAACGGATAATTTTAGTGAAGGCGAGGCCACCCTCTTTCTTAGGGCATTGTAGCAAAGTCCTCTGCACGCGGGGGAGATTGGACCCCACGCAAAGCACTCAATCACATTCTGAATCTGGAGAAGTGAGTGCTGTGGGGGCTCCAGAGGAAGCGTTTAAAACAAATATAGAGCTTGTGGCAGTACGGTCATTTTAACAGCAGACAGCCTAGCAAACCATGTCAAAGGCAGGCGCGGCCAGTGGGCCACGTCTGCTCGGATGCGAGATAATAGGGCTGTATAGTTCACGTCCACTTTTGTTGCGAGACTCTTGTGGAGGACCAGTCTGAGATATGTGATACGGTCCGACACCCAGTCAAAGGCGAAGTTGGTCTGTAAGGCATCGACTGTTGGCTGCGCAGCTGCGAGGTTTAATACTTGAGATTTCTGCATATTAATTTTAAAGCCGGAAATGGCTGAAGGTCTGTAGGTCCTCCACAATGGCCGGCAGTGAGATCATGGGATGGGCCACCGAAAAGATGACTTAGAGGCTGATAAGATGGCGGTTTAAGACGAATGGGATACCCTGCACCATGGGATTGTCCTGAAGCTGTTGGGCGAAGAGCTCCATATAAAGGGCGAAGAGCAGAGGAGAAAGGGGGCAGCCTTGCTGTGTCCCCCTCTCCACCGCAAAGCTATCGGAAAGCAATCCATTGACCCGCACTGCTACTGTTGGAGCACTATAAATGCTTGCAATCCAAGGTCAAAATCTGGGCCCCAGTCCAAATCGCTCAAGATTGGCAAATAAGTATTGCCAATGCTCACGGTCGGAAGCCTTTTCCGCGTTGACCGCTAGTAGTAAGGCTTCTTCTTTGGACCGTAGTACTTTCTCAATTAAGTGGCAGAATCATTTGGTATTGTCCCCACATTGCCGACGCGGGATATAGCCCGATTGGTCTGGGTCGACCAGACCCGGCATATGAGAGTTCAGCGGGGAGGTCAGGATGCTAGAGAACAGTTTTGCATCAATATTCAGTAGAGAGGTTGGGCAATAGGAACTGTAAAGCTCCAGGTCTTACACCGGCTTAGGGATGACCGAGATAGAAGCCTATAACATTGCGTCTGTGAGGACCTTGTATCCGCGAAGGAGTTGAACAAGCGGGTAAGCAGCAAGGCAAGATCGACACTGAAGGTTTTATAAAAAAGAGCGCTAAAACCATCCGGGCCGGTGGCCTTCATGGTCTTCAGTCAGGCTATAGCAGATATCACCTCCTTGATGCGTACGGGGGCCTCCAGGACCTCCGCCTCGATTGTGGGGAGAGGTGTGACCGCCGCTCCTTGAAGGAACTCAGTAGGATCAGTCAGCAGGGAGTGATCAAAAGCATAGAGATTTTTATAAAAAGAGTGGAAGGCCGATAGTATTTCGACATCGTCCGTGATCACCGACTCGCCCTCTCCTCGTATCGCTTTATTAGCAATTTGCGATTCCTTAAATGCAATGCAAGAAAGTAAAAAGATTTGCGATTTCCCAATTAAGTATCACAATTTACCATCACTTGAAAGGTGATGGTAAATTGCGATTTTTTTGAAAAAAGCATTAAAGTGCATTTTTCAAAGTCCCATGTTATGCACACACATGCCCCTGGGGCATGTGTGTACATAACATGGGTGCACATATCAATTTCAGGGGTGCAACACGGTGTCCTTTGGACACCCCTGCACCCTTGAAATCGCATACTCCATTTGCGAATTGCTAATTGAGATTCGCAAAATGAGCATGTCTTCCCATTCATTCCTATGGGCCTCCAGGACCATAGAATGAACGGTGAGGGATTCCTTAATTGCGACTCGCAATTTGCGAGTCGCAATTAAGGAATGTTTAGAAATCGCAAACAACACATACTGTATGAATATACTTTAATTGTCATTCTGTTTAAGGCCATGTATATCTCTCAAGAATCTTGTTGTAGTATCTTACCAGTTAGTAATTTTGTAGATCCTATTGTTTTTCTCTGTATCAGTTCCTATTTTTTAAATTGGAAATAGGTGCCTTTAACTTTTATGGCTTTACTTCAAGCCATACATACAAAATGGCTCCTGTTTTGCAGTTTGTTTTTCACTTTAGTTTAGTTCTAATTCACAGTTATCACTTTTTAAAGGGTTGAATCCACAATAGTGCTCATGTGATCAAGGCCCTTGGGGCCTGCAACTCATCATGTGTTTATGCTCAAATAAACTACTTGGTGATTCTGTATGAACTGAGTGAGTTGTACACTTTTTATGTTGACAGGTACGCATGGTAGCAGAAGAGTTGAGATATAATAAAGATGGCAACAGTCCTTTCCTGATTGCTCACATTACACTTTACAAAGGCAGCTCCTTGGGGACAGTTCAAATGTAACAGCCTTAATGATTTTCACTACTAAGCAAGAGGCATAATACATGAGGCTAGTTTTCAGAGAAAACAGTCTTGTAGCACCTAACTAGGTAAAAGGTTAGCGTCAGACCTGTTATGCAGAACAATGGTAAGATTGATGTAGGTAAAAGATTGTGTAACTACTTAGGCCTATATTTGGGCACATTGGGGTTCATAACTGTATTTCTGTGGCCACGACAACTTCACAAATACTAACAGGCTTGTGCAAAGATCTACAGAGTTCTGATTACCAGCCAACACTTCAACCAGGGAGTGTTGGTAGCCATCTTGAGACCCAAAAACAGACACAGAAAAAATGAAACAGGGCAGAGTACAATTGCCCTGACTTTCTAGCCCTGGTGCTGGTGTCCCGGAGGGACCCAGCCAGGGCAAAAAAGCTAAATATTCATGCTCCAAACGCTCCAAAGGAAATCATACCTAGCAACGCTCACTCTTTTGTGACATTTACTACAGAGGACGTCTCAGCACTCTTGCTGGAGAAATCCACAGTAATAAATACATATCCACCTGTCAGGAGTTTCTTTGTGAATCCCTGGCAGGTGCAAAAACAGGTACATTTGGTTGTAAATCTATGTTTATGACAGGATTTACATCTGCGAATAGAGCCTTATAGGTTTATATACAGAGAATGAATATTCAACAATTATTTATAATGGTTCTTTATAGGGATCCTTGGAGCTGTGAATCTTAGTCCTTGCAATATATTGTTTATTCCTCCCACGATTTGTGAAGAATTAAGTTGGTCAAAGCATCTCCAAAGGACTCTCCTTTGTTGTACAGGACCACAATCACACTGCTACGCAACCTTATCTGACTAGTTCAGACGAGATGCTTGCTTCCTTTTCCCAAATACTAGTGGTGTAGGGCAGGCATTCCAGTGGTGGTGAAGGTGAATATGCTATACATTTCCCTGCTGACTCTCATCGCTTAATGACTGCAGGAAAAGCAATTCCTTGCAGTTGGATGTCCTGCAAGTCTTCAGGTAATAAGAACGGTGTGATGCAAATGGAACAGTACCTTTATCATTTGCATTGCTGTATTTCTATAAATAGGATGTGGGGCTCTCGTTATATGATATTTAACTATGAGACAGTGATTTGCAAATCTCACTAGAACTCCATAACTTTATTTCATTTATCACTATGACACTATTTAGTGAAACCTATGTTGTGAAATTACTGCTGCAACGATATTCTACTAATGATCTGCAACCTGAAAAACAATGCCTTTCACAATGTATGGTTAGCTATGGTAACATACTATCTCTACCTTCATAATTCATACACATTAGATATGCTCTGTAGCAAAAAAAGCTCTTGTCTGCTGTAACCTCTGGGCATGGTTAAGCTTAGTTGGCCCTGAGCACTGGGATGCCCTCTAACAACCACACTAAGAGCTCTAAAATAGGCATTTTCTGCAGGTGTGATCAGAGGGCAAGCAGGCACAGGGAAGGGTGCCCTATGCTCTGTAGCACTATATAGAGTACAAATTAAGTACTGAGAAGAATCAATATTCTGCTCAATTGGGGTCAAACATAGCAAACATGTGATGTTCACTTTGGAGATTTGTCAACATTGGACCTATATTTCCACTGTCTAAAACAGCACACCTTACATGAGTTGATAATTTTAGCCCCAACTATATCCATCATCTTGGCCTACCCATGTTCTTTCATGGCCCTCATAGACAGAGAATCCAGAAGCCGGGCCTGCTTTAGCCTCACCCAGTGCTGTTGCTCAGCTTCTGAATGATGTCATAGATCTGGTACAAAATCCTTTGATTTAACATGTCAACTGCTTTATGCATAGGCTTTCCTGTTTTCAGTTTCTATGTTGGGTAAATTATGGTGTTTTTTGTTGTTTTTTCAATACCTTAAAAAAACAGTGGTTATCAGTGAATACACATCATTTTCGAGCCATTAAAAACAACAGAAACAGTGTTTTTCCGCTGTTTAAGCAATGTTTTGCTTTTAAGTATTGCTTACTTTCTGCACTGATAGTGCCCGTGTATACATAGAATGTGAACAAGGTGCATGAGGTCCAAATACATTTTTACAAATCAAATTATTGTAGTAGACAATACAATACTTCTTAAGTGAGTCTTTGGTCATGCGCGCTCGCTCTTTCCTTCCTATGTAAACGTTTATCTTTGAAAAGACCCTCTCAACATCGGCACGTGAGAAGGGCAACGCAAAAACAGCCAGTACACAATTTGCTAACTCTAGCCAATGACATAGCTTTCCAAGACAATACTGTTACACCTGAAGATTGTGATTGTCTAGGATATGTTCTGCACCATCTGCATTGAATTGGGCACAAATGCCCTCAGTTATTATAGCGGTCAAAAATGAAGCAGTACTTTTCAAAGTCAGGAGAAAATTCAGAAGGGATCTAGAACTTGTGCAGAGTACCTCACTGAGGCTTCATTAACTTCAAATGCCATGGTTGGTGAAGGGACATGTCTATGCATCATTGCAATACATTTCCCATAGACTGTCAAATAACATTTCCTGAATTGCTCCTCAACATTTCTTTGCTTACCAAGTGGCAAGAAATTAAACATGGATCTTGGTGCAATGTCAAAGTCACTAAAAGTGTCACCCAGCCTACTCTCAGGGAGATGTTTCACATCTACACAAATTACGCTGAACACTTGGTAGACAAGGGTATTTTCAGACTCTGGTATTTTGATTAAGTCCACTACAGCAGTCACGTTTTCCTGTAAAAACATAAGCATGCAGTAGACTGTACTTTTTTCACAGCAATATCAATATGTGACCAACAATCATCACATTTCTTGCCTTTGGCATCATCACTAAGCAAACATTCCATAAACTGTTGCCACATGGATAATATGACATTTACAGCCTCTAGGACTGAGAACCACTGTCTAAATAACACAGTTAGGATAACTCTTTCTTTGATGCCACACAGAGCACAAAATGAGAAATATTTGCATTTTAGTTCCCGGGCATAATGAAACAGTGTACCAGAATAGACTACAACGTCAATAGCATTCTTCATTAACTGAAGATTGTAAAGATGCTTTCAGCATAACATCTAGCAAGTGACAAGGATCTCCTACAGGGAAGCACTTCAGCTCAGGTAGCGATTTTGACAGATCATCATACAACTTTTTCATATAAGTAGCTGAATTACTGCAAATACAAACAATATCATTCCAGTCTTTGTTGAAGTTGGTAGGAACTTTTCCCAGCAGCATTCCAAGTGACACTGCATTCCATGTTTACCAATGTCTGGTGTCATGTTTTCATCACTATCTCAGGTGCTTGGTGACAACATTCTTTTCACATACACTGATCACTACACCTTTCATTGAATGTTTAAAGCCTGAGGTGTTTGGCAATTCACCTACAATCAATACTGACTCACTAGAAAAGGGGGCTGATGTATCAAATGATTTCACCCATTCTCTGTGGGTAAATGTGATGGTGCATATTGGGAAAGATTCTTATGAAACCAGCCATTTTACCACTCAGTGAAATCAAATGTAGCCAAAATATCAAATATGATTTTTGATATTTCCTGATTCTCTACAGTTTTTAAAATAACTAAATAAGACCTAAAACTTGCTTCGAAACACTGCATCTTCAGACTTAAGACCAAAAAATAGAAAAAAGCAGATGGAAAAAGAGACACTATTTTAGTGACATCTCTAAAGAACAAAACTCAAGCAGCTTAATGTTAGCCCAGTCTTTCTTGCTGCTGCCTTGTATAATAAAGTTGCATTGTATTGGCCCCTTCCGGAAGAAATAGAAATAAAATGTTTAACTCATCTTTTCCTTTCTTTGAAAGGCACTTAGTTTGTGGTTGTGAAGGTGTTTTTTTCAGTGTTTATATGTTTACCCGGGTGATGCCTATTTTCCTTTCGGTGGGGATTTGTCAGTTATTATAGGTTTAAACCTAAAACTAGATTTTTAGATATCTAGGGAACAGGTATCCTTGGTTGTTAAAAAGGCCCTCAAAGCTCCTCATCGTGTGGGATACCCCAAATGCACCCTTTGGAGTAAGGGGGACTCCATTCACGTGACCCTTATTATGCTACAGGATGACACTAAATGTTTCAGCCCCATGTTCCTTGCACTCAAGGTGACCTGTGCCAATTCATGGCACATTCATCTTCTTCTGAAATTAGAGTGAAGTCAGTCTTCTGGACAGGATAGGCTTGTGCCTGGGACTCCCAAACCTTCATATCTGCTGAGGTCTTATAGACACACTGGTACCCTCTGTGCGTACACTTTTAATATTCTGAGCCTACTATTTGCATCCTTCCCTGCCCGTTCAGCGACTATATGCTTCTTAAAGAGAATCAAAAATCAATATTATTTATACCACTGGCTGAGATGGTATATACTGCGGAAAAACACAAACAAGGTGCTGTCAGCAGCAAGTACACCAGGGCGACAGTTTAAAATCATGATGGGAAAATGTTAGTAAAGTAAGGAAATTGAATATTGGTAAGAAGACACCCGCCATTGCAGACTACTGCTATCAATGATAACACTGTTGCTATAATGTACAGTACCCCTTCCAAGGCATCCATATGCTTTACTAAGTCTACAACAGGAGTACTGGTACTCAATATGGACTGACCCACTCAGATAGCAACCAGTGACTCCCAACATAAACACAGGATATGAATGAACCCCACTGAGCTCTCACTGCTGTCAGTGCTCTCTGTACCATGAACACAGCCTTTGGCGCATCATCAGCAGTTCAAGCAGGTGCTGCTACAAATATTCCTGCTTCTCATCAACTTGTGGCCAGAGCCGGTGCATTGTACAAATGAACATTTGGGAACAACAGTCCACTTTAACAGTACAGCAAAAGAAACACTACAACACGACAGTGTACAAAACAAAGGAGCAGAAGACAATGGGTAATAATTAAAGAGTAAAAAGTGTGCTCTCCATAAGAGTGGTCGGATGGTTACTGATGAAGATCACAGAAACAAAAAGAATGATGACAGGTCATACCAAGCTTATTGTTCAGCCCACATTTTTAACTGTTTTTATTGTGCCACTCACCTGTTCTGCATTGTGCTGCCCCTGTTCCGCTGCGGCTTGTGCCGTTTGTGCGGAGGGTCATAGCACCACCATTTTACCTTTCTCTGAAGCCCCGAACGCGAGAGGTCAGTGCTCCACTTGCTGTCGCTTGTCCCGCCCACTTCCATTCACTCAAAAGGAAGTGCGCAGAGCGGACGCGCGCAGCGGCGCGCCAAAGGCAAGCCCGCCTGTGCCTGTCTGTGCCTGACCACCACCAGCACAGGCCACTCTGACCATTTCTCCCCCGACCACCCTCTTCCGGGACAAACCACCTGCAAAGCCAAAGCCCATTCATGGCTATTTTACAGTACATCAGTCAAGAAATCCACTTGCTCAACAAAACATCCCCCTTGTGTTAGGTATTGCCTCTTCTCAACCAGCTGAGAATCCCATGACTCATAAAAACTCTTCAGCAAAACACACAAGATTATGGACGGAATGTTGCACAATGGCAAAACATTCACCCCCAGTCACAGATCTGGGTTGAATCATCGTTATTTTGCTCACCAAGCCATCCCAGTTCAGACATGGTCATATGCAAATCAGTCTTGACCTTGTGCCTCATGGGAACAGTCCAGACCAAACTGCCAAGCAAGCCATGTCTTCCCTGGACTGGAATCAAGCATCCTAGGACCGGTATCTGGCTATCAGCCGTCTTCAGCCAGGATAGCTTGATTCCAGTGGTGTAGTGAGCATGGGACCCACGTCTGGGCATACCCTTCCCACATAGGGTGAACAGCAAAACACACAAGACTCTTCATACAGTGGCCAGCGCTCCTCAACAGTAAGTTTTAGTAATTCCTCAAATAATGCCTTAACATCTAACCACAATAACCTAAGTGGTATATACTGCAACGCTCCCTCCATCCTAAAACACGCCCTAGAAATCTGGGGCCTCATTTATGAAAAGTGACGCATCGCTGTGTGAAAACAGCGATGCGTCACTTTTCACTGCGCACTCCTTGCGACACCAATGATGCGTCATATTTAATGTATGACGCATCATGTCACAAGGACTGACAGATACGTCAGTATTTCTGACGTATCTGTAAGCGCAAAAGTGACGCATTGCTGGAGTGTGTCACAAAAGTGACGCAACTCCAGCAATGCATTCTTTCACATGGGGAAAGCCCCATGTGAAAGGGCTTGCGTCAGTCTTACGCCTGCTGTGAGGCAGGCGCAAGATTTTGACGCAACAGCATCCTAAAAGTGACGCAGTGAAATGTCATAGATTTCACTGCGTCACTATTACGAGGCTTTTTGTGGGGCAACGCCCCCTCTGCATACATTATACCTGACGCAGGTATAATTTGGCGCAGGGGTTTAAAAAGTGACGCATCTACAAGGCGCATATTTTACACCGCTGGTGCGTCACAAAAAGTGACGCACCGGCGGCGCAAAACTGACGCAAGGCCTCATAAATAAGGGCCCAGGTCTCTACTAGACTCTGATAAACCAGATCTCTTTTGTATCACCAAGACATGAGTCTTCTCAACCCAATATCTCTATAGCCCTCCCCCATGACTATCAGCTGACCAGACTGGACAGAAATTATAAAAGGGGCGGAAGCATAGCCATAGCTTTAAAGGCAATAACAAACTACACATTATCGACACCCTTTAAACAGATTGGGGTGAAATCTGCATTTTTAAAATAAATAACTCAACCAAGGGGTCTTGGAGAGGCGCCTTACTCTATCGACCCCCAGGCAATAAAGCCCACTTTTCCAGCCATCTAACAGAGTTGATCGCACCACATGTCGTAGCCACCAATAACTTTCTCCAAATGGGGGATTTTAATTACCATGCAGAGCTCCTATCTGACCCGCATTCAAAGAACCTTATTTCCTGCTTAAACACTTTTGGTATCATACAATAGGTGACTGGTCCCACCCACATACCAGGTCACACCTTAGACCTCCTATTCACCAACTCTCCCCAGGTGAAGGTCCACCTACCAATTCCTGTCTTATGGTCCGACCACCACTTACTAAAATTCCATACACAGGGAATTCCGACCCGGCAAGATCCCATGAAAGAACCTATGTTAAGCAGGTCCTGGAATAAAATAAACTTAGATTCCTTTATCTCTTTATCTCTCATTTTTCCCCCTTCCCCATCAGAATTGGATCCCCCCAATGAAGCAGCTAAAGCCCTCCAGGAAGCAATCTGCCAGACCCTCGACAGACTCGCCCCAAGAAAAAAAGTCAAACGCCCTCATAAACTTTCCCCCTAGTACACTCTAGACCTAAAAATAGACAAACTAGCTGTTAGAAAGGCAGAACGTAAGTGGAGACACTCAATTCAATTCAATTCAAAGAATCTTTATTTCGGCATTAATGCCATAAAAGAAGCAATTCATGTGCATACAATAAAAGCATATTAAAACTGTACAGCGTGGAACATAAAACCATTAATTAAGAACAATTCATTTATATTAGAGACAATTGTGGACAACAGCATTAGAATTCTGCAGTGGACCCCCCATTAATTACTTGAGAGGGAATTTTGACATTTCTACCTCTGGAGTTAGACCCATTTACAATTGATACCCCAGTTTTTTTCTTTGGAAAAAGATACAATGCAAAAATCTACTGACACTGAATATTATAGGTTGAGTTGTGTTAGTAGAAAGAATTCTCAGAGCCTGAGAACATGATCTCACACCTAACGCTAGGCATATTGGTTTGATCCATCTTTTCCTGGCCTGGGCATATAATGGGCAGAAAAAGAGGATATGTTGCTCGTTTTCTTTTTGGTGACTTCCACACATGGGGCAAAGTTCATCTACCACTTGATTTGAGATATTTGCGCCACTGGTCCAGCGAGCCAATGTGGAGCCTATTTGGAGGTTGCCATATCTAAATTTTAAAAATAGAGTCTTTGAAAGCGGCAGTTCTATTTCATCCAAAAAGGTCTCGAAAGTTGGTTCATCTTTAAAGGTAAGGAACTTTGTTACTAGTGTCCCACTAGATGAAGCACTTTTGGTCATATCTATGATGTAAGTCCAGAAGGCCCTTTTTACTATTTTTTTTGAGTTAGGTGGTAATAGGTCCGGGTTTTCCCAGTAATGTTTCAGACCTAAATTGTTAAGCCAAATTTTGACATGTTTGAACCACGATATTACTTTGAAGTTATCAAGCTCCATAATTTCTTTAAGCCCATCTCTGTAGTCTTGTAATTCTGGTACCTGCCATAGCCTAATCCATAGCAGCAGAGGGCGTATAATAATGTGGTGGTCCGTTCTTCGAAAATTTAGGTCCAGTTGAAGGGGCACCCAAGGAGTACTTCTGGGGACCCTGACCAGACTTCTCAAAAAGTTATTCAGCCTGATTCATCAAGCATAATTGCGCTCGCAAAGGGCCAGATTCTGAGAATCTGGCCCTTTGCAAGTGCAATTTTTGCTTTTGGGATTCATCATCCCAAAAGCAAAAGTCTCTATTTAAGAAATCGCATATTTGCGAGTAGTTGGATTTAAGGAATCTCTAATAGAGATTCCTTAAATCCAATTCATCAACCAATTAGAAAATGCGAAATCGCAATATTTGGTCTCAATTTACCACCAAGTCTGACTTGGTGGTAAATTGCGAAAAAAGAGTAAAAAGCACTTTAGTGCATTTTTTTCTTTTGCATGTTACACACACACATGTCCTTTGGACATGTGTGTGCGCAACACCTGTTCAAATGTGCATTTAAGGGGTGCTACAGGGTGTCCTTTGGACACCACTGGCACCCTTCAAATCGCTATCTTATTTGCGATTAGCAAATTGCTAATCGGAATGAATGGGGAGTATTCCTTATTTGCGATTAGCAATTTGCTAACCGCAAATAAGGAATTTGTAGGAATCGCATTTTATTTTACGATTCCTACATGAATACCGTTTTGCAAGTCTCTAATAGCGATTCCTTATGATTCTCTATTAGAGACTCGCAAAACGGTACCTTGATGAATCAGGCTGATTGTCCAGGACACTAAAAGTGCCTTTGGACCCAGGGCCCCAAATTTCTGAGCCATAAAGCACTGCTGGATGTACTTTAAATTTAAAAAGTTCAACCGCAGGAGACACGGCTTTGCTAGTGCTCAGACTTTGTTCCCTGAGAATGGGTTTTGCATTCTGGCAAAATGTCATCTTACTTTTTTCCAGTTGGGCTTTCCAGGAAAATTTGGAATCCAGTGTCACCCCTAGGTATGCAAAGTTTTTTAAAATTTGGAGTGGAGACACTCAAAAAATACCGTAGATAGACAGGACTACAACATAATACACCGGCGCTATATGGACCAAATTGCCGCAGCTAAAAATATCTACTTAGGTGACAGAATTACTCAGGCCTCTAACTCCCAGAAAGAACTGTACAAGATCCAGTAAGAATTCTCCAATCCCACCTCTTGTCAGTCAACTCAGATTGCTTCACAAGAGTGGGTTGACTCCCTTTCATCCTTCTTTGCACAAAATCAACAATATTCATAGACTCTTCCCTCAAACAACCAGTAAACATAACAGAGAGACGCGCCGATAATCACCTTCCGCATTCCAACATTCTCAGTGAATTTCATGAAGTCACTGAGGAAGACATCTCATCCACCCTTATGAGGGTTAAATCTGGCTCCCCTACAGACCCAGACTCCTCTCAGATCATGTTCAAAATTGGACCAGTCATCCTTCCTAGTCTGGCCAAACTCTTCAATCTTTCTGTGGAAGGGGAGCGCCTCTCACCTCAACAGGGCGGCGTCCGAGCAGGAATTCCATGGCCTCTGATCCTGTCCCTCCCACGTCCCTGACGACCAGGACTCCTCCTCTCTCTCTTTCCCTACAGGAAGCAGTGCAACCAGCGGGATCGCGCAACGAACCGGAAGCGATCTCCTGTGACCCCGAAAGTCCCGCCCCCCCATCACCGGCCCGACACACAGAAAAGCCAATGACGAAGAGAGGAGAGCGTTCAAAACGGCAGACTCGTGGCAGGAGACAGCGTGCGGAGAACCGGAGGTGGAGTGTGGAAGGATTGCGAGGAGCAGAGAAGAGGAGGAGGAGGAGGACATCTGGACCAAAGATTGGTGGAGTCATCAGGAGGTTGCTGGAGAGCGGCCGAAACTCGCTGGACGGTTGCGGTGGGGCACGTGAGTACACTGTTATCTTTTCTCCGTGTCTCCCTGTACATAGTTGTAGAATAGCTGTACATAGTATCTCCCACTGATAGACCACATCTGCACTGTATATAATTCGTATCCATTTCACTTCACCTAGTCCTGTGTAACATAGCCCCTACACTCCCCCCTCACTCAGCACGCTCTTCCCCTTCCCCTCTTTTTTTCCCCCTTCTCTGAGCCCTCCCTTACCATCCTCGTCCTCACGTTCTCTTTGGCCCCCTCACACCCCGGGTGTTGGCGATAGTACTCCGACGGTCCAACACAAAAAGGATTAACCGCCCTGTTCTCTCTCTCATTCCCCCTCCGAGGCGAACACCGGATCCCGTCCGTGGACCAGAAGCCAACCCGAAGACCTCCTCACCCAGACGACCAGCCTAGTGGAGAGCAACCGTGTTCCGCCTACGTCCTGGGAAAAGACTTCAAGGCAACCAGTCTCAACTCCTTACAATCCCTCTTACCTTCCCTGGTACAGAACAATAAAAACAGCTAAAAATAGCGCAATAAATCCGGCCTCCACGCCTGTTATACCGGTCCGCCCATACCCCTACTTCACACTTGGTGTCAGAAGTGGGATATACCGGAAGCATGGAGGCCGCAGTTAAACAGCTGGCAGAAAGTCAGGAGCTACTAGGGAAGATGATGGAACACTTCCTCAAGACAGCTGAAGACGATCGTGGCCAGCTACATGATATCCTAAAGGATCAGGGCGCCGTTCAGGATCAGGCCCTTGGGAGGTTTGCCGACGTCATGGGACAGCAGCGACCAACGGCCTCTCTTCCCTCTGTAGTCCTACAAAAGTACGTCCCGGGAGAAGACCCAGATTTCTTCTTTACAAACTTCGAACGCCTGGCACAAGCCGCTTCCTGGCCAGCCGATCGATGGGGCCACTATTTGGGACCTCTGCTGATGGGGGAGCTGCAGGCTGCCTACCAACATGCCAACGTACAAGGACAAATGCCTTACCAGGACATAAAGACCTGTATCCTGGAACGTCTAGGGATCGATGAGGAGACGTATAGGGTTCGACTGAGTCAAGCCCGCGAAGGACCCTAAGAGACGCCCCGGGCTTTATCTTTCCGCATCCAGGATCTGGGCAATCACTGGTTGAAACCTGCCACGAACTCAAAGGAGGACAATCCGTCCAAAATCTATTTGGAGCAATTCCTGGCCTCTCTCCATCCCGCTACCCAGAAATGGGTGTGACAACACGGCCGTTTGACACCTGACAGCACCGTTGAAATAGCTAGCGCTTACAGCCGAGCACAAGAATTCCCGAAGAAGGACGAACATCCTCCCCGTATACCCCATGGAAGCCACCCCCGGGCCCAAAGGCCCGTCGTGCCCCGAAAACCGGAAGCTGTTACCTTGTTTCCCTTCCCGGTCTTGCCTCGACCAAATCCTCCCGGACCACAGTGCTACCACTGTGGAGGACATGGACATATTGCCCGCTTTTGCCCGCAGAAGGAAGAGCCCATAGAGGTAGGGCTTGCCAGGAACTATGTTTGCCTCACCACGGATGCCAGCCCTCCTCCTTTCCATTGTCAAGTGAAGATCGACAGCCACCCAATGATGGCCCTCGCCGACTCAGGCTGCCGGCAAAGCGTCCTGAGACCCCAGGAGATGCCAACCCCTATTGGGCCTGTGACTGGTATAGTGGACATCCAATGTGTACACGGTGACACGAAGTGATATCCCACCGCCAGAGTCCGAGTACAACACCCCACGGATGAAGGAAGCCCGCTTACAGTGGGGCTAGTACCCAACCTACCGGAACAAGTCATCCTAGGTAGTGACTACAGCGGTCTCCCCCATCTACTACAAGACGCTACGGACTCCTTAGAGAGGTGGTGGGCCGAAGCTCCCTTTTCGCGAAACCCTTCCCCCCCTAGAGCCAACAACCAAAACTCCGAAGTCCAGGGGCCAAAAGAAGAGAGAGAAGAGGACACACACCACAGCTTATCCTGTCCAGTTGGACGACCATCCGTAGGAAACAGACCGGGAGCATCGAGCCGCCCAACAAGAAGACCCCGTGTTACAGGACGCATGGGGGCGTGCCTTGGAGAACGAAGACCCACTGCAAGTAGGTCCTTATTTCTTCAAAAAGAACGGTCTCCTATACAGGAAAGGCGGACCCCAGCAACCCCCTCAGCTACTCGTTCCCGGTCCCTTTTGTGACAAAGTATTGTTCCTGGCTCATAGCCATTTATTAGGGGGTCATTTCGTTGATGAGAAAACAGGACAGACCATTACGGAAAAGTTCTACTGGCCTGGTGTGTATAAAGAAGTTAGTCAATACTTCCTTGAATGCCCTGTGTGCCAGAAGAACAGTCGGTACCGGCCCCCCCAAAGTACCCCTCCAACCCCTCCCTCTCATTGATATCCCTTTCAATAGGGTAGGGATGGACCTTATAGGCCCCATGTTGCCCTCAAAGAGCGGGTGTAGGTATGCTCTTGTCCTCGTAGATTATGCCACCCGTTTTCCTGAGGCCATCCCCTTACGCCAACCAACCACCCAAGACATTGCTAAAGCTCTCATCTCCATCTTCACCGGGTAGGTTTTCCCCGTGAGATATTGACTGACCAGGGTACTCCTTTTGTCTCCTCCCTTATGCGCCAGGTATGTTCCCACCTGGGCATCAAACAGATAAGGACCTCTGCTTACCACCCCCAGACCAACGGGCTGGTGGAACGGCATAATGCCACCCTAAAAACCACCCTCAAGAAATTACTAGGATTGGAGAGCCGTCAATGGGAAGAAATGCTGCCATTGGCCCTATTCGCAATCCGATGTAAAGTTCAAAGCAGTACTGGTTACTCCCCTTACGAACTCCTGTATGGGCGGGCACCCAGGACCATGTTGGATATGGCTCGGGAGGCCTCGGAGGCCGAGCCAGATCGAACCCGACCTCTACCCAAATACGAAGAGAATCTTAAAACACATTTAGAACAAATCAGAGAGATAGTAAGGCAAAACATGGTGACCGCTCAGGCCACCCAAAAACACCAGTATGACCGAGGAACCAAGGTCCGGTCCTTTGTCCCCGGGGACCTAGTACTGCTACTGTAACCATCCTCCGACCACAAGTTGCTAGGCCAGTGGCAGGGGCCGTTCCAGTCCTAAGACAAGTGACTCCGGTCACGTACGAAGTCGAGCTGGACTCCAATCGCAATCACACCCAAATCTACCACGTAAACCTCCTGAAGAAATGGGAGGGACCCCGGCCTCTCCTAGCCGGCACCCAAGGCCAGAAACCCCTGCCGTTTGAGTGTTGTCTGGACCCTGATCTACCCGAAAGCAACAAACAAGATCTAAGAAACGCCTTATCCCCAATACAGGCGGTCTTTTCCTCCCTACCAGGGCATACAACTATCATTGAGCATGCCATTCACACGGAACCCGGAAAAACCGTGAGACAACGGCCCTACCGGGTCCCCGAAGCACGCCGGACCGTTATCAGAGAAGAGACAAACCAGATGTTGCGAATGGGCATCATAGAACCATCTATCAGCAGCTGGAACTCGCCCATTGTCCTGGTCCCCAAACCTGATGGCTCCACAAGATTCTGCATAGACTTCCGGGAGGTTAACAAAGTCTCTAGTTTCGATACCTATCCTTTACCATGGGTAGATGAGATGGTGGAACGTATAGGCAAAGCCAGGTTTATCAGCACCTTGGATCTCTGCAAGGGCTACTGGCAGATCCCCCTGAAACAGGAAGACAAGAAAAATACTGCGCCGGATGGCCTGTTTCAGTTCAGGGTAATGCCCTTTGGGTTTCATGGGCCCCCTGCGACGTTTCAGAGGGCCATGAACATAGTACTACAACCACATGCCCGATACGCAGGACCCTACCTGGATGACATCGTCATCTATAGCGATGATTGGCAAGAGCATTTGTCCCACATGAAACAAGTCGTAACGTCCCTTGGGGAAAGCGGGTTTACCATCAACCCAACCAAAACCACTCTTGCTGCCCAAACCATAAAATACCTGGGCTATCTGCTTGGTGAGGGTGTTATCAGACCTCAAGATAACAAAATAAAGGCTATCCAGGCCATTCCATTCCCCCAAACAAGGAAAGACCTCCGTGCCTTCCACGGTCTGTTAGGATATTATAGGAGGTTCATCCCTAACTTCTCCCAAACCGCCGTCCCATTGACAGACCTTCTAAAGAAAAGTACAAGAACAGAGGCAGTACTACAACACCCCACTCCCCTGTTGTCGCAAGCCTTTCACAGACTAAAGCAGTCCCTTATTTCCGAACCTGTACTAATAAGCCCTGATTACACCCAACCATTCATCCTACAAACTGATGCCTCAGATCAGGGTTTGGGGGCCGTCCTATCCCAGAAAGACCAGACAGGGGTGGAAAAGCCTATCCTCTACCTCAGCAGAAAGCTCTTCCCTCGAGAACTGCACTACGCAGTAGTTGAAAAAGAGGCCCTGGCCATTAAATGGGCCGTAGAAAGCCTTCGGTATTACCTGGAGGGTCGGGAATTCATCCTGTACACGGATCATGCTCCATTGGAATGGATGGCCCGAAACAGGGGCAACAATGACCGAGTGCTCCGGTGGTTCCTATCCCTGCAGCCCTATAGATTCAAAACATTGCCCCAGAAAGGGGCGGAACAGGGCAATGCGGACTATCTCTCCCATCATCCCCCACCTGCCACCCCCACAAAAAAGACAGCTAGGGAATGGGGATGTGGAAGGGGAGCGCCTCTCACCTCAACTGGGCGGCATCCGAGCAGGGATTCCATGGCCTCTGATCCCATCCCTCCCGCGTCCCTGACGACCAGGACTCCTCCTCTCTCTCTTTCCCTACAGGAAGCAGTGCAACTAGGGGGGTCGCGCAACGAACGGGCAGCGATCTCCTGTGACGCCGGAATTCCCGCCCCCATCACCGGCCCGACACACAGAAAAGCCGACGACGAAGAGAGGAAAGCGTTCAAAGCGGCGGACTCGTGGCAGGAGACAGCGTGCGGAGAACCGGAGGCGGAGTGTGGAAGGATTGCGAGGAGCAGAGAAGAGGAGGAGGAGGAGGACGTCTGGACCGAAGATTGGTGGAGTCCTCAGGAGGTTGCTGGAGAGTGGCCGCAACTCGCTGGAGAGTTGCGGCGGGGCACCTGAGTACACTGTTATCTTTTCTCTGTGTCTCCCTGTACATAGTTGTAGAATAGCTGTACATAGTATCTCCCACTGATAGACCACATCTGCACTGTATATAATTCGTAGCCATTTCACTTCACCTAGTCCTGTGTAACATACCCCTAGATGCATCAACGCTGTCATTTGCGATTCCTTATTTGCGAAAAATAAGGAATCGCAAATAAGGAATCGCAAATGGCAATGCATCATTAATTTCGCTATTTTATTGAGATTCGGTAAAAATCGCAATTTTTACTGAATTCCAATAAAATTGCGAGTTCCAAATAGCGAATCCGCAATTCCCATTCATTCCTATGGGCTGAAATGCCCATAGGAATGAATGGGAATTGCGAATTCGCAATTTCAAATCGGAATGCATCAAAGCCTTTCAAGGGTGGAGAGGGGGGTCCAAAGGACCCCCCCCTGCACCCATGAAATGCACTTTTACATGTGAGTTACATACACACATGTCCTAAGGACATGTGTGCCTGTAACGTACACGTTTAAAAAATGCATTTTTATGCGTTTTTAAACATTTTTGCAAATTACCACGAAGTTCAACTTCGTGGTAATTTGCATTTGCAATTTGTAAAATCGCAAATGTTTTGAGGATGATGCATTGCTTTTAAGGAATCGCAAATTTGCGATTCCTTAAAAGCAATCGCATTTTTGGAACTCGCAAAAAATAGCGATTTTCAAAAAATGCTTCATGCATCCCAGTAACCAATTTAGGAAGTGCAAAAGGCCGATTTTTGCGAATCGCTCCGTTTGCACTTCCTAAAAAGGTTGATGCATCTGGGCAATAGCCCCTACACTCCTCCCTCACTTCAGCACGCTCTTCCCCTTCCCCTCTCTTTTTCCCCCTTCTCTGAGCCCTCCCTTACCGTCCTCGTCCTCACGTTCTCTTTGGCCCCCTCACACCCCGGGTGTTAGCGATAGTACTCCGACGGTCCAACACAAAAAGGACTAACCACCCTGTTCTCTCTCTCATTGCCCCTCCGAGGCGAACACCGGATCCCGTCCGTGGACCAGAAGCCAACCCGAAGACCTCCTCACCCAGACGACCAGCCTAGTGGAGAGCAACCGTGTTCCGCCTACGTCCTGGGAAAAGACTTCAAGGCAACCTGTCTCACCTCCTTACAATCCCTCTTACCTTCCCTGGTACAAAACAATAAAAACAGCTAAAAATAGCGCAATACATCCGGCCTCCACGCCTGTTATTCCGGTCCGCCCATACCCCTACTTCACACTTTCATTATCCTAGTCTATTGTACCTTCAATCTCGAAAGAGGCCATAGTCAGACCCATCCTAAAGAAGTCCATCGCAGAACCAAAGCAGCCCAATAACTGCAGACCTATCTCTCTCCTTCCTCTCTTCGGGAAAGTCCTAGAATCACTGGTCAACAATCAACTATCTAAACATTTAGAAAGCAATAACCTGTTGGATGTTTCTCAATCTGGGTTTCGGGCTTTTCACAGCACTGAAACGGCCTTACTGGAGATCGTCAATACCATCAGGCTTTCTCTAGATGCCAGACAATCATCCATCTTTGTCCTACTTGACCTGTTGGCGGCTTTCGACACCATATCCCATTGCATTCTATTAGAGTGCTTGTAGGAACTTGGGGCCCGATGTAGGTAAATCTCATTTACCGACTCTAGAATACCGAATTTTACCGATTCGGTATTCTAGATTCAGTAAATGAGATGTAGGAAATAATTCGGTAATTTTTAGCGAATCGGTATGATTTGGTAATCACCTAATCGGTATTTACTGATTCGGTAATTGTCATTGATTCCTATGGGCCTTGATTCCTATGGGCCTTGAAGCCCATAGGAATCAATGTCAATTACTGAATCGGTAAATACCAATTTGGTAAAATTACCGAATTGTCAAGGGGGACAGGGTGTCACTTTGACACCCTGTTGCACCCCTGATTCTGGCTAGTGTGCCACATGGCACAGGTGTACATGCACAGATGTGCATGTACACTGGAATTCGTTATTTACCACAAAATATTATTTCGTTGTAAATAACGAATTCTTAAGGGCCTGTGGCACTGTTTTCAGTGCCACCTACATCTAGATTTACCGATTCGGTAAATTTACCAATTCGGTATTTTACCGATTTGGTAAATTTACCGATTTGGTATTTTACCGAATCGGTAAATATACCGAATCGTTAAATTTACCGATTCTGTAAAATTTAAGGCCCTTACATATCAAAAACCAAATACCGGTCGGTAATGACCGAAATCGTCCGTTACCGACCGGTATTTGGTGTCCTACATCGGGCCCTTGGTGTTGAGGGCCCCACACTGAGCTGGCTTAGGAGTTACCTGACTGACTGTACATCTAAGGTTCAAATAGGAGCCTTTACCTCCAGTAGCCAACCCAATGACAAGGGTGTGCCACAGGGATCCGTCCTAAGTCTTACACTCTTTAATCTGTAGGTATCTCCTTTAACGAAGGTTATTAAAGCCCATGGCTTTGAAACAGTGTTGTATGCAGATGACACTCAACAGCTAATCACCCTTGGACCAGATCCCACTGATACTAAATACAGACTCAAGCAATGCATGGTAGATATTAATGATTGGATGACAAACAACCATCTCCAACTTAACGCTAGTTAAAACTAAATCATACTCTTCGGAAATGCACAAAAGTTGTGGACCCATGACTTGTGGCCTTTCACTCTAGGTTCATGTTCCTTCACCTAAGATGGCAGCACGCAATCTTGGAGTGATAATTGACAACAAACTATGTCTGACCACGTAAAACATGTGGCTCGCACATGCTATGGACTAATGCCAAGCCTCCAAAAAATCTTTGTACAGGTCCCACTGTCTTCTCGCATGCCACTGTTGCAGGGATTACCTAAAGTCATCTAGACTATGGCAACGCTTTACTAGCATCCATAAACGAAGAACATTTAACAAAGCTCCAGGTCCTGCAGAAGACAGCGGCCAGGCTGGTTCCTAACCTCCCCACCCCCGCTTGCACTCGGCTCCCAACTTGAAGACCCTCCACCGGCATCCAATCAGGAAGTGGAACAACTTTAAAATCTGATATCTGGTACATAAAACCCTTAATAGACAAGGGCCCCACTATCTAGCTAAGAAACTGAAAAGACATCAGCCAGCCAGAAATCTTTGATCTGCCAGTAAACAACTTCTAACTGTCCTTAAGATCCGCACTGTTAAGAACGGTGACAGATCATTTTCCAAAACTGCCCCTATGATATGGAACACCCTACCTCTGCACCATCGCATTGAAACCGATCATACGAAATTCCGTAAATCCCTCAAAACCTGGCTATTCTGAGACCTTCCTGCCCAGATGATTTCGCCCTTCTCTTCATTCTCTTTGTTTCTGAGTACAGGCTAGCGCTATGAGACCTTAGGGTGATATATGAGCTCAACAAATACCAATACATAACATAACAAGACGGTTGTCCCTTTTTTAGGTCTCGCCTGTCGATGCGCATGGCATCGAGCAAGGCGAGAGTATTGGGACTTATCCACTCTTTATCCACACTGCAAGGAATCGTGGCGATTCCTTGCAGTGCCCGTGACTTTTAAGCTCAATGCGCATGCGCAGCTCAATGCGCATGCGCATTGAGCTTAAAAGCGCGTGCACGTCCGTCTTGGTTTACCCGCTCCGCCCCCTCCCCTTCCCGCCGTGTCGCATTTCTCCTCCCCCCTCCCCTCTCTTCCCTCCGTCTTGTTTTTAGGTCTCGCCTGTCGATGCGCATGCGCATCGAGCAAGGCGAGAGTATTGGGACTTATCCACTCTTTATCCACACTGCAAGGAATCGTGGCGATTCCTTGCAGTGCCCGTGACTTTTAAGCTCAATGCGCATGCGCAGCTCAATGCGCATGCGCATTGAGCTTAAAAGCGCGTGCACGTCCGTCTTGGTTTACCCGCTCCGCCCCCTCCCCTTCCCGCCGTGTCGCATTTTTCCTCCCCCCTCCCCTCTCTTCCCTCCGTCTTGTTTGGTTGTCCCTCTCCTTCCCACCGTGTCGCATTTCTCCTCCCCCCTCCACTGGTCCCCGCAGCCTCCTCGAGTGAAGCCCCTGCCTGCGTCAGCCCTGCCTGTGAGTACCGCGTGCCTGCAGCAGCTCTCCGAATTCGACTGCCTCCTGCAGGCGACCCCTCCCTTACATGTTACTGCTCCATGTCTGTGACCGCATCGTTTCTCTCCGCCTGTGACTGCTCCTGCCTGCGATTGTTCATTGACTGTAACTGGTCTCCAGTTGTGTGTGTGCGCTCTGTAACTGCTGCACACATGAGCCTGCTCCTGCGATTGCTTCCTGTCCGACTGTTTCTTGTCTGGGCCTCGTCCCCACGCAAGAGAGTGCCCTTAATGGGATCCTACATGTGTGTGCCTGGGCCCTACATGCGACTGCATCTTATCTGTGGTTCTTCCATGTGCCTGCTACCTTTCCGCGGTGACATCCTGCTAGAAACTGCTCCCTAGTTGTGACTGCTCCCTACTTGCGAGAGTCTGCCCCCTAGCCGCTGTTTGTCTGTAACGCTCCTACCCTGTTACTGCTCTGACTGCGAACCCTCCCTATGCCCCTAAGTACTCCCAGGCTATTAGTGACTGTCCCCTATCAGGCAGTGGCTGTTTCTTGTGATTTTTCCCTGAACGCCTGTTCCCTGCTTGTGCGTGCCCCCTTTGTAAGTGTTTCCTGGCTCTGACAACCCCACGGTGACTGACGCCTGCTTAGCTCGGATTGTGACTGTTCTCGTCTGAACAAACCTCCTGCATCTGTCCCTCTTCTAGAGCCTGCTGCCTGCGGGACCCTCAAGCCCGGAACCTGAGAAGCCTTCACGCTCAGAGCCTGCTGCCTGCGGGACCCTCACTCCCAGAAACTGCGTGCTGCCTGCGGAGCCCACTCCTCGCCCTGTATTTTGCACTTGCCCAAGATCACACGTGCTTATGTTGCTCTCCTGAAAATCTGTGACTGCTGAGGCCAGTGCTCTCTCCACAAAAAAACGCAACGTAAAACTGCCACTGAGCATGTGGCGCATCGGAGAGACGACAATGCACTTTTATTTAAGGACTGCCAACCCCTGCCTTTATAGTCTGTCACGAGGTGCTCACAGAGACTGACATCCCTTACTCCTCGAACCCAACACCCTCTCCCTCGCATCCGGTGCTCTCTTTTCGCATTAGTTCTCCCCACTCCAACACCTCTTGAGTTTCACATTCTTTCTCTCCAAGCCTGGACCACTCTACTATAGGCAAGCCTTCTCTTACTCCCTGATGCGTTCGCCGATGGAGTAACACTCTATTCTAGAGGCCGACACTCTCGCCTCAAGCCTCACATCCCAGCAAGAAAATGACACTCGCCCCTGAAGCCTGACACGGACGTCTCTCGCAATCTAAAATTCTATGCCTGACACCCTCCTCCTCTATTGCCCGGCAATCTCCCTTCCTGCAGTTTAACACTCTCAGCTTCTATAGTTTGACACACTCTCACTCCTCCTATAGCCCAGCTATTTCCCCCAGAGCCTGGCACTCGACCCAGGGCCCTGCAGTCTCCGCGGAGCTTTGCTGCTGCCCACATTACCGTGTGCCCCCGATCTCTTCACTGGTCATTGTATGTGCCCGCTGGTTGCCCCCTGTGTCCGCCCACCTCCCCCTGCCCCCCCCGCATCTCACCCTGCACTATGTCAAGCAAGCAGCAGCCATACAGGGGGCCCGAAGTGAGCTGCTGCGTCAAGTACTCCCTCTTCGCTTTCAACATCATCTTCTGGGTGAGTGTCCCGCGTGCATTGGGCGTATTGTTTATTTCTTACAATTTTATATAGCGCGGACATGGCTCGAAGGCATCAGGGCGCTTCCCAACAGTAGCGAATGCAAGGGTACAGCAAGTTCGAGCTACAATAATGACGTTCAGTCATACTGCCTCGGCAGCTGCGACCATATGTTTACTGTGTTGCCAGGTAGTTGCGTCCTTTGTGGGTGGGGGTATGAGAGTCTGTTTCTGAGGGACATTGTTTTTGTGTGCATACCCGTCATGTGACCTCTTGTCACGTGCTCTATCTTTACCTTTATAGGATTTGCAGCGAGCGGTGGGTTGCATGCCGGGACTTGCAGTTCTATGTTTAGGACGAGCATAAAAGGAGCGCCAGCATGTAAAGTGGATTATACCATCAGCACTTGGAAGTGTCTCACATGGCAATGGCCCTCCTGTGATCTGTGTGTGTTTTCATGCGTGTGCTCTGTGTGCAAAGAGGGGGGGGGGGTCACCATGTGCTGTCTCTGTGGGAGCAATGTGCCTGTGGCAATAACGTGCGAAAAGCTGGGGGGGAAATGCAATAGGTCTCGCAGCATTAGAGTTAGTGCTTTTAGAATTGTTTATGGCTTTTTTTTTAATTCTTTAGCATTGGCTACAGGAAACAAAAATGCTAAAGATTTACAAAAAAAACCATAAACAATTCTAAAAGCACTAACTCTAATGCTGCGAGACCTATTGCATTTCCAATGCTTGTTGTACCATGGCATTGGGTAGTAACAAAAAGTGCCAGAGCACTGGGAGGACTGCATTCCAGGGATAGGGAAAACAGTTCACTTCAAGCAGAGGCAAAAGGTGCACTGTGACAGGGCACTACATGTGGGAGTGGCGTGTAATTGACTGGATGAGAAGGCCAGCTTTCACTAATGTGTTGAGGGATGCCATATGTGTCAGAAGTCAATCAATCAATCAATCAATCAGGGAATTTGTAAAGCACACTACATACCCGTGAGGGTCTCAAGGCGCTGGGGGGGGGTTGCTACTGATCAAAAAAACAGGTCTTGAGAAGTCTTTTGAAGGCCAGTAGGTCTTGGGTCTGTCGTAGGTTGGTGGGGAGGTGAGGTGGGAGAAAGATCTGCCACTGGCGGTCAATTTAAGGATGCGGGAGACCGTAGCGAGGGCGAGGCTGGCTGAGTGGAGGCTGCGGGCGGGGGTGTAGAAGCTGAGTCGTCTGTTGAGGTATGCTGGTCCAGTGCTGTGTAGGGCTTTGTGTGCCTGGGTGAGGAGTTTGAAGGCTATCCTCCTGTTGAGGGGGAGCCAGTGTAGGTCTCTCAGGTGGGAGGTGATGTGGCTGTGTCGGGGGATGTCGAGGATCAGTCATGCCGAGGCATTCTGGATGAGTTGCAGCCGTCTCAGGAGCTTGGTTGTTGTTCCTGCGTAGAGGGCATTTCCGTAGTCCAGCCTGCTGGTGACGAGGGCAAGGGTGGCGGTTTTTCTCCTTTCAGAAGGGATCCACTTGAAGATCCTGTGGAGCATTCAGAGTATGTTGAAGCAGGATGCGGAGACAGCGTTGACCTGCTTGGTCATGGAGAGGGTGGAGTCGAGGATGACCCCTAGGTTGCGTGCGTGGGCGATGAGTGCTGGAGCTGTTCCAAGGGAGGTAGGCCACCAGGAGTCATTCCAGGCTGAGGGGGTTGAGCCAAGGATGAGGACCTCCGTCTTGTCAGAGTTAAGCTTCGGCCTGCTGTCCTTCATTCATTCGGCGACGGCCTTCATTCCCCTGTGGGGGTTGGCTTTGGCGGCGAGAGAGTCTTTGGTGAGGGAGATGATCAGCTGGGTGTCATTGGCGTAGGAGATGATGTTGAGGCTGTGCTGTCGGGCGACGTGGGCGGGTGGTGCCATGTAGATATTGAACAACCTCGGGCTGAGTGAGGATCCTTGTGGTACGCCGCAGATGATCTCCGTGGTCTTGGAGCGGAAGGGTGGGAGGGGAACGCTCTGAGTTCTGCCGTAGAGGAAGGATGTGGTCCAGGCCAGAGCCTTCTCTTGGATTCAGGTGTCGTGGAGGCGTAGGGGCAACACTCCTTGCTGGGGGTAGGGAATAGCACAGTTGAGTCAGAAAAGGCGGCAGCGACAGAAAGAGTGCATTCCAAGGCTTTCTTTTATACAAACACATAGACTCATCCTCACTGACAGAGAAGGTAACTGTCAGTATAACACGCATTCATTCTATCACACACGCCTTTCATCTCATAGATGGACAAGTTCATCTTCTCAGACACATACAGGATGGGACTGGCCTATAAGGCAACCAAGCAGTGCCCGGCAGGCTGGTCTGACAGGTCAGTTTTTTGGGTGTTTGTGTGCCTGTTTTATGATGTACTGTTTACAACTGATTTCGCTGATATTAAAGCAAACATTGCCTACAGAAAGCTCCAAACCATGGAGCCTTTCATACCTTACAAAACCTATACAGTGTCAGCCTTATTCACAAAGAGCCTCTGTACCTGTGGTAGGGTTTCCAAAGTCATGGCAATGATCCAACAGTGGTGAAGAAAGAGGCAAGAGAAGTACAGCAAGAGTTAAAACAGGTGCAGAAACAGGCAAGAGAGGTACAGAAAGCCGGAACAGGGGTGTAGAAAGAGGCAAGAGAGGTGCAGAAAGAGGGAAAAGGGGTGAAGAAAGAGGCAAGAGTGGTGCATAAAAAGCAAGAGAGGTGCAGAAAGAAACAAGAGAAGTGCGGAAAGAAGCAACAGAACTGCAGAAAGAGGCGAGAGGGGTACAGAACGAGACAAGAGAAGTGCTGAAAGAAGCAGCCGAGGTGCAGAAAGAGGCAAGAGAAGGGCAGACATAAGCAACAGAGGTGCAGAAAGAGACAACAGAAGTGCTGAAAGAAGCAAGGGAGGGGCAGAAAACAGCAAGAGAAGTGCAGAACAAAACTACAGTGGTGTAGAAAGAGGCAACAGAATTGTAGAAAGAGGCAAGAGAGGTGCAGAAAGAGGCAAGAGGCATACAGAAAGAGGCGAGAGAAGAACAGAAATATGCAAGCGAGGTGCTGAAAGAAGCAACAGAGGTGCAGAAAAAAAGCAGGAGAAGTGCAAAAACAGGCAAGTAAGTTGCAGAAAGAGGCAAGAGAGGCGCAGAAGGAGGCAAGTGAACTGCAGAAAGAGGCAAGAGAGTTGCAGAAAGAGGCAAGAAAGGTGCAGAAAGAGGGAGCAGGGGTGCAGAAAGAGGCGAGAGGTGCAGAAACGGGCAAGAGACGTACAGAAAAAGGGAACAGCGATTCAGAAAGAGGCAAGAGAAGTGCTGAAAGAAGTAACGGAGGTGCAGAAAGAGGCAATAGAAGTGCAGAAAGAAGGAACAGATGTGCAAAAAGAGGCAAGAGAAGTGCAGAATGAAGCAACAGAAATGCAGAAAGGGGAGAGAAGTGCAATAAGAAGCAACAGAGGTGCAGAAAGAGGCAACAGAAGTGCAGAAAGAGGCAAGATAGGTATCAATCAATCAATCAATCAATCAATTAATCAATCAATCAATCAGAGTACTTGTAAAGCATGCTACTTACCCGTAACAGTCCCAAGGCACTGGGGGGAGGGGGGATGCTGCTACATCTCGAAGTGCCAGGTCTTGAGGAGCCTTCTGAAGGCGAGAAGGTTTTGGGTCTGCCGTATGTGGGTAGGGAGGGTGTTCCAGGTCTTGGCCGCGAGGTAGGAGAAGAATCTCCCACTGCAGGTCGTTCATTGGATGCGGGGGACAGCTGTGAGGGCGAGGCTGGCAGAGCGGAGCTGGAGGGTGCGGGTGTGGAATCTGAGTCTGCTTTTCAGGTAGGCTGGTCCGGCGTTGTGGAGTGCTTTGTGTGTGAGGAGCTTGAAGGTGATCCTCTTGTTGACAGGGATCCAGTGTAGGTCTCTCAGGTGGGGGGTGATGTGGCTGCAGCGGGGGACGTTGACGATCAGTCAGGCAGAGGCGTTTTGGATGCATTGTAGTCGTCGTAAGTGTTTAGCTGGGATTCCTGCATAGAGTGCGTTGCTGTAGTCCAGGCTGCTGCTGACGAGAGCCTGTGTCACCGTTCTTCTTGTTTCGTGGGGCTCCACTTGTAGATCCTGTGGAGCATGCGGAGGGTGTTGTAGCAGGAGGAGGAGATGGGGTTGACCTGTTTTGACATGGAGAGGGAGGAGTCGAGGATGAATCCTAGATTGCGTGCATGGTCGGTGGGTTTTGGTGCTGTTCCCAGTGTGGTCGGCCACCAGGAGTTGTCACAGGCTGAGTGGGTGGGTCCAATGATGAGGACCTCCGTCTTGTCTGAGTTCAGCTTCAGACGGCTGCTCCTCATCCAGTCGGTGATGGCCTTCATTCCCTCGTGGAGGTTGGTTTTGGCGGTGCGTGGGTCCTTGGTGAGGGAGAGGATGCGCTGGGTGTCGCCGGCATAGGAGATGATGTTGAGGTCGTGATGGCGGGCCACTTGTGCGAGGGGGGCCATGTAGACGTTGAACAGTGCTGTGGTTTCCTCTGAATCCGGACTGGGATGAGTCCAAGATGTTGTTGTCTTCCAGGTGGCAGGTCAGTTGTATGTTGACGAAAGAAACAGAAAGAGACAAGATAGGTGCACAGAGACAATAGAGGTGCAGAAAGTGGGAGGACGAGTGCAGACAGAGGCAAGAGAGGTGCAGATACAAGCAAGAGAAGTGCAGAAAGAAGTAACAGAACTGCAGACAGAGGCAAGAGGGGTACAGGAAGAGATAAGAGAAGTGCTGAAAGAAGCAACAGAGGTGCAGAAAGAGGCCAGAGAAGTGCAGAATGAAGCAACAGAGGTGCAGAAACAGGCAAGAGAGGTGCAGAAAGACACAAGAGAGGTGCAGAAACAGGCAAGAGTGGTACAGAAAGAGGGTACAGGGGTGGGAAAAGAGACAATAGAGGTGCAGAAAGAGGGAACAGGGGTGCAGAAAGAGGCAAGAGGGTGCAGAAAAAGACAAGAGTGGTGCAGAAAGAAGCAACAGAGGTGCCGAAAGAGGCAAAAGAGGTACAGAAATAGGCAAGAGAAGTACAGCAAGAGGCACGGAAAGTGATGAAAGAAGCAACAGAGGTGCAGAAAGAAGCAGAAGTGATGAAAGAGACAAGAGAGTTGCAGAAAGAAACAGGAGAGATGCAAAAAAAAAAGCAAGAGAAGTGCAGAAAGAGGCAAGTGGGGTGCAGAAAGAGGTAAGAGAGTACAGGAAAAGGATTGAGGGGTGCAGAATGAGGCAAGTGATGTGCAAAAACATGCAAGATGGGTACAGAAAGAGGCAAGAGAAGTGCTGAAAGAAGCAACAGAGGTGCAGGAAGAGGCAAGAGAAGGACAGAAATAAGCAACAGAAGTGCAGAAAGAGACAAACAAAGTGCTGAAAGAAGCAAGAGAGGTAAAGAAAACAGCAGGAGAAGTACAGAAAAAACAACAGCAGTGCAGAAAGAGGCAACAGAAGTGCAGAAACAGGCAAGAGAAGTGCAGAAAGAGGCAAGAGGGCTACAGAAAGAGGCAAGAGAAGTGTAGAACTATGCAAGCAAAATGATGAAAGAAGCAGCAGAGGTGCAAAAAGAAGCAAGAGAAGTCATAAACGAGACAAGAGAGTTGCAGAAACAAATGAGAGGGGAGCAGAAAAAAGCAAGAGAAGTGCAGAAACAGGCAAGTAAGTTGCAGAAACAGGCAAGAGAGATGCAGAAGGAGGTAAGAGAGGTACAGAAAGAGGCAAGTGAGATACAGAAACAGGCAAGTGAACTACAGAAAGAGGCAAGAGAGATGTGGAAACAGGCAAGAGAGGTGCAGAAAGAGGGAACAGGGGTGCAGAAAGAGGCGATAGGTGCAGAAACAGGAAAGAGATGTGCAGAAAAAGGGAACAGGGATTCAGAAAGAGACAAGAGAAGTGCTGAAAGAAGTAACAGAGATGCAGAAAGAGGTAAGAGAAGTGCAGAAAGAAGGAACGGATGTGCAGAAAGAGGCAAGCGAAGTGCAGAATGAAGCAACAAAAATGCAGAAAGAGGCAACAGAAGTGCAGAAAGAGGCAAGAGAGGTACACAAAGAGACAAGACAGGTACACAAAGAGATAAGAGAGGTGCAGAAAGAGGGAGGACGAGTGCAGAAAGAGGCAAGGGGGTTGCAGAAAGAAGCAAGAGAGCTGCAGATAGAAGCAACAGAAGTGCAGAAAGAAGCAACAGAACTGCAGAAGGAGGCAAGAAGGGTACAGAAAGAGGCCAGAGAAGTGCAGAAAGAAGCAACTGAGGTGCAGAAACAGGCAAGATCGGTGCAGGAAGAGGGAACAGGGGTGCAATAAGAGGAAAGAGAGGTGCGAATAGGGAACAGTGGTGCAGAAAGAGGCAAGAGGGATGCAGGAAAAGACAAGAAGGGTGCAGAAACAAGCAAGAGAGGTTCTGATAGAGGCAAAAGAGGTACAGAAACAGGCAAGAGAAGTACAAAAAGAGGCAAGGGAAGTGCTGAAAGAAGCAACATAGGTGCAGGAAGTAGCAAAAGTAATGAAAGAGACAAGAGAGTTGCAGAAAGAAACAGGAGAGATGCAGAAAAAAGCAAGAGAAGTGCAGAAAGAGGCAAGTGAGGTGCAGAAAGAGGCAAGAAAGGTGCAGAAGAAAAAATGCAAGAGGGGTGCAGAAAGAGGCAAGAGAAGTGCTGAAAGAAGCAACAAAGTTACAGAAAGAAGCAAGGGAGTTGTAAAAAACAGGCAAGAGAGGTGTAGAAAGAAGGAACTGTGGTACAGAAAGAGACAAGAGAGATGCAGAACGAGAGAAGAGAGGTGCAGAAAAAGGCAAGAGGGGTTCAGAAAGAAGTAAGAGAGGTACAGAAAGTAGCAAGAGAAGCGAAGAAAGAAGCAACAGAGGTACAGAAAGAGGCAAGAGGGGTGCAGAAAGAGGCAAGATAAGTGCAGAAAGAACCAACAGAGGTGCAGAAAGAGGCTAGAGAAGAGCAGAGAAAGGCAAGAGAGGTACAGAAACAGGCAAGAGAGGTGCAGAAAGAGGGAACAGGGGTGAAGAAAGATGCAAGTGAGGTGCAGAAAAAAGCAAGAGAGGTGCATAAAGAGGGAAGATGTGTGAAGAAAGAAGCAACAGAGGTGCAGAAAAAAGCAAGAGAAGTGCAGAAAGAGGCAAGTGAGGTGCAGAAAGAGGCAGTGAGGCGCAGAAAGAGGCCAGAGGTATGCAGAAAGACGCAAGAGAAGTGCTTAAAGAAGGAATAGAGATGCAGAAAGTAGGAAGAGTAGTGATGAAAGAGACAAGAGAGTTGCAGAAGGAAACAGGAAAGTTCCTGACAAAAGCAAGAGAAGTGCAGAAAGAGGCAAGTGAGATGTAGAAAGAGGCAAGACAGATGCATAAAGAGGCAAGTGAGGTGCAGAAACAAGCAGTGAGGTGCAGAAAGCGTCGAAATGGGTGCAGAAATAGGTAAGAGAGGTGCAGAAAGAGAGATACAGAAAGATAGAAGAGGGGTACGGAAAGAGGCTAGAGATGTTCAGAAAGTAGCAAGAGAAGTGTAGAAAGAAGCAAGAGAGGTG
Organism: Lissotriton vulgaris; assembly: GCF_964263255.1. NCBI lineage: Eukaryota > Metazoa > Chordata > Amphibia > Caudata > Salamandridae > Lissotriton > Lissotriton vulgaris. The sequence goes on from NC_141698.1 coordinate 911,333,101, forward strand.
CAGAAAGAGGCAAGAGAATTGCAGAAAGAAGCAACAGATGTGCAGAGAGAAGCAAGAGAAGTGCAGAAAGAGGCAAGAGAGGTGCAGAAACAGTCAAGAGTGCTGCAGAAAGAGGGAACAGGGGTGCAGAAATAAGCAAGAGAGGTGCATAAAGACGGAAGAGGGGTGCAGAAAGAGGCAAGAGAGGTGCAGAAAGAAGCAAGAGTGGTTTGTGCAGAATTAGTACCAATTTAACTCCTACATTTAGCAATAAGTAACAGGTGACCATTCCCGCTTTGCAAAGGGCCTTCCACCATGCTGTAACACTTGTTGCTGCATTTTTGGTTATATTTGAGCCGTTTGAGCTAGAAACAAGGTTTTTTGGTTCAAATCTGCAGATTATGCAGCAGATGATGGATTATGTGTCAAATGTAGAAATGCATAATTATGCGAAAATTGGTGCAGCCGAACAGTCGCATGATTACAGTGACCCTGTTCATACCTCTGACTAGGTCCAGAAGTGCTCCTCAGTGGTTCCTTTTTTTTGTCTCATTGTGTTTATAGTTAAGCTTCTATGGAAATGAGGAAGACTAGTAGTAGAAAGCTTTATTCGATTTTAGTACAAATATAAAATTATAAAAGCAACAATCAGCATATACAATTTCATCTACATCAAAAATGACACAATAAAAATAGTATTAAACAGAGTGTGTGAACACACGTACAGTAAAGCCTTATATCTATACTATAATTCTAACAGCTAAAAATACAGGGATAGGCATATCGGTCAACAATGATCTAATTGTTCTATAAAATTACCGTTTGCCTCCAAAGTGGCTCGGATTGTAAGACAGGATTTTAAGTACATGGCTATACATTTGGCAATTGATACTGAATCTAAGAATTGTAATGCCATAAAGGCGGGACGACATCTTCTCAGTCCAAGGGACAATAGGATAGGAATAATCCATCGTTTGCGTGGTACTGCATAATATTTACAGAACAGTAATATATGTATATTTGACTGTTCAGAGGTACCATCACAGGGACACTGGGTGATGGGAATTGACCAGTCCTGTCTCCCTGGAAATATAACCAAACGAAAAAACAAATTAAGTCTGAACCGAGTCAACAGATACTTTTCGTAGGTGGTCAAACAAAAAGTAAGATACGGCTGGATGCCCAAGGAGCGTTGGATGGTTAAAATATGACGGTTTGTGGCTTTTTGGGATTCTTGAGCGAAGCGGATTTCCCCCAGATGCGATAAGCACAGCAATCGTAGGGCCTTTCTAGTAATAGTATTTAAGCCTGCCGGGTCGTTAAAATATTTAGAGAGGCCCAGGCCATTTAGGAAGTTATGTACATATGATAACCATGGAACATTCGACCAATTATCTAAAACCAAACAGTTTTCGATTAATGTACGGGTTAGGTGACACTGCTCCGTCGTCCAAATGCGATGCCACAGTAGTATAGGCTGGATTTTTATATGGTCATCAATATAATCCATGCCTAATTCCATGTGACAGGCATAGGTTGGAGAGGACTGGGGAACGGCCAAAAGGTAACGGACGAAAATGTTCTCAACCCTTTGTAAATTAGCCACGGATACATAGCCCCACACCCCAGCGCCATATATATTTGGCGTAGTATATTTGCAAAAGTTCTTTGGGGGGCGGCTTTCCTATTTTACGGGAGAAGGCAATCAATGCGGAGGAGGCTCTTAAAAATAGGAGATATCTACTATCAGTGGCCGATTTCCAGGAGGAGGTATTATCAAAAAGTATACCTAAATGGGGATAAGTCTTGGTACAATCCAACTTTGCATTATCAATACAAATCGATTTATGCTTAGATCTCTTTTTCCCAAAATGCATGACTAATGTTTTCTTTATGTTGACCTTTAGGTCCAACGTGGCCATGAATTTGCAGTATGAATTTAATTGGATCTGAAGTTGGACTGGGGTTCGGGCCATAACTACTGCGTCATCCGCATAGAGTAACGTAGGGATCGGGCGACGGGCGATTGTTGGAAGGTCCTGACTCCCTTCTAGCATAGCCTTCTCAAGGCCATTTGTATATAGGTTAAATAGAAAAGGAGCCAGGACACACCTTTGTCTGACTCCCTTAGTTACTCCAAACGGATGAGTGAGCTCCCCATTTACCCCAATTCTTACCCTTGCCGAAGCACCTGAATACAGCTCACGAAAAAAGATATTATATGGGGGTCCACACCCATTTCCGCCAGGATTGACCACAGCCTAGAGTGCGATAGGCAGTCAAAGGCTGCGGTCAGGTCCACATATACCAGGTGGAGATTACCTTTCTTTGCCTGTACATATTTTCCAATTAAAAGGGAGAGATTCAAGGCCTGCTCTACAGTACCCAAACCCTCCTGGAAACCATATTGCAGGTCCGTCATGATGTTATTGTCTTTGGACCAAACCTGCAATCTCTCCAGGATCAGGCGACCGGCCACTTTACCAAGTGAATCCAGAAGGGAAATGGGCCTGTAACATGTTGGATTATTTCGGTCTCCCTTCTTGAAGATAGGGAGCAGGTTGGAAGTAGACCAAGTTTTTATAATGCCTCCTTTTAAAGCGGCCTCGATTACTCTAGTTAGTACTGTTGACCAGAGCTCCTGGGTGTGCATGTAGATGTCCAGTGGCACACCGTCTGGCCCAGGTGCTTTGCCAGACTTTGAGGAAGACAAAGCCTTAGTTACTTCCTCATGACTAAAAGAAAGTTTGATGGGGTAGGGCGGTAGGTAAGGATTTATACAGTGTTGTGAGTCGCCCTCAAAGATCTGAAAAAAGTGGGAGATCCATTCCTCTGCTTGAATCGCTACTTCCACGCCGGGGCCATTTTTAGTTATGTTCAGAAAGGGAGAATTAACCACTTTCCAAAACTGTAAACTGTCTTTCCTATTACAACTCTCATGGAGCTTCTCCCAGAGCTCTTTTTTCCTCTCTTTTTTACATTCTTTTTTCGCCTTGTTATAGAGTTTTCTCAGCCTGCTGATCTCTATTTGATCCCTCTTTGTCTTATGTAGAGCTAATTTTAGGGCAGATAGGGTTTTACGACAGTCTGAGTTAAACCATCCTTTTCCTTGTTGGGCATTCTGTTTTTGTTTACGGAGGAGCTCCTTACTGATCACATTAGTTATGCTAATAAAATTATTCAAAGTTTCCTCAGCGGTAGAAAGAGGATTTAGACATACTTCCAGCATAGGGAGTGATTTGGCAATAATTTTTTGTGTCATGATGTCTGGATCACCTTTTGCCCATTTTACCGAGTACCCATTACTTTTATTCAAATTTAGAGCTTTTTGGTTCAACAGACCCAAGTTGTCAGTTGGGGAGGATCCAAACGGTGCTCTAATACTCAGGCTGTTTGGGAAGTGATCGCTGCTCCCATCATCTCCTGTACAGAATGATTGCAGATCATCCCTCATGTGGTTCGAAGTCAAAATGAAATCAATTATTGTGCTGCAACCCCTGCCATGGAAAGTAGGTGAGAAATTGATAGATGGTACAACCAACTCGTTGGCAAAACCCAATCCTACCATAAAAAGTTTCTCATTTAAAGCATTCCCAACATTTGAATGAGCAAAATGAGTTAGAGGACTCCCCTCCTCATACACAATACCACATTTAGTGTTGGAGTGTTCTCTACATAGGGGAGTATTGAAATCACCGCCCCAAATTAACTTAATTGGGTGAGAAAGGCTATGCTCCCGCTGCTGCTCTACAATGGCAGTTATCTTATTAACAGTTTACCAATTCTGGGAAAAACATATTATTGTAAACGTTTATCACTAAGTACTTGGATCCTCGCTCCGCTAACAGTTCAACTACTTGATAGTTCTCTTCAGATGCTATTACGGTGATTTTCTTAAGTAGAAGGGTGTTAGCTATATAAATTGATAACCCACCCTTCGGTCTGCCTGAGGAAAATGGACAGGCGCTCGAGAAATACAGTCTGTAACCCTGTAGTTGGATTTCGGTTTCAGACCATGTTTCCTGACAGCATACTACAATATGGTCTCTGACTATTTCTAGCCAATTAGGTTGCTCAATCTTAGTCCGCAGACCTGCGACATTCCAAAATATAATTGAAAGGGTCAGGGTGCTCCACTTTGAGACCTTAGTGGAGTTATGCCACTTTATTATCTGGGGTTCAGCTGGATTTTTAGGCAGCGAAGGGGCATTATGTTGTAAAGTATGAAGCCCTTCAGAATGAGAACCGGCAACCGGCATCGTTGATGTTATATGGGAGAACAGTTTTACATATAGTGTTAGCATCTGGATCTACAGAGGGAAAGACCGTTGCCGCGGTCTGGCGTTCAGTCGGTATAAGGGGGACCTGGACTTTCCCACTGTGCTCGGCCGTCAAGGCACAGTTGTCCGAAGCTTTGTTTAAGGGGTCCATTTTAACAGTAAGCACGTTGCGGTGAGCCTTCTTCGAATTGCGTTTTACCGCCGTGGTCGGCTTACCCTGAAAATAAGAGTTGCAACAGTTTAATGGAATTGGGAGAATATGTAGTCACTCATTGTCATCTAGGCCTGACAGAGTGTCATAGCGGTTCTGGGTAGGAATCATGGAGGGTCTCACAGACGGGGGTGGTTATAACTCCGTTTCCATGTGTGAGTGCCTGTCCATGGCAAAGAATAATGATCCCAACGAGGCCTGACCGGATCAGCAAAGTGCTGAGGGATGGATCGATGCCAGTTGCCTGATATGGATAAAAAAGCCTGCTGATATGGTAAAAATCTGGGGTGCTCCGTGGATAAATCAGAGTGTGGTCTATTGTGGGGAATTACCTCATCAAATATAGATCTTACTTCATCTGACTGGAATTTGGTCAGGGGCTTAGTATTAGTCGGGAAGACCAGGTTTTTGGGGTAGAAAAACATAAGGTCACGGGCTGTAATTTCGTTTGTACCATTTGGGGAAGAGCAATCAAGAATATGTGTAACTGCCCTAGGATCTCTAAAATGTATTATAACAATGTCCCCTGTGATGTTTTTTGTGCTGGGACCTAACCAGGGAAGATGCCTCACATGTAAGATTTCGCCGTTAACATGTGGGGGAAGTGATCGATTTTTTCTTAGCCAAAAAATTACCTTATTCTTTAATTGGTTATAGTTTTCATTAATGATCTTTTTGTCATCTAAGCCTTCCTCCAAGGGCGGGACTCCAGTAAGCACCACCACTAATGGTAGTGCTTCTCAATGCAGATCTACGTTTGGCCTCTTAGGGATGGTCGACCTTACAGGAACTTCACGAACGGTGACTTTGTCAGCACTAATTTGAGAGTTTTGCTTACCCTTTTGTAGTCCTACGCTAGCGGTATTTTTATCTGTTGTCAGTGGTACTTTACTTAGTGTTAGGTTTTGAGCTACCAAAGTAGGGGTCTTAACAGTTGTAGTAGCTAATAGGTCGATAATATTTGACGGAGCCTCCTTCGCAATCAGTGCTACAGGAGGGGGATCGGGAATCTTCATTCCTCCTTTAATGTCAGTTAGTGTTTGTTCTAGGTTACCCAGTTGTTGGCCTATTTTTTGTAGTCTCTCTACCAGCGGTAATATAAATGATCTGATTAGTTTTTCGATGTTTCCCATTAAGAGGGTGCCTAATTGGTTGAGTGTTAGACAGGACAGATGGCACTGGTATAGGGGGAGCGGGATTTTTTGGTTTGGTACAGTCTATATGATCTGATTTGTGGATTTGGGGTCTGTTTTCTCCTTTCTTTCTTTTGTTGGAAGGAGGTCCTTTGTGCCTGGAATTTGACGGAGCTTGTGTGTCACTATTGGCAGTATTGACCTCAGGAGGTGGTGATACTGATGAACCCCCAGCCGCTTGAGACATGAGTTCTGGAGAAAACAAAAGATCTATAAGGAGGTCGTTAGTTGTAACTATCGGTGAGGGAGAGTTTTGTAAGAGTAGTGGGATACCGTTACTATTAGTGGGAGAAACTTCATTGCCAACGCTGACATAATTAGTAGAGGGTAGTGGAGACAGGGCATGTTGTATAGGGCCCAATGAGGAGTGCTTATTCTTTATTAGTTCGATTGAACGACGTCTATCAGTCCGTCGTTCAGCTAAAGTAATATTTCTCTCCGTTCCCAATGAGATCTTTTTGAAATATTTATCCAAGGTTGCCTGTTTTTCACTACCCCCTTCCATACTAGGATTAGATTGGACCAGAGAGGTCATTTCGCCCACCTAATACACGAAATGCACTAACACAAACACAATGTATTTTTGAATTGGTAGCCATAATCGTTACCTAAGGTTATCTTTAACAATGAAGTGCGATTAGAAATGCTTACTATGCATGCATCACCGGGGAAGCTTAAATCGGCTTTGACACACTGGTGAGATTTCCCAACACACACAGAAAATAGGGGGGGACCCGGGCCGGGCTCTTCCGGCCTCTGAGGACCTCAGAGGACCCACCCTTTGCCCGGGCTTCGCCCCGGGCTGCGACCCACGTGCGTCCCACGTGCGCGCGTCCCTGTCGTCTAAAAAAGGTCAGAGAAATGGGGGCGGGACGAGGACCAGCTGTGGCGAGTAGGAATCTGCACAGCCCGCTGGTCTTCGCAGTCCCGCAGGGTCAGATAGGGATCTTAATCACTGCCACAAAGATTCTTCCACGAGCGGCACCCGCGAAGCGGGTGCCCCAATAAGTTGCCTCACAGACCCAGGAACAATTTACACAGTTTGCACAGTCCAGCAGCAACCCGCACAGAGTTCAGGAGCTCCACACACTCTCTCAATGCAGGGAATCCACGGGTGGAAAATCTGCTCACTCCTTTCAATGCGCTGTGAGGTGGGGCGGGAAGAGGACCAGCTGTGGTGAGTTGGAATCCGCACAGCCCGCTGGTCCTCGCAGTCCCGCAGGGTCAGGTAGGGATCTTAATCACTGCCACAAAGATTCTTCCACGAGCGGCACCCGCGAAGCGGGTGCCACGAGAAGTTGCCTCACAGACCCAGGAGCAATTTACACAGTTTGCACAGTCCAGCAGCAACCCGCACAGAGTTCAGGAGCTCCACACGCTCTCTCAATGCAGGGAATCCACGGGTAGAAAATCGGCTCACTCCTTTCAATGTGCTGTGAGGTGGGGGCGGGAAGAGGACCAGCTGAGGCGAGTTGGAATCTGCACAGCCCGCTGGTCCTCGCAGTCCCGCAGGGTCAGATAGGGATCTTAATCACTGCCACAAAGATTATTTCACGAGCGGCACCCGCAAAGCGGGTGCCACGAGAAGTTGCCTCACCGACCCAGGTGCAATTTACACAGTTTGCACAGTCCAGCAGCAACCCGCACAGAGTTCAGGAGCTCCACACGCTCTCTCAATGAGGAAGACTAAACCTGAGGTTTCCACTCCACAACATAGACTACCATACCACATAATTACTCCCCATAACACATAATCCCACTCTACATAATTCCTATACACAAAATACCATATACTTTCTATCCACATAATTCACTGCACAAAATACCACATAATTTCACTACACACAACGTACATCCACTCCATTCCAAAAAACATTAGTAAAAAACTTTTACATTTACATAGCCAATAGCTCTAACTCTCACAAATGCGAAACCTATTGTATTGCAAATGCTTCCTTAACTAGAAGTCGCTTTTGCAGAGGGGTGGAGAAAGGGGGCAGGGCCTCCGACCAGCGCTCAAGAATTCCACTGTGTAGGACTTATAGAAGGTACCAGTAGGGCTTCTTGGCCCCCAAAGTCCCTCAGGAGTAAAGTGGAATTCATCACCAAACCAGTAGTGTGTCAGGAGGAGCGTTTGCAGAGTGGTGGAGAAAGAGGGCGTGGCCTCTGAAGACCTCTTAGCAATCCCACTGTGTGGGTCTTACTGGAGGTAACAGTGGGGTAGTTGGCCCCAAGGACATCTTTGGGAGTCAACTACCCCTCCTATTACTTCCAGTAGTCTCACACAGCAGGATTGCTAAGTTCTCATAGCAGGCCACGCCACCTTTGCCCACCACTCTGCAAAACATTCACCCTCGAACGCTCTTGAATGGGGATGAAGTCCAGTTAACTGCTGGGGGTTCTTAGGGGCCAACAAGCCTACTTGTTACCTCCAGTAAGCCCCCTACAGTGTTATTGTTGAGAGGTGGACCAAACCACTCCCCCTTTCTCAATGCACTCTACAAACGTGCTTCCTGGCGCACTGGTTAGGGGATCAAGTCCCCTTGCCTCCTGAGGGTCCCTGGGGCCAACTAGCCCTCCTGTTAACTCTAGTATGCCCCACACAGCTGGATTGCTTAGAGTGGTCAGAGGCCACACACCATTTTTACACTACTCTGCAAACTGCTGCTTGCAGGATGAAGTCCACTTCAGTCCTGAGGTCCTCAGAGACCTCAGAGGCGTGTTTGCAGAGTGGTGTAAAAAAGTGCATGGCCTCCTACCACATCTCAGCAATCCCACTATGTGGGGATTACTGGAGGTACTTGGTGGGCTTGTTGGCCCCTAAGGACCCTCCACAGGACAAGAGACTTTCTCCCAGAACGCGCCAGGAGGCGTAGGAAGTGGTGTAGGTGTGTAGGAAGGGGGCGAGCCTCTGACAAGTTGCCTTTTTCTTTCTTTTTTTTAATGTATGCAAGAGCCCCCAGCGCATTTTTATTAAAAGAAAGCCCCGGGGAGGTGGCGGTTCCCGGGTCTGCGGAGGCGCCGTGTGCACCCACATAATATTAACAAACCCCCGGGGAGGTGTTAGTTCCCGGGGCTGCTGGGGCCCCCTCAGGCCCCCACATAATAATTAAGCTTTGCCCCTAGGACCTGGCCCACCCGAAGGCTTAATTAAACAAAGCGCTTGAGACCGTGCCTCATTTAAAAAAAAAGAATTTGGTAGGATTCACACACCCTATTTGACTCCCGCCAAAAATATTTTGTTTTAAATGGTTGTTGGGGCCCTTGGGGTCCCTGTGGGACTCCCTGATCAGGTCTAGGGGGTCTGGGTGTTTCTACCCTGCCCACTTTTCTTGTTTTTTAATGCTTTTTACCTTTTTGCTTGTGACTCGGTTCAACCGAGGCACAAGATGGCTACCAACACTTCCTAGTTTGAAGTGTTGCAGCCTATCAGAGTCTAGCTCGTGATCGGTAGGGTTTGCAGATCCACTGCGGTCACCAGATATCTGTATTTATTCATATATGAATGTCTCAGGAACTACTGAACAGATTTACACCATTTAAAGCAAAGAGTGCACTCTGGACCAAGAGCTACCTTTCTGGTGTAATTCTGTTCAGCAGTTCGGGCTGTAGCTGAGGCAAAAGTTTCCTATGGAAATTAACATGGAGAAAATGCGTTTTGGGACCCCCCTTTTTTCTCTTCCCCTGCTTGATGAATCACCCTGATACTTTTAAGACAGGAGCTAAATGAAGCGCCCTATTAGTTTTAAAAATGTCACAAAGATTGTTCAAACAGCACCAAAGATATCGATATATATGTATACATATGAGAAAGGTGCATGGCTGTGACCGAGACGCGATATGGCGGCCAAGTAAAAGCAAATGAACAAACTTGCAACTGCGCTTGGTCCCTTCCAGGATTTGAGGAGGAATACAGGAGGTAAATATATATATATGATCAAAGCCGCTAGTTCGGCTGAAACGCGTAATGGCAGACATTGGCAAAATAAATTAATTGAAGCACTTATCTGGGTTTGCGCTCGTTTTTCAGAGGAGTTGGGGCAGTGACGAGGTGTTTGTTATATATATATATATATATATATATATATATATATATATATATATATATATATATATATATATATATATATATATATATATGCACGAAAATTTGTCACTAGCCAAAGCAGCCGCTAATGTATATATATATATATATAATTTTTAATTTTTGGGGGGCGGGGACAAAAGCAAGACTCCTACCAGGGCATGGCATTTTGCGCTTTGATCTGTATATCGGAGTACTTTAAGGACTTACAATCATGTTGTCCACACAGGAAATGACAGTAACAGATCATCACTTCCAGGAAGGGAGCCTCTTGTGAACGGACAACATTATTGATAATTAAACTGTGCGCTATGCTACCTTGTTTGACTGCATTCTGACACCCCAGCTTGAAAATTCAATGTATTTTTATTGCAGCGTTTGAAGCCTGAAAATATACGTCTAACAGTTCTGACTTCTACCCTCGCTTCAGACTGCAGGGACCTGTAAACTAACATTCACGTTCCACACTTTGGTGTCAAACTAGCACAAGTCCGCGCAAACTGAACAGAAAAGTTGCTTTGTAAAATACTTAAACTTCCTTTTATGAAGGAACAATGTACAATTGTTGGAGGTCGCATTCGACACGATGGCTAATGATCGGTGACAAATGGTTTGACCTGAAGGTCGCGCACCAGTTTGCATCCTCGCCAAAACCGACAGTCTGTCACACTTCTGAGTACCGTTAAATTGCCTAATAATATCGCTATATTAAGGTCAAAACGAGTAAAGACAGCTGTATGTGTTCTGTGAGGTATGGAAGACTGCATAGGTCTGAGCTACGAGCAATTTGTGTTTTGTTATCAGGTAAATTAACAGTAAAAAAACCGTCCCAGCTGACTATAAAACAGGCCCACAAACAGTCAAAAAGCAGCTCTCAGAATGACCTGCCAGGGCAGCCTATGGGGCACCGTCTGATTGGCCTATAGTTCACTCAGGCCCTGCCTGGCACCACATGCATTCGGACCTCTCAAAAATATTTTTCACATTTATCCAAAACTGTGTTACGTTAAACTGAATTTGATCATTTCAAACGCTTGGTTTCTTGTAGTAATTTCTATGTAAATTAAATTTGCCTTTTGATCTTTCTGAGGCTTTGGATTTAAGATTTGTAAAATTATGCTATGTTCTGCTATGCTATTGAAATTTGTCTGGAGTATGTTGTTATAGCCTCAGGCTAGAGTGTAACTCCCCTTATGATCTGTTATTGTGTTTTTCTCATTCACTGGTTGACAGATCTCATGTTTGTGTTTAACGGTGAATGCCAGAAAGTTTCATCAATTTTGTACACGTCTTCAAGGTGGACTAACCGGCTCATTTCCAAGCAGAACGGTGACTCGGTTATTAATTGGAGTCTCTTGCTGTCTGGTGCTCCAATAGCTGTTTATATGGTGTAACAGGTAGTGTTGAATGTATGATATCAAATTTGTTAAATACTTTCTTTTGGATGTTCGAATGTGGTGAACCATGATGAGAAATGCTGTACGAATGGAGGGCGTCAGGTGTATTGCATGTCTGTGCTTTGTTCGATGTATGGAGGCACCAAAGAATTCGAACAATATCCCAAATCATGTCAGAACTGCTCTGAGCCTCCCGCAGATCAGGAAGAAATTGAAGACTTCAGGACTACAGGAGAGTTACACATCACAATTTACTTATTGTCTGACCGGTATAACATTGTATAATTCCTTAGGCTCTGGCAAATTTTGCATACATGAATGCATATTTAAATCTGATCTGTTTTGTCAAATGTGTTCTGCTGGAAGTGTGAATGTGTGGGGTTTCTTAGCAAGTCTTGCTGTTGTGATCCAACAATGTCTTGCTGTGTAGAAAAAACAACTATGCCCCTGCACTATAAACAGTCAATGAGTGAATAGTAATGGTGTAAGTTCGTTTTGGAAAACAATGAAGGTATTAGGACAAATCTAAACATTTAGTGAATCTCTGAGAATAACACGTGTTTCATCGCAGGGATTTCCATTCCTTTTTGTAGACACTTAACAGAGTCTGCACACTGACCGGCCATCTCCCCTAAATTCATTATCACAAAATGATTGAGGATTAGACATCCGGATGGAATGTATCTAGTCCAATAGGTGTTTCAATCAAGGTAGGATATCTACCTAACAGAATGGTTTTCTTACACAAGAGGGATTTAAGGGTTCTTTAAAACAAGTGCACAAATATTCAGAGTACATTTTTTTTAAAAAAAGTTAATCATGTATGAAAAATGTGCACAATGTCTGACGCGTAAATGATTGAAATTCATGCTGCCATTCTTTCCTTTGCTCTTAATAATACCACTTGTAAGTCACTCGGGGTCTCGTTATATAAAGAGTATAACACTTTTTCACCTTGCCACTTCACTTTTCGATCCGGCCAGTGTTCTCTGTCCATGTAGACATCTAACCCATTCCTTATCCACATATGTCACCTAGTTAGTGATTGCTCACCACACAGAGTCACTTAAATGGCATGCTTTTGTCACTCTGGTTGACACTATTAAGTCACTACCTAAATGTGTTCGCTAATAGAACATGTTCCCAAAAATGTATCTTTGTTTCTATCCAGCCCTGAAGATTCGCAGTTTGTTCCCTGCGATGAAACACGTGTTATTCTCGGAGATTCACTAAATGTTTAGATTTGTCCTAATACCTTCATTGTTTTCCAAAACGAACTTACACCATTACGATTCACTCATTGACTGTTTATAGTGCAGGGGCATAGTTGTTTTTTCTAAATTGTGTGGATAAGCTTTCTGGTCCTTCTTGGAGCGGTTCAGAGGTGTTACCGCTCGCCTCATTGCCTATATTGACTATTGTTTTAACATATTACCTTGCGGCCACCTAGGAAGTGCGCCTAGTAATTCTGGAATACTAAAAGACCTCTTAGCTGTTTTTGTAATGTCTTGCTGTGTGCCTTACAAGGGCTGGGTGGTTGGATAGAATGTGTTTTTCCTGTTATCCTCTTATTTTTCTTTGTCTGATGTCCCTCCACAGTCAGTGCAGCTATGTTAGACATAGAGGTACATTTTGTGTTGTATTGTTTTAACCGTTTCATATTTTATTTATTTTGACTTTTACCAAGCCAATGTTTTGTAAATGCCGGTAGATTTTCTATATTTCTACTTCCTAAAGACAAGGCATCTTTTATGTTTCCTGTTCTTGGAACTATCATTAAGGTATGTCTCATGCTAACGACAAGCCACTAGATGTAAAGCACCAACAGAATTACAGCCACTGCCGCACTACATCAGGTTAAAGGAAAAAGTACCTAAAATTGTACAGTTCTGCTGCCCAAGCAATTTAAGTCTTTTGGAGCAGCTTCCTCTGGAAGGGTGTTTATAATAGTGTGTTTGCTTGTGTGTGTACTTGTGGCAACAATGTGCGAATAGATGTGGAAAGGAAGCGACGTATTTCTGGTGGTGTTGGTGCTGGGAAGACAGTCTTAGCAACCATCCAGCTTTGCATTATTTCAATGTTCCAGGAGATAGAATGACTCACTAACTACGGAACTGCTATGATTGTGAAAAGTGGGAAGTGTGTTGCACATCCAGAAATGTCTCTTAATCTCTTCTGGTAATGGGTGAGCTCCAGACAGCCAAGTAAAGGGACAATTGCTTCAGAGTTCCCAATGATATTGCAGCTCTCAGCTGCAAGCTCTCATGCTGTTGCAGTTTCCAGAAACCTCTTCAGTAGTACCCTGAGAAGTTAACATAAGTGCCACATCCGCTTCCCACAAAGGAGTTGCTTAGGTCACCCTTTATGGTATAACATTGAGAGGCCGCAGATCACGGCACTGTAGGGCAGCGGTAGGGCAGCAAACACTGTTTTGGAGGCAGAGACGCAGCCTTCAAGAAGTGGTGGGTAGAGCACCATTATGTCCTGAGATCATGAGGGCCATCTCCTGCAAGTGTATCAGGCAGTACCTCAGGTTAGCTCCACCCTGTCTGCTTTACACTTTGGGCCATCTGCAGGTGGCTCTTCATATCCTTCCCTAGTTCTGTGGGGCAGAGCTTACTGATACTGTAGTAGGTGGTAACAGATAGGGACTTCACATGAATCAGGTTCTACATAGTGCTCCATACTGGTTGTCTGTAGTGTACATTCTAAGATAGCCTACATTTTGCTCACATGCAAAGTCAATATTTTTCTGGAGAGACAAAGAAGCTCCTGGATGCTAAGACGGCTCGGGCACAGGGTACACAAACTGACAGTAGATAACGAAGGTCGACTAGCATGGTTATGGTTATATGTGATTTCAATAGAAAAGCAATTTTATGGAATACCATCAATGAGTAAGCATTTAATCTACACTGTTTAATGGAAATCTTCAGAATGAATGGAATTTACCTTTTCGTAGAAACCAGTTCATACAATATCTTTTTGGTCGAAATTGAGTTTTGAATGCATGCTTTTTAAAGTCTAAATGCAATGGTTGCAGGCATTACCTTCAGAAAAATATTTTGAAAATATTTATTTTAGTTCTTTACTTTAGGGGTCATTATTTTATATGTATATAATTTACATTGTTAAACAAATACTTTGGATGCTTCTAATTCACTGACCTCTCACCACTAGTAAACATCATCCATGGCTGACCCCTAACAACTCCTAAACAAATCAATCCCTGACCACTAAAACTCATCACCACACCTAAATACTCTCATTCCTGAAGCCTAAAAGCCCTTCTACCTCAATTTTCCATAATCCCTGAACCCTAAAATCCCTAACTACCCCTAACTCCACCCATTCCTGAACCCTAAAAACCCCTTTCAACGTATAAACCCAACTAATTCCATACTCCTTAAAACACCTCAACACACACACACTCCACCCATCCCTGAACACTAAAAAACCCTCACCCCCCTCAAATGCCTACCCTCCGTGGTTCATAAAAATGCCTCATCACCCTAAACTACTCATCCCTGAACCCTTATAACCCCTTTGTAAATATAAGTTCTACCCATTCACTGAGCCCTTGAAAACGTCTCACCAGCCCTAAACTTCAACCATCCCTGTAACATAAAACACCTCACACACCTAAACACCACTCATCTGTGAACCCTAAAACACATCAAAAACCCTACACTTCACCCATCTCTGAACAATAAAAATGCTGCTTGGTTTGAAATTATGAGAACAGGCCACCATGATTCCAAGAGTTAATGGCCTGGAGTGTATATCTAGCAGTAGGGGCAATTTCAGATTTCCATTTGTTCTTCAGCACCCATGCTAAATTATCAGTAGCCAATCAATAGTAACCCAGAATTTGTTTCCGGTCTCATCATATAATTTACCATAGTAGATTTGAAGGGGACAGATAAGTTAAGTCAGGTGGCATGCCACTGATCAATATTTTATTTACCTTCACCAGATGTTTCAAATAGTTGCTAACAGGTTATCCCCTTACCGCTTCTAATTTAGCTTACTCATGGTGTTTTATAAATTATTTAAATTACAAATCAATTGTCGCTATATTCCAAAATTGTGGATTGTGTGGAAGTGTTATAGTATTGTAGTGGACCTATTTACCGATAGATCATGCTTAGTATTAATTTCAGGTGAATGGTTCTTCCTGCAAGGGGAGGTTTTGAGATTGAGTTCTCCAGTTTAATGTGACAAGAAGGATCTGTTCGATGTAGATTGACCTAGACGCAGTAGAGTTTATTTTGTCCTGACAGCATCCAAGTCTCTACTTCATGTCAGTTTTTGAGCAATGGAAGGAACACTGAAATGCACGACAATTGAAGCTGCCATTTTGAAAATAAATGATGGATTGTGATTGAGGTAGATCGCACATTAAGCTTGTTTTTGTCTCCCATCATGGCACGAAAAAACAGAGGGGCTTATGTAAAAGCCCACTGCACCGCCGGTGTGTCACTTTTTTTGACGCACTGGCGGCGCAGTGTGCCTGCCCATATTTACAAGGCCACATAGAGCCACCCTATGATCTACGTGAAAGGGCGTTCCATAGGTGTTACAGTGGGTGTTCCCACGCAACATCCATGGAACCTGTAGCATTCCCAGATATACAAGGTTTTGTAAACCTGGAAATGTGTCAGATTCTTACACCTCCCTATTCCTTGCCTTAATTTCTCCTTGTTTTTTCCCTTTTTCTGCTACACACATAGAAAGAGGAAAACACCTCTCGTGGCCGTTTTTGTGCAGAAAGGTGTCCCTTCTTGGAAAAAAACAATCACCCAGACAATAAAGACACCATGGTGCAAGGGTGCTTGCGTTGGCTCATGGCAGCCGATTGTGCGCCAGCGCAGAGGAAAAGGACAGAATGCGCTTATCTTGTGGCTACAGTGCATTCCTGCCCTTTTCATTTAAAGCACTGCAGCGCGGCAGGTCGACTTGCTGCACTGCCCTGCGTCAAAATATTGTAAATGAGTCCCACAGTGTACCTGTACCCATAGATGTACCTACCAACAAGGAGAGGTCGGTCAGGGAAGAATACAGGGAAGAATACATGGGCTCGGTCTCATCATGGTGGAATGGGAAGCATGTCATAACACTTTGTTGACACTCCTCCCTTTTCAGGAGCTGCCGGTCCATGCTTATTTGTCAAAGAGCAGTTTAACTCCTTGCAATTTGCAGAGCATACTTGAAATGTAATTCAGAGCCTAGAAATGATAGATGGTCTACTGTAATTGAATAATTGGCATTTGGAATTGGACTATATCCTATTCTCGTGACCTACAGGCATGCTACTTAAAGAGTGATCAACCGTAAACACTGGTGTCACTCCACAAAATGCATTTGCTTGGTCTTGTGTTACATATCCTGACAGCCAACCTCAGAGTGGGCTGTGATTCAAACTGTGCATTAGCATCAGGCACACCCTACCGCCTTTCATCATGTCATGGATCACGGTGAGTATGGCTAAGAGCTGGATTTCGTTGTAGCTGTCGGCTCTTCACCTTCCATTACAGAAGAGAGGTCGACACCCCCGTTTCCATCGTTTCCCTCAAGGGCATGGTGACCTTCTTGGTGATATATATATATTTTTTTTGTTTCTTTTAATATTGATGAGTTTAATGTGATCACTGAGACTTTAGTGATGACTCACTTGTAGTTGCTCAGTTACAATTGACTGAAGGTGGTAATTCTGGACTGCAAACACACTCGATTTCAGACATATTTTGGTTAGAACCTCTGCCACTAATCTTGGCCCTAGCTTTGATTATGTGGCCCCCATCTACTGTAGCATGCTGTGCTTATCTGTATGAATAAAAATTGCTAAAAAAAAGGGGGAAAGACTCAGAACACCGCAGCATCAGCCACGCGTGTTCCAACATCGCAAGAGTAGCCACGCTTGCCTTAACCATACATATATGTGGTTAAGGCATTGGCGCGGTCTAGTTGCTGGCTGGCTGGCAGAAGCAGGAAGAGAAAGGTTCGGGAGAAGACGTGTAATGCAGTGAGGTAAGTGGGGGTTTGAGGTGGTGGGCGGTAGTTTGTATGGGTTGGCGAGGTAGTTTTCCCGGCTGGGGAAGTTGGGGTAGTTTTCAGGGTTGGGGGTTGGGAGTTTTAGGGCTCAGGGCAGAAGACAGGAAAGGGGTAGTTTTGGGGCCAAGGGGGCAGTTGGCCTGGGACAGGGGGGGGTGGTAGTAGGTTTAAGGGGGTGTGGGCTGGTTTTAGGTCTCAGGGAGGGGTGCTAGGGTCAGAGTAGTTTTTAGGGGGTTGAGTTTTAGGGCTCAGGGCAGGGGACAGGAAAGGGTCAGTTTTCAGGCCGAGGGGGCAGTTGAGCTGGGGCAAAGGGGAGGTGGGGTTAGGCTTTAGGGGTGGAGGCTGGTTTTAGAGGTCATGGAGGGGGGCTAGGGTCGAAGTCGTTTTTGGGGCTAGGGGGTCGTGTTTTACGGATCAGGATATGGGGTTGGTTAGTGTATAGTACTGGGATGGGTAGAATAGACTGCAAGAGTGCCGAATTTTAGGGCTCACGGCAGAGGGGCAGGCGTGTGATCTTCTTTACCACAAAGGTCCCTTTACCAATCATGTCATTACCACGAAATTGCATGGTAAAGGCAGGCATGGTAAAGGCATGCATGGTAAACATGCAGTCGTGATTAAGACCGCGTGGTTCAGGCATGCGTTATTTCATCACACAACCTTAAAAAATAAAGACAGAATACCTGTGGACAGCAGTTGGTCTCTCAAGCTCTGTTGGTTTACCAAGACTAGAAGTTGTTGATTATGGAAATATACACCATAAAGAAAGTTCTTAGGGACTGTGTATATCATAAATGACAGCAATCATTAAATTAAATGAATGCAATTTTCAATAGTGCCTCAACTATCATTTAATTAAATGAACATAACTTTCAATAGTGCCTGCACAAGTGTGGGGAAACAAGTCATTTGGGATAACTAAGTCCACATGATTAGTACCAAGAGAACCTACAGGAAGAGTGTACGGTATAAATGCTATCATACATTCATTCATTCATTCATACGCAAAGCTATTAACAAGATAATTGCAATGTGCAATGTAGGCATAGTCTGGCATTAGGGTTGCAAATATCACATTTAGCTAAATAATAAACATACATATTGTAGAGTCTAAAACATCTATAAAAATAATATTCCCGAATTAAATATGACAATAAGTATGTTTACAGTAAACGAGGTATAAATATGTTAATAGTCCAATTATTCGGTTTTATATAAGTGATGTAAAGTATCAAACTCAGCTTCACAAATAACTCTTGCCTCCTCCAGCAACATCACAAACATGTATTTGATAATCTGATAACAATTTCTTGCTATTTAACTGTGGTTGCAACTAGGATGTGTCCTTGAAAACATTATGCTCCAAGGGTTTTTATACTCAGGGTTATTTAGGGTTGCTTTGGGTTTGTAATGTTTGTATTATTGATTGTGTCCTGCTAATTTAACTTCTATGAAAAAATAGGGGCCAGATGTATCATTCTCGTTCATAAACGAGGCTTGGCTGCAGGGCCTGGTCCACAGCCAAGCCCTAGGAACTATCCCGCTGCAGACAGCCAAGCCCCGCTGAGCAGGGTTGGGCTACAGAGTCCCCATTGCCAGCTCCATTATTCACTGACAAATCCTTGGTTACGGTTGTGTTAGAAGTAGTCAGATTAAGGAACCAACAAAAAACAGTGATTGTGGCGCAGGGTCTGCAACTCAAAAATAAACAACTCTTCACACTTCGTAGCTGAGGAGTGTACATCCATGCACAGCATATGACCTCACACATACTTCACAGATGACATCATTTTAGAAATATATCACATCACCTCTGTGTCAGGTCCCTGGCAGTGCAGGAAGCACCCGTGAATTACATGTGCTTTAATAGGGATTGCATGCATCTTCAGAGGCGTGATATGCCTGTGTGTGTGTGCACCTGAGTTTGAAATATATATTGCATTAAAATCACAAGCTGGCACAATAAATTTCAGCCTCACTAAGAGATTCGGGGGGATATGTACGATGACGTGGCAGAGCGTGTGGTTAGCCTCCTGGGCTTAACGACACGTTCCTCCACTTGGGAAACGCAACGCTGCACCATATTTACAAGAATGTGGTGCAACCTTGCGTTTCCCCCTGCGATGGCGCTAAGTTTAACAACTTAGTGCCAACACAGGCACCTTTGTCTGTGTGCAGGGGAGGATGTGTAGAAAGGTGTCCCTTCCTGCACATAAAGAATCCTAAAATGCCGTTTTGTAACTTTCATGTGTGCTGCTTCGTGCATGTTAAAAAATGGCATTTTTTAAAAAGGTTTGTTTATGTACAGGAAGGGGCACCTTAACACTGCCTTGTACATAAGGCAAGGCCCCTATCGCCATGGGAACGTCACAAAAAGTGGCGTTCCCGTGGCGATAGGGGCTTGTACATATGCCACTCAGAATTTATATTAGTTCCAAAGTGCTGCAGAAATAGTGTCAATGCCAGCCCATGTAATTGCATCCTCGTGTATGTGACGTCATGCCGTGTTCTAATGCACAGCGGTTGAAACAACGAAAAGATTTTACAAACTCTGTGTTCGAAAGAAACTGAGGAAGAATGTGGATGAAGACTCCACCTCTTCAGAACCACCTTTTCTCCGAGCTTTTATAGAAACACACTGTTAAGGAAGAAATACCACAATCTGCAGTTCCAGCCGGCTTCCCAGCAGGGAGCTGGCAATCTCACTCCCACTTCTGGCTGTAACACAGTGAATGGATCCAATGCTGCCCCATGTGTCCTGTGCACCTTTTAAATATGCCAGAACAGCTGCCAAAGTAGTGCAGCGCATTGCAACTAATTGTGCAATTGTCCCTGGCACATCAGATAACAGGGGCGAGAGGGGCTGCAATGCCCATCCATGCTGCCGGGGCTGCACAGCCTCACTCTTGCTCCTCTCTCTCTGCATCTTATACTGATTATTTTGGTCTCTCTTGCTCTTCTTGAAGTCGGTTCAAGAAATGGATCATACATTTGTGTTATTTCCGGGTCTCTCCACCTTTGACTCCATGAATTAAAGCAACAGGTATGTTCGAATATGATCAACTGAAGACCAAATAAATATGATGGATTGACTACTTGGATAAGTCGCATTCCAGTCCATAATTTTGGACACATTATAGCACTTCAGGCAGGAAACCGCTATATGCAAAACATGGACTTGCTCCAGTTGGAACAGTCTAGACCGAACTGACAGGCAATACCCCACTAAAATGGGAACACAAGCAAACCCAATATGGTTTTGGCCTGCTTGGGCTCTATCAGTTAGGTATAGTTTGATTCCAGTGAAACAACAATGACCATGGGACCACATCTGGGCATATATCTGGGAACGAAAAGCATTGCACAGGTAAACACAAAGGTAATGCGTGGGAAGCTGATATTCGAACAGGTAAGCCAAAAACAAATCAATATAGAGACAGCCAGCATCGACTCTAGGGCAGTGCGACCAGTGGGTTGCTGTTTTTGGTCTTTGGTTTGAGAAGCCAAGCCCTACCACTGTGCTGCATTTTACATCCAGAGTGTTGTGCTTCCTGAGACCAAGCACTATTGTGACATGTGACTAGAACATCTTACAGTCCTGGTTGTCTTATGCAACATTGCCTAAACATTGTTTCACACTCTTGTATGATTCATTATCTCTGCCTAATGTGTGAGATGTAAAGTGCTCTGACACCCAACACTGGCATGAGTAGCGCACTAAAAGAAATTAAAATACATGTGAGAAGGGTCTATGGGGAGACGAGGAGCACCATCGGAGGGTGGTAGTCAGGAAATCCTTGGAGAAGGAGGTCATTGAGGAGCGACAATAAAGACTGGATGCTGCCATAGCTAAAGTCGGCCCTGGAGACGGCGCAAACAGTGGCACAGTGTTTTGGCTTCTGTGCTGCTGGTTCCCTGATTACAGAATCGTTTTTAGCCCAGAAATTACCCATCTGTTCTGCATTCTGGCTGCCTGCCTGATTGACCTACTGGAACAGTACATCTGGCTAGCTGCATTGATTTCTTTTGAGGTTTTTCATTGTTAGCGTGTTACCAAGTACACTTCCTTTTATTGTTCTTTAATTTGGTGAGTTTCACGATTTTTTTTTCAATTGTTTTTGTGACTTTTTGTCCTGAAACTCTTTTTTTCTTTTGTAATGTTTCTTCTCTGCCATTTTCCTCCTATTGGTTTGGACCTCACTGTGGATGAATGCTAACTGTTCAACCCAGAGTGTGTTTGGAACTTTTGGATTATTGTTATGGATAACTTTAAAACCAGCCTGTAAAGAGTACATCAATACATCACAGAACCTTCTATCTATAGGTTGTCCTCTTTCAGGAAGAAGATCACAATCTTTGCTCTAGAGCAATTAGGACACAATCGTTTAGCAATAGTTATACATTTGTGTTTTCATTCCTAGCAATAACCTATGCTGCTTCCTTAAAAAAGTTAGGGCCCGATTATGAGTCTGGCGGTCTATGGACCGCCAGACTCAAGGGGGGCGCGGCGGTGGCAGTCTCCCTACAGCGCTAATAGGAGTCGGGCAGTCAGACCGCCATAGCCGCCACCAGTAAACTGCTGTTCCCTGGTGGTCTTGCGGCGGTCTGGAGGCATCAATATGCTTGGCGGAACTGCTGCGGTCCTGGCAAGCATATTAGGAGATTCCTCTTTGCCGGCGGTGTCATGGAGGTTCCTCCATGAACACTGTGATGGAGAGGAATCAAAGGGGTCCCTGCAGGGCCCCTTGTACGTCATCCACATGGGGATGCATGCAGGGGCACTACATGAGCCCCCCTGTATGTACTCGCCCCAATTCCTCCACAGCATAGACTTTTCAGTCCATGACGTGCAGGAACTGTTCTTGGCGTCTCCTTGCCTGTGCCCGTTTCTGAGACACCGCTGTGGGAACGCCAAAAATCTGTCTACCAGACAGGAGAAAACTCCTAATCTGGCGGGCAGTCTGACCACAGCTTTGGCGGAGCGGCGGCAGAGCAGACCCAGTGCCGCACCACCAAAGTCTTAATTGAATCTTTAATGTTCCTGAGGCCTCAGTCCTCTTTTTATATACATTTGAGATGGGGGCATACAGGGGCGGCCTTAGGCATGTGCAAGCTGTGCACCTGCACAGGGCCACCACGCCAATATATATCCTTAATATAATAATCCACTGAGGATGGATACATATTTGTGTGGTGGCACCTGGCAGGGATCTGTTCCACTTCAAAACACACTGACCCCCCCCCCCTCTTTACTGGCCTCCGCGCTCCGGCTCGCCCGGACCCCCTCTTCCGGGGCCCCCTACCCACGCTCCCTGCCCAGGGCCGCCATGAGCCTAGAGCCGCCCCTGGGGCATACATACATATACTGTGTAGAAAGTGGTGACTTAGAGCCTCATACAAAAGTCAATTTCCTTTTCTATTGGTAAGAGCATTATTAGGTAACGCAAGATCAGCACTCATTAACCCTAAACTAAATTTAAAGGGCGCATTTACTCTCACTTATGTAAGAGAAAGAGATGAAAGGAACCCAGGAGCAGAGGGCTTTTTTTGCTTTCCATATAGTCTAATTCCTGTTGTGTCCAAGGGGTGTGGCCAGGCTGGGAAGAGATGGAAGTAAAAAGAAACTCAGTTGGAATATGAAATCTGAACTCCACAACTATCAACCAATGGATAGGAACAAACACCCTGCAGTGTAACTTCACACACGCAATTTAAACTGAGATTTAAAGTGCTTTTGTCTTTCCAAGGCTGTCGTTTTGTATAAGATATGTAATAATAATCTTTTATACAGCATGAAACGCAAGCAAATTTTTGACACGTAAAGGTATTTAGCACTGCCATTGGAGCTAACTTTATAAGCTTCACAATAACGAAAGCCAATGAAATCATGTATGGTTTCCAACATAGAATTTGCCATTTAAATAGAGCTGTTTTACATAGATGTATAACTAAGGTAGCTATTTCACATGGAATGTGATTTTACAGGTAACACAAAGGTCTCCGCAACAAACGCGTTAACCACCAAAGTTATTTTACTAGTTTTAGATCCTGAAACCCGATGTGTACACATAGGTCCGTCCAGCAGAGACTTACCCCTATAAAATATCCTAACATACAGTCTTTGTCATCAATCATATAACCCAGAACAGATTTACTATCACTTATTTTTTCCGTTCTGTAAATTTCTTTAGGGACAGTTTGTTTAAAATCATTTGTGCCTGTCTCCTTGGGATGTCTATTGCCCTCTGCTTTCTGTCTGAAGTTCCTGCTTATTTTTAAGGTCCAATTCTGGCAAATTCTTCTGGCTTTCAGTTTGTTTCTGCTGTGGAGCGTGTTATTGTTTATTCTGTCCGTCAGGGCTCCTGTCGGACTTGTGGTCTGAGTTCTGCTGACAATATATGCACCCACCTATCCGTGCTGCGATTGCTTGGGGTTGTGTGCTGCTGGTTCCAGTGGGTGCCTTGTCCTATCCTGTCTCCTCTTATGGCTTGGGCTCGGGGTCTACTTCCTCCTTTGATGCTGGTGTGAGCATCTATCAAAGGATGTAGACCACACCCCACCCATCATGGCTAGCAAGGCTTGAAGTGGACATCCCGTGTGCTTCCTGCTGGGCATGGGCTATTTATGTACCTGTTGACTGTGCATTCTCCCTTGGGGCTAGTGCTCTGGGTCTGGGCCCTTTCCAAAGAACCTCCTGCTGGGGTTTCTGGCTCTGTTGGGAGCCATAGCTCCCTTTAACTGTTGGACAAGTGAATGTCTCCCTTTTGCTATTGCATGTAGGCTTACCTTGGCATTTCCTGAACTTTCTGCTGGGCTTGAGGCTTGTGAATTGTTTACTCTGTCTCCTTGTCTCTTGGCATTTTTTATGGGATATGGCGTTCTCTGCCTTCATGCTGGACTTGCTGTGTCTGCATGGCACTGGTTCTTATGATTAGTCTCCCCACTCGGCATGGCGCTAGTGTGTGCCTTTTCAGTGTAAGGACCTGGAATCTCCTTCACTGGTGGACAGGTGAGTAATCCCCCAACCCCATTGTGCTGGTGTGAGAGTTGAACTTGGGCTCAAACCCATGTTTCCTACTGGGATTGGGGTTTATGAAAAAAGTGCCATCAAGCCGTCTCTCGAGTCTACATCCGTGCGGGTGCCTCTATGATGGGATTCTCGTGGGCTACAAAATGCTGGTACGGTGTTTGCCCTGACTTTCCATGACGACCTGATGGTCTTGGGGATAGGATTGTGTTTGCGTTCCTTGAATGTGGAACTGACTAGTCTTGGTCTTCTTCTAGTACTCCTGGTGGACATAGCGCTGCTGAAAGAAGTCCTCTGGCTTCTCCTCCATTGGACTCCCCCTTTTTTTATTTACAGGGTTCAGGTTTCGCATATGTTATCCCTTGCGCTCATGCAGATTTGTTTTTGTCTAATCTTTGTGCACTATTTGGTTGAATAGTGCTTTTGGAATGGATTGTTTTGCCTCCTTGACACAACCTTCGCCCCTTTTTTTACCTCCCTCACTCATTTTTGTGTGTCGGTTTAGTTGTGATAGGTTGTACCTTATAAAACTTATGTTCTTGGGGTGGCTATTGAGCTGCTCTGTGTTCTTTTGGCCTCCAGTCTAATATTTGCTGGGTGTGTCCAAATTCTTTATGAGGGGTTGCTTACTACCTAATTGGCCTTCCTATTAATTTTTTTCCTTCAATGGTGTTTTAATTTGTGCTCTTTGTGTACTTTATGCTTCAAAAAGGCTTGGCCCAGGTGTTGGGTGCTTCTGTTCCGGAGCTGACTGGTTCATGGAAGGCTTTCTGTTGTGGACTCCATTTGCTACTGCTGGGCTGTTTGTAAAGTATTTATCTGGTTTTCCTCTGGAGCCACTTTACTGCTGGTGTACTGGTTCTGTGTTCTTGCTTGGACTTCTGGCCCACTCTAACCATTTTTTTTGCCTTTCAGTTTTGGGGAGGTCAGCCCTGAATTTCCTTTTTCTCAACACTGGCACATCTGTCCTCTTATGTATGAGTTTTTTGTTCCTTCTTGGTCTTGTGTGAGTGTGCCCTTTTCACTATTGAAGTTTGTGCTTTTGGTTGCTGGTCACGTATTCTTTGTTTTCACTTACTCCACTTCTGTCCAGGTTTGATTTCTCAGTGCTGTGGTTATTGCGGTCATGGGCCACCCTCTAGTTTGCAATATTATTATAGCCTTATAACCTGCCGTGCAGGGCTATACCGGCTATTAAAGGCCCTCTCAAGGGAGAGGGACTTTAATAGCTGGTATAGCCCAGTTACGAAGGGCTATAAGGCTATTAGAACATTTTGCCACTAGAGGGCAGAATGTTCTAACAAAAAAGAACAAAGCCTTTTGGAAGTGTGAGGGGATTGGAATCCCCTCAGGCTCCCTGAAGCCTTTGTTCACAGCCAGAGCTGTGAACAAAGAAATATTGGAATGTTGGAGCTCCAGGCTTATACCAGCCATTATAAGACCGGAGCACTCCATTGTTTTAAATGGAGCTCCCAACATTCCAATGTTCTAATTTTCTGTAACTTCTCTGTGTTCTCCTCAGTTAGTAGGTTTTGTTCCATCCCATTTCTTTTGCATGCAGTTTGCGATTTGCTGCTCCATGTACGTCATGTTGAGACTTAACCTTTTCCATGGAGATGGGCTTTTCTTTTACTTTGAGCAGTTTTTTGCTTTGGGATATTCCCCTACTCCCCAGTCATGCTGAAGTTGCCCGAGCCACCTTGCGTGGCCCTACCGGCTTTAAAGGGTTCTTATGCCATGTAGGATATGGGGGCGGTGCCTGATCTCCCTCATTGTTCTCTATGGACCTGAGGCTGTGTGTCTTTGCTCCTGAAAATGAGCTCGCCCATTCTTTGACTGCTTGTGACTCTTTTGCCTTGTGCCCCTTCTCCATGCTTGGCTTAGGGTTTTGAATATCGGACCATTTGGGTGCCAAGGTTGATATTACTTCTTGCCTTGCCTTCACCTAATGTTGTCTGCCTCATTGTACTTGAGAGTGATGTGAGATGACATGGTATAATATTTTTTTCTTGCTCCTTTGGCTCCCCTCCCACCCACCTGTTTGTGTTGGGGAACAAATAAATATGGACCAGCTCCTTTTGGTTCTCCTTTTGCTACTGGAGTGTCCTGGGGTTGTGTTACTCTTATCCGCTGTGCGGCACCTACCCTACCTACCATGCTGCACGTAATTGGTCTTTGTTATATGAAGAGGTTTCCTCTACTGTTCCAGTTTGGTTGTCATCTTTTGTTTCCACCAATTGAGACTCCTATTGGTTCCTCTAAGATTCTGTGATATTAACCATCTGGTGGGTCTTACAGCTTGGGGTGTTGAATGTACTGATTATTCTTCTGGTTTCTATGCCTTTTCTTGATGCTGGTTGGGCGCAATGTAGGAGCTGAACCTGTTTGTGTTTTGGGCTGTTTGGTATTTTTCTTTAGCTTCTTTCTCTGGTTAATCTCTGTCCTGCTTTGTTTTCTGGTGGTCCAAACTTGACTGCCTAGACTGTGCAGTGGTGTGTTTAGGTGCATCTTAGAGCATGGCATGAATGACTGTCACAAACTGGACTGTATCCTATAATGGCATGTGGGGTGTTGGCTTTTGTGCAGATTGTGCCTCACATGTTGCCTTTGTGGGTTTCTTTTTACCTGTGTGCATGATTCATTGGGCTGAGTATTTTACTACTACGTACTGGACACTGTTCTGCTGCCTTGTAGGTGACATTGAAACTGCTGTTAGCTTTACCCTTTTATTTGCCCTTGCTTTCTAGCTTGAGCAGGCGTGCTTTTTATGCGCCTGTTTTGGGTGTGGCGTTGTACCTGTTTGTGGCTGTCCTCATACACTCTCAAAAGTACCTGCAATTGGGTTTGTTTTGGAGGCATCAGTCTCCTGTCTCAGATCTGGGCCTTTTTTTTGGTTGGTGTTCCTGTATCTATCGCCTCCGCTCCCTTGTTCCCTAGAGAGGAGACTGTAGTTTATGATGTGTGCTCTTGTCTTTGCTTGGTCTGTACTGCACCTATTTTGCAGGAGAGACTTCTTTCTGTTCCCTTTGTGTCCCTTTTTGGCTGTGTTTGACTTTCTTGACTACCCTACTACGTCTTATAGGTCTCTACTGCAGGCATCCCATCTTTCAGGGGCCTGCTTCTCTGTGCAGATTGACTTGATTTCTGGGCTGTTAGTGCTTGTTGCCATGTTTTGAAACTGACATGTGGGGCTCTGTTAGGCCTCTGGGTTCAGTTCTTCCTCCATTGTCTTTAGAGTTTGCCAGTTCTGACTGGCATCTTGGTTGAACAATTGATGCTTTGATAGATCCTCATGAGGCAAGAACTTGGAAGTGGAAGTGACATGGTAATGCTTCGATTATTTACCAGTAAACTCATTATTCGAGTCTACTCCTCATCCCAGTCCTTACTATTCTTACAACCTCCTTACTGTGTGCCTGGCTTTGACTGCTGGGTGCCCCCAGACATGGGCACCTTGCTCACTGTGCCTCTGGAATCCAGCTATTTATTTATTTATTATTTATTTAGCATACTTATAGAGCGCAGACCTGTCACCCAGAGGGCATCCTGGCGCTTTGATCAGAGAACCCCCACCCTAAACAGCACAAACGCACAGCCATTACTTGGGAAAGAGATAGGTCTTTAAAGCCTTCCGGAATGGAAGATAGTCCTGGTGGCTCCTAAGAGTGAGTGGGAGAGAATTCCACAATTTGGCTGCCGCCACTCTGAATGAGCGGCCGCCCATCCTCACTCTTTGAAACCTAGGCACCACCAAAAGGTGAGCCGATGACGACCGCAAGAGACGTGGGGCAGAATACCATGCAAACATGTTTTGTAACGGGATAGGGCCTAGGAGGTGTACCGCTCTAAACACCAAACAGGCCGCTTTGAATTGGACCCGTAGATCTACCGGGAGCCAATGTAGATCGCGGAGCGCAAGAGTAGAAGAGCTGGATCTGGGTCGTGAGAGGGCCAGTTTAGCAGCCATATTCTGCACCCTCTGTAGCTTCCCTATCAAGTTTTTTGGGGCCCCCAGGAGAAGACCATTACAGTAATCAAGCCGGCTTAAAATAGTCCCACGGACTATTTCCGGCCTGGACTGGGCGGGGAGCAAAGGCAAAACTCTGCGTAGCATACGGAGCAGCATCATACATGTTCCCGTGGTTTTATTGACATGTAGATCTGCATGTAGAGCTAGCCTGGCTGATGAAGGGTAATACCCTGAAAACGGTCCAAGGATGCATGTGTCCGGTCCAGGGAGGACCTGGCTTGGCAATTTCGTCTGGACTGTTTCCATGAGGCACAGGGTCAAGACTGATTTGCATATGGCTGAGTCTAAACTGGGGTGGCATGGTGAGCAAAAAAAGATGGATTTAACCCAGATCCCTTGACTGGGGGTGAATGTATGAGTTATTCAGCATTCTGTCCATCATTTGTTTGCGTATGGCTTTGATTGCTGTCAGGTGGGCTTCTCTTGGTCGTCGACACAGAACGGTTCCTGGGTAGAGGAGTTAAGTTACATACATGCCTAGCTAGGGAAGCGATACAAATGCTTTCTTTTATGTAGGCGGAGGATGCAGCTCTCAGCAAGGTGAGCACACCTCACGACTGCGATGATTAAGTGAAATTGAAATAATAAGGATATGAGTAAGTAATCGAAGCATTCAAACTACACATATTCGGATTAATCCTGGTCTACGACAAACATGTTCACACTAATGCCTACTGCAACAGTTACATAAGTATCGAGTGTTTATACAATGTTTTATTTTATTCCTGGGTGTGTATTCTAGAAAGAAGTAGCAATTCTGACACTGAGAGTGGCGGGGAGCTGTGCGCGTCTGTTACCCCGAAGGAGGAAGCGAGATGCTTGATGAGGTGAGATCAGTCTCTCATACTTCAACTGTGACAAGTACATCTCACTCAAGAAACCATGGCCAGCCCCCAATGTAGGATATAACACTTCGTTCTGAACAGCCTAGTCTCTGTTGCCTTTCTAGTCCCTGTACTCGCCGTCACCTTTCTTTCCAATCGCACGCTTCTCTCTGTCTCTCTCTCTCGTTCTGTCTCTTTCTCTCTTCCCTCCTCTCTCGCTCCCGCACTCTCTTTCCTCCTCCTCGCTCTCTCTTTCCACTAACTCCTCAGCCTTGTCCTCATCTACTGAAGGCTGATGGTGCTCAAAATCTGGGACAGGGTGCGTTAAAATGATTGCCACAAATGCAACATTTGCTATCGTAATGAACTGCAATAATACCACGTTAAAAATACAGTGATACCACACTGACACTGAAGATCAGAGAAACAGCGCTGGTGCTAATTTAGGAGCAGGACGCTGTCCCCTACAACCCCAGAGATGCAGCAACCCCAACACTTGATTGGGTGCCCATGTGCATGACCACCACCTTAAAATGTGCCTATACAATTCCGCCCCTCAAACTGTCCTAAAAGTTTTAACTCCATGCTGCCCATACGCTCTGAGTGATTCTGGCCTCGGTTCTGCACCTGTTCAAACACTTGAGAGGCGTAATTGCAGGGTCTCCCATGCCACAGTGCCACTCTGGCATTTTCCTGGTGGGCTGCGGGCGAGGCTGCTTCCCAAACAATATGAGCCGCATTGACCCACACATGGCTCCTTGGCCCAATTCCAGTTGCGGCCCATGCAGCGCGCGGCCGCTTTGGACATTTTAGCCAGGGCTGATTTGGGTTTCCGGTCCGGACCGGCAATCTTACTTCTTTCTCGTTTTGTCATTTATTATAGAGACATGGCGATATGTTTTGCAAAATCTTCTGGGATTCGTGAAAAACAGCTCTCTGGTTAGAAACACCTGTTCTAGAGATGTGTCCCCTCTTTGTGTGAAGTTGCACTTCACACGAGTGTGCCCCGGTTTGGGGCTTCTATTCCACCACAGAGCAGCGGGAGAGCACTGTACTTTCCGTAATGTGCCCGCACCCAAATTACAGACTCCGTGCTGTATACCTGCACACCTAATCACCCCGGGGCCCAAGTAAGAGGATATAAAATAACAAAACTTCAAACACCGATCAGAAAATGTTTCCAACACAGAAAGCGTCATTGGACACCAATACTACCAACACTTCAGAATGTACTTCCCGCCACTAGGCACTATACTGAGACTTTTCATTCTCAGGTCTGGTGGGGGTCAAACTGCCTTTAAAAGTATGTAATATTGCTGTAGGTTTTTGAAACTAGAAATTATTGCCACTAACAGATCCACACGCAGTCCCCCGTGGGGCTGTAAAAATGCATCGACAGGTGTACTTTTTGTATTCAAAGTTTGCTTTTGACAATAAAAGTGTAATTCTTACCCCGCGGGCGCTCATCTACTTTTCTACACTGATGCACTGAAGTGTGTCTCTTTGCATTCTCTCTTCAGACAAACACATCTTGTGTAGTGTGTGTGGGAGATTTCTTGGCAGCACTCCAGAATCCATGCAGTTTTCCAACTGTTCTCGTGTCCATGCGCAGAATATTAAATCAAGCAGAGTTAAACAACCATAGGACCATATGAGCCCCGAAACGACTCCCTCCCACACACATACATGAAACTAACTCATGCAGGGGGATGCGACTGCCTCTGGTGCTGAAGATGGACTTGGGCATCCAGGGATGACTTCACAGGGCAGCGCTGCCACACTCCTCCGCAGGGGTTAATTTGTAAAATGAAAAGTGCCGGGGCTCCCCTCAGGAGGCAGCGCTAACAGGATACATGTGCTCGTGCAAAGTGCCTCCTGACTAGAGCCCCGGCGCTTATTAACCTGGAGAGGACTTGTCCTAATTGGTAGTGCTGCCGACTTCAGAGCTGGGGAACCCGGTTCGAGTTTCGACGTAGTTTAACATCCTGTGAGTCTAGGCGAAAGCATGTGCATTTTACTCAATTAAAAATTACAGAAAAAAAAAATAATAATAATAAATGAGCGCGTCATTAACTGGTGCTATAAGTACCGGTGCCGAGGATAAGGGGTGCTGAGCACCGGAAAGCATCCCCTCAAATAAAGCACTGCTCCTCCGCTCAACCGGTGGGCTGGCAGCGGGACTAACAATAGGGCCTGGCACACCATCTCATCAGATTAAACTCGGCCTGTCTATTTGAAGTTACTGGCCTCTCACTTTATAACAGGTGCGCACCGTAACCTGATTCTGATAGGCGCGTGGAACATGACATCCAGCCTTGATGGGGTATGCATTCTATTTGGGGGAGTTACGGTCAGCCGGAAAGACACGGCACTTGTCACTTACTGGCTCCAAGTTTAAAGTTTGACTTCTCCTTCATCCAAGGCCACGAGCCAGACGGCCAACTAGGCAGAGTTATAGGGGACCGTGGAGTAGGGTGATGTTTACTCCCTCATTGCACGCACCACAGTCACTGAAACTGTATCAGTTGGTGATGATGATGATGGGCCGCCACGTTTCAATAACAAATGATGATGGAAAAACGTGTGTGCAACGACAGCTTCGGGTCTCTCTATCCATTAGAGTGCCTGGAAGACTAAGGAAAGCGCCATAACAGAAATGATAAAGAATCGACACACAGGGGTCAAAGGGTGCTAAATGCATCAAACGTGTAACTTGATGCTTTGTGTGCGCCACACTTGCAGTGCAAGAAACTAGCGTGCGGCCCCTCAGGTACCCACAAAGTGCGCCTCTCAAATTACCTCTCTAGGAACAATATTGTCGTTTGTTAGACAGTTTTCCCTTTACTAAACTAATAAGTTAACATTCATGACTTGTTTTCGGAGTGTCCTCATCGAGCGGCAGCTGTCCCATGGGTATTTTCTGCAAAGTATAACTTACTAGCTTGCAATTTATAAGCCGTTTTCAGGAGCTAACGTGAGCGTAAACAGGCGTTGCTTTGGAAAAGTGCACTCTATTTTAGGTCGACGCCTCGTTAGGGGTGGTAAGCGCTATATACATGCACAAGCAATATTGCTACACTGGTCCACAGAGAGGCCAAGGATGAAAGTGCAGACACTTTATTGAAGCCTACTATGGTACCCAAAACTCCAAGTAACACTTACCACAGTGACAGAGTCCGGCGAGCAGCGCGAGCAGACACAGGGCCAGGAGAGCTGTGGCGGGACCCGGCCTCTGACAGGGCTTCAGCGCGGCCCCTCCAGCAGTCACGGGGGGCTGCCTCCACATAGTGCAGCGCGGGGCTCGGGCCGAGGCGCGTTGATGTTGGCGCTGCCTGGGTTTCAAACGTGGGGATGTTCCAGATCCTCCCCCAGGGGGAGCTGCGAGCCGCGGAAGGTGGACAGCGGCAGGCTCCCAGCTGCATGACGGGTCACCGGCGGCACAGAGGGAACAGGAGCTGCTCCCCGGGGACGGACGAAGCGCGGCGCCGGCCGGGGAGCCCAGCGCATAGCTCAGAGCAGACAAAGCGGCTCAGTGGCTGCAGCCCCGCCAGCCAGGGGGGCACCGGCTCACGCCACACAAAGGGCGCTTGTTGCTCGCTGCTCCCTGCCTGCCTGCGCCGGGCGTATTAATCATATGAGAGAAAGGGAAAGTTGCTGGCCTTTGAATGCTGATCGCACAGGTGGCCTTGAAGAAACGGGGACTTTTCGGTGCTTCGGATCGCGGCGCTCGCCCCTCCTCCTTCCATGAAAACAAAGGGAAAGAGCGGTGGAGGAGAAGAGGCGTCACCCCCACCCCAGCAACAGCACGCTCTCGCCCTGCAGAACTTGGAGAAGGGAAAGAGCGGAGAACTCACTGCACGTGCGCCGTCCCCGGATTTAACTCCACATATCATATCTGGGACGCGCGCGGGCACCCGGCATGGCACGAAGCAGCAGCAGGATCAGGATGGAGAAATCACGCAACCCCGAAGAAGCACGCCCGGCAGCACAGAGTAATGCAAGCATCAGACAACGTGACGGTATTCTACCAGGGTGCACAGCAGCACCTGACAGGCAGTACACCAGAATAGTGAGCTTACATCAGAATCATGACTAACAGTAAACGGGACTCTCCGCGTCACACATCCGAATCCCGGCAGAGAGTAGATAGAATCTCTCTCTGCACATAGTACAGTAGAATCCCGACAAGGTAGAATCGGGACAGAAATTAAGCACCTGTACCAAAAAAGTGTCCCCTCCCCAGATACGTACCAGACACCTTAAAAGTGCCCCACATTTGGAAATCGAGTACTTCTGAACTTGTAAAAACAAGCTGTATAGGGCAGTAATTTAAGTGAAAAAATGCACGTGCTGAAAAGTGTTGGTACTCACTAATTTCACGAGAAGTGCAAATACTCTCCCATGAAATGTATTGCAACAGTGCCGAAAGCACAGGTACGTACTTTCCCTTTCAAATTAAATGTGTGCAGGTAGTCAGTACTAGACAGTACCTGCCCATTTAAAGCACTGGATAGGTATGCTGTTGGTATAACAGAACGAGTGTATTTGATCTTGCTGCAGGAAATATTGGCGAGAATTGAGAACTCAACGATAAACACCGCCTCACAATTCCATAAAACAAGCCCACAAACAGAGAAAACCCATCCCACACACTGACCTGTCAGGCCAGCCATTCTGTCCCAGCTAGATTAGAACTGTGCGCTCAGCATTCAAAGGCTGGCTAACCCTTAATTTTAACTTCTAATAGTATGGAACGAGGGGACATTGACATTGTCAACGGTGAAACACGTTGAGAAGCACTTAAACTGTGGGAACAAAGACCACAGGGGATCGCACTTAAAAGTAAGTAGATCCCTGGGTCCGATCTTTCGTTTCACGTCAGCAGTAAGCGTGTGGGGTATGTGGCCGGCGCTCCGCGTGGCATCGAGCCGCCCTTGGGGATTGTGCAGTGGTCGAGGGCGAGTGAAGTGCTTCGGCGTCTGGCACTGGGGGCGCGCACAAGCCCCATACTCCCACGCCTCACCCCGCCCTTCGTAGCGCTGCCGGCGAGGCCTGGCTCTCAAGGTTGCTGGGAGACCGGCTCCGCACGGCTGGGGCGGAGCGGGGGCGGGACATTGGTGAAGCATGAAGTCACCGGCTCGGCCGGCCCTTCTTTCGACTCCGTTCCCGCTTGTTGTGAAGGCAGGCACTGGGTGCGTCAGCAGCACATGCTTTCACCCCATAGCTTTCTCTTTCTTTACTCCAGTTGTGCCGGTCTCTGGCCTGGGAGTAGAAATACTAATTGCTCCCTTAAAGTCTTTAATCCAAAACTCGGGACATAAAGTTGGCTCCACTCCGGGCCTACCCCCGGCCACACGTGTCCATTTCAAAGAAACTACTTCATATTTGGGGCTGCAGGGGAGGTGCTCGTCACGGCTGGCAACTTCGAAAAGAGTATATTTATATACCTGGCTCAAACATGCTTGTGTTATGACGAGTGAAATAAAAGCGAGCTAACGTGACTTCATTTTAGAGGCAGTAAATATATTCTTTCGCAGAGAAGGATCCACGAATGAGAGGAACCACTTGCCATTTCTGGACATTTCTCCCAGTTTTTTCAGATACTATTGTAAGATGTTTGGTTTTAAGAAGTTCTATGCACGTCATGAAAGATCCACAGAATATGTGCCAATCGTTTTCTTTCGATTAATTGCACACTTTCATTTTACAAATTCCATACGATGTCAGTGGCATTTCGGTATGACTCTTTTGAAAACATGAACTGTGAATGAATTATAATTAAAAGTAAAAGAAAAAAAAGCAGACCTTAGGGCAAATGAGGTGGCAAGGGCGCCGAGACGTCTAATGCAAGCAACAGAGGTGCGCCCCGTGTCCCTCGGTTGAGTAGTAAAGGCAGACTTAGATAGGATGCAAAGGGCCTCCTGACACACACGGGCTCTGGCAGGGCTTTAAATTGGATGAAAAAACACAGGGGGTCTGTCAAAGGGGCGTGGCCAATGTAATTAAGGGCTTGGCTTAAAACACGTAACCTATAAATCTGTAAATAGCATGCTGCGCCGCCCGACTGCTATTTTGCTGTTTCAGTCATTGCATCCAGGTATATGATTCAACAGGTAATATCATACCTACGAGTCACGACTATCGCGCAAGAAATCACTGTCCACACTTCCTTAAGGAGCAAGAAAGGCCACTTTAATTTAAGACAGGTGCATAATACATTTCTTGAACACATTCATTATTTATTTATTTCATGACATTTCAATCTACACAGTATGCCTAAACTCCCTACCTAACAGAACCCGAAACTAACTCTTGCCTAATACCCCCAGGATTACCCAACGAGCTACCCTTCAGGATGGCCAACCCGCTCCAGGCTGCCCACCCCACTAGCAAAACCGCCTCCTACAAGAACAGACACACCTGCCTTAACAGTGGCAAAGCCAGAAAACCAGAGCAGCGCCTAGAGCACCGCAAGTAAAGCCTAACTAAAGGAATACAGGGAGGGTGGGTGGGGCAAAAAGGAAACCTCCCTTCCCCTGCCTCGCTACGCACTTCCCTAATCAGCCGCCTGCCTTCCCTTTATGCCCTCCCCTAATCACCCCCACCTGCTCCCAGATCCCTCGCGCGAACGCACCCAGGGAAAGACCAGCTCGCGCCTGGCTCTCCCTGGGTCCCCCCTCGCGCAAGAAATCACTGTCCACACTTCCTTAAGGAGCAAGAAAGGCCACTTTAATTTAAGACATGTGCATAATACATTTCTTGAACACATTCATTATTTATTTATTTCATGACATTTCAATCTACACAGTATGCCTAAACTCCCTACCTAACAGAACCCGAAACTAACTCTTGCCTAATACCCCCAGGATTACCCAACGAGCTACCCTTCAGGATGGCCAACCCGCTCCAGGCTGCCCACCCCACTAGCAAAACCGCCACCCAGGAAAACCTTTAGCGTTTTCCTGCCCCACCCAAAGGAGGAAGGGAAGGAGCACACCATAACTGCACCTGTAGAACTTTAGCAATCAAATCTCTGAGCTCCAGAAGGTAGAAAGAAATCCCTAAAGTAGACAGATGGACCCCATCCTCACAGAATAAATGAGTCTCTGAAACTTTCAAATGGTGATGAGCCAAATTGTATATACATAAATGATTACAAAAGAGTCTCATTGTTCTATTCACTTTGCGTCTTGCCTTCTCCACGGCTGAATAGCTCCTCGCCCCATTCCATTGTAATCGAGGAACGAACTCAGTCCATATCACCATGGTGCTCACCCATGTGGTCTTGATGACTTCTAGGTCTTGTTTCATTAATTTTAACAGAGTCAAACCAGAGAGAGAAACTAAGTCGTTTTCCCCAAGATGCAACACCAGTAGATCCGGAGGGCCCCCCAAACCCTTTGAAATTAGAGAAGCCAAGGCGGGAAAGAGACCGCCCCAGCGCATGCCCCCTGTGCCATGCCAGGAGACTTCATGCGTCAGACTGCTTAAACCAAGAGATCTCCCACAAAGCTGACGTGCAGCGGCCACAGCGGCCCGTTTAACAAAAGAGTGCCCCAGGATCCACACCCTCCGTTTGCATCCGGCGACTGAGGGCCAAGGACCTAGGAGAAAAAGAAATGTTAGGCAAAGCAAAGGAGGACTACTTTCTTACATATTTCTCACAACATCTTGAGCGCCAGCGCCCAATGCGACAAATCTGGGACCAATCCAACCCCAACCTGGCGGCCTCTGTCGCCGCCCCAATCCTGAAGGAATGAGTGCCGAACTGAGAAGGATCCCTCCCCAGGCCCAACAACACCTTGCGGAGGACAGCCAACAACTGAGAAACAAGGATGGGGCTTCCATCAGCATGACAAAAAATTGCCCCCGGGGCAAAATGCGGAGAAGACACAAAAACCTCCCATTCCCCCACAGGGCAGCAAGCAGACACTCCACTCCTACCCAGAAACACCCACTTACCCCTCCCCATCTGATCAGTTTTGGACATCCTTAGCCACAAGCGCACCCTGTCATGCTCCACCACCACCTCGCTACTGGTCATACCCACTTTGCCCCTCAAACCCAGCAGTTCAGAGGCCCGGAATGCACCAAAGAATAACCACACAAAACACAAACGAAATTTGTGGCACTCAAAAGCATCATAGCAGCACACCTCCAACTGTGATACAAGCAGCTGAAGCAAATCAAAGGTCACCGGCTGCCGTAACGTTTGACCACCAGCTTGGAGCCTACCCAACCCTTTCAGAACCTTACGAACCAACACCCCCCCAACAGGATCCCTCCCCCACCAAAGCTGACCATAGAAAGACACCCCGGCTAACTTGCCCGAGATGGTCGTGTGAGAGGGCCTCTGTCCGCTAAATGCAAAACAAACTGCAATAAGAATTGTTCATCAGATAACCCAGCCCGGACCGTACCCCCCATCTCCTCACCAAACTTCAAAAACTCATGCCAGGCCTTCAAATAGCTCCGCCGTGTAGAGACAGCCACTGAATGTTCAACCAACTGTTGTACCCTCAATCCCCCAAGTCCCATACGTACTGTGGGATCGCCGTCGGTTCCAGGTCCGCCCCAGGAGCCAATTTGCGGAATTCGGACCACTGAAAGCGAGATAAAGAATCAGCGATGCAGTTAGTGGCCCCAGGAACATGCCTAGCCTTAAAGACAATATTCAGTTGTAGACACCGCAACATGAAGGCGCGCAGAAGCCTCAATACACGCAAATCGCGGGCCCTCTGTCTATTCACCAAGTCCACTACTGCCATGTTGTCCACATGGAACAATACGGAGCGATTCTGAAATTCCTGTCCCCAGATAAACAGAGCAACCAACAACGGGAAGAGTTCTAAAAACGCAATGCTGCGACCCTGATCCTTCCAATGCTTTGGCCAGCCGGCCGCGCACCAACGACCTTCCCAAAAAATGCCGAAGCCGTGCGCTCCCGATGCATCCGTGAAGAGCTGCACCTGCCACACAATGTCCTCATCCGCAAAAAACAAGGACACGCCATTGAAATCTTGCAGGAAACTCAACCAGATAGTCAAATCCGCACGGACAGCAGTAGTAATGCGCACCCGATGATGGGGCAGGCTGGCGCCGGACCAGTGGCGTAACAAAACATGAGGGGGCCCCCCTGCAAACTACATGGAGGGGGCCCCCCTCCCATTCTCCGTGCCAGTCTAGAGCTCTCAGGCCAGCGACCCGCCATACTGCAGGGGATGCGGGGCGATTGTTATGCCACTGTCACCAATACAGCCGTTATAAGTAACACTTACCTTGCATCCTTCTCCTCTCTGCCTTGCACCCTTCTCCCCCGCCGCCTTGCACCCTTCTCTACCCTGCATCCTTCTCCCCTCTGCCTTGCACCTTTTTCCCCTCTGCCTTGCACCCATCTCCCCTTTGCCTTGTACCCTTCTCCCCTTTGCCTTGCACCCTTCTCCTCTCTGCCTTGCACCCTTCTCACCTCTGCTTTGCACCCTTCTCACCTCTGCCTTGCACCCTTCTCCCCCTCCGCCTTGCACCCTTCTCTACCTTGCACCCTTCTCCTCTCTTCCTTACACCCTTCTCCCCTCTGCCTTTCACCCTTCTCCCATCTGCCCTGCACCCTTCTCCCCCTCCGCCTTGCACCCTTCTCTACCTTGCACCCTTCTCCTCTCTGCCTTGCACCCTTCTCCCCTCTGCCTTGCACCCTTCTCCCCTCTGCCTTGCACCCTTCTCCCCTCTGCCTTGCACCCTTTTCCCCTCTGCCTTGCACCCTTCTCCCCTCCACCTTGCACCCTTCTCCCCTCCGCCTTGCACCCTTCTCCCCTCCGCCTTGCACCCTTCTCTCCTCCGCCTTGCACCCTTCTCTCCTCCGCCTTGCACCCTTCTCCACTCTGCCTTGCACCCTTCTCCACTCTGCCTTGCACCCTTCTCCCCCTCCGCCTTGCACCCTTCTCTACCTTCCACCCTTCTCCTCTCTTCCTTGCACCCTTCTCCTCTTTGCCTTGCACCCTTCTCCTCTTTGCCTTGCACCCTTCTCTTCTCTGCCTTGCACACTTCTCCCCTCTGCCTTGCACCCTTCTCCCCTCTGCCTTGCACCCTTCTCCCCTCTACCTTGCACCCTTCTCCCCTCTGCCTTTCACCCTTCTCCCCTCTGCCTTGCACCCTTCTCCCCTCTGCCTTGCACCCTTCTCCCCTCTGCCTTGCACCCTTCTCCCCTCTGCCTTGCACCCTTCTCCCCTCTGCCTTGCACCCTTCTCCCCACCACCTTGCACCCTTCTCCACTCTGCTTTGCACCCTTCTCCCCTCTACCTTGCACCCTTCTCCCCTCTACCTTGCACCCTTCTCCCCCTCCACCTTGCACCCTTCTCTACCTTCCACCCTTCTCCTCTCTTCCTTGCACCCTTCTCCTCTTTGCCTTGCACCCTTCTCCTCTTTGCCTTGCACCCTTCTCTTCTCTGCCTTGCACACTTCTCCCCTCTGCCTTCCACCCTTCTCCCCTCTGCCTTGCACCCTTCTCCCCTCTACCTTTCACCCTTCTCCCCTCTGCCTTTCACCCTTATCCCATCTGCCATGCACCCTTCTCCCCCTCTGCCTTGCACCCTTCTCTACCTTGCACCCTTCTCCCCTCCACCTTGCACCCTTCTCCCCTCCCCCTTGCACCCTTCTCCCCTCCACCTTGCACCCTTCTCCTATCTGCCTTGCACCCTTCTCCCCTCCGCCTTGCACCCTTCTCCTCTCTACCTTGCACCCTTCTCCTCTCTACCTTGCACCCTTCTCCCCCTCCGCCTTGCACCCTTCTCCCCTCTGCCTTGCACCCTTCTCCCCTCCGCCTTGCACCCTTCTCCCCTCCACCTTGCACCCTTCTCCCCTCCACCTTGCACCCTTCTCCCCTCTGCCTTGCACCCTTCTCCCCTCCGCCTTGCACCCTTCTCCACTCTGCCTTGCACCCTTCTCCCCTCTGCCTTGCACCCTTCTCCCCCTCCGCCTTGCACCCTTCTCTACCTTCCACCCTTCTCCTCTCTTCCTTGCACCCTTCTCCTCTTTGCCTTGCACCCTTCTCCTCTTTGCCTTGCACCCTTCTCTTCTCTGCCTTGCACACTTCTCCCCTCTGCCTTGCACCCTTCTCCCCTCTGCCTTGCACCCTTCTCCCCTCTACCTTTCACCCTTCTCCCCTCTGCCTTGCACCCTTCTCCCCTCTGCCTTGCACCCTTCTCCCCTCTGCCTTGCACCCTTCTCCCCTCTGCCTTGCACCCTTCTCCCCTCTGCCTTGCACCCTTCTCCCCTCTGCCTTGCACCCTTCTCCCCTCCGCCTTGCACCCTTCTCCCCTCTGCCTTGCACCCTTCTCCCCTCCGCCTTGCACCCTTCTCCACTCTGCCTTGCACCCTTCTCCCCTCTACCTTGCACCCTTCTCCCCCTCCGCCTTGCACCCTTCTCTACCTTCCACCCTTCTCCTCTCTTCCTTGCACCCTTCTCCTCTTTGCCTTGCACCCTTCTCCTCTTTGCCTTGCACCCTTCTCTTCTCTGCCTTGCACCTTTCTCTTCTCTGCCTTGCACACTTCTCCCCTCTGCCTTGCACCCTTCTCCCCTCTGCCTTGCACCCTTCTCCCCTCTACCT
Source organism: Lissotriton vulgaris (assembly GCF_964263255.1). NCBI lineage: Eukaryota > Metazoa > Chordata > Amphibia > Caudata > Salamandridae > Lissotriton > Lissotriton vulgaris. The sequence continues at coordinate 911,373,783 of NC_141698.1, forward strand.
TTCACCCTTCTCCCCTCTGCCTTTCACCCTTAACCCATCTGCCATGCACCCTTCTCCCCCTCTGCCTGGCACCTTTCCTTACCTTGCACCCTTCTCCCCTCCACCTTGCACCCTTCTCCCCTCCGCCTTGCACCCTTCTCCCCTCCGCCTTGCACCCTTCTCCCTTCCGCCTTGCACCCTTCTCCTCTCTACCTTGCACCCTTCTCCTCTCTACCTTGCACCCTTCTCCCCCTCCGCCTTGCACCCTTCTCTACCTTGCACCCTTCTCCTCTCTTCCTTGCACCCTTCTCCTCTTTGCCTTGCACCCTTCTCCTCTTTGCCTTGCACCCTTCTCTTCTCTGCCTTGCACCCTTCTCCTCTTTGCCTTGCACCCTTCTCCTCTTTGCCTTGCACCCTTCTCCCCTCCACCTTGCACCCTTCTCCTATCTGCCTTGCACCCTTCTCCCCTCCGCCTTGCACCCTTCTCCCCTCCGCCTTGCACCCTTCTCCTCTCTACCTTGCACCCTTCTCTACCTTGCACCCTTCTCCCCTCCACCTTGCACCCTTCTCCCCTCCACCTTGCACCCTTCTCCTATCTGCCTTGCACCCTTCTCCCCTCCGCCTTGCACCCTTCTCCTCATTACCTTGCACCCTTCTCCTCTCTACCTTGCACCCTTCTACCCCTCCGCCTTGCACCCTTCTCTACCTTGCACCCTTCTCCTCTCTTCCTTGCACCCTTCTCCTCTTTGCCTTGCACCCTTCTCCTCTTTGCCTTGCACCCTTCTCCTCTTTGCCTTGCACCCTTCTCCCCTCCGCCTTGCACCCTTCTCCTATCTGCCTTGCACCCTTCTCCCCTCCGCCTTGCACCCTTCTCCTCTCTACCTTGCACCCTTCTCCGTCTTGCACCCTTCTCTACCTTGCACCCTTCTCCTCTCTTCCTTGCACCCTTCTCCTCTTTGCCTGCAACCCTTCTCCTCTGTGCCTTGCACCCTTCTCTTCTCTGCCTTGCACCCTTCTCCTCTTTGCCTTGCACCCTTCTCCTCTCTGCCTTGCACCCTTCTCCTCTCTGCCTTGCACCCTTCTCCTCTCTGCCTTGCACCCTTCTGCCCTCTGCCTTGCACCCTTCTCCTCCCTTCTCCTCTCTGCCTTGCACCCTTCTCCCCTCTGCCTTGCACCCTTCTCCTCTCTGCCTTGCACCCTTCTCCTCTCTGCCTTGCACCCTCTCCTCTCTGCCTTGCACCCTTCTCCCCTCTGCCTTGCACCCTTCTCCCCTCTGCCTTGCACCCTTCTCTACCATGCATCCTTCTCCCCCTCTGCCGTGCACCCTTCTCTACCATCCATCCTTCTCCCCCTCTGCCTTGCACCCTTCTCTACCATGCATCCTTCTCCCCCTCTGCCTTGCACCCTTCTCCCCCTCTGCCTTGCACCCTTCTTGGCCCCCCATTTCCCTCTCCCTGCGGACGCCCATGGTGTGTTCTAACAAGCTTGCTTTCCCTAGGGCACCATTTTGCTGCCTCGCTCGTCCCTTCTCATGTGAGCTTTGCCCTGGAGAATACTCTGTCTGGGGGCCCCCACTCCCACCCTTGTCAGGGTCCCGAGCACTGCTCTGTGCTGTCTCTTGCTCTTGCTTTCTGAGGCCCCCACCCCATCCTTGTCCCTGTCTCTTCTTGTCCCTGTCTCTTCTCTTCTCTTGTGGGGTGGAGCCCCCACCCCATCCTTGTCCCTGTCTCTTCTCTTCTCTTGTGGGGTGGGCCCCCACCCTCTCTTCTCTTCTCTTGTGGGGTGGGCCCCCCACCCCATCCTTGTCCCTGTCTCTTCTGTTCTCTTGTGGGTGGGCCCCCCACCCCATCCTTGCCCCTGTCTCTTCTCGGATGGGGGCCTGTCCCTGTCTCTTCTCTTCTCTTCTCTTGTGGGGTGGGGCCCCCACCCCATCCTTGTCCCTGTCTCTTCTCTTCTCTTGTGGGGTGGGCCCCCCACCCCATCCTTGTCTGTCTCTTCTCGGATGGGGGCCTGTCCCTGTCTCTTCTCTTCTCTTCTCTTGTGGGGTGGGGCCCCCACCCCATCCTTGTCCCTGTCTCTTCTGTTCTCTTGTGGGTGGGCCCCCCACCCCATCCTTGCCCCTGTCTCTTCTCGGATGGGGGCCTGTCCCTGTCTCTTCTCTTCTCTTCTCTTGTGGGGTGGGGCCCCCACCCCATCCTTGTCCCTGTCTCTTCTCTTCTCTTGTGGGGTGGGCCCCCCACCCCATCCTTGTCTGTCTCTTCTCGGATGGGGGCCTGTCCCTTTCTCTTCTCTGCTCTTCTCTTGTGGGGTGGACCCCCCACCCCATCCTTGTCTGTCTCTTCTCGGATGGGGGCCTGTCCCTTTCTCTTCTCTGCTCTTCTCTTGTGGGGTGGACCCTCCACCCCATCCTTGTCTGTCTCTTCTCGGATGGGGGCCTGTCCCTTTCTCTTCTCTGCTCTTCTCTTGTGGGGTGGGCCCCCACCCCATCCTTGTCTGTCTCTTCTGGATGGGGGCCTGTCCCTGTCTCTTCTCTTGTGGGGTGGGCCCCCCACCCCATCCTTGTCCCTGTCTCTTCTCTTCTCTTGTGGGGTGAAGCCCCCACCCCATCCTTGTCCCTGTCTCTTCTCTGGGCTGGGGGAGGAGAGGAGAGAGTGGGGGCCGGGCTCTGTGCTGCATCAGAGGAGCAGTGGAGACTGCTGTCTCTGGGGCCCCCATCCTCTTTCCGGGACTGCCTCTGGCTCTGACTGAAGAGAAACAATGTATATTGATACTTTGTTTCTCTTCAGTCAGAGGGAGGGGGCGAGGGGCTCCGAGCAGGCTGCACCTGCTTCAGACGCAGAGGGAGAGAGAGGCTTGCTTCAGCGCAGACCTCTCTCACAGCTCTCAGAAGAGCTGAGGGGGCCGGGGGCCCCCTGGGGGCCCCTTCATTAACTGCAGAGAGTGAGGCCCCCCCGCACTGCGGGGTCTGCGGGGGCGTTTGTTACGCCCCTGCGCCGGACATCGAGAGGCCCAGACGTCGACAAAACGTCCGACCCGCCCGTACCACCCGACAAGCAAAATTGAGGTACCCCAACAGCTTCTGGACTTTACGCAGTTCTAATTTGCGTTCACCCAACACCCATCTGAGGAAATCAGACATCTCCCGCACTTTAGCAGCAGGCAACCGCGCCATCATAGATGTAGTATCAATTTCAATCCCTAGGAAAGTCAGGGATGTACAAGGACCTTCTGTTTTATCCGGCGCCAAAGGGACGCCCAATTCCGAAGTCATAGCCTGAAAAATTGCCAAAGCCGACTGACACTGCCCAGAATGACCCTCACCAATGAAAAGAAAGTCATCAAGGTAATGGCAGACCAGAACATGGCCGCTGACAAAAGTGAATCGCCACTGCAGGAATGTACTGAAGGTCTCAAAGAGGGAACATGATACCGAGCAGCCCATGGGTAACACTTTATCGACATAAAAACAGCCACCAAAATGCATGCCCAAGAGACCAAAATCCCAAGGATGAATGGGCAGGAGCCGGAAAGCTGACTGAATGTCACTCTTTGCCAGCAAAGCCCCAACTCCCGCCGTGCGAACGAGCCGCAAGGCGTCATCCACGGAAGCATATGTCACGGTTGAGTCAGCTGGGTCAATGAAATCGTTGATGGATGCACCCTCAGGCCAAGACAGATGGTGTATAAGGCGAAATTCCCCAACTGCCTTTTTTGGTACCACACCCAGCGGGGAGACGATCAAATCAGGGAGGGGGCAACCCAGAAAAGGACCAGCAATCCGACCCGCTGCAAGCTCAGCATCCAGCTTCTTCTGCACAACCTGAGGGCACTCGTTCGCAGACTTCAGATTGTCAGACCACCGGCCCACCCGAGAACCCTGGTACCCAATCCGGAACCCAACTCTGAAACCCCAGGACAGAGTCTTAGCAGCCTCAAAGTCAGGGTAGTCCTCCAACCACAAATCCAAAACTTCCTGCGTAATAGGAGTAGGAGCCCTTATGTACAAATTGCTGAGGTTGTCCCTTGCCCCCTGAACCCCTCCCCTGGTCTCCAAAACGCTGTCCGGGAAAACACTGCGTGAGAGCATGCCGGCCTCCGCACTGTGAACACTCATGTTTATATCTGCATGCTGGCCGGTTACACGAACCCCTGTTAAAATGCCAGCACGCTCCAGAGGAGGAGGACTGCCCTCTGCCCCAACCCCCCGCCCCAGGGAGAGCGGGGCGAAACTGAAAGGGCCGATAATGCACCGGCTGCCCGCTAGCCGTGTGGGTCGTAGCAGGCGGTTGAGCAGACGCCATCCACTGTAGCCACAACTCCGCGTCGACCTCACCCCAGGAACGCTCTGGGAACACACTCATACGAGCCCGGAACTCCTCGTCGTACGACAACCATGCAAAACCCCCAAAATAACCATGTGCTTTACGGATGACGTCAGCATATTTGAACATGTCCACTGCCTTACTCGGATGACGCTGGCTATACACGCTGGCATAAATTAAAAAGTCCGAAGTCCAATTCTCAATGGACCTCGGAACTCGAGGCCTCCGAGCCAACTCCAACTCCTCCTCTTTCGACCCCTCCTTAGCTTTTACATCTCTATGGAGAAGCCGAAAAACATCCACAAATTCACCATTCCATATGCGAGTTTTGTTTTTTTCAGACAAATGAGACCCCAAAGGCATCCCCACTCCAGAATACGGCAACTTCTTCGGCAGGATACTATCCTCCGTAACTGGCTTGGGAACAGCCACCCCATCCCCATCCTTAGAAACTTCCCCCGTAACTTGCACATCAGAAACATTCAGACTCACAGGCCGCTCAAGCCTCGGTGCCAGAGCGACTCGCTCATGAACAACCCCATCACCCGTACCAATTGATCTGGTACGCTTCGCCGGGAGACTCTCCCCTGTTTGCCACACGGCCCACCAACTATCCTTACCTCTTGGCAATGGTGCCGAATTCTGCTGAACTTCAATCTGAGCCCCTCGAGAAGTGCGACTCCTTGCTGTCTCACGTACCGCTGCATGGCCCGCACATGACTCCTGCAAAATACGAGAAACAGAGGGTTGCCCCGTCCCACCCCTCTGGGCCCGTGCTGCCAAAAGCCCAACCTCCTTGTCACGCAATTCCCCTTCTTCCAAATCATCATCTTGTACATTCATATGTGAAACATCCCCCGAAAATGAAACTTCTGCACTGCCACTGGGCAGCGCCCCATCACCAATTCCCCCATCATAAAACTGCCAGTCAATGTCATGAAAGCTCCGCGTGCGCAACGCTGCAGAAGAGAGATCCGCTCCAGATGACTCTCCTGTGATCCCGCTACTGGAAACAGCAGTAGGGACAGTTCCCGAGCCCGCAGAACCGGCCAACAGCTGCCCAGCTGGAGACGCGACATGAAAACTGCGGCCGCTCAAGCCACATTGTGATGAACCTGCAAACCTGCCACTCCCCAAGGAGCCAAGTGAAACCGTCCCCAAAGAACCAGCCACCGACGCAAACCCGGGGGCACCACCTAAACCGGGGGCCGAGCTAAGTGGTGGAGCACTGGGCATCTCTCGAGAAACCGGGTACAGAACCTGGCTGGGAGCAGAGGACACCCCCCACCTGTCCGAATCCATCCCACCATACACCTGAGACAGCTGCGGGTCATGGCGGGGGCCAGCAAGACCGGGGGGCGTGGACCCATGGGACCGGGGGGCTGGGGGGGGGCACATCAGTGGGCAGTACAGCCCCGGGGTCCTCATGAGCCCCCCGGGGGGGGGCACTGTCGGACGGAACAGCAAGGGGCACCCCAACAGCAGGGCAACCTACAACCCCACCACCAGGCATAGGGGGTTGGGCCAGCCCCAACTCAGAAGGCGCAGGGGACAGCAGATAACATTGTCCGTTCACCCATAAACAGGGAGAGGCCCCCTCAAGTATCCCAGAACCCGGGGTGGAAGAGCCCCCGAACACCTCGGCCTGAGCATGGACCCGGGGGAGGCTCCTGGGTTCGAGACTCCTCCCCCGACGAGTGCCAGGCCCCACCGAAGGCTTCCTAGCCTTCCCCCGTGGGGCCCCGCCCAAGCGCTGATTTGGCCGGCCCACGGAGCGCCCCCGCCTCCCCCCGGGCGCCCCACGCAAGCCAGCACATTGCAATGGTTGAAGACATACCTGCTGGTGGGCGCCCGGGTCAACCGGCGGGGGCTCCAACACTGCGGGGGCCAGGGCCGGCATGGGCTGCGCCGCCGGCATGGCAGCGTCTCCGTCTTCTTCCTCAGCTACCTCCGGGCCGGGTGACTGACAAGCAGACACCGCCCGCGACACGCCCAGCGAAGCCTTGCGAGGCGGGGGGCGGGCCAACCCTACCCACGCCTCCGCCGGCACTCCCGGCCGTAGCAGGTCCTCTCGTCCCGCCGCACACAGGGTCTGGACAGCCCGTCGGACCTCCGCCGCCTCCTCCATATCCCCCTAAGGTAACGCGACGCCAGCAAAGGAGCAGCAAAAAGGAAACCTCCCTTCCCCTGCCTCGCTACGCACTTCCCTAATCAGCCGCCTGCCTTCCCTTTATGCCCTCCCCTAATCACCCCCACCTGCTCCCAGATCCCTCGCGCAAACGCACCCAGGGAAAGACCAGCTCGCGCCTGGCTCTCCCTGGGTCCCCCCTTGGCTTAGTTGCATAAGATAAATAAGCAGCAACTATGGCTTGTATATATATTGAAAAAACTTCCACTTAAAGCCCTGGTGACACCACGACAATGTAGCTGCTCCTGAGTTTAAAAAAAAAGAAGGGATATCCAGAGAGAAAATGATTCTTTAAAGTATTTCCCTTCCCCTACAACGATCACCTGGCATGACCTCCGTAAATTCTCCAATAGTGAGAAGAGAGCAGTGTGAGCACATGCACATCATTGTGCCTTCTGTCACTGCAGTCCGGAAAAAAACGGACCGCCTTTGCCAGGGCACAAAATAGAGCCCGATAGGGACCCGTTTCGAGACCACCTTTAAACAAGCATTTACAATGCAATGGTCTCGGCATTATTAAAGGTAGAGCTATTGGCATTGTTCATGACTTTAAAAAAAAAAAAATCATAAATAAATGGCATTGTCATTTACATTGCCAATAGCTTAATCGTTAAATAAATGGCATTGTCATTTACAATGCCAATAGCTTAATCGCTTGCAAATGCATGACCTATTGCATTTACACCCACACAGAGCCACACACGCAAAGCCACCCACACACACAGAGCCACCCACACAGAGCCACCCACACAGTCATTCACATAGAGTCACCTACACGGAGCCACCCTCACACAGACAGAGCCACCCACACATAGAGCCACCTACAAAAATAGATAGCCACACATAGAGCCACCTACAAAAAAAGCTATCCACACAGAGCCACACACACACAAAGCCACACACACAGAGCCACACACACACACACACACACACACACACACACAGAGCCACACACACGCAGAGCCACACACACACACCCACACACACATACACACACACAGGAGAGCAAGCACAGCGAGGGGGCAGGAGAGCAAGCACAGCCAGGGGGCAGGAGAACAAGCACAGATAGGGGGCAGGAGAACCAGGGGGCAGGGGAGCAAGCACAGCCAGGGGGCAGGGGAGCAAGCACCGCCTGGGGGCAGGAGAACAAGCACAGCGAGGGGGCAGGAGAACCAGGGGGCTGGGGAGCAAGCACAGCCAGGGGAGCAATACACACCGAGAGCCACACACACACACACCGAGAGCCACACACACAGGGCCCCACACACAGAGCTCCACACACACAGTCTACGCTAGCTGTGACCTAAAAAAATAAAAAACACAGAGCCTGGCAGATCGTGTGTTGGTTGCACTGTATTCACTAGAGCACAGACTTATGGAGACATCCGAAGGGGCTGGGCTTCTTGAGAACAGAAACAGCTTGACAGTAGTTAGATATGGCCTGTTCATCAGGAAGGCATCTGTCTCTTGTGTCTGTCTCCTCGAGGCACGGCTGTCTCCATCTTGGGTCACCGTCTGTAATCCGGCCTTCACCCCTTATCCCTCCACACATCTAAACCAAAACAGTCCCGTGTTTGCACTTCTTTCTTTGGGGATAAACAGGCTTCGTTTAAATCACAAATCTATCACCTGCTCCGCTTCTTACCTCGCTAAGTGCCTTTCATTGTGTTTTCCTGCCTCGTCCGCTGCTAAACAAAACACCAGGAAATTTTTAGGAATTTTTAAGGAATTTTAGGCCCAACACTTCAAGGATGTTTTATTCTCTTTGAGGCAAAAAGAAAATAAAGAACTAACTTTCGATAATATGGGTAAAGTTGGATATAGGCCCTGAATAAATGCTTCTGAAATTACCGATGGACTGCATTAGCTTGGACTTGTGCAGTTTTTACCAGACCTTCGCTGGGCCTGCCTCACCCTCAGTGTTAGGACCTGGGCGGGCCCTTGAAAACACAGTGTAATCCCATAGAAAAGTAAATGTCTCAAAATGAAACCCTGGGTCTCGATCCGCCGTTTCAAAATGACAAGAGCTCGGCATTGTTTTGGAAAGTCGAGAATTTTCAGGAAAGTGGTCTGTGTTTTCATATGCAGATGTATCTGTTGAATACAAGGAGTGCTGAAGTGGGGGCCATTGAGCAGGAACCCCGCCAGGCGAGCACCCTTCACAGAACATTCAACCCACTCGGCGAGGCTTTGTTCTCAGTCCATGTGTGAACGTGCTCATAGCCGGCTGGCTTTACATGCAAATCGCCTCAATGTATTTCAGCCTACAAATAGAGAAGGACTGCACACCTCTCGCCCTCAGTTGTGCAAATGGCTGCCCAGATTCCTCATGTTTGGGGGACAGTGCGCACTTTCGGGGGAAAAGTTTGAATTTGTCTATTCTCTCCTTTTCATATTAAATAACTTAAGCATCATATGTGGACTCGAAAGAGCATCTGTCTTTAATATTTACATAAATATATATTGCTTTCTCCCATTTGAAAGCTTCACCTTCATTACACTCTTTTCTCTGGAGGAGAAGCCCTGTAGGTACAATCCCATAGGATCTGCTGCCATATGAAGCTGCCCATACTGTCCCTGGCTGTAGTGTGTACATTAAACTGGCAGTGGCATTCTTTGGAAGGGCAGGACTGTTCACAGGAGAGGGCTCTGAGTTCCAATTATTAAAACGGAACAGTTCGTTGTAGCTGGTGTGAAAAGAAAGCAACTGTTTGACTAGTCAGTCAGGGAGTGTTGCACTAACACTAGAGGCGCTATGGGACATACAAAACGCAGACATAAGCGGCAACTACCATTCAATCAATCAATCAATCAATCAATCAATCAATCAATCAATCACAGCATTTATATAGCTCACTACTCACCCAGAGGGTCTCAAGGCCCTAGGGGAGGGGGGGTCCGCTACTGCTCGAACAGCCAGGTCTTGAGCTGCTTCCTGAAGGCGAGGTGGTCCTGGGTCAGGCGGAGGTGGTTCGGGAGGGAGTTACAAGTCTTGGCGGCCAGGTAGGAGAAGGACCTTCCTCCTGTGGTGGCGTTTCGGATGCGGGGGACGGCGGCGAGGGCGTGGCCGGTCAATCGAAGTTGGTGTGTGGGAGCGTAGAAGTTGAGGCGGCTGTTGAGGTATCCTGGGCCTTGGTTGTGTAGGGCCTTGTGTGCGTGGGTGAGGAGACGGAAGGTGACTCTCTTATTGACCGGGAGCCAGTGCAGATCTCTCAGGTGTCCGGAGATGTGGCTGCCACGGGGGATGTCAAGGATGAGTCGTGCTGAGGCGTTCTGGATCCGCTGGAGTCTCTTCTGGAGTTTGGCGGTGGTTCCGGCGTAGAGGGAGTTGCCGTAGTCCAGACGGCTGGTGACAAGGGCCTGGGTGACCGTATTCCTGGTCTCGGTGGGGATCCACCGGAAGATCTTACGTAGCATGCGCAGGATGTTGAAGCACGACGAGGAGACGGCGTTGACTTGTCTGGTCATGGAGAGGGAGGAGTCCAGGATGAAGCCCAGGTTGCGCGTGTGGTCTGTTGGTTTGGGTGCGCTGCCAAGGCGGGGGGCCACCAGGAGTCGTCCCAGGCGGAGGGTGAAGATCCCAGGATGAGGACTTCCGTCTTGTCCGAGTTCAGTTTCAGGCGGCTGCTCATCATCCACTAGGCTACGTCTGTCATCCCTTCGTGTAGGTTGGCTCTGGCGGTGGCGGGGTCGTTGGTGAGGGAGAGGATCAGCTGGGTGTCGTCGGCATAGGAGATGATGTTGAGGTTGTGTTGGCGTGCGATGGCTGCGAGGGGGCTCATGTAGACGTTGAAGAGGGTTGGGCTGAGCGAGGAGCCTTGTGGAATGCCGCAGATGACTTCGGTGGCTTCTGATCTGAACGGGGGAGGCGGACTCTCTGTGTCCTTCCGGCGAGGAACGAGGTGATCCATTCCAGTGCCTTTTCCTGGATACCGACGTTGCTGAGGCGCTGCACTAGGGTACGGTGGCAGACAGTGTTGAAGGCCGCGGAGAGGTCTAGGAGGATGAGGGCCGCTGTTTCTCCATTGTCGAGCAGGGCTCGGATGTCATCGGTAGCTGCGATCAGGGCGGTCTCGGTGCTGTGGTTGGCCCGGAAGCCAGACTACGAGAGGTCGAGGGATCCGTTCGTCTCGAGGAAGGCGGCCAGCTGCTTGTTGACGGTCTTCTCGATGACTTTTGCAGGAAGCGGGACCAGCGAAATGGAGCGGTAGTTCTTGAGGTCGGTGGGGTCGGCTGATGGCTTCTTTAGTAGAGCGCTGAGTTCGGCGTGCTTCCAGCTCTCCGGGAAGGTAGCGGTTTCGAAGGAGGTGTTGATGATGTCCCGCAGGTGGGGTGCGATGACAGCGTCGGCCTTGTTGAAGACGTGGTGAGGGCAGGGGTCGGTCAGAGATCCGGAGAGGATGGAGTTCATCGTGCCGATGGTGTCTTCGGTGCTGATCGGGGTCCAGGCGCGGAGGGTGGTGGTGGGGGGCGGTCGTTCAGTCGTGGCGTGCGTCGGTTGGGAGCTGAAGCTGTTGTGTATGTCCGCGATCTTGTTGTGGAAGTAGGAGGCGAGGGAGTTGCAGAGGTCTTGCGAAGGGGTGATGTCGTTGTTTCTGGCGTTGGGGTTGATGGATTCCGCCAGACACCTCCTAACAGGGCCATGGTACAGAAAGACATTGCGGGCTAGTCAGGTGCTATAGCCCATGAGTATTCCAAGAAAAGAGAATGGAGTGAAATACACAAAGGGAAGACTGAAAGGCACGTGGGGAAAGAAGGACTGAGGAGAAAAAGACGGTAAACACGTGAGGCAGTAGTAAAAGCTCCACTTCATTCTGACACTTTTTATTATTTGATTTTCTATAGCACTAAATGCCATGGGAGTGGTTACACCCCCTCCTGCACTCCCGCTGCGTGCTTCCATCCATGCAGCTCCACGTCAAGCGCCCCCGGGCCGAAGCTTCTACCGTCGAAAGTGTGAGGGCATGCTCTGGGAGAGGCAGTCCAAGGGGTGTAATTATCCCTCCCCCACCCCACGACGGGGGGAGTGAGTGGGGACTGGTTGAACCAGGACCTTGCTGCTGATTAGAAACTGCTGCATGTGCCATTTACGAGCGACAGGGTGAGGGAGCAAATGGTGAGAAATGAGGGAAAGACACCACATTTAAGAACACTCGCTTTTGTACAGTCAATTATTGAATCTATATTTGAACCACCTCGTGCCCGAGTGGTCAAGCCCAGGCCTGGTCCACGGCTATCAGTGAGACTCTCGCCTCCTCTCCCCATTCTCCTGCCTGCCAGCGCTTCCTTTCCCAAGCCACGAATGCAAGATTTTTCCAGCACTACGGCCAAGTGTGGTGTGATGGGGACCCCGCTCTTTGGAGAGTGTGGTCCTCGGGGAGCCCCGCGGAAAGGGCGGCTGGCAGGGCAGGGCGGGGCGTAGGCTAGGAGCGTGAGAGAGGGGACACGGAGTGTGAGAGAAATTAGAAAGAGAGAAAGTCAGGGGGTTTGGTGGGACAAAGAAGTCAAGGCTATTCCTGCAGAAAGAGGAGCACGGCTCCTGGGGGTTTGTACCTGCTTCATCCCTCCCCTGACCAGGCACCTGGGCGGATTCCTGGAAGGAACGGATTGTGCTTCGTGGTTTTCAGAGGGTGTGTTTCCTTCTCTAGCTGATTGAGAGTCCCCCTCGGCGCGTGCATTAGTGCTGCCCTGCCAGATGTGATGCGCGGCTCGAGGGCGTCCGAGGTTCTGGTGAGTATGGCTGTGACCTCACTTCAGCACACCTCGCAGCTTTTTAATGTAAACCGGTGAAAGGCAGCATTGTTTACAACCCGCCACAATGTCTTCCCTGCGTACTGCCGCTTCTTTCAAACCTCTTTGTTTCACTCCGGTGTGTGTGGTGTTGTAGAAGCATTCCTGCCCAAAACCTAACCAAATGAAAATGCAATTTTCCTGTGTTCCACCGTGTCTAGTGAGGTATTTGGTTCTCTCGGAGTGTTTTTTTTTTTACTTGAAGTATTTGTGTGAGTTGTATCTGTCCTCGCAAAGCAACAGACTGCAGGACATAGTTCTGAGTTAGGGTAGTGATGTGGAAATGCTGGAAAACGCCCGGAAGAGGATGTACAGGCAGTGGGGTTTGAGCATTTTTCCTAGTGGGGGTCCTGGGCAGTGGCTTCAGCTCATCAAAAATACAGGGCTTCTAATAATTCTGGTGTCACTGAACAACCAAATGCAGCACATCAGCAAAAAAAAACAAGGGATAGTTACCTCACGCCGCTCTCCTGGTTTTACCGAGCAGTAAAATGGCGGCCGCAACTCTGAAAATTTCCGAATTGGGGGCGTGTTTTTGGCGTTCTGAGTGACGGATGATGTCACAGTAGAAATAACGCAAAAAAACACGCCCCCAAATCCGAAAGAGACAGGGCTTTAAAGGAGTGACGACTCTCTCCTCCAATGGCTGGCCTCCGTTTAGGAAGCCAGCCAATGGAGGAGAGAGGCGGGTTCCAGCCCCCATACTCCAAAACATTAAATCTCCACCCGGAGACTGCGCAAGCGCAGCCTTCGGTCCTCGACCTAAAAACTGCCTGTGCTCAGCACCAGTGAGACCTGGCCCACTTAAAGACCTGGGCTCTGGTGCCAATGCACCCTAGCACTAATAATAGCTAGGCCATTGCGATGGCCTGGTAAGTGCCAGGAAACAGTTGTGGCCCAAGGCAAGCCCAGGAGTCTTTGCTTCCTTAGGCAAATTTGTATGAGTGCACCCCATCACCTGACAACACATGATTCCAATGATGTGCCCAATAGTATTGCAGTGGTGCTGAAATCCATTATGCAGACAGTTCCTTGAAACTAAATTAATTACACATATTGCTGTGATCGCCGATTCATTACTGTGAGGAGAAGTGATGCGTCAGATTCCAAACATGATGCCTCAGCTCTTTATTGCACCCCTGAAGACTTGGTGCACAGGTACGATGTGGAAAATCCAGACGCTTTGGGTCAATGCAGTGGTGAAACAGGTGCTGCGTAGATTTTTTTCAGCTTTGGACAGGTGATGCATCGATTCCCTCAGACTCACAGCAAGGCCTGCATCAAAGTCAGACCGGAGGTCTCAGACATCGGAGACAGGTTGCTCAGGACTCGGGCTGCAGCAATTTCCATGACAGGTCCTGCGTCGATTCTTCAGCCGCACCACATTGATGCATTGGTTTTCCACTTCAATGCAAACTTGTGGCGGGAAAAGCAGGACGCTGAAGGACAATGCATGGAATTTCAGTCTTTGAGGCAGCAAAACCACCTCCAAGGACACAGAACTAGAATTGGCACCATGTGGCAGGTCATAACTCCCAGCAGGTGTGTTCAGCGGCGCTGCAGATGAAGTCTTTGATGGTCCTGAGACTTCACACAGGAGGCAAGCACAAACAAGCACTTAGAGAACCTTGACAAAAAGGTTAAGGAAGTAAAGTCAGTCCTACCTCTTCCCAAGACAGAAGCAGCAAGCAGCAGTCCAGCACAACACAGCAACATATAGATGGGCAGTTCTAAACCTACAGCTTTTCCAGCACTACTTCTTCGCAGAATCCCCCTTGATTAGGGGTGGGTGGAGCTCGCAAAGTTCTACTCCGCAGAATACCGCAGGCTTCTCTAAAAACTGCAAAATTCTGCGGAGTTCCACATGCAGCGGAGTATTGCTCGGCCACGTGTATATAACATATGTGCCTTTCTTCACCTTGTGAATGGAATGATGTCCTGCTTCTAAAAGTGATACCTCATCAATCCTACACACATATGTGTGTGTTAAGACAGCTGCTGCTGTAAGGCACATCACATGTAAGGGACATATTTCCTTTGTCCCTTTTATGTTCCTGAACAGAGCACGTCCACAAATCAGACAGCCATGCTACTGCACAGTGCAAAGTACCCAGGGCCTAGGTGGCAAGAAGCTTGGCACACACCGGCATCAGAAGCTCCCCCATGTCCTGCTGCAAGGAGAGCAAGGGGTATGGCCTCTCTGCTTCTGAAAGTGTCGCTGTTCTGCGGTAGGGTCCTTCTCTCTCTCTCCTGTATGCGGGGCGTGTGTTTCCTCTATAAGAACCACTGTACGAGATATTTCCCAGCATGGTCAATGCTGGCGCCGGGATCCCCATTCCTCCTAGCCTCTGCTCCGCTCTCTTCCCAGTGCTGGATGAGCCCAGCTAGGCAGCCGTAATCCCAGAAGTCGGGTGAGCAGGCCTGCATTCGCCCGCACCCAGACTCACGGGACGGCACTATAGCCATGTGATCTTCACAACCAGGGGTTGGGCCTCTCCCGCTCTCACTCTGCTTTGGAGTCTCTTCGTGGTTTGTATTGCTCACACAATACAAAGACCTTCACTGTAAATTGACTTTTTTTCCAGTGGTAATTTCACACCTTGAGTTACTGATAATGGGTGGTTTGGCATTACTGGTTTATGAAGTCACTGCAGGATTACAAGGATTTCCCTATGAAATATATCTTACCCCACAAACTTCTGCAGGTAATTTTCTGGGACAAATTCTGCCAGGTTTGATCTCGACATTGTTTCACTAGAAACATAGTGGGTAATAAAAAAATTACTAACAAGTAACATTCCTCATCCCGAACCACAGCCTTCCTCTTTCTAGTCCTTTCTCTATGAGGAGGCATGCCTTCTCTACAAACCTGCTAGACAATGATTCTACAATTTTCACTGTTGAACCATCTCTCCTGCTCCTTTATTACACCCCTCCTACCTTTCCTCTAATGCTCCATAACAAGGTGCATTGAGAAATAAAGTGCCATAGTGGGAGTGAGGGATCTGGGCTCGGATGGGGAGTGTAATGTTGTGAGACTGTGTGCTAGCACCATTACAGTTCTGGGCGGACTCAATAGATGAAGTACGTAACTTGCTGGGAGGAGTTAAGGTGTGGTTATTACTGATTATGATGTAATCAGGTAACAGAGTTAGATTGTATGCTGAGGAATAAAGACCTACAATCCAGATCTCCATGTCTGGCGTATCTTTTTTACATGTTCATACCTCCTTACTCCCAGTGGCGGCCAGCATGGATCTGGGGTGCGAGAGTCGGGGGCAAAGGGGTAAGTAAGGAGGTATGATTGTGAAAAAAATGTATTACTTCCTCACCGCTCTGTCCCACTTCTTCTCTCCACAGAACAGGAAGCAGCCAGGCTCCCCTGAGCCAATCTCAACACTGCAATGCTGCACTGTAATCGGTCTGAGCGCTGTGGTTTGGCACTCAGACAGGGACTGGGGGACTGGGCATGTTCTCCATGCAGTCTGTAATACAGCCTGCATGGATAACATGTTAAAGTGCGCATGACTGGCCGGCCCGAGAGGGCCAGTCAAAGCATCATGCACACATTAGTGTGCCCATCACTCCCCCCCGATCTGTCAGCAGAGCATCCCAGCAGCAGGGAAGAACAAAATGATAATAACTTTGCGTTAATATCATTTGATTTTTCCTTTCTTTTACTGCTGCGCCGCAGCAGTGAGGCGACTCCCCTCAGAGGAGCCGCCACTGCTTACCCACTCCCCCCACCTCACCACCCCAGATCCGTGCTGGCCACCACTGCTTCTGCGGTCTTTCAGATAAA
Organism: Lissotriton vulgaris; assembly: GCF_964263255.1. NCBI lineage: Eukaryota > Metazoa > Chordata > Amphibia > Caudata > Salamandridae > Lissotriton > Lissotriton vulgaris. The sequence goes on from NC_141698.1 coordinate 911,389,864, forward strand.
AGGCCACTTGTTATATATTGTGTTCTACCCCAACTGCAAGATAAAGGATATTGCAAGTCAGTTTGGAGTTCTTTGGTCTCATGTAAGTCCTTGGATTGTGACCTCTTCCCCTTAAATGCCATGGACAACTCAAAGAACTGCTATATACCCACAAAGGAAAGTTAATAATATATTACATAATAATATATATGTGATCAAGACTGTAGGAACAGTCGAAACGCGTTATGGCAGACAGGCTCAGCAAGACACCTAAATAAACACCCTGTTATTGCACAGAAATTGGGTTCAACTCTTCGTTCTTTCCTGGCTGATTGTCGGATATAATTGGCGGCACAGGCTTGTGCCGGAACGAGTTCTGTCTCATAATAATATATATATATATATATATATTCACATATATATAACTTTTTAATAAAGCGCACAGCTACTCAGAGATTGTTCCGGCGCTAAGTTCAGAGTATATTTACCCATATATAATTATATCCTCCAGTTGGTATAATATTGACATTTTTCTGCTCTGTTCGGCCATCTAACTACTCGCGTGCTTCTAGTATTTCAAGCCCAATATCAAGCAAATAAAATATTATCCAATACGCATACTCTAAATTCAGTGCATCATATATGTGCTCCTTTAGGTAGTAAAAGAAGAGAAAAGTCGGGTGTTTAATATTTTTCAACTGCTTTTTTATGTCAAAATACTTGCCGACTGAGTATAATTTGCATAGTGTGGGATACACTGTATGGGTTAAATGCAAAAACAACTTTTCTCCGAAGCAATGTACCATGGCGTTTTAAACAAATATTTACTAATTATGTGTTGGTACATGCAGGAAAGTCCCGTGAAATTATTAATAGTAGTGTTGCTGTTCCAGGTGCATACCTAACTTTTCCTGAGGCAAGAGCAACATCAAATACAATGAGGATATGAAAATAAAACACCATTCCAAGCCCGGTGGGGTGAAGAAGTTTCCCAGGTTTGTTTATAAGCTGTAAAAGGCCTCCGGGAAGTCTATAGTCCAACATAGTGCTTTTTGCTGTCTTTTATCTGTCTTTTAGGTGCATCCCATTTTATTTGTATAAACTCAATTTTAGTCTCCTAAAATGCTGCACGTAGCATTTTTATCAACAGTTTCACCCACCTATGAGAACCATCTTTAAGTTTACTTCATGCATCCCGCCTTGTTGTGCACCAGCCCATGGGCGTCCGCAGAAATTTTTCCAGGGGGGGGGGGGAAATGTTAACATCATCACCATCCTCCGACATGATGTGTGCCAGGTGGGGCACATGAAACACTGGGGCGCAGTACTAGGATAGACTCAATTAAATGCCAGGAATCCAGGACACGTGACTGACCCAGCCACGGGCCAACAAACACCACCTGTAGGGAAAACGCTAAACTTTCTGACAAGGTGCTTTATCTCTGTCTGCTAGGTGTGCAGACTTCTGGGTCCTCGATACAACACCAATCAAGGCTGTCTTCAGCACGATTCGATTTTTATCAGAATACTTTAAAACAGCCTATGATTAAAGCACCAGATTAAATATACCATATGCACAGTGTGTGTTAGGGCTTATTTGTAGCACACATATTTACCAATATTGGCTTCTTGGTGCTAGATTTCATAATAACTTTTATCAAAGTTAAAGCACAACGTCAAAGTTAGTAATAAATAATGCAGCAATCACACACGCTAGTGATTTGGCAGTGGGTGCTCCCTTTACTAGAATTCCCCAGGCATTGCTAAATTTTACACACATTCAATAAATTTATACAAAATAAAATGTATAGGTCCAAATGTTAGCTATATTTTTTAAAAGAAACTTAGAGTCCCTCTACGTGTAGTCAATGTCAAAGTGACATCTTGTGCACGTTTAGGGATACAATAATAGCCAGCTCCCTTATACGGAAGCCCGGCACCGTAAATGTGTGGCACATGCGGTGCCCGCAGCTGCGCCTCATCACAGGTTCAGGGATGCTAAGTCTTACACAGTGGACGAAGTGGGGGAAAAAAAGTAGGGGAACAGTGGGCCGAGAATCAGAGGGGGGGAATAACCCAAGGATTGGATCTGTGGGTGGAGCCAGAGGTGTGGCCAGAATGCGCAGACATCCCAATTTTTAGTATTTGTTTGGCATTTCACTGCCCAGTTTAATCAACCAATGGATACACATGATTATTTAAGGTTATAATGAGTTATTGACATTAAAATATATTCACAGTGTGGGATATGCTTCTAATCACAGAATGTACCAAATATGATAAAATGTGGAAACACAAGCGCTTCACCCTTTTTCAACAACAGCAGTTCAAACATGAATGGCAAAATATCCTAGTTTGCAAATGTTTTCTCTAAAATTATGGCTCTGCCATATTTGCTTCATAATGCAGGATCTGCTGCATGATCTGACCATTTAAACTAATAAATTGTTTGTAGCTCAAACATATCAAAAGTTAATATAAAATGTTACTTGTGTTGCTGCGGAGTGGATGGCCTATTGAAAAGGTTGACTGGTCACCTTTCGCACTGCTGCATTTGTATGTTACACTGGTACTAATAAGGCAAAATCTTTCCAGAGACTGTTAGCATTACGCTGCAGCCTTTTTTTATGCATAATTTAGTCAACACTACGGCATAATGTTGTCATCCTTTGCTGCATAATTAATTCTAGTGGCCCCACAGCATGAGGCACATGTTAAAAGTGCTTTTGAATGAAGCAGGGAGACTGTGAAGTTTGCGATCTTAGTTTGGTGTGTGAAAATCCTGCATTGCCAATCCCTGGTGAATTGCAGCTACTGCTGCTGAAACAAGGCCAATGGAGGTACCTTTGGGTGAGGCAGACTGGCCTCAAGGGCAGGGCCAGCCATAGCACTGGTGGTGTCCTGTGCAATAATGTTTGTTAGTGCCCCCCAATGACCACCTCTGCCCATGGATTCCCTCACTACCACCCTTTAACTGTGCCCCCCACGTCTCCATAACCACTCTCTCTCAGATGCATTTATTTTGATTTACAGCGCCACTCATACCATTGTAGGGTGTCAGAGCACTTTACATCACACACATTACACAGAGACAATCAATATGCATGTAAATCACTGTATAGAAAATGTTACATAAGACTAAGAACTACAAGGTGTAAGAGTCACATGACAACCATACTAGTAGCCCGTATAGTTTTATAGTGATTGGTCTGGAGAAACACAATACCCGGAATTTAAAACGTAATACCATGGTTGGGGGTTCTCCTTAATAATCAGAATTGATTTCTGTCCAAAAGAACACTTTTTGGGACATTAGGATAATGAAAAACTGGAGGATGGGGGGGGGGGGTGGGGGGAACATAACGCTCAAATTTATACCTTGCAGTTTGTATGCAGCTCTTAGATGACTGGTAATAGCTCACTGTTCTAAGTTAGGATTTTAACTTATAAACTGCAAGTAACAAAAGGATCTCTGACAAAAGCAGTAGCCCACTGACCTATTTACATTATGTGCACTCTGTGATCTGCATGGCGCATGTTCTTTGCAGCGGGTACATTAACCATCTGAGCTACCTTTCCATGAGTCAAAACTTCCACTAGACAAAATTCTGATCTCTCTCTAGGAAGAACATTAATCACCAGAGTCATCATGTTATTTTTATTGTTGCTGAAAATTGCTGGAAGCCAGGAAGGAGGCAGCAAGCGTTTTTAAAACCAAAATATACTTACAAACATGATGCCTTCGATTTAAGCCAGCACCCGGCGTGGTCACACTGGTTGCACCACCCTAGAGCTGGCCCTTCTCAAGGGTCCTGTGACCTCAGTGACTGTTGTTTCAGGGTGTGCTGCTTCATGGGCCTGCCCGCAAGACTGGAGGTGAACTTCAGTATGGATAGTGGTGGACAAGCCTTGAAGGTTAACCTACACTTGTCATGCTAGGGTCCATCTGCTGGTACGAAGACACCAGGACTTCTAAGGTGTTGCGAAGCCTTCTAAGGTCTAGCATGTGATGGCGCTCTCACAGGAGAGTGGTCTGGTGGGCTGGTTATTAAGGCTGAACCAGGTTACAAGTTCCAAATTCAGCAGCTCTGACCATAGTGCCACATCCTCTCCCCCACTGAACACCGTACTGCCCCACTGAGAAAAACTCCCACTGTTTTCAACTACAACCCAATAGTTGTCAGCTATAAACACCTGGATGCGCAATTTAAATTATGCACTAGACAAGATCAATATGCGGCCTACAAAGAAAAAGGAACAACATCCTGGAAGAAGCAAACACTTACAGGGAATGCAAAATTTAGCAAACCATTGGAAATGTAAGCAGGAACAACATGGTTACCTTAATGCTTTTACACTCACTAGTCAGAAAATCAGTGAGTGCTTTTGCCTGAAAAGTTAAGGACACAACTACAGGGCCCTGAATGGACCCATTTCAATGGCCATTGCTTATATCCTTACAAAACGTAACCAGTATGGTAAAAATACCACATCCCTGGACGCCGAGCCGCAGCACACATTTTGTTTTCCAATCCACACATTTTGGTACCTCCAGGATTGGTGCACTAGTTCCAAGTCCAGGGAAAACAAAGACAAGAAAACAAAAATAGCGCTTCACTGGCAAACTCTGTAAAAGTGACGCTAATGTGTTTCGGTGTGAATAAAATCAGTTTGGCCAGTTTGCTACCACTCTGTCTTACTTTATTTAGTTATTTATCTATTTTTCATATATTTAGCCTTTTATTCCCAATGCTGCATTTTGGATTTAAAATGACAGAAAAATACTACATTTTCAGCAAAAGCCTGTTTCTTTTTTGGATCCATTTCACAGGGAAGCAAATAAAAGAAAGGAGAGGAAAGAGAGTGAGAACCCCGTCTTGAAGTCACGGTTTTCATGGGCGTCCGCAGAGGGGGCAAGGAGGGTCGCTGGGGTAGGGGGGGGGTGCGGGGGGTGGGGGCAAGCGCCCCTCCTTGGCCCCCCCTGCGGACGCCCGTGACCAGCCTGGCGAGGTCATCATTTCTCAATATGGCAGAGGAGGTAAATCTTTCCCTCCCTCAAAGTGTCGAGGGAACTCAAAACCCTTCAGTTTGTGAAGTGAAAGTTGTGTTCAGGGGACACTCCGCAGGCTGAATTTCCTTCACAATAATATCCCCGTGTTGGAGAAAATTCCCTGTACTCCATATTTTACATCCTTACAAAGAAAGATTGGTCAGAGGGCCCTCAACTATGGATATGGAAATTGTGTGATCGATCATGAAAGACAGCCAAAGCCACATCTATAACAATAATGTCGAAAAATATGAAATTGCTGAATTTAACAATCTAAATTCTGACCATAACCGCATCAAGAACACGATTCCAGCATGCCATAGTGTCTAGTAGGTGTACAGAAGCCTTGAAGTCACCATCTGCAGTTACAGTACCCTAAGTAGAAGTGGCGAGGCCAGGCTCTGTTGAAGGCGTGACTTCAATGGGCAAAGGCGCGCGCCATGGTTTTCAGCCAGTGTGACCTGAGCTGGGGGGAGAACGTCTGTGCTCTCTAGCTATGGTAACCCAGGCATGGAGCTGAGAGGCAGCTTCTGCAAGCAGTGTAACTTTGGGAAGGAACTGAGAGGCCAGCTTAGGTGACTTGGCATGCAGACAAGAGACCAGGCTCTGCAGCAAGTGTGACTGGGATATGGAGCTGAAAGGGTCAGGCTTTGCAGCCAGTGTGGTCTGCGCACGGAGCAGACATATTAGCCTCTTCAGCCAGGGTGATCTGGGCATGAAAGAGAGAAGCTAAGCTCTAAAGTCAGTGTAACATGGGCATGGAGAATAGAGGCCAGGCTCATATACCAGTGTGGCATGGTCATGAAGCAGAGCGGTAGGGTGACCAACTGTCATGGGTGCAAATTCAGGACAGTGAGTGTAAAAATTCAGGACAAAGGGTCAAAATTCAGGACAAAAATTCAGGACAGGGGGTCAAAATTCAGGACAAAATTTCGGGGCAAAAGGTGGGTTTTACAGACACATCAAAGGAGGTAGCGCATAGTATATAAGTAATCCCATTTATATCCTAACAAATTCATACATTTGCAGACCTATCCATTGTGTATCCTTCCAGACATCATTTCACTCATCCATCCCGCCATCCACACTTTCACTCATCCATTCACCCACCTTTTCACCTTATCCATCCGTACACTAATCCATCCACTCTTCCATCCAGCCATTTATCTTTTCACCCATCCAGCTATCCTTTCATTTACTCATCCAGGGACTCATCCTTCCACCGATTCACCTTTTCAGCTATCCATCCATCCATCCTCCCTTTCTCTCTCCATTGACCCTTTCACTTAGCCATCCATCCTTCCATCCATCCACCCATCCTTCTACTCATCCACTTATGAATCCATCCTTTGACCCTATCACTCATCCATCCTTTCACTCATCCATCCACCCATTCACTCACCAATCATCCACCCTTTCACCCATCTATCCATCCTTTCGCTAATTATCTATCTATTCACCCTTTCAATCATCCATTCAGCAATTCATCCAGCCATCCTTTCACTTACTTACTCGCCCACGTTTTCATATTAATTAAGAGCTAAGCCTTTGTGTGCAGAGTTCCAGACAGAAGAGGCCCATCAAGAATGTCACCCTCCCTGTAGTTCCTAAAGCAAGGGGTGGGGTGGGGGAGTGTTCACTATGCCCCTGCACATAGGCAATCTGAAAAAGTGGAAGTCATGAGTCATGCATGATGCACAGTGCTAGGACGTGAGGTGGATGTGACATGGTGTTGTAATCCAAGGCTTTAAGCGGGATGAAAAAAGGGAGAGGGTCTCTCAAAAGGGGGTGTTCGATGTAATTAAGAGCGGGGCTTAAAACACCTAAGCTACAAATCTGTGTTTAGCATAGTGAGCCGCCAGACTGGTACTTTGCCTCTTCTGTCATTGTATGCAGATAAATAACAAGTAATGTTACACCTACAACAAGCCAGAACTATTGGCTTTGTCAATGGCTGTTAGATGCATAAAATAAGAATGCTGCAACCACAATGCTGCAAGGTGGATCGGTAGAGTCCAAAGTTCTGGTGAAGTGGCAAGCACTGCGGCCCACCAGCTGTGTCCCAAGCCCTTCTATGCACATGTGGCCTGTGACGTTGATGACAGATAGAGCCACAGTCAGAGTGGCAGCTGTTCGTTTCCGTAGGTAGGAGAAGGTGGGTCTGGTTGGATTGTTAAACACCTGCATTTCAATTCGTTCTTTAGCAGGGATGTCCATGTGGATAGAGTCGTTGGAGGTCTGCTGGCAGAAATGTGTCTTTGTTTTGTTTCGCCAGACCTCATGAAAGAAATGTGTCATGGTTTTGCTGGAGGTGGCATTGTCCTTATAGCTCTCTTGCAGGAGGATCAGCCAGGCAAGGCAGGAGCCGTGAATTGAGAAGGGTGAAGGGATGAAAGGTATCGAATGTCCAGTGGCGTGGGGTAGCAACCCACAGATCCAGCAGTTGGTGGCATTGGTGGCAAGATTGTGCTGGTGCAGCAGCTGCACAAAGGAGTTGTTCCAAAACTCCTTTCGCCTTTCTCTGAGTTGGGGAGAGAGAGAGATCAAATAATGTTCCTTCATGGTAGTAGGCTGTGCAGTGGTTAGGAATGTTTCATGAGCAGGTGCATTTTCTTCCACAATCCAGAGCGTGGTCATGAGGAGAAAGCAGAAAAGGATCGTGATGAAAAGTGCAATTGTCTTTGAACTATGGATTCTGTCCTTCTTTGGGTTCCTGTAGTGGATTTTCGGATGTCCGATTGCTTCCATCACCTTCTTATCGGGCGCTTCCATCACCTTCTTATCGGGCGCTTCCATCATCTTCAAGGGAGCTCGGTAGCGGGCAGAACCAAAGACCTCGTCTGGCTTTCTCTCCTGACAGCCCTTGTTGTGTTAGGCCACCGATCTGAGAATTATGACTTAGTCAATGGTCTGCTTAGCCAAAACTCTCTCCTTTCGTCGCAGGTTATACCCTTCTTTGGATGGCACGGTAGGGTCAGGAATCTTTGCAAGTTCAAGTGTCTCTGTGTCTGGGTAGCAATTCAGCGATGGTCGGTCTTTGTTCAGGAGCTCTTCCTGGGTGGTCACGTCTTCGGTTGTCATCAGAGTCGGGGGAATCCTCCTACAATGGTGCGCATGCACCCAGGTCCGCTTTCCTTCCACTCGAAGAGCTGTTCGGGTGGTCAGTAGGACTTGCTAGGGGCCCGTCCACCGGGGTTCCAGACTCTTGGCACGCTGGAAGTTCTTGATTAAGATGTAATCCCCGGGTTGCAGGCTGTGTCCGGGACCCCTGGAAGCATCAGGGATGGCATGCAGCACCTGTTGGTGAATGACAGACAGAGTTTCAGTCAACTTATACAAATAATCAGACATTAGGACGTCCGGGACGTCATGAATGGAAGTCGGTTTTGGTGCAGACCAGACGCTCATGGGTCGGCCGAAAACGACCTCGTAAGGTGTCAAGTGGTGTTTGGTGGGGGGTGGAACGCATCGATAGCAATGCCAGTATGAGAGCGTCTGGCCATTTCAGTCCTGTGGTAGCCACTATCTTGGCTAGCTTTAGTTTTAGAGTGGCATTGTGTCGCTCAACAAGTCCAGCAGACTGGGGGTGGAAGACTGCGTGGAACTTCTGCTTGATACCCAGCCCCTTTAAAATGAGCTGGATAACTTCGGCTACGAAGTGGGGGCCATTGTCGCTCCATAAAATTCGACAAAGGCCGTAGCGAGGGAAAAATTCCTTTAACAGTACCTTTGCAGTGGCCATAGCAGTGTTATCACGTGTTGGGTATGCTTCCACCCATTTGCTGAATGCGCACACCACAACGAGTACGTATTTCAGGCCTTTGCATCTGTCTAGTTGGATGTAGTCCATCTGCAGGACTTCAAACGGGTGATTGGGAACCCCAAAACCCTCCCCGGGGTTCAATCATGGGGGCTGATCCTATGTGAGCAGGGGTGTGTGCCATAGTCAGTATGGGAATCAGGTATGAGTCAGGTAGCAACCATTTGTTCGTGTCTTTTGTCCGCCAGCAGCCTTCATCGTCCCACCCGTGCCCATTCAGTTAATTCGTGTTGTGTGCTAGCCATTTGAATGTCCCTAATAGTGTCCCTAGCATCCGTCCATTTCTCTGCTTGTGACCTGGTCACGTACATGCGTGTCGTCGCCCTATTTTTGGCTGTGGTTCGAGCAGTGATGTCGGCTAGTGCATTTCCCTGTCCAATAATGTCTGTCACTTTCTTGTGTGCCTGGCATTTGATGACCGCAAGTCTTTTGGGGAGAAGGACAGCTTCGATCAGGGCGGAGACTAGATCTCCATGTAAGATGGGAGTGCCGTGCGAGGTCAAGAATCCCCTTTCCTTCTAAAGGAGCCCAAAATGGTGAACCACCCCGAAGGCATACTGGCTGTCGGTGTAAATGTTCGCTGTGGTTCCTGCTGCTAGGATGCATGCTCGTGTCAAGGCGATCAGTTCTGCTGCCTGTGCAGATCGTTGCGTGATGCGGGCTGTCTCTACTACAGTTCGGGCCATGGTGACTGCATAGGCAGCTGAAGTGGTGCCATCGGGGAGTTTGATGCAAGAGCCGTCCACCCACAGCTCTCCGTCAGGGTCCGGAAAAGCCGTGTCTCTGAGGTCAACCCTACTTCTAGTCTGTTCGTCCGTGAGGGTCACACAGTCATGTACAGGGGGCACATTTGGATCGTTCTCCGGTAGAGGCAACAAAGTTGCCGGGTTCAGTGTGGTGCATCTTTTCAGGGTGATGTGGGGTGCGAGCAGAGTCAGTTCGTATCCAGTCAGTCGTGCACTCGTCAGGTGTTGCGTCTTGGTTTGGTTCAGGAGGGTGTCAACTGCATGGGGTACTAGTACCGTAAGGGAATTCGAGAGCACGATCCCCTCACTCTATCGGATAGAGATAGCAGCGGCAGCTACAGCTCGAAGGCAGGCAGGCAAGGCTCTGGCTACGGGGTCAAGAGTGGCAGAGAAGTAAGCGCATGGTCGTTGCTTTGGGCCAATGGACTGGGTCAAGACAGATAAAGCACACCCCTCCCTTTCGTGTGTGTAGAGGGAGAAGGGCTTTGTGTAATCGGGGGTACCTAGGACAGGGGCTGAACAAAGGGCATCTCGTAGCTCTATGAAGGAGGATTGGCATTCAGGGGTCCAAGGGAGGGGGAAGGGAACATCTTTAGCTAGCAGAGAAAGCAGCGGTTTCACAATGAGGCTGAAGTTTGGCAACCACTGCCGACAGAAGGAGGCAAGGCCTAGTAGGGAGCGGACCTGTTTCTGGGTCTTAGGGACAGGAGTTTCAAGAATGGTTTGGATCCGGTCGGGAGTAAGTTTCCTTCCGTCTTTGGACAAAAGGTGACCTAAGTAAGTGACCTGGGGTTGGCAGAATTGCAACTTCTTCTTGGAGACCTTGTGGCCATTTTCCGCAAGGAAGTGCAGGAGTTGAATGGTGGCTGTGACTGCTAGTGGAGTGGTGTCGGCCGCCAAAAGGATGTCATCGACGTATTGTATCAACACCACTCCATCGGGTAACTGGACCTCATCCAGTTGTCTCTTGAGGGCCTGGCTGTAGATGCTGGGGCGTTCTGTGTAGCCTTGGGGTGCTCGACAGAATCTATATGAGTGGGCTTTTAGGGTGAAGCCGAAGAGATATCGGCTGTCTGGGTGGATGGGGATAGAGAAAAATGCGTTTTTGAGGTCAATGACAGTGAAGGTGGTGGCAGTAGAAGGAATCAAAGTCAGGATAGTGGTGATGTCTGAGACCACGGGGTACTGGGGTACAACCACTTTGTTGATCTCTCGAAGGTCAATGATGAAGCGGTATGCTTTCTCATCTCCTTCTCCTTGTTTCTTGATGATGGGCAAGATAGGGCTGTTGCAAACGTTGCTAACCACTTCCTCTACCACTCCTGCGTCTATCAGTGACTGAATAATCTTTACCAATGCCTTCTCGCCCTCGGGCGATATCCGATATTGTGGAAGTTTTGGGAGTATTGCGTCCGGCCGAACAGTGATGTGTACTGGGTCAATCATCATGCGTCCTACGTCCGAATCTGTCTTGGCCCACAGATACGGAGGCAGAGTGTCAAGTAGGGACGAGTCAATGTCAGTGATGGAAAACAATCGTCGGGAAGGGCAATGTCTAAGCAGAATGGGGTTTTCGTACAGGAAAACTCGAACTCCGTCTTGGGAACATCTAATAGTTGCTCGGAAATGCTTCAGTAAGTCAAGTCCCATAATGGCGTCAGGAGTATTGGCAGAAAGCAAAAACGTTGTGTCAGTTGTATTGTTCTCCAAATCAAAGGGGATCGGAGTGGACAAAGGGTTAGTGGAGGGCGTTCCATCGAAGCCTATTGATGTCACAAGTGAGCCAGACAAGGGTGCCCTTGGAATCAGTCATTTAGATAACGCACTACGTGTCGCGCCAGTGTCTACCAGAAATGGAGACTTTGTACCCAGGACCTTAGCAGTGACATAAGGACCTTGCTGGTCAACATAGAGCTCGACTGGATCCCTCCCTTGCCCTTGGCAGTCCTATGCGAAGTTGTGGGCATCGTCGCAGTCAGACTGCTGGTACTGGTTCTGTCGGGGACGGTCAAATGTATTCGGTCTGTTTGATCTATCGTTAGTCGTGTCATTTGTGGGCCCCCGTTGCTGTCCTCTATTTCTCGGTCCGCCCGCTACGTCCTTGGGATCCCTATTTCTGTTCATCTCCAACAGAACCGGGCACTGGGATTTCCAATGGCCGAATCCTTTGCAGAAGGCACACTGGTCCTCGCTAATGTCTGTACGTCCAATGTGGGGTGTTGAGGTGCGGTCTTTAGGAGGTGCGTTCCTAGGGACATTTGTCTGGTAGTTCCCTTTATGTTGCTCTCGTCCTATAGTCACCCCTTGCAACTGCGCAATCATCACCCTCTCTTTTAAGTCTTTCTTCTTTTTCTCCGTTGCTCTATCGTTTTTATTTTTCTGGTGCTCGTAATATTGGGCCATCTGAAGGATAGCCGCAGGTTTGGAGGCCGCCCAACTACTCTCACTGGCCTGCAGTTTCTGAGAGACCTCCGGCGACAAACTGTCGTAATTTGACAATGGCCGGGTTAGCGCTTAGCTTTGCTACACGTTATTTCCCTTAACTTGGCCTTATTCGAAAACGCCACTTTGTATGCTATGGCGGCCATTTTAGGGAATGAGCGGCCTCGTGGTCAGCATGCCCTTTAGTCCTTTGTCCGTGCCGCTGACCACTCGAGTTTGCCCAGCAACAGGCTATTTTTAGTAACGGTCAAGCCTGTACATGCGCAGTTCCAACTGACCAGTCACCCCTCAGGAATATTCCGCCAAAACTGACCAGTGGAGTTGTAACCCCTCCTACGAGTTGGCTGTGCTCCAAAAATAACCATATATGTACCTAAACTCTGTAACCTTGTACCGCCTACCTTTTTATTACCTGTAAGTTGTATAAAAGAAGGACTCACACCAACGTTCGGTGTGATACTTCTTGCATTGCCGAAGGGTGCTGTAGGAATGTACCACCACCCCATGGGGTCTTAATAAACTTGTCTTTTGTACTTTTCAGTTTCCGTGCCAACAGTTCTTTTGGTGTAAGTGGGTATTTCTGCGGAGCATGTAGGCCTTGGGAACCCAATACCACAAATTGGCGACCACGAAGGGGCTCATCGGCGACTCGGATGCCCGAAGGAGAGGTCGTGACGAAGGATTGGAAACTCGCCATGGACGCGTACGCTGCCACTGAGTGACCCGAGTCTTGGCACCCACGGTGTTTTCTTCCCTTCCTTCTGATCTGACCTTCCAGGTGGCACCGGTCCCCGACTGAGATCCTGATCGTCTGCGTTGCTGTACAGTGCCTGTTTGGCTGATTCGATTAAAGACCTTGGCAGTTGGAATCTGGATATTTGAGATTGGGTAAGATTTGTGATCGGTAAGGTAGTCTACGGACGCTTACTGAAGTTCTATGATTGTGACTATGATTTGAGTTAGCTAACATTTTGACTTTGTGAACTTTGAATATATATGTGTAGTGCACTCCACATAGGCAGGCATGTAGAGATGTTTCTCTAATTTTGTTTGTACTCTGAGCGGCACATTTGTGTGAAGTACTGTAAGTGCCATTTTTTATGGTATCACGCTTTCGTGGTACTTTTTGAACATGCCTGTTTTAAGCACACTCCGAGGGATGTGCTGTCTTGGAAATGGTACCACAATTAGGTTAGCGGAATCTCAGCCGGCTCCTCCAGAGGGAACTCCCAATCGTGAGATGTATGTGAAATTTGGCCTTCCCCCTATACTGTACAGTAAATTATGGCATAAATACACTAGAACTGATCCCGAGTTGCAATGGCCACTACATGGGTCATTTGATTTGCGAAAGGTTCAGTTTGTGGAGCAATGTTTGTTTCAGCGCAGGTCTAGACAGGATATGTTTGATTGTGTGCGAATGTGGGAGAAAGCGGTGCGTGAACGTATGAAGCGTGAAGTTGCCTTGGCGGACAAAGAGCAGCGCAAGGCTGCTCGAGATAAAGCTTTACAGCTTGAGGAAAAGGAGGCGCAGGAAAAGAAAGAGAGGGAGGCACGGGAATGTAATTTGCAAACGACCGGTCAATTTCCAATTCGACGACCGCTTTATCCTGTCCTTAATAATGAAATTGATGATTTTTCGTTATTAGATCGATCTCCGCCTCCGTACGTTCCTCCTACGGCTCCGACTGAAGATTCTGGTGACGAAGAACGGGATAAGTCGGATGGGAAGGATAAATCAAGTGTCAGGTTATCTGCGGAGAGAGCCGCGGATTTGCGTAGTTATGCTAGAAAATTAAATTTGAATCATATAACTGTGTCAGATGTTGTAACCGAAAGGAGTAAATGGACAGAACGAGAATTGATGTGTTTTTTGAATACTTTTGCAGATGAAGTTGTTACTCGATTTCGTAAATATTCAGAGACGTTAGAACCTAAGGTAGTGTCAGTCCATCGTGAGAATTTGGATAAAGGTTTATTTGTTCTTGCAGATGTCGATGACCTTTTCAAACAACTGCTCCAGCTACGGGATGAGGCGTCCAGGTTGCGGGAAGAAGGGAAAAAAGATAAGGAGTCCGTGCCGGGGTCGACGGAGCAGTCCAAACAGTGTTCTATCCTGGGTTCAGATAAGAATTCTAAAGTGCATGTTATGCCTATGCGTGAAGCTGCACCTTTGTATGTTCCCCCTAAAGGGGCCGGTACGGATGAGGATAAAACATCGGCAAATGCAAAGGGGTATTTTATATATAATTGGGTGTATACGCCTTGGAACAGAGCAGATGTTATGGCACTAAAAAACGCTTTACCCGATCTTCGTAAAAATCCAGCCGCATTTTATGAAGGGGTGGAAGGGGCCATTTCCTCTTGTGTAATGACTCTTGTTGATATAGATCTCTTTTTTGGGTTAATTCTTCTGCCTGATATGTGGAGGTCGATTCGTAAAACTAATGATCAAGCAATGTTTGGGGCAACCTGGAAGGAGATAAGCCAGGCTGACTTAGACAGGGAACCTGCGTGCAAACCATGTGATTTAATTTTAGACCTACCAGCGGCTATTTTGAGCAAACTGAAAACGCTTGTTCCTCCTAAAAAGATCGATTGGACTATGTTAGCTTCGTGCAAACAAAAACTAGATGAATCGGTATCAGATTTCTTTACACGTTTTGAGGAAGCGTTTCATGACTACAGTGGTCAATCGTTAACAGATGATACGGGTAGGCATCTGTTTGTTGATAAGTATGTGGCTAATCTCCTACCGGAGATTGCAAAGCGGTTAAAAACGAGTGAAAGTTCCTGGACCACGGCGACCCCTGCGTCTTTGTTAACAATGGCTCAATATTACGAGCGGCAGGAATTAGAGGCTAAAGAAAGTGTAGATAAGAAAACGAAGGAATTGAAAACGAAGGTGATGTTGGCGCACGTTCGTGGTGCGCAATCTAGAGGAAATGACAGAGGCAGGCGAGGAGGGGGTAATGCGTCGTACGGTCATACTGACATTGCTGAGGACCAATGTGCATATTGTAAAGAGTTTGGGCATTGGGCTGAAGATTGTCCGGTACTTTGTGAGCAACGTAGTCAGCGTGGTCGAGGAGGTGGAAGGTCGAGGAATAATTATTCAGGAGCGAGAGGTGGCGGAAGTGATCGTGGTAGGTTTGAAACGAGGGGCCGTGGTCAGGATGAACGAAACACTTTTGATAGACGGAATCAATATCAGATCTCGGAGGGTGAGAACGTGGAGCATCAGGATTATGTGCATGCATAGGACTGCGTAGGATGGGGTACGGAATCAGTTGAAGTGCCAGTAGATCAAAGAGGTCCATATGTATCAGCAGGCATTTTGGGTTCTACTGATCAGTTTTTAGTTGACACAGGAGCTACTCGTAGTGCTTTGTCCAAAAACTTGGTTCCAAGGGCTCCCCTGTCTGGCGAAACAATAACATGTATAGGGTTTGATGGCACACCCTCTCCTAGCCCATTATCACAACCTCTTGCACTTTGCATTGACACATTTTTCAGCTTTTGTCCATTTTTGTTGTCACCTCACACTCCAGATAACATTATGGGCATTGATTTGCTCAAATACTTTCGAGCAACGATACGTTGCGCTCCTGAAGGAGTGCGGGTTATTTTGAATGATAATTACCCAGATTCAGACAGATTCTGTACAATGAAGGAAATTGAAGCATTAGCCTCTCTCCCGCACACGTTGTGGGCGACCTCAGATACGGATGTGGGACAGATGCTTATTCCACCTATTCGAATTACTGTCAAGGAGGGAGTACTTTTGCCACGTGTACCACAGTATAAGATCTCTAGGGAAGGTGAAATTGCCCTGACGCACATTGTTCAGGATTTGATCGTTGCAGGAGTAGTGGAGGAAGTTCCTTATAATGTCTGTAATAGCCCTATTCTCCCGATCCTTAAGAAAGACACTGACGACAAAGTCTATCGATTTAATATTGATTTGAGAGAAATTAACAAAATTGTCATCCCTCAATACCCGGTGGTGTCTGATATCACGACATTGCTTACATTGGTCCCTCCAACAGCGACGACCTTTTCTGTCATTGATCTTAAAAACCCATTCTTTTCCATTCCCATCCATCCTGACAGCAGATACTTATTTGGCTTCACGTTAAATAATAAATCGTATAGATTTTGTCGTGTTCCCCAAGGTTATACAGAAAGTCCTAGCATCTACAGCCAGGCTTTGAAAAGACAGCTTGACACTTTTGAATTGCAATCTGGAGTAGCCCTTATACAGTATGTTGATGACCTCTTGTTGGCTGCAGACACTTATGCACAATGTGAGGAGAGTACACTTGCTTTGCTTTCCTTTTTGGCTCAGAACAACCATAAAGTCTCTAAGAAAAAGCTTCAATATTGTAGACCCAAGGTGACCTACCTCGGTCATCTTTTGTCTAAGGAGGGGCGTGCATTAACATCAGATCGAATTCAGGCGATTTTAGACACACCAGTCCCCCGCACTCAGAGAGATGTACGCGCCTTCATAGGACTAACGTCCTTTTGTAGACAGTGGATTATGGGGTTTTCGCACATTATCAAACCTTTGTTAGCGTTACTGTCCAAAACTACACCAATGCCCCTTGAATGGACAGATGAATGTCAGAATGCTTTCGAACAATTGAGACAGGCCCTTTGCTCTGCACCCGTGTTAGGTACACCAGATTACACAAAGATTTTCACATTGTACGTGCACGAGAAAGATGGGTGCGCGTTATCAGTGTTAGTGCAGGCACACGGGGACAAGCAGAGGCCATGCGCGTACTTCTCAGCCATTCTTGATCCTGTAGCACGAGGGTTACCTGGGTGCTTCCGAGCAGTTGCAGCAACAGCAGTAGCTATACGGCAGAGTGAGGGAATAGTTTTATCGCACAAATTGTTGGTGCTAGTTCCCCATGCAGTAGATGCCCTGTTAAATCAAACGAAAACACAGTATCTCACGAGTGCACGTTTAACAGGATATGAGCTCACACTTCTGGCGCCACATATCACACTGAAAAGATGCGCTACCCTGAACCCTGCCACTTTATTGCCTTATCCGGTCGAAGAGGGCCAGGAGGAAAAACATCATGATTGTGTTTTCCTGACTGAGGAACAAACAAAGGGTCGTGTCGACTTACAGGATATGCCACTTCCAGATGTGGATGGGGAACTGTGAGTTGATGGATCGTGTTTGAGGCGGCCAGATGGCACGACTTCTGCAGCATATGCGATCACGACACTTAAGACGGTGGTAGAAACAGCACGAATACCTCAGAAATCGGCTCAAGCAGCGGAGCTGATAGCCTTGACAAGAGCCTGCGAACTGAGTGCTGGCCTATGTGTGAACATCTACACAGACAGCCGGTACGCCTTCGGAGTAGCGCATGACTTCGGCTTACTCTAGAGAGAGCGTGGGTTTTTGACCTCTCATGGAGTACACATTATGCATGGAGAACTAGTGCGTGATCTCCTAAACGCGTTGCTTTGCCCAAAGAAAGTAGCAATAATTAAATGCAGTGCACATAAAAAGGTCACTGACAAAGTGGGACAAGGCAATGCCTTTGCAGACAGTATAGCAAGACAAACAGCTATGTCTCGAAATGACTCCCCCATGTATGTAGCGAAGTCGCAGGCCGAGCGATGGCATGATGCTAGAGCAGAGATACTAGACATCCAAAAATCAGTGACTGAAGCGGAACTTGTAGCATGGGCAGCAGAAGGGGTACTGGATGACGAGGGTTGTTGGAGGAGTAAGGACATGGAGAGATGGAAATTGCCTGCAGCTTACTTGCAAGCGATGGTCCAGATGACACATGGGTTGGCACATGTGGGGGCTCTTGCAATCACTCGATTGTTAACACGAGTTTGGGAACATCCTGAGATTGCCAATACTGCTAAGAGAGTAGTGCAGACTTGTTTGATATGTTTACAGCACAATCCTGCAAAAGGGACGCATACTCCGAAAGGAGGGTTCATTCCACCTTCTGCACCATTCGAGGTACTTCAAATGGATTACATCCAGCTCGAGCGTTGCAATAACCTTAAGTATGTCTTAGTGGTGGTGTGTGCTTTTAGCAAATGGGTTGAGGCCTTCCCCACGAAAGATAATACAGCTTTGACAACAGCTAAGGTTCTGCTCAAAGAGTACTTCCCTCGATTTGGAGTTTGCAAATTTTTGTGGAGCGATAATAGTCCTCATTTTGTTGGGAAAATTGTGGAGTATGTGCTAAAGGGACTTGGGATCCAGCAGAAGTTTCATGCTGTGTTCCACCCTCAGTCAGCAGGTCTTGTCGAGCGGTACAATGCCACGTTGAAATTGAAACTGGCTAAGATTGTGGCGTCCACATCATTGAAGTGGCCGGATGCCCTGCCGCTAGCATTACTCTCTCTTAGATCAGTGCCTCACTCCCGAACTGGCCTCACACCGTATGAAGTGGTGTTTGGAAGGCCTATGAACATATGGGGAGTTCCCAAGCCGCGATTGTTACATGATGTGCCTTGTATAATGATGAACGATTATTTGGCACGATTAACAAATGATTTGCTTTCTATTCACCAACAGGTTCAAGAAGCGCTCCCTGACAATTCCATTGGAGAGGCTCATAATCTCCGTCCTGGAGATTACGTGATGATAAAGTCATTTGAGAGAACGAACAGCTTGGATCCGAGGTGGCGTGGCCCCGAGCAAGTCCTCTTGGCGACTCGAATGGCTGTGCGAGTGACCAACAGAAAGCGGTGGGTGCATTCGACTCACTGCCGTCGCGTCTCTCCGGACCTGGTGAATCCTACTGTGTTGTCCGACTATAAAGAGATCTTGGACAAAGAAAAGAGCCCAGCTGTAACGTCGGCTGAATCTGAGGGAGCCTTCCCGGACCACACTGTTTCTGGACGACAGCGCTACGACCTGCGGCCAAGATAGGAAGAAGATTTTTTTTGTGCGAGACTGGTTGGTTACCGCTCTGGGGTTTGGAAACGGAAGCCGGGAATCTCAAGGGGGGGGATCAGTTCTGCCAAGAGTAGCGACACCCGTCTTGACCCCGGAGAAGAAAACAACGGCTACCTCGGAGCTCAGCACTAACGTTTTTATTTTTTTTGTAGTTGTGTATTTGAGACATTGTGAACTTTTGAACTATGGCGTCTTCTGCATCACGAGACAAGAGAATTCTTGGTGCCATCTTGTTCGTACTGACAATTGTGGTGATAGCAGTGATAGCCTGGGTAGTAGAACTTGTGGTGCCTGTACGAGAACATTTGCTGCCGACTACCCCGGCTCCATCTGAACATTTTCACTTCACCTTACCCTATCATGAAGAACGGCACCGACAGACTTACTTGAACAATAGCTTCATTCAAATCTTGCATCATACTCATAATATGACGAACACTTCTAACTGTTGGGTGTGTGGGATGTTGCCTGGACATCAGAAGAAAGGGGGCACACCGCTCATCCCACTCCCGTTTTCCCATAATGGTTCCTGCAATGCCTGGTATACTCTTCTATTCACTCTACGATGGCCAACAAAAGGGGGGGTGCTTTTCCATTTAAATAAGATATGCTATCATGATCGGGACGGCTATCCACAAGCTGAGGGTACTCGATTTGAATGGGAAGAGTACCGCCCTGACAACGTGTCTGCACCCCGAATTTACAGCAATCAACGAAACATTAATATGTCCAGCTCCCATGTCATTAATGTTATAGATACTAAGGCTGATCTCTGTATACGTAATAAAGGTACAATCCCGGTTGGAAAAAGTGAATGTAACACCACACTTACATTTGATAGTCCGAATGGCATATCATTTGTGGCATCCCGAAATACATACTTCATTTGTGGTAATAAAGGCTATCATCAGCTCCCGTTAGGATGGCTAGGTACATGCTATATCTCTTTTGTATTGCCCCCTGTATTCATTGCCCCACCAATGTACCATAATGATTATGTCTTATATCATGATTTTGTGTTAAATAGAGTTAGACGTGCTGTGGTCTTGGATGATATTGACCAGACCGATACTGCCTTACAACAATATGTAGATTTTAATTTGGGATTGTTTTCCTTTGTGGGGGCTGCTTTGAATAGTCGGAAAATACGACGACTGACCCGTGTTGTTGAGGCTGTAGCTAATGATACTGCTTTCGCATTGGGGAATATAATGGAAGAACTTCAAATATCCAGAATTGTTACGCTTCAGAACCGAATGGTTCTTGATGTGGTTCTAGCTAATCGAGGGGGGGGCATGTAGAATTATCGGAAGTAGCTGTTGCGTTTACGTGCCTGATAACTCGCCATCTGTATATGATGCAATTTCCAAACTCCACAAAATCGCTGCTGAAATACACCCGGACAATGGTACATGGACCCTTTCTGGGTGGTTCTGGTCAATGCTTAGTACTTGGGGCTGGAAGCTACTGACGATTTTATGTATCATAGTTGGGATACTATTTTTTGTGTGTTTATGTATACAATGTGGCCCTGCCTTATGTTCTATGTGTTTATCAGCTTGTATTCCATCTAGACGAGCTCTTGCCCTAAAGGAATTGATGCTTCATAAAGAAGTAGCTCAAATAATGTCAATTGATATCGAAGATGAATATCCCGACTACGTCCACTATGAGGTAGCTTCAGCTAAACGCTAAAAGGGTCGTCTGTCGTAATTTGACAATGGCCGGGTTAGCGCTTAGCTTTGCTACACGTTATTTCCCTTAACTTGGCCTTATTCGAAAACGCCATTTTGTATGCTATGGCGGCCATTTTAGGGAATGAGCGGCCTCGTGGTCAGCATGCCCTTTAGTCCTTTGTCCGTGCCGCTGACCACTCGAGTTTGCCCAGCAACAGGCTATTTTTAGTAACGGTCAAGCCTGTACATGCGCAGTTCCAACTGACCAGTCACCCCTCAGGAATGTTCCGCCAAAACTGACCAATGGAGTTGTAACCCCTCCTACGAGTTGGCTGTGCTCCAAAAATGACCATATATGTACCTAAACTCTGTAACCTTGTACCGCCTACCTTTTTATTACCTGTAAATTCTATAAAAGAAGGACTCACACCAACGTTCGGTGTGATACTTCTTGCATTGCCGAAGGGTGCTGTAGGAATGTACCATCACCCCATGGGGTCTTAATAAACTTGTCTTTTGTACTTTTCAGTTTCCGTGCCAACAGTTCTTTTGGTGTAAGTGGGTATTTCTGCGGAGCATGTAGGCCTTGGGAACCCAATACCACAAAACCCTTTACATAATTCTGGACAAACAGATGGTGTCCGGTTGCAGTGGTCATGTCCTGGCCGCTGTAATCGGAGAACACTGTTTCAAACCGGGAGAAGTATTCCGATACGTCTTCCTGGGGTTTCTTACGACAAGCCGTTACTATCGACCAGTCCACTTTCTTTTCTGGGATCAGGGTTTTCAGTTTCTGTACAATTTTGTCTGGGAGGTCTAAAATGGATTTCAAAGGCTTCTGCCCAGGTTCTCGTTGCCTATCTATGCCATCGAGTTGTGACCAGGTATGTCCGAACAGCTCAAGGTGGTCGACTTTTCGGATTTGCTTCCACACATCAGCTGGCAGACATAACCCGAAAAACAAGTCGATGTCAGCCAAGGTCATGATCGTTGAACCTAGGGCCGTACCTAATTCAGTATAGAAGGCAGTGGGGTTTTTACGTAAATCGGGCAGAGATTTCCGGAACGTCAGAATATCTTGCCGATCCCATGGCTGGTAGACCCAGTTGTACACTACCCTCACTCTTGCATCTTGGTGGTTGACGTCATCGTGTGTTCCTAGACCTCGTGGAGGAACCCAGTAGGGGGCAGCCTCTCTTATTGGCATCATGGTGCTAGCTCGCTCAGTTGGTGGTTCGGTTGCTACGGGTGTCGTGGGTTTAGCTTCCGATTCCTGTTCAGTGAGGTGGCGGAAAACCTCAAGCGTACGCGTAAGGAGGTCCGTCACATCACACTCGCCCTCATCCCCGATATCGATCTTTCTATACAGAGTCGTTAGGCTCTCGGGACCTTTTTCTCGATATCGGTCCTCATACGCATTCAGGGCATGATAACACAGTCGTACGGCAAAATGTCATCTGTGGCTCCCTGTATATGAGTTGAACATATCTGTGATGTGCTCTTCACTTTCCTTTCTTTCTACCAGTGTCCTCACTATCTTGTCAATCCCTGCTCGCTCATCCTTGCTTAATCTGTTCGTTCTTGCGGAATCAGCCTTTCGGGTCTCTGGGTCATCTAACACTGTCGCTTGTGTTGTATCTAGTACAAGGGGTTCGGCAGGCGCGGAGGCCATGGGGACCGAAGCTCTGGTACCACTCTCGTCTGTGCTTGGGGGTAGCGAATGCTGTGCTAAGGGTTGGGAAGGGGCATATGGAGGGGGCATGTAGATGATCGGAGGACCTAACAAAAGATCATCGTTGGCTCGCTGTTTCAAGGACAATTCAGGATAGAGCGCAGAGGGCGTTCTAACCGGACACTGGCTTGATGTCTCTACCTCTAGTTTCTGTTTGGCTTCTTCTCTTTCCTTAATCTCTTCTTCTAATTTCTTAGCAGCTAGGTGGGCTGCCTTTCGCAGCTCTTTTCCCAACCTACTCTCATTTCTCTTTTTACGCTGTTCGGTTTCTTTGCGCCACATGCCGAGACTATCAAGCATAGTGGGCGTCGTCTTGTGTTTCCCAAGGGCTGTTTCTAGCGCGCTTATTTTATCCTCATCGAAGGATCCTATCAGTGGCCACTGACTTTCCCGATCCTTCTTCGTATATTTATGCCACAGCTTACTATAAGCTATAGCGATCAATCCATGCTTCATAAACATGTCCTTATTAGGGGTGCCTTCCAGTGGAGCCGGATGGTTCATCTCTAATAAGCGGTCCGGGCTAAACAGGCTACCAATCAGTGGGGAGAATATAGGCATGACGGATTACAATGGGGACAAAAGTCTGCACTACCTATCTTATCACTGCGTGCAAAGACTAGACAGAATATTTCTATTCTTCGTTGTTTGCAGGCGGTGAATACCTCAAAAGAACCAATATCGAACAGTCAATGTTCGGTCAATCAAACAATCAATGGGGAGAATAAGTAGGCACGACGGGTTACAACGGGGACAAAAGTCTGCGTTACCTACCCGTTCACTACCTGCAAAGAGAGAACCTGTTCTTCCCCTGTTTGCAGACAGAGAATCTCCAGAAAACAATCCGCGAACACAGTTCGGGCCAAACAATCAATCAGTGGGGGAGGAAGATAGGCACGACGGATTACAACGGGGACAAAAGTCTGAGTTACCTATCCTTCACTGCTTGCAAAGAGAGAGAGCCTGTTGTTTCTCCGTTTGCAGACAGTGAATCTCCATACGAACCAACAACAGAGTAATACTAGTATTTTCCAAACAATCAAACAATCATTTCGCAATTTGTCGTGTTTACACGACCTTACCCGGACCGCATGGACAGTTTCTTGTCTTCCGAATCCAGCGCCCGATCGTCCTCTATTCTTCGTGATCTTCGCGGCACTCCTGATGGTTCCCAGTCAGGACCGTAGATCACTCGAGAGAGGTCTGTTCGGAACCAGTGAAGTTCGGATGATCGGCTGTCAGACGAGGGTCTATCGGACAGGAGCTCTCCCGATCGTTGCAGTCGTTCACTCTGTCGTCAGGACCTCTCCCACTGGATCCACGAGTCGCTGATGGGCCCCACGTTTGGGACGCCAATTGTGGAAAAAGGTAGGGCCGATGACCTTTTTCAGAGTTGCCCGGCCTTAACCGCCTCTATTACCAATCAAGTTACCAAGCAAAAGAGGCAGGCGCTGGAGACTGGAAGGCAGGAAACAGAAGTTTTATTCCGACGGAGCAGAACACATCAAATCAGACAACAGGGTATCTTCTCGAGGTGCTCTAACCGCATCTCTGAGGCCTGGCCTCTTATACACAGGTTTATGATCTTTATTACGGTTTATTGCATGTGGCACATTCTTGCAAATGCTTTGAAGTATGAAAGGACATCCACGGAATCCCCGCTTCAGGCCCGTTCCCACACACATTTACAGTTGAAGTCCCCACCCCGGTCACAACAGGTGATGATTAGCGCGCAGCTGGACATTCCGCTGATTCACGGAATGTATGTGGTTGATCGGATCTCATGGGGTAGGGGCTTTGATCAACTCGTGGATCCTTTGATGGGAGAAGCTTCCTACTGTATGGGGGGGCAATAAACAGTATCCGCAGGGCCAGGTGGCAGCCAGGGAACGAGTAAGACAAACGGGCACAGAGGAAAGGGGGGTTTTATCAAAGGACCCAGGATCATGAAAGGAATGAAGGGAGGTGTTGAGCTGGGAACAGGATGGGGTTCCGAGGCAGAGTCGTGCTGAAGAGGGGTTTATGGCCCAAGGCATGTGGGAGCGGGGGCTGTCAGCGCGTGGGGGGATGCTTGCGAGGTCAGGAGAGAGAGAGACACGCTGGCTGTCGGCGATGGGCAGAGAGGCCATGGTAATTTAAAATGGCTGCCGTTTACGCGCATGAATGGTCTCGAAAAGGGGGCAAGATGGCGCCGATAATGTTGACATTGCAGTCTAGGTTTTAACACCTGGTTGCGAGGAAGCCCGCTACCTACCCGGCAGATCCAGCGCTTTGAAACCTCAGAGTGCGTTGGAGCGGAAAGGGCGTTTGAAAGATTTGTAATTTGAGCAGTGCAGCGAACAAAGAGTTTATCTTCTGCCTACTAAGGATTTTATTTGGACTACTTTACAGATGGTGTAAGCACCCACAAGGGCAATACTATGTGGAACTACCAGCTCCAGCATGCTTAGCAGCACTCCATGTTGGAGGAGGAGCCAGTTGTACTTATCAAGGTGTGTTCCCCATTAACGCTGCCATCACTGCTTCCTGTGCCCGTGAACAAGAACACTCGCTGTTCGAAACGCGTTGGGCATTGACATTATTTGGAGAGACATTCTGTTTGTGCTGTACTGCTGCAATCCTACAAATAAAGGCTGTCAACTTTCCGCTGAGGCTCCTCTAATGGGCGTTCTTTGTGTAATTTATAAAAGCGGCTATGCCTGGTCGCGAGGAAGCCCCCTACCTACCCGGCAGATCCAGCGCTTTGAAACCTCGGAGCGCGTTGGAGCGGAAAGGGCGTTTGAACGATTTGTAATTTGAGCAGTGCAGCAAACAAAGAGTTTATCTTCTGCTTACTAAGGATTTTATTTGGACTACTTTGCAGATGGTGTAAGCACCCACAAGGGCAATACTATGTAGAACTACCAGCTCCAGCATGCTTAGCAGCACTCCATGTCGGAGGAGGAGCCAGTTGTACTTATCAAGGTGTGTTCCCCATTAACGCTGCCATCACTGCTTCCTGTGCCTGTGAACAAGAACACTCGCTGTTCGAAACGCGTTGGGCGTTGACATTATTTGGAGAGACATTCTGTTTGTGCTGTACTAATGCAATCCTACAAATAAAGGCTGTCAACTTTCCGCTGAGGCTCCTCTAATGGGCGTTCTTTGTGTGATTTATAAAAGTGGCTATGCCTGGTCGCGAGGAAGCCCGCTACCTACCCGGCAGATCCAGCGCTTTGAAACCTCGGAGCGCATTGGAGCGGAAAGGGCGTTTGAAGGATTTGTAATTTGAGCAGTGCAGCGAACAAAGAGTTTATCTTCTGCCTACTAAGGATTTTATTTGGACTACTTTGCAGATGGTGTAAGCACCCACAAGGGCAATACTATGTGGAACTACCAGCTCCAGCATGCTTAGCAGCACTCCATGTCGGAGGAGGAGCCAATTGTACTTATCAAGGTGTGTTCCCCATTAACGCTGCCATCATTGCTTCCTGTGCCCATGAAGAAGAACACTCGCTGTTCGAAACGCGTTGTTCGTTGACATTATTTGGAGAGACATTCTGTTTGTGCTGTACTGCTGCAATCCTACAAATAAAGGCTGTCAACTTTCCGCTGAGGCTCCTCTAATGGGCGTTCTTTGTGTGGTTTATAAAAGTGGCTTTGCCTGGTCGCGAGGAAGCCCGCTACCTACCCGGCGGATCCAGCGCTTTGAAACCTCGGAGCGCGTTGGAGCGGAAAGGGCGTTTGAAGGATTTGTAATTTGAGCAGTGCAGCGAACAAAGAGTTTATCTTCTGCCTACTAAGGATTTTATTTGGACTACTTTGCAGATGGTGAAAGCACCCACAAGGGCAATACTATGTGGAACTACCAGCTCCAGCATGCTTAGCAGCACTCCATGTCGGAGGAGGAGCCAGTTGTCCTTATCAAGGTGTGTTCCCCATTAACGCTGCCATTGCTTCCTGTGCCCGTGAACAAGAACACTCGCTGTTCAAAACGCGTTGGGCGCTGACATTATTTGGAGAGACATTCTGTTTGTGCACTACTGCTGCAATCCTACAAATAAAGGCTGTCAACTTTCCGCTGAGGCTCCTCTAATGGGCGTTCTTTGTGTGATTTATAAAAGTGGCTATGCCTGGTCGCGAGGAAGCCCGCTACCTACCCGGCAGATCCAGCGCTTTGAAACCTCAGAGCGCGTTGGAGCGGAAAGGGCGTTTGAAGGATTTGTAATTTGAGCAGTGCAGCGAACAAAGAGTTTATCTTCTGCCTACTAAGGATTTTATTTGGACTACTTTGCAGATGGTGTAAGCACCCACAAGGGCAATACTATGAGGAACTACCAGCCCCAGCATGCTTAGCAGCAATCCATGTCGGAGGAAGGGCCAGTTGTACTTATCAAGGTGTGTTCCCCATTAACGATGCCATCACTGCTTCCTGTGCCCGTGAACAAGAACACTCGCTGTTCGAAACACGTTGGGCGTTGACATTATTCGGAGAGACATTCTGTTTGTGCTGTACTGCTGCAATCCTACAAATAAAGGCTGTCAACTTTCCGCTGAGGCTCCTCTAATGGGCGTTCTTTGTGTGATTTATAAAAGCGGCTATGCCTGGTCGTGAGGAAGCCCGCTACCTACCTGGCAGATCCAGCGCTTTGAAACCTCGGAGTGCGTTGGAGCGGAAAGGGCGTTTGAATGATTTGTAATTTGAGCAGTGCAGCGAACAAAGAGTTTATCTTCTGCCTACTAAGGATTTTATTTGGACTACTTTGCAGATGGTGTAAGCACCCACAAGGGCAATACTATGTGGAACTACCAGCTTTATCCAGCATGCTTAGCAGCACTCCATGTCGGAGGAGGAGCCAGTTGTACTTATCAAGGTGTGTTCCCCATTAACGCTGTCATCACTGTTTCGTGTGCCCGTGAACAAGAACACTCGCTGTTCGAAACGCGTTGGGCATTGACATTATTTGGAGAGACATTCTGTTTGTGCTGTACTGCTGCAATCCTACAAATAAAGGCTGTCAACTTTCCGCTGAGGCTCCTCTAATGGG
Source organism: Lissotriton vulgaris (assembly GCF_964263255.1). Classification (NCBI taxonomy): domain Eukaryota; kingdom Metazoa; phylum Chordata; class Amphibia; order Caudata; family Salamandridae; genus Lissotriton; species Lissotriton vulgaris. The sequence continues at coordinate 911,417,288 of NC_141698.1, forward strand.
CGTTCTTTGTGTGATTTATAAAAGTGGCTATGCCTGGTCGCAAGGAAGCCCGCTACCTACCCGGCAGATCCAGCGCTTTGAAACCTCGGAGCGCGTTGGAGCGGAAAGGGCGTTTAAAGGATTTGTAATTTGAGCAGTGCAGCGAACAAAGAGTTTATCTTCTGTCTACTAAGGATTTTATTTGGACTACTTTGCAGATGGTGTAAGCACCCACAAGGGCAATACTATGTGGAACTACCAGCTCCAGCATGCTTAGCAGCACTCCATGTCGGAGGAGGAGCCAGTTGTACTTATCAAGGTGTGTTCCCCATTAACGCTGCCATCACTGCTTCCTGTGCCCGTGAACAAGAACACTCGCTGTTCGAAATGCGTCGGGCGTTGACATTATTTGGAGAGACATTCTGTTTGTGCTGTACTGCTGCAATCCTACAAATAAAGGCTGTCAACTTTCCGCTGAGGCTCCTCTAATGGGCGTTCTTTGTGTGATTTATATATATATATATGTTCACTGAAAAAACCATAGGTTTCAGGCTTTATATAGTTAGGAATGAGCTTTAAAAAAAACTTTGAAATTCACTCAAAAAAAGTTTTAGGGGTGTTATAGTTTGCTGGACATTTCACTCATAGAAAACCATTGAAATTGCTCCTATATAGTTAGTTGGACTAACTATATTTCGCGCACCCGCATCGCACTGCTGATGATGTCACATATTAGATCATTCATGACATGGTCAGTGACATCACTGATGACATCTCAAATGACATCACTGATGACATCACTGATGACATCATCCACGTGACAATAACATACACCTTTTCATACACAAGTAAAATCTTTCATCACTCTTTGTAAAATACAGAGTATCATATTTGAATGCATTGTCACAGCAATAAAAGTGTCAAAAAACCCACTCAGTGATTCATAGATGTATGCACACATCTAATCACTTACCTGTATATTCACTCTTACATGCTGTCAATGAACCATAGAACACTATCAAAAATTCTTATACAGCTATATCAATATTACACAGCAGCACACATCTTATTCACATATGAAGTCATCCTACTCACGTAGGCAAACAATGGATCATACTTACATACTTAATTAACTACACACTTATACAAACACCACTTCATCTATTCATTTAGATAGTAAGTCATACTTAGTGAATTATAAAATCATTATTACAAATATATAGTTATCCATACAGTCACTCACACAATCATTGAGTCTTATGGATACTTATTTATATACAACAACTGACACATACACTGCCTTTTATTTTTCTAGTTTGTTGGACATGTACCATTGAGAAATCTATTTGCTCATCACCTCACCCTTAAAGAGATTCACTCACCCAAACTGTTAGAACATGTAATTTTAACTTCATATATCTACTGAATCAACTATTTACACATCTTTGTACAGTCACACACCCCCCAACGAACCACACACACTTTCACTCTCACAAAGAAATACTCAGTATTCTAATCAATACCTAATATAGACTTTCACATAGCTAGTAACCAACTGGGGAACCAGTTTACACAACAACTGACAAAGTGATACAGATATTCGCACAGTTTAGTCCCTATCCACTATATTTAGTGAGACACTAAAAATTGGTCAAGTAAACAGTCAATTACACTGCTACTAAATCCTCCATCCAAATATTTTTTTATTTATATCCACTCATTCTTCAATGCAATTTGCTATTTATATAATGCATATTTAAATAAAGAAGCAAACCAAATTCACTGGATGATGTCATCAGTGATGTCATCAGTGATGTCATTTGAGATATCATCAGTGAATTCACTGACCATGTCATGAATGATCTAATATGTGACATCATCAGCAGTGCATTGCGGGTGCGCGAAATATAGTTAGTCCAACTAACTATATTGGAGCAATTTCAATGGTTTTGTATGAGTGAAATGTCCAGCAAACTATAACACCCCTAAAACTTTTTTTGAGTGAATTTCAAAGTTTTTTTAAAGCTAATTCCTAACTATATAAGGCCTGAAACTTATGGTTTTTTCAGTGAATTTCAAAGGTTTTTTAAATGCTAATTCCTAACTATATAAGGCCTGAAACCTATGGTTTTTTAAGTGAATTTGCAAGGTTTTTTAAATGCTAATTCCTAACTTTATAAGACCTGAAACCGATGGTTTTTTAAGTGAATTTGCAAGGTCTTTTAAATGCTAATTCCTAACTAGATAAGGCCTGAAACCTATGTTTTTTAAGTGAATTTGCAAGGTTTTTTAAATGCTAATTCCTAACTATATATGGCCAGAAACCTATGGTTTTTTTCAGTGAATTTGCAAGGTTTTTTAAATGCTAATTCCTAACTATATCTGGCGTGAAACCTATTTTTTTTCAAAAAACTTCAAAGGTTTTGTAAATGCAAATTCTATTAGCGAATAACGTTTTTATATGTTAATATCCTTCTGGTACCACCTGAGCAGCCATCTCATTTCTCAGTAGAACTGAGGCACAAGAGAGCACAAAACAAGAGTGGAAAATGCAAAAAGGGGGCAGGGTATAGCTTCCTGACCCCCTAGCCCTTCTCAGGTTGTCCCAGAAGTACCCCCAAGGGCAAAATTATTATTCTTTTTTTTTAATAAAATCGCGGGGAAAACACGTTTTGGGACCCCCCTTTTTTCTCAGCCCCCAATTCACGAATCCCCCCAAAAATTTCAGGGAAGGAGCGGAGCACAGCGAGACCATTTAAAGGAAAATTACAGGCACATCCCTCAATCGGCGCCAACGTTATTCCCAATAGAATGTTCGGAATTTCCTATGGTAGCCAATCCTAACTATATATACCTACTGGCTATCGCCAGTAGGTAATATATTTATATATATATATATATATATATATATATATATATATATATATATATATATATATATATATATATATATATATATATATATATATATATATATATATATATATATATATATATATATATATATATATATATATATATATATATATATCTGTGTTCAACAATGGCTCTGCAATAGGAAAGCACTCGACAGCAGTAAGGTGAAAACCTTTCTTTAATTCATGGCGATGATGATCAAACGTCCGTTATTTTGCTTGTCTGCCCGACGCGTTTCTGAGCTGTTCGCTCCTTCCTCATGGGCAATCTGGCATCGCGGTTTGTGGCTCAAGACATCCCCTTCCCTGTGCTGCCTTTAGTCGTTGCAGATTCAGGTGTGGTCGCTTTAGTAGCCCATTGATTTCTGGGACTTGTAGTCTAGAACAGCACTTGTTACACCCACAGTGGGTCCAGCAATGTCAGATAAAATAATCAAGATCACAGTGGAAAGTACAGTCCCACTGCAATATTTCAAGCACTTCAGTGTGCCCCGATGCGTGTAATCACCTCCGCTTAGTGTTTGAAACTGCTGTGCTGTTTATCCGCCTCTGAGCATTCTAGAGTCAGCCAGCCCCTTTCTCCAGCGGCTCCCTCCTCCTTTTCAAAGGTGGTGCTCTCCCCACGACGAAGCTGTCGTGTGAATTTTGTGTTCAACAATGGCTCTGCAATAGGAAAGCACTCGACAGCAGTAAGGTGAAAACCTTTCTTTAATTCATGGCGATGATGATCAAACGTCCGTTATTTTGCTTGTCTGCCCGACGCGTTTCTGAGCTGTTCGCTCCTTCCTCATGGGCAATCTGGCATCGCGGTTTGTGGCTCAAGACATCCCCTTCCCTGTGCTGCCTTTAGTCGTTGCAGATTCAGGTGTGGTCGCTTTAGTAGCCCATTGATTTCTGCACCACACCTGAATCTGCAACGACTAAAGGCAGCACAGGGAAGGGGATGTCTTGAGCCACAAACCGCGATGCCAGATTGCCCATGAGGAAGGAGCGAACAGCTCAGAAACGCGTCGGGCAGACAAGCAAAATAACGGACGTTTGATCATCATCGCCATGAATTAAAGAAAGGTTTTCACCTTACTGCTGTCGAGTGCTTTCCTATTGCAGAGCCATTGTTGAACACAAAATTCACACGACAGCTTCGTCGTGGGGAGAGCACCACCTTTGAAAAGGAGGAGGGAGCCGCTGGAGAAAGGGGCTGGCTGACTCGAGAATGCTCAGAGACGGATAAACAGCACAGCAGTTTCAAACACTAAGCGGAGGTGATTACACGCATCGGGGCACACTGAAGTGCTTGAAATATTGCAGTGGGACTGTACTTTCCACTGTGATCTTGATTATTTTATCTGACATTGCTGGACCCACTGTGGGTGTAACAAGTGCTGTTCTAGACTACAAGTCCCAGAAATCAATGGGCTACTAAAGCGACCACACCTGAATCTGCAACGACTAAAGGCAGCACAGGGAAGGGGATGTCTTGAGCCACAAACCGCGATGCCAGATTGCCCATGAGGAAGGAGCGAACAGCTCAGAAACGCGTCGGGCAGACAAGCAAAATAACGGACGTTTGATCATCATCGCCATGAATTAAAGAAAGGTTTTCACCTTACTGCTGTCGAGTGCTTTCCTATTGCAGAGCCATTGTTGAACACATATATATATATCTGTCTATCTATCTGCCTGCCTATCCGTCTGTCTGTCTATCTATCTATTTTCTGTCTTTGTCATTCTCCTTCTCCTCTGTCTTTGATCTTTCATACTCCCTTTCCTCCTCTCCCTCTCTCTCAAAAGGGTCCACTCCGCCGAGGAAATTCTCGATGAGGTGAAAAGCCTGGTCGATCGTGGAGGCCAGCCTCTGCAGACAGAGTAACAGACGAGACAAATAAAGTAGTTTCTACATCCGTTGAAATACTGTAAACATGTATACAAGTCAGTCAAAAGTTTTGTGAGGACAGTCTGAATAGTGACCAAGGCAAATGTTTTACAGACATGACACTGCCAGTGAAGAATTGGGAAAATTGTATAAGTTCTCATTTGAAATCTAAACTTAAAACACCAACTATAAAAAAAAATGTGTGCACATGTATTTTAAAAATGTGTACCATCGTATCACTTAATGACTGTGAAAGTGCAATTAGATAATTTTTCCATAGGAAAAGTTTTTTTGGGTTTGCTAGTAACTTAGAAACCTTTTGACAAATCTTCACCAAACTTTCCAAAAGAAAACAAAAAAAATCATCCTCCTCAGCTTTTCCTGGAAAGTTTTGGGGAGATCTGTCAAGCTGGGGATGAGAAAACGGGGGCTTCCCAAAACATGTTGTCCCCATGCAATTCTCCACAGGAATATTAAACAGTGATACCACATATACGGATGAACGGAGTTTCTTAGAAAGACAGATCTGGTCCAGATATAATGATTTTTGTGATTTGGTGTAATCTGCAGTGGCGGCTGGCACAGATCTGGGGTGTCAGTGGCACTGGGGAGAAAGAGGGTCTAAAAAAGAGAGTAAAATACACTTACTTCCTACCGTGTCTCTCCCACGTCTCCCCTTCATGTCGGGCCAAAGTCACAGAACAGGAAGCACATCTAGGCCCCCCCAAGCCAATCACAATGCTGCATTGCAGTGTTGTGATTGTTCTGACTGCCATAGTTCGGCACTCAGATGGGGACTGGGTGCCTGGGCATGTTCTCCACCCAGGCTGTAATGCAGCCTCGGTGGGGAAAATGCTAAGTGTGCATAATTGTTTGGCCGGCCGCCTCGAGCCGGCCAAAGCAGCATGCATACTTCAGTGTCTCCTCCCCCTGCCGAGCTCTGTGAGCAGAGCAGCCCCGCCCCGCCCCGCCCGCCAAGGTGCTGCAGCAGGACAAAATAAAATGATTATAACAGCAAGTTATTGTCATTTTTTTTTCTGCTTCAAAGCAGTGGGGCGACGTTCCTCTGCATTAGCGGAGGAGCTGCCAATGGTAATCTGTTCAGTAGTTTTTGAGAAATTAAAGTAAAAAATATTTGTATATATCATGTCATGGAGAACCCACAGAGTAGATTGATCTCATTGACTGCCTCCACATCATCAAAGTTGTGGCAGCAACCATTTTAGGACTAAGGGACTCAGTGCCATGTCCAGTCAAGAACGTAAAATGCCAGCTCGAAGAAGAATATAGGTAAAATGTATTTAAAGTTGTCTACTAAGTGAGGGAGTACAGTTGTGGGCCAGTTGCCAACACTCACACTCCCTCCTCAATGCATCCGTTGGCCGTTAAATCAAGAAGCCACTGTTGTATGCAGTTATTTAAAGCCAATTTAATTATTAACAAGCATTTGCAAAGCAATAGGTCTCGCATTCACAAGTATGTCATTTACAATGCCAATAGCTGAAACTCTCACAAATGTTACATTGCAAATGCGTTCGGTGCCCATACTATAAATATATTTTTTTAAAGCGGTGCTCAAGGTGAGTATGATAGAAACAAAGGTTTGTTTCTTACATGATCCAGAAGCGGCATGTTATCCACAGTCATAACCCCTCTGGTTCCGACACAATAAAATCTTATTCCAACCCATGTGGTAATGTGAGTTTCAGGCAGCAAGGAGGTGGTTAGGGTTTGTGAAAGGCCGATTCAGTATGCAGCAAAAACTTGATTCTGCAACTGTGCCAACCCCTCTACCATCCAATAACTGAAAGAAGATGTTAGCAACGAAGTACCGTTTCTCTAGGGCCCCTCCTTCAGAACGAAAAATTGCACAAGTAGGTGATGGGAGGAGAGTGGAGGCTGTAAGGAGCCGCATTCTTGGTAGGTCACTCAAACAGTTTGTCTGTTGTCAGGCAACCAGGCTACAACAAGGCGCTGCGGGCGCTCGACACCAAAGACAGACACAGCCCACTGAACAAGACAAAAGCAACTCCAACAGACCCGAACACCGGGGAACAGCGTTTACAACGCAACTTTTACAACGAAGTACCTATACGACGCAACCATTACAATGCAAGTCATTACAACGACTTGCGCTGGGGGGCGCTCTAGGATAGGGAATAGTTTTAATTTGCTATCCAACACCTTCCCTACTATCCACGGGGATTGGAGTTGGAATAGTAAATTAAACTATTCACTATCCAGCGCCCCCCAACGCAAGTCGTTGTAACGACTTGCGTTGTAAAAGTTGCATCGTAAAGGCATGCGTTGTAAAAGCATGCGTTGTAACGACGTACATCCCTGAACACCGGTTGTGACTCCCACTAGCCACTGTGCAAGAAGTGACTATGCAAGTGCTGTCTACTATTAAAAAGCAAAAACAACAGTGTCTCAACCGGTAATCATTGGTAAAGGCAATTATAAAAAATGTGTAAATCACTTGAGGAAGGGAAAGTAAGAAAGGGAGACCAGGAGCAGGTTTGTAGAATATACCCTGTTATTAGTAAGTAGATATATCAGCACTACAGTACAATTAACTTGAAGTAACCACACAACCAGGTATGCACTGAACGTGCTATTGTGAGTGAGGGAGCGGCGTAGTGACACAAAGGTGGAAAAAACAGAGTGAACAGTGAAGAAAACAATAAAAGCAGATAGTACGGAGGTCAATGATACAAAAAAAGAACAACATAAGTCAAGTATTATGATTTAGGCAGGGTTGATTGACACTCTGGGAGCCGCGATTTGCGCTGAGTAGTCGACAGAGTTTCGACCTGTTCAATATCAGGATAAAGGTTACTAAATCATTGATAGTTTGTATAAAAAAGGAGAGGGATAATGTAAGAGCAAGAATTTGGAGGCCCTGGATACAAGTGAAAGAGGTAGAAGTATTTAGAGAGGTCAGGTAAGGAGTTTCATTCTCCCGCTCGGCCGCCTCTTTACCAAAACCCTGAGCATGATTGACTACATACTCGGATGTCTGACCCGTCTGGCCCCTATACACCACTGATAACGATGATACTGTAAGCTAAGCCCCACCCGGATTGATTCAGCTCCAAGCCGGGCAGCATCTACACAGCGCCCAGGTAAGACCCCTAATGTTCTCTGCTCCTCCTTGCATTCACCTTAGTTTGAGGACGCACGCTCCTCTCCACCCCTTTATTCCAGGTTGAGCCAGCATCCAGCACCCTATTGATTACCCCTCTGGATACTTGTACTGCCTCTCCTCCAGGGTGCATTAAGGTACTTTTTGCCCTTGCCTCTGTTGTCTCAACATAGTGCGACAACTGAGGACACATTATGATATCCTCCTTTCTTCCTCCTTTACGTCCTACCATCCTTCAGCCTGGACTGCTGCAATTTTCACTCAGGTAATTCTAATTCACTTACCTGACCTCTCTAAATCCTTCTACCTCTTTCACTTGCATCCTGGGCCTCCTAAATCTTGCTCTTACATTATCCCTCTCCTTTTTTATACAGCATTATCAATGATTTAGTAACCTTTGTCCTGATGATGGCCTGATATTGAACAGGTCGAAACGCCGTATCACTAACCTCCGTACTACCTGCTTTCACAGTTTTCTTCACCGTTCCCGCTGTCTTTTCCACCTATGTGTCACTGCACCACTCACTCACTCACAATAGCACTTTCAGTGCACACCTGGTTGTGTTGGTTACTTCAAGTTAAATTGTACTGTAGTGCTGATATAACTACTTACTAATAACAATGTATATTCTACAAACCTGCTCCTGGTCTCCCTTTCTTCCTTTCCCTTCCTCAAGTGATTTGCACACTTTTTTAATTGTCTTTAACAATGAATATCGGCTGAGACACTGTTGTTGTTGCTATATACTCCACCCGGTCTCAACTGAGTTAACAGGTTCACTCCTGTATTTTATATCCTTTACTTTTAAAAAGCAAGCATGTTTTGAATGCGGTGTCTGTGGGGACAGAAGAGACCTAGCAGGTTAATACAAAAAAAAATTGGGCACATTTTTGCAATGAAGGCTTACGTGTCTCGATGGCAACTGTACAGCCCTGGGCAAACAGCTGATCTGAGGGACGAACAGCCACATCCATGGCTTTCCTTGAAGAAATCCAGCTCAGATGTAATAAAGAACTAATTGGGCGTCCCACCCACAAGACGCGCAGCCGCCATGTTTAAAAAAAACAAAAAAAAACCGAGGTGGGCGAGTGGCGTGCAACATGACGCACGGTCACATTTATTGATTGTTAAAGTGAAAGAAAAGAAATGAGTTGGGCTAGCGGTGTGCAACATGACACACGGCCGCCATGATTTTATTGTTAAAAAAAAAACGAACCTTTGTGAGAATGCAAACGTTTTCATCTCAGTGCTTGCGGTTAGTGTGACAGTTCGGCCCCTTGGGTATTAACACTCTGGCATCTTTTTTCAACAGCGTGAGCCATTTGCATGTTCTGTTAGCTTCCTTGTGTCGTTGCAAGTGAGGAGCAGGTGCAGAGGCGACGTGTGATGTGGTCTTTGACAAAATAGAATAAACCCCAAGAAGGGCTGGCAATGCATGACGCATTATCTTTACCTCTCTGGTAACCCAAAATCACTCACATAAGTGGCGGAAATAGTTTGCGCATAATGAAGACATTCTGAAAAGGGTCATGGAATCAATTATGTTTAGCCCTTCAAATGCAAAAGAATGTGTCAGAAATTACGATTAGGGTTATGGAGGGCCACCAATCCTAAGCAATTATAATGTCACCAAAAGTGTTTTGTGACACATGAAAATAATGAAGGGCAGGGGGAATGGGAGGGGGTTAGAAGAAATAGTACCTAATAAAAGTGGACGGCCACAAATCAATCAAAATCAATCCGTATTTGAGCGGTGCTTCTGTACAAGAAAATGGAAGTGATGCATCGGCTTGGGATCCAGTGAGGAGAATGCAAAGAAGGGTGACGCTGCAATCAACCTATGGTAAGCAGCAGGCGGGAATACAGTAAGCCCGGGCAGGTAACTACCCTCCACCAGCATAGTTGACATAGTTTTGCCTACTCCGTGTTCCATTGCGAATGCGGAGTTCAGGCAATACTACGATTCCGTAGCGGAGCGTAGTTAGCCGGCCCCTCCACCCTCCTAAAGTAATTATAAAGTAATTAAAAAGGCATTTACCGGCCATGGCTGCCTCCTTCTCACCATGGCCGCTCTCCTGCCTACTCCTCACTGTCTTTCTTCACTGAATAACCAGGTAAGTGCCTTTTTAATTACTTTTAATTACTTTGGGAGGGCGCGTAGTGGAGCAGAGTGAAGTTTCACTGAGTTGTTTCCCAACTCCGTGGAAATTCGTGTAGAAGCACTATGCCTGCTCCGCCCACAGCAAGATTACAGTCCGTGTACTGACTTCAACAGGTCTTGCAGACAGCGCATGTGCTCTGATGCTCGACCTAAAAACATGGAGACGCAATGCATGTGTTAAAATAGTACTGTCAAGATTTGTGTGCAATTGTTTAAAACCATTTCAGTTACTAAAAACAAAGAACAGATTGCACATATGAAATCAGTAGAATCAGCATTTGAAACATATGAAGACTACTATGATGAATAGCTCATGGAGAGAGATGGGCTCAAAAGTGCTAGTGCAGAGATGTTCCGGCAAATTATTCATTGCACCAGACACCATCAAAGTGGTGACACACTAAGAAGCTTCAATAAATTAAGGGGGTACAATCTGTCTTGTCAGCCTAACACATAATTGTTAGACCTGGCATCTTTGGCGTGATTTCCCCTGTCTTTTTGCCTCTGCCTCCTGTATTTTTGACGCTGTGCTGGATTTCGTTTTTGCTGGTTTAGATGCTTTGGGCACTTTGCCATTGCTTATCAGTGTCAAAGTGCAAGTGCTTCCTGTGTAAATTGTGATTGTAATTGGTTCTCCATGATGGACATATTTGTATCACCAAGAAGTCCCTAGTAAAGTGCACTAAGTGTGCCAGGGCTGGTGATACAAATGCTACTAGTGGGCCTGCAGCACTGATTGTGCCACCCACATGAGTAGCCCTAAAAAGGCATATCAGGCCAGCCACCGCAGTGCCTGTGTGCAGTCTGTGAACTGCCATGTCCACCTGGTCAGTGTCCCCACTGACCAGGCCTAACCCATCCCTTTCTGTGCACATTGGTCACCCCTATGGAAACCCAAGGTACCCCCTTGGGCAGGGTGCAGTGTATGTGAAAGGTAGAGCATGTACTAGTGCAGGTGACATGCTCTGGTAGTGGATGACAGCCATTTTCGTTTTTCACTATTGGAAGGCTACCTTGCCTATAGGCTATCATAGGGAATGCTGGCTACAGTGGCTACCAGCATATCTTCCCATAGGAGCAAGGTGGGACATAAAAGTGTGGTATCCCTGAACTCAGAATGTAATAACACATCTTTTAGGAAAGATGGTTTTTAAATACTGTGTTTGAGAGCAGCCCTTTTAGAAAGTGGCTGTTCTCTTTTCTGACCTTTCTGTGTTCCTTGACCTGTTTGTGAATTGCCTGTCTGGTTTGAGAGTGACAGGGGATGGGGAGCCCCCAGGAGGCTGGATGAGTCAGCCCTAGGCTGAATGATTGCATCTGCAACTTGAGTGGTGGGAGGGGATAGCACCTGGGCCTGAATAGGGCTGTGCCTGCCTTCCAGAATACTGGCTCCACCTCTTGCTGGGTGACTGACGACCCTGCCCCTCTCTCTGCAAGGAAAGGAGAGGCCAGGTAAACAAAGTGCTCAAGGAACACCCAGACTGGTTCAGACTGGGCTTAGAGCCCTCCTGCACAAAGGGAACAAAAACCCCAGACCCCAAGGACCCCAGACTACAAAAAAATGGATCATCCTGGAATCAAGAAGGATCCTCTGCCAAGGAGAAAGCTGGAAGACTGAAGAAGGAAGACTGTCCTGCTGTTGCTTTGCTGGACTGACCTGCAGCTGCTTTGCTGCCAAGGAGAGGGGAAGGTCTGTGCTTTGTGCTGTGTCCCCTTGCTTGAAGGAATCTCCAAGGGCCTGAAAAAGAGTTGGCTCCCTGTTAGAAGTCCCAGGAACAAAAGGACTTCACATCCAGATTCCCAGATTCCCTGAAATCTGCTGAGAGAGTTCTGTCCTTCCTAGAGTGCTTGGGCCAGTTGTGGTGCCTCTAGAATTCGTACCTGTGTTGGAAAGCTGGAAACCAAGATGTTAAAGACTTTCTGCAAGTTTTAACACTTTGCTCGCTTGCGGAGCTCATCCCCGTCAGTGTGAGGAAATTCCCGCTGCCGCAACGGGCGAGATCGTCGCAGCGCCTGTTGCCGCTGCCAGAGTCGTTGCATCCTTCACTTGCGGGACGCACCAGTAGGGTGCGGGAAGATTACCATTGCATCACGTCTCTGCGAGGGTCGTCGCAGAGCCATCACATTGAGGGGCTGCAAGAGGAGAAGATCTTCACTGAGCCGCGTACCGTCGCCGCACCGGAGATCGTCCCCACCGAAACATGTGCTCCGGAATCCATGCAAGGTATCGCATCCCCCCCATACAGACCGGAGTCACCGCAACACGCCCGCTACGTCCAGCAGGGATGTCGCATCGCCTCCCCAGGGTCTCAGGAGTGACGCATCGCTTGCTTTTCAACGCTACAGCTTTCACTTGGAACTTTTTTCGCATCTAAAGGTATTGTTGGCTAAAACGTGACGCAACTGTGAATTATTTTAACGCAACCTTAAGAACTTATTTGAAACCATATTCTTGAATTGTATATATTGGATTTTTGTTAATTTGGTCTTGTGTAGTTTAGATTAAATACCGTTATTTTTCTAAACTGTTGTGGAGTCAGTTTGTGGTGTTTTCACTTTGTTACTGTGAGTGTTGATACAAGTACTTTGCACATTGCCTTCGATAAGCCTGACTGCTCGTGCCAAGCTACCAAGGGGGTGAGCAGGGGTTATCTGAAAAGTGTATCCTTCTTACCCTGACTAGAAGCAAGGGTCCCTATTTGGACAGTGGTACCTACCTCTGCCAACCAGAGACCCCCAGGTCCAACAATAATCCATTAGAAATTACTTTAAAAATCACTGGAATGATCATCCAAGTGTGCACAAAATTCCCACAGGTGCTAGTGTAGCAGGCGTAGCAGCAAATTATTCATCATTAAAACCAGCAGATTATTTCCTAAAGTGCTAGTGCAATAAATATAGCAGTAAATATGCTATCCCCTCCCACCACTCAAGATGCAGATGCAATCATTCAGCCTAGGTCTGGCTCATCCAGCCTCCTGGGGGCTCCCCAGCCCCTGTCACTCTCAAACCAGACAGTCAATTCACAAACAGGCCAAGGAACACAGAAAGGTCAGACAAGAGAACAGTCACTTTCTAAAAGGGCTGCTCTCAAACACAGGATTTAAAAAACATCTTTCCTAAAAGATGTGTCATTAAATTCTGAGTTAAGGGATACCCGACTTTTATGTCCTACCTTGCTCCTATGTGAAGATATGCTGGTAGCCACTGTAGTCAGCATTCCCTATGATAGCCTCTAGGCAAGGTAGCCTTACAATAGTGAATATAGCAGCAATTTATTCAGCACTAGCAGCAGCAAAGTATTCCTTAAACACTAGCAGCAGCAAAGTATTCCTTAAAACAATCACCATCAAAATTGCGTCAGATCATTTGATATTGCTTTACCTTAAATGAAATTATTGTGCATATGTAAAAGGACTTAAAAGAAAGAGTAGCTTGTCGGTCTGCTGTTGTTCAGAAGTATTCTAGGTGTGCTACTGTATGAAATATGACAACAGGTTATTCATACAAGCTGCGAACATCAAACTATTCAACATTTTAAATTCACTGCCCCATGTGAATAAAAGCATTGCAGCAATGAAAGAAAAACACATAAATGCAGGTACAGAATTGTATAGCAGTTCAATAATTAACCTAATGTCCTCGGGGGTGAAGGGAGCAAGGCTAGGCCTCTTAGGGAGTGCCCCAGGTATGACGGCAGAGCCCCCCAGTGAGGCCCCCAGATGGCTGAGCCTGTTTTTTTACAATGGTTACAAATTCTTTCAACAGGATGCTCAGGGGTTAAGGAAGCAATGATGGCCTGCCGGCATGTGCAGACTCCTAATTTGTTCCACTCTCCCCGTAGCCTGGTTCTCCACTCGCCCAACAATGCTGGGCAGAGATACACAACATGGTCAAAGGATGCTTTGCAGTGGCCGTAGCCCCTACAGGTTGTTCCATCGGAAGGTCAATGCCAGCTAGCTAGATGTTTCAATAATACCCACTCCCGTAGCCTAAGGGACGTAAATCTTGTCCTCAGATGAATAACATAAGTGGCCGTAAGATATGACGCTGGGGAGGCAGGCTGGTACATGTTGGTGACTGACCAGGCATGCTTACGCTTGGCGAGGAGGGCTCTATCCGAATGGTATGACCAAAGACAAGCCTGTTTGAAATGTTAATTGACTAGAGTTACTGGCCCACACTTCTTCCACCATCAGTAATTGCTGGCAGTGCTCAAGGAACTCATGGTGTGCTTGGCTAAGCTTGATAGAGCTAATTTCAGTCCATAACAATGCCTCTAGGCAGCCAGCCCATGCCCCCGTAGATTGTGACACAAGTTGAGGTTGGCACTGGCAAACTCTAACCTGATCTGGGCAGCAGATGGGGACTTTGGTAGCCAGAAAACCCTTTTGCATTTCCTTGTAGTGAGTTTATTCAGCAGACTGCTGTCCCTGCCCAGTGGAATTTCCATGTCATTCGTCAAGGAAGGAGAGATTCTGGCCCTCGTGACTTCCAGCAGGAGGGGAGAGGCTTAGCCCCCGTAATAATTTTGATCATTTCAATAGAGTCACCTGGTGGGTCAGGGCTTTTGCTTCAACCTTTTTCTGTTGCTTCACAAAACAATTCCTGGCATGAAAATGCACCCTTAGGTACTTGTAACTTTGAACCGACACACTTTTAATGCCATTATAAAGCCAACCACCTCCCTGATATTTTTCATACCAAACGTAACAAACTTTGTTTTCTTCAGATTCCCTTCAGGTTGGTAATGGTCGTGTACGTGTGTAGTTGGTTAAGCAGCACTTGAAGGCCTAATCTTGTAAGAATGAAGAGGGTAAGGTTGTCAGCATTCAGCAGGTCAATGATCTGTATACCACCAGTCTTTGGGGGTGAATATTGGTGCCATCAAAGAGCTGTGATAGCTCCACAATAAACAGGTTAAAAAGCTGAGGGTATAACACGCACTCCTGCTTCACTCCCCACGATGTGGAATTTTCCTGGATAAATGTGCACTGTTTCCCTGTTTGAATCAAATGCAGGTATTGGAGTTTAGCTGGATTATGCCCTCAAACGCTTTGAGAGTATTCCCTATTTCTGTAGTTTGACCCATAGAGACCCCCTTGGTACCCAGTCAAATGGCGCCTTGAAATCAATGAAACAAAAGTGCATCAAGTAATATGGAGCTGTTACCTGTTACCTTGTCAGACGGGCACCGCGCTTTAAATGGATCTTTTGATCGTGGGCGGAGTGGAGTAGCAGATCGGTTGCAGCAGTGATATCCAAGGAACAATCACTTCACAATAGAAAATGGAATCCATTGTGAAACGATAAGAACATATCTGATTGGAATTTCTATATTTGGAAAAAAGGAATTATTGAAAGTTTCCCACGGGTAACTACCATTGAGAAAAGATTGATCTCACAGGAACCATCACTTTATGGCATTAGAGAGAAAAATAAAAGGAATAAAAAGATTTTAGTAACCCGGTTTGATGAAAAAATCTGCACCATTAATTGAATCCTGAAGGACGATAGCTGCCACATAGAATACAGGTTAAAAATCCCCTGGCATCTGTTTTACGTGGAATGTTTGTATCTGCATAGGTCCTGAGGAAGGTGGTTGATAACCCACTGAAACGCGCGACGACCTTGCGTGGAACCAAATTTAATAACTCATGGTTCATAGTTAGGCAGAGAACTTTTTGCCGTACAAATCAAGATTTGTTCAGATACTACATATGTATGGTGTGTGTAAAAGGGTATGAATTGGAATGAATGAGATTGAGTGAGTGGAATTGGGTTAGTATTGATATGTTTTTATAGCCAAGGGGGCATTTTGTTATGAGACTTTTTGCAGTTTTTTGAATATGAATTTTGTATGAAATAATATATGTATCACTGATATAATGGATACAAATATTTTATAAGAAAGTAATTGAAAATGAAAAAAAAAGAAATAATGAGGAAATAAAAATATACTGAAGAAATGTTATAAACTAGTTCTGTCGTTGTGTTTGAATAAAATTGCAAAATATAAACAATGTTGGTGAATCAGAATTAGATAGGTCATGAGGGAATGTTTTCGAGTATTGTATTTATCCTTTCCCCTCTTTTCCCTGACCTTAAAGTAACGTTAGAAGGGTCCCCTCCTTCATGTTTTTGCTGTTACCTGATCCATCAGAACTGATATTGTCATTAAGTTGGTTAGCGTGCCAGATTTTCCCATGAACCTTGTTTAGTTAATTTCCACAGCCATAGATCCTCCAGAAGAAATCTGGCATAGTATTAAGCTTCATTATCAAGGAGCTCTATTAGCCTATAGTTATTCAGATCAGATCTGGGTCATCCTTTATGAATCAGATGAATTATTACATCGCACCATGATTTAGGTATTGTTGAACACCTCAGGCGGTGGTCAAAGAGCCTGGTGATCTGTCCTTCCCAGAATGTAGTTTCCTGTTTAAAGAGTGTCTGAGGCAGGCCCAGGGGTCCAGGAGCTCCATCCATTCTTGATTTTTATATTATATGCTCTACTCGGCTTGTGTAGGAGATCAAATCCCTGGCTGGTGGATGCAAGTGGTCCTGGAGTTGAGCTTGAGCAGATGTTTGCACACCCCTATCCTTTGCTAAAAAACGGCTTGCAAGAAAGGATGCCCATTCTAGTTCTGTTATGTTTGCATAGCCCAGCCCCCTTGGGCCATTCATTTACCATTTCACCAAGGTGCAAAAGTTCCTGGATTTGAGATTCTTGATGCGCAGAGTAATGCTGTCCAGATATTCTCTAAACATTTGAATTGTTCTGTAAAGGTTGCCTCCCTGTAGGTTTTCTGTGTCTTGTTGAATGCATTAAATGGCTCCTTTGATCACTGATTCTTCCGAGCTCTCCTCAGAGCCATATTTGGGGCATTCTTTAAGTTCCTTGATCAAGGTTTGAAGTAACGGTTTTGTTAGAAGAGCCGCATCAAATGGATGGTCGATACAACTTTTCATGCAATTGGGTGATGAGACTCTTGCACTCCATATTCAGAGATCGGCCCCAGTTTTATCTAGGCACTTAATACATAAATCCATGGCAGTGTCACTGGTGGAGCCACTCGGCTTAAGACAATTGAGATTCTCATTGCATGTTCTTCTGCATGTGACACTCTCTGGGGTATGGTGAGATAAGTTGGACGTTATAATAGTGATCTGTTGATGATGGTCACTCTCTACCCGTGGAGCAATGTGGTAATTTTCTATGAAAAGTAACATTTCTGTATTACAAATGGTGTAGTTATGAAAGGAGCAGGTATTCTCAATGGATCTTGACTAATTTGGGAGTGTATCTTGCAGTAAGTGACCGTTCAATACTTCATAGCTCGCGCTGACCAAATATTCGTCCAACAAACTTCATAGACAGCCCTTGGCTTAGATTGTTCGCTGAAGTTCTGAGTGCTCCCCGGGTGAAACCCTTCAGGGTTCTCAGGGAGATCTTGGAAGACGTTTGTATTAAAGTCCCCTTTGATCAAGCAATCAGCCTGAGGGTGGTCACTTGCTAAGTTGCACAAAATTTGTATTAAACGGCTGAGTTTTGTCCACTTCTCCTTTGCACTTGGGTTGATGTAAACGTTTATCAGCAAAAGGGGGTGCTGCGGTCTCCAGTTGCTGATCTTTATTCCTAACAGGCAGTTCTACTTTAATGTTATTGGATCAATGTTCCCTTGTAGTTTAACTGAGGTGTATATAAAAGCCCGCCTGTTTGGTCTTTTGGTCTGCCTTGCCTATGCTCTCTGAGGGCTGGCTGCCACTGCTCGATGTAGCCTGTTCTTGGGCAACTCGACTAGGCTCATGTTACCTTCAGAGCTATTATTTTATGGTTATTTATGAATGTGATTAGGTCTAGAGACTTTAGTTTCTGTGCCAAACCATTGATATTTGAAGAGCACATGGATAGCGGGGGCAGCTTGGACCGGGAGGATATCCAAGAGTTAATTCAATCAAAGCATCTATGGGATAGAGCTGTGGGCAGCCAGTCCCAATCTACCCCTGTGAGGTCAATGGGTGACACCCTCTGTTCGCTGTATTTTGTGATTGCACAGCCCTGGGCATTTTTTAAGATTGAATATGGTTTCTTCCCACAGAGCACTATAGTGGTTTGCGGTTTAGCCAGTACGGTGGGATACCCAATCTTATTGAAGGAACTGATCTTGATGTCCCATGTGTAAAATAACTCGGATCTGGATAATAATAACTGCGCATGGGTTGCCGAAATGAATATTGACTGTGGGTCCCGAGTTTTGAGAAACTTTTGGGGAGAGAAATTTGATTGATATAATACCGCATGACTGCAAGCCACCCAGTCCACAAATGGTCTTCAACAAACTTAAGATGTTCCCCCTATTAAAAATGTTGTGGGGGCCTTGCAAATTACACTCCAGGCTGAACAGCAGCTTGGTGTTTGAACATTGCTGGGCTGTTTCTTGCTGTGCGCTTTAAGGCCTGAGTGGATTTGGATCCACCTTGGGTGACTTCAACATGGTTCCCTGTTGATGCTCCTCCTGTGAATCATAATGTGGGTTCTCAATGTTTTGTGTTGGCTCCAACTGGTGGATCAAAGGTCCTTAATTCTTTGTAATTGTTACTTGAAGGGTATCCAAGTCCGTACAGTGTTGCTATTAGCTACGTTGTAGGGATTGATTTGTTCGGCAGGAGAATCTCAGATAGTCAACTTCCTCTGTTCACAAATGAGCTTGCTGCCTCAGTCTTGCTGTTGCTTCTTCTTTTCTTATGCTTGAGTGTCTGGGCAATTGTTTCTGCCCCGTCAGCTCAGGCGTGCAGTGGTAAATCTTGATATTGTGTCTTCTTTGCACGCTTGTCCAGGCATTTGACTTACCCATTACCAGGAGGGCATTGCAATAGTTTAGGTCAGCAGGTGCTGCGTCGACCTGAGTGGTCAGTGTTGGAGTGGGCGGGGACTGTGAGGGCCACTTTCTTCACTATTGGGTTGAACAGATTCTGTGCTTTTGCTTGAAAACAGTGGAAACAAGTTGCGGATAGCAGAGGAAGTTTTACTGTTTGTCTTGTTTAATTGATTTCAAAGTATTTTCTTTTCCCTCTTACTGAGGGGGTTTGGTGGGAAGGGGTCTTTGGTAGCCATTTACCCTGGGGCTAACTTGATCCCTGAGAATGGAGTCCCCATTAAAAGCACAGATGATGTTGATGTCCCTTGTTGCTCAAAATCGAGTTTGAAGACAGAATATTTGTGTTAGAACGAAAACAAGACAGTGTCAATTTATACAGGGCGTTACTTCCAAGAAGCAGATAGATCCATCATGGGTTCTACTCGCGGCTGCATCAGCAGATGCAGAGGTGCTGGGCTTCAACCAGCGGAGTTGAGATTCCGTAGTGGAAATAGAATATGCATCCAAGGTTTTGCCATTTTGAGGCATAGAAGTTTGTTGCACAGAAGTTTGTTGGGGGCTGCACCCACTGGTGGTTGACATTGGCCAGTACCACCAGGAAGTCTCCTAATTTCTGTCAGAGCTGTGCTGAGAAACATAGGAAGCGAAGACAGGTTTTCTATAATAAGAAAGCAGCAGCATACAGATTGCACGAGATTGATATTCAATTGCACTCTGAAGATCAGGGTATTTAGATTGTTGAGTTTGTTGTCTATCCCAGTTGTAAAAATGGCAAGCGAGTTCACATGGTCAGCTTACGCATCCAGTTTATCTGAATGATAGTTTAAAGTGGAAACTGCGTTTTATAATGTTTTTCAGAAGTGTGGCCACACTGTATTGGAAACATCTGCTGGCAGATGCATCAACGAAAAGACCTTCCGATAAAACAGCAAATCGGTAAAACAGGCCGATACCGAATGCAAAACCAGAAAATGCTATGCACCAAACAATAATTCGGTAAAAAATAAAAATTACCGAATCGCTAAACAGAAAATCAGAATTACCGAACCCCAAAGCTGACCTCGGTAATACCGAATCGCTAATAACGAATCGCAATGGTATGCATGAAAAGTCGCTAATACCGAAAATCCCAAACATCGCTATTTAGCATGAGCAAATTAAGGGGAATCACAATCAGGAGGTAAAGTAAACTGAAGGACAGAAAAAAAAATTACAACCCCAACTGCAGGTGCTGACAATCAGTAACCCTTCAAAAATGCCCTGGGAAACCCCACATGTCAACCAAAATGGCTGCCCTCTACGTGCTTGCTAGGAGGAGGAGGATCAACGCCCAGGCCCAGCGCAGGAGGATGATCCAGGGCAGGATCTTCAGGGTGCGAATCACTTTTCTGGGGCAGACCGAGGAACAGGTGTACGACAAGTATAGACTCAACCGTGCCATGATAATGTGCCTAATAGCAGACCTGAAACCATTACTGCAGCACGAGACCCGTAGGACCAACGCCATACCAGCCCATGTGCAGGTCCTATGCTGCCTGCACCTGCTTGCGTCTGGAAGCTTCCAAGGGGTAATAGCTGAGACTGGAGGCGTGTCGCAAAGCGCTTTATCACGCTTATTCCACCGGTTCCTAGAGGCCATGCTGACATTAATTAATCGCCACATCACCTTCCCCACAACCCCCCAGCAGCTGACTCACACCAAACAGGAATTCTACCAGGTGGCACAATTCCCCCATGTCATAGGGTGTGTTGACTTCACGCATGTCCCCACCTGTCCTCCATCAGTCACCGAATACATTTTCCGCAACCGGAAGTCATATCATTCTATAAATGTGCAGGTGGTGTGCAATGCCAAGTACATCATTACGGACCTTGTAGCCCAATTCCCCGGGAGCACACACGATGCTTACATATTCCGTCACTGTGGCCTCCACAGGCGCCTGATCAACACTGAATTTGGAGATGGACCCCTACTAGGTTCTTATTGATGCATCATCGTACTCTCCACCCACTCCATCCCCACATGTATATTTGCAATCATGCTGATGACCATTCTCTCCCCATCCTGCAGGTGACAGCGCATACGCATTGCGTGAATATCTACTCACTCCCTACCTCAACCCAGCTACACCGCAAGAGCAGCGCTACAACAGAGCACACATCAGCACAAGGAATGTGGTTGAGCGTACATTCGGCATCCTCAAGAGCCGCTTCCGAATACTGCACAAGACTGGAGGTGCCTTGCAGTACGACCCAGTGACCTGCTGCCAGATCATTGCTGTGTGTGCCATCCTGCACAACATCGCCACACGCAGGGGGATACCCATAGAGGTGGACGGAGAGGATGAACTACGTGCACAGCAACCACCCCCCCAACACCGACAGGCCCATGTGCCCAACACAGCTGAAGGGCAATGGAGGCGGACATACATCACAAGGAATCATTTCTGAGACAGGTAAGAGAGTGACTTGACAACAGGATCTGATTTGCAAGGGTTTAATGGGCATGGACGCCTGACTGGTGCAGATAAACGTAACACAAACATGCTGCTGCTGCAGTTAAAGTCAAACTTAAATTGTCCCATCTCAGAACGGGTGATGCGTGCGGCACTTTAGTCTGGCCATGGTTACGTCACCAAGGACAGTGTGACTTTGCCACATGTTCACTTCCGTTTGCCGCGTACCCCCAGTCTCTTGTCCTGTGACTCCTCGGCTTCTACACAATGGGAGTCAGTTGCAGTTGCATTGCGGCCACTGCGTCTCCTCCCGCTGGTGTCCGACAGGGAGACGCTGCTGACACTGGAGGCTGCCTCACTCCACTCTTCCGCTCCCAGACTGCTGACACTGGCTGACCCAGGCTGCAGTTGCTCCACTGCAATGGTCACCCTCTCAAGGGCCTTTGCCACATCCCCACAATAATGACCTAGGTCCACTTGCATGGACACGGACCTGTGGGACAGCACAGCCGTGCTGTTGCACAGCTTATTAATGGCCTTGTTAGTTGAATTCACTGCCAGCATGATCTGCCTGTGACGCCGGCGCTCACTCTGTTGGCCTGCCACTACGGCACATGTCAGTTCTTGCAGGCAAAGCTTTATTTCATTGTTGCCGGCAGCTAAGGCAGTGGTGTGCTCACGCACAGCGTCAGTCATGTTGCCAAGTTTGTTGCAAAGTTTGGTCATGGAGAGTTTCATGGCACCCATGTGTCTCCCCTGCAGGCGCTGGACACGCAGCATCCGGGTCTCCACAACTCCGTACCCTTCGGACAGATCGACTGGTCTTGCAGCAGCCCGACCCGGGGGCACAGCCCTCTGCCTGATGCGCTGTCGTGCTGCAGATTGGCTGGTTGGAGTGACGACAGCCTGGCGTGGAACATTTGGGGGTGCTGAACTGTGATCCGATTCCATCACGGGCAGGGAGGGAACATCTGCTCTGTGGCTCTGTGGAGTGGCCCGCACTGGTAGTGGTGTCTGGGACCGCGAGGATGGTGGTGGTGGTGGTGGTGTCTTGGACCGCAGGGATGGTGGAGGTGTTGTCCGCCATGGTGGTGAAGGGGAGGACATGGCTTCAGCTCCCTGTGAGCACTCTGCTTCTGACAACACTGGCGTCTCAGAGATGACAAGGCGGGCACTGTCGTCCGAATCGATGGGGGATGCATCTGTGTGTGAAACAGTGCATAGTTATAATCATGGTATAGTATGTGGAAATAGCTGTGGCATCTCACAATAAATAACTTTTTCTGTCTGACATTTGGCCCTTTGCTGCAGTATTCATCTCTGGGCTCTGGCATGCACCCATTCATGTATTGACTACAACTCCCATGGTGCAACACAGAGGTGAGGGTATGTGTTCAGGGCAATGCTACATGGGCACTGGGTCTGGCATGGGGGATTGGGCAGGGACTTAGTACACGCTGCATTGTTACGCTGCCATGCTTCTTACCTTGTCCTCCTTCCGAAGCACCAGAGGTGTCCAGACGTGTGGCCCCCACAACAGCTTCCGGTTCTATGGTGGACTCCACTAGATCCTCCAGGGCTGTGTTTGGCATCACATTGGATGTGCCCCCTCCTGTGCCAGCAGCATCCTTGACCCTCTGCGCAATCTTCTCCTTGGCCCTCTTACGCAGGTCATACCAGCGTTTTTTTAAGTCGTCGATGCTGCGGTGGGTGACTCCGCAGGCATTTACCTTGTCCTTGATGCACAGCCACATCTTTCGTTTTTCTGCCTCTGGCACCTTCAGCGACAACTTCCCAAACAGTTGGTCATTGTTGCTGGTCACACACTCGATTATGATTTCAAGCTCCTTATCAGAAAACTTCAGTTTTCGCTTTCGGTGTGTGTCCTTTCCCTGCTGGGGGGCCTCCTTCTCCATCTTGTCCTGCTTGCCTTGTCCTGGTTGCTACTGGTTCTGTCTGGGTCCTCAGCTCCTGTGCTCTGCCTCCTCCTCAGTGCTACACCGACCACAGTATGCAGCGTGGCTGTCCTACTTCCTGGTTGTGATGTCATCGGCCTGCTTCCGAAGCGTCGCGTAATTGTTCCGTTTTCGCTATTACCGAAGTCGCACATACCGGATTCACTAATACCGATTCGGTATTAGCTAACTCGGTATTTGCTACTCTTGCGGGCGTACTTTCGCAATTTAATAGCGATTTTTACCGAATCGGTAATTTTTACCGATTAGTTTGATGCATCGCGGTTTGCATGTCCTTAATAGCGATTCGTTATTTTTCGCTATTACCGACGTGTATTACCGATTGTTGATGCATATGCCCACTGGTCTTTTATCAAGAACAATTTTGCATTGCAAACCAAGGCTCTTGGTGTGCTCTGTGTGAATGATGTGCAGCTCCAAAGTGGATTGACAATATGGTTACATGCTGTCAGGTTCTCGTGCATAGTTTCCTGAACCATCCAGGTTAAGTGATTTCATGGGTGAGAGTGGTATTATGTTTCCAGTCGGAGCCTGAATCCAGCTGGTGGACTGATGATACAGTCCGCACTTATTTCCCGCAATGGGTTGGCAGAAGACTAGCTGCTGTGTTTAAGTAGCCCCTATGATGGAGGCCTTGCACATCCTGTTGGAGAGATTTCTTAAAAGGAAGAAAATCTTCTGAGAGGGTAGATGAATGGTCACTTGATATGACTGTTGGTAAAAGATTGTGCCCACTTATATCCATCTGAGAGGGGGACTGTTGACCAGACTGTTGTTTTTGAGCTGATATAACCAGAGCAGTAGCTTCATTCTGAGACTCTGCCAATTGAGCTGCTGCGCCCTCAACCTCTTGGCTGCTAGTAGAAACCATTGCAGTCCAAAGAGGACAATACTGATGGGGGTGGATGTAGCATAGCTTGAAATGTAAGCGCAGAGGGCCTTCTCGTTGGGTACATCGGACTAAGGTGTGAGAGAGACACTCTGACTTCCTGTGGTTGTGGCTGCACTGTTGACGGCCCTATCAACAGTGGAGAGTTTTTGTCAAAAAGTCCAGAACGGTTGCCACACGGGGGTCTGGGGTACCAACTGCTCTGATAGTTTCCCGGGAGGTGAGTCAATTTGCGGTTGAAGGCTGTAGCTTGTTAAATACTTTAAAAATGTATGGACACAGCATCCAATGTAGGTGTCAGGTATGGGGTAGATGATGCGGAGTGTTATTTACTTGACCCCAAGTCTAATGGGGAAGATTCCCTGGTTCCAAAGGGGGGCCTTGCACTGCCCTTCTTATTCTTGTAAAAAACACAGTTGATGGACAGAATGCAGAACAATGTCTTACATTCACCCCAGTACAAAGATCTGGGCTTAAATCCATCGTTTTTTTGCACTCCACACCACCCTAGGTCAGACACTGGCTATATGCAAATCAGCCTTGACCCTGTGCCTCATGGGAACAGTCCAGCCTGAACTACCAAGCCATTTCTTTCCTAGACCGGAATCAAGCATCCAAGGACCGGTTTCTGGCTATCAGCCTTCTTCAGCATGGATAGCTTGACTCCAGTGATGTGGAGAGCCTGGGACTCACGTCTGAGCATACTCAGCCCACTCGGGGTGAAAATTGCAAAAAACACAGTTGATGGACAGAATGCAGAACAATGTCTTACATTCACCCCAGTACAAAGATCTGGGCCTAAATCCATTGTTTTTTTGCACTCCACGCCACCCTAGGTCAGACACTGGCTATATGCAAATCAGCCTTGACCCTGTGCCTCATGGGAACAGTCCAGCCCGAACTACCAAGCCATGTCTTTCCTAGACCGGAATCAAGCATCCAAGGACCGGTTTCTGGCTATCAGCCTTCTTCAGCCGGGATAGCTTGACTCCAGCCTTATTCTTCCTGCACCTTTGGGCAGTTATTGGCTCTTTCCTTGCTCAGCCTGACCTCATAGTCTCCAGGAGCGAGAGCCTACCGCTAATAGTGCTGCCTCACCTCCCTGTGGCAAGAACTTCCACTGGACACTGGGGAGGGGCACAAGTACGCTATCTTCTGCAGGCTTGAGTGACTTGTCAGTGCAGCTGGGTGAAGAGGTAATCAGATCTGTTGTGTTATTTGTAGATTTGTAGAAGATGCCACTGCAAGGTCCTTGAGGTAAGCCTGTAAAGGGGAATAAAAAGTCGATGCTGGCCGCGACCCTACATGCAAGCTGCACCAGCCTAACACTGGCCGCTTCAGCACTGCAGCGGTTTGGCCTATGACCTAGCGTGTCAGTCTCCGAGCACGGCAGCAACAGCGACAAAGATCAATGGAGTGAGCAGTATCTTTACTCACCCCGCTGGTTGTGTCTTGGTCCTAGGCCCAGTGTTCCAGCTTGAGACTGTCAGTTTGTGAGCTTAGGGCCACATTGAGGTCTCGCATAGCTGTTACTTACCACTGGGTTGGGCTGGGCTCATGCTCCTCATGGAGCAGGCATACTAACTGTTCCTAAATGCCTCTGTGAGCCCCAAGCTCCAAGCCTCTAGTGGCCCATACCCGCTATGAATATGCAGGCAGTGAGATGTTACAAACGGCACCTACCCGCCGGCTTTGCTGACCTGTCCTCTCATCTCCTGCCCGCCGCAACACCAAGCAGCTAAAAGGTGCTCCAGGCATCAGCGAATGTAAGGGTCCGGGACTGCAAGCCGCAAAGAGATGCCCCGTTCGGTCCAGACAGATCGGGGGCAGCTTGGAAGCTGCAATAGCGCAACTCCCGTGGCACAGTGTCAACATTGACAGACACGCAAAAGTGAATTGGCTAACAATGGGGATGGCTTTAAATTAACGTCTGATGCTTACAATGGATGCTTCCTTTTCTCAGTTTTAATGGAGTGGCTGAAGTGGAATCCCTTCCACTTCTGGTCCCACCCATTGGCCCACACATTTGTGACGTCAGCATGCCTCATGGTGCGTTGGCGTCATAAACTCACACAGGAACAGAGGAACAACAGGGTAAGTGTACTGATCCTGCATCTGGTGGGGGATTCTCTAGTAGGATGCCTCCCCAGGTTTTCAAGAGGCATTGTTGGAACAGGGACAATGTCCCCTTTCCAGCAATGCCTCCCTCAAACTGTGTTCTACTCATGGATTACAGCCGCACCATGATCCACATTCAGCACCACTGGACCAGCAGAGAATTTTTTACTTTCGGGGGGCCGGCCCCTCTGCCATACATGACCCACAGTGGATAAGCATATTTACTGAAAATGTGTGTTTTCTCCTGTTGGTGCAATCAAACCTTTAATGTGCCCCCTAGGGAAAACACATTTCTGCCATATTGTTTGGGTGGCGGCCCTTCAGATATACATGCCAGCCTCAGAGGGGCATATATAAATATATTTCCATGTGTGTTTTCCTCTAGGGCATGCAATTGCAGGGTAGATACATGGTGGCCATTTTGTGATGATGGTTGGTTTCTCTGTATACTGACCTACAAAGACTTTTAGATATGGACTTGCCTCAAAATGCTGGGATTGCCTGATGCTGGCATAACATGGAAAAATATTATACTTCTCATTTTCTATTTGCATGTGTGCTACCTTTTTCAGCACACATACCTAGAGGAGGAAGCCTGAAAGGGAAGTTGTATGCATGGAGGGGCCCTTCGCAGCACAGAAACTACCCTGACCATAACACAGACATCCATGCAGACATCCATGCACTTTAGCACAAAGGAGCCTGCTTTGCACAAGACAGCACACAAAGTGCCCCAGCACTTGGAGAGAACAGAACTGCACCATGCCTCGGAAGATATGGTTCAGTTTTGCACTCCCCAGATGAGGCAGCGCAGCAAGTTTGCTTACTGCATTGGAACACTTCTGCCATAAGTATGTTGGGGTATTGCGTATGAGGCAAGTTAAAGTAATACTTTAGGTGTTTTTTGGTCTTTTTTGGGATAAGATGTCTTATAAGAGTTCATCACATCACAGCATCAACAAGCCTTTTTTGCTTGTACCGCTTTGTCATACACATATCTTATAGACACACACATTCACCCACTGATTAAGCACCATACATCTGCCTTCAACGTGGGATACAGTGTTTCAGATGTAAAGTTTAGGAAAGCTTTAGACTGGTTTTAGTCAGTCAACAATGATGGTGTCTCAGTGGACGACTGCTGTCCAGGCCCTAACTCGAGCTATGGAGGACAGCTCTGAGGCCGTATCAGAAACTGAGTCAGCATTAGAGGGAGAGAAAAATGAAGAAGAATCTGCAAGTGGCTTTTTAGACGGCGGAATTCCATTTGACAACGCTTCTTTCAGTGATTCTGAGGAACATGATGAGGGCAGTTTTGATGGTCCAAAGTGAAACCAAAGGGGATGATGGACCGAGTGTTGAACATTGCAAGCGCTCACCCCCAGTGAACTGATCTGGGTTTAATTCATCATTATTCTTTAGCTCACTCCGCCACCCCAGGTCAGCCATGGCCATATGCAAATCAGTCTGACCCTGTGCCTCGTGGGAACAGTCCAGCCCGAACTGCCAAGCCATGTCTTTCCTGGACCGGAAACAAGCATCCTGGGACCGGTTTCTGGCTAATCAGCCGTCATCAGCCAGGCTAGCTTGAATCCAGTGGCAAGGTGAGCAAGGGACCCACGTCTGGGCATACCCTGCCAACCTAGGGCCAACAAAGCAAAACCAAAGGGGATGATGGATGTAGTGTTGAACATTGCAAGCACTCACCTCCAGTCAACTGATCTGGGTTTAATCCATCATCATGATGGTCCTTCACAAGCACAGTCTGTGTGGGGGATAGATGTAAAAGGGTAGGCCAACCCAGACAGCATGCATGTGTAGCAGGAAGCACAGACAGAGTGCTCTCTTGGCAGCCCTCCGATTTAGTGCAGCCCCAAATTCCCCTGTTCACTGACAATGCTAAATGTAAAGTAGAGACAGCAAATTAATGACTACATCCATCTCTTTTTTTACATTGACTACCTTGAGGAAATAGTGCTGCAAACAAGTTTCTATAAAGACCAATTTCTGAGGGACTATGGTGGCACTCTAGTGGCTCATTCTAGGACACACTGGTGGACTCCCATTTCACTTGAGGAATTGAAAACATTTTTGGGCCTTCCACTCAAAATGGGGTTAGTGCACAAACCAAGCTAGCAGTCCTACTGGTCTACTTGCACGATTTGGATAGCACCCATCTTCATACTATATATGAGCAGAGATTAGTTTTCGCTATTTCAGCATTTGCTGCATTTCAGTGATAATTCTACTGCCTGCCCCGGCACCATCCAGACCATGACAGATTATTCTAAATCAGCCTGTTGTGGAAAATTTGTCTGCATGGTTTCCAGAGATTTATACTCCTGGAAAGAATGTAGCCATTGATGAGTCCTTGATCCTGGACCAAGGATGGCTGCTTTCAGTCAGTACATTGCTAGCAAAGGAGTTCGCCATGGCATTAAGTTTTACATGCTGTGTAAGAGCTCTATTGGCTATGTTTACAGTTTGAGAGTGTATATAGGAAAGGACACCACTCTAAACCCTGTAGATTGCCCTCCCACACATGAACCATAGGAAAGAGTGTATGGAGCTTTTCCAGCCACTCCTTCACAAAAGGTAAAACGTTTATGAGGACAACTTCTATGCAGCAGTAGAACTGTTAAGAAAGCTGTCCCTTCTCTTCCTTCTTAGCGCCCCGCCACCCCTTTCCTTTTCGCCTTCAACAGCCTCCTCCCTTCCCTTTTGTACTCCCCCCAGCCTCTTCTCTCTTTGTCCTTTTTCTCCCCTATTCCCAAGCCTAGGAACACATAGAGAAATCCAATGACGACAATCTATCCCTTTTGCTTTTTTTCAACTATCCTTATTCACTCATCTAATGTCTACATTAATGCATTATGATATTGATTCTTTGTCTTTAATAACAATATGTGGGGTTTATCTCTCCCATGTAAGATAGGTGGATGTATTCGTCTGTTTTGTTAAATGTCATGTCATCTGTCTGTATGAAATTAGATATGAACTTGAGAGCAGTTTAAAATAATATGTAAAGTAATTTGCAATAATAATGAGTTCTAAATATTGTTTTCACTCAATTTTAGATTATTTAGTGGTATTTTCCTGACGAAGGCACTTCCCGGTGCCAAAACGCGCGTCGAAGACACTATCGCCACAAATTATAATTGTGCATCTTGTATATTTTTTATCCAAGGTTTTGATCATATGTACCCAAAAAATCATTGGTGATGATTTTAAAGTATAAATGTATTCACTTAAATATTGAAAACGTATTGTTTTTTAACTTTTGGTATTCTCTGAACTCATTTCCTACATTGCGTACGTTTAAGATTCCCTGGGAATTTTATTTTCCATTATATGTTTACCCTGTCCCAGGAATTATATCAAGTCTCAGGGGGTCCTTGATATTCACATACCAAAGCTGCCACTATTGCATGCAGTACAGTTCGTTACCACTGCAAAATATTCCTCCACATGCTTGTTTGTAAGAGCACTACAGAGCACCACATTGGATTCCAATGAACTGTTTGCAGTTAAGTTATCTGATAGGTGTAATGTGTACTTTCTCTCTACAGTTCATGATGAGAGCACCTTCCCATCATGTTTTGGGGTCAGATGGCCGAAGTTCATGAGCCCACTGGTATACTTGATAACAGCAAGTACCTGGGCTAAGGGTATAAGAATTACTAGGTTCTTCAGCCACGCAATGCGAGTCGTAAAACGTACACTTGGTATTAGTGCTGTTTATCCACCTAATCCAGATGG
Organism: Lissotriton vulgaris; assembly: GCF_964263255.1. Lineage (NCBI taxonomy): Eukaryota > Metazoa > Chordata > Amphibia > Caudata > Salamandridae > Lissotriton > Lissotriton vulgaris. The sequence continues at coordinate 911,447,442 of NC_141698.1, forward strand.
CAACCTACAATGCATGTTTATCATCAGACCACCATGGCAGGACTCATGTCTCTCATTGATTTTCATTTGACCACCATTGAAAGTCTTACTGCTACAGAAGAAGCAGCCTTCACTTCATATGCTGTGGAGGATGTGGCAAGGCTGCAGGATCAACACTTTGTGCACTGCATTCCTGGAACAACTAAAGTGGGTCAACCATGTCCTCGTAGCACAGTCTGCTCCAAGCAAAGAGAGAGACAGAAGATTTGTGGTTATTGTCCCCGGTGCCCAGCTCAGCCAGTCCTGTGTTTTCTACTTGCTTTATTTTGTACCATATAAAAATGAAGTATTGGTATACTGACTGAGATGGAGCTGCCATAACATACACCTTTTAATGGTTGAGCATGGATAGGAGGCAAGCAGCCTTAAAATATGTTTTCTCTCTACTTGAGGGAATCATGGACTTCCTTATGGACTGCTTCACACTTTTATTTCCTGTCAGAACATGGTAGGTGTTCTGTTTACTGAATGACAGGTGCATTATAGCTACCACACTGCACATAATAGTGGACAGAATGCAAGTTGTCACGGACTGCCCTGAGCAGCAAACACATATTGTCATTATTAGTTTTAAAGTGTTTTTAAAGTGCTGTTTAAGGAACTTAGGTTGTCCCTCCCAGCATATTTGCCTGAGTTTCAACAGTAGATTTGCTCACATAGCTCAAGGATGATGAACCAGATGTAAAACCATTTAATTTTTGCGATTCAGAATTTGTGTCAAATTGCTACTCCAAATTTGTGACTCGCAAAATGTAATGTACAACAGTGTCTCAGATACCGTTTGCGATTCCTAATGGGGTTGCAAATTGCATACCTCATTAATATTTGTGATGCATTTAAAATACAAAATGAAACTTTTCAGTTTAATTTTTTAAGGCCAAGCAGTGGTCCCTTGGACCACTGACTGATCTTATAAAGTATTTTTGCACACACTCACAAATGGGAAGGGGTCCCTTAGGGACATCTTCCCATTTGGGAGTTGTTTACCACCTACTTGAAGTAAGTGGCAAACTGCGAGTTTTTTTTCGGCCGCAAACACGGTTGCAAAACAATGGTACATTGCATTGACACTCGCTAATAAATGGGACATCTGTTCCTAATAGCGAGAGTCGTAAACTGTATTTTGTGAGTCTTTGATTTGCAAAATAGCATTTATATATGCCAGGATCCTATTTTTGTGGTTGCAAATGGCGATCTCCCATTTGTGACCACAAAAAATGGTGGTACATCTGGCCCTGAGTGACTTGCAAGGCAGTTTCAGACACCCTCAACATGCAGCCAGAAACTTAAAGAAGTTGGATTTAGCACAGTGAGTGTGTGTTTAAGGCACATGAAAGATAATTTTTCTTCAAGTAGTTAGCATTAAAAGGCATTACTAAAGGTTTACTTGGCAAGTCTATGGGATTAGTTAGGACTTTGAAGGGAGCAGATATATAAACAGGTGGAGAAAGCTTAGGCTAGGTGTGTTTGTAGGGATATCGCATCAGCAAAAGGCAGCTAGTCAGGGATGTACAATTAGAAATGTCATCACTTCATTTTCAGTAATGGACTCAACCCCACTGGTGCAGCACGCACACCCAGACTAAATTACTCCTGCACTCAACTAAGCAAATGACTCCAAACCATACTGAATGCAGCAGGCAGCCTCCTCCCTCAACCTCTCACCACATACTCACCCTGAACCTCAAGCAACTTCACTGGCTTCCCATTCACAGCTCTTTTCAAACTCCTCACATACGCATTCAAAGCCTGACACAGCACTGGCACATCATACCTCAAAACCACTTAAAATTCCGGAAACCTTTCAGACACCTTTACTCAACCGGACTCATACTCATACACATTCTATACATATGCAGCGCCAGAAACAGGCAGCGACTTATCCTAACTTGCTCTGAAGGGCTGGAATGACCTGATACTCCACATCTGCTTCGCCTCTAAACTTATTGCATTCGGCACAAAGCTGAATACTTGGCTCTTCAACTAGGTGAATCAATAGATCAGCCCTGACTGTACCTGCATCGGTGACAGGATACCCTCCCGGGTGATATTTTGCTTTCTAAAAGCAATACATTACAGAGAACTTTGCATCCAGTCTTACATGTATGGGTAACATATGTGTGCTGCTTGCCATGTTCTTCCTCCGTGAGAACATATCGGATGTGACGTAAACTCCCTGAGGTCTGACTCCATCTTATGTAGGCCTGACTCCATCTTCGTCTATGGGGGTTGCCATCTTTCTTAACTTGGACAATGGACGCCACCATATCCATCATTTATGCAGAATAATTGTCATGTCTGCCTTTAGACGCAGCTGTCACCCAACTGTATATTTCTAGGAGCTGTAATAGTGTCACGTTCTTTAGTTAATGACATAGATACATTATCTATGGCAACATCTGTCTGGGTCAAATGTCTACCTTTCACCTTGTCAAGGTTAAATAAGACCTCATACAAATATATAAAAAAATAAAGTAGTCTCACTTGACGCCCTTTTAACTTATATGTTTATAAGTAAACATCTGGGAAGCATACCTTGATGCACTTGATTTATGTCAAACATTCCTAAATATATGTCAGAAATTGCAATTTCTGATAAGATTTAGTATAAAAAAAACACAACCACTTTTCAGGAAAGGTTCTTCGGCTGGAATATTGCCCGAAATTTTACCAGAGACTAACCCCCAGATGCATCAAGAACCCATTTTGCTATTCCTTAATAGCGAAAAATAACGATTCGCTAAAAAGGAATAGCAAAATGCAATGTATGAAGAAATCACAAAAAAAATAGCAATTTCTTAAAATTCCTCAATTGCTACTCGCAAATTACGAGTCGCAATTAAGGAATACCTCCCCATTCATTCCTATGGGCCTAGAGGCCCATCGGAATGAATGGTAAGACATTCTCAATTTGCGAAGCGCAATTAGCGAATCGCAAATTGAGAATGCGATTTTAAGGGTGCAGGGGTGTCCAAAGGACACCCTGTTTCACCCTTGAAATTGATCTGTGCACATATGTTGTGCACACATATGCCCTTAGGGCATGTGTGTGCGCAACATGAAACTTTGAGCAAAGCACTATAGTGCATTTTTCAAAGTTTTTGCAAATTACCATGAAGTTCAACTTTATGGTAATTTGCTAGCCCTATTAGCGAAATCGCTATTTTTTTTAACTTTAATGCATTGCATGTAAGGAATCTCAATTTGAGATTCCTTAAATGCAAGTAATCACAATTTTGCAATTTCTTGATTTGCAATTTTTGCATTTGGGATGATGCATCCCAAATGCAAAAATACCGGTCGCAAAGGGGCAGATTTTGAGAATCTGCCCCTTTGCGAGCGGATTTTACCTTGATGCATCTATGCCATACTCACCTATTGCTGGCACACTTTGCACCTCATAGATGCTACATCGTGCCTGAGGCCTGAAGCTGGTAAAGCTAAGTCCCGGAGAAAGCATCATAAGCATTGTTTTGCACTTCAAGGGGAACACTGCCTGCACACCTCCACTGAGAAAGACAGCCTTTGCTGTCAACAAGGTATGCAGTGTGTCTCTTCTCACTTAGAAACTCCAAACTGCAAGTTGATTTACCTTCCATGCTCTCCTAGTATAGTGCATGGAAGTAAGCCCGGGTTGTAAACTACTCTTCGCTCGTGGAGATTGCAGAATTTGGGTGCTCCCGTGGATGAATGTGGAATTCCTGAATTCCGACATTTGGGCGTGAAGCAGAATTTTTTTCCATTCACCCTAGAGTTTTCTTTTGGCTTTCAACCGCGAGCGCCTAGATTCTCACCAGAAGGAAGTGCCCCAGAGACTCCAACTTCCTGTTCCTGTCCAGCAGGCTCCTCCCAGTGCATTGTTGCTCTCCTGGTCACCTTTCATTGGGATTTGGAGCTGGAAGGATCACTCTCCTTGTCTGCTGCATATATACCATTGGATTTAAGGACTTTGTTTTTGAGATCTCACAAGTAAGTTGAAAAACTGATGCATGCTGTTTGTTTGTACTTTTATTCGATTTTGTATGTTGTTTGTTTGTACTTTTATTCAATTTTTAAGCTTTATTATGGTGGATGGCCTGTGGTTTTAGTAGGGGTCTAGTTATTTTTAGGCACTTCATTTTTCTTTTGTGAAGGGAAAATGTTGCAGTTTACTCATGTTCTCCCAGTTTTTTAATGTATTTGCAAGATTGATTTAATTCACTTTGTGGCTCAGTCTGCCAATGGGCCTTCCAGCCTGTAGGCCCTGTACTATTATTGGGTGCATGTAATAACTGTGTCTGTGGTGTCTGTTGAAATGAAACATAATTTACACCATGGATAACATTGGATAAAATACAAAATGTGTTTTTTAGTTGCATTTCACTATTTTTCTTGCAAACCGTGTATCAGTGGGATGATAGCTTTGGAGGATGTGTCTTGTAAACATTGTTATCCCTGTTCATTTTCCTTTTTGGCATTGCTGAATTAATGTTATGTTCTCTGTGTTACCATGCCTCTTTTGTCTGGCCAGTGTGTGTGTAGGTGTGTTTGCCATAGGCTACCATTTGCCTTAGTTGTTCATTATGCCATGAAAGCCAGGGCCATTTTGTATGGTCAGTGTCCACCCTAGGTCTGCATGTGTTCTTTGTTTTCCAGGCCTCCTGCTTGTTGTTGCAACCATGTGGCTGGTGGCCATTTTGTGTAGCCAGACACTATGCTTTTGCCACAGGCCTGTATGTTTTCTCTGTTTATGACCATGCCTACTTGTTGGTTGTTGTTGTTGTGACCTTGTGGCTGGCGGACATTTGTGTATCCAGCTAGTGTGCTTTTGCCATAGGTCTGCACATCTTCCCTGTTTGTGACCATGCCTCCTTGCTGGTTGCTTTTGTTCTCTGACCATGTGGCTGGCAGCCATTTTCTGTAGCCAGCCAGTGTGCTTTCCTCATAGGCCTGCATGTCTTCTTTGTTCGTGGCCTTGCCTTCTTGCTGGTTGTTGTTGTTCTGACCATGTGGCTGGCGGACATTTTGTGCAGGCATTCAGTGTGCTTTTCCTATAGGCCTGCATGTCTGTTTCTCGCTAAATCATGCTGTTATTGTGACCATGTTGCTGGTGGCCGATTCGTGTAGCCACCCAGTGAGCTTTTGACATAGGCCTATATATCTTCTCTGAAATTGTGACCATGCCTCCTTGCTCAGTGTAAGTTGTTGTTGATGACAGTGAAGCACTGGCTCGCAGCTATTTTGTGCGTCCAGCCAGTGTGTCTCTTTGCTGTAGGCTTGCTTGGATGGTGCACAAAGATAGCAGTTTAATAAATTAATATGCTTGCAGATATTCTCACTTATCCTTAATTTTTTTATCTCGTTTTTCAGAATTTTACTTTTTTTATTTTACATTTTGTTTATTTTTTGTTTACTTTAAAAAATATATATATATCTTTTGATTTTTTTAAAAAATTTTGTTTTGTTTTTTATTTACATTTTTTTTATTAAAATTTTTTTAAACTTAAAAAGTCTTCAAACATTGTTAGTTTAATGTTTTTAATGTAATTTCTTTTAATTTTGACCTAATTTTTTCTGACGTCCACCTCATGACTTAAATAGGTGCACTGCACAGCAGCACACATTGTCTATGGATTATTCCTTTGTCACCTGCATGTCACATCCCAACGTGATGCACATAAAGCCAAAAGTTACATCTGTATGTTGTTTTGTTGTTGCTCTTTCTGATCCTTTCTGATTGTACAGCATACAATGCAAGTTTGCTGGTGTAGTTGTACAAACAGATAGTTAGACTGTATTATTGCTAATCACCACACTAAATGATATTCTTTGTTTGCACTACTACTTGAACTGCAACAATGCCAAGTTTCACTGATATTTTTCTTGCTTTTTTGCTTTTGGGTACCTAAGAGAAGAGACATCCCCCACAGTACTGCCAGACAGAAGGCCTGTGCATGATGTGACGCTTGACTGACAACACAACACGGCCATCTCTTCAGCTTGTTTGAAGCTAAGTGCCACTTCTAGCTGACAGCTACAGGATGGTCCCCAAGAAAGGTGCTGCCAAGAAAGTGGCTAGTGTGGAGCAGAAAAATCAGATTTCCACCACTGCCGTGCTGACTGGAACTTTTTCCAGGAAAGTTGTGCATGCTGCACAAGCCTCTGGTGAGCAAGCAAAGAGCAGCACTCCTACATCAACCACACCACTCCCCATTCTAAACCCAGGACCATGTCTATCAGTGAGGCAGCCAGGCAATTATGTCAACACCGACGAGTAGTGATGTTGATTTGGATTTGTCCCTTTCACAAAGTGGTACACAATCGTTTCAGGAAACACAGCAAAGTGGACAGCAGCCACAGCCAGCAATAGTACTTTTGTCTGATGTTGGAGCAGAACAGGTGGTTGAGCTTTCGTCCAAGCAAGATGTTGAACTTCCTTTTTTAGAATCAAAGGCTCTCAGATCTCCAGCAAGGAAAAGGAAGGTTACTACTGCACCATCTTCTCCAAGCACCACTTCTGATGATGATGATAGGGATATGGAGTAGACTGCGACAGAGAACAGGGGATAACAGGAGAGGCAAGGGCAAAGAAAAGTTACAGAAAGACTTAGACTTATGGAAAGGGATGAAGAGGAGAATGGCGATGACAAGGTAGTCATGGTGGAAGGTGACACAGAGGAATCTGGTTTTGCTATTCAACCAGCTCAGTGGGATGTGGCACGGGTAGCACCGCCACTAGCTCACATATTTGTAAACCCCCAGTTGAGACCTTCACCAACCCCAGCCTCAGAAGAAGCAGAGAGGCAACCATCGAGAAGCACTCCTAGAGATACCAGCAGCCAAGCCTCCTCTGGATCGGTTAACATTAGTGACCACATTCAACACCAAGTCTAACCAGTTTCAACGCATTGTGAGACACCATTGGAAAGTTCTAAACTGTGGAAATGACAAGCGTGAACAACCCCACTTTGCATTAAGAGGTCCAGTAGTCTGAGGGACCGGTTGATACACACTCGACCTAGAGAAACCACCAAGAGAGTGATAGGGACACTCTGGGACTCAGCGGCAGTAATTGGACATTATCCCTGTGGGAATTGCTCGGTTTGCCCACAGACCTCGAAGACTACCCAGATTGAGGTAGGAACAGATCGCCCCTGGGTTTTGAAGAGTTTCTCGAACTGTAATAGCTCACAACTGATCTATTTGCTTACCTGCCCCTGCCTAGTAAAATACGTAGGCATGACCATGAGAAAGGTTCGGACGAGGATATTAGAGCACAAAAGTGCGTTTAGATGTAAAAAGAGCATCTCGAAACTCACCAAACACTTCATTGAGCAGAATCACAGTGAAACTGACTTCGCCTGGACGGTTCTGGAGAAGCCCTTCATACCCTCCCACATCAGTGACGTTTCAAAGTACCTGTTTGTCAGGGAACAAAAATGGATCTTTAAATTATCCTCAGACACCTGGGTTTTGAACGATGAAATACCCTGGACTATGCTATAACTGACTCATTATTCATGATAAAGGACAGAACATTGAGCTCTCTATATCTCCTATTCGACCTACTATCTTGGATAACTAGTAATAAGAATGTACATTCATAGTGATATATGGATCCATGTCAGAGTAACAAGAAAGATTTTTTGCTTTCAAGCATATACTAATTTCTGGCCAGTGATGAGCCTTCATACACTCTGTTTGCACAACTAGCATCTGTGGGACTAAATTTTTTACATCTGCGGTTGATTTTATCAATACACTATCATTCTGTAACAAGACCCATTATGAGACACTATTTAGCAGTTGATTTGATCAACACTCTACCATTCTGTAACAAGACCCACTATTAGATGCTATTTAGCATTTTCCTAATTGTATAACGAGTGCTTGCTCACTTATTTTATGAGAAAATGCTTCTCCCAAAAAGTAATAGATTGGCACTAGTTCTAGGGCAAAAGAGCCATTGTACTTTCGTAGTTCAATAGTCTTAAGGAGGATGTAACCCTGCATCCCTATAGAGAAAAGAGGGTTATCAACCTACTGTTCAACCCCTTTGGAGGGATTTACCAATATGTCTCTTAACAGTCCCCTAGTGAGCACCGCTCATCTCTGCTGGTCTATTGGCCCCCGCTTCGATAGGAACTACAGCCTTTTCAATTGTAATGTCATCCTGTAGTTTCATATGCTCTCGCAAGATCACGTCACCTTCGTGATCCCGCAATGCAGCTGAGTTAATCGTTTCATTTTTAGACGCTAGGGGTCATTGATTAGAGTCACTATAAGCCCCATTTCCACTCTATAACACACCTGTGTGCCTGACGAGACGCCCGTTGCCGCCGACTGAGACTTCCCGCTATTGAAACTTAAAGATTTTGAATCAGAACAGTATTGGATGCGTTGAATTTGTTGGGATCAAATACATCAGAGTGAAATTCTCGAATTACCCATAGTGATGTTAATCCTTGTTTGGAATTATGGATAGTAGAGTGAGACTATAACAGAGGCCACTGAATGTGGGAAGGGAAGTCGAGGTCTAACCAATGTTTGAATTATACATATAGATTGTCAAGTGCTGTCACAAATTTGTTTGATTCATACTATGAAGGAGAAAAATTGTTTCTGTGATTAGTTTTTACTGAGAGCCCTGATGATGTCCGCCACCGGACGAAATGCGTCGGCTGTTTAATGTTTCAATTAACAGATGCTTTTTTGACTTACTAAAAATATTGGAATTGAATGAAGAAGCTGTCGTCATTTTGTGTTTGATATATGAATAAAGCAAAACTTTGGGAATCAATAACTTTGACCCTCTGATACTTATACGAAGTGGAAGTCGCTCCCTCAAGTCATTGGAGGTTACATTGGACAGTTTGGGATCTTCAAACGGTGGATCCAATGGAGGTGTTGAGCGGACTGTAGACCAAGAAGGGAATACTCTTTGTGAATTTATTCATAAATTTGGTTTATTTTTTGTGCTTTAGTGCTTTTACCCTCACCGTTGTTCTGGTCATTAGTATGTTGTTCATACCATCCATCTGATGACACATGTGGCCCAGTTGTCAGGCGACTGATTACATGTGCACCATTGCACATTTGATCTTTTTTGCAGGGCTAAATCAAAAATATCTTCAGGTCTTTGCCCTGAAGAAAGTTTTAAGAGCGTTCGGCAGCATGTAACAGTGGCCAAGTTGCCGATGGAGAAATCACTTACAGCTGTAAATATCTTAGAGGAATTTAACAGCAAGGTGTATGAGTGGCTGCGACCCAGAGGTTTAGGAATGGATTTGTTGCCATTGACAATGGTAGTAACATAGTTAAGGCCATGTCAGATGGAGGCTATTTTAGGGTCCCTTGTTTGGTCCTTTGCATCAACCTGGTGGTGCAAGACTTCCTAAAAAAGGAAGACATAGTCAGCAACATACTGACCACCTGCAAAAGAATCTGCACTAATTTCAGCCATTATTTTAATGCCCAGAAACAGCTGTGTAAAATTCAGCATCATATTAGAGCACCCGTTAAACCCCTTATACAGGAGGTGCCAACACATTGGAACTCCACCTTTTACATGCTGCAAAGTCTGTTCGAGGATTACAAACAGATTAATGACTATGACATTCAAAGAGGAGGGGATGCAGATGGGAAAGCTATGACCATGGATGCGGACAAATGGGGCCCAATCAAATGACGGACACAGATGCTAATCCCTTTTGAGGTTTTCACAGGGAAAGTTAGCAAGGAGGATGTACGATGGGTCAAGCTATCCCGTTGTTGCATCTCCTACAAGACCAGGTAAAGAAGGCGTCTGAAAGGTCCACCTCCACAGGTCTGAATGAAAACACAGAAGTCCTTCACTTTGCTTTTGATATAAGGCTGCAACATGACATCATCGAGTCCAAAGAGTACATATGTGCCACAGTACTTGAGCCATGGTACAAAGAAAGTCTGCCTACTTTTATTACTTTTTCTGAAGCTCGTTGTTGACTCTCTTCACTCTCTACTCAACTTCTGCGTCTGCAGTGAGCAGTGAGCGGTGCCGGATCAGTCTAGCGGTCCAGGTGCCGATCATCGATTGACAATTGTTCGTACCACAGCTCCCCTGTGGAAGGGGCCCGGAGGACTTGAGACTGGGTGCAGCTTGCGGGTGCGGTAGCGGTTGCAGTTCACAGCTTGTGCTGCAGAGCACGGAGAATGGAGCTCAAGGCAGAAGTCAGAAGACCCGCTTTCTGCTGCAGTGTGGTTCTCAGGACATAACAGCACTGTGGCACCGCGGACTAGCAGGTCAGCCCTCGACATCCCTCATACGCCGAGCCTTGCATTTGCATTTGCAAAACTTCCACACCTGCATACCTGCTTAATAAAAAACACCAACACGCATCCTGCAAAAACCATCAAAAATTCGGCAGAACCCAGCAACCCCGGCTGAGCTCAAACTAATACCGCCGCCAACAAGCTGCCAACCAGCCAACCAACCAGCCACCACCTAATCTCCACCTGATTAGCCACCACGAGTGGAGCCAGCTATGGAAGGCAGAAGGCAGTAAGGTGGTAAGGAGAGGGGGACGCTGCGGGGGGAGGCCAAACCAAAATCCAGAGCAGCGGAGCAGGGTGGTGGCAGAAGGTCTCCCAACCTCAACTCCCCCAACTCACTCCCTGGGACTGTGACTGTGATTTGGTGCAAAGCAGGGGCACAGAGACAGGAGACAGGAGTTAGGAGGCACTCTGCCCAAATAAGAACTTACCAGATTAATTTGACTTATTTGACTCTTGGTCCTGGGGTTCCGGGTTCTCCGCCCTAACTAAATCGCCAACTACACCACCCAACCACACCTCCCAAGGCCTCGTGCCAGCGCTTGCAAGCTACAGGCTACATCTGTCAGATACCCAAAAAGGATACCTAAAAAGGGGAAAAAGGGCAAAAAATGCAAGAGGACAAAAAGACTATAGGGCAGCTGCCTTCTCGGGCTAAGACTTGGATAAGGAGACAAGGCGATGAGACTAGACTGGAAAAATAAGTTAGGTGGAGGAATAGCAATTATCTTTAAAAAAGTTTACAACTGTGAATTCAACCGACTCCCATCTTCCGGTGTGAAGGTGCTATTTTCAAACTCATACTAGCCCCAAATTACACCTTTTCAGGAGCACTTATCTATCGACCGCCAGGCGCGATGTCAAACTGGTTGACAAGCATGTCAGAACTTAATGGCCCCTTAGTAATGAAAACTAGCAATTTCACAATCATTGGTGATATGAACCTGCATTTGGATAAAGGGGACTGTATAACTGCCACAGAATTTATAGCTGATCTAGCGTCCCTCAACCTGATTCTGAAAAACTCTGGACCTACGCATATTGCCGGTCACTTGTTGGATCCTATTTTTTCCAACATCAATGACATCGCCACTTTTCCTCCTCTACCCGTTCCCTGGTCAGACCATTTTCCTATCAAATTCTCACTTCAAGTACAACTGTCGAATAAGGACAAAATATCGGCTCCAACCCAATTCGTTAGGAAGTGGAAAAAACTAGACATTGACATTCTTAACACTTTTTTGGAAGTACATCTACCCTGCACCAAGTCAATGGTTCAAAATCTATCGACATTAGTTCAAAAATGGCTGACAGCCATTGATTCATGTTTGCCTAAAACGAAGCTAAAAGGTAACAATCACCGCCCCCCTGCTCCGTGGTTTAATGAGATATTAAAGCAAGAAAAAAACAGATGTAAAAACGCTGAGCGTCAGTGGAGGAAGACCTATTCTCCAGAAGCAAAGAAAGAATATAAAATAATATTAACAAACTATCAAACGATATGTAGTAAAGCTAAAGCTGAATTTGTATGTACCAAAATTACAGGGGACCTAAATCAATCTAAAACACTCTTTAAAATAGTGAAAGAGCTGGCTGGCTCAAATACCACACAAACCCCGCCAGACCTTAATAAAACACAGTGTGACCAATTGGCTACTTTCTTTGTAAATAAAGTTGATAAAATATATCAGGGCATTGAACAAACACAAAATGAACAAAATAAGGCAAACATGACTGTCCCTAATACCTTATCTGAGAGACTGAGCAATCATACTGACGCACTAGGCCCTAGCGCCCGTGATATTCCTCCCGTCACATTAGAAAACTGGCCTATGCTTAACACCGATATCGTCTTTGAGCTACTCAATACGATCAAATCTGGTTCGCCCAAAGACCTTTGCCATGCTCAGTCTTAAAACAACTTAACAGGGGAGCTATGGCCATCATCACCGACCTTTTAAACGCATCTCTTCAGGAAGAATATGTGCCAGATGAATGGAAACACGCAATGATTCATCCGCTGCTAAAGAAAGCAGGTGATGACCCTAATCTGCCCTCTAATATCCGGCCAATCTCCCTCCTGCCCATCTTTGCAAAAATACTGGAGAAACACGTTCATCGGTCCCTTACGGAATTTGTAACTCCACGTGACCTGCTGCCCCCCCATCAATAAGGTTTTCGCTCAGGCTTCTCTACTGAGACTACCTTGCTAGGTGTAACAGAGAGTATCCATGCCATGTTGGACAGAGGAGAAACGGTGGCACTTGTGCTTCTCGACCTTAGTGCCGCATTCGATACGGTGTTACATGTGGTACTTATGCGGACACTCTGTTCCATAGGCATTCGAGGTGCAGCCATCAATTGGATTAAATCATTGTTGGACAATCGCACATTCCAAGTTTTCTCTCAATCTGCCTGCTCAGAAACCCTGACTTTCAAACAAGGAGTACCACAGGGCTCGATTTTGAGCCCGCTTGCTAAAGTAGTGGAAGAGACTGGATTGCAAATGTTTTCCTATGCTGACGATTCTCAGCTTCTCTTCTCTCTTTCCTCTGCGGAAAGTGACAATCCTTCCACCTTAAAACTAGGATTGGGAAAGATTGCAGGGTGGATGCAAGAAAACTTTCTTAAACTCAACGGTGATAAGACCGAGTTAATTGTCCTGGGAAAAAATAAAGAACTGTGGGGACCCCAACATTGGCCATCTGAAATGGGCACTCCCCCGGTTCCGGCTACGCAGGCCCGAAATTTAGGTGTCATTGTTGATGACTCCCTGAACATGCACCAGCAAGCTGTGAAGACATCGGCCACTTGCTTCGCAATACTAAAATGGCTCAAAAAGATCTGCTGGATGCTACCCGAATCCACTAAGAAAACGGTCATCAACGCCTTAATAACATCCAGGCTTGACTATGGCAATGTTCTATATTTGGGGGCAAAAAAAGGCAACGATCCGCAGATTGCAGACAGTGCAAAACGCGGCGGCGAGACTGTATGGAAAATCCCTATTTCCTCATCAACCTCCAAATATATTCGGGAGTTACACTGGTTGAGAATAGAGAACCGGATTACATTTAAATCCCTGTGCTTTATGCATAAGATCTCCACTAAAAATGCCCCTAAGTACTTACAAAAGCTAGTCCGTCCCTATCATCCCTCCCGGACTCTTCAATCTGCAACAGCTAATCACTTTGTGATCCCCAAAATAAAATTATCACGCATGGGTGGAAAATACTTTGCGTTTCTTGGGCCTTCACTTTGGAATGCTATGCCACACGCAATACGTAATGAGGTGAGTTATATGAAATTCAGAAAAGCCTTAAAAACCTGGCTGTTCAACATCTGAAAATGCCTTGTCCTGTAACATACCACTGAATCACTAGCACCGGGAAAACCTTTGTTGGGTAGCTGTTGCGCTATATAAGTGAAATAAATAAAGAAATAAGGAGACAAAGGGAGAAAAAGCTGGCAAGGGGCACCATTAATAATCATAACAATAACCACAATAATGAGATCGGGGAAGCCAAGGCAGCAGCAGGTGGCAGATAACCCTAACAAAAGAACGTGGAGGGTAACCAAGAAGGCATTCTCCAAAGAAAGCGAAGACGACCAGATAAGAAGGAGGAGGAGGAGGACATCTCCCTGATCTCACCGCTACTCACAAGCCAACAAGCCCTGCCAAACACCAAGACAAACGGAGTAGTAAATGTGTCTACTCTGACCAAATCAAGCTGTCAACCCAAAATATATACTAAATTCTCCTTTATAAAAGATGCCGGGCCGGTCCTGTGTCTGAGCAGCAACAAAGTAAGTAATCTACTCTCTCCTCTCCAACCAATCAAAGCCCATCAGACGGCACAACAGCAGCTGAAGATAGACTATTGAGAGTCTGCAGTCGCTGAAAAAAGCTGTGCAGCAAGACTAATAGATGTAAGCAAAGAATAAAAGACCAAACGAAAGAACCAAAATGGGCAGTAAAGCCAAGATATATGGGTTCAACCAGAGCTCAAACACTTTGATAAACTGAATGGGAGCAAGAAAGACGGCCTAGGACAGGCTATGAGTTACGCAGCTGTAACAAGAAAGGAAGAGAAAGAACGCACAAACAATCATATCCCTTTTTGGCATACTAAGGAAGAAACCCTGTTCAAAAGGCTATCATACCAAACGGAAAAAGAGGAGGAGGAGGAGTTACAAGTACGCAGTCAGCTCCCTAATAACAACACCATTCTAAGGGGAGAAACAGTACTCCTAGGACTCCCTCAACAGTATAAGGCACAGCCGGAGGTGGAATCCAAACCAGAAAAGCAACTCAACCCCTCAATCAAATCGGTGCATGAGCTCACAGAGGCCACCACGGGTAATAAAGACCCCGAAAACATGTCAATCAAAATGACAGCTGGAAAAATACAAACCATACCTCAAATAACAACGCAAGAATGGCCTGCCCAACCAATACTAGGAACAACTGCATGAACAATTCGCACATGGCACTGCCCAAGCTCAACCAAAGACAGAAGGGAAACCCACATCAACAACTCAGGATATGGAACCAGAGTCATCTTACCTCACACCAGAGGAATGGGAGGAATTGGTAGTCTCATACTACATCGCACCTCAAGATGAACCACTAGGAAGAAACATCAGCTCCCCAAAACTCAACACCGAAGAGGACAAACAGCAGGAAAAAAAGACATTTGGACCACACTGCTGCACACAATGCAAATGTCAGTAAATGCCATGCAGTACCAATCGGATAAGATGGATATTCAACTGTCAGTCCTTAATTCACTTTCAATCTTCGTCGCAAACATCAGCGACAAACTGGCAGATCTCAAAAACCTGATCAGAAGTGCTCAATCAGAGACACAATTCACACAAGCCAGCTGTACCTGCATAACAATTGTGGACAAGCTGGGAACACTACCAACAGCAATGGACAACCTCCTTTCCGACTTAAGAGAGGCTGTGACAAATAAATCAGAAAACCGGATCTGCCCACATGAGAAATGATGCTCATCTGAAAACAAACTCAAGATCCCAGGTTCTGGCCCAGGCCTCCTCAGATCTGACACCAGAAGCAAGGCAGCTGCGGGAGGCCCGGGACCTAACAAGAATTGGCCCAAGAGCTCCAGCATCTCTAAAAAGTAACATAGCACTCACAAGCAAACCCCCTCAAAAAACTGATTTGACAGAAAGCATGCAATCATCCAAACAGTGGAGGAAACAGAGGAGGAAGGGGCGAAACCAAAAACTAACGAAGACTACATCTCTTAGCAGGGCAAAGACCCATAGTGCTGTAAATGAGCTAATGAAAGATCGACGAGACATCTTAACCATGGTGGGTGAAGCAGTAGATCCAAACCAGGAGCCAAGAGAAAGGCTGACTCGGAAAGAGGGGAGTGAAACTAAAGGAAGCACCTCCCTTACAAATCAACCAACAATGGTGTGGTGTTGATCCTGAGAACGAACTCGGGAAAGGAAGAGAGCACTTAAAGGGGAATACAATTACAACAATGGATCCTTGCACAGAGACAGATCGGTCATATAAAAAGTACACACATGGTTCGGCAACACCAACACCAACAAGCGAACCTACTGAGTTAGTGGATGAACAAATTGCTAAACAGTGCAGATTAATCAAACAAATATCGCTTCCGAGTACCACAGCAATTGTGTTCCATCCGGAGTATAAATCAAAGGGACAGGACAACATATTAAATAGGTGAAAGATCTTATGCCTAATAAGGTCCATCAGCAGTCTGAAGAACCTAAAATCCAACGACCTGGAATCAGTCGAATTCATAGAGACACCAGACGAACCAGGAGTGGAAGCAACTAAAACAGTCTGGGCCAACGTAGACCTAGCTAGGCAAAGTCCTAAAAGAACACTCTAAACTCAATGCCTGGGGAAATTAAGCTACAACCCTTTATCATACCAGGAAACCTGGACCCCCTAATAGCCGATACAGAAAACCAAAGAGACTCTGGGCGGGCCCAATCAAGCATACAATCATTTTCTGTGCTGCGAGGAGCCCGCAGCAAAAGCCCAGAGAATACAGAAGTCAGAGAGCAGCAGGCCCATAGGACAAAAACAACCAAAAGCACAGTTTCACAAGAGTGGAGCTGGTTATCCAGGACCATAAACACCAAAAGTCAAAGTCCGTGACATATCAAGCTTACCTCAACAAAAAATAAAAACACCCTGAAACTTTGTTCTTGGAACATCAATGGCTTGGGAGATGAGACTTTGGACCCAGAACTGCAATCTTACTTTCAAAAATGTTATATCTTCTCACTCCAAGAAACTTGGTGCGAATCACCAACTGCTTTGCAAGGCTTTAACTTGCACTTTTTACCAGCTATAAAGAGCGCAAATTTCGGCCATAGAAAGGGAAGCCTTGCTACATACTGCTCTATAAGGAAGAACTATGCAGTGGAATCGTTGGCACACAATTTAGCGCCTCCAAACGCAATGCAAGCACTGCGAATCACCACACAGGAGACGGAAAAAAAGGAGCACATAATACTGATAAATTTCTACTTACACCCGCACGATAAAACTAAAGGCATCCAGCAGCTGAAGGAGGAGCTGGTGAAAATATTAATGGAGGAGAAAACAAAAAGCTTGATTATCATTGGAGATTGAAATTTAAACACATTTAGTAACACAGCCAAAGACAACCATATAGAGGAGGACCCATTCATATGAGAAGCAAAATCGCAAAAGACAACAAAACAGGCAGAAGATATACGAAAAAGGCACAGAAACCTCTTGCGACATTAGAGCAGCAGAGCTTTTGTGCATTAAATTGAAGATTTCCAGGAGATCGCCCACAGACAGCAACATTTCATTATGCAGTACCGAGTACAACAATAGATTACACATTTTCTTCCCACTGCATGTTCCCAAAGGTAAAGGACTACCGCATTGGAACTGTAGATTATAGCAATCACCTGACTTAGGAAATCACAGTAGAAGTACCATCAATATCTCAATCACTGCCAGCAAATGCATACTGCCTAGAATATTCATCTAACGAGAAAAGAGTAAAATGCAGAACAGACAAACCAAAATCCCTCCTCTCTCTCGCAAAGCAACTGCTTGGAGAAGCACAAGTAGCAGAGGTCATAATAACTCAACCACTGCTGTGGCTGGTAAAGTGGGGGGCCATTTTTGATGATGACGAGGGACGCCATGGCAATAACTAGTTAGCATAGTAATTGAAAGAAATTATGTGACTTACCAGTTCCCGTCCCTGCTGCCGCTTCCCCCCCTCCAACTGACCCATCTCCTCCTACAGCGGCACTGGGGTGCGTCAGTATCTTCCAAATATCACTCTGGGTATTTGATTGGTTGGTTCACAAAGTTAGACAAGCCAGGCATGGAATAATGGTCAATGAAAGACATATGGCGTTGGTTGGCAAATGCACTGGGAGTGGGACCTCATACTTTTTTCTAGCCTTCCTGCACTGTCATGGGAAACTGCTGGTATATTGTAATCATAAATGAATGAGTCTAGAGCACAGTACATTGGTGGGGGTGGGCCATGGTGACCATGGCCACTCTCTTGTGAACTGAACTGTGTTAGAGCTAGGCATAAGCAGGAAAAGGAAAGCCTTCTCAACAATAAATACATGTTATTTTTATTTAAAATACTTGTTTACTCTGCCTGCTATTCAAAACTTCACGTTAGTCAGCACCAACATTCCAGTACCCCAAGATTCCACCCTAAGAAGTCCACAACAATCATAAAAGGACTTCCTGAGATCAGCAGAGCATTCATCAGCTGCACAAGTGGTCTTCTCCGGCTGACCAGCTTCTCCCAGACCCTTCGAATCACCCCTCTTTTTTTGCCTTTTTGGTGCTGATTAAAGAAATTAAGACGATAAATAAAAATAGATTAGTGATGCTGTTAATAATCTCCACAAAATGTTTTATGAAAAGCAAATGCAGTTGCTAAAAGATAACCTATATTACTACTAGTTTCAACTCGAGTCTATTGTTAAATTCGTATTCCAAATCTCCTTCACAAAAACTACATTTGGAACTAATGTATTACAGTGAATGATCTTTGATTCTATCTATTCCCATTCCTCAACACCCTCGATGAACCAACTCAGTCTCCCTTTTTTGCAATGCATACTTCACATCATCACTGTGAATTCAATTAAATAACCTGGATTTGTATGAGCTACATAAACAAAGTCACAGAGAGAACGTACTAATCAGTGATTCACTTTAGTGACAGGTGAACAGTATGCAATGGCCTCTTTATTAATCAGCCAAATCAGCGCCTGATGAGTTCGATTAGGTAGCAGCAACTGCCTGGCGGAAACTAGAAATTGGATCACACATTCATATACCAGCGTAAACTAAACATAACTTACCTCTTAGTGTGAGCAGCACGCTATTCGTACTTTTTTTTTGCATTATGGTACACAAACACAACAACGTTGCTTGGGGATGGTGCCCAGGTGCTCGTGGCGAACCAGCCATCTTTGGCACACCGCCCAGCAGCTGAACCACTTTTGGATAGACATTCTGGACTGGGAACAGGACCTGCTCGACCATATAGTTGTTGAGATTCCAGGGTTCGGCGAGTAGCAACACAACAAATAATTGATACTTGGCCGACGTATGCAACATATGCAACGAAAGGGTTAATAGTGGTCCTGTTTGCTATTTTTATAATATTCTGTGTAGTTGTTTAAGGTCTACTGGGAAACAGATTGTTCCTGTTATAATAAATACTGTTAACTTAAAGTATTCGATCTTCTTAGTTCAGTGTGTATGTGATATAGTGGATAAAGAAAAAGGTTGGTTACTGTTTCCATAGTATCCTTGATCTCTTGATGGGATTGTGAGTAACCCAAAAGCAATCCTTCTATGCTACTTACACATTGAATAGGATACTGTGGGGCTACATTAACCTGCTTTTCACATTCATTGTAGTGTATTGAACCAAGTAAACGTGAGTGAACTGTGGGTGGAAAAAACACCCCTTTTAGAGTTATGCCAAAGTTGGTACCCAGCATGGGATTCATATCTTACAGTTATGCTTTGAGTAGTTTTCACTATTCACACACACTTGAACCCTCATTACATCATAACGTAGAAGTGTGTTGTAATCATGGTTACCTCCTGCTGGAGATGAGGAAGCACCTATTTCCGTAGATGTCAAACTTGACTCATAAACTGTTAATTCCCCATTCTGTAGGTTTTCAAATGCTTTGATTTCAAATTCCAAATTGAATCCATTTCATATGGAAGCTCCTATTGTTATAGGGGCCATTTGCAGGGACACAGTTACTCAACACCTCAAAGCTCAAGCTGTTCTTGATGAGCATCTACTTTTGTAGTAGCTGCAGATCCAACAGGTGCCTTTGAGACTATTTATTCATGGGTGGAATTCAAGCCTATTGATACTGGCAAGGGCAGATTCAAGAATACAAACTGGCAGATCCACTGGCCCATCACTGGGCTTAAGAAGATTAGGAAATCCCTGTAACATACCAAGCACACCAAAAATGGTTTGGTATTGAATTGCACAGAAATATCAGTTTGGGTCCTCTTAGCTTTGAAGGGGCTACTAAATCCCACAGTTGCCTCACACAGATTGT
The DNA here is from genome assembly GCF_964263255.1 of Lissotriton vulgaris. Lineage (NCBI taxonomy): Eukaryota > Metazoa > Chordata > Amphibia > Caudata > Salamandridae > Lissotriton > Lissotriton vulgaris. Next base: position 911,467,395 of record NC_141698.1, read on the forward strand.
GCAATGTACTTTGAGTTCCAGTCAGACCTGCTGTTGTAGCAGGACCTGCCATCTCCACATAGGTACAAACTATTAGTTCATCGACTATTAACATTATAATGGGTATAGCACCCGTGAAGCATGATGAAATGGCTTTCTGGCTTGCTCCTAAGACCAATCAATTGGAAGCAGTGTATTCGCACAATAACCCCCCCCAGCGCAAATACAGAATATTGATAACGAGTTGAACTCTTGGAATGACGTCTTCTGTTGAGGTGTGGAACACTTAGATAAGCATCTTTGTATGCATTTATACCAGTACACATAGTATGCCTTCATCAGCAGTCCTCCCTGATGTACTCAGAATTGATACTGAAGGCTCTGTTAAAGAGAAATCTATAACAAAATGAAGGAAAAAACAGAAAAAACAGAAAGACAAAGATAAAAGATGGATTGGATCACCCACTTCTTGGGAATCCATCAGGGGTGGTTATAACTTAAGAGATCATGAAAAGATTCAGAAACCTGAAAGGCTATTCTCATAACCTCTCTTCACGTTCTTTTCAGGACACCAGAGGTAAAATAATAGAGAGGGGGGCCCAATACTGAAGAAAAGAGGAATACAGTAGGAATAGGTGAAGCAGGAAACAAGACTGACATCAGTGTAAAGAGAGAAGATACATGATTAGACTCTAAAACCCCAATAACAGCAGCAGGACTTTCTAAAAAACATGCTGATACAGCTACGAGTCCTCCTGCACAACAGGACTTGGGTAAGAGAGCTACTATACAATGCTGCAGAAAGCACTATAGTACATCAGAAGTTTCAGACATTTCTAGAAGCAAGCCCAACTGATGACTTCATAGAGATTGAGACTCCTGATCTATATCCTAAATCCTCTTGATAGGGTTTACAACCTAAAAAAACTAAATTGAAGCAAACATACCACATACTATCAAAGCAGTCGTTTGGACACAATTGTCTGATGACTGTGACATAGTCCTAGCAGAAGAAGACTAACTTCCAGCCTTTATTAGGGAAACAACCCCGGAGGAAGTCATCATAAGGGTAGCCTTCTTTCCCATACTACCTGAGGATATCAGGGAAATCTATGCCAGCAAATAGGCTGTGAGACATGCTCTGGCCTTATATAGAAATTAAGTGGGGTAGGATGAACATTCTAGCCACATTCTATTCCCTTACTCAGTGATTCACAACCATAAGCACAATACCCTTTAAAACCAAAAGCAGAATGTGGTATCAAAGCAATATTAGATCAATTGCTGTACCAGGGCACAATAGTGCCTTGTCTTTCACCAATTAGAGCACCCCCCTTTTTCCTGTCTCTAAACCAGATGGCTCTTCAAGAATAGGTTTAGAATATAGGAATTTAAATGTGCATACTCAAACATATGCAATACAGAATGCACAATGCACACGTTTCATGGAATACAGTGCAGAAAAATATAAAACGACCTTCGATATCTCCAACAGGTTTTTTAGGCAAAACATAGTGCCTGAATATGAGTATCAAAGCAATTTCAGTTTTAACTGAGTAAAGATTTTATTTTGACATTTGCCAATGGGCTATAAGAATAGTGCTGGCTTGTTTTCAGCATGACTCACGTAGATCTTAGAACCAGATCCACAGGTACTGCAATATATTGATATCTACCTTACTGATGATGATATAAATATACACCTAACTAGGGTAGACAGAGTGGTGACCATATTAACAGAAAATATTTACAAAATGAAGTTAAAAAATCAAAGTTTACCTACCTGATGGTGACCTATTTGGCATACAAGTTATCCACCCATGGCAGGGGTCTAGCGCCGGCCTTCATCCAGAAATGCACCACCTTGCACCTTCCCGACACTTTGAAGAAGTTTCATACCCTCCTGGCATTTATTAACTTTGGGCAAATTTACTTGCTTCACTATGCTGAAAGAGTGAAGCCCTTGTATGACCTGATTTATCCCATGGTTTTACCTAACAGTGGCTGAGTGCTCACATTGATATCTTGCATGCTCTACACGCACTGATGCTTGAGACTACATATTTAAACACTAGGGACAACAAAACTAATCTAGTTATCAGAGTCATATCCAGTCACTATGGTTACACCTGCTTGGCCTGCAATGAAGGACAGACCATCCCTATTGCTTACAGGTCTCACTTGTATTCCCTAGCTGAAGCAAAATTTGCTTCCATTTAAAAAACCTTGAGCAAACAGCCACCTTGAAGGAGCCCCCTTTCGCTCAGGGAAAACATATAATTATTGTTTCTCCTATACAAGCATTAGAAGCTGCCTCAAAGGCAAGCATTCATAATGCTAATGCCCTACATCCAAGATGAGTACAGTGGGCCTCTGCATTAAGTGCAGTGGATGTAATGTCTCAGTATGATCCTTTTCTTTGTACACAAGCTTTTCTCGAATACGAATAGAATATTGTGATAACTCAAGATACTTTATCCATTAATTCTTACCAGAGCATCTTCTATACAGATGGCTCTGCCCAACCTGAGGTAAGAACAAAATGTAAATACTCGTTAGCCTGAGCTGCAGTAGAGGTTGTAGTGAAGGATGGCAAATTCATCTCACAACGCACCCACCCTAAACCTTTAGGTGACAGTATTATGCAACATGCAGAATTACATGCCCTGCTACTTGCATTACAAAGGCTGACTCATCAGTTCCCACACTTACTAGGCCTGAATCAAAAAGGTAAACTTACACATCTTGTGTAAGTTTATGTATGTTTCGAATTAAAAAAAACTGCATTTTAATTGTAAGTTTAGGAGTGGATAGGCTCTGCAGTCGGGGTGGAGAATTCCGCAAATGAAAAGATAGGCATGTTGGATCTTTTTATATTTGAAGTTCTCCACCCCATTAATATTACTGGTAAGTTACCAGTTATTTCCTCCTCATCAGACCTCCCTTTCACAGTCCTTACCACATGAGCAGATACCACAGCAAGAATTGGCTTCAACATAGAGCTGCAAGCAAACTTTATTAGAACAAAAAACAGAAAAGTCACAATTCTTTCACAGAACGCAACACTGCTTACCCAAAACTGGCAGACCCAGCCTCACCCACCACCAAGCGATAATGGGACAAAAAGGTGTGAGGAGCACTCCAAGTGGCAGCCTTGCAGATCTCCGGCATAGACTCCCTCTGAAAACAAGCCCGGGGAAGCAGCCATCCCAATTCGATCTCTCCTGAACTGACCCAGGCATCGACACAGCCAGGGACTCATAAGCTGCCAAAATTGCCCACCTCAACCACCTACTGAGAGTAGCACCAGAAGGCTTCAGACCCTGGCCCGCCAGGTCAAAAGTAAAAGAGAATCCTTTGTATGAAAGACATAAATGTGAGGAAAATGTTTTTTTTTTAACAAAGTTAGAGGTTTGCAAGGGATTCTGGGAAACAGAACCTGGTGATGGCCACATACGTCACCCCATCCTGCATTTCTCTGGATGACTATCTAGCTTTAGAAAATGTACAGGTTTGCTAGGTGCCAGGAGAGCTAGAGCCCAATATCCACAGCTAGGCACATTGCAAAAAAATGGTTTTCTGTGGAAAAATGTGATGTGGCCTCTCTGTGTTTTGGGACCATTTCTGTTGCAGGCACTAGGCCTACCCACACAAGTGAGATGCAATTTTTATTGGGAGACTTTGGGGAGTGCTGGGTAGATGGATATTTGTGGCTCCCCACAGATTCCAGAACTTTTCATAATAGAAATACAAGGATTTTTTTTGTTTACAAAGTTTAAGGTTTGCACGGGATTCTAGGTAACAGAAGAGGTCATTATGATGGTGGAGGGTCTGCCACCACCAGCTGTGCGGTGGCGGTCCCTCCGCCATCGAGGGGCTATTTTCTCCCACATATTACGATGGTGGGGGAATTGATGCAGAAACGTAGTGGTCACAAAGACCGCCCGCCACAAAGTCCACAAGGCGGTCCTTTTCCGACAGCCTTGGTAGAACAAAAGCATAGGCCAATATTGTGGCAGGTGCTAGGGATTATGCTAGCCCTTTTCGCTGGTCTTTCACGGTGGGCAAACCACCACGAAAAGAATGGCAGAAACAGATTCAGGGCCCGGTAGCGGGCCCCCCTTCATCCCTGGGCCTTGGACAAGTGTACTGGGGGCACCTATGGTGCCCCCCTACATATCCTGCACCACGTGGCAAACACTGCATGGTGCCTGCCATGTAGTGCAGGGATATGCAAGTGCCTCATATTTGCATTTTGGCGGGGTTACTGAACTCATCCCGCTACAATGCAAAGTATTGTCAATGCGACCGCCACCATGGCGGTCACATTGTAATTGGGGTTGCGGGAACGCCGCCTTACAAGCGGGCGGTTCCAGTCCCCGCTATGATGGCGGGCGAACTCAAGTCTGCATGCCATACGTAATGAGGCCCTCAGTTTCCTGTTGCAGGCACTAGGCCTACCCATACAAGAGAGGTACCATTTTTATCGAGAGACTTAGAGGAACACGGAACAGTAGAACAATTGTTATTACCAATTCACTTTCTTTGCATTTCTGCCTTCCAAAAGTAAGCAATCTGTAAAAAATAAGTAATTTTGAAAAGTTTCCCCTAATTCACATGCTTGTATGGGTGCCCACAATTTTGGAGATGTTCAAATAACCACTGTTTTAAAGGCTATATTTTGTTCCCATTTCGAATATATAGGTTTCCTTGGTACCTGTTTTACTTATTTTACCAAATGAATTGCTATATACCCGGTACACAATGAAAAACCATTACAATTTGCAGCTCATTTATTGGCTCTGGGTACCTCAGGTTCTTGGTGAACCTACAGGTCCTATATATCCCAGCAACCAGAAGGGTCCATAAAACATAACAGCATATTGCTAAAAAAAATATACCATACTAAAAATAGGTTACAGGTGAAAAGGTTGGCACAAATGGCTGTTTTTTAACTCAATATCAACATTGTTTTATTTCAATTGTTAGTTTCTGTACAAAAACCTTGAAGGATCAACACAAATGACCCCTTGCTGAATTCAATATGTTGCATAATTTTTCAGAAATGTATGGTTTTCTGGGATTCATAATTGCTTTTAAACCCCTTACTACCACAAACTAGAAGGAGGTTTATAGCGCAGAAAATCGGAAAAATAGACTATGTCCCAGCAAAATGCCAAAACTGTGTAGAAAATGTTGGTTTTCTCACAAAACTCTGCCTGTTTCTGAAAGCTGGGAAGATGGTAATTTTAGCACCACAAACCTTTTGTTGATACCTTTTTCAGGGAAAAAAACATGGGGGCATATTATCAACAACTAGCGATATTTATCGCTAAATGAGCTTAGCGATATTTTTTTATCGCCGCGCATCCCCAAATTTTATTGCAAAGCTAGCGTGCTATTAGCAACGTTTATCTCAATTGCGATAAAATATACGGGGATAGAGGCTCAATGCGTGAATATTGCTGGAAATCCAGCGATATTCAGGCATTAATGCCAATAGGGTCTTAACCTGAATATCCACCTCCCATTGGATATACAGGTTAAGAAGTGGTCTGACCAGGCGTCAGTTTTTGTCGATAATTGCGCTTAGCGCAAAAAATGTTATCGCTGTGCCTGCCTTGATAATAGGCGCTAGCGATGTTAGCGACTGCTTTCAGTCGCTAACAGGTTGAGTACGCCCACTTTGCATATCATTAACAATATATATCGCTGACATGCAAACCGCTCGCTATCGCCTATAAACTGTCGCTAACTGCTGTTAGCCACAGCTTGCTATTAGGGCAATTAAATTATGACCGCTTTAGCGGGAAAAAGTCCAGCTAAAGCGGCAATAAGGCCACATGCTTTCTTCTGAAACAATTCTTTTCCCCATTTTTGAAAAATAAAGATTTGTTGTATTTTGGCCAATTTCTCAGTTCACTCAAAAGAAATCCACAAACCTTGAGTATCTTTAGAATCTTCAAGATGTTGAAAGAAAAAGACGCAAATTTTGCATGGATAACTTATTTGGACAAAACATTACAGGGGCTAAAGCACGAAGTACCCCAAAAAGCCCAAAAAAGGCTTAGCATGGGGAGGGGAGGCTTAGCAGCGAAGGGGTTAATAATAGATCGAAGCCAGTCTTAATCAAGGAATGCAAAGTTTTTAAAAAGCAAGGAAAGAATCACATGGAGAGTATGTGGCTTTACTGGCATGAATCAGCAAAAAAAACAAAAGAAACACTGCCAGCATCTAAGGCTGAAAAATGGATGAAAGTAGTAGATATAGGCCACGAAGCAGTGCTGTTATGGCTGATCTAGAATCTTCAGAATCTGACTGTACAAAAAATCAGCAATCATATTCCAGCGGTCCGTTGAAGAACAGGGGTGAAATAATATGCAGGATTTTAAAATTACCTGGTAATAGAATACATTGTCACAGAGACATTCAGAGATTTTGCAAATCATAGTTGAATCTGAAGGATGCTTGGCATTTCTGATGACAATTTTATAAGTCTAATAAAGTTTGTGCACTCAACTTCGGCAGATGTATCATAATTGTAGGACCACTGGTGTTCAGCAGCCCTTAAAGCACATTTTTAATCAGTTAGGTTATGATTAAATTAGCCTAGAGTTGGAGCCCTCTTTTATCGCAGGCTGGACCACAGTGGGAACAAGAGTGCCAGCAACTTAAAGTGCTAAATTATAATACAAATTTAGTATTGAAGTGGGATCTGATTCAGAGTCCATAGATGGACATCAAAGAACAAGGGTTGACTGCCTTCCAATTTCTGATCTTATGGGCTTATTTAAGAGATGCTTGCACTGCTGGAGCCTCGTTTCTTTTGACACTCTGTCAGCAAAAAGTCTATCAATCATATCTATGAGGTGATGCAAAGCCACCCTGCATGGCTTTGCATGGCCTCATTGATATGGAGTAAGACAAAGCAGTGCAAGTCGCTGCATTCCCTTACTCTGCATCAAGGAGGCGTTCCATGGGCGTTGCGGTGGGTTTTTCCAAATAACACACATGGATTTGGCGCTGCCCCACAATTACTTATTCACATAAGTATGGGGCAGAGACAAAAGCTATGCCTCCCTAGAGCAGGAATGAAAAGGAGAAATAGTTTAATTTCTCTTTGTTTTTTCCTCTTCTCATGTGTGCTCCATTTTGCACACACATAGAAAGAGGGAAAAACCTCTTGGGTTTGTTTTTGTGCAGCAAAGTGCCCCTTCCTGCACAAAAACAATTCTGCCTGCAACGGAGGCATCCTTGCAGCATGATGGCATTAGGCAGCAAATTGTGCGTCAGTGCATGGGATAAAGACAGGAATGCACTGTGGGCCTCATTTAGAAGGAATTGGCGTAGGGTAGCACTACAAATCATCTTGCTGTGTTGCCCTACGCCAATGTGGAAGGGCGGGAATGCACCGTATTTAGGAAATGCAGAGCATTCCTATCCTATCATCCTGCACCCTTGCACCATGGTGCAAGGGTTTCTCTGTTGCAGGCAGGATAGTTTTTGTGCAGGAATGAGCACCTTCCTACACTTAAATAATCCTTAGAGGCATTTTCCTTGTTCTATGTGTATTGCAGAATGCAGCGCACATGGAAAGAGGAAAAAATGAGAAGAAATTAAAACATTTCTCCTCGTTACGTCTGCTCTGGGGAGGCGAAAGGTTGTGGCAGCGCCCCCGGTTTTCATCATTCTGTAAACCTGAGGCAGAGTAAAAATCCATGGGTTTTGAGTGGGAACACACAGCAACATCTATGGAACACCTCCTTGAAGCAGAGGCAGAGTAAGCAATGTAGCGCTTTACACTGCCTTACCTTACTTCATATCCATGAGGTCATGCAAAGCCAGGCAGATTGCCTTAGTGTCACCTCATAGATATGACTGAGAGGCCTGCGCCACTGCAGCATGAAAAAAAATGACGCTCCTGAGGTGCAGGCTTCTTGTAAGTAAGCCCCAGTATTTCATAAATACAGTGCATTCCTGCCCTTTCACATTGGCGTGGGGGAGGTCAGCAAGAAGATTTACAGTGCTGCCCTACGTCAGTTCCTCATAAATTAGGTCATTTGTTTCTAGAAATACCTTCTTTAAAAATCTTACATATCTACCAAACTCATAGTATAATGGAATAGCATAGTGGCCTAACCAAGGTAGAGCACAAGTTGGAGCAGACAATATCAAATGTATAGCATTTGACGTGAGTGGGTAAAAAAGGATTGGAAACAAAATGAAAAAGAGTAAGTAAGTCATAAATTTGTTGGTCGGGGTAAATTCAAAATGAATTTTTAAATCATCCAATAAAATAACCTTAGATTGAGTTGAGGAGACATCAGCAAGAGTAGCAGTCACAGTTTGAAGACATCAGGGAGAAGAGGGAGTATGATAAGCCAGGACAGTCACCCTGGAACACCCATGCAAACAAGACTTTGACTGAATAACTTTGCATACAAGGATCTCAACGAGAATCCAACTTAACAGATATAAAATAGTTATTAAAGTAGAGGGTCGAACGCTCACCTTGTTTCAGTCGAGATGGGTCTCAGAAGGTGGAAAATCAGCAGTAACAATAAAAGAATGGTCGGTGAACTATGTCTCGGCAATAGCAATCAAGTCTAATTTAAAAAACATTTATAAAAACTCTAGTGGCGTGGGCATTACTCATGGCTGAGCGTGCATTTGCAAGAACTCCATTAAGAGATCTTGGAGTAGAAGTTGAGAACAGTAATTTTATGATTAACTAAGCTAGTTATAGTCTCAGTATTAATCTTATAAAGTTGAGAAAAGCGATTAACCCCTTCGCTGCGGCAGCTATTCTGCCACAGCGCTAAGGGGGAGGCGGGGCCGCACGGCGCTCCCGTGCTCATGACGGTACCGCTCCGTCACAAGTCTCGGGTGAGCTGTGCTTGTGACGGAACGGTTCTGTCACGGCCCCGCCCGCTCTTTTGAACGCCCAGCGCAGGCGCAGAATTCGCGCCGCGAGGGCGCTGCGAGCGGGCAGTGACGGAACCGTTACGTCACCAGCACAGCCCACCCGAGGCTCGTGACGGAACGGTTCCATTACGAGCATGGGAGGGGTTAAGGAAAGTGGTGCAATGACTATGTTTACCCGCTCCCTGGCTCATTTATACCCACCTCCTCTGATGTTCCGATGGTTAGGGCTAGATTGTTAAAAAAAAGACCACTAAAGCACAACTTGTTGGTATTAAAGCAGCAGCAGTGCTTCTCACCAGCACCCTCCCCAACCCCCACCCCTGAGGCCAGTCCAGCTGAATTGCCAGGGCCGGATTGTGTTCCCAGTCCAGCCCTGAAAGGGTGACCCACAAAACAATGAATGTACCTTACAATCATTTCTCATCCAGCTCAGCACAGATGTACTCTAACTGCAGAGCATCTGCCAGCTTAAGGAAATTTAAACCACACTTGGAGCCTCGTAAACCCAGGTAATGGAGGAAACCTGTAACAATAACCATACAATAATACTGGGAAATAAGACTAATAGGGTACTCCATCAAAACACTTGTGTGCTACGGACAACTATGAAATGAAATTAAACACATTTGTACTTGTAAAGCGCACTCATACCCCATCCGGGGTTTCCTGGCGCTGTACGCATACCGCTGTGGAACCCTTCCTGACTTTTCCCTGTGAAATGTCCACTCATGGGCACCACCAAGGTGAAGCCAGGCATCCCAGCGCTGTTGGGGCCATTGTGGAGATTAAGCAAGCTATTGCCCAGAGTTGGACCCATGATTAGAACAGGCACCGAGGCGAGAATTATCAGGTTCGAGGAAATTGAGCACAAGACTCGCCGAGGCGTGAATTGAACCCTGGTCCCGGGCCAGACCTCTGCATTAGGGTCTGCCGCTCTAACCATTGAGCCACACTTCTCCACTACTAATGCAAGAACTTTGACAAAAGCAAAGATTTCAAGCAAAGCATGATGCAAATCCAAATCTATGTGGCACAAAGGAAGACCAGGTCCTCAACTGAGTATGCTCCTCAAGCCAATCAGGTCCTTCAAGTGTCCCAGCACACTGGGAGCTGGCAGTACCTAGGGGTGATCATTCTACCCCATCAGGGAATGTCCTCAGATCAACTCTCCTTCAGATCTATCTACATACCGTCCACTCCGGGGTGCGCCATCAAGGTCTGTTGAGATCCCAGCACTCAGAATGCACTCAGAATGCACAAGCTGCTCCACTTTTCTCGTCAGCCTCCCAGAGAGCTCAGTGTCCTGAACAATTCTCATCTCACCCGCAGGATCAGTCGCTACCACCAGAACAAGCAAGATGCGCCTGAGAGCACTCACAGGAGAAAGGCTGAGGGGGCAGGACAGGAGAACATCCATTCAAGTTTCTTTGCATGGTTCTTTGACCCTCTTCTGAAAAATGAATATACTAGACAATCAGAATGCAGCTTGGCACTTATGTCCTTTGGTTTTCTTATGCTGAATCCAGTATTCAACAAGCTGAGAGCCACTCAGGGATAGCACATATTTTATTAGCAAAGGGTCATACATATATTCCCGTAAATATTTCAGCAGTAGATCCTTTACCTTATATCTGATTCACATTTGCTTTGATTTTCATGTTCTATAGCTTCCTCTGAGTCGAAATCAGATGGAAAGATTCATTGAACGTTACAGCGTACTCATAACAAAATACAAAAGTATAAATTATTTCCTTTAGTTCCTTGTCTCAACCCAAACCACTCTGGCCAATTATTTTGATCCACACTCTCTTCCCCCACAGAGTGGTGAGATCCAGATGCCATATAACAATCACATATCTATTTCCAAATTCTGGGTAGTAGCGTTCTCTCAAAGGAGAAGCGTCAGCACATTCCCTAACCAAGTCAGTCTTCTAGTGTACTGTGCACATGGAAACACCCTATTGGTGTTCACAAAAATATGAAGATGGGTGCTCAGATCGCCCTTGTCACACCTACTACCCAACGGCGTTAGTTAGCACACAAAAGTGTGCTCCAAACCAAGAAACAAAGAGAAAAAGGGCTCGGACAGCACTCCTATAGTAAATGTTAAGTCTTTAGTATGTGCATATATGTGACTGTCTAAATATCACCCCTTAGCATAACAAGAAAAATGTCCATTGACGTTATAGTATATAATGACAAGAAGGATCCAAGAAATGAAGAAATCTTCGAAGTCTTTATTGAGTTCTTAAAAGGACTTTCCAGCACAACTTGCCCAACTTGCCGACACGTGTTTCGTCTCAAACGAGACTTTCTCAAGGCTGGAAGTATTAAAAACATAACACCCATCAGTGTCCAGTATATCCACATACAAATAGTATAAAAGACAATTTAATACATAATTAATTTTTTTAACAACGAAAAACCCTCCTGTGACCCTATATCTGCAACCTTATGGACACAGGGCACGGAAAGTCACTATATACACTATGTACCAATTGATTTAAAATACATACATGTTTTTGAGAAAAAGACAGATACCTGTTGTAGACACATGATGAAAAATCATACTTAATTGTATTTAGACAATCTGTGAGCTGAACCCATAAATGAAGATAATATTGATGTGTACATAGTCTAAACAGGATTATTCATATTACAATTTTGACCAATAATCCTATATCCCTCCTAAGCTGTAACCATTACTATATTGGGAGACACATCCATTGTTTGGGATATATAGTAAATGGAAGAGGAAGGAAAAAAACGCACCAGAGCTAATCTTTGAGTGTTCTTTTTTAGTCCAACGAGTATTGAAAAATCTGTAAACGTACAAGGATCACACACGGAAGGTTCACCAGAACTGTAACATAGCACAAAGAGAAGAGATAGAATAAAACTCATGTTGGTTACCAACCTTGACATACAAGCCAGTGACCCTAAACCTTCCATATGTCTACATTGAACATGAAACATTTGTAACACCTGTCCAGTAGTACCATGACATAACAGTTCATTCCAAGCTAATTAAAGATAAAACACCATATAGATAATCCCCTTACCAAAAAAGCCAAATATAGTTCCTTCTGTGCGGATCAACGAAAGCAAAATAAGAAGGAAGGTGCAGAGAAAAAGGCGACCTTTATAAAATAAGAATACAGAAAGTTATCTATTAAATACCACATGGAGGATTCATAAAAATGCATCCTAGTCTGGACATGTGGCTCCTATAATAGCTACGGGGTTCACATTATGACAAGTTAAACTCTAACAAGTATGTAAAGAGTAACGTAAGTTGACCTAGCTCATAAGCTCAGCTATGCTAGGACAGAAAACATACTTTCTGGTTTTTTTTAAGTTGTTTCTCCAATTAAGCATGGATTTCCAGCCCCATGTTGTCAAACGTAACGAATTTACTTTTAAACTAATCCAAAGCTTCGACTTGTTGCCTATCATAACTTCTTCATCGCATTTTTTAAGTTTACTAAAAACACCTCTTTCTACAGATAAATCTCACACTACTAAAAAAGAAACTCTTATCCAGACGCTCTGACCGGACCCAGATTTCTCTCCTACCTTAGCCATCCCAAGCCACCCATTTCAACTTGCTGACATGGCCATCTCATAAGAAAACACGGCCCCTGATCCATTAGCCCAATCATCCAAAATGGCCACCAGAGGTATGGTCTCACACAACCCACATTAAACCTCTCGATGGAAAGTAAACAAAGCTCACACTAACCAGCGAGATGTTAGGATGACCATGCAACTCACTGAAGCGATTTCCAACCACCAACATCCAATGCATACTTCTTACAATGTACACATTTCAACGTGTTTTATCCAGAAGGAAGGAGAATAATATAAATAACATTTCTAACCATTATACCTCTATGTCCTCTTCACTGTGATTAATTGGGAAATAAACACAGCTATCTTGTGTTAGACCTTCTATGGCCATGGGTAACCTCTTGGTGGTTTCAATGAGCACAACAATCCCAGAGAGACAAATGACTGAGGGTGAGTGCACTCATATCGAGAGTCTGATCCCTGAGCTGTAGTATCCCTTAGTGAGAGACTCTTTGACCTCACACAGCTCTTCCCATAAACTTTAATCCTGTCTGTGAATCTTGTTCTTTTCCAGTACTGAGAGCCACACACTGTTCTCTCACTGCAATTTGCACATCTGTGCTAGTGATGGTTGCATTTATTATTTAAACTGCAAATACGTATTAACCCAATACAAGGCAGCACAAAAAAGCAATGCTTTACCAGCACTAAAGACATACTCTCACAAGAAGGAGATAACATATGTAATTGTTTTCTCAACAGGTGGATATAATTCAAGAAGACTGCAGCAAAGCATTGGGAGCTAATGGTGTTGAAAATAACAAACAGTTATTTGTCCACAAAAAATGGTCAAAACATAAAAGACAAACACAACAAAAGAGTACAGAAAAAGGAAAGTGAAACAAAAAGTACTCTGATAAAAAACAAAAAGTTTTTTTTCTTTGTTGCAATTGTGATAATGTCATAAGGGGTTATATAGTGATGTACCTAAATTGGCTAAGAGAATCAAAAATAAGAGCTCTGTTTTCTTTTAACTACCACAATGACATCTACACGAGATTAGATCCATGTGGTTTGTTACTATTAGTCAGCGAATGTGCAAAGCAAAGATATTCTGGCAAGGCACAAGTCAGAAATCAGTATTAGGAAATACGCCATAAACATAGCACGACACTAGATGGAACTGCATTATATATCAGTCAGATGTGTTTCCAAGTACTAAAACAGGAAGCAGTCCTACTGAGGGGAGCTGTAAAATACAAAAGAGATGTGTTCTGCAGAATGAACTTGCAACATATCCCAGAGGACTCTAAATAAGTTTCAGGAATGTTCCTCATATTCATTTTGACAACTTGCTAGATCCCACAGCATCAGAGATACAATCTAACCTAGCCTCCATTCAATTAGAGCAACTAGTTCCCTCGGCCACACATGAAAAGGGGCATCTTCTGGATCCTATCTTTAGTAATAGTGACCAGCTCAAAGTAGGCCTGATTAATATGCTCCCATGGACCGATCACTTCCTGATAGCATTTACCTGGACTACAAGTAAACCACCTCCCTCACTGTTTACATCTAAGAAAACCCGAAACTGGTCTAAACTTCCTCTTGACAACTGGACGAAGACTCTCAGCAACACCAGACCCCGCTTGTCTCAAAACCCTACAGACAATAACGTCAAATATGAAGACTGGCTAACTACCTCTTTGGACATAAGTCTCCCTTTATATCCATCTAGATCTAAAAGACATAGCAAGTCAGCCCCATGGTACTCAGAAGACCTGAGAAACCAGAAACGTCTATGTAAGAGACAAGAGAGGAAGTGGCGTATATCCTACGACCAAGCTGCAAAAACTATTTACAGGAAAATGATTAGGGAGTATAAAATGGCCATAAAAAATGCCCAAGCAGCCCACTATACTCATAAAATTACTGCGGCAAAATCAAAACCGAAAGAAATATACCACATAATAAACTCTCTGATAAAACCACCCGCGCCCGCTTCAGACAATAACAACTCAGTGTCCAAATGCAACGACCTGGCTGAATTCTTTTTTCAGAAAGTAAATAAAATTTACTCCTCTTTCCCCAACTCACCCACCGATCAGTCCTGGCACTACCTGGACCTTGCCCCTGACAGGGATACTGAGCTGAAATCGTTTCCCTTGATATCCATGGAAACTTTGAAGAAACTAGCCCTACAAATAAAAACAGGGTCTCCTCGCGATCCGGCCCCTCCAGGCCCACTAGGTTTAGCCAGTGATATCATCTTCCCCACCCTGCTGGAGCTGCTGAATTCTTCTATACTGAGCAAGACAGTACCCATAACCTGGAAGCACGCAATGGTGCGGGCCCTCCTAAAGAAACCCTCCCTGGATCCAGCTAATGCGGGTAACTATCGTCCTATCTCTTTGCTCCCGTGGGCGTCAAAAATCCTAGAGAAACACGTCAATACCACTCTGACGACATTTCTCGAGGACAACCACCTCCTTGACGCTTCCCAGACGGGTTTTCGCCCAAAACACGGGACAGAGACCGCCCTTATAGCTGTAACCGAGGATGCAAGACGGATCTTGGATCGAGGGGGATCAGTGGCAGTGATCCTCCTCGATCTAAGCGCCGCGTTCGACACAGTACATCACAAGATCTTGTTGAACCGTCTTGCTGACCTGGGAGTATCCGGAGATGCCCTGTCGTGGCTGGAATCCTTCCTGTCAGACAGAACCTTCCAGGTCTTCGACGGTACAGCTGTATCCTCCAGTAGGCCACTGGGGTGCGGAGTGCCTTAAGCCCCACGCTCTTCAATGTGTACATGAGGCCGCTGGCTGGGATTGTTCGTCCGCATGGTGTTAATATCATCTCCTATGCGGACGACACCCAGCTGGTGGTCTCCCTTGCACAGAAGAGTGGTCTTCAGACTCCACCTAACCTGGCTGCCTGCCTGGAGGACGTAAAAAGGTGGATGTCAAGCTCATGCTTGAAACTCAATGATGATAAAACGGAGCTTATGCTCCTTGGCCCAGCAACTCCTTCCACCATGGACTTAATTTGGCCCTCAAGCATGGGTTCCCCTCCCCTTCCCAAAGATAATATCAAAAGTCTGGGAGTATGGCTTGACAAATCACTGAGCCTAAACACTCAAGCCACCAAAGTGTCAGCCACTTGTATTGGCCTTCTCAGGGTAATCAAAAAAATCCTTCCCCTCCTTCCATTCGAGGCCAGACAAATTGTCATACAGGGCCTGATCCAATCACGGCTGGATTTTAACAATGCCCTGTATCTTGGAGCCCCGGACTATACTCTACAAAAACTTCAGCGCACTCAAAACTGTGCTGCCCGGGCACTACTGGGAATCCCTCGGAGGACCTCTATAAAATCCGGCCTAAAAACTTTGCACTGGCTGCCTGTCAGGGATAGAGTAAAGTTTAAGGCTCTCTGCATTGCCCACCAGACGTTCTGGAGAATGGGCCCAGAAATAAACTCTTCCCTGATTTCCCCTTACCAACCCAATAAAACTTTACGCTCCTCAACTGCTACTCTTGCCACAATTCCTCGAATATTTAGATCCAGAGCAGGAGGACGCTCATTCTCATACAATATTGCCAAACTGTGGAATACTCTCCCGCTGCAGATGCGAAACAACACAAATCTCACCAGCTTCAGGAAACAGCTTAAAACCCTTCTGTTCAACAACTAACAGCCTTAGTGGCCAGGTTTGTTAGGTTTAGCTCCAGCGCCTGGACGCCTCAGGGCAACTGCAGCGCTATATAAACCTAATTTTCATTTCATTTCATTTCATTTCATTTCATATCTGGAGCTGTTTAATATAACATGAGTCCACTTGCATGTAGAAATATGGGTAACATTTTTTAAGGATGGTGGATCTGCTGTGAGATATAATGACTGGCTCAAACGGGGGTAAATAAAGAAATATGTAAATATTACATATAAAGAACTGTGGAATAAATTGGTAAGCAAATATTACCAGTGGAGGATTTAACAACACAGTCGTTCAAAGGTGAAAGTCAAAGAAGGAAAGAAAAATAAGATCTGGTCCAAAGTGGGCAAAAAGTAGAATGATACCCTGGCAGTGTTAATTAATTATTTCCAGGTTCAGTTGTGCAAAGAAAGCTCATCAGTACAAATAGAATGCTGACATGGCTATGACATCGCAGAGTGTTTCTAATAGCACAAGGAACTGAAAATTGCTAGCTCACACAGACCTATTTGGAACTTCAGAAGCTTTGAATAGTAGTCATTGAGAGGACGATATACATTATAGCCTTATAGCCCGCTGCAGAGGGCTATACCAGTTGTTAAAGCCCTAAGCCCTAAACCTGAGTTATAGGCCTGAGCTGCATGCGAGGGCCTATAACGATAGTGAGGGCATTGAACAACCGATATAGCCCCAGGCAGAAGCGCTATAAGTTTATTATAACATTCCACCCACTAAGGGTCGAATGTTCTAAATTAAGACGGGGAAACAGAAAGACAGACAATTGAATGTTTGAACAGGAGGCTTACAATAGCCATTACAAGGCTGGAGCCAGCCAAACCATTGACTCCATTGACTCCATAGGAGCGCTCAACATTCCAGGCTCTAGTTTATTTTATATGGCCATGTTGACCCGGCTGTAATGTTATGTTATGTTATGGTGACTTGAAGAGCGCACGGCTACCCCAGCAAAGGAGCATCCCGGCACTGAAAACAGAATACTGCACAGCTTGTAGCAGAAGACAGCTTATAACGGAGGGAAGAGAAATGTTTTCACAGCTTTAAGGAAAGGCAGATAGGTCTTTATACTGTGGAAAGGAGTGGGGAACGCATTCCGGAGTTTAGAAGCCATCACAAGAAAGGAGCCCCCTCCTGCACAGGCCCTCTTCACCCTAGGGACAGCCACAAGATTCTGGCCCATAGAGCGAAGTTGGTGGGAGGGGATGTAAAAAGTATGCAGATCGGCCAGAATACATGGAGATGAGAAATTAAGGATTTTAAACGTAATGCAGAGGGCCTTGAACTCTAAACGCTTGGCCACAGGCAGCCAATGGAGGCGGCGAATGGCATTAGAAGTACTGTACTACACCTCCTCGGCAGGCCAAGGAGAGCTCGAGAAGCTGCATTCTGAACCCTTTGAAGTCTGACAATCTCAGACTGGCTGACCCCCAAATAAAGGGAGCTGGCATAGTCCAGTATTGACAAGATCAAGACCTGGTTGATAACCTGCCTGATTGAGGGATCGAAGAAGCTATCGGGCAGCCTTTCAGTATGGTGCTGGTTTTCTGCTCCGATGGAAAGCAGAGAGCTCAAATGTGGGCAGGGAGGTGGCGGTAATGTACACAGGGTGATGGGGGTTTGTGCCAGAAGATCAGGTATTATTATGCTTGGGCAGAGGATGGGTTGAAGAGAGGGTGGAGTGGGTGAGTCACAGCTCGACAGTGTTTATTCTAAATTTGAGTGGGGATGGAGTGGTAAATAAAGAAGGATGGGAGAAAAAAACTGAGGGTGGGGTTAGGAGGAACACAGAATACCAGCCAGTTTTGGGAGGGGCATATTGGCTAAATTGTGATGGGGTGGATGGACATGATACTAGACGTCATACAGGTAGGTAAATGATGCAGATTAGGTCATGTTGATACAGCTCTATCAAGCCTACGCTGCCCCTGTAAAGAGGTTAAAAAGCAGGCAGGAGCAGATGATTCGGATGTACCATATATAACATAAAATTGTTGATGAGTAACAGAGAATAATGAAAATGTTTTTTCACCTCAGGGTTATGAATAACATAACAGACAACACAAGCCTCGCTCTATTTATTGATGTATGTGTGTATCATGTTTTAGTATTTCTAAAAGGTAGGCCCAGCTGGCTCACCAGAACACACGCTCCATGGTTTATGTCCCAGTGGGGATATGCTGAGGAGTGCTATAGGCTCATGTAGCGTAGTAGCTTATTACTTACATTGTCCTCACAAATAACATTTCCAGGTGTGACCTTTTGCAAACATTTGCCATGCACGAAAATGGTGGATTAGTTACTCTGAAACTAAACCTGTTTTTACATCTACCTTCGCACAATATTATCACAACGCCCTGAACATCATGAACAAGGTCTTGTTTCGAACTACGAACAAATGACATCACTATCTTCATCCTTGGGGCGACAGGGCTATCTGCATATCCATAACATCACTCAGCTATGCGTACATCGCAGGGCTGCTGTCTATTATAAAAGATGAGCATCCCAATAGATTAGTAGAAGAGGTAGTTCGGGTGACAACGAGGGTCCTTGCGTGCTGAGCAATCACCACACAGCGGTCTGACATCTCGTGAGAGGTGTCTAGTTTGTGACCAAGGCGGGGTCCTTCTCTCTATCCCATCAGTTAATGGGGTTGCACCGTCCCTTGGGGGGATTCTTGACTCTACACCTGCACACACTCTAGGTACGCTTACAGTAGGGTTTGCATAGTAGGGGTACGCTAGATTACTGCATTGTTTATATGCCTGATGTATACTTTGCTTAGCACCGTGGACGAAATATATGTACTATTTACGCTTTTGGTGCTTGTAATCACGTTTATCTACTTCTGTCTACTAATCATTGCAGCAATTGTATTTTATGCAAGAATAACTTTGGTTCAGTAAATAATATTGAAAATGTCCCATTATATATTCTATGTATATTCCTCTGAGAATAAGTAAGCAGGAGTGACTGAGTGAAAGGTTCTGTACTGTCTCCATGATCCTTGAAGGGTCAGGGTTGTCATGTTCAGTGGTTGCCGGAAACTTTACTCTCCCTGGTAGGTAAGGGGGGCCTACAGTGACACTGTGAGCTAACTGGTCTATAGGCCAACATATCCTGCAGGGGTGTATGTAATCAGTCTCGATACCAAGGGCAATATGTATCATCAAACTATTTTGCATTTCCTAAATAGCAAATTTTAAGGAAATGCAAAATGGTATGTATGAACAAAATCGCATTTAATTTGCGATTCCTCAAGCTTCCTTATTTGCGAAATCGCATTTTGCGAATTTGCAATTAAGGAATAATTTCCAATGCATTCCTATGGGCCAGGAGGCCCATAGGAATGAATGCAAAATAATTCTCAAATTGCGAATTCGCAATTTGCTAATCGCAATTTGTGAATAATTGCAAGGGTGCAGGGGTGTCCCAAAGACACCCTGCTGCACCCCTGAAAAGAACATGTGTGTGTGCATATGGCGCACATACATGCCCTATGGGCATGTGTGTGCATCATATGCCACCTTTAAAAATGCCAATTTGTGCATTTCTGGAAGAATTCGCAAGTTACCATCAACTGAAAGTTGGTGGTAATTTGCGAATTCCTAAACAAAATTCGCAAGCTAAAAGTGCTACATACATAGCATTTAAGGAATCGCAAATTTGCGATTCCCTAAATGCTATGGAAAAATAAGGAATCGCACAAGTTTGCAATTCCTTATTTTGGGAATGTTTCATACATTCCAAAACGTGCAAAACGGCCGTTTGCGAGTCGCAAAGGCAGAAATTCTGCGAATTTCGGCATTTGCGATTCAAAAACGGCTTGATACATATGGCCCCAAGCCCTTAGTTTATGTTGTCCAAACAATACGCAGGCAGTACGGATTGGAAACAACTATACAACAGGTGGACAGGAACAGAGGGAGGAGGTAGAAATAGTGGTGTGGGTGTGATATCAGCTCTTCTGCAGTATTGTTCTAGAAAGAGGTGAGTTTACAGTTATTCTTGAATTGAAGGACGAATTGTGTTTTGATGATGGAGAGGATGCTGTTTCAGATCCTGGGGATGTAGGCTGAGAAGACTTGTTTTTCTTGTTTTCCTATTTCTGCAGTTTTTAGTCTCTATTATGTAACCCAGAAACCCCTGGTGAAAAATATCCCCTTTCTTCATCATTACCTATTTGTAAGAAGTTTAAAGATGTTGTGACCTGTCTTATTGATTCTTAAACGGGTAGGGCTGAAATGTTTATTAGTCCTATTTAGGTTTGGAATTACTGTAGCTAATCAGAGGTGCCAAGGTATAATTTAACAGACATAAAAAAGATATCTGTATTTTATCTCGAATGAAAGATGAAGACAAACAAGGGTAGATCCAAATGTAGAAACAAAATAATTCGAAATGCATTGATCAGATATAAATATAATCTAAAAAGAATCCGTGCTTTTATTAGCTTGTCTGTGATGATAAGTTTCAAAAAATGGCATTCGAAATTCTTTAATTTATTATCTAGTACTCAATACATCAGTGAGAAAAGGTAATTCATTTAAACACCTCCTCAAATGAAAAGGACCATCTGAGAGGCCAAGAAAGGAGGGTGTTAGTTACTAAAGTATCTGAGCCCTGATTTAAAGCACCCCTTGCTGTTCCACTCTTCGGACACACACAGCTCTGACATCAATCCTGAGCTGCAGCATCAGGTCCTGTATCAGTACCGAGAGCTACACACACAGCTCTACCCCTCCACGCCTTTCCTGATAATGTCTGTTTATATTATTAAAATGCATGAACATGTCTCATAATCCAAGAACAGATTGATAGCTGTTCAGAATATCCACCCGCAGCCGCCTTTTAGATGTCCCACTGATGTGCGGAGACTCTCTGTCAGTCTTGAGAGTGCCCTTAGCCCTTACACTGTTGCCATCTAGACTAACATTCAGCCCCCCCGTTGAACTGGCTAATATTTATTCACCCTGACAAACAAACAGAGGCTTTGCTTGCACCAGATGTCTGATGAAGTCCCTCTGCTTCTGCATCCATTGCGCTCCTCACTGCAAAACATTCCCTCGGTTCGGAAAACATGGCCTGTGCCAGGGGACAGCACACTGCTGCTCTGTGCAAATCAGGAATCAGGTCGTTCTGGGGATAGCATATATTTGTACTATCTGTCTAACATTTGTATTGGCTCAATACAAGGTGTCATGCCTTAATAGAATGTGTGCTCTCATTGGGCAGAAGCGTTTTCAAACTTTAAAGAAGCCTTACGGCCGGCTGCTGCTTCATTTGGGTACCAGAAGAGACAGGGTAGTCAGTCGCACGTTTTGAACGTTTCTCTCTGTTGATTGGTGTACACGTCGAGCCTGCAGTTCCTGCTTTCTGCCACATTTTCAAAAGTAAAATAACTGCATTTGGGACACCTCTGTTTAAATGAGTATTTGTGGACATCATGAAAATCTGGCTTCATTTAGGGGCATATTTACAAGGAAGGAGTTAAAATTATCGCCGCTTTAGCAGCAGGAAACCGCCGCTAAAGCGGCGATAATGGACTTGATAATAGGCTCTTGAGAATTCCAGAGAATTCCAATAGAAGCCCATGTTCTAGTGTAGGGTGACCAGATTCTCAAAACAACAAGCATTTGCAATGCAATAGGTCTCGCATTAGGAAAGTTTGAGCTATTGGTATTGTAAATGACAAATTTGTTATTTATGTGTTGGTTTTGAAAATAGCGAAATTAATACCTTTGTCCTTTACAATGCCAATAGTTTTAACTTTCGCAAATGTGACACCTATAGCATTTGTAATGCAATATGTGTTGTATTTACATGACTTAGATATATTGATATTACAAATAACAATGGCTTTTATTTATTTTTAATATTTAATACTTAAATAAAAGTTATTGCAATTTATAATGGCAATAGCTTAAACTTTGGTAAAAAACTTCTGTGAAGATTATGTTAAGTGTATTTTATTGTGACAAAAATCCAAGCACAGAAATGAAATATTAACATCTTTTTGTGACATTTGTAATAAAGCTTGAAACATTGAGAGAACATATTTGAACCAGTTGTTGTTGAATAGTTGCACAGATTGATGTTTTGGTAGCGCTGAGTGATGTTGTGGTTGCGACGAGTGATGCTGTGGCTTTCAGTGATGCTGTGGTAGCGCCTAGTGATGGTGTGGTGCCCCTGAGTGATGCTTTGGTGGTGCTGAGTGATGCTGTGGTGATGCGATACACAGATAGAGTGAGGGCGATAGATAGAGGGAGGGTGATAGATAGATAGAGGAGGGCGATAGATAGATAGAGGGAGAGTGATAGATAGAGTGAGGGCGATATATAGACAGATAGATAGAGTGAGGGCGATGGATAGATAGATAGATACAGTGAGGGTGATAGACAGATAGACAGATAGAGTAATGGCAATAGAGTGAGTGCGATAGATAGATAGACAGAGTGAGGGCGATACATAGATAGAGTGAGGGTGATAGATAGATAGATAGATAGATAGATAGATAGATAGATAGATAGATAGATAGATAGATAGATAGATAGATAGATAGATAGATAGATAGATAGATAGATAGATAGATAGATAGATAGATAGAAAGATAGATAGATAGACAGATAGAGTGAGGGCGATAGATAGAGTGAGGGCGATAGATAGATAGAGGGCGATAGATAGATAGATAGAGCTAGGGCGATAGATGGATAGGGTGTTGGCGATAGAGTGAGTGGGAGAGATAGACAGATAGAGTGAGTAAATGATTTTCTGCTGTGGGCAGCCTGCTCCTCAGAAGCATTCCCCAGGTAAAGGGAGGCTTTGTACAAGCCGCATTCCAGGCAATTTACAGTGACGGCATGACGAGAGGCCGAGAATGTGATGAGAATTGGCCTACCCGCAGGCCTCCGTTTTTGCTGATGCGCATGAATCTCAGTTATTAGTCTGCACACAAAGTGTTATATTTATCCCCCTTAGCCGTAGCCGTTGAACCACTGGCTCTATGTGTTGCATGCATGCGTTAACGTGGCAGTCTATTCTGGCCAGCAGGCGCACTCACAACACAATGAAAATGAACTACTATTACCCAATGTAACGGTACTCAATTCATACACCTTAGAAGCTGGAAGTGTGAGTTGGTCCTGCCAGGATGTGAATTGATGACCTTTATTACATAACTGCAGATGTCAGCAGCGAGCGTTTAACACAGAAAAATCTTGCTGTGAATGTATGTGTGTGTGCGTGTGTGTGTGTGTGTGCGTGCGTGCATGTGTGTATGTGAAAGAATTAGTACTAAATAGCATGTGTGTGAGTTGGTCCTGCCAGGATGTGAACTGATGACCTTTATTACATAACTGCAGATGTCAGCAGCGAGCGTTTAAAACACAGAAAAATCTTGCTGTGAATGTATGTGTGAATGTGCGTGCGTGTGAAAGAGTTAGCAGTAACAAACAATACTAGATGTGGACAAGGCTCGGGTGGGCGCTGACTACCAGAGAACTATAGATGGTGATGAACACGAAAAGGAGCACAAGCTTGACGTCACTGGCTCTTCCCAGCTCTAACAGCCTGAGATAGTCATTGGCCAAACTTAACCTGGCAGTTGACTGACCTTACCACTCCATGCCAGCACTCAGCTCTCCGGTGTAAACACAAAGCTACCCTAGCAGTCATTAAAACCGAACGTAAATATAAACAAGTAAAGGAAAAGTTGCTTTTCTAAAAGTAAATTTGTTTTGATCCCATACAAATGATATTATAAAAGCTATACAAGGGAGCACTTAATATGATTTTACATAATGAAATGATAGACTAGTAACACTTCACACACTTGCAGGTCCAGCTTTGCCATGATAGGATTTACAGTAGCAAAAGGATGCATCGGTTTTTCTGGTGAATTTAAGGAACCCCATGAAGGATGCATCGGTTTTTCTGGTGAATTTAAAGAACCCCATGTAAACATGTGTTTTAAATGTATTCTACTTTCAATGTTGTTTCTTTTTCTTTTAACTTGATGTTAGTATATATAATGTACGAATTTTGCGTTTTAATGTTTGAAAATTATTTTACAGACCCATGTCCGAATTAAACACTAGATTATATAAATTAATTCCAAAATAGAAAAAAGCGTTAAAGAAATTCTGCACTGCAGATATCAACTAACACTAGCAACGAACTACTACACTGCAGATTTGAGACTGATGCTAAGTGGGTGTGTGACGTCACGTGAGAGCGCTACCACACCCTTGTGTAGGGCTTGGTAACACGTGGCGTTCCAGAGCCAGTGGAAAAATACTGCCCTTCTTGCGGTATTTCACCACCTGGAATGAGGAAGCAGCACGCGATGTCGCGCCTTGGGAAATGTAAGTAATTATGCTCAACAGATGAGAACTGAAGACTGCTGAACACTACTGTCAAAGACTTCCCATGCAACATTATGATTAAAATGAAAAATTAAATGGTGAAATAAATTACGAGTTGGAACTACCAGAAGATATTGAGGCCAAACTTGAGGAGAACACCTGATAATAGGGTGCTTGGCTCATTGTGGGTGTCATGCTACTCATGCATAACATATTAGAATGATGCCTCCAGTTTTATTTTAGTGACAACCTTAGGTACAATTTAAAAATAGCCCCTGGCTGAATACGAACGTTTTTAAACATCGTGGGTTCAATGGTACTCATCTTGAATTGAAGCAAATCGCATTGTAAACTAAACATCTCTTTCAGCGTCTAATAAAATGAGGCAACTAAGGCCCAGGAGAATGT
This sequence comes from Lissotriton vulgaris, assembly GCF_964263255.1. NCBI lineage: Eukaryota > Metazoa > Chordata > Amphibia > Caudata > Salamandridae > Lissotriton > Lissotriton vulgaris. The sequence continues at coordinate 911,492,376 of NC_141698.1, forward strand.
TGTGCTGGAGAAGACCCAAGTCTGTGGTCGTCTGGCGTCACTGCAGCTCTCGAGGGCAGAAACAAAAGGCTTGTGTTTTTTTAGCCCAGCCAACCCTACAATGAAAGGATCTCTTTGGATATTAGGCGGAGACTTCATAGCTCGTGTGGCAACAGGAGGAGGGCTGCGGCAGGCTGGTCTGTGGAGCAGACACAGGCAGCATTAAGGGCGGAGAACAGCCCGCCAGAGCTGGCTGGTGAAAGCTGCCCACTCTCCCCTGCACACTTCCCGTAGACTGTTGTGGCTGGGCAGATTGTGGTAGTCCGGCAAAGCACTGGCACCCCGGAGCTGGCCTGCTGCTGCTGTGCCCTGGTGCCGTCCCTGCCCCGCGGCTCCCTCTAACAGCTCGGTTTCCCGCTGCTCATGCTCCTTTCAGCCCTCCATGCTTTAATGCCGTGCATCGCTCCCAGCAACGTTGTAAACAATGGTTGCTGGGAGCGAATCATGGGCCGCTAGGGGCCATTGCCAATGTTTTTTTACGGTTGAACAGGCAGCTAAGACCGGGGCAGAAGATTAGAGCCGTGGCTAACGCCGAAGAGGGAGATAGATGTGTGGCCGCCATAAATATGAAGGTTTGCATGCCGCACTTTAGAAAAACAGATACATTTTGAAAGAAAAGGATTTTGGCGACGCACGCAATAATAAAGTTGCGCGGCCTCCATTTGCGCTTTATTGAAATGTTTTAATGAAAAACAAAATTACACAAGCATTACCCCTTCCTCCAGCGCGTCCGCCACCTCCGTTGCTGCTCGTCGTGGTTCCTCCGCGGGCGCCGACGCTCATCCCCAACTCCCCGCTGCCCTGCTCCTCTTCACACCGGGTCTCCGAGGTGAAAACGAAACCGAAACTCACGAAGCTCACGCGCGCGTCCAAATCATAAAGCGCGCATCGTAATCCGACTCTGCCATGACTCTGCCATGCTGTTTCAATGCTGCGCATGGTGTGCGTGGCCAGCTCCTGTCTCCAGTCGTTGTCGGCTGAAGTTGGCTGAACTAACAGCTATAGTCTCTCAGCGAGAGCGCGCTTTCGTGCGCTTTTAGCAGCGAGACCTAAAAAACGTGGACAGGTCATAGACATATAAGTAGGACACCAGTTTGCAGTAACAATCAACATAAAAGTAGAACTATTTGACAGCTGTCATAGACATACAAAAAGGACTACAATGACAGCTCGGTCCACAGGAGATTAAGCATTACAGACAACAAATCCGAGGTCTTTTATTGCCACCCCTCGCCTTTACACAGCAGCATTAGTTCTTTTTATTACATTTACACTTTTAAGGACTATAGCATATATTTGCCAAAAATCAATAAAACATCACAGGCTAGCAAACGCCAGATTTACTAGGGTTATCAATGATCGTTTCTATAGCTGTGCGTCAGCACCACTTAAAGTACAACTCACTAATGTTGCTTAGTTGCTCATGACAGAAAAGCAAGCGAGGTAAACTGCGGAATGCTTAATTTGCCCAAGGGCAGCCATGGACCAATGAAAGAAAAACACTTCTCTCCAGGTATTACTGCCTTAGGGTCTTAAGGGTCGCAAAGGCTGGCTGACGACACACACCATAAACAATGCAAAGAGGACATGCGCGTGCATGCTCAACCGAAACAATGAAAAACAGGGACATTTCTGTGTTTAACCAGGACACTGTTTGAAAACAGGGACATTTGAGTCACTTGGAGAAAAGTGTCGGGACACGGGGACACTTCTCCAAAAACGGGGACCGTCCTGGGAAAACGGGGGCGTTTGGTTACCCTATTCTAGTGTAAACTTGGGCTTCTTTTGGAATTCTCTTGAATTGTCAAGAGCCTATTATCAAGCCCATTATCGCCGCTTTATCGGTAGTTTCCTGATGCTAAAGCAGCGATAAATTTAACTCCGTCCTTGTAAATATGCCCCCAGGTTCTTGTGCTACTCGATGTCCTCCCCTGCTTCTTATCCTTATTCATTCTTCATTTTGAATTTGTTATTAGTTTGGAGTTGCTGTGTAACTCTATCCGAAGGCCAACTTGGCTGTTACAGTGCTTAATTTGTAAACATGTCAGTGCCGGTGCCTTTTTTCGGCAGGCTACTGAAGCTTGCACCACATAATGCCCCTGTCCGTGCTGCCAACGACAGTACTAACACCCGTTCTAACCATTATGTCACAATTCAGACTATTCCAGGTTACTAAGAGCTATAAGAATACACTGTTGGTGACAAGAAGTATACATTTTTAATGCATAGAGAATTATTAAAAACTGTTGTTGTGCTCATTTCAGAATTAGACAGACAATGCCATCATGTGGTGACTGTCATTATTACCAGTATTGAGAATTAAGTGCTGGTGCTGAGTACCGGAAACCACAGGCTCAAATTTAGCACTGGACTTGGCAAATATGCCTTTGTCTCATTTTCTCAAAAAGGACGTAAATTCTGAGACCACATTGGGCACAATAGTCAACACTTTTCCCATGAATTTCGTCTATGAATATTTTCCCACCATGCGCATGTCTCAATACAAGCATATTGCATTTTTTTGACGGTTTTAGTGTTGCAACGTACAATCTATTCTCTGCCCATAAAAATTGCTCAGTTAACCCATTGCCTTAAACATAATTCTGACTGTGGCAAAAATGTTGAAGTAATTTTAGAACAAAACTGAACATATTTTGTAAAAGTCAATTTAAAAACATACGCAACAATGTATGCAATATTTTTGTGAGTACACTTGCGGTTCTCACAACCACAGCATAACATTTTCTGACTCAGTAAGACACTGAGCAGAGTTCCTCTTGTTAACACCATCGTTATTTCCTTACGGCACTGTTAGAGTAGGCAGGTGTGCATGATGATGCAGCCTGAGTTTACCATCAAGAGCTTTTAGTGCACCACTCCCATAGTCTCCTATGCAAGATATTGTTAACGTATTTCCTTGACTGAGTGTTGAAATTAATAGCAAATGGGGCAGTAAAATTGTATATTACTGTACATTTCTAAGACAGACCTCCCTGCCTTCTACAATGCCATAACAGAATGGCGTTTCTTGGAGAATTTGATTCTTCAATTCAAAATAGATATACCATCAGTTTAAAAAAAAATCCGAATGATGCATGGTTTGCCTTTATTCTCATTGCAGTTTTCAGGCCATTATTTATAGTACCACAGATGTTCTACACCCTGAGTCTCCTGTATTTTGGAACCATTTGAATTATGAGAACAGAACCTTCCACAATGCCAGACCAGCATACCTGAATTTTCGCCTCTCATTCCACGTACCCACCAGAAATCGCCACTCCTCCCAACTGGCCCTTGCCATCATCCCTCGGATCCGCAAGACCAGGACCAGAGTGGGTGGCCGTGCGCAGCACCCGGAAGGTAGTGCTCACGTTGGCCAATGGCTGACATGTGAACGGAACGGGTTAATACACAGTCGGACCTACAGCCCCCCTGCAGCTGAGACCCTCACGGGTGGGTAGTTACGCTTAACAAGTACTGATTGATTGATTGCATCTTCATTATCGAGGAGGAACTAAACTTACTTTTCCACCAGCTTTGTCAAAGGCAATACCTCTGTCTATTTCACAAGGGAAATTACCATTCATGGTTCAGATTGACAGCATTACCTAGAAGGTAATTTGTTAATCTTTAACACATGCTCAGATTTGCATCATCACTCGGTAATTGTAGAGCATGTTCAGATTCTTCGTATCACTCAGTAAATATTAGATTTGCACCATCACTCACTGATCTTGGAGTGTGTTCAGATTTACCTCAATATTCAGGCACTCTTAGAGTCATTGAGATTTGCACCATCACTCACTAGTCCTCAGTGTTTGTTTATATTTGCATCAGTAGTTAGAAATTCATGCATGCCCAGATAGTCCCATTACTCAGATAGCTTGAGCCAAATTGTAATTTATTGGCGAGCCGGAAAGAGCAGAGTTCTTTCAGTTAAAGGTCACTCTAAAACACTTTAGAATTTCTAATAGGCAGGGATTTGTTAGAGACAGAGAATGGAACATCTTTAAATAGAAGTTGCTACACACCGACATAGTTAGATCGTCAAACGACAGAACAATATCATGGATAAAACTATCATCATATAGTACTTGTATAATTATTTGAGAGCTATCCTTACATAAGCCAAAGAGGCCCTTTTCAGTTACAGGCAAGACCTACTGGCTTTGCCGTTCGTTTTATTTTCCTTGCTGTGGGGAGTGTGAGGTTAGTTCTGTGAGGTGTGTTGGAGCGATGTTGGCTGTCTAACTGCCCCTGAGAGCAGGTGCATAGCTTGGTCAGAAAGATTGAGGAGGGGGGACTACAGAGTAAGTATGGGCGGAAAATTTGTTCCGCTCACGGTATTTGCAAGTTTTTGGCAATTTCGCAATCCACGAATCGCACGAAATTGCCCAAAAATCCGCAATTCGCGAGTTGGTGGATTTTTTTTCTTGTTTGCGCTTCAAAAATACAATCTTGCGCGCGCGGCATTGACTTAGTATGATTCTGCATTCGCTGATGAGTTTTCCTCCCTGTTTGCGTGCGCTGCGAGATTTTGGTAGCTGGCCGAGCGACTCCGCGATCGCGAACACGTCATTGCGACCCGAAACAGGAAATTGCGAACGCGAACACGTCTTGCGACCCTATACAGGAAAAAGGCATCTCGAGCAGGCTGGTTAAGTGAAAACAACATGTTTGCGACCGTTGCAACCGCATGCGCAAGTTCTCGTTCCCGAACTGGTAAAAAAAATGTGGCGAACTTGCAAAAACAAATACATTTGTAAGCTCACGGAATTTGGCGGATTTTTGCGAATCACGATTACGAATTCACGTGAATTCGCGTATCGCTAATTCGCTAATTCCCCCCATGCTTACTTCAGAGTCTCCATCAATCACTTTGGCATATGTTAAAATATATTATAGGGAAAACAAGATGCATGTGAGGGGCTTATGGGGCAGAGGAATGCAGACAGGTAGGGGTAGTAAGTTAAGAAAAATAGCCAACATTTTCAGAAACTTTGGAAACAGAGAGAGGGAGTGTGCGTTTTTGTCTGTGTGTATGTAAAAATTCCTGGTGGAATCCGACAGACACCTCGCACTATCCAACTGTAAGCAGCGGTACCCAACTATTTAACAGAAACTACATTTATTCGGCTGGGGGGGGTAAGAGGGGATATGTATCACCCCAAACAAACCCCCCAAAGCTATGCCCCTGCCTGAAAGCCATTAAAAGTTGTAATGCAGCCAGTCACTTATTATAGGTCTAAGGATTTTCAACCATTCGGAACCAAGTCTCACAGTTCACTTTCTTCAGCGGCCAAATCAGCCAGTGTACCTGGTTTGGTTGCAAATGCATTACACTGGTGAGTGGCTAAGGTATGCAGAAAGGGGGGGGGGGGCAATTAGATGTGTTCATGCACGCTATGGTGTGTCGCAATGACTTATCCTATAAATAATAAAGTGATCTCTGGAGACAGATGGCGACCCCCGCCCTGCCATAGCCAGGCAAGGGCTACCAGCAGCGGGCATTAGCACCACTTTAAAGACCATGGTTTGGGGAAGCAACCACTCCTATAGATGCCACACCAAAACATAATCTGCAGGCAGGCATTTCAAACGTAGAAGAAAAAAAACGCTGGTAGACAGGCACTTCAAGCCCACAGGAGAAGCACCATTTGTAGAGAATTTCTTGCAACCACAATTTTAAAACAGCTTTGAAACGGAAGTTCCCCTTACTACTTCAAGTAGTAAGGGGAACTGCGACGGACGCACGCAAACAGCAGCAGAGTAATTTCATAGAGTCATGAAGCATACTCAGATGCGAACGTTCCGGCACCAGTGCTTAACCATCTGTATATTAAAATAATACCTTTTTTTTTTTTACCTAACTGCATAGAAAATATAGTACTACATTTTCTGAACTCGGGAAGGAGAGGGGGCAGAATAAGCCTTTACGGGCTTTGACCGTCTGATCTGCCGATCAATACTTAGTTTCAGTGAAGAACCAGGGCTTTTAGTGGGCCGGGTCCTTTCGGGTCTCATAGCCTGTAGTATTTGAAAACGGGCATTGAAAACGCTCACTTTCGTGCCCTGTATATATGTCCTTTAAGTGTTCATGCAAAAATGCTTTTTGATTTCATTCTAAACAATTAGTGTAAACATCGTTGCGCTAATTAATCCATGTCTTTCCAGTTTAAATTTTACCTGCTTTACTTAATATTGCATTCCCTATGAGTATTAGCTTTTTCCAGGACGTTCTGCTATGTTTTTTTTTCTCCAAGATAGCATATTACTCTCGTCTAGTGCATCATTTGAACTAAGTCGCATCCATGTGTTTATGACCGGGCACAATTGAGTGGTGGCAGAAGGCAGTGTGAGTTTTTCTCAGTGCTTGTGGTGCAAAAAGGGGTTAATAAAACTTGCCCATCCAATCCTTTGGCCTCTCTGCACTATGCACAGAGCAATGGTCATGTATGTTAGGTCCAGTTGTGATTGTATGGAAATATGTGGGTCGGGTGGCACTCTATATGAATGTTAGTCTATATGTTTTAGGCACACCCTTAATTATATAGGCCCCACCCCTTTCAAGAAAACTACACTTTTTTCATCCCACTTAAAGCCTTGTGTTTAACTCAGTAAGTTCCCTCTTGGGGTACTAGCTAATGTCTTCACAATTGGGGAAAAATGAAGTACCACAGGGGACAAGTTTGAAAATAATACAACCTCTATATATTTGCCATCATCACACTCTATATTTATTGAGTGTGCTGCGATTCAATACAGGACTGAAAGGCAAAATAAACCCACAACTTGGTTAAATGAAAAATCAATAGTTTCCCATCAAGTTCCTGCAGACGCCTGAGATGCATGCCTGTGATGGATCAAGGTGACAGCTGGTGCTGGACACAGGTGTGCCCTCCCCCTTCATGGACAGGCATTGTGCAGATGTGGTTGGTATTTTAGTCTGGGCCAACAAGAGACACAACTCATACGCAATCTGCATTTTCTCTATGTAGGCTACATGCAGCCTACATAGAGAAAATTACCTCCCTACAGACGCCCGGCTGAGCGCCATCCACACCAATCACAATTCTGCCATTGCAGCATTGTGATTGGCTTAGGGGAGGCAAGAGAGGTTGCCTGCTTCCTGTTCCTGCCAGAGGCAGGAGAGCAGGAAAGCAGCAGGGAAAGGTGGCTTAAACATAGCTCACACCTAAGGTAGGCCCTACGTAGCCTTAAGGGTAGGGTCCTGAGTAAATAAAAGGTAGGATATGTACTGGGATGTTTTGCATGTTCTGGTAGTGACCATCAACCAATTCAATTTTTTTCACTACTGTGAGACCTAAACTTCTCATAGGTTATCATTGGGAATTCCTTAATACACCTTTAAACTGAAATTCCTTTACCACCTTTAACCGTGAGTTGGATTTGGCATTACTATTGCAGAAATGCCAATTTTAGAAAGTGGATATTTCACTGTGCTTATAACTCTGTGTGCTTTGCAGCCTGTCTCCAATACACGTCTCAGCTGTGTGACACCTACAATTTGTGCATTCCCTCTAGATAGCCACAACACAGTGAGGCTAGGAGTGTCTGAGTACCCATCTACATACATCTGCATTATGAGGGTCTTGCCTGGGCAGGATAGAAGGGAGAGGTTAACACTTACCATTGAAAACACAGTACCCTGTCCCCACAGAAAGGCCTTATTACCCCCCTCAGATAGCCTGGCAGACAGGACTGGGATGAAAGGGATACATGTGCACTTCAGAGAGCTGCTTTGAAGTCACCCCCACACTAAAGAGTATATTGAGTATAAGAACTGGGTCCTAAACCCCCTAAAATATTGTAACTTAAGCTCTGCCAAAAGAACTGCTGTGCTGCCTAAAATACTCAACTTGACTGCTTTTGCCCTCGGCACTCCACCGAGAAGGTGTTTATCTCTGTGATGGACGACCTTAGAGAGGGGCTTGATACCAATACTTCCCAGGCCCTTGTCCTTTTAGATCTCTCCGCCGCCTTTGACACGGTTGACCATTCCATCCTTCTCACCCGTGTCAGGGCGGCGGGTATTGAAGGCCCTGCTTTGGCCTGGATTAGCTCCTTTCTGAGAGATCGTTCTCAGGCCGTCCACCTGGCCGAATTCACTGCCCCCCCCTCACTTAGTCCGGTGTGGTGTTCCTCAGGGTTCCTCCCTTTCTCCTTTATTATTTCATCTCTATATCTTTCCTCTTATTTCTGCTCTTCAAAACATGGAGGTCACCGTATACAACTATGCCGATGACCTCCAACTCATCTTTCACCTGTCACATTCCTCTACCACTATACTCGATTTCCAGTCAGTTATGCTGTTCATCAGCGATTGGATGAACGGCAACCACCTGAAATTAAACCCTGATAAGACGGAACTTGTTGTTACTGGTAGCTCTCCCAGTCCCTGGTACCCTTGCTTTTGGCCCCCTTCCTTGGGCACTTCCCCCACTCCCTCTCCCTCTGTAAAAACCCTGGGGATCTCACTCAATAAACACCCTACTCCCCACACTCAGATTAGTTCCGTTGTTTCTTCATGTTTCTTTGCCCTCTGCACCATAAGGAAAATGTCCCGGTTCTTCTCTGTCCCTGCCCTTAAATTAATCCTGATAGCAATGGTTTTGTCCCGCCTGGATTACGGGAATATTGTATATAATGGAGCCCCTGCTTATGCTTTTCACCGTCTCCAGCTAGTTCAAAACCAGGCCGCCCGCTTGATCTATGGCCTACCCAGATTCCATCACGTCACTCCCCTTCTTCAATCCCTACACTGGCTGCCTATTAAAGAGCGGGCTCTCTTCAAATTGGGCTGCACTACTTTCCAGGCCTTGGCGGGGACTGCCCCTGACTTCATCTCCTCCGCCATTAGTACTTACTGCCCTAACAGAGAACTTTGCTCCTCCACCAAATTTCTTCTTTCCGTCCCCCGATTTAAGAAAAAGATCTGGGGGCCTGAAATTCAGGGTCCTTGCCCCCACCTTTTGGAACTCTCTCCCTCTTTACATTAGATCTATCCCTTCTTATTTTGAATTTCGTAGAGCACTTAAGACTTTCCTTTTTTCCCACGCCTTCCCATCCTAGTAATTCTGTCACACCAACCACCAATCACTAGCTAAGCATCCTCCTAACGCCATGAAACCGCATGGTATACGTGCGCTATATAAATTTTTGTAAATTCAAATTCAAATCTGGAACACCTGGTTTTGTTTTTGTTGCCCTGATACCTGCTGCTCTTTGACTCTGCTGAAGGAGAGATGGACTCTACCTTCCATCCAAGTGATCTCCAGGGGCTTGTTGGCTTGCCCCCTGTAGTGTAGTTCCTATATTCCCAAAAGGCTCTGCACATTGGAATAATATATTCTATAGATATGACGTAGGATTAAGGTCAGTAGGTCTCTATTGAATATACTAAACTTAATCGTGAGTGCCCGATAGCTCAGAGTTCACTAGAAACTTTCTCGAATTCACAAGAAGGGATTAGTTTCTGACAACCGCATAAACATGAGAACTTTGTTCCCTAGGACTGGAATAACTATCTTCAGAATTGTGGAAACAATAGATAAGTATTTCACTCAGTCAATCGTGCATGCTTCGTTTTTACAGAGTTTGCAGAGAAAAGTGAGACATGCGTTTTCAATAAAAGGTTTATTGAACAGTCTTCTTTCTCATGCAAGAGAGGTGAACTGCTACAATCGTTACACAGAATGCAAAGTATAAGGCGTACAGCGAGAATAGTATTATAAAATATTATGGTAATAGCATTGTATGATTTCTAAGCCATATAAAAATACATACATAAATAACATAGACTAAAATACTCAACTGGCGCTTCTAAAATATGCCTACCCCAGGCTACTGATCGTGGCCTCTCCTGCTGGGCTCCAGACAGAGTTATATACAAAACCGATGGCCAGGAATTCTCTTTTGAGCTTCAAAAGCCACCATCCGGGAGCAATGAAAGATAATTTGCCATATGGCCAATTCTTGCGTCTACGCAGGAACTGCTCTACAAAAGACAGTTATAAGAAACACGCAGATACCCTCACGTCTCATCAAGTTGAAAGAGACTATCCGATCAAATTGGTTAAGCGTGCAGCTAAACGCGCTGGTAACAACAATCGTGATAGTCTCTTGGAACCTAAAATCTCTAAGGATGTAACATCGAGATTAACATTTGTCAACACATTCAGCACAGCATCCAATGACATCAAAAAGATTGTGCGACGACATTGGAAAATCCTGAATGTGGAAGGTGACAGTCTGTCTGTACCCTTGTTTGCGTTTAAGAGAAACAGCGACTTGCGGGACAAACTTGTCCACACTAGATCACGTTGTGCAATCCCTCAGACATCAGGAACAAAATGGGACTTACCACCAGTTCAGGGTCACTTTCCCTGTGGTACATGCAAGGTATGCCCTCTAACCAAGAAATCCAAGACAGTGGATATCGGGACTGATCGTCCATGGGCACAGAAACAGTTTACCAACTGTAATAGTGAAAAGGTGATTTATCTGATTATTTGTCCCTGCGATTTGAAATACATGGTGATGACTACCCGCAAAATCAAGCTGAGAATTATGGAACACATGAGTACGGTGAGGTGTAAAAAACAAGCTACACGCCTTACAGCACATTATCTTGAACTAAATCATCGTCCTGAAGATATGACTTGGACCATATTGGAACAACCATTCATCCCACAACACATTTCTGACATTTCAAAGTATCTTTTACTCAAGGAACAGAAATGGGTGTTCAGATTAAAAAGTGATACTGCTGGATTGAATGATTCATTCCCTTGGACTAGTCTATAGTGACATCACATAACTAGCCTATTTTTCGATTGAGGGCTGATACTACACGTCATGACATGCTACTTTAGCAATGGAACCCTCTGCCGAAACTACATAATTATATCCCACATATTCCTATAATTACTGGGTCTAAATACTAAGTCACACGAGCCCGGGATCCCTGCGATAATTATGGTTAAAATTACAGTTACATTTTCAGAAGACTAGCTCGACATTATAATAACCAATGGAGCTTTTTCTCAATGAAGTAGCGTTAACGGAACTACATATACCATGTTCACAAGATATTCCTGTAGTTCCAAGCGTACTCTTTCGAGAAGTCGCACAAAACCACGCACGACTTCCGGGAACGCCGGTGTCTGAGAAAGAGAAGCTTTCGTTATGGGGAAGGCTTATAAGCAACAGGATAGCCCCCGTTCGGTACCTCCCCGACGGCTCAGACGACCGCCAGCGGTACCGACGGTTAGGTGAGTGGCTAATGGACTTACTTAATCTGTAGGGAACAGAGAACTGATGATTCATGTACTCGTTTTTTTAAACTTACTATGAAAGAGAGGTCCCTCGGTTAATTGCAGAGTGATCCTTGTGAGATTATCCAGGGTTACTTCAGATTACGGGGCTTCTTTCCTTTGATCTTAAATCTTGAAAGTATGGAAAGGGATAATACTGCATAGTGATGCTGGCACATTTTAAGTGTGCTTCTTAATGTTACACACCACCAAAACATCAGTTGACAATTTATATAACAGCAGGAAGGAAAGAAGTATTTTATTGGAGCAGGGAGAGTTTCACATCAACCTAGTGGGCGTTTAGGTTGTAATTTTTAGGTACAGAGGAGTCAGAACACCGTACAAATACCTGGTGTTGTTTGTCTCCCCTCTAGAGCGGTGCCTCCTTCTCCCTGAGCTGTTGCCAGGTGGGGCGAGGCGATTCCTCCATACCCTTAAGGTAAGGCTCGTTGGAGTGATATATTCATTAAATGAAAATTATTTGATGGCCATGTATAGTCAAAAAAGATTGTCAATAGGCTGAGTAAATTGTGATCCAAGACTGTATTTTGTACCACAGTTATCTCTTATAGATTTTTCCATGAGGCAAGAGGAGTGGTTTGAAGATTTCGCTCAAAGAGTATCCTTTATATTTATTATTTTTCACTTCACTGAAACATGTTTTACAGTAGCATTTTAAATCTAAGAGGTCCTGATGAAGGCACTTGGTTTACTTTTCACCTGGTTGTGCTGCAACATGTTGACCGATTCTTATAAATGGACGGTTATTTGTTAAATCCGGTCTTTCTGCACTGTTTTTAATATTTGTTCGGATCAGACACGAATAAAGTTATTGTCTGATTCCGCTTCAATTTTATATTCACATCACTTTCTTTGCACTGCACTTTACTTCCCATACACTTTTTCGCACATACTACGTGCTCACATCTGTATAAACCCTAATTTTTAAAACATCCTTGGGCTCCTCCATCACTAGGGTGGAGTGTTAGCCCTTTAAAGGAGACCCAGATGATGAAGAATGTCACCGGGATCGGTGAGTGATGGGAATCCGTACACATTTTTGTATTTTTTTTTATCAGTCTTGGTATCTGTCAGTTATTCGTCATCCTTTGGCATAAGACCTCAAGTTATTCTTTGTGTATTTTGACTTGTCTATAATGGGGCTGTATATCCTGCTCAGTTGGTAAAATTTTGGCCTCTGACCCTACCTCAATTTTGTTGTATTCCCGTCATGAAGGAACCCCTAAGGAATAGATGTTCATTGTAAAACTAACTGAGATCTTGAAGAAATCAATATTCCAGCAAGGGGAAGTCCCTAACGGCTTAAGCTGGTTTTCCAAGAAATCAATGCGACGTTTGGTGAATGGATTGAAGTAGCCATGCCTGTACTTGGGTTGCATGGGCTATGCCTAAATAAGTGCTTGATCTCTATGCCTATATAAGGGCAACGTGAATTGTATCTATATAAGGGCATGAATCGGGAAAATCCATTTGAAATCTAAAACGCCATACAACACTCCTGTTGCTTGAGACTTAGGGGTATCAAAGTCTATACCCTGCTTGGCTTACTGGAAGTGTCCTTGATACTTGCAACTTGGATTGCGACAGTAAAATTGAAACATCACCTCAGAGCCTGAGCTATTCCTACAGAAATCCATGCATCAGACAGCGCATCACCACCGCTGTAGCTTGGTGAGATCCATGCATCCCCTCAACTACCTAGCAGAATATGGTGCATCACTCAACACCTCTCGACAATGGCACCTGTCTTTAGAACTGACGCATCACCTTCACTGCATGGAGAAGATCGACGCATCCCACTGTTTGAGACCAGGAAAGTTTCTTTGCCCGTCGGAGCCTGTATGGGTCCTGTAGCCAGCTTGTGCTCGATATTGGTCAGCCTGAACTTTGACTTTGCCCAGTCCAGCATGACCTAAAGGAACCTTTTTAGCGCTACTTGATTCTAAGTGCTTTAATTAATTTTTTCCTTTAACATTCAATATCTCAATTGCAATAAATTGGACTTTTGTCATTTTAGTCTTGCTTTGTTCAGACTATAATAATCTATTTTCCTAAACATGTGTGGAGTCTTTTTGTGGTGAATTCATTGTGTTACTTTGTGTGTGTTGCACAAATAATTTACACAGAGAAGCTACCAATACAACGCAACTTTCACAATGCAATTCCATCACAATGAAACTTTTACATCTCAAGAGGCATTACAACGCATGCTATTACAACGCATGCCTTTACAACCTGAGTATGGGTAAGTATTTAAAAAAAATATTATATTATTTTATTTCTATTGTAATTTTAAGCCCTACACTATTCAACACTTACCCTACTATTACACTCCCCTGGAGTTAGAATAGTAATTTTAACCCCTACACTATCCAATACATACCCAACTATTATACCCCCTTGGAGTTATAATAGTAATTTTAAGCCCTACACTCTCCAACACTTACCCTACTATTACACCCCCCTGAAGTTAGAATAGTAATTTTAACCCCTACACTCTCCAACGGATGATTGACATAATATTGAAAGAGAGAATATAGACATACAAAAATATTGAAGCAAAAATATCAACATCAAAAATATCGAAGTTGTATCTACATAAAGGTAAGTACAAAAATATCTCAAAAAATATCGTAGTACAAAAATATCAAAATACAACATTTTTTTTTAAATGTATTAATAATAATGTAAAAATAATTAAAAAATACATATAATTAAAAAAATTATAGATATAAACATTAAAACATATTTAAAAAATAATAACTAATACATATACATTTAAAATAAATTAAAAACTCTACATATAAATTAACATATATACTAACATAATAGGACCTGCAAACTGATTTCCCGAGGCGACTCCGGGAGCAACGAGACTCTCAAGCATTCTTGCTTTTTTAAAAAAACTTGGCCACACACCTGCACTGCGCCTCGATCCCGGCGCTCGGATCCTTCCTGGCTGCCCCTTCCCTGCACGGGACCAGGACCAGACCGCCGCCGCTGATCGCCCCCTCCTCGCCTGACTCTCGGAGGGGACGGGCGGCTCCACCATCTTGGGCGGGTCTGTCCTGGGCGCTGCAGCGCTTTGGCTCCTCCCCCCCTGGCTCAGCTCTTAAGGAGCTCATTTACCTGGGCTCACCGACCTGCAAACTGATCTCCCGAGGCGACTCCGGGAGCAACGAGACTCTCAAGCATTCTTGCTTTTTTTAAAAAACTTGGCCACACACCTGCACTGCGCCTCGATCCCGGCGCTCGGATCCTTCCTGGCTGCCCCTTCTCTGCACGCGACCAGGACCAGACCGCCGCCGCTGATCGCCCCCTCCTCGCCTGACTCTCGGAGGGGACGGGCGGCTCCACCATCTTGGGCGGGTCTGTCCTCGGCGCTGCAGCGCTTTGGCTCCTCCCCCCCTGGCTCAGCTCTTAAGGAGCTCATTTACCTGGGCTCACCGACCTGCAAACTGATCTCCCGAGGCGACTCCGGGAGCAACGAGACTCTCAAGCATTCTTGCTTTTTAAAAAAAACTTGGCCACACACCTGCACTGCGCCTCGATCCCGGCGCTCGGATCCTTCCTGGCTGCCCCTTCCCTGCACGCGACCAGGACCAGACCGCCGCCGCTGATCGCCCCCTCCTCGCCTGACTCTCGGAGGGGACGGGCGGCTCCACCATCTTGGGCGGGTCTGTCCTCGGCGCTGCAGCGCTTTGGCTCCTCCACCCCCTGTCACGCCCCATTGACCCTCCCTCTCCATGTGTCGCCCCTACATAACTGTTCCTGTCTTCCGACGGCGCAGCGGGCGGGCGCAGCGGGCGCGACGAAGGCGCGCCGAAGTTGCGCCTAAGTTAAGCCCGTCTGCGCCCATCCGCGACGGGCCGGGACCAGGGGCCACACACTCTGCCTCTCGCCTGGTTTATACTGCTGCCCAACTTACTGCCCTATCCGCTTTTCCCTCTCCTGCCCCTCTCCCCCTTTATCACCTACAATCACTTGGTATTCTCTCTTCTCCCCTACTTCACCCGACTCTTTTCTCTTCTGACTCCCCTCCTCTCCCCTCTACTTCACCTCCGGTTCCTCGTTCCCCCTCGGCCCCCACGGTTGCCTCTGCCTACCTACTCAACACCCGGTCCGCAGTTAAACACCAGACAGCACTTTTTAATCTTTTAACCACTGACTTTCCTGACTTTTTATTTCTGACCGAAACCTGGTTCACTACTGACTCTCTCCCTGATCTTCTAGCCATCCTCCCCGACACCTACTATGCCCTCCGAGCTGACCGCCCGGATGGCAAGGCCGGCGGGGGGGTGGCGATGATTGTCCGGTCGCCATTTAAATTTCAGCTCCTTCCTCACCCCCCCATTCCTAACGTGGACTACCTGGTGGCCCGTTCCCTCAACTTTCCTTCCCCCCTCACTGTGGTTCTTGTCTATCGCCCCCCTCAATCGATGCCTTCCTTTGTAGCCTCCATCCAGGAGTTGCTGGCCACCCTCGTGGTCAACAACTCCTCTGTGCTCCTTCTTGGTGACTTTAACTTCTGGCCAGGAGACCCTAAGGAAGATCTTTCTTCTAAAGACTTCTCGGCCACTCTTCAATGTCTGAATCTTACCTCATACGTCACAGCCCCGACCCATGTGCATGGCCATATACTTGACCAAATCTGGTCATCTTGTCCCCTTGCTTTACCTCCCTCCATCTCTCCCTGTGTCTGGTCTGATCACTTTATTATTTCCTTTTCTGTTCACTTAGGTGTGGTTGACAAACCCTCTCCCCCTAAAAACCTTCTAGTCCGCAACTGGAACCATACCGACCTTGATTCCCTTTCACTCTCCTTGGTTTCTTCCGCTCCTGATCTTACTTGTCTCCCCCTTGATTCCCAGGCCAAAGCTTTAAGTACATGGCTTGCTGCTTCGTGTGACCGTGTGGCCCCGCTTAAAAAGATCAAAGCGGTTCGTCCATACGACGCACACAAATGGTTCTCCACTGAGCTCAAAGCACAAAAACTTGATGTCAGGCGGGCGGAACGCCTCTGGAGACGTCAGTACTCCCCCCCTCTGCGAGCTCAGTACAGACAACTCCTTACCAACTACAAAAAAGCAGTCCTCAATGCCAAAACTTCCTATTTCACGGAGAGAGTATCGCTCTCCGTGAACAAACCCCGCGAAATCTTTTCTTTGGTTCGCAATCTTGCCACTTCTGATCGTTCCTCCCCCGGCTTGGTTCCTTCCCAACCCCTCTGTCTCTCACTCAATAACTTTTTTATCGACAAGATTGCGAAAATTAAAGCTAACATTCCTACTGTGCCTCAGCCTATCCTCACTAGCCCTGCCACTCCCCCTTCTTCTTCCCTCGACACTTTCCCCCCTATCTCCCCTGACTTGTTTCACAACTATCTGTCTAAAGTTAAATCTGGCTCTCCCTTGGACGGTGTTCCTGCGCGTATCCTCAAAATCCTCTTCACTAATTGTCCTGGTCCTCCCCTCTCTCTTCTCAACTCCTCACTGGCCTCTGGTACTGTTCCCTCTTCCTTTAAATCTGCTGTGGTGCTCCCCATTCTAAAAAAACCTGGTCTAGATCCTTCCCTCCCCGCTAATTTCCGTCCTATCTCCCTTCTCCCCTACTTGGGTAAAATCCTAGAGATCCACGTCACCTCCTGCCTTTCCTCATACATCGAGGACAATGGTCTTTTAGCTTCCCACCAGGCGGGCTTCCGCCCTGGCCATTCTACAGAAGCGGTGGTTCTAGCGGTCTTGGATGAACTCAAGGGCAAGGCAGATGTTAACCTTCCCCAAGCCCTGGTGCTTCTCGACTTGTCCGCTGCGTTTGATACGGTCGACCATTCCATTCTTCTCAACCGTGTCTGCGCAGCGGGCATTCGGGGCGCGGCCTTCTCCTGGCTTTCATCCTTTCTCCAGGATAGGCATCAGGCTGTTCATCTCTCCGGTTTCTCTGCCCCCTCCTGTCCGGTCACCTGTGGAGTTCCTCAGGGCTCCTCTCTTTCCCCTCTCCTCTTCAATCTGTACATCTGTCCCCTTGTTTCTTCTCTTCTCAAGCTGGGGGTCTCTGTATATAATTACGCAGATGACCTCCAGCTTGTCTTTGATCTGTCTTCTTCTCCCGATTCTATTCCCAAGTTCAGTTCCACCCTTATCTTTATCTCTGAGTGGATGAGCGCCAACCATCTTAAGCTCAACCCCGATAAGACGGAACTTGTCCTCACGGGTGGCCCTTCTAACCCTTGGTCCCCTGCACATTGGCCCGCTTCTTTCGGCCCCCCCCCACGCCCTCTTCCTCTGTTCGTACCCTTGGCATTAAAGTCAGCTCTGACTTAACCATGCACAGCCAGATCAGCTCTGTTGTGTCTTCATGTTTCCTTTCCCTCCGTCTCATTCGGAAAATATCTCGCTTTTTCACCATCGATGCGCTTAAAACCATAGTCTTGGCTTTAGTCATCTCACGCCTCGACTATGGCAATGGCCTGTACGTGGGCATTCCCTCCCACGAATCCCGACGCTTACAGGCCATTCAAAACCAGGCTGCCCGTCTCATTCTCTCCCTCCCCAAATCCTCTCACATTACCCCGGCTTTGAAATCCCTTCACTGGCTCCCTATCCGCTTTAGATCCCTTTTCAAACTTGCTTGCTTTGCCTTTCGTGCCCACTCTCGCTATGCCCCTGCCTACATCACTTCCCTCATTTTTTCCTATGTTCCCAGTCGCACCCTCCGCTCTTCCTCTCTCTCCCTTCTTCATATTCCCCGCTTCCGTAAATCGAGATCCGGGGGCACTCGTCTCTCTGTCTTGGCTCCCCAGTTCTGGAATAGTCTCCCACTTCATCTTCGTTCCATTCCTATTTTTAGCCACTTCCGTAAAGCCTTAAAAACGTATCTTTTTTCTTTGGCTTTCCCTTCTTAGGTTCCCTTGTGTTCCCCTCTGTGAGTTCTGATCCAGGTCCCCCAGCGCCAGGAAGCCGCTTGGCAGCAGTGCGCTTTATTAAATATTGTTTTCATTTTTATTTCATTTCAACTCCACATATTGCTTCAGTAGGGAAAGCATTGGATAGCGTAGGGGTAAAAATTACATTTCCCTCTCCAGTGAGTGCAACAGTGGAGAAAGCGTTGGATAGCGTAGGGGTAAAAATTACTATTCCCACTCCAGAGGGTGCAACAGTAGGGAAAGCGTTGGATAGCATAGGGGTAAAAATTACTATTCCCACTCCAGAGGGTGCAACAGTAGGGAAAGCGTTGGATAGCGTGGGGGTAAAAATTACTATTCCCACTCCAAAGGGTGCCAAAATAGGGAAAGCGTTGGATAGCGTAGGGGTAATAATTACTTTTCCTACTCCAAAGGGAGCCACAGTAGATAAAGCGTTGGATAGCGTGGGGGTATAAATTATTATTCCCACTCCAGAGGGTGCAACAGTAGGGAAAGCGTTAGATAACTTAGGGGTAAAAATTACTATTCCCACTCCAGAGGGTGCAACAGTAGGGAAAGCGCTGGATAGCGTAGGGGTAAAAATTACTATTCCCACTCCAGAGGGTGCAACATTAGGGAAAGCGTTGGATAGCGTGGGGATAAAAATGACTATTCCCACTACAGAGGGTGCAACAGTAGGGAAAGCGTTGGATAGCGTAGGGGGAAAAATTACTATTCCCACTACACATACAAAAAAACACAATTAATCTAAATATCAATTAATCAATTATTAACAATTAATATTAATACATTAATGTAATTATAAATTAACTAATTGACAAACATTAATTACCAATTAATAATTATTGACCAATTAATAATTAGTTAACAAGAAATTAATTTACAATAAGAATAAACAATATTTATGAATACATTAATTATAATTAATATTATGAAATAATAAAAAACTAATTACCATTTAATTATTTAACTATTAATTAATAATAAATACCAATAAATAAATACATTATCTTTAATTAATTTAATTTAATTATTTCACACCCTATTCCCCTATAAACACACAACCCACTACATATAAATAAATCACATAAAAAATGTAATTATCATTTAATCAATTAATAATAATCAATTACCAATTAATTATTAATTAACAATAACAAAAAATAAAAAATATTAATACATGAACTCTAATTAATGTAATTAAATAAATAATAATAATTAATTACCAATTAATTATTAACAATAACAAACAATAAAAAATATTATTACATTAACTCTAATTAATGTACTTAACTAATTAATAATAATTAATTACCAATTAATTATTAATTAACAATTAATTATTATTCAATAATATAAAAAAAATATTATAATTAAATTACTTCCCACCCTATTCCCCTATAAACACACAACCTGCTCTGATAATAAAACGCAAAATGTAAACAAAATTACTAATTTCTAAACATACAATAAAAAACATGTTTAACAAACATATAAAATACATAATAAAATACATAACACTAAACAAAATTTCGATATTAGTAACATCAATATATTTGATATTGATATTTCTAACTTCGATATTAAAACCATTTATATTACTTACCTTAAAGTCGATATTCTGTCCATCGATATTATTGCACATCGATATTCTGTACCATCGAAATTAAAACATCGATATTACTGTATGTCGATATTCTTTTTCAGTTTAAGAAAGTTTTATTGAGCATAAGAAAAAATGATACATCGTAATATCACAACATAAGATAACGCAAAGTCAATAGGGTATAATCATGAAAGACATTTTTGAGATATAGAGAAAGAGAAACGGTAAAGTAAAATCATGTAATGGAAGAAAACCGTATAGAGAGGAAAGAAGAAAAAAAAGAAGGAAAGAGAAAAAGAGGAAGAGAGAAAGAGAAAGGAAGGAAGGGGGGTTAAGGGGGGGGGAGAAGAGGATAAGAAGGTGGAGAAAGGTAGCCAGGTAAGATCAGACTTAATTTTTAAGGTGACAGATGAAGAAGAAGCAATAGCAATTCTATGCTCATCACACACAAAATTCCACCATGTCTGCACAGACAGTTTAGAGTTATCCTTCCAGCATGACAGGATTACTTTGTATGCAGTTGCAATGAATAGGTCAAACAATTTTGCATTATAAGAATGTAAGTCCAAAACATCAGATATAGAACCTAGAAAAATATGCAAAGATGAAAATGGTTCAGAAAAATGAAAAATACGCATACAGTATTTCCAAACTGATTCCCAAAAGGTGATAACTCGTGGGCAATCAAATAAGAGGTGTTTAAGAGTGCCTGGGTGAGATGAACAGGACCAACAAAGGGGAGAGGAGGAAGGGGAGAATTTGGTAATGCTTATAGGAGTAAACAAAGCTCTATGGTAAATGAAAAAAAGTGATTGAGTAATACGGGCCGAAACCGAAGTCTTAAACAGTTTGGACCATAATCGATCCCAAGTATCAATAGATAACGATAAAGAGAAATCAGTTTCCCAAGCAACTTCCATAACAGTTTTAGGTCTAGGACCAACATTCTCTAATAACAATTTATAAATCAAAGCAGCTTTGGGTATTTGCTGAGTGAACAACGGGTATAGAGGGGTGGAAGGAGTAAGGGAGGGAAGGACGTCAAACGTAGGGAGGGTAGATAGGTGAGACACAATGGCATTAGTAATAATATCAAATTCATTACGGTGTTGTACAGATAAATCAAACTTAGTTAGCATTTCATCAAATGAAATAATGGATGAATCTGAAAAGAATTGATAGACAAACATAATATCCTTTTCTTTCCAATACTTGAAGTAGAAAGATTTACCCTTGTATTTAAGATATTTGTTGTACCAAATACTGGAGGAAAGAAAAATCTGTAAGGGCGATAAGTCTTTTGAAAAAATATTGTGTAGCAGTGTATGGGAATATTTCAGCACAGGGTAATGCGTCAAAAATGAGCAGTTGGACATAAAAAGGGATTGTTGAAAAGTGAAATCCTTTAACAAAGATCTCTCAACTGCAATCCATCTGGGTAATGGGGTATCAGTAAAATCAAACGCCAATGAAAAGGCTTGTTTTAGTAAAAAGGCCGAATGGTATGATTGGAAGTCAGGGAAGCGAACCCCCCCCTTCAGATTTAGGGCGTAGAAGTTTTGGTAAGGAAATTCGGGGTCGCTTATTGTTCCATAGAAATTTAGAGCAGATGGAGTTTAGTCTATTGAAGTACAATTTAGGAATTTTTACAGGAAGCATGGAAACAGTATATAGTATGTGTGGAGAGATCATCATTTTGATGGTGTCTAAGCGACCCCACCATGAAAGGAAAAGAGGAGACCATGTCTGAAGGAGTGAGTGAAGTTTTTGAGTAAGGGAGGTAAAGGTCAGTTTGAGTGTGTCACGCAGGTTGGAGGAAAACCAGATGCCCAGATATTTGATCTTGGAGGGACACCATGCAAAATGGGTGGAATCAAACATATATTGATAACAGGATGAGTTAAGGGGTAGTACTTCCGTTTTGGAGAGATTAAGTTTATAGCCAGAGACAGATGAATAAAGGTGGACCTCTTCTAAGAATGGGGGAAGGGATGAGACAGGGTTGGCCATGTAGACCAGAACATCATCGGCATATGCCGAGATTTTTGTCTCAATCGAGGACTGTGTGAATCCCTGGATGAGGGGGTTGGAGCGGATTTTAATAAGGAAGGGCTCAAGGCAAAGAATAAAGAGTAACGGGGAGAGAGGACAGCCTTGTCTTGTCCCTCTAGATAAGGGGAAAAACTTAGAGAATTGATTATTGACAAAAACACTGGCACGGGGAGCAGAGTAAAGGAGTCTAACCAAGGAAATGAAGCGGGGGCCAAAACCAAACCATTGTAATGCCTTAAACATGAATTTCCAATTAATTCGATCAAACGCTTTCTCTGCGTCTAGTGAAAGGGCAGCTAGAGGGGCCTTGAAACGGTTGCTGTGGGAAATAATATTGGTAAAAACACGGGCATTGTCTGAAGCAAGTCTTCCTTTCACGAAGCCAACTTGATCGGTCGTGATTAACAGAGGTATAAGGGATTCTAGACGGGCAGCTAAGATTTTGGCAAAATCTTTACAGTCGTAATTAATAAGGGATATGGGGCGGTAATTTTTGCAAAGGGAATGGTCCTTGTCCGGTTTGGGAATGATGATTATAAGGGCATCCAAAAATGAACCCGACGCTTTGGCATTTGCAATAAAGGAATTAAAAAGTTGTAAGAGGTGAGGAACAAAAATGGAATGCAAGTTGGTATAAAATTCGATAGGGAGACCATCTGGACCAGGGGCTTTCGCTTTCTTAAGGGAGGTAATAGCCTTGAGTATTTCCTGAGGGGTAATGTCAGCTTCTAATTGCTGAAATTCAGTAGGAAGTGATGGAGGAGGGGGAAGGCCTTCAAAGAAACGAGAGAGATCCTCATCTCCAGGCCGTGTATCATCTGTATATAAGAGTTTATAATAATTATGGAAAACCTGTGCAATATCCTCATCAGAGGAAACCTTCGTATTAGTGTCTTCATTAAGAATAGAGCCAATTGATTTGCGTTCAGATTTGATTTTAAGGTAATTTGCCAACATTTTCCCCGCTTTATTTTGACCCCCATGAAATTTGGATTTGATCTTTAAAAGGGTTTTGCAAGCTTCAACTGTGGCAATTTGATTAAGTTCAGATTTGGCTTTAATAAGGAGACGGAGAGTGTCAGGATTCTTGGAAGAGAAGTAAGAATGTTCTAGGGTCTTAATGTTGGCGAGTTGGGCAGTGTATTTGGCCCTGTTGAGTTTCTTCTTCCTAGATACATAAGAAATTGTAAACCCTCGCAGTGCAGCTTTAAAAGCATCCCAATTGTTTGAAACTGATGTGTCTTGGGGTAAATTGAGGGAGAAGTACTCAGAAATGAAACTCTTAACTTTAGACATGAAATCCGAATCAGAGAGAAGGAAAGTGTTAAATTTCCAGCGATTAAAAGAGGTGGTAGTATGGGATAGGTCAAAAGTGGCATACACAGGTGCATGGTCCGAAAGGAAAATAGAACCAATTTCAGATTTCTGAATAGCAGGGAGAAGAGATTTACTGACCAGAATATAATCAATTCTGGACCTGGTATGGTGTACATTAGAGTAGAATGTATATTCGAGTGAATCAGGATTACATGTTTTCCACACGTCAAAAAGGGGACGGGAGGCAATTGCAGATTGGAAAGCTTTATGAGTCTTATCCGGCTGGAATTTGGATGAGGATAGTCTATCCGAGAATGGGTCCAACCATTGGTTAAGGTCACCAGCTATGACAACATTAGGGCAGTCAATAGATGAAATGAGGATTTTAATATCATTCCAGAATTTAGGGTCAGGACGGACAGGACCATAGATATTGAGTAGCACCATATTTTTGCTTTGTATAGACACTTTTGACATAACCCAACGACCCTCAGCATCCGATTGAGAGGATAAAATTTGAACATCGAGACCTTTACGGAATAAAATAGCAACACCCCCTTTCTTATCAATCGCAGGAGAAAACACCACTTGACCCACCCAAGCCCTTTTGAGTTTCAGCGATTCGACATCTGAACAATGCGTTTCTTGGAGAAAAGCAATCTGAGCATTCAATTTGGATAAGTGGGACAATACCTTTTGACGCTTAACTGGGTTGCCAAGACCACGAACATTCCACGTTACGAAGTTACACATGATGGGAGGTAAGGGAGGAGGGTAACAGTTGGGTCCGGTACACTGCAGGAAAGGAACTAAAGGGAGATACAAGGAAGACAAACATGTTAGAAATAAAAATCGGGTAAATATAGGAGAACAAAATATGAAGGAACATCACACTCCATATAGTGAGGTATAAATAACCATGAGGAACACTAGAGACTACGAGATGAAAGACAAGAAAGGAAACAAAGAAGATAACTGAACATGAATGAGCAAGGAATATGCAACATTGGCCTGTGAAAAGGGAGAGAAAGAGAAAAGAGGAAAAGAGGAAAAGAGAAGGAAACAGCTAAGAAACAGATCAAGGCAAGGATGCCAGACCTGAGAAACAAGAGAAGAGCTAAGTAAAGGAAGCATGGAGACGCCAGCGCGGGCGCCTAGCCAACAGAGCTAGGAAAACGCGGGAAAATAAGTAAGATATATTCGATAAAAAGTGAAAGGTTTAGCAAGACAGGACAGGAAAGAAACCGGGACAAGGCCACAACAGTCGTCAAGACATTAGAAAAACGATTGCAAAAAGTAGAAGAAAGTTAGTTTCAGTCATTGGTGTCCATCGTCGGTGAAGAGACGGTGAGAAGATAATCTCGAAGCTTCTGAGGATCATCAAAGGTACGGGTGCGTCCATTATGGGTTATTTTGCAGAGGCAAGGGTGAAGAATGCCATATTGGATGTTGAGCTCTCTCATGCGAGGACGTAGATTAAGGAATTCCTTACGACGTGCATTGGTAGCATTCGAGAGGTCCTGGGATATATAGATGGTGTGGCCCGACCATATGAGGCGACGTTTTGCTCTTGCAGCTTTAAGGACAGTCATTAATTCGGTGAATTCCAGAAACAACAGAATGATACCTCTGGGTTTGGCCGGGTTGGACGTTGGTCGACCCAGACGGTGTGCACGCTGAATGTTTAGTGGGATAGATTCAGGTTGAAGACCCAAAAGTTCATATAGGAGTTTGCGGACGAAGGTCACCATATCGCCCTCCCCATGGGACTCCGGTACACCATAAATTCGAAGGTTGTTTCGCCTGTTACGGTTTTCAAGGTCCTCAGTGTGAAGTTTCAGCTGCTGTATCTCCTTTTCGAGGAGAGGAATTTTTGTGGATACGTCCTGGACATCACTAATACTTTGTTCCAGTTGCAGGACTTTGTTTTCCATGACAACCCATCTGTCTTCAATCTGTTTGAGCTTCTCATTAGTTGCCGTCATGAAAGGCTGTAGGCCACGAACCTCTTCCAGAATAGAGTCCAGCACCGGGTTTTGAGAGGTGCGAATTGGGGATGGAGGGTCATTCTTGAGGCGTTTTGGTTTCGTTCCGGTGACAGACGCTCTCGCATGGCCTGCGTCCTGAGACATGTTGCCAACAGAGGGGCAAACTAGGAGGACCGCAGGAATAGATGCCAATTCAAAAATGCAAAGAAGTACGACCCTAACAGTAAAGAGGTAGAGAGTACTTGGTAAAGGAGGTCGTGGGCGGGATAACAGGTAGCACTGGAGAAGCACCAATTTTAATGCATTCGACAGGTGTCAAGAGGCAGCAAAAAGCAGAAATTCACAGCCAAAAAGCCAACTAAAAATACATTGGAGAAGACAGCAGCATAGCGTCCATGAGGAATGGAAACGTGAGGGTCACTTCGTGAGCAGCGGGAGGTTAGCGGTGACAGAAACGAAGGTGCATCTGAAGTGCGCAGGTATGACCTC
Organism: Lissotriton vulgaris; assembly: GCF_964263255.1. Taxonomy (NCBI): domain Eukaryota; kingdom Metazoa; phylum Chordata; class Amphibia; order Caudata; family Salamandridae; genus Lissotriton; species Lissotriton vulgaris. Next base: position 911,518,149 of record NC_141698.1, read on the forward strand.
AAAATGGCCGCCGGGAGGCAAAGCTAATAGCAATAGAGACGCTGAGGAGAACTTTGGTGCCAAGGGTCATCAAAATGCAGAGGAGACATGATGCGCAATAGTTAGGACATACCTTGTGTGAATGCGACCTGTGGCAGCAATATTTGAGCAGGGATATTGCTGGAACCGCCAGAAAAAACGGAACGCGAGTGCGACGGCACAAAATGGCGGCCGCTCGCGTCCGTGAATGGAAACCAGAAGCTGCAGCTGAAAAAGATGTCAAAACGGCATTTTCAAACGCCGCTATCGCTCGCAAAGCACGGGGACCATGTTCCGCCGTGCGTGGACAGCTTTTCCCGATGACCGTAGAAGGAATAGAGGCAGATATCCAAGAATTACTCCCGCGTTGTCACGGAGCTCAGCCGGGCAGCGCCATCACACGCCGGCGCGTAAGCCACGCCCTCGTATGTCGATATTTTAATTTCGATATTTTGGCTACTCACCCTCTCCAACACTTACCCTACTATTACACCCCCCTGGAGGTAGAATAGTAATTTTAACCCCTACACTCTCCAACACTTACCCTACTATTCTACCCCCCTGGAGTTAGAATAGCAATTTTAACCCCTACACTATCCAACACTTACCCTACTGTTATACCCCCATGGAGTTAGAATATTAATTTTAACCCCTACACTATTCAATACTTACCTTACTATTACACCCCCGTCGAGTTAGAATAGTAATTTTACCCCCTACACTATGAACCACATTTTAATACACTTACCCACCCAAAACCCCTATTTTCCCTGCATCCTCTGCCAGGAGTTATTTTACAAATGTAATTAAAAATATATTTTTTCGCGTTGTAATGGTATGCGTAGTATTGTTTTGCGTTATAATGGCACTGTCCATGCATTCTATATATATATTGCGTTGTAATGGTATGCTTTGTTAAAACATTCGTTGTAATAGATTTTGTGTTGTAAAAATGAGTTGTAAAAGCATGCGTTGTATCATCATACATACATTGTCTCTTTAGATAAGCCTGGCTGCTCTGTGCCAAGATACCTGAGGGTAAGCACAGGTTATCTTTTAGTGCATATCTAGCTCACCCTGACTAGAGTGGTAATTGCTGCCTTGCCTGGGTGCATACCTCAGCTCAACCAGGAATCTAATTTCTAGCACATTCTTAATGTGCTGGCGGCATATGTACTAGCGATTCCTACTTTAGCAAACTGCAGAAAAACTAGAACCAGAATTAAGTTTGAGAAATAGTTTGCGATTCCCTCATCTTCTTTCATTGTGTTCATATGTAAAATAAGCTGAAGGAATAGACAAAAGTGCTTCTGGAAGTGAAGAGGTTTCTGAAGGAAGGGCCCTCTTGCGTGCCCACTGGAGACAGCATTCCATGGTGTTCAGGCAGTGCCAAGTGCACAATGCTGAATAAACACTAATAAACCTGTCACTAGCTCTTAAAGGGAATCATGTCACTTCTGAGTTAGCTGGATGTTGTTGCCATATTGCTATTAATAAGAGACACGCAGCTTGCAAACCAAAGAGGCTCCGTTCTGCTGCCTTGGCGCCACACTCTGAAATGAGCACGCAGTGGTGGTCACTTCAATTGTGTTTTTCTGTTATAGAGAATGATTCACTTCTGTTACCATCGACAGTCCAAAGCAGGCTAAAAACAGCATACGTCTGAAAAATGCTGTGGGTTAATTCACAAAATGACACACTGGGGAGTTAGTGCCTGTAGGGTGAGTACCTAAATGAGGCAATGGTTAAACATGAGCTACCCAAAGGCCCTTTCTATTTGTGAAGTGTGGTGTGGTATGTGCCAGGAAAAGGTCTTTTCAGACAGATAATCTGCTGTAGTCATATCTAAATAGAGCTTTAAGAAATTACCTTTAAAGTGATAAACCTCCAGGGGGACATTGTTGATTTATGTCGGAAAAAATATTCAAATATTTGTTTATCCGGTCACCACAGTCAGTATATGGTTGACTCGCAGTTTTTTTCAGTATGTTTTCAAATCGCATTCTATAAAGAAACGTACAAATTAACTATAAAGTAAATGTTTCGAAATAATGAACCATTCAACACTGTAGGTGATTTCTCAGGACATAGGACAAGAATAATCAATAAAGTGGATAGTTCTATCGCCTTCCAAGTTACTAGAGCAATTGGTGCTGCTGTAAGCTTAGTCTCTGACAAGGTGGACGCTGTTGTTATTATAAAATGTAGGCAAGCAGCAGAGTTACGAATGCTTGTATGTAAAGGTTCTTTGGGATGGCACTGGAAACCCCTGCGAATGGATAAGTCTGGGTAAGCTGAAGAGCATTACTGCTCAGAAGCATAACATTCTGTGACACCTTTGGTGCCTCACATTGAAAGCCTTCTGGGAGTTTATATTAAACTTCAGTATCATAATAGGTCTCTGTGACTGATACTTAGGAAATGTTTCCTTTGCTTGATGTGGCTTTTAGAAGTGGCCAAAGGCGTAATGTGCACAACAAGACAAGGCGTCATGTTGGAGAAAAAGAATGCGGATTAGAGCCGGGGAGGCAAAGTGGCTGCTGAATCAGGATGACTATTCTCAGGGAGAGGAGACAATTCATTTCAGCCTAATCTGGTGCTGGCCCTTTTCATGCATCTTTTTTTAAATTGATTACCAGGCCTGGCTGTGTATTTCCCTGTCTTTGTCTTCTTCAAAAGGTTTAGAAAACTCATTGCGGCATTCAAGAGGCCCATTTCAAGCTGTCCGAGGCAGCACAATAAAGGAAAACGAGCTGTGGAGCACTCACATCCAATGGACTCCCTGAGCCCAACCAGCGATTCAACTTTACTTGAAATATCTTTGCATAAACTGCACAATGATGAGAATAAAATGCACGACAACCAAAATGATCGGGGATCAGGAAGCCTTAGAACATGAGAAGTCAGCCTTAGAAGAAGTAAGATTTTCAGGTCGGTTATAATTATTCACCAAAACATTATGTTTTGAAGGGTTGTAAAAAGAGGATCAATATTTAGAGCAGTAGCAAATTTAAGGTCAAAGTCGAACAATAACAGTCATTATTTATATTGCTGTGCTCTGATTCCACCAAAGGTTTGGTCAATAACAAAACCACAAGCCCCTGCGGCGACAGGGTTTGCCCCAACACTTCAGGAGGCACCCTGGCCTTCAGGGGCCCCCCCATTTTGCTCAAGGCCATTAAGTATTTGTCACATATGAAGAATTCAGGAGCAGTGCTGGATACTGGCTGAAGTAGCTGGAAGCAAAAAGAAGTATAAAGTTCCCAGGTAGGATTATGCAAATGGAGAGTGTGTATGTATGTATGGTGTAGAGAGAAAGAGAAAGGTATTCAAGAGAGAAGGGGGGGAAATTCCCTCTTGGGAACTAAAACCCTCACACACCCAGCAAGCTAGGTGTCATACTTCATATGGGTTCTGCTCCTCGTCAGACTGGCGCTGCAATGTCTGATGGGCTCCCACGAAGGGGCTCTTTATCGGAGATATTTTGTTCCAGCCATATGGTGCATGCGTGTAAGAGGGCAGGTGAATGTGTAGTCGTGAAAAAGTGATAGTGAATTAAAAAAGGTGGGTTAGTCCACAAAGAACTTTAATGGTGTGACTAGCTCCCTTGGTTAAAATGGTGGGAGGGGAGATATACGCCACATGTATTGGCGGTTAAATACCTACAACCCTCTATTAGGTCGACATGTTTCTTGCAATTCTAGCAATTCCTCAGGACCTCAGTGCTCAGTACTACACAGTGAATTAAAAATTAGTTGATACAACCTTTAGTCTTAAAGTCAGTAGTGGAGCAGGCCAACTGGTCCTGCCTATAACGATGCAACCCTGAGTGTATCCCTAAGGTGCCCCGCAGTCTGCTCCTGTGGGACCTGCACAGAAGAGTCAGGCACCCAAGCGGTGTGCGGTCTCTGCCTGCAAACCTACCCCCACGCGTAATCCGTTAGGGCTCCGGATCCTTTTTGCATAATCCTACCGGGGAACTTTATACTTCTATTTGCTACTAGTGATTCGGACACGTACACTGGACCCCGTTAAATATTGTCCACCCCAGGTTCCACCCCTTGTTGATATATGAAGTAGCTGGAAGCCAGTTTTGCAGAAGTGGGGGCCGGTTTTACAGCAGTGGGGGCCGGTTTTGATACTGGGGCCGGTTTTGTTACTGGGACCGGCTTTGCAGCAGTGCTGCAATATAGGCCTCCAGTAACAGTAGCAGCCCCCGGGGGGCTGGTCCTCAAAAATCACCAGGGTTCATTGGGTTCCTTGTCTGCCCTGCTCAGGGACCCCCTCATCACATTCTGCAGCAGCGGGGCATCATTTTACCGCTGTCACTGATTTGCAGCATTAGGAGAATTGTTTGTGCTTGCTTCAGTATGCGCCACAGTGAAAGTAGCTGCTTCTGCCTGTACAGAACTCGGAGAGTCTTTAATGTGCAGTGTGGTGGAGGATGTGTTCACGTGCAAATAGCACAGATTACTAAGAGAGAAGGACATTTTCGTCCCACAATCAATGATTACCAGTGCCATTTCTCTATTTATTTGACTGCCTGTAATATATTCCATAAACTTTAAATAGCTATTTCCCCAGAAACCACATTTTATTATGGGATTCTTGGTAGACGTGCCTTGATGATTGTTAGACTTAGTTTTTTCAGCTGGTTTACCCCCAGACTTTTGACTTTTTGGCCTCCTGTTTTTGATCCTGTTTTTGTTGGTTTTAGGTTTCTGGGCAATTTACTACTGCTATTGAGTGCTAATTTGCATATGCTCTCCAGGTAAATTGTGTTATGGGTTGGTGTTTCCATCATTGGCATTTTTGATTTACTAGTAAGTCCCTAGTACAGTGCACTGTGTGTGCCCTGGGCCTGTACTAAAATGCTGCTGGGGAGCCTGCAGCCCTGATTGTGCCACCCACATGAGCAGCCTGTAAATGTAGCTCAGACCTGCCACTGCAGTGTCTGGGCGCAGTTTGTAACTGTCATTTCCACCTGGCAAGTGCACCTGCTTGCCAGGTCCTAACCTTCCCCTTTCTTACACGTGAGTCACCCCTAATGTAGGCCCAAGGTACCCCTGTGGGAAGAGTGCAGTGTATGTGAAAAGAAGGACATATACTGGTGTGTGCGACATGTCCTGATAGTGAAATACAGTGTATTTTATTTTTCACTATTGAAAGTCTATCTTTCCCATATGATAGAATGGGAGTTTATTTATATCATCTTATAAATATAACTTTGCATTGGGACAAGATAGAAAGTTGGAGTTTAGTATGCCTGAACTCAGAATATAAAAATGCATCTTTAAGTAAAGATGATGTTTATATTGTGTTTGAAAATACCACTTTTACAAAGTGGGTGTTTTCTTGCTTAGCCATCCTGTGTGCATCTGCTGGTTTGTGTATTGACTATCTGCCTTTGGAGTGACAGGGGTTTGGGTAGGTGCATTCTCTCAGACAGACACTGGGAGGGAGAGTTTGATGTGTGTCCTGCCTTTCCTGAATGAGCCAGGGCTGGGCTGTATAGACCTGGGCTGAATTCAGAGTAGGGGAGGAGTTCTCACTAGCACCTGAATATGCCCAGTCTGCATTTAGAGAGGTTGGAGGAGAATTCCCTTGCACCTGAATAGACCCTGTCTGCCTTATACAATGCTGTTTCCACCTCCTGCCTGTAAGCTGCACCAGAGAGGAGAGAGATCGTTTTGGCTGGGCAAAAAACTTCTCTGCCACCAGGGAACAAATTAATATGTGATATAGTATGCCCATACAACAGACCTTTAGATTACTGCTGAACTAAGGAACCAGCCAGGAGGAAGGGCTGGAAAAGCTGTATGGAGGAACTGCCACTTTGCTGCGTGCTCTGCTGTGTTGTCCTGCTGCTTCTGTCTTGGGCAGGGAAAGGACTGGACTGTGCTTTCTTCACCCTGCTGTTAAAGTTTTCTACAAATGCTTGAAGTAGAACTTGCCTCCTGTTGGAAGTCTCAAGGATAGAAAAAACATCGGAGAACTCCCTGGAATCAAGGAACATGCCAAGAAGAAGAGCTGGAAGAGCTGCCAAGAGGAGTACTGCCTCTTTGCTGTGTTGTTGCTTTGTTGGGTTGGCCTACAGTTGCTGCTTCTGCCCTTGGCATTGAAAGGACTCAACTGAACTTTCTTTACTTGTGCTGAGTATTTGCAAGGGCTTGAAGTAGAGCTTGCCTCCTGTTCTGAATTCTCAGGGACTGCAAAGACTTCACCAACCTCTGGGTACCGCTTCTGGAACCCCTGTTTCAGTTGCCACAGAGAAGGGAAAGGCAACCGACTGCATCACCAACTCTGTTGCTGGCTCTGTGTTCGAAAGGCACTGCAGAGGGCACCACCGCATCTCGCATCGCAACCCTGGAGTCACTGATGTCGACAATCGCTGCAGCCACCACTGGGCTTCTGCTTGCACCGTGACCTGTTGGCACCGCACCCCGCACCACCTCTCTTCACTTAGCCGATTTGGTCTCACTGACTCAGTCGCTGCACACTGACTGTAACCTGCATGATTGTATCGTGGCTTGGGGTCACCACTCGTAAGTCACAAGACACACTGCACCCGACTCACACCAAAGTCCAGACAGACCAACACCGGCTTCCCGCAACTGGGTCTGTCACCTGCACCATGAACTCTCATCACCGCAATGAGAACCGCCTTTACTCCGCACCGTAGCCCTGGTCTTACCGATGCCACTGGATGACCATCACTGAGCCGTTGCCTGCACCCCAACTTGAGGGCACCGCACTGCTCTGCATCACACCGCAACTGTGACAATTGTCATGACCGGCCCGCACGAACGTGTCGGCTGCAACACTAAATGTACTGTTTACAAGTCTGTTGACACTCCTGACCAACACAGTCAGGCGGAACTGTTGGATTCTGTTTGCCGCACCTCGGTAGCACCGGACGGAGCTACCGACTTGAAGGAACTGTGTTTTCCAAGTATTCATGCAAAGTGCATACTTTTTAAGTACTGTATGTTAGATTTTAGTTTTTTTTATATTATTTTGGATATATAAAATTATTGGAGATTTATTTTAACTGGTGTGCTGTCCTTTAGTAGTGTTTTCGCTGTGTTACTGTATGTGTTCGCAAATGCTTTACACACTGCCTCTGAGATAAGCCATGTCAGCTCGTGCCAAGCTACCAAGGGGGTGAGCAGGGGTTATTTTAAGAGTGTAACTCTATTACCCTGAGTTGGAAAAAGGATCCCTACATGGACAAAGGTGCAAACTCTTGCCAACTAGAGACCCCTATTTATAACAATGATACTGCTAATGAACATTCAAAGCCTACTAGAGATAGAGTAGACAGACAAGCAGACAGACAGCCAGAATATCTTCATTCGATTGCTAAAATAACCATAAAGCAAAGTTTAAAAATGGTCACATCTGCTCACATTACAGTAACATCACCAATATTCAACAAGTTATTAAAAAAAAGCATGGATTTGCAATGACTTACTGCAGATTTTTTAAAGTTATGAACAGCTTTACATGTAAGTGAGGTACTCCATATCTTAAAAAGTAGAGTGCGAGTTCATGTTTAAAGAACCAGAACTGGAATTAAGATTTTTTTCTGGTAACATGTTTATAAAATATACAGAAAAATGCAAAGTGAAAAAGTGTTTGGGTTGGATTCAACACATGGGCATATTAATATAGCAGCTGACTCAAACGGTCTCCAAGGAAAACATAGGAGGCCACGCATAGTGTCAAATCTTGTAATCAACAACATCTCCGATTGGTTTATGACAAGGCTCATATATGGCACCAGTTCAATTGTGGTTTGAATTATAACATAATCATGTATGGATGTGTTTTTCAACTAATGCTCCTCCCACTAGAGTGTTGAGTTGAGGTTGGTATATTGGGCATCTGTGACCAACCTGGGCTGGAGAGGGTTGTCTTCCTAAAAAGGTTGCTAGCTGTACCCAAATCCACTAGTAACTTTATATGTCATACTGAAGTTGGGTTAGGGTACATAAATGATATAGTGCAGCTACAACCCCTCCTACTTTGGGTAAAGTTATGGACTGAGGAAGAAAATTTGCTGAACCAATTACACTAGTCGATTGTCTCAAGCTGAAAAAGGCTCTACTTGTATAATATCTGCAAGTGGTTGATCTATATGACTTGTTTGATAATACGAGTACTTTTTTCCTTTAGCTTCTCTAAAACACTGAGTAAACTTTTCCTAGGCAAATGTGTGGAAGAGAGAATGCGCGCCAAAATGCTGACAGAACCACTGTTCCTGCTTATGCCCATTGTTATACCTGGCATCCTTGGCATAGTTATACCTGTCATTTTTGCTCAGCATCCTGTATTTTTTTACTGTAAGCTGGACTTCATAATTGCTGCTTTTTGAACTCTGGGCACTTTCCCTTCTGATCAGTTCTAAAGTGCAAGTGCTCCCTGTGCAAAATACGATTGTGATTGGTCATTCATGATTGGCATATTCGTTTTACAGGTACATTCCTAGTAAAGTGCACTGTGTGTGCACAGGGCCTGTAAATCAAGTGCTACTAGTTGGCCTGTAGCATTGATTGTAACACCCACATGAGTAGCCTTGCAAACATGTCTCTGGCCTGCCACTGCAGTGTCTGCAAAAGCAGTTTTAAACTGCGATATCAACCTGGCAGGTGCATCCACTTGCCAAGCCCAAACCTTCCCTTTTATCACATGTAAGGCACAAAAAATTATCGGCCGATAGCTAGTCTCCCGTTCCTGGCCAAAGTCATAAAAAAAGGTATGAACCAGCAACTGTCGGAGTTTGTTGAGCGGCATCAGCTGCTCGACAACACTCAGTTCGGATTCCGCAAATGCCATGGCACGGAAACCGCCCTCCTAAAAGCGGCCGATGACATCCGAGCCATACGAGACCAGGGGGGGACAGCAGTCCTGGTCCTGCTGGATCTTTCTGCAGCCTTCGACACGGTCGACCACAAGATCTTGGCCGACCGTGTCGAACGACTAGGGGTCCAGGAAACAGCGCTGGACCTACTTGTATCGTTCTTGGCTAACAGAACTCAGGCGGTATCCCTAGGACCATACCAATCCTCTAAGGTGTCCTTGCCGTGTTGGGTCCCCCAAGGCTCGTCCCTAAGTCCGACACTATTTAATATCTATGTGTCGGACCTTGCTAGTGTCATCAAAGCATTTGGGATGAGCCTGACCTCCTACGCCGATGACACCCAATTGGTACTGGCCATCAAAGGGGATGGTGAAGAAGTGGCCAAGCTATTCACCAGAGGAATGGTGGCCATAGGTGACTGAATGGCCACGAATTGTCTTAAACTTAATTCAGATAAAACTGAAGTTATCATTTTCGGTCACCTCTCTCCGGGCTGGTCACCAGTATGGTGGCCAACATCATTTGGAACTCCTCCCAGCCCAGCCCTTAAAGTGAGAAATTTGGGCGTCACTTTTGATGCAGGTCTTAATTTTATGGCACACGCCAACAAGACTGCTGCAACTGCTCACATGAAACTCAGAATGATCAGGAAAATATTACCCTACCTACCGGACACTGCTGGGAGAACTCTGGTCAGCTCACTAGTCCTGTCTGCACTGGACTATTGTAATGCCCTATTCCTAAATGCACAATCCCGGGTGACTAACAAGATGCAGTCGATTCAAAATGCGGCAGCCCGGATGCTGGCGGGACTTCCCAAGTTTGCATCTGTCTCAAACACCATCAGGGAACTTCACTGGCTTCTGATACGCAGTCGTATCAAATTTAAATCATTGTGTATTCTTTACAAGGCACTCAATAACCAAGGCCCCCAATTCCTTAAACATAATCTTCATCACTACATCCCAACCCGTTCCCTTCGTTCCTCTCATCACAATCACCTAGTAGTGCCTCGTACTAGAACAGTCACTTGGGGTGACAGGCGCTTTCTGGTCGCCGCCCCCAGACTCTGGAACACCCTTCCTCTACACATTAGGACCAGCCCTTCCCTGTTCATATTTCGCAAACAACTTAAGACGTGGTTATTTGACCAATAGTTCATTTTCTCTGTTAGGTCTTCTTAAACGCTGATCCACCCCTTAAGCCAGCGCCGAGACGCCTACGGGTATTCGCCGCGCTTAATAAATGTCAATAAATAAAATAAATAAAATAAAATAAATAGCTAGCCCATTCGGGAGGGTGCAGTGTACAGGTCTAACAGGTGCGAGGGCACTAAACATCTCATTTACCTATGCTATTTCTCTCCATTTTATCTGCTGGGTGAAGGCTAATAAGTCTGGCCTGCTGTCTGGAGTCTGTGCCACCTAGGCTATCCCCAAATATGGTATGACTGGGAGACCTTTTTGATCGTAGACATCTAGAAGGGACACAACTAGTTTCTTCTTGATCCTCTAAGCAAAGTTAAAAAGTGTGCCGATTACTTGGTTAGAGCTCAGTCACCTAATTAATAGGAAATGCGTCCTAGATCTGGAAGAATCAAGTGTGATTCCTAAATAAGGAAAATGGGCTACCCTTGCGATCTTTTGACGCTAAACAAAGATAGATCTGGACTTGCCTTTAGACCTACCGGATAGCATATAACATGTCTCGATAAAATTGGTTTCTAAATGTTTATACAGTCCTTAAATAATACAAAACTGTCCGGGAATTAATACCACTGGCATTCTACACTTTAAAAGAGCATAATCTGCATACATTTCAACTGGAGCTGGTTTTGAGTGCACTATTAGCATATTGTTGGATTGTGAGGTTCCGTAAATTTTGAACCCGTTTCATAAAGGTCATGGTTTCGTTACGAATTTGATAGTAGCGAACCGTAACTAGTGAGTGCGGCAAGTACGAGTGTTTTCTTCATTTTAGATTGATGGATTCACTACGTATTTAGGGATTTTGTTCTGAACCCTCGGGTTCCATTTTGTGCATGGCAGCCATTTTGTGGTTGCCCTCACATAGGCCGATGACTACGGCCGAACGAGTCTTTAGTACACGTACACGTTAGCTTGAGTTTGTGCTGACTCCTAGATGACCCGAGTGAACTGAGCTCGTTGCCTGAAGCTGACCTTGCTAAACCAGTTCCTTGTCCGGTAGCTGATCAAGATTAAGGATCAGAGCACAGGAGATTGTAAAGTTTGGTATGCACGTACACACCCCTTATCCTACTTCTCATCTGTTTCTGTTCCTTCTTTTATGGCTTCTTTATGATATGGGTTGTGGTCTTTTATTATGGGTTTGTCCGGCCTGTTCGAGAAAGAATGTTGGGCTTTCCGGTGTAATTGATGGTGGGCTGGACAACTGATAAATGGGTTTGTCGTCATGCGATACCTCTTGTAATGATGCCTATGATTGGACAAATTGTAACTAGTGGGTGTTTGTCCGGAATGTGATTTTTAGCATAAAAGACGATGTCTCGCTATATGAAAATTGAGCAGTCTCTGACAAATATACTTGGGTGGTACTTCGTAGACTTCTGTTCCTGGTTGCAACCAATAAATTCGATCTTTGATGTCACCGAGAAGTATCCCGTGTCTCTGTATTCTAAGACAGGTGAACCCGAAGACTTTGGGCGTGCCCCTGGTGCCACTGGGTTCTAAAACCCGGTTCTTCAGTTGGCGCCCAACGTCGGGCAACTTCAGTGGTACCGGTCCAAGCCTGAAGATCGTGAGGAGCTTCGTTAGGAAATTATGGAAGAGGGCCCCCACTCTATCGACCCCTGCATGTCGAATGTGGACTGAAGGTTTTTGCTGCGATGTTTCCCGCTTTCCTGACGGCTACAAAGGACTGCTGCCCTGACTGTCGCCCTGTCTTGGACCCCCCTTGTGACGATTTGTAGAGCGAGACGATAGACGGGTCTTCTGGTGACATGATTGATACCTCAGTTAAGTATAAGTGGGTCGCTCCCAGTCCTTAGTTTTGGGTTTTCCTTGGATCTTTGATTTGGTACTTGCAAGCGCCAAAGCCTAGGGACTCGTATATTTGCGAGACTATCGTTTTTGGTAATCCCTTGAAGTTTGAAGCTAGATTAGTGAGCGAAGATGCCTGGTCTTAGCAAAATTAGAAAGATATTTTGTTGTGGTTGTAATAGGGATTCCCGATTGGAGGACTCGTGTCCGATACCTCCGGTTGGAACTCCGACTTATGAGCTCTATTCTAAACATGGCGTGGGCCCCATTATGTAAAATGAACTGTGGGTCCGATACACTAGGAAAGATGGTGTCTTACGATGGCCCAAACCTGGTAGCTATGACACCGAGATTTTAAATAGTTTGGAAGCTGTACTATTTAGGAAGAAAGCCCGGCAATGTTTGACTCTTTCCGCCTTTGACAAAATGAAGCCAAACAGAGAGGAATTAAACAACCGAAAAGAGATAAGAGAGAAAAGGGTATGTCGATAACGCAAGCTGCTAGGCAGTTTAAAGACAATGAAGAAGATCAAGCGATTAAGAAGATGCATAGGCAACATAATATGGCCGTCGATAAATTTTACCCGGCTTTGCCACCTCTTCTACAAGGTGCAACGAAGGACCCTTAAAAGGATCCTTTGATGTCACATATGTTAAGATTGCCACCCCCTTATGTGCAGAGTGCTACGGCAGCTCCGCAACCTCCAGCTGTTCAGCCTCTAGCTGTTGTTCAGCCGCCAGCTCCTCTTCAGCTGGTTCCTCCTCCTACGGCGCAGCCTCCTCTAGGGCCGCCGACTTTGCTATCAGCTCCGCCTCAAACTTCTTTGTCTTTTGTCCTATACTTGCAACTCCTTCTGCTACTGCTTCTCCATTTGCTTCATCTCATAATGCTTTGTCTCCTGTCCTTATGACAGCTTCTCCTTCTGTTCGACAGAGAATGACTGATACTGTTACTGGTCTTTTGTCTCCTTTCTTTGGGTCATTGAGTGTGACCCCTGTTTCTGCGCGTAAACAGTTACGTAGCCAGCTTCCTAGTCCTGAAGAAAGGACATTGTTAGATCTTTTGGCTCGTAGATGGGTTTCGAATGCTTCAAGATATGATTTAGAGACAGTTATGGATGTTTTACTACAGTGGGAACCACCGAAGCAAAGGTATGTTTTTGATACCATGTGTATTTTCCTCTGTGAGGAATTGGAAGATAGTGATTTGGGTCAGATCCCACCGGAGTTACTTAATGTACAGTCCGAGTTTGCGAAAGGGACGATAGTGGGTCGCGGTGTTGAGAAAGGAGTTGCGACGATACTTGCGTTTAGGAGCGAGTTTCCTTCTCAGCCATTGTTTGAGTCTGATCCTTCGGTTAGGAGAAAAGCGAGGCAGTATCCAATGAGAGAAGTTCCTCTGGTATGGAAGGAGGCAGTTCATGCTGATGTCGTTCAAGCTGTACTGGCTCATTTTCAGCGTGTTTGGGTACATGTTCCGTGGAAGAGAGCTGAAGTTCTGGCTCTTAAACAGACTCTACCTGATCCTCGTAAGAACCGTGCAGGGTACTACAAAGAGTTGTCTCAGATTGCTGACGCGTGCATCATGAATTTAGCCGATATAGACATGTTGTTTGGTAATGTGGTTCCTCAGCCTTTGTGGGCGAAGATTCGTCACGAGAATCATGCGCAAGAGTTAGGTGATACATGGGTGAATATTGTTGCCGCGGATGGTCAACAGGGTGGTGGAGCTAAACCTGAGTCTTTAGTTGCGGAACTCCCTAGTAGGATTATTAATTTCATGAAGACTCTGATGCCTGCAATGCGAGTGAATTGGGATAAGTTAGCAGCGTGTAAGCAGAAGAAAGATGAAAGTGTGTCTGATTTCTTCACTAGGTTCGAAGAGACTTTCATCGATCACAGTGGTCAGGATTTGAGTACGGAAGGTGGCCAACGGTTGTTCCTAGATAAGTTTGTTCATAATTTGCTTCCCGAGTTGTGTAAGAAGTTGAAGGATTCTGAGAGTTCTTGGGCTGTTTCTTCGTCGGCCCAGATATTGGCTACTGCACAGTATTACGAGTATAGGGATAAAGATGAGAAAGATAAAGCAGAGAAAAAGACTAAAGATTTAAAGACGAAGGTTCTTTTGCAACAGGCGTATCCGCCTCGTTATAATCAGCGTGAGTCCTAGCAGCCTCAACAGTTTCAGAGAGTAGCACAGAACCCCGAGTCTTTTCAGCAGTGAATTCCAGTTGGCCCTAATCAGTGTGCGTATTGTAAAGAGGAAGGGCATTTCAAGTATAGTTGTCCGGTTCTGTTACAACGTACGAATGGTGCGTCTGACGTGAGAGGTCGGGGTGTTCAGCAAGCTCCTAGAGGTAGGGGACGTGGTGTGTTCCCTCAGAATGGCTGTTCTTTTCCTCCACAGAATGCTATGAATTGCTTTGATCAACAGAAAGGTGCAACTGGTCAGTCGACTCAGTACTATGCTGATGACTATTATGTTGAGGGTGAGAATGCTGAAGGTAATGATTGTTAGGACAGCCATGGACAAAGAGAGGGAGTAGTGTCGGTTCCAGTAGACCAGAGTGGACCTTATGTTGCAGTAGTTACATCGGGTGTGATAGAGCCTTTTCTTTTGGATACTGATGCAGCGAAGAGTTCTATCATGCACTCTAAACTCCCTGGCTCACCCTTGTCTGGCTTAACAAATGTTTTGGTAGGATTTTCTGGCGCCCCAGTTCGTAATCCGGTTTCTAGTCCCTTGTCTCTTTCTATAGGGCCTTGTGAATTGGAAGCACCCCTCATTCTAACGACAGGTTGTGGTGAGAATTTGTTAGGTTTGGATTTGTTGAAGAGATTGTATGTGACACTCCATTGGTCTCCTTCGGGAGTACAGCTTACATTGGGTAAGAAAGTGATCTCTCAGATGTATTTGTCTAAAGATCGGCTTCCACTGGAATTGCGTTCTCTCCCTGATACTCTTTGGGCTACTGGTCCTAATGATGTGGGTCTTTTGGAGATTCCACCTTATGTTTTAACGCTCAAAGCGAATGCTAGATTGCCACGTATTCCCCAATATAGGATTTCTAGCGACGGTGAAAGAGCGCTTTTGGCAATCATTTATGATCTGATTGAGAAAGGTGTGATTGAAGAAACGAGAGGTAATGTGTGTAATAGTCCTGTTCTGCCTGTTTTGAAGCGTACTGACTCTTCTCAGCCGCCTGTGTATAGGTTTGTGATCGATCTTCGAGAAGTGAACAAGATTGTTGTGCCACAGTTTCATGTTGTTCCGGATATTACTGCTTTGTTGACTATGATTCCTGGTTCAGCTACTTGGTTTTCGGTGATTGATCTGAAGAATGCTTTCTTCAGTATCCCAATTGCCGAGGAGAGTAGAGATATTTTTGGCTTCTCTTTAGGAGGCCGAAGCTTCTGGTTTAAGCGCGCTCCTCAAGGGTATTATGAAAGTCCCTCCATCTATAGTCAAGTTTTGAAAACACAGCTTGATGCGATTGCCTTGCCTGACGGTGCCACTCTTATTCAGTATGTGGATTATTTGTTAGTTGCTGCTGATGATGAGGACATTTTTAAAGAAGCTACTCTTTCTTTGTTGGGACATTTGTCTGACCTTCATCATAAAGTGTCACTTTCGAAGTTGCTGTTTTGTCGCCAAGAAGTGACCTACTTAGGTCATCTCTTGTCGAAGGAGGGAAGAAGGTTGATCCCAGAACGAATTCAAGCGATTGCACAAATGACTGTGCCAACCACGCAGAGAGAAGTACGTGCTTTCTTGGGTATTACCTCGTACTGTAGATAATGGATTCTGAATTTTTCATTACTTGCGAAACCGTTGTTAGCACTTACTCTTAAGGATACTCCGAATCCTTTTCCTTGGCCTGATGAATCCCAGAAAAGTTTTTCTGAATTGCGTAATGCATTGTGTTCGGCTCCTGTGTTGGGTCCCCCCGACTACAGTAAGCCTTTTACACTCTACGTTCAAGAGAGAGAGGGTTGTGCATTGTCAGTTTTGACTCAGCAGTTTGGCGATAAACAGCGTCCGTGTGCGGATTTCTCGTCGACTTTGGATCCGGTAGCTAGAGTGTTGCCGAGTTGTTTGAGAGCTACAGCGGCAGAGGCTGTTTCTATCTGACAGTCTGCTGGTTTGGTGATGGATAATACGTTGATTGTGATGGTTCCACATGCAGTGGATACTTTATTAAACAGGACGAAGACCCAGCACTTGACCAGTGCTCGGTTGTCAGGTTATGAGTTGACGCTTTTGGCGAGTCATGTGCATATAAAGCGATGCAACACGTTGAATCCAGCTACGTTGTTGCCGATTTCTGTAGAGACAGATGTTCAAGAACAGCATGATTGCTTCCTCAGGACAGAGGAAGAGACAAAGGGTAGAATTGATTTGAAAGACACTCCTCTTGAGAAGTCTGATGGTACTTTATGGGTGGATGGTTCATGCTTTAAGCTTCCGAATGGTGATACGACTGCAGCGTATGCGGTTACGACTTTACATGCGCGTGTCCCACAGAATTCAGCTCAAGCAGCAGAGTTGATTGCACTGACGAGAGCGTGTGTGTTGTCGAAAGGAAAGAGAGTGGCTGTGTATACCGATAGTGGTAGGTAATAACGGGGTAAACCCTTGTCTCACCGACCTGGGTTAGCATATAGTTACAAAAAAAATATGGTCGGTTACATAACATATTCTGGAAATGAAATCATTGTTCAATTATAGAGGTACACACATGCACTACGTAACATTGAAAATGAATTTAATTCAGCAGGAATTCTTAGTATCCAGTACATTCATAAGTATTATATTTCATTTCATACAATACAATTTCTGAAAATTTCAATCAAAATCGTGCTCGGTGAGTGTCAAAGAAAGGGGGGGATTTCAGTGGGATGGGGTGTGGTTGGAAAAGAATAAGGGACAAAGAAAAGGAATTGTGTCCTGTCAACAATTCTATCTCATTCCGAGATCATTTCTAGTCAGTGATAGATCAAACAAGGTTCCCTATATACACTATACACGGGAGCCATATATGGCTAACTTTGCTGAGGCGTGTATGTATAGAGGTGGTACTGGATACTAAGAATTCCTGCTGAATTAAATTCATTTTCAATGTTACGTAGTGCATGTGTGTACCTCTATAATTGAACAATGATTTCATTTCCAGAATATGTTATGTAACCGACCATATTTTTTGTGTATACCGATAGCCAGTATGCGTTTGGTCTTGCCCATAGTTTTGGGCGTTTGTGGAAGGAACGTGGATTCCTAACTAGATTCAGCATGGACAGTTGGTGAATGAACTTCTTGAGTCACTTACGTTGCCGACGCAAGTTGCGATCGTGAAATGCAGTGCACATAAGAAGGTTACCGATGACGTTGGTCGTGGTAATGCGTTTGCGGATGAAGTTGCGAAAGAGAGGGCGAAAGATGTGATGAGTCAAATGTATGTTGAGGGTCCAGCGAGATGGGTTCCGGATAGAGGAATGTGTGAGGATACAATAGAGAGTGTGAAGTCAATTCAGGCTGAAGCCACTGAGAAAGAATTGAGTGTATGGAGAGAGAGTACGGGAATGTTGGATGCGACTGATTGTTGGGTTGAGTTGTCAGAACATCGCCGATGGTTGTTACCTGATGCGTATGTGCTTGCTGTGGTTACGATGGCACATGGAATGGCTAATATTAGTGTGAAAGGGATTTGTAAGTTCTTGGCTCCAGTGTGGCAGAATGCTGGAATTCCTAAGTGTGCGGAGAATCTGGTTAAGAATTGCATGGTTTGTCTCATGTATAATCCTGGCCAGGGAACCCCAACTCCAGCTGGTCACTTTGCGCCTCCGACGTATCCGTTCGAGGTGTTGCAATTGGATTTTATCCAGATGGAAAGATGCAACGATTTAAAGTGCGTCCTTGTGGTTGTTTGTGCCTTTTCGAGATGGGTAGAAGCTTACCCCCTGAAAGATAATACTGCCTTGTCCACAGCCAAAGCAATACTCAAGGAATTTTTCCCTAGGTTTGGATTGCCAAGGATGGTGTGGAGTGATAACGGAAGTGAATTTGTGGGTCAAGTCATGAATAGAGTGTGTGAAGGTTTGGGCATTAGGCAGAAATTTCATGCTGCAAATCATCCCCAATCAGCTGGCCTAGTTGAATGCTACAATGGCACTCTGAAGCTGAAGTTAGCCAAGATTCAGGTGAGTTCTGGGGCTAGATGTAGGTAAATATATTTTACCACTTCTTAAATACCGAATCATACCGATTCGGTATTTAAGAAGTGGTAAAATGGAGGGGGGGGATGTAGGTATTTCAGATTCGGTAAATACCGAATCGTTGAGATTCGGTATTTACCGATTCTGTAAATACCGAATCGGTAATGCCCATTGATTCCTATGGGCTTTGCAACCCATAGGAATCAATGGGCATTACCGAATTACTATTTACCGATTCGGTAAATACCGACTGTAGCAAGGGTGCAGGGGGTGTCACTTTGACACCCTCTAGCACCCCAAACACAGGCATGTGTGCCATGTGCCATCACATGGCATAGGTGTGCATGCACACATGTGCATGCACACCTGGATTCAGTATTTTACCACCCAATTGGATTGGGTGGTAAAATACCGAATCTGACAGGCCTATGGGACTCAGAAGAGTCCCACCTACATATAGAAATTACCGAATCAGTAAAAATATCGATTCGGTATTTTACCGATTCGGTAAATTTACAGATTCGGTAAATTTACCGAATCAGTTAAATAGGCCCCCTACATCAAGAAAACCCATTTACCGGTCGGTAACGGCCGAATTGGCCGTTACCGGACGGTAAATGGCGACCTACATTGGGCCCCTGGTCTCCAATGGCCCGATGCTTTGCAGTTGGCACTTTTGTCAACAAGAACTACAGTGCACTCTCTAATTGGTCTTAGCCCGTACGATATTATTTTTGGCCGTCCGGCCAACATATGGGGAGTACCGAGGCCAACAAAGTTTAGGGACATTGATTATCCTGTGCTGATTGACTATTTGTATGATTTGATGGCTAAATTGCGCGTCTTACACCAACAGGTTCACGATACACTTCCACAAGCATCTGAAGATCCAGGACACGCCATTGACCCTGGTTCGTGGGTGCTCGTTCGTAACTTCCAGCGGACAAAGAATGATCAGCCCCGCTGGACAGGTCCTTTCCAGGTGCTTTTGTCGACGCGTACTGCAGTGAGAGTTCATGGCAAAAAGAATTGGATCCACGGCGTACATTGTAAGAGGGTATCTTTACCTCTGCCGTACGACCATTGAATCCATGAAGGTGTTGGTGACTCAGAGACTGATACAGTGCCAAGATTCATTCCATTCAGCGACGCACGTTTGGTTGGGACAAGCTCTGAGCATGAGGACGACGATATTTTGCAAGAAGCTGTGTCTCCATCTTCACGATTGGACACTGCCGAGCCTGAGTTGTTGTTTCGTGATCAGACATTGCCTGGTAAAGGCCGTTATAATCCACGTCCAAGAAACAATGGACTAATAAAAAATTAATTCCTTTTTTGCTTTTAAAAAGCTACGCTCTCTCATCGAAAAAACTGTTTTGACCTATTTTTCTTTTTCGAACCGCCATCCGGGTTCAGCTGTAGGGTCGCGGTATCAAGCCTTGGAGTGTCAAGCCGTGTAGACACAAGGTCGACGGTTCTGGTTTGTTCTAGGGCATTCCCTGGACTTACAGACGTACACCTGAGCGAAGTGAACCAACTGCCGCGAACAGCACGGTTAGAGGATGGAGTTTTTTGAGATTGAGAGAGCTGTTGTAGAAATGAATTTTAAGACGAAACTGTGTAAACTAATGAATAGCAAATGTTTTTTGATAACGTGTCTTTTAATGCTACTTAGCATGACAATGTTTTTGGTGGGTTGGATTGTCTTTTCCTTCCAAGTGATGTTTGCACCCACCACACAACCTTTGTCTTTTCCTACTACTACTTCTTCGCATTCTTTTCATCCTTTACCTGAACATGAATCTATTAGAAGATTAGAATTCGTTAATAATTCCTTTGTGCAACTCCTGCATCAGCATCAGCTAGTAGTGAACACCACTAATTGTTGAGTGTGTGGACTTATGCCTCATACTACGGATAAGGGTATTCCTTATTTGGTTCTGCCATTCAGCTATAATGGGTCTGTATGGGCATATAGGACGATGTTTATTTATGCCCATCAAGTTTATCCCCTGCGTTCTATGAAAGATAGTCCGAGTAATAGTGCTCTAGTGAAGGGAATAGTGGATATGATTAGAGGTGTGGATTCCTATGAGACTATTCCCAAAGATGAGACACTAGCTTATATTGGATGGAACGTGATTGGATATGGTGTTAGTCTGAGTGAAAAGCAGCAATGGAAAAGGTCATCTCCGATTTGGATCGTACCCCATTGTGGTCATTTTTGTCTGCAAGGTAGTGGCAAGAATCCGGGAGCTCAGTTAGGGAAGAGTGTTTGTACTGAGACGTATGTTTTTGCGTCCCAGACTTCCCCTCCGTTTTTAGCAGCTAAGGGTACGTATTTTGTTTGCCATGATACAGCATATACATGGTTGCCACCTGATTTTTCGGGAGCATGTTATGTTTCGTATCTGTTGCCCACTACATATACTGCAGCCGCAGATTACCATAGAACGAGAGTAGTTAGAGGTGTCTTCAGTAAGGAAGATACTGCAGGACAAGAAGTGGGAGACTTTCTCAAGGGTTTCCTACCATTTTGGGGACCTATGGTTAACAGTAGGAACATACGGCAATTGACGAGAGTGGATGAGTCCACCATAATTGAGACTGCTGGTGCCCTTAGTAATTTGACTGCTGAGCTCCAATCGGATCGACTTATGACGTTGCAGAATCGTGTTGTGTTAGATGTCATACTTGCAGATAGAGGAAGGGTATGCACATTGATCCAATCAACCTGCTGCGTTTTCATTCCAGACAATGCTCCTACAGTGTACCAGGCCATTTCCAAGCTGCATAAGATCACCGAGTCTGTACATGTGGACGAAGGAGATTGGTCATTGATGGGATGGTTTTGGGGATTGTTATCCACTTGGGGATGGAAGATTCTGATGATCATTGGGATGGCTTCAGCGATTCTTTTCCTGTTCTGTCTTTGTGTAGAGTGTGATCCTGCTATATGTGGCCTTTGTGCTACTATGTGTGCAAGGAGGCCTGTCTCGAGAGAGGTACTAAGCAATAGGATTATGCTCCAGCAGCATCTTGATGATCTGATGAATATAGACCTAGATTCAGATTGACGTGAGTTTAGGTTATTGCCTATGTAAGGGCAAAAGGAGGGTCTGAGGTTCCGTGAATTCTGAACCCGTTTCATAAAGGTCCTGGTTTTGTTACGAATTTGATAGTAGCGAACCGTAACTAGTGAGTGCGGCAAGTACGAGTGCTTTCGTCATGTTAGATCGATGGATTCACTGCGTATTTAGGGATTGCGTTCTGAACCCTCGGGTTCCATTTTGTGCATGGCAGCCATTTTGTGGTTGCCCTCACATAGGCCTATGACTACGGCCGAACGAGTCTTTAGTACACGTACACGTTAGTTGAGTTTGTGCTGACTCCTAGAAGACCCGAGTGAACTGACCTCGTTGCCTGAAGCTGACCTTGCTAAGCCAGTTCCTTGTCCGGTAGCTGATCAAGATTAAGGATCAGAGCACAGGAGATTGTAAAGTTTGGTATGCACGCACACACCCCTTATCCTACTTCTCATCTGTTTCTGTTCTTTCTTTTATGGCTTCTTTATGATATGGGTTGTGGTCTTTTATTATGGGTTTGTCCGGCCTGTTCGAGAAAGAATGTTGGGCTTTCCCGTGTAATTGATGGTGGGGTGGACAACTGAAAAGTGGGTTTGTCGTCATGCGATACCTCTTGTAATGATGCCTATGATTGGACAAATTGTAACTAGTGGGTGTTTGTCCGGAATGTGATTTTTAGCATAAAAGACGATGTCTCGCTATACGAAAATTGAGCAGTCTCTGACGAATATACTTGGGTGGTACTTCGTAGACTTCTGTTCCTGGTTGCAACCAATAAATTTGATCTTTGACATCACCGAGAAGTATCCTGTGTCTCTGTATTCTAAGACAGGGGAACCCGAAGACTTTGGGCGTGCCCCTGGCGCCGCTGGGTTCCAATACCCGGTTCTTCAATTGCAAAATTAAGAAAGAATTCATATTTATGTACAATAAAACAATATTGGTGAAAGAACACAGCTCTGAGGGACTGTATGCTCGAACACAAATTAATTAGTACATTCCCCTCTTTTCTATATCATGCTGACAGCGTAACCCCACTATGTCATGTGCGTAGAAAAATCAATTAAAATCTGATCCAAATCTATGTTGGCTAAAATACCCCAAAGCAGTGATTACGGTAAAGTTAGTCCTTGCCTTCCCTTACAAATTTAGCATTGATGGTCTTTTATTTGCCTGCTGAAAGTGGTTGAGGGGAATAAACACTTCAAAATTATACTTACAATTTATTCATGTTTAAAAGACCACCGACTCCGAATTCCAGTTTATGGCTTTTATTATAAGGTCAAAAATAATTGGATGTAAACACATCTGAAAATCAGCGAATATAGGTACAAAAAAATCAATACAGAGCCGAACCTAAGAATATAATTTATTCGGCACAGAAGGCATTATGTAACAAACTCCAAAATCAAAATGCAACACAAAATTGAGGCTGTATCTCAACCCTTTTTCATTAGGAAGGAAAGCATAATTTATTTCACCCTACACTACTCTCATTGAGGTTCCTGGTTATTTCCCCTATATCATTTCCCAAAGGTGTCAGCACGTGTAGACATCCTAAGAAGTACTCACGCCAAATGGGTCAAAATAGCTTAAGTCTATGGAGCTCGCTCTTAAGATGCTCCTTCTCCAAAATGTAGAAGTCTGATTTTCTGACCCTGTGCATCATACAAAAAAGACAAATTTCAGCCCTCTCCTAAAAGTATCACATGACGAATTGTTTAATTTGCAATATTCCCCAGTAGCTTTCAATGGACTCTTTTAATTAAGTTCTTGTTTTCCAGTGGCCTTGAGGTACAGATAGGCCAGGCACAGAAGGTATCCTCCCTTCCCCCTTCTCAGACTCTTCAAAGACATTCTGGTTATCTCCTTAAACTAAAAATAACACGGTTGCAGTGGGATGAGAACATGTTGTTCTGACACACAAAAGAGATTCATTTAATTATTTCTTTAGCAACTAAGGATTTTTAAACCGACAACAACCTGCAGTTCTTGGCCTACATTGCAGGCAACTTAAACAATACACAATTACATTGATATGAATATAATATCATCCTGCACATTATGCATACAGGAATGGTAGTGTCTCTAATACATAAAAATCCTTCTTAAGGAGCACATTACATTTCAATGCTGTGGATGCTCAATAAATGCAATTGATACACATAATACACTGCAAAAGATAAAAATACATGTGAGTGTATTTGAATCATGAGTTTAATGCACCTATACAATTTAGAGTGCTGTAAGCGCTCTATCAGCATTAAGCTGTTAATTCAGTCGAAGATGCTACTGAGGTACATGAATGATAAAACAGTTGGCCCCTCTTAGTCACTGTATATTTGTTGACCAATAGGTAGAGGTTAAGAGTTCAGTCGAAGGCATAGGTCCTGCGTAAACTGGAATGCGCCATCCGACTCGTCCTCCAGCTAGCCCCATGGGAGGAGAGGAAGACGAGACAAATCCAAAGTCAGGAGAACTGTCCCATTCCCAGGAGCAGTAGTGAGTGTTAGCTATTTGTGCAGGAAAGACCTTCGGTTGTTCCAAAGAAGCCTGGAAGTCCCTGTTTAACTCTGTGCGCACCTTAAATTTAAGTTCTTTCAGGGAAGCCATCAGGTCTTCCTTGGTCAGTGCCATGCTGGCTCTGGGAAACCCTTGCTCAAGTACTTGTTTCTTCTCTTTGGGAATGAGGAATTGGGATCCCTTTGTTGAGGTCTTTATAGTGGGATACATGCACTTTCCAGTCCCCGCAAGGAGTCACCCGACCCCACTGCTTACTTGGGCATCTGAATCTTGTAGCGCTTCTCTGTTGGAGGCCCCATTGTGCACCTTCGCACTTCTCTGGCATTTGAGAGAACACCCTCCATGGATCGGATAACTCAGTCGCGGCCATCTTAGAGTCAGGCACTGGCCACAGCTCTAACTGCTCCTAATGTCGGGACTACCCTCTGCTCCACCGCAGTCCCCGGGGCCTCCCGGTTGTGACTTTTCTCCTATCTGGTGACTTCCGGGCCTCCACATCTCAGGCTTGCCCACTTTGGCGTAGCAACCTCCATTTTACAACAGGCACTCTAACGGTGGGGATCGGGTCCATGTATGCTGCTTTCACAGTGCCTAAGACAGCACCACACTGTCATTCCGGCTTATGGGCCACACACTCACCCCGACAGTCTCTCTCCAGGAATCCGCCCTCCACAGCAGATGCAAGCCCCGGGACACCCGACTCCCGGCCCCATCCATGACTGCGCCGCCGCACAAGCCAGTAAGTGGTACTGCTGGCAGCCTAGTAGATGTTCAGCTTGCTGTATGATAAGTGCATTAAGGTCACTGCACATAACGCTGGATTGAACATATGCTACGTTGTCACAGCCTACCTGTTTTTCACATTCAACTGTTCTTCATAGTTTATGATGTTCTCTTTAGAAAGCTTTTGAAAATTTCCCGCATGTTTGCCTTAGTTTCAAAGGTAGATATGCTTGCTCAGCTTGAGGAATTAATTTGTGACATACTCGGGCACCCCCCAACTTGCTTCCACAAACTGGAACCAGTTGGATTTAGCACAGTGAGTGCGCTAAAGGGGCATGAAAGACATGTCTTCCTGAGCCTCATGTGGCTGTTATGGGAGTCATTAGTAAAGGTTCACTCGTCATGCGTTCTGTAACATAAAGGAAGAAGGAGGCAGAGACTTGACAAGTGGTCAAACTCATTATGTCTTGTGGCGTATGAATGTGATGGGCCCTTGCATGGTGGCGGTATGTTTATGTAAGTGTAAGTGAACTGGTTAATTGGGTCTGTGGCTGGTGGTATGGAAGTCATGTGTGTGGTGCGTGAATGGCATGTGAATGGACCATAAAGTGGTTGGTGCCGTGAAGTGGCTTTATGACTCACTGTCAGAAGGCTTGGTTTCAACATTTATATACTTTGATAAGTATTTGAGCTTTGAAGCAAGCGTTTCTGGGGATGCTAAAACCAACCGGTGTACGTGGTAGATTAACTTTATCAAATAAGTCAGATCTATATTTGTGGTGGTTTAATGGCCTTTTGTAAGACTTTTGTTTGTCAATATGGGGAGTAGGGAATTTGTGCCCTAGCTCAGCCGTCACCTAGGACAATCTTCACATTTTTGAGTAGTAGACAACGAGGGAAGTACAGGGGTGAATGACTTGCGTTGCTCTTACAATTTTTTTTTTTTTTAACCAGCATCCCAAGCAAACCTCAAATTTAGCTCAATTTCAAAATGTATTCTCATTTAGGTGCTGGAAAGTTCAGGAATCCGCGGCGACCTACAAACTTCCATCTACCAACCGTTTCCCCAGGTCTTCCAATTTTTTCCGCAAATTTCTGTGTGGGAAAGTTGTGGGACCACCGGGCTGACACAAATTTCCTACAGCCCAGCGTTCCCGAAGGTCTCCCGATAAAAATGGTGCCTCGCTCGTGTGGGTGGTTCAGGTACCCATGACAGGCAAGGGCCCAAAACGTATTGTGGAGACATCAAAATTACCTATCACAAACCTATCTGCTTTTGTAAGGGGGGTCACATGAGTTTTTGGGCCTGGGTTCGCCAGCCATCTAGGGAAACCTACCAAACCCACACATTTCTGAAACCTAGAGACCTTGGAGAGTCCAGTGAGGTCTCGGTTGCGTGTATCCACAACGTTTCCCTACCAAGAATCCTCTGCAAACCTCAAATTTTGCTGAAAAAAATAACTTTTTCGCAAATTTCTGTGTGGGAAAGTTGTAGGATCACCAGGCTGACACAAATTTCCTACTGCCCAGCGTTCCCCCAGGGCCCCCGATAAAAATGGTACAGCACTTGTGTGGGTAGGCAAAGTGGCTGCAACAGGAAATGGCCCTGGGAGAAGAGAGGAGGAGGCTTGGTATGGCGGCGGAGCGGGTGATCGGGCCGCCGCTGCCGCCTGCTGAGCGGTGGGGAATTCTGGTGAGGTGCGGGATTGGTGCGGCAGAGGTGGTGCCAGGGCGGCGGCCGTGGAGTGCAGTGAAGCCTTCCACCCCCTCTCTGACCCTCGCCTCCCAGTGCCGAGCAGAGTGCCCCGGAGGGCATTTCAGCGTGAGAGGGAGTCACTGCAGTGACCCCGGTGCGCTGCGGGGACTGTCTGGGGGCATGCTGAAGAGGACTCCCCCCTCCTGAGACTGCGGGTGCAACAGGGCACGGATGTTTGCAATCCCTGCGCGGCTGCCATTTTGTGCATTGGAGGAGCAGCGTCATGAATCGGGCGCCCGCCAGGGTGGTCCTTGTCTGTGCTAACAATTGGTTTATAGGGGGAAGACCCCTGTGGCCCTGGCCACTTAGACGCAGAGCAGTACATCAGCGTCTCAGGACTAGAGGAACTGTCCAGGTCTGCTGAAGCGGAGGAGGAGGTGGCGAAGCGGCAGGAGTGGGCAATCTGAGGCAGAAGGAGGGTTGTCTGGAGCTGGCACTGGATCTGCATGCCGGTGGTGGCAAGGTGAGAGCGACTTCTGCCACTGGAGGCTTAGAGGGATTGGCAACTGACTGCTAGTCCATGGGGACTCCCACTCCCAGTGCGGCACCAGGACAAGGAATGGGGGCTACTGGCTGCGGGCTCTGGCCAGGGCTCAGAGACTGGGTTCCCGGACCGCTGCATACAACCAGGTGAGGTGGCCGATGCAGCTGGTGCTAGGGTGCACAAACTGAGAGTCCGACTGCTCCAACCCATGAGCAACTAGCAGATGACGTGTGCATTGGAGGGCTCAAAGAGACACGCAGTCGGGTGCAAAAAAACAGTAGGCTGAGGTGCGGCGAGACTGTGGCGATTGCAGCTGGAAGCTGCCGACTGGTAGAGGAGTTCTTGATGGGACACTGGCATCATTGTAAGAGCACGGTCGTGGGGTGATGTGCAGGCTGCAAGGCGCGCTGTACCGCAAGACTCGCACCCTTGCCCCTATGCAATATTGATGCCCTGGTATTCTGCTGACCGTGAGTGGTGTATGAGTGCAGACTGGAGCTCTACTGCTGGACTTGTGGCATACGAATTGAGGGGCCACCTGCATAGTTTTTGTATGATGCCCGGTGGAGCTACCTCGCTAGCTATGGGGGAGATTGACTTTGGGCTCCCTCCTTTGACTATCACCTACCCAGCCGGACTTCGGCTAACGCACCCGCGTCTCTCTTCCCCCTCCCCCTTCCCCCAACCCTCACCCCTCTCCGCTCCTACTCTTTCCAGCTTCTGTCCTCTGCCCTCACATGCCCTTGCCCTTTGTCCTCACCCTGTTTTTCTGTGAACCTCTTCCCTTGCCACTTGAGACTGATCTATTTTGTCTGATGCCCGATGGAGCTACCTGGTTTAGCTATAGGGGAGATGGGCCATGGATTCCCTCCTTGGTCGTCACCTACCCAGTTGGTCTTTAGACAGACTTCCTTTTGTCTCTTTGGTTGTCTCTTCCCTTATCCTCACTCTCTCTCCTCCCCTAACCCCCACTACTTTCTCTCCTCCCCTAATGTATTGCTGACTATTTGATTTAATGTTTACTTGTTGTTCTTTTTCTGGTATATTGTTGAACCGCATTGTTGCACTTCCTTTCGTCTCTCCTGTCTTCTCCTCCCGCATCCTCCCTCTATTTAGGTCTCTCCTTCCTTCCTCCTTTAATGTATTGAGACCGAACTATTTTGTCTGATGCCCGATGGAGCTAACTGGTTTAGCTATAGGGGAGATGGGCCGTGGATTCCCACCTTGGTCGTCACCTACCCAGTCGGTCTTCAGACAGACTTCCTTTCGTCTCTGCGGTTGTCTCTTCCCTTATCCTCACTTTCCCTCCTCCCCTACGCCACACTACTTTCTCTCTCCTTTCTCTCCTCCCCTAATTGTATTGCTGATTGTTTGATATAATGTTTACTTGTTGATCTTTTTCTGATCTATTGTTCAACCACATTGTTGCACTTCCTTTCGTCTCTCCTGTCATCGCCTACCACATCCTCCCTCTATTTATGTCTCTCCCTCCCTCCTCTCTCAATGTATTGAGACTGAACTATTTAGTCTGATGATCAATGGAGCTACTTGGTTTAGCTATAGGGGAGATGGGCCATGGATTCCCTCCTTGGTCGTCACCTACCCAGTCGGTCTTTAGGCAGACTTCTTTTCGTCTCTCCTTATTGTCTCCTCCCTAGCTCCTATCTTCTCTCCCCTGAATCTCTCCCCTTGCCTGCTACTCTGCCTACCCCCCGTCCTTTGTGCCCTTTTGACTAAGCACTCCTTCTCCCCTTGTTGGGGAAAGATCCAATATTTATACTCTGGAGTCTCAGCAAAATCCCGCTGAGTGAGTCCACTGCGCCAAGGGAGCCACTCACACTTGAGGTATGTTATGGCACCCCTTGCCAAAGCACTCCTTCTCCCCTTTTTGGGAAAGGATCCAGTATGTAGGCCTTGGAGTCTCAGAGACCCCTCTGAGAGAGTCCACTGCGTAAAGGGAGCCTCTCGCAATAGAGATAGGGAAGGGATACCACTTCCCCTGGAATCACAGCTTACTGGACTTTGAACGTTGCCTTGACTCGTCTACCGGTTTGTGTCTCCGTCACCCTTCCCCTCCTCTCCACATGCTGTGTCTCTCACCCTCCCCTCCTCTTTCCCGCCTTCATTATCTGTCTACTTCCCCAGCTCCAACCCCCCTCCCCTGAATTTCTCAACTTGCCTGCTTTTCCCCTAACATATTTGTGCTTATTGTTTATCTCGACCTTACAAGTAGCTATGTTGCCATGCTCAAAGAACTGTGTAACCTTTGTAACAATGTAACCTATAACTATGATCTGATGCTCATGTAAAGCGCTCTGATACCTCCGGGTCTAGCCAGCGCTATATAAAACTTTTTAAAATAAAAAAAATACATATCACAAAACAACCTGGTTTTGCAGAGGGAGGCACCTGGATTTTTGGCCCCAGGCTCGCGGCCATCTAGGGAAACCTACCAAACTCACACATCTCAGAAAACTAGACACCCTGGGGAGTCCGACGAGGCACAGCCCGCGTGCCACAACAAGCAGGAAAACGCGTACCACACATATGGTAATTAAAGCAATCAGTCTGTAAATCATGAAAGGAGCTGTCATTATAAAAATAAAATATAGCCTAATCTTTATGGCTTTTATTATAAGGTCAAAAATAATTGGATGTAAACACATCTGAAAATCAGCGAATATAGGTACAAAAAAATCAATACAGAGCCGAACCTACGAATATAATTTATTCGGCACAGAAGGCATAATGTAACAAACTCCAAAATCAAAATGCAACACAAAATTGAGTCTGTATCTCAACCCTTTTTCATTAGGAATGAAAGCATAAGTTATCCCACCCTACACTACTCTCATTGAGGTTCCTGGCTATTTCCCCTATATCATTTCCCAAAGGTGTCAGCACGTGTAGACTTCCTAAGAAGTACTCACGCCAAATGGGTCAAAATAGCTTAAGTCTATGGAGCTCGCTCTTAAGATGCTCCTTCTCCAAAATGTAGAAGTCTGATTTTCTGACCCTGTGCATCATACAAAAAAGACAAATTTCAGCCCCCTCCTAAAAGTATCAAATGATGAATTGTTTAATTTGCAATATTCCCCAGTAGCTTTCCATGGACTCTTTTAATTAAGTTCTTGGTTTCTAGTGGCCTTGAGGTACAGATAGGCCAGGCACAGAAGGTATCCTCCCTTCCCCCTTCTCAGACTCTTCAAAGACATTCTGGTTATCTCCTTAAACTAAAAATAACACGGTTGCAGTGGGATGAGAACATGTTGTTCTGACACACAAAAGGGATTCATTTAATTATTTCTTTAGCAACTAAGGATTTTTAAACCGACAACAACCTGCAGTTCTTGGCCTACATTGCAGGCAACTTAAACAATACACAATTACATTGATATGAATATAATATCATCCTGCACATTATGCATACAGGAATGGTAGTGTCTCTAATACATAAAAATCCTTCTTAAGGTGCACATTGCATTTCATTGCTGTGGATGCTCAATAAATGCAATTGATACACATAATACACTGCAAAATATAAAAATACATGTGAGTGTGTTTGAATCATGAGTTTAATGCACCTATACAATTTAGAGTGCTGTAAGCGCTCTATCAGCATTAAGCTGTTAATTCAGTTGAAGATGCTACTGAGATACATGAATGATAAAACAGTTGGCTCCTCTTAGTCACTGTATATTTGTTGACCAATAGGTAGAGGTTAAGAGTTCAGTCGAAGGCATAGGTCCTGCGTAAACTGGAATGCGCCATCCGACTCGTCCTCCAGCTAGCCCCATGGGAGGAGAGGAAGACGAGACAAATCCAAAGTCAGGAGATCTGTCCCATTCCCAGGAGCAGTAGTGAGTGTTAGCTATTTGTGCATGAAAGACCTTCAGTTGTTCCAAAGAAGCCTGGAAGTCCCTGTTTAACTCTGTGCGCTCCTTAAATTTAAGTTCTTTCAGGGGAGCCAGCAGGTCTTCCTTGGTCAGTGCCATGCTGGCTCTGGGAAACCCTTGCTCAAGTACTTGTTTCTTCTCTGTGGGAATGAGGAATTGGGATCCCTTTGTTGAGGCCTTTTTTGGTGGCATACATGCACTTTTCAGTCCCCGCAAGGAGTCACCCGACCCCACTGCTTACTTGGGCATCTGAATCTTGTAGCGCTTCTCTGTTGGAGGCCCCATTGTGCACCTTCGCACTTCTCTGGCATTTGAGAGAACACCCTCCATGGATCGGATAACCCCAGTGGCGGCCATCTTAGAGTCAGGCACTGGCCACAGCTCTAACTGCTCCTAATGTCGGGACTACCCTCTGCTCCACCGCAGTCCCCGGGGCCTCCCAGTTGTGACTTTTCTCCTATCTGGTGACTTCCGGGCCTCCACATCTCAGGCTTGCCCACTTTGGCGTAGCAACCTCCATTTTACAACAGGCACTCTAACGGTGGGGATCGGGTCCATGTATGCTGCTTTCACAGTGCCTAAGACAGCACCACACTGTCATTCCGGCTTATGGGCCACACACTCACCCCGACAGTCTCTCTCCAGGAATCCGCCCTCCACAGCAGATGCAAGCCCCGGGACACCCGACTCCCGGCCCCATCCATGACTGCGCCGCCGCACAAGCCAGTAAGTGGTACTGCTGTCAGCCTAGTAGATGTTCAGCTTGCTGTATGATAAGTGCATTAAGGTCACTGCACATAACGCTGGATTGAACATATGCTACGTTGTCACAGACTACCCGTTTTTCACATTCAACTGTTCTTCATAGTTTATGATGTTCTCTTTAGAAAGCTTTTGAAAATTTCCTGCATGTTTGCCTTAGTTTCAAAGGTAGACATGCTTGCTCAGCTTGAGGAATGAATTTGTGGCATACTCGGGCACCCCTCAACTTGCATCCACGAACTGGAACCAGTTGGATTTAGCACAGTGATTTTGCTAAAGGCGCATGAAAGACATGTCTTCCTGAGCCTCATGTGGCTGTTATGGGAGCCATTAGTGAAGGTTCACTCGTCATGCGTTCGGTAACATAAAGGAAGAAGGAGGCAGAGACTTGACAAGTGGTCAAACTCATTATGTCTTGTGGCGTATGAATGTGATGGGCCCTTGCATGGTGGCGGTATGTTTATGTAAGTGTAAGTGATCTGGTTAATTGGGTCTGTGGCTGGCGGTATGGAAGTCATGTGTGTGGTGCGTGAATGGCATGTGAATGGACCATAAAGTGGTTGGTGCCGTGAAGTGGCTTTATGACTCACCGTCAGAATGCTTGGTTTCAAGTTTTATATACTTTGATAAGTATTTGCGCTTTGAAGCAAGCGTTTCTGGGGATGCTAAAACCAACCGGTGTAGGTGGTGGATTAACTTTATCAAATGAGTCAGATCTATATTTGTGGTGGTTTAATGGCCTTTTGTAAGACTTTTGTCTGCCAATATGGGTAGTAGGGAATTTGTGCCCTAGCTCAGTCGTCACCTAGGACAATCTTCACATTTTTGAGTAGTAGACAACGAGTCGGGTGCAAAAAAACAGTAGGATGAGGTGCGGCGAGACTGTGACGATTGCAGCTGGAAGCTGCCGACTGGTAGAGGAGTTCTTGATGGGGCACTAGCATCATTGTAAGAGCACGGTCGTGGGGTGATGTGCAGGCTTCAAGGCGCGCTGTACTGCAAGACTCGCGCCCTTGCCCCTATGCAATATTGATGCCCTGGTATTCTGCTGACCGTGAGTGGTGTATGAGTGCAGACTGGAGCTCTACTGCTGGACTTGTGGCATACGAATTGAGGGGCCACCTGCTTAGTTTTTGTATGATGCCCGGTGGAGCTACCTCGCTAGCTATGGGGGAGATTGACTTTGGGCTCCCTCCTTTGACTATCACCTACCCAGCCGGACTTTGGCTAATGCACCCGCGTCTCTCTTCCCCCTCCCCCTTCCCCCAACCCTCACCCCTCTCCGCTCCTACTCTTTCCAGCTTCTGTCCTCTGCCCTCACATGCCCTTGCCCTTTGTCCCCACCCTGTTTTTCTGTGAACCTCTTCCCTTGCCACTTGAGACTGATCTATTTTGTCTGATGCCCGATGGAGCTACCTGGTTTAGCTATAGGGGAGATGGGCCGTGGATTCCCTCCTTGGTCGTCACTTTCTCTCTCCTTTCTCTCCTCCCCTAATGTATTGCTGACTGTTTGATTTAATGTTTACTTGTTGTTCTTTTTCTGGTATATTGTTGAACCACATTGTTGCACTTCCTTTCGTCTCTCCTGTCTTCTCCTCCCGCATCCTCCCTCTATTTAGGTCTCTCCTTCCTTCCTCCTTTAATGTATTGAGACTGAACTATTTTGTCTGATGCCCGATGGAGCTAACTGGTTTAGCTATAGGGGAGATGGGCTGTGGATTCCCACCTTGGTCGTCACCTACCCAGTCGGTCTTCAAACAGACTTCCTTTCGTCTCTGCGGTTGTCTCTTCCCTTATCCTCACTTTCCCTCCTCCCCTACGCCACACTACTTTCTCTCTCCTTTCTCTCCTCCCCTAATTGTATTGCTGATTGTTTGATATAATGTTTACTTGTTGATCTTTTTCTGGTATATTGTTCAACCACATTGTTGCACTTCCTTTCGTCTCTCCTGTCATCTCCTACCACATCCTCCCTCTATTTATGTCTCTCCCTCCCTCCTCTCTCAATGTATTTGAGACTGAACTATTTAGTCTGATGATCGATGGAGCTACTTGGTTTAGCTATAGGGGAGATGGGCCATGGATTCCCTCCTTGGTCGTCACCTACTTAGTCGGTCTTTAGGCAGACTTCTTTTCGTCTCTCCTTATTGTCTCCTCCCTAGCTCCTATCCTCTCTCCCCTGAATCTCTCCCCTTGCCTGCTACTCTGCCTACCCCCTGTCCTTTGTGCCCTTTTGACTAAGCACTCCTTCTCCCTTTGTTGGGGAAAGATCCAATATTTATACTCTGGAGTCTCAGGGAACCCGCTGAGTGAGTCCACAGTGCCAAGGGAGCCACTCACACTTGAGGTATGTTATGGCACCCCTTGCCAAAGCACTCCTTCTCCCCTTTTTGGGGAAGGATCCAGTATGTAGGCCTTGGAGTCTCAGAGACCCCTCTGAGAGAGTCCACTGCGTAAAGGGAGCCTCTAGCAATAGAGATAGGGAAGGGATACCACTTCCCCTGGGATCACAGCTTACTGGACTTTGGACGTTGCCTTGACTCGTCTACCGGTTTGTGTCTCCGTCACCCTTCCCCTCCTCTCCACATGCTGTGTCTCTCACCCTCCCCTCCTCTTTCCCGCCTTCATTATCTGTCTACTTCCCCAGCTCCAACCCCCCTCCCCTGAATTTCTCAACTTGCCTGCTTTTTCCCTAACATATTTGTGCTTATTGTTTATCTCGACCTTACAAGTAGCTATGTTGCCATGCTCAAAGGACTGTGTAACCTTTGTAACAATGTAACCTGTAACTATGATCTGATGCTCATGTAAAGCGCTCTGATACCTCCGGGTCTAGCCAGCAATATATATACAACTTTTAAAAATAAAAAAATATATATCACAAAACAACCTGGTTTTGCAGAGAGAGGCACCTGGATTTTTGGCCCCAGGCTCGCGGCCATCTAGGGAAACCTACCAAACTCACACATCTCAGAAAACTAGACACCCTGGGGAGTCCGACGAGGCACAGCCCGCATGCCACAACAAGCAGGAAAACGCTTACCACACATATGGTAAGTAAAGCAATCAGTCTGTAAATCATGAAAGGAGCTGTCATTATAAAAATACAATATAGCCTAATCTCCCTCTCTTTGTAAAGAAGCAGAACGACTATATCAGAAAATCTCTGGGTTTTATCTGCAGACTCCGTACCCCAGTCTAAAGATGGTAGATCTACATCATAGGTGTTGTCTTGCTCTTCTCCCTGGAAATGTCCCTCTCCAAGTGTGTGCTACCTATTCGTGTATTCCAATAAGACCAAAGTACATATTTCCAAACGACAGCTGCATCAGTATGTTTTGTGTAGGTGCTAGGACCTGATCAGAACAGAATGCCAAAGGGGCATTGTTGTTCGACCTTGCTCACAATGTTTAGACTAAATCCCAGGAACATACAGAGTGTGTACATAGCAATAGTTTCTCATGTGAAAACAACAATAGATATTTGCAAAATAAACTTGTGTAGTAACATGTGTAAAGCAGCGGACAATCTGGAGCGTGCTCATGGTAACTTAGAGAAGACGACAATGCACCCATGGGCCATGTGACACAACAACATCAGGCTGTATACAGCCCTACTGATGATAAATAGATTTGTAATGTTCCACACAAAGCTGAGCCTTGATGTTCACGCCTAAACCCACAGCCTCCCTGGTATTTTCCAGAAGGACTTGAAGTTCTTGGAGGAACACGATGCAACCAAGTTTTCTCAAGATTTCTCTTTAAACGCTAGCTTCACCTTCTTTAAGATGAGTTTATGGATATTTCTGTAGTCCAGAATATTGTGTCAATCCCTGGGGTTCCTAGTTAGGTCTTTTGCTACCATCTATTTGGTTCCCTGCAGCCCTTATCAAACCAGGTAGGCTGGACAGATTTGATGTTTCTTGCCAGAGCTAGCAGGTTTTCCCTAGTGAGTCAACCTACAGAGACAAAGGCCTTAATAATCGAATAGCCATAGTGACTGTCATAGATTAAACACTTCTTGACTAAGAATGGGTTGGTTAATATTATAATATAGTGGAGAAGTGTGGCTCAATGATTAGAGCGGCAGACCCTGATGCAGAGGTCTAGCCTGGGACCAGGGTTCAATTCCCCGCCTCGGCAGGTCTTGGGCTCAAAAATTCCACGGACCTGATAATTCTTGCCTCGGTGCCTATTCCAATCATGGAGTCCCACTCTGCAACACTGGGCAATAGCTTGCTTAATCTCCACAATGGCCCCCACAACGCTAAGGAAGCCTAGGCTCCACCTTGGGGGTGCCCAGGAGAGGACGCCTCACAGGGAAAGCCAGGATGGGTTCCACAGTGGTATTCGTACAAGCGCCTTGAGACCCTTGCGGGTGAGTAGTGCGCTATACAAGTATCAATTTACATATTATCAAAAATAATGAGATATCTGCGGTCTTCCGGCCCCCCTAAGCCACATGTCCCTAACTGCTAGTAATTCCTTACTCGTAATTATGGTTCTGCCGTCCCAGCACATGACGGTCAAAAGTTGGTTATCGGCCCTTTCACAAACGTCTGCTATATTGCACAGATTAGATGTGGACAAATGCCTGTATAACTGAAATCCCTGGGGTACACTATCTCATATCTTGGTTCACTCAGTTCTACTAAAGAGGAGTCCAAAAGGTGACTCTAGATCCTAATGTAGCATTAAAATCATCCACTAAAATCAAATCAAAACATTGCATCGTAGCAGAGGTCCTTTCTGTCAAAATCTCTACTACTTTCAAGTTTATAAGGAAAATAATAACATGTCTAGACCAGATAATCCCCAAAAATGTGGATTCCTGGATAAGTGGAGAGTGTCACCAGTCCATGCCTAGCTATGCCCAAAGGTGAAGGCGCAGTGGGCAAACCGTAACTTAAATAGCCTTCCCAGGTTTTACCATCATGGATCCATGTTTCTTGCCACAAAATGATATGGAAAATGTTAATGTAAATTAGCCAATCTTCATCACACAATTTAGAGGCTGTACCTGATATATTCCAGCAGATCATATTAACATAGGGGAGGCAATTATTAATCTGTGGTGGAAGAAATCCATCTAGTGTCTTCTCATTACTACATTTTGGTTTTACCAGGTTGCGAGTTATAGTAAGACTCTGTGAGCAATTGTCCTGATATACTGTGCTGAAGGTAACATAGTACAGCTCAGAGGCCAGTAGCAAAGCGTCCCCTCTTTATCAACAAGATCCAGTCAGTGGAACATTAGTTATTTTACTTGTGTTCACCTTTAGAATAAGATTTCTCAAGTAGCAATCTGGATCAGTAAAGTGATAATTATTGTGGTGCAGAAGCAGACATTGTCCAGGTAACTGAGTCTTTAAGGCAAGACAGGCAACACACACTCTTTCCCGATGATGCTGGGCATCATGCCAAAATGGGTGGCAGATTTTCAATGCTCCACTACGAAAACCCACCTGATACACTCCAGCTAGCATTGCATAATTCTGGTATTTCAGGTCGGGGCATCCTCTCAGAAATGTTCCAGTCCAGAGTTAAACAGCAACATATATATCTTCCCTTGTGTACTGTCAGCACAGTGGACATACTTCACTGCCATGTGTAGAATATCATCCCAAAATTACATGCACTAGCTAATCTCTCCATGGAGCAGCCAGTGAACAACAGTGACTACTACTACTGTCACATCTAAATATGTGTGAATGAACGAGACAACATAATCTGCCCGGCCTAAATTTGGTAATGTCTGACATGTATTACTCCTTAATGGCTAACTGACTGTCCATACTAGGAAAGATTCACCACATTCATGGCATTGGCAATCCCAAGTATTAGCTATGATAAGTATATCACACAGGCCAATATACTTGTAGGAGTAGTACAGTGTCAATCATACGCTCCCCTAACCGCTAGGTTCATGTTCGTGCAATATAAAACTTTATAAATAAATAAATTATATAAATACCAGAAATTAAAGTGTGTGTATGTCAAACAATGTCAGCACAAATTTCATACAGTTTGCAATGTGTATGAGTCATTCAGAACACATCAGAATGTACATGAATGTGGGCACATCAACTTTCATGACCATTGACTGATTGATTCCCTCCTGTCTTTTCAGCTGACCAAGGATATTGTTGGCAGCCATGGGTCATGACCCCACATGCACATCCCCAGATGGGTGCCCAGCGAAGGTACAACCAGGAACTTAGCAGCACCCGGTCCATAATGGAGTGGACTTTAGAGTCCTTAAGTCACGATTTGCTGTCTCAACATGCCTGGGGAGAGATTGTTGTACTGTCTCCCTATGGTATGTAAAATCATATTAGGGTGTTGCATTTTTCACAACATATGTGTGTGGACCAGTGTCCCATGGTGCAAGGGAAATGAGGCAGAGGAGGACCAAGAACAAAATGTATCCTCACTCGCTGGGACATGACGGAGAACCAAATTGTGCAGCATTTCTTTGCAGACACATGAGCCACATCAAGGGATGAAAAATATATGGACTACATGAAAAAAGTGTAATAAAAAGACAAATAATTTATCAACACTACCATTGTGTAAGCAATATCACTTTAAATTTACTGTAAACATCAAAACACTCACATCACACATGCTGATAATTAGCCCTCCACAGAGGTATGTGGCAATGTGTAACAAACAGCGCTGGTCAACATCTTGTAAATAAAAATTATGTGTGCATGCCAACAACCTGTGCCAACTGCTGGTCCATTTGGAAGACAGACGACACCAAACAAAGAGAGTAGTTTGAAACAGTTTGGACAGATTATGATAATGTGTTCTGTTGCAGTGTAATACTGTCAGACATCCAACCACAATCAAAATGGTGTGCTAAAGTAAATAGTGTGCAATGACTGTGTGTGTGCGTCATACAGCTTTCCATTTGTACTGCTCATACTTGTGGAGGATATTAAAGTTTACTCTTAGTCTGATAACTGTGAAGTGAGGCACATGGTATGTGCATGGGAACACATTCTAACTCCTACAGTCTACATATGCTACCTCAATTTCTACAGGCACATATTATATCCATTAGGACATCTCATATCACACATATAAACGCTAAATACTTAACTGTGCCAGTGAAAGAGCACCTACCTAGTGCCAATGCAGCTACACTTGCGCCACTAGACAAATGTGCAATTGGAACAAGCTGGAATGTATCCTGCCATGTTTGTGCGTTGCACTCAGATACAAACAATGGGTACACTTGTACGAGTACAGTTTGAGTGAGAGCCAGGCAGCACTCTCCCCGGCAGCTCCACCAGCTAATTGCTCACCCACAGTCCGTTTCTAGCAGATTTTGAGCCTCGCGCCCAACTCTGCCTCAGGTCTTGGGCTCTTTTTGGGACTTCCATATGGTGTATTTTGTAAGGGTGGTCGTAGTTCGCGAAGTAGCGCTACGCGAAGCTATGCGAAGTGCACTTCGCACTACGCGAACTTCACGTAGCACTACGCGAGCTGCGTAATAGCATGTTCGCACTGTGCAAGATGTGTTTTCAATGATTGCACAGTGCGGACAAGCATCCGGCACTGTGCAATCATTGAAAACGGCATCTTGCACAGTGCGAGCTGTAGTTTTCTGCTGCTCGAGTAGATTATTACTCGAGCTGCAGCTTTCTCAATGCGAACTGGTAGTTTCTCATTGAGAGCGGTCGCGAGCATGCACAACCACTCACAATGAGAAACCTTACCTTCCCGCGTTGAGAATCTCGCCGGGATGTCATTTTGCTTGCTCGCAGTCGCGAACATGACGTTCAGGACCGCGAACAAGCAAAAAATGAGCGCTGTACTATGCTACGCTGCACTACGCGTGTTCGCACTGTGCTACGTGCAGCTCGCGTAGTGCGAAGTTGCGCAAACTTCGCAAACTCCGCGAGCGTAGCGTAGTGCTTCGCCCAGGGTTAGTATTTTGGGGACTTGTATTTTATTTGATATTGCATGTTCTTCATTCTGGAGCTTTACTGTTTTACTGTGTGAGCGCCTTAGTGCTTCCCACTTCCCGCTTTCCACCACTCCCAAGCACCCGCCTCCTGAACCAGCCCCTCCTCCCACCTCCAGCTCTACTCCTGCCCCCTTCCCCCCTTCCCTACATAATGGCGAAAGCTGCGCGGTCGTGCTGTTGCCCGTCTGCACCCGTCTGCGCCTGGACCGCGCCCAGCACCAGACCCCCTGGCCCCCACGAATGCCACCACACCCGACGCACTACGACTCCAAAACCCTCCAGGCACTCAATGCTGCCGGACCCTCCACCTGCTTCCATGCCACCCCAAAGCTCACCCACGGTCCCTTAACCTGCTGAAACTGCAAGTACACCAGCCAGATCACGTCTGCACGCCATGCCTATCACACCACCGCTGACTACAACAAACTAAGCTGCATACTACTCATCACCTGCTCAGTCCACAAACACGCCGTCGAACTCTTGAACCTACTCGACTCCTCCGGCCCGGAGGTCGCTTTCCTGACGTAGACCTGAATGAACACCTCCTCAGCGCCTGACATAGCCATTGCCATCCCGGACGGCTACAAGATCGCCCACAGGGACTGTAACAACAACAAAGCAGGAGTAGGAATCGCCATCATCCACAGGAACACCATCAGAGTCTCAAACAACACCAAGGACTCCCTCAGCATGGACAAACACCTACACTTCCAGATCCACGTCAACCACAACACCACCCTCAGAGGAAACCTCGTCTACCGACCCCCCAGGTCCCCGTGCACAATTCAGCTAATCCATCGCCGACCTCATCAGCACACACGCCCTCTTCTCCACAGACTACACCCTACTCGGGGACCTGAACTTCCACCTCAAGAACGCCAGTGACAGTAAACCCCTCAACCATGATCGACAACCTCACCAACCTCGCACTCAAACAGCTCGGCAAGACACCCACCAACTCCGCTGGACACACCCTTGACCCCATCTTCTCCGCCAGCGGCCACGTCACCTTCAGCCACACCACCGAATTTCACTGGACCATCACTGCATCCAATTTTTCCTCGAGAAACACACCACGTACAACCAACCACAACGGATCCCACACCGCAGCTGGAAAAAAGTCACCGAAGACCAGCTCAGCTCCACTCTCGCCCACTACCTGAGCCCTCCGAGACCAACGCAGAAGCCCACAACTTCAGACAATTGATTGACGACTGCGCCAACACCCTCGCCCCAATTAGGAAACCTTCCAACAAGCGCACCAACACGAGGGCCATCTGGTTCAACGCCGTCCTCCAGAACTCCAAGCACACCTGTCGAAGACTTGAGAAGCAATGGCGCAATGACCAGGCACCAGACAACCACACCGCCCTTAAGAACGCCAGACGCAAACACCACCAACTCATCCAATCCGTCAAAAGAACCTCCTTCAAGGAACACATCAACAACAACGGTCACAACAGCAAAGAGCTCTTCAACATTGTGAAAGTACTCGCTTCCCCCAGCTCCAGCTCCAATGACATTGCACCATCACAACAACTCTGCGACTTCCTGGCCACCTTCTTCCACCGCAAGATCGCAGACATCCACAGCAGCTTCGACACTCAGATGCCAACAACAATGCTGATACCCCTGCTCTCCTGGGATCACGTCAACGATGAAGACACCATCAAAATCATGAACACCCTCCACTCCGGCTCACCCTCCGACCCCTGCCCCCACCACATTTTCAACAAGGAAAGTGCCATCATCGCACCCCACCTCCGAAAAATCATCAACAGCTCCTTCAAGACCGCCACCTGCCCAGTAAGCTGGAAACACGGCGAGATCAACACCCTACTCAAGAAACCCAAGGCAGACCCAAAGGACCTCAAGAACTTCCGACCCATATGCCTGCTCCTATTCCCAGCAAAAGTCATTGAAAAGACGGCCAACAAACAACTGACCCGCTTCCTGGAGGAGAACAACATCCTGGATCACTCCTAATCCAGATTCCGCAGTAACCACAGCACAAAACCGCCTCATCGCCTCCACTGACGACATCAGAACATTCTGGCCAAAGGCGAAACCGCAGCCCTCATCCTCCTGGACCTCTCGGTCACATTCAACACCGTCTGCCACCTAACTCTGTGCACACGCCTCCGAGACACAAAAACCCTGGACTGGATCACCTCCTTCTTTACCGGCAGAACCCAGAGAGTCCACCTCCCCCCCTTTCCATTCCAAAGCCACCACAATCACCTTTGGCGTACGCCAAGGATCATCCCTCAGCCAGACCCTCTTTAACATCTACATGGCACCGCTCACCAACATCGTCCGAGTACACCACCTCAGCATCGTCTCCTACGCAAACGACACCCAGCTGATCCTCTCCCTCATCAAGGACCCGGCCACCGCCAATTCCTACCTCCACAAGGGAATGAAGACTGCCGCAGACTGGATGAAGACTAGCCAGCTGAAGCTGAACTCGGACAAGACAGAGGTTCTCATCCTCGGATCCACCCCCTCTGCATGGGACGACTCCTGGTGGCCGGCCATGCTGGGAGCTGCCCCGACTCCCATGCAGGCAACCTGGGCGTCATCCTGGACTCCACGCTTGCTATGACTCAGCAATTTAACGCCGTCTCCTCCTCCTGCTTCAACACCCTCCGCATTCTCCGAAAGATCTACAGATGGATCCCCACCGAAACCAGAAGGACGGTCACCCAAGCACTCGAAAGCAGGCTGGATTACGGCAATGCCCTCTATGCAGGAACAATGGCCACACTCCAGAAGATGCCTTGGCACATCTCATCCTCAGACTCCCTCGCCACAGCCACATCACCACCCACCTGAGAAACCTACAGTGGCTCCCGGTCAACAAGAGGATCACCTTCAAGCTCCTCACCCACGCCCACAAAACACTCCACAACCCGGATACCTTAATGAACGACTATCATTCTACACCCCGAACTACCAGCTTCGCTCTGCCGACCTCGCCCCAGTCCCACGCATCCACCGAACAGCCACCGGCAGCAGGTCATTCTCTCACCTCGCCGCCAAGACGTATAACACCCTCCCCGCCCACCTACGGCAGACCCAAGACCCAAGACCTTAGAGAGAGTCCTAAAGACCTGGCTGTTCGACCAGTAGCTGCTGCCACCACCCCCTTAGCGCCACAAGACCATCATTGGTGAGTAGCATGCTCTACAAATGTCTTAATTGATTGATTGTACTAATAGAACACAAAGAGTCAGAGTATGAAACAATTGTCCAGAAGCAGTTACAAAATGCAAGGTTCAACCAGCCAAGGTACCATGACTGATGCATTCCAAGTCCTAGTGGCTGATTGTGTCAATAAATGTCCAGGTGACCATTGTGTGTGAATGCATAACCACATCCTATATAAACATAATGTGATGCATGCCAATAGTAAATATATTCCTTACTGTAATAAATCAGACTCATTTTGCCTACACAAGCAGGTCTTGTGATCACCAAAATATAGACAAAGCTTTGTGGAAAAGACCATGTGCATTGACATTGTGCACGCACCACACATATCCTCCAGACCCAAGCACAGACAGCAGATGTTTGTGTACTACAACATGATATGCTGGCTGTTGGTAATGACTATCTGGTAAGATTTGATATGCACATATTAACATGTGTCATATATGCCTAGACATATCCATAGCAAATCTAGACATTCAGTATGTCACCTGCATGCCACATACACTGAAGAGTGGCTGAACCAGGCATTGTATGTCACTCCTTGAGTGGGTAATGCAACCAGAAGACATAGCTAGCTATGTATACAGATATGGGCCTTGGTCCCACAGGCTGTTGCCTGTGGTGCCCCACTACTCTTGGACCTCTGGTGGCACAAGCCTCTCAAAAATATCCATGAGGCCATGCTAAGTCATCCTATGTAGCTCATCCTGGCCTCATATCTATGGAGTACATGAAGGTACCCTAAGAGGCTGCCTTGCTTTACTCTGTGCCATGGGTGCCTTGGCGGAAGCTTGGGGGAGGGGGGGGGGAGTTGTTGCCAGCCAACACCCATGGATTTTCAGAATGATTCATATGGATGTAAACCTGAGGCCAACAAAAAGGCCTATTCCTTCCACAAATATACCTTCAAGTTGCATACTTCTTGCTGAATCTTCCTGCACATAAACCATCCATGGACTTGTTTTTCAAGTTCAATGTGTGCTGCAGAATGCTGGAGACATGGAAACGTAAAAGCTAAGATGAATCCTAAAAAGTCCTCCTTGTGATGACTCTCTTTGGACTGCACCAGCTTTATGGAAGTCTGATAACTTGGCTGAGATTCAGATCCGTGGGTGTTGCATGTAAACACCCACTACAAGGCACATGCAACATCTCCTTGATGCAGAGTATAGAAATGCTGCGCTTTAGGCTGCCTTGCTTTTGCCTTACTCAATGTTTATTATGTCACACCACGGCATGCATGTTGGCTTTGCAGTGGACCATCAGCATGAGTGAGATTTCCGCGCACCTAACTGAGAAAAAAGGAACACCTCCTGTAAGGAAGGACCCTTGCATATGAATACCCTATTGTCAACCTGTCCAGAACACTCATGGCTATATTTCATACCATTTAATGTCATGTTTTCATCATGGTTGTTGCCCATCCATGAAACAAAATGACAGTTGACAATTCAAAAGCCAGACAAGAGCCTATCTGCACCACCTTGTGTGGGCTAGAAAAGAAGAGAATGCAATTCAGTGGCTTGTGCTGCACTGCATAACATTTCATACTGGAAGCCATTTCGGAGGGTGGGGATGACGATGTGCATTCCAATTCATTCACCAATGGATTGCATGCATTCCCAGATTTCACCAGGTTTGAAGCCCAGGGATATGGGTGATCTCACCACCCATCACCAAGGATAACATAATGATGAGATGAATATGTTTGTGACCTTGTCATTTCCTCAAGCTATGTGTGCTGCAATCTACAGCACACATAGAAAGAGGGAAATTCCTCAAGAGCTTGCTAATTTGCAGTGATGTATCTCTTCCTGCACAGAAACAATCCTCCTTGCAATGCTGGCTCCCAGCCACCATGGTGTAAGGGTATTTGTGTTGATGCTAGGATGTCTGAACTGCATCTGTGCAAGGAGAGTAATGAAATGCTCCAAATCTTTATATATATGACCATTTCTGTCTTCTCCATTTCGCGCAACGCAGCACATCAACTTGCCTTGCTGCCCTGCATTTCCTCAATGATAACTCAATAGGCCCCTTTACATTTTAGCCAATAGGAAAATGCCACTTTGTGTGCCCCCATTTTCACACGAGAGGCTCTTTTGTAGAAGTGCCACTGGGGCACAATCAGTGTTTGCACACACATTGTGCACCCCGGGGCACTTTGGAATGCCAAAAGGGGCCACACATGCTTGTTTGGCCCCTCATAGAAAAGCTTTAGTGCTGGGCCACTTATAGTGCCTGTGCGATCACCAGA
Source organism: Lissotriton vulgaris (assembly GCF_964263255.1). Lineage (NCBI taxonomy): Eukaryota > Metazoa > Chordata > Amphibia > Caudata > Salamandridae > Lissotriton > Lissotriton vulgaris. The sequence goes on from NC_141698.1 coordinate 911,562,940, forward strand.
GGGTGTTCCCTTTTATGCAGGGGTGGGTGTCCCTATGTAAATTAGGAAATATCTTTGCCTTTGCATCTATGCCATATTAAAGATTTGGGCTCAGAGGAAAAATAGATGTCAGGAGGCACACTGACAGTTTGACCCCTGATGACAGCCCTCTAGAGGGAAAAAGGAGGTTCTATGGGCCCAACTAGACGTACCCTTGCAGGTGGGTGCACCCACTCACAGCAGTGGCCTGTAAGGCGAGCTATAATCCCCATAAATTTGCCGACAGTCTGCAGCCTGAACTGTGCAACGTAGCACAGATTTCCAAAAGACGCTCTGTTTTACACTTGTATGTGCTTACCCCAGGGCAGTGGAAGTTAGCGGCAGAACTGGGGGAAGCTCAGTCAGTGGAACAGGGTTCACTTTCTCAGTTTTTGCACTGTGCACGACTTATAAAGTGTGCCATTGCGAGAACTAAGGGATTGGGCACTAAGCATAATAGGGCCCCAATAATGCAAGAGGTCACACATGTGCACTGTCAACATACAAATGCAACACATTCAAATACATTAAGCAGGTTACATCAGCAATTCACGGGCAATACAGTCAACCCTGTAATTGTTAACATACATTGCACAACACACTATACTGTAAAACACACATTTGGCCCATAAAAAAAAGGCATTTGAGTAATACGTGAGTTTTTGCAGGCGTCGCGTCAGCCTGATGTCACGCAAAATACAGCAATGTGCATTGCCGTGCGTTGTTTGAAAACCCAGCATTGCCTATTTTTCTATGGAAGCGGTAAAAAAAAGATGCATTTGCCGAAAACGTTACGCATCTGCCCAGGAAATTATGCAATGGCTCTGGAAGATTGAAGTTACTTTTACTTTCTCTTACAGTCGTGTTGTCTGTCCTGAGTGCTGGAGGTGTTTTGAGGTATTGTAGGTGTCTGTGCTGTCCCTTCTGTGTCCCTAAAGTCTGTTTAATGTTTTGTTATTGTTAATTGTATTTTGTTGTGTTAAGTGTATTCTGGGGTTTCTGTATTTTTCGGGTTCTGACTTGTTAGGGGTAGTGTGGAGGGAGTGTTTTTTGTCACTTGGGTTTTTTTTTGTTTGGGAAGGTATATGTCTGGGAGGCGCAGAGCCTGCAACATGTCAGTGCAGGAGTTTGGGAGCTTCCTCTTTCTTATCACCCACTCCCTCCCCAACATGATTACCAGTGGGGGTCATGTGCTCCAGAGCTACACTCCCCGGGACCGGAAGAAACGGTGGGAGAAGGGTTTGCATATTCAAGGTGGAGTGGAGTATGAACCAGCTGAAGCATCGCTGGCCTGATGTGGTCCACCGGCAGGCTGAACTCGATTATCTAGGAATTGACTTCAGGGGTCCTGTTAGTAAGTATGCATATTCTGTTATTTAATAGTGGAGTCTACTTTGCTAATAGCTGTTTTTTCTCCAATGACTCTTAAATATGTTTCATGGTCAGAATGTCATGCCTCCACCTAACTATGTTGATATGGAGAAGCATGGCACAGAGGCATTTAAACATTGGCCTTCTATTAGCACAGACAGACCATGCATGTAGTGCATGCCAGCCCCAGAGGCGCTTCTGGCCCCACCAGCATTGTGCAGATTGTGTTGTTACCAGGCATTCCAGGTCATTACTGACTTACATAAGTGTGTCCCATACTAAAAAAACAATTGTAAAGCAACATTAGAGTTAAAAGTGATAAAAAGATCAATTTTGCTGTATAAAAAACCATAGATGATGTCATAAGTGATGTAATATGTGAGTTCATAAACAGTGCATGGCCGGAGCACAAGTTATACTTATCTCTGCCAACTATAACTGATGAAGTTCTGTGTTTTTATGAGTTTAAAACTATATTGTGTGGTGCAGGGCAGTTCTGCACTGCAAGCCATCATGCTGCTCTGACCTGGATAAAAAATAAAGGTAAAAAACGGACCAGATTAAAGACGTACGGGCCATTGCTGTCCGGAGCATGAATTGATGGCTTTTGCCAATACTGGCACCCTTGTACAATTTTTCAAAAAGATATATATTTGAAGTCGCTCAGCATTCTGTGCATCTGGTTCCTGAATTGGCACCTCATGTCTGTGCACACTTCAACCTGCCTTACATATGTGTGTCATTAAGCCATGTCAATTGTGCCATATGCTTCTTGCTCAACATGCAGACTTTCATAGACATTTTCTAAATCAATGTGCTGTGCTACTTAAAACCCCAGTGTATATGTTCTACATTCACAGTGCAATATACCATGTTATAACTTGTATGTGGTCCAGACTCATGCTGATGTGGATGGCTTCAAAGATCCAGATGCTGCAAGTGAGTGTCAACTGACTGTTTACTGTGTTGTGAAAAGATTGCATATGCTGTTGAAGGAAGTTTGCAATGACCTGTTCAATGGGCTTCCCAATTCCAATGGAAGCATTTGTTGCAGACATGATACATCCTAATGACATATGTCGAAGTTGCCTGTGCATCAGATATTAACCAATGTCAAGATGGAATTGTGGCCAATCTATGCAGGCCCATAGGATGGATGGGGTGACAGAGAATATGTGAGTGGATTGTTAGGTGAACATGGCTTGAGATGGAAAACCTCCCAAGCGCATGTCAGGTGGACATTGCTGCTGGAGGTGTCTATATTTCCATCTTTGTCCATTTGGTATGGTACATACAGTCAGGATGTTACGATTCACACCTCAGTGAAGACGGGCTAGGTAAGGCTAGCTGGCCCAGATATTAGCATTCCACACATGTTATGCAGTTAAAGGCTTCACTCATGCTGTGTAATCGCCCATTTGCCATGATGGATACATAGTCATATATTAGTGCTGTCCTCTTACTATAAAAGCCATGATGAATTAAAAACAAAAAGCATGTCTGCACGGCCTTGTTACCCAACATTCCATGACACAATTCAACTTCTGGTGGTGTTATCAATATGGCCTACAACAAAAGATTGAGGTGCACTTTGGCTACCACGTGCTAGTTATATTCCACGTGACTTGTGCATGTAAGAGGTGCAGCATGCATGCACATATCCACCACTTGGATATGCAGAGTGTTGATGTGTAGTAAGGTGAAAGCAACAGCTGACAATTTGGGAACAGACGCTTTGTAGAGGGACACATGCCATTACTTAAACTGCATGTGATGAGCTATGGATTGGTCTTCCTGAGATTTAGAATAGTGTATATAGGAGATGTGTCTAACAACTCTGATGTGAGTTAACTAGTTAGCCTCCATTCATGTTTCAGATACCTACGACATAGTATGTCTATGTGGCAATGTGTTGGGAGTTGTGATCTTGTCATATCAGGTACACATTCTGGAGTCACAATACATGTACTTGCCAGATTTAGCTCACCTTACCTAGATCAAAGGCCGTAGAGTCAAGCCAGTGGCAAGCTGTAGAAGGAAAATAAATGAGCAATTATTAGGGACATGTGTACCATATTATGTGTACACTGCAGTATTGTTGCAAAGCGTGCTCTTTATTGAAATGTTTTGACCTGCTTTTGGCCAGACAATGCCATTGCAATACCCTTTTTTAGGTCTCGCGCCTGCGATTGCAGGCCAAAGGCCTGCAGTCGCAAAGCGAGACTATTGTAATCATTCAGGCTTTCAAGGGCTAAATGGGAGAGGACAAGAGACTGGCACGCGCACGCAGCAGCCTGCCGGAATCGGATCAGGTCACGCGCGTCAACACGCGCTCCGATTCCGGCAGGCTCTTCACAACACATATAAAGCCCCCCCCCCCCCCCAGCATACACACACACACGCACGCACACACATACACAGAGAACCCCCGGCGCTTACACACACATCCCCTACCTCATCTCAGCGTCTTCGCGCTCCCTTACCCCCGCTCCTCTGGTGCGCGCTCACCACTGGTTTTGATTCCCGCGTCGGCTCCTCTGTGGTGCACGCGCACCACAGGTTTCTATTATGTGTTTATTTAAACAGCCAATCAGGAGGCAGAACTCCTTTAAGACATGCTCCCTCTCTGGTCCGCTATCATTTTAACTGCACGGTGCGTCGTGCACCCCAGCAAAAACGGCAGCATGGGCCAATCACCTTTGTTTTTGCTTATTATTTCCGTAGCTTTTGGTTATGCGCAGCCCACGTCACGTACAGAGACACCCGTGCGAATACTTTAAACGTGACTTGTCTTTCATGTATGCATATCGTGCTCTGGGCACAAAAGGCCCCTTCGTTTTCGGGTTTTTAACATTTGCGTTATTATGTGTTTACAAAAGCCCACATGTTGGAAATGTTTTTTTTTGCTTTTCCGAGCAAAGGGCTTTTAGGCTTTCTTTTGCTGTCCATGACAAAGCATTTTTCTTCTGCACTGCAAGCTAACATTTCATATTGATAGCGGCACGCCTTTCCCCAATGCCTTCACGTTTAATAATAGCAGGCAGCATATTGATATAGCCCGTCTACAGTATATATTTTGTGAATTGTTTTTATTATATTTGTAAAACTACAGCACATAAAGCTGCCACGCTTTGTCTTTGTCGCGTGCGCCACAAAAATGTTACTTTTAATGTGTATGTGGTGCACAAAGCTTTATGTTTACGGCAGCCCGTACCAATCTGCATTCTAACATATTGTATTGCAAATGCGTGTTTTAATAGCGCAAACCGGACGATATCAGGCAGCCCTCCGTTAATCTCTCCCCCACCTCCGTAGCACACACGCCGCAGCCCCTCCTCCGGTTGCAGTCATGCTCCTGCATCTGACCAAGACCCGCCTTTGCCACTTTCAGGCTCGTGACCCGGCCATGGGCGAGGTGGAGGAAAAGGGAGTATCTGTGAACTTCCCGGGGCGAGGATCAGAATAGAAAGCGATTAAAACAAAAAGTACATACACGTCGAAGAGATAGTAATGTATATCAGGTATGTTTTATTTATTAAATTAACATGTTGGCGTAGACGCTGGTATGCCATACCCTTTGCCGCTTCCTCTCCTCATGGTTTTCTAAATCAGCGTGACGCCTGCTGTGCCCCAATCATGTTCACCCTCCATACCCTTCCTGTGGCTTGTCTTTTTTTCCGACACGATGTTCGCTTTATGGTGTTTCCTGCAGGGCGCCTTTGTTTTCTTTGCTCTGCTGGCCAACTGGTTTAACTTCCTTACAGTTGCTGTTACACTTCAAGCAGCATGTCTTGCTGAATACTATCACAAAGCTTTTTGCAGAAACTGCTGTGTCAACAGCGGTGAAGGCGAGCTGAACAGAGCTCACCTCTGACCGTTTACATAGTAGTTTTTTTGCTTGAAGATTCTCGACCGTGTTCAGCAACACATGCTGCCAGTCACAGCGTGTGCTGCTTCAGACGTCAGCAGCACAGTTCCGGGATTTGTGTGTCCTTGTTTCTGCGCTCCAATACCTTCAGGTCGAATTTGCACTACATAAAACTGCAGGTGAAAAAAAATGCATAAAATTGGCATGCCCACCATTAACATTTCAGGCAGTCACTTCTCGGGTAATTTCTGAAAGTGTTGAAATGTTCTGGTGAAGAAAATAACCGCTTGTTTGTTTAAGCTATAGGTTAGTCCGATTTCCCTTAACACAGTGGTGTCTTAGTTGAGAAACGGCGCATAAATCACATCTTGCATTTAGATTTTAAATAAGTATCTGAGAGTGCAGTTTTGAGACTTATCCAGGGTATGTCCTGTGGTCTGTTGGTGCCAGTGTGGGCTCAGCTGTGCTTTTCCATACAGTCATAAGTGGCGCTCGCCCCTATTTTGAGTCAGTGACCACAGCTATGTTACATCAAGTCCACTATCGTCATAGAAACCCTATGACAATCTGACATCGCTTTTTGAGAACCTTGCACTAAAGGTGTCTTTGATAAACCATCCGATATAAGCCAATACAAATAATACATACTTTAGGCTTTTTAATAAAACAAGCATTGGCAATGCCAATAGGTCGCACATTATTGACCTATTGGCTTTGCCAGTATTTTGCTGATGCTGTGTAACATAGGTAAAAAAAATAAGCATTTGCAATGCAAAAGGTCTCGCAACTGCGAGTTTTAGAGCTATTGGTATTGTAAATGGTATTGTAAATGACAATGCCTTTATTTTATGTCGTACAAACGAAAACATAAATAAAAGGCATTGTCATTTACAATGCCAATAGTTTAAACTTGCGTAAATGCGAGACCCTTTGCATTGCAAATGCTTGTTGTAATAACTGGTGCAAAATGTGAGAAGTTAATGTATTTTCCCATGGACGACCACTTAATACTTCAAGATGATTGTTAGGAATTTGGGATGGCAGATGTTATGTTTGAAACTATGAGAAGTATTATGATGATTCACAGAGTTCCTAGTTTCACTTTGTATGATACTTTTTCATTCCACTCCAACAGCTAACATGACCCCAGAGGAGAGGAAGAACCACCTTATCCGTCTTGAGCAGTACAGAAGCATCCGCCTAGTGGACAGGGCATTCTGCCGGATAGCAATGCAATTTGTAGCGGAGAGGGCTGCCAGAACATGGCGTATTACACCACAGGGACCAGTCACACATGCCCAGCCAGGGCCAAGCCATGCTGACGCCAGTGACCAGGGAGGTGCCTCAGACTCTGTGCCAAGCATATCCACCAGTCAGCCCACCAGTCCAGCAAAGTTCCTGTCCCAGTTCACTGGACATAGTTCAACCTTTGAATTTTTTATGATTAAGGACATGTCCCGCATGCCGCTCTGGGTGGCTGCACTGGAGTACTAGATGGACACAGCAATCTAGTTATTGCAGACTCTCAAGCAGGGTGCTGATAGAATTGGGGAGCAAATTTAGTCCACAGGGAATTTTCCTGCCCTTCCCCATCTTTTGGGTATTGCCTGCATCTACCGGAACAACCTCGCAGTGAACCGTTCACCCTCACCGGATCTTACCTCATGTGAATATCTTTGCTTAGATATTACAAGTAATAACAAACCAATTTGTACACTGCACACATTTTACCGCCCGCCAGGTGATAACCTCACCTTCATCGAGCAATTCATGGATATTGTGACCACACATACGGGTCAACGAAATATCCAAATAATCCTCAGTGATTTCAATCTCCATTGGAACGACCCTAAGGATCCGGCAGTTAATAGCCTCAAAACATTCCTGTCGGACCTTGACCTTGACCTTTCCCAAATCTGCAATAGCCCCACACATGTCAAAGGCTCAACCCTCGACTTGGTGATTGCTAACCCAAAGGCCATTCAGACCTGTAATTGGTCTGATCATCACTCCATCACCCTCTCCATCAAGGTACCAGTTAAACTACACTCAGCGCAACCAAAAAGACCTAAAGTATGGAAGAGAAACCTAAAAAGCTCCCTCACAGATTCATCCACATCCACCAATGTCAGCCTTCTACTTCCCCCGGAAGACCTAACTGAGGTTCAAGCTTTGACACAGCACTACTTTAACTACATGACCACGATTGTAGATACTATTGCGCCTCTACAAATGAAGAGGCTCTCTACAAAATACTCTAAACCTTTGTATGATGGTAGACTTAACGAGGAGAGATGAGCCTCAAGATTAGTTGAACGGAGATGGAGGTCATCACCATCCATGGACCACCTTAGAATGCTCAGATCTTCCAGAAACTCGTACTATAGAAAGATCAGACACTCAAAAGCAAACTTTTTAAAAAATCAGCTAGATCAAGCGAAGAACTGACCCAAGAAGCTATTTGAACTAGTTCAAACTTAATCTCGTGGCGTAGCTCACCCCCCCCAAGATGGTCAATGTTTCCCACCCAGTTGCGAAGAATTTTCTTCCTTCTTCACAAGAAAGACGGAGCTCCTGAAAACAGATCTACTTAAGGCCTCATTAGCTCAGATCGACATTCAGAAGGTTACCCCATCTCACACGCTAGTAACCCCAAGCACATGCACAACCAAGCTCGCCCCTAAAAACAACGCCTCCTGGGCCTCCTTTACAACCTACAGCGAAGAAACAATCCTAAAAGCACTCCCGTCCTTGAACCTCTCCAACCACTTCTCTGACCCCCTCCCTGCTAACTACCTCAAATATCTCATACTGGTGCTATTGCCACTTTGGACAAAGATCATCAATGCTTCCTTAGTCCAAGGTGTTATTCCGGATATTCTCAAATTGGGACAAGTTTCCCCCATCCTGAAAAAAACGACAGCGGACCCCACGGACCTGAATAACTACAGACCAATTTCCAACATCCCAACTCTGGCGAAACTCCTTGAAAAATGTTTTCTAGGCCAGTTAGACAACCACATCACCAACTTTCACCTGCTCAATAAATTTCAATCTGGCTTCTAAGCAGGGCATAGTACGGAGTCGGCCATTACCCACATAGTAGATGACGCACTAAAAATACTAGATCAGAACGAAGCCCGTCTACTTATCCTACTTGACTTATCGTCGGCATTTGACACCGTAAAGCATGAAAATCTTCTAGGCCTCCTGCAACACAGAATGGGCTTATCAGAGTCAGTTCTAAATTAGTTTACCTCTTTCCTCCGTAATAGATCCCAAAGGTTCACGGTCAACCATTCCCCATCCAGGACCGTCCCAGTCACATTAGGAGTCCCGCAGGGATCCTCTCTTTCACCGACACTGTTCAACTTATTCACGGAACCACTCACTGAGATCCTCAACTCATCTAATATCCACTTTCACATGTACGCTGATGACACACAACTTTATTTAAAGATAAACTCTCCAGGCGACATCAAGGCTCGCTATTCATCTCCACCTCAAACTAAACTCCCTCAAAACTGAATTCCTACTAATCGCCCCCCCTAACCAAACAGACATTATTCAAGAATGGCTTAAACAAACTTTCAACGCTCAACTGCCAACCTCTTTTAACCCCTTGCGTGCTCCCGTCGGCCATTGGCCGACGGCAGCACTACGTACCTGGTGCTGCCATCGGCCAACGTCCGATGGAGCCCCGCCAACTCTTCAGAACGCCCGCACCGCGGCAGAAAAACCGCAGCGCTAAGGGCGTTAATCGATTCTGCAAAATCACTGGGAGTAACTCTGGACAGTAACCTAAACATGCAAAAACATATCAGTGCTGAAGCAAAAGTAGCAAACTTTCATATGCACACCCTGAGAAAATTAAAACCCTTCCTCCCAGCAAATGACTTCAAACTGGCAGTCCAAGCACCATTACTTTCCAGACTAGAATATGGTAGTGCAAGGCTATGTAGACTCCCTAGATCGACAACTGCCCAGCTAAGAGCATCACTTAACTCAGCGGCCAGGCTCATCACAGGTTCCAAAAGACATTGCCACATTTCCCCCAACTTCAAAACACTCAACTGGCTACCCTCCGAAGCAAGAATTCAACTAAAAATCGCTTGCATGACAGACAAAGTCCTACATCACAACACCCTGAGGTACCTGGCCCAGAAACTGGAGCTCTCGTGTGGAAACAGATCCTCTAGGAGCGCCAACAATCTTCTTTTGAGGCCTCAAAGATTTGACAATAAGAAAACATATAATCGCGCCTTCTATGTAATTGCTCTAGCCCAAGAAACCAGACTCAACCCATCATCTGCATCCTTCAAAAAAGAAGTTAAATCTCTTCTCATAACGAAATTCATGTGAACACTATTTCGGACTCCTGGAACAATCCAGCTGTAACCTAAGTCTTTATCTCGAAATACTATGTTTCTTTTGAACAATGTTTCTTTTGTTTAACTACCTTACTTGTAAAGCGCTCTGATACCTGCAAGGGTTATGTACGCGCTATGCAAAACCTTTAAAATAAAATAAAAATAAAAATAAACATCAGGGACCATGGGCTTAACATCATCTCCTACGTCGGTGACACCCAATTGATCCTCTCCCTCATCAACGAACCCAACATCACTAAACACATCTTCCAAAAGGGATGAAAGCCGTCGCCACCTGGATGAAGAACAGCTGCCTGAAACTCAACTCAGAGTAAACAAAAGTCCTCATCCTTGACTCAGCCCCCTCAGCTTGGGACAACTCCTGGTGCCCCACCGCCCTCGGAAATCCCACCAACCCAACGGACCACGCACAGTGAACCACCAGATCTACGCCTCGACCTATTTCAACACCCTACACATGCCTCGAAAGACATTCAGATGGATCCCTTTCGAATCCAGAAAAAACTGTCACTCACATGCTCATTAGAATCAGACTGGACTACGGCAACGATCTTGATGCTGGAATCAACAAGAAACTCCTTCACAAACTCCAGAATGTCTAGAATGGCACAGCCAGACTAATCCTTGACATCCACCGTCGCAGTCACATCACGCAACAACTACCGACCTCCACTGGCTCCCAGTCAAAAGAAGAATAACCTTCAAACTCTTCACCCATGCATACAAGGCCCTTCACAACACTGAACCTACTTACCTGAACAACTGCCTCTCCTTCCACGCACCCAAGAGACACCTCTGTTCAGCTAAGCTCTCTCTGATCACCATCCTACGTATCTACAAGACCAGAGCGGGAGGAAAGTGCTTCTCCTACCTCACAGCCAAAGCCTGGAACAACCTACCCTGCACCTCTGGCAAACTCCAGCATTGTACCAGTACAGGAAGGACCTCAAGACCTGGCTCTTCGGATGACCCCAGCACTCAATGAGTCGCCCCCCACACCCACCAACACAGTGAGACCCTCATGGGTGAGTAGTTGTGCTTTACCAACTCTGATTGATTGATAGATTGACATTGACTGCATGATACTTGTTGCACTTCATGCTTGGGACCTTGAGTAACTATTTTGAAGTCTACATACACATAGGATACACCAAAATCAGTTCCCTCTGCCTGTGTAGCTTTGCCGATGGCTCCATTGTACACATGTCCCTGTGGGGAGTAGTTGCTGTCTTTGGCTCACAAAATCCACCATGTTCTACTCAGTGCAGACTCTAACAGACATACAACACACATGCTGACCTAAGTGTATTTATTTACATGTGCAAAAATGACTAGGTTCACAGGCACAGTTCTTACGGCACAAACCACAAATGTTTTGTTTGAGCCATTGGATGTCCAGACAGAGTCCATGGGGAATACACTGCATGGAGTATGTAGAGTAGAGGAGTGTTTCAGTTAGGAAGATGGTGAACACATTGCCTATCTATAGGGAATAAAGGCCAAATTGACAGTCCACAAATGTGTGAGATCAACAGGTGGTACAGTAAATTGAAAACAATTCTTTTTGGGAAGTACACTGGCATTGTCATCAGTACTGGGCAAAGGAGAAACTGGCAATTTGTCACAGAGAAATGCTACCGGGCAGATTTACATTGGAAAGAACTGAATTTAGCATCTTTCTCCTCTGATGTGTGTGGTGCTTCCTGTGAGGGGGTGGTGCAGGTGCCAGAGGCAATGGAGGCACACCCACATCAAGGGCTGAAGATATGGAGCCCTGTCTGCAGCATAATTTTACTATGCCAACAAGTGAGGCAGCAACGCCCTGAGGAGGGCCTGCTGGTTTGACAGCACAGGAGTAAAGTTGCAGTGGAAGTCACCCATAGTAGTGCTGTTGGCCTTTTCCGCAAACAGATATGGTATTCCAAAGAAGTCCATGATTTGCTGGAAGACCTCTTGGTCAAGGTTTGGCAGACATGTCATCCTTATCCTTATTGTCATCACGGACAGACAGCTGGTCATGAGGTGTAGGTACATACTCTGAAATGAGATAGAGAAATGTTAATGGTGTCGTATATTAGATGTTTACATGAGTGATCTGAATGACAATTTGACTTTCTACACAACATTGATGCAATGGATGTCTGTTACATTGAGGCATAGAGTCCAAGTTGCACTGTTGTGGCCTTTCAGATGGGACTATCTCTGCATACCTCATATAACCACTATATGACAAGGCTGGCTTTGTGTCTCATGACACATATTGCAACACACGTCTCTAGGCCTACCATCCTTGGATGTTTAGGAAGGTCTGGTCCACATCAGCCAATGTGATTTGCAGTCTTTTTCATGATACCTATGCTGATTGTGTTTTGACATATTAACACCATTACTGTTCACATTCCACCAAATCCCTGGGGTGCCTGCCTTCTCAATGGCCAGTACTCAAGCCACTGCTCCTCTGTATATAATCAGATATAGTACATGGCATGGTTTCTGGTGGTCCCTACAATGGCAACTGACACCTGTATGGTCTAATCCCGGAAGTCAGGACAGAAGTGTACTATATATCATTATGCCAGATAATGTACACATGGCATTTGTCGTGTTCCTATTTGTTGATACTTCACATACCCCACACCTGACACCCACTCAGGTGAACTGCACCTCCTCTGACAAGTCCATGCTATTCATTGGCTTTACAGAACAGATTTGAGTGCATGGGCCAGAGAAACACACAGTGGCCTCATGGTGCAAGGTGGCCTGCATTGTACCTATCAGGTTGTGCAAGGGTCTTATTTACAAACCCATTGCGCTACCTGTGCATCACTTTTTGTGACACACCCGTGATGCACAGTGCAGACCCATATCTACAATGCCTAACAAAGACACTTTTAAGGGCTTTTCATGACCTTGTAGATATAGAGTAAGACAAGGCAGCACAAGTCACGCAGAACCTGACTGTACCTGAGACTGCTCCGGAGAACCAGCCGAATACCCGCACATTAGACAAGCTGGCAACTATAGCCCACCAGATCCATGAGAAATTCTTGCCAAACTACCCTCCCCATACCACTCCTCGCTCTACTCCTCTCCACTTTCCTGATTTTGACCTCTGCCTTCACCTGTCCTAGCCCTTATTCCCCACCCCGTCTATCTGTGAATTTTCCCTCGTCATTTGAGATCTAGCTTTTTTGTCTGATGCCCGATGGAGCTACCTGGTTTAGCTATAGGGGAGACAGGTCGGGGATTCCCTCCTTGGACGTCACCTACCCAGTCGGTCTTCAGCCAGAATTCCTTTAGTCTCTCCTGTCGTCTCATCCCGCATCCTCCCTCTATTTTGCCTCTTCTCTCTCAATGTATTGATAGTGAACTATTTTGTCGAATGCCCGATGGAGCTACCTGGTTTAGCTATAGGGGAGATTGGCCGTGGACTCCCTCCTTGGTCATCACCTACCCAGTCGGCTGTTAGACAGACTTCATTTTGTCTCTCCCTGATGTCTCTTCCCCCATCCCCCCTTTTCTCTCCTTCCATGCCCCCTCCCCTCTACGCTCCATTTACTTTGCCCCCCATATTTCTCTAATTGTTTTTCCCAGTGAAAAATGAGCTATTTGGCCAATGCCCGGAGGAGCTACCTGATAGCTATAGAGGAGATGGGTTTTGGGTCTTCCCCTTGACCGTCACCTACCCAGCCAGACTTTGGACAGACTTTCCATTCGTCTCTCTGCCATATCTCCCTACTATCCCTTTACCCTTACCCCCTTTCCCTATACACTTCAATCATCTCATTTTCTATGCTCTTGCATTTGTTTGTCTAGCATCTGATGTTAATTGGAACTGATGTAATCTTGTAATGTAATTTTTGTGGAACTTCATGTAAAGCGCTCTGATACCTCTGGGTCTAGTCAGCACTGTATAAAACTCTTGAATAAATAAATAAATAAATAAGTAGCTGTGTTGCCTTACTCTGTATCAGGAGGGCGTACCGTGGGCGTTGTGCACCCAGGAATTTTGATGCATTTTCAGATTTAAAAGGATATGTACACCTGGGTATGCATCAAAAGGTTAAGCCTCCCCAGAGATGGGTTAATGGTTGTTTTTGTGACAGAGGGTCCCCCTTCCTGCAGAAATACAACCTGATTTCAACACAGGCACCCTTGCACCAAAGTGTCTGCCTTAGCACTAGGCAGCCATTCGGCGCATTCCTGCTCTTTTCTTTTGACACAGGGTAGCACAGCAAATTGATGTGCTGCGCTGCCCTGCATCAAATTGTAGTATGTGAGTCACTCATTTGTGCAATCAAATAGATGTGCCACTATACAAAGGTGGCCCAGGATTGATGCTACACTTCACACATAGCAGGGAGAAACATGACGGAGTTGGACAGAGCTGTGTAACATGTAACTGGGCATTGAGAGTGATATTTCTGAGCCTTTTAACTGGACATAATCCAGCTTCTTGCCCGTTGCACTGCACACAAAACAGTGGAGCACTTGGATATAAGTAGGTGCACTGCACAACATGAACTTTTTGCCCACGTTGCTCCTTGTTAATATTTACCCTGCAGCGGTAGTTGTTCCTCGTGTGCAGCTTTGTTGTATCCTGGTGCTCCAGCCACCAACTCATATAATGGGATGACAGCTGCCACCCGCTCCTCCATGGCATCCAGCTCCTCCTGGGGCACTGGGCTCCCTCCTCTAGTCTGCATTGCTGCCTTAGGTTATTGGCCAATTTCTTCTTCGTCCAGCACTTATAATTGTGCCAGCGCTTCTTGCAGTCTGTGACAGTCTTCTTCACTTGCCCCACACTGTTGATCTTCTCCACAATGTACTGCCAACTGGCTTCTTTCCTCCCTAGTGGCAATACGCAGGTGACAAACAACTGATGTTGGTGCTGTGTCACCTCCGTGATCAAGATGTCATGCTTCTCCCCACTGAAGCTGGACTCCCCCTTGTTTTGGGAGCCTGCCTGGACATCCTGGCTGGTGCTGGGATTGTTTCCCTTGCTATTACTGCCTGCACTCTGCTCCATGGCTGTATTTTTATTTTTTTTCAAAAACCTTTATTAACATTTGTGCACATATACACAGTTCACGCCTACAACCACAGCATGGCCGGCAACATGTTATTCCAATCACTGAGTCTCAATATGTGAGATTTTCTGAACAATAGTTTAACACAGCAAGCCGCCTACAACCGCATAGGTCCAGTATACTCTACATAGCTGGTACAGCAATACAGATGCGTAGACTATATATTTAGCATGCAACACATAGCTCACCCTCCTTGCTTAGTACACTCAGATATGTATGTCTCGAGTATGTCCACAGTAATTTCATGCTTCCCAAACTGGCGAAAACAAGATTTCAATGTTACCGATAAGTAAATTGTAGTGTCAGTGTATGTCCCCAGGGCCAGAGCATCTCACTAGGTGAGTCGCAAGTGTATTACAGTAATACAATGTTGGTGGTAGCGTTTCTCAGAATGAGAAAACGTCCGCACCTTCTGTTAACGACTATTTTCAATGCTCAAGTTACGTGTGAAAATTTCAAGGGAAGAGGTGCACTGCGAACCTGGTAGAACACCCACCACCCGGGGTGTGATACAAAGCAACTTAATGCCCGTGTCAATAATTAAGAAGAAACCAAGTTGCAACAAGCACCCTCTGTGGGGTCTGGAATCAGTAATATTTCTGCATTATACATTGGTTATTTCACCACTTTTTCATCAGTTTTAGACACAAGTCATGAGAAATAAATGGGCTTCAAAGTATGGATCCAAAACCGTACGTAGTGTCTTCAAAAATCTTTATTTTAAACACATTAAAAGTTCTCCAGCTTTGCACTGCCGACACGTGTTTCGCCCACACAGGGGCTTTTTCAAGGCAATTTCATTCAGGATGGACAGGTCAGATTGTCAGAATGGTCAGATCGATGTGTCGTAGCAGGAGTCGTACAAAAGTGTTAGGAATCCTATTAATTAAGGTGTTGGTGATTGAGACGTCCAAGATGTATGTTCCAAAATGAAAGATTGGTAGCAAGGCGATAGTCACTTGGTGGAGATCAGTTCTAGTTATCACGACGTGTAGTAATTTTGAAGACCTTAGTAAGTCTGTTTGAAAGTCTGTACGGGAGCCCGATCTCCACTGCTCGGCAAGTGTATTACACCGCATCGTCCCGGCTCTCATTAAATGTGTAGGCGTCCCTTCCTAATTAGGTCTCAGGAAATGCTCTCACTGTAAGTTCCCATATTGCCTGGTGCAGGTCGTTCGGGAGGGGTGTATTAAACTCCACAGTGGGCCTATTACGTGGGCCTAGCATGTATCAATCAAGACTAGTAATTATGTTTGGGTATGGTCTCTCTCTAAGTCGGACAGGGCGCTATCCGTCGAGTCGCCGTCTGCATAAGGTAGGTGTGCAGTGGGCCCCAGACGTCTGCCGGTTTAGATGTCATTGATTGCATTTCCGAATAAATCCCATATTGCTCCTGACAGTGCACCATGTCCTGCATCCATTCCTTAAATTTGGGGGCGCGCCCCCTTCCCCATCTGCACGCCAGTCGTCTTTTGGCCAATAATAATGCTACATTGGTAAGTTTCCGGCTACTCCTCGGGATTGTTGCCGTATAGCCCAATAAAAACAGAAGAGGCTCCATCTCTATTGTGTCATCTATCATTAGCTCCAGCGCCTCGTGGACCTGCCCCCAGTATAGCCTCACCTGCGGACGCTCCCATGCCAAATGCATAAAACCAGCATCAGGTTGCTTACATCGTTCACAACAATCCGAGTCTGTGAGGTGAAACCGAAATTTCCGGGCCGGGGTGTAGTACATTCTATGTAAAAATTTATAGTGGATTATTTTAAAACGGCAACTTGACATCAAAGTCCCCGCAAGCCCGCAGCAGTACTCCCACTGTTCATCTGTCACCTCTCTGCCAAGATCTTCAGCCCTGCGCACGCTGGCCATACCCACAACCGCCGGTATATTGTCTCGTATGCTGCTGTATATACTAGATACCAAATGAGTACCATCTGTGCTATTCAGGACCACGTTAAGGGGAGCTGTGCAAGGGGGTTCATTGGGGTAATCCGGGAGCACTTTTTTCACTCCTTCTCGTAGCCGGATATAATAAAACACCTCCAAAGGGCTAGGGGGGTGTTCACCAAAGAATTGCTCCCGCGAGCGGAAGACTCCTCTAGGGAATAGGTCGCCCCATGTACCTATATCGAGTCGACGACACATATTGCAGAAGCCCACTTCTTGAAATAACACTATCTGAGGGTGGTAGGAAATAGGCATTCGGGGTACGTAAAGCATCTGTGCCCGCAGTCTCTGCCCTATTCTCCTCCACGCCTCCACTGTGCACATCACTGTGGTTGGCGGGGTATCCAGAACACTAGCAGGACCGTATACAATACCAGTCAAGGGCAACGGGTGAGCGATCCAATCATCAACTGCTATCTGCGGCATAAAGCTGGTGGGTTTCATCCAGTGATACAAATAATGTGCCTGTGCACTCAGATAATAAATCTCAAAGTCAGGTATGTCAAAACCGCCCATGTCATAAGGCTGTGCCATAACAGCCCATTTGAGTTGTGCCTGTCTACCCCCCCATACCAACCGAATCAATTCAGACTTCAATGTCTTTAAAAAAAGGACCCTGGATAGTATGGTATATTGAGAAAATAATAAAAAAATCGAGGCAAAACTACCATTTTACTCAGTGAGACCCTGGCAGCCATCGATCACCGAAGTCTGATCCAACACGAGACCGAGTCTGACAGTTTGGTAATGGCCGTTCCATAGTTTAGCCGTAGTGTCTCATCCCTATCTCTGGATAGTTGGATAGATCAGTATGGCACCATTCCAATGGGTAATCCAGTGGAAATTCCGACACAGCAGCAGTTAATGGGAACAGCTTTGACTTCCCCCAGTTTATCGTTACGCCAGACAGTCCACCAAAGGCGACAAACTCCCTCAATAGCACATTTAGGTTATTTCGAGGGACTTTGACATATAGCGTTACGTCGTCTGTGTATAGCGAAATCGAGAGCTGTCTCTGAAAACAACGAAAGGAGCTATCTTTGTGTAATTGTCGGATACGGCAGGCCAAAGGTTCTATCGCTCTAGCGAACAAGAGAGGGGATAGTGGGCATCCCTGGCAGGTGCCTCTAGTAATTGCGAAGGCCTCCGACAAGTGACCATTGGCTAGCACCTTGGCCGCGGGATCAGTGTATAATAAACGTATCCACCCAACAAAGATCATAGGAAAGCCCATCTTATGCAGGACAGTTAACAAATATCGCCATTCCACAGAATCAAACGCCTTGGAAGCGTCTAGAAAGGTCGCAGCCAAGGGAAGTTCCGGGGCCACTGTTTGTATGAGTGAAAAGACGGTTTGTAGGTTATGGGAGGTCGATCTCGTTGGAACAAATCCCGACTGATCGGGTAAGATAATGCTGGTCATGAGCAAGGAAAGTTTCATAGCCAACACATTGGCAAGTATCTTTGCATCACAGTTAAGTAACAACAAGGGTCGATAAGAGTCACACTGTGTTGGGTCTTTACTCGGCTTGAGGAGGGAGGTAATCACCACCTCTCTCATGGATCGGGGTAACACCCCAACCTCCAATGAGACTTCAAACACTTCTTTTAACACTGGAGCCGTTATATCGATATAGCATTTATAAAACTCAGCTGGGAGTCCGTCTAATCCGGGCGCTTTCCCATTACTGAGGGACATTATGGCCTCCCGGATCTCATCCAATTCAAGCGGGGCGCCGAGGAACATTCTATCAACGTCGCTCAGCCAGCAGAGAGCTAGTTCTCCCAGAAATCCCTCAAGATCAATGTCATCGGAGGAGCGGGAGGTGTACAACTGCTTATAGTGTGCCTGGAGTGCGGCCAAAATACGATCATTGTCCCTACAGGCCTCTCCCAAGTTATCCACTAGTTCTAATATGGTGTTGGTCCGCCGTGCATCCCGCACCGCCACTGACAACACTCTACCCGGCCTATCTCCCTCATTATATTGGCGAGCTTTCCAATATTTGTCCCTGGAATGTACCTCCCTCTGCGCCTCTTCCTCATATTCTGAAAGCTTGGTTCGAAATTGTTGTTGCAATAGTCCCGTACTTTCTCCCTGCATCTGTCGCTCCAGCCCTTGTAACTCCCCTTCCAATTTCCGCATTGTGCGCTGTATGTCCCGTAATACACCAAAGCTCTTAGCTATGCACCAGCCCCGGACCATAACCTTAAAGGCCTCCCAGACCGTCTCCACACTATCCACAGTATCCTTATTGCGGTGGAAAAATTCCTCTATGTCTGTCTTCAGTTCTTCACGAAAGACAGCGTCTAACAGGGCAGTGGGCTGCAGTCACCAAGGATGCCGGGGGCGAACATAGCCTGGTATAGCTAGTGTAATCAACACCGGGCAGTGATCTGACTGAGTCCTGGCCAAATGTCTTGCAGCTATTATATAAGGAGCCAGTTCTCTGGACAGAAGGCAGTAGTCTATTCTTGCTCACATTCCTGTGTAGGAAGTAAAATGTGTCCCCTCTCTAAGTCCAGGGTGTGTATGTCTCCAGCCATCTACAAGTCCTCCATCTTCCACAATGCCTCTCAGTGTCTCCCTTGCCCTTGGATGATATAGTGTCTGTCCATCTGCCCTATCCAATCCAGGAGCCATGGCTACATTGAAGCCCCCCCCCATACGATGTGGCGCGATCCAATATCTGATATCACTCCCCATAGCATTTTAAAAAATTTGTGTGTGTCCACATTGGGGGGTATAGCAATTAGCGAAGGTAATAGTGTCTCCACCCAATCTCCCCCATAACACAACATATCTTCCCGCTTTATCTATACGCTGACCCAGCAGTGTGAAGGGAACAGTGCGATGAATAAGGATAGCAGTGCCTCTGGCATATGACGAGTAGTTTGAGAATGCTCTGATCCCAGCCCACCTGCCAGCGAAAGTAGGGGTAACCTGAGGGGGGACATATGTTTCCTGCAGCATCACCACATTTATTTTGTGCCTATCAAAATAAGATAATATTTGTCTGCATTTACGAGCATCCTTTAGACCATGCACATTCCATGACAATATAGTACATGCATTTGAGTCTGTCACCCATTGGAGATGATTAGCATGTATCCAACAAGTGCCCATAACAGCCGCAGTCATCACATCCCACCTCATTGGCCCAATCCGCCACCTGCTCTCTTTTACGCCGTCCTTTTGTATACCCTTGTATACATATCACTGGTCGCTGTGTAGTCACCCAGCACTTCTCACCTGAAGGCCATGCGAGTAGTCCCGAAGCACACCTGTGCACTCTGTCCACATTCAAACTGTGCAACCCCCACGTTTCCCCCCACATCCCCCCTCACCCACTGAAGCAACCCCAACCTGCCAGTCTCAATAACCCCCCCATCCCACCCAGAAAGTCCCAAATAACAGGGTCCAAAATATGCCCTAATTAGAAAGCAACCGTAAGGGCATTTCCCATCAATGATACAGCCCAACATCAAACAGGCGCCAAACATGACCATTGGGGTACACCTGATTGAGGTCATCTGGGGAACACACGTAGCCACCCCCTACACCTTGCCCTTCGCTCTGTACGGCCTCTTGGGGGCATAGTCTAAGGGAAGGGGGTGGTGCCTGGAATACTTTACCACCAGCAGTTCAATACCCGTCCATGGTATTTGCGACCATCAGCGGCGGTCTCACACGGTAGAGGCATCTCTGTAGACGTCTTAGTGAGCTCCATCGGGACATAATAACACCCCTATATTCAATACATACTCCGGGTTAAATGTCTTCGTTCATCTATTGCTCATCCTCCTGTCCCCCATCATCTTCATCTCGACGTCCCGGCCCTGTCTGTCGGAGAGCTTTCAAAAAATCATTACCTTGCTGCGGATTTGTGAAAAAATGTTGTTTTGCTTGATGGGTCACTCTCAGTTTTGCAGGCTACAGGAGCGCATAGTCTATCTGTAGTGCCCGAAGTTTTTTCTTGACATCAAGGAACTTATGTCTCTGCTCTAAGTATGAGCTTAAAATCCGTTCCGCTCGCGGATTTTGCGAATTTTCGGTAAATTCGCGATCCGCGAACTCCCACAAATTTACCGAGAATTCGCAAATCCGCGAACGGCGGATCCGGGGGCAAAAGTTGAAGCCTGGCCTATTGTAACTATTTTACGATGGCGCCGGCAAGCTGCCAGCGCCATCCTAAAATAGTTACTAAGTTAGCTTCAACAGGAAGCTGTAATAGATAAAATAAAGCAGGTGCTCGATTTTATCTATTAGAGCTTCCTGTTGAAGCTAATTTAGTAACTATTTTAGGATGGAGCTGGCAGCTTGCCGGCGCCATCGTAAAATAGTTACAACAGGCCAGGCTGTGATGCTGGATAGAGGCTTTTGCATCCTTGACTTTCACGAGCGCAATACCCGTGCTGTTCTTGTGACCAGGGGCTTCTTTCTCTTCATTTGCTGAACTGATCTTTCTCTGACCTTTTATGCACACAAGAGGCATGTGAACTCGCATGGAAGCCCCGCATGTTTGGCCCCGCCCACACACTCGCGGTTTGCACCGTCTTCCCGCCATTCACCCACTATGATGGACAGCTCACTCAAGGGACCCCTGCGCCCTTCGGGGCGATTGCATAGTAACACACACATGGTCGCTCGAACTAGATGATGCTCAAATTCAGTGATTCATTCATTAGCCCAAAAACAATCGTGAGCGTCGTTGAGGCTGGACAGGTGTGCCTTCTTCCCAACTCTACCGTGGAAAATCAGCGGTGATGCTGTATAGAGGCCTTTGCATCCTTGACTTTCACGAGCACAATACCCGTGCTGTTCTTGTGACCGGCAGGGGCTTCTTTCTCTTCATTTGCTGAACTGATCTTTCTCTGACCTTTTATGCACACAAGAGGCATGTGAACTCGCATGGAAGCCCCGCATGTTTGGCCCCGCCCACACACTCGCGGTTTGCACCGTCTTCCCGCCATTCACCCACTATGATGGACAGCTCACTCAAGGGACCCCTGCGCCCTACGGGGCGATTGCATAGTAACACACACATGGTCGCTCGAACTAGTTGATGCTCAAATTCAGTGACTCATTCATTAGCCCAAAAACAATCGTGAGTGTTGTCGAGGCTGGACAGGTGTGCCTTCTTCCCAACTCTACCGTGGAAAATCAGCTGTGATGCTGTATAGAGGCCTTTGCATCCTTGACTTTCACGAGCACAATACCCGTGCTGTTCTTGTGACCGGCAGGGGCTTCTTCTCTTCATTTGCTGAACTGATCTTTCTCTGACCTTTTATGCACACAAGAGGCATGTGCACTCGCATGGAAGCCCCGCCCCAAATCCGCGGATCCGCAAATCCGCAAAATCCGCGGATTTTGCGGATCCACGATCCGCAAATCTGCAAAATCCGCGGATCGTGGATCCGCAAAATCCGCCCATGCTTACTCTGCTCCTGTACTATGGGTGTAAAGTCCGGATAGATGGAAAATTGGACCCCATCGAATGCCAGTTTTTGGTTGGTACGTGCCGCCCGCAACGCCGTATCCCGGTCCGGGTAATTTAGGAGCCGTGCAATGATGGGTCTTGGCGGAGCTCCGGGTTTAGGCCGCAGTCCAAGCGAGCGGTGCGCCCGCTCGACTATAAATTGTTTGGAGAACGGCTCAGGCCCAACCGCAGCGAGGAGAATCATTTCCACGTACTCTTCCATACGTCCTGCATTTGTGGGCTCCGGCACGCCCGTGACGCGAATGTTGTTGCATCTACTGCGAGCCTCCAACTCCTCGTTTTTCGCTGCAATGACTCTAAGGATATTGTCCATTCTCGAAAGTTGAGTGGTGTGTGAGGCCGTGGCGTCATCGTTAACAGAGATTCGTCTTTCAGTCTCGGTGATTCGCTCTTCATCTACATCTATTTTTTGTACAATGGCGTCCATCCTGGACGACATGCGGTCCACTTTATCCACTATCGTGGCAAAACCTTGCCTCATTTTCTGCATCATCTGTTGCATATCTGGCGTGGGTGAGCTAGAACTCGCACCAGGTGCAGATGGGCTTTGTGATCCCATTGTGTCCGGTGTGCTTCGCAGCCCTTTTTGGTCGGCGTGGATTCAAATGTCAGCTTCGGCTGTTTATTGTCCTGTTTTCCCATTGTAAGTCTCCTGTAGGGTTTCGAAGCAGCTAGCAAGGGCCGTTTCCCACGTTCTCTTCTGGACAGTTCAGAGCCTATATTCATGAGCACAGTACAGCGTGCCCGGGCAATTCCGCTATCAATGGAAGAGGCCACTCAAGGCGAAGTGCCCTCAGGTACCACTCTTGTGAAAGCAAGAGCACAACACACCACTGCAGTAAAATGTCAGTCATCTTCCTTCGCCTTGCGGCAGCTAAATGTTGGCCCACAAATAAGTTAAGGGCATGAGGAGCTACTTGAATTATCTGTGGTGCTCCTTGCCGCTGCAGTTCAGCTGCCTCGGTATCTCCTGCCCGCCCAGCGTCGCGGAACAGGCCTGTGTATGTGTTCCAGGCCCCACGAGGTGATTATGCATAATCCGTCCGCCATGCAGGCCGGGGGGTCCGCCACCTGTCACGAGCCTTGGAGCGATATCAATAGTTTAGTTCTGAGCCCAGCGCTGAGTGACCCCGGACAGCACAGTCTAATACAGTGCACCAGATCAAACCGCTCAGGCGGGCATAATCACATCAGCCATGTACATGCAGCAGGGAGGAGGGGGGGGTCCATGTCTCGCTTCTGAGCTCCGGCCACAATCGCGGATCTCCTCGGTGTCGCGCTGCACACCATCAGGCTCCCCGCACCTCCATCTCCCGATAGCCAGCACATCCAACCTCAATGCCTAGGCTCTCTTCAGCAAGCCTGTTATCTCACCACCTTCCGATATCCAGGAGCCCTGCGGGCCGCCACAATGGTTCGGGTAGTGTCTACGATTGCTCCGGTGCTGTATTCACCTCAGCTCTGCCACAGCAGCGCAAGGCAGGCCTTCTGTGGCGGTCTATCTCTTGTGGCCTGTACGCCTCGTGTGCCGCCACGGTGTAAAGTAGCCTCTTGCGCCCCGCAGCTCGATCCACCAGGCTCCAGCGCAGATCTCGGTCTGGCACTCCGCCGCATATAACTCCGGCCTGCAAGGTTCAATCGCCCTCAAACTTTCACCGGATCTGCAGTTCGATATCCTCAACACCCTTGCAGGGATTGAGACGGGTTCGGTGCTGGTAAGCCAGGATAATTGAAGGATCTTCTGACCAGGCTGCAGGAGCCTCACTACAGTGCAGCCATACTGCGTGCGTGCCCTCTAGCGCCCCCATGGCTGTATTTTGTAAAGTGAGCCATTGTTTTTCCCCGATGCATAGGTGTTTGCAATTTTTTTAAGCAATCTGCACTCAAAAGTGACGTAGGTCAGATTTGGTCAATTTTAAACCCGTAAGTCAGACCTGCGACACTTTTCGAGCAAAAGCATCAGATTACCTTTCAACATGGAACACACGGATAGGAAGGGATTTTTTTACGGACACAGATTCTTAAACCATGGTGCAAAGTATAGTACATATGATGAATCCATGGCATAGGATTTTGTCATACGGAAGCACTAGTTGTTTTGACACATCGCTGATTCAATGCAGCTTGTGTCAATTCTTGTAAATATGCTCCTATGTTTTTTAATTTGAAAAAGTGGTCAAAGCCATTTTCAAAATTGTAATGCTTGATCCATATGCAAACTCTGTTCACCTATTTTATGAAGTGCACTATTTCATTCACATCATGACTGAAAACAAGAACAGACAATCACATTTGTTTTATCTTTTAAATAGTGTATAGATAATTATTTTGCCAAAGACAGAATCAGTGGAAGGTTTTCTAACAAAAGGGAATTAGAAAATGGAAGTATGAGTGAAAGACTGTGTGAATGACAGTGTTTATGTATGGGTAGGTGGGTGTGAGTATGAGAGAGAGAGTGAGAATGTGAGTGTGTTTGAATGTCTGAGAGAGTTATATGTTTGTGTGAGAATGTGTGTCTTAGACAGTGTGTGTGAGTTAGTGTGTGTGTCAGACAATGTGTGAGTGTGTGTGGGAGGAGTGTGTGCTATACTTGTGAGGGTAGTGCTGGCCCTCGCATACTTGAGATAATTCATAGTTTATGGGTGAAGCCACCCACGGCACATATTGGGAGTGCTACCTATGGTAAAATGCAGGCCTTTGCATATTGGAGGTAACTCTTGATGTAAGAGATGGAATTCATGTTTTGGGTCACCAATGGCAAATCTAGTCATTGCATGTTGGTGGTATGGGGATCTAGTGCAAAATTCCAGCTCAGCCATGGATCACTGACAGAATATCGACAACAGAAATGTCGACCTACAAAAATATTGAGACAAAAATATCGTTGTCAACAATATCGAAGTCTTGTCTTCATAATGGTAAGTACAAAAATATCGAAAAAAATATCATTTTTTAATGTTTAAAACAGAATTTAAAATAAAGTAAATTATACGTAAAATTAAAAAAATATAGTTAGAATTACTAGAAAATGTTTAAAATTATAAGTAATAAATGTAATGTAAAAACAAATTAAACATACATATATATAAAATATAATATATGAATGTACTTAATAATATTAATAAATAATTATCGTAATTAATTGTAAAATGTTAGAAACATATTAAAAATGATAAATACATATATATACATACACCAGTAAAATAAAAATAATATATATATTAAATTAAAATATTTTTATTTAATTACAATTACATTTGACATTACATTAACTGTAACAGTACGGTAAATGTTGGATAGCAGAGGGGATACAATTACTATTTCTACTCTAGTGAGTGCAACCGTAGGGGAAGTGTTGGATAGCATATGGGTAAAAATTACTATTCCCACTCCAGAGAGTGCAACAGTAGGGAAAGTGTTGTGTAGCAGAGGGGATACAATTTACTATTCCCACTCCAGAGAGTGCAACACTGGGGAAAGTGTTTGATAGCAGAGGGGTTAAAAATACTCTTCCCACTCTACGGAGTGCAACAGAAGGGAAAGTGTTGAATAGAGGAGGGGTAAAAATTACTATTCCCACTCCATAGAGTGCTACAGTAGGTAAAGTGTTGGATAGCGAAGGGGAATACTTTACTATTCCCACTCCAGCAAGTACAACAGTAGGGAAAGTGTTGGATAGTGGAGGGGAATAAATTACAATTCCCACTCCAGCAGGTAGAACAGTAGGTAAAGTGTTGAATAGCGGAGGGGAATAATTGACTATTCCCATTCCAGCGAGTGCAACAGTAGAGAAAGTTTAGGATAGCGAATCGGAATGATTTACTATTCCCACTCCAGGGAGTGCAACAGTAGGGAAAGTGTTCGATATTAGGCGGGATAAAACGTACTATTCCCACTCCAGAGACTGCAATATTAGAGAAAGTGTTGAATGACGGAGGGAATAAAATTACTATTCCCACTCCAGCGAGTGCAACAGTAGGAAAAGTGTTGGATAGTGGAGGGGAATAATTTACTATTCCCACTCCAGCAAGTGCAACAGTAGGGAAAGTGTTGGAGAGCGGAGGGGATAAAATTACTAATCCCACTCCAGCGAGTGCAACAGTAGGGACAGTGTTAGATAGCGTAGGGGTAAAAATTGCTATCCCCACTCCAGCAAGTGCAACAGTAAGGAAAGTAATAGATATCGGAGGGGAATAAGTTACTATTCCCACTCCAATAAAATAATTAACATTAATTAACAAACAATTAATTAATGAATAATATTTAATAAGCAATTTAAAAACAATCAATATAAATTAAATCACATAATTAACACCATAAAAAAACTTAAAATACATTTTATAATATTTTTTTTACAAAATATCTTTAAATTAAATTCCTTTCCAGCCTACTCCCCTATCAACACGCAACCTGCTCTTAAAAAAATTACACAAATAACATAATTTAAAATGAATTAATAATTATTAATAACCAATTAACAACTAATTACCAATACATTATTTATCACAAATAACAATATAAACTGTTAAATACATACATAATAAATCATAAAAAATATATATTAATTAATTATTATTACATTATTTCACGCCCTACTCCCCTATGAACCCACAACCCCCTAATAAAAAATAACACAATTAACATATTTACCAATTAATTATTAATAATCAACAAACAATTAATTACTAGTTAATAGTACATGAATTACCACAATTAACAACATAAAATCTTAAATACTTAAATATTAATTAATTAATCAAAAATATTAATTAAATAATTACAATTAAATTACTTCCCACCCTATTCCCCTATAAACCCATAACTCACTCCTAAAAAAATTAGCACAATTAATTTATTTACCAAATAATTATTAATATTTAACAACCCATTAATAACTAATTAATACTAAATTAATTACCACAATTAACAATATATATTATTAAATACATAAATATTATTTAATTAAAAATATGAATTAATTTATTATAATTAAATAACTTCCTACACAATGCCCTATAAACCCACAACCCGCTATGGAACATAAACGCAAAATGTAATGAAAAAAAATTCATAACTTCTAAAAATTATTATTACATTTATTATAATTAAATGACTTTCCACCCTATTTCCCTATAAACCCACAACCCGCTATGGAACTAAAACGCAAAATCTACTTACACATATAGTAAAAAACAACTGCAATACTTACATAAAAAAATAGTACACATACATTCAAAGTACACACTAAAATACATAACACTAACTAAAACAACGATATTTTTAACAACAATATTTTAGCAAACAATATTAAATATTTCGATATTTTGAAAAACGATATTGCTTACCTTCCAATTGATATTCTTGTCAACGATATTCTGACAGTCAATATTTTTGCACTGCGATATTTTGTACTCGATATTAGTGCAAGTCGACATTTGCAACTCAATATTAAGACTGTTTACTCCCTGGCATATTGGAGTTAATCGTTGCCAACTGTTGGCTTCAGATTATTGGAGGTAATCCTTGAAAGACTGGAATGAACCCATAAAAAATATTTTGAAAAAAAATGGTTTAGAGCCTGTGAAAGATGGGGCCTTCTTACTACACAAGGACAATACATAAATATTTCATGAGCACCCTGTCAGAGTCTATAGGGGTCCATTAGGATGGTGGGCGGATCGCCCCCGCCAGGCTGGCAGTAGCCACCGTCGGCCTGGCGGGGCCGATCCGCCCGCCATCCTTGCTTCAAAGACCCCCCCGCCATATTAAGATGGCTGGAGGGTCCACGGCAGACGGAAAGACCGTCCGCCGCTTTTACACCCCGGTCACTTTGCGACAGGGGCGGAAAGGGTTGTATATGGTGGCGGTGTCTATCAGACACCGCCTGTCATATTACAATGGGCTGTAAACAATGCCTTTCCATTGCCGCCACGGAAAGGCATGCAGAGTCACCCTGCAGGGGCCCGTTGTGGGCCCCCAGGGTCTCCAGGGGGGTGGAGGGTGCACATGGGGGGTACCTATGGTACCCCCCTGCATTTCAATGTACAACATGACAGGCACCGCACAGTGCCTGTCATGTTGTGCATTGAAAAGCACAACATGCATTTTTAGCATTGCGGCGGGCGTAACAATGTTAAAAATGCAGGATGCGCCTGCCACTGTGGCGGGCGCATCCTAATTCCCCCCACGGGACCCCCGCCCTTATGGCGGGCAGTCCCGTTGTCTGATAGGATGGCGGGCGGACAAAGTCCGCCCGTCATCCTAATGTACCCCTATGTATTTTTATTAAATGTATGTGGAAATTGCTCTACAAAATGCTCCGTTTTACCCCATATATTCTCAAACTTTTCTTTTGGGGATGAGAGTCCCCACTCCGAGCCCTCCTAGAAGAAGTCTGGCTCATTTACTTTGCTCGCTGACTTGATCTTGAGGTACGTATCAAAACCCACAACTTTCAAAGTTCCCCTCCCCATTGGTAAGCACATGTGGCGGGGAGCAGAAAGGGCTGTATATCAGCATAGATAGCAGTGTGTGCATAGGAGACGAGTAAAGAGTTGGCAATTAAATTAACAGCATTGTCTGGTCTTGAAATTGATACAATTGCTTACATTTTTATAACCGAATATGCCAACTGCACTACAGCGTCTCCTTTGTTTATAAAACAAACCCCTTGTTCCCACCAGTGGTGGTTTAAGCCCACTTGAACTCTTACGCTTTTAAGAATGGGAATGCCCAATGATGAAGCATGCCACACTGTGTGGGTAAGGCTTTGCAATTTCCAGTGGCAATTCTGTCCCAACTAGGCATTTTGAGAATAGCTCTACTCTTCTTTCTGTAAGTATGCACCTTTGTAAGGTAGGACCGAAGAATAGATCTTAAGGGCCCCTCTCCCCTCCTACGGGGTAGGTTGCCCTTAAGGGGTGCAAATGTGAAGTCTGGAATGCAACGGATCCAGATCCAGAGAGGCCATCATCCAGATGTGAGAGCAAAAGAGCTTGAACAGAATGTTTAAGTTGTTGGATGTCTGAAGTAGGGGGAGGCTTCCAAGTAATATGTACGGGTTCCTAAAAGTTACTTGCTAGTATCGGCACAAATTAAGCACCATAGTTGACTCATTGAAATAACTACTGTTGGCCTGGGGTGCCTTTGAGCTTATTACAGAGACACAACCAATGGTCTGATCAGAGGTTCCTTTCAGTGAAGGGGATCCACCTGTGTAGGACTGGCACAAGGTAAACTCCCCAGCAGACCCACCATACTTAAGTTGTCTTGTAAAAGTAAAAGGGGCAGCTTTGAATGAGTGGCAGAAAAATCGATTCTACCTCTTTAAACCCCACACTTCCCCTGAATCAATAAGTGGCTAAAGCGAGTTGCTATGCAACAGGATGGGTTGTGAATAGCTAAGGATAGTAAACAAGGCTAATGGGAGGAGGCATACCCCACCCATCACTGTCTGGTCGTGCTGAACTACCACCACCTGCGACCCTCTAAAAAATTCTGAGTTACTGTTCTGTGGCGCATGCTGCCACCGCTTTCTCATCTGCTTGTTGATTTTTACCCTTGCGCAATGACATCATGCATGCGTGCAGCAAACGTGCATGAAATGAATATTATGGTTACCAAAAGGACAATTCATCAATTAGAACTTCACAGGCAGAATCACCACATTGGTTTCAATTGCGAGAAAGGGCAAAATGGTTATTTCACAAATTTTAATAATCGGCTTTATCAAACGTTCAGACTTCAGGGTGCATGAATGCAGAAGTAATATATGTGACTATTTGAAATACACTGAAACATAAACACAAGTGCGTGAATTAGAAATCAGTACAAGGGTAGACTTTGAAGACCCTTTCTGTTCGTTTTTTTTACTACCTGTAGATACCTTCAGCAGTAACCGGGAAACAAAAGGCAATCACCTTCAGTGGCCCATCGCTTCCAACCTCAAACCGAGTGACCTGCAATGTAAGGCTTGCGAATGCCTACGAGTTGATTGGGAACTTTACACAGCATCCACTCATTCATTGGAGTTTAGACTTTAACAATCATTCTTGAGCAGAAGCAGACCCCGGAAGTCCCCTCACCCAGCTCCGTGGGCGGTCTGAGTAAACCTTTGTTTCTATTTCGGGCCTGGTGAGGTGTTTGCCTTCACTCTCTCACCACAGCCCCTTTTGCGCTTCTCAATGGTCTCCTTGTGCCTTCACATCCCGATTGCAAATGACTCATGTTTATGGTCAGCTTGACATATATGGGACTAAAGAAAGAGAATGCGTCACGCATGGTCATCATGGGGATGTGGTATGTGGGGAGCCTGTATGTTTCCAACCAAACACTATCATGTGAATCCAAAAACACGCAGCACGGATTCAATTTAGTGAACTCTGGATTATTTTACCATTTGAACTACAAATTGACCGATAAGGTCAAGGCAATCTCAGAACAAAAAAGCGTAGGGAGCAGAAGAGCAAACAGAAAAATAAAAAATAAACATTTCCTGTCTCTTCTATTATTTACATTTCATAGCTGAAAAATTCCTAAAATGAAAGGAAACACTTTTTCATGTTTTATCATCAGGCTGAGATGTGAGAAAATCGGAGCTGAGAACAATTGTAGTAAACATTTATGAAAAATAATATCGTTAGAAAATTAAACCTGAAACACGAGGATTAAACTGGAAGATGCAATTGCGTTACAATGCCGGAAACGTAATTTACTCTGGGATATAATAAATCGGTACTAAAACGGGGTGAAGTCACTAGGGTTGGAGATGTGATAAACCGAGTAGTCCAAACAACGTATTTTTTTTAAACTATGCCCCAAAGAAACTGGCAACAAATATAGTAAATCTATTTTGGCTTAATTAATTGGCTACAAACAGACAGCATTTAAAAATATTTTACGATTTAATGCACCTGCAGCAGAGTTGATTTTGTCTCCAGAAATTTCTAGGATATAATAACAGTAAGCTAACTCTGGGGATAATGGACATGCTGGAGAAACCTCTGTGCAGTGCACTCACATATTTGACTCATCGCAAACTAGTATAGAGGTTTATGTGCCTGCTGAAAAGCAGAAACATATAACATGTAGGTCACAGATTTATTTTTTGTATGGACTGCTCACTGAGGTACTGTCTTTGCTGCAGAGATCCTTCTGAGACGAGCAGGTCACGATTTGCAATCCTTGTAATATAGCTCAGAGAGTTATGAGCCAGCATCATGGAGCTGCAAGCACACTGCAAGGCATTTTTGGGAACATTACTGCTTTTTTTCTCTCGATATTTTCTCAATATTTAATAGTGCTGGAGATAATAAGAGTGGTTCCTTTGGTTAGTAATATTGAATTATTAGCAAATGCTATAAAAACGGTTATTAGCGTAATTACTCATATATACTGATGACGCTAACCTTCTTACAATGCATGGCCTTTTTTGCATAAAGAGCTTGGAAAACTCAAAAAGCTGCCTCTAAATCATAGCTTATTTCTTGAGTATGTGTGAAGTGACAAGCTGAAGGTCCTTTTTTCCTGTGATGTTGAGATCAATATATTAAGCTCAGCCAGAACTGGACTCGAACAAAAGGAGTGCTGATTGCCCTTTAAGTGAGACATTTGCTTTGGGCCTAGCTGAAACAGAAAGTGATACGCCTCCTGCATCTCTTTGGTATTGCCCTGAGCACAAATTAAGCAAAATGTAGGCTCTGCTAAATGGGTCGTACAACAAAATCAGAGCATTTCCCCGAGACAGACAAATAACCAATATATGGTTCAATATCTGGCTTAAAATAATCTGGGTAGATCCTCTTCATTTCCCAGCGCTGGTGCAGAATACATACATATATATTTTTTAAAGAAATTTTTATGACATGTGTTTTACAGAGAACAAAAATATGAATATTGCCGGTAGACAATATGTCTAAAGGCATTGCCTACAAATGTATGTATGTTTGTGTATATATGTTGTGCCCAAACAACACAGTGACACTTTCTATCTCTCAAGATGTACTCTAGCCAAACTGAATGAATGACTGATGTGTATGCAGGTAATGAAAGTGACACCATTCGCTCTATTATCCCTTGATAACATCATAGGAAAGCACTTCCCATTGTGTTTTCTTTATGCCATCACGAAACAAGACAAAAAGAACAATTGATGAACAGATTGCAGAATAATGTCATACATTCACCCCTATACAGAGATCTGGGCCTAAATCCATAGTTTTTTTGCTCCCCATTACATTGCAGTTTGAACACAGCCATATGCAAATCAGTCTTGGCCCTGCGCCCAATGGCAACAGTCCAACCCGAACTGCCAGGCCATGTCCTCGCTGGACTTGAAACAAACATCTTAGGACCAGTATTGGGGTTTTACCCCTCATCAGCCAGGATAGCTTGATTCCAGTGGCAGGGAGGATCTGGCTTGGTAATACGGGCAGACCGTTCCCATTGAGCACAGGTTCAAGACTGATTTGCATATGGCTGGGTTCAAACTGGAATGGCATGGGGAGCAAAAAAACAATGGGTTGAGTCCAAGATCACTGTACTGGGGTGTATTTATGAAATTTTTCTGCTTTCTGTCCATCAATTGTTATTTTGCATTTGTCACCCCGAGTTGGACGTGTATGCCCAGACATGGGTCCCGTGCTCTCCATGCCACTGGCGCCAAGCTATCCTGGCTGATGTGGGGTGAAACCCCAAAACCAGTCCTAGGATGCTTGTCTCCATTCCATGGAGGACCTGGCTTGGCAGTTGGGGCTGGACTGTTCCAAATGAACACAGGGTCAAGACTTATTTGCAAATGGCTGTTTTTAAACGGGAATGGCATGGGGAGCAAAACAATGATGGATCTGGGCCCATATATCTTTCCTGGAGTGAATGTATGACATTGATCTGCATTCTGTACATCAATTGTTTTGTTTGCATTTATCACAACCTCAGACAAAGATATCATAACTGAAAATATTAAAATCTGGAGTGCAAACCAGTGTAGATTTTCCACATCCTGATGTGCAGAACATATGGATTTCATTAAAGATCCGGAGGCTAATATTATGCAATCTCCTTTATTGCCACTGCACACAGCAACTCTTTTAAAGAACATTGAACTCAACAACATTCCAGAGTTCATTAAAACAGTGTGCACCCAAAGTTCTTCCTTCTTTTACTTTGGCTGTAAACAAACAAAATACTGAACAGCAAAATATTTAATTTTCAAAACACACTTCTCTCTATTTTCTTCTAGCAGAATAAGCCTTCATTTATTTCACCATGACCTCAGTGTGTGTCCATCCAAGTTAGACTTCAGTAACTCAACAGACTGTGTGAAATAGTCTGAATCTTTGAAGACCGAAAACACACAATATGTGGTAACATTCTAAAAGAAATTTCATCTAAACTTAATGTTTTCTGAATCTCCTTCAAATAGTTTTCAAGTCTTCAAATATGGACATACAAAACAGTATTTGCTCTACCTCGGAGTTTATCACTTGCGCAGGTCCTGTTGGAGTTTGGCCTGCTGCAGCAGTGCCTAGACAGAACATATGTATCAACAAAAACATGGTATAACATCTGAATCAACCGACAAAAACCACCTAATAACTCTCTCTGGAAGGCACAAGAAGATGACCCTCAGTCTGTTTACACTAAGTACCTCCAGTCATCTCTAAAGCTTACAAACATGACAGGACTCTGGCAAAAGAATTTACTGTTTTCATCTTTTCAACAAACATTGAAGAAAGCAGCAAGATGGCACTCACTAATGGAAGACAAAATGACATTAAGTAAGTGTACCCACGCAAGGATGATTTTGCAATCATACACAAAACTACAACCTGCAACATACTTGGGTATGACATACTCCCCCTACTTAAAAACAAAGTTACTAGCAATACGTCTTGGCTCGTTAACATCTTATGCTATCAACCAAACTGGAAATATAAATGGGCCAAAGTCATGCAGCCTTTGTGGAGCATTAAAACATGACCTCATCCACCTAATAGGCATTTGTCAAGTTTTAAAATGATACCTATTTTTACCATTGGAATTCTTTTTTGACATAAGGGTCATTCGCACCTGTAGATCTGCAATCTTAAAATGTCTTGATCGGAATGACCCACAGCTTAATTGTAACTCGGTAAAATTCTTACTTCTGTAGAAGAAACTACTATGAAATAAACTGACGGGAAAAGCACAATAGCACGTTAACATAACACCGCACAAAATACACTGCACTAATTCTATTTTTTTACCGTATTATAGGAAAAATATAAAACTTCTAATGTGTATATCTCATCTGGTGTAACTTACTCAGTTTTATTGGTATATTGTTATGGTTTTAATTAACATAAGCAATAAAGAACTAAATTTGAATTTGAATCTCCTTCTAAATCTTCTTTAATTTGTCTCTTGCGGTTTTAATATTCCTCCAACTGTTTCCAACATAACGCATAAAAACTGTGTTTCCTGACTTGAAATTAAATTGGACTTTTGCCTGTCCATATCCATACTAATTTAATAAAGAGAGAGCCCAAACCTTTGAGGCGGGTAATCTCAGGAACCACAGCACCAATCACAACACCCAATGCAGCGTTGGAAAGGGCAGTTGCAGCAGAAGGACATAGGCTATGCAGATGCCCACCATATACATTTAAAAGGTAAAAGAACCTTGCCAGCAAAGTAGTCCCTTGTGGGCGTATCTGCGTTGTGCTGTGGGCTTGTGCTGTGGGCGTGACAAACGCTGGGGGCGTGTGGTACGTTCCGCCCTTCATGCCATGTCTCATATCGTGTGCTAATCCCACCCTACTCCCTTTAAATACCCCTGCACCCTATAATTATAACCCAGCCTTACTCCTTAAAATACCCCAACACCCTTAAACACTAACCCATCTTAATCCTATAAATATACCCTGTACCCCAAAACCCAAACCTATCCCTAAACCCTAAAAATACCCCTGTACCCCAAAACCCAAACCTAGCCCTGAACCCTATAAATACCCCTGTACCTCAAAACCCAAACCTACCCCTGAACCCTAAAAATATCCCTGTACCCCAAAACCCAAACCTAGCTCTGAACCCTAAAAATACCACTGTACCCCAAAACCCAAACCTACCCCTGAACCCTAAAAATATCCCTGTACCCCAAAACCCAAACCTAGCTCTGAACCTTAAAAATACCACTGTACCCCAAAACCCAAACCTACCCCTGAACCCTAAAATACCCCTGTACCCCAAAACTCAAACCTAGCCCTGAACCCTTAAAATACCCCTGTACCCCAAAACCCAAACCTAGCCCTGAACCCTAAAAATAACCCTGTACCCCAAAACCCAAACCTACCCCTGAACCCTAAAATACCCCTCTACCCCAAAACCCAAACATAGCCCTGAACCCTAAAAATAGCCCTTTACTCCAAAACCCAAACCTAGCCCTGAACCCTTAAAATACCCCTGTACCCCAAAACCCAAACCTACTCCTGAATACTAAAAATACCCCTATACTCCAAAACCCAAACCTAGCACTGAACCCTAAAAATACCCTTGTACCCCAAAACCCATACCTATCCCTAAACCCTAAAACTACCCTTGTACCCCATAACCCAAAACTATATCTGAACCCTTAAAATACCCAAACACCTCAAAACATATACCTCAGTACCCCAAAACATATACCCCTATACCCATACTTACCTTATCCAAACATAAAAAAACATGCTTTTACCATTCATGCATTTACAACGAATTTCGTTGTTAATGTATGCTTGGTAAAAGCATATGAAATGTAATGCCATGCGTTATAATAGCATTGCGGAGTCATGGTACTTTCGTAATGAAAGTATGCGGAGTGATGATATGCGGAAAGAAAGTTGCGGAATAATGGGTGTTTACCCGCGCCCGGTAAGTACATTGGTGGCACAGCGGCCCACATCTCCAGTAACATACTCATATTTTTTCACCACCCATTTGAAAAATGCACAGGTCTCTCTCATTGATGGCCAGCACCGACATACACTTTTAGACACACCTCCCACCACAAGTTCTAGAATTGCGAAATTTAGAGCTGGGGAGCTACGTTCGAATCTCGGCATCAGCTCAACATCCTGTGATTCCAGGCAAATCGCTTTGACTCCCGTGCCTACCACAAATGAATGTGTTCTTCTGTAATGTAAATTGTGCTCATGCCATGTTGTCGACTTCGCGCTATATAATATTGCAAGGAAAAATAAAGTAGGGAAACTCGAGTTCACACACTACTGAACGCGCACTCTTAAGTGCATCAGCAGTGCACTGTGAATCAGAGCGTTTCACAGGCCTGTCACAGATAAGAAATGCTATCTAAACGAAATCCTACAAAACAATATACTACTGGCCGGCAGCAATTCATACCCGGACAAATTTGGGACGGGCTGCTAGTTTATTATAAAACCCAAAGTATCCAACTTTCTCACAGTCAAATCAACCAGAAGCTTCATAACTTCTTTCTCCTGATTTATTATCAATATATCCTCCAAGTATATTATTAACCTCTCTGCTGGCGATAAGCTACTAATGGACGCAAAATCTTTGTGAAAAAAACAGGGGCTGAAAGGTAGACAAACAAATTTCAACATGTTTCTGCCCCACCAACATTGAGCTGGTTCCCAAATTGGAATTATAAGATAAGCATCTTTTAAAACCAGTTGTGTCATCAAATCTCCCTTTTCCAAAATATCTCTCAAAAGATATACACCTACCATCTTGAAATGGTAGTAGATCATCCAATTGTTCAGATCTCTTACGTTTATTATAGGAGACATGGTTGTCTTTCTTTTCTAGAAGAAAATATTGCTTGTGAACCCTAAAATGTATTTTTGAACTTTGACTTCAGCTCCATATAAAAGCAAGTCTTCATCCTCCTTGTTCACCAGATTTACTTGCTCCCTGCTAAAATAAATTCCCTGGGTAACTGTTAGAAATGGGGTCTCTAGTTGGCAGAGGTATGCAACCTGTCTAGGTAGGGGCCTACAATTTTTTTCAGGCTATGTGTTGGACACAGTAAGTTTACCTGTGCTCACCCTTGGGTATCTTGGCTTAAAACAGTCAGGCAAAACTAAAGAGGCAATGTGTAAAGTATTTGTGCACACACACACACAGTAACACAGTGAAAACACCACACAAGTACTCCACACCAGTTTATAGAAATAGCCAATGTTTATCCCAGTAAAAGAAAACCAAAACAACAAAAATCCATCACACACAAGTCAAGATATGAATTCTTCAATATTAAATGCAGTTATATCACTTAGAAACACAAGATGTGCTTGACGAAATCGAATCTCAATGTTCAAGGCCGAACGCAATGGAGCTCAGGCCGGCTATAGAGTCATACAGACCCCAGTTATAGTACTTTAGAGGCAACGATAAAACAAAGACGTTGAGAGGAGCTGGGGAGAAGAGGCATCACTGAGGCCGGTATGACGTTGGTTCCTTACTGTCGGTGCAGGTTGTTTGCATGTTGGTGCAATGGAGGTCGTACAGAACCCAGTTATAGTACCTTAAAAACAACGACAAAACAAAGATGTTGGGAGGAGCTGGGGATAAGAGGCATCACTGAGGCCGGTATGGTGTCGGTTCCTTACTGTTGGGGCAGGTTTTTTGCTTGTTTGTACAATGGAAGTGAGGCGTCACTGAAGTAAGTGAGGCGTCAGTTCCTGTCTGGCGGTGCAGATTTGTTGAGGCGTTTGACACCTGGGACTTTGCAAGGAACAAGGGCGGTGATGCTGCGTTAGTGGTGAGGTGTCAGATCTGCTGGCTTTGCGGGGGTCAATAAAGTGTCAAGGGTCAAGCCATGATTAGATGACTTTTCAGTGTGAAAGTCACACCATGGGGCAATAGGTGCTGCAGCAAGTTCTGGCATCACAGACTTTGGTGATGTGATGCAGTGCTTGAAACTCATGCTGTGGTGGATCTTCGGAGGCACTGTAGTGGCATCGGGCCTGGGTTGCAAGTCACGGTCATTGCCTTAAGTGGGGACCACTGCTCCGGTGAAGGCAGCAGCGCAGTCTCTAAGAGCACTGCCATCTCCGTAGTACTGGTTTCTTCTTCTTTGACACAGCAAACTCACTTCCAAGGGTCAAGGAACTGGATTTGGCACCACTTGGCAGAATGGGGCTATTCAGCAGAAAATCAGAGGAGCTGCAGGTGGAGTCTTTGATTGCCATGAGACTTCCAAAAGGAAGCAATCTCAACTCAAGCCCTCGGAGAACCTTAGAAATCAGGATGAAGATAGTAAATTCCAGTCCTCTCACTCTCAAGACAGAAGCAGTAGGCCAACACTTCAAGGCAAGCTGCAAAGTGGTAGTCCCTCGGGGTGGCACAATAGCTATTCTTCTTGGCAGAATGTCAACAGTCTTGAAGTGTTCCGAGTATATGGTGTCAGAGGTCCAGTACTTATACCCAATTTAGGCACATGGCACATGAAGGCACATTACTTAATTTGAATACACAGCATCTTTATATCTAAGTAGGTGCCACAGGACTCAGGACACACCAATTGTGTTTGTTTATAATTTTGGTTTTGTGTGATGTGGATACTGTGTATAACTACCCTGTATTTTTCTCATGCACTATTGCCCTGTCGTCGCTCTAAGTCGCTTTTATTCATATATGTTTTGGGAATATTATTAATTTTATGACAACAGTGTGATTATGCTAATGTTTTAGGATCCCCTGATGAAGGGCTGGGAAAGGGCCCGAAATGCAGTGGGAGCTATGACTTTGTTAACTTCCCTGCTTGACATGAAGCTTTTTGAGTTCCTTCATCTTCTTTTGACATCGCTTTCGACTTATGGCATTAAAAGTTATTTCCCTCAAATTTGGTGACTGACGGGAAGCATGGTTTCATGGACTACAGATTCATTGGAAGAAGATTTGCGTTTATTTGAAGAAATAGTTTAACCGTTATTTGGAATATTTTGTACACTTTTAGTGACTTGTAGTAGTGCACTTCGTAGTCTTGGATACTCTATCCAGGCTTTTTGGTCTTCTATATGAATCAGGTGGCTGGCAGAGCTCCTCACTAGGTGCACACTTTATTGAAGGAAATTTGGATGAAATGTTTATAGTGTTTTATTGAGTTTAAACAAATGCATTCCAGCTGTATTGTTTTATTGAACTTCCTAAAACTGCAATTTTCAGACCTACAATTTAAAAAACACCTTTACTAAAACATGTTTTCAAATTGCGAGTTCAGAGACACAACATTCCAATTTTCTATCTGTTCACAATTAGAAGATACATTTGTAAAGTGTTACAAGGCAGCTCCAATGCTAACCTATGGTAGAGATAGACCTTGCCACAGTGCAAAACAAATTAAGCAGTTTTTCATTGCAAGAACATGTCAAACCTAAAACTACATGTCCTACCTTATAATAAAACTGCACCCTTCACCCTAGGGCTACCTATGGCCAACTGTCGGGGTACCTTATATGTAATGAAAGAAAAAGTTTGGGCCTGGAAGTAGGTGTACATGCCAGGTCGACATAGAAGTTAAACACTGCACACACAGGCTCTACAATGTCATGCCTGAGACATGTTTGAAGGGCTACTTTTGTGGATAGTACACGCAGTACTGCAGGTCACCTAGTAGCATTTGATATATAGGCCCTGGGCACACACAGTGCACTGTACTAGGGACTTATTAGTAAATCAAGTATGCCAATCATGGAGAAAACAAATGCCATCACATTTTAGACACAGAGCACATGCACTTAATAACTGATCAGCAGTGGTAAAGTGCCCAGAGTCCTAAAAGCAGCAAAAACGAAGTTCAGCACACAGTAATCAAGCATTTTCAATACAATTGGTCTCGCCTTTGGGACCTTATTTGTATTTAGCTATGCAGCACATTAGCCTGGGTGCTCAAACATCTGCTGTTCTTTAACACGGAGTGAAAGTACACACCAAACTGCGTGACACATGGAGAAAAATATTGCCTTTCAGTGGGAAATGGTATAGTCTAAAGCTCTGTTTTTAACATAAAATCAGGGCCTTCAGTGGTCATATCACTGAAAATACAAGATTTGAAAAAACATATTGTCTACGGGTGCTCATGGAAGACAATTTTTTGGGACTGGAATCTAGAAAATGCTAAAGTAATTCTGGTATGTTACTGACCTCTGCTGGTCGTTTTCTATCAAGAAAGTTAAATAGGAGCAGTTGCCTGAAAAAGTAAATAAAGAAAGTCTGTCAGCAGAAAGCAATTCTGGTATATTACAGACCTCTGGTGGTCGTTTTCTATCAAGACAGTTAAATAGAGGTAGTTGAACAGAAAAAAAGTCCCTAAGCAGAAGCAGGCAAGTCCTAGGGCTGATCTCGAGAGCCCACAAAGTACATACACATATACGTATATAATAAGTATATACTAAAGTATATACAAGAGGTCCCGAATGCCCGACTTAAAAACTGGAGGCCAGAAGCAAAAAGACAAGGGGAACCATGGCAAAAGATGGCAGGTCTAACATTAACCCATCTTGAACATGATCTGCCTAACAATCCATACGAAAACCTTAGCCAGACTGCAGATCCGAAGAATTTCCAATATATTTGGGTAAGTCCGCCACCCACCTTTAAGGAGGATAGCAATACTGTTTGTGCTTACCTGAGGAACTTCACAATTGATGCACACTATGGGTACCTCTGCCTCGTGTTCTTATAACACTAGTTTGTTCATTCGTTCTCGCACATGCGCAAGATCATCTTGTGCACGCCTACAATGAATAACCAGAGGGCTGGATGCTTGCAACTTGCAAAATGATAAGTTACATTAAAACAACCATACTGACACACTATGCTCTCAATGAAAATTCTGTAGTATCAAAATAAATTGACCTAATCATATTTCTTTTCTAGTTTTTGGCACCAAATTCCTTAAATGCAATTCTGATCACATAACATAACTCCCCTCAAGCTACGCACTTTGTTATTCAAACATACAAAGCCACAGAACAATGTTTGAAAGCAACAAAGCATCCTAAAACATCAGATGAGCTCTCACACAGAAATGGCAGTTGATCGAGAACACACACATGGATCATATATATACCTATGTAAGCATATATGAAGTGCACTCAAACAGTGAAATAGTACAATGTATCTGTAGTGAGTAACAGCAATAAAAGAAGGAAGATGGTCTAGTGCACAGAATTTTTATTAAACTCTGGAATATTGTGAAGTTCTAACTTTTTAGGATCGAAACTGCGAGAGCATGTGCTAGCACATGCATCTCGCTTGCGAGACACTTTTGTATACATAATAGCACTTGGAGCCCATCTGTAGCTAACCATTTGTTGGCAGCGTGGCTCTCTTCTTTACAGCCTTATAATTCGTCAAGGCAGGCCTAACATAATTTCCATTCCTCTCTGTGGATCAGTGACAAAGCACTGATTAATTTAACCTAATCAGTTCCCATCCGCTGCTCCAGATGTGATTAAGGTACTATTTTGTTTAGCTTAACTTTTAGAGCTCTGCAAACAGAAGGCGTGTGACCAGCAAAATAGTGCCCCGCAGGACAAACAATATTGCAAGGATTTATTTTCTACAGTTGCAGTTCTTTTATTTTGCCAAGTCTTC
This sequence comes from Lissotriton vulgaris, assembly GCF_964263255.1. Lineage (NCBI taxonomy): Eukaryota > Metazoa > Chordata > Amphibia > Caudata > Salamandridae > Lissotriton > Lissotriton vulgaris. Next base: position 911,604,729 of record NC_141698.1, read on the forward strand.
TTTTCTCACATTGCACTCATGTTTTCTTTTGATTTGGCTCATGGGTGATGTCTTCAAAAGATGAGGATTATTTAATTGCAAAGTGACATTTTTTCTTATGTGAAATGTCTAAAATTATGCTTTAACACATAATTGTGCAGTACACCCCAATCCACTCCACTCCAATCCCCCTCACACCAATCCATGCCAATTCATCCCACATCAATCCTCCCCACTCAATCCAATCCACCCCAGAACAATCCATTCCACCCCACTCCAATCCATACCACCCACCCCAATCCAATACACTCCAATCCACCACACTCCTGTCCTGCCAATCCACCCTGCTTTAACCTTCCCCACTCCAATCATCCCAATTTGCTCCACTCCATTCCAAAACAATCTGCCCGACTCCAACCTTAGGCAATCTAATCTACCCCACTCTAATCCAAAACATTCAACCCGACTCCAGTCAAACCAATCTGCCCCACTCAATCCAAAACTATCTGCTCCACTCTAATCTAAAACAAGTCTGCCTAACTCCAAACTGCCCCTCTCCAATCCACCCCACTCCAATCTGCTTCACTCCAATCCACCCACCCTAATCCACCCCCTCTACTTAAATACAATCCAACTCACACCAACCCACCCATTCCATCCCAATTCACCACACCAATCCACCCTACTTCAATCCAATCCACCCCAACCCAATAAAATCCTCCCCATTCCCTCCCCAACCCAAACCAATCTGCCCCACTCCAATCAGCCCCATGCCAATCCAAAACAATCAGCTCCACTCCAGTCTGTCACCCTCCAAAACAATCTGCCCGCTCCAATGCACCACACCACACCCCAATCCAATCCATCCAATCTAACAAACTTTAATCTACACCACTCCAATCCACCCACCCCAATTTACCCTACTCCAATTCACTCCACTCGATTTCACCCACTCTATTCCACCTCACTCATTCCACCCCACTCCAATCCCCCACCCAAATCCAATTCACCCCACCCCATTTCAATCCACCCCGTTCCAATCTAATCCATCCCATCTGGTTCAACCCACTTCAATGCACCCCACTGCAGTCCAATCCACTCCACCCCACTCTTCTCCAATCCACCGCCATGCCAATTCATCCCACATCAATCCTCCCCACTCAATCCAATCCACCCCAGAACAATCCATTCCACCCCACTCCAATCCATACCACCCACCCCAATCCAATACACTCCAATCCACCACACTCCTGTCCTGCCAATCCACCCTGCTTTAACCTTCCCCACTCCAATCATCCCAATTTGCTCCACTCCATTCCAAAACAATCTGCCCGACTCCAACCTTAGGCAATCTAATCTACCCCACTCTAATCCAAAACATTCAACCCGACTCCAGTCAAACCAATCTGCCCCACTCAATCCAAAACTATCTGCTCCACTCTAATCTAAAACAAGTCTGCCTAACTCCAAACTGCCCCTCTCCAATCCACCCCACTCCAATCTACTTCACTCCAATCCACCCACCCTAATCCACCCCCTCTACTTAAATACAATCCAACTCACACCAACCCACCCATTCCATCCCAATTCACCACACCAATCCACCCTACTTCAATCCAATCCACCCCAACCCAATAAAATCCTCCCCATTCCCTCCCCAACTCAAACCAATCTGCCCCACTCCAATCAGCCCCACGCCAATCCAAAACAATCAGCTCCACTCCAGTCTGTCACCCTCCAAAACAATCTGCCCGCTCCAATGCACCACGCCACACCCCAATCCAATCCATCCAATCTAACAAACTTTAATCTACACCACTCCAATCCACCCACCCCAATTTACCCTACTCCAATTCACTCCACTCGATTTCACCCCCTCTATTCCACCTCACTCATTCCACCCCACTCCAATCCCCCACCCAAATCCAATTCACCCCACCCCATTTCAATCCACCCCGTTCCAATCTAATCCATCCCATCTGGTTCAACCCACTTCAATGCACCCCACTGCAGTCCAATCCACTCCACCCCACTCTTCTCCAATCCACTGACTCTTCCCAACCCACCCCACTTCAGTCCACCCCATGCAATCCAATCCATCTAGCCCACACACTTCAATCCACCCCACCCCATCCCACTCCAGTCCAATCCACCTCACTCCGATTTGATATGCCTCCAGTCTAGTCCAATCCACCCCTCCACTCAACTCTAATTCACCCAACTCCAAATCATCCTACTCTACTCCAGTCCACCCCAATCTAATCCACCCCTCCAGTGCAGTCCAATCCACCCCCTCCACTTCACACTAATTACCCCACTTCAAACAACCCTACTCTAATCCACCCCAATCCAATCCAATCGACTCCACCCTAAACCAACCTAATCCTCCCCAATCCAGTTCACCTCCCCATTTAAAACCACCCCCTTCCAATCCAATTCACCTCATACAGTCCACCAACTGCAATCCACTTCACTCAATCCAACCCACTCTACCTCAATCCAATCCATCCCAATATACTCCAATCCAATCCACCCCAAAACCTCAATCCACTGCAACCCACTCCACCCTATTCCACCCCACTCCACTCTATTCCACTCCACTCTACGACACTGTACTCTATGACACTCTCTGCCACTGAACCACTGAACTCTACTTCCCTCTACTCAACTCTGCGCCACACTACTCTGCCTACTCCACTCTAGGAAACTCCACACCAATGCCACTAACTTATAGCCATGATGAACAGCCTCCACATAGTGTACAACATGGCAAAAACACATTGCCAAAGCCAATAGCTCTTGTATAGGCAAGACCTATTAGTTTTTCCAATGCTTGTTTATTGAAGTTGCAGCGTATAGTCGCAATAAAGGACATTGCATATTATTGGCCTCTCGATCTTCATGTACAATCAAATCATTTAGATTTTTTTCAGATTCAAATACTTTATTCGGTTAAAAAGCAAAGAATAACCATAAAAGTAGCATGAAAACGTACAGTTTACAAAGGGGTCATGTAGTCATTATTTAAAATCACACAAAAGAAAAAAAACAGCAGAATTAAATACATATGTACAACATAAAGAATTAATTCATTTGAATCGATTTACGACACTTAAAAACTGATTAAAAAAATTCAGCAAGTGAGGCTACCATAAGAACAGTTTCCATTTTCTGACACTCTAAAAACGCTAAGCAACATCTATAAACATTTAACTCTTTAAGAATAGGGATGATAAGTTTCTTTCGGGAAAAAGTATAGAATTTGCAAAACAATAAAATATGTATATCAGATTGTGGGGACACGTCATCACATGGACAAAGACATAAGTCTTTCGACCAACATTTCATCACAGAAAAAGATAATAACCTAAAAACAATGTTAAGTCTAAACTGGGTTAAAAGGAAACGTTCATGATTGGACATTTACAATGATAAATATGGCTGTAGTTTCTCTCCACATAAACTATCCTGATGGACAGAAACAGTCTTTTTTCTTGCCTCCTCTAAATATCTTTTGTCCCTGAGATGGGCAATACACAAATTTTTCAGATCTCTTCTTGATATGTATGCCATTGATAACGGATCCTCAAAGTATTGGGCACAACTTAATTCTTCGAGAAAGTTTCTGACATAGCGTATCCATTTAAAATCATTAATGTTGTCCAATGCTAAAATGTCCTTTAGAATGGCCCAGTTAACCACACATTCTTCGTTTGTCCAGACCCTGTGCCAAAGAAGGATTGGCTGAATCTTAATCGTGTCAGTAACATAAACCATTCCCAATTCAGCGTGGCATATCATGGTCGCAGTACTTTCAGGCACGGACAAGATGTGGCGTAGAAACTTGTTTTCCATAGTTTGAATTGAACTAATATTTGAGTAACCCCACAGACCTGATCCATAAGTAGCTACAGCTAAATAAGTCGCATTATAAATAGTTAAAATTTCCTTTATGGGTTTTTTTCCTAATTTTTTCATAAAACATTGTAAGGCCATAATAGTTTTGGAAAATAACAGAGATCTAGCATTAATTGCAGTAGTCCATGAGCCACTTTCATGAAACAAAATTCCCAGATATGGGAAGGTGGAGGTCTTTTCTAGGGGATTGGAATTTATAAAAATTGGCTTCAAATGCCTGCTTGTTCTTGACCCACAATACATGGAAAAGGTTTTGGAGTAGTTAATTTTCAAGTCTAAGCCAAGCATGAAACTATTAAAAGATGTGACCAAGGTTTGTAGTGCCATTGGGATGCGTGCCATCAAAACAGCATCGTCGGCGTACATCAGGGCAGGAACAGGCCTCCCACCCACCATAGGCATGTCCCTACCCTCCTGCACGAGGCGATTCTCCAAACCATTTATGTATAACAAAAATAGAAAGGGGCCTAAAACGCACCCTTGGCGTACACCCCGACCAATCCCAAATTGTCTACTGCATTCTCCGTCTTTCCCATACCGGACAGTTGCAGTGGCCCCGGAATATAGATCTCTCAAGAAGCATATAATGGCCTTGTCTACCCCCAGTACGGCCAAAATTGCCCACAGTTTATTGTGTGACACACAGTCAAAAGCCGACGATAAGTCAACAAAAGTGAGGTATAGACGTTGTTTTTTAACCCTTATATACTTCTGTTGCAAGATAAACAAATTCAATCCTTGCTCTATAGTCCCTAAACCCCTTTGGAACCCAAATTGAAAATCACTTAACACCCCATTTTCTTCTGCCCAGCTTTGCAGCTTAGCTAAAACCCCTCTCCCCAGAATTTTTTTGGAAGAGTCCAATAAGGAAATTGGCCTGTAGCACGTGCAATTCTGCCTGTCACCTTTCTTGAATATTGGGACTATAATCGATGTAAACCAGGTAGGGATTAGACCTTTTGCCAAAGCAACATTAAAAAGCTGGACTAGCAATGGCCCCCATAATTCAGTGTTGGCCTTATAAAGGTCGGCTGGTATACCATCTGGTCCAGCTGCCTTACCCCCCTTAGTTGCCTTCAAACTCGCAAGAACTTCAGGAAGAGTTACAACCAAAACTTTAGATGTGTCTAAATTTAACACCGTAGAGTCCTGGCCTGTATCAAGGACTAGTTCCACAGCCCTATAAAGGGAGGAAAAGTGAGCCACCCACTCATCTTCTGAAACGGCGATTTCCATGCGTGCCTTTTTTTCATATAGGAGGGGGGTGTTTATAACCCTCCAAAAAGCAGTCGGATCCTTTGATTGTGAAGCCGCACATAATTCATCCCATGCCTCCCTTTTTATCGAGACCTTCCTGTCCTTCAGTACTATGTTATAGTCCCTCCTCAATTCTCTAATTAGGGTTACATTCCGTGGTCTTTTGTGAATCGCATGTCTAAGCTTTGTTAAGGCTTTAGTGCACTTCTTATCGAACCATTTCCTATTAGACTTTAGGGAGTTTTTCCTTGCAACCCACAACGCCTCCTTAATTGTGGTGGAAATGATATTAAAATGTGTTAAGATTTCATTACTCTCGGTGTGTTCATTCAAACAGATCAAAAAGCTACTCATACACTTATTCAGTAGTTTGGACAAAAAAATCCTCCGGAACCACTCTACTCCATTTAAGAGTATAACCATTTTGGGTACCTAGCTTCACATCCTGCACCGTATGCTTGGAACCTACTATATGATCGGATGCAGCAAATATGTTCTCCATTTTGACTACCTGTGGGTAGTGGTCGCTCAATGGTGGGTCCATTATACTAGAGCTAATCAATCTACCCGCAGAGCTATATGTGCACAAACTGAAATCAATATTAGACGAGGCCCCCCGCCCCACAAAAGTTGGAACAAATGCCATTGTGTGGTGGGCTAACTCATTTGTAAACCCAAAATCAAAATTAAAAATCATCTCATTTAATGAGTCACCTAGTAGGGTATGTTCAAAATGCGTCAAGTTAATATCCTGTTCCAACATCAGGCCGCAGATACCCTTCTGACCCTTTTTACACAGAGTACAATTAAAATCACCCCCCCATAGTACCATAACTTCACCCCTTTTTTTTATATCAAATTCGTGTTGTATGTCTGCAGTTATAGTGACAAGTACATCCTTAATCGTGCTACTTAAACAGTTATTGTAAAAATTAAGAAGAACAATCTTTGGACCCTTCCTTGTATCTATCGCTATTTTCTGGTAGTAACTGGATCCAGGGGAAAAGGAGATCTTATCATAAACTAGCAGGTTAGATATATACACAGACAATCCTCCCTTGGGTCTTCCGTGTGCCCCCCCCACCGCAGGGGTAAAATAGGTTTTATAGCCATTTAGATGTATCGGTGCGGTGGCCCAAGTTTCTTTTAAAGCTAGTAAGCCTACGTCAGAAATAACATCATCCCAAAATGGATTGGAAATTTTTTGTTTTAAACCTGGCACATTCCAAAAGACCACCTTGCAATATTCTTCTATGGGTAGAGCTTCTGCAATGACCCCAGCTTGTCTACCCTGACTCCCTTGTGTAATCTCGTCCACCGCTTGAATTTCATGTGTCTCCTCACACCCCAAAAGGTTTATCAACCCCAAGTCTACAGGTTTAGTTGTCTTAAACACCTCTTCTTTTGTCTTGGGGAGTCAATCCACCGCTTCCAAACAATCAAACCGGTTATAACACGGAAAGATCGGAGGAAATTGCAGATTGCCAGGCCATCCTGGATCATAACTTTGTGAATGAAAGTAAGGAGGCCTCCCTCTATATTTCACTACATTCCAACCATCTTCATTCCTCCCTCCCCATTGTGTGTTATAGTGGTTGCTATCAAAGACCTGACCATTATTACCTCCTTGATGACGATTGTTCCTAGTCCAACTCCACCTGTTATCCGGGTGTTCCCCCTCAGGGTAAAAATAGGATAATGCCCTGGCCACAATGGGCAGACCATGGTTTCTTGGGGGCCTCGTTGTGATATATTCGGCAGTGTGTGGGTTCTCAAATGTTATCACCACACAGTCGCCCTGTACCCTTTTTTTATTATACCCAATCCATGGAGCCCTTTCAACCATCAGAATATTACTTCTGATAGGTGGCGGGAGAGGGTAGTTATCATTCAACCAGTAGATAATTTTATTTACAAGTCCCCCGTTATTTTCATTTGATTTTGCATCTAGTTGAGGGACTCCAGTGAGAACCACAACATACGGTGCGGCTTTAGGGGGTAAGTGTATACTTCTACGCACCTCCCTTTTATCTGGGTTATCTTTGACCTGTGGTGGTTTAGGAGTTTGTGGGACTGACACTCCTTTATCATTTGGGACGGAAGTTTTAAGTGTTGGTATAGTTTTTGGCAGTTGGTTAGTGGTAGGGACACTTTTAACAGCTACGGGTGGCTTGTTCGTTATAGTTTTTACATGTGGAACTTTATTATTCAAGTTGAAGCTAGGGGCACTTATATCTTTATGAATATTTTTCAGTATTGTTTCTAAACAGCGTAACCTAACCTCAATGGGTTCGAGCAGAATTTTTAGCATTTCAAAGATGTTATTGTTAACCATGCTCAGGCTACTACTGTCCTCGCTACCTCTAACATGGTTGTTTACTTCGCCACTTAGTTCCAGGATTTCCTCCAAGCTGCTATCTAAAACAGTTTCGTCTGTGAGACTTAAGGGTAGGCCAACATTGGCCTGGTGCCCTCCCCTAGTGTCATTAGTATGAGCAACTGGATTGCTGCTCACATTCAAGGGCGCCGGATCTAAATTGGTTGGATCTTGATTTTTGCTAATATGAGCTTTTTTCCCTTTGCGAATGGTGGATTTAATGGTCTTTTGTTTGTTAGTCTTTTGTTTAGGAATTGCCCCCTCTTTCATACCCCTTTGATTTAAAGCGCTAGCTATAGATAGGTTTTCATTCTCATTTTCAACTGGGCCACTATCCACTAGCAGGGAAAGATTGGGGGTTGCCTCCAGGCCTTCCTGAGAACCTAGAGCGTTATAACCCCCGTCCTTGTGTACCATTGCAATAGTATTCGGGGCAGATACAGTATTAGGGGTACAAGCTTGAGCAATAGGACCTAAAGAGGAACGCCTAGCCATGGCTAAGTCTTGAGACACCCTTCTGTCCATGAGTATAATCCCTTCATCAATTAAAGCATGGGTGCGGACGATAAAATCATCGAGGGTACCAGTCAGCTTCTTTACTCCTGCAGCTGCCATGCTTCTGGTCTCTGGACAGTTCATGACAGACCCTATAAATACCCAACAACAGGGCAGAAGGAAGTGTTGGCAAATTAAACTGCTAGTCTCGGAATGTCAGTAACCTAATGGCTCACAGTAGTAAGTAACATGAATGGTTAGCCAACTTACAGTTCTGATGTCCCACTGTCCATGAGCTAATAACAGTCAGGCAGGGTTTCTGGCCCAGGCCAGGCTCCTCAGGCCTCTGAGGGCCACAGAGGGCCCGCCCTTTGCCCGGGCTTCGCCCGGCGCTCCCGCGCTGTGGTAGCTGGGTGTAGCTAAATAGGCTCGAAAACGTCCTGGGGGCGGGCACCGAGTCAGCGCGGACCAGGTGTGCTGTGCAGGCAGGGACTCCTGGGAGAGCGAGTCCCTGCTACAGCAACGGTCTCTGCCGCCGACTTGTGGATGGAAGTGCCCCCGCTGATTAACCACGCCGAGGCTGTGAGCTACGAAAAGCTCCCAACAGCCGGTAATACCCCAGTGGACGACGCGGCACCCGCGGAGCGGGTGCGGCTAGGAGTGGTGAGGAGAAATGCAGAAAGGGCGTCCAGAAGAACCACGGGTGAGCTCTCAATACTTTTGCAAGTGTCCCGTTAGCACACTGGCAGAGCGAGGCTTTTCACTGCCTGCCGAATGTCCTGGGGGCGGGCACCAAGTCAGCGCAGACCAGGTGTGCTGTGCAGGCAGGGACTCCTGGGAGAGCGAGTCCCTGCTACAGCAACGGTCTCTGCCGCCGACTTGTGGATGGAAGTGCCCCCGCTGATTAACCACGCCGAGGCTGTGAGCTACGAAAAGCTCCCAACAGCCGGTAATACCCCAGTGGACGACGCGGCACCCGCGGAGCGGGTGCGGCTAGGAGTGGTGTTGAGAAATGCAGAAAGGGCGTCCAGAAGAACCACGGGTGAGCTCTCAATACTTTTGCAAGTGTCCCAAATCATTTAAAGATGGTGCACACCTGATAAAACGGCAGACAGAAAAGTCATTGGAGGAGTCAGCACAGAAAAGTTGGCAGAGATCTCTGTATGACGAGGTATCAGTCAGGGAGCCACAGAATTCCTGGGCCATTATTTCCTTTGTGATAATTGCTACAGGGGGGTTGGGAAAAAGTGGTGTCTCCTCCGCATATTTATTTATTTATTTATGAGTTTATATAGTGCTGGAATCGACTCCAACTGGAGTATCTCTGCGCTTTGGTACCGAATAAGATTACAACAGATAAGCAGAAGAAGAGGCATGGGACTAGATTTTATTGGTAAAAAGCAAAGTTTTCAGTTGTTTTCTGAATTTTAAGTGATCTGTGCATAGCTTAAGGGCCAGAGGAAGTTTGTTCCACAGTGTGGGCCCTGCAACAGATAGTGCTTTCCCTCCGTGTCTGTTTTTTTTGACACGAGGTACTGCCAACAGAAGATTTTTGCTAGATCTCAGTGATCTGGAGGGAGTATAGGGGGTGAATTTCTGTTCCAGGTAGGTCGGGCCATGTCCATTTAAGCATTTGTGGATAATGCAGCATATCTTAAATTTGGCCCTTTGTCGAATACTCAACCAATGCAGTTTGTCAAGGAGAGGTTTTGATGCTGTTCTGGGAGGGACATTTAGGACAAGGCGAGCTGCCGTATTCTGAACCACCTGGAGTCTGTCCAGGACTCCTTCATTAGCGGAGAGGAGCAATCCGTTGCAATAGTCGATACGACTCAGTATGAGGGCTTGCACTAGGGTTTTTCTAAAAGAATCTGGTAACAGGGGAAAGATTCTGCGCATCATGCTGATGGTGTGAAAGCATGAGCCAGCTACCAGGTTACTATGCTGTTTGAGTGAAAGGTCGTGGTCAAGACGAATCCCCAGGTTTTTGACGACCTGTTTGGGCTCTGGGACAATACCAAGATCAGACGGCCACCAATCTGGGGTCCACAGTAATTTGGCATCTCCAGACAGCATTACTTCCGTCTTGTTGACATTGCACTGTAGGTAGTTGGTGGACATCCACTGTGCGACGGCTTTCATGCCAGCGGAGAAGGAGTTTCTTATTTCAGTGGTGAGTTTTTGAAAGGGAAAGAGGAGCTGCGTGTCATCCGCATATGACACGGGGATGAAACCAAATTTGTGCATCACTCTTGCCAGGGGTGCCACGTAGATGTTAAAGAGTGTTGGGCTCAAACAGGAGCCCTGTGGCACCCCTTTTGTAATCTCTACCTCTGTTGATCGATATTCACCCATGCATAGGCAGTGTCAGGGTTCCCTTAGCAGGGAGGGCCAAGGTTCCACAGAAGCGAAGATGAAAATCCTCCACACTTCCAAAAAGCAATGACAAGAGTGGAATACGTACACACTCAATGTCTACTGCTCCAAAAAAGTGTGGGGGGAATAATCCAAGGAGTGGACCACCACTCTCCCCGAGCTGGATGATGCTGCTGCAGACTCGGAAATCAGGGGTAAGGCTACAAGAGATACACAGTGTCTCTAAACTACTAAACAAATAAACAAAAGACTTACATACATGTGTTCAACATGAAGTTCCACTTACCCCACAATGGTGAGACTCAGACCTTGAAGAATAATCAGGAAACTCCAATGAGGAAGACGCCAGGAATGATAGATACCCCCAACAACAGCAAAGGACCAACAAGGAAAGAGGTAGCTACATGAAAGTAGGAGACCAGGAGTTTCACCCGGCCTCAAGAAGAATGGAGGCGGAGCCAACACTCACTACTAGTGGTATTCCTACCGGCTCCTAAAACTCAAGACAGAGCGGGAAGGAAAACGCACTACACACAGGAGGAGAAAACCTCGTCCGGCTCCTAAAACTCAAGACAGAGAGGAACGGGTTTACACCAACAGCACAAACATCAAATAAAACAAGCATTTGCAATGCAATAGGTCTCGCATTAGGACAGTTTGAGCTATTGGTATTGTAAATGACAAATTATTTATTTATGTGTTGGTTTTGAAAATAGCGAAATTAATAGCTTTGTTATTTAAAATGCCTATAGTTTTAACTTTCGCAAATGTGACACCTATAGCATTTGCAATGCAATATGTGTTCTATTTACGTGACTTAGATGTATTGATATTACAAATAACAATGGCTTTTAATTTTTTTTATAATTAATACTTAAATAAAAGTTATTATAATGGCAATAGCTTAAACTTTTGTAAATAACTTTTGTGAAGATTATGTTCAGTGTATTTTATTGTGACAAAAATCCAAGAACAGAAGTGAAATAATAACATCTTTTTGTGACATTTGTAATAAAGCTTGAAACATTGAGAGAACATATTTGAACTAGTTGTTGTTGAATGGTTGCACAGATTGATGCTGTGGTGGCACTGAGTAATGTTGTGGTGGCGACGAGTGATGCTGTGGCGTTCAGTGATGCTTTGGTAGCACATTATGTGCTCCTGAGTGATGCTGTGGTGGTGCTGAGTGATGCTGTGGTGATGTGATAGATATAGTGAGGGCGATAGATAGAGTGAGGGAGATAGAGTGAGGGAGATGGAGTGAGGGTGATAGAGTGAGGGTGATAGAGTGAGGGTGATAGAGTGAGGGCGATAGAAAGATAGAGTGAGGGCGATAGATAGATAGAGTGAGGGTGATATATAGATAGAGTGAGGGGGGACGAGAGAGTGAGGGAGATAGATAGATAGATAGATAGATAGGTAGATAGATAGATAGATAGATAGATAGATAGATAGATAGAGTAAGGGTGATAGATTTGGGTAGGTCGAGATTCTTATCTCGAATAACGCCTCTATCCTGAAAGGAATGTCTGACAACAGAGGGCGTGTCTTAATTCAGAACAGCACCCCGGGAGGGAGGATGGCTGTTTCACAAGCCTGATGAGATAAAGGAATAACATCTTTCCTCGGTTATCAAAGTGTGTTTCGCTGAGTACTGGTACTGTGAGAAGACACCTTGATGCCACACAAGCCGTTTTAATACAGTACTGATAGTTCCTGTTAGACTTCTAGTCCTATAAAGAAGAGCCACGTGAATCAAGCAAGACAAAGTTTGTGTGGGAAGGATGGGGGCGAAATACATCTATTTGTGGATGTAAGCCATGGCAGGGGGGGGCTTTGTCCTGCTACCGCAAATTAATGACTATAAAAATCAAGGAACAGCGAAGGCCACCAGCACAGACCAATTACGAAAAAGAAAGAAAACATGGCAAGTCATAAAAGTCACATTTGAAACATGCATAATGAAAATTAAATCAGACTCCAACTGCATGACAGTCCTTAACGTCATGTTGCTGGGTTACCTCCAAATGTGAGGAACAGACTTCCCAAATAAATACACGGACGATAGTCACCATTTAAACAGCCTGCACTATTTATAAGCACATTCAAGCGGACTTACAAAGATGTCAAATATACCAAGCCTTCAGCAAAAAACAGTTTCCGTGTTCAGGGAAAGGCACATGCAGTGGGGAACACGTCAACGGTTTCTCACTGACCAGAGGTCAACATTTTGCCAGACAAACACCCCCAAGAAGTCCATTCTTCTGTTGTATCCTTTCTACACATCCATTCTTCTGTTGTCTCCTTTCTACACATTTTAGTACTTTCCACAAGGTGGCGTTACTTCCACGTTGTAAATGCAAGATATTAAAGGCGTTAAAGACAGTTGCTACCCCTCGTGATCGATCGGTTTATTCCTATTTGTATCTGATGTGTTGTAGTTGCTGATTCAAACTTCATACATAGCTAAGAATTTTGCTAAGTAGGAAGTCTGCAGTGGCGTGCAGACAGCTTCTTCCTTACATGATTTACGAATATACTGAGGCGTCATGTTTTTCTGGTCACAATAATAGAACATGATTCTATTTTATTACCTTATTCATTTTGTGTAGCGTGAATATACCCTAAGGGACTTTCGAGTGCTGCATCATAAAAGCAGGATAGACACAAAAGGAAACGAACGTACAGCGAGAAAAACGAGTTAAAAATATACTGCCTGGCACTTTACCTTTGTATCACGAAATATTTGGAAAGGAAAGCAATATTGTTCCAGGCCGCGGTGGCCCAGCCCTAAAGGGGCCGCAACTCACCGGGACTTGGGGCTGAGGAGCAGCTCTCGGAACCGGAAAGCCGTAGCTCAGCCTGCGGGGGAGGTAAGCGACCATGGTCTGAAAGCGAAGGGGCAGAGCCGGCGGGACTTATCCTACTGCTTGATTGTCAGGTGGCAACAGTATGAGGGGGGTCCGAAGACATAAGGACTGAGGGCCAGTGGCGGCTGGTGACATTTGAAAGTAGTGGGGCGTAAGGGCAGACAACCAAATGGTCCTGCTTGATGCCTCGCAACCGCCCGCTTCGCTCGCGCCTTGCTGCTTCTGCTGCACTATATACATGCACTAAGTTCATTCTTGGCCAAAGTCTGCAGTTTTTACTGCGTTTCTGCTGCATCAGTGATGGTACCATGTGCAAGTATTGCAACAACCTGTCGGTACACACGCTGAACTACCTGCTTCTGCCGCAACAAGCACACTTTTTGCCATAGCCTCCTGCCGTTCAGCGTGTGGTGCTTTTACTATGTGTGACATCTGCGCAACTGTGGTGTTTTGTATCATGCTCAATAGCACCTTCCAAGCGCAGCACTCAACATAGCCCCAGTGATACAGTAAGCTAAGCCTTCACCACCTCAATAATACACGTATTAACCAATGTGGAATGCGCTAAAACCACATAATGGACAAAGAAGTCTTGAACCATCACAGGCACATGCAGGTAAACAATGGACGTCTATGCACGCCCGGAGAATGGAATGGACAGCAGTGACTAAAAGGTCTTCTCTCCACTGCCCCCACTAAAATGCTTCTACCTGCAACTAGCTGGCCCTCGCCTTGCTCTGTCTCCTACCTCTCCTCCTCTCCATTGCTCAATGTTAATTGTGCATCCTCAGTCACTGTAAACAGGCCCTGTGACATTTCCAGCTTATTCCCCTGTAGGCCTCCTCTCCTTCCAGCAAGGAGCCCCTCTATTGCCCCGCCTCCCACAAAGTCTCATCCCTTAACCCATCCCATGCCAAATACTCCCTGGCTGCATCTGGTGCCTGCTCCCAAAATTCCCCCCTTTACTACGAAGATTGGCACTGGGGAGAGGGGGGCCTATTCCCCACTACTTGCTTTGCTCAACTGTGCCTCCCAGGGCTATTGCCCCTGCCTAACCCACATGCCTACAGCATCTGCTGCTTTAAATGAGACCTTGGCCTACCTGCTCTTTCCCTCCCAGCTAGTAAGTACCTGCCAGTGCCAGAACCCCCTCCCCCTCCAGGCCCCTCACAGACTCCCACAAATGAGGGTCTGATGCAGCTCAGGCCCACATGACCAGTCCCTCTGCCTCTAGATGCGCACAGGTTCGTAGAGGCCCCGCCCACCACTCCAGTCAGCCCTGCCAAGTGCAACGCATTCGACGTTAATGTAACACATTGTAGTGTGTGCCCCCGCATCACCGCACTAAAATGTGTTGTCACGCATATTTAGTTCCTCTGCAGTACTGCCTATGGCGCTTTTCTCTACTACAGGAGGTGCCCTCAACTTCTGTTTACCTGTGCCAGAGGCCTGCTCTTTGGCCCGGCATGTTACACTTTATTAAACAGTGTCTCGACACACAGCCAGCAGTCTAAGTAGCATTCAGCACTCATAGAGCAAACTTAATATAAAAATACTTTTTTTCCGGCCTGGGGGCAGGAGGAAACTGGCAATGGCTCGTGTATATCAACGCACGTTCTCCTGTTTTGTTTGCTATGTGGTGAAGAGATTTTGTCAGTCATAGTCATTGAAATGTCACTCATAATTACACCGAAATTATGAAAATGTCACACACAGCAGTCTGAAACCTTGGCAGCTATGTCCTGTCACTTGCACTACAACAGAGCCTTCAGCTGTTTTCTTAAGGCTATCGGCCCCTGTGCCCAGCATTTGCCCTCCGGGTTTCCCATGTGTGTATTCCCCCCATGCTGCTTAGCATAGCAGGCTGCCCGGGCACCACCTATGCCCAGCGGCCTGCCAGCCGAGCCCTCAGGACAGCTCTCCTCACATGGGAGCGGCCTCTCCCTCTTACCCTGCTTTCCCTGCCACTGGGGGTCCTGCGCCACGGCGAGCAAGCCAGCACCGACCATGACCCCCCACTGAGGCCCTCCACAGAGAGCGGCCTCCATTCACCCCGCTTAAGCCAACAGATCGAGGCGACCCGCCTCCGCCAGCAAGCTCATTCCCTGCGCTACCTTTTTGTCGGCAATCGTGGTCTGAGGATTAAAGGCACTAAACGCTCAAAACACCACTCAATCACACGCCTCCCTCACTAACCTAAAACTCAAAAGAAAAAATCTCCTCACTGCACCTGCTACCAGCAACCATGTTCCCACTATAAAATGATAGCTGGTAACATAAAAAGGCGGTGTTTCTTTGAATGAATGAATAAATATGGTCAGAGCGCTCCGGTGTGTAATGTTGAACGGATTTCATCTGTACATACCGCACGGAAACTTGCTGTCTGTGTAATTAAACTAGGTATGCAAAGATTATGGGCAGCGAATTTCGCATATTTCTCGATTTTTGGCCTTTATTTATTTCACTGTCGTTTTTTTCTCTCACGAGTATTAGTTGGTGGCGCTGAACCAAATAACTTACACTCATTTAATTTTGATATACGCAAGCGCTTACCTTGTGGAACTTTTCCTCAATAGTCCATCACTTGTTGTTTTTGCAGCTGCTGCAGCCAGGGCACGACCGGTCCACTTTTTTCTTAGAGGCTCCGCTCCGACCTTGACCCAGGCTCCACTCCGACTCGCTAGTCTCCACCGTCCGCTCATCCTGAGGCTCGAGTCCTGACACTACAGACAGGCCATCTGGAAAATGGCCAGTCAATGGCGGCTGCTACTACTGCATGCGCGGGAACTTGAAAGAAGAGACCTAGTCAGAGTCTGCGCAGAGGCCGGTCCTATCCCAAGTCGTCACAGGGTGGGTCTCACCAAGCCCTGTGACGAGTTGGGAGGGGGTGGGGAGATACAACACCAGCAAGCTCTCCTGTCTCCTCCACTTGATTGACGTGGAGACGTTAGCAATCCCGGGCTTGTGTAAAAAACGCCCGGGGCTAACTTAATCTCCACGCCATCAGGGGGTGGAGACAGGGCCTCCAGGCTATGTCTTTGCCTAGCTGATGGCGTCACAGCCTTCAGGGCTGTGAGGTTCTCAGCCGGCAAAGACATAGCAGGTGGTGCAGCGCGGCGGTATTGGCAGTGGGAGGCAGCAGACTGAGCCAGACTCCAAGACAGTGCCACTGCCCCGTGTTCTTTGCGGCCGATGTGTTCTTCTTTGCACTTTTTGTCTTAATAAAAAAAGAAACGTACTGTACTGGACTGGTGATATTTATTTTTAATAAAATGAACGGAAACGTTTGAAACGTGATAAATTAACTGGGGCTAAATTACCTGGGGCGGAGCCCCGACGCCCACAAAGAGAAACCGCCACTGCTGAGGGCGCACAGTGAGGCGAAGGAGGTAGCAGTAGGCTGGGAGGCGTTAATAATAATGGGCGAGGGAGAAATAACGGGTTGGGGGAACAAGAGTTGGTAACCACGGGGAAGAATGCCCAAATACAGAAGAGGGTCTTTGAAGTACGTCTGGAGCAACATCAGCGATTACTAAAATGATGTGGTTGATGTGGGCCAGGGGCAGAGTGTTTTAACAGCTACGGGTGAGGGAAAGGACATAACCGAAAGCGCCCGCACGCATTCACAGCAAACAGCCAGCAGCAAAAGCGCGCTCACAAGGACTAATCTGACACTGAAAAAGCGCACGTCCGACTCGTGTCCACATTCAAGTAAGTATATACTAAAGTATATACAAGAGGTCTCGAATGCTCGACCTAAAAACTCCACTCAAAATGCAACCTGAAGACAGAGTGGTAACAGGCTTACAAGGCACCGGATGATGCAAACTCACAAGAGACACAGTGAAAAAGGAAGGCTCAATAGCAGCAAAACCCAGCGGAACAAGCACTTCACTTTAACACAGACACACGAGACAAAGTGACGGAAGTGCTGTCCGGCTCAAAAATGGCAAACCGAGAGGAACGAGCACCTCACACAAACATACGATAAGACAAACACTTGTAAATACCAAGTTAAACCAGAAACGGCAAGATGAGACGTCACCCGGAAATGCAAGGTAGCGGGGACTCAAGAGAGAGAGAGGGTGTGGAATGAAGGTAATAGTCCGGGTGGCAAAAGATGCGGGCAACAGAAGAAGTCCAGAGAAGTTAGTTCTCTGCAGAACGGAGACCAGGGATCAGGATCAGGAACTAGAGCAGGAGAGAAAACGGGAGCAGGAGAGAAATACGGGATACGCAGCTCTGTAAACTTCCACGAAGCATGAAGAGCAAATGCTAGGAGAAGGGGGCATGGTCATGTCAGGTTCAGTAAGCCAAGCGTTGATTCACGCGAGAGACGTCCTTTTCAGTTCTCTAGGGATCGTCTCCAAAGTACATGATATGGCAAAAAGGAACGTAGGGAGTTTATTAAGGGGACGTTTCAAAAGTGCATGTCAGGTTGGAACAAGGAACAGGAACACATTGCTGAACACACGTTACTGAGGGTCAGTGAATTCGACCACCCCTAGCAGGCAGAGGGGCATCGTCCCAATGCCTGGCCCAGAACCATTAAATGAAAGAGAAAACAATACTCTAGCATTGTTTTATTTTTCATTAGTCAGCGTAGGGCTCATCCATGTAGGAGGAGGAGCGTCACCCCACTGCTTTCTTGCAGTGCGAGAAGCAGAAACAAAAAATGGTATTGTAAATATTGTTTTATGCTTCTGCTTCTCGCACTATGAAAAAGCTGAAAGGTTTTGTTGGGGGCCGAACGGGCGGGTGGCGGGTCTGCTTGAGGGCAGGGAGGAGTGGCTAGCCCAAATCTGCGAGCCTAAACTGTTCGGTCGGCCCTCTGGGGCCTTCTCTCTTTTCACCATGTAGGCTGCATGCAACCTACATGGAGAAAATGGCCTCCCCATAGACGCATGTGTGGTCGGCGTGTCCAGCCAATCCCAACACTGCCATTGCAGTGTTATGACTGGCTTAGGGGAAGGGAGGGAGGCTGCCTGCTTCCTGTTCTGCGGGACCCGGCCAGGAGCTGAGACGCGCGTGACCTTGGAAGGTACTTAAAAAAAATTACCTCCCCTGCGTGAACCTCTGTGCGACCCCCCCCCCCCCACCCGCAAGTCATGCCGGCCGCAACTGTTTGTCAGCTTGTGCACAGAGGGCAGGGGCATGGGAGGGAGGAGGAGGAGTGCTTGTGCACTCCCTAAGTGGTCATGTGTTTTTGGCCCACCATCTCAGGCCGACCAAAACACACATGCACAGTTAGGTTTCTCCAGCCCGGCTGCATTCAGCAGCGGGGCTGGAAAAACCCCCCCAGACTCCCATGTCTGAGCAGGGTGTCTTTTCAGCCTGCTCAGACTAATTCCTGCGCTGCTCTGCAGCACAGAGATTGGCTGGGAGTCTGTCCCAGGGACGGCTACGACCCAGGAAAAGGCCACCAGGAATGACGCCACTACGCTTGCTCCCCCGCGTTTACGCTCCTCCCCCCAACTCCCACCACCCGCCCACCACCCTTTGCTAGTGACGGCCACCACTGCTGGGCAACATACATTTTTGTACCATCCCCATCTCCACGGTGTAGAGAATCAGGAGGCGGGTCTTTTGGAAAGCTGGGGTCTCTAAAAACCAGTTGAGTTTATAGCGCAAGGCTGGAACTACATACACAACAACCTTGCTATTTCTTTTATGTTTTTTGTAGACTGAACAGATGTGACAATTATTAACTCCTCGACTTTCCCTAATCATAGATGAGATCTTCTGAATCATGGCAGGCTCGACATGTTTTGTTGTAAAGATAGCTGCAGTATATACCTACGAAAGACCAATGCCCACATGCATCAAGGTAAATTGCATTCGCAAACGGTGCGAATCACAAAATTCGGCCGTTTGCGAATGCAATTTCCTTTTTTGGGATGCATCATGTTTTTTTACTTTTTCGCAATTTAAGGAATCGCAATTATGTTGCGATTTCTTAAATTGCGATTGCATTTAAGAAATCGCAATTTGTGATTTCTTAAATGCAATGCATGAATATTTTTTTTTGCGAATTCGCAAATAGGAAGAGGTAAATGACCATGAAGTTGAACTTCATGGTAATTTTCTAAAACTGTCCTGGGGGCATGTGTGTGTGAAAAATGTTCTTAAAGTTAAATTTCAGGGGTGCATGGGGGGGGTCTTTGGGACCTCCCTGCACCCTTGAAATAGCATTCTCATTTTGCGATTCCTTAATTGCGAATCGCAAAATGATAATGGCTTTCCATTCATTCCTATGGGCCTCTAGGCCCATAGAAATCAATGGGAAGGGATTCCTTAATTGCGATTCGCAAATTGTGAATCGCAATTAAGGATAATTAAGGAATCACAAAAAATATTGCGATTTCCTAATGCATAGCATTTGGCGATTTCTTAATTGCGATTCCTTCATTTTCGCAATTAAGAAATCGCAAAATGTAACAATGATGCATGTGGGTGTAACTTACAAAGGAGCACAACAGAAAATACGTCTAGAAACTATTCATGCCTCATTTTACATTTCAAAACGCTAACTAATAGGGTAAAGGTCTGCTCAGACTGGGGCCATATCATGAATGTGTGCTTACATCAAGTGCTCACCTCTGTGGTTTTATGCGATTGCTCTATCAAAGGGGCATACCTTTAACTCGGATTTTCTCCACGTTTGTGTACGAGCTGCCTTCAGCACAGTTCGAAAAACAGGGTACACAAAGATTGTATTACTTTGTTTCCAAGCTTTTCTCTCCTAAAGTTTATCAACCAGCTAGGATACATTCCTACTTCTATGCATGTGCTATAGACATTGTCAGCTGTGCTCTAAAAAAATGAAGACGTTCATTATACTGCCTCAGGAACTGCATTGCGGTTTTGGCCTCCTGATTTAGCACCAGAATGGTATACCCTTAGCTAACTAACTCTTTTTGGGTCTTTAGTAACAGAACCTACCAGTTTGGGCCTTATTTATGCTATTCAAATGCTCAAACTTCAAACAAACCTTTTAAATATGTTTGAAAAGTGGTGCAAATGCACAATTCGACTATAAACTATTGTACACTAACTAACCTATTTTATAATCCACTTTTTATGCTGTAAGCATGGACTGCGACCCTTACTGACATGATCTTACAAGACTGTCAGTGCCAGCTTTTTTGTTCTCATGTATATTTCATTTACCTCTTGTTGCAGTAGAGTTGCCTTTATCTCCTATTCTTGGAAATGAGTGTTTGTGTCCTTCCTGGATCTGCAAAGGATGCAAGAGGAGTTTTTGTTTTGGCAAGAAATCTGGCACTGGTTCAAGACATTTTGATAAAGCGTCTCTTTGTGGAGAGAGGAGGCTGCGTCCAGAATTTGTTGTTTCAAAATCTGCATGTTTTTTCGAGGGGATTTATGTCTTGCTTTTATGGGAAACAGTGAACAAACAATCCGGTGGGAAACAAAATAATACGTTTTTCTAGGTTAGAAAAACAGTCGTTTTAAAATGCTGTTGGTTGGCTTCATTTATATTTGTTGTGTTGAATTGCTTACTAGTTAGTTGAATGCACTACTAGTAAATTATGGAAGCCTCTAGGATGCAGAAGGAAGTGACCCTGCTTGATTGAGAATTCAAAGGAGTTAAGTACTGATCAATGGTATGTATTTGTCTGAGACATCAAACTGGCAAGGTGACGTCAGAGTGTTTTTTAAATATCATAAACCTGATATGGCAATATAATGCTATATTGCATGTGCTAACTGTTAGGTATGTTTTATATTATAAGTTTATTGAAGGATAAGTAGCTTGAAAAAGGTGTTATTTGATAGAGAGAAATGGTTATTGAAAATAGTAAGTGCTTTATTGGACTATACTTTTTGGTTGGTTATGTAGTAAAAAGAAGAGAACAATACTTAACTATGTAGTTAAGAATTTTAGAAAAACACACTTTTATTGTTAAAATACGGATTCTTCCTATACAATGAAGCCATCTCTGGTGCTGGTCTTTTCAAAGTACAGCTAACAATGGCCATTGATTTTGATTAGGATGGCTAGGTTTTGTTTACCTTTCATGAACATAATGTTGATGAACACTGGACAGGGATAGTGGCACTATGAGCTTCTGCGTCTGCTGTGTTTACCACATAATTATGGACTTTCCTCACTTGTATATCATTTACCTCAAAACATGTATATTTCTATACAAACTATAGCTTCCAGCTCAAATGGCTCAAAGCAATACTGCCAGAGAATGTGCCTTTTTGCAATAATTAGATAGATAATCCTGCCGCAAAATGTGGTCCTCCATTGCCGCATAACCATAGTGGCAGTGACACTGGTAAAGCTGTGTAGAGTGGTATTGGGAACTGTCATTATGATGATAAAACCCACATTGGGATCCGTGACATATTTTCCATATTTTTAGTCTGTTTGAAAATAGATTTTTTCTACTACTGCAATCTGATTGTGTGCAATAAAAGTAATTATCTATCTATCTATCTATCTATCTATCTATCTATCTATCTATCTATCTATCTATCTATCTATCTATCTATCTATCTATCTATCTATCTATCTATCTATCTATCTATCTATCTATCTATCTATCTATCTATCTATCTATCTATTTATTTTGTGTTTTATAGAGCGCAAACTTGACCCGTTAGGGTATCAGAGTACTTTAAAGGATTAAAAAGTTGTATACAAAAGACTTAGAACGGGAGTGGAAACATTTGGGATAAAAGCAGGTGCATACATTTTACAAGAGCAAGAGGTCCAAGAGCCTAAGGATGGGATGGCCGGTGGTGCCGGTTGGATAGCATCCGGTTAATCCAAGGTGTGGCAGTGATAGGATATAAAACAAAGTTGCTGAGGTGAATGCAATGCAAGAATTAGGAGAGAAATTTGCCCATTAGGAAGGTTTTAGCCTTATTTCTAAAGCGTTCGAGAGACGGAATTCTTCTAATGGCAGGTGGTAGTGAGTTCCATATTCTTGATGTGGCCCCAGAGAAAGCCCGATTGTAAATTTTTTTCTTTCGCAAGCGCGGAGGCTGGAGCAAGAAGTCTCTGGCGGACCGGGACTTTCTGGCTCCTCCAGATACCACGAGTTTCAGGGTGGGCAATGCAGGGAATTTAGTGTATAGAGCCTTGTGAGTGATACAAGCCAGTTTAAGTTGGATTCTGGCCTCAAGAGGAAGCCAGTTCAGAGCTTTCAGGTGTGGTGAGATGTGGTTAAATTTCTTTGAACCTGTTAGAAGTCTGGCAGCAGTGTTGAGGAAGGATTTTAGGGGGGCCAGGGAGCTCTTGGGTAGACCTGAGAGGATAGAGCATGCATATTCGAGTCTGGAGAAGACTAGTGCCTGGACTGCCATTTTTAGGTCGGGAGTGTCGAGGAAATGTTTCAGTTTTCTTAGATAGCTCAGGTGAAATGTGGCGGTTTTGGCCATCAAGTCGATGTGGTCACGCATATTCAAGCTGCAGTTTAGGGTTATTCCAAGGGATTTTGCAGAGTCCACTATGGTTGGTGGGCAGTATGAAGGTGTGATCGCCTTAGTCCATTCCTGAATGTCAGGGTTGGATTTGGGTGGGGAGATTAGAAGAAATTTATTTTTTTTGTGTGAAGTTTGAGCTGGTTAGAGGTGAGCCATTGGACAGCCAGCTTCATGACCTCATTCAGGTAAAGAAGCTCCTCAAGAGAAGAGATTTTGATTTAGATCTGGGTGTCTGCATACATGTGGTAGGAGATATTGGCAGTGCGTTACACTTCTGCTAGCGGTTCAAGTAAAGATTGAAGAGGGTAGGGAACAGAGTTCATCCTTGGGGGACTCCGACTGTGATCGGAGAGGGAGTGGACAAGTTGCCGTTGATTTGGAATCTCTGAGAGCGGTTCTGGAGGAAAGACCTAAACCATTCGAGAACGGGCCTTCCAGACCCATCCCGAGTTTGAGGCGTTCGAAGAGCTTTTCGTGGTTGACCGTATCCAAAGCCAAGGATAGATCTAAGAGGATTAGGAGACATGTTTTGCCTTGGTCAAGGTCTTGGAGGGCATCATCCACAATGTGGACAATGGTGGTTTCAGTGCTGTGCACAGGCCTGAACCCAGATTGGATGTTATCTAGCAGATGGAAGTTGGTGATGTGTTGGCTCAACTGCTGTTGCACACATTTCTTCAGAAAGTTAGCTAGGAGTGGGATATTGGATGTAGGTCTAAAGTTGTCAGGGGAAGCAGGATTCTTTTTTTTTTTATTTCTTTATTGAGATAGAGATCACAAACACAAAATGGAACATACAACTTGTCATCAAGCAATAGTGGGGTTGCAAGAACAGTGCACTGGTCAATATTTAAAAAAAAAAAAAGAGAAAGGATAAAGAGAAATATGCAGGTACAGCCAGATCAAGCCTTAAAACCTAAGCAAAGATTAGATTAAATCCGCTGTTTCATATATTATATAATAGACCACATACTGCAATATTTCGTAACATTCCTGCGGAAAATCAATTACAGATATTAAAAAGCAGTACATAGAAAATCAGGATTAATCAGTCTTCTGCATCCATATATGCTCTAACCGGACCCCATATTTGCTGCCCCAACGCCTTTTTCCTCCTTCCCTTCATGGCGTACAAATTATATTCCATATTATAAGTGAATAAGAACAGAGTTCGCCATGCTTCAAATGAAGGAGGTTCACTTTGTAACCAACATGAGGCAATACAGAGCCTTAGAACCGCTGTAGCAACAAAAATCAGATAGTCAACATTATCACTAGGCTCAACTTTACCAGTCTCCATATCTATACCCAACAAAATCTGCATTATTGAGAGCTGAAAAGGGGTGCTCAAAATGTCTGATAGAAATTTGTTTACATACACAAGTGGCAAACATATGCTTTACATCCGCCTGTTGGGCACTACATCTAAAGCATTTTCCTTCTGGGTCTCCACCCCACTTTGAAATTTTGTCTGGTGTACAATACATATAAAACAAGGTTTTATAATGTTGAGTTATAAGATTAGCAGACATAAGTATTGTTCCAGCGAGTTCAATTGACCTTTCCAGCAGTATTCCTTGACATCCTAGCCTATTCTCCTATTTAGTCACTTGTGCTTCTCATTAGGCATAGCCTCTAGCATTAAATTATAAAGTACTCCGATCCGAGCACCTTTCTTATTGGCCTCTATAAGAGGGTTAGATACCATGCTTATAGTAGTTTTCATTAAATACTCACGAATTTGCAAATATTTGAAAAAATGTGCAGTTAGCAGTTGATATTGTTGCTTCAGCTGACTAAATGACTTTAAGCCATCCCCTGTGTATAAATCCCCAATAGTAATTAACCCTCTTATGCGCCAACGCACCACTGTACAGTCCCAGCAGATACTGGGGTGTAAGCTCGTGGCAGTCAGTGTAGTATATATGGAGATCTTTTCAATATTATAGTAATTTTTTATTGCCTTCCAGACTTTATAGGCAGCCGCTACCACCTTAAATCTGGTGCGTTTGTAGTAGTTGCAATCCATACTAAGGAAAAGGTGATTCCTAGCTTCTGCCCCAATAACAAACCATATATTGATGGTTGTAATGCTGGCTCCAAAGGTCCCATCCCTGTAAGCAAAATATTCATACACAGAAGCATACAAGCGTAATAATATAGAAGGAAGTCGGGTACCGACCAACCCCCGACCGTCTTTGGTAGTACCATATACTTTTTGGCACGCCGTTCCTTTCCTCAGGCCCATACAAATTTCATACAGATCGCTTGCAACTGTGTAATGTATACAAGGGGAATTTTTAATGGCACGCAACAATAAAAATATAAAATCTTAGGTAGTACCATCATTTTTAATGTGTTGCACCTGCCTACAAGCTTTAAATGAAGACATTCAAATTGATCCAGTTGTTTACGAATCCCGCTAAGCAGATTCTGCCAATTGGATTCTACCGTAGCCGAGGCCGAGGCATTGATCTGTACCCCTAAATATGTGACCTCTGATAGAACCCGGATATCGTTAAAGGACTTGATGTTAACACACAATATCTGAGTCTTGGCAGTGTTTAATTTATACCCGGATACCGAGCCATATATCACTGCTAGATGTTCAATCTCAGGCATTGCCAAGGCCGGCCTTGGGGAAAGCACTGCAACATCATCGGCATACGCTAGTACCCGATATTGTTGATGTTGTATCCTGACTGGGGGGATCCGAGGACTGTTCTCTATCATTTTTAAGAACGGATCTATGTAGAGGGCGAATAACAACGGGGAACAAGGGGATCCTTGCCTTGTCCCCCTTTGTATTGAAATCAATTCTGATTGTAGCCCCATTACATAAATCCGTGCACTGGGTTGTTGATAAAGTGTCTGTATGGATTTTATAAATTTTGGCCCAAACCCTCGATACTTCATCAGATCCCATAGGAAGGCCCACGACACTTGGTCGAAGGCCTTCTCAGCATCCAACAATATAAGGCTCAATGGGATTCCTAGACCATTTGCATAGTCTATTAAAGCAATCACCCGGTTGACGTGATCAGTTGTGCCCCGCTTGGGAATAAACCCATACTGATATACAGAGACCAGTGGGGATATCACCTCTGAGAGCCTTGTCGCAAATATTTTGGAATACATTTTCCCATCAGCATTCAACAATGAGATAGGCCGGTATGAGGCTGGTTGATCTACGGGTTTCCCCTTTTTTCTAAAAACCACAATACTGGCCTCATCCCACATTTTAGGATACCTCCCAGTCTGTGCCATCCTGAATGTAGCTGACATATCATGTTTCAAAACTTGAAAGAAAGATTTGTAAATCTCTAACGGAAGCTTGTCAGGGCCAGCTGCCTTACCTGCTGGTAGTGCCTTAATTGCTGCTTCAAGTTCAGACATCTCTACTGGAGCCTCTAAATTATCTACAGTTTCGCTATCCAAGTTTTGCTCACAGAATTGTCCTAAAAGAGCTGTAGCTTTCCTACTGTCATAGTCTTCCCTAGCATATAAACGAGAATAAAATTGTCTGAAGACTTCCACAATTTCCATCTCAGTGTCTACCATTTGCCCGGCTGCATCTTTAATACATTTGATTCGTTGTGCAACTTCCCTGGTTCTCGTTCTCTGGGCCAGGCATCTGCCACTTGCCTCCCCATACTCATACTCTCCATGACCAGGCAAGTCAACAACGTCTCCTCGGCGTGCTTCAACATCCTACGCATGCTACGGAAGATCTTCTGGTGGATCCCCACCGAGACCAGGAAGACCGTCACCCAGGCCCTCGTCACTAGCCGACTGGACTACGGCAACGCCCTCTACGCCGGTACCACCGCCAAGCTCCAGAAGAGACTCCAGCGGATCCAGAACGCCTCTGCCAGACTCATCCTCGACATCCCACGAACCAGCCACATCTCCGGACATCTGAGAGACCTTCACTGGCTCCCCGTCAACAAAAGAATCACCTTCCGCCTCCTCACCCACGCACACAAAGCCCTACACGACCAAGGCCCGAGCTACCTCAACAGCCGAATCAACTTCTACGCTCCCAAACGCCACCTCCGATCGGCCAACCACGCCCTCGCCGCCGTCCCCCGCATCCGAAGAGCGACTACAGGAGGAAGGTCCTTCTCCTACCTGGCCGCCAAGACCTGGAACTCCCTCCCGACCGACCTGCGCTTGACCCAAGACCACCTCTCCTTCAGGAAGAAGCTGAAGACCTGGCTGTTCGAGCAGTAAAGGCACCCCCCCGCCCCCAGCGCCTTGAGACCCTACAGGTATGTAGTGCGCTCTATAAATGTCATTGATTGATTGATTGATATAAAAACTGACGCTTAGTGGCGTAAGTTTTTGCACCTCCTTACTCCAATAATAATTCACCTTTGCCTTGCATCGGGCCACCTCTGCTACTGAATCTTGAATATCTCTACATAATCGTATATCCTGAACCAAACACTCCTCGACCTTTCCTAGATCCCTGTATAGTTCCTGGAGTTTGGCACGCAGTTGTTTTTGCGCGTATAGCCCAAAACTAAGGACCGCCCCTCTGAAAGCCGCTTTGAACGAATCCCAAACTATCCCCCTCTCAGTGCTCCCTCTATTATAGTTAAAGAACTCTGCAACCCATTCTCTCATATACTATTGAAATTTTATATCTAGCAGCAGTTTACGGTCAAAGGTAAATTCCCGGGGCTTACTAAGAGGGCAACTTATCTGAATGGAGAGGACTAGAGGGCCATGATCAGACGTGACTCGAGGGTATACTTGCATTTGTGTGCCATGAAGTAAGCTTTGTGGCACTAAAAAATGGCCCAAGCGCACCAATTTCTGGTGAGGTGCCGAGAGGAAAGCATAACCCGGATTACCCCCCTGAGATAAGACCAGGCATCAGTCAACCCATGTGAGGTAAAGAGTGTTTGTAATGCTCTATATACTTTAGGTTTCCTGCCTACATACATATATTTGTCATTGCCTAATGAATCTAGTTGAAGATTGATATTTAAGTCCCCACATACTATTACTGGGGTAGGCCAGGTTGCTACTTCAGCATTAAGGTGTTCTAGAACAGCTGATTTATCAAAGTTGGATCCATTAATGGAGCACACCGTATATTTGAAGGTGCCAATGATACATTCTGTAATTGCCCATCTGCCGCCGGTGTCCTCCAAGACCCGCCCAGAACCGGAAACGTGTTTTCTAGCTAGTATGGCGACCCCTCGGGTCGTAGAAGTTTGCTTAGTACATAATAAAACATTATACCCGAGCTCGGTCAGAAATATCCGCTTAGATCATGCTACATACGTCTCTTGGAGAAGATAATATCACAGCTAAGCCACTGCAATTCCCTAGCCACCCGTTGTCTTTTATTAGTAGCATTAAGACCCCTGACGTTCAGTGTACCTAATCTCAACATTCTAGCTGTCATTCCACAATCTCAAAATAACCAAAATGCCATTCCACCACTGCCCTGCATACCACACTTTCAAAATAAAGAAAAACATGCACTTGTGATCTCTTTTTATATTTAACCCCCCCCTCCCAGGTTGCCCCCAACCAGCCCCCCCTTTCCCTTCCATCCTTCCCTCCCCTGCCACCCACTGTAGGGCAAAAGGACATAGTAAGGAAGTGTCAGAACCCCAACACTGGGCTCCATCCTTTGCAGCTCTGATTTGGTCCAAGCCGATCAAGAGTTCCCTGCTAGTCTTTCATGGACTGAGAAAGTCCGGCGCAGGAGAAACAAGATGGCCACCGCAGTCGCCGCAATGGAATTCAAGTAGGAGTTCTAGTCTTGTGACGCAGCTACAGAGGTTTCCTAGGAGCAGCGTGAGCGCATTAGTAAATGCACACTTCACCAAGGTCTTAACCCGGTATGGTCTCGCCAGAGTGGCGCTCTAGTCAAAACCTACTTTAGTCAAAGTTTTCGAAGCATTACTTCTTTTCTTGCCCGGAGGGAAGAAAGACTTTCTTAGTGAACCGACTCGGCTCGTAGATTCCAGCGCGAGTCGCGGAGCAGAATTCCCCCAGGAGACACGACGAGTTTGAGGAGAACTGAGAGAGCTCACGTGGAGTTGGAGGAGAGCGAGAGAGCTGAGAGAGCTATGCATGCAAGACGGCGACAGGAAGAAAAGAACTAGAGCTAAGTGCACTTAGATAAGGAAATACAAAGGGCTTGATAATGTAAAAATTGCTGACTTACTTGATGTTCATTAAACTCCGGACCCTCGAATTACCTATAGACAGAACAGAGATAAAAGGTTAAAGTGTGTACAGAGAAACCAAGCCTTGCAAAAGTTAAACGTACAATGTAAATATATAAATACTCACCTGGAACTGTTAACCCTGTCGGGAACTCTTTAATCCTGAAAAGGACTGTACAAATTAGAGGAGATTTAGAAGTTAAAGGAAGAACAGCACTCTAGTCTACAAGAGAATTACAGAATCCATTTAAAAGAATACTCTTCTAGTTAGTGAAGTAAGTGCACTTACCCTATAAACAATATACATAGAAGTAGGTAGTCAGTCGACTGAAGAAACTAATACATTCATTTTCTTTTAAATAGTGACAACTACTAGAGGAGAACAACACTACAAAAATAAAATAGAAGGGAAGCTAATGTCCAGGAGCACAAGGGTGGGTGAGATAGAACAGCAGTGTCAGTTTAGATTAGAATTAGGGGGAATAGGATTGTAATGCTGTCTTGTCTTCCAGCATCCATTGAAAGCAGTCAGCGACAGCAAGTAGCAGACTGAAGGAGCCAACTCTGGACCAGTCTCTTCTCTTCTCTGTTTATTATTTTATCCAATTCCCCTGTCCCCTGAGGTAATGAAAGGAGGTTCTGAGTATAGACCTTCTAGCATTGCTTAGGGGGATTTGGGTACAAGCATCTCTGTTCCTGTGTAAGAACTGGTAACCCATATTATCTTAAGCTTGGAGTTCTGACAGAGTGAAGTGCCCAAGTTGCCTTCGCACCCGAGCAGAGATGGCGGAAGGAATTGACGTCCAATCCTTAGGAACAATCTTAGACGCAATACAAAAGGAATTGGGAGTGGTCAGGGAGGAAAATCGAAACCTTTATCAGAAGGTAGTTAGTGCCAGAAAAGAAACTGCAGAATTGACGCTAAGGTTACGCCAATCTAGTAGTTTGGAGAGGGAAGCCATGAATCCAGTATTAGAGGCTACAAATAGGACAACCACACAAGTAATACATTCTCTATCCCCTGTCATACCATTGGCAGCCCCAGAAAGGTTCAATGGGGATCCACAGAAGGCACAGATATTTCTTTCCCAATGCTCTTTATACTTTACGTGCCACCCTTCTATATTCCCTGACGCGCAGTCTAAGGTAGCTTTCATACTCTCTTATCTGAGTGGGGATGCAGCTTCATGGTCTATGCCCTTTGTCTCTCGGGATGATCCTCTGTTAAGGAATTTTGAAAATTTTAAACCAGAGTTCCTTTGAATATTTGATCGACTGAGAATATCCCAAGTGGTGGATAATGAATTGCTTGATTTGCGGCAAGGAAACCAAGATTTGATCTCATATCTGGCTCAGTTCAACAAGTTGGTGATGGAGACCGATTGGCCCGAAAGCAAGAGAGCAGCGGTGTTCTATCGCGGTTTGAGAGATGAATTAAAGGACACATTGGCCCAAATTCCCAATCGGCCCACCGAGATTTCCGCACTCATAGAATTTGTTTTGGAGATAGATTTCCGCCAGGGAGAAACAAGAGGAGAAAAGAAGAAAGACTTTAGAGCAATAACTCCAAGATTTGACAGGGCTCGATCGGATAGCACAAGAACTTCAGAGGCCCAGCAAGGTACGGAACCAATGCAAATTGGAGCAATACGAGGCCCCTTAACAACGGAAGAGAAGGATAAAAGAAGAACTAGTAATCTCTGTATGTACTGTGGATCCGGGGAGCACTACGTTAGAAATTGCCCAAAGAGACCTAAAGGTACCTTTAAGCCGAAGGAAAACTAACGGCACCACCTGTGGGAGGAGTTGAACAGGTGGGTGTGGTTCAAGACATAACTCCAAATGAACATCGAGTGGCGAATACACTGCAATCTGCGGCTCCACATTTAAATCTGTCCATGAAAGTGAAATTCGGTGGACAACCCTAACTGAAGTATCTGTCATGATAGATTCAGGAGCCACCGGAAATTTCTGTGATTTAAGGTTTGCAGCTAAGGTGGGCATTCAGGCCATCAGGAAAATAAAGAGCGAACGCTGTCCGAGCAGTGGACGGAACAAACCTTTCATCAGGTCCAATCGTGAGTCACACTGAACCAATTCAACTGATTTCTAATGATGGGCATAAGGAAAAAAATCAGTTTAATTTAATTGATACTCCCCAGTTCCAACTAATTCTTGGTCTCCTGTGGCTCACTGAGCATAATCCTACGATCAACTGGAGTTCCAGAACCATTGTAATGGACTCTGATTTTTGTCGTGAGAACTGTTTTGGTTCAGAGGCGACATGTGTGGAGAGCAATCCAGCCTTATCTTTATGTACCACAGGGCATTCCATGTGCGTAATAAATATACAGGAGATTCCAGAAGAGTATAAGGAGTTCGAGGATGTATTCAATGAAAAGGAAGCAGAACATTTACCGCCACATCGGGTCTATGACTGCAAGATAGATTTGGAGCCAGGGTCAAACTTACCATGCAGTCGTGTTTATGCATTAACGGAGAAGGAACATCAACATTTGAAGGAGTACCTGGATAAATACTTGGCCAATGGCTTTATCCGGCCGTCTCAGTCACCTGTCTCATCTCCCTTATTTTTCATGCCGAAGAAGGAGGGAGAATTACGGCCGTGTATTGACTACAGAGCGATCAACAAGATAACTAAGAAAAATCGGTATCCCCTACCATTGATTTTGGTGCTCTTAGACCAAGTGAAAGGAGCTCAAATCTACACAAAACTAGATCTGAGAGGCGCTTATCATCTAGTTCGAATGCACGAAGGAGACGAGTGGAAGATGGCATTTCGGACTAGATTTGGGCTTTTTGAATATCAGGTGATGCCGTATGGATTGTGCAATGCTCCAGCTGCCTTCCAGCATTTCATCAATGACATCCTGAAGGAATTCATTGATCAGTGTGCAATTGTGTAAATAGACGATATTCTAATTTATTCTTCGGATGTGACACAACATCATGAGCAGGTGAAAGGAGTGTTGAAGAAGTTAAAAGAGAATAAATTGTTTGTAAAATTGGAAAAATGCGCCTTTGTTGTTTCGCAGGTAGAGTTCTTGGGTTTCGTCCTTTCACCTTCTGGAATTCTGATGGACCAACGAAAAGTGGAAGCGGTGACGGATTGGAAATCTCCTGCGAGTGTAAAAGAAGTTCAAAGCTTCATTGGATTCGCTAACTTTTACCGGAGATTTATTAGTGAATTCTCCAGAAAGATTCTCCCTCTCACCAAATTGCTGCAAATAGGAATCAAGTTTGTGTGGCCGAAGGAGTCGGAGGAGGCCTTTCAATCTCTAAAGAAGGATTTCACCACTGCGCCAGTCCTGTTACATGCGGATCCTTTGGAACCTTTTTATGTTGGGACTGATGCATCGGATCAAGCTGTGGGAGGAGTTTTTACTCAACAACACAAGACCACAGGCCAACTGCACCCAGTCGCTTACCGATCCAGAAAATTGACCCAGGCGGAGATTAATTATAATATTACTGAAAAGGAGCTACTGGCAATTAAAGACGCCTTTAAGGAGTGGCAACACTACCTGATGGGAGACCAGCATCAAGTGACCGTGTTTACAGATCATCACAACTTACAATTCCTGAAATCAGCCAGAACTCCTACACCTAGGCAACTGAGATGGTCCTTGTATTTAGCAGACTATGATTTTGTGATCACTTTTCGTCCTGGAGCTCAAAATGGGAAGGCGGATGCCTTATCCAGAATAGGCACCGAGTGTCAGAAAACAGTTACGGACATTCAACCAATCATTCCTAGTGCAAAGATTATAGGGGCTACAACCTCAATTGATATACAAAAGACAATCGCAGAAACCATGAGTCCAGAAACGATGCAGTATTGGGCAAAGGAAGATCCCAACAGGAAGATCATTCAACAGATGCCTTATAATCAAGATGCCTTGTATATCCCTACTACGGAACTACAGCAACAAGTAATGCGTGAATGCCATGATGACAAATTAGCTGGTCATAAAGGAGAAGCCAAGACTGAGGAATTAATAACGAGACACTATTGATGGCCCAAGATGACTTCAGATATTGAGAGGTATGTTAAGTCCTGGGAGATTTGCGTACAGGGAAAATTGGAACGGCAGGCTCCTAAGGGCTTATTACAGCCCTTACCCACCCCTCCTTACCCATGGCACACAGTTACACTAGATCTCATTACTGATTTACCTACTAGTCAGGGTTTTGATACAATCCTAGTTGTTGTGGATGCCTTCTCTAAGATGGCCCATTTTACAGCTTTAAAGGGGGTTCCTTCTGCTAAACAATTAGCTGCCCACTGGGTGAGATAGAACAGCAGTATCAGTTTAGATTAGAATTAGTAGGAATATGATTGTAATGGTGTCTTGTCTTCCAGCATCCATTGAAAGCAGTCAGCGACAGCAAGTAGCAGACTGAAGGAGCCAACTCTGGACCAGTCTCTTCTCTTCTCTGTTTATTATTTTATCCAATTCCCCTGTCCCCTGAGGTAATGAAAGGAGGTTCTGAGTATAGACATTCTAGCATTGCTTAGGAGGATTTGGGTACAAGCATCTCTGTTCCTGTGCAAGAACTGGAAAGCCATATTATCTTAAGCTTGGAGTTCTGACAGGAAGCAGGATTCAGTGTAGGTTTTTTTAAGATAGGTATGCCTTGACCGGCTTTTAGAGAGTCACGTATCGACCCCTGAAGAAGGGAGGCATTGATTATTGCAGTCCAACTAGGAATGATAGATTGGGAGGCGGCGGCTAAGCAGTTAGAGGGTGAGTGGTCATTAAAGTGTTTTTTTGGGTTTAAGGAGGATGGAATTTTCGAGACAGAATGAACGTCATAAACGTTGAAGTTGGACCAGTGTGCATGGTTTTTAGGTGATATCTGGGGGGTGGCGGCGTAGAGAGATGAGGCAGTTTCCGAGGGGGTTGGGAGTAGGTAACAGATCTAAGTTTGTTTCCTAGGGCTGGAATTTTGTCAAAGAAGAAGGAGGAAAATTCCTTGCATGTTATTAGAGATTTAGGGGTTTCTTTGGAGGTTTTAGCCAGCTTGTTAGATTGGTGTCTGACCATTTCGAAGACCTTGCGAGGTCTGTTCTTGGCATTCCCCAGTTCTGATCTGAAGTATTCTTTTTTGAATTGAGGAAGTTCCTATTATAGGCATTTCTGGTCTGGCGGAGAAGTTTTAAATGGGAGGCTGAAGGGTGCTGTCTCCAGTTTCTTTCTGTCTGCTGAAGTGTTCTCCTTTCATTGCTGAGGGATCCATTGAAGCAGGGGTTTCCGTCTTTGATTTGGGCTCTTTTTAGCTTTAGCGGAGCAAGATCATCAAGAATGCTAGACATAGTCATGGTATACTGTTCTTTGAGGTTGTTAACCGTTGTTATATAAGGGGGGGTCAATCTCGCAGCGTGCAGCCAGTTTCCCGGGATCAAGGTTCTTAGTGTCTCTAACCCAACATTTTGGAATCACAGGTTGCGGTGCCCTTGTCTTGTGGGTGCCAGGTAAATGAAAGGTAATAGCGTAGTGATCAGACCACTTGCATGGGTCTATAGAGATAAGCTTGGCTGCTGATTCCTTAGAAATGATCCAATCTACAGTGGGGCCTTTTGAGTGTGTACAGGCTTGGGTAAGGGCTTGGTCGGCCAGGAAGTCTTTGATGGCGTTTACCTGAGGGTCCTTGAGGTCATTCCAGTGCAGATTGAAGTCAGCAAGGAAAATGTCTTTCAAATTGGAGGAAACCTTGGCTGTGATGATTTCCATGAGGTGATCAGTGAAGGAGTCATTCATGCCTGGGGGGGTGGTAAAAGATGTGCAATATGCACATTTAAGTGGCATTGCTGCATATGGAGAATGCAATGTATTCGCAGGAGTCTGTGGGATCTGCCAGAAGTTCAGTTATGAGGAGGAGGTCCAACCAGGGAGATGAGGTTTCATTGAGCCAAGATTCGGTCAGGATTGCTATGTCAGATTTTCAGCTGAGGATGAGATCAGCGACATCAGCGTCATGCTTTACTGCTGAGCGGCAGTTTATTACGAGGCCCGACAGAGGGGGGTCGGGGTGTGTGTCGTGAGTTGGGGCAGACATGGGTACTTGCGCTAGGTTGTTATTAATAACTCCTCTGTTGCGGAGAGTAGCTGATCTGTTAAGAGTTGATTGCAACTGTATGGATGGCGTGTTGGCCACTCAAGTCCAGTGGACTTGGGATTTCAGGGGCAGATTTGTTGGTAAGGAGGAGGGATAGAATTTCCTCCTCTGAGAGGTGGCAGGGCTGTTTGCGAGGGCGGAGGTATCTCAGGGATAGCGGTAACAGGTGATGGAGGGGCTCAGAGAAAGGGGAGGAGTAAAGTTCTGCGGGAGCTTGAAGTTCGCGACGGAGAGTTCGGTGAAGTGAAGTATGTTCTTTAATTCCAGAATGGAGTTGTGGAAGCTCTGAGTTAATTTGGCTGCTCTCTGGTGCAGAGTTTCAATATCCATAAATGAGGGAAGAGCTTGCAGGAAGGAGGTCACTGGTTTGGGAATGGTTCTGTAGTGTACTTCCTATATTCCCAATAGGCTCTGCACATTGGAATAATATATCCTATAGATTAGACATAGGACTTAGGTCGACTAGGTCTCTATTGAATATATTAAACTCAATGGGGAGTGCCAGCTAGCTCAGAGGTCACTAGAAACTTTCACGAATTCACAAGAAGGGAATAATTTCTGACAACCTCATAAACCTGACAACTTTGTTTCCCAAGAACAAGAAATATATCTCTTAGAGTCACGGAAACAATAGATAAGTATTTCACTTAGTCAATCGTGCATGCTTCGTTTCAACAGAGTTGTAGAGAAATAGAGAGACGGGCGTTTTCAATGAAAGGGTTTATTGAACAGTCTTCTTTCTCATACAAGAGAAGTGAACTCCTACAATCATTAAGCAGACTGCAAAGTATTATGCATACAGCGAGAATAGTATAATAAAATAATACTGTAAAATCATTGCATGGTTTCTAAGCCATATAAAAATACATACATAAATAACATTGACTAAAATACTCAACTGGTGCTTCTAAATACGCCTACCCCAAGGTAACTAACCTAAGTCTAGTACGCGGGAAGAAGTAAGTATTGTGTAGCATAGGTTTAGTTGTTCTTGCCAAGAACCTATGTAATACAATAAGGAGCCAAGAGGGAAATAAGGATACTGTAGGGAAAGCCCTCCACTCAATAAGCATCAATACCACAAGATCCCAGGACCCTGGACGTTGGTTAACATTCGTCTAATGGGTAAGCATGAGCGAATTTTGCGGATCTCGCGTTCGCGAATTTTGCGGATTTGCGGATTCGCAATCCGCAAAATCCGCGAATTCCCGCGAATTTGCGGATTTTTTTTTTTTGTGTTCGCCCGTGTTTCTGCCAGTTCGCGAGGGTTTTGTACACTTTCGCAAATTGCGAACTTACCTGTCGGGTCGCAAGTTTCGCGAACTTGTTGTTTCTACGTGTCCAGCCTGTTTGGGACACTCTTCTTCATCACTGCCACTCTCTGTCACCACTGCCACTCTCTGACTACTCATGCCACCCTCTGGCCCACCCATGCCACCCTCTGTTTCATCACCACACCCTCTGGTTGTCCAGTGTACATTATTTTCGGCAAAGCAAAGCACACCTTCCCTGCCTCAAGTGACCTGAATTAATTTGGGGCTGATTCATGTGTCACAGAATATTTTTTTAGCTGGCACCTGCTTCCTTAGTGCGCCCTGATTAGTGATCTTTTGCACTTGCTAAGTGCTTTCATTGTTGCAAAATTAGTTACAACACCTGCCCTGCCCCAACTGACAATAATGAATTAGGGGCTGATTAATGGATTTTAACTTCCAGCCTGGCTCCTGCTTGTCTCCCTTAGCTGTAATTCAGGACCTTTGTGGCATATGTGTAACTATTCTGAGGTTCAGAGCAGGGTCACATAATAGTTTCAACTGGCAACTGAACTCTGGAGGGGCCCCTCAGGAAGCACTCCAGGAAATGGCTACTAATGATGAGCCTGAACTTTTGAACCTGGTAAGTAGTTACTTTCAGTTTTGCTAAGATCGTATTTCTGCAATTTGGCACTTATTCGCGGGGCGCGAACTCACGCGAACAGTGCGAGCAGTGCGAGCAAAATCCGCTGCTCGCGGATTTGCGGATTTTGCGGGAAATTCGCAAATCTCGCGGATTGCGGATTTCCCGAAAATCCGCAAAATCCGCGAGCGGAACGGATTTTCCGCCCACGCCTACTAATGGGGCATCCTAATTTTGTTTGCTGGAAAATATACTATTAGATTCCAGACCACACACCTACTCTACATGAAGTTGAATGTGTTCTTCAAGTGCCTATCCGTCCAAAACAAATCATTATTTGTAACCATAAAAAGGGGGGAGAATCTGGGCTACTTTCAACTCGACCCATCGACCTATGACTGCTCAACTGAGACAGTACATAAACCCACACTTAGAACGAGACAAACATAAAAAATGTGCGGTGAAGAGAAAGGCACCTCACGGGCGAACACCCTCGGGGCACTTGGCAGATGTTTACCAGTCTCTTACCCCTTTCTCATCATTGGTCGCCATTACTTTTCAAAATAAAACCAAGTGTCCAAAACAAAACCATGCGTGTTTGTGCAAAAATGAGACAGGTGCAAGACAAGAACATCCATGGAATCGCTCCTTGATATGACAAAAATAGAGTGATTAAAATCAGCAGTCACACCAATGTTTCAATTTTATTACTGGGTATGGTGCGTACTGGTGAATTAAGAAGGCTGGTAGCTTAACATCGCATACCAATACCCATAGCCAACATGTTTCACTGCCCTACAAACTTATTGGCAGAATCATCAGGGCTTACCACTTGGTCACTGCACCAGTGTTGGACATCCTCATAGTGGAAACTGTTGAGTTGAAAGACAAGGCCATAGTTAAAACCACCTTTGGACATCACTCTCAACATTCATAGTATATTTGCAAATAATGCACATGAAAAGACAAATTACCCTTATCCAGCCATGTCCTCTCATACCAGCCGGAGGAGGAAAAGACTCTCAGTCTTATCGTCGATTGTCTTATCAATCTGCGAAGAATATATACATTGTCGCCAATGTTTCAAAGTAAACAAAAACCCATTTCAGGTCAAACCCTAATAGGCAGTAAACGCGACTCGCTATTCTTTATATATAAAAACGGAGAGAAAGAACACACCATATCTCTCTTAGAAGCTGGCTGCTCCTGTTCTGGTATATCACATTCACTCAAATCCCACATTCAGCCAAAGCCGTCAAGGCTGCCGGTAAAACAAACACGTGTCACATACAACGCATTTCAGGCAGCTTTTCGACACATAGATCTCTTTCAAACTGCCCCCAACTCCTCACCGTACGTGTGGTACAACGGGACCATAAATCATCCCAGGAACGCTGGTGTTCGTGTATAGTCGACTTTTAAACTCGGTATCGCGAAGCCAGATTACTCCCGGTCACATGGTGAAACACGTGACCAAGGGGGGCTAGTACGGGCGCCATCTTGTAGTGGGGTAGTCGAACTGTATTCTAGATCTTATACACAGTCTCCTACCTTCCACAACTTTGGAAATGTCCTGAAATTTCAAGAGTTCAATCACAGGGTTCTAAAATTCATAACAGCAATCTTTCAATGAATTTGCAAGAGTTCATTACGTCACATAAAAAACCGAGCTGACTGTAAACTTTATCACATGATGTATCTGGTTTCATCACAGAGTCTTACAATGCCAAAAAGCGTGCTAAAGCCCTCAGATCGTACAACTGGCTCAAAAATAGTTTCTTTTTTAAAAAAAACTCAAACAGCTTTATTGAGACTTCCTATGTACATCAAAAGTACGGACCAGTATCTGGGGCTCCCATCTAGTTTAAAGAGGAAGACATACAGGCAGGTACAACACTCATCACGACATACACCCTATGACTTGCAATATGTTATCAGTATACTGTGCACACAGGGGGAGAATAGAGCATATCCATATAACTATTAAAGGATACCATCAGGGCTGAATAGAGCATTTCCATATAGCTATTAAAGGATAGCATCAGGACAGACCCGCAGACATTGTCAGTATACTGTAAAGCATTTCTCCAAGTGCCTTCATGTGTTGATACCTGAATTGTCAAACCGTCACTCTATGAAAACAGGGCAATGTAAAGCCTTTCTCCAACCGCCTTCATATATTGTTGCCTGTGTTTGTGTTGGTTTTAACTCAAGTAGTAACAGTGTCACAATCCTCAAGTTTTCAACGTTGGATAGGTTTACAGAAATAAGCAGTTTAAGACTCTTGGTGGACACCAAAGGTACAGGCCACAGTAGATTCCCATACGACCTGCCAGAAAAAGAACATAGTTCTCTGATGCAGATTATTTTACGTAACTCTGTTCCATTCAATAATTTCATTCAGGCCCCGGGTGTCACTTCCCTCCCTGAAAATCCATCTTGACTCCTTAGCTAGCAACACCGCCTCAATGTTAGTAGGATTGCCCTTGACTCTTTCAAGCACGGTCCACATGAATCCATGTTTTTCTTGAAAACAGTGCTGAACCAATTTGGTTGTTAGTTTGCCTGCCTTTATTGTACTTAAATGTTCCTGGATACGGACCTTTATTTTTCGGGAGGTAAGTCCAAGATATTGGAGGCCACAGCTGCACAGTAATCTATAGACCACATTGGTAGTGTTGCAGTTACTGAAGTGGTTCAAAAACCACTCCTTGCCTGATGCCAATGTTACACTGTTGCACTTCTTCGTGAGTGGACACACAGAGCACGTCCCACAGGGATAGTGCCCATTGGGGATGGTTGTGAATTCATTTCTTGGTAATGCCCGATCACGAGTATGGACAAGCCTGTCCTTTAGATTGCTTGATCGTTTAAAGGCAAATCTCGGTGGCGGCATAGAGAAATTTGTGTTGGATAGAATATTCCAGTGTTTCCTTATGGATTGCCTAATCTTCGTTGCCATTGGGTCAAAGGTCATAACCACTGGCAGGCAATCCTCTCTTTCTCTACTGGTCTGTTCCAGTAAGGCACTACGCGGTGTATTGAGTGCCCTTTTCCTGGCATTCCTAACCACCTTGCGGGGATAGTTGCGATGTTCAAGTTTCTCAGTAAGGGTAAGTGACTGTTCACGGAAAGCATCAGTAGCAGAACAGTTCCTTCTATACCTCAGAAATTGGCCCACCGGGAGATTATCTCGGAGGACCCTGGGATGGTATGAATTGTATAGAAGTAATGAATTCCTGTCAGTCAATTTCTGGTGTACGCGGGTACTGAGACCACCATTGTGTCCAGCTGCAATGTCCAAATCCAGATAGGTAGCATTAGTGTGGCTGTACGTCCAAGTAAATTTCAGACACTGGTCCTGCGAGTTTAACCAGGACAGGAACTCGAGCAAAGAGTCCTCAGAACCTGTCCAAATGCAGAGCACGTTGTCAATATATCTCTTCCAGAGGTCAATGCTCCTCTGGAAGGGGTTGATGTTAACCGGGTAGACGACGTGCTCCTCAAATGTACCCACATATATACATGCCAAACTAGGGGCCATAGTGGCCCCCATGGACGTGCCAGAGGTCTGCAGGTAGAGTTGGTCCTTATAGCAAAAATAATTTTTGGTCAGGGCCAACTCCACACATTCCATGACAAATGATTGTGGAGTGTCATAGAACCATTCGAGATCCCCCAGGATGCGCGCTGCTGCCACCAGCGTCGCGTCCTGGGGAATGCTCGTGTTCAAGGACTGGATATCGATTGTGACCAGAAATTGTTTTTCTGGATCAAATGGGGCAGTCTCCAAGATGTTCAAAACATCGGTGGTGTCCTTAACAAAGGACTGCTGGTTAACCACCGATTCACGGAGAAAATAGTCCGCATATTGGGAAAGGGGTTCGAGGACTGATTGGATCCCCGACACAATGGGCCTGCCGGGAGGTGGACGGGCAGGTTTATGTATTTTTGGCAAGATATGAAAGGCAGGAGGCCCATTGTGTCGGGGATCCAATCGGTCCTCGAACCCCTTTCCCAATATGCGGACTATTTTCTCCGTGAATCAGTGGTTAACCAGCAGTCCTTTGTTAAGGACACCACCGATGTTTTGAACATCTTGGAGACTGCCCCATATGATCCAGAAAACCAATTTCTGGTCACAATCGATATCGAGTCCTTGTACACGAGCATTCCCCAGGACGCAACGCTGGTGGCAGCAGCGAGCGCCCTGGGGGATCTCGAATGGTTCTATGACACTCCACAATCGTTTGTCATGGAATGTGTGGAGTTGGCCCTGACCAGAAATTATTTTTGCTATAAGGACCAACTCTACCTGCAGACCTCTGGCACATCCAGACTACCCTCCTTATCCTGTTAGATCTCACGGCTGCGTTTGATACTCTGTCTCCCTCGGTGTTAACATCTCGACTGAGGGAGATAGGGGTTGAGGGGCCCGCACTTAGTTTGACACCCTTGGTTCACCTTTTTTAATATCACCTTCTCCACATGACTACACCCCTTATTCTTTCCCCCTCAC
The DNA here is from genome assembly GCF_964263255.1 of Lissotriton vulgaris. Taxonomy (NCBI): domain Eukaryota; kingdom Metazoa; phylum Chordata; class Amphibia; order Caudata; family Salamandridae; genus Lissotriton; species Lissotriton vulgaris. The sequence goes on from NC_141698.1 coordinate 911,646,207, forward strand.
ACGCACACAACCATTGGCTTGAACAGAAGATCTCCGACAAAGCGCGCCTTTTATTTTAGGCACCCGCCAGGCATTGCAGCACCAGCCTGATGAGGAGCAAGAGGCCAATGATGAAGATTGACATCTAGCTCGCTGGGTGTGTGAGGCCTCTCAGTTCTAACAAGGGAGCCTGCCTGACTCCACTGACTCCACTCTCTTATCCTGTCTACACACTCCCTCCCTCTCTAGACTCTCTCGGGGAACTTTGTACCCTCTGTGCTTCATGTTTGACTGGACATGTACACTGGACCCCGCTAAATATTGTCCAAAACTGGTTCCCTCCTTTTGCACCGAATTCTTAGCGTGGGCTGAGCTCCCACGGAACCTTTCCAGGTTACCTACAGTGACAAATCGCTGTGTGGACCATTCTGATCCCTAGAACCCTTTGTGGTTCACTAAAACCCCCCCTCTCCCTCATTGTTTAGCTTAGGGGATACTCTACTCCTACCGGGATTGATCCTCCGACCATGGAGGACGTACCCGGCTTAAGCTTCGATGAAGACGCTATAGCCGAGGCTTTGAGATCGGCTCCTCAACTCCTTGGGGTTGGAGGGGCTCTTGACTCAGGCTCCACTAATGACGATTGGAAAACACTAACTGGAATGAAGAAAGAATGGCTTAGAATTACAGTCCATGGGGCTATAATGACTGAATACTTGAGGGCTAATATAGCCCCCCAGGCGCTCCTGGTGAATATCGTGCCAAGGCTCTTTCTGGATGATATCCAATTTAAAGGTGACTGGTGCCAAGTGTCATGCAAGTGCACCAAAGATCTTCTATTCTTGATCGTTAAGACAGCAAAGAGGCTTGCTGATGCACTTCTAGTTAAAATCACGGCCTTAGAGACAGCCATTAGAAGCACCCTAACCAAAACTCCTTTCACCACCAAATTGGCAGAAGTTAACCAAGAAATTTCTGAGAACCAAGATTTCTTACTCAAACAGAAAATGACTAAACTCCAGAAGGATGTGGCTAAATTTGACAAAGAAAAGGTATATCCATACCTCAAGGAAGGATACTCCAATAAGAAAAATAGCTACTCCTCTGATGACAATTCAGATAACGGCAGCCGGAGGGGCTCCCCTAGCAGCGATTCAAGCGGTGGCTACCCCACTATTAACAACCGCAACCAGCGACGCCAGAATTGGAACCATGGTTTCAATCAGGGACAGATGTTTCAAGGACCCCCTCAAATGCTACCACCTTGGCAATACCCCTTCTATCCTCAGGGTCCACCACTGTTTTTTCCTATGAACCCTCCTTTTTGGGGCAGAGGAAGAGGGCGAAAGCGAGGAAGAGGGCGAAAGCGAGGAGGTCAGAAAGGGGTCCAGTGGCAGGACCAGCCGACAGCATCAACGTCGGTAGAGACCAGGAGCACAACCAGAGGGAAGAAAGCTTGATAGTCAACCTGTCTACTAGATCCCTCACGTCCGACGAAATCAGAGTCCTTGAGAAAGGTTTAGGGTTTGTACCTACTCCCATCCCTGACAATTTCAATTAAATGTGTGAGGTCAAGCAACTATTCAGAAAAGTACGCTTACGTGCTTTTTTCAATGAAAAACCAGACCAAGAAACAAATGACACAGGGTTGCACAGACCATCCAGGTTCACCCCAACGGATGGTATGGTCCCACTAGAAGTTCAGGTCTTTGAAAAGGCAGTTTTGAAATCCCTAGAGGCTAAACCCAACAAGAGTAGCTTCAACAACCTTAGCCACGCAGAGAGATTGGCTGTCAAAACACTTGGTAATGACAACACTATTGTCATCAAACAGGCAGATAAAGGGGGAGCTACGGGAATGTGACTGATTACGACACAGAGTGTAAACGACAACTGCCCAACACTAATCACTACAGGCCACTACCTGCTGATCCCACCCCTAGACTGACTACCATGATCACAAGTTTGATTATGGAAGGAGAATCCAATGAATGGATCACTAAAAAGGAGGCAGAATTTCTATTGACAACTGACCCTGTCATCCCCTACTTTTACACCCTACCCAAAATCCACAAGGGAACAACACCTGTCCCGGTGAAGGACTGGGCTATTTCTAAGGCCCAGCGGTAGCAGGGGACAACACCTGAAACCTTCGTGGGTTACCTGTTCCGGCGTACAAATCACAGAGACACGGTACACTTCCTTCGGCGTCAAAGATCAGCGTTTATTTACTGCAGGGATACAGAGATCGCAAGAAGTACAACCACGTGTAGGTTCTGAGAGTCTGCTTCGAATTGCAAAAAGTGGATCGATCCTTTTATACACAATTTCGTCATTGCACAACATAGTGAACAAAAGGTTACAACTCAGTTCCCACAGTAAACTTCAAAAGGGTTGCATTCATGTTTTCAGGAGCCCGGAACATAATTACAGTAACATCACCGGTTCCCAACGGTAAAAGCACGTTATCTCACCATTAGGCACATTCCACTCTAGTCATAAACGAGTTAAGTGAAGAGACAGAAACAAGTGCAAGAGAAACAAAGGCAGATAATAGATTGAAAAGAGTGTAGGGGGCAATATCGGAAGCGTGGTCACAGGATCAAAGGATTCGTGCCTAAACACATGCACGACTGAAACAATAGACTAACATGGCAAGATGCGCCTCGAGCGGAGCCATCTGCCTTTTCCGTATCATCCCCCTGGTCATAAAGACACAGTCAAAGGGATATGCATCTTCCGCAAGAGCTTGGGAAACCCAGGGTCATGAAGCGAACACTGTCCGTTCGCCGGCTACGTGAGGGCAAGAAACAAAATGGATGCTGTATCTAAAATGGAACCCGTGGGTTCAGATGAAGAAACCCACGAATAGGACGAACGCTGCAAAGTAGAGTAACGAAAACGCGTACACCCACTATACTCGTCATTTGCGGTTCATAGATACCAAACTCGTCCATATTTGAACAAGTCCAAAACGTCATTACGATTCTCACGGAACCTCAGACGCTCCTTTTGCCCTCATGTAGGCAAGCACTAGTCGATATCAGAATCGATTTCGATATTCATCAGATCGGCCATTTGTTGCTGGAACATTATTCTATCCATCAATGTCTCTTTGGTAACAGATGGCCGTCTTATACACGTTGTAGCACCGAGGCCACATAAGGCAGGACCACACTGCACACAAAGACAACACGTGAACAGAAACGTCACAACAACCCCTATGATCATCAGAATCTTCCAACCCCAAGTCGACATCAGACCCCAAAACCATCCAAGAAGCGTCCAATCACCTTCGTCCACGTCTATGGACTCGGAGATCTTGTGCAACTTCGAGATATCTTGATAAACAGTTGGAGCGTTATCAGGAATGAAAATACAGCAGCTCGAATGGATCACCTTGCACACACCACCTCTATCTGCGAGTACAACGTCTAAAACCATACGGTTCTGCAACGTCATAAGTCTATCCGCCTGAAGCTCTGCCGTCAGGTTACCAAGAGCACTTGCAGTTATGTTAGCAGTCGATTCTACCACACGAGTCAACTGTCTCAGGTTCCTACTATTGATCATAGGTCCCCAAAACGGCAGGAAACCCTTAAAGAAGTCTCCTGCTTCTTGACCGGCAGTGTCCTCTTTGCTAAGAACGCCTCTCACAACTCTAGTCTTGTGATAATCTGAGGCAACTGTGAAAGCCGGTGGCAAAAGATTCGCGATATAGCAGGTGCCCGAAAAATCACGGGGCAACCGCGTATAAGCGCGATCATAACATACAAAGTAGGTACCCTTGGCAGTTAGAAGGACAGGGGAAGAGAGCATCGGTAAAACGTACGTCTCAGTACAAGCACTCTTCCCAAGCTGAGCTCTCGGATTATAACAAAGACCTTTCAAGCAGAAGTTACCGAGGTGGGGTATGATCCAGATCGGAGACGATCTCTTAAGCTGTCTATCACCCACTGACATACTATACTCAGCCTCACTCAGATCCTTGTATGCTTGCACCTCTTCTTCTGGAATAAGCGATGCATCAAAAATATCTCTATCTAAGTCAGCAATCGCTATCGCCAAAGACTTGTGGTACGGGCCGGGACCAAGGTCTGCAGAGCGTGGCTCTCGACGAGGGAAGGAATTTAGTGCACTACGGAACATGGTTTGAAATGCTCGAGCTGACCCCTGGGAGCTGTAAGGAAGAACCAAATACGGAATACCCTTATCCATGGTATGTGGCATTAACCCGCACACCCAACAGTTGGTAGTATTCATCACCAACTGATGTTGATGAAGAAGTTGGACAAAGGAGTTGTTCATAAATTCCGCACGTCTAACCTGTTCATGTTGGGGCAGAAGATGAAAGGAATGTGGAGAAACAGTAGAAACAAAATTTAAATCATGAGAAGGAGAAGTAGGTGAAGTAGAAGGCAATAATAACTGGATTCCAAAATACACTCCACCCACCAGTAGCATAGAAACAGTCAGGAACAGCAGGAATACCTGAAACAAAAAACATTTTGTTCGAAAAACCTTATGCAGTTTGGATCTTTGCGCCGACATCCTCTCTACTTCCGACAGCTTAGAGAACTCCATCCTCTAAAAACCGTCCGTAATGTTCTTGACGCACCTCGTTCTGAGTAGCGATTATCAATTCCCAGGAGTTCCCAGGAATCGACAAAAGTAACCGACCTAGTGTCAGAAACCTGCTAAACAGAAGGAGGTACCCGCACGGCCCTACAGTCAACCCGGATGATAGGTTTTAATCAAATAAACATTCAATTTTAATACAAGTCCCCTAGCTGTACAGGAAAGGAACATACATGATGTATAGAACAAGTATTGAAAAACGCAAAAACAATGAAAAAATGCAAATGTTCGCAATGTTGGTGGCAACAGTGAGGGGAATGTAAAATTTAAAAACAAAAAGGAATTATTTATTAGTCCTTGTCACGCGATCGAAGAAAGTATCGAGTTTTTCCAGGTCGAGTTTGCTCTTCAAATAACTGTTCAGATGGCAGTTCAGAACTTGAATTCTCCAATGCTGAAGATGAAGGTACAGTTCCAGACAATTCAACAGGTGTATCTGACTGAATCGAATTGTTCTCTACAGGTTGAGCATCACTGAATGGCACATAGCGTTGAAGGGTCTCGGTCTCCGTTGGGGCAACTCCAGTTCTTACCCAGTTCTCTGCTGGCAAAGGAAGTGGAACCTTCTTCGTATGGGTGGCATGCACCCAGTTCTTCCTACCTTCCAACCGAACTGCAATCCTTGTTGCCAGCAAAACTTGATAAGGTCCCACAAATCTTGGCTCGAGATTATGTTTTCTCCCAAAATTCCTGGTGACAACCCAGTCACCAGGTTGGAGCCGATGTCCAGGACCCTCTGTTTGTGCCGGTAGTGCTTCAAAAACCTGTTGATGAATCAAACTCAATTTAGCAGTCAGATCATAAAGATAGTCAATCAACATTGGATATTCAAGACTGTCAAAATGTTTAGGCCTTGGGACTCCCCAAACGTTCGCAGGGCGGCCGAACACAATCTCATATGGGCTAAGCCCTACTCGAGAGTGCACAGTCGCCCTGGTCGATAAGAGAGCTAGAGGCAGTGCATCAGGCCATGACAGACCAGTCGTGGCTTGAATTTTGGCAAGCTTCAGTTTCAGAGTACCATTGTACCCTTCCACTAAACCCGCCGATTGAGGATGATTAGCGCTATGGAATTTCCGACGTATTCCAAGGCCCTTACACACACTCTTCATTACACTTCCCACAAACTCACTTCCGTTATCTGACCATACAATCCGTGGCATTCCATACCGAGGAAAGTATTCCTTCAGTAGGACTTTCGCTGTAGACAGGGCAGTATTATCCTTAAGAGGGTAGGCCTCGATCCATCTGGAGAACGCGCAAACCACAACCAAAACATATTTCAGGTTATTGCATCTCTCCATATGGATGAAGTCCAATTGGATAACTTCAAAGGGACATGTAGGAGGAGCAAAATGACCAGGTGGAGTGGGGGTGCCCTTGCCAGGATTATACAGCAAACATACCATACAGTTCTTAACAACTCTCTCAGCACACTTAGCAATCCCATCATTCTTCCATACAGGAGACAACAACTTACATATACCTTTCGCACTAATATGTGACAAGCCGTGGGCCATAGTAACAACGGCAAGCACATATGCATCCGGTAACATCCACCTCGGACATTCCGACAAGTCCACCCAATAGCCATGCGCGTCTAACTTTCCCGTGCTTTCTTTCCACTTAGTCTTTTCAATCTCGGTAGCCTCATTCTGAATCGCTTTAACACTCTCCACAGTGTCCTCACACATACCAGTCTCCGACGGCCATCTCACTGAACTCATAACATACATTCGAGTTGTCAGATTCTTAGCCGTCTCCTTAGCAATCTCGTCTGCAAACGCGTTACCACGACCCACATCATCCGTAACCTTTCGATGCGCGCTGCATTTAATGATTGCCACCTGCTTAGGCAATACAAGTGCATCCAAAAGATCGTTCACGAGCTTTCCGTGTTGGATCTTCGTACCATGCGATGTCATAAATCCTCTTTCTCTCCACAATCGACCAAAGCTATGGGCTACGCCAAATGCATATTGACTATCTGTAAACACATTCACTCGCTTCCCTTTAGACAAAACACACGCTCTCGTTAACGCAATCAACTCTGCCGCTTGCGCTGAATTCTGACTCAATCTCGCAGTTTCCACAACCGTACTCAACGTCACTACAGCATACGCAGTCGTCACATCACCATTCGGCAACTTGAAGCATGAACCATCAACATACAAAGTACCATCGGGATCTACCAATGGAGTGTTTTTCAGGTCAATACGACCCTTCGTCTCTTCTTCAGTTCTTAAATAACAGTCATGTGGTGCTACATCATCTGATTCCATATTAGTCGGCAACAATGTTGCTGGGTTCAGCACATTACAACGCTTAATCTGTATATGACTTGCCAAAAGCGTCAACTCATAACCGGACAACCTTGCGCTCGTCAACTGTTGAGTTTTTGTTCGATTCAAGAGAGTGTCAACTGCATGCGGGACCATCACCGTAAGCATATTATCCATGACCAGGCCTGCGGATTGTCGAATGGACACCGCAGCTGCCGCTGTCGCTCTTAGACAACTCGGCAATGCTCTAGCTACTGGGTCTAAGGTCGAGGAAAAATATGCACATGGACGCTGTTTACCACCAAATTGTTGCGTCAAAACACTCAACGCACAACCTTCTCTCTCGTGAACGTATAATGTAAACGGCTTACTGTAATCAGGAGTACCTAACACAGGAGCCGAACACAACGCATCACGTAATTCAGAAAAACTTTTCTGACACTCTTCAGTCCAAGGCAAAGGAGTCGGAACATCCTTGCACGTGAGAGCTAACAATGGCTTCGCTAACAATGAAAAGTTTGGAATCCATTGTCTGCAGTATGACGTAATACCTAGAAAGGCACGTACATCTCTCTGAGTTGTTGGCACAGTCATTCGAGCAATCGCTGCAATTCTTTCTGGGGTCAACCTTCTTCCCTCCTTTGACAATAAGTGACCTAAATAGGTTACTTCTTGACAACAATACTGTAGCTTAGAAGGTGACACCTTGTGATGTAAGTCACATAAATGTTGTAACAACGATACTGTAGCAGTTTTGCAAATCTGCTGGGTGTCAGCAGCCACCAACAGATCATCAACGTATTGAATCAAGGCCGCACCAGCCGGTAACACAAACGCATCAAGTTGACTCTTAAGGGCTTGGCTGTAGATCGATGGACTCTCACAGTAGCCCTGAGGAGCGCGTTTAAACCTGAAGCTGCGACCACCTAATGAGAAGCCGAATAGATCTCTGCTTTCCTCAGCAATCGGAATGCTAAAGAAAGCATTCTTCAGGTCGATTACCGAGAACCAACAGGCAGAGGCTGGAATCAGGGTCAGCAAAGCTGTAATGTCAGGCACCACGGGAAACTGTGGGATCACAATTTTGTTTACTTCTCTTAAATCAATGACAAAACGGTACACAGGAGGCTTGGATGGGTCAGTTCGTTTCAAAATAGGTAACACAGGACTATTACACACATTTCCCCGAGTTTCCTCGATAACATCCTTTTTGATCAAATCATAAATGATCGCTAATAGCGCTCGCTCACCATCAAGAGAGATACGATACTGGGGAATGCGTGGTAGTCGCACATTCGATTTCAATTGGACGACATAAGGTGATATGTCCAACAGGCCCACATCATTGGGACCTGTTGCCCACAAAGACTCAGGAAGAGAACTCAATTCCGGCGGGAGCTTATCAGTTGACAAGTACATAGGAAAGATCACCCTCTGACCTAATGTAAGCTCCACTCCCGTAGGAGAGCAGTACAAAGTCGCATATAACCGCTTCAACAAATCCAGGCCCAAAAGATTCTCACCACAACCAGTAGTCAAAATCAAAGGAGCCTCTAGCTCACGTGGCCCAATTGTAAGGGGCAAAGGGCTAGAAACTGGATTGCTAACCGGGGCGCCAGAGAATCCAACGGAAACATTCGTTAAGCCAGACAAAGGTGCGCCAGGGAGTTTCGAATGCATGATGGAACTTTTCGCTGCACCAGTGTCCAACAGAAAAGGCTCAACTACGCCCGATGTGGCAACTGCGACGTAAGGCCCTCTCTGATCAACCGGAACTGATACTACTCCCTCTCTTTGTCTATGGCTGTCCTAGTAATTACCGCCTGCATCAATGTCATGCTCGACGTAATAGTCATCTACATGATACTGTGCAGATCTACCGGACGATGAATCGCGCTGATCAAAACAATTGTTCGAGTCCGATGAAGAAGTAGAACGCTCATTCTGATTTTGAGAGGTACCACGGCCTCTACCTTGAGATGCCTGCTGAGGACCACTTCGACCCCCTCGGGCCGAAACACCATTATTTTGATCACGTAAAACAGGACAATTAAACTTCAAATGGCCCTCACCCCTACAATATGCACATTGATTATACCCAAGCATAGATCTGGGTGTAGAAGAATCAGAACGTGACTGCGTCCTAGAAGACTGCGACTGTGATCGATTTTGCTGTTTGATTGGAGCGCGGAGGATACGCTTGCTGCAACAAAACCTTACTTTTAAGCTCCTTCGTTTTCTTATCTGCACGATCATTTTCTTCTTTCTCCCTATTCTCATAGTATTGAGCCGTTGCTAAGATTTGAGCCGTGGTCGAAACAGCCCATGAACTTTCAGAATTTTTCAATTTGTTGCATAGCTCAGGCAACAGATTCAACACAAATTTATCAACAAACAACCGCTGACCTCCCTCTGTGCTCATATCGTGACCACTGTGATCGATAAATGCTTCCTCAAATCTAGTAAAGAAATCGGATACACTCTCGTCTTTCTTTTGCTTGCAAGCAGACAATTTATCCCAGTTTACCCTCATCGCTGGCATAAGCGTTTTCATGAGCGTAATGATTCTTTGGGGCAGAGCCGTAATTAACTGTTCAGGCTTAGCCCCACCAACTTGTAGTGCATCAGCCGCCACAAGAGCAGCCCAATCACCCCCTAACTCAGCTGCGTGATTCCTTGACGAATTTTTGCCCAAATCGGTTGCGGTACTACGTTACCAAACAACATGTCAATATCGGCAAGGTTCATAATAGTAGCATCCACAAGTTGGGTTAACTCCTTATAATAACCTGCCGGATTTTTCCGTGGATCAGGCAAAGATTGTTTCACCTGTAAAACTTCGGATCGCTTTCATGGGAGGTGTATCCAAGCTCTCTGGAAGTGTGGCAATATGGGAGGAACTAGAGCAGCATCACCCGGCATCCACACTGGGGGAACTTCTCGCATGGGATACTGACCAGGTTGTGCTTTCCAATCATCAGAGTCGTTATCAAACGACACTCGAGGAGGCACAGTAGTCCTAAGGGCTAACAAACGCTCTAATGCACGTCGTACATTACCGCCTACAATCATGCCGCTCGAGAACTGATTCTGTAGTTCAGTCATATCGGGCGGTACAATATCTAGCTCATCTTTATCCCACTCTTCTCTCAAGGATTTACACATTTCCTCGAACACGAATCTTTGTGTGGGCTCATTAAACTGAGAGAACGTATCGTAAACTATGCGCGGAGTGTACTTAGCAGGATGTCTAATCCACTTGCGCGCCATAGTCACTAGCGTCTCACTTTCCCTGCCACCAGGAATTTGACTCCGTCTCTGAGAGGCGTCAGAGACATCGGACCCCAGTATCGGTCCGAAAAGTGGAGAATAGAAATTAGCAACAGCATTAGGTATACGACTACGAACAGAAGGTGAAGGGGAGAGGAGTACAGGAGCAACAACATGAGGACTGAACGTAGGAGCAGTAGGAGTAGCCAGGATAGCAGTAGGAGTAGCAGGAGCAATAGACTGAGAAGGTATAGGCAAAGGGGCAGTAGGAAGAAGGGCAGGTAAGGGAGCAGGGACAACTTGGGGAACAAGAGGATTCAGAGGAACAGGACCAACGACAGGCTGACCAGCAGCCGCCAGAACAACAGGTTGAGGGACAGGAGGAACAACAGGTGCTGCAGTACCCTGTATATAAGGAGGTGGTGATTTTAATAAATAGGATAATAAAGGATCCTCTGTCGATTCCTCTTCCTTCTTATCAGAACTTGATGGTAAAACCGGATAACATTTATCCACCGCCATACGATGCAATCTAGTAAAAACTTCCTTTTCCTTCTCGTCTTTGTCTCGCTGATATTGTTCTGCACTTTGCATCACTGTAATAATACCATCTCTCTTTTTTTTCTTTATTTGCTTGATTTCTTTCTGTTTGGCCTCTTTACGCCAAAACCGAAAGGAACCAAACATGGCCAGCCTAGCTTTCCTCTTAAACAATTTTGCTTCGAGATTATCTAAAATCTCAGTTTCGAAACTACCATGAGGTGGCCAACTAAGAACACCATCGTTTTTCGTGTAGCGGATCCAACAGTCATTATAAGCAATTGGACCAACTCCGTGTCGACTATAAAGCTCATAAACCGGAGTTCCAACTGGAGGTATCGGACATGAGTCCTCCAACCGGGAATCCGTGCCGCAACATTTAAGGAAACCAAACAAAGTGCTACGGCCAGGCATCGTGCACACTAACCAAGCTTACAAACTTCAAGGGTTATCGAATTACGATGTCCTCGCAAAAATACGAGACCCTCGGTTTTTGGCAATTGCAATCGTCAAAATAAAAACCCAACAACTAAGAACCAACAACTAAGAACCACAAATGCAATGGAACCATGCAAACAACCAAGTTTCAACGACAACAACCAAGGTTTCTGGGAGCGACCCACGAATACTTAACTGAGAGAACAATGGCGTCACCAGGAAGGCCCGTCAATCGTCTTGCCGTACAAAAGACTACGCCAGGCGCCAAAACAGGTCGACAGTCAGGGCATCAGTCCGTCGCAGCCGTCAGGAAGCGGGAATCTTCGCGGGAAAAGTCTTCGAACCACTTATTTCGACAACAGGATCGATGAAGCGGGGTGCACCTTCCCTCAGAGATTTTTCACACGAAGTTCCTCACGATCGTTGGGCTTTGGACCGGTACCGCTGATGTCGCCCCACATTGGGCGCCAACTGAAGGACTGGGATATTTCTAAGGCCCAGCGGTGCCAGGGGACAACACCTGAAACCTTCGTGGGTTACCTGTTCCGGCGTACAAATCACAGAGACACGGGACACTTCCTTCGGCGTCAAAGATCAGCGTTTATTTACTGCAGGGATACAGAGATCGCAAGAAGTACAACCACGTGTAGGTTCTGAGAGTCTGCTTCGAATTGCAAAAAGTGGATCGCTCCTTTTATACACAATTTCGTCATTGCACAACATAGTGAACAAAAGGTTACAACTCAGTTCCCACAGTAAACTTCAAAAGGGTCGCATTCATGTTTTCAGGAGCCCGGAACATAATTACAGTAACATCACCGGTTCCCAACTGTAAAAGCACGTTATCTCACCATTAGACACATTCCACTCTAGTCATAAACGAGTTAAGTGAAAAGACAGAAACAAGTGCAAGAGAAACAAAGGCAGATAACAGATTGAAAAGAGTGTAGGGGGCAATATCGGAAGCGTGGTCACAGGATCAAAGGATTCGTGCCTAAACACATGCACGGCTGAAACAATAGACTAACATGGCAAGATGTGCCTCGAGCGGAGCCATCTGCCTTTTTTTCCGTATCATCCCCCTGGTCATAAAGACACACTCAAAGGGATACGCATCTTCCGCAAGAGCTTGGGAAACCCAGGGTCATGAAGCGAACACTGTCCGTTCGCCGGCTACGTGAGGGCAAGAAACAAAATGGATGCCGTATCTAAAATGGAACCCGTGGGTTCAGATGAAGAAACCCACGAATAGGACGAACGCTGCAAAGTAGAGTAACGAAAACGCCTACACCACTATACTCGTCATTTGCGGTTCATAGATACCAAACTCGTCCATATTTGAACAAGTTCAAAACGTCATTACGATTCTCACGGAACCTCACCGGGTAGGCATATTGTATCTGGCATCGGCTCACTTCTTGAACCCCTGTCTAAATTTTGTGATATATTTCTCCAAACACTGGTAAAGAAAATTCCATCTTATCTACAGGATACCAGGGATGTACTTCGCCTGGTTGATTCCATCAAGGGGAGAGAGAGCGTCGACCTCCTCCTAACGCTGGATGTTGAGGCGCTTTACACCAACATTCCCCAACAGGCCACCTTGGAAGCAGTGGAAGACACTCTCCGGACGGAAGAGTGGACTTCATCGACACCTATTCCCTTCATCATCGCCTGTGCCAGCATAGCTCTAACTGAGAATTTCTTCCAGTATGGGTCCCAGCTATACCATCAGATCCCGGGGACTTTGATGCTTTCTACCTTCGCCCCTAGCTTAGCCTGCATCTACATGGCCACTTTTGAGGACAAAATCATTAGACCAGCCCACAATCCCTTTTCTGAGAATATTATTCTCTGGCGCAGGTATATCGATGATATACTAGTCCTCTGGCGAGGGGACCGGGAGAACTGTGACGCCTTCTGTACCTGGATCAATCATCAAAACCCTTTCCTGAAGTTTACAGGGACCATCTCAGATACAACATTACCTTTCCTAGACTTAACCATCAGTCTGGACCAGGAGGGACTGAGTACAACCCTGTTTCGTAAAGAAACGGATAAAAACAGTCTTCTTCTCTACAATAGTCATCACCCTAAGGCCCTTAGGGATAACCTTCCCTTTGGACAGTTCCTAAGGATACGTAGAAACTGTACAACCAACTCCAACTACAATAAGGAATCTGTCTTACTCCAACATAAATTGCAGGATAGAGGTTATCCCACCAAACTTATCCGCGATTCATGCAAAAGGGCTCTTAACAATCCCAGAGAGGTACTTCTGGAGACACACCCTAAAGAACCTGATAACTTGATCACCTGTGTGACCTGTTTCACCAAAAATTCAGCCTTCCTGAAAAAGACTATAAATAAACATTGGGGGCTACTGAATACAGGGGAGTTAGACATCCCACGCCCCCGTTTTGCCTTTAAGCGCACATCTAACCTTAAAGATGCCCTCATCCATACACGTCCTAAGAAACTAACCTCCATCAATCAAAGTACTTTGTGGAGTCTACCACCAGTGGAGGGCCATTACCAATGTGGAGGGTGTGCAGTATGTCCTCAGACAATTCAGTGTAAAGAAATCGAACTGTCCGACACTTTCACTTGGCGCCTGAACAAACATACAAACTGCAACAGTCTCCGTTGCATCTACATGCTCATTTGCCCATGTGGAAAGAAGTATATCAGCATGACTATGAGGCAGGTGAAGCAAAGAATAATGGAACACCAGAGCAATATCCATTGTTCCAAAACACACACACGCCTTTATGAACATTACCTGCAACACAACCACCGTGCAGACAGTATCAAGTGGCTAGTACTTGAATCCCATCCCTCAATCACGCAACAGGCTCTGTTCAGGATTGAACAACGTTGGGTTCATCGCTTACAGCTGGACACCCTTGGCCTCAATGACTCAGTCCCTTGGTCATCCCTGACGAGTTAGATATGTGCCTGCCATCCAGAGATAGCTTTCCACACCATACCCCCCATGTGACAAGTGCCATTCCATATTAGGCACTAATTCGTTTTTATCTTTCCTTGAGGGGGCATACCGAAAAGATACCTTTTACCCCTTGTTTTCCCTCAGGGGTGTTGGATGACAACAGTTCATTTTTAGGACACACCAGTTATGAGTGCACGTCCGTCTTTGTCCTTGGTTTAAATCCACTATTACAATGTACACACTGTTTTACATATATTATTATCAGGCCATCGATTCACTCGTTCCTATGCTCCCGTTATATACTTTTGGTTAACGGGATGCTTATACCTTTACCACGCTAAGATGGCCGCCACCTTCCCCTTGATCTACACTAATCCCTGCAACCTGACAGGCTCACTTTGCTTACGCACGCGCAGTCGGCAATGCTCCGTGACCACGCTCCCTGCCCGGTTGCCGAGGCGGGTCTGCGGACAGCTTTTAATCCCCGGACTCTGGCACTCCCGTTACCAGCTGTTCCGGGCCATGCAGTGAGCGCCTCGCGTGTGGGTAGGTTCGCAAGCCTTGGGCTGCACCTGCATTAGGTAAGAACTGCGCTTGTCCTTCACCCGATAGGGCCCCCTGATGTCATTGTTTCTGGCCGCCCACACCGTCAGGGGTCGACCCACGATATCCATCGTTATTCTTGAGCCTGATTTCCGGCCGCGCTGGCCCCCTCTAAGATTGGTGGGCGGGCAGGCGGTCCCGGTGGGGCTGTACATCAAGGCATTGATTGTATGTTGTTGTGTGTATTTAAACCGGGCGTTCCTGGTTTCTGCCCTCGACAGTTATTACCCGGGGTGTTTTGGATGCTTTGGTCATACGGGCACCCGTGCCATGATATGGTGCTCATGGTGTTCACACGCCTACACCTTGGGACCGCACTGTGCGCCACCCTGACGGGGGGATCTGGTGGGCTGGGTCTGGCTTGGGTTGTTCCCGATGTCGGGTTCCGGTGCTGGCAGTTGTCCTGCCTGACCTCCTGATATCTTGGTGCGCCTACAGCCACAACCTTCTCACTGGCCTTCTTCCTAGCCCTAGTCTAAAACCTTGAACCGGGTGGGTGTACTTATTTTCGTCTCTCCAGGTTACTATACCTTTCTGTGCTGCCCCACGGGAACAGACTGCGAGGCCCTTTAGGGACTCCTGTAGGTTAAGCATTAGCCTATGCCTTCATTTTTGTGTGTGGTTGTTTTTATCGTCATTATACATACCTAAATGCTTATAGGCCTTACCTTTTGTTAGGCCTTTCGCTTTTTAATATCCCTTGGAGTGTGCTCATTCTTTAAGAGATTAAGGGTTGCTTATTACTTGATGAGGTGATGGAACCATTATAATTCAACTGGTTTATTATCTCATATCTCCTCTAGGTTTACCCTTTTCCGCAGAACCATTTGGCCTGCAGCTTTACAGACCCAGAGAGGTTGTATTGATCCTTTTTATCTTCACTTTTGGTTTTTCACTGTGTAGTACTATGTACTTGAGGTCCTGAGGAATTGAGATAGTTCCACTGTGTCCCTTACTGTGTCATTAGACATATCTCTGAATTCCTACCCTTCAGGAAAAGAATCAAAACCTGGCTTTTCCCCAAGACTTCTGTCCACTAATCCTGTCCCCTGTTGTCTCTGACCTTTCCCCCCCCATTAGTCTCAGTCAGCGCCAGGATGCCTGTCATGGTGACAGCGCGCTTAACAAATGATTAAAATAAATAATAAATACATAAATAATAATACAGCCTCTATCTCCCCTCCCACCTTTTAACCAAGGGAATCAGTCACGCCAATAAAAATCCTTGTGAATTGGTTCACCTTTTTTAATATCACCTTCCCCACATGACTACACCCCTTATTCTTTCCCCCTCACATGCACACAACCATTGGCTTTAACAGAAGATCTCCAACAAAGCGCGCCTTTTAGGCGCCCGCCAGGCATTGCAGCGCCAGCCTGACGAGGAGCAAGAGGCCAATGATGAAGCTTGACATCTATCTCGCTGGGTGTGTGAGGCCTCTCAGTTCTAACAAGGGAGCCTGCCGCTCCCTGACTCCACTCTATTATCCTGTCTACACACTCCCTCCCTCTCTAGACGCTCTCGGGGAACTTTGTACCCTCTGTGCTTCATGTTTGACTGGACATGTACACTGGACCCCGCTAAATATTGTCCAAAACTGGTTCCCTCCTTTTGTACCGAACTGGTAAACATATGCCAAGTGCCCCGAGGGTGTTCGCCCGTGAGACGCCTTCCTCTTCCCCACAAATTTTTTATGTTTGTCTCGTTCTAAGTGTTGGTTTATGTACTGTCTCAGTTGAGCAGTCATCGGTGGATGGGTCAAGTTGAAAGTAGCCCGGATTCTCCCCCCATTTTATGGTTACAAATAATGATTTGTTGTGGACGGATAGGCACTTGTAGAACACACCCAACTTCATGTAGAGTAGGTGTGTGGTCTGGAATCTAATAGTATATTTTCCAGCAAACAAAATTAGGATGCCCCATTAGACGAATGTTAACCCACGTCCAGGGTACTGGGATCTTGTGGTATTGATGCTTGCCAAGAACCTAACCAAGGTTTCTCTAGGTTCTAATCAGCTCCATACCTGCAAGGGGAGCTTGGAAATACTGGAGCTGGATTCTCGGCGAGAGACGGGCAGCCTCTTGATCAGTGTGTCAGCTGGAGGGTCGGCTTCCTTCGGCACTTGCTGTAGCGAGCTGCGCCGGGCAAGTAGATAGTTGAACTGCTTTGAACCACCGTAGTTTGCCATAGCAAGTGAAGGTATATTTATACCTTGAAGGTGTTTAGAAATGTCATAGTTTGATGTAAAGTCAGGCATACGAACGTCAGGAAAGAACCCCTAGGGAATAGTTGTTCTTTGCAAAGTACATGAGTTCTTGGACAAATCAATATTCAAGTAAGGGGAAGTTCCCTAACTGCTTAAGCCGGTTTTCCAAGAAATCGTTGTGACGTTTTGGTACGGGTGGAAGTAGCCATGCCTGTATTTGGGCTGCTTGGTCTATGCCTAAATAAGGGATTGATTTCTATGCCTATATAATGGCAATGTGAATTGTACATATATAAGGGCATGAATCGGGAAAATTCACTCGGAGCTCTTAACGCCACACAACACCCACTCCACTTTCTTATGTACGACATTACTAAGTTCTAAACACATTAAAACATATCTAAACATGATGTGTTAAAAACCCACCCAAAATACATCAAAATGCATTGGTACTAGTTCTACACGAAAAGCATTCGTGCTGTACACATTAAAAGCAATGTTTCATTCAAAGCATATAGTTTGACATTTGAAAATGCTATCCGAATGAATCACGAAAATACATTTATGAAATGGCTCTTAATTACAGAAGAAAAGGTCGAGACCATTCCATGACAGATTATAAAAACTGTTTGAATGTGGACAAGGTCAAATATTGTCTCTTGTAAAATATTTCACAGAATTCTAGTTCTCTATGAATAGTTCTACTTTAAGCAGATTACTTTGTGACAAAAAATTTGTAAAAACAACATTTTGATCATAGAAAAAATAGAGTTCTAAAGTTTGAAACTTTGTTTTGAAAATGAAGGTCGAATTCAAAGTGTCTCAGGACACTGTGTGCCAAAATCAAAAGTCAGTATTATTGTTTGGAGAAAACATCAAATCTTCTAAGTCAAAAAAGAATTTGTCTACCATTGTAGGTGAAAGTTGGATAACCTCGTTAAGAAGATTATTTGCACAAAGATGCAAAGCATTGCCCTCAGCGTTGGTCGCGTTAGCAATGTTCAGATTTGATACCTGTGTGCCGCTTTCCTCTCGTACCTCACCATCAGCATTTTGCATCTGTGAGATCTCAATGAACGCCGTCATCAGAATTGATAGCCGTTCAGGACAGCACTGCGCATGGGCCTTTACCGGGTACAGCAAAGCATCAACATCCGTTGGCATGACTGATGGGAGTGTCAGACAGATGTCTAGCACACATTCTTCTCCACATAGCAGGCATCGTAGTAGAGGTAAGATGCAATCTCGCCAGATTGGTCTGAACGACATAAACCATGTGGTATTTAATTCTCTTAAACTAGCTAATCCAAGAATTTGGACTATGCGCTCACGACACTTCCTCGCCAGTAGAGTATTTTCCACAGTGATCTGGGTATCGCTGGTGATTTGGCTTGCCATATCGGAGCAGAAGGAACAAAAATAGTATCCCTGCTGCGAGTCCCAAAACGAGAGGCAGTCCGCCAAACACAGAGTGCACGAAGTTTGGAAAAACTCCTAGGACTGCTTCAAAAGGTGCTAACAGTCCCGAAAAAACTGACTTAAATACATGTAGAATACCACTCGTATCAGACATGTTTAAGATACAACTTAACATTTCTGAGAAATGTACAGGGCAGTTTGTAGTTAATAGGGTGTGTATCTCTGCAGACATCCTTGGGACTTGCAGATCATACGTTTCTTTAGCCGAGGTCAATGGCACAGTTTTTTGTAAAAGAACGGCTTTCATTCTGCTCAAAGTATCAATTTGTATAGAAGAGATGTTCATTGAAGGCCATAACGGCGACTTCTGGTCTGTCTTGGTTTTTGGAAACAATACTTGCATACAGCAAGTGACCCTGGCTGACACAATTACTAGATAGGCTAAGCCTGGCAACATGCCACAGCAGCTGTGATCATTCAACATGATGTAACTTCATTAGAAAGTTGCCTAAAAATTGGATCAATCACTGCAGCTGGTAAACTTTGTAGGTGGCAGGACAAATTGTTAGAGGAACCACTGCAGGCCCCGTGTAAGTTTATACCCTGACATAGGAGAGAACCGCTTAGTGCGTTTTCACAATTATTGCCACTAAGAAACACATCTTTCCCTCCACTCCAACATCTATGTGTATAAGGTAATTCCCTGGATGTCTTGATGTATTCTTTACCCAACCTTCCATAGATGCCTGCTGGTAAACGTTTTAGGCAATACTGAAAATAGAAAATTGTAACAGGCAGAGTGATTGTACCGTGTATTATCCATTCAATGGCTGTTTTTTCAGCGACTGCAAATGGCAATCTTTCCAGTTTTTCAATGCTCAGCACCCTATAGTCTGCTCCCCTCTGTGCCAATTTGATTTGTTTGTCTGTGAGATTAAATTCAGAAAACAGTGACGTTGTGTTGATTAAACGCCAAGGCACATAGCCTGAACGAAGGTTTTGTAACATCCATCCTAATAGCATTATAGAACGCAATTGTGACTGACCATGTTGCAACATGACCAAGTCCTGTTCCATTATGTCTATGGCAGAGGATACTATGCTGTCCAAAGAATATATCCTGGATGACAGACTCTTTAATCCATTGTCAACTACAGAGAGAGATTTCTCTAAATTAATACAATCAATTTCTTGTATTCGTTCTGCAGTCTCTGCTTGCGTAATCTTCCATGCTTCATTATACATGGCATAGATACCGGTGTATATAAAACATTTATGACACTGTTTTTTAGGTCCTTGTAAGAAGTCCTTCAGGTCAGCGCCATCTTTAAGTAAAGATAAGTGTTGCTTTACTTCCTTTAGTGTAGACTTGTGTAGCCATTCAAGGCACAGTTTTCCTACACTGTATGATGTTACTATCCCTGGATGCTGTCTTTGAACATATATTTTATCTGGCCTAGTGAATGTGAACCCCTGTGTCTTATTCAGGAATCTGTCTTGACAGTTGTTTGTGTCTGTGGGCCAGATTAACCATTTTTCCAATCATGATCTGTTGCGAAGCAAAATAGTATGTAAGTCGAACTTCCCCTCTGATACTGCTATCAGTCGTAGGTGTAGGTATGGACGGATTGTTTAAATCTTTTATCTTGGCTAACCCAAGACAGGATGTCTGCTGGACAGTGTCATTCAAAAACATTATTTGCTCTGGGATGATTCAGGCTCTAAATAAAGCTTTTAATCCCTGCACCTGCCAGGACTTTGTGCCCCAGACCGTTTTTGTCTCAACGGTGTCTTTCCAAAAGTCAAAGCCTAATTTAGACAGCTGAGCATAAAAGGCCGTAGAATACATTTGCTTCGTATTTGTCAACATAATTTTCATTCCTGTCCTATTAACATATTTAAAATAAAATGATTCTGGATTTGAAACATTATACCCTGAAAAGTATGGAAATTTGCCAAACAATGTTTTTGAGCTACCCTTTGGTGGCGTAGCACAATGTTCCCACTGGATATGAGTTAATACATTTCTAGGATTTGCAGATTTTTGCAAGAAATGATGACCATAGTGATTATAACAATACATTTGTTCTTAATCTGATGAACCTTCTAAGTGTTCATGATTTGTAAACTTTGCAGACATTTCTAAGTCCGACATCATATTATTAGCAGTCTCGAAGTCCCAATCATCAGAAAAGGTACTAAATGAAACAAAGTCACTCATGGAAATCTTTAATTGGTGTGGAATCTTCAACAGCTCTGCCAGACCAAGAATGTCATATTCAGTCCTTTCCCGAGCTATACCACCTGGTATAGGAATGGCTGTGATGTTCACTGTTGACAAGTTTCTTTGTTCACGATGAGATGATTTGTGTGGCTTGAGGAGTAAGTTGATGTTCTTACTTGCCGTGTCCTTTATAACATATCTTCCATTTATCAGCATTCCCAAAGTAAATACAAGAGTCAACCAAAGTAGATGAAAAAGTAAACCTAACACAATCCAAAGTTCAATCCATGGTGAAACCAGATTTGTCTTTTCTAGTTGATGAAAAAGTTCTGTTGCTTGTTCTTTAAAAAGTCCTTTTTACTGGCGTCGTTTCAGGTTCACTGGGACCCTCGGAAAACGTATCAAAGTTAATGAAATAGCCAGAGGCAGTTCTGTCAATTGTAGGGATTGCTTCAGGATTCGATGTAATTGCTGGAACCACTTGATCACTTGTTACATTTGTATAGTCAGTTGCAATTTCGTTGTAGACAGGCGTTTCTTGATGAACTGTTAATTGGGTCTCAAGTTCCATGGCTTTGTTGCATAGTCCTTCTTTTCGCACTGCAGATTCTTCAAAGGTGATGAGTCTCTTAGTTTGAAGCTCTTGGATAGTACCCAGATTCGGGCAACTGCTACATCTTTGGAGTCTACTTGGCCTACTGCTTATGATCGGCCACATGATGTGGTTTTACCAGGTCGATGGACAGGAACCTGTTCTCCTTTTTACCAGCAAGGGGCGGCAGTAATACTGTTCTTGACCCGTGGATGGCTAGGACAGGTACTGGTTGTCTTTAAGAAGGCCCAAATTCCCTCTTGTCCGCAATCTTTTCTCTGACTAGATCCCCAATCTTTGAAATCCAGACAGGTCTTTCTGGGACGGATGGTTTCTCTTCAGTGGTTCTTGGCTTCAGGAGTATGTTACTTTGTCTGAATCTTATTTCATTTAAGTCCTGCAAAACAGCCAAACGATCTTTGATATCAAAGGGTTTTTGTTCTACCACTGAAGTGTGACAATCGAGGTCCGGCACAATCATTCTAGTTCCAAAAAGGATTTCATATGGAGTGATACCCCCAGAGAACTTCTTGGCAGATTGTTAAGACTATGTTGGACACTTTTTAGATGTTTGACCCACCCGTCACCCGAGCCTAATACCCTAGCTGTTATAGATTGCTTTATGTCCCGGTTTTTTCTCTCCACTACTGAATTTCCCTCAGGATGGAATGGACTAGAATACCACAATGCAACACCCATATTGGCCATGGCCTCTCCGTAAGCTCGAGAGGTAAATGCAGGACCCTGGTCAGAATGTAGCTTGCCGACTGAATATGTGCTGATAAAGACTCGCAGATCTTTTATAACAGTTCGGGTGTCAGCTGAGCGCTGAGACCACATCCACATAAATCTTGTCTTAATATTTGTGGGACCGCATTTATCCATAGGGACGTCTGCATGTAGAAAGTCTAATGCTGTCTAAAAATGGTGTCTTTACTGGGCTGGCTACACTGTAGTCAGGTATCTGGCAGCGTTCTCTGCTGCGATCTCTGTTGCAGTAATGGCAATTAATTGTGAATGTGTGGATGTGACCATTCATCCCTGTCCACCAGTACGTCTCTTTTAATTCTAATATAGCTTTAGAGATCCCCTGTGTATCAAAGCTACTCTACTTTTCCTGTTTGGAATT
This sequence comes from Lissotriton vulgaris, assembly GCF_964263255.1. Classification (NCBI taxonomy): domain Eukaryota; kingdom Metazoa; phylum Chordata; class Amphibia; order Caudata; family Salamandridae; genus Lissotriton; species Lissotriton vulgaris. The sequence goes on from NC_141698.1 coordinate 911,668,479, forward strand.
ACTCTATCCTCCACTCCAGGAATTCGAGCAAAAGGAAGGGAGTTTGCGTCAATTAGGTATGAATATTTGAGTGGATAGTTTTGAGGTAACGCTGCACCGCTGCCTTTGCTTGTAGCATTGACAGCTAGCATTATTCCGCCGTCTATTTTCGTTTTTGAACGAGTGATTGCAGCTACTGAAGCCGTTTGCACAGCTGCCATGCGGCTTCATCAGCCAATGAATTCCCTGCAACGTGAACGCCATCACATTGATGATTCAGTGTATGGATCACGTGAGCTTTTTGTAGTTCTTGTTGTAACTGAATTACTTGTTCCCATAGCAACTTATGCTTAATTGTGCCACCTTTTTTCATCTTTTAAACCGTTTTCAATCCAGTTCTGCAAGTATTCATTATAAGATTGAACGCAATAATATGAATCGCACACTATGAGTGTGGGGAATTCGCGGTCTGTATTTTCAAGCGCAATCTTGAATGCTTGTAGTTCAGCTCACTGAGCTGTACAATCTCCTAGAGATTGTGTTTTAGCTACCATAGGTCGGAATTTACCATCGGGCCAGCGACCTTTAATGATCGCGCACGCTGCACTATAAGCTTGTTTACCTCCAATAGCGGGCTGTGCTGATCCGTCAGTATAAATGATACATTCATACTGCTCTAGAGGCAGAATCTCAGTAGGCAGAGGACATTCATGTTCATATTGTAGAAATTCTTGTGTTTTTAAATATGGGTCAAAAATGTATTCAACGTCTGTTGCAGCAAGAGAATTAACCAATTGTACCCATCTTGAATGTAAAGCTTTAGCATTTGGAAGGCTCGCTTTTGTCACTGCCTCTAAGGCAGGTACAGGAGTAACGACCATTATGCGCTTACCCTGTGCGAGGGCTCTCTCTTTTGCTACTGCAGTTTGTACCGCTGTCAGAATTTTCTCTGTTGAAGTAAATTTCATTTCTGCTTGTGTGTACAAATGTGATTTGTAAGCTATTGGTACTTTTTCTCACTCATTAAAGGTTAAGTACGTGAATCTGCATCTTCCTGGAATGATTTGGATCACTAAGTTGCGTACGTTTGTGCGTGTTTGCAAATGTTTTGTTGCTAACGTCTTTTTGGACTGAACGCAAATTTCTGTGTATTTTTGAGTCCAATTAACTGTTTTAAATTCAGGTTTGATTAGTTCGTAGAGAGGTTTAACCCTTTCTGTTTAATTTAAAATGTAAGTTCTTCAGAAATTTAGGAAACCTAGAACTGACTGTAAGTTTTTCAGCATTTTTGGAGGTTTGAGCAGCGCACATTTCTCTAGAACGTTTGCTGCCAGGCTTTTGCCTTCACTTGATAATTCGTATCCTAGAAAAAGGACGTTGAGGTTGGCAATTCTTGATTTCTTGAAATTGAATTTATACCCTTCAGAGGTGAAGCCCAATATTATGGTGTTCACCCTGTTCAAGTGCCTGTCCAAGTCATCGTCTGTTAGATAGATGTCATCGACATAAGATAATGCCTCATCATCATACGTTTGTAGTAACTCTGTTACTCTGGCTGAAAATAACCCTGCACTATTCTTGAATCCCTGGGGGAGACAATAGAAGTGACGCTCTGTCCCCATAATTGAGAAAGCGGTCAAGTACCTACTTTCTGGTGCCATGTTTTGACAGAAAAAAACATTAGAAATATCTAATGTGGTTTTGTATTTTTTACGCAGAATGCTATTCATTAGTGCTGCACTGTGTGCATTTTGTACTGCAAATGTTTTGCAACAAGAGTTTAGATGTCTGTAATCCAAACTAGACGATATGTATTGTCTGGTTTGGAGACAGGAAACAAAGGATTGTTCATTGATGAGGTGCATGTTTCAATCACCCCTTGGTATTCAAGTTGATCTAAGATCTCCCTGACTTGTTTTTTAGCTTCTTTCTTCATTGGGTACTGCCTTTGTGCAGTTAGTTGATTTTTTAACTGTATTTTACGTTGAGGAGAATCCTCATCCCATCCTACATGATTTTTATATAACGCAGGAACCTGGGCTACTGCCCATTTCCTGTCATAGGTATATTTTTTATGAATTGGAATATGATTGGAGAAAGCTGGCATAATGATGTCTTCGCCATGTGGGCATTCCCTGACAAATTCAGGTGGTCAGTCTTGTTCAGCTAGAAGAATGTCATAACCCTGAGAGAGCTTCTCCCAAAAGAGTGCTCTTATTTTTCTAGTTATGCCCCCCTCCATCTGGAGTGTTACTTCATATAACTTACGTGGGACACTATCCCTGGTATCTGCAGTTTCAACTTGGATGTACTCATTCAAGTCCACTGTCTCCAGATGATCCTTCAAGTTCTTGCGAGCTACGGTGACTTCTGCTGCGCTATCCAGCATCGTTTGAGCCCATTCCCCGTTCTTTAGTTGTGTCCTCAAGATCCTCGGCATGTCTGATTTTTAGACCTGCTACCTTCTTTTTGGTGAATTGAGTTTTCTTATTTTTTGGAACGTGTTGATCGTCTTTGGACTTCACGCTTCCTTTTGTTGTGATCGTCCTCTTCTTTCAGATTTCTGTGAGGTATTCTCAAAGGTACGAGAGGAACGTGTATCAGTATCTTGATATCTATCAGGTTTCTCAAATCCCTGTACCTGAGATTATACCTCCTTTCAGAGGGCTCCTTTTGAGGAGACCTACCACAGGATTGAGAACGCTTCTCTTTAGAAATTTGTTTAGTGTTCTCCCACTTCTTTTTAGGAGGAGTAAGAGTGTTTTTAATAAAGACCTTTTCAGGACTTTCAGTCAGTTGGGGTTTAACTGGCTTACCTCCCAAACTGTCTCTACCTAGTTCTTCATAGGATTTTTCAATTATTCTGGCCAGTTCATATGGTTGCTCAGTTACATCCAATTCTCTTAACTTTTGGCGGATCGCCACAGATGCTGCTTAACCTTTAATATTAGCTAATATTATTGCTGAGACCTGTTTGGAATCTTTCAGTAGTTTCATACCCAGATTTAAAGCAGGTTCTGTCCCGTATTCATTTTGAATCTGTTTCAGGACATCTGGTATTACCGCCATAGACAGAACACCATGTGTTTTGGTGCAGATTGCAGCAAAGACTGTACCCCAAGTGTCGCAGTCCTCCAGGTGTGTTGCGATTCCCATTGGTAAACATATTGTTAGAATCCTATGTTTCTCATGAGGGGTAGTATCAGGAAACTACTGCCTCGATTTGAGTAATTTTTTGAGCTATCCAGAATGGAATTTGTTCCTGTTTTGCGGGTAATTTGCCAATGACTGATTGTATAGTATGTGGTATAATTGTTTTTGCGTTCTCCTGGTAAGGGGTGTGTTGTGGAATCCTTATTGCTGTTTGGACTGTAAAGTTCCGCATGACATATTGAACCAATTGTCTGTGGATTTTAATTAGCTCTTTTATTTGAACTACTAGTTCCGCATCTGTCATATTTTCAATGGCAGGATGTGGTGTATAGCTGGCTAATACCAGCCATGTTGCTCCTGGTCTACCTAATGGACCGAGCCTGGTCATGTGATGTGTATGTTTTAGGGCGCCTTTAAACCAGAGTGCATGCTCTTGGTATGTTAGTGGAATTTCAACATCCTCGAAAAGAATATATTCCTCTGGAGCTTCATCTTCTTTGTAGAAGTGAAACACTTTTGTTCTTGGATTTGCTTCAGTGAAGACTATCCACAAATAGAACACCTCTGTCTGAAGATATTTGTGTGCCTCAATCACAAAAACTACCCTACCACCTCTTGCGGTAGGCCATTTTGTATAAGCTTCATAGTGATGGCTTTTCTTAAAGTTTCTGGAATGCTTTTTGCATCCGCATTGGTCTCTTGGAGACCTGTAAAGTTTAAAACTTGTACGGCATTGCCGCCTGTAGCTTCACCATTCTTGGTGTCGCTATCCAGCATTTTTGTTTAATGAAAGTTTGCAGAGCAAGTTTCAAGGAAACAAAGATAAGGTGCACAATATTTTGGATCACTGTATCCTTCAACGTTGAAATAACCAAAAACTAATACATAGGGTTTTTGTCTTACTCAGCTATTGGCGGATATTTTATCCCTTTCCCCACTCCAGATGTCTATTGGAGTATTTATGGAAAAAGGGGGTCTCTGAGAAAAACACAACTGAGTTAATTTAGTATCTAGCGTTAAATTAGTGCCTAACCAAATGTTGGGCGCCATGTAGTGTAGTTCCTATATTCCCAATAGGCTCTGCTCATTGGAATAATATATCCTATAGATTAGACGTAGGACTGAGGTCGACTAGGTCTCTATTGAATATATTAAACTTAATAGTGAGTGCCAGCTAGCTCAGAGGTCACTAGAAACTTTCACGAATTCACAAGAAGGGATTTGTTTCTGACAACCGCATAAACATGACAACTTTGTTTCCCAAGAACAAGAAATATATCTCTCAGAGTCGCGGAAACAATAGATAAGTATTTCACGTAGTCAATCGTGCATGCTTAATTTCGACAGAGTTGTAGAGAAATAGAGAAACAGTCATTTTCAAAAAGATGGTTTATTGAATAGTCTTCTGTCTCATACAAGAGAAGTGAACTGCTACAATTGTTAGGCAGACTGCAAAGTATAATGCGTACAGCGAGAATAGTATTATAGGATAATAATGTAAAAGCAATGTATAGTTTCTAAGCCATATAAAAATACATATATAAATAAACTTGACTAAAATACTCATCTAGTGCTTCTAAAAACACCTACCCCAATGTACCTAACCTAAGTCTAGTATGAAGAAGAAGTAAGTATTGTGTAGCATAGGTTTAGTTATTCTTGCCAAGAATCTACCCAAGGTTTCTCTAGGTTCTAATCAGCCCCATACCTTGGTTAGAATGAAGGAGGTCTGGTATCTCAGTCTCTGGACTCGATTTCCCAACACCCTGCAAGGGGAGCTTGCAAACACTGGAGCTGGATTCTCGGCGAGAGAAGGGAAGCCTCTTGATCAGTGCGCCAGCTGGAGGGTCGGCTTCCTTCGGCACTTGCTGTAGTGAGCTGCTTCGGGCAAGTAGATAGTCGAACTGCTCCGAACCACCGTAGTTTGCCATAGCAAGTGAAGGTATATTTATACCTTGAAGGTGTTTAGGAATGAAATAGTTTGACGTAAAGTCAGACATATGAACATCAGGAAAGAACCCCTAGGGAATAGTTGTTCTTTGCAAAGTACATGAGTTCTGGGACAAATCAATATTCAAGCAAGGGGAAGTTCCCTAACTGCTTAAGCCGGTTTTCCAAAAAATCGTTGTGATGTTTGGTACAGGTGGAAGTAGCCATGCCTGTATTTGGGTTGCATGGTCTATGCCTAAATAAGGGATTGATTTCTATGCCTATATAAGGGCAATGTGAATTGTACCTAAATAAGGGCATGAATCGGTAAAAGTCACTCGGAGCTCTAAACGCCACACAACAGTTCTGTTGGCATGCACTTGTAACATGGTAGTGGGTCTAGGTTGACCTGTGTCATAAACCCTTAGAGGAGTGGTTTGTGAGTGGCTAGGCGTGCTTGGCAGATTTGGTCGAGGGATCTATCTATCTATCTATCTATCTATCTATCTATCTATCTATCTATCTATCTATCTATCTATCTATCTATCTATCTATCTATCTATCTATCTAGCTAGCTATCTCTGTCTATCTGTACCTGTCTGTCTATCTATATCTGTTTATCTACTCATATCTGTCTGTCACTCTATATATCTATCTATATCTGTCTGTCTTTTTTACCTATCTGTCTGTTTATATGTGTAGGTCTATCTATATCTATCTGTCTGTTTATGTCTGTCTAATCCATATATGTCTAGCTATATCTGTCTGTCTGTCTACGTCTTTCTATCTATCTATCTATCTATCTATCTATCTATCTATCTATCTATCTATCTATCTATCTATCTATCTATCTATCTATCTATCTATATCTGCTTGTCTATATCCGTCTGTCTATCTATCTTTATCTAGTTGGTCTATCTTCTACATTTCTATCCTTTTTTGTCAGTCTGTCTATATCTGTCTGCCTATCTATATATGCCTATCTGTTTATATCTGTCTGTAAACCTGTCTCTTTGCCTATCTATCTCTTGTCTGACTGTCTACCTATCTATATCTTTCTGTCTATCTATAGCCGTCTGTCTGTCTATTGATCTATCTATGTCTGTCCGCTATCTATATCTATGTCTGTCTATCTATATCTGTCTGTCTATCTACAGATGTCTATCTCTCTATCTTTCTATCTTTCTATCTATCTATCTATCTATCTATCTATCTATCTATCTATCTATCTATCTATCTATCTATCTATCTATCTATCTATCTATCTATCTATCTATCTATCTATCTATCTATCTATCTATCTATCTATCTATCTATCTATCTATCTATCTATCTATCTATCTATCTATCTATCTATCTATCTATCTATCTATCTATCTATCTATCTATCTATCTATCTATCTATCTATCCATCTATCTATCTATCTATCCATCTATCTATCTATCTATCTATCTATCTATCTATCTATCTATCTATCTATCTATCTATCTATCTATCTATCTATCTATCTCTGTCTGTCTGTCTATATTTGCCTTTCTGACTATCCATCAAAATCTATCTGTCTATCTATATCTGTATATCCTTCTGTCTGTCAATCTGTCTCTTTATCAATCTGTCTGTCTGTCTATCCAGCTATATCTGCCTGTCTGTCTCAGTCAGTCACACAGCTGTGTTCGATCTTTTGTAAATAGACCATAAAAGCACAACAGCTCATATAAAATAATTTCAAGTTATTAACTACATATTTACATTGGTTAAATTAAGTATTAAACAAGGTTGCTGTTATCAGAAATAGGACCTTTAAAATCCTTTGTATAAAAGGAGAGAACGGTTCATAATTAAAAATTACACACTACTATCAACAAGTGGTCTCACCTTTTTCCTCTTCCTAAAACAGGCCCATAGAAATGAAGCAACACAAAAACATACAAATGGGTCTGGTAAAGCCTTTAGAAAATACATGGCGACCCGGCATTGCCTAAATTTATGGTGCCTAAGGATTGGAAGTATAAATATTTTCCTTTCCTCAAAGTAGTTTTTACAAAAAAGTATAATATGCAGGTTCGACTGGACAGCATGGTTGTTACATGGCAGGGAGGGAGCGAGATCTGCTAATCTATATTTATTTTGTGGTAGCCCAAGAGTATCGGGATCATATTCAATCTGAAGCATAATTATATGAATCTGTGCTGCAAATTGTTTATGCGAGATAAATATTGAAAATCTCTCCTGATAATGGGGTAACCAGGTCATATGCAATAGAAGACTGATGGATCCGTTTATTTTCCCTAAGGGCTTGCTCTGCTCTTTGGGAATATAGATCAGTTAACCATTTCTTCTTGACTTCTTTGCAAGTGTCGGGGTCCTGAAAAAGTTTTGCCATCCCTAGGACTTTCAGTACTGTTTCTACATAATTTAGCCACCCGATCCTTATATAATGATCTAGATTACAGCATTCTCTTATAATGGTTTGTGTCAGGTCGACCGTAGTTCTCTGCCGTATTGACAACCACAGGAGGACCGGGGCCATCCTTATGGAGTCACTCAAATACGGAAGCCCCAGTTCAATATGTAAGATGTGATTTAGGGCTGATTGTGGTAAAGACACGCAATTTTTAACCCCTTCAGTGCTGATGACAAAGCCAGCTCGTCATGGGTGTTACATGCCCTGTGCTTATGACGAGCTGGCTTTGTCATGAATAATGGGGATCTGGATATCGTAGCACCCAGCGGGAAAACCCATAGCAGCCAAGGTGTTAAAAAAGGAGTCTTCCATTTGCTGTAACGTACCAATGTTAACCATCCCCCAAACACCTGCTCCATATGTAACGGATGATTTTACTTTAGCTAAATATATGTTTTTAAGTGCATCCAATGGGCTTCCGCGCAACTTTATGCGAATCTCTTAACAGCTTTGAGGCTTCTTTGCATGCCCTGGCCTCTTGTTTTTACTAATTTAGACCAGGAGTGATCCTTGTCAAAGAGCACTCCTAGATATGAAAAGGAGTCCACCACCTTAATTTCCTTGCCCTCCAGCTGGAAGTGGGGATGTTTCTCACCTGTAGCCTCTCCGGCCACAAATATAAATGATTTTGTTTCATTGACTTTCAGGTCAAGGGAAGCCATACCGATGGAGTATGCTTTGAATAATTTTTGTAAGGCCAACCCACTTCTTGCCATCAGTACCGCATCATCGGCGTATGCCAGAATCGGGAGGGGGGGTTTGATCAAATGTTGGCACATCCAATGAAAGAGCAGACAGGGAGGACTCAACTCCTTTCGTATGGATTGAAAATCGAAACGGGGCGAGGACACCCTCCTGTCTAACTCCCTTTTCAATTTTGAAATTACGAGTGCACTCCGCATTTCTACCATACTTTACACAGGCAGTGGCATTGGCATATAGATGGCGGATAAATTCAATGATCGGCGGGTCTATGCCCATACCCTCCATCATGGACCATAGCCTACAATGTGACACACAGTCAAAGGCTGATGTTAAGTCCGTGAAAGCCATATATAGCTTCCCGTTTCTAGCCTTTGAGTATTTCCCTGTTGTTAGGGAGAGGTTTAGGCACTGATCAATTGTCCCCATACCTCTACGAAACCCATACTGTGCCTTCATGATTATGTTATGCGAGTCTGCCCAATCCTCCAATCTAGCCAGTGGGATGCGCCCCATTAGTTTAGCGGTGTTATCAAGCAAGAATATGGGACGGTAATTCTTTGGAGAGCCCCTATCCCCGTTTTTGTAAATTTGAACAATTACTCTCTGGTTCCATGATGTGGTGGGCCTACTATCAGAATGCTGTTGAGAATGTTTGTGAGTAAGGGGGCCCAAATATCATAATTGTATTGAAAGAGGTCAATTGGTACGCCGTCCAGCCCCGGAGCCTTACTGGGTACAGGATTCTAATGCCTTTGGAACCTCAGATATAGTAAAGGTTAATCCTTCCTGAGGTGTAATTTCTGGGGGGGACACTAATATAGGTGGAGGAGTTAGTATCTCAAAGATTCCTTCGAAATGTCTCACCCATGCCTCTTCGTCTACGTGTACATCTAGTGCGGGGTCACTAATGTCTTTAAAATAAGTCGCGTTTACAACTTCCCAGAAGTCTTTGCTGCCGCCAGAACTGGCTGTTTGCTCAAGATCTTCCCACGCCTGTGCTCTCAGATCTTTCTCTCTCCTCTTTCTGGATGATTTATACTCATTACGTAGTTAACGGATCTTGAGATAATCTCCAGGGAGAGTTTTTAAGCCATTTATGAGGGCTGTTTTCTCTTTGGTGCAGGCTGAATCGAACCAGCCTTTTTTTGCTGTGGAGTTTGATGACTTCACCCGCGTAATTGCCATTTTTATTTTTGCCAAGAGGGTGATGAAATTAGAGACCAGATCTACTGGCAGTTCCCCTTCTCTCAAGCATTCTATGATATTCTTTTTTTAACCTGCAGTAGAATTTTGGGGACCAAATCTGATTTTATTACCACTGACCATTTTATTTAGTAGCCATTTTTCCTGGAACGAATCACATCCTCTACAATCTGGTTATGTTCTTTGGGTGTGGGTAAGATTTTTAAATAGGTCATAAGAATGGCATGATCACAATGGGAAGTAAACCGGATATTCATGAGGGCCATTTTTGAAAGTAGCTGGCCAGACACCAAAACTAAATTGATAGTAGATTCCTGTGTACCCCTTCTAAAGTTTGTCCCTTGCCCTCTCTCATTTGTCACACCTAGCATAGAGAGATTCCACTGAAATAACAGATTATTTACAGTCTCTCCGTACCCATTATGTGAAAAATGAGAGAATGGATTACCGAGAACGTCTTCTATGCCACAAACCCTGGTCCCATTGAGCTTACATGAGTGGGTATTACAATCCCCCACCCATATAAGTTTCACGTTGCCACCTTTTTCCCCTTTGTACAATTTCTCCATTTCCACCACTAAGGCATCCACCACGGCCTTCGAATTCCTCCCAAACTCATTGTTATAAAAATTAATGAGAGTGCAGATGGTCTGTTTCTTGACGGTCAGCTCTAGGATCTGGAAATGGGTGTGTGGGGGCACAACTTGTCTGACTTGGAGTGGAGTAGTATTTGAAATCAGAGTAAGTAAACCCCCCTTTGTCCTTCAAGATACTGGGGGGACAGCTGGAGAGTGGAAAGTACGAAACCCCATGCAAAAGGGAGTGTCTATTGCCCAGGTTTCCTGGAAAAGTACTATCTCCATAGCTTGCCACTCATTTAGCCAGTCAGAATCCGCATTTTTGGAGGCTAAGCCTGCCACATTCCATGATAACATTTTTGCTCTAGTGCCCTCAGTTTTGTTTGCTGCAGGTAGTAAGATCTGCCCATGGCCCTGAATACCTTGCGTTAAAGTTACGGCTGCAAGGATCTCCTCTGAGGGAAGTATGATGGGTGGAAGTGTCAGTGGGCTAATTTCTACTGGAGTCACAGTGGGTGGGCTAATGGATAATTGGAGTAGTAATGGGGTTAGTCAATCACAATCCTATAGATTCGACAAAGTCTGTCTGTCTCTATCTGTCTGTATATCTGTCCGTTTATGTTTGTTTGTTTGCCTATCTCTGTCTGTCTGTCTATATCTATTTATCTATGTATCTATGTATCTATCTATGTATCTATCTATCTATCTATCTATCTATCTATCTATCTATCTATCTATCTATCTATCTATCTATCTATCTATCTATCTATCTATCTATCTATCTATCTATCTATCTATCTATCTATCTATCTATCTATCTATCTATCTATCTAGCTATCTATCTATCTATCTATCTATCTATCTATCTATCTATCTATCTATCTATCTATCTATCTATCTATCTATCTATCTATCTATCTAACTATATTTGTCTTTCAATCTATCAATCTACATCTGGGGGCTAAGGACGCCGAATTTGATCCACAGAAGCTCCGGCCATGAGGGAAACGGCAGCGGGGCAGCACTGTTAATTCCCAGCGCCGTGAGGGCAACGGCAAGAGATTTCATCCACCAGGTGCCCAGGGACCACCGGCGCACCGGTGACGTCACAGCCTGCGCCCGGAGGCGCTAAAAAACAGAGGAGCACTGAGCGCTCTAGGGGGGCTAAGGATGCCGGATTTGATCCACAGAAGCCCCGGCCAGGAGGGAAACGGTGGTGGAGCAGCACTGCTAATTCCCAGCGCCGTGAGTGCAACGGCAAGAGACTTCATCCCACAGGTGCCCCAGGGACCGCCGGTGCACCGGTGACGTCACAGCCTGCGCCTGGAGGCGTTACAAAACGCGGGACGCGCGCGGGCAGCACCGGGCTAAGCCCGGGCAAAGGGCGGGCCATCTGTGGCCATCAGGGGCCAGAAGAGGCCGGGATGGGCTACCCCCCCAAATACCACTAATGGGTAAGCGAAAACAACTGTGCAATGAGGTAGAAGGGGGCCAAAAAGCTAAAGTGCCACGGAAATCAGACTCTATTATTTCCTACTTAACCTCCGCTGTGGGCGTTATAATGAAAGAAATTGCTAATGCTGAGAAAGAACTAGGACTGAGCTCCCCGGTAACTCCTGCTGACGGGACGGGACCAAACAATATCATTAAGCCTGGGGTACACCCAAAGACACAGCAAATAATAACAGACACTTTGTCTGAAAATGAGGTAGAAGTCACCATAGTAGAGGCAACTAGTGAGAACACTTTGGCCTCGCAGCCCCATAAAGAATAGTTACCTGGTACAAGTGTACAACGGATCATGGATAAACGTAGCACTAAGAAGTGTGCAAGAAAGTCGAAACATGTTAATGTCCCCCACAGTGTTAACGAACATGCTATCCTTATTAAACTGAGCGACAAGATAGAGGATATGTTTAACTTGCGCTTAGAGCCTGTTTTAGCAGGAATCACAAAAGACATTGGGGACGCACTTAATACATGCGTTGCAGGTTTATTAAAGAGATGTGATGTAATTGACGCCTTTGTAAAAGAATATCATGAGCAACAAGTATTATTGACGCAGGACCACAAGTTCATACATCTGGTTTAGGGTGTAAGGAAAGTTATTCTACTAATGTCCGACTAAATAATAACCAGGTTAAAATGATTCAGAGCCCAGCTAATAAAGAAACAAGGTTGATTATCAAGCCACAAGAGCTGGGGAACTTACCAATATTATCGGCACACACAGTAGATAACCGCTTAGGGCAAAAGAACCCAGGAATTCACCAAAATGGTAATAAGACATTACTAAAACCATGTGAGACCAAGTTACACCTCCCCCCTGAAGGAGTCCCTCTGGTATCTGTACTGACAGGAGTACCGTCGCTAGAAATAAATTGCAGAGAGTCCACCCAGGAGCTCCTTAGAAAATCTAGGAACTGGTGTAGGCAGTATTCTAGTGGGGTGACTGATATTTCTTTATGTATTAGCATGGCCAGAAGGGTAGGTTGGGTTGGTTTTCGCCCCAAAACCCTGGTAGGGGATTGTATTGTTATAAATTTCAATAAACATGACGTAGATGATAGATTGTTCTGGGATGGTTCTGACCTATCAAATACTGGCATTGGGCCTTTGCCCTTGGGTTTTTTCTATCCGCCACCTAGCACCCAGAAGTTAGCCAGCCCCATCCCTTCATCCCCCCATACGCTTGACGGGATCTTTTCCAATGACGAGAGGCTGATGATTAAGGATCCTATCTCTCTGTCATGGTCCGATCACCTGGCCGTTCCATTTGAGCTAGTTTGCCCGCTCATCCAAATGTTTAAAAATACTTCGAGCAAAAAGGAACGCCGCAGGAACTTCAAGAACATTTCAAATAGCTTCTTTACCCCGTGGGCACTCAATCTGTCTTCTCCTCAAGAGGAAAGTGTCTCCACAGCAGTCCTACAGTTTGAAATGACAGTGACTGAGGCACTGGATGAATTAGCCCCCACCCAAATATGCCACAGAGCCAGAAAAAGGCCCTCAGCCCCCTGGTTTTCGGAACATCTCAGACTCCTCAGACAAGAAGTGAGGAGGCGGGAGCGATTGTGGCACTCTGGTTGGGATCTAAAGGATAAGGAAGCCCATAAAACTCTGCTGAGGAAATATAAGGCTGAAATCATAAAGACCAAACAAGAGCATTTCACGGCCCTGACTACCTCACTGACTTCTCCTAAAGAGCTCTTTAGGGTAGTGGACTCCCTCATAACCCTCCAAACCCCAGATCCCATAGTAGCATCTCAAGAGTTGGGCAATAATATTGCCTCTTTCTTCCAGTCAAAAATCCTAGACATTTATTCTGCCATGGAGCTGCAAAGATCTCTCATTAGTGGGCCTCCTGCTTTGGGGACTATGGACCAGGCCCCTGTAGAAATACTTCCTTTGGGAACCTTAGACTCTTTTCCTCCTCTTTCTCTAGAGGATCTGGACAGCCTTCTCAACAAAACTAAATCTGTCTCACCCGTGGATGTATGCCCCCTCAGGATTCTCAAACAGTGTAGGGATACTCTCCTGCCCCCTCTGGTTGACATAATGAATATAGCCATGAGGGATGGCCTTTTCCCCACCCAATGGAAAAGCGCGGTGGTAAAACCATTACTTCAAAAGGCCTCTTTGGATCCTGCGGTTCTAAAAAATGTTCGGCCTATATCACTGCTTCCAGCTCCAGCAAAGATGCTGGAAGCACATCTTAACAAACATCTTGCCGCATTTGTAGAGAGCTCGGGCTGCCTTGACTCATCCCAATATGGTTTCAGGAGGGAACACAGCACCGAGTCGGCCCTCACCATAGTGTTGGATAATATCCGCACGCGTGTCGATGGGGGCCAGACCACCCTCCTGATCCTTCTGGATCTGACGCCGGCTTTCGATACCCTCTCTCCCTCAGTACTAACAGCTCGGCTGAGGGAGGTTGGGGTTCAGGGGTCAGCCCTAGATCTACTCACTTCTTTCCTCAGTCATCGAGTGCAAAGAGTGAAGTTGGGGGAGTATCTATCTCCATCCCTGCCTGTGCAATGTGGGGTCCCCCAGGGGTCGGCTCTTAGTCCGACCCTATTCAACATCTATGTGTCCCCACTTGCCAGGCTTATCAGATCATATGGGATGGAGATAGTATCCTATGCAGATGACACCCAGATCCTTGTCTCTCTCTCCCATTCAGGTGTTCCGACTGCCTCCAATTTTAGATCTTGCATGGAGGGAGTCGGACAATGGATGATTCACAATTCATTGAAACTGAATGGAGAGAAGACGGAGGTGATGGTGTTTGGAGAGAAAGATGATGTATGGTCATCTTCTTGGTGGCCAGACTCATTAGGAGTTTGCCCCACCCCTACCTCCTCTGCAAAAAATCTTGGGGTCATGATTGATCCTGCCCTTAACCTGGGTAAACAGGTTAGTAGAACCATCTCTACCTGTTGGGGCATCATCCACATTCTGAGGAGGATCAGGCACTATCTATCATTGCAGGCAAGGAAACAGCTTGCAATTGCCCTTATTGGTTCTCGGCTGGACTGCTGCAATGCGCTGTATACGGGACTGAATAAAAGTCTATTGCAGCGCTTGCAGGTAGTCCAGAACGCTGCTGCCAGGTTTGTGCTGGATCTCCCCAAACGTGCCTCAGCTACAGCGGCCAGAAAGCTGTTACACTGGCTCCCTGTTGAGGACCGTATCCATTTCAAAACCCTATGTATGACCTATAGGGCCCTTGCTAAAAATAGTTCCACTGGTGTAGGATCTATCCTGTCCCGCTATACTCCCTCTAGGGATCTGCGTTCCTCGAGTAGACTTCTCCTGTCAGTCCCTCGATTCAGAAGAGCTAAATGGGGTGGCAGGGCTTTTTCCACCTTGGGGCCCAAGTGGTGGAATGCCCTCCCACTGGAACTAAGATCCCTACCCACTCTTCAGGCATTCAGAAGTGCTCTGAAGACGTATCTCTTTGTGCAGGCTTATCTGTAATGGTGTCAGGCTTATATTTATGATATGCTTTGTTAGGCGCCTTGATGCCTTTGGGTAATTGTCTGCGCAATATAAATTTTATTCAAATCAAATCAAATCACGGAATAAAAATTTCTCCTCACAAACTGGTGAAACTCCAGTCTTTCCCTAACTAACAACAACCCTCCCCAGAATTCCCAAGGGAGCGAGAAAACTTATACGGGGTCTGTAAACTCACAGGGAACGGGTTTAATCTTGACTAATCGTTTTTCCCCTTTGTCCCAATTGGAGGAGAACGATTGACTAGAAAACTCAAACCGTATACTAGGGGTAAATATCTCTGATCAGTCCCAAGACACCCCATGTAAAATCCTGAGTTGGAATACTGCGGGAATAAGGTCAAAAAGTAGGGATGAAAATTGGGTGGGATTTTTAAAGGCACATGATATAATAGCACTCCAAGAAACTTGGGATACATCAAATAGTTTCTTTTTAGATGGATATAGCCACTTTTGCATTCCTGCAAAACATGGCCTGGCTGGTAGAGCTAAGGGAGGCTTGATACTCCTCTTTACCCTCAAATTGAATGGCTCACTAAAGCAGCTAGAGTCAGGCTCTTATAATTTTTTAATAGTCCAATTGTCAGTGACAAAAACATCTAAAGTGATTTTTATTAATTTTTATAATTCCAGTGAGAACGATTTTATTAATCTGCATTTAATCTCTCTAGAGGATTTTTTATCTGGATATAGATCAAAACAAAACACTTTTGAGGTCATCCTTATGGGTGACTTTAACATCCACCCGTGTGGCCTAGATTGTAATATTGGAGAACATGAAGGGCCCCCGTATTCGGTGTTTACACACTTC
Organism: Lissotriton vulgaris; assembly: GCF_964263255.1. Taxonomy (NCBI): domain Eukaryota; kingdom Metazoa; phylum Chordata; class Amphibia; order Caudata; family Salamandridae; genus Lissotriton; species Lissotriton vulgaris. Next base: position 911,684,323 of record NC_141698.1, read on the forward strand.
GAACACACAAAAAAAGGGAAGGCCTTGGAGAAACTTTTGGCCTCTATGAACCTTTTTGAATCTGGGTGTAATGTAGGAGGGCCAAGGGCACCCACGTTTAAAGGTAAAGACTCGGGTACAGTTATAGATTATATTTTTTTGTCACCCTTTGTTTTATCCAGGGTTTTAATATACAAGGTTGGAGACTCTGTTTTTAGTGATCATAACCTTGTGATCCTAGAGGTGGCGACAAGGGGTGTATTGAGATTTAGAGAAACACAGGGTATGGGAGTCAGTGATCTGACACCAAAAGACCAGGATAGAAGAATTAAATGGTAAAAGGTGATCCCCGAAACCTTTCTGAAGGAAGTCCTGACTAAAGTCGAAACCGAGGTAGCTACTTGTTTGGACATCTCAGCTTCGAGCACGCAGATAGTCGGAGCATTTGATGTCATATGTCACCAGATAAACATTGACCTAATGGTCAAAAATAAACCTGGCAGGGATCAAGGTAAAAAATGGTTCGACAGTAGCTGTTTTAAGGCACACTCGGCCCTGCTCAAAGCTATGAAAGAAAGACCTAGAAACAGAGAACAAATAGTAAGATTAAGGAAATTATACAAATCGGCCATCCAAGAACGCAAACAACAGGTTAAAGAGGATGCCTGGAGTAAGCTGCTAACAGACGAGGTTTTGCGGGACAGCGAAAAAGTCTGGAAGACTATTACCCAGCCTTTTTTCTCAGACATAGAGAATTCTCCCATGGAATGTAATATTCCAGATGAACGGTGGTTAGCCCATTTTGGGAGCCTTTATGGGCTCCATAGCCATGGGACGCTCGTAACGGGTATATCTTTTCCACAACCAGAAGCCCCAGTAGTTTTTGAGGGGTCTGATTTGGAAAGAGCCATTCTAGAGACACAAAAGAACAAGGCACCGGGCCCAGGTGGGGTTTCGCCGGACCTATATAAGAGTGCCCCAAAATTTTGGGCTAAATTCCTGACTAACGTTTTTAATGCAATTGGACCAAACCGTCTACCTACATCTTGGGCTAAATCTATTATTATCCCGGTTTTTAAAAAGGGGCAAAGGGCGATTTCCCTTATAGACTCTGCTGTCAAAATCTTAGGAAGAATCATTTTGTACAAATTGACGGACTGGCTGGTAGGCAGAGGGGTCCTGTCTAATGCCCAGTATGGTTTTAGATCAAATAGAAGCACCCTTGATCAATGCCTAAACATACAACTTTTAATAAGTAAATATACCATAGCCAAAGAGGGTCTCTTTATATGGGTTTTATGGAGCTCTCGACAGCTTTTGACCTGGTGAACAGGTCAAAGCTGTGGCAAAATCTATTGGATTTGGGCATTGACCCACCTTTAGTAAATTTTTTAGCTGACCTACATTGTGGTCTTTTAGCATCTATCAGGTTCACCCAGGAGGGGAGATGTTCTAGCCATTTTATGTCCGAGAAAGGGGTCAGGCAGGGGTGTATTTTGGCCCCTCTTCTCTTTACGTTATATATCAACGCACTAGAGCCAGCCTTAGGGGTGGCATCTTTGGATGTACCGCGTATAGGGGAAACTGCTTTTCCCGGTTCTCCTGTACGCGATGATGCCATCCTTTAGGCTCGCTCTGGTGTGGGTTTGAACAAATTACTGGATACCTTTGGCAATTTTATGGAGTCCTTGGATTTAAAAATAAATACACAAAAAACCCCAGGTTATGATAGTAGGGGAATATAGCAGAAAGAAAAAAATGAAAACTTTCTTTTGTTGCGGTGAAGAGATCAAGAGGGTCCCTATTTTTACATACTTAGGGGTCCTCTTCAATGAAAGAGGGACCTGGGGCCCTCAACTGAAGCACAAAAGTAATGTGGTTGCTAGATCCACCTCAGCCCTTATGGGATTTGCAAAGCGACTGGGGGCCAGACCAATGGAGGCAATTTTAAAGGTGTATAAAGCTAAATGTTTAGCAATAGCTACATATGGTTCTGCATTCTGGGGATATACGCCATAAGACAAGATTCAAGTGGTGGAAAACACATTTTTAAGATCTTTATTAGCAGTACCACAGTCTACCCCCACCTTTTCTATCCATACAGAGTTAGGGCTGGGGTATGTTTCAGATTTATTGAAAATTGCCCCGTTAATTTGTTGGCTTAAGACCTGGCTTAACCAGGAAATTTCATTGAACCACTTGATCCTAAAAGATTGTATAGCCTTGGACAGAGCCAGTAAGATCATTTGGTTGGCCTATATTAAATCTATATTTATAAAATTGGGGGGACCTGAGCTTTTTTCCTCCCCTGACTGTATAAAGATTGAAGATGTAGGCCGGCCAAAAATTGCTTTGCTAAACTTGTTTTCATTAGAAAGGGAAAAGCTGGAAATGAGAAAACCTATTGTAAGAATGAGTTATGCATTAGTAACCTCCCCCGGACTTGAGCCCTACCTTAACTGTGTAACAAGACCCTACCATCGGTATCTTTTAATTAGATTTCGTTTTAACTTAATTCATTTTATACTGGGCTCCTTTCCAACATGGGGCACTCCAGAAAACTCTAACTCCTGCAAGTGCGATAATTTTTCTGCACAAGACACTTTACATTTTATTATGTTTTGTGAGTACTACTCAAATATTAGGCAAAAACATTTGTTGCCTATTTTGAGGGAGGCAGGATTTACACAGGTTAGGCCTGTCCTTTTTTTGCAACTGTTGAGCAGTCCCCGTGTTACATTCCACGTTGCAAGCTTTTTAGTAGCAGGAGTGCGGATTAACAAGAAGAGTTTATGTGCCCCGAATATCGCTGTTTAAATATAAATGAATTGGGGGCAATTTTAAGATTTATTACAATAATTAACTGTCTAATTGATACCTTGCCTAAGATGAATTTTGTTGTTTTTAAACATTTTAATATTCATATTGGTTGTTGTTATTTGATATGAAATGATTGTACCTGTGTCTTTTTATGATTTTAATTAATCGAATAAAAGTGTTTTGACTGACTGATCTATCTATCTATATCTGTTTGTCTGTCTGTCTGTCTATATCCGCCTTTTTATCTTTAGTCTGTCTATATTTTGTCTGTCTATCTTTATCTGTCTTTGTATCTATATATGTCTATCTATGTATATCGGTCTGTCTACGTATATCAGTTTTTCTATATATATATATGCCTGTCTATATATCTGCCTAACTATATGTGTGCCTCCCTTTATATCTGCGTTATATCTGTCTGTCTTTGTATAGTGGTCTGGCTTTATATCTCCCTATCTTTATGTCTATATATATATATATATATTCACTGAAAAAAACATAGGTTTCAAGCAGTTTATAGTTAGGAATTATCATTTAAAAAACCTTAGAAATTCATTGAAAAAGACATAGGTTCGAGGTGTTATAGTTAGCTGGGCGATTCACTCATACAAAACCATTCAAATTTCTCTGTTATAGTTAGTTTTACTAACTGTAAATCATGCACCCGCAATCCACTGGTGATGATGTCACATATTACATCATTCATGACATGGTCAGTGGCAACACTCATGACATCACTGATGACATCTCATATGACATCACTGATGACATAATCCAGTGAATGTGGTTTGGTTCCATATTTAAATATGTATTATATATAGTAATATGCATTGAAGAATGAGTGGATATAGAAAAATCGGGATACAGGATTTAATAGCAGTGTGATTGATTGTTTACTTGAGTAATTTATAGTGTCTCACTAAATATATTGCATAGTGACTAAACTGTATGAATATCTGCATTACTTGGTCAGTTGTGTAAACGGCTGCACCAGTTGGTTACTAGCTACATGAAAGTCTATATTAGTTATTGATTAGCTAACTGATTATTTGCAATGGAGAGTGAATGTGTGTGTGCTTCGGTGGAGGATCTGTGACTGCCCAAAGATATCTGAATAGTTAATTCAGTACGTATATGAGGTTAAGACTACGTATTATAATACTTGTTTGGGTGAGTGAATATCTTTATGGGTGTGGTGATGATGAGCAAAAACATTTCTCAATGGTAAATGTCCAACAAAGTAGAAAAAAGGAAAATACAGTGTATGAGACAGTTGTTGTATATAAGTAAGTATACATAAAACTCATTGATTGCATGAGTGACTGTATAGATAATTGTATACTTGTAATAGTGATTTCGTAACACACTAAGAATGAGTTAATATTTATATGAATACATGAAGTGATATTTGTATAAGTGTGCAGCTGAGTAAATATAAATAAGATACATTGTTTGCAAAAGTGAGTAAGATGACTGCATAACTGAATAGGATGTGTGCTGGTGTGTAATGTTAATATAAGTGTATAAGTATTTTTGATAGTGTTCTATTGATCATTGACAACATGTATGAGTGAGTCTATAAGTAAGTGATTAGATGTGTGTGTGGATCTAGGAACTACTGAGTGGGTTTTTAGATACTTGTATTGCTGTGTCAATGGATTGAAATATGGCAGTCTGTATTTTACAGTGAGTAATGAAAGGTTATAGTAGTATATGATGAGGTGTATCTGATTGTCACGTGGATGATTCATCAGTGATGTCATCAGTGATGTCATTTGAGATGTCATCAGGGATGTCACTGATCATGTCATGAATGATGTAATATGTGACATCATCACCAGTGGACTGCAGGTGTGAGAGTTACAGTTAGAACAACTAACTATAACTGAGGAATTTCAATGGTTTTGTATGAGTGAAATGTCCAGCTAACTATAACACCCCTGAAACCAATGGTTGTTTTCAATGACTTTCTAAGGTTTTTTAAATGATAATTCCTAACTATAACCTGCTTGAAACCTATGGTTTTTTTCAGTGAACTTGAAAGTTTTTTTAAATGACAATTCCTACTTATAATGTTGACCACTTCCCCATATTTTCAACAAGAAACCAAATCTGCAATGCGACCTAAAAAATCAGGCTATAGTTCCACTTACCACTAACAAATTAACATCAACATTTAACTACTGTAAGAACGTCGAATATGTACTGCGTGAATTACATCCAACTCACACCCATATTTAAAGAGCAATATGTGATAGAGGTTCTAATTATACACTTCCGACACCCAACAAAATCCCAATACCCAGCGCCACTACCACCACAACCACCCCGCACCCCTCCCCCTTACTACCTCAGAGGCAGCGCAAAACAGGACAACGGACCTTTCCAAAATAATATATCCCCTCGACATCACACTAGCTAAATGTAGAAAGATGTGGCAACCAAGTATGTATAAGGGGAAGAACTCGAACATCAACAATAATTCCACACAACACTAAAACGACAGGTGAAATACTATACACAATTCACTATACAAACTAAAAACTTTTTCATGTGTAGATATACCATTGATACGTATAGTGTATTGAATTGTGGACGCAACCATATTATCTGAGACACTGGTGAATATTTCCGTCATGTAGCTTTGTTCACCCCCCACCTTTGACTCAGAAGCGGAGTGGGCTGGTCCAACATACACAACGTCAACGTAAGACTATAATAATGGGCGTGGTTCACTTCTGCAAAGAGAAGAGACTGCACCACAGCGAAGGTTCGCACCCTGCCACGTAGCTGCCGCCTTAACCACGTGCCTCCTCGATACATGCCCATTGAGAACTCAGCGCCACAGCACCTCAGACTTATGTCCTTATTGACTACTGTCTTCGATCTACACTGTGGACATCAGGATGCACAAATTGAATTCAGCTTTGGATCTAAATTTGTCAGTGCTATCTGTGCTGAGTACTGCCTTCACTCTACACTGCAGTCAGTAGAATTGACAACTTGATACCAGTTGTGCATCAGCACTACAGAAAACAATAAATTCAGTCTCGATTTATTTAAAGCAGAGACAATTGCACTATGTCCTAAGATTTTGTTAAAGTATGAACAGTTGGAAATGCAGCCTTCATTTATTTAATGCAGAGACAATTGTACTATATGTCTTCAGATTTTGTTTAAATAAGTGACAAAAAGCATTTGTCCATGTCTGTGTCAACAACTGCCTTCAATCTACACTGCAGACAGCAGGGTTCACAACTTGAATTCAGCTTTCCACCTACACTACGGACAGTAGGGAACTCAGCCTTGATTTATGTAATACAGAGACAATTCTACTGTATGTGTTCAGATTTTTTTTTATATAAATCACAAAAATCATTCGTCGATATCTGTGCTGACAACTGCCTTCGATCTACCTTGTGAGGGCAAACTTGCAGAAATGGCTACTAATGAAGCATCTTTTGATTCAGAACACTCTGGAAATTAAGAATTTGTGCCTCAACCTCCCCCTCCCGAGAAGTATACATCAATTGTCTGGAAGTTGTTTACTTTTCCTCCGAGGCAGAAGAGGGTTAATGCTACCAAAGTCACTTGCAAAATCTGCAAGGCGGTGCTGTGCAGGGGTCACTCTACAAAAAATAGTCTTATGGAACAGTAAGTATGAGGAGACATCTTCAGACAAAACATCCGTGAAACTTCGCAAGAGAGGAAATGAGGAGACTAAAAGACATTTGCCTTTGATCTACAGTGTTGTCAGTAGAGTTTACAACTTGATATCAGTGGTGCAGAAGCACTACAGACAACATTGAATTCAGTCTCAACCTCATATTTTGTTAAACTATGAACACTAGGAAATTCAGCCTTCCTTTATTTAATTCAGAGACAATTGTACTATATGTCTTCAGATTTTGTTTAAATAAGTGACAAAAAGCATTCCTTGATGTCTGTGTCAACTTCAGCTTTCTATCTACACTACAGACAGCATTCAAGTTAGCCTTGATTTATATAAGGCAGAGACAATTTTGTTAAATGATGCAAAAAAACCATTCCTCAATGACTGTACTGAGTACTGCCTTCAAATGTACACTACGATCAACAGAGTTCCCCACTTGATAGCAGTTCATGAGTCCCGTATGCAATAGTCAATGTATGGAGTACATTACAGATAATGCAGTGCAACTTAAGATGTACATTGCGAACAGCAGGGTTCACAACTTGAATTCAGCTTTTCATCTACACTACGGACAGCATTCAAGTTATCCTTGATTTATGTAAGGCAGAGACAATTTTGTTAAAGGATGCCACAAAAAACATTCCTCAATGAGTGTACTGAGTACTGTTTTCAAATGTACACTGCGATCAACAGAGTTCACTACTTGATACCAGAAGCGCTTAAGCACTACAGACAACATTACATTTATTCACGATTTATTAAGGAAGAGACAATTGTGCTGTGTCCTCAGATTTTGTTAACTGTGACAAAAAAGCATTCCTCAATGTTTGTGTCACAGTGGTCCCTACCATGCTACGCTATTATTTTAGGACAAAAACCGTACATCAAATTGACTTTCACCTATCCCCTATCAAGACGTAGAACCTGCTGAACTTACCTCCGACCACGGAGACCTAGCTATCTGGCTGATGCCTGGTGGTGCTACTTGATAGCTATAGAGGAGATGAGTTGTGCACTTTCCCCTCGACCTCTACCTACCCAGCCGGACTTTGGACAGTCTTTGCTTTCTCTCTCTGTCGTACCTCCCTCTCACCTGTTTACCCTAACACCCTTCCCCTCTAGACTCCTTTCATCTCATCTTCTATGCTCTTTAAATGTTTTTCCATAGAGACCTAGCCATTTGGCTGATGCCCGGTTGAGCTACTGGATAGCTATAGAGGAGATGGGCTGTGGACTTCCCCCTCGGCTCTCACCTACCCAGCCGGACCTTGGGCAGATTTTCCCTTTGTCTCTCTGTCGTATCTCCCTCCTACCCCTTTTACTCTACCCCTTTCCCTTCCTTCTCTGCATTTCCTATTCTTCTATGCTACTTAAATGTTTTTGTTTGTGACTCGTAACCATGGGGACCTAGTTTTCTGGCCGGCGCCCAGTGGAGCTACCTGATAGCTAAAGAGAGGAGATGGGATGTGGATTTTTGCCCTCGGCCGTCACCTATCCAGCTGGACGTTGGGCAGATTTTCCTGCGTCTATTTGTCATATGCTCCCACCTACTTCTTTACCCTACCCCATTACCCCCCACGCTCTATTTATTTCATCCTCTATGTTCTTTAAATGTGTTCCCATTGAGACCGAGCTTATTGGCCAATGCCCGGTGGATCTACCTGATTGCTAAAGAGGAGATGGGTTTTGGGACTTCCCCCTCGACCGTCACCTACCCAGCCGGACTTTGGTCAGTCTTTCCTTAGTCACTTTCTTTCGTGTCTCCGCCTTATCTCCCTCCAACCCCTTTACCCTTTCCCCTTACCCCTACCCCGTTCCCCTCTACACTTTCACTTATCTCGTCTTCCATGCTTGTGTAATATTGGTAATGTTTGTCTAGCAACTGATGTAAATTGTAACTGATGTAATTTTGTAAAGTTGTGGAACCTCATGTGAAGCGCTCTAATACCAGCGCTATATAAAACTCTTAAAATAAATAAAAAATAAAATAAATACTGCCTTCAATTTACACTGCGGACAGCAGGGTTCACAACTTGAAGTCAACAGTAGGGAATTCAACCTTGATTTATTTAATGCAGAAACAATTGTACTGTATGTGTTCTGATTTTGTTAAAATAAGTGACAAAAATCCTTTGCCGATACTTGTTCCTTTGATCTACAGTATGGAGAGCCGGGTTCACATTTTGAATCAGCTTTCCATCTATACTAAGAACAGTATGAAATTTAGCCTTGCTTATTTTATGGTAGAGTTAATTATACTTTATGCCCTCAGATTTTGTTAAAAGATATGACATAAAGAATTTCTTGATGTCAGTGATAACTACTGACTTTGATCTACATTGTGAGGGCTCACCATTCAGGTAGAAAGACAATTGTACATGACGCATTCCAGTAGACAAGAGATATTATACCACTGGGCCCCCCCCCAGACATAAAGAATTTCTTGATGTCAGTGATAACTACTGCCTTTGATCTACATTGTGAGGGCTCACCATTCAGGTAGAAAGACGATTGTACATGACGCATTCCAGTAGACAAGAGATATTATTCCACTGCGACCCCCCCGGACCACGAAAGTACGCACACGCTGAGTTCTTTCGGTACCACTAATTCACTGCACACAAGTCATCTCGTCCGTGGCCTTATTAAAGTAGAATTCTCTAGGCAAAAAAACATTGCTCCTAGTTCGGCCCCCCTGCACTACGCATTATTGCAGGATACGTACAAGCTCAACGCCAAAGATAATGTTAGCTCAGTGCACCATAAAGTATCGCAAACAAGAGTGAAGAGTTTTATGTCACATTGAGATATACTGTCCCTTTTAAATGTCCCGGAAATATACATATTTTAATAATGTATTCTATATATGTTTCATCTTCCACTTCAACGATGATTGCAGATGATACATTCCACCCTACCATCTACATTGCGAACAGCAGGGTTTACAACTTCACTATAATCTGTTAAGAAAACCAAATACTCCCGATCTGCAACATCGCCACCAGACATACTTCCCCATTTTGAGAAAGTTAGAATGCACTGTGTGAAGTGCAATCGTTTAATTTGTTATGAGGAGCAATCAGTAGACCAGAACAATTGATAACCTTCAATGGTAGTTTTTTTTTCTCCCCTCAAAGTACATGCAATCTAGCATGCAACATCCAATGCTTTGAGTGCAGCCCGTTCAGACCATGCATCATCGCACGGTGAGCACACGCTAAACACTAGACGTACCACTAACTCAGTAAAGCAAAAATATTCGCCCGAGGCTTTATTAAGGCAAAATTCAGTAGTTAAAAAACATTACCCCTAGTGCGGCCAGTCCGGACAACGCATCATCGCAGGTTACGTACACGCTCAGTCCCAAAGCTACTACTAACTCAGTGCACCATAATTCATCGCCACGTGGCCGTATTCAACGGACTCTTCATTCGTTATTTGCAGAGTGCAGTACCAAACTAAATAAAATGTTCATCAAACAATATACAATATCCCTTTAGTAGCCTTCTTTCAAAAACTTCTTTTATATCAGTTCTAGGTTTAGTTGAAAAATAAAATTCATGCTGCAAGTGCATAGGCACAGTCAATGGCAGTTTACACTGCGGACAGCACAGGTCACAACTTGAACTATAATGTCCCTGTAACATACACATTTCGACAATGTATTCCATACATGTTTCATCTTTTATTTCAATCGTGATTACAGATTATGCAGTCCAATAGGCAACACGCTGACTACCAGACGTACCACTAACTCAGTGCGCCATAAATAATCGCTACGTGGCCTTATTAAGGCAAAATTCAGTAGCAAAATACATTGTTAGCAGTGCGGTCTGCTTGAACCACACATCATCGCAGGTTCCAAACAAACCGACCCTAACTCACTGCACCACAACTCATGAACACTTTACAATAGAATCTTCTGTGTATTTTTCTACATGTAGTGCTCTTACCTTTGTACAGCAGAAATCACAAACCATTTACGATTGAATATCTATGTATAATATCATAATTACTATTCTACTTGTTACCAACAGTAACGTAATAAAATGGAATCGAGCACACGTGCCCATACACAATTCAACCATCTATCTGTGTCTGTGTAGTTATTATGTTCATAAAATGCTGCTCCTGCGCCCTACCACAATATTTTGTGATATAAATAGCGTATACAACCATCTTACCTCTGACAGTAAGTGTGGACTATTCCTCCTTTTCTCAATTTTTTTTTTAGCATATTTATATAGCGCAAATCAACCCAAAAGTATATCAGAAATTTACATGAGCACCGTATTTACAGTACATTTTCAGGCACACGTAGATTACATAATTTCTCTACAATAACAGGATGAGGACGCAACTCTGAGGCTCGAACACTGATTTACAGCACCAAGTTCGACAGTATACCTGAATAACCACATACATATATATATATATTAGCTGCCCGTCATGTGCCAAAAACTGCTACTTAAACATTTCACAGCCCTGTATTACTACAGCTACAACACCTCGTACCTTCCATGTTGGCCATGTTGTGGAACTTTACAGATATAATGACACATTTGCGTTTAAGACCCGGGTGACGTCAGCACTACAAAACGGATACCCGAAGCACTTGATTTCTCATATAGCTCACGAGGGAACCATGCCCATAGCTCCAGAATCCTGGTTCACAGCCTCACGCAGCACTGGCATACGCCAGGCCAGCCAACTCCACTTACGCTACCAGGAAACAAAAACGAAATATTGCCCAGATGTCCATTGTACTGGTTTCTAACTTCCAGGTCTAATTGTCAGAGCGACACACACACACTCCCTCATGGGAGGTATACACCCACACCACACCCATCGAACACATGCGTCACTACACACGTGACCCTACCAATAATAAAAAAGACGAAGCGCATGTGCTCTACGACATTTTAGAGTTGCTCCCATCCCAAGCGCTGTGATGGTCTATCCTGGTGGTTCGGACGCATCATGTAGGCCCGAACCCCCGATTACCAGGGCCCACCACTATGTGCGCGGCCTCTTTGGTCACTGACTTAGTGGTATCGGAAGGACTGAGTGGGTGAGGAACCTGCGATGGGAGCACAAGTATGTTGTTAGCCATACCGATATCAAGACTCAGCACCATATATCAGATTTCTTCGTGGCAGAGCGGGACTGCATGATGTAGAAGGTGTCCTGTCCACGAAAAGGTGAGCAGTGAGGCCTGGGCACGCATCGGAGGGATTTGATGGGGTGCAGCAGACCGGATACAAAAAAGCGATGCAGAGATTTAGGCGTGCGCAGTCCTATATACCATATCTTATTCCATTTATATATATTTTTCCAATAGCAGGAACGTTTTTATAATCGGTCAAATGTCCAGTATATAAACTGTACAAATAGTTGTTTTTAAATGTGGGAGGGAAGGTGTGTGAAAGGGCGATGTAATTCTTCTACTCCACATTAAGATAGTAACAGATACCAATCATAACATCTTTCTTTTACTATCTTTTAGATGCAGAGCTTCTGGGTGCATTATGTCCCGGCATGTGGTGAAAAACACACCGGTGACAGAAAGGTGAGCTGCGAATATTCGTTTCAGTCACTCTCTCACTTCCACTCTCCTTTCATAAACAAATGACGCACAATCTTTTCTTCCTTTTTATCTTAAAGGTTGTGTTTCACAAATTGGCGTCATCCCCCCAATCTCCTCCAAAGCTCTACGTTTGTGGATTCTGCAATGATGCATGGCCATCGTAACAACGTCTGAGAAAGCAGCTTCAACATGTGGTGCACCCTCTTTGAATCACGCCACTGGCACAAAGTGAGCAAAGAAACTTGTTTCCAAAACAACGACAAGTCATCTGTAAAACAAGAGAGTGGGTAGGGTGCAGCAGCTTCACTGCGTAGGAATGTACAATTACCTCTGAGCAGTGAGAATAGATAGGTTACAACAGTCTGAGCAACAGATTTACAAGCCCCTTGCGCCACTTTTGTGTCACTTTTAACTTGGGAAAAGTGGCGCAAGGAGCTTGTAAAACTGCCTCTGAGTTTGCAAGAAAAAAGTCTCACCTCCGGACTCTGCGAGCCAATGGGGTGCAACAGTCTAGGTACGCAATATAGAGAACTCACCGCTATGCAGTGGGAGTGCATGGGATATAGTACTTTGGAAGAAAAACAGCGCACAGACTCCTCCTTACAGTGAAAGTTGATGAAATACATTATCCTGAGTGTACAAATAAATACACCAAAAATATACTTGTGCAGATGTATGTACTATGCTATTACTAACTCTATATACTATCTTTCAGATCACTAAACTGGAGGGCGCACTATAAACTAGCACATGCTTGGACTCACAACGAAGGCAAAACGTGAGCTACGAAGATTTTCTCCAGTATTAACTGCTCTATCCATAACTTTCTCTCTCTCAAGTTTTAATGTTGTTTTTTTCTCTCTTTCTCTCTCACTCTCGTACATTGTTTCTCTTTCTCTTTTAAAGTTATGGACACTACTGTCCACTTTGCTGTGTACAACCAAAGCTGAGTTCAAGCTGTGATTCTGTTGGTCACAGTGTTTACACAAGGTAATCAGAGCGGCCTAAATATACAATGCCTCAGATTAAATACGTTAGAAATAAAAGGGCTTATTTACAAGCCCCTTGCGCCACTTTGCGTCACTTTTAACATGGGAAAAGTGGTGCAAGGAGCTTGTAAAACTGCCTCTGAGTTCGCAAGAAAAAGCACTCACCTCCGGACTCTGCGAGTCAATGGGGTGCAACAGTCTAGGTACGCAATATTGAGAACTCACCCCTATGCAGTGGGAGTGCATGGGATATAGTACTTTGGAAGAAAAACAGTGCACAGACACCTCCTTACAGTGGAAGTTGATGAAATACATTATCCTTAGTGTACAAATAAATACACCAAAAATATACTTGTGCAGTTGTATGTACTATGCTATTACTAACTCTATATACTATCTTTCAGATCACTAAACTGGAGGGTGCACTATAAACTAGCACATGCTTGGACTCACAACGAAGGCAAAACGTGAGCTACGAAGATTTTCTCCAGTATTAACTGCTCCATCTATAACTTTCTCTCTCCCATGTTTTAATGTTGTTTTTTTCTCTCTTTCTCTCTCTCACTCTCGTACATTGTTTCTCTTTCTCTTTTAAAGTTATGGACACTACTGTCCACTTTGCTGTGTACAACCAAAGCTGAGTTCAAGCTGTGATTCTGTTGGTAACAGTGTTTACACAAGGTAAGCAGAGCGGCCTAAATATACAATGCCTCCGATTAAATACGTTAGAAATAAAAGGGCTTATTTACAAGCCCCTTGCGCCACTTTGCGTCACTTTTAACATGGGAAAAGTGGTGCAAGGAGCTTGTAAAACTGCCTCTGAGTTCGCAAGAAAAAGCACTCACCTCCGGACTCTCCGAGTCAATGGGGTGCAACAGCCTAGGTACGCAATATTAAGAACTCACCCCTATGCAGTGGGAGTGCATGCGATATAGTACTTTGGAAGAAAAACAGCGCACAGACACCTCCTTACAGTGGAAGTTGATGAAATACATTATCCTGAGTGTACAAATAAATAAACCAAAAATATACTTGAGCAGTTGTATGTACTATGCTATTACTAACTCTATATATTATCTTTCAGATCACTAAACTGGAGGGTGCACTATGAACCAGCACATGCTTGGACACCCGACAAAGGCAAAAGGTGAGCTACAAAGATTTTCTCCAGTATTAACTACTCCATCTATAACTTTTTCTTTTTCACGTTTTAATTTAGTTTTTTCTCTCTTTCTCTCTCTCACTCTCTCTCACATCGTTTCTCTTTCTCTTTTGAAGTTATGGACGCTGCTGTCCACTCTGTTGTGTACAACCAAAGCTGAGTTCAAGCTGTGAACTCTGTTGGTCACAGTGTTTACTCGAGGTAAGCAGAGTGACCTAAATATACAATGCCTCCGATTAAATACGTTAGAAATAAAAGGGATTATTTACAAGCCCCTTGCGCCCCTTTTGTGTCACTTTTGACATGGGAAAAGTAACGCAAAAACAGCACAAAGGACTTGTAAATAAGCCCCAAAGAATATTGTCCTGCATAATGACTTGATCTCTAACCTAATTCTGTCTCATCTCTGAATCATTTTAAAGACCTGTTGATCCATACTGTAAATCTGACGCAGTAGGCAATTCCATGCAGAAACCTCTTGAACGCGAGTCTATAAAAGAGGTAGAATGTATCAGGCACACTGCAAACGAGCAAATTAAAAAATATCTCCAAGTATTACCTTAACTTGTAATTTTTGACCTCATTTAGTCACATCAATCTAATTTAGAACACTTATTTTCATTTTTGTTTTGCAGATTACCTACCCTACTTCTATTGGAGTCCATATCACATTTTGTTTATATGTTTTTTTAAAGTTATGTTTCTAGTTATTTATTACATTGTTATATTTAAGGTACGTTTCCAGTTATTTATTGTTGTTTTAATAAAAGTTAATTTTAAAAAAGTATATACGTCTTCTTTTTCTGACAACATTTCACTGTTATTTAGTGTGATAATCATATAGTTATAAAACATTTAAAAATAGAAATGATATTTATAACTAGAAGTATAATACTGAGGGTAACTCTTTACCAGCTCTTTACCACAGTCTATAGCTATGACTAACGGTTCCTATGGAAAAAATTTAAAACTCCAGCACAGTAACTGTTTCGATTAGCAACATTGTGTGGTGAACTTCTAACCTCTGTGCTCACTTAAGTGTTCCATGAACTGTTACTATGGTAACAGGAAGTAAGCAGTTTGGGGGTAGGGTTGAAAGGTACTGGCTGTACAGAAACCGTTATATTTACCCAGGATCCTCTACATGACTGAAAGGAAAGCAAAGTAAAACAGAACACTATGTACCAGATTTACAACCCCCTTCCACCACTTTTGCGTACAAGGCCCTGCCCAGCAAAATTAGAAGTGTGTGGGCCTCAACGACCCCCCTCATGCCCCGGGAACCACCACCCCCGGGGACTTGTGTATTGTAGGAGGCAGGCAGCGTGGCCCTCTGCCTGGAGCCCTCAAGGGCCCTGGGGACTGTCATGTCCCAGGGCCGACTCCTGCAGTGTCCCGGCGTGCCTACCCCCAGGACACTGCTGTTTACAATGAGAGGGCAGGAGTTTTGCGGCTCATGCCCCTTCCATAGCAAACCTGGTTTGGATTTTGAAAGACAAAGCAGTGAAATCTGTTCTAACTTTCAAAATCCAAACCAGATTGCTTTTCCACATGCAAGTTAGCATCTCCCTATGTGGAAAAGCAATGCAGGCTCCCGAAGGACATGGGGAGCCAGCGGGACCATGAGGGCATTGTGGCTCCCCCCACGGTCCCCAACATTTTTTATAAGACCCGGGGGATAGAGTCCCCTGGGATATTAGAAATCACTGATACGGGCAATTTTTTTACGGTAAAATGAGAGGAGCGCTCAGTGCGCTCAGTGCGGCCCCCTGGTGTCCACCCGTTGGATGCACGACTCATAATCAGTAGGGTGAACGACTCCAGCGCCTTTGGTGCACAACTTTGACGCGTTTGGGAGCCGGCATTGCTTTTCCACATGGGGAGCTTCTAACATGCAGCTCCCCATGTGAAAAAGCAATCTGATTTCCATTTTGAAAGAGAGAACAGATTTCCTTGCTATAGGAGGGCTGGATGGACAACGCGGGACACTGCAGGAGCCGGCCCTCCCACAATACATAAAGCCCCAGGGAGTGGTGGTCCCCGGGGTTTTGGAGACCTTGCAGCCCCCCAACCATTTTATTTTTTTAGCCCCGGGGGTGATGGGACCCTTGAGTGCTCCAAGAGGGGGGCCACGCAGTCCCCCTCCCATAGTACATAAAGCCCTGGGGGGTGGTGGTCCCCACGGCTTTGGGGACCTTGGACCCCTGCCCCCCATTTTTATTAGCCCTGGGGGGTGATGATCCCAGGGGCTGGGAGGCCCCTCTGGGCCCCCATAAAATGTAATAATTTTGCCCCTGGTATTTAGCCCCTTGGGGGCTATTTAAAAAAAAGCTCTGTTTTATTTATTTATTTATTTTACGACAGGGTCCGCGCACCTACACACACTTGCAGGGTCTTTTTTTATTAAAAAAATTACAAAAATTGTGGGCCCTGGCGGTCCTTCTTGGCCCCCCTAAGCAGGTCTAGAGGGTAAAAGTATTTCTACCCTGCCCCCTTTTTATGTTTTGCACACATATTCCACTGACTTCTTCAGCCTCGCTACTACCGAGGCACAAAATGGCTGCCAACAGTTCCTGGTTTCAAATGTTGACAACCACTTGACAGCCAATTAGCATTCAGCGTGTGATCGGAAGAGTGCGCTTACAATACACTCACGGTCCGCTGATAGTCCACGGCTCCCATGCGCCCATAAATATAAAAATGGTTTTAACTGTAATTTTCTCAGGAACTACTGAACAGATTGACACCATTTAAGCAAAAGGCACAAGGCTGAACCGAGGACTACATCTTTGCCAAATTTGGCGTTATTCCGTTCAGCAGTTCGGACTGCAGCTGTGGCTAAAGGTCCTATGGGAAATTGCATAGGGAAAACACGTTTTGGGACCCCCCTTTTTTCTCAGCCCTCGCTTCATGAATTTCCCCAAAACTTTCAGGATAGGAGCGAACCGGAGCTGAGCGTAGGTTTTTAAAAAATCGCGAAGATTCGTCAGCCGGCGCCAAAGTTAATCCAAATAGAATGTTACGGATTTCTTATGGAAAATAGCTCATAACCATAACTACCTACTGGCGACCGCCAGTAGGTAGTACACATATCTGTCTGTATTTATATATCTGTCTATCTTTATATATCTGTCAGTCTATATAAGTCTGTCTGTCTGTTTATGTATCTATATGTGTCTATCTGTCTGTCCATATCTGTTGGTCTATATCTGCCTGATTGCCTGTCTATATGTGTCTATCTATCTATACCTTTCGGGCTATCTTTATCTGTCTATCTATATTTTGTTAATGTCTATAGATCTATCTGTCTGTCTGTCTATCTGTAGCTGTATCTGTTTATCTATATCTGTCTGTCTGTCTATCTTTCTCTGGTCAGTCTATCTGTGTATATCTGTCTGTCTGTCTATATCTGTATGCCTATCTATATATGCCTATCTGTCTATATCTGTCTGTATATCTGTCTCTTTGTCCATCTATCTCTTGTCTGACTGTCTACCTATCTATATATGTCTCTCTATCTATATCTGTCTGTCTGTCTATCGATCTATCTATGTCTGTCTGCTATCTATATCTGTCTGTCTATGTACATATGTCTATCTAGCTATCTATCTATCTTTCTATCTATCTTTATCTGTCTGTCTGTCTATATTTGCCTCTCTGACTATCTATCTAAATCTATCTACCTATATCTGTAAATACATATGTCTGTCAATCTGTCTTTTTATCAATCTGTCTGTCTGTCTATCTAGCAATATCTGCCTGTCTGTCTATATCTGCCTGTATAAATATCTATATCTGTCCGTCTATATTTGTTTGTTTGCCTATCTCTGTGTCTGTCTATCACTCTATCTATATTTGTCTTTCAGTCTATCTATCTATCTATATCTGTCTATCTATATCTGTCTGTCAGTTTGTCTCTAATTGTCTTTTTATCTTTAGTCTGTCTATATTATGTCTGTCTATCTTTATCTGTCTTTCTATCTATACATGTCTGTCTATGTATATAGGTCTGTCTACGTATATCTGTTTTTCTATATATCTGCCTGTCTATATATCTGCCTAACTATATGTATGCCTATCTTTATATCTGTCTGTCTTTGTATAGCTGTCTGGCTTATATCTATCTTTATGTCTATATATATATATACATATATCTGTCTGGATTTATATATCTGTCTATCTTTATATATCTGTCAGTCTATATAAGTCTGTCTGTCTGATTATGTATTTATATTTGTCTACATGTTTGTCCATATCCGTTGGTTTATATCTGCCTGATTGCCTGTCTATATTTGGCTATCTATCTATACCTTTCGGGCTATCTTTATCTGTCTATCTATATTTCTGAATGTCTATAGATCTATCTGTCTGTCTGTCTATCTGTATTTATTTATCAATATCTGTCTGTCTGTCTGTCTATCTATATCTGTCTGTTCATGTCTGTCTATCTATCTATCTAAATCTGTCTGTCTATATATTTTTCGATCTATCGATGTCTACCTGTCTATATCTGCATGTCTATATCTTTTTGTCTAATCCGCATGTCTGCCTGTCTATACCTGTCCGTCTGTCTATCTATATCTATCTGTCTGTCTATCTGTATGCTTATCTATCTATCTATCTATCTATCTATCTATCTATCTATCTATCTATCTATCTATCTATCTATCTATCTATCTATCTATCTATCTATCTATCTATCTATCTATATTTGTCTGTCTATCTATATCTATATCTGTCTGTCTATCTATCTATATCTGTCTTTCTAACTTTCTATATCTATCTAGCTAAATCTGTCTATATCTGACTATATCTCTATATTTGTCTTCCTATCTGTATCTTACTGTATATCCATCTATGTCTGTCTACCTATATCTGTCTATCTATATCTGTGTCTATATATGCCTGTCTTTCTATATCTATATCTCTGTGTCTATCTATCTATATTTCTCTCTCTGTCCATATCTATATGTCTGTCTATATCTATCTATATCTGTCTATCTATCTACATCTGTCTATCTGTCTATCTATATCTGTCTATCTGTCTGTTTTGTAAAGCGCACTACTCACCCATTAGGGTCTCAAGGCGCCGAGGGGTGGCTGTGAGCAGCTTCATTGGGACATCCGAAATGCCAGGTCTTGAGGTCCTCCCTGAACTGGTGCAGTGTCAGGCTTCGCTGGAGGTGAAGGGGGAGATCGTTCCAGTTCTTGGCTTCGAGGTGAGAGAAGGACCTTCCACCTGCTCTGGTCCTGTAGAAGTGTGGGACGGTGGCTAGTGAGAGGGCAGCTGAGTGGAGGTTTCTCTTGGGAGCATGGAAAGAGATGTGATAGTTGAGGTATTGGGCTCTAGTTTTGTGGAAGGCCTTATAGGCATGCATGAGCAGCTTGAAAGTTATTCTTCTTTTGACAGGGAGCCAGTGGAAGTTGCGGGGGTGATGTGGGTGTGCCGTGGGATTTCGAGGATTAGTCTGGCTGCGGCGTTCGGGACGGTCTGGAGTTTGCAGAGGAGTTTTTGGTTTATTCTGGCATAGAGGGCATTGCGGCAGTTCAGTCTGCTGGTGATGAGTGCGTGAGTGACCATTTTCCTGGAGTCAGGGGGATCCACTTGAAAGTCTTGCGCAGTATGCGGAGGGTGTTGAAGCATGTGGAGCAGACGGCGATGAACAGGTGATTCATGGTGAGTGATAAGTCTAATATGATGCTGAGGTTATGTGCATGGTCCGTTGGGGATTACATATCTATGTCTGTCTGTCTATCTATCTATCTATCTATCTATCTATCTATCTATCTATCTATCTATCTATCTATCTATCTATCTATCTATCTATCTATCTATCTATCTATCTATCTATCTATCTATTTTGTATCTATCTATCTCTGTCTCTCTACCCATTTCTGTCCATCTATCTATATCGGTCTGTCTCTCTTTCTATATCTGTCTAATCTGTTGGTTTATCTGTCTGTCTATCTATCTATCTATCTATCTATCTATCTATCTATCTATCTATCTATCTATCTATCTATCTATCTATCTATCTATCTATCTATCTATCTATCTATCTATATTTGTCTGTCTATCTATATCTATATCTGTCTGTCTATCTATCTATATCTGTCTTTCTAACTTTCTATATCTATCTAGCTAAATCTGTCTATATCTGACTATATCTCTATATTTGTCTTCCTATCTGTATCTTACTGTATATCCATCTATGTCTGTCTACCTATATCTGTCTATCTATATCTGTGTCTATATATGCCTGTCTTTCTATATCTATATCTCTGTGTCTATCTATCTATATTTCTCTCTCTGTCCATATCTTTATGTCTGTCTATATCTATCTATATCTGTCTATCTATCTACATCTGTCTATCTGTCTATCTATATCTGTCTATCTGTCTGTTTTGTAAAGCGCACTACTCACCCATTAGGGTCTCAAGGCGCCGAGGGGTGGCTGTGAGCAGCTTCATTGGGACATCCGAAATGCCAGGTCTTGAGGTCCTCCCTGAACTGGTGCAGTGTCAGGCTTCGCTGGAGGTGAAGGGGGAGATCGTTCCAGTTCTTGGCTTCGAGGTGAGAGAAGGACCTTCCACCTGCTCTGGTCCTGTAGAAGTGTGGGACGGTGGCTAGTGAGAGGGCAGCTGAGTGGAGGTTTCTCTTGGGAGCATGGAAAGAGATGTGATAGTTGAGGTATTGGGCTCTAGTTTTGTGGAAGGCCTTATAGGCATGCATGAGCAGCTTGAAAGTTATTCTTCTTTGACAGGGAGCCAGTGGAAGTTGCGGGGGTGATGTGGGTGTGCCGTGGGATTTCGAGGATTAGTCTGGCTGCGGCGTTCGGGACGGTCTGGAGTTTGCAGAGGAGTTTTTGGTTTATTCTGGCATAGAGGGCATTGCGGCAGTTCAGTCTGCTGGTGATGAGTGTGTGAGTGACCATTTTCCTGGAGTCAGGGGGATCCACTTGAAAGTCTTGCGCAGTATGCGGAGGGTGTTGAAGCATGTGGAGCAGACGGCGTTGAACAGGTGATTCATGGTGAGTGATAAGTCTAATATGATGCTGAGGTTATGTGCATGGTCCGTTGGGGATTACATATCTATGTCTGTCTATCTATCTATCTATCTATCTATCTATCTATCTATCTATCTATCTATCTATTTTGTATCTATCTATCTCTGTCTCTCTATCCATATCTGTCCATCTATCTATATCGGTCTGTCTCTCTTTCTATATCTGTCTAATCTGTTGGTTTATCTGTCTGTCTATCTATCTATCTATCTATCTATCTATCTATCTATCTATCTATCTATCTATCTATCTATCTATCTATCTATCTATCTATCTATCTATTTCTCTATCTATGTATCTATATATATCTTTGTGTCTGTCTATATATGTCCGTCTATCTCTATCTGTCTATCTATATGTTTCTGTCTCTCTATCTATATCTCTGTGTCTGTCTACCTATATATCTCTGTCTAAATCTGTCTGTCTATCTAGAGCTGTTTGTCTGTCTATGTCTCTTCATCTATTTGTCTCGATATTTGTCTGCCTATCTATAGCTGCCTGTTTGTCTATCTATGTCTAGGTCTATCTATATCTGTCTTTTTCTTTACCTATATTTTACAGTCTACCTATATCAGTCTATTTATATCTGTTTCTCTCTATCTCTCTATCAGTGTCAGTCTATATATATATATCTATCTATCAGCGCTTAGATACCTCTGGGTGATAAGGTGCTTTATAAAAATATAATAACATAACATATTATCTGTCTGACTAGCTATATTTGACCGTCTACTTATCTATGTCTGTCTATCTATATGTGGTCCATCTGTCTATCTTTCTCTGTCTACTTCTGTCTTCCTATGTATATCTGTCTGTCTATATGTCTGTTTGTTTATCTATTTAAATCTATATTTGTCTGTCTGTCTCTCTCTCTCTGAATGTCTATCTCAGTCCATATCTGCCTTTCTGTATCTGTCTATCTATCTATCTTTCTATCTATATCTATCTGTCTGTCTAGCTGTATTTGTCTATCTATTTTTCTATATCTGTCTGTCTATCCTTATCTATGTGTCTGTCTATCTATATATGTCTGTCTATCTATCTATGTATTTCTATGTATGGCTCTCTCTCTCTCTCTCTCTCTCTCTCTCTCTCTCTTAGCAAAACCAAAGGGGATGATGGATGGAGTGTTGAACATTGCAAGCACTCAGCCCCAGTCAACCGATCTGGGTTTAATCCATCATCATTCTTTAGTTCTCTCTCTGTCTATCTATACCTGTCTCTCTGTCTTTCTATCTATATCTATCTGTCTGTTTGTCTCTATATATCTGTCCGTCTGTGTATTACATATCTGTCTGTCTATATCTGTCTGGCTGTATCTGTCCATCTATCTATATCTCTCTGTCTGTCTATCTATATATATATTTCTATTTCTGTCTGTGTATCTATATCTGTCTGTCTGCTAATCTATATCTGTCTGTCTCTGTGCCTGTCCTTCTATATCTGTCTTTCTATCTATGTCTGTCTGTCTGTCTATATCTATCTGTCTACATTTCTGTCTACGTGTGTCTGTCCATATATGTCTGTCTATCTCTATCTGTCTGTCTAGCTACATCTGTCTATCTATATCTGTCTGTCTATACCTGTCTTTCTTTCTATCTATGTCTGTCTGTCTATCTGCATTTGTCTGTCTGTCTTTATTTGTCTGTCTGTCTGTCTTTAACTGTCTGTCTATCTATATCTGTTTATCTATATATGGCTGTCTGTCTATCTATATCGGTCTGTTTCTATGGCTATCTATCTATATATGTCTGTCTATATGTCAGTCTGTCTATATCTGTCTGTCTGTCTCTATCTCTCTGTCTGTCTATATCTGTCTGTCTTCCTTTATGTATGTCACTCTATATCCATTTGTCGATATGCGAGTCTACATATCTGTCCAACTGTCTGTCTGTCTAAATATCTGTCTGTCAATACCTGTTTATCTATAACTGTCTGTCCATCTATGTCTGCCTTTCTATCTAACTATATTTGCCTGTTTGCATATCTATCTATAATTTTGCGTCTATTAATAATTACCTTTCTCTTTCTTTCTATCTCTGTCTGTCTGTCTATCTCTTTCTATCTATCCATCCATATATCTATATCAATCTTTCTATCTATATCTGTCTATCTATATCTAGATAGTATCTATCTATCTATCTATCTATCTATCTATCTATCTATCTATCTATCTATCTATCTATCTATCTATCTATCTATCTATCTATCTATCTATCTATCTATCTATCTATCTATCTATCTATCTATCTATCTATCTATATTTGTATGTCTGTCTATATTTGTCTGTCTATCTATATGTGTCAGTATGTCTCTATGTCTGTCTGTATGACCGTATGTCTGTCTATATCTGTATGTCTGTCTATATCTCCATGTCTTTCTTTATCTTCATGTCTATCTCTATCCGTCTCTCTATCTATATTTATCTGTCTATCTATATCTTTCTATATATATCTCTTTCTCTATATCGGTCTATGTATATATGACTATCTGTCTATTTCTATCTGACTCTCTATCTATAGTGATATGTCTATCAACAACTCTATATAGAGCTGTCCCTCTATCTATATCTATGTCTCTGTGTATCTGTCTATCTATCTATGTCTGTCTGTCTATATATCTGTCTGTCTATCTATATTGGTCAGTCTCTCTATGTCTGTCTATCTATCTGTATCTGTCTGTCTATTTTTACCTGTCTGTATATATATCTGTCTGTTCATCTATCTATCTATCTATCTATCTATCTATCTATCTATCTATCTATCTATCTATCTATCTATCTATCTATCTATCTATCTATCTATCTATCTATCTATCGATCTATCGATCTATCGATCTATCTATCCTATCTATCTATATCTATCTGTCTGTCTATATCTGTCTGTCTATGTTGGCTTATATCCATCCATCAGTCTATCTACTTATATCTGTCTGCCTGTCTATCTATATCTGCCGGACTATCTATATCTGTCTGTCTTTCTGTAGCTGCCTGTCTATGTTTAGCTGTCTGTCTATCTATATCTGTTGGGCTATCTATATCTGTTGGTTAATCTATATTTGTCTGTCTATACTTATCTATCTATCTATATGTCTGTCTGACTGCATATATATCCATCTGTCTGTCTATTTATTTGGTTCTCTATAAGTATGGGCAAAATTTGCGAATTCGCAGTCCGCGAATTCGTGCGAAATGGCAAAAAAATCTATGAGTTCACAAGTTTTCCCGCAAAATCGCGGATTTTTGCGCCATTTGCAAAAATATGTGACCACGTGTGCCTGTAACTTTGCCAGCGCGCCAAAAGGCACAGAGGTCCCTTGAGTGAGCTGGCCATTATAGTGCGGACTGCCGGGAAGACGTTTCATACCGCTAGTGTTTGGTGGATGGGGCCAAACGGGCGGGGCTTCTATGCGAGTTCACATGCATCTTGTTTATAAAGGGCCAGAGACCGAGCAGAGCAGCAGATGAGGAGAGAGCAGCCTCCTGGTCACAGGAGCTACATGGGATGATGCTCGGGAAACTCGTGGATGCAAAAATACGTTTGGCACAGGACCCCAGAATCCTTAAGATGTCCAAGATAGCTCTGCTGCGCGTGTTGGTACAAAGCCATTCTGATCCTGCTCAGTGGGTTCAGGCGGATGCAGCTGCTGCTGCTGGACAATGTCCCATCTCATACTAAACTGCCCTGTACAGGCATATGCTGGCGCTGGACAGTAGGGTGTAGTGGCATGCGGGAACTCAACGCCTGGTACATGCGCATACCGGTGCCAGGGGGGACACGTGTTTATTGGTGCTGTGTAGCAAGTTATGACTTTACATTTTGACTGCACCAGACGGTGGTACCACCTACACGAATCAGGAGCATCCAGGCATCAGACTTCATGGTGCAAGAGCATAATGGTGCTGTGCGGTATGGGTATATATGTACGGGGGGCAGGGGGGCACTTAGCACAATGTGTGCTCACACCCAGAGGGCTCCCAGACAATTGAGCACGAA
This sequence comes from Lissotriton vulgaris, assembly GCF_964263255.1. NCBI lineage: Eukaryota > Metazoa > Chordata > Amphibia > Caudata > Salamandridae > Lissotriton > Lissotriton vulgaris. The sequence continues at coordinate 911,709,592 of NC_141698.1, forward strand.
TGATTTTCACAGTGAGAGTGCTCCGGGGCAGTTCAGCAGCACCGGGGCTCACACCCTGGGACCCGGGGCAGTTCAGTAGCGCGTGGGCTCACAACCCTTGGGCAGCTCAGAAGCGCAGGGGCTCACACCCACAGGGCTCCCGGGCAGTTTAGCAGCGCCACCCTCTGGTTCATCACTGCCACCCTCTGGTTCATCAATGCCACCCTCTGGTTCACCACTGCCACCCTCTGGTGCATCACTGTCACCCTCTGGTTCACCACTGCCACCCTCTGGTTCACCACTGTCACCCTCTGGTTCATCACTGCCACCCTCTGGTTCATCACTGCCACCCTCTGGTTCATAACAGCACCCTCAGGTTCACCACTGCCACCCTCTGGTTCATCACTGCCACCCTCTAGTTCATCACTGCCACCCTCTGATTCCCCACTGCCACCCTCTGGATCATCACTGTCACCCTCTGGTTCATCACTGCCGCCCTCTGGTTCACCACTGCCACCCTCTGGTTCATTAATGCCACCATCTCGTTCAGCACTGTCACCCTCTGGTTCATCACTGCCACCCTCTGGTTCATCACAACACCCTCTGGTTCACCACTGCCACCCTCTGGTTCATCACTGCCACCCTCTGGTTCATCACTGCCACCCTCTGGTTCATAACAGCACCCTCAGGTTCACCACTGCCACCCTCTGGTTCATCACTGCCACCCTCTAGTTCATCACTGCCACCCTCTGATTCAACACTGCCACCCTCTGGATCATCACTGTCACCCTCTGGTTCATCACTGCCGCCCTCTGGTTCACCACTGCCACCCTCTGGTTCATTACTGCCACCCTCTCGTTCATCACTGCCACCCTCTGGTTCATCACAGCCCCCTCTGGTTCAACACTGCCACCCTCTGGTTCATCACTGTCACCCTCTGGTTGATCACTGCTACCCTCTGGTTCACCACTGCCACCCTCTGGTTGATCACTGCCATCCTCCGGTTCATCACAGCACCCTCTGGTTCAACACTGCCACCCTCTGGCTCATCACTGTCACCCTCTGGTTCATCACTGCCACCCTCTGGTTCACCACTGCCACCCTCTGGTTCATCACTGTCACCCTCTGGCTCACCACTAGCACCCTCTGCTTCATCACTGCCAGCCTCTGGTTCACCACTGCCACCCTCTGGTTCATCACTGTCATCCTCTGGTTTATCACTGACACCCTCCGGATCATCACAGCACCCTCTGGCTCACCACTGCTACCCTCTGGTTCACCACTGACACCCGCTGGTTCACCACTGCTACCCTCTGGTTCATCACTGCCACCCTCTGGTTCACCACTGCCACCCTCTGGTTCATCACTGTCACCCTCTGGTTCATCACTGCCACCCTCTGGTTTATCACTGCCACCCTATGGTTCACCATTCCCACCCTCTGGTTCATCACTGCCCCCTCTGGTTCACCACTTCCACCCTCTGGTTCATCACTGCCACCCTCTGGTTCACAACTGCCACCCTCTGGTTCATCACTGCCACCCTCTGGTTCACCACTGCCACCCTCTGGTTCATCACTGTCACCCTCTGGTTCATCACTGCCACCCTCTGGTTCATCACAGCACCCTCTGGTTCACCACTGCCACCCTCTGGTTCACCACTGACACCCTCTTGTTCACCACTGCCACCCTCTGGGTCATCACTGCCACCCTCTGGATCACCACTGCCACCCTCTGGTTCATCACTGTCACCCTCTGGTTCATCACTTCCACCCTCTGGTTCATCACTGCCAACCTCTGGTTCATCACGGTACCCTCTGGTTCACAACTGCACCTTCTGGTTCATCACAGCACCCTCTGGTTCACCACTGTAGATTATGGGGGGAAAGCACACCTGCCCAGCCTCAACCGGGGGCTGGTTAATGTGTTACTGAATTTGAGCTTCAAATCCGGCACCTGCTTCCTTATCTGTAACTGCTTCCTGTTGTGGTTTCATTTTTGTGACAGCCTGGAGCATTGTGCCAGACATGTAACTATTCTCTGACCCTGCTTCGAGGGTCAGAGCAGGGTCAGAGAATAGTTGCAAGTAGGCAACAACTCATAAGTTTTCGATCAGAAATCAGAGCCCTTACAACCTGCAATAGACAACAAACTTGTGCCTCTCCAACATGGAGGAACTCGGTTGCTAATTAACGCCTTAACCGCGGCGGCAATTCCACTGTGGTGCGAGCGTTCTAAATAGTGGGCAGGGTTGTGACGCCCGTTGGCCGTTGACAGCACCAGGGAGGGAGTGCTCCCGTCGGCTGTTGGCCGACGGGAGCACGCAACGGGTTAACTCCCAAAAGCTAGCAAGATACTTAAGTGAGAACTCTCCTGCTTGATGGAAAGTAAAATTGGAAGGAAAAAAGTTCTGCACCGTGAATACCCCAATTCAAGGTGGGTTTGATGGTTAATAGCATGTTTGACTAACCGATGATGGTGCAACCGCACCCTTACCAGCCTCTTCAACAACAGTGGAAAAAGAAAGCCTCCAAACTCACGGATATTCAAGTCATTGAATAATCGGCAACGCCGAGGGAAACGTAAGCCTATTCATGCTCATACCAGTCTCCCTCAACGTCAACGTAATCCCGCTAGGGTTTCTTGGATCTGTAGTTTCAATGGCTGAAAAGACTACACCCTTCGACTACGCCTTCAGAAATCAGTCAGTGTTCATTGAGTGTTTTTATCCAACAAGCACCGATAGTGCATCTGACACTAATGTCTGCCTGTCTATCTATCTCTATCTGTCTGTCTGTCTATATCTGTATGCCTGTTTGTCTATCTCTCTGTCTATCTATATCTATCTGTCTATCTATTTATATCTGTCTTTCTATATATCCGTCTGTCTATCTATATCAGTCTGTCTACCTATATCTGTCTGTCTGATTGGCTTTCTATTTATATCTGTCTAAATACATTTGTCTATCTATGAATTTCTGTCTATATCTGTCTGTCAGTCTTTCTGTCTATCTATCTATCTATCTATCTATCTATCTATCTATCTATCTATCTATCTATCTATCTATCTATCTATGTCTGTCTCTAAGTCTGTATGTATATATATATCTGTCTATATTTATGTTGTTCTGCGTCTGTATCTGTTCGTCTGTCTATATCAGTCTTTCGGTCTGTTTGTCTGTCTATCTATCTGTAGGTCTCTCTCTTTATCTATCATTCTATCTCTGTCTGTCTATCCACCCATCCACCCATCCATCGATTTATCTTCTATCTTTATCTGTCTATCTATATCTGTCTATCTGTCTATATCTGTCTGTCTATTTATATCTGTCTACCTATATCTCCTAGTCTATACCTGCCTGTCTATATCTATATCTGTGTGTCTATATCTATCTATCTATCTATCCATTTTTGTCTATATCTGTCTGTCTGTCTATATCTGTCTAGCTATGTCTGTCTGTCCATGTATGTCTAGGTATTTTGCGTTGTCTAAATCTTTCGGTCTGACTATATCTATATAATGTCTGTCTATACCTATATCTGTCTGTCTGTCTGTCCATTTTTGTCTATCTATAGCTGTTTGTCTATATATGTCTATATCTATATCTGTCTGTCTGTCTATGTCTGTCTATCTAGAGCTGTCTGTCTATATCTGTCCATGTCTATATATGTCCTTGTCTATATCTGCTTGTCTGTCTATGTCTATATCTGACTATCTATGTCTGTCTGTCTATCTATGTCTATATCTGTCTATCTATATCTGTCTGTCTATCTATGTCTATATCTGTCTGTCTATGTTTATATCTGTCTATCTATGTCTGTCTATCCATGTCTGTTTATTTATCTATCTATCTATCTATGTATTTATCTGTATATGTCTTTATCTGTCAGTCTATATCTTTATGTCATGTTATGTTAAGTTGATTTGTATTGTACAGCTTATTACTTATAAGGTTGTCCAAGCACTGGAGCAGGGACGTAGGCTGCCAGGTCTTCAGTTTCTTGCAGAAGTTAAGTAGTGAAAGGGCAGTCCTGATGCTTTGAGGGACTGTAATCCAAGTCATGGCGGCTATGTAGGAGATGAAATGTCCTCCTCACTTGGTTCTACAGATGTGGGAGATACATGTGAGGGGAAGGGAGGCTGAGCATAGCTGTCTGGTTGGGTGGCAGAGTAGAAGTTGGTCATTGAGGTATACATGTAAAGTGTGAGGAACACTTTTTAGACATTGAAGAGCAGCTTGAATATGCATGGTTTCTGAATGGGTAGCCAGTGTAGTTCTGTGAGGTAGAGAGTGATGTGAGTGCTTCTGGGGACGTCTTGAATGAGTCTGCTGTCAGTGTTTTGGATGGTGTGGAGTCTTTCAGTGAGCTGGTTCGAGGTGCCTGCATAGAGCATGTTTCTGTAGTCTAGTCTGTTGGTTATGAGGGCCTCGATGACAGTGCATCTCATGTGCGTGGGGAGCAATTTGAAAATCTTATATAGAATTCTGAATATGAGGAAGCAGAATGCAGTCACTGCATTTACCTGTTTAGTGATTGTGAGTTTGTTGTTTAGGATGATCCAGAGGTTTCTGGCATTGTTTGTGGGGTTGGACAAGAGTCCCAGCTCGGCTAGCCATAGGAAGGATTCCTTAGGGGAACTCTTGTTTCCAAAAGATCAGGATGTCTCTTTTGTCAGTGTTGATTTTTAGGCATTTCTCCCTCATCCAGTTGACCATGTTGGTCATTCAAGAGGTAAAATTAGTCCTGGTGGTGTTGTCTCAATTGTAAGGGAGAGGATGAGCTGTGTGTCTTTATTGTAGGAGACAATGTTGATGTCATGGGCTCTTATAATGCAGGTGAGGGGTGCCTTACATGTTGAAAAGGACTGGACTGAGGGAGGATCCTTGGGGGACTCCGCAAATGAGTTTATTGGGTTCAGAGGTGCATGGGGTGAGTCTGACTCATTATGTTCTTTCGGAGAGGAAGGAGGTGATCCACCCTAGAAAAGGTCCTTGAATTTCTAAGTCCTGAAGTCTAGAGTGCAATAGTATAGTGTGTCGAAAGCTGCTGAGAAGTCAAGGAGGATGAGATTGGTGGTTTTCCATCTGTCCATGATAGTCCAGATGCCGTCTGTGACTGCGAAGAGGAAGTTTCCATGCATTGGTTGCTCTGGAACCTTCACTGAGAATGTCCAGGAGGTTGTGGTGTTCTAGGTGGGAGGAGAGTTGCCTGCTGATTTCTTTCTCCATGGCTATGGAAGGGAATGGTAGGAGCGAGATGGGCGGTAGATGCCAGTTTCTTCTGGACCTGTTGAGGGTTTCTTCAGGACAGCTGTGACCGCTGCATGTTTTCAGTTATCTGGAATGGTTCCACTAAGGATGGAGGTGTTGATGATAGTGGTGGTGAGGTTGGCGCTGATCAGTGTCCTCCCAGGTTGTAGATGTGGTGAGGACAGGGTTCAGCAGGGGCCCTGTATGGATGGTATTCATAAATCTGGTGGTCTCCTCTGTGTTGAAGGGGCTCCAGTTTGTTATTTGATGGAAACTCTTGGTGGTGGTGGGCTTTTGCTTGATGAGGTCTTCTGAGATGAGGTGGGGTAAGAAGTTACTGTACTTGAGTATTGTATTGTAGAAAACATCAGACAGGCGGTTACAGAGGTCCTGCGGATGGGTAGTGCTGATTCCAGTCCCAGTATGAGTGCTGCTGCCTTGCTTCTTTGTAGATGTCTCTTTGAGGTGCTGTCTCAGTTGGTTCTCTATCTTCACTCTAGTTGCTTACAGTAATGTTTGAAGTTTCTTAAGCCTCACCTTGTACCAGCAGGCTTGATAATTTGCTCTTGGTTTCCTGACTTTCCTCAGGGGAGCCAGTGTGTTGGCGCAGTCTCAGACCCAGTTGTTGAATGGGGTTAAGTCATTCTGTAGGTCCCCAGTGAGGATAGGCTGGTTGGATCTGAGGGTGTGGGTCCAGTCCACCTCTGCTATCTTGATCCAGTTGCATCTGAAGTTGCTGGCTAGCTTACTAGAGTGGGGTGTTTTAACATGGAAGTGTATAATGGAGTGGTCCGTCCATGTGAGCAGGGTGAGATGGCAGAAGGTGATGGTGATGCAGGCTTTTGAAGACGGGGTAGAGGGAGTGAGAACTGGAGGTCTCTAGTTGGCAATGGTTTGTCCAAATAGGGACCTTTGATTTTACTCAGAGTAAGGGGGCTACACTCCTAAAATAACCCCTGCTCAAACTTGTGGTAGCTTGGCATGAACAGGAAGGCTTATCTCAGAGGCAGTGTGTAAAGCATTTGTGAACACATACAGTTATACAGTGAAATCATTACAGATTGACACAACACATATTTTTATAAAAATAAGTATTCTTTATATAGCCTTAACACAAGACCCAAGCAACAACAATATACAATACAGTATTAAGAAATAACTCAATTCACTTTAGATGGTAAATGCAACACGTTTCTCACAAAGTACCTTTGGATGTATCACGCAAGATAAACAAAAGGTTTGCAGGGAGAACGATGCGTCGGTTCCTCGCTTCGGGGGAGGCGATGCATCGGTTCCTCAGTACTTGCACAAAGTAGGCGATGAGTCTCTTCCTTACTGGAGAGGAGATGATGCAATGATATTGTGGTGCGTCCCAGTTGCGATGCGTCAAGATGGCGCCCCGATGTGATGATCCGGTGCGATGTGACAAGATGGCGTCTTTAATGCGATGCGAAGATGTGAAAGCGATGCATGCATACCCGAAGGCCTTGCGACAAACTCTGTAACTTTGGAGCCGCGACAGGCCCTGCAAGGCGCTTCTCTGGTGATGCGACGGAGGCCCTTGCGGTGGCGACATGCTTCTCTGGTGATGCGACGACAAACAGCTGCGACGGAGACACGCTTCTCCAGTGATGCGGCGGCGAACCTTGCGGTGGCGACACGCTTTTCCAATGATGCAACTGCAACAGCTCCCAACAACACGCAGGCTTCTGCAGAGAGAATTCCCAACAAGGTAGGTTGCTCCCCCTCCGCACAGCAACGCCTGTATCTCCCTGTCCCAGCTGCCGCTGCTGAGGAAGTTTGAGGCCCTCCACCACCCGCAGGCTACCACCTGCGCCTCAGCCCTGGTGGCCAATGGTAGGCCGTAGGTAGGTTTGTTCATCCTCCGCTTTATTGCTTTTATTGTATTACCTGTGTTTTCATTGCTGTGTCAGTGACTGCTGTTGTCTGTCTTCCCCCGCTCCCTGTACGTGGTCTGTGCCCCTTTTTCTACCCTCTGTTCCCCTCGCTGTCCCTGTGCTCTCTCTGCCCGGTCTTTCCTTCTGTACCCTTCGCTGCCCCCGTGTCTCTGCCCGGTTTTCCCTTCTGTTCCCTTCACTGCCCCCGTGTCTCTGCCAGGTTTTCCCTTCTGTTCCCCTCGCTGCCCCCGTGTCTCTGCCCGGTTTTCCCTTCTGTTCCCCTCACTGCTCCCGTGCCTCTCTGCCCATTCTGCCTTCTGTTCTTAGCTGCCCCTATATTTCTGTGTTCTGTATTGTGCCTCTGTGCCACTCGTTTTTCCGGTATTTCTGTGCCCTTTTGCCTTCCGTGCCACTCATTTTTTCCCTCGTTTTTGTGCCCCTTCTGCCCTCTGTTCCACTCATTTTCTTTTGCCCTTCTGTCCTCTTTGACACTCGTTTTTCCCTTGTTTTTGTGCCCATTTTGCCTTCTGCTCCACTCGTTTTTTGTGCCCTTCTGCCCTCTGTTCCACTCGTTTTTTTGTGCCCTTCTGCCCTCTGTGCCACTTGTTTTTCCCTCGTTTCTGTGCACCTTTTGCCTTCGATTCCACTTGTTTTTTGTGCCCTTTTGCCTTCTGTGCCACTCGTTTTTCCCTCGATTTTGTACCCCATTTTTCCTTCTGTTACCTTTGCTGCCCCTCACTGCCCTCGCCGCTGCATTCACTGTGGCTCCGCCCCCCTGATGGCCCACTGCCTTATCGCTGCCCCGCCTCCCAGCTGCTCCTCCCTCCCACTTCCCCATATATGCCGGCTGCTGTGAGGCTGCACCAAAGGTGCGCCGAAGGCAAGACCGTCTGCGTCCATTCGCGCCTGGACCGCACCCAGTGCCAGAACGCCTGGCCCCCACACCCGCCATGATGACCACCGCCACTACAAGGCCAGCACTCTGTACGCTTTCAACTCTGGACGGAGCCTCACCTGCTTCAAGGCCTGCTTCAAGGCCTGCTTCAAGGCCGCCCCGAATCGCACACACAGCCCCTTCACCTGCTGGAACTGCAGATACACCTGCCTCAGATCCGACGAACCATCCGTCAAGAAAGATCCCAACCACCTCCGAAGCATATTACTGAACACCCGCTCTGCACGCAAGCATGCCGTCGAGCTCTGGGACCAGCTGTACACAATATCTCCGGATGTTGCCTTCCTGGCAGAGACCTGGTTTAATGACTCCTCTACACCCGACATCGCCATAGCCATCCCAGACGGCTACAAGATCACTTGCAGAGACCGCACCAACGGAGTCGAAGGAGGAATCGCCATCGTCCACAAGAACAGCATCAGGGTCTCAACTAGCACCGATGACGCGCTCAGCACCGCTGAACACATGCATTTCCAGATCCACACAGACCACCCTCAGAGGTAACCTCGTCTACCGACCCCCCGGACCCCGCCCCCAGTTCAGCGACTCCATCGCACGCCCTGACCTCCACTGACTACATCCTCCTCGGAGACGTGAATTTTCACCTTGGGAACAACAACAACAACTCCACCACCCTGATCAATAACCTTGCCAACCTCGGACTGAATCAACTCGTCACAACGTCCACCCACTCCACCAGTTACACACTCGACCCCATCTTCTCCTTAAGCCCGCACGTCTCCATCAGCCACACCACCAAACTCCTCTGCACAGACCACTGCTGCATCCACTTCGCCTTCCAGAAGCCCACCACACATCACCGCACCCAACAGATCCCCCGCCGCTGCTGGAGCAAAATCACCGATGACCAACTACACGCAAACCTCGCTCTCAGCCCACCCACTGAACCCTCCACCACCGACGATGCTGCCCACAGCCTCAGACGCTGGATTGAGGACTGCGCCAACACCCTCGCCTGCTGAAGAAACCCCCCCACAGAGACACCAGCAAGAGGGCCAGCTGGTTCTGCCCAGAACTCCTAGCCTCCAAGCAAACCTGCCGGAAACTAGAGAAGAAATGGCACAGTGAACAAACTCTGGACAGCCACGCAGCACACAAGGACGCCATCTGCAACCACCAACACCTTATCAGGGCGGCCAAGAGGACCTTCTTCAAAGACCGCCTCTACAACAACGCACACAATAGCAAGGAGCTCTTCAACATTGTGAAGGAACTCTCCAACCCTGGCTCCAACACCAAAGACATCCCGCTGTCGGAACCCCTGTGCGAATCCATCGCCACCTTCTTCCACCGCAAGATAGCAGACATCCACACCCAGACAGCCCCAACTGACAGCAACACAACAGACCCTTCGCACACCATCGACCATGACCCCCTGCTAGCCTGGGCCAGCGTGAGCATCAGACCTATTCCCGTACCACGTCTTCAACAGAGCAAGCACCTTCATCGCATCCTACCTGCGCAACATCATCAATCTCTCCCTCGAGACCGCGACCTTCCCAGAGATCTGAAAACACACCGAGATCAACGCCCTACTCAAAAAACCTAAGGCAGACCCAAGAGACCTCAAAAACTTCCTGCCCATCTCTCTGCTCCCCTTCCTGGCCAAGGTCATTGAGAAAACCGTCATCAGACAGCTAACCCGATACCTCGAAGAAAACAGAATCCTGGACCCTTCCCAGTCAGGGTTCCGCAGCAACCACAGCACCGAGACTGCCCTCATCACCGCCACCGATGACATCAGGACCCTGCTGGACAATGGTGAGACCACAGCAATCATCCTCCTAGACCTCTCTGCCGCCTTCGACGCCGTCTGTTACCGCACACTATGCGCACGCCTGCACGCCACAGGGATCCGAGACAAGGCTCTGGATAGGACCACCTCCTTCTTCTCCGGCAGAACCCGTAGCGTCCATCTCCCTCCATTCCGTTCCAAAGCATCCAAGATCATCTGCGTCGTACCCCAGGGATCCTCCCTCAGCCCGACGCTGTTCAAAATTTACATGGCCTCGCTCACACACGTAGCCCGACAGCACAACCTCAAAATATTCACCTACGCCGACGACGCTCAGCTGGTCCTCTCCCTCACCAAGGACCCCATCACCACCAAAGCCAACCTCCACGAAGGAATGAAGGCCGTCGCCGACTGGGTGAAAAACAGCCGTCTGAAGCTGAACTCGAACAAGACGGAGGTCCTCATCCTCAGCTCCAACCCTTCATCCTGGGATGACTCCTGGTGGCCAACGGCACTGGGGGCAGCCCCGAAACCCACTGACCACGCACGCACCCTGGGAATAATCCTCGACTCAACGCTCTCAATGACCAAGCAAGTCAACGCTGTCTCCTCCTCCTGCTTCAACACCCTCCGCATGCTCCACAAGATCTACAGAAGGATCCCGACAGATACAAGATAGATACAAGAAAGACAGTCACCTAGGCCCTCGTCAGCAGCAGACTCGACTATGGAAACACCCCATATGTGGGAGCCCCGACCAAGCTCATCAAACGACTACAACGCATCCAAAACGCCTCAGCACGACTGATTCTTGCCATACCATGCCACGGCCACATCACTCCCTACCTGAGAAACCTGCACTGGCTCCCCTTCAACACGAGGATATCCTTCAAGCTCCTCACCCACGCACACAAGGCACTCCACAAGACCGGCCCAGCCTTCCTCAACAGACGGCTCTCCTTCTACATCCCCAACCGCCAGCTACGCTCCGCCGACCTCTCACTCGCCACTGTCCCACGCATCCGAAGAACAACCACCGGTGGGAGATCCTTCTCCCACTTCGCCGCCAAGACATGGAACACCCTCCCACTGAGCCTACGAAATACCAAAGACCTGCTGACCTTCAGGAGGATACTCAGGACCTGGCTGTTCGATCAGTAGCGACCCCCACCCCCCCAGTGCATTGAGACCCTTGTGGGTATGTACTGTGGTGCGCTTTACAATTGATTGATTGATTGATTGAGGGGGGACCTGGTGATGAATTCTTGCATCCCTGAGACTTCAGCAAGAGGCAAGCACAGTTCAAGCCCTTGGAGATTTTTCTTCAAGATGATGAAAGTTGCAATAAAGGTCTTTCTCCTTTCCTTGGCAATAAAAAAACCACTGCAGGCCAACCCCAGAAAGTAACACACTGGCACAGGGGCATTCCAACTCCTGCAGATTCTCTGTTTTTTCTCCTTGGCAAAAGGTCCCTCTTGATGTCCAGAAGTGATCTAAAGTCTTGGGGTCTCGGCCCCAATATTTATACTAGTAAATCCTTTGTCCTCTGAGGGCAGAGGGTGCCTGTACCTAGCCAAAATCCGTTCTGTGCAGCTTCCTGGCAGGAGGTGGGGACAGCTTTGTTGAAAGCAGACCTGGCCCAGGTAGCTGAAAGGAAATCTCCTCCCCCACTCTCTATTCTATAAGGTCTGGGGGCAATGAAAGGAAATCTCCGCCCCAGACTCTCTATGCAACCAAGGTCCTATTCAGCCCAGCCCTGACTCATCAGACTGCTGAAGCCCAAGCCCTTCTGTCACTCACAAACCAGACATGCAATACACAACCTAGCAGGGGAAGGCTGGATGGTTAGGCCAGAAAATACCTACTTTCTAAAAGTGGCATTTTCAAAGACAGAATGTTAAAACCAACTTCACTAAAAGGTGTATTTTATCATTCTGAGTTCAGGCATACTACATTCGTTTTTCTGCCAAGTTCCATGGGTCAGTTAAGATTATAAGATATTATAATCAAATTGCCCATTCTGGCCTATAAGGACAGGTAGCCTGGCAATAGTGGAAAACAAAATTGGTTGCAATTCACTATTAGGACATGCTACGCACATCAGAGCATGTCCTACCTTTCACATGCCATGCATCCTGCCTTAGGGCCTACCTTAGGGATGGCTAACATGTAGAAAAATTGAGTGATTAGGGACTGGTAAGTGGGTGCACTTACCAAGTCGACATGGCAGTACTAGACTGCACACAGGCTCTGCAATGGCAGGCCTGAGACATACTTTACAAGCTGCTTCTGTGGGTGGCACAATCAGTGCTGCAAGCCCACCAGCAGCATTTGATCTACAGGCCACCGGCACTGTACTAGGGTCAGACAAGTAAATCAAGGAAGCCAATCAAGGAGTAACTAATTCATTACAACAATTTACAATATGGAGCACTTGCACTGTGGCACTAAATGGCAGTGACACAGTGCACAAAGCATGTAACGAGCATCAACATATCAAAACAACAGGGGAGACAACAGCAAAAAAAAAATGGAAGGGAGACTCATACCAATGTTACCAGGTCTAACAAAGGGAGTGTACTGAATTTTGAGTTGGGCCTCAGATAAGTTGTGTGAGACCAATGCTGTCGAAGCTCTAGAGAAGGGCCATGGAATTGAGTTTTATTGGGTCATCATGATGAGGGATGAGGTTGCTGAGCAGTAAGAAGTAATTGGCTCTGAAGGCAATGGGAATGATGAAGTAGGTAAGGAGGTTGCTGAAGGTGGTGCATGGTCATGGTGGTCGATAAGTGAGGGTGCTTGTAATGGTTTTGGCATGGCTGACTCGTAGTTGGAAATGTATATGTTCCATGAACGTGGTGGGTTTTTCTGTGAAAGTGGTGCAGGTGATGGTATCTCTGTGGAGGATCACAAGACCTCCTCTCGGTTTGTGGTGCCTGTCTTGGCAAGCGATCTTGTAGCCAGGAGGTAAGTCCTTGGCAATGGCAGGGGTGGATGATGGGTTGAGCCAGGTTTCGGTGGGAAAATGATGTCCGGGGAGTGCATGTCGATGAGGTACCAGAATTCTGTGGCGTGCTTGCAGAGAGTACTGGTAATGAGAAGCATGCATGCGATACGGGGTGAGGCGTGCATGGTGGGTGTAGTAGGAGTGATGCTTCATGAGACGCAGTGATGAGCACATGAGAAAGGTCCTTCCTTGGAGTGAGGTGTGGAGCGGGGGCAGCAGTTGTGGTGGCATCTGGTGTTGAGTACTGGCAAATCGAAGGATGTGTAATGGCCATGGTTGAACGTACAAGGTCCTTGGCAATGGACGTGGTTGGGGCTCAGACAGGCTTGCATTTAGGAAGCCTTTGGTGCAAGCGTTGCGGTCAAGCAGCGGCTGCTATTGATAAGGTCCTGGGAGGAGAAGGAGCACGGAGTGGGGGGGGTAAGGAAGGGCAGGAATCAGGAGGCAGGAGAAGGTGGTGGCATCTGGTGTTGAGTACTGGCAAATCGAAGGATGTGTAATGGCCATGGTTGAACGTACAAGGTCCTTGGCAATGGACGTGGTTGGGGCTCAGACAGGCTTGCATTTAGGAAGCCTTTGGTGCAAGCGTTGCGGTCAAGCAGCGGCTGCTATTGATAAGGTCCTGGGAGGAGAAGGAGCACGGAGTGGGGGGGGTAAGGAAGGGCAGGAATCAGGAGGCAGGAGAAGGCATGAGGAAGATGCGGAAGAAACCGGTAAGGAGAGGAGGGGGAGGGAGATGGAAAAGCGTGGGAGGGGGAGATGGAAGACTGCCTAGAGCAAGGGTAGAAATGGAGGAGAAAAGAGTAGAAAAACAGTCAAAGACACAAAAATTAGTCAAAGAACAAAATGGGAACAATTTTGAGGTAGAGCACAAAACGGGTACAAAAGATGAGATGGAGAACAAACAAGACACAATAATGAGGTGAAGCAAAGTGAAAAGGAGCACATGTAAGAACGGAAAGAAGAGAGTGTGAGAAGAGTTCAAAAAGTGAGGGAGATGAAGAGGACAGCTGTGGGAGAGGGAGAGAGAAGGAGCGCAAGAATGAGGGACCTCATGGCAGATAGCCAGGTACAAAAGGGTCTTAGACTCGGCAGACGACCTTTCAGGTAAGCTGAAGATGAGACCTAGGATAACTAATGATCTAATAGCAGCATTTTCATTGTGAATAATTCAAGGTTAAACCTCTATTAATAGCCTGGGGTTGGGTGTATATGAACACAGAGGCATCGAAATATTGTATCAGACATAGTTTTAAAAAAATGGATTTGGGGGGGCGTGGCCAAGATGGCGGCGGAGTAGGACGTGCTTTTTTGTCCCTCCTGCGCCACCAGGCACTTAGCTTTGTTTATCACCCTGCCTAGTGCCCATCCACGCTGGAAACGGTAGAGTCTTGTGTCCCCACGCTGTACCAATACCATCAGGACCCCTATTTTTGTATTTAGAGCAGAGAACAGGTGGATACGGGTGCGGCGGCCTTGGCTGGCTCTGGGTCTGACGAGCCTCGTGGTGGGGAGAGCAGAGGCCCATGTCTGTCGGAGCAGCGCCTCAGCGGCTGAAGCGCTGCTGGTTCTGTGACGGCGGTGCGGAGTCTAGCACTGTAGTGAGGGCAACGGAAGGAACGGGCACTGTTGCTGAGCCTGGAGCCGCGCTGTTTGCTGAGAGATGTTGCGGCCTGCCCGGAAGGAGCTGGTGTGTCTGGGGCTGCTCTGCCGCCCACAGCAGCGGCGGCGGTTGAGACCCCCGCAGGGCGGGCATGTGCTCCCGTGCCGCAGAGACCTGAGTGGAGGCAGCCTGCATTTCACGGCCCGGAGAGAAGTGAGGAGACAGGGGGCAGCTCCTGCGAGGTCTGGTAATCGGTCCGCAGGTCGACGGACGGAGCGAGGCTCGCGTGGGTGGAGCTGGCGCTGGGGCCTGACATTGCGGGTCTGTGCGGCCTTTCCTCCCCGATCCCAGTTGCCCTTGGACTTGGTGGCCGGGGACTTCCTTGCCTGGATGGGCCTGCTGACTTGGGAGCTGTGTGGAGTTGGGAGTCCGCCCAGACAGCAGCAGGCGCTCCCCCCCACTAGAGGTCTACGGTCCGCGGCTCTGCTCGAGCATTTAGGGGTGGCCTTACGGGGGGGACTGGTCTACTGTCGCCCCGCATATCGGCAGGGGGGGCCCTCTAGACAGATAGCTTTGGCAATTGGCTGCTTCTCTGAGCAAGCTTGGACGGAGCCTAATGGCCTAGTGGCCCATTTTCCAGGGAGCCTGGTGCAGCAGTGGAGCGCTGGTGAGGGTGGACTTTCCCCGGGAGCCTGGTGCAGCAGTGGAGCGCTGTTGCGGGTGGATGACAGGACCCAACGCCTGGTTTGCTCATGCCATAATTGTGGTCTGAGAGACACATGCTCCTCCCCGCTCGGCGGAGTCTGGGAGTGTGATTGGGACTTACCCTCGGATGGGCCCCTGCAGCGGTGCATCTCTTAACTCTTGCTTGTGGATTGAGGCCTGTGAGAGGGGTGCAACCCATGGATTGTGCCCTTGTGTTCGGAGAGGACTTTTGAACTTGCCTTCCCAGCGCTGCCACTTTTCTCCTGGTGATCGGCTGCTGTGCTCTGGGAAGACCGCTGGGCCTCCGGGACGTTGATTGAAGCCCTGTGAGAGTGGTGGTCCTGCTCCCCCCCCGGGGGTGAGAGGATTTGGAGGTCCTTTGCTGTGCTGAGCCTGCATCTGGGGGCAAGCAAGGTGGGTTCTCAGCCGGGACCCTCAACGTTGGGTGCACATCTACCCTGGTCCTGTGCGCTGGGGCCCCCTCAGGGGGCAAGATGGCAGCCGCCAGAAATCGGAAAGATAAACCCCTCAAAGATTTACCTCAGAAGGTTGCGGGCAGTCTGCTTCCCCATCCCCAGACAAATCACGGCGTCCTGAAGACAATGAGGCGCTGGCGACCAAGGCCTTTATGTTGTAGAATTATTCTCGGCCATTAAGGAGGACATTTTGGAGCTCTGCTCACAACTTACGTCGGATCTGCGCAAAATGAGGCGTGATGTCGACGCTGTGGGAGAGCGTGTGGCTACCCTAGAGGAGCATGACCTGGGAACTGCGGACAACCACTAACCCCAGCAAGATGTGCTCTGCCTCACGGAACAGAATCTGGACCTCCAGGCACACCCCAAGGACTGGGAGAATAGATCTCGGTGGAGCAATATCAGGATAAGGGCGGTTCGGTGGAAAGGAGAGGGGGATGACTTGCGCGAGTATGTGGGGGCACTTTTACGCCAGATCCTTGGTGAGGAGGAGATCCAGGACATTCAATTGGATCTGGTCCATCATGTCAGTCTGCCGGGGGAGGGGCCAGGGCCACTCCCCCGGACATACTGGTCTGTGTCCATGATTTTCAGCTGAAGGAGAGGATCCTCCGAAAGGCCAGCGATCTTAATCCCATTCACTTCCACGACCACCACCCTACGCTTTTTCAGGACCTGGCAGCCTCGACTCTCGTCAAGCGTAGGGAATTTAAGCCCATCACTAACCACTTGCGGGAGCAGGGCATCCCCTACTCGTGGGGGCACCCGTTCTCGCTAATCTTCAAACTCAATGGCAAGTTGGTCCGACTCCAGATCCGCTCATTGGATTTGGCCTTCGGTATCTTGGGACTGCAGTAGGCCGCTTCCACACCTATACAAGGCAGGTCGCCTACTAGGCAGCGCAGGCGCTCCAGGGAGTGGCAACGTGTTGGGAAGCCCGCTTCCGCTGCAAAACCAGACTTGTCTGCGTGTCTACTGGCGAGGAGGGTGGCGGTTGCCTCTGTGGCCTTGGTCACCAACACATCCAGGGTCTCTTGAGGCCCTGCTCGTCACTAGCTGGGTTCACTGCTGACGCCAGAGGCAGACGTTTCTATGATGAAGTGTGGGGGCACTTCTATGTCCACGGGTGGTGGAGTGTCCTGTATCAGGAATTGGGAGAGTGAGACGAAGGCACCATGTTCCCCTGCTATTGAGGCCTGTTTAATTAACTGTTGTTTTGGTCTTTTGTCCTTTGGGGTGTTTATGTGACGGGGGTGGGATGGGGGGGGGTCGGTTAGGGGGTTGGGGTTGTTTTGGGGTCTCTGCATCAGCTTTTGGGGACCTGGGGTGGGAATCCCGGGAGCAGCTCAGACAATGTGGCCCAGTGGGGGCTTTGGTGAGGGTAAGTGCATCTGCTATCTATCCCTCGTATTGCTATGGCGGGTAGGGACCCAAAAGTAGTGAGCCTCAATGTTAGGAGCCTCAATATCCCATTTAAGAGAGCTGCTATCCTCTCCCTTCTGGAGAATGCGGAAGGTAGGGTGTGTCTGTTGCAGGAGACTCACCTCCTCTCTAAAGATGTTAGACGTATGGCAGACAAACACTTTCCTCTACAACTTTGGTCCTCAGGTCTGACTAAAAAGCCCGGGGTGGCCATTCTTTTCAGAGCGCAGGCGCATTGCAAAGTTATCTCTCAAGTGGTGGAGATTAAAGTTAGATTTTTGGCTGTTCTTGCGCAGTGGGGGGAGATGCAGTTAAGCAGGAGTCTTTTTTGCAAACGGCCCTCTCGCAGGTACTGGGGACGCCGGACGCCCTGGTGCTTGCGGGTGGTGACCTGAATATTATAATGGATGCAGGAATGGACAGGTCTGAGCAGAGGTCACACCAGACAGGGGCACTGTCACAGGGGAGGAAGCAGTGGCTCTTAGATGGAGGGCTACATGATGTATGGTGCGTCCAGCATCCCCAGGAGCGTGATTTCACCTACTACTCTGCAGCCCATAAGACATACGTGCGCTTAGACCATTTCCTGGCCACATCCTCTCCTTTGCCTCATCTGTCGGCTGCCGACTTAGTGCCCCGTTCCTTGTCTGATCATGCTTTACTTACTTTCCACGGTGCTCAGCCGCCGTCTTCTGGCTGGCGCCTCCGTGGCTTCATTCGGATTCGGTGGTTGCGAAGATACGTGACACTATTACCCACTACCTTGCTGATAATGCGATATGGGATACACCCCTAGCGTCGATCTGGGAGGTCTTGAAATTGGTTGTGTGGAGAGAATTCATAGTGCTTGCAGCGACATATTCCCGCTTGCGCAAAGAATAGTACGCTCAGTTGGAAAAGGAGGTTAGTGGCTTGTAGGCGATTCACAAGCGGACTGGGGCCCCGAGGGTCTGGAGGGAGTTGGAGACGAAAAGGCGCATGCTAAAAACATCTTGAGCTTGATAAGCCTGCGCATGCTTTATTGCGCTTGCGACACAAGTTGTACCTCTGTGGGGACAATGGGGGGAGGATGCTTGTGCATAGGTTGCGAGCACGCACTCAGTTAACCACTATCCACTCCATTAGGGACACTCAGGCAGCTGAACAAACCACTGATGCCGCCATTGTGGACACCTTTCAACAGTTCTACCAGACCTTATATAAGAGGGAGTGGGCGACCCCAGAATTAATGGCGGACTACCTGGCATCTTGCGGCATTATGCCCCTCTATCGGGCGTCGCCGGAAGCCTTAGACTCAGAGATCCGCATCGAGGAGGTCATATCTGCAATTGCGTGGTTGAAGGTAGCTAAATCTCCAGGGCCTGACAGCTTCTCAGCCATATTTTATAAAACTTATTGCGTGGAGCTGGCTCTTCTTTTAACCAGCCTTTTATAATTCCTTTCTTGATACGGGCGCAGTGACTCCGTCCATGGCCGAGGCAGTGATTATGGTCGTTCCTAAACATGGGAAGGACCCTAAAGATTGTGGCTCGTAAAGGCGGATCTCGCTGTTCAATATTGACGCCAAGCTGTTTGCGGGAGGGCTGGCTGTGATAGTTAGCCCCTTAAAGGATGGAGTTATTGATCCGGATCAAGCGGGATTTATCCCCACTCGGCAAGGGGGATAATACCAAGCGGCTGCTCCACCTCATGGATGTGGTTCATCGCTCTCAGACTCAGGCCTTCTTGCTTTCTATCAATGAGGAGAAGACCTTTGACCGGGTAGACTGGGACTATATGTTCGCCGTTCTTAAGGCATTCGGAGTGGGGGACAATTTCCTGCGGTGGGTCCAGTCCTCTATGCGGCCCCTAAGGTGGAGGTACGAGTGAATGGCTGTAGGTCAGTCCTTTTCCCCATTACTAGAGGAACGCGACAGGGATGTCCCCTCTCCCCGCTGCTCTTTGCGCTCTATATGGAGCCTTTCGCGCAGCGCGTTCGGTAGAACATCGGTATCCCCGGAATCAAATTTGGTGCTGATACCCACAAGATCAGTCGGCATGCGGACGATGTCATTCTGTCATTAACCCAACCTCATTCCTCCCTGCGTTGTCTGTCGTCGGAGCTCCTCGAATTTCAGAAGGTAGCGGGCTTTAAAGTTAACTTCTCAAAATCACAAATTCTTAATATCTCTGTCCCTGATGGAGACGTACAGGATCTGCGGCAAGACTTCCCCTTTCAGTGGGTGCAATCTGACATTTCATACCTGGGTATCCGTTGGCCCCATCTATTGCTAAAACTGTGCCCCTTAATTATAGCTCGCTTGTCGAACAAGTCACCAAAGCACTTTCGGACTGGTGCCATCTCAAACTGGCCTGGTATGGGTGGCTGGCTGCGGTCAAAATGACTATACTCCCACGTATACTGTATCTCTTCCAAATGCTACCATTGAATCCCCCACTGGGCACTCTGCGGAAGCTGCAGGGACTCCTCAATAGGTTTTTATGGAATAATAAGCGGCCGCAGCTGGCGTTGTCCATAGCTACTGCCCCGAAGACGGCGGGTGGGCTGGGCTTTCCCTTGTTGATGGCGTACTTTCAAGCGTCCTGCCTTCGTTACATCGTAGAATGGAACAGGCCCCTATCTAGTAAACATTGGAACTTTATGGACCAAACGGTGGCAGGTTGGGCATGGGGTCTTTATTCATCCCAGGTGACTTCCCCGACCCTAAAGGCGTGGGACCAGCTGGCGCAGAGGAGGGGGTGGACTACTTTCCCCTCTCCAATGACCCCTATTGTTGATAACCCGGACTTTCCGCCGGGTTGCGCATCTCCAATCTTCCATCGCTTGCGAGAGGAAGGCTGTAAGAGGGTGGGCTCCTTCTTTGACCTGGATGGTCTGATGCCATTTGCCCGGCTATGTAGGAATACTTCCAGCTTCCGAGGGCTGGCGCTTTCCACTATTCACAGGTGGCGCATTGGGTGACCCAACCAGCCAATGTTGCCTCTATGTCTCGGCCCTTGATGGCGTTTGAAAAATGGTTGGTCTGCAAGAAGGACGACCCCAGGATTATCTCGGAGCTATATGCGATGATTCTGCGCCATCCTAAGAAGCAGCGGGCGAAGGCGCAAGTCCGCTGGGAAACGGAGTTGGGGCGTCCCTTGACGAGATAGGAGTGGGAGCACGTTTTTTTATCGGGAGCATCACACGGTTTCTAACACTGCAGGTACAAAGTCGGCCTACAAAGTGGCGGCCTATTGGTACTATACCCAAGTGCGCGTCAGGGTATGGGATGTTATGAAGTAAGGCCTCTGCTGGCGGGGGTTTGGCCTTTCAAGGACACCGGTGCACTTGCTTTGGTATTGCCCTAAGTTGGGGCGGTATTAGAAGATGGTATTGGTTGAGTTGGATGAAGCGTTTCAGATTACATTCCTCCGGATGCCTGAGCATGTGCTGTTGTGGCTTCCCCATCCTAAGTTCTTTCCCTTGCCCTCACTGAGGGGTAGACAGATTGCCTTGGCTTTGCTGGCTACGAGGCAGGTTTGGCGCAATGGGGTTCCTGGCCTTACCCGACTCCCGAGACTGGATTCAAAGGCTTTGGCACATTTTAGCCATGGAGCGGCTTTCGCTATGCATGGATGGGAAGTGCTCTGACTACGCGAAGCTCTGGGGACCCGTTCTTACAACTCCTTTCTAAAGACCTTCGAGAAGTGACATGCCTGAAGTATTTGCAAATCCTGTAACTCATCCCTTTAGAACCTAAGGGGGTTACGTCTGCTGTTTGTATGCTACTTGTTAGATCTGGGGGATGAGGGTCGTAGGTAGAAACCGATGCAGAGCGGGGGGAGGGGAATGGGCTGTTAGGGGGAGAGGGGGTTAAGGGGTCTTTGTTTTTTTTGTTTGTTCTCTTATAAAAGCGATGGTTATAGCTCCGACGGGGCTGCTCTCCGAGCGTATTTATCCTTGCGGGGTTGCCCTCCGGGGTGTAGGCCCAGACGCTGTGTCATTGCTGTGTGAGTTCGCGCTGTCGGCAAGTTGATGTAGGCAGCTGGGCTGTGTACCAAGATGCTTTCCCGCTTAATAAAAATGATTGACTCTAAAAAAATGTGATTCACATTTGGAAAATTTGTGTCATTTTGCCAAATTTTGGAATTTTAGACAAATTGCGAATTTTAGGAAATCAGAACAAAAAAATAATACAAAAAATGATTTTAGCTTAAACCGGTTTAAAAGCCAGAACAGGAAGAGAATGGTTGCATGAAGAAAGCCACAAAACAATTGCTGGATGAACATACGTGAAGAATCACAAGCCATAACTTGCACGCTATTATGAAAGCCATAACTCACTCTCAAATGCGCTGCTCAGGACCACACAATATTTATACTAATAGATAACTGGGCTAACTAACACAACATCATTAATCAGCAATGCATATCCATACAAAAAAATGGTACACATCTGTAATGATATTCTTGATAATGTTGAGGTGATATCAAATGTCACCAGTTAAGCAACCACTGTCAATTGTCTCATCATCTGCACATCATATGTGTAAGTGATTTAGGCATTATTAAATTCTGGCAGGCCCTCTAAAAGTTAACTGACATTGCACTTTAGTGAGCTGAGATATTTATGGTCTCTCCTACCCTTCTCACCGGTTCCCAGAACTTCATCAATCAACCCTTGCTTTCCTCCCCACACTTGTTCTTATTCTCCTCTGTGCTCAGCTTCTTGTAAGGGAGTGTGTGGCTTAGAATGGCTCTGCTAAAGTGCATACATTTATTCATCTGCAGTAAAAGCAGCAGAAGCCCTACCTTGACACCAGAGTATTCTGCATCAGCCCGCAACATCGGCACATCACCAGCAACAACTGGCTCTCACATTCATTAGGGATTGCAAACACCTCCATTTAGTATTGAATCCGTGCCAATTAAATGGGTGTATGAGTGACAGATAGCTGCTTGTTAAAAAGTCAGCATCTGTCAAACAATGGATAAATGCTAGCACTCCAGAAAGTGATAGGACAAAAATAATGCCTAAATTAGTGGCCTAAATATTATTTACAAAACTTTCGCTCCACTGGGCATACATGTTCTACTCTTAAATCCAAAGGGGCAATATTTTCGGAAAGTATATTAATCCTTGAAAATCTAGTACCATGTCCTAAGAACTTCAGAATGATGCATGCACATGCTGGCTTGTTGGTATGCTCTGTAAAACTACTCAGTGTTGAAAATGAATATAATAACATTTATTAACTTTACATTATACTGATGCTTTTCCTTTCCATAGCTTAACCATAGGTTTAAGTAAGGTTAAGTACTGACTACATGGAAGAGCTTAGTCTAATGAAATGCCACTGCAAACAAAAGGAGCACAAATGGGGATTGAGTCAGGATAATGCAGACAGGAGCACGTTCAAATCCACCCTGAGGCTCTACCACCAAATGATCCAGACCACCAAATGTGCTTCTCTGGAGGACCCCATCGGTGCCTGCCTCAACAGATGCAAAGAAATCTCCACCATTGTGAAGGAGTTCACCTAACTGGCAGCAGTCTCCAACTTGATCACATCCAACAGGACCTCTGCTACAATCTCTCAATTCTTCAGTAACAAGTTACAGTAATTTCAACCCACAACCAGACTCCTCAACCTACGCTAAACACCTCCAGATCTTGCCTAAAGAACCAGTGCTAATCACATAGCCCACCATCACCCCAAGAACAAACCACTGCTACCATGAAGACCATCAACTCATGGGCTCCATCTGACCCCTGCCCCCACCATGACTTCTCCAGAGGACTGCAGCTCATCAGCGATATGCTCAGACCCATTTTAAACAGTTACACCTCTTCCACAGCGTTCCCAGATGCTTAGAAAAATGCAACAGTCTTTCAGTTGCTGAAGAAACCCTCCGCAGACCCCTTAACACCCACCAACTAACCACCGATCCCGCTGCTACCATTCCCAGCCAAGGTCATAGAGCAAACCATCAAAAAATGCCTCACTGAATACCTCAAGGACCATGAACTCCTCAAAACCACTCAGTCTGGCATCAGTCTGGCAACAGCACAGAAACTGACCTCATCACCACCACACAATACACGTGCATGGCTTTGGACAAAGCAGGCATGACGTATCTCATCCTCCTTGACCTTATTGCAGCATTTTACATTTCTCCCACACCATCCTCATCCACCGCCTACAAGACAACCGAATCTGAGTACATGCAGTCCCATGGATCTGCCCTTTCCTGTCAGGATGGAGCCAGTCAGTCAGGGTGACACTGTACATCTCAGGAGTTACATGCAAAAATAAAGGACCCCCTGATAATTCTAGAAGTTCCTAGGACAGGGAAATATTTCTACTAAAATAACAATCCTAAGCAACTTGGGACTATACGGGAATCAAGTCCTATACATGGTCAGATAATGTCAACACAGGCTTAGTGTACTACAAAATCAGTAAAAAATATTTCCTTTTATTATTACACATTTTTTAAAATTCTGTCATGGACAACCATGGTAAAACGTAAATAACATCACAAAGAATACAATAACATATATACTGAAATAATCAGTTTAAATACAACCATATCACAAATGACTAAACGTTATTCAAGACAAAGTCAATGTTCCTGAGGGGTGAACCACAGGTGGCTGAACTTTGTAGGTATTCCTTAATTGTTCTATGCGCATTTTGGCGTACAAGACGCCTTCTTTAGGAAGAGCCACATAAAAGTCTGTACAAAAACAGAAAACACAAATAACCACAAATAACATATATAAGACGGCAGTACACTGAGTCTGTGTAGAGATAAAGGCTGTACAACCAACATACACAAGGGTGAACTCCATACATTTATAAAAAGCAACTATGTTACAAGAGAGAAAGATAATAAGATATAGAGAGCCAAACCGTGTAGTAGGATATAAGACAAGACTCCCCGCCTTTCCACACCCAATCTAGTGATAAAACATGCAGAAGCAGGAACAGTGATGTGAAATAGAGTGTTATCAATAGTATCTAGTGACCCTTATAACTTACCAAAAATGAAAAGTGGAAGCTGAACACTGGATGTTAATCTTGGATAACAAGCAATTCTGTAAGAAAGACCATCCATAGGGGATTGAATATATAAGAAAACAGAATATAGACGTATAAACGGACAGATATATACAGATAATTACCTGCCAATGACACTCAGTCCACGTGATGAGTACACCGCCTTAAATATTGGATGAATCTAAGTTGATGAATAAATCTAAAGGACACAGAGATGATCATGCACAGAAAATTATGTATATAAGATAAAAGTATGAAGAATTACACTAAAGCTTAATGAGTGATAATTCACTTGAAAACTGTGATACAGGTTTAAGAATGAGATTGCAATAGTACTGCGGTGACGCTTGAGCTCAAGTCGTCGTACCAACAGGAATCCGCTGTAAAAGAAGGAAGAGAACATGCTCTCTTCATAGAAGTCTGTAGGGAATAATAGAGACACCGTGATGAGCTTAAACATAATATGAGACCGGTAAAATATGAACCACACATGCGAATAATAGTGATACCTCAGGGGTCCCCAAACTACGGCCCTCGGGCCAAATCCGGCCCATCTAATGAAATGGAGTGGCCCTCCTGGTGCGTCCAGATACACACAGGGTTATTGAGTTATTCCTACGCTCTGTTGTACCTGATTTGCCGCCTCGGACACATGCGCAGACCAAAGCCTGCCTGTGACTTAACTGGACTGCGTGCGCGCGCGCGTGTCTTGCGCCACACGTATCTGTGTATGGAGGGTGCGAGGGAAAGAGACCGGTGTCCTGGACAGGCACAGGGACCGGGAGCGGTGCGGGAACCTTGTGGGCCCGTGAGTGGTACCGTGGATGGAGCGGGCGACAGTGGGTCCACGGAATGAGAGGTCCATGGAGGCTGGGGGGGTCCATGGAGACTTTTTATTATGGTTCGTTTTTTATATAGCGCGGACTTTACCCGAAGCTAAGGTGTCAGAGCGCTTCACAATGGGCAATGCATATGTTCCAACTTCTGTTTGGTGGACCTGTGTAGATTTGCTGGGGGGGTCCATGGAGACTTTTTATTATGGTGCGTTTTTTATATAGCGCAGACTTTACCCGAAGCGAATGTGTCAGAGCGCTTCACAATGGGCAATGCATATGTTCCACCTTCTGTTTGGTGGACTTGTGTAGAATCTTTCAACCACTATCACTTTCAAAAGAGAAAGATGATTAAATCCAAACCTCATAAGCGTATTACTTTGCACCAATACTTAAGAATTCATAGATTTTAAAAAAGGGCTCTCCAGTGAAAATATTTTTTTAATATATGTCCACATTTGATCAGAGTTTATACATGGCTCTCAAACAAAAAGTTTACTAATTCATTTTTCTGATGCTTTCTAAAGCACAGATACATTGCCTACAGCCATTTTGTCGGCCTATATTGAGTTTAACTGAGTATTGCCCCAACCAGACTTTTTTAAAGCAGTTGAAATCCTCACAGGAAAATGCTCACTGGCATTCACACAACGCTCCTAGCTTTCAAGAAATGTATTTAGTCATCAATTACCTGTCTTTCAAAATCACCTGGAATTGAGGAAACAGAATGCTGGGCATTCGGAAAGACTAGTGTCATTTGATAATATTCGTCAATAATGGCCAATTCATTTTGCATTTCTTGGACATTCCCACCCTTCGTATATCCATTTTTCTGTATCCATATATTTCTCCAGTCTACAAAGACATCTCACTTTAATATTACAAGACTGTGAACAAATTACAAAAGCAAACGTTACATTACATGAGGCAAAAGTGACAATTGTGTGCCCACAAAATACAAGAGGTAGCAAACTGTGCATTACTGGAGGAAAAAGTGACATATGTGCAGGTTACAAAAGGGTACGCACAAAGTACAAGTAGAGGTATAATACTGCAATAAATGGAGGACACTCAAACACAAGAACAAACGTTACTTAGGCAATGGTGGCACTTGTGCAAGTATCAAAAGCAAACAAGAGGTAGCAAATAGTGTGTTACAAGAGGAAAGTGACGTGTGCATGTTACAAAAGAGTACCAAACACAGAAGGATAATACTGCAATAAATGTAGTATTGCAGTAATAACTGCAAATAATGTAATAAACCTCTGACACAAGTGTGTGCGGTCTGAAGCCAGCATATATTTACAAGGGCTGCTGTTGTTTCCCCCAATTTGTTAAAAGTATGTGAGATAGTGTTTTTAAAATAAAATCACTGTGCAACAGGTGGCGCCAAGGCCCAGCAGAGGCCAGCTGCAAAAAAAAATGTCATTATATTCTCCCCAATATTACTGGTTGTCACTTTGGCCCATATAATTTCCTGTTATAAGACTGACCCCGGCCCCTCATCACAGAAAGGAAAGTTACTGTGGCCCCCGCCGAAAAAAGTTTGGGGACCGCTCAGAGTTCATCTTGGAGTAGTAAAAAGTCAAGAAGTACGATTTAATCACACATCTGAAGACTCTGCATCCCTGGCGTATTTCTAATGGAGAGAGTAGATCAATACAACCAGTTAGGGCAATGTGTGCATTTATGTTGCGCACTGCACAAATCGTACAAACGTGGCGGAGAAAGGAACTCAACTAAAAATTGACCCAAGCATCTAATTCCCCAGACATGTGTGTGCAGAAATATTGCAGAGACATGTCATAGATGGAAACACATGGACACAATGGCCTCAAGGACCGATAAGGTCGGTCGGAAACTTTCAATATACGAGATTAAACATGACGCAAATTGCTGGTCTTTAATATCAAGATAGCTAAAGCACATAGTAATGAACACGGTCAGCCGCACCCATACATTCACAATTGCAGCTAAGTACCCACGTGGAGCCACGGGAATAGGGTCCGCTTGGAGTCCGTGTGGTGAGAAAAAATATACTGAAGACGACACGACCTATATAAGGGATTTAAATGAGCCTACTCTCGCATATTGCTAATTACACATGGAGTCATCATAGAGACCGGCTGTGTAGAGAGTAGGCTAGGGTCTCTATGGAATACGATGGAAGAAGCATATGAACTTCTAGAGCGATAATTACACATGGCGTCATCATAGAGACTGGCTGTATAGCGAGTATGCTTGGGTCTCTATGGAGTACGATAGGAGGAACGTATTAACTGCTAGAGCGCTAAATTTGTGTTGGATCAAATGTCCATATGTAAGGGATTTAGATGAGCCTGCGCTCACTTACTGCTAATTACACGTGGCGTCATAATAGAGACCGGCTGTGTAGAGAGTATGCTAGGGTCTCTATGGAATACGATGAAAGAAACATATTAACTGCTAGAGCGCTAACCTTGTGATGGATCAAACAAATGAAGAACCGAGGGAAATGTAAAATGCAGATATTTTCCACAGTTTTAATGGGTAGAAAATCATGATTTTATTAAAGGCACGGAGGCTAATATTATGCAAATCCTTTTATTGCTCCTCACACAGCATCAACAAGAAACTTTAGAGTTAGAACATTAAAACATTCCAGAACACTGAACATGCATATTGTCCAAACACCAGCAGCCATCTTCCTCTTTTGTCTGCTGCGAAAAAACTAAACAACTTCTCTTAACTCCCAAGATAGGATCCAGAATTCTCCATATTTTCTTTTCCTTCAATTTTTTCCTCCTTTAATTCTGACCTGAATAAAGAGAAAAATAATACATGTAGGAAAAAATGGGTAGGGTCAAACCAATGCACGGGAGGGATAATATTAGCCTCCGTGCCTTTAATAAGATCATGATTTTCTGCCCATTAAAACTGTGGAAAATCTGCATTTTATGTCAAAGGCCTGGAGGCCAATATTATGCATGGGTAAAGTTCATCTAAAACATTTTGCACAACATTTCCACAGTCTTAAAGTAGAACTTCTTAAAAGTCGAATCAGAAGACCAACCCGCTGCTTTTAAAATTGCTCCTAAACTAGCCCCCTCATTAAGGCCTTGCTTGCCATAGCCCCTCTGCTTGAGTGTGTTCCAAAAATCCAAATGTCAATCCCTGACATATTCTTAACCTCTTTCAGCCACCTTTCTAAATTAGGTGCAGAAACTGCTTTAAAGGGCGTTCTGTTTGAAATAAGTAACTGAGAGCCATCTAAAGCTCGCAAACTCATTGTTCATTTTCTCGTATTCTTTTAAACAACGAACTACACCCAAATTATTATGACCCTCTATATTTAGATAAAAAATTGTCTTTGACATGGTCTTAGTTCTTTTCCTTATCTCAAAACACACCCCTTCAGGCTGATAACACCGAGAAGATAATTCTAAAGCCCCATTATCTGAAACTCTCCTAAAAGAAACCAAACACAAAGTACTGCCAATTTCCATGATAAACTCTTTAGACGCAACTCACAATTAAGTTTCCAACTATCCAGTTCCTTCAAAACCAATGATACATCACAAATAAAAACATTTAGATCTTGGTGGCACTTCCGACCGAACACTCTTAAGCACCCTTTTCACTAAGACATGCTGACCAACCGGCACCCCATCAACCAATGCATTCCAGGACGAAATTGCCTGCCTGTTCAAATTTACAGTATTGTAAGCAAGCCCTTTCCCAAACAGAAAGGACAAATAATTCACAACCTGCACTACATTACCCGATACAGGATCCAAATCCCTTGCTAAACACCAATCACACCACTTTCTCCAAGCCGATTGATATGCCTTTGATGTACCATTTGCCCATGATGCATTGATGAGATCTGAAGCTTCCGTCGATAATGCTGACACCTTCCAAACTCTCCTGAAATCAAGCACCCCAGAAGCCTCATCTGTCCTGAAATCACTAGATTGTGGACCCTCCCTTGGGGATCCAACAATATATCCTGATAATTTGGCATTAACACAGGATCTTATATATATTATTTATTTTGGAATTTTTATAGCGCAGCTGATACCTTGCAGGCTTCCTGGCGCTGGAGAATACTCTAACTGAGGATAAAAAATAGCGGGTAACAAGCGGGAGGAATTAGGGATCATATCATAGGAATTAGGGGAATAGCCAGGTCTTAATCCTTTTCCGAAAGGGGAGGAGTTGAGAGATTTGGCGTATGTCGATAGGCAGACTGTTCCATAATTTGGCTGCTGCGACCCTAAATGATCTGCCCCCAGTTCTCGCTTTGTTGTATCTGGGCACTTTTACCAGATAGGCTGAGGATGATCGCAGGGCTCTGGTGGGAATGTACCACACGAACAGGTCTTGCAGAGGTCTGGGTCCGAGTCCATGCAGAGCCTTGAAGACAATGCAGAGGGACTTGAACGCCACCCGCTGCTTCAAAGGTAGCCAGTGTAACTCGGCTAAGGCCGCAGAGGCCGAAGATCTCCTCGTCCAGCCGAGAGCTAGCTTGGCAGCGGCTGACTGAATTCTTTGAAGCCGGTCTAACAGCGTCACTGGTGACTCAAGTAGCAATGCGTTACAATAGTCGATGCGACTGAGTATAGTGCACCTGACTATCAAGGCCCGAGCTTGTGCAGGGAGGAGTGGCATAATTTTACGCAGGGAAAGTAAAAGAGCAGAGCACATTCCCACTGTTTTGGCGACCTGGGTTTCCATGTTCAGTTTGTTATTGAGCATGGCTCCCAGGTTGCGGACCGAGGTTACTGTCCCTAGTTTCTGGAGGCCAAAAATCGCTCGGGAACTGACGAGAAATGTCGTTTCCCACACAGTACAGGACCTCTGTTTTGGAGGAGTTAAATTGTAGGGAGTTCCTGTGCAACCACCCAGCCGTCTCTCTTAGGCAGTCATGGAAGGAGGTTAAGGGGATGGAGTCTTCTCCCTCCCAGGAGAGAATGAGCTGGGTGTCGTCAGCATAGTTGATCGTTTTTATCCTGAATGACTTAATTAACGTGATCAAAGGTTTAAGATACACGTTGAAAAGAATGGGGCTGATGGAGGAGCCCTGAGGAACTCCCTGGGGCACTGGTGCAAATGCGGATTGAAATGGAGGAAGGGAAACAGCCTGTCTTCTGTCCTGCAGGTAAGAATGAAACCATAGCAGGGCTGTGCCATCCACACCTGCCTCGCCGAGTCTCTCCAACAGCGTCCTGAGGTTGACCGTATCGAATGCGGCAGACAAGTCCAGCAGTATCAGAGCTACTGGCTGGCCCCTGTCTGCACGCATGCGAAGATCCTCCATGGCTGTCAAGACGGCTGTTTCGGTGCCGTGAGCGGGACGGAAACCGAATTAGAGTTCATCCAAGAGGTTGTACTGCTCTAGATGAGTGGAGAGGCAAGAGCTTACCCATCGTTCGACAATTTTTGCAGGGAATGGCAGGAGGGAGATGGGACGATAGTTTGAAAGACAGTCAGGACTCAAGGAGGGCTTTTTCAAGAGCGGGGTAACGAGCGCTTGTTTCCAGGGGGTTGGCACGTATCCGCAGTGTAGAGAATGGTTGCAGATTCGTCGCAGAGTGCCGAAGAGTTCTGATCCAAAGCTTTTCCAAATTTTTGGAGGAAGGGGGTCGAGAGGGGAACCCGAGGTAATTCCGAGCGCCAGTCTTTCAAACTCGGGTTCAGGAATAGGGGGGAATTCCCGTAACCTAGCCATAGGGATGGGGCCTGAGGACGTCAAGTCCTGGAAGCTGATGTTGGCTCCCGGGCTGTTGGAACATCCCAACGCAGGGGGGGTCTGTAAATTGTGGATGATGGTGTTAATTTTATCAATGAAAAATGCAGCAAGATTGTCACTAACATGCTAATCAAGTCTGGAAACCAAGCCTGAGCCTGCCAAAAAGGTACTATCACCACTAACAACGACCTTTCCCTTCTCACCTTCAACAAAACCCTCTGAATCTTTGAGAGTGGAGTAATAGCATACAGACCCTTCGAACCCCAATCCTGCAATAATGCATCTATCCCCTTGGCCTCTGGGTCCAGTTTCCAACTGCAAAACTTCTCCAACTGAGTATTTAGCCTGTCCGCAAAAAAGTCCACCTGAAAAGGACCCCATCTCTCTTGTATCTTTAGAAACACATCTCTTTTCAATCTCCAATTGCTCGCATCCACCAAATACACTGAACTCCAGTCCGCTTCCACATTGCTATTCCCCGGAATATACTGAGCCTGCACCATAATTTGATTCTCCATGCAAAACCTCACATTTTTTTTGCCATCTCCGCTAATCCCTATGACTGTGGTCCGCCCATTTTGTTCACATAATGAACCGCTGAAATGTTGTCCATTTTCAACAAAACACAACATTTCACTTTACCCTTCACAAAACTCTTTATCGCAAATGATCCTGCTAAAAGCTCCAGGCAATTTATATGCATCTCCCTCTCTTCCATTGTCCAAAATCCTCCTGTTGTCACAACACCACATTTTGCCCCCCAACCTGATAGGCTCGCTTCTGACTCTATTATCATCTCTGGACTCTCTCCAAAAATGGCTCTCCCATTCCATGCTTCCAGATTCTCTAACCATCATTCCAGCTCTTCCTTTGTTTCTAAATTCATTCTCACTCTCTGAGAGTATTTTGCTCCTTGTCTCAGATAATACCTTTCTAATCTCTGCAACACTCTGTAATAGAGGGGTGCTGGAAAAATCGCTTGTATTGAGGCTGACAACAGACCTAATAACCTTGCCAATTGTCTCAATTTTATCCATTCTGCCTCCTTCACTCTCTTCACCTCCCTCCGAATATTCTTCACCTTGTCCATTGGCAACTTCAACATACATTCCAACGTCAAAATCTGAAAACCTGGGGGGCGTGGCTAGCAGCCAACGATGGCGGCCGCAGCTTAGGGAGGCTCCTGGGCAGAGGCGGCTTTCCGCGAAAATCCGTAACAGAATCCTGTTCCATACTGGCGGAAAGGAGCGGACCGGACCCAGTGTCCGTGCGGCGAGCAGCGCTGAAATTCCTGTGAGCGGCGGCGGCTCGACCGGGCAGGCTATCGCGGTCAAGAGGCGGAGGAGGAGCGGGGCCTAACTGCAGCAGTGGAGCCGCGGACTGGCGGCGTAACGGAATCCGGCCGGAAGTGGCCCAAAGGCGGGGGTGAGTGACAGGAAGCACCGGCCCTACGAGCGCTTCACCCCGGAACATCAGCAGGCTCCCCTCCCATCGACCCGGACACACGGGCGCACATCCTCACAGCCCGCCGGCACCCCCCGGTCCTGCACAAATCCACAAGTGGTGCGACAAGAGTTACGCGAATCCAATCCAGCGCCGACTCTGCCCAGCCACGCAAACGGGATACGCCAGGCCTTAGCAGCGGCCGACAAAGCCACGCAGCGACCGGCAGCTCCGCACGGAGACCACTGAGATCATCGGGCAATAGACCCTGCGGACTCCCCAACAGGACCACAGGGGGCCATACACACGCTGAGCCACAAGTAGGGCAGGAGCCTGGGCAGCAACTATACCGGGGAGGCACCGAGGAGGACATACTGCGACGGCCCCAGTCGGTGTGGGTCGCAACTCACAGCGCACCACCATACTCCCCCTTGGACGCCTTGCTGGGGGGACGGCTCGGCGCCTGGTCTGTACGCAATCTATAGGTGAGGACTGCATCACCACCTACCTGCGAGGAAACACCACCCCCCACTGCGGTGATCATATACTTGATCACAGCCTGCCACCGGAACGCAAAGAGGCGGCCCTGTGCAACCCTCGCACGATTTCTCTATCCATCTGGCAGCCTGCATCGCAGCGACACCATGTCCCACAGGGGCCCCAGAAACAACTCGACCCAGGCCAAGTTGGACAAATTTGCATACGAGAGGCACTCGCCGCCCCAAGAGCAACGCAAGACCGCCGGTAAAACGGCCGAAACCGAGGGGGCGAGGAAGGCCACGCTTGATGATGTCCTGGCGGCGCTGGCCCAAGTACAAACGACGGTGGGTGCCACGGCAACTGAAGTCAACTTGATTAGAGCGGATCTCCAAAAGATCAACGAGAGGGTCAAACAGGTCGAGGTGGTCACCAAATCACTGGTTGAGGACGTCTCCGAACTGCAAACAGCAGTAGAACGTCTGCAAACCGATAACAAACTGCTTAGGGACAAACTGGATGACCAGGAAGGGCGGTCCCGACGCAATAATGTCCGCATTTTAGGTGTGCCGGAATCAGAAGACACAGGGGCGTTGGACCTGTATGTGGAGGACTTAGTCAAAACGCGGCTCAAGCCCAAGGGACTATCTAACTTCTTCTCCATCGAAAGGGCGCACCGCGTTCCGGGAGGAAAACCTAAGTCGGGGGCCACACCGCGACCGATACTGGCTAGGTTGTTCAATTTCCGGGATCGGGATGCCATTCTGCAGGCCGCAAGAGTGGCACCGGCCATTCAAATCCAGAACTCCAAGATTGCTTTCTTCCCGGACTACACGGCAGAGGTGGCTAGGAGAAGGAGAACGTTCCTGGAGGTAAAAAAGACCTTGAGAGACAAAGAATTGCCATACTCGATGATCTTCCCGGCTAAACTGAGGGTGGTGGCGGACAAAAAAGTGTGGATCTTCGACTCCCCTGGTGCAGCCCGGGACTGGCTGGAGGGATGGCACACAGTTGGACGACAGCGCAAACCACACAGACCGGATCGGGACCGTGGAGAGGGCAGCAGAAATGGCTCGCAAACGTCGGGTCGAGTGGGGGGAGCGGAACACTCGCCCTCACATGGATTTGAAGGGGGAGGCGAGGAGGACTGATCCCATCCACGGACTCGGCACTCTAAGCAGTCGCTGATCGCCGAATTGACTTCTCGCTTCGCAGCTGCACGTAGACGCTGGCATGGCTGCCCCGAAAGCCTTCAGGGAAGCCGCCTGCCTGGGGAGACGCTCTCCCCCCTACACGCAAGTACTCTGGTTTTGGGATGGGTAAAGCACTCTGCTCAGTTGGGGAGGCGGGCAGTTAAAGGTCCGTTAAGCAGGGGGGCAGGGAGGGGGGTTTGTTTTGAACTGTTTACGTTGGGAATGTGCATAAAGAGTCAAGGGCATTGTTTCAGTACTTACAAAACTCAGAACACTTTGCTGGGAACGAGCAGTGACATTAGGCCCCCATGATGCTTCTTAACCGCTGTGCTGCGCAACGACGCAGCCGAGGGCACGACTACATCCTTGGGGCAATACAACATGTACCTAATACCCCCAGATGGCTAACAATCCCGTACCGGTGGAGGGGGTGACTCCCTCTGACACACAATGTCCACCGTTGACCTTGGTTTCCTGGAATGTGAGAGGCTTGGGGGACAGGGTTAAGCGGGGACTGGTGTTGACTGCTATTAAGCGCCTACGGCCTGCTGTGGCCCTGCTGCAAGAGACGCACCTGGTGGGGGGAGCTACGAAGGCATTAGATAGGCGAGGCTACAAAATGTGGGCCCACTCAGCTTTCACGTCCGGCTCCAGGGGATCCGGCATTCTAGTCCAGAAGAACTCCCGTTTCATGCCCCTATCAACTAAAACGGATGATCAGGGCTGCTTCGCGGCCGTGCAGGGACAATGGGAGGGGAAACTCTTTAATCTGGTATCAGTGTATATTCCACCGGCTCTGCACTCGGTCCACCTCCCAAGACTAGGGGACTTCCTTCTAACTCTCCCCGAGGGTGAGACCATTCTAGGGGGGGATTTCAACGCGGTCATGGACCCGAAACTGGATAAACACCCCTCCCCCAGTCAGATAGGGGGGGAAACATACTTTCGACGATTTACCACGGCCATGGGCATGACAGACATCTGGAGACACCTGCACCCGAACACGAAACAATACACATTTCACTCTGCGGTGCATGGCAGCCTGTCCCGCATCGATTACTTCCTATCACTGGGGGGGGCCCTTTGTCAGGTGGATACCCTGGTGATTCACCCTCGTGGTATTTCAGACCACTCACCGCTCACACTGACGCTTTCCATACAATCGAGAGCCCGTAAGCGCATTTACCCCATGCACGCTTCATATTTTAAAATCCCACAGGTTCGCAAAGCACTCCAGCGCGCCACGAAGCACTACTTTCTTGAAAATACTAGTTCAGTGCGTTCCCCGGCGACGCTCTGGGAGGCCTTTAAAACGGTTCTGCGGGGCCAAGCCATTAACTCCATAACCGGACATAAGAAACAACAGACTCAGGAACTAGCCGACCTAGAGACTACATTGAGGGCGCGAACCGCGGCACATGAGTCTAGTCCCTCTCCCGCTGCCTTGCACGCACTCACTCTTCAGCAACAGCTATATAATGATCACCTACGGTTAGTAGTCAAGGGTCACATTACCGACACCCAGAATAGGATTTATGAAGTGGGGGATAAAGCAGGGAAAATGCTGGCGTGGCTCGATAAACGAGAGGGTAACTCTAGGGGGGTTCAATGTCTGAAGGACGACCAGGGAGCGACGCACACTGACCCGAGGCGGATAACGGAACTGCTTGCGACCCATTTTGAACAAGTGTACACCCCGGCTCGGGTAATTACACCTGAGAGTGCCAAGGCGCTCCTGGCACCGATCGAAGTTCGTAGCCTATCACCGGAGGCATCGACCGAGCTGGAGGCGGACATCACAGCCGACGACATCCAGCTGGCCATTAAGGCACTACACCCGGGCAAGGCGATGGGACCAAATGGGATACCCGTGGATTGGTATCAAGTGATGCCGGATACCCTCAGCAAGTATCTGTTAGGGATGTACAGGGACTGTTTGAAGAGGGGTTCCCTTCCACCGGATCAGCGCGCGGCTACTATAATACCGATCCCCAAGCCGGGTAAACCCCCAGAGGTTTGCTCCTCTTATCGACCCATTTCCTTATTGAACGCGGAAGTGAAAATCTTGGCCAAGCTGCTGGCACAGAGAATCCTGCCCCACCTGTCATCGATTATACACCCGGATCAGTCCGGGTTTATGCCGCACAGGAATACAGCGCTGAATCTGCGGCGGCTGCATGGTATACTGGCCAGAGCCGACACCATCGCCACACCGGCAGTAATCCTGGCACTTGATGCCAAAATGGCATTTGATCTGGTGGAGTGGGAATACCTTTTCGAAACGCTGACACGTATGGGGTTCGGGCCTCGCTTCTTAGCGTGGGTTAAACTGCTATACACAGCCCCAGTGGCTCATGTGGTGGCGAACGGCCACATTTCCCGTACTTTCCCGCTGGGACGGGGCACGCGACAGGGATGCCCTCTATCACCCCTGTTGTTTGCCATCTCCTTGGAACCCCTTGCGACTCTCATACGAGCCTCCCCCCTCCTCAAGGGAATACCAGGGACCGAGGGCTGGGAGGACCGTCTGTCCCTGTACGCAGATGACATGTTATTGTATCTAACAGACCCCGAGGAGGGAATACCGGCCCTGTTGCGCATTTGTGACACATATGGAAGGATCTCAGGCTATACGCTAAACTGGTCCAAGTCAGAAATTTATGTCTTACGAGGGCCGGCTCCGGATCTCGACGATAATTGCCCGCTGCGACTGGCAGGGTCCTCTTTTAAATATCTGGGCATACACGTCACTAGGGACCCGACTGAATTCGTAGACAAGAACCTGAAACCACCCTTGGATAGACTCAAGCGGGATGTGGAATTCTGGTCCGGCCTGCCGTTAACACTCCTCGGCAGGGCGGCACTTTACAAGATGATGGCGCTACCGCGCTTCTTGTACATCCTTGACAACTCACCCTATCCGGTACCACCCAAATTCTTCCAGAGAGTAGCGGCTCTGGTCTCCAACCTACTATGGGGCAACCTCCCGGCGCGAGTGGCACAATCCAAGTTACACAGAGACTGGTATAGCGGGGGCATTGCGCTGCCGGATTTAAAACTGTACTATTGGGCTGCTCAACTGAAACCCATTAATCAGTGGATACACGCACCACACGCTGAGCCAGCATTTCATTCAGACAGGATACAGTTAGGCGCTGATAGCCTGTTGGGTCCACTATATGATCGCCGCAAGATGCGCACTCTGGTAGGCCCCACCAAGTTAACGGTGCAGATATGGCACGCAGCAACGGCAGCACTGGGCTGGAAGGGAAGAATCACTAGGATGACTCCGCTGTGGGACTCCCGTGCACTGGGCAACCTGAGGAACACCAAGGGATTCGCACAATGGGACACAATAGGCATCTCCGTAGTGGGTGACTTATGGGAGAGGAATGAAGTGATCCCCTTTGACCGACTAAAAGAACTCTATGAGCTCAACGACAGGGAACTCTACAGATACATACAAGTCCGTCACGCACTGCTTGCAGCCATTCCAATAGACACACCACTCCCAGATTCTTCACCTTTGGAGGATCGCTTACTCACCGATTACATGTTAGAACGAGCGACTTCCCTCACTTACCGTAAGTTACTAAATAACAGCCCTGAACCCACAACACACCTGAAAGAGAAATGGGAAGGGGAGATTAACGATATGGATGAACATGAATGGAATGAGGCGCTTGGGTCCCCTAAAGAAGTGGGCATTTCGGCACGCATGCGGCTGGTGCAATTTAAGATCCTGCACAGGGTTTACTATACAAGGACAATGTTGCATCGCATACACAGGGCGCCCCATCCCTATTGCCTGCGAGGATGTGGGGAGGAAGGCACGTTCTTCCATACCATATGGGACTGCCACAAGATCCAGGAGTACTGGAAACAAGTGCTCCGCACACTTTCACAGGCATTAAATCGCTCCATATTGCCTGACCCGAGGAGATGCTTACTAAATATATGGGAACCCACTGACTTGAACCGATACGAGCAACTCTGGGTCACAGCGGGGCTAATGGTAGCAAAACGTGATATAGCACAGCGCTGGGGGGCAGCAGAACTGCCAACCAAGTCCCAGTGGTGTTTAAACATGGATCGAGCAATGCTGACCGAACGGGCAGTATACGTCAACCGTGCCTGCCCCGGGAAATGGAATAAGATATGGCTGAAATGGAATGAATACAGGGGAGACATTTGCGAACCCCTGCGTGAAGATGATCAGGATGACTCAGAGGAGGAGGGCGGGGAGGACTAATACCTAGGTGGAAGGGAGCAATGGGGCGGAGGCCAGGGCTGCTGTAGTAGGCTTCCTTTTAAGACTTAGACAGACGGGCCATAGGGGGTGGGAGCGGGTGGGGTGGGTAAAGGCGGGTGTGCACTGTGCTGGACTGTCAAGTTCCCTTATTCCCAAGTAACACTAGTGACTCGAAATGCACTGATTAATGTCTGACCGCACTGTCATTCCTAACTGTTGTTGTTACGAGTTTGTTATTTTACAAAAGAAAAAAAGAAACAAAAACTCCATCAAAACCTCAATTCATGCAGTGAACGATTACTCAATTGGCACTTTTAACTTTTTCAGTACGCTCCGTTGTGACTTTCTTATTAATGCAGTACTGTTATCCTGTTTGCTGAAAACTATTGTGCAAATTGATCCTCTGATAGCGGCCGGCCCGCAGGGTTGTAGGCACTCCGCTGTGTAATATACAAAGTGCAATAAAGGTTTTGAAAAAAAAAAAAAAAAAAAATCTGAAAACCTAAAAACTGAATCTCCTGTGCTGGTTCTACACAATATTTCTCTCTGTTCACTACAAATCCCAAATCCTCCAACACCTTGACAGCGAAATCCGTCTGAGCCTGAGCCAAAACTCTGTCCTCCGCCATAATCAGAATGTCGTCCAAATACACTATTATTCGGATACGCCTGGACCTCAGCCATAATACTACCGGTCTCATTACCATCGTAAAACACCATGGGGCTGAAGTGAGACCGAACAGAAGACACCTGAACCTACAACGTCTTCCCTTCCATCTGATTTGGAGTAAATCCCTTTGCTTCACACAAACCGGAATCGGAAGATAAGCATGCTTTAGATCTAGCCTTGTCATTCAATCCCCTTTCCTTAATACATCTCTCAATAGATGAATTCTCTCCATCTTGAAATGGTTGTAACAAATCCAATCGTTTAACTCTTTCAAGTTTATAACTGGTCTCATTTTTTTGTCTTTTTTCTCCACTAAGAAAATATTGCTTACAAAACATCCTTTTGTTTCTCTTGCCGACTCTATTGCACCTTTCTCTTCCAAAGCAATTACCTCCAGAGACACCAAATCTTCTAGATCCTTTGCAAATCTCAACATGGTGGGAATCCTTACCTGTTTTGGTTTTTCCATGAAATATATTTGATACCCTGCAACAGTTTGCAAAACCCATGGATCCTGAGTAATCTCTTTCCACCTTACAACAAAATGGGCTAGTCTGCCGCCCAATTTTACTAGGGTAGAAATATGGTCTCTGTATTCTCTTACCTGAGGAACTTCTTCCTCTCTGATCGGGACGCATTCCTCTTGATCTTGACATCTGTCTCTGAGGGAAGAAACTCCAATGTTCACCTCTTGAGCTGTACCCATAACCATAATTGTAGGGTCTGACTCCTCCCGTGAATGAACCACGAGAGATCCCTTGACCTCGGCCGGGAATTCGACTCCGCATCTGCCCCGCCGAGCCAAAAACCTTCCTGATATCTCTTTGTGCTTTTGTATGGAATTAAAAGTTCCTACATATTGTCCCATATCTCTTACAAATTCTTTTCCAAATAACATACCCTGACTCTTCTCACTAAACTCTTTAGAAGCCAGGTCAGCTAACTTGGGATCAATTTTTATTAATATACTCTTTCTACGATCCATACATAAAGCTGCGTTCGCATTGCCCAAAAGACAAACAGGTCTTTGCACCCACTGTCGCATTTCTTCCACATCAGCACTTTTATTACTTGAATGTGCCTCTTCACAAATATCGAAAATCTTAGTTAGAGGACCCAAAATATCAAGTAATCTGTCCTGACAACCCTTAAGTCCTTTGTCAAGACCTATCCGTAGGTCCCTGCCAGACTTATTTAAGAATGTCATCATTTTTAAATCCAACTCCGGAGTGTATGCCACTTTATTTTCCAAGCTCGGTCTAGGACACTCAAACCTTAGATGATCTCTTACTTCCTTTGGGATCTCTCTACGGATCCAATAAGATATATACTTTGCTACGTGTTCTGCAGGCAACCACTGCGGAGAAAATGGATGCTGAATTAGTGATGGATCAAACATTTCTTCTCCCTGTGGGTCTAAAATATATATTTTTTCTTGTTTGATCTTATCATCCTCAACCTTCCTCCTTTTTCGTTCAATTACATCACCATCTGTGTCATCAAAACTTGATGAACGTGTAATTTCAACGTCCCCACTAGAGGATGATGAATCGCATACCACCACACTGTGGCATCTTTTTCTAGCCTTTATAGCTAACCCTTATAGCCTTTTCACTTCCCTGAACCTTACGTCTATTTCCTTTTGAATTTTTCTGCAATACAATATTCTTTCTCTTTGCTGTATTTCTTACACCCTCCTGCTTAGACCCACTTTCAACAACTTCCACCTCTTCTGTGGACCAAAAAACCTCCTCTTCTTGAGTTTTGCCTCTATTTCCTTTCACCTTTAAACTCTTCTCCACTGTACTATCTATTTTCTTATCAATACTCGCTAAAAATTCTCCAGACATTTTTTCCTTATAATGCCTGAATCTCTCCTCAAAATCTGACTCATTTTTATCCATTTTCCTTGAAACTCTAATTTCTTAAAATTCTTTTGCACTTTGAACTCTTTTTCCAATAAAAAACACTCCTTACTACTTTTAATTTTAACCCAACAGCCTTCTACTCACATGCCAACTCCTCCTACACCAACCAATCATTTACCAGTGAAGAGATCGAAGGTTACAAAACTGTCAAACTTCTTCCCAAAGTATGTCCGTGCACTGTACAATACTAAACGCCTACACTTCCCCAAACTCACAAAATGGCCACCCGGCGCAACGTAATGCGTACGGGAGCCGATAATTGCCTAAATGCCTAACAATCAGCTGCTGTCACGCGCGCCTGAAGCAGTCACCCGCTCTGCCTATCCTTGTCTTCACAAGCCATAAATAACCTCAAATATGATTAAAACCTTTCATTCTGCTCTGCGAGTGATTTAAACTTCATGAAAGGTACATGCTCGCTTTCAAACCCTCGAGTGCTTCCAAACCCTCGAGACATAGAACCAAGCCTCTCACTCCTTGCGCCTCTATTAAAAAAAGGCTTGTGCTACCAACAGTAAGCCCACTCTTTTATTTATAATTAAAATAATATTAACATCCAGCTCTCTTACCTGCCTAAGCAAACACATTTTTTTTAAATAACCTCAAACAAAAAACATTACAACTGTTCTTCAAATAAGATTACATTTAAACTAAACATAAAAAATATATTAACTTTAAAAATTATTAATAATATATTCTTCAATTTAGCCTATCTAGTCATCTATACTTCATTAAACATTTTTAAATGATTTCCTTACAATATT
Organism: Lissotriton vulgaris; assembly: GCF_964263255.1. Lineage (NCBI taxonomy): Eukaryota > Metazoa > Chordata > Amphibia > Caudata > Salamandridae > Lissotriton > Lissotriton vulgaris. The sequence continues at coordinate 911,750,977 of NC_141698.1, forward strand.
AAAACCAAATTAAACAATCCTTATAATGTACTTATCTCTAGTGTGAGCAGCAACAAAAGAGGAAGAGGGCTGCTGGTGTTTGGACAATATGCATGTTCAGTGTTCTGGAATGTTTTAATTTTCTAATTGTGGAAACGTGCCACGTGTATACAAAATAAACCAACACCTCATACCCCAATTGGGTTATTACAACCCTTACCATTACCTTCACAACCATGGCATACAGTGTCTCTTGATTTTATCATAGAATTACCTTGTACTAAGGACGGTTTTACCACAATTCTAACTGTCTTAAACCATTTTACCAGAATGGTTCTTTTCATACCTTTACGAAAATGACCTAAAGCTTTGAATTGACCCAGATTTTTATGAAGGAAATAATTAAACTACACGGAATTCCCTCTGTCATGCTTTCCGATAAAGGGGCTACATTTATTTCTCATTTTTGGCAATACCTTGGAAAATCATTGAACATGGAAGTACGCACCTCATCCAGTTACCATCCACAAACAGGTGGCTTAACGGAACGCACGAATCAAACCATTGAACAATATTTACGTTGCATGTTAGCTACATGTGACAAAGAATGGTCAGACATTTTATGGGCTATGGAATTCACTTGTAACAACATGGACAACTCCTCTTTAGGCATGTCTCCTTTTTTTGTATTCATGGGTATCATCCTAAAGCCATTTTCGGTCAAGATAATTCTCCTTCCGCAATTCCATCAGTAAATGACTATGTACAGAGCCTGGTATCTATTCAACATCAAGCTCAATATCATTTGGCAAAAGCAGAAGAAGCCCAAAAAAGAACTACGGATAAGTATTGTACCATGCCACCATCGTATTCCTATTCTGTAGGAGACAAGGTATGGATATCTACAAAAAATCTCCATATTAAGAGTTGTAAAAATGTTGTCCACGATTTATTGGACCCTTTGTTGTTGAAAAGGTGATTAGGACTTCCACCCAGATATTATTTTCACCCATGTTTCCTTGGTAAAACCTTTTCATCCACAAACACAGATTGTCGTGCCTCCTTCCGCCATAGATGTTGATGGGGTTCCAGAATTCAAGGTAAAAGCCGTACTTGATTTAAAAAGAGTTTGGGGTAAATTGTATAACTTGGTGGACTGGAAGGGATATGGTCCTGAGGAACGCTCATGGGAACCACTTGCTAATTTGCAACATGCCCCACGATTAGTCAAAGCTTTTTATCTCCGAAGTCCTGATAAACCAAAACCTATACCAGTGGTCTTAGGGGGGATTTTGCAAGGGGGGTACTATCATGACCCCAAGCCTGCTAAGTGGTAAGGCTCTAACAGTACAGACCTAAAGTCAGCATGGAGTATACATACTCTTTATAGAGTACGCAATTCCCCAAATAAAACCCACCCCTATCCCTTGCATCCAGCACTCCTTGTTATGTAAGCCTAAATGTTGTGCAAGTATTATGCATATGCATATCTTGGTTGTGTCAATGCTTGTTTGTATTCATGTATATTGTTCTATTTACCATGGTATTGGTAATATTTTTTACTTATTGATTAAGTTATTATAGAAACCCTTGAAAAGCTCAGTTTTGTCAAAAATGCACAGATGCAGAAAAAATCAAACAGAAAATACTTCGCTCTTCATGCGTTCTCTGTTGCACTAAAAGACAAAAATTCATTGGGACTGCAGGTTGCCTCGCGTCTAAATGTGGGCAATGTAGCAGCCGTTTTGGGGGTGGTCGGGTGTGGCATGGCTATAAAATGCCATGCCGAGGTTCTGGAAGGCGCTTAGCCTTCTGACTCCACTTGCGGTAACATTGTCGTTTGCTTACCTGAATGCCTCCAGTTTCCTGGATCTCCGTTTGCAGCAGGCTCCACGATTCCTGAAAGACAATCAAAGAGAAAAGAAAGCTAAGTTATTTTTCTTCATTTCTTTTATGCAAAAGGTGCCCATCACAAGAAAGCAGAAGCAATCATCGCGCATAAAGAAAGAACAATTTTTGGAACCTCTTCTTTGAATAAAGAAAAGACTTTAGCATAAAAACATGGGAATTATAATGTTATAATAGATTCTAAATATGTTGCATATTGTTTATTTTTATTTCTAAAGCACAGAACCATGTGATGAATGACGCCAAATCCTCCTGTGATTCTGGGCAATTCACTTAATCTCCCTAAAATAAATGTGTGTCCTCATGGAACGTAACTGGTGATATGTAAAGCGCTCTGATACCCGATTTGGTTAGGGTCTAGTTTGCGCTATATAAAGCTCTGCAAAAAAAAAAAATAATCTACTGGTAGAAAGTCAAATCTTGCGATGTACTTCTGTTGTGTAAAAGATTAGAGACAGTCATAATTTGTTTTCTTGCTAAAACAGAGAAGAACATCATTTCCATCCTGACGGACACTGCCTACGTGACTTTGCCCTAGAGGACATCACCCATCACACAACGACATTAGGACGCTACACTCATTCCTGTAGATTCGCAGGTAGGACATTTACACCACTTATTTCTTAGACTTAGTGTAGGGTTTGAGAGCCAACAGTGCAATTCATAGAACCACACGCTCAAAATACTTCTTGTTGACTCGCAGGTCGACAACAGGAAATTCGTCAGCGTCCGAATCCTGCCCTCCTCCCTACTTTCTATTCTTTAGCCATAGTGTTCTATATATTCACTGGTTATACTCTATGGGTTCTGGGAGGTTGACTCATAGCGTCTCTGCGAAACCCAACCAAGCACCTTACAGGTAAGAGCACAACATCTTGCAGGTAAGAGTGTATTGGTAACCTGACAGAGGCTATAGTTAGTTGGACATTTCACTCATACAAATCAGTGAGAACCTTGATTGGCAGTTCAGGCAGTTTGGGCAGTTCGGGCTGGACTGTTTCCATGAGACACAGGTTCAAGATTGATTTGCACATGGCGGGGTCTAAACTGGGGTGGCATGGTGAGAAAAAGAACAATGGATGTAACCAAGATCTCTTGATTGGGGCTGAATGTTTGATTTTCTCTGAATTCTGTCCATCATCTGTGTTTTTTTCAATATTGTAAATACAACACATCCATGGAATCGTAAACTTGCTTCCCACAGCGCATGTTTTTCTAACGCATTGCTGAATTAGCGCAGCGATGCATAATTCCTTGTAAATTAGCCCCTAAGTCTTGTTTTATGAACCTGTAAGTTCTCCAGAGTGGCAAGTACAGAAGAGAACTCAGGCGAGGGCCCCTCAGAGTTGAATAGGCAATCATCAAGCTCCCATTGACGCCTGAGGATTTGGTGCCAAAAGTTTCAAGCAGAACCCCTCTGGATCCTGCAGTGGCCAAGGTCACTTCTCCGGTGAAATAGATTTGTTGTCTGACCCAGGGTTTTACCTTTGGGCTCCATGAAGCAGGATAATTTGCTGAAAGGTCCAGCGGAACCAGTTTTAAGAGCAGCAAAAAGCTCTGAATGGGACAAACCTTCTTTTCTTTCTATCTCAAGGTACACCCTTCTTGGAGGAAGCCACAACCAACAACATGTAACAGTCCTCTGGGAGTGGGGGAGTGGGAGAAAATGACTCTGAACCTTTTTTAAAGTGCTAAAAGAATTCATTCTAGTCATTACTGTAGCCTTTGAACCTCAGGCCAGGCTTGTAGGCACTTAGGGCCTCATGTACAAGCAATTCTATGTGCGATGACCAAATATCTAATTTTTGAGATTCGCTATTTGGTTATCGCAAACAGCAATGTACATAGGTGTGTTTTATACATTTTGCAATACCCAGTGGGTCGCAAATAGACCGACCTCATGAATATTATTGAGGTAGGTCTTGGTTTGCAACTTATTGGGAATCACAAAAATCACAGGGATGATGGCCTGCTGGGGTCAGAGCATCATGTCTGTGATTGCTTTTCAATAAAGGTTTTTTTTTTTTAAATGCAGCCCCTTTTCCTTAAAGGAAAATGGGATATGTTTCAAGGAAAATGGGATGTGTTTCAAATAAATAAAAATTACAAGTTTTCTTTTTTTAAGAGTAGGCCATGGTCCGTGGGACCACAGGCTACTCTTAAATGTTTTTTTACAAACATTTGCAAATGGGGACCCCTTCTCATTCGTGAATGGGTTACCCCTATTTAGTAGTGGGTGATAAAACGCAAATCTTTTGCAACTGCATTTCAGTAGCTAAACATTCACACATAGCACTGCCATTCGGTAGTAGGAAGGGTCGCCTTAAACACGCACCTTCCTAATACCAAATCTCAAACCAAATTTGCAATACATTCATAGGTTACTGAATGACAAATAGTGCTTTGTATATGTTAAAAAAGCCTTTTTTGCATAGGCAAATGGGCCGATTCTGTGAATCGGCCAATTTGCGACCACATAAAACCTTTTCACATGTGGCCTTTAGGTCCCTATCCATTCACGGCACCTGTAGGGTCCACCCGTCAACGGTCAGTATGGCCTTCTTTGAGGCAAGAGTTTTTCTACTTTTTGTGACCTCATTAGCAGATGGCCAAACACTTGCCCCAGGGAGAACAGATCCAATACATACATGCTAGCAAAAGACATCAGTCTTTGGGTCTTCTTCTTCTAGCTGCCAGAGTTTCCTTTCTTCAAAATCCTTTTATCACAGGTGTCTGAATGATCCGCAAAGGAGGTGGTGCGATGTCAGTTTTATGCTTATTGGAGTATTGCCTATACCCAATGCTATTTTGTGGCAGAATCCCCACCCCTTTTTCAGAACATCCTCTCTTGCTTTACTGTAAAACTCAGAACTCTAAACTAATGACTCTTGCCATCCTCTTCCTCAAGGAGCTTTTGAGTTTTCCTTAGCCACTCCTATATGTAGATGGGGTGTACTCATGTTTGTTATGTTTCATACTGGTTTGCTTTCTATAGGCCATGGAGCCTGAAAGTCTAGAAGGGCTCTGGGAATGAATGGCTGCATTCCTCAACCCAGCCCTCCCTTTTGTGTGGCCTAGAAGGCTCTCTACTTATTCCTGTGTGATAAAAGTATATTTTGTGCCCAATTCTGAGTCAGGTAGAGTGAAATTTCTGCAAGGAATTCTGCTCAACGTAATCAAAATTGGTGGGTTTTTCCACATGCGGTAAAACTTGTTTTTCTGTCTGGATAAATCACAAGAGGCTATGACTGCAGCTGCCTGTGTTAGTGTTTTCTAACAGGGGAGTATGCAGTGCTCCTCCACAACAACAAAAAGGTTTTACCATACTTCTGCAGCTCCCCCTCCCTCACCTTCCCCAGCGACCTACGCTCAGAACAGGTGGTAAATGCATTTGGTAAGATTCCATGGAATGATGAATTGCATGTCGTTTTATGATTTCACCCACACGTAGTAATTCTACATTGAATGGGCCTGATTCATGAGACAAAAGTCTAACTATACGACTTTTGGTATTCACAAAGGGCATTTACGAGTAGTAGATGACTTTTGTGAATACTGAAAGATGTAAAGTTAGACATTCGTTTAATTTTACCTTTGTGAATCGGGCCCTATGTTTTTAGGTCGAGGCTGAGACAGTGCGCATGCGCTACTCTGCAAGACTTATTGTAGACGAGTAGTGAATAGAAGCCCCGCCCCCTCTCCACCCATGTTTGCCATTGACTTGTGTCATTGTCTATCCTAAATGCTGGCTTCTAATTCATCAATAGGCTTGTTTGTCCCTCTTTAGTACCACCACCTCTTTATTTGTCACCTCCCATGGCGACTGGCCCCTTTACATCGAGTGTTACATGGTACATGTTATTTAGACTGTGAGCACTATTTTCTTTAATGAGGTTCTCCTATTGCCTTCTCTACTGCCCCCTCCCTCCAGTTGTCTGTGCCTTCTCCCACCTCCCCCCGCCCGCACTCCCGTTGTCCGTGCCTTCTGGGCCCCGACCGGTGTCCGTGCCTTCTCCCCCCCACCCTCCCTTCCGTTGTCCGTGATGACTACTGTTTGCAATGTAATAGGTCTTGCGTAAAAGCGTGACCTATTCCATTGCAAATGCTTGATTTTTTCTTGTAACTGAATGGTACTGGTGCAAAATTACTGCACAGTAATGCATGCAACTTTACCGTTACCCCGTACCATACAACTTGAAATCATGGCCTTTGAAGAGGTATATTTTAGGTTCCTTATAGAATATTAGTACCTTTGGATTTAGTCTGTTGAGGTCAGGGATGGAGCTTTAATTGGTGGGACAAGGGATAAGTAGGCTTGTTTCAAGGTTTTGCTTTTCTTTTTTTTTAAATATTTTGAGAAGCAGTCCGACCCACTACCCTGTATTACGTGTTCCAGCTGTGAGTTGCAGTTTTTTGTAGGAGGGAAAACAATTGTGGATAGAGTTATACTTCTGATTTGAAATCCAATCCTTGTTTTGAGAGGAACCCAGAGGCTCTGCAGACATCTCTATAATACAATGCAGTCATAATGTTGTAGCTTGCAGAACGTCCCAGAAAGTTGTTGGGCGTGGCCGTGTGAGGAAGGCGAGAGAAATGTGCTGCAGTTGGTGGTGCAGCATAAAGCGGTTGACTTTTGCAAGGTGCTAGGTGCTGGGAGTTGGGTGTCAGGAATCAGTAGGTCATCACCTAGGGTTGTGCCGCACCAATACCCATTTCTGCATCTGCACCTACCCTGCACTACGTTTGGCAGGGGCTGCATGGGGGCACTACACACTGCATACCTCGCATGCTGTATGCACCTCCCCCTCTCCCTTTGTAGCAGATTTGAGTTGGTGGAAGTGGCTCACTGGTTTCTGACATGTCTTTTTGACACCACTTTTGAAAGTGTCAGGTCGGTGGACCATTGAAGATCCAAAAAGTGTAGAGCCACCTTGTGGGTAAGCATTAGGTAGCAGTTTGCTTGATGGTAGCATGGAAGCGTCCGGCAATAGGCCGGTGTGGCTTGCACCTCGTCGAAGGCCTACAAGTCAACGCCTTTATCATTTCTGCTGTTGTTGTCATTGCAACGGTATCACTTTGTCATTACAACTGCCGTACAATTGCCTTCATTATTATCATTATCAAATCCATCCCCATTGCTAATTCCACTGTGCCCCCTCTATAACATTTTGCCTTCATTAATTTAGCCACCACTAGCACCAGCTGCCATTACTTCTATTCCCATCCTACCACCTCATCTCCATTCGCGTTGTAGCCAGAGATTGGAGGTTGGTGGATTTGATCAGCCTTACAGCATTATAATAGTTTTACTGCAGAATAACAGCAGCCCTACAGTGCTTTACTGCTTTGAAGCTCTTTAAATAAGTGATTTTGCAAAGAAACATGCATTGTGTGTTCCCTAGTGGGAGCAGAATGGTAGTTCTTAGACTGGCCACATTTAGTTGGGCCGGTACTCATGTACATGACCCTGCTAGGTCGGGGCGTGGTTTGTGCGCTCCCACCGCCTGCCTAGTATCTAGCACCCCGTGCAGTTAGTGAACTTGGACAGCAGGTCACCTAGTAAATCAGATTCCTGTCTCTAGAACTTATATGTTTAGAGGGAAGTGGTGAGTGATTGATGCAGCCACATTTGGTGTTGTTGGAATCTGCTGCTTTGACTCCGCCTCATCTTCATTTTACTTCAGCATTGCTCCACAACACCATATAAACCAAGGCTTTGTGCCATTTGTGTCAGGGATATTGCACCTACTGAAGGTGGATATTTTGAGAAAGAAGTTCTTGGTGAAAGGATTGAACTTCAAGAGAATTCCATCGCCGGACGCCCAATAAGATGCCATCAAGGTGTTTGCTTTCTGGGTGTTTAATTTCTTCCTCGGGCTCAACTGCTACTTCTCTCATTTCTCCTAAACTTTTTAAAACCATTCGGCGGAAAAATCCACAGTCCCATATGTCTCTCCTGAAGTCTCACCCTTCCATTTTGTCTCTGTTCTCGAAGAGTGGGGAAGGGAATATGGATTCGTAGATGGCTTCAGCCTAAATCAAGCAGATGCCAGGACTTTAGACTTAGTTTCATCTCTGGACAGTCCTTTGCACCAGATTAGTAAAATAGGTCATCTTTGGTTGGACTCTTAAGATTGTCTAATTGTTTAACTTGTCTGGTAGAAGATGTTGATGCAGGGGCCGCACCCATGTTGAATATTGCATACATTATGATTGAGCCTGAGAACAGTCCAGAATGTCTCATGTGTTTTTCTTTTGATCAAGAAGTTGGCCAAGATGCGGTCCCTGTACTTGGAAATCTGCTACACAAGGAATTTTTTTTAGAATCTCATGGGGGTTCCTGTATTGAATTGAGTGAAGGGGACCTTGTTGTGCCGGATGAATATTCCCTGTCAGACATCGCTACTCTCACAGAGAAGTACAAGATAAGGTATGCTAACTTGAGCCAGCTATTGCTATGGGTATGGACTTGAGTCCACCTTTGTATTGTTCACCCAGTCATCCATCATTACCGGCCATGTCTAGTAGTGCACCAACTTCGAGGGCCTCTTTGCTGGACCCAATGAACACTACGAATTGTAATTTATCTGTGACCGCAGGAGCACAGATATGTGTTCAGTCTTTAATTTGGAAGGGGAGAGTGCAGGAGGAGGTAAGGTTCCTGCTGATATTTTAATGTGTATTAAGAGGGTTTTATCTTTGACTCTGGCTCTATTGGATAGATCCGTTACTAACTCCTACCATGTGCTGGATGTGCTGTCCCCTATTTTAATGGGGATGCAGCACCTTACCTCTTTTGTCCTACCTTTACGAAAGGAAGAAATGAGTGTAGGGGTAAAGTCCAGAAACTCCCAAAATAATATTGTGGTAAAAAGTGGGGTGAAAGAAAATGTGGACTGTGGGCCACAATTTTTGGACAATTTAACAGCAAAACTGAGATTATTCAGGAGGGGACAATGTGCCCTTCCCTCCCTCAAGCACTTGTCTGAGGGGTGGTATCAATATGTCCAAAGTCCCAATGTAACATGTAACTGAGAACCTCCCTACCTATTTTTCCAATTTTTAAAAAAGGGGCTTCTTTTCCTCCCCCTCCTGGTGTTGCCTTACAACCAAATGATCATACCAGTGTTCATTCTCTGGGGGCTCCAAAACAAAGTGTTTCTCCTTGGACTTGGGACATACTATGGTAAAATGCCTGAAAGGTAAAATGAAAAGAACTCAGCATATTGTGGAATGTAAGTCCCAAAAAACGATGGCTCTCAAATGTTTTGGAAGAGTCAGCGTCCTTTATTCAGCCTCTTATGGTCTGAAGTACCAAAGAATGTCCCCTCACACCTAGGCCCAGAGCCTGATTCTCCAGAAATAACTAGTCTACACACTTGTTCCACTATACTAGAAGCACCAATCTAAAACTGCCCCAGCATGAGAAGGGGTTAGTTAGTTCCCCTGATACAGGAGTAACTGTTCATAAAAATCTGGGTGGTACGAAAGTGGGCCACAGGAAAAAGGATGTTGGGTGTGGGATTGTGAATGTAAAAAGGCTGAGCACTGTAGAAGGGGCACAGTGTTTTTCAAGAGGGTGGGAAGATCCCAGATGGTCCATCTTTAGTTGCTCATTGTGGAGAAGTGCAGGAAAGTATCTCTTTTGACATGGTTAGCACTCACTTTTTGCATGATGTTATTTTAAACTGTAAGAGCACCGGGTCCCTGCCAACCAGGTTCCCAGTGCCATATCTCTTTCCCAAAACTGTACCACGACTGGCACCACTTCAGCCACCCCTGTACATCTCTATTAAATGGTACTCCTGGAGCTAGGACACTGGTACTGAAAGAGATCCACTGGGGTTTCAGCACAAATTGTGCCAACCCAGGGACCTCTCACCAAGTCCATGCATACTGCCATTGCAGGCTGTGTATCTTGGCACAGAGAAATCTGAAGAGTCAACATGAAACACAGCCCCATGTGCCATGCCTCCATATACTGCACAAGGTATAGGTAAGCCACCCCTATTGCAGGCATTACAGCCCTAGGACAGGGTGCACTATATTCCATGTGTGTACATATCTGCATGAGCAGATATGACCCTACATTATCAAGTCCACTCTCGGATATTGTAAGTGCACAAGGTGGCCATAGATTGGCTGGATACTTGTCTTTACGAGTTTCCTAGCTCCATGATGGTTTCACTGTACCCTATGATGTTTGGTATCAATCACTTCATCTTAGTGTATCCTCACTGATGCCGGTTATAGATTTCTTAATACATGCACACAGGAGACCCTATAGAGGGTCCCCATAAAACCTACCTATCACTGGTGTAATTTCTGACTAGTCTCAGTCAGGCTGCCACCACCAGACAGGTTTCTCATCTCATGGGGTGAGGGCCAGCACTCTCAGAGGTGTGGAACAAAGCCTGCTCTGGGCGAAGTGGCTTCACACCTCCCCAGGACAGTATGGCCTTCCATGGCAGGAAGCTTCAAAAGCTAAGTTGCCTTTCAAATGCAACCCAGGCATCTGCAGATAGTGGAGGATAACAAACCCCATTTTCCTGCTCCACTTTGGCAGGAGGAAAGGCGGATAATTAGCTGGATGGGGAGGTATGCCCACATTCAGCCAGTCCCACCTCTAAGATGTGACAGATGATGTGCAAATCCTCCATCTTGAGATGGTACGTACATGAGGGTAGTGTCCCTTCCCATGGGAATTGGTCACTTAGAGGGTGTAGACACCCTACAGGTAGGTAGCCAATTGGGGACTACCTGGCTCCCCTTTAACACCCCTACATTTAGTATTTAGGTGGCACCCCTTGCCCCTGAACTTAGATTTGACTGACCTTAGTAGAGAAACGGACAAAGAAGAGCTGCTGACCCGAGAATTAATGACCTGCTGCAGAAAAATTGGCACCAAACCCTGCTGACTGCTTTTATGACTCAACTATCAAGGCCTGCAGGCTTGTACTGCCACTGTGAGGCCTCCATGAACCCTATACCAAAGACCAAGAAGACGTAGGACACAGGACGCAGACACTCATTGAGGGACTTCGAGACCCATGATAACCGCTCCATGAGTGGCCCAGCTGTCCTGAAATTGCCTCTGCATCCTGCCTGCCCCTGGCCGTAAGGACCATCTCTACGCACAATGCTTGGTTGCTCTATTTTCTCTGCACAAGCCCACCTGGCCTGCATAAGGACCAACCAGCTGTGCTTCTGTGGGCCTGAGGACCTTGCAACCTGCTCCCTTGTGTGGTATGCTCTGGACTTACCTTTAAGTCCTCCTGTGCAGGGTGTTTTCAGGTGGCCCCTTCTTCGTAGTGTGCGTGCTACCAATGACTTCAGTATCCTCTTCAAGGCCTAATCCATGATGCTCCTGAACTTCTACTGCTGAAACATTGCACCTGGCCTTACTACTTACCCAAATCTAGAAGGTGAACATTGAGAACCCACTGTGCGATTTTCTATGCTTTTTCCTGTTTTCTCCCAGTGACTTCAGATGCACGTAATTGCGCACATCAGTGACTTCTTTTCAGAACTTTGAATATTCTTAACTTAAAAAGTACTTACCTTAGAACGAAGTTCTTGGTTTGACGAATTATACAAAAATAAGGTGTTATCCTTACAAATTGGTCTCAGATTTATTCTTGAGTGCGTGTTAGATTTATTGCCTCTGTGACTACAACAAATACTTAGCAATACCCTCTGATAAGCCTAACTACTTGCCCAAAAAACCACGAATAGAGCAATAGTATTATCTACTTTTACCTCCGTTTACCAATAGGGGATCCACTGGACTCTCAGCACAGCGCATTTCATTTTAAATCACTATATTGAGAGACAGCGCCCTACAGGTAGTTTTACCCCATGCTAGTCTGAAGCTTTCTAGAACCCTCAATGGAGAGGCTCCCACTTTCCTTCCATTGGCACAGCTCACTTATTATGGGCTGGTCCAAAATATAATAACAATTACTTTGGGGGTTTTGATTCTTGTAACTTCTCTAATACTTAGAATTTTGTCTCCCTGTTTGATAGTGAATTGAACCCAATAAACAGAAGTTTTATTTTGCACCTTTTCCTGGAAAACAAGACCCTGAGCCTAGTAACAAGTAGAGGTATTGGTCTTGTGTATTTGGATCCCCCTGCTGCCCTCCCAAGGTCTGGGGTTACTTTTAGCTCTAGAACAGCGGCAATGTTGATTTGGGGCAATATGAATCATTTTCGGAAAATAGGTATAAATGTTTTTTTCCGTTAGAGATAATAGTTGATTCTAAGCTTAATAGCCCATGTTTCGATACTCAGGAAGTTACTCAGATTGTTGACAGCAGAAGGAGGGCTGTTAGTTTGAAGGATATCACAATCTCCATGGGCAGAGATACTGGGAGAAAAGTGATAAATATTGTTGAATGTGAGGACCCGTGGCCTAGTGAGTCTGGGAAGGGAGATGAGTTAGCAGTGGCACCCTGGAGCTGGGTAGCTGGTGTGCAGAATGCCGCAAAAAGTAATACCAAACTCCCAATGTTGCAGAGGTAACACCCTTGGAAAGTTTTTGGGAATATGGGGGGACTCGGACAGTCAATTTCAAAACTAATCTTTATAATACATCTTATTCCATTGATTGTTTGCTTGCTGGAAACATGTGTTGACTTTAAGAATGAGAAATATTTTGTTTGTTCTGGCGCAGCTAAACCCTCAGTAAAAGGCCACGCCAGTGGCTGTATAGCTATTTTATCGAGAAGCAACATAAATTGGAATCCGAAGGTGTTTTATCATCATTCTTTCCTTAAAGTTTGCCCTGACCAATGTGACAGGAGGGTCATATTCATCTTTTCTATTGGCAGATGTCTATATCCCCCCTGAGACTTGATTCTATGCTCTTCATCAAATACAACATTAGTATTTCGGAAGACTATTTTTTGACCATTATAGTGGGTGTCTTTAATGCTAAAATTTCGAACTCTGCCTGCATGACCTTTGTAAACTCCAAGTTGGAAGAAGTATGGTGCATCCCCAAGGCTACTTTTCCTGGAAAGGATAGATCAGATAGGCAGGTTTATGGTTGTTTGAAATTCTGAGATTATATTAACTTATTGCTCTGAATGACAGATTTCAAAAGGATTGCCCTGCCTCTTATATTATTTACTCTTTGAGGGCACTCATTAATTGATTATATGCTGGTATCATATCAAAAGTTTGAAGCTTGCACTCAATTTGAGGTAATAAGGACGGATTTAAATGATTATAGAATTATTTTGCTGGTCATTGATTTAGAGTTTAAGGCGCATGATTCCTGGTACTTCAGAAAAGGTACTTTAGTTTACATAAAACAAATGGATACCCTTTTTGATCTAGAAATTACAAACTGAATTTGGCCTCTTGATAAAAAGGCTAGTTTGATACATCTTCAGATAATCCTACCCCCTTATTTGAAAAGCAGTGTTAGATTTGGGGGTCTCTAGTTGACACAGGTAGGCACTTGTGACAAATAGGGGCCCTTGCCTCTAATCAGGGAAAGGGGGTACACTCCTAAAATAACCCCTGCTCACCCCCTTGGTAGCTTGGCACGAGCAGACAGGCTTATCTCAGAGGCAGTGTGTAAAGCTTTTGTGAACCCATACAGTAAGCAAGTGACAACACTACAGATGGACACCATACAAGTTTTATATTAAAAATAAGTATTCTTTATATAGATTTAACACAAGACCACAAACGACAAAAAAGTCCACAATACTGTACTTAAAATGGTAGAATAAGCTTAGTTCTCTTTAGATCTTAAAATGCGACACTTTGAGTCAATGTACCTTTAAGATGTGTAACCCTTCTACAATAAAAGTGTTGCAGGGATGGTGATGCGGTAGTTCCTTACACGCAAAGACGGTGATGCGTTAAAGATCTTGTGCAAAGAAACAAAGATGGCGTCTTCTCCTTGATGCGACACGCTTCTCCGATGTTGCGAGATGTTGCGACTGTGGTGCTGTGGTGGTGCTGAGTGGTGCTGTGGTGGTGCTGAGTGATAATGTGGTGGTGCTGAGTGATGCTGTGGTGGTGCTGAGTGATGCTGTGGTGGTTCTGAGGGATAATGTGGTGGTGCTGAGTGATAATGTGGTGGTGCTGAGTGATGCTGAGGTAGCGCTGCGTGATGATGTGGTGATGCAGAGGGCAGAAAGGCACAAAAAGCCGTCTAACAAAGGGCAGAAGGGCAGAAAAACAAGGGAAAAACGAGTCTAACAGAGGGCAGAAGGGCACAAAAAAACAGTCTAACAGAGGACAAAAGGGCACAAAAACAAGGGAAAAACGAGTCTAACAGAGGGCAGAAGGGCACAAAAAACGAGTCTAACAGGGGGCAGAAAGGCACAAAAACGAGTCTAACAGAGGGCAGAAGGGCAGAAAAACAAGGGACTCACAGAGGGCAGAAGGGCACAAAAAACGAGTCTAACAGAGGGCAAAAGGGCAGAAAAACAAGGGAAAATGAGTCTAACAAAGGGCAGAAGGGCAGAAAAACAAGGGAAAAACAAGTCTAACAGAGGGCAGAACGGCATAAAAAACGAGTCTAACAGGGGGCAGAATGAATCCCGCCCTGCGTGTTTGTCCACGAAGATGCCACCGTTTTGTGCAATACCTCTACTGGAGTACTTTCTACTGTCTAATCAGTAAGTGCTCCCTCGTTGGCTAAACGTATAGGGGCAGATTTACAATAACTGGCACATATCCAGGGATGCGCCAGTTATTGTGCTCCGCAGCTCCGCCACCCATGGTCCGCCGCATTTACAATGCGGCGCACCATGTGGCAAAAACCGCACAGATGCGTCACGCATCTGTGCCGTGAAAGCAGCGCATTGCTGGAGCTGCTTCGCAAGCGCGACGCAGCTCCAGCAATGCTCTGGGGGGCCCTATCTCCCCAATGATGCGGCAAACCTTGCGCCTGCTTCAAGCAGGCGCAGGGTTTTGACGCATCATTGGCCTAAAAGTGACTGAGTGAAATCTTGTAGATTTCACTTAGCCACTTTTAGGAGGTGTTCCTACGCAGGAACGCCCTCCCCTGCGCCGGAACGCTTCCTGATGGCGCAGGGCTTTACAATGTGACGCATCTCTCAGCATTGCTGGACGCAGCTCCAGCAATGCTCTGGGGGGCCCTATCTCCCCAATGCTGCGTCAAGCCTTGCGCCTGCTTCAAGCAGGCGCAGGGTTTTGACGCAGCATTGGCCTAAAAGTGACTGAGAGAAATCTTGTAGATTTCACTTAGCCACTTTTAGGAGGCGTTTCTACGCAGGAACGCCCTCCCCTGCGCCGGAACGCCTCCTGAGGCTTTACAACGTGACGCATCTTTCAGGTGCGTCACGTTGTTAATACCCAGACCATGGCGCATCTTTTGTGCTGCCGCTGCGTCACAAAAGTGACGCAACTGCGGCGCAAAAGAGGCGCAAGCGGCTTGTAAATCTGCCCCATAGTGCTTTTACTACACTGTAGCTGCGTAAAGGGCCAGAAGATGGGTGTCCAGTGACCATGTGTGCCTGTGCCTGTGTTACAGGCACACATGGTCACTGAAGACACGTCTTCTGGCCCTTTACGCAGCTGCAGTGTAGTAAAAGCACCATACATTTACCCAATGAGGGAGCACTTACTGGATTAGCCAGTAGAAAGTACTCCAGGGCAAATCGCAAAAAAATCTACGATTTCGCTGGTAAATTTGCGAATTTGCAGATTTTTTTTGTGATTTCGTGGGGAAATCCGCGAATTTGTGGAACGCGAATTCACAAATTTCGCCCATGCTTAGCTGTAATTCACTATTAGGACATGGCACACACATCAGGGCTTCTCCTACCTTATACATACAATGCACCCTGCCCCTGGGCCTACCATAGGGGTATGTGATACAAAGAAAATCGAAGGTTTAGGGACTGGCAAGTGAGTGTGCACTTGCCCAGTCAACATGGCAGTACCAGACTGCACATAGGCTCGGCAATTGCAGACCTGAGACACACTTTTACAGGCTGTTTCTGTGGGTCGCACAACCAGTGCTGCAAGCCCACTAGCAGAATTTGATTTACAAGCCCTGGGCACATGCAGTGCACTGTACTAGGGTCTGACCAGTAAATCAAATCAGCCAATCATGGAATCACTAACCCATACATCAATTTAAAATAAGGAGCACTTGCACTGTGGCACTGGACAGTAGTGGCACAGTGCCCAAAGCATCTAACACCAGAAAACACATGTGGCAACAGCAAAAATGGAATGGAGACCCACGCCAAGGTGCCAGGTCTACCTCCTGGGAGTTCTCATCACTAAGGTGGAAAAATCTGGACAGACCATCAGCATTGGCATGTTTTCTACCCGGGCGGTGTTCCACCATGAAATCCATCCCCTTTAGGGAAATGGACCACCTCAGCAGCTTTGGATTCTTACCATTCATCTGCATCAACCATCTGAGGGGCCGGTGGTCTGTCTGAACCCTGAAGTGAGTCCCAAACAGGTATGGTCTCAGCTTCTCCAGTTCACAGACTACAGCAAATGCCTCACGTTCACTAGCACTCCACCTCTGTTCCCGTGGAAGTAACCTCCTACTGATGAAGGCTACAGGTTGATCTAGGCCCTCCTCATTCATCTGTGACAAAACAGCCCCACACCATGCTCTGAAGCGTCTATCTGAACGATAAACTCTCTGGAGAAGTTGGGTACCAGGAACACGGGCCCCGTGCACATGGCAGCTTTCAGGTACTCAAAGGCTTTCTGACAGGTGTCAGTCCAAATCACTTTCTTGGGCTGCTTCCTGGAAGTCAGCTCGGTCCAGGGTGCAACAATGTTGCCATACCCCTTGACAAACCTCCTGTAAAACCCAGTGAGTCCTAAAAAGGCTCTCACCTCTGTATTTGTTTTGGGGGGCTCCCAAGCCAGTATGGTTTCAATCTTGGGCTGCAGGGGCGACACCTGGCTGCTCCCAACCTGGTGTCCCAAGTACACCACGGAACCCTGCCCGATCTGGCACTTACTCGCCTTGATCATGAGGCCTGCCTTCCGCACACTTCCCAGAGGTGGCGCAGATGTTCTTCCCAACTGGTGCTGAACACTGCGATGTCATCCAGGTAGGTGGCACTGAACTCTTCCAGTCCAGCTAACACCTGGTTGAACAACCTCTAAAAGGTGGCAGGTGCATTTTTCATCCCAAAGGGCATAACCCGGAACTGTAAGTGCCCATCTGGTTTGTAGAATGCTGAGGTTTCTTTGGCCCCATCAGTCAAGGCGATCTGCCAGTACCCAGACATTAGGTCAAACGTGCTTAGGTACCATGCAGCCCCTAGACGACCAATGAGCTCATCAGCTCTGGGGATGGGGTGCGCGTCAGTCCTCGTGACTGAATTGAGCCCTCTGTAGTCCACACAGAAACGGAGTTCTGGTGTAGTACCCGGTGTGGCAGCCTTTGAGACCAAGACCACTGGGCTGGGCCAAGGACTGTTTTAGCAGACTGAAACGCCCCTAATGCAAGCATCTTTTAGACCTCCTCTTTGATGCAAGCTCTCACCCTGTCAGTCACCCTTCAAGATTTGTTCTTCACAGGAAGGCTATCCCCAGTGTCTATATCATGGATGCACCAATCAGTGACACCAGTAACCAGGGAGAACAGATCCGAAAACTGTCCCAGCAACTGGTGGCAGTCATTCTGTTGCTCAGGGGTCAGGATGGAAGAGATGTTCACACCATCCACTGACCCACCTAGCTCTGTTGCAGACATGAGGTCAGGAAGAGGCTCGGTCACCTCCTCCATTCCAGCATCTGTCGGTAGGAGCATGCCTACTTCAGACTTCTCCAAGTGGGGCTTCAGGCCGTTGACAAGCAGGACCCTCAAGGGCTTTCTGGGAGACCGCAAGTCCACCAAGTAGGTAACAGGACTTTTGCGCTACACAACCTCAAATGGGCCGGTCCACTTATCTTGGAGTGCGCAGGACTCCACTGGGGCCATGACCCACACTTTCTGACCAGGCTAAAGCTTTACCAGAGTGGTATTCTGGTCGTATAACCACTTCATCTCCTCCTGGCTGGCTTCCAGATTCACCTCAGCGAGTTGTCTAAAATGCCTAGTCTGGTTCCTGAAGGCCAGCATGTAGCTATATACATCCTGGGGAGGGTTCCTGGGAGATTGCTCCCAGCCCTCCTTGACCAGACTCAGAGGTCCTCTCACTGGGTGGCCATAGAGAAGCTCAAAGGGACTGAACCCTAGAGATTTCAGTGGTGCCTACCAGTATGCAAACAACAGGCATCGTAAGAGGACGTTCCACTTACGCCTCAACGGTTCCTCAAGACCCATATTCATGCCTTTCAGGGTGCGTTGAATATTTCAACCAACCCATTTCCTTGGGGGTGGTAAGGAGTGGTAAACTTGTAAGTTACCCTACACTCCTGCCACAGGGACTTCATATACTTGGAAATGAAGTTTGAATCTCGGCCAGATACTATCTCTCGAGGGAATCTCACTCGTGAGAAAATTCCCATTAGTGCCCGTCCCACCACAGGGGGCGTCACTGTCCTCAGAGGTATGGCTTCCAGGTACCGGGTGGCATGGTCCTCCAAGACCAGAATAAACCAGTTGCCCATGGCTGTCTTGGGGTCCAGTGGCCACACACTGTCAATACCCACTCCGCTCAAAGGGGGTGCTGACCACAGGGAATGGCTGGAGAGGAGCCTTCTGCTTCCTCCCACTCTTTCCACTTTCCTGGCAAGTCTGGCATGTCCTGCAATGAGTGTCTGAACTCAGGCGCATTTGGGGGCAATGAAAGTGGGTGACAAGCCTCTCAAAGGTCTTGTCCTGCCCCAAATGTCCTGTCAATGGCACATCATGAGCCAGCCCCTGTAGGAAGGCTCTGAAGTGCTGGGGTACCACCAGCACACCGGCTGACCCAGGCTCAGCAACCTTAGGCTCACTATACAGGAGACCATTCTACCAGTATATCCAATGTGATCCAGACTGATCACCTGCTGCCTGGCTTGCAGCCTGTTGCCGCAAACCCACATAAGAAGGACATTCTCTCTGCTCTTTGCAGAATTCTTCCCTGGAGGATCCTCCTTCCTGCTGCCAATGGGTCAGCTCAGGCAGGTCGCCCAGTTCAGCTACCGGTTCCTCTGTAGGCTCCAGGGCATCCCCCTCAGGGTCTACCTCCTCCCGGACCGTGGGAACTTTGGGGGCCGGTTTCCCATGCCCCCTGCCTCCTCTCTCTAAGGCAGGTTCCTGGGCCTCACTATCAGGCTCCAGGTCCTCTTGAGCACCCCTACGAACTGCCATTAATCGGGTGGTCACACATGCCCAGTCAGGCAGACCCAACATCTCCAAGTGGGTACTCCGCTCCACCTTTCCCCAAGGTGAGCTCTCCAAATTGTTCTCAACAGGCATGGTGGGCCTCACAGCTACCTGAAGAGTACTAGAGACCCCCCCACTCAAAGGGAACCTGAGCCTTTGGACAATGGCTCTCTGTGCTGTAGGCGGCAACAACTCGGCAAAATGCATGAGGGACAATCTGCTCTTGAGACACCAGGTGACACTTGACAGCTGTTACACTGGATCCTGTGTCTCTAAGAGCCTCCACCTTATGGCCATTGATGGTCACCCGCTGCCTATATTTCCTAGTGTTGTTGGGTCCCAGGGACTACCTCACAGTCTCCCAAAGAGACAAGGAACATCTCTGCGGGACCCCACCCACCTTGGGCACCAATCTCCTCCCCCAAGGCTACACTCGCCATCTGCCGGGGTGCTGCACCAGTGGGTGCTGTCTTTACCCAAAATAGACGGCACCTGGGGTCATTCGCCTTATGATCTAGGTCCCCACACTTGTAGCACTTTAGGGGTCCCCCTTGAACAGGTAGACCTGCCAGGCCCCTGACGGTTTCTGGGGTGGGCTGAGAACCTTTCCCTTGGTTCCCTTGGGGACTACTTTGGGGCCCTCTTTGGAACTTCTTTGTTTAACCTTGTCCCCCCCACTCTTCTGCTGGGGACCCTGCCCACTATTGGGGGAATCTCCCACATGACCGTTTTGGACCCGGGTGCTCACCCAGTGGTCCGCCTCCTCAGCAAGCTTAGGGTTAGCCAGCCGACTATCAATCAGGTGCTGGCGCAGCTCTGGAAAACAATTTCTGGACAAGTGCCCCCATGCAATTAAATCAAAGAGCCCCTGAAAATCATTAACTTTGCTGCCCTTCACCCACCATGCAATGCTCTGCAAAAGAAAGTGACATATTCCACTCTGCTCTCTATCTTCTTGCAATTCCTAAACCTCTGCCTATACAGTTCAAGGGTCAAACCATACCTGGACATTAATGCATCCTTCATGTGGCTATAAGAATTATGGACTTCAGAAGGCAAGTCTAGCAGTATGTCCCGCCCCTCACTAAGGAACCGCCTCCACAACCCCGCTCCCCAATCTCTCTCAGGGCTACCTAATAGGCTCTGAACCACTGCCCAATATCATCATTCTTATCAAATTCCTTCACCACGTCCTTAGGAATATACACTCTAGCTTCCACAGGCACTGACTGAGTGCTGCCACCAGAGGGACTAATCTCTAAGCTCCTTGCTTTCAATTCCAACTCCCTCAAATTTTTTTCATGATCCAACTGCATGTTCTTTTCCTCTAGGGCCAATTTCCTATTTTCTAACTCCAGTTGCCCATTCAATTTAAGCTTGGCCAGCTCCATTTCATGCCTCCTACATCTCTCTCTGTCCTCCAGCTCCTTTGGAAACAGACTCTTGGCAGAAACACTGCTACCTGCGGGGGAAGGTGCTCTCCTCCCTCCTGGACCCAATGGCTCCTAATTCTCAGGGGTATTCCTTGCTTCCACCCAGGCCCTCAGCGCCTTGTACAACTCCTCCTTCTTGGTGAGCTGAATAATTGAAACATTGAATTTCTTGCAGAAGTGCTTCAGTTGCCTTACTTTGTAGCATTCTAGTTTCTCCTCTTCCCACTCAAAATCAACAGAGGCTATGGATTCTGCTCTCTCCATGATGTGTAAACTTAGCAAAAATAGAAAATCCCAGGAAAAATAAATCTACCAAAAGTATATGGTCGCGTTTTGGTCTGCACTCACTAGTAGTGTTCACCAATCACTGTACATGAGTCACAAATGCAAGTCCAGAATCCTCACCGCTGACCACCAATGTTAGATTTGGGGGTCTCAAGTTGGGAAAAGTAGGTACTTGTGACAAATAGGGACCCTTGCCTCTAGTCAGGGTAAGGGGGCACACCCCTAAAATAACCCCTGCTCACCTCCTTGGTAACTTGGCACGAGCAGACAGGCTTATCTCAGAGGCAGGGTGTAAAGCGTTTGTGAACACATACAGTAATCAAGTGACAACACTACAGATGGACACCACACAAGTTGTATATTAAAAATAAGTATTCTTTATATAGATTTAACACAAGACCACAAACGACAAAAATTCACAATACTGTACTTAAAATGGTAGAATTAGCTTAGTTCTCTTTAGATCTTAAAAAGCGACTCTTTCAGTCAATGTACCTTTAAGATGCATAACGCTTCTACAACTAAAGTGTTGCAGGGATGGTGATGCAGTAGTTACTTACACGCAAAGACGTATATGCTTTGAAGATCTGGTGCAAGGAAACAAAGATGGTGTCTTCTCCTTGATGCGATACGCTTCTCCGATGTTGCGAGATGTCTCGACTCGATACGACAGCGGCAGTGGCGACATCCTTGTCCAGTGATGCGACGACAGCGGCTTTGATGGCGACACTCTTCTCCCACTATGCCAGACGCTTCCGCTCGATGCGACAGCTACAGCTGTGACATCTTTGTTCAGTGATGCGACGGCAGCGGCTGCGACACACTACTTCTTCGTGAGTCGCGCTTCCAACTCCTTGCGACACGCAGTCTCTCAGAAGGCCAAAAATAGCTGCAGGCACTTCTAAAGGACTCTTGTGGAGCTGGTAGTTGAAGTCTGTTGTCCCTGAGACTTCAGCAGGAGGCAAGCTCTTCTCTCAAGCCCTTGGAGATCCTTACAAGTTGAAATAAAGTACACAAAGTTTCTCTCTCCTTTATTTGGCAGTCAGGCAACCACTGCATGCCAATCCCCCAAGCAGTACTTCAGCTTAGGGATAGTCTCTCCTCAGTCTCTCTGGTTCCACTCCTCAGCAAAGGTTTCTTCTTGTTGTCCAAAAGTGATCTAAAGTTCCTGGGTTTGGCTCCCAATATTTATACTACTTTTCTATTTATTCTCAGAAGGCAGAGATGCCTTTGCCTAGTCCAAACCAGTTCTAGTCAGTCCTGGAGCACTTTGTAGACATGGCTCCTTCTTTCCTTTCACAGTGCAGGGCAGAGCCATCAGATGCACCACAGGAGGTGGAGCCAGCATTGCGGAGGGAAGGCACAGTCCTATTCAGGTCCCAGGTGCAACTCCTCCCTCCCATCTAGATGTAGATTTCTCTATTCACCATTGGGCTGCCTCACCCTGTCTCCTGGAATCCCCCAGCCCCTTTCACTCAAACTCCAGACAAGGAATACACAACCTAGCAGAGGCAGGCTTGGATAGTTACACAATAAAATACCTACTTCCCAAAAGTGGTATTTGCAAACAGAGAATGTTAAAACCAACTTCAGTAAAATATGTATTTTATGATTCTGAGTTCAGGCATACTAAACTCGAATTTCTACCTAGTTCCCTGAGTCAGTTAGGATTATAACATGCAATAATCTAACTGCCCATTCTGGTCCTATGGGGAATAGGTAGCCTAGCAATAGTGAACAACAAAAATTGTTGTAATTCACTATTAGGACATGCCACACACATCAAGGCTTGTCCTACCTTATACTTACAATGCACCCTGCCCTTGTGCCTACCATAGCGGTGCCTGATATGAAGAAAAGGGAAGGTTTAGGGACTGGCAAGTGGGTGCACTTGCCCAGTCAACATGGCAGTACCAGACTGCACACAGGCTCTGCAATGGCAGACCTGAGACACACTTTTACAGGCTGCTTCTGTGGGTGGCACAACCAGTGCTTCAAGCCCACTAGCAGCTTTTGGTTTACAAGTCCTGGGCACACTCAGTGTACTGTACTAAGGTCTGACCAGTAAACCAAATCAGCCAATCATGGAATCACTAATCCATACATCAATTTACAATAGGGCGCACTTGCACTGTGGCACTGGACAATAGGGCGCACTTGCACTGTGGCACAGTGCCCAAAGCAGGTAACACCAGCCAAAAGACATTAGGCAAAAGCAAAAATGGAAGGAAGACCCATGCCAAGGTGCCAGGTCTAACAAGCAGCATTCCTTTTTTTGCACTTTTTGGGAGTAAAGAAAAAAGTATTAGAGCTAAGTCTTCCACAAATATTTCCTGGGTGGTAAAAAAGACAAATCAGGATATAAATTGCTCGGTAAGGAAACAATTTATGTTGCAGTCAATATTGAGGTAAAGGGAAATTAACGTGTTGAGGCGCGTTTCAATGTAGGAAGGAGGAGGATCAGAAATAGATTAATTTGGGAGCAGCTGCCTACTCTGGTGATTCACGTAGATATTGGACTTTAATAGCCCAATATTGTGACTAGAGTTAAGGATGAGGGTATTTCCATTTCTGATTAAGAATGGACTCAAAATAGATCGCAAATATATGCCTCCAATTTGTAGCTCCAGTGTCCAGTTGGAGCTTAATGTTGATGTTGACTCATTGAATACATATGGTCCACCCTCTGACGAGGAGATACAGGTTTTTATTAGGGGTGCAAGGTCCTCAGGGGTGGTGGGGCCTGGTGAACCTGAGATATCTCTTATTAAACAAGACGTTTCTGCATGGGCTCTTATTTTGTGTCCTGTGTTTCAATAATGCTATTGGACTAGGGTTATACCTTCCTCCTGGAAGGGAAGTGTTGTAGTACCCTTATATAAAAAAGGTCCCAAAACTACTCCCACCAATTATAGGCAGATTGCCTTATTGGATGCGATTGGGATATTGTTTATCAAAAGCATCTTCAGGTATGGGCTTTTGGTAATAACTTCATTCCCTCTCAACAGGCCGTTTTTCCCAAGAACAGCGGAACCCTAGATAATATCACCTATATCCATAAGTTAATTGAAACGTACCCTGTGGATAAGGGCATGCAGATAAACTCTGCCTTGATTGATTTCACCACACCACACCGATTTCAATAGGGTTGGCGTTGGGATGCTGCTGTGGAGGAATTTGTCTGCACTGGTTATCCCTACTCAATTCTTTAGGCCAATTATTGACTTGCACTCTTCTACTTGGACTCAGTTCCTGATGGGAGGGAATTAGTGTTTGTCCAGTAAAGTAGAGACACATAATGGCTTGAAGCAAGGGTGCTTACGAATGCCTCTTCTTTTTCTCCTTACACCCACAATTTACCATGCAGAGTTGAGCAGTTGAAAGGGGATCTACTTAAATTGGGATTAATGAATGCAAGTTGTCTACTTTATGCTGATGACATTGTCATTTTGGACTTAACCCTGATAGGATTACAGAGGAATCTTCCTGCACTTGAAAAATACACTGATGAACATTTTCTAAAATTAAATATTTCTAAGAGCAAAGTTATGGTTTGTAGGTCTTGGGGCGTAGAATTAGGTCATTACTGTATTTTTTGGGAGGATAAATTGGTAGTGATAAACCTTTATTCTTACCTTGCTAGAATTTTCTCCAGTAATTGTTTAAAAAAAGATCATGTTAGGCAGTGGAAAAGTAAGGCATTGTCCCAAGTCTCAGCCATTCATAGACTGTGTAAGTGTTGCAGGCAAAGGCGCTTTGCCTATGTTCTTACAGTCTATAAGACACAAATACTGCCCTCATTGGATTATGAGTGTGAAGTAATAGAGGAGTGGAATTGGTCTTCTTTCGAGAAAGTTGAAGGGGGTATTTGTCATCAATTCTGTAATTTAAAACATCTGGCAGCCCCTTTCGCCGTCCAGCTTGAATTTGGGCTTCTTTCTACAACTGTGTTTGCTATTGCAGCTGTTCTGAGGTGGGTGGAACAACTTATTGATTAGTGATTTGGGTTCTATCCGTGCTGCACTAAAACATGAAATATTCTATAGTTTGAAGAGAAGAAGTGCTTTTTTCTCAAATTACTTGAAAACTTTGGATCTGTTTGAAATTGGTCTGAATGAGGTTGCTCCTCTCTTCAAACTTCTTCTTTTCAAAAGTTTAATAAAAAAATCATCTAGAAGTGAGTTGAAAAAGGGATATCCAACTTTGTGCTCAGTACCACAGAATGAAATCGTTGCAGAGAGCCGTATCTGTCAAAAAACCCTCAACCGTATGTTTTATGGAACCTTCCCCATGGGATGCATAGAATCATTTTATTATTAAGGTTTAACATGCTTCTGCTACGAATTGTTACCGAATCTTGGGAAGGCATACCTAGGGATGAGAGGCTCTGTGATCTTTGCTTGAGGTAAGTGCAAGATGTAAATCACATGATATTTTTGTCCCTTCTTTCAGTCATTGTTAAGACCATTGATTATATAAGTTAATATAGCCTCCGAAGTGGAAGCTCGGCAATGCCTATTCACCCCTCAAACTAAAACAGACTGTGCAAAAACGTTAACACTTTTTAAATATTTTAAAAATGTGTTTATAATATTTTTTTTCTTTATTTGCTTCTGGTTTTGTATTTGTCTGATGAAGGCAGCATAGACGCTATGCAATTATTTTTCGAAACAGTTTCTTAAGCACTATGTATGAAGCTGTATGCTCAATAGGTTCGAGGAGTGTTGGGGTGTACTATTGCTTTTTTTTGGGGTGTAATATTGCTTTTTGCACCTTTTACTCCCTTTGACTTTGTAGTGTTTTTACAACTTGTTGTACTTTATGGATTATGTATCCCATAATAGAAGACCTGTATTAGTAGTGCTTCATATGAATCATTTTTCATTTGTATAGTATTTTATCTGCTTATTTTACCCTGTATATCTTGGTACTGTATTAAGGATGCATAGTTTTCTGTACTGTTTGCGTTTTACACTGTATTACTTAATTTAAATCTTTTAGCATTCATACTTTACCTGCGTTTGGGCCTTCATTGTAGACCATGGTACCAAGCCCTCATGGCACCCTCTGTATTTTATAAATCTTTATTATGTTAATGTTAGTCTTTTGTATTGGTTTTTGACAGTTTTTTGTTCTGTTAGTATTCATGTGGTCCTCTTTGGAGTGCCAAAACATAATAAAACACTTGACTTTTGATAGCTACACAGGACTATATGTTGAAAATAGTGTGACACCAAAGGCTGTCTTCAAGATTAAAGAGTTTATTGTGTAGCAGACGACAGAAAGACAAGTACACTATAAAAAGGCTGCCAGTCTCTCTGAATTACCTTTTTATTTTTGCGTTATATTTGCATTTGTATTGAAACTAAAGTTTGGTGAAACTGTTTCTGAGGAGCACTTTCCTAATATATTTCATGACGAATTGCATTCACCAAGCTATAAACGCGAGCCTGATGAATTACCTTTTGCTGAAAATATAATTTCTCTGTGTTTGTTTTGATGATTTTGTTTGCCAATTACAGTATTTTAGGGTGGTAGAAATGAGCAAACTCTCCCGTTGCTATTTCCTCTCTTTTCCTAATTTTTAATGAGTAATAGGGTAGAGCCCTGAAGTCCAAAACACACAATACAGTCTCATCTTTGTCTCCTTATTGGCCCTCCTATCAACACCGCCTGTTCTTCCCCTACCTGTTAGATTTTCTTGCTCATTTTTGCTGATTCCAAACATATTGTAGCCTCAGCAACACATCTACCCCACCCCCCTCTTTTTAATGTATTCACCTTTGATATATTTTTGTTCTTCCTTTTTCATGGACATCTTCCAAGCTCCTTCCATCTGAGATATAAATAAAACAAGCATTGGTAAATACATCAGGTTTTGACTCTGTGATTATTATTTATAAATTATCTTTTTGTGGTTGTAAGTTTTAGCTTGGTGGGTAGGTGTAAAACTGATATAGTAAACTAATATTTTTTTTCTCAATACATGTTTACATGCTGCACAGCATTGGACCTGCTGTGCAACATGGCTTTAAGGAAAAACATTTATTTTTAAAAAAGCTCTCACGCGTGGCCAGTTGTGACCAAATCATGTTTTTTTTATTTTCAGTTTAAGCCATGTTGCTCAACATTTCACAATACAAATAGATTTTGCATAGGTAAAACCTATTTGCAAATACTTGTTTTAAATCTAATTCATTTTTTAATCATAGCGCCTTCCCCCGTTTTTATCTTACATTTGCATAATGTCGATATTTTTTTCTCCTTTGTAATTTGCCGAAGAACAACTTGATAATAACAAAAATATATCCAAAAGATAGGCTTGTGATATTATCACTCAGAAAGCAGTTGGTTTTTTGTGAGCTTGCTTTATGGAGATCTGGACACAGAGGTGGGCATGGGAGAAAGTATTTGTGAAGCAAGGCTCCAGCATGCAGAAGCCATGGCCACTTCCATTTTGTCAGCGTGCACAAAGAGAAGAGGGACATACACAATGGCATTTCCCTGGCGTCCGCTGGTAATTTTAATGAAGGGCAAGGCTGCAGCCTCTCAGATACCGAATGGGGTGGGGTAAATACAGAAAAAAGAAATGTAAATTATGTGTCAAGGATTGGGTTCCATTTAGGAGGTACTTGAAATTTGAAGTACATTCCCTGATACAGTAGGTAACACTGCCAAATTGGAATGCCACAGTGTCTGTGATTAAACTGGGTAACAAGCAAATTACCTGTTTGGAAAGACAAGGAATACTAGCCCCATTAGCAAGAAGCACAGACATGGTTAATACTATAGTGGCACTGGAAAAGCCAATTGAACGGAAGTACATTTAGTAACCCTCTACTTACTGGAGTCTACGTGCTTTGTGATTGTAGTTGAATAATAATATTAAAACAATAGGGCGACTATCAGTTTGTCTTGGCTCACTGTACCGTGTTGCATGCTGGGATGTATAGGCCCACACGTGTAATACTACATGTTCCTGCATACTGTGGGGCAGATTTATGAGCCCCTTGCGCCACGTTTACGCCGCTGTTGCGTCACGCAAGGCGGCGTAAACGTGGCGCATCCCTACGAACGATTTACAACGTGACGCATCTAGGCAGATGCGTCACGTTGTAAAGCCCTGCGCCGCTTGTGGGCGTTCCGGCGCAGGGTGGGCGTTCCGGGGCAGGTGCGCCTCGCAAAAGTGGCTGAGTGAAATCTATGAGATTTCACTCAGTCACTTTTAAGCCAATGCTGCGTCAAAAGCCTGCGCCTGCTTGAAGCAGGCGTAGGTCTTGACGCAGCATCGTTAAAATGGGGCACCCCCGAGCCTTGCTGGAGCTGCGTCGCGCTTGAGACGCAACTCCAGCAATGCGACACATTTCCGGCACAGATGCATCTGTGCCGTTTTTGCACCATGGTGCGCCGCATTATTGTTACCTCGAAACCGGTCCGGTCCTCGGATGCTTGATTCCGTTCTGGGAAGGACATGGCTTTTGTAGTTCGGACTGGACTGTTCCCATGGGGCACAGGGTCAGAGCTGATTTGCATATCGCCATTGTCTAACCCAGGGTGGTGTGGAGTGCAAAAAAACGATGGATTTGGGCCCAGATCTTTGGACTGGGGTGAATGTGTGACATTGATCCACATTCTGTCCATCACCTGTTTTGTTTGCAATTGTCGCCATAAGTGCGCTGGGGATGCTCAGACGTGGGTCCCAGGCACTCCACACCACTGGAGTCAAGCTAGCCGGGCTGATGAGAGGTGTTACCTCGAAACCGGTCCGGTCCTCGGATGCTTGATTCCGTTCTGGGAAGGACATGGCTTTTGTAGTTCGGACTGGACTGTTCCCATGGGGCACAGGGTCAGAGCTGATTTGCATATCGCCATTGTCTAACCCAGGGTGGTGTGGAGTGCAAAAAAACGATGGATTTGGGCCCAGATCTTTGGACTGGGGTGAATGTGTGACATTGATCCACATTCTGTCCATCACCTGTTTTGTTTGCAATTGCCGCCATAAGTGCGCTGGGGATGCTCAGACGTGGGTCCCAGGCACTCCACACCACTGGAGTCAAGCTAGCCGGGCTGATGAGAGGTGTTACCTCGAAACCGGTCCGGTCCTCGGATGCTTGATTCCGTTCTGGGAAGGACATGGCTTTTGTAGTTCGGACTGGACTGTTCCCATGGGGCACAGGGTCAGAGCTGATTTGCATATCGCCATTGTCTAACCCAGGGTGGTGTGGAGTGCAAAAAAACGATGGATTTGGGCCCAGATCTTTGGACTGGGGTGAATGTGTGACATTGATCCACATTCTGTCCATCACCTGTTTTGTTTGCAATTGCCGCCATAAGTGCGCTGGGGATGCTCAGACGTGGGTCCCAGGCACTCCACACCACTGGAGTCAAGCTAGCCGGGCTGATGAGAGGTGTTACCTCGAAACCCGTCCGGTCCTCGGATGCTTGATTCCGTTCTGGGAAGGACATGGCTTTTGTAGTTCGGACTGGACTGTTCCCATGGGGCACAGGGTCAGAGCTGATTTGCATATCGCCATTGTCTAACCCAGGGTGGTGTGGCGTGCAAAAAAACGATGGATTTGGGCCCAGATCTTTGGACTGGGGTGAATGTGTGACATTGATCCACATTCTGTCCATCACCTGTTTTGTTTGCAATTGCCGCCATAAGTGCGCTGGGGATGCTCAGACGTGGGTCCCAGGCACTCCACACCACTGGAGTCAAGCTAGCCGGGCTGATGAGAGGTGTTACCTCGAAACCGGTCCGGTCCTCGGATGCTTGATTCCGTTCTGGGAAGGACATGGCTTTTGTAGTTCGGACTGGACTGTTCCCATGGGGCACAGGGTCAGAGCTGATTTGCATATCGCCATTGTCTAACCCAGGGTGGTGTGGAGTGCAAAAAAACGATGGATTTGGGCCCAGATCTTTGGACTGGGGTGAATGTGTGACATTGATCCACATTCTGTCCATCACCTGTTTTGTTTGCAATTGCCGCCATAAGTGCGCTGGGGATGCTCAGACGTGGGTCCCAGGCACTCCACACCACTGGAGTCAAGCTAGCCGGGCTGATGAGAGGTGTTACCTCGAAACCGGTCCGGTCCTCGGATGCTTGATTCCGTTCTGGGAAGGACATGGCTTTTGTAGTTCGGACTGGACTGTTCCCATGGGGCACAGGGTCAGAGCTGATTTGCATATCGCCATTGTCTAACCCAGGGTGGTGTGGAGTGCAAAAAAACGATGGATTTGGGCCCAGATCTTTGGACTGGGGTGAATGTGTGACATTGATCCACATTCTGTCCATCACCTGTTTTGTTTGCAATTGCCGCCATAAGTGCGCTGGGGATGCTCAGACGTGGGTCCCAGGCACTCCACACCACTGGAGTCAAGCTAGCCGGGCTGATGAGAGGTGTTACCTCGAAACCGGTCCGGTCCTCGGATGCTTGATTCCGTTCTGGGAAGGACATGGCTTTTGTAGTTCGGACTGGACTGTTCCCATGGGGCACAGGGTCAGAGCTGACTTGCATATCGCCATTGTCTAACCCAGGGTGGTGTGGAGTGCAAAAAAACGATGGATTTGGGCCCAGATCTTTGGACTGGGGTGAATGTGTGACATTGATCCACATTCTGTCCATCACCTGTTTTGTTTGCAATTGCCGCCATAAGTGCGCTGGGGATGCTCAGACGTGGGTCCCAGGCACTCCACACCACTGGAGTCAAGCTAGCCGGGCTGATGAGAGGTGTTACCTCGAAACCGGTCCGGTCCTCGGATGCTTGATTCCGTTCTGGGAAGGACATGGCTTTTGTAGTTCGGACTGGACTGTTCCCATGGGGCACAGGGTCAGAGCTGATTTGCATATCGCCATTGTCTAACCCAGGGTGGTGTGGAGTGCAAAAAAACGATGGATTTGGGCTCAGATCTTTGGACTGGGGTGAATGTGTGACATTGATCCACATTCTGTCCATCACCTGTTTTGTTTGCAATTGCCGCCATAAGTGCGCTGGGGATGCTCAGACGTGGGTCCCAGGCACTCCACACCACTGGAGTCAAGCTAGCCGGGCTGATGAGAGGTGTTACCTCGAAACCGGTCCGGTCCTCGGATGCTTGATTCCGTTCTGGGAAGGACATGGCTTTTGTAGTTCGGACTGGACTGTTCCCATGGGGCACAGGGTCAGAGCTGATTTGCATATCGCCATTGTCTAACCCAGGGTGGTGTGGAGTGCAAAAAAACGATGGATTTGGGCCCAGATCTTTGGACTGGGGTGAATGTGTGACATTGATCCACATTCTGTCCATCACCTGTTTTGTTTGCAATTGCCGCCATAAGTGCGCTGGGGATGCTCAGACGTGGGTCCCAGGCACTCCACACCACTGGAGTCAAGCTAGCCGGGCTGATGAGAGGTGTTACCTCGAAACCGGTCCGGTCCTCGGATGCTTGATTCCGTTCTGGGAAGGACATGGCTTTTGTAGTTCGGACTGGACTGTTCCCATGGGGCACAGGGTCAGAGCTGATTTGCATATCGCCATTGTCTAACCCAGGGTGGTGTGGAGTGCAAAAAAACGATGGATTTGGGCCCAGATCTTTGGACTGGGGTGAATGTGTGACATTGATCCACATTCTGTCCATCACCTGTTTTGTTTGCAATTGCCGCCATAAGTGCGCTGGGGATGCTCAGACGTGGGTCCCAGGCACTCCACACCACTGGAGTCAAGCTAGCCGGGCTGATGAGAGGTGTTACCTCGAAACCGGTCCGGTCCTCGGATGCTTGATTCCGTTCTGGGAAGGACATGGCTTTTGTAGTTCGGACTGGACTGTTCCCATGGGGCACAGGGTCAGAGCTGATTTGCATATTGCCATTGTCTAACCCAGGATGGTGTGGAGTGCAAAAAAAACGATGGATTTGGGCCCAGATCTTTGGACTAGGGTGAATGTGTGACATTGATCCACATTCTGTCCATCACCTGTTTTGTTTGCAATTGCCGCCATAAGTGCGCTGGGGATGCTCAGACGTGGGTCCCAGGCACTCCACACCACTGGAGTCAAGCTAGCCGGGCTGATGAGAGGTGTTACCTCGAAACCGGTCCGGTCCTCGGATGCTTGATTCCGTTCTGGGAAGGACATGGCTTTTGTAGTTCGGACTGGACTGTTCCCATGGGGCACAGGGTCAGAGCTGATTTGCATATCGCCATTGTCTAACCCAGGGTGGTGTGGAGTGCAAAAAAACGATGGATTTGGGCCCAGATCTTTGGACTGGGGTGAATGTGTGACATTGATCCACATTCTGTCCATCACCTGTTTTGTTTGCAATTGCCGCCATAAGTGCGCTGGGGATGCTCAGACGTGGGTCCCAGGCACTCCACACCACTGGAGTCAAGCTAGCCGGGCTGATGAGAGGTGTTACCTCGAAACCGGTCCGGTCCTCGGATGCTTGATTCCGTTCTGGGAAGGACATGGCTTTTGTAGTTCGGACTGGACTGTTCCCATGGGGCACAGGGTCAGAGCTGATTTGCATATCGCCATTGTCTAACCCAGGGTGGTGTGGAGTGCAAAAAAACGATGGATTTGGGCCCAGATCTTTGGACTGGGGTGAATGTGTGACATTGATCCACATTCTGTCCATCACCTGTTTTGTTTGCATTATAAATGCGGCGCACCATGGCTGGCGGAGCTGTGGCGCACTGTGGCGCATGTTAACTGGCGCATCCCTGGGGATGCGCCAGTTAACATAAATCTGCCCCTTAGTGTCATTGAGTGTGGATAAAAGTCACTCATGGCTTGCACATAGTTAAGAGACATGCTCATGTGTGGCTTTGTGATTCATAACACAGTGTGAGAGATCTGTGAGGGACTGGTTGAAGCCAATGTTTTTGCATGTCTTATACATGGCTCACTTTCTGGCACAGGCCAGTGTGAGAGATAGGCCTGTAAAGCTGAATTCTGTTTAAGTAATGTGTTTGGGTTTGCATGTAGTAGTCTATCTCCCTTATTTAAAGGGGGTTGTGTGCCTGTGCCTTCCTCAAATTAAGCCCTATCATTGCCCCCTACCCCACAAGCAAGTAAAATGGTCCCATTGGCTTTAATAAGGTAAATCACCACACAAATCTTCCTCCCCTATACCCAAAACATGGTGTGATGTGTCTCTTAGAAGGGCAAATGAGGGGGCTGTCTGTGTATGTGCATGAGTACTTACAGAAAAGAGACATGAGAGTGTCTTTGTGAGTCTCTGGGACTGGAGTGCCTGTCTCATTCTCCCTGGCAGAGGCCAGTGCCTGCTGGGTGACAGCATCCTTCAATAGATACCTCCTTCAGCGCATGCCACTGTCATGTTTCGTGCATGGCCCACTGTAGTTTTCCTTATGTTAGCCTAATTGTGCTCGTTGTAGGCCGGATTTTCATTTGCACACGTTACTATTTTATCCTGCTTGCTTTTGTGTCACACTGCCCTTTCACACTGAAACCTGCATATGCTTTAATGTTCTGTTCTTTTTCTGGGATTTAGTCTGAACACTACAGACAAGGTCATAAAACACTGCTCCTTGTTATTCTCTCTGGCCAGGCACTAGACACAACACTAGAACGCAGCTACTGTTTGTGAGCACACATGTCTCATTATATATCTGAGCACAAGATTTTAAGCAAACACACAGAACGAAGGTTCTGGGGCAAGACTGCTATGTCAGCTGAGATGTAGAATGTCCATCCGTGAATGCTAAGGTACAGGGTCTGCCTTTACTCCCAGAGATTTTTGATGTATAATTATTCAGCTTCAGTAGAAAGGGAGGGGGGTTTAGGAAATTCGGTCTCATAACATGACAGGGCTTTTTATGGTATATGATTTATAGACAATGCTAACAGTATTTGTAGTGTGAATTTGTTTTCTAATTCTGACACAAGTACTGCGTTTTAGGACACAATACTTTAAATACATTTTCTAAACTTCCTTCCTTGTTTAGTTTATTGTGGACAAGTGAGAGAGCGAAAGGGTATATACTGTTACTGTGATCCCTGAGAGGATCGAGAGTGTTGTGCTCTATAGTGCCAATTCACTTGCTTCTCTGGTAAGTTTAGGAGGGCAAGTGAAACACTGTAGCTAGTCAGATCTGGCTCGTAGGTGCTGAGGTAGTTTGATGACTCAGCCCTGACATGCCTATGTTCAATGGTCCCAAGCATAGTTCAGATCCTGAGCAGAATCCCTGCAACACCACAATGGTCACTCTGGGT
Organism: Lissotriton vulgaris; assembly: GCF_964263255.1. NCBI lineage: Eukaryota > Metazoa > Chordata > Amphibia > Caudata > Salamandridae > Lissotriton > Lissotriton vulgaris. Next base: position 911,785,078 of record NC_141698.1, read on the forward strand.
GAAATGTTTGTTGAAACACATGCTCTTCTCCACACACATCCAAGCGTTTCTAGACGAATGACCTCTTGTCCAGGCATGAGTGGTGAAAAGTGAAATCAAGCAAGGATATGGCAGAAATGTGTGGAGGAGTATGTGTGGGATAAAGGTGGAGAAATATATTCTGAAACTCTTAAAATGACAAGAGTAACAGGAGATAGTGGTCACAGAAAGACAAACGTTGGGGAAACAAATGTTAAGTCTTTTAGCAGGACTAATCAGTAGTGGTCAAACAAGGGTCATGACAGAAAAATGAAAAACAAAGTCTCCCCAATAGGTCTGTTAGCAGGGAGGTACAAACCCACTTTTTAAAAGGTAAGCCTATGCTAAAGAAGCACCAGCCTCTGATATGGCGCTCCCCCTGGCTGCTGGTGCATCACAAGTTGGGAGGACTAGAGTGGGTTCATGCTTCCAACCTAAGGGGACTGGTGAGTATGCACAGCATACGTATATGTGGACACGCTGACATGCTTGTGCACACACTGTGTAAGCCATATTAGTACAACTGCATGCTGAGAGGGAAAACGTAAACATTGTGCAGCCTCAAGCAAATAAAAGAAGCTCCATCCAGCAAAGCAGATGAGAATGAGTATTTGGGCCATGGGAGACTGATAAGAGAAACACACAAGGAACAACAGGAAATAGAATGCCTACAAGGAATAGAAATGAGGAAATGTAAACTGACAAGCAAGCACACCAATAGGAAGTGAAGGTGGGATGCAAGTCCTTATAAGATATATTAAATACAATAGATTTCACAAGCACAGTGCAAGCACTGTGCGTGCAAAACCTGAAAAATAACTTCAGAAATCTGGGAATTCTTTAGCCCTTAAATCCCGAACTCTGGTGTTCTGTGAATAAATAATCGTTACAATTTCAAATGTTTTTTGAGGAGTTCACCATTTTTGGTACACCACAAACTATCAATTCTAGACCAATTGAGGAGTATACTGACATTTGATTCTTTTTTCCACTACAAAATTCTGTTATGATGTTATGTGAAGTATTTTCCTCGTTTGAGCAATTCATGAAAATGATTACCATCTAGAAGTTGTCAGGCTGCTTGTCTTTTTTTGTGTTTTTTGTCAAAATGAGATAGCACCATTTATCTATGTATTTTACAATATAATGTAATGATAATATAAGGGCAAAGACACAACCTGGGTAATAATGCCTTAAAATGGCCGCCTGGTAGGAGCTCCCCGAAGGAGCTCCCCGTGCTTGGGATCCCTTAAGTGGGTATATCCCTGTTAGCAGCAGCCATCGACCTCCCCAGGAACAGGAATCTTGTTCTGGACACCGCCGCGACCCGCCAGCTTCACAACGTCCGTGGAGGAACGTGCTGGGATAGCGGAACAACAACAAGGCGGAGTGAGGCTCGGGTCGGTTGTAAGAGACACCCGATTTCCTCCACAGCCGGGGACAGAACAGAACGCACACCGGAGTGTCCCCTCCCTCCTCCGAACGGAAGGCAGACATGGAGATCGGGAGCCAGGGAGACACCTCAGCGGACACCCCAGGACCGAAGGGGGCTGAGGCAACAACAACAACCTCGGAACATCCGCCTGTTTGCTGCTGAGGACGCCGTTCGCTGCACTTGCACCGGCATCGACAGGAGATCACCGAGAGCAGCGAGGAGCTAGACGACAACGGAGCCCCCCCACCCCCTTTGCAACACCGCCGCAGCAGAGGAATCAGAGCGGGGCAGAGGGCACCAGGAACAAAGCGGAGCATCGGACCCCACGGCACAACCAGGAACAGAACAGAACGCACACCGGAGTGTCCCCCCGAACTGAAGCGGTGATCGGGAGCCAGGGAGACACCTCAGCGGACACCCCAGGACCGAAGGGGGCTGAGGCAACAACAACAACAACATCGGAACAAGACAACGGAGCCCCCCCACCCCTTGCACCACCGCCACAGTAGAGGAATGAGAGCGGGGCAGCGGACACCAGGGCGAAGGCGGGAGAAGCACCGGACACGGTCGATGGTCGGTCCCGACGGCAGAAAAGGCAGCACCGGGTCACGGCGACCCACCCCCCCCCCTCCCCCGCACACCGCAGCAGAGGAGCACGAGCGGTCTGGAGAGCAGGGAGGGACGTTGATCACAGGTGCTGGCTCACACGACGGGGGTCACTAGATCACGAATCGGAGCCGTGAGAGCTAACACAGCTCACAATCATAAGGAGCAAATTGGGACCAGTTGGGGCGGCGGAACACCGAAGTCTGCCCCCCGTGACATCGGTATACTGCTGGGATGCATTTTTTAACCAGTCACATACACCCACGAAGGGGAAGGAAGCCAACCATGGATTTCTGTAATGCTTCTGTTTAACTCTGCTGGCAAGAGGGACTGAATCACAAAACTCAGGTATTTACTTTTCCCACCCACCGACTCTCTTTTTGAAAAGCCTAACTCACTGAAAAACTCTATTCCTTTGTACAAAATGGCGGGGGCCATAAAACTGTAACAATAAATCCCCCCATACCTTCTATCTTCCACGTGCCCCTTCAGCTCAACTCCCCCACATAGAGATAAGACTCCCAGCCAGACTTGAGCTCTGGTTGCTTGAACAGGAAGTGGAATCTCTTCCCCGGTGCTCAGAGCAATAGCAGCAAAAAGAGGACTATTCTCTCCTTCTCCCAGCCTGCTTAGCAACAAACAAAGGACTACTTGCCTGATCTGAACTATTTGGCGGCCATCTTAGTCTAGTCTCCAGCCTCTATGGGATTATAGTATTGTAGACTAGTAGAACAGAATGCCGGCCTATGCCTATATATTATTATACTCTCACTATAGTTTTATTACTTGTTTAGACCTGATTACTACCTCATATATGAAAGAATGCCTACCTATTACTATATTGGTGCAATATTGCCCTTTTAGCCTTATCTGAATGTATGTACTACACAGATTGCTACCTCATACAGGAAAGTGTGTTTGCCATCACTGCATTAGTACGCTCTAGCTCTACTCTAAACATCTGTATTACTCAGATTACTACCTTATATAGGCCAGAGTGTTTACACATCATTGCAGTACTACACCTATATCGGTATTTTGAACACCTGTATGCACAGACTATTACCTCGTATATTGGAGCCCTCACGAGTGCCACTTTCACTTGTATTCTGAACATTTGTAAATGCACAGATTTCTACCTCACACTAGTTGAACCGACAACCAGTGTCACCCTCGATTTTTGAATTTTGAGTCTTGTAAATTGTGTATCTGGATCCTTTCCAATATCAATATTATCAACTATAGTATAGTGCACTCACCCATTGTACCCCACCCTTATATTTTATCAGTATTATGCCTATTATTACACCTTGTACCTTACTAGTTACCGTATGTATTTGCCCTACTGCTCACTCTCATAGCCTGGAAAGGCTGGCTGAGTACTAGTGTCACTTTTTATAACATCTTGCTTGCTGTGACTTATCATTGTGTTTCCAACTGTTTGCACCCGTTTCTGCAAACTTGTCTTTCTGCACTATGGTACTACTATAGTCCACTACTGCATCCTCCCATACCCACCTAATCCTGCAACGCAACATGGACCCCATCGGCAAACATACATACAAAATCATATATCCACCATCACTCACCAAAAAAGCCGCCAAACGCTTTAAACACAACTTCCTTAGGTCACACTCGGAAAAGCCCTTCGCTGACACCTACTTCTCACCGGTTAATGGATCCCTGAACACCGATATCATTTTCCACACCACACGCAGAGCTCAATGGAGAAAAGCGTTCTTCACCCTACTCACCGTCTCCTCGACTAGAAAATCCGCACACAGCCAAACTCTCTCCATCTCCCCATCCCGGGTCTTTCCAGGCAGAGCCACCATCACTATTTACAATACCGGGATTGTCCTATTACAATCCACAGACAAGAACCTGGAACTGCTAGACAACATGTTCCCCACCTTCAAAGAACACCTCTCCAAGTCACGGACAAACACGCATATCTCCCCCAATTCCACCAACCATGACCTCTCAGCTGCATACTTTTCAATCAGGGACACACCTACCACCCCTGACCTCCCATCCCCCACCCACAACCTCACTATCCCAACTCAGCACCCCATCTCAGACATAGATCGCTCCCCCTCATACGCCGCCCGTTCCCCCGCCCCCTCCACCAACGTCCGGACCTCCACACATACCCTCAACACACCTTTCACACCTACAGCGGGCATTAACACCCCGCTCGGCGCTGACAGCACATTCCCCACACTTAACACTCCCAACTTAGCCCAGCACCAGAATTACACGCAGTCTGACAATTCCCCCCTCTTATCCCCCCCCATTCTCAGTCCTCACTACCCACCAATCTACTGCGCAGAACGTACTCCCTCTCTTAATTTAACGCCCCCTCCCCTTAACAGGATCATCTCCACTCCCACTCCCCCTCCTACTCTCAGCCCCTGCTATCCTCCTTCCAACACAGCTACCAGTCTCCCAGCATACACGTTGTCCCCCACGCCTACCGCCAATGCCCCCACCCATAACATCAATTTCCTCCCTATCCCATCCACTCCCCAACAGTCCAGAACCTCTCACCTCCCTAACCCTATCCCACGCTCCAACACAACGCAGACCTGCCCGAACACCAGCCCTCCCCCTCGCCTGCACACGAGTTCCCTGGCCAGCCAATCACCCCTGACTGCCACCCCCACCCCCACCACCTACCCTACGATGGAACTCATCATGGCCACCCTCACTCAGATCAAAGAAGACATCCAGGTCATCAAAGAACGACTCTCCACATGTCCTATACACCACCCAGCCACCTCCACCCCCCTTCCCAACCTGCCTCCTTCCCCCCCAGCGGTCCCCCACCCTCACCACGCCCCACACCAGGCTTCAAACCCTGCTCATAGGCGCAGCAATTCCCGTAGTCCCCAGCATCGCCCCTGCAACGCCTCACACATCCACACCTCCCCGCCAAATGTGTCCCCCACCTCTCAGGCCAACTCTCGCACTCAGCTATGCCCCAAGCTGATATCAATCCCAGCTCTTAATCGCAACAACCGCCCTCGCCGCACCCACAACTCTTCTTCTGACCTCGACACACTCACCCTTCTCCGCTCCTATGAACCAGCCCCCCAAACTCACACAAGCACCCCACACCGCAACATTCCCACGATACACCCAAATCCCCTTAGACCACCCACATTAAACAGCAGAGCCTCCATCCCCAATAACCTTAGAGAAGTCCCTCTCTCGCTAGAACAATCTAACACCCTCTACACACCCCGCCTCAAATGCGCGCTTCTCAACTGCAGATCGGCGACGAAACACTCAGCAGCCATTGCTGAACTCCTCTTATCGCAGGGCCTTGACCTAATCATCTTGACTGAAACGTGGCTAACTGAATCCTCGACACCCATAATGGACATTCTGGTTCCTCCCAACTTCCACATTATCAGGCTCGACAGAACAGGCCAAATAGGGGGCGGAATCGCATGCATATACAAGAACAACCTCTCTGTTCAGAAAGTCAATTCCACATCCCTGCCATCCCCAACATCCTGTGAATACATCTGCCTCGACATTATTAGTGAGGGCAAACCGATATGCACTCTGCACAGCATATACCACCCACCCAGGGACAACCTCACCTTCTCCCAACAAATCATGGATATGATCTCAACCAATTCCGGTCGCCAGCTCACCCAAATATACCTTGGTGACTTCAACCTCCGCTGGAATGACAGCAACGACGCAGTGGTAAACAGTCTTAAAAATTTCCTCGATGCCCTGAACCTCACCCAAATATGCAACAGTCCGACCCATGAGAAAGGCTCCACCATCGACCTGATCATCTCCAAGGAGCAGTCTATCCAACTTGAATCCATCCAACCTTGTGACTGGTCGGATCATCACATTATCACATTCTTTATCAACGAAAAAGTCAAAGTCAACCCTGTGCAGCTCTCCAAGCCCAAGGTCTGGAAAAGAAACTCGAAAAAGCTCAACCCTGGCTCTCTGCCCCCTAACAGCTGCAATCTCCTACTCCCTCCTGCAGGCGCCTCGGACGTCCAAACCCTGACTGACCACTATCTCAACTCTATGACTTCGATAATCAATGAGGCTGCACCTATGCAACTAAAAAGAGTCGCCATTAAAATCTCCAAACCATGGTACGACGGGAGTCTCAACGAAGATAGAAGAGACATGCGAATGGCAGAACGGACCTGGAGATCAGCCCCCTCTGCAATGCACCTAAAAGAGTTGAAGAAGAAGAGAAACGCCTACTTCAGGAAAATAAAACGCTCAAAATCGGACTTCTTCCGCCTCCAACTTAACCAAGCAAAGAACCGCCCGAGAAAACTGTTTGAGCTAATCAAATCACAATCCAAAGAGCTACCACAACCACTCAACACTGGGCGTGTGGTACCCTCATGTGAAGACTTCGCTGCTTTCTTTATCCAAAAAACCGACAAAATAAAAAGCGATCTCCTCACTGACGCAAGCCTCTACTCCAAACCCAAATGCCCAGCACCCGTTGAACCAAAAAACAATGCGACATGGTCAACCTTTGACACATACTCGGAAGAAGAAATTGGCAAATTACTCAGCACCCTGAAACCTTCCAATCACCTCACGGACCCCCTCCCTGCCTTCGCAGTAAAAGATTTTACCCCTCTGATTCTCCCTCTCTGGACTAAAATCATCAACAGCTCTCTCCAACAAGGAAGCATACCTGACTCCCTCAAAGTTGGTCAGGTCACACCTCTACTAAAGAAACCAACAGCCGACCCCGCGGATCTCAACAACTACCGTCCCATCACCAATATCCCCACTCTCGCCAAACTGCTGGAAAAATGCGCACAACTACAATTGACTAAACACATTGAGCAATTCGATCTCCTCAACCCTCACCAATCAGGTTTCCGAGCAGGACATAGCACAGAAACGGCTATGACTCACATAATTGACGACGCACTTCAAATGCTAGACCAAAATGACACCTGCCTCCTCATCCTTCTTGATCTCTCCTCCGCATTCGACACCGTTAAACATGAGAATCTACTAGAACTACTAAACAAAAGAATGGGCTTATCTGGAACTGTCCTCAAATGGTTCACTTCCTTTCTCCGCAACAGGACGCAGAAATTCAAGAGCAACAACCTGATGTCCACGCCAGTACCTGTAACGCTAGGCGTCCCCCAAGGATCTTCTCTATCCCCAACTTTGTTCAACCTAGTCATGGAACCGCTCACCACTCTGCTACAAGAATCCAATGTACACTTTCACATGTATGCCGATGACACCCAACTCTACCTCAAACTGCAATCTCCCAATGACATCCTGCTCCTGAACTCAACGATCAGATGCACCCAATCCTGGCTTGCCGACAATCACCTCAAACTCAATGCCCTGAAAACAGAGTTCCTTCTGATCGCACCTCCAGCGAAGATAACCACCACTCAACATTGGCTTAAACTCCTAACCGCACTCAATGTCCAACCCACCATCGTGGAATCAGCAAAATCTTTAGGCATAACACTCGACACCAATCTCAACATGCAGCAACATGTCAGCAAAGCTACAAAGGGAGCGAACTTCCAGATCAATACTCTGAGGAAACTTAAACCCTACCTCCCAGCCAAAGACTTCCAAACAGCGGTGCAAGCACTAGTCATCCCACGAATTGAATACGGCATCACCTCCCTCTGCGGACTCCCACTAACTACAACCGCACCACTAAAAGCATCTCTAAATGCTGCAGCGAGACTCATCACGGGGTCAAAAAAGCACTCCCACATCACCCCTGACTTGAAATCCCTGAATTGGTTGCCGTTTGAAGCCAGAATACATTTGAAAATAGCCTGCATGACACACAAGGCTGTACACCTAAACTCACCCGGCTACCTTGCTCAGAAATTGACAATCTCTGGGGGAATCAGAAACACGAGAGGCGCAAACAATCTTCTGCTGAAACCTCGAAGATTCCGGAAGGAGAAAACATACAAGCGCTCTTTCTCAGGAATGGCGCCTAGGATTTGGAACTCACTCCCTCCCGAAACCAGGCTTCTCTCTTCCACTACACTCTTCAAAAAAGAAGTAAAAGCTATCCTCATGGCTAAATTCACCTGTACTACTATCTCGAACCCTATCAACACCCTGCGATGATCTTTATTACTTGCTTGACCCCTTATCTATTTGTACGAGCTGTCTTATCACCCACTTGATTGCTTTGCAGCCACCCAATTGTATTATTTGTATTGTATGATCTATTGATTTACTTATTTGACTTTGTTCCCTCATGTTCCCTTCTGTACTCTGTGAACTATCGACCTACCTATTTGACTTTGTTCCCTCATGTACTCTTCTATGTAAAGCGCTCTGATATCTGCAAAGATCTTGTTCGCGCTATATAAAACTCTGAAAATAAATAAATAAAAATCTCATTTAGAGATGGGGAGCTACTTGGCTATTGGAATCCTCATTTAGTTGTGCAATCAGAAACATTTATCAAGTGCCTCATTCAACAAAGGGCTCCTTACTTAAAATCATCGGTAGGTTCATCCTTTTTATAGGGAGCCTTCCATCTCTCTATTTAGGTCTGACTACAGACAGTTTTAGCTGACTGGAAGTTCCCTTTAATGTACTCCAAATACATACCAAGCAACACAGAGAATACAGAAAAGGGCTTTGCTTCAGCCCTGATCAACTATTGGCTAATTCATGTTCACCCCCTTCAGACATTGTCTCCATATGTTGCCTGCTATCTTTTTTGGCTGAGTCCTTAGAAAAACGAGGATGTATACATTTTTGGGTGGCATTTGAAACTGGTATCACAGCTGCCTTTTTGTAACAAAACATCCACTCTTATGCAGCCACTTCCAATGGCTAAATAATTATTTGTGCCAGAACAGGATTGCCACAATAAGGCAGCTGCACAGAGCCTCAAGTTTGGCAAACAAAACATGGTGATGCCATCCAGCTGCCTATGTGAGATAAATGTGCCTTCCACCAAAGAGCTTAATACAGGCAGATTCGTTTTTGTTAAGCACTCAGCTCTGCCTGGACCCCTCAGACTACCAAACAAACTAGAAATCAAGCCTCAATTGTCTGCTAGGTCTATACTGTGCCAAAGTGCTTAAGGCCTTGGTTTGTACTTCTGTCTTTTCATTTGATTTGTGCTATACTCTTCTCTTCTACAGCTTTCCTCTGCTAAGGTGAAAATCTAGGTCATATTGTCATCTGCTTTCAATACCTGTTGTTTAATGTTTTTATATATTTAAATATTTTTTATTAAATAATGTGATGATGTGAAAAGAAAATAACTTAGGAGACTAATTATTGCTCCATGGTGTTGCAGCAGACAAATGGGCAAACTATGGGGTCGATTAGGATCGCGGACGGACTTGCGTCCGTCCGCGACCCCAGAGCAGGAGGGAACGTCCGCATGGCATGCGGAGTTCCCTCCTGTGCAATTAGGATGTGACCGCCACCCTGGCGGTCACATCCTCTATTTTTAACATTGCCGCGGGTGCAGCTTCAAGCTGCACCCGTGGCAATGTTAAAAATGCACACATTGCATTTGCATGCAGAAAGAGGCAGGCACCGCGCGGTGCCTGCCGCTTTCTGCATGCAAATGCAGGGGGGTACCATAGGTATCCCCCCATGTGCACCCCCCACCCCCCCTTCACCTAGGGGGCCTGCAACGGGCCCCCGCAGTGAAGATCCGTATGCTTTTTCCGCCGCGGAAAAGCATTTTTTAAAGCCCATCCTGATATGGCGGACGGTGTCTGAGAGACACCGTCACCATATCCGAGCTTTTCCGCCGCGGTTGTAAGCCGACCGCGGCGGAAAAGCTGCGGACGGAAACCAGGACCCACCAGCCATCCTAATGTGGCGGTGGGCCCTTGGTCAGTCCGCTGCGGTTTTTCCGCATCCTCTGGGCCGGCGGTGGCTTCCGCCGGCCCCGAGGATGCGGAAAAACCGCAATCATAATCGGCCCCTAAGTGTGACTGTTTACCTATGTTTGTTTAGCCTTCAAATGTATCTCTGTTTTTCTAAATGTACATGCAGAATGGTATTGAGTTTTGAGAGCAAAGTCATCGGTTAAGCAAATGGTTAAACAGTGTATTGCCTGTATGTGCTTTTTAAAACCTGTTAGAATTTACAATTTACAGAAATGGGAGAAAAAAATGAAAAAGAGAAAATTCTGTTTAAATGCAGCACTAATTACAGGTAAAATGCACGAAGTATACATTTATGTCATGCCATTGTGAACATGTTGGTGTCATTCATATTTCTTCCAATTTTCCAATCACATGCTTTATAACAGTGTGAAAACGTTTAAGCTAAAGCCGACTCGGATAATAGCGCCGTGAGCCTTAAAACGCTAACGTGGTTGTGGCTACATGTGTCGCTTACTAGAGTGGCGCAATGGTGAAGCATTATCTTACATTCAATCAATTTCGGGCATACAGCCCGGTGAGCTTAGGCACGATTTTGGGCAATTGAGGTTGTGGCTAAGGTGGCGATGTGGCGCTTTCCAAGAGTGGCGACAAGGTTGTGGCTAAGGTCACGATGTGGTGCCAGCATGCTTGAAGTTAGCGTGGATACATTGCATGCCTAAGAAGTATGCCATAATGGTATAATATGAGCGCACCTTCCAGAGCGATCTACAGCAGCCTCCAGATTGTTTAGAGGAAATAGTCGGATGGAGGGCTGATACCTAAAGTGAACACAGTCAATTAGCAAGTGAGGATATCGAGCGCTAATAAACAGGGTGTGGGGGAGCACGACGTTACCTCGGTGTGTTATTCCGGATACGATTTAGTTTGCTGCCATAAATTCCTATCTCGTGTTAAAATCGAGAACATTGGATGTAAAGTGTATACTCAGACCTCTTAGGCGTATACACTTAGAATATCTGCAAATGAACAGGAAAAACATTTTTTAGAATGAGGCAGGCAAGTACTAAACGCCCGTGGTGACGAGGGAGGCCGAGACTCCTTACCTTAGCTGGGAGTTAATACTCCTTAACTCGCGATCCGAGTAAGCTTCCAGGCGGTGTGCACAATGGCAGTGCAGCACTTCACGGACTGGGCAATCTGGCTGCTGTAGATCGCTCTGGAAGGTGCGCTCATATTATACCATTATGGCATACTTCTTAGGCATGCAATGTATCCACGCTAACTTCAAGCATGCTGGCACCACATCGTGACCTTAGCCACAACCTTGTCGCCACTCTTGGAAAGCGCCACATCGCCACCTTAGCCACAACCTCAATTGCCCAAAATCGTGCCTAAGCTCACCGGGCTGTATGCCCGAAATTGATTGAATGTAAGATAATGCTTCACCATTGCGCCACTCTAGTAAGCGACACATGTAGCCACAACCACGTTAGCGTTTTAAGGCTCACGGCGCTATTATCCGAGTCGGCTTTAGCTTAAACGTTTTCACACTGTTATAAAGCATGTGATTGGAAAATTGGAAGAAATATGAATGACACCAACATGTTCACAATGGCATGACATAAATGTATACTTTGTGCATTTTACCTGTAATTAGTGCTGCATTTAAACAGAATTTTCTCTTTTTCCTTTTTTTCTCCCATTTCTGTAAATTGTAAATTCTAACAGGTTTTAAAAAGCACATACAGGCAATACACTGTTTAAGTCCTGATGATGATCCCAGTTCACTAGGAGCCGGGGATCGAAACGCCGTCGATTCTGTAACTTTCCCATTGTGTGTATACTGTTACATGAATTGGTTGTCTGAACTTGCCTTGCTAATATGCTATTGATGCAAGGGACAATTGGCTCCGTTGTTCTTTTTGCCTGATATTCTTTACCCTCTTTCCTTGCTCTCTTCCTACTCTTGAATTCTTTTGAGTGTTCTTTTGGATAGGTACAGGCTTGTACCCTATCAATTGTCACATTAGACCTCCTTGAAGGTCTTTTAAAATTTGCTTATATTTGAAATAAAATTTCAGGCCCGGCTGGGTACTGAAAAACTTGTCAATATAGTACTAATTGGAGTCTATATATGTATTTGTCTTTGTGAAAACTTAATCCTATGGACCACTGTTTTTCATAATAATTGACTGCCCAAGGTCCCTAGGTACTAATTGGGTTCCCCTTGTTTTCTGAAAATATACGTGAGCGCAAACGCTGGTTTGCAAGGGCTCTCTATTGTCCAAACCCCTAGTGGTTTTGGGTCCCCTAGTACCCCATCCTTACTTAACTTTGCTATCTTCCACTCTGTAATTCCCCAATCTTCCATTCCTTTCATTCTATTGCACTATGTCAGGTCATGCACCCCTTTATACAGATGAATACCTAAAACAACTTTGCTCTGGCCCATCTCTTCTGTCAGACAACTCAGACACCCCCATTCAGGAGAATACTACAATCCCGGAACAATTAGAGAAACTTCGAAAAAAACAAGTCCGGTTACAACTGATGATATTGATGTTAACGGACTATCTAAAGGCCGAGGTAATTCCTGTAGGATTACAAGTCCGCAACGTACCAGGGATTTTCACAGATAATCCGAAATATACAACTAGCTTTAGTTAAATAGGAACCACGTGTTCACGTCATTGGCTTGCACTAGGGATTGACACTGCCGTTGAGACATTGAAATCACTCGAGACTGAAATCTCGGATATTTTAAAACAGATCCAAGACTCAGGTACTACTGAAGATAGCAAAAAACACCTAGAACAGGTTGATAAAACCATGGCAGAATATCAAAGAATAGAACAGAATAAAAAATCAAATAAAATCAAAAAGGATATAAAATCGTATAATATAGAAGTGACATACCCTTACCTACAAAAGGACTTCTATACAAATAGGGCGTATTCCAACCCCCAACAATACTGGCCCTGGGGTAGATATAATAGACGGAGAAACTTGGTGGGCTTCTCAGAAACCTCAGCCGAATCTTCCGATAATTCGGACGCAGGTGAAGGCAGTAGCACATCCCGACGGGGTGGGTCACATCAGACTGGTGGCACAAATCCTTTTTTACAGAGAGGCCAACAAGGCACACCTCAAAGAGGAAAAGTCAAGAAAACCCAGAGATGGGTCAACCCACCGGGAGAACGACGGACGAGGAACAATTTCTACCAGTGGTAGATTCCTCTCCCGCTAACACAGAAACAATTCCAATCTTTAATATTTCCAACTACTCTCTAGGGGAGGATGAAATTTCCCTTCTCAAAAAAGGTCTTACCTTTGTGCCTACAACCCCCCCCAATTTTTTGGAACTACAAACCGAACTAATGATGTTCTTTAGACGGGTTCGCCTAAAGGCATTCTTTCAACTACATCCCAGTCAGGAGAGTAATGCCCTAACACCTTTCCGGCCACCCTCGACTTTTTCCCCTACTTCTGGGATGATCCCACCAGAGATAATCACCTTCGAGAAGTTGGTTTTAAAAGATCTCTCCACATTACAAAATACCCGTAGTTTCATCCCATACAATATCACGCTAAAAGAAAAACAGGCAATCACTACTCTAAAAATGAATAACTCTTTGATCATCAAGAGTGCAGATAAGGGTGGCGGAATCGTTCTCCAAGATCTTGAGTCCTATACTTTTGAAATACAAAGACAGTTAGACAACAGAGAACATTACCAAAGGCTAGCATCCAACCCGACAAGGGAAATTCAAGAATTGATAAAGAAAATCACCACAGACGCAATGAGAGAAGGATACTTATCTAAGAAAGAGTTTAACTACCTAAATATCAAAAGCCCCAGAACACCAGTGATATACACTCTTCCAAAAATCCATAAGAATCTCACTGCACCACCTGGACGGCCTATTGTGTCAGCATGTGGATCTATCCTAGAGCCATTGGGAGCCTTTATTGACTTCTTCATAAAGGAGTTTGTCCCCTCCACTCCCTGTTATGTTAGAGACTCCATGTCCATGATCTCACTGGTTGAAAATTTACTCTTTGACCCAGTAACCGACACTCTTTGCACCATGGACGTGGAGTCTCTTTATACAAATATTCCTCAGATAGCGGCCCTGAAGGTGATTCAAAAAACTCTGGACACACGCCCCCGCCCACACGCAATTCCAACATCTTTTATTTTACAGCTACTTGAAATCTGCTTAACAAGAAACTTCTTTACATTTAATGGCCTCTTTTACCAACAGATCAAGGGCACCAGTATGGGGGCTATTTTTGCCCCAAACTTGGCTATACTTTTCATGAATGAGATTGAAAAGGAGGTGATACTTTGTCCAACGAACCCCTTTTACCTAGGAATTGGATTATGGCGTAGATACATTGACGACATCTTCATGATTTGGAGAGGTGAAGTCAATGATCTACGCCATTTTCAACATTGGATGGACAACAATTGCTGTGGTCTCCACTTTACCCTAACTTCAAATAAAATCTCCATTGATTTCCTGGACCTTTCCATCTTCCACCAGGAGGGAGTTCTTCTGACACGTCTGTTCAGGAAAACCACAGAGCGGAATACACTATTAGACTATTCCAGCAACCACCCAAGAGCACTACGGGATTCGCTCCCATTCTCTCAGTTCCTGCGAATCAGGAGAAATTGTTCATGCAGGCAAGACTACTTTAAAGAAAGTGCCATTCTAGCAGAAAAACTTAAGAACAGGGGCTATCCGAGACGTATTGTCAAAAATGCACTTAAAAGAGCATGGTACAGACCTAGGGAAACCTTACTGACACCCACTCCAAAGACCCCACAGGAGAGAATAGCTTGTGTAACCACTTTTTCCCCTGTGTCAAACAAAATGAGAAAGGTGATACTCCGCCATTGGTCTGTCATTAATGCAGGCGTACTAGAAATTGAGCGCCCGTTGTTTGCTTTTAAAAAAAGCAAAAACTTGAAGGACCATCTAGTCCGAGCAGCATTGCCAAGCCCCGATCAACCCTCCACACTTAAAAACTTATGGGGTCTGGCTCCTGCTGTAGGACATGTAAAATGTGGCAATTGCAGTGTGTGTGACATGGCTATTGAAGGGAAAACAAGAGTATTTAATAACATCACCTTTACTAGTACTTCACTGTCAAATTGTAACACCTGTAATGTGATATATATGGTTCAATGTCCATGTATGAAAATGTATGTGGGTCAAACATCACAGAAGGTGAAAACAAGGATCTGCCAGCACAAGAGCCGCATCCGCTGTCAAATCCAGAATGCACCACTTGTGGAACATTTCACCAATGCCAAGCACACAGAAAATTACTTAAAGTGGACTGTGCTAAAGGCGCTAAAATTACCACCTAGAGGTGGATGTATGGCTCAACTTCTCAATAAGGAGGAACTGAAATGTATACTACTTCTAGACACAATTCGCAATGGTCTCAACCGCACTGAGAACTGGGCAGGATTGCTGTGAATTGCCAGTAAATGACTTGAGAGACTGTCATAATTGCCAATTTGAACAACACTTTGCTTGCTATTCTGATGTATGAGGTGTTCTACTACAATGCTTGCCGTTGTCTACCTTCTGATTCCAAAACTCATGTGGACAAAGTCTGAGGCTGGCCAATTAAAACACCATATAAAGGTTGTTAAATGTCAAAATTCTCCATTATGTAAATTATATTGTATTTAGCATTCATGGCACCTTGCATGGAAAAAGAGCACAATGCATGGAAAAGGGCACACACCGAGTTCTCTTAAACCAACACCACTCTAAGATGGCCGCTATTGGGCCACCACTCCCGCGTCCTCCCGCGCTCACCCCCTCATCACTTTCTATTAATTTATGCGCGACCACGCTTGGGCTCACTTCCGCATTATCGTGAAGTGCTGCACTGCCATTGCGCACATCGCCTGGAAGCTTACTCGGATCGCGAGTTAAGGAGTATTAACTCCCAGCTAAGGTAAGGAGTCTCGGCCTCCCTCGTCACCACGGGCGTTTAGTACTTGCCTGCCTCATTCTAAAAAATGTTTTTCCTGTTCATTTGCAGATATTCTAAGTGTATACGCCTAAGAGGTCTGAGTATACACTTTACATCCAATGTTCTCGATTTTAACACGAGATAGGAATTTATAGCAGCAAACTAAATGTTATCCGGAATAAGACACCGAGGTAACGTCGTGCTCCCCCACACCCTGTTTATTAGCGCTCGATATCCTCACTTGCTAATTGACTGTGTTCACTTTAGGTATCAGCCCTCCATCCGACTATTTCCTCTAAACAATCTGGAGGCTGCTGTAGATCGCTCTGGAAGGTGCGCTCATATTATACCATTATGGCATACTTCTTAGGCATGCAATGTATCCACGCTAACTTCAAGCATGCTGGCACCACATCGTGACCTTAGCCACAACCTTGTCGCCACTCTTGGAAAGCGCCACATCGCCACCTTAGCCACAACCTCAATTGCCCAAAATCGTGCCTAAGCTCACCGGGCTGTATGCCCGAAATTGATTGAATGTAAGATAATGCTTCACCATTGCGCCACTCTAGTAAGCGACACATGTAGCCACAACCACATTAGCGTTTTAAGGCTCACGGCGCTATTATCCGAGTCGGCTTTAGCTTAAACGTTTTCACACTGTTATAAAGCATGTGATTGGAAAATTGGAAGAAATATGAATGACACCAACATGTTCACAATGGCATGACATAAATGTATACTTCGTGCATTTTACCTGTAATTAGCGCTGCATTTAAACAGAATTTTCTCTTTTTCCTTTATTTCTCCCATTTATGTAAATTGTAAATTCTAACAGGTTTTAAAAAGCACATACAGGCAATACACTGTTTAAGTCCTGATGATGATCCCAGTTCACTAGGAGCCGGGGATCGAAACGCCGTCGACACTTACTCCGATTCTGTAACTTTCCCATTGTGTGTATACTGTTACATGAATTGGTTGTCTGAACTTGCCTTGCTAATATGCTATTGATGCAAGAGACAATTGGCTCCGTTGTTCTTTTTGCCTGATATTCTTTACCCTCTTTCCTTGCTCTCTTCCTACTCTTGAATTCTTTTGAGTGTTCTTTTGGATAGGTACAGGCTTGTACCCTATCAATTGTCACATTAGACCTCCTTGAAGGTCTTTTAAAATTTGCTTATATTTGAAATAAAATTTCAGGCCCGGCTGGGTACTGAAAAACTTGTCAATATAGTACTAATTGGAGTCTATATATTTATTTGTCTTTGTGAAAACTTAATCCTATGGACCACTGTTTTTCATAATAATTGACTGCCCAAGGTCCCTAGGTACTAATTGGGTTCCCCTTGTTTTCTGAAAATATACGTGAGCGCAAACGCTGGTTTGCAAGGGCTCTCTATTGTCCAAACCCCTAGTGGTTTTGGGTCCCCTAGTACCCCATCCTTACTTAACTTTGCTATCTTCCACTCTGTAATTCCCCAATCTTCCATTCCTTTCATTCTATTGCACTATGTCAGGTCATGCACCCCTTTATACAGATTAATACCTAAAACAACTTTGCTCTGGCCCATCTCTTCTGTCAGACAACTCAGACACCCCCACTCAGGAGAATACTACAATCCCGGAACAATTAGAGAAACTTCGAAAAAAACAAGTCCGGTTACAACTGATGATATTGATGTTAATGGACTATCTAAAGGCGAGGTAATTCCTGTAGGATTACAAGTCCGCAACGTACCAGGGATTTTCACAGATAATCCGAAATATACAACTAGCTTTAGTTACATAGGAACCACGTGTTCACGTCATTGGCTTGCACTAGGGATTGACACTGCCGTTGAGACATTGAAATCACTCGAGACTGAAATCTCGGATATTTTAAAAAAGATCCAAGACTCAGGTACTACTGAAGATAGCAAAAAACTCCTAGAACAGGTTGATAAAACCATTGCAGAATATCAAAGAATAGAACAGAATAAAAAATCAAATAAAATCAAAAAGGATATAAAATCGTATAATATAGAAGTGACATACCCTTACCTACAAAAGGACTTCTATACAAATAGGGCGTATTCCAACCCCCAACAATACAGCCCTGGGGTAGATATAATAGACGGAGAAACTTGGTGGGCTTCTCAGAAACCTCAGCCGAATCTTCCGATAATTCGGACGCAGGTGAAGGCAGTAGCACATCCCGACGGGGTGGGTCACATCAGACTGGTGGCACAAATCCTTTTTTACAGAGAGGCCAACAAGGCACACCTCAAAGAGGAAAAGTCAAGAAAACCCAGAGATGGGTCAACCCACTGGGAGAACGACGGACGAGGAACAATTTCTACCAGTGGTAGATTCCTCTCCCGCTAACACAGAAACAATTCCAATCTTTAATATTTCCAACTACTCTCTAGGGAAGGATGAAATTTCCCTTCTCAAAAAAGGTCTTACCTTTGTGCCTACAACCCCCCCCAATTTTTTGGAACTACAAACCGAACTAATGAGGTTCTTTAGACGGGTTCGCCTAAAGGCATTCTTTCAACTACATCCCAGTCAGGAGAGTAATGCCCTAACACCTTTCCGGCCACCCTCGACTTTTTCCCCTACTTCTGGGATGATCCCACCAGAGATAATCACCTTCGAGAAGTTGGTTTTAAAAGATCTCTCCACATTACAAAATACCCGTAGTTTCATCCCATACAATATCACGCTAAAAGAAAAACAGGCAATCACTACTCTAAAAATGAATAACTCTTTGATCATCAAGAGTGCAGATAAAGGTGGCGGAATCGTTCTCCAAGATCTTGAGTCCTATACTTTTGAAATACAAAGACAGTTAGACAACAGAGAACATTACCAAAGGCTAGCATCCAACCCGACAAGGGAAATTCAAGAATTGATAAAGAAAATCACCACGGACGCATTCATAAAGGAGTTTGTCCCCTCCACCCCCTGTTATGTTAGAGACTCCATGTCCATGATCTCACTGGTTGAAAATTTACTCTTTGACCCAGTAACCGACACTCTTTGCACCATGGACGTGGAGTCTCTTTATACAAATATTCCTCAGATAGCGGCCCTGAAGGTGATTCAAAAAACTCTGGACACACGCCCCTGCCCACACGCAATTCCAACATCTTTTATTTTACAGCTACTTGAAATCTGCTTAACAAGAAACTTCTTTACATTTAATGGCCTCTTTTACCAACAGATCAAGGGCACCAGTATGGGGGCTATTTTTGCCCCAAACTTGGCTATACTTTTCATGAATGAGATTGAAAAGGAGGTGATACTTTGTCCATCGAACCCCTTTTACCTAGGAATTGGATTATGGCGTAGATACATTGACGACATCTTCATGATTTGGAGAGGTGAAGTCAATGATCTACGCCATTTTCAACATTGGATGGACAACAATTGCTGTGGTCTCCACTTTACCCTAACTTCAAATAAATTCTCCATTGATTTCCTGGACCTTTCCATCTTCCACCAGGAGGGAGTTCTTCTGACACGTCTGTTCAGGAAAACCACAGAGCGGAATACACTATTAGACTATTCCAGCAACCACCCAAGAGCACTACGGGATTCGCTCCCATTCTCTCAGTTCCTGCGAATCAGGAGAAATTGTTCATGCAGGCAAGACTACTTTAAAGAAAGTGCCATTCTAGCAAAAAAAATTAAGAACAGGGGCTATCCGAGACGTATTGTCAAAAATGCACTTAAAAGAGCATGGTACAGACCTAGGGAAACCTTACTGACACCCACTCCAAAGACCCCACAGGAGAGAATAGCTTGTGTAACCACTTTTTCCCCTGTGTCAAACAAAATGAGAAAGGTGATACTCCGCCATTGGTCTGTCATTAATGCAGGCGTACTAGAAATTGAGCGCCCGTTGTTTGCTTTTAAAAAAAGCAAAAACTTGAAGGACCATCTAGTCCGAGCAGCATTGCCAAGCCCCGATCAACCCTCCACACTTGAAAACTTATGGGGTCTGGCTCCTGCTGTAGGACATGTAAAATGTGGCAATTGCAGTGTGTGTGACATGGCTATTGAAGGGAAAACAAGAGTATTTAATAACATTACCTTTACTAGTACTTCACTGTCAAATTGTAACACCTGTAATGTGATATATATGGTTCAATGTCCATGTATGAAAATGTATGTGGGTCAAACATCACAGAAGGTGAAAACAAGGATCTGCCAGCACAAGAGCCGCATCCGCTGTCAAATCCAGAATGCACCACTTGTGGAACATTTCACCAATGCCAAGCACACAGAAAATGACTTAAAGTGGACTGTGCTAAAGGCGCTAAAATTACCACCTAGAGGTGGATGTATGGCTCAACTTCTCAATAAGGAGGAACTGAAATTTATACTACTTCTGGACACAATTCGGAATGGTCTCAACCGCACTGAGGACTGGGCAGGATTGCTGTGAATTGCCAGTAAATGACTTGAGAGACTGTCATAATTGCCAATTTGAACAACACTTTGCTTGCTATTCTGATGTATGAGGTGTTCTACTACAATGCTTGCCGTTGTCTACCTTCTGATTCCAAAACTCATGTGGACAAAGTCTGAGGCTGGCCAATTAAAACGCCATATAAAGGTTGTTAAATGTCAAAATTCTCCATTATGTAAATTATATTGTATTTAGCATTCATGGCACCTTGCATGGAAAAAGAGCACAATGCATGGAAAAGGGCACACACCGAGTTCTCTTAAACCAACACCACTCTAAGATGGCCGCTATTGGGCCACCACTCCCGCGTCCTCCCGCACTCACCCCCTCATCACTTTCTATTAATTTATGCGCGACCACGCTTGGGCTCACTTCCACATTATCGTGAAGTGCTGCACTGCCATTGCGCACACCGCCTGGAAGCTTACTCGGATCGCGAGTTAAGGAGTATTAACTCCCAGCTAAGGTAAGGAGTCTCGGCCTCCCTCGTCACCACGGGCGTTTAGTACTTGCCTGCCTCATTCTAAAAAATGTTTTTCCTGTTCATTTGCAGATATTCTAAGTGTATACGCCTAAGAGGTCTGAGTATACGCTTTACATCCAATGTTCTCGATTTTAACACGAGATAGGAATTTATGGCAGCAAACTAAATGTTATCCGGAATAAGACACCGAGGTAACGTCGTGCTCCCCCACACCCTGTTTATTAGCGCTCGATATCCTCACTTGCTAATTGACTGTGTTCACTTTAGGTATCAGCCCTCCATCCGACTATTTCCTCTAAACAATCTGGAGGCTGCTGTAGATCGCTCTGGAAGGTGCGCTCATATTATACCATTATGGCATACTTCTTAGGCATGCAATGTATCCACGCTAACTTCAAGCATGCTGGCACCACATCGTGACCTTAGCCACAACCTTGTCGCCACTCTTGGAAAGCGCCACATCGCCACCTTAGCCACAACCTCAATTGCCCAAAATCGTGCCTAAGCTCACCGGGCTGTATGCCCGAAATTGATTGAATGTAAGATAATGCTTCACCATTGCGCCACTCTAGTAAGCGACACATGTAGCCACAACCACGTTAGCGTTTTAAGGCTCACGGCGCTATTATCCGAGTCGGCTTTAGCTTAAACGTTTTCACACTGTTATAAAGCATGTGATTGGAAAATTGGAAGAAATATGAATGACACCAACATGTTCACAATGGCATGACATAAATGTATACTTCGTGCATTTTACCTGTAATTAGTGCTGCATTTAAACAGAATTTTCTCTTTTTCCTTTATTTCTCCCATTTCTGTAAATTGTAAATTCTAACAGGTTTTAAAAAGCACATACAGGCAATACACTGTTTAAGTCCTGATGATGATCCCAGTTCACTAGGAGCCGGGGATCGAAACGCCGTCGACACTTACTCCGATTCTGTAACTTTCCCATTGTGTGTATACTGTTACATGAATTGGTTGTCTGAACTTGCCTTGCTAATATGCTATTGATGCAAGGGACAATTGGCTCCGTTGTTCTTTTTGCCTGATATTCTTTACCCTCTTTCCTTGCTCTCTTCCTACTCTTGAATTCTTTTGAGTGTTCTTTTGGATAGGTACAGGCTTGTACCCTATCAATTGTCACATTAGACCTCCTTGAAGGTCTTTTAAAATTTGCTTATATTTGAAATAAAATTTCAGGCCCGGCTGGGTACTGAAAAACTTGTCAATATAGTACTAATTGGAGTCTATATATGTATTTGTCTTTGTGAAAACTTAATCCTATGGACCACTGTTTTTCATAATAAATGCTTAATTTGTCTTGGCACCATGCAAATGAGTGAATTGCTTTGGATGTGTGTGTGTGACATGACATGTACAGATGCAGCTTAATGTGCTAAAAGGTCCTTGATATTCGTCCCAGGCATTCGACCGAGTCAGTCGTGGTCTCAGTCTTAGACAAACTCAGAAAGGGTATGGACGTAAACAAACACCAGGCACTGGTCCTCCTTGATCTTTCCGCCGCCTTTGACACGGTGGACCACACCATCCTACTCACCCGTGTCAAGGCGGCCGGCATCGGGGGATCAGCTCTGATCTGGCTCTCCTCCTTTCTGAGGGAACGCACTCAGGCGGTCCGGCTAGGCGACTTCACGGCCACTCCCCTCCCTGTCACTTGTGGTGTTCCCCAGGGATCCTCGCTCTCCCCCTTACTTTTCAACCTTTATATCTTTCCTCTCATCTTTGCACTACAGCAGCTGGAGGTCACCGTCTATAACTACGCGGATGACCTCCAGCTCATCTTTGATCTGTCCCCTTCTCCTCTCTCGGTCTCCAATTTCCAGTCAACTATGACATTCATCAGGGACTGGATGAACCACAACCACCTTAAACTGAACCCGGATAAAACCGAGCTGGTTCTCACTGGTGGTTCATCCAGTCCCTGGAACTCTCTCTTCTGGCCCCCCTCTCTTGGCTCTGCACCGACCCCCTCCACCACGGTCAAAACACTTGGTGTCAAAATAAACAGCCAACTCACTCTCCATTCACAAATCAGTTCTGTGGTGTCCTCCTGTTTCCTTTCTCTCCGCACTATCCGCACTGTCTCCCGCTTCTTTTCCCCCCAGGCACTTAAGATCATTATGGCCGCACTTGTGATATCAAAATTGGACTACGCAAACGCTCTTTACCACGGTATCCCCGCTTACAGTTTGCGTAGACTCCAGACCGTCCAGAATCAAGCAGCCCGGCTTGTGTACGGCCTCCCTCGTTATCACCACTCCACCCCTCTTCTCAGGGAGCTTCACTGGCTCCCCATAAAGGAACGGGCCCTATTCAAGATCGGGTGCATGGTCTTCCAGGCCCGCCAGGGCTCTGCCCCCGCCTTCATCTCCTCACTAATCAAGTCCTATGTACCTACAAGAGAACTTCGGTCCTCCTCCAGGTCCCTCCTCCAGATCCCTCGCTTCACTCACAAAAAGTGGGGCGGGGCTAATTTCTCCACCCTAGCTCCAACTTTCTGGAACTCACTTCCTGATCACCTCCGCTCTGCCACTCAGTATCTCCCCTTTCGCAGAGATCTGAAAACGTTCCTTTTCAGCCAGGCCTTCCCCATCTAAACTCCCTCAAATACCCCCTTTATCTCTCCCTGGTCTTTTCCACCTCAGTTGCCGATCCCCCCAGCGCCAAGAAACCGCAAGGTGTACGCTGCGCTTTACAAGTATTTTAAATTAGAAATTAGAAATTGATATACGTGTTAAATTAGCAACTCTCAGTGAGCTGGGAACAGCTGATCGCCCCATCATGTTAAAATTTGGAAGTGGACCCAAAGGGTCCAAGGTACCACTCAGGTACATCCAGGCATCCCTCACCCTGCTCAGCATCCTACCGAGAAACCAAGGTAAAGTCAAAATAGAAGGGAACATTTAGGTCCATCAAAGAGTTCTCGATTAACAATCTAATGTATGAATTATTCTCTCACCCTATGAACCCCAGTTCCAGTGCCAACACCTTTTTAAAATACTTCAACACTTTTTTGGGGACTATGTGAACATCCATGCTTCAACAAATTATGCATGTGCACGCCAAAGCCCTAAGTATACTAGTACTCTAAAGACATATTAACACCCCTTCTGCAGACAGTAAAGAAATAGAAGAAAACACAAAGCTACTGGTGACCCTATGATACTGAACTGGCGTCCGCAGAAAATTTTCCAGGTGGGGGCAAAATGTTAACGTCATCACCATCCTCCGACATGATGTGTGCCACGAAACACTGGGGCGCAGAACTAGGATAGACTCAATTAAATTTATTTTATTTATTTATTTATTTATGGGATTTTTAGTGCGCAACTAATACCCTAAGGTGTCTAGGCGCAGTGAGATACTCTAGGATACAGAGAAGTCAGGACACAAACTTTTTGATTAAAGAGCAAAGTCTTCAAAGCCTTGCGAAAGACAATGAGAGTTGGTGCAGTTTTAATGTACAAGGGGAGTGAGTTCCACAGTAAGGGAGTTGCTACCAGGAAACGTCTGTCACCCCATGTAGCCGTTCTTGTACGGGGCACAGACAAAAGACAACTTGCTGCTGATCTTAAGTTCTTTTTAGATGTGTACACCTGAAAAGCCTCCTTTAAAAACTTCGGTCCAGTCTGATGAATGGCCTTATAGGCGATGCAGAGAGCTTTGAATTTGATCCTGCTCTCTTAGCCAGTGAAGGTGGCGTATGGCTGCTGAAGTGCAGTGTCGCCTGGGAATGTTAAGCAGGATCCGTGCTGCCATATTTTGGACAGACTGAAGTTTATTCAGGATGTATTTGTGCGTGCTGAGAAAAAGAGAATTTCCATAATCCAGTTTTGAAAACACTAAGGTGGTAATTAATGTTTTTCCTGCTGAAGCTGGTAAATATGGCATGAGTTTTTTTTATCTTCTTCAGCACAAAGAATGCAGCTGAGACCACCTTGTTAACATGACATCCAAAAGATAGCCTGTTATCAAAGATCACTCCCAGATTCCTGACCTTGACAGCTGGAACCGGGGGAGGGCCCATCTGACTGGGCCACCATATTGGGGACCATTCTGGAGAAATTTTACCGAAGGTCATGACCTCAGTTTTCTCTGCATTAAGTTTCAGGCAGTTACTGTGCATCCATGATTGTACATCCAGTAACCCCTCCTGAAACTTAGTTGCTACCACTGGGCCGTTCTTGTGCACCGCCAACACAAGCTGGGTGTCATCCGCGTAGGTGGTTAAACGCATCCCATGAGATTTGATGACCCTCGCCAAGTCCGCGACGTAAATATTAAAAAGCGTAGGACTTAACGAGGATCCTTGAGGGACCCCACAGAGAAGTTCGGAGGTAGGTGAATAATAGTTGCCCAATTTGACTGCCTGCTTATGATTAGCTAAGAAAGAAGCTATAAGGTCTTTGGCCAGATGGTTAATCCCAAGGGCTGCGACACGGTCAACCAAGATGACATGGTCGACCGTGTCAAAGGCCGCCGACAGGTCCAACAAAATGAGCACTGCCGCTCCTCCCGAATCCATGATATCTCTGATTTCATCCGAGGCCTTTATCAGTGCTGTCTCGGTTCCGTCTCCCTTCCGGAACCCGAACTGAGTATCATCTAAGAGTTTGTGTTGTTCAATAAACTCTGAGAGCTGTTTGCTCATGATTTTGGCCGGGAAGGGAAGGCAGGCAATAGGCCTGTAGTTGAACGTAATGGTGGGGTCTGAAGAGGGCTTCTTAATCAAAGGTTTACCAATAGCCTTCTTCCAGGTCTCTGGATAGACACCGGTTTTGAAGATGGAATTGCATATATTGGTCAGCAGCTGCGTGATAACATTGTGTAGTTGATTCATTATGGCAGGAGGATATGGATCCAGCGGAGAACCTGATTTGATCTTGCCAACAAGCGCGCTGACCTGATCTTCAGTAACTGGCTGAAACTGAGCGAGGGAAGAATGATTCAATACTGGATGAATGATTGGATCAGCAGTTCTTCCCACCAGCTCTTTAGAGAAAGTGGAATACATATCCATCACCTTAGTGGTGAAGAATGTAGCCAGTGAGGTACAGAGTTCCTGCGAGTTCTCTATTGTGGGTCCAGCCGGAGGACTGGAAAGAGAGTTCACCACTTGAAACAGCATCCTGGCTGAGTTCTGTGCATGCTCAATTTGACCAGTAAAAAAGAGATTCTTTTGCGTGCTAATAGCTTTTTTGTATATCGCTAGAGCATTTTTATAATCTTGCTTAGCAGAGGGACTATAGTGCTTTCTCCAGCGCCTTTCTAAATTTCTGCAGAACTGACGCTGGAGTCGCAACTCCTCTGTATACCACTGGGCGGATGGAGTAGCTCTGTTAGGGCGATAGAATTTTTCAGGTGCAACTTGGTTGGCTGCCTTTAGGATCCACTCCTGAAATTTAATACACATGGTTTCAGTATCGCCTGCACTTTCCGGGACTGATGACAACAGGAGATTTGTAAAGTGTGGCATATCTGCATTTTTCCACATCCGCACCCCCACTGACGACCGGACTTTGGTCTGAGAGGGTTTGCATGGTAACAGTCGAATCCTGAAGATAATAGCTTGGTGGTCAGACCATATCAGAGGTAACACTGCTGACAACTCAATGCTGTGGTCATTAGTGAACAGGCCATCTAGCGTGTGCCCGGCCTCATGCGTAGGGCCCCTCACCAACTGCTGCAGTCCTATTGCCTGCATATCAGTGATGAGTTGGGCTGTATCTTTGTTTTCCATGTTTTCAAGGGGGAAGTTGAAATCCCCAAGAATCGTATAGTCCGGGGATCCTATTACAAATTCCGTAATTTCAGTGAGTGCAGCTAAAAATTTAGTCCGAGGCCCTAGTGGCCTGTACACAAGTGTCCCTTTGAAGGCTTGTTTCTGCGTGAGATTGATAGCAAATGCGAAAGCTTCGCAGTTGGTACTTTGGATAGGCTCAAATTTTGCGCGATAGATGTCCCTATGAATAATGGCTAAGCCTCCGCCTCGCCCAGAGGTTCTATCTTGTCTGGCCACACAGTAACCTTCTGGGGTGGCCAGAACGAAATCAGGGCCCGATGCTTCGTCTCCCCATGATTTGGTAATGAAAAGAATGTCCAGTTCCTGATTAAGAATACTCTCCCTAATATCCAGACTATGTTGGGGGAGAGAGCATGAATTAATCAATGCTGCTCTAACATACTGTTCAGCTGAGGATGGGGCACTGGCGATTACAGGTGAGTAAGATGTAATATTTATCATGGGCACAGGGGGTGGCAGAGTAAAAGCACAGCCTACACATGATATAGATGTGGATGTCAGGTGTTTAAAGGACGGTAGTACTTGACAAGACCTACCCAAACCTGTGTTCCACTCTCGCAGCTGTGTCAGGAATCCAGGACATGTGACTGACCCTGCCACGGGCCAACAAACACCACCTGTAGGGAAAACGCTAAACTTTCTGACAAGGTGCTTTATCTCTGTCTGCTAGGTGTGCAGACTTTTGGGTCCTCGATCCAACACCAATCAAGGCTGTCTTCAGCACGATTCGATTTTTATCAGAATACTTTAAAACAGCCTATGTTTAAAGCACCAGATTACATATACTGTATGCACAGTGTATGTTAGGGATTATTTGTAGCACACATATTTAACCAATATTGGCTTCTTGGTGCTAGAATTCATGATAACTTTTATCCAAAGTTAAAGCACAATGTCAAAGTTAGTAATAAATAATGCAGCAATCACACTCGCTAGTGATTTGACAGTGGGTCCTCCCTTTACTAGAATTCCCCGGGCATTGCTACATTTTACACACATTCAATTAATTTATACAAAATAAAATGTATAGGTCCAAATGTTAGCTATATTTTTTAAAAGAAACTTAGAGTCCCTCTACGTGTAGTCAATGTCAAACTGACATCGTGTGGACGTTTAGTGATACAATAATGGCCAGCTCCCTAGGCAGAAGCCCGGCAGCGTAAATGTGTGGCATATGCGGCGCCTCTTCACAGGTCCAGGGATGCTGAGTCTTACCAGTGGTCGAAGTGGGGGGGAAAAAGTAGGGGAACAGTGGGCAGAGAATCAGAGGGCGGGAATAACCCAAGGATTGTATCTGTGGGTGGAGCCAGAGGTGTGCCTAGAATGCGCAGACATCCCAATTTTTAGCATTTGTTTGGCATTTCACTGCCCAGTTTAATAAACCAATGGATACACATGATTATTTAAGGTTATAATGAGTTATTGACATTAAAATATATTCACAAAGTGGGATATGCTTCGAATCAAAGAATGTACCAAATATGATAAAATGTGGAAACACAAGCACTTTGTCTCCTAGCCATGGAGTTTCTGTCTTCAGATCTTCACTCTTTTTCAACAACAGCAGTTCAAACATGAATGGCAAAATATCCTAGTTTGCAAATGTTTTCTCTAAAATGATGGCTCTGCCATATTTGTCTCATAATGCAAGATCTGCTGCATGATCTGACCATTTAAACTAATAAATTGTTTGTAGCACAAACATATCAAAAGTTAATGTAAAATGTGACTTGTGTTGCTGCGGAGTTTATGGCCTATTGTAAAGGTTGACTGGTCACCTTTCTCACTGCTGCATTTGTATGTTACACTAGTACTAATAAGGCAAAATCTTTCCAGAGACTGTTAGCATGTGTACACACTTCAAAATAATAAAATATCTGAAAATATACTGCATTACTCTGCAGCCTTTTTTTTTAATGCATAATTTAGTCAACACTACGGCATAATGTTGTCATCCTTTGCTGCATAATTAATTCCAAGGGCCCCACAGCAGGCAGCACATGTTAAAAGTGCTTGTGAATGAAGCAGGGAGACTGTGAAGTTTGCAAACTTAGTTTGGTGTGTGAAAATCCTGTATTGCCAATCCCTGGTGAATTGCAGCTACTGTTGCTGAAACAAGGCCAATGGAGGTACCTTTGGGTGAGGCAGACTGGCCTCAAGGGCAGGGCCAGCCATAGCGCTGGTGGTGTCCTGTGCATTAATGTTTGTTAGTGCCCCTCAATGACCACCTCTGCCATGGATTCCCTCACTACCACCCTTTAACTGTGCCCCCCAAGTCTCCATAACCACTCTCTCTCAGATGATTTAATTTGATTTACAGCGCCACTCATACCATTGTAGGGTGTCAGAGCACTTTACATCACACACATTACACAGAGACAATCAATATGTGTGTAAATAACAGTATAGAAAATGTTACATAAGACTTAGGACTACAAGGTGTAGGAGTCACATGACAACCATACTGGTAGTCCGTATAGTTTTATAGTGATTGGCCTGGAGAAACACAATACCTGGAATTTAAAACGTAATACCATGGTTGGGGGTTTTCCTTAATAATCAGAATTGATTTCTGTCCAAAAGAACAATTTTTGGGACATTAGGATAATCAAAGACTGGGGGTTGGGGGGGAACATAAGGCTTGAATTTATACCTTGCAGTTTGTATGCAGCTCCTAGAAGACAGTTAATAGCTCACTGTTCTAAGTTAGGATTTTAACTTATAAACTGCAAGTAACAAAAGGATCTCTGACAAAAGCAGTAGCCCACTGACCTATTTACATTATGTGCACTTTGTGATGCGCATGGCGCATGTTCTTTGCAGCCGGTACATTAACCATCTGAGCTACCATTCCATGAGTCAAAACTTCCACTAGACAAAATTCTGATCCCTCTCTAGGAAGAACATTAATCACCAGAGTCATCATGACATTTTTATTGTTGCCTAAAATTGCTAGAAGCCAGGAAGGAGGCAGCAAGCGTTTTTAAAACCATAATATACTTGCAAACATGATGCCTTCACCTAAAGTCAGCACCCGGTGCGGTCACACATATTGCACCGCCCTAGAGGTGGCCCTTCTGAAGGGTCCTATGACCTCAGTGACTGTTGTTCTAGGGTGTGCTGCTTCATAGGCCTTCCCGCAAGACTGGAGGTGAACTTCAGTATGGATAGTGGTGGACAAGCCTTGAAGGTTAACCTACACTTGTCATGCTAGGGTCGACCTGCTGGTACGAAGACACCAGGACTTCTAAGGTGTTGCGAAGCCTTCTAAGGTCTAGCATATGATTGTGCTCTCACAGGAGAGTGGTCTGGTGTGCTGGTTATTAAGGCTGAACCTGGTTCCCAGTTCCAAATTCAGCAGCTCTGACCATAGTGCCACATCCTCTCCCCCACTGAACACAGTACTGCCCCACTGACAAAAACTCCCACTGTTTTCAACTACAACCCAATTGTTGCCCGCTATAAACACCTGGATGCACAATTTAAATTACACACTAGACAAGATCAATATGCGGCCTACAAAAAAAAAAGGAACAACATCCTGGAAGAAGCAAACACTTATAGGGAATGCAAAATTTAGCAAACCATGGGAAATGCAAGCAGGAACAACATGGTTACCTTAATGCTTTTACACTCACTATTCATAAATCAGTGAGTGCTTTTACCTGAAAAGTTAAGGACACAACTACAGGGCCCTGAATGGACCCATTTCAATGGCCATTGCTTATATCCTTACAAAACTTAAGCAGTATGGTAAAAAGACCACATTCCTGGACGCAGAGCCGCAGCACACATTTTGTTTCCAATCCACACATTTTGGTACTTCCAAGATTGGTGCACTAGTTCCAAGTCCAGGGAAAACAAAGACAAGAAAACAAAAATAGCGCTTCACTGGCAAACTCTGTAAAAGTGGTGCTAATGTGTTTCAGTGTGAATAAAATCAGTTTGTCCAGTTTGCTACCACTCTGTCTTACTTTATTTCGTTATTTATCTATTTTTCATATTTTTAGCCTTTTATTCCCAATGCAGAACTTTGGAATTAAAATGTCAGAAAAATACTACATTTCCAGCAAAAGCGTCTTTCTTTTTTGGATCCATTTCACAGAGAAGCAAATAAAAGAAAGGAGAGGAAAGAGAGTGAGAACCCCGTCTTGAAGTCATGGTTTTCATGGGCGTCCACAGGGGGGGCAAGGAGGGTCGCTCCAGGGGGGGCAAGCGCCCCTCCTTGCCCCCCCCCCCTGCGGACGCCCATGCCTCTGTGCAACACACTAACATATCCTTAGGCAATTTAAAGTACTTTACCAACTCCATGAAAGAAGACGCCAACAGAAGAAGAAAACCTTTCAAGAAAGTCAAGCAGTGCATCAACTTCCTCCCCAACCCACCTATCCCACACTCCACATACAAGTGCAATGCCATGATGAATTTCAGTGGGAAATAAAGAAGTTCTGACAGCACACTAACACCACAAAGCCTCCTTTTCTCCTCCTATTCTCCTTTTAAGCCCACCACTTCGTGTAGAATCCAACAATGGTCACCCTTCAAAGCCCTGCCTCTCACATATCTCACTGACACACTCAACTCTCTTGAAGCCACTTCTTATAAAGATGTTGTCTTTCCCTCTTCCTTCATTAAAGCTCTCTTTGAGAAAGCTCTCTAACCCTTACTTACAATTGTCAGTGCCTCTCTCACACAAGCGCCTTCCCAGAACCTCTCAAGGCAGGCCAGATCCTCACACTCATAAAAAAAACTACATTAGATTGTGTTGCCAACTAAAAGCTCAGCACTCACTTAACTTTCATCAGCAGGATCATTGAAAAAGCAGCCAATGCTCAACTTCAAGGTGACATCTGTGTTGACCATCTCCTGTATGACTACCAAAATGGCATTAGCTCATTGTGCAGCATTGAGACCACTACTTCAAATTGTAGACTGCACCCTCCTGACCACAGATGAAGATGACCCCCATTTACTGATATTGCTGGACCTGCGATACAGTTCTCTTACTCTACTAGTTCTCTTTCTACCCTTCCAATCAACACCAGTTTTTTCACATATGGGATGTTCAAATCCATACTCCCTGCAGTTTCCCAGGGTCTCTGGACATCTTAAAACTCTATTAGGAGCCTCTTGGTGCTCTACTCACAGATAACAGCATTATGGTTCACCAATATGACGATACACAACTATGCCAGAAAGTTTACACTTCACAATATATCGCCCCAGGAGTAGAGGTGCACAATAGATGGAAAAGGACAGATTAAATTGACATAGAAGTATCTATTTGTTGATAAGTAGTCGTAGGGTGGAAACAAAGATAGCCTTTTAGGTTCGAATACTGTCTAAAGTACACAAACTGTAAATTCAGGAGGTAATGTCAAGACACTGTCAAACTCTTTATTTTAAATGCAGTACACATAAGTGAAGCTTTTGTGGGATTTGTATAATATGCAACGGGAACGATTATGCCAGTGCAACAGTGATTGCCGAAGAAGTGGAATTTAATGTGCTGATTAACCTAGCAAAACATCTGGCATTTTATTATATATAAATGTACACATGATGAAAATAGGGCGGGATTTGATTCAAGTTAGAAAATGCATTTATCGTCTGCAAATAAATATGAATAGAGGAAAAATAGTTATTCAGTGAGGTAGGGTTTTTCCTAGCAGTAAAATATTTTATATGAAGCCACATTACTTTCAGCAGGCTTTGAAAAACACGAGGCATGGCTGGAAAGAATGTTAAACGACTTGTATTGAAAAAAACAGTATTGCATGATTATGTCTTTTATTGTTCAACACACTTTAGAGGCAAGAAGTGCACATTGAGTGCACGCTTTCAATTAGTGTGTTTAAGTGAACATGGACTACTGTGAGGTAAACACATATAAACACTCATTGTAAATCAAACAGCCCAAGCCAATAGGACCACTTTCAAAATGGTATCACATGCAGACTCATTCATGCATACCAAGTTGCTTAGGTTGCAAATTAAGGTCAGACGTACTTGCTTTAGCGATTTTTGTTTGAACCTTAAGGGCTGAGGATTTTTATCCTCTCTCTTCAACTGTGTGAATAATTTTTTTGATATTTGTTGCATTTTCACACTTAAGGCTGGGTCACTTTTCCCATATGTTCGGCATTGTTAGATTTTCCAGGGTTTGTGGTTTCCTCTGAAGGGGACGAGGAAAACACCCCCAATGTGCCAACATTTTTTTAACTGAAAAAATGCTTTGCAAGAAAATGTGTGCCATTTTGTGTCAAATTGACATTAGCAGAAGTTTTGCATTGCTAGAATCACTACCTTTCCGTCTTTCTTGTAAATAAAATCTTTTTTTCACCCCAGTTTTTACAATTTTCCAAGCAGTGGTCAATATTTCCTATTTTTGTGGATTATACCTATTTGAAGATTGTGAGGAAAAGAGATGCGAAACCTCTGCTGAGCCCATAAAGCTATACAGCTCCAAAAAGTAGACAATTCAGAATTCGGCAAGGGGCATTTTTTCGAGATCACTTCTATATCCCACAAAGAAAGTAAATGTTGAAATAAAAAATAATGAAAGTAAATCAAATGGAGAGAGCAGGAATGTGTCATTTTAACTAACAGGTGGCACGTTCCTGCTTTCTTTCTGTGTTGGCACAATATGTGCTGCCTAGTACCAATTCAGGCACCCTTGCTCCACGATGCAAGGTTGACTGTGTTACAGGCAGGATTGTTTTTTTGCAGGAGGGTATCCCTTCCTGCACAAAAAAATCCTCAGAGGCATTTCCTCTTTCTACATGTGTTGCAGGCTGCGGCATGAGAAGAAAGAGGAAATAAATAGGAGAAGAAAATATATTTCTTCTTGTTATGCCGCTGTTGGAATGACGTACTATTCTAACACATTCACAGGTTTAATGGCCAAAAAACATGGGTGGATTCATGGAACACCCACGCTCCACCAATAGCCTTCCCAATGTAGAGTAATGCAATGCAGTGAATTGAGCTGCCTTGTGTTACTCCGGATTTACTAAGCCACGCAGAGTCATGCATGATGGCCTTGCATGGCTTAGTAACTCGGACTCAAGGGCTGCAGCAGCGATGCATGCGGTTGGAATTGGCCCTTTTGGCAGGTTCACCCCTGAACTTTTTGCCTTTAATAATGACATGATGGTAGTTGATTTCTGGTCTCTGCGCACTTTAGCACTGTGGCCCAGTGTAAAGTGCGTGCGCTCTCTGAGTGCGTGTGGTGAGATTGGCCTGCCCTCCCATATCAATGCATGGGGAATATGTGTGTCCATGGTAGTTCCTGATGTGTGGAGAGTGCAGGCGCGAGTTTGGTATGTGCGAACTCGTGAGATTAAAAGCTGCACGATGATTTGCGCAGATTTAATGTGTCTAGTGTATAAGTGCCACTTTTAGAAGTTGGCATGTCTGTGCAGTGAATGTGAATTCAATCAATCAATCAATCAATCAATCAATCAGAACATTTATATAGCGCACTACTCACCCGGAGGGTCTCAAGGCGCTGGGGAGGGGGGGTCCGCTACTTCTCGAACAGCCAGGTCTTGAGCTGCTTCCTGAAGGCGAGATGGTCTTGGGTCAGGCGGAGGTGGGTCGGGAGGGAGTTCCAAGTCTT
Source organism: Lissotriton vulgaris (assembly GCF_964263255.1). Classification (NCBI taxonomy): domain Eukaryota; kingdom Metazoa; phylum Chordata; class Amphibia; order Caudata; family Salamandridae; genus Lissotriton; species Lissotriton vulgaris. Next base: position 911,819,396 of record NC_141698.1, read on the forward strand.
GGTGGCCGGGTAGGAGAAGGACCTTCCTCCTGTTGTGGCTCTTCGGATGCGGGGGATGGCGGCGAGGGCGTGGCTGGTCGATCGAAGCTGGCGGGTGGGAGTGTAGAAGTTGAGGCGGCTGTTGAGGTATCTTGGGCCTTGGTTGTGTGGGGCTTTGTGAGCGTGGGTGAGGAGGCGGAAGGTGATTCTCTTGTTGACCGGGAGCCAGTGCAGGTCTCTCAGGTGTCCGGAAATGTGGCTGTGTCGGGGGATGTCGAGGATGAGTCTTGCTGAGGCGTTCTGGATCCGCTGAAGTCTCTTCTGGAGCTTGGCGGTGGTTCCGGCGTGGAGGGCGTTGCCGTAGTCCAGTCGGCTGGTGACGAGGGCCTGGGTGACCGTCTTCCTGGTCTCGGTGGGGATCCACCAGAAGATCTTACGTAGCATGCGCAGGATATTGAAGGAAGACGAGGAGACGGCGTTGGCTTGTCTGGTCATGGAGAGGGAGGTGTCCAGGATGAAGCCCAGGTTGCGTGTGTGGTCTGTCGGTTTGGGTGCGCTGCCCAGGGCGGGGGGCCACCAGGAATTGTCCCAGGCGGAGGGTGAGGAGCCCAGGATGAGAACTTCCATCTTGTCTGAGTTCAGTTTCAGGCGGCTGGTCGTCATCCACTCGGCTACCTCTGTCATCCCTTCGTGTAGGTTGGCTCTGGCAGTTGCGGGGTCGTTGGTGAGGGAGAGGATCAGCTGAGTGTCGTCAGCGTAGGAGATGATGTTGAGGTTGTGTTGGCGTGTGATGGCCAAAAGGGGGCTCATGTAGACATTGAAGAGGGTGGGGCTGAGCGATGAGCCCTGAGGAACGCCGCAGATGACTTCGGTGGCTTCTGATCTGAACGGGGGAAGGCGGACTCTCTGTGTCCTTCCGGCGAGGATGGAGATGATCCACTCCAGTGCCTTCTCCTGGATTCTGACGTTGCTGAGGCGCTGCACTAGGGTGCGGTGGCAGACAGTGTCGAATGCCGCTGAGAGGTCCAGGAGGATGAGGGCCGCTGTTTCTCCGTTGTCGAGCAGGGCTCGGATGTCTTCGCTGGCAGCGATGAGGGCGGTCTCGGTGCTGTGGTTGGCCCGGAAGCCAAACTGCGAGAGGTCGAGGGATCCATTCGTTTCGAGGAAGGTGGCCAGCTGCTTGTTGACGGTCTTCTCGATGACTTTGGCCAGAAATGGGAGGAGCAAGATGGGGCGGTAGTTTTTTAGTTCGGTGGGGTCCGCTGATGGTTTCTTCAGTAGAGCGCTGAGTTCGGCGTGCTTCCAGCTCTCAGGGAAGGTAGCGGTGTCGAAGGAGGTGTTGATGATGTCCCGCAGGTGGGGTGCGATGACAGCATCTTCTTTGTTGAAGACGTGGTGGGGGCAGGGGTCGGTTGGCGATCCGGAGTGGATGGTGTTCATCGTACGATGGTGTCTTCGGTGCTGATCGGGGTCCAGGTGCGGAGGGTGGTGGTGGGGGGTGTGGTTGCGGTCATGGGGAGCATTGGTTGGGTGCTGAAGCTGTTGTGAATGTCGGCGATCTTGTTGTGGAAGTAGGAGGCGAGGTAGTTGCAGAGGTATTGAGATGGGGTGATGTTGTTGTTTCCGGCGTTGGGGTTGGAGAGCTCTTTAACGATGTTGAAGAGTTCCTTGCTGTTGTGTGCGTTGTTGTCCAGTCGTTCCTTGAATGCAGTTTTCTTGGTGGCGAGGATCAGTTGATGGTGTTTTTGGGTGGCGAGCTTGAGGGTGGTCATGTTGTCTGGCGTAGGGTCTCTGCGCCAGGCTCTCTCGAGGGCTCGGCAGTTCTTCTTGGAGCTCTTGAGTTCGTCGGTGACCCATGGTGCTTTCTTGCTGCCGGGTCTGCTAGGCGGGGTCCTCAGTGGGGCGAGGTCGTCTGCGCAGCTGCTGATCCACTTCGTGAGGTTCTCGGTGGCCTGGCTGGGGTTCTCTGAGCTGGTAGGGGGGTGCTGGCTCAGGGATGCGGCGAGCTGGTCGGCTGTGATCTTGTTCCAGCTTCTGCGTGCAATCTGTTGCTGGTGGTGGTGGACCGTTGTTTTTCTGAAGCTGAAGTGGATGCAGCTATGGGCCGTCCAGTGGAGTCCAGTGGCGTGGCTGAAGACGATGTCCTTGCTGGAAGAGAAGATGGGGTCGAGTGTTTGTCCAGCGTAGTGAGTGGGGGTGGTCACCAGCTGCTTGAGACCGAGGTTGGCGAGGTTGTTCAGCAGGATGGTGGTTTTGCGGTCGTTGTTGTTCTCCAGGTGGAAGTTGAGGTCCCCAAGGAGGAAGTAGTCAGCGGAGGGGAGGGCTTTCGGGCTGATGAAGTCGGCAATGTCTTCGCTGAATTGTGTGCGTGGTCCCGAGGGTCTGTAGATGAGAGTGCCTCTGAGGGTGGTTTTGGGGTTGGTGTGGATCTGGAAGTGCAGGTGCTCGGCGGTTGTCAGTGTGTCGTTGGTGTTTGTCGTGATGTGGATGGTGTTCCTGTGGATGATTGCCGCAGTCCCTCCGGGTGATCTTGTATCCGTCCGGGATGGCGATGGCGATGTCGGGTGCTGAGGAGGTGTTCATCCAGGTTTCTGTGAGGAAGGCAACATCTGGAGATATAGTGTTGAGGAGGTTCCAGAGTTTGACGGCGTGTTCCTGGACGGAGCGAGTGTTGAGCAGGATGCACTTCAGGTGTTTGCTGTTGGTGCTCGGCTTGGTGGGAGCTGGTGTGGTGCAGGTCCGGATGCAGGTGAACTTGCAGGAGGGGCAGCTGAAGGGTCCGTGGGTTCGTCTCGGGGTGGCACGGTAGCATCCCAGGGTTCGGCCGGTGTTGAGTGCGTTGAGTTCGGTGGAGTCGTAGGTCCGGCGGGTGGGCTGGTGAGTGCGGGGGCCAGGGTCCTGGCACTGGGCACGGTCCAGGCACTGACGGGCGTGGACGGGCTTACCTTTGGCGCGCAATCGGCGCGCCCGCTGCACGTGCACGCTGCGCATATGCGCGGTCGCCATTTATGGCGAAGTGGGAGGGAGGGAGGAGCAGCTGGGAGGCGGGAGCGGGGAAGGCACAGAAGGCAAAGGGGGCGTGGCCGCGAGCACGGCGGCGGGAAGCGGGGCAGGGGTCACAGGGGCAGAGCGAGGTGACCGGCGCAGGGGGAAATGTTGACAAATTCAATAGGTAATAAATCCCCTATTAGTCTCTGTTCCCATGGTTCACACATGTGTAATGGGACTATTGCATGAGGAAGAAAATTCATAAAAAGTCAATTTATTTATTTGAATTACATCGGTTCTAGAGATCGGGTAGCTGCAGTATTTGGACCAAGGTTGCATATAAATCCAGACATTTTTAAAACAGAGACATCACAGGAAGCCCATTGCATTGTGGGTCTGGGTCTGGTGGATTAGTGGACTAGTATGTCCAGTATAGTGGCCTTTGTTCGATCTCATGATCACAGATTCTAATCCTGGTTGGTCAACTCAGCCTTTCATCCTTCTGAAGTTGAACAAATGAGTACAATTGAGTTGGGTAACAATAAACATCTGTTTTTCAGCACCAAGATACCTTTGGGTGAACGTGTGCTTTAAAAATTCATATGTTATGCATGGTTCCCAGTACTTTTTATTATCATAAATGCCGTGCAAGAATCACACCTTGACTAACATCACATAATTTCCTCAGATTTCTGTGAGGGAAAGTCCTGGAATTTTTGGGGATTCATTAAAAGTCCTATCACCCAACCTTCATACACTTCTCCCAATAAGAAGTACCCCCCTTGTGTTGGTGGGCCTATCCTCTGCAACAAGAAAGAGCCAAAAATGAACCAAGGAAACATCATACGTTTCCCCATTAATTTCAATTATTCTGGGGATGTGTTTAACATTTGTAGGAGTACACAGGATTGGCCGGCACCCAGGGAAACCTAAGAAACCCTATATATTTTTGAAAACAAGACAAAAAGAGAAGTCAGGGGTGGTGTGACTATTGTTGGGCCAAATAGTTTTTCTTAAACAGAATGTTTTACAAATTATCAAACCTTGACTAACAATCACAGAAAAAAATCCTGCATTTGTGAGGAGTGACTATAGTCTTAACACCCATCTTTCCCACATTTCTTCTGATAAAAAGGATACTTCATTTGAGTGGTGGATGTTAGACCTGATAGCCCTTAAGGTGGTCTCCCCTCAAACATTTTGCACACTCACCTCCTGTTGCTAAAATTCATTTTTGTTAGCTGTAGGACTCTGTGCACTTAACCACTGCTAACCACAGCTAAAGTGCTTGTGCTCACTCATTAAAACATGGTAAATTGACATATTTAATTTACTTATAATTCCTTGGTAAAGAGAACCAATATGTAACCACAACCTGTAAATTAAAGTGAACTAATGGACATGCAGCACTTATTTGTGTCACCCACTGAGGTAACCCTTTGAAACAGGTCTCAGGCCTGCTAGTACAGCCTGTGTGCAGTTTTTAACTGTCAATTTGACATGACAAAGTAAACCTTTTAATCTTTGTGAGCCCTAAACCTTCCATTTTAATACATGTAAGTCTCCCCTAAAGAAGGCCCTAGACAGCTCATAGGGCAGGGTGATATTTATTAAAGAATCCAGACAAATACTTTTAACTTTTACATGCCCTGGTAGTGAAAAACTCTTAAATTATTTTTTTACTATTGCAAGGCATACCACTCACATAGGTAAACATTGGGTTACCTTATTTTATTTAATAAGTGATAACTTTTGATTGGGAGCTGGTAGGAATACAATGTTTAACCTCAAATGGATTAAAAAGCTTCTTTAACGGTAAAGTCGGATTTTAAGTCACAATTCTGGCAATGCCACTTTTAGAAAGTTCCAAACATGCATACACAGTATACCTTTGCTGACACCATTTACAAACTCGTTTTGTTCATCATAGTGGACACGAAACTAAATTAGTGTAATCCGTCATTTATAATTTCTTGTAAAATGTATATGACTTTTTTTAACAAATAGGTTTCTGAGCACAACATGTCATAAACCTTGGAACCAAATACCAATTAGATGGCTCAGACCTCTTTTGAAACTGCTACTGCATTAAGCATGCATGTAGACTATTGCCTGATAAATAAAGCGCAGCCTTATCATCTTTGGAATTTACCACGTAGTTTGAGTCATTTCGGGATTGTCATAATGCAGAGTTTGCTTAAGGTAAATCCCCTTTTGGCTAAAGGTTATGGTTTTCAGTGGTTTGTCATTTGTGCCAAAATGGACCCCAATATCTTGACCAGGTCTTATTTGTATGGCCTACTCTCTTATAACATCGGCAGAATTGGCTGAGGATCATATGTTTGCATCTGTTCATCCTTCCAGTCCCAACAGTCTCACAGTCACTTTACGCAATTCTGAATGAAATGTTTTGTTATAGAATTTTTTACTTTAGGTGCTTTTTAAAGCTATATTAAAGATGTATATCTGTGAATGATATTGTGGTTGTGAACGATTGTCAAGCTGAATTCTTGCCTGTCGTAGTCTCCTATATCTTGCTATTGCTGCTCCTAATATATTTAATATAATGTATTTATTATATAGAGTTTGCATATTTCAACTTGTAGCACAACAGTCACTTTATGTACCATTAAGTGCAATATATTGTTCGTATTCATCTATATTCATGGTTCTGCTGCTATTATTGTGTTTTTATATAATATATTTATCTTATAATGTTTGCACAGTTTACACTAATGGCACAATAGTCATTTTAAGTACCATTAAGTGCTACACCTTGTAGTATACTGGAAAATTGTTTAACATGCAATTTTAAATATTGGACATCTTGGGCATCATTTATGAGGCCCCTTGCGCCATCGGAACTTCACTTTTCATGAAGTTCCGTGGCACAGAAGCCTGCGTGGTATTTATCAGGCAGCAGTACGCCAGTTTTTGTGGCGTACTGCTGCCTGATAAATATCAGTCCCTTTAACGCAGTGTTCTGCGTTAAAGGGGCGTGCAATGGGTGTTGCTGGGGGCGTTCCCAGCAACATCCATGGCCTTTTGACACTGCCCCAGATTTACGAGAAATCGTAACTCTGAAGCAGTGCCAAAAGCTTACGCCTCCCCAGGGGAGGCGTAAGGGAGGCGCAACAGGGAGAAATGTCTTTATTTCTCCTCGTATTTCCTTTTTCTATGTGTGCTGCATTGTGCAGAACACATAGAAAGAGGAAAAGCCTCTTGTGATTATTTTTGTACAGAAAGGTTTCCCTTCCTGTACAAAAATAATCTTCCCCGCAACGCAGGCACCCTTGCACCATTGTGCAAGGGTGCCTGCGCTGGCGCAGGCAGCCCATTGTGCGCCGGCGCAGGGGAAAAGGACAGGAATGCGCTGTATCTTATAGATACGGCGCATTTCTGCCCTTTTCTTTTGCCATAGGGAAGCGCAGCAGGAAGGCCTGCTGTGCTTCCCTACGGCAAAAAGTCATAAATGAGGCCCCTTATGTGTTAGCTGCACCCACTGCTGGGGTAGCTTCTATGTAATGGTATACTTAAAGTTGCATTTTCAGTAGATCTCTTTAATTTGTATTTTAGTGCACACATGTATCCTAAGATTTAATGTGGACCTCCTTTGAGTTCCGCAACATGAATATAAACAATAAACATGAAAGAAAATAAACTTGTAGAACACAAACACTTATTGAGTAAGCAAAATAAATTACAACATAATAAATGTAAACCATACAGCAATCTATTTAAAAAAATAACATCTCCTGAATGATGAATGCATTGTTATATGTGTATTTTATGATTGTTTATGATTGAATAAAGACAAATTTGGATTTGGACATGAAACTAAATTAGTGTAATCAGTCATTTATAATTTCTTGTAAAATTTTAATGACAGTTTTTTTAACAAATAGGTTTCTGAGCACAACATGTCATAAACTTTGGAACCAAATACCAATTAGATGGCTCAGACATCTTTTGAAACTGCTACTGCATTAAGCATGCATGTAGACTATTGCCTGATAAATAAAGTGCAGCCTTATTGTCTTTGCAATTTGCCACATAGTTTGAGACATTTCTAGATTGCCATTGATGCAGAGTTTGCTTAAGTTAAATCCCCGTTTGGCTAAAGGTTATGGTTTTCAGTGGTTTGTCATTTGTGCCAAAATGGACCCTTATATCTTGACCAGGTCTTATTTGAATGCCCTACTCTCTTATAACATCGGCGGATTTGGCTGAGGACCATATGTTTGCATCTGTTCATCCTTCCAGTCCCAACAGTCTCACAGTCACTTTACGCAATTCCGAATGAAATGTTTTGTTATAGAATTTTTACTTTAGGCCCTTACAACAGCTCACGAGGCATTGTTTGCTAAATTTAGATTTTTTTTATTAAACCCAAACAAAAAAACGAATAAGCTCCCTATTCACAATTCAGCAAAGTTGTATGACGGGGCATGTAGGGCAGCCTTTAGGGATTTATCTAAAGCCATAAGGAAACGCCTCATTTGTCATTCCAATACGTTTTTTTATGAAGTTCAGCTGTTACTTCTTGGCTCACAGATGAGTCTGTCCTGGTTAGAGTGGTATAGCGGCATTCCTGAGTTTCAGTATCATTATCTGGTAGGAACTTGGCTGGTCCTTTTTTTCTATGGGTATGGCTAATCTTAAGATATGTTCCTGGAACATAAATGGCCTGTGGACTAAACCCAGGGCTACAAAACTGTTTCAGTATCTCCGGGATATGGATGTGCAGGTAATCCTGCTTCAGGAAACTCACCTGACCCAACTGAGTTAGATGTATTGGTGAAGAAAAATAGGTGGATTGACTTTGTGGTCTCCACCCCCCAAACTACAAATACAAGGGGAGTGTCCTTGATCTTTAAAAAACAGCTAAATGCTAGATTGATAACCTCCATGGCGGACCCAGGTGGGAGATGGGTCATTGCCTTATCAAACATCTTGGGGGCTCAATTTACTCTTGTTGGGTATTATGGCCTGAATCAAGACGACCCATCTGTATTAGAGACCATCTTTTTCCACCTTTTATCTTTTCCCTAACCAGTAATATTCGCGGGAGATTTTAATATCGTACTGGATCCAACTCCAGACAAGTCACAAAATAACCGGTCCCGTATCCCTTCAAAATCCAGGACTTTTTTGCTCAACTCGATGAAACAGTTTGGATACGTGGATATTTGGAGGGAAAGGTCTGGGACTCAGCAGGGGGTTTCTTTTAGAAACTATAAATACCACCATCAATCTCGGATTGATTTCGTATTGCTTAGCCACAGTTTAGTTGCTGGTGTTAAAAATATTAATTATTTGCCCATACATTTCTCTGACCATGTGATATTGGAGCTTTTAGTGGCTCCTAATGTTTCATGTAGGAGCTGGACATTTGACCGTTCCCAGTTTTCCCACCCCGATGACGTTTTATCTCTTAAAACTGAGGTCCAGCATTTTCCTAATGAAAATATTTGGTCCATTGATAATGGTATTGTCTGGGATTCCCTAAAGGCATTTTTACGAGGCCTTATCATGCCAAGGTGTCTTATAGAAGGAGGGAATATAGGGAGGCTGTTGCTTCAGTTGAAGCAAACATAGCTAAAGTCCAACAAGACATTGATACCAACGGGGCTTCCTCTGCAACTCTCTTGTTAAGCCTACAGGATAAGCTTCTCTCCCTAAAGGGACAATTAACTTCAATCTTAAACCAGCGTATTCAAGAAAGATGGGTTGCTAGCAAGATCGTCCATTTTGAATACGGTGAGGGTGCAGGGAAGTTATTGGCCTGGAAATCCAAAACCAATCAAATTCGTAACAACATAGACTTGATCATGGTTTACAACGTTCCAAGGTCATCAGACCTGGATATAAGACAAGCTTTTAGAGATTTTTTTCAGGAGATATATCATGAAGATAGAACACCTGAACCTGATCAAATTAGGAAATGGCTGAATCAAATTGCCTTGCCGACTTTTTCAAGTGAACAGAGCGAGTTATTGGATAGTATAATCACAGAGGGAGAAGTTGAAAAAGCCATTCAATATGCTAAAAAAGGGAAGGCTGCAGGACCGGACGGTCTACCAGCTGAAATATACTGAGCATTGGAGCAAGAATTAGCCCCCTTTTTGACAGTCTTATTTAATCAAATTTTACAAGACAGCACTCGCCCTCCACCATCTTGGGATAACACCTCTATAACATTAATCCTAAAGCCCGGAAAGTCACCTACTCAATGTGGGTCGTATAGACCCATATCAATTCTAAATGTGGACTATAACATTTTTACCGCCATACTTGCTAAAAGACTCGCAATGGTGGCTCCTGAAATCCTTCACCCTGATCAGAAGGGGTTTGTTAAGGGACGACAGTTATATGAGTTAACTTATGATTTAATAGGGGCAATAGATGTGGCCTCTCTGGAGTCCCTCCCCTTGGCCGTCCTCACGCTGGACGCAACCAAGGCCTTCGACAGGGTGAACTGGGTTTACCTGTCGGAGGCCTTGGCAAAGTTCAGCGTGGGCGGAAAAACACGGAGGGTAATTGATCTTCTATATCAGAACCCTAGTGCCTGTATTTTGGTAAATGGCACTCTATCTGAGCCTTTGAACATCTCGAGAGGTACTAGGCAGGGCTGCCCTCTCTCCTCACTCCTGTTCGATCTATACATTGAACCATTTGCCCAGTGCTTAATAGAGAATGTTAACATCAGACCGTTCATGTATAAGGGGTGGGAGAGAAAGGTGGCCCTATACGCCAATGATATTCTGGTGTATACCTCAGAGGTACACACTGTGCTCCCAGCAGTCTTAAAGGTGGCCTCTGAGTTTGGAGAAATCTCTGGGTATGAGATCAACCCTGAAAAGACAGAGATGTTGATATGGAATGTAGATCAGATTCCAGCAGATATCACAGTTCGTCCTGGAAATAAGATGAGATATTTGGGCATTAACATCATTAAAGATATCAATCAGATCGCCAAGATAAATTTTGCTGCTGTAGCTAAGGAATGCCGTAAACTAATAATATCATGGGCACAACTCCCTTTATCATTTTTAGGAAGGGTTAATTTAATTAAAATGTCTATTTTGCCTAAAATTTCTTTTCTTTTCAATACAATTCTGTTATATTTTGATCCCTCATTATTAAATAAATTACAATCTGATATTAACTCCATTATTTGGAGTAACCGCCTTTCGGGGATCTCCTGGAAAAAGTCGAGGAGGCGCAGAGGAATCGCAGCCCCAGACTTCCGGATATATGCATGGGCATTTCAACTATCACAAGTCAGAGTGCTTCTTAAAAATCCATCTGGGTATGGGACTGGTTCTCTGTATTCCACCCTTCTTATAGGAGAAGGTGTTAGCCAATCATAGTTTTTGTTTAAGTTTGGGGACCCCAAGTTAAAAAAATAATTAAGTTGAAGATTCTGCAAGGAATGGAAAAAATGTGGGCATAGATAACTAAAACCATTAAGGTAGGTTACTACAATAGTAGGACTCCGCCTTGGGATATCCCTGAGAGTCCCGCTTGGTTGAGAGACAGTCTAGCGATACCGATTAAGGAAGCTGGGTTGGATGTTTGGGGTGATTTGTTCACAGAAGGGGAGTTGCTCCCGTGGGAGTGTCTTAGAAACATCATTGGCTCCAACTTTGCTAGATTCAAGTATATGCAAATAGCTAGTTGGACCCACGCATTTGTTTCTCGTACAACACGTGGAAATAAATTCCCCATAGGAAGTCACAGCCAATTAATATCATCCTTGGTCGATAAACCTCCAGCTAAAAAGGAAATCTCATTATGGTATAACCTGATTATGGTGGAAAGGGATGGCGCTTTCTCATTACCAGAAGACCTTTGGTCATCAACCATAACGGGGTGTAATCTGCAAGGACTCTGGAGCCTATCCTGTGGAATGTTGTGGGACGTAGTGAAACCATCTTGGCGCCGTAGAAATCACATCTTCACCATCCATAGGGCCTACTACTCTCCATTATGGCTTCCGAAGTTTACTCAGGGGAGCCCGGTAACATGCCCTAAATGTGGTGTGGTAGCTGCTTCGGACTGTCACATGTTTTTTTGAGTGTCCCGTTTTGTCAACTTTTTGGGAGGATATAAAAAGAACTTTGTCACTATTTTTGAACTTGAACATAGTCCTCGATCTCCCACTGATTATCCTTGGTATTTTGGAGGGTTTCCAAAGTTCAGAGAAGAAACAAGTTTTCTACTCTATCTTGTTTGCCAGGAGGGAGATATGCAGAAGATGGAAAGACTCTTTGCCCCCTACAATTAAAGATTGGTACACCTTTATTTTAACTGTCTCCAGATTAGACCTGGGCAGGTCTGGTAATTCAAACAAAAAGGCGTTTTGGCATCTATTAAATTGGGCACACTGAATGTCCGGGTTTTTTTTTTTTCCCCGGGTCCAATGATTAAGCCACTTGGACACACCCCAGTGCTTGATATCATTGTGGAAATATCCACTCTCTTCTTGGTTGGTTTTCGTCTGGTGAAATAAAGTCGGTTGAGAAGGAGGAGCTGAGAGCTAAGTATCGAGGGTTAAGTTGAGCCCTACCAGCTAATTATTAGCTGAGACAGCAACCCGCTCGTATACCACTCGACTTCATCATGGAAACAAAACCATCGTGGCAAATGAGGACACAAAAAAAAAAAAAAAACAACGGGTGAAATAGACCTTCAATAAAATAGATAGAGGGACCTGTTAGAGGCGAGTAATGGGAAAAACTGGTACCGATTCTGGCAACTAATTAAGTGGGGTAGTGATAAAACTGGCCCGGTACCAATTAACAATATCCCCCCTGAAGCCTGGGCTGCACACCACCAAACCCAATTTTCTTCCCCTGCTTTCAGTACTGGGCAGTACCAATGTGTAGTCCCGGAGTCAGTCTAACATTTCCTTTAGTGGACATTGAGCGTGCTCTTGATGGGGTAACTGCAGGCCCCGGGCCCAGATTGCATCCCGGCGAATTTATTTAAATCTGACCAGGAGAATTGGCTAAAATATATTCTTATTTTTGTGAATGGTTTGGCCAGAGGTGCTCCCATTCTGGAGTCCTGGAGTGGTGCTGAAATTACCCCCATTTATAAAAAAGGGGATTGTGCCAGCCCATCTAATTATCGGCCCATAAGCCTCCTAGACACAATGCAAAAGCTGGTGGCCATATTACTTCTAAGCAGGGTAAATAGGTGGATCGATGATAATGAAATTCTATCCACCTACCAAGCAGGATTTTGATCCTATGTTAGCACTATCAATCAAGTCTTTAGGTTCATGTTGATATATTGGAATACAGTGATCTTAGCAGGGGGACCCTTTTTGCAGCATTTATAGATCTTAAATCTGCATTTGATCTAGTGCCCCGCATTAAGCTGTGGAATAGTCTTAAGTATTTAGGGACGCCCGCTGAGATCCTGTTATTCATTATAAAATTGCATGAATCTACTTATGTCCAAGTCCGATGGGGTCAACAGGGTAAGTTAACAGAACCGTTTCCTGTGAACAAGGGAGTTCGGCAGGGGTGTGTTCTCGCCCCTACCCTTTTCTTCTCGTTGTTCATAAATAATGTTATCTTATATTAAGTTGATTACCCTACGGACGCCCCCACTCTTGCTGGAGTGAGGGTTCCTCTTTTAATGTTTGCAGATTACTCTAATTTTGTCCAAAAGACAAGCTGGTCTGCAAAGAGCCCTCAACAGATTTAGCCTTTTTTGTAATGACCATGATCTTGTATTCAAGGTTGACAAGACAAAGTTTATGATCTTACATAAACATAAAAACGTGACAGCCAGAGTGGAAATGAATAACGCATCCCTGGAGCAAACTGACTACTTTACATATCTGGGCGTTACAATGGGCAAAATGATGAACTGGAAGCCACAGATAGATCTGAGAGTTTTAAGGCATAACCAGATAGCAGGGGACCTTTTAAAAGAACACCGACTCTCCCAAACCAAACCAATTGTTCCGGCCCTAACTATTTATCAAAGGAAGGTTAGAGCTTCAATAATTTATGGAGCAGAGCTCTGGGGCTTCGAAAATTTAGCTCCAGTAGTCCAGGCTCAGAACAAGTTTCTGAGGGCATTGACAGGCCTTCCTCATTCAACACCCCTCAGACCCTTACTTTCAGATCTAGGCTGTGTTTCCTTTGAGGAGGCCGAGGGCTTTAGACCTCTTGCCTACTGGCGTAGATTCTGGACTACCCCTGAGTAAGCTCCCTATGCGCAAGCAGTTAAGGTTATTAGAGAAGCTGACAAATCTAATAAAATTTAGAATTTTGGAAGTGGATTTGTAGAGCGCATAGCTACCCTTGGGCATCCCAGTTGAGGCCAGAAACAGGGAGGTTTAGGGGAAGAGCCACGTTTTTAATTGTTTTCGGAAGGAGAGTAGATTGTGATCTCTCCTCATGGCTAGTGGGAGGGTGTTCCAAAGCTTTGGCGCGTTGTAGGCGAACATGCGACCACCAGATCTTGCCTTTTTTATTCTTGGGATGGAAGCCAAGGCAAGTGTATCAGATCTTAGATGTTTGGTAGACTGGTGTGGTTTCATCAGGGATCTGAGTATTGGAGGGCCCTTATCATGCAAGATTTTGTGCGATATGCAGAGCGTCTTGAAAGTGATGCGCTCCTTCACTGGGAGCCAGTGTAGGCTTTTGAGGGCTGGTGTCGCCGAGCTCCGTGCTTTTGTTCCTGTGAGGACTCTAGCTGCGGCGTTTTGGGCCACCTGTAGTTTCTGGATGACTGATGCAGGGGCTCCCAGGTACAGAACGTTACCGTAGTCTAACCTTGAGTTAACCAGTCCCTGCATCAGTAACTTCCTGGACTGGAAGGGAATCAGGTGGAGGATCTTTCGGGCCATACGAATCAAACCCAAGCATGTCCCTGAGGTTTTTCTGGCCTGGGTTTTAAAATTAAGGTCCTGGTCGAGCCAGATTCCTAGGCTTTTGACCTCGGTTTTAGGAGTTGGGTAGGTACCCATGCAAGGTGGCCAGGAAAGATTTGTGGGTAGTTTGTTCTGGTTGCCTAGGAAAAGGATCTCCGATTTATCGCCGTTAAGCTTGAGTCTTGAGTCAGATATCCATTGTGAGATACCTTCGAGACATCTGGCGAGATTTTCTAGGCTAGTGTTTGAGTGATTGATGGACACCACCAGCTAAGTGTCATCAGCGTACATCACTGTCTTGACGCCAAGACAAATGGTTTCAAATGATTAAGGCTCTCTATCGGATATGGGCCTCATCCACTTTTGGGAGGACACAGAAGGGAACTCTTTCCTCTCAAAAACAGATTTTAAAACCTTACATAGGGACATGGTCAGCCAGAAGGCTCTTACCCTGATGAATGGTGTTTCCCTAACAGGTCTCTACTTGGAACACAAAATCGGCTACAGGCTGGTGGCCTATTGGGATACCATCACAAGCCCTGGTGACAGAAAACTCTATCATCAATTTAGAGTGGGCACTCTTCCCCTAAAAACATTTACCAAAAGGTGGGGGATTGTTCAAGATACAAAATGTCACTTTTGCCCATGCGAGGAAGAGACTTTACCGCACGTTTTGTGTGTGTGCCCTGCATATAAGGCCCTTATCATAAATGGCTTAAGCCAGTTTGTGTTTTACTAGGAACAAGATATTGTCAAACGGCTTTGCATATCTTAAAAACGGATACTAGTGAAATCATAGTTATCGCTATAATTAAACAACAGGGGGGGTGATGGACAGAGTTTCTGAATTAAGCAGAATACTCTCACCCAGTGAAGAGATCATGGCTTAATCCAACACCGTTTTTTAGCTCACTGCACCATCCCAGCTCAGAACCTGGCTATATGCAAATTAGTCTGTCCCTGGCCCAGTGTATCATGGGAACAGGGCAAACCAAACTACCAAGCCAATTCTTTCACTGGGAAGGAAACAAGCTTCCGGGGACCGGTTTCTGGCATTTCAGCCGTCTTCGGCCCGGCTTGCTTGAATCCTGATGGTGCAAGGAGCAAGGGACTCACGTCTGAGTATACCCTTCCACGCTTATGGTGGACAAAATAGTTAAACAACAGGGGGTGGTGATGGACAGAGTTTCTGAATTAAGCAGAATACTCTCACCCAGTCAAGAGATTAGGGCTTAATCCAACACCGTTTTTTAGCTCACTGCACCATCCCAGCTCAGAACCTGGCTATATGCAAATTAGTCTGTCCCTGGCCCAGTGTATCATGGGAACAGGGCAAACCAAACTACCAAGCCAATTCTTTCACTGGGAAGGAAACAAGCTTCCGGGAAACGGTTTCTGGCATTTCAGCCGTCTTCGGCCCGGCTTGCTTGAATCCTGATGGTGCAATGAGCAAGGGACTCACGTCTGAGTATACCCTTCCACGCTTATGGTGGACAAAATAATTAAACAACAGGGGGTGGTGATGGACAGAGTTTCTGAATTAAGCAGAATACTCTCACCCAGTCAAGAGATCAGGGCTTAATCCAACACCGTTTTTTAGCTCACTGCACCATCCCAGCTCAGAACCTGGCTATATGCAAATTAGTCTGTCCCTGGCCCAGTGTATCATGGGAACAGGGCAAACCAAACTACCAAGCCAATTCTTTCACTGGGAAGGAAACAAGCTTCCGGGGACCGGTTTCTGGCATTTCAGCCGTCTTCGGCTATGGCAACATTTTGGAGTTGGACGTGGGCCCATAGAAGAAATAGTTTGCATGGTACTGTAACATGATTCAGCTGAGCGCACAGTGCTATTAGTCTTTTCTAATCTTTCTGCTTATAAGAATGAAGTGTCTAGCCATAACTTGTGTATTATGGATATGATCTCTTTCATGAATATTTTGGTTTCAAGAGAAAAGGATTTCATTTAGGTGTCCAGCATTTTAATAGGATCCTATATGAGATTTTTTTTCTTCTTAAGAATCCTTTTTTTTAAAAAAAAAAAGCTATTATAAATTTTACGGAATTTTAATTAACTTGTATTGTTATATGTGTCTTTTATGATTGTTTATGATCGAATAAAGACGAATTTGGATTTGGTCATGAAACTAAATTAGTGTAATCAGTCATTTATAATTTCTTGTAAAATTGTAATGACTTTTTTTTAACAAATAGGTTTCTGAGCACATATTACTTATAAGCAGGGTAAATAGGTGGATTGATGATAATGAAATTCTATCCACCTACCAAGCAGGATTTCGATCCTATGTTAGCACTATCAATCAAGTCTTTAGGTTCATGTTGATATATTGGAATACAGTGATCTTAGCAGGGGGACCCTTTTTGCAGCATTAATAGATCTTAAATCTGCATTTGATCTAGTGCCCCGCATTAAGCTGTTGAATACTCTTAAGTATTTAGGGACGCCGGCTGAGATCCTGTTAATTATTATAAAATTGCATGAATCTACTTATGCCCAAGTCCGATGGTGTCAACAGGGTATGTTAACAGAACGGTGTCCTTTTTTTAAAAAAAAAAAATTTTTATTATTGCTTTTTCCCCCTTTCATCCCGTGGTGGTGGAAAGAGGTAGATCATCGAAGCATACATCAAACAAGAACATAGAAAAGAAAGTTATATAAGCATAACAAATATAATGAGAAAATAATAATAAAAATTAATTAAATAATTTGCAACCCATTTTTCAAATGGTGCCCAATTCTTAGACGCAATTAGGCGTCTTCTCTTTCCTCTGAAGGGCTGAACTGAAGTCTCGAGTTTATACCAAGCCAGCATCCTGGCTTTCCAATGACAAAAAGTAGGAGGTTCAGGATTTATCCAGAGCGACGTGACACAAAGTCTGATCATTGCCATAGATATAAAAAGAAAAGCTTGTAAATGTCTTGTTTTTCCAAAGCCGTAGAGTATTCATAGCCAGTGATTACCATTTCAGCGGTTATTTTAACAGAAATTTGAGTAATCTGAATGAGAAAAGTTTCAATTTGATTAAAGAAAAGAGATAACTCCGGACAACTATAAAACATATGAACAGAATCTGCAGAAGGAAATTTACATCTGGCACAGAATGACCCTTTACCCCCACAGACCACCCCTCATTTAACAAGTTTTGCCGGTATGTAGTACAGATTGAACATGGACATATAACTTTGAGATTGAAGGGTGCCTGATACCAACACCGACCTGGCTAATACAAGTGGATATTTTAAATCAATAATAGGTACTCCACATTTTGTCGCCCATTTGTTATTCTGATAAGTAAGGTCATCAGGAAGTTGAGATAGAAAAGTTTGATATAAATTGACAATTTTCATTTTCCTTCTGATAGATTTGACTATAAGAAGTTATTGAAACATTATTGGGTGTTGAGGAAGCTTTTTATATAAAAAACTTCTCAATTGACGATATTTAAAAAAATGATTAGAATGGAGATGAAATTTCTCCTTTAAAAACAAAAAGGAAGCTATTTGGCCTGAATCGGTTAAATCACCTATCTCCCTTAAACAAAGAGTTATCCAGATATTTGCCACCCACTCTTGAAAGATCATTGGGAGTAGTCGAGAGGCTGTTAATGGGGTATAGTACATGATCTTAGAAATGTGGAAATGTCGTTGGACTTTTTGCCGTATTGAAAATAATGCCCATAATACCCTAAATTTAGTTTTTTTTAAATAACTAGGTTCGAGTAAGTACCCCTTTTATAGGGTCTCCCAAGGATATTGAATGTATTGAAGGAGAAAGATGAACTGGAAGTTCAGCAACATTCCCTGGAAGAGGGTCAGCAAAATGTTGAACCATGGCTGCCCAATAGTAAAATGTTAAATTTGGGACTGTCCACCCCCCGCGGTCCTGTGGAAGGCATGTCCATTTAGCTGCCCGTCTTGGTTTACGATATGACCATAAAAATCGTTGGCATATTCTTTCCGCTTTCTTCAAAATTAAAGATGGTATTAATAATGGGATAGATCAAAAAAATATAAAAATTTAGGGAGGACAAACATTTTGAGGATATTAGACCAACCGAACAGCGAGAGATGTAGATGATCACGCCGTTTCAATTTGTTATGAAGGGAAACAATAGTAGAAGAATAATTTAAATCTAGAATCTGATCTACATCAGGCGAGATTTGAACCCCAAGATATGTTGCAACAGTGGTAATAGGAACTTGTGAAATAGGCATAGCCGTGGATTGTAAAATTTGAGTTTTTGCTATATTTAATTTGTAACCCGAGATTCTACCAAATTGAGCTGCCAAAATCTCCAGAGCAGGAAAAGATTGAGGGACACTGTCAGTTAGAACTACAATATCATCCGCATATGCCAATGACTTATATTTAGTTCCGTGCACTGTAACAGGGGTAATGAGCTGGGAGTTTTCTATTAAACATAAAAACGGGTCAATGAATAAAGCAAAAAGAAGGGGAGAACAGGGGCAACCTTGCCTGGTGCCCCTGCTAACAGAAAAATAGTGTGAATCATTACCAGAAATACGGATTTTAGCCATTGGAGATATATATAGAGCTTGTAGAGCTTGGATGAATTCGGGTGCATAGCCCTTCCAGGACATAACGGACCACAAATACCCCCAGGAGACCCTGTCAAATGCCTTTTCGGCATCCAACAGGATCACCCTGAGGGCAGAATTTGTGGTCCTTGCCCAATCCAGGAGTGCCACTACTCGCCTAATGTGATCAGTCGTATCCCGACCGGGAATAAACCCGTGTTGGCGGATAGAAACCAAAGGGAGAATTGTTTGGTTTAGGCGAAAGGCGAGTATCCTTGAATAGATTTTACTGTCTGTATTGATTAGTACAATTGGTCGATATGAAGCTGTGTTTAGTTCATCCTTACCTTTCTTTCTAAAAAGTACGATAGTGGAATGTCGCCATGAATCAGGAATTGATCCAGACTGAGCAAGACGAAAGACTTCTAACATTTGCTGCCTGAATAGATGTGAGAAGGTCTTATAAAATTCAAGATGAATAAGATCTGGCCCTGCAGCTTTACCATTGGAAAGAGATTTCATAGCCATCAGAACTTCCTTCCAGCTGATAGGTTCGGCCAGGATTTGATTCTGGTCATCTGTAACTCTGTGAGTATCCAAAGATTGGAAAAATTGATCTAGCCCAGTTTGTTGCTGTAAGGTTATATTGGTTTCTTCCGTATATAAAGTTGTGTAGAAGTCAGCAAAAACATCTAAAACACCGGCAATTGTGTTCTGAATAGTACCAGAACTATCTTTGACCTTAATAATCTGATTGGCTATGGCCCTTTGTCGTAGACGTTTTGTTAAGACCTTACCAGAATTTTCACCCAATTCATACATAGTAGTTCGAAATTGAAAGTATTTAGTTGCTACATCTTTATATAAGGGTTCTAATAAATTAGATTTGGCTATAGCAACTAATTTCATGCTGGCTGCTGTGTCTTCTCCCTTACGAATATTAGAGCTTAGATCCAATTCAGCTTGTTGGAGAGTAGAAAGTCTAGTTTTTACAGCTTGCTGCTCAGTCTTCCAACGATAAGAGGCAAATCTTTTGGTTTCACCGCGTAATGCGGCTTTGAATGTATCCCAGACAATACCGACCGGAGCGGTACCAGTGTTAATTGAAAAAAACTCTAAGATCCATAAGTTAAGTTGTTCTTGATATAATTTGTCAACTAAGAGTTTCCTATCGAATGTCCATGATCTAATTTGATTAATTGGACGATCCCAAGGAAAGCTAAAAAGGATAGGGCTATGATCAGATATTGTTCTTGTATTGATTTCAATCTTACCAGATCCAATAATTTGGAGAGAGGTGAAAACAAAATCGATGCAGACCATTTTGTTATGGGGTATCGAATAATAAGTAAAACCCGCTTGATTTGGATGATGAAAATGCCATGTATCCGACAACCCATGTTCAACCAGGAGAGTCCGGAGTGCCTTATACACTTGAGGCTTCCGTCCAACATATATATTTTGTTTTATTATATCTAAATGACTGGGAATGTTTATATTAAAGTCTCCACAAAAAAACAACGAATGAGGCCACATGGCTAGCTCTAAATTTAGGTTCCTTATGAGCTGTGGGTCATCTAGATTAGAGGCATATATTGAACAAATGGAAAAAAGACGGCCCTTAATCAATAATTCTACTATTAGCCATCTACCAAAATTGTCTTGTTTTACTCTTTTAACAAGTCCTAGCCCAGTCTTTAAAATAATAGCAACTCCCCTGATTGTAGAGGTCTGTCGGGTACAGGCCACTAGCTCATAACCCAAAAATCTAAGACATGCCCGATTTCCCCATGGGATATGGGTTTCCTGCAGGCAGATAATATCCACCTGCATTACCTTCAACAACTCATAGAAAACTCTGCGTTTCTTGGGATCATTTAAACCACATATATTCCAAGTTACAAACTTCAATCTAGAGGCAGCCATAATATTTGGTAAAAGACCGAGAGCCCTAAATGAACATGAGACCTTTTATAACAAATATAAATGCAGTCGAACTGTTTTTCACTGAAAAATATACACGTTAATATCACCTCATATGCATTCGAGGAATGACACCAATAATGAAAAAATAGGATAATTAACTCTGACCACCACCACCACCACCACACCACCACCCCACAGCCCACCCCGATGGACCAGCCACCCTGCCGAATCCAACCCCCCTACCCAAAAAACCCCACCCCCCCTCTCCCTCCAGACTGGGCATCAGGACCATTGTCCTTGTGATGGTTGGGTTAGCGTTACACACACTCCGCTGAACCAATAGAGTTCCCCCGATTTCAAATTACTGATGACCCTGAGACAACCTAGATAAGTAAAGAAGATTAGATCCATATATATATCTGAGGGGTCATCGAATGAAGAGAAAATATAATTCAGAATAAGACACAAAAGAAATGACTACTGTCGTATGTTAATCAATCAGAAAGCGTTTGCCTAAACTTAAATTATATTGAGTCCAGAAACTCCTTAGCAGCAATCTCTGACATGAAGAACCTTGTCTGGCCTTTGCAAAGAACTTTTAGTTTTTCCGGAAAAAGCAAAAAAACCTGGGCCCCCTTAGCCTGAAATAGAGGAATCTGTTGCCGGAGATGCCATCGGCGAATAATCGTCTCTGAGCAAAAATCAGGGCGCACAAAAAATTGACATCCCTTGGCGGATCATTTCTTATTGGGTCTGGCGAGGTCAAATATACGTTCACGGGCAAGGAAGTTATTGAAGCAGATCAAGATGGCACGAGGATAGAAGTTTTTTGCGGCAGTGGATTGTTTTCTACTATTTAACGGAAAGCGATGTGCTCTTTGAATCTCAAGATTCCATTCCCACTGAGTAACCTCGGGAAAGGCTTCAGTGAAAAGCTCCACTATAAATCGCCGTGGATCATCACCTTCTTTATTTTCCTCTATCCCCAGGACGCGAAGATTATCCCTTCTTGCGCGGTTTTCGAGATCAGTAAGCTTCCAGAGAATGTCCTTACGTTGTTCTTTGACCTCTGTAACTAACTCTTTCTGAGTGGCAGCAGCATTCTCCAGAGCAGAGATCCTTTCTTCCGCTTCAGCAACCCTAGTAGTGGTCTCAGTACAAGTTTTGATAACCCGTCTTAGAGAATTCTGCATTTTGCGACAAGCCCCCTGCGTTCGCATATTTTCTTGTTTAGTTGCCTCCCTATGCATAAGAATAGTTTGATAAATTGTTACTAATGAAACCTCTTCGGGGGCCTCTGGCATGAGTAGGATAGTGCCTTTGCCGGATTTCTGCAAATTTATATCAGATTGATCAGCAGAAAAGCCGTCGTGAGAATTCTGAGGATTGGACATAGAAGATACCTTAGCACCGGAGGCTTTGCGAACTGTTTTAGTGTTCAAATCTTTCAGTGACTGATTAACATGCCAGTCTGCGGAATCACTGTCATAATCAGACCACTGCAGCTCTGGGCAATAAGCGTCATCCTCCCCGGATGCAGAGTGATCGGAGACTGAGTGAAAGTTCTCATTAGAATCACTGACCTCAGACCCCCAGGTATCATGGGAGGACGCTGTAGGTAACTCCTGTGTAACTGCTGTGTGATTATTAGCAGATTGGACTCCATTATCCAGCATGCACTTGGGTGGTAGGGTTTGACATGCAGATGGATCTAGAACAGAACCAGTAATGGAGACTGATTCTGTAGTTGCAGTAATACTATTAGCAGGCACAGGAGGTTCAGAGAGAGGGGGGGAGATAGGCAGTAAAGTGAGAGTCACAAATACCACAGTACTCACCTCCCCCTTTGTAGCAGGTCCTGCAGCTGTCAGGTTTTCCTCTTGCACTGCAGCAATGGATCCAGCGTCTGTGATGAGGGTTTTCCATATTTATTAAACATTGCTGGCGTTGTTTTGTCCTTAGTGACATTACCCACAGGAGTCAGTGGAACGGGTTTGTCAGTAGCAGTGGTGCGAGTCTTTTGAGTCATGGCTGGGTTTGCTGTCGCGGTGTTCTTCGGGTCGGTCTCCTGTTGACCGCGACCCATACTGCAGGATTTCAAAGCAGCAGCTGCCGCTTTCGTGAGAACTTTTGGTGGCATTTCAGCGTATCAGCAGTAATGTGGAGCGTTATTCAGAAAAGCAACCAGTGAACCGGTGGAGGGAGGGAGGATCCATGCTGACCGATGAGAACAGGTGCGTGGCTGCAGGAACGATGCAGGAATGATGCGAGGGCTAGCCCGAAGCAGACAGGTTATAAAAGAATTGTGGTGCTGCTAGTAATTAGTCAATAAGAAATCCACAATCCGTCGAATGAATAGTAGCCTTTTAGACGATATTTCTTCTTACAGCAAGAAGGAAAGAGTCATGGAGGGTCCGCTATGGCTCAGAGGAGAAAACGCCAACTCACTCGGCCGAGAGCACGGCCGCCATCTTGCCCTGAATATTGTTTCCTGTGAACAAGGGAGTTCGGCAGGAGTGTGTTCTCGCCCCTACCCTCTTCTTCTCGTTGTTCATAAATAATGTTATCTTATATTAAGTTGATTACCCTACGGACGCCCCCACTCTTGCTGGAGCGAGGGTTCCTCTTTTAATGTTTGCAGATTACTCTAATTTTGTTCAGAAAACAAGCTGGACTGCAAAGAGTCCTCACCAGATTTAGCCTTTTTTGTAATGACCATGATCTTGTATTCAAGGTTGACAAGACGAAGTTTATGGTCTTACATAAACATAAAAACGTGACAGCCAGAGTGGAAATTAATAACGCATCCCTGGAGCAAACTGACTACTTTACATATCTGGGCGTTACAATGGGCAAAAGGATGAACTGGAAGCCACAGATAGATCTGAGAGTTTTAAGGCATAACCAGATAGCAGGGGCCCTTTTAAAAGAACACCGACTCTCCCAAACCAAACCAATTGTTCCGACCCTAACTATTTATCAAAGGAAGGTTAGAGCTTTAATAATTTATGGAGCGGAGCTCTGGGGCTTCGAAAATTTAGCTCCAGTAGTCCAAGCTCAGAACAAGTTTCTGAGGGCATTGACCGGCCTTCCTCATTCAACACCCCTCAGACCCTACTTTCAGATCTGGGCTGTGCTTCCTTTGAGGAGGCCGTGGGCTTTAGACCTCTTGCCTACTGGGGTAGATTCTGGACTACCCCTGAGTAAGCTCCCTATGCGCAAGCAGTTAAGTTTATTAGAGAAGCTGACAAATCTAATAAAATCAAATGGTTACAAATGATTAAGGCTACTCTATCGGATATGGGCCTCACCCACTTGTGGGAGGACACAGAAGGGAACTCTTTCCTCTCAAAAACAGATTTTAAAACCTTACATAGGGACATGGTCTGCCCTGAAGTCTCTTACCCTGATGAATGGTGTTTCCCTAACAGGTCTCTTCTTGGAACACAAAATCGGATATAGGCTGGAGGCCTACTGGGATACCATCACCAGCCCTGGCGACAGGAAACTCTATCATCAATTTAGAGTGGGCACTCTTCCCCATCAAATCATTTACCAAAAGGTGGGGGGATTGTTCAAGATACAAAATGTCACTTTTGCCAATGCGAGGAAGAGACCTTACAGCACGTTCTGTGTGTGTGCCGTGCATATAAGGCCCTCACCATAAATGGCTTAAGCCAGTTTGTGTTTTACTAGGAACGAGGGGCATATTACCAAGCAATAGCGATAATTATCGCTATTGCTTGGTTAGAGACAAAAATTTACCGCAGAGCTGCGGCGATTTTTACCGCAAATAAACCTTGGTATTACCAAGGTTTATCACAAATGCGATAAAAATCGCCGCAACGCACGAATATCGCTGAAAAGTCAGCGATATTCATGCATTACCGAGCTAATGCTCTTAGCCATGTTATCCACCTCCCATTGGATAACATGGCTAAGAACTGCTCAGGGCAGGTGTTAGCTTTTGGAGATATTTGCGCTTAGCGCGAATATCTCCAAAAGTTGGTAATAGGAGATAGCGATGTTAGCGACTGTTTCCAGTCGCTAACATCTTGGCACGCCCACTTTGCATGTCATTAGTGATAAATATCACTGACATGCAAAGTGGGGCCCAAGATGGTCGCTATCTCCTACTAGCTGTCGCTAACTGGTGTTAGCGACAGCTAGGTAATAGGGAGATAATTTTATCTCCGCTTTCTTGGCTTTTAAAGCCAAAAAAGCAGAGATAAACCCCCTTGATAATATGCCCCAAGATCTTGACAAACGGCTTTGCATATCTTAAAAATGTATACTAGTGAAGTCATAGTTATTGCTATGGCAACATTTTGGAGTTGGACGAGGGCCCATAGAAGAAATAGTTTGCATGGTACTTTAACATGATTCAGCTGAGCGTACCGTGCTATTAGTCTTTTCTAATCTTTCTGCTTATAAGAACGAAGTGTCTAGCCATAACTTGTGTATTATGGATATGATCTCTTTTATGAATATTTTGGTTTTAAAATTAAAGGATTTTATTTAGGTGTCTAGCATTTTAATAGGATCTTATATGAGATTTTTTCTTCTTCTTAAGAATCCTTTTTTTAAAAAAAAAAAAAGCTATTATAAATTTTAAGGAATTTTAACTATCTTGTATTGTTATATGTGTCTTTTATGATTGTTTATGATCGAATAAAGACGAATTTGGATTTGGACATGAAACTAAATAGTGTAATCAGTCATTTATATTTTCTTGTAAAATTGTAATGACTTTTTTTTAACAAATAGGTTTCTGAGCACAACATTTCATAAACTTTGGAACCAAATACCAATTAGATGGCTCAGACATCTTTTGAAACTTCTACTGCATAAAGCATGCATGTAGACTATTGCCTGATAAATAAAGCGCAGCCTTATAGTCTTTGGAATTTCCCACATAGTTTGAGACATTTCGGGATTGTCATGATGCAGAGTTTGCTTAAGTTAACCCCTCCGCTGCGCTGAACGTTCTGTGCTGGTGCAGAACGTTCTATTGAGCGGGCGGGGCCACGGCGTTCAACGGACGTGCGCAGCACTACCGAGGTAGTGCACGCTACGTCCCCTAAACGTAGCCAGCACTCAAGGGGTAAATCCCCTTTTCGCTAAAAGTTATGGTTTTCAGTGGTTTGTCATTTGTGCCAAAATGGACCCCAATATCTTGACCAGGTCTTATTTGTATGCCCTACTCTCTTATAACATCGGCGGAATTGGCTGAGGACCATATGTTTGCATCTGTTTATCCTTCCAGTCCCAACAGTCTCACAGTCACTTTACGCAATTCCGAATGAAATGTTTTGTTATAGAATTTTTTACTTTAGGTGCTTTTTAAAGCAATAATAATGATGTATTACTGTGAATGAAATTGTGGTTGTCATTGATAGTCAAGCTGTATTCTTGCCTGCTTTAGTCTCCTATATCTTGCTATTGCTGCTCCTAATGATTTTTATATAATGTACTCATTATATAGAGTTTGCATATTTCAACTTGTAGCACGACAGTCACTTTATGTACCATTAAGTGCAATATATTGTTCTTATTCATCTATATTCCTGGTTCTGCTGCTATTATTGTGTTTTTATATAATATATTTATCTTATAATGTTTGCACAGTTTACACTAATGGCACAATAGTAATTTTAAGTGCCATTAAGTGCTACACCTTGTAGTATACTGGAAAATTGTTTAACGTGCAATTTTAAATATTGGACATCTTATGTCTTTGCTGCACCCACTGCTGGGGTAGCTTCTATGAAATGTTATACTTAAAGTTGCATTTTTAGTAGATCTCTTTTATTATTATTTTAGTGCATACATGTATCCTAAGATTTAATGTGGACCTCCTTTGAGTTCCGCAACATAAATGTAAACAATAAACATGAAAGAAAATAAACTTGTAGAACACAAAGACTTGTTGAGTAAGCAAAAGAAATTACAACATAATAAACGTAAACCATACAGCAATCTATTTACAAAAATAACATCTCCTGAATGAGGACAAATGTATAATGTCCTAGTCTCAATTTAAATGTTATTTTACTATAAACTCCAGCAACATAAATAGGGGTTTGCACTTACTTATTTTGTCTGTCAACCTCCGTCACCCATTTCCTTTCTTGTTTCTATAATGACTTGCTGTAATAGTAATTCATGCGGAAACTGAGTCCAATGCTTTTTATGTAAACTGGTGCAAAGGAAACAGTGATATGCCGGTCTAATATTGCACTCACACAGTAGAAGTAAAGCTCTTGTCGTTATTTTTCCATTGAAAGTAGTTCCACTTTATTTACTGCACTTCTGGTGGTTTCCTTTCTCTCGTATAATAGTGAGCAAAGTATGTTGGACTTCAGCATTATTTCGATGTTTCAAATTTACCTGCATTTCTTAACCCCTTCTGAGGTAATTGGAATTTTTATGGTCAATTGTGTCCCCTAACGTAGACCCCAACGGCTCCATGTACGTGCTTCAAGTACATGTAATTTCCCTCCATGACCAGATATGAAGACGCAAATACATTTGCGTCCAACGTTAACATGTCCTCTTTCAGATCCACCATGAATGGGTCTATAATTCCATTCCTAAGTATGCCGTGCCACCATCTTTACATGGTGCACTTTCACGTTTTCCTGACTCTGTTGAGTTAGGCCCTGATTTTTGCCATCGAGCCCTTTCTGCCTCCTGCCTCAGAAAGCTGCAGCCTGGATCTGCATCCATGACCCTTACCCTACTCCCTGTGCGGCGAGCGGTGCCCGGCTCGGTCTGCTTGCCTGCCAAGACAATTCAGCCTTCAAGTTATCTGCTCCGCTCCTCGGAAATACATTCCTGTCTAGTGATTTAGGTAAACATATCCCCAGCTGCAGAGCAAAGGGCCCGGCCTTTCTGTCTCCGTGCATGAAATTCATTGCTCCTGTTACCATGGTAGGCCCATGGCCCCTCGCATTACACGCTGACACATACACACATATGCACGCACTAGCAGTCAGTATAATAGCCTCTGCCCGAAAGACCTTTCCTTCTAGATAAAACAGTTCTTCAACACAAGATATCAGATATGATTTGGGTTTAGGTTGTTCTGACACGCCAGACTTCTGTCTCCCCTTTTGGTGCTAAATGTCGAATCCCCTTCACCCTCCAGTTCCACGTCAATCACACGTCATGTTGCCTGCGCGCGCATCCAGCCATATATTTCTGCTGACACTGCAGGATTCCTCTATGAATCCACCCACTTGTGACACTTTCATGTGACGTTTCTAGCACACACCTCCGTGTACGCCCTCGTGCACGCCTTCTGTTACGCACATGTGTTCTTATCTCGTTTCTTTCAGCTGTTACGCCTTCTGTATTCATCATCATTGTATGTATTTACTATATATAATGTGCACTGTTAATAAAGCATTGTCTATCCCTTCCTAAACCCTCGTGGTGATGGAACATGATACCATGGTTCGAACCATTCCATTACATGGAATAAAACCCTTATAAACTCAGACCCCACGGACTCTGCCTCTCATTTGATTGAGCTATTTTATTGAACTTATACCGCATAGAAATTCAGTATACGGTAAATCTTTATTTACCACATAATTGGCACCCGAACAGGGACCCCTCCCCCACCTTACACGCCGGAGATGCGTCGCAGGCCTTGCCCCCTGCCACAGCCGTGACGGACAACTACGCGTACCCGCAGGATTTCCTGTATCTCCCTCAGGCCTACGGAGGTGACGGAGACTGCGATCGACATCCAGACGAGGCGGTGAGGAGTGCGGAGGATCCCGACCAGAGCCCAGCCGAGAGAGCAAGGTCCGAGGTGTCTAGAGGCCCACCAGTTCAGAAGTACCTACGTCACGTGTCGAGTCGAGTCCAGTCCGGTCCAGTCCAGTCGGGTTTCTGAGGCCTTCCGTTCCGTGCTTCCCGGTGAGTACCGTTGCTGGGGACGCATCTAGACGGGTGCATTAATTTGTGTCCGGTCAAGACGGGTTTGGGTACGCAGACCCGGTCTGTACTGTTTTAGCAGTGTATCTGTACTGTTTTAGCAGTATATCCAGTATCCAGTTATCCAGTTATTGTTCGTTCTGAAATGTTTAAATGTGTTTTAATGTCGTGGTATGAGTGATTGTTTGATCGTCATTCCTGTGTTTATTGTATTAGTTGTGTCCGAGTCCGAGTAAGTATCAAGTATCAAGTATCAAGTTACAGGATGCCTCTATTCTCTAAACTGAGACAGATAGGAACTAGAAAAGGGGTACTCGAGGAAGCTGTTCCCATCCCACCCAGGGACACTCCCGGTCATTTTATGTACCACAAGCACGGCTTAGACGCCGTATTATATCTCGACTTGTGGGTGGATTACACTAAGGATTTAGCTTGGAAGAGAATTAGAGATGGCCCGCTACAGGGACATGGGATGCCGAGTGCATCATGAGAGTAGAAGAAGCGTTCTGGAAAAAGAAAGCCAGACAGTCTCAGAAAGATGCCATTGAATTATGGCGTAAAGAAGCACACAGACGGACAGAGAAAGCACTTCGAAAAGCAGAGAAAAGTAGAGAGGATTCTGAAAAAGCCAAAGAAAAAGAACTACTAGAAGAAGGAGAACGAGTTAGAATGGAACAACACGACAGACAGAGTAATGCCATTTTGACAGGATTGTATCCAGTCCTGGCCGAGGGCCTGCCCAAGGCGACCCCGGAAACACCGAAAAATCTGCCTCCTCCATTGGTTCCGACTTAATTACGTCATAAGACCGCAGCAGACATTTTCTTTTCTTCCTATTTAGACGATGTAGCTCCCGCATATACCAATGTACCTGCCCGTGTACCACCTGACAATAACCTGCCCCCTGATCATCAGCCCCCATGTCCGCAATAGCAGACCCCTCCCGGTCCGCTTCCGGCACCCCTACCTGTCGTTCCCCCTGGTATTCAACAACTACATCCTCTTAATCCTTTTGGGACTGACACGGTTCAGGTTCCAACCCAGTTACAGCAGGTACCGACCCTACAGCCAGGTTATGCTCAAGCCTCCGCCTCAGGAGGTGCTACAGGAGGTTATCACACCCCACCACCGTTACACCGAGTGACAATGAGAGAATTCGCAATGGCACGGACACCTAGAGGTGCTCCGGCAGAACAGCTTAGACAACAGCTTACAGATTGCAGATATGACACAGTGCCTGGTACGACAGGACCCATGTTGTTAGCGTCCCTACGTTTAAGACGTGTTACAGATTATTTGCAATTACTACCAGAAATGCCAGACCATCTAGACAAAATGTATCATTTTATTAGAACAGGAGAAGGACCGGAGAGTGTTGGTGACGCCATGTCACGTCAGAAAGTTGAGAACAAAGGTTTAATCATGCGATTTTTGGTTAATTGTTTGATAAGAGAACAAGATCAGGCAGGTTTTCCACAAAATGAAATGGATAGATTGAACAGATGGAGCCAGAATATCGCTGATGGTAAGCATGATAGAGAGAAAAGTGTACATGTCATGGTTAGAAAGATCCGTAAAGAAATAATAGATATACATGCCCATCGAGAACCTGAAGAGCCACTCGAATCAGACGAGCTAAACTCCTCGCAGGAGGAGGATAATACAGAGAATCTATCAGAAACATCGCAACTGACAGACAAAAAAATTATAGCATATCTAGGTAGAGAGAAACTCCCTAGACCGCACTCCTTTGATAGGCCCTTCGATAGACCCATTCGTAAACAAGAAACGTTCGAAAACAAGGAACGTTACCTTTGTCCGATACCAGAGCGATGTACCCTTGAGCATGTGTTCCAAAAGACTGACAAAGTACTAAAAGAAAGGATAGGTTATCAAGAACTCAATACCCTACGTGATCAGGAACTAGCCCGGTCCGCAGTACAGTGGGCCGGAGATGACAGCATATATAAAGATGATTCGGTAGTGCAAACGTTTTTAAGTCTTATTCCAGAAGAACAGTGATTAGCTGGTATATACATGACACAACACCTCATTATACAGTATGAAAATAGAGCATCTGACCCAGGTCCGTTATATAACTTACTGCAGGACTTACTCCTGAGAAGATGGAGAGGTCTAGGTACTGAACTAATTGAAACGATTTTAGAACAACGCCACAAATATAGAACCTTCTTGGCTCCACATCTTGTCTCTGTTCCACCCCCAGTCAGGAAACCATTCCACTTTGACTTTGACAAACAGAACCCTTTACGAGAAGTACATCCAGTCAGGAATGCTCATGATACCCTTACACGTGTTTACGTATACACGCCTATAACTAAAATGGAATTATTGGAAATGAAGAAAATAGTGCCCAGTCATGATAAAGACCCTGCAGGTTTCCACCGTGAAATAAAAGACATGTTACTCATGGGAGATTACACCTATCCCGACATTATGAAAATATTGAAAGTTTTATTGCCTGCCGGTATTTACGAGAAACTCAAAGAAAAAGAATGGGAGGTGGGAGACCAAAAGATTGATTGGGCTGCATTAGAAAATGAAGAAACGACTCGAACCCCAGGTTTGGGTCTTGGGGATAAAACTAAAGCATTACCAGGATTGTTAGTACAGGTTTTGCCACGTTTGTTAGCAACCAAAAAGGAGGACTGGGATGCAATCTCAGCCTGCAAACAGAAACCCGATGAAGACACTAGTGATTTTTATTCCCGATTTGAGAAATGTTTTATTATTAATAGTGGCCTGAAAGCAAGTAGCGAGTCAAACCCACACCTTTTTGTATCCAAATTAGTCGAGAATTCATTGCCCCAGGTTAAGAACCGTGTATTGAAAGTCGAGAGCACATGGCAAGCTAATTCGCCTTCACAAATGTTACAAATGTTACAGTATCTCAGGCTCACAGAATGTTTCCCTTGGATTTTCAGGAAAGCCTATTGTTAATGAAGTATCGAAACCAGTTCCACTTGCAGTTGGTCCATTGTCCCGCACTACAGATTTATTGCTCACGAAATCATGTCCAGAAAACTTACTTGGTATAAAGACCCTGAAAGCTCTAGGAGCTGTAATTTGTTGTTCTCCGGAAGGAGTAAGACTGTTTCTGCGAGATTTCAAAGGCCATTATGTATTGAGAGATTTTGACCCCAGGTTACAGAATGTTCCTGCACATTTATGGGCGAAAGGCCCCACTGATGTAGGGTGTATGCACATCACTCCATATCACGTCACACTGAAGCCAGGAGTAGTACTACCACGCATTCGACAATACAAGTTACCACCAGATGCTGTAGTGGCTTTACTGAAAATCATTGACGAGCTCATTGCACAAGGAGTGGTTGTAGAAACCGACTCCAATCTATGTAACTCCCCTATCATTCCAATTCTTAAACGTACTGATCCAAATGCACCTCCAGTTTATCGATTAGTTATCGATTTACGAGAATTGAATAAATGCATTGTACCACAATATTCCGTGGTCCCAGACATTTCGTCCCTATTGACAGCTATTGATTCCGAAGCGACGTTCTTCACTGTAATCAATCTCAAGAACGCCTTCTTTAGTGTCCCTATTGACCCGGAAAGCCAATATCTTTTCGGATTCTGTTTAAATGGCCGAAGCTTCAAATTTGCACGTGCACCTCAAGGATTCACAGAAAGGCCCAGTATCTACAGCCAAGCATTGAAGAGACAACTTGACAGTATCCACATGCCTGACAACACTGCCCTACTCCAGTACGTCGATGATCTATTGATCACCGCCCGTTGTGAACCAGAATGTGAACAAGCGTCACTGACAGTTTTGCATTTCCTGGCGGACAAGGGACTCAAGGTATCTCCTTCGAAGCTACAATTGTGTGCCCAGCAAGTGGTGTACCTTGGGCACTTGCTGTCCAAGTGGGGTAGGCAACTGACACCTGACCGAATTCAGTTAATTGTACATCTTCCACAACCTAAAACACAGAAAGAAGTACGAGCCTTTATTGGACTCACTTCCTATTGCAGACAATGGATTCCACAATATGCATTCCTAGCAAAGCCACTCATACAGTTGACAACTCAGGAGGCAGCGTCTTCGACTGTCCTCCCTTGGACTCAGGAACATACACAAGCTTTTGACGAATTAAAGAAAGCCTTATGTTAAGCACCAGTTTTAGCAACACCATGTTACAGCAAGCCTTTTACACTTTTTGTCACCGAACGCGAAGGTACTGCATTGTCAGTACTTACACAGGATCAAGCAGGTTCACACAAACCGTGTGCTTATTTTTCTAGTACATTAGATCCAGTAGCCCAGGCTCTGCCTGCGTGCTTGAAATCTGTAGCAGCAACAGCTCTAGCGATCAGGCAAAGCGATTCCATAGTGTTAGGACATCAATTGACAGTACAAGTTCCACATTCCGTGGAAGTCCTTTTGAACAGAACACAGACTCAACATTTGACTATAGCATGACTGACAGGGTATGAATTGACATTGTTTCAGCCACACATAGATATCAGACGCTGCAATACACTGAATCCTGCTACACTTTTACCATTAAGTGAGACAGACCCTTTGGCACATGATTGTGTTGAAGTCATTACCATTACGACGAAACCCAGACAAGACTTAACAGACACCGTATTACCAGATCCAGACCTGACACTTTATGTGGATGGTTCATGTATGAGAACAAGTACAGGAGAGTTAGTGGCCGCGTATGCAGTCACGACGGAAACTGAAGTCATAGAAACACATCGCATTGACACACTGTCAGCCCAAGCAGCAGAGCTCATTGCTCTGACTCAAGCCTGTATACAAGCAAAGAACAAGAGAGTTAACATTTACACGGATTCATGTTATGCATTCGGAGTCGTACACGACTTCGGTGTACTCCGGCGAGAAAGAGGTTTCTTGACCTCTCACGGAGCCAAGATCCAGCACGGTCCCCTCATCCAAGCTCTGTTAGAAGCAATACATTTGCCTACAGCCATATCCATCATGAAGTGCAAAGCACATACGAAAGTTACAGATACCATTTCCCCGGGTAATGACCTGGCAGATCGAACGGCCAAGCATACAGCTCAGACTCATACTCACACAATTGATACGACAAAGACAATAGTCCCGACACCGACACATTGCATGACAGTTACGGATCCCGCCCTAGATGTAATCGACATACAGACACATGCTACATCAGACGAAATCAAGAAATGGACTGAACTAGGAGGGATACAGACAGAACAGGGATGGATGACGAAGGGAAAAGCCACATGGTTTCTCCCCGACTCTATGGTTCAAGTTATCATTAACACAGCACATAGTCCTGCACATTTAGGAGAAAAAGCCATATTAGACAGTATTCAAAACCTTTGGTTCAATAAGCATTTACGAGCAGCAGCAAAACAGAAAGTACGTACTTGCATGATCTGTTGTCAGTTCAACCCAGGAAAAGGCATTCCCGTAGAGCAAGGTGGATTTCATCCTCCCGATCACCCTTTTGAAGTCCTCCAGATGGATTATATCCAGATGGAACGCTATCGAGGATTCAAATACGTCCTCGTAGTTGTATGTGCACTCTCCCGATGGACAGAAGCATATCCAGTCCCAGATTACACTGCTCCGACCACTGCCAAGCAGCTGGTACGTGAATTCTTCCCACGGTATGGTTTGCCCCGTATCGTGTACTCAGACAATGGTCAGCCATTCTCGTCCGAGCTTATGAAGCAGGTATCACTCCTGCTAGGATATCAGTGGAAGTTCCACTGTGTCCGACATCCCGAGGCAGCAGGTCTCGTAGAGAGACACAATCAGACCCTGAAAACACGTCTCGCCAAAGTGTGTAAAGAGAAAGGCGTAGATTGGATAGTAGCTTTACCAGTTGCTCTTTTTTTTATGAGAATGGTAGCCCATTCAAGAACAGGGCTATCCCCGTACGAGGTGGTCTTTGGTAGGCCACCGAGTATGTGGGGGACGCCTCTGCCTCGTAAGATCACAGATGTTGACTGTAATATGCTGACAGATTACCTTGCCTCCTTGATGTCTGCACTACAATCATGTCGTTCACAGGTAGCCGCAGCTTTTCCCGACAACACCGAGGTGAAGCCACACGAGATCGTCCCTGGAGACCTAGTGCTTATCCGGAATTTCGATCGGAGGAATCCGCTGGAGCCCCGCTGGCAGGAGCCGAAGCTTGTTCTTCTCACAACAAGGACCGCCGTTAAGGTGGAGGGCCGCAAAGGCTGGCTCCACTCGAGTCATATTAAGAAATACCATGGACTTCCGCCAAAAACAGATTCCCAGCCCTGCCCCGTTTCAGAGACTGATACTAAACTTCCCCTGGTAGAAAATACTCCTCAGCAGGAGTTCCGAATGAAATTGAGGTCTAGCAAGTCAGACAGTTTAATTGTTTAAGTCCTCCCCTAGGTGAAGCGGTTAGACAGGTTCCTGACATGTACCAGTTAGACCCCAATAGAGAGAGATAGACAGAAACAGATCAAGAAAGAGAAATATTGTAAATCTCTCCGTAGCCATTGCATTGTTGCATTATTGATTATGTTTTTTCTGAGTCTTACGATTATTGCTACAGGTTTATTATTACACATGTACTTTCCTATTTCCGTACGTGCACATTCTTCCTCAAATGACACTGTCGAGCATACTTTCAGTGAATTGCCCCCTCACGAGTTATCATACCGACTTGCACTGCGCAACAATACTTTCATCAGTATGTTACATCATTCTCATCAGACCAGCAACGCTACAAATTGTTGGATATGTGGCCGACTCCCTCCCTATCAGAAATACAAGGGAGTTCTGCCCCTCTTTCCGTACCCGTTTACACACAACGGTTCCTGTGGTGCATGGTTTAGTTTAATAAATTCTTTAAATTCTGATTCCATAGTTTACCAGGGCAATTGGGTATGGGGGAATCTGAACACAGTTATGCATAAAGCATGTTTCCCTGACGAGGAGGGTCTTCCACAAAGGACAGGGACCGATCTAGAAAACGAAGTGTGGATTGGGTAATTTTACACTTAACCTCATGATTCTGAATGTCCTGTCCGATACAAAACCAGACTTACCCGCTATGTCAGTATTACCAGTCAAAGGTGAATTATGTGTCAGAAAGAATGGTACAGTACACCTAGGTCATAGTGAATGTACTACTGTGATTGAATTCAGTGATAAAGGCAAGTCTACATTCAAAGCTTCCCGTCATTCCTATTTCATTTGTGGTCAGACAGCTTACGTACGCTTACCTCTAGATTGGGATGGTACTTGTTACATTGCATTCCTTCTGCCACCTGTTTTCCTAGCCCCACCTGATTATCATAGGGACTCCCATCTAGTACACAATAGACCCAAGAGAGATCTCCCGATTGTCGACTATACTGAAACAGCATGGGAGCAATACACAGACTTTAATAAAGGTTTCTTTCCCTATTTAGGCACTGTCTCGAATAGTAAACTGATACGTAAACTAACCAGAACCCTTGAAGCAGTAGTGAATGAAACTACTTCCGCCCTAGGCAACCTAACAGAGGAACAGTCTGCTATGAGACTTGTTGTTCTTCAGAATCGTCTTGTTCTTGACGTCATCCTGACCGATAGGGGCGGAGCTTGTAGAGTCATCGGATCGAGCTGCTGTGTTTTCATTCCAGAAAATGCACCATCAGTATATAGAGCCATAACCCGTCTCCACAAGATTGCAAGTCAGATACACCAGAATCCAGGCACCTGGACTTGGTCCGGTTGGCTTTGGAGTGTGTTATCAGCCTGGGGATGGAAGGTCCTATCCTTCCTCGGAATAGCCCTTCTCATAGTATTCAGTTGTTGCCTATGTTTACAATGTGGGCCGGCGATTTGCGGCCTGTGTGCCACATCATGTATTCCCCATCCAAGTCCACGTTCTAAATCCCGTATGAAAAAGGAAGAGCAAATGATGTTATATGAACAAGTAGATGGACTAATGAAGATTGATATATCATGAAGGGTCCGTAGGGGACAAGGAGGGAATGAGGTAATTGGAATTTTTATGGTCAATTGTGTCCCCTAACGTAGACCCCAACGGCTCCATGTACATGCTTCAAGTACATGTAATTTCCCTCCATGACCAGATATGAAGACGCAAATACATTTGCGTCCAACGTTAACATGTCCTCTTTCAGATCCACCATGAATAGGTCTATAATTCCGTTCCTAAGTATGCCGTGCCACCGTCTTTACATGGTGCACTTTCACGTTTTCCTGACTCTGTTGAGTTAGGCCCTGATTTTTGCCATCGAGCCCTTTCTGCCTCCTGCCTCAGAAAGCTGCAGCCTGGATCTGCATCCATGACCCTTACCCTACTCCCTGTGCGGCGAGCGGTGCCCGGCTCGGTCTGCTTGCCTGCCAAGACAATTCAACCTTCAAGTTATCTGCTCCGCTCCTCGGAAATACATTCCTGTCTAGTGATTTAGGTAAACATATCCCCAGCTGCAGAGCAAAGGGCCCGGCCTTTCTGTCTCCGTGCATGAAATTCATTGCTCCTGTTACCATGGTAGGCCCATGGCTCCTCGCATTACACGTAGACACATAGACACATATGCACGCACTAGCAGTCAGTATAGAATAGCCTCTGCCAGAAAGACCTTTCCTTCTAGATAAAACAGTTCTTCAACACAAGATATCAGATATGATTTGGGTTTAGGTTGTTCTGACACGCCAGACTTCTGTCTCCCCTTTTGGTGCTAAATGTCGAGTCCCCTTCACCCTCCAGTTCCACGTCAATCACACGTCATGTTGCCTGCGCGCGCATCCAGCCATATATTTCTGCTGACACTGCAGGATTCCTCTATAAATCCACCCACTTGTGACACTTTCATGTGACGTTTCTAGCACACACCTCCGTGTACGCCCTCGTGCACGCCTTCTGTTACGCACATGTGTTCTTATCTCGTTTCTTTCAGCTGTTACGCCTTCTGTATTCATCATCATTGTATGTATTTACTATATATAATGTGCACTGTTAATAAAGCATTGTCTATCTACTAGTCGCATTTAAGCGTGCTGCGCTTATTATTGATTTTAAAGCTCGTTTTCTGACATTTGCACTATTTTTGTTTGGAGCCTCGTTTTAATTGTATAACTGTTTCTGGCCTCATACCTGCATTTTAAATTGTGCCCCCACCGCGTTTTTTCACGGAATTTCACCGGTTTTGTAATTTCTTCGTGGCGCTTGGCCGCCATCTTGGGGTGGTCTCTGCCTCCTGTGCCACTTGCTGCAGCGCTCTAGCGCTTCATGTAGCCCAGGTGAGCTGGTATTTAAAGCTCACTCTGCTAGCGCAGCGGTGACGCGCAGCGGTAGCGCCTGACTCGCGCCGGAGTCGAGCCAGAGTCTGCCCGTCTGCGCCCGTCCGCGCTAAGTACGCGCGGTACGCCGGGGATTTTATCTTTTATCTTTTATCTTTACCTAGTGTATATTTGTGTGCCCGTAGCTGTCGCCCTGTCTGGATGATTATGTATTCCGGTGCCTCTCTTCTTGCCATCAGAGATACTCTCCCACGCTGCTCTACCACACCCCACCATCCGCTGTGTGGCCCGTTTCAGTGTGCTTGCAACAGATGGTCTTTGGACCAGCCTGTAGGTCTTCGCGAGCTCGCCACTTCTCCCGCCCCACGAGCTCCTCCTGGTCTCTCTCCGTTGCCTGGTAGCTTGGGATCTGGTCTACGTTTTTTAAATCTGAACACCAGATCTCTAGTGAAACACCATCTGTCTGTGGCTGATCTCATTTTGGATAAGACACCAGATCTGTTGGCTGTAACTGAAACCTGGCTACAAGATACTGATGACGCCATAGTCAATCTTGCCTGTCCTCCGGGCTATTCATGCTTCAGATCTAACCGCCATTCTAGAGGTGGAGGGATCGCCTTATTTATCAGATCCGCCTTTACGTGTACCTGGACGGTCTTGCAGATTGCTGGATGTGAGAGTGCGCTGTTTAAGGTTTCCATCAGCCCTCAGTTCTCGCTGTCAGGGATGGTTGTTTATCGCCCTCCAGGCAGCGATGTAGCTTTTAGAGGTGCCTTTCCGGAGGCTGTGAGCCTCTTGGCTAGTGGATGTGCAAACTTTTCTATCTTGGGCGACCTAAATCTCCACTTTGATAGGTTAGAGTCTCTGGCCATCAGTGGTTTTTTGGCCGATTTAGAGGCTTTGCAGTTGACCCAGCTTATTTCTCAGCCTACACACGTGGCCGGCCACACCCTTGATCCGTTTTTTACCACTCTCTCTGATGTTCGGATTGTGGCGGTTGATCCTGTGATATGGTCTGACCACTATCTGGTGTCTGCTTGGCTTCCCCTCCCTGCTAATCCCACTATACCGCCTCCTTTGCGGATACCCCGGCGCCACTGGAACAAACTTAGGTTAGAGGACCTTCACCGCATTTTGGGTGCTGAGCCGTTAGGTCCCCTGCTGAATGCCACCTCGGGCTATGACCGGTTCTGTAACTGGATTACCAGGGCGCTGGACGTCCTGGTACCCATCATCTCCAGCAAGTCCAGTCCCCGGCAGGCTAGCCCTTGGTATGACAGCGCGCTGCGTGCAATGAAGTCCTCTTGCAGACGGGCGGAAAGGGTGTGGCGTAAGTCGTACGATGCCGACAAGAAATCCATCTACCTGGCCTTAGTTAAGCTTTACCATCGAGCTATATGCAGGGCCCGGGCGGCGTTTTACGCAGCCGAATTTCGAAATAGCCTTAACCCGACTAAAACCATCTTTAAAACCATAAAAGACTTAATGGCAAAGAGAGTTCCCCCACAGTTGGACAGTTCCACCGCCCACTGTGAAGCCCTAGCCACCTTCTTTTTGGATAAAGTCAGGAAGATCTATCTGGCGTTTCCAAGCACACTGTCTCCTGTGATTCCCTGGAGCGGCTCTAGCAGCTGTCCATCGCTGCACTCCCTTCCTACCATCTCCAATGAGGAGTTCGCAAAGTGGGCCCTGCGAGTCAAGTCTGGATCGCCTGCAGACCCGGTAAGATCTGCTCTTTTCAGGGACGTTGCTTTTCAGGGACGCACAGCAGTGTGCTCCCTGATTAACCTCTCCCTAACCTCTGGCCTGGTCCCTGCCAAATGGAAGCAAGCGGTGGTTTCCCCGATCCTAAAAAAACCATCTTTGGATTCATCGAGACCTGAAAACTACCGCCCTATATCTTTGCTCCCTTGGCCGGCCAAGGTTATGGAGGCCCATGTAAATCGGGCCCTCACGGAGCATATGACCCTTGTGAATGTCCTGGATCCCACGCAGAATGGGTTTCGTGCTGGCCACAGCACTGAGACGGCCCTTCTGGCAATGGTTGAGCATTTGCGAAGTGTGCTCGATGCAGGTCAAACGGCAGCGCTTATTTTACTAGACCTGAGCGCTGCCTTTGACACTGTCTCCCATCGCATCTTGCTACACCGCCTGCAGGACATTGGCATTTGTGGTTCAGCTCTGCAGTGGTTCCGCTCCTTCCTCAGTGATCGCTCCTTCTGCGTTGCCACCCCTCCTTTTCAGTCCAAGTACCATCCTTTGAACCTGGGGGTCCCTCAGGGCTCCTCGCTGAGTCCCACGCTTTTTAATCTGTACGTGCAGCCGCTGGCTGAGGTCGTCAGGCAATGGGGCCTTACCATGGTCTCCTATGCTGACGACACTCAGTTGGTGGTTACAATCAGCGGGGATGCCAAGCAGGATGCCCTCAGGTTCCGAAGTGGACTGAGAGAGGTGGCCAGCTGGATGAATAACAACTGTCTCCAGCTGAACGCGTCAAAAACAGAGGTGATGATTGTTGGAAGGGAAGCGGACCACTGGGGGGACGAATGGTGGCCTCCAGAGCTGGGATCAGCGCCGGCCCCTGTCCTGGAACTCAGGAATCTCGGAGTATGGCTTGACCACACGCTAAGCTTTGTGACTCATACAAAGAGAGTGGCGGCCTGCTGTTTTGGAGTACTACGCGGGCTAAGACCCCTGCTGCGATTCTTCGATGCTCCTACAAGACAGCTGGTCATTCAAGCAATGATCATCTCGCGGTTGGATTACGCCAGTTCTCTCCTTTTAGGAGCGAACCAAGCCGAGATTCTTCGTTTACAACGAGTCCAGAACGCGGTGGCTAGGGCGGTGGTTGGTCTGCCTCGAACCTGCCCTACCTCTAACACCCTGCGGTCCTTGCACTGGCTCCCGATATGCAAGCGTATCCAATTCAAGGCTCTCTGCCTGGTTTTTAAAATTCTGAGAGAGTTGGCACCCGGAATACTCAATACACTGATCTCTCCCTATGTTCCTACCCGCTCACTACGATCCCTTGGACAGTCCTTGGTGGTCGTCCCCCGTTTCAGACTTAGTCGGATGGGGGGTCGCTCCTTCCGCGTGAAAGCCGCAACCCTCTGGAATGCGCTCCCCTTGGAAATCCGCCTTTCGAATGACCTAATGTCTTTCCGTAGGGCCCTGAAAACCTTCCTGTTTTAATTGTTTCTAGCTTTTATTGTTTGCTTTTTGTTACCGGACCTAGTGTTGTGTTGTGTTTACCTTTCCCTGCGCCAGGACGCTCCTTCGCTGGAGCAGCTGTGCGCATTAAAATGCAACTAACATAACATAACATCCCTTCCTGAACCCTTGTGGTGATGGAACATGATACCATGGTTCGAACCATTACATTACATGGAATAAAATCCTTATAAACTCAGACCCCACAGACTCTGCCTCTCATTTGATTGAGCTATTTTATTGAACTTATACCGCATAGAAATTCAGTATACGGTAAATCTTTATTTACCACACTTCGATGCTGTTGACGGAACGGTTCCATCATGCACGTCGGGTGAGCTGTGCGGATGACGGAACCGTTCCGTCATGACTCCGCCCGCGCAAGGCGGAGTCAGCATGGGCGGGGAATTCGCGCCGCAGCGATGCGGGTAATCAGTGTGGTGAAGCATTTTATAGTGATAGAGCAGAGGTGATTCCTCTAATTTATTTACGAAAATTTACACTGAAAGGATTGTGACACTATTTACATGGAAAATGACAAAATGTTAGGCCACACGTTTCAAGAAACACACAAATGAAGTTCCGATTTAGATACTGCATCATAAAAGCATGCAGGATGTTAGTAGTAGTTTTCTGTTACACATAACGGTCAATAAGTAGATGGGAAATCTGACACCTTAATGACTTGTTCTTGTGATTTGAAAACATAATAATAAATGATGACACAGAAATATCTATTTAAGAAATGAACGCTTCATGTGTTAAGTATGAGTAGCATATTAGAATGTATAATGTGGGCACTGAAAATGACAAAACAAAAGTAAGTGCTAGACGAGGTTATGTTACGA
The DNA here is from genome assembly GCF_964263255.1 of Lissotriton vulgaris. NCBI lineage: Eukaryota > Metazoa > Chordata > Amphibia > Caudata > Salamandridae > Lissotriton > Lissotriton vulgaris. The sequence goes on from NC_141698.1 coordinate 911,861,044, forward strand.
TTGCATTCCGTAAATCTTATTTTTGATGTGCTTTTAAACTTGTACTCTTTCTTTAGTAACATAAAGAAAAAAGAAGCAAACAAAATTATAGGTGAGTAAAAAAAATTAAACAATGCAAAAGAAACATACAAAATTATAGGTGACTAAAACAAATGCATATGACAACAAAAAGAGAGATAGGGAGAGTTATGGAACACTCTTATTCCCCGGTTAAGTCTATCAAACAGGAAAAGAGTGTCCTATGGTATTCAAAAGGCCACAAAAAGAAGCAACAGAAAAAGGAACCTGGCCTCACTTAGGTCAGTTAATAAAGCCCTCACTCACCAACCTGGTGGTGACATGCTTCATCATCGGGCCCCACTAAAGAGGCCGAGTGCCTCTTTAGTGTGCTTCGACGCCAGGTCTACTGCGGAGCGGGTTTTCTTGTGAGTTCAGGCGTGCAGTGAGGATAAATTAAATGGAGGTGAAGGACTTAAAATGTCTTCAGTGTATCCCAAAAATTTTTATTATTTGATTACTGGGACATAGATTTAAAAGTTAGTATAGGAAATTAGTCCACAATTAGTTGTGTGGTTGTTTCCAAATTATTACACCCCTGTTGATCAACCTTTCTTAAGATAACAATCTCCCGCAGCTGAAGAACATCATTCCCTTTATATTTTAGGTCTCGCAGAGTTTGCAAAGGCTTTATTAAACCTGATCTAATTTGAATTTAGGGTTGTATACTATTCATTTGAAACTGAAATAGAAATACAAAACGAAGATAAATTACTCTGCTGAGTCAGGCTCATGATTTGTTTATGGCTAAGCTCATTTTAATTTGAAGGCTTCATCAGAAAAATATATGGAATTATTTGAGAGTTATGAATAATATGGTATGTAAGCAATAATCTTATTCCCGGTCCTCATTTGATAATTGATTATCATCTAAGTAGTCCAGTCCCTTCCATCACAGAATAAGATCCATCAGAGGACCATAGAAATCTGGGATGTTATTTAGGATTAATTTGGAACAGGAGAAAATTAGACTAATGATAGTTAAAGTTTAAGGGGGCCCAACGTGTTAATGCTACAACAGTTTTTTTGATAGCTTGTTGGATGGTTTACTGTCTGATAAAACCTTTCTATAAGGAGGATGTATATTGAGGTCGCTATAGATTTTCCCAAAACCCAGGTACAGTGACATATGACCGAGTGCCAGCTCTGAGGAAAAGATGACGATACCAGTGGTGTGAGTATTAATAGGGTTGTGTAATATTGGTTCTTAAATGTGTTACTAATGAGAATTGGTAGAGTAATGTTTTTAGTGCTTAATGTTGAATAGGGTATTGTTGTATTGAAGTTGTTATCAGATTCGAAGTAGCCCAAGATCCTGGGATATACACCTGAGGGTGGTCTTAGTGTGGCTTATGCTGAGTAAGTTATCTGCTGTTTCGAAGGTTCTGTGCGTGAGACATCATAGGCAGTACCACCAGAGAAGGGAACCTTGAGAGAGTACGAAAAGTTAAAATTGCTGGGATTCTTCTCAAGAGCATGGAGATTAATCGTTTAGGTGAAGATGCGCTGGTCAAGATTTTGCTTAGGTTGTATGAATAACTTCTGGTTGTATGTAGGTCTATAATTTTCTTTAGTGGAGTAGACAAGAGTTTTTGTGCTTAGTAAGCCATTTTAAGATCAGAGTTTGAATAAGTTGGATTGAAAAGGAGGTGTTATCAGTTGCAAGGAGTTGCTTTGATGTCATATAGTGTTGCACTACGATAGGACGGTTGGTGTGAGACTGCACTGGGATTGGTTGGCAGTGTCATGGGGATTGAGAGCTAGAACAATACAAGGAAGTATCTTTTGGAAAGATGAATCAAATAATTTGTAAAGGACATTAGAAATGTTATTCAGAATCATGAAAATGTTAGCGTATTAAAACATTGAAACATGGACAAGTGTTTGTACCTACTACAGCCCGGTTGCTTTGATGTCATATAGTGTTGCACTACGATAGGACGGTTGGTGTGAGACTGCACTGGGATTGGTTGGCAGTGTCATGGGGATTGAGAGCTAGAACAATACAAGGAAGTATCTTTTGGAAAGATGAATCAAATAATTTGTAAAGGACATTAGAAATGTTATTCAGAATCATGAAAATGTTAGCGTATTAAAACATTGAAACATGGACAAGTGTTTGTACCTACCACAGCCCGGTTACCGATATCACCTGAAGGCACACATGCTTTGTGTATGACTTTAGAGAAAGGTTATAATAAATGCACATGGTTAGAGAATTGGATGAAACATACTGAGAAAGATGAATCTTTAGCTTTCCCTCAATATGTTACCTTTAATGTACAAATTCTTGAACATTTAATGAGACAGACAAATTATATTAATCCACCACCAAGACCTATGTAATTAAAGGCTCTTGGAGAATGGGAACATGTGCCCATAAGAAGGAGAAACAGAAATACAAGGACAGATACAAGACCATCTTAAATAAGTATGTAGAAGCTTAGTAGGATGTTCAACAGAAAATGTGGAGGGGCTAATGCAGAGGGAGCACAAATGTATCCCATAATATTCACAGGTAAAAGTGAGGGGGGAAAATGCAAATAAAAGAAAAAAAAATCTTTAAAACTCTCACGCCCTTACGCCAACTGATGGTGGTGGTGGTGGTGATGAGATCGTAGATGAGTTTCTCAGTGAGTTATTAATGAATCGACCTTCACCATATAATGAAGAACAGTCACATCCATGAATCGAGCTTCACCACAGCAAAGCTAAACCCCATCAAAACAGAAGTAATTCTATTCTCCCCCAAATGCAACCACATACCAATCCAAGAATGGCTCAACAACCTGAATGCCTTAAATTGCTCTCTCACTATATCCCACTCTGCAAAGTCCTGGGGCTTCTTCCTGGAATTAAACCTGTCAATGAAAGAACACATCTAGAGTTCATCAAAAGGAGCCCAGTACGCCCTAAAAAACATTAGGAAAACAAAACCTTTCATTCCCTCCAATGATTTGAATACTGTGTCGAAATCTCACCTCTCACCCCTGACATCAGTTCTTAACTTGGCAGTGCAGCTCATTTCAGATGTCAAACATTTTGAACACATCACTCCTGCTCTTCAGAGCATAAACTGGCTTACCATTGAAGAATGATGTACTTCTAAAACTGCCTGCATTATCCTCAAAGCTCTGCACTCACACACTGCCAAATATCTTGAAAACAAGCTAATGAAAGCTGGGTCTACCAGATCTTCGAGAAGCTTAAACGCTCTGCTACTCATTCCTCCAAACCTCAAAAAAACTCAACAACCAAGTCTCGCTCCTTCTTCGGAAATGCTCAGAGCGTTTGAAACTTTTTACCTTGTGATCTTCGAGGCAATCCCTCCTTCCCTAACTTCAAAAGAAACCTGAAACAACTTCTCCTCAACAAATACTTTAACTCCTAGATTACTAACCTGGACTATTTAATGCATGCACTGCCCTTATCTCGACAACCATAGGCTGTCTAATCCGATGTATGTTGTCTATCAGATCCTCTTGGATTACTTTTCTTGTTTTTGGCACAGCCCTTTATTTTCTTGGATGTGTTCTATTTTCTATTCTTAATTCTCGCCTCGTTTGTACTCTCATGTATGTTTATGACTGTATTGTCAGACCACAATTCTGTCAAGCGATATGATACTTTCAGGTCTATCAAGCGCTATATACAACTTATAAATAAATAATACATTCCAGTCCAGTGAACATTTTGGGTCGAGATCTGTTGTGTAAATTAAATTGTTACATCTATTGTAATCCGAAGGGAATAGAGTTTCAAACCAATTGATGAAGACATTGTATTTAAAATGGCAAAACAAAAGACTGACATTGAAGGGTTATTTCCATTATTAAAAAGTCATGATTTACCCTTAGAATTGAGAGACACTGTGTTCCCTGAACTTTGGGAAAAGATATTCGATTGATCAAAGAAGTGACTTGAATACGGATTACTTTGAAGCCAAATGCAGTATTTCCTCGAATTTCACCCTATAATTTGAGCACTGAAAACACTGCATTTATAACACCTTTGGATGAATGGGGACTTCAGAAACCAAATGGGATGTACCAAATCATGCAGGATTTGAGCAAGGTTAAGCAGATTGAGTATCCATGTTGTCCAATTGTGCCAAATCCAGCCATCATACTATATCAGATCCCATGTGAAACTGAACGTTTTTCTATCATTAATTTGTGTCAAGCCTTCTTCTCCAATTTTTATTTGCTGAAGAAGAACCTGGAATCAATTGTAATGCCAAATCATTCCATGCTGGTTCAGTACATTGACAACTTTTTGGCATCGTTGGATACTCAGGAGGCTTGTATATGTGACACCATTGCATTACTGATTAATTTGTCAGAAAGTGGGCATATGGTGTCACCAACAAAGTTACAATTCTGCAGAAAGGAAGTCCTTTACTTAGGAGATCAGATTGAGAAAGGAGCTAGAAAGGAATTACTGCCATTCTGCAGATGAACCCACGAAGCACACAAAAAGAAGTTAGCATGTTTCTGGGAATGGTTGGCTATTGCCACCAATGGATTCCAAGTTTCTCATTGATAGCCAAGCCACTTCAGAGGCTTACACATAAAGATGTGTCAGATCCAATCCCACTGAATGATGAATGTATGCTCTCTTTTAGTGAACTTCGAGAGTGTGTGTGTTGAACTCCAGGATTGGGAATGCCCATTTTTAACAAAAGTTTCAGTTTGTTCTGCAGAGAGTGTGAAGTCTGCATATTGTTAGTTTTAACGCAGATGCACAGCACTGCATGCACACCTGTTGCATATTTCTGAGCTACATTAGATGCTGGAGCTGCGGCATTACCTGGATGTCTAAGGGCTGTTGCTGTCACATGTGTGAGTTTGGAACAGTGTGAGAGTACTGTGATGGGTCATCCGTTGAAAGTACATGTGCCACATTCTGTTCAGATTTTGCTTACTTGTACTCAAAAACAACATCTCACAAGTAGCAAGTTAACAAAGTATGAACAGGGGAATTTGGGTGCGTAAAACATGTCATTGGTGCGATGTGTGAGTTTGAATCCGGCTACAGTAATGCCCTTACTAGGAAATGAAGTTGTGATTGATGAAGCTGATCATGCTTGTTTGGATGTGACTGAGTTGAGCACAAAGCCCCTACCAGACATTCTGGATGTTCTATTACCTGAGTCACATGTGTTGTTTGTGGATGGTAAGTAAGAGGCCGCTAAAAAACGAAAAGAGCGTCCACCCATCCTGGCTCTTCTGGTGATTGGTATGCATACCTGGGCCGTTCCGCTAGATCATGTGGGAACGTATGGGGTAAGGAGATCATATAGACAGGAGGGGCCCTTCTTCTGCAGAATACGGTGACTAATATACATAGCTTTAACACACGTTTCTTCATCGGAAGCCAGTGTAGAGCAGCAAGAGCCTTGCTGGATATGGTTCCCTTTTGGAGCATTAAAACAAGACATGCAGCCGCCTTCTGGATGTGCTGGAGTCTCTGAACACACTTGATATTAGCTCCTAGATATAAAACATTCCCAAAGTCCAAATGCGATGTCACAAGGGCGTGGACCATCATCTTTCTTGCTGACACTGGAAGTACATCTAGGGTCTTCTGTAGCATGCGTAGGACTCCCACACAGCTTTCCATCACTCGCCTGGTATGGGTCTCAAAGGACAATTTAGTGTCTAGCCATATCCCCAAGTTCTTCACCTGATCCTTAGGGGAAGGGGTTTGGCCCAATGTTTAGGGCCACCACGCAAAGGACCTGATCGAGGGGGCCTTGCCTATGACTAAAACCTCAGTTTTATTACCAGTTAGTTTCAGGCATTTAGAGGCCATCCAGGACGCCAACTCTTGAGGACACAGTGAGAAATTCTGTGCTGCCTCCTCAGAAGCTTGGGTTAGGGTCACTACAAGTTGGGTGTCACCAGCATATGACACCACACATACTCCAAACCATTCCAAAATCTCTGCCAAAGGGGTCATATACAAATTAAAGAGAGTGGGGCTAAGTATGGAACCTTGTGGGACCCCCTGGGCCAGCTTGACGCTTTTTGAGAGGAAAGGTTTCTGTGACACCTGAAAACAGCGGTCAAGTAGAAAGGAACTTAACCATTTCATCGCTTTACCGTCTACGCCGCCTTCTCTGATGCGCAATAATACGTGTGATGGGCAACAGTGTTGAAAGCGGCACTAACATCTAAGAGGACTAGAGCCGCCATCTGTCCTGCATCTACAGGTCTACGAATAAGCTCAGTAGATAAAAGCAGAACCGATTCAGTAGGATAAGTGGCACGGAAACCAGATTGTGTTGGGTGGAGAAGGTTGTAATTATTGAAATGCGTACACAGTTGAGTGTTTACCACCTTCTCTGCTACCTTCGCAAGATAAGGCAGGAGGGAAATGGGGCGAAGATTATCCAGCTGACTTATGCTGATGTTAGATTTATTTTTTAGAGGAATGACAATAGCTTCTTTACATTTTTCCGGGACGACTCCTGATGAAAAAGAGAGATCCAGAATATGCTTAATGTAAGGTTCTAATACGGTGAGACTCCCACTCAAGAAATTAGAGGAGGCCACACTATTGCGCCTTAAATTCTGAGATCTTCACTGGGTACTCACTAAAAGGACAGACTGATGTCACAGGATGTAGGCTGATGTTTTCAGTTGTGGAAATATGGGAAGAAATCAAGGTTTTGCAGGATGTAGTGCCAGAAACAGAAAGACAGGGTGGGTCAAAGCAGGTTGCATACAAAGGCAGGAAGATGATGTGTGGGTATACACAGATGGAAGACCAGTGATACCTGATAGTTTGTTGTCATCAATGGCAAGAAACTACCATGGTCCTTCACATGTTGGGAGAGATGCTATGATGCGTCTCTTTTAACAGATTCCTGACTGTTGCAGAGGTGTTGTGTCAGAGGTGTGTAAGATGTCAGCAACAAAATGTGGGAAAGAAAACACTAGTTACAGTGATTCATGTACGAAGATTTGGAGTACCCTTTCATAGAATGCAGCTCAATTTCATCAAGATGCCCCCCTTGCAATGGACTGAAATATGTTTTAACAACTGTGGCTCTAGGAAAACACATATAGCTAACAGTGGAAATAAACTATCCAGAGCCACAGGCTCGCTACTTAGCCTGCAATGCCCTAGGAAGAAGAAAGTTTTAACCCCCTCACTGCAGATATATAGATTACAATGCCTGCTGGTGGCGACCTATGGGGCAGAAGTCTGTGGGATAGAGAATAGTCCCTCAGTATAGATAGTGGAAAACAGATTCTGTAGAAGGGTGTTAAGAGCACCGATCTTTAGCTCCAGTTTTATTTGTCACAATGAGCTAGGCCTCCCCTTTGTTTAGGATTACATCAGGGCCCACCCTTTGCTTTTTGGCATGCTTTTTGGCAAAACACTGAAGGAGCACTAAAAAAAGATATCATAAAACATTGCCTTGCATGTGACAATGGGAGGAAAATCCAGTGGTTAAAATATATTGAATCCTGTTTGTGCAAAATTGCCCTTAACCAACTATATGAAATTCCTGAGGGCCCTCGCCTTGTTACTAAGGAACAGCTGCAGGCGCGCTGGTATGAATATGTGCAGGAAGGGAGAATAAGAAGGGAGACATCAAAAACAAGAGTATTGGACTACCTTACTAGGAATCAGGGACGAGTTGACTCACCTCAAAATTATTTGCCTGGTAATACGAGTGATTGGGAGCACAGTTTATTGTTTCGCATAAGAGAAGGCACCATAAAATATTCATTTAACTTTCCATTAGTTTTCCAAGCCAACCTAGCCACCCGTCCTTGTCCCTGTGATGGGAAATCCGGGCAATCGATGCTGCACTTTTTTATTCTTTTGTAGTTTTTATCTTGCATACACTAAGTGTTTTCTTCTTCCTTTGATTAAGATCTGTCATTTTAGCAATTGCAGAAAATCTAATGAGGCATTTCTCTGATTAGAAGACAAGGATATTATTAACTGTGTCAAGCTGTTTTTGAAAGTTGCAGTGCGGGCACAAAAATTAATGTCTGAATTGGAAATTTAGTCTGCTCAAGAGTTTGCCTTTGCACATTAAAATCTGCTCTGATATGCACTGCGCTGTTTTTAATATATTTTTATCACAATTTTATTCTGTACTTTTATGGCTCAAAGATCTGAACCGAAAAAAGAATTGATTAATTGATTGATTGATTGACTTAAAAGTTTTTTTTTATGCTATGTTAAAAAGGTTTATAAAGTGTGCTTTTACCCTAAATTGGGCATCTTGGCGGTAGTGGCAAGAACTCTCAACATTGTCAATTATCTGAATACAAAAGTAAATCCATCTTTTAAGGGGTTCAACCCCGCTGGTCCAAGGACAAAAAACAGGTTTTTAGATCCTTCCTGAATTTTAAAAGGGTTGGTTGAGCTTGTAGTTGTTTTGACAGTAGATTAAATCATTTTGCTGTCATATAGGAAAAACTTCTTCAACCCCAGTGAACTTTCTTTATTCTGGGTCTGTACGTTGTTAGCTGTACTAGATCTTAAGGTATGTGGGGGAATGAAAAACTTCCTGCTAAAAAGATGGACCATCATGTTGTAGACCTGTATGCGCCCAGCAAAGGGCTTTTTAACTGGATCTGCTCCCTAATTGGAAAAAGGCAAAGGAGTTTCCTTATGGATTTGGAAACTGAGTGGAATTTTGGTAACTTAAACAGAATTCTCACTGCTGTATTTTGTAGAGTCTGAAGTACATTTAGTAGATGTGCTTGACATCCTACAAATAATGCATTTCAATAATCAATCCTTGATATTACCAATGAAATGATTTCTATTTTTCTATATTCTAATGGTAAGAACTTTAAAAAAAATAATAATGTGTAAAAGCTGGAGGAAGTCACCTGGTTTGAATGTTCTATGAAGGTTAATCTGTTGTCCTAAATAGCACCCCGATTTCATTCCTTCTGGCTTGAGTGGGCAGTGCACTAAAATTCGATGGCCACCAGGTGGAATTCCAAAAGGTACTGCTGTTGTCAAATGTTAACACCTCTGTTTTATTGTAGTAAAGCTTAAGAGAGGTAGGTTGCATCCAGTGTGTAATACTATTCATGCATGTCCTGTACTGCAAGACTACTTTTTCTGGATTAGAAGAAATTGCTAACACTAGCTGTGTGTCATCAGCATAAGAACAGACCGAGAAACCATGTGCTCCAATCAGCTGAATAAGTGGGGTGATATACGCATTAAAAAGAGTTGGACCTAAGGAGGACCTCACAGGGAAGTTTAAAAGGAGTTGAAGTATATAATTGTGAATCACTACTTATTACTTAGTAAGAAAGGATTAAATAAATTGGAGAGCCTCTCCTTTTAAGCCTGTTTTCTCAAGGGGATTGATTAATGCGAGGTGATCCACTGTGTTGAAAGCCGCAGATAGGTCTAATAAAATCAAGGTTGCATTATCTCCTGCATCTACAATGGATCTGATCTTTTCTGTAGTGGCCAGGACAAAAGTACCCACTTGATCACATAATTCTTGACAAGGTGTCACCTTGTTTATATTTTCAAAGGTAGAAAGGACTTTCACTGTTCTCAATAATTCCCTTGAGGAATTGCTATCTGCTTTTATTTTGTCTGGGAAAAAAAATCAGCATTTTATACTCCTTTATGAGCTTTTTATATTTTAATGTATCCTCTTGATTATACTGCCTTCTCCATATCTGCTCCATATCTGCTTCCAGTGCCTACATCTTTTCTAAAAGGCATTTTCTGATATGTTACACTGCTTTTTCTGTAAGCTAGTTGGGGCACTGTGCCATTAATCCATGAATCATACATTATTGAGGCTTGTTCCAGATCATCATTAACTACTGGTAATGTGCTTTTTAATAATCAATTTTAGTTCTATCAATTCTCTTCAATGCCCACTTAGTACTCACCACTTGAGTTCTAGTTTGATCAATTAGGGGAGTAGGGATGTTAAGCTTAAACAGTATAACTTTATGATCGGTCCAGATCAGAGGTAATAGCTTATCAAGTATGAAAAGAGAGAGTTCTCCCAAGTATTTTGAGGCCCAGAGGGGGGAGACAAACAAAGCAAAAAGAAGACAGAACCTCTAGGGGGGCCTATATTTCTTTCAACATTGATTATATCCAATGATTAGTCAAAAGATGCCACAGAAAGATCCTTGAAGTATTATTCAAACATGAAAAAAATTTATTAGACTATTTTGTCATTTTTTAAAAAAGTTTTGAAGACTCTTATATATAAATACATTTCATTATCACTGTGCAAATCAACATTTTTATATGCATTTGGTGATAGTCCTATCATTCAAAATGCCCTCTAGTAGCAATTGATCCTATTGATCAGGAACACAGAGACATACATTCATCACACAGTATCAATATACAATAAAGGACATACCTAACATAAACAACTAAGCAAAATTGTACAAGACATTGACTGACATAAGTGATAGCTCTAAGGTGTATTTGAGAGGGTACGTATAGGAACCTAGATGGAGTGGTTCTGTTGGTTGTGATGTAACTGACCAAAGCGTATCCAAGACAGGGATGTTGGGCCGACGTACGTTTCGGTGGAAAGCCACCTTTCTCAGGGCCAGAGACAAAAGACTAACAAACAAGTGATACAGAATCTTAAAAATGTGAGGGCAACATACAAGGTTCTGAAAAACAGAGAATAAAAGATATATAAGTATCATGATTTCTTTTGCTTTTTTACATTTTTACATCTTAGTTTTAATCTATGGCATCATATATACACACATATTTGTTTTACAAATTTAGGGATTTACTAAAAACTCATAGCTAGCTAGACATCTTGCTAAGTATAGGGTAGGTAGACCAAAAACGTTGTGAGCCCACATAGTGAGGAGATAGAAAGAGAAGTCTAAGCCTGTGAGCCCAGTAGGTCTAGTTCACCTAAATTGGTGACTGGCAGAATGCCTAAAGCATGCAGTGCTTTTAAGGTCTGTGGTAATGTGCTGTTACCCCTATTTAAGAAGAAAATATATATATATAGGGATTACCTATGATTTGGAGAATCTACATATATGGATGTTTAAGATTCTGGCTGGACTCTTTGAAATATGTGCTGAAAAATTAGAATACAGAGAGTTTCTGTAGTTTTATAGTACAAAAAGGGGTTATATTAATAATGCTGGTGTTATTGGTTGTCAATTACCTCTGGAGAAGAGGCACATGCCTTGGGGTTTCCTTATTTTTTTGAGCCACCCGGGGGATTTTTGAAGGCAGGGAGGTAGTTTCTGTATAAATACAAGTGTGAAGGTGAGCAGTAGGCTAAAACAGAGCTTAAGATGAATTTATAATGGATGGTGGTTGCATTACCTGTGAGAGAATACTCGATGTATTTGACAGTGAAAACTTGCGTTGTTTGGTTTTAGGGCGCCATGATCTGTATATTGAGATAACCACATATGTCGGTAACGATTTAAAAAAAATGTGACTAAGAGGCACGCAATGTTAATGTTAGCTGATCCCTGTTTGAGACTGCTCTAGTGCAGAAGGACTTAACGGAAAGAGACGCTTACGGCATTCAGATTCCTACTGGTTTTCTGAAGGAGAAGCTAAGCGTTGTTTATAGAGGTCTCCGTTTCACATTGAAACATTGTAACATCACTTTAATTTATAGCTATAGCTTTTTGAGTAAAGGCAGCACTTGGTGGTTCAAAAATGGTGTCTAAGAGGCACGTAATGTTAATGTTGGCTACTCCCTGTTTGAGATAGCTCTAGTGCAGAGGGACTTAACTATAGCAGACGCATACAGCATTCTGATTCATACTGGTATTCTAAAAAAGAAGCTAAGCGTTGATTACAGAGGTCTCCGCTTCACAGTGAAACATTGTAGCGTCACTTTAAATTATGTTATAGCTGTAGCTTTTTGAATAAATGCAGCATTGGCGATAAGGAACACTAGCGGAGTTTAAAGGGGAAGCTGAGCGCTAATTTGGGAAGTTCCTGCTTCACATTAAGACATTGTAGCATCGTTTTTAGCTAAAGCTTATTACATTGATGCAGCTCTTTTGTAAAATGCTAGATAGAATTTCCGGGCGGTTTGTCGTACCTGTTTAGTAATGTTATTTTTCCTCTATACAGCGCTTCAAAGGGATCGATTCTTCATCGGTGGTGCGGGTAATTGACCGTGTCTAAAGTTAAAAAGACCAATCGGTCAGAGATATGCGCGGGCTATTTCAACAAAGCCTGATGTACCATCGGACAGAGAAATTTAAGACTCGCCGATAGTATCGTTTTAAATGACAGGGTGCTCGCAGCAGCGTTTGAAAGCTTATGCTGAGCGCGTCGGGGAAGCAGTTCTTACCTTCCTCTTAGAATGCTACCGTCGCGACCGGGGGTTCTGTGGAAAGAGTTCCGCTGTGAGGCAGAAACAGGCATGTGTAGCGATTTAAATATAAAGGGACAACTAGAGCCAGGTGGGAGATCGTAGACACAAAGATAGGACTAATACTATGTTATGAGAAAAAACATAGTGAAAGGACTTTGGCTGAGATAGCATGCTCTTTGGCATCCATCTTATAGCAGAGAAGGGTGGTAGATGTGTACATAAAACGACTGGAATTGGTTAAGATAGAGACTGTCAATATTTCGTAAGGAAGAATTAAACAGCAAGGTACCTGATTGTGGCAAAACTCAACACGAATTAAATATGGTGTAACACAGGGTGTCAATTATTTGTGGAGATTTACAGCATCTCATGAGCTGGTGCTAGATATAAATAGCTGAGAGAACTTTTGTGGATGGCAAGGGTGTTAGTTACAGATGTGGCCATATTTCTAAAGTGTGACTATCCACGAGATTTCTTCATTATGTCCAAAACGGACTGTGTCCAGATGGTGTATCCAAAAGGTTTCGCGTTTTTTGCGGAAAACCGATGGATCTTTGCCTGGAGGTGCATGGACGCGTTCTAATATTTGCCATCGTAGGTCTTTTTCATTGTGATCATACTGTACAAAATGGGACACCATTGGGGCATTGATTTTTCGAGTTCTAATAGCGGATTTGTGTTCCGAGAGTCTAATGCGGAACTCTCGTGATGTTTCCCCTATAAATCCTATGTCGCACGGGCATATAATAAGATATATGACGTTTTTGGTTCTACAGTTTGTCATTTCTTTTAAATGTCCTTGTTTTTGTCCATAGGTCCATTTCTCGCCGGGAATTACTTGGTCACATGCGTGGCAGTTACCACATCTGTGATTGCCTTTTGGCAGAGGATTTCCATCCATGGTTTGCTGTTTGTCTTTTATTTGGCCTTTCCACCTGCTGTGTACCAGCTTGTCGCGGAGATTTTGGTTTCTTCTAAATGCCAGGATAGGTTTGCTTAGTCGGCTTACTTGGTCATTTGTGTTCAGTATCTTCCAGCTGTTATGGATGACCTTCCTTATTTTGTTGTTGATGGTGGAATGATTCAGAACGCAGACCAATTTCTGGTCCTGTGATTTCGGGGTTGGGTTCAAAAGGGCATCTCTGTTATAATATTTCGCTCTTTTCATAGAGCTACGTACAAGGCGTTTGGGGTATCCTCTTGCTAGTAAACGTTCCGTGAGTTGGTTGGCATGAGTCATGAAATCTTTCATAGATGTGCAGTTTCTTTTTATTCGCAAGAACTCACCAAACGGTATGGAGTCCTTTTGGCAGTTAGGATGATAGCTGCCATGTTCTAGGATGGTATTTTTGGCAGTGGGTTTACGATATAGATCGACTGTCAATTTGCCATCTGTATGTCGTACCCATATGTCCAAGAATTCCACTTGGCTGGGGCAAAATTGTGGGTGAATTTTAGATTTTTATCGGCTAAGTTCAGCCATTCCATGAATTCCTTTAAAAGATCTTCTGTCCCCGACCAGATAAAAAACACATCATCTATAAATCTGTGCCATCTGCTGATGTTCTCATAAAACGGCGCGATTTCATTGTAGATGTTTTTGCGTTCAAATTCCCCCATATAGATGTTCGCTATGCTGGGGGCACAAGAGGCCCCCATACTTACACCTTTTATCTGGTGGTATACCTCATCTCCGAATTCAAAAAAGTTATTTTGTAGGACCATTCTCAGACATTGTAAGATAAAAGTGTCAGGTCTAGATCCTGGTGTTCTTGCTAAGTGTGCTGCAACAGATTCCATCGCTTTATCTTGAGGAATGTTAGTATATAGTAATTCTATGTCACAAGTCACTAGTAGTTGCGTGACATTATTAAATGGAGAGTTTTCAAGAACTATGATCATATGCCCAGTATCCTTGATGTACGAAGCATACGTGGTGGTTAAAGGGCATAAGAAGGTATCCAGATACTTCGAGAGTGGTTCCGTGCTTGAGTTTATGGAGGCTACTATGGGTCTCAGAGGTGGATCCTGAATGTTCTTGTGTGTCTTCGGAACACCATAGATAGCGGGGACCACTGGATAGGTGTTAATAAGGTAGTCCATTTCTTTCTGGCAAATGAACCCTTCTTCAAAAGCATTTGATACTAGCACTTTTATCTCTTCTGCTAAGTCAGTGAGGGATCGTCTACTTGCTCTTCTGTAGTGCTCTTCTACTCTTAGCATTTGATTTATTTTGTCTGCATAGTGGCTTGTGTCCATGATCACAATCCCTCCAGCTTTGTCACTTGGTTTTATTGTCATTTCTTTATTTTTTTGAAGCGTTTGTAGAGCTGATCTTTCCTCTTTTTCCAAGTTTGAATGGGGCAGTGGAATAAATTTCAGGACTCTTTCCAGTTCATTTATAACACTTTTCTCAAATATTGCCACTTCTGGTCCTAACATGTCCAGAGTGGGGGTAAAAGTAGAGGGGGGTGGCAACCTGAAAGGTTTTCCTCTTCTTCTCTTGTTTCTTTGTTTTCAAAAAACCTTCTTAATCTGATCTTCCTAAAGAAGGAGAAGATGTCTTGATGGATTTGAAATCTGTTTGCTCCAGTACTAGGAACATATGATAAACCTTTACTTAATATTTTCACTTCTTCTGATGATAGCTTGTGTGAAGAGAGATTAAATATTGGTATAGATGTGTTTCGGTTTTTTATTGTTTCCAATATTGTTGTCGTCTCGTTTGGACATATGGCTGAGGATGTGGAGGGTTCGGCTGTTGGTATTGATTCGGTTGTTGGTACTGATTTTGATTCGCTGTCGGGTAGCGCGGTCTGCCCCGCCCTCTGCCCCTCGCTAAAAAAGGTTGTCGTGAGCCTCGATTTGGCCTTCCTGAGAAGTTTCCTCTTTGGTTGTGATTAGAGAAGCCATAGTCATAATCTTCTTCTGTCATTATTCCTTCTTGTTCTGAGTCTGAGGAGTTGGTATTGGAAAAAGTTTGAAATCTAACTCTTCTGTTGAATTTAGAGTTATGATAGGTTTGATCATATGATCTACTTCCTTCAGCTATGTCATCTTGTTGTTGAGTATAAAAGTCTTGTTTCAGGTACGGATAGATTTTTTCCTGTGCAAACCAGCAGACATCTTTTCTTAGTTTATCCATCTTCTTTTTTGTGAGGTATGTATCAAATTCCTCTATTTCTTCATTTATTTCCTGTAGGGTTTTCTTTGCTTCTTCTAGTGATGGATTTGCTTTTAGTTTTTCCTCTAGTTCGTGGATTTTCTTCTCTAATGTCACCAACATATCTTTGACTGTATTTATAATGAGGAGCATCGAATCGCGTGAACAGCGATTCGCTATAAGGGACCAACGCTCTAGAAAACTGCGAACTTCTACAAATAGCGCTGGTATGTTTCTGACCCTAAGTCCTATGGGGATCGCACCTGCTTTTAAATACTCTCCCATAAAGAACGCATGTGATTCCATTCTTTTGGCTTTCTTTTTTAAGTTCACTAATTTTAGCCAGTCAGTGTTGGTGCTGGGTGTATTGATGGTGTTGGTTTTGTTGCAACCCGTAATTTGATCCATCATAGTGAGGAAATCTTCATCGGAAAAACCAAATGTTTTTAAGTTGTCCATGACTGTTATAAGAAAAAAGGAAAATTCGGTGCCACTGATAGAGTTTGACAGAAGATTCAAAGAGAAAGGAATGAAGTGGGGTTGTGTAGTGTTAAAGGTGGGCGTGGTCTAACTAAAGCAAGAAAGATGTGTGCTATGAGCAGTTACCAATCAAATTGGAAGAAAAAAACTCTACAGTAAAGACTGTTGAGAAGTATGAAAAGAGAGAGTTCTCCCAAGTATTTTGAGGCCCAGAGGGGGGAGACAAACCAAGCAAAAAGAAGACAGAACCTCTAGGGGGGCCTATATTTCTTTCAACATTGAATATATCCAAATGATTAGTCAAAAGATGCCACAGAAAGATCCTTGAAGTATTATTCAAACATGAAAATTTTTTATTAGACTATTTTGTCATTTTTTAAAAAAGTTTTGAAGACTCTTATATATAAATACATTTCATTATCACTGTGCAAATCAACATTTTTATATGCATTTGGTGATAGTTCTATCATTCAAAATGCCCTCTAGTAGCAATTGATCCTATTGATCAGGAACACAGAGACATACATTCATCACACAGTATCAATATACAATAAAGGACATACCTAACATAAACAACTAAGCAAAATTGTACAAGACATTGACTGACATAAGTGATAGCTCTAAGGTGTATTTGAGAGGGTACGTATAGGAACCTAGATGGAGTGGTTCTGTTGGTTGTGATGTAACTGACCAAAGCATATCCAAGACAGGGATGTTGGGCCGACGTACGTTTCGGTGGAAAGCCACCTTCCTCAGGGCCAGAGACAAAAGACTAACAAACAAGTGATACAGAATCTTAAAAATGTGAGGGCAACATACAAGGTTCTGAAAAACAGAGAATAAAAGATATATAAGTATCATGATTTCTTTTGCTTTTTTACATTTTTACATCTTAGTTTTAATCTATGGCATCATATATACACACATATTTGTTTTACACATTTAGGGATTTACTAAAAACTCATAGCTAGCTAGACATCTTGCTAAGTATAGGGTAGGTAGACCAAAAACGTTGTGAGCCCACATAGTGAGGAGATAGAAAGAGAAGTCTAAGCCGGTGAGCCCAGTGGGTCTAGTTCACCTAAATTGGTGACTGGCAGAATGCCTAAAGCATGCAGTGCTTTTAAGGTCTGTTGTAATGTGCTGTTACCCCTATTTAAGAAGAAAAAATATATATATAGGGATTACCTATGATTTGGAGAATCTACATATATGGATGTTTAAGATTCTGGCTGGACTCTTTGAAATATGTGCTGAAAAATTAGAATACAGAGAGTTTCTGTAGTTTTATAGTACAAAAAGGGGTTATATTAATAATGCTGGTGTTATTGGTTGTCAAATACCTCTGGAGAAGAGGCACATGCCTTGGGGTTTCCTTATTTTTTTGAGCCACCCGGGGGATTTTTGAAGGCAGGGAGGTAGTTTCTGTATAAATACAAGTGTGAAGGTGAGCAGTAGGCTAAAACAGAGCTTAAGATGAATTTATAATGGATGGTGGTTGCATTACCTGTGAGAGAATACTCGATGTATTTGACAGTGAAAACTTGCGTTGTTTGGTTTTAGGGCGCCATGATCTGTATAATGAGATAACCACATATGTCGGTAACGATTTAAAAAAAATGTGACTAAGAGGCACGCAATGTTAATGTTAGCTGATCCCTGTTTGAGACTGCTCTAGTGCAGAAGGAGTTAACGGAAAGAGACGCTTACGGCATTCAGATTCCTACTGGTTTTCTGAAGGAGAAGCTAAGCGTTGTTTATAGAGGTCTCCGTTTCACATTGAAACATTGTAACATCACTTTAATTTATAGCTATAGCTTTTTGAGTAAAGGCAGCACTTGGTGGTTTAAAAATTGTGTCTAAGAGGCACGTAATGTTAATGTTGGCTACTCTCTGTTTGAGATAGCTCTAGTGCAGAGGGACTTAACTATAGCAGACGCATACAGCATTCTGATTCATACTGGTATTCTAAAAAAGAAGCTAAGCGTTGATTACAGAGGTCTCCGCTTCACAGTGAAACATTGTAGCGTCACTTTAAATTATATTATAGCTGTAGCTTTTTGAATAAATGCAGCATTGGCGATAAGGAACACTAGCGGAGTTTAAAGGGGAAGCTGAGCGCTAATTAGGGAAGTTCCCGCTTCACATTAAGACATTGTAGCATCGTTTTTAGCTAAAGCTTATTACATTGATGCAGCTCTTTTGTAAAATGCTAGATAGAATTTCCGGGCGGTTTGTCGTACCTGTTTAGTAACGTTATTTTTCCTCCAACAGAGCTTCAAAGGGATCGATTCTTCATCGGTGGTGCGGGTAATTGACCGTGTCTAAAGTTAAAAAGACCAATCGGTCAGAGATATGCGCGGGCTATTTCAACAAAGCCTGATGTACCATCGGACAGAGAAATTTAAGACTCGCCGATAGTATAGTTTTAAATGACAGGGTGCTCGCAGCAGCGGTTGAAAGCTTATGCTGAGCGCGTCGGGGAAGCAGTTCTTACCTTCCTCTTAGAATGCTACCGTCGCGACCGGGGGTTCTGTGGAAAGAGTTCCGCTGTGAGGCAGAAACAGGCATGTGTAGCGATTTAAATATAAAGGGACAACTAGAGCCAGGTGGGAGATCGTAGACACAAAGATAGGACTAATACTATGTTATGAGAAAAAACAAAGTGAAAGGACTTTGGCTGAGATAGCATGCTCTTTGGCATCCATCTTATAGCAGAGAAGGGTGGTAGATGTGTACATAAAACGACTGGAATTGGTTAAGATAGAGACTGTCAATATTTCGTAAGGAAGAATTAAACAGCAAGGTACCTGATTGTGGCAAAACTCAACACGAATTAAATATGGTGTAACACAGGGTGTCAATTATTTGTGGAGATTTACAGCATCTCATGAGCTGGTGCTAGATATAAATAGCTGAGAGAACTTTTGTGGATGGCAAGGGTGTTAGTTACAGATGTGGCCATATTTCTAAAGTGTGACTATCCACGAGATTTCTTCATTATGTCCAAAACGGACTGTGTCCAGATGGTGTATCCAAAAGGTTTCGCGTTTTTTGCGGAAAACCGATGGATCTTTGCCTGGAGGTGCATGGACGCGTTCTAATATTTGCCATCGTAGGTCTTTTTCATTGTGATCATACTGTACAAAATGGGACACCATTGGGGCATTGATTTTTCGAGTTCTAATAGCGGATTTGTGTTCCGAGAGTCTAATGCGGAGCTCTCGTGATGTTTCCCCTATAAATCCTATGTCGCACGGGCATATAATAAGATATATGACGTTTTTGGTTCTACAGTTTGTCATTTCTTTTAAATGTCCTTGTTTTTGTCCATAGGTCCATTTCTCGCCGGGAATTACTTGGTCACATGCGTGGCAGTTACCACATCTGTGATTGCCTTTTGGCAGAGGATTTCCAACCATGGTTTGCTGTTTGTCTTTTATTTGGCCTTTCCACCTGCTGTGTACCAGCTTGTCACGGAGATTTTGGTTTCTTCTAAATGCCAGGATAGGTTTGCTTAGTCTGCTTACTTGGTCATTTGTGTTCAGTATCTTCCAGCTGTTATGGATGACCTTCCTTATTTTGTTGTTGATGGTGGAATGATTCAGAACGCAGACCAATTTCTGGTCCTGTGATTTCGGGGTTGGGTTCAAAAGGGCATCTCTGTTATAATATTTCGCTCTTTTCATAGAGCTACGTACAAGGCGTTTGGGGTATCCTCTTCCTAGTAAACGTTCCGTGAGTTGTTTGGCATGAGTCATGAAATCTTTCATAGATGTGCAGTTTCTTTTTATTCGCAAGAACTCACCAAACGGTATGGAGTCCTTTTGGCAGTTAGGATGATAGCTGCCATGTTCTAGGATGGTATTTTTGGCAGTGGGTTTACGATATAGATCGACTGTCAATTTGCCATCTGTATGTCGTACCCATATGTCCAAGAATTCCACTTGGTCTGGGGAAAAATTGTGGGTGAATTTTAGATTTTTATCGGCTAAGTTCAGCCATTCCATGAATTCCTTTAAAAGATCTTCTGTCCCCGACCAGATAAAAAACACATCATCTATAAATCTGTGCCATCTGCTGATGTTCTCATAAAACGGCGCGATTTCATTGTAGATGTTTTTGCGTTCAAATTCCCCCATATAGATGTTCGCTATGCTGGGGGCACAAGAGGCCCCCATACTTACACCTTTTATCTGGTGGTATACCTCATCTCCGAATTCAAAAAAGTTATTTTGTAGGACCATTCTCAGACATTGTAAGATAAAAGTGTCAGGTCTAGATCCTGGTGTTCTTGCTAAGAGTGCTGCAACAGATTCCATCGCTTTATCTTGAGGAATGTTAGTATATAGTGATTCTATGTCACAAGTCACTAGTAGTTGCGTGACATTATTAAATGGAGAGTTTTCAAGAACTTTGATCATATGCCCAGTATCCTTGATGTACGAAGCATACGTGGTGGTTAAAGGGCATAAGAAGGTATCCAGATACTTCGAGAGTGGTTCCGTGCTTGAGTTTATGGAGGCTACTATGGGTCTCAGAGGTGGATCCTGAATGTTCTTGTGTGTCTTCGGAACACCATAGATAGCGGGGACCACTGGATAGGTGTTAATAAGGTAGTCCATTTCTTTCTGGCAAATGAACCCTTCTTCAAAAGCATTTGATACTAGCACTTTTATCTCTTCTGCTAAGTCAGTGAGGGATCGTCTACTTGCTCTTCTGTAGTGCTCTTCTACTCTTAGCATTTGATTTATTTTGTCTGCATAGTGGCTTGTGTCCATGATCACAATCCCTCCAGCTTTGTCACTTGGTTTTATTGTGATTTCTTTATTTTTTTGAAGCGTTTGTAGAGCTGATCTTTCCTCTTTTTCCAAGTTTGAATGGGGCAGTGGAATAAATTTCAGGACTCTTTCCAGTTCAAGTTTTCACTGTCAAATACATCGAGTATTCTCTCACAGGTAATGCAACCACCATCCATTATAAATTCATCTTAAGCTCTGTTTTAGCCTACTGCTCACCTTCACACTTGTATTTATACAGAAACTACCTCCCTGCCTTCAAAAATCCCCCGGGTGGCTCAAAAAAATAAGGAAACCCCAAGGCATGTGCCTCTTCTCCAGAGGTAATTGACAACCAATAACACCAGCATTATTAATATAACCCCTTTTTGTACTATAAAACTACAGAAACTCTCTGTATTCTAATTTTTCAGCACATATTTCAAAGAGTCCAGCCAGAATCTTAAACATCCATATATGTAGATTCTCCAAATCATAGGTAATCCCTATATATATATATTTTCTTCTTAAATAGGAGTAACAGCACATTACCACAGACCTTAAAAGCACTGCATGCTTTTGGCATTCTGCCAGTCACCAATTTAGGTGAACTAGACCTACTGGGCTCACCGGCTTAGACTTCTCTTTCTATCTCCTCACTATGTGGGCTCACAACGTTTTTGGTCTACCTACCCTATACTTAGCAAGATGTCTAGCTAGCTATGAGTTTTTAGTAAATCCCTAAATTTGTAAAACAAATATGTGTGTATATATGATGCCATAGATTAAAACTAAGATGTAAAAATGTAAAAAAGCAAAAGAAATCATGATACTTATATATCTTTTATTCTCTGTTTTTCAGAACCTTGTATGTTGCCCTCACATTTTTAAGATTCTGTATCACTTGTTTGTTAGTCTTTTGTCTCTGGCCCTGAGGAAGGTGGCTTTCCACCGAAACGTACGTCGGCCCAACATCCCTGTCTTGGATACGCTTTGGTCAGTTACATCACAACCAACAGAACCACTCCATCTAGGTTCCTATACGTACCCTCTCAAATACACCTTAGAGCTATCACTTATGTCAGTCAATCTCTTGTACAATTTTGCTTAGTTGTTTATGTTAGGTATGTCCTTTATTGTATATTGATACTGTGTGATGAATGTATGTCTCTGTGTTCCTGATCAATAAGATCAATTGCTACTAGAGGGCATTTTGAATGATAGGACTATCACCAAATGCATATAAAAATGTTGATTTGCACAGTGATAATGAAATGTATTTATATATAAGAGTCTTCAAAACTTTTTAAAAAAATGACAAAATAGTCTAATAAAATTTTTTCATGTTTGAATAATACTTCAAGGATCTTTCTGTGGCATCTTTTGAATAATCATTTGGATATATTCAATGTTGAAAGAAATATAGGCCCCCCTAGAGGTTCTGTCTTCTTTTTGCTTGGTTTGTCTCCCCCCTCTGGGCCTCAAAATACTTGGGAGAACTCTCTCTTTTCATACTTCTCAACAGTCTTTACTGTAGAGTTTTTTTCTTCCAATTTGATTGGTAACTGCTCATAGCACACATCTTTTTTGCTTTAGTTAGACCACGCCCACCTTTAACACTACACAACCCCACTTCATTCCTTTCTCTTTGAATCTTCTGTCAAACTCTATCAGTGGCACCGCATTTTCCTTTTTTCTTATAACAGTCATGGACAACTTAAAAACATTTGGTTTTTCCGATGAAGATTTCCTCACTATGATGGATCAAATTACGGGTGGCAACAAAACCAACACCATCAATACACCCAGCACCAACACTGACTGGCTAAAATTAGTGAACTTAAAAAAGAAAGCCAAAAGAATGGAATCACATGCGTTCTTTATGGGAGAGTATTTAAAAGCAGGTGCGATCCCCATAGGACTTAGGGTCAGAAACATACCAGCGCTATTTGTAGAAGTTCGCAGTTTTCTAGAGCGTTGGTCCCTTATAGCGAATCGCTGTTCACGCGATTGGATGCTCCTCATTATAAATACAGTCAAAGATATGTTGGTGACATTAGAGAAGGAAATCCACGAACTAGAGGAAAAACTAAAAGCAAATCCATCACTAGAAGAAGCAAAGAAAACCCTACAGGAAATAAATGAAGAAATAGAGGAATTTGATACATACCTCACAAAAAAGAAGATGGATAAACTAAGAAAAGATGTCCGCTGGTTTGCACAGGAAAAAATCTATCCGTACCTGAAACAAGACTTTTATACTCAACAACAAGATGACATAGCTGAAGGAAGTAGATCATATGATCAAACCTATCATAACTCTAAATTCAAAAGAAGAGTTAGATTTCAAACCTTTTCCAATACCAACTCCTCAGACTCAGAACAAGAAGGAATAATGACAGAAGAAGATTATGACTATGGCTTCTCTTATCACAACCAAAGAGGAAACTTCTCAGGAAGGCCAAATCGAGGCTCACGACAACCTTTTTTAGCGAGGGGCAGAGGGCGGGGCAGACCGCGCTACCCGGCAGCGAATCAAAATCAGTACCAACAACCGAATCAATACCAACAGCCGAACCCTCCACATCCTCAGCCATATGTCCAAACGAGACGACAACAATATTGGAAACAATAAAAAACCGAAACACATCTATACCAATATTTAATCTCTCTTCACACAAGCTATCATCAGAAGAAGTGAAAATATTAAGTAAAGGTTTATCATATGTTCCTAGTACTGGAGCAAACAGATTTCAAATCAATCAAGACATCTTCTCCTTCTTTAGGAAGATCAGATTAAGAAGGTTTTTTGAAAACAAAGAAACAAGAGAAGAAGAGGAAAACCTTTCAGGTTGCCACCCCCCCTCTACTTTTACCCCCACTCTGGACATGTTAGGACCAGAAGTGGCAATATTTGAGAAAAGTGTTATAAATGAACTGGAAAGAGTCCTGACATTTATTCCACTGCCCCATTCAAACTTGGAAAAAGAGGAAAGATCAGCTCTACAAACGCTTCAAAAAAATAAAGAAATCACAATAAAATCAAGTGACAAAGCTGGAGGGATTGTGATCATGGACACAAGCCACTATGCAGACAAAATAAATCAAATGCTAAGAGTAGAAGAGCACTACAGAAGAGCAAGTAGATGATCCCTCACTGACTTAGCAGAAGAGATAAAAGTGCTAGTATCAAATGCTTTTGAAGAAGGGTTCATTTGCCAGAAAGAAATGGACTACCTTATTAACACCTATCCAGTGGTCCCCGCTAACTATGGTGTTCCGAAGACACACAAGAACATTCAGGATCCACCTCTGAGACCCATAGTAGCCTCCATAAACTCAAGCACGGAACCACTCTCGAAGTATCTGGATACCTTCTTATGCCCTTTAACCACCACGTATGCTTCATACATCAAGGATACTGGGCATATGATCAAAGTTCTTGAAAACTCTCCATTTAATAATGTCACGCAACTACTAGTGACTTGTGACATAGAATCACTATATACTAACATTCCTCAAGATAAAGCGATGGAATCTGTTGCAGCACTCTTAGCAAGAACACCAGGATCTAGACCTGACACTTTTATCTTACAATGTCTGAGAATGGTCCTACAAAATAACTTTTTTGAATTCGGAGATGAGGTATACCACCAGATAAAAGGTTTAAGTATGGGGGCCTCTTGTGCCCCCAGCATAGCGAACATCTATATGGGGGAATTTGAACGCAAAAACATCTACAATGAAATCGCGCCGTTTTATGAGAACATCAGCAGATGGCACAGATTTATAGATGATGTGTTTTTTATCTGGTCGGGGACAGAAGATCTTTTAAAGGAATTCATGGAATGGCTGAACTTAGCCGATAAAAATCTAAAATTCACCCACAATTTTTCCCCAGCCAAGTGGAATTCTTGGACATATGGGTACGACATACAGATGGCAAATTGACAGTCGATCTATATCGTAAACCCACTGCCAAAAATACCATCCTAGAACATGGCAGCTATCATCCTAACTGCCAAAAGGACTCCATACCGTTTGGTGAGTTCTTGCGAATAAAAAGAAACTGCACATCTATGAAAGATTTCATGACACATGCCAACCAACTCACGGAACGTTTACTAGCAAGAGGATACCCCAAACGCCTTGTACGTAGCTCTATGAAAAGAGCGAAATATTATAACAGAGATGCCCTTTTGAACCCAACCCCGAAATCACAGGACCAGAAATTGGTCTGCGTTCTGAATCATTCCACCATCAACAACAAAATAAGGAAGGTCATCCATAACAGCTGGAAGATACTGAACACAAATGACCAAGTAAGCAGACTAAGCAAACCTATCCTGGCATTTAGAAGAAACCAAAATCTCCGCGACAAGCTGGTACACAGCAGGTGGAAAGGCCAAATAAAAGACAAACAGCAAACCATGGTTGGAAATCCTCTGCCAAAAGGCAATCACAGATGTGGTAACTGCCACGCATGTGACCAAGTAATTCCCGGCGAGAAATGGACCTATGGACAAAAACAAGGACATTTAAAAGAAATGACAAACTGTAGAACCAAAAACGTCATATATCTTATTATATGCCCGTGCGACATAGGATTTATAGGGGAAACATCACGAGAGTTCCGCATTAGACTCTCGGAACACAAATCCGCTATTAGAACTCGAAAAATCAATGCCCCAATGGTGTCCCATTTTGTACAGTATGATCACAATGAAAAAGACCTACGATGGCAAATATTAGAACGCGTCCATGCACCTCCAAGCAAAGATCCATCGGTTTGCCGCAAAAAACGCGAAACCTTTTGGATACACCATCTGGACACAGTCCGTTTTGGACATAATGAAGAAATCTCGTGGATAGTCACACTTTAGAAATATGGCCACATCTGTAACTAACACCCTTGCCATCCACAAAAGTTCTCTCAGCTATTTATATCTAGCACCAGCTCATGAGATGCTGTAAATCTCCACAAATAATTGACACCCTGTGTTACACCATATTTAATTCGTGTTGAGTTTTGCCACAATCAGGTACCTTGCTGTTTAATTCTTCTTTACGAAATATTGACAGTCTCTATCTTAACCAATTCCAGTCGTTTTATGTACACATCTACCACCCTTCTCTGCTATAAGATGGATGCCAAAGAGCATGCTATCTCAGCCAAAGTCCTTTCACTATGTTTTTTCTCATAACATAGTATTAGTCCTATCTTTGTGTCTACGATCTCCCACCTGGCTCTAGTTGTCCCTTTATATTTAAATCGCTACACATGCCTGTTTCTGCCTCACAGCGGAACTCTTTCCACAGAACCCCCGGTCGCGACGGTAGCATTCTAAGAGGAAGGTAAGAACTGCTTCCCCGACGCGCTCAGCATAAGCTTTCAACCGCTGCTGCGAGCACCCTGTCATTTAAAACTATACTATCGGCGAGTCTTAAATTTCTCTGTCCGATGGTACATCAGGCTTTGTTGAAATAGCCCGCGCATATCTCTGACCGATTGGTCTTTTTAACTTTAGACACGGTCAATTACCCGCACCACCGATGACGAATCGATCCCTTTTGAGCGCTGTATGGAGGAAAAATAATGTTACTAAACAGGTACGACAAACCGCCCGGAAATTCTATCTAGCATTTTACAAAAGAGCTGCATCAATGTAATAAGCTTTAGCTAAAAACGATGCTACAATGTCTTAATGTGAAGCGGGAACTTCCCTAATTAGCGCTCAGCTTCCCCTTTAAACTCCGCTAGTGTTCCTTATCGCCAATGCTGCATTTATTCAAAAAGCTACAGCTATAATATAATTTAAAGTGACACTACAATGTTTCACTGTGAAGCGGAGACCTCTGTAATCAACGCTTAGCTTCTTTTTTAGAATACCAGTATGAATCAGAATGCTGTATGCGTCTGCTATAGTTAAGTCCCTCTGCACTAGAGCTATCTCAAACAGGGAGTAGCCAACATTAACATTACGTGCCTCTTAGACACAATTTTTAAACCACCATGTGCTGCCTTTACTCAAAAAGCTATAGCTATAAATTAAAGTGATGTTACAATGTTTCAATGTGAAACGGAGACCTCTATAAACAACGCTTAGCTTCTCCTTCAGAAAACCAGTAGGAATCTGAATGCCGTAAGCGTCTCTTTCCGTTAAGTCCTTCTGCACTAGAGCAGTCTCAAACAGGGATCAGCTAACATTAACATTGCGTGCCTCTCAGTCACATTTTTTTTAAATCGTTACCGACATATGTGGTTATCTCATTATACAGATCATGGCGCCCTAAAACCAAACAACGCAAGTTTTCACTGTCAAATACATCGAGTATTCTCTCACAGGTAATGCAACCACCATCCATTATAAATTCATCTTAAGCTCTGTTTTAGCCTACTGCTCACCTTCACACTTGTATTTATACAGAAACTACCTCCCTGCCTTCAAAAATCCCCCGGGTGGCTCCCAAGGCATGTGCCTCTTCTCCAGAGGTAATTGACAACCAATAACACCAGCATTATTAATATAACCCCTTTTTGTACTATAAAACTACAGAAACTCTCTGTATTCTAATTTTTCAGCACATATTTCAAAGAGTCCAGCCAGAATCTTAAACATCCATATATGTAGATTCTCCAAATCATAGGTAATCCCTATATATATATATTTTCTTCTTAAATAGGGGTAACAGCACATTACCACAGACCTTAAAAGCACTGCATGCTTTAGGCATTCTGCCAGTCACCAATTTAGGTGAACTAGACCTACTGGGCTCATCGGCTTAGACTTCTCTTTCTATCTCCTCACTATGTTGGCTCACAACGTTTTTGGTCTACCTACCCTATACTTAGCAAGATGTCTAGCTAGCTATGAGTTTTTAGTAAATCCCTAAATTTGTAAAACAAATATGTGTGTATATATGATGCCATAGATTAAAACTAAGATGTAAAAATGTAAAAAAGCAAAAGAAATCATGATACTTATATATCTTTTATTCTCTGTTTTTCAGAACCTTGTATGTTGCCCTCACATTTTTAAGATTCTGTATCACTTGTTTGTTAGTCTTTTGTCTCTGGCCCTGAGGAAGGTGGCTTTCCACCGAAACGTCCGTCGGCCCAACATCCCTGTCTTGGATACGCTTTGGTCAGTTACATCACAACCAACAGAACCACTCCATCTAGGTTCCTATACGTACCCTCTCAAATACACCTTAGAGCTATCACTTATGTCAGTCAATGTCTTGTACAATTTTGCTTAGTTGTTTATGTTAGGTATGTCCTTTATTGTATATTGATACTGTGTGATGAATGTATGTCTCTGTGTTCCTGATCAATAGGATCAATTGCTACTAGGGGGCATTTTGAATGATAGGACTATCACCAAATGCATATAAAAATGTTGATTTGCACAGTGATAATGAAATGTATTTATATATAAGAGTCTTCAAAACTTTTTTTAAAAATGACAAAATAGTCTAATAAAAATTTTTCATGTTTGAATAATACTTCAAGGATCTTTCTGTGGCATCTTTTGACTAATCATTTGGATATATTCAATGTTGAAAGAAATATAGGCCCCCCTATAGGTTCTGTCTTCTTTTTGCGTAATAGCTTATCAATCCTAATATTTGAATGATTGGAAAAAATGCCATTCAATCTATGACCAGCAGAATGAGTGGATTGTTGAATCAGTTGCCGAAAGTCAAAAATTAAAAGATTATCAATGAGTAGGTCTTTATTTTTGTCCTTCAAACATTCTACGTGAAAATTAAAATCACCAATGATAGGAAAAGTAGGATAATCCATAAATATTTCCTTAAAGCCCAGTAAAGTTTTTAGCGAGTGATTGTGTGTCTGTTCTCTCGTTGGGTGGAGGCCTATCCAACCAGGTGCAATGAATTTTTAACTGTAGCTTACACCACGGTTTGGATTTTCAACCTCTTTGGAATCAGATAGAGGGACTCATTTAAATAATGAGGTCATGTGAATGCTTTGTGCAGCATTACAAATTTATCAGAAGTTATATTGCTCATACCAACCAGAGGCATCTGGAGTGGTAGAGCAGGTTAATGGAATGTTAAGGTCCCGTCTGGCAGAGGTGTGTGTGTCCATGTCTCTGAAATGGCCTGATGCTTTGCCCTTGGTGTTGATGAGTTTGAAAAGTACCCTATACAGAATAACTGTTCCACATGAAATCATTATGGGGAGAGCTATGAGACGGCTAGTGAATATTAATGATGATTTGGTAATCGATTACTGTAAAGGATTGGCTAATGTGGTCCATTCTGTGTCTCAGCAGTTTCTTTTCCAGAGTTTTATATAGTGCAAACTTGACACAGACGTTTCAGCTATCGGAGTGCTTCATATGAGCATGAGTTGAATTACAGATGGACAGATACTATTTTTGTTAAGCACGGGGAGAATAAATGATTTGTCCAGAACCGCAGGATGTTGAGCATCCATTGCAAAGGCTCGAACCCGGTTTCCCAGCTTTGAGGTCGGCCGCTCTAGACTTAAGGCTACATCCTCCCCTCAACAAGAGCTATGCCATGACCTTTGTCCCAGTGACTGGGTCCAGGTGAAGAAACACATGTGCAAATCGTCTTTGGAGACTCATTGGCTTGGGCTATATCAAGTGATACTTGTTACCACAACTGCTGTCATATGTGGTGGTCTGCCTAATTGAGTACCTGCTGCTCACACTAGCCGAGTCCCATGTCTCCCTTGAAAATGCAGTACCTGTAGTGTTTGTGCCTGTGGTTACAGTGAGATGTCCAACTCAGGTCAGTCACATAATAGAGGGGGTGTCAACTACTGGGTCTCGAAACACTGGTTCTAATGAGGGTCCGAGAGAGTCAGCCCCTGTAAGTAGTGAGGGTCATGAGGAGAGGAACCTGACTGGGCAAGGTATTGATCCAGCTGTTGTGACAGTGCAAACGAAAAGTGAGTGATAAGTGAAGACCACTGGCCCAGGAGAGCTGGTAGATTGGATGAAATTTTGACAGAAGGTACCCCCAACTGTCATCCAACAATCTAGTCAATCTCAACAGAGTGATACGGATGATGACAGGCCAACAGTGGGAAAATCAAAAAGAGCTAAAGTACCAAATTGAAGATATGCTGCGTCTGAATTGCTTATTTAGCAGCAGCCAATGACTGGGAGAAAGTGTATTAAGCTTTTTGCTTCAAGGATTCAAGCTCACAAAAACTACAGCAAGAAACTGTTGCAATAAAGGGACATTTTCAAATCAGAAAAACAAAGAAAAGTCTATGAATAATTGAAGAGACAAATTTACACCTTAATATGCCAAAGCCTGAAACCTGTGAACTGTAACAGTGAGACAAAACAAAGAAAAACTCACCTAAGCGCTCAACAGAAATATTTGCTGCAAACCCTACATTATAAAAAGCATTGTACATAAATTTAAACAAAACACGAGTACAGTTTCTAGAGAGATGGGAGATCCAAACCCGGTATCTTTAAAACATAAATGCATATGTGCTTGATTCTTAGCTACTTTCTCTACAATTATTGTGTTGTTATTTATAATTTAAATCTTCTTCATCATTTTTATGTAAAGCATGATATTAACCCCACTCTTGTCACTAAACCGTTGGAAGACCTTACATCATGATCACTCTTAATAAGTTTTTTCTAAAAGTTTTTACTAAACTCTTGTAGGAGTACGTGGACACTATGGATGCTAGAGATTGTTATGTGTGCATACAACTACCTACCACAGTATCAGATGGGGTGACCTACCATCACCTGACTCTCACTTATGGCACTTCGTGTAATGTAATAACTAGCTTGTTATATTGCAAAGGACAATTTCAATATTACTTCTCAAATTATGATTTGGTATTTTAAGAGATACCGATTAAGAAAAATATGAACATTGTACCAGATACACAAACTGCTGAAATAATGGGTGAATATTTTCAACCAACACAAAGTATAGTTACAGTGTATGCACATAGACATAGTTTAACCTGCTTTTTTCATAATGTAAAAAAATACTTTATCAATTCAATTGAATATCGTTGTGGGGAAATAAAGAAAAAGGCTGCAACACAATGAAAAATTCCACCTTGGGCACACGGGGAAGGTGTAGAGTGATGCACACCCTGCTATGGCTCTGGATTGGCAACATCAAGGAAAGTTATGCATATTGAGACACAGAACTGAATTTAACAATACATTTGTTGGTTCCAGTTAATCACACCTTCCAAATTGTGGGAGACTGGGGTTTGTATCTTGGAGGGTTAGATCCTGTATTTCCAGGTATATACTATATCTGTAGGAAAAATGCCTATTATAGGCTGCCAAAACATTGGTATGGATGCCGCTCTATGGGTATAGTATTTCCAAAAATATATCATGTGGGACAAGCAAGTGGAACCAACAATTTTATGTATACCCATTTGAGAAGGGGAATAAGTGCTGCTGAATTACTTGGGAACATTTTTGATGCAATAATACCATCCCTTGGAGTGATTCTAAATTATCATATAATTTAAAACTTTTTACTGTGGTTGATCGTTTATCAACCGATGCAGCAGGAGGTTTCCTTGTCATAGATAGTGAAATGGTTGCTATCAGATATATGGTTTTACAAAACAGACGTGTTTTTGACATCCTACTTGCAAAAGAAGGCTGAGTCTGTCAGATGCTAAAAAGTCCAACAGTGTTGTACTTATATCCCTGACAAAAGCAAAGATTTTTGGGGATATATCAGTATTAGTAATAATTTGGGAAAATAGTTGACTGATGGGGCTTGGGAATCCATTGGTACTGGATTTACGTCTTTGGGAAAATGGTTTGGGAGGTAGTCTAGTGGGAAACATATTACACCCATACTAACTCTTGCTATTTGCTTACTAATACTAATAATGTTTATCAGATTTTATAAACGCACTAAAACAGAGAAAGGGGCTAGGGTGTTAATTAATTAATTAGAAGAGAGACAATGTGAGTACTATGATGAAATAAAACCTCTAGAACAATCTAGGCTAAACCTCATGAAGACACCAGCCTTATAAATGTGACATTAGATAAAGATAAAGATAGGAATGTGATTGTTTGATTCACCATCAAAGGGGGAATTGACAGAGCAGAGGTGATTCCTCTAATTCATTTATGACAATTTACACAGAAATGATTTGTGACATTCTTTACATGGAAAATTCGTAATTTGTGTTAGGCTCCATGTTTCAAGAAACACACAAATGAAGTTCTGATTTAGATACTGCATCATAAAAGCATGCAAAATGTTAGTTGTAGTTTTCTGCTATACATAACAGACATTAGGTAGATGTGAAATTGGACCCCTTAATGACATGTGTTCTTGTGAGAAGATAAATGTGATAATAAACAATGACACAGAAAATTCTATATTAGAACTTAACCCTTCATGTTTTTAAGTATGAGTAGCATATTAGAATGTATAACGTGGACACTGAAATTGACAAAAGAAATGTGAGTGCTATGTGAAGATTGCATTTTGCAAATCCTATTTTTGATATACAATAAAACTTGTATGCTATCTATAACAACATATAATGTGCAAAAGAAACTTACACAATTATATGTGAGTTATAGTGATATATAAAAAAGTATTTATGAGTACCCTATACCTACATAAGATAATTGTAATTATATTGAAGTATTAATACATTTAATTTAAAGATTAATTCATATTCTAGCACAATTTCATTGTGTGTGAGCTGTATTTCATGAAGGCCTCAACTTTCCAAATATGGACTTGTGAACTGAATAGTCTGAAAGACTATGGGAACCTTTTGTAGAGTTACCACTTGTGTCTTAACTTTCAATCGCCTTCTTTGACATTTGTAGCCTACTTGATTAGACTCGCAACAAAAATGTTACCTTTTAGAGCAAATTCTTGAGAATGGGCAGACAAAGGATGAGAGCGTTAAATTGCTTACTTTCTAAATGCTCCAATGATCGTATGACTAAACTACAGTCACTCTAAGGAAATTATGAGTAATGGACTATTTAATTCTTCAGGATCTGCATATTTTTACTCCCTACACCATCTCATTCTATCGAGAGCGACCAATCGGACAGGGTAGCATGACAAACTTGGTGATGTCAAGGGGTGTAACCCTGGAATCAATGGAGTTTAATGGCTCAGATTTTGGAACTAATAGGCAGCACCATTTTACCCATCTTGCGGTATGGAGGCAGATGATTTGGACTTTCAGGAACAATGTGAATTGTGACAAAATACTGCGATCTGCTGAAAGGGTTCGCATCAGAGCAGCAGTGGTATTGATCTGCAGTGTTGGACAGAGGTAGATACTCTGTCTTTATGAACTGGAACTGGTCATTCACAATTTGCTGAAAATTCGTAAAGGGTTGGTATGAGATGCAACTGATTTCACTTGTCGATCAACCTTTCTTAAGATAGCAATCTCCCTCGGCTGAGAAAGATCATTCTCATTATACTTTGGATCTTGCAGAGTTTGGAAATGCTTAATTAAACAATATCTAATTTGAATTTATGGTTTTATGCTTTTCATTTGAAACTTAAATAAAATCCAAAACTAAGAAAATGTACTTTGCTGATTCAGACTCATTATTTGTTTGTGGCTAAGCTCTTCTTAGTTTGCTGGCTTCATCAGAAACAGATGTGGGATTAACTGAGAGTTACGAATAATATTGTATGCTAACAATTATCTTTTTCCCTGTCCTCATATGATAATTGAGCATTCTCTAAGTATTTCAGTCCCTTATGGCACAGAATAAGATCCATTGGAGGACCGTGGAGATCTGGTATGCTAGGGTTAATTTGGGATAGGAGAAAATTAGGCAAATGTAAGGGGGCCCAACATGTTAACGCTACAATAGATGCATTGTAATTGGTGCACGCAGTTGAGCAAAGAGTCAGCAGGCTCATCTATTGCCAATTCCAATCTTCATGTCAGATTCAAGAGGTTTAAACATTATGTAATTGCAGCATTTAAAGGGGCCTTGTGTATTTTATAAATTACTCCATGTAAATGGTAACATTCTTGGTCCTCTGACATGACGTAAAATATTGGATATTCTAGTGAGTGTGTTTTAAATTTCAGCACAGTTTATAAATGATGAGGCAGGCTCATTAATAGCCAGTTTCTAGCTATGTGTCACATTTTACAAATAGTCTTCACAATTTTTGCAGCTCTTCTTGTGGAAACCATGATACTAAAGTTGCTAACAAAAAATCTTTATTAAGCTGTGATTAATACTCACTGTGCAAGTCACATGTAGTGGCTTGACTTACTTCTTAAAGAATTCCTAAGTATCCTGCATGGACAGGCTGCACCATGAGATTCCGCATCCTGGAGCCGTTAAGCTAATTTGAAGCACCATAGCTTTTTAACCTTTCAGTATGACTTCTGCTAATTTGTTTTCATTGGTCGAGAAGTGCCATTACATATTCCTTTCCCAAATATTGGACCTTGTGTAGAAGTTTAGTTTCTAAAGGCTCATATTTAAAAATATGCGTACTTTAAATGAGACTGTAGTCTCAAAAATAGTAATGCCAATCTCTTGTTCCTCACAAAATTCACCAAAGGGCCAAGTGAAAGGCCTTCTGAATCATGAAGCTTAATTAAATTTTGTTGGAAAATGAGGCATTAGTTGTGGGGCCTACACAAGTAGTGTGTCTACATTTGTTCTCCCCTGGGAATCAAACACCCCATTGTAGCACTTGACTCTCATTGGGTAGCGTTGCAGAGCAGTCCATGGTCTACTAAAGGGAGGTGATGTGGGCTAGTAATCACCATTCACAGAGACACAACAATAAGTGATTTTCCAGTCTGTGCTTTTTCTTTGGAAAAAGGAAAATTACATTTATTGACCACACACTACTCAATACTATGCAACAATTTACAAATTTACACAAGCAGATGGAATTACTTTTAGATAACATTGCATAATCACTCTTACCTCCACCCAAAGGAGGGGGGCTAGTACCACAGTTCCCATTTCAAAACATTATTGTGTTCTTAAATGGCATGGGTTGAACAAAACTAGGTGTAAGCGTGGCACCAAAGGGAGTGGCTGCTCACCTGTTTATGTCAACAGGCATTTCTCCATAGGAATTAATGCAATATTTAAATATTAACATGACTGAGAGCACCTAATACTGGCAATAAAGCATACAAACTTTGCTCATGAGTGGCTGTCAGTCTCATTATTCAAATAAAGCATTAGCAAGAATCAATGTCTTAGCATGTCTGGGAGTACAGTGTACTGATCATAAATTTTAATATGAATATTACAATTTTACCTCAGCTCATAGAGAGCATCACATTCATAATTACAAGCCTATGCAATTATAAACTTCAGCATATATTTCATTCAATATACATTACTGCACTTTTGAAAAAATCCCCTTTGTAATTACACAAGTGTGTAGTTACCAACTTTCACCTCTAGATGATGTCAATCTGACATTTTCCATTAAACACTATCAGGCCATAAATAATATGGTTGCAGCCATATTATTTGCCCATGGAGTGGGTCATCCTCCCAGCTGTAGAGCACATGCTCTAACCAAGAGAATACTTAAATGGCATTGGAATCCAAGGGAGGATATAATTTGAGAGTCCCAACCAACTTAGGGTGAGACTCTGGCCCTTCCTTTGTGGGGGAGGCTGTGCTGCTCTTGCAGCTTCCCCCGCACTTTTGTAATTACTTGGTGGTGACCCCATCCTCCTCGGGTCACCACAAGCCAAAAACTGGGCAACAACAGATTGGCCTGTGAAAGTCCTGCAAAGCATTATTGGATGACTTTCCGCAATGGAAGTGAATTCCGAAATAGAGTCTCTCCTGCTGAAACTGTGGAAAGCCGCAATGCTGCTTTTGCTGGTGACTTTGTACCGCTTCTTCTTCTTGGGGTATCTGGTCCCAACCGGATGTGCAGACACCACGCTGGAGAGCACCTCGGGGAGCCCATCGCAGGCTGCTCTCGCTGCCTGCCCGCCTGTCCAGCACACTTGTGTGTGGCCGCGGGAGCCATCACTTCATTTCTGGTCTGCCTGCTCCTGTGGGCACATGCGTGTGCTTCTGCAGCTTTGCTGGTCACGTGAGAAAGTGAACCTATGCTCCCACTTCCTCCATCTTCATTGCCGGAGCCCAGAAATGGGATCCTGGGCCCACCTGCAGCTTTGTGGGGAGTGTAGCTGCACTCCTGTCTTTCGTTCATTGCAGGGACCCAGTAATTGGGTCCTGGGTCCCACTGCTTGTGTGGAGGCACACAACGGTGCCAGATTTCTCGATGGGGCCCAGGAATGGGGTCCTGGACCCCTTCTCTAATTGCGAGGGGGGCATGATGGTGCTACATTGTGTTGTTTCTTCACTGGTGCTACCTCCAGGGTCTGGCCCCTCCTCAAAGGACAACAATTGTCTGGCAGTGGAGCTCCACTGGCCCCGTTCACAGTAAGGGCCAAAGGTCGCACAAAATGGTAAATGGCCCTATTATCGGGCCCCATTGGTCCTATCAAGATGATCTTTGGCTCATTGTGCTGCTGGTGTTGAGCCCTCGTCACCCGGACCACTTTTATTAGGCCTTATGACCTCAAAGGATGATGAAACTTGCAGGGAGCTGTTTTCATGGGCTCCATCCTTTCACTTTGTTCTTCTTCTGGGCCTCTCTCCACCCTGTGCAGAGGCCCAGTCTTTCCCCCGCTAGTCCTGGGGTCAATCAGAGACTGGGGACAATCAGATTGCTTCTCCTTCCAACTGTCCATGGTATCAGCCTCCAGTTCCAGTGTTCCACAGGAAAAGCACATCCTAGAGAGCTCTCCCCCCTGTGCAAGACCTTTTAAGGGGGGAGGGGGGGCGGGAGGTGCCAGCACCAATGCACCTATGGATTATCCTGAGTTGCCACAACACCTTTCTGCCCCTGTTTCAACCTTTCTGCACAGGCTTCTGGAATACTTCAAGATGGCGTCACCCAGGAGTAATTAGCCACAAGGGGTCTAAGGGTCTCAGCTCCCTCCCTCCTTGACATGCCTGCCAGAGCCTTCCCCCAGCAATCCTTCAATGAAGCTCTCTGCCTGATTAAGAGGCCCGGGGCAGGCCCAGTGCCTAGCAGAAGGTTACAGCTGGCCTATTTATACAGAGTAATTTTGCCCAGTCCCTTCCTCCTGGAGAGTTGACCTAAGCACTTTCAAATGCTTTGTCGAAGCCTTTGTTCCTGCAGCTGGGGAGAAAAGTAATTAATCCAGCCTGGTACGGTCACACAAGGCATGGGCTCTGCTTCTGAGCTGAGTCAGAGGAATATGACATTTCTGGAGGACTCATAAGCTGTACAGATATGCTTTTGGACTTTACAGAATTGTTCTTTTCACACAGGTTACAGTGTAGATTTGTGCAATTCTGGAATTTGTGTACCCCAGGGAACTGAAGCTATGCTTTAAGGCCGTCTTTTCATAGGACTATGAGGGAGTGTTACTACATTTAAAACAGTAAAGCACACTGACTTCCAGACATGTGTACTCCCCATTTTGAAGCCTATTCCAGGTCACCACCCAACTCTGCATATGTGCTGATACTTGTGACGTATCTATATCTATTTATCACCAATCATGGTTTATTCATTAAATTAGGAACAAGCTCAATAACTCGTACTCTCTGTACTCATACCTGGGATCGACATACAAATTAACACATTATCATACATATACACTGGTGACTAATTTGACTATTCAATGTGTTAAATTTGTGTTAGATAATTTGTTCTCACAGTATACCATTTTCAGTTTTGATTATCTCAAAAGGTGGACACTGGTGGTAAACAAGTTATAGGAAGGTGGCTCTGTAAATACTATACCAAAGTAAGGTATAGTGTTCACAGAGTCCAATGGAATCCCAAAGGTAGGCAGAGGTAAAAGTAGATATTACCTTACTCTCTATTTGTGGAAGTGTGGGTGAGCAGTAAGGCTTTATCAGAGGGTAGTGTTAAGCATTTATTGTACACATTCAGGCAAGAAATGATGTCACACTCTCAGAAACTGAACTCAACCAATTTGTTTGTATATGAAATATTATTTCATTATGTTATTTCTAGAACTAAGCCAGGCATGGTGGAGGTAAGTAAAATACTACTTTGCAGTATATTGCAGTTGAATGCAATTGAAATTCAGTTGGATACAATTGGTTTGTGTTTACAGGTAAGCCAACAGTCAAAATTACTTTACAGATTACTTTGTACGTTAAGTTTTTAGATTACTTTTAAGTTACTTTTTCTACTCAGTGTGATATGCCTAGATATTACACTGGACTGAAGAAACAACAAACTTGCCTATACTGAGAAGCTATTTTTTAGGCACAACCGTCATTAAAGCATACATGAAGAATAGCATGAACACTTGCTTTTTAAATTGCAACTTTTACTTTAATTCTTTTCTGAAGACTATTTTAATTTTTAGTCTTTTTTCTTTTTGTGCATGGGAATACAAAAGCATGAAAAATATTTTACATTTATATACAAACTGTTTGTATATAAATGTAAAATATTTTTCATGCTTTTGTATTCCCATGCACAAAAAGAAAAAAGACTAAAAATTAAAATAGTCTTCAGAAAAGAATTAAAGTAAGAATAGCATGAACACTTGCTTTTTAAATTGCAACTTTTACTTTAATTCTTTTCTGAAGACTATTTTAATTTTTAGTCTTTTTTCTTTTTGTGCATGGGAATACAAAAGCATGAAAAATATTTTACATTTATATACAAACTGTTTGTATATAAATGTAAAATATTTTTCATGCCTTTGTATTCCCATGCACAAAAAGAAAAAAGACTAAAAATTAAAATAGTCTTCAGAAAAGAATTAAAGTAAAAGTTGCAATTTAAAAAGCAAGTGTTCATGCTATTCTTCATGTATGCTTTAATGACGGTTGTGCCTAAAAAATAGCTTCTCAGTATAGGCAAGTTTGTTGTTTCTTCAGTTCATTGTTGGCTCAGCCTTGCTGAGTTTAGAGTCAAGACCCTCTTTGTTATTTAAACTAGATATTAGACTGGGGCATTTCCTAGAGAAAAGGTAAGTAATTCAGTGTTTGTTCATTTGCAGTTTCTTAGGGTTTCATACAAACCAACCAATGCCTTTGAAAATTGGATATCGTGATAGCCAGACGGCCATAAGAAAAGAATTCTGGTTAATGCTGCTCTATTGTAGCCTCTGTGTTTCTTATCGTCATAAGGATTTAATAAAAGGCTTTAGTCATGTCATTGTGGGGGATGTCATGCTCATATCATGTCTAACATTGTAATTAAAATTCTCTTTGATGTTATGCGTTCTATAGTTCAATTATAGGTCTATAAACCATATCGCTCTATTATTTGCAGCTTTTTATGTGTCAAACTGTTCTAGCCCCATCATGACTTATTTAACTGAACGTCAGAGAAATAAAGTTTCATTTAAAGGCTCTGCAGCTCTGTTATCTTGTTGAGCCCATTTTGCGGTGTTGAATTGCAAAATTCAGTAGGTCTCTTTCTGAGTCAGACTTCATTGTAGTGCTCCGCCTCTTGGTTTGGGTTGAACGACAGCTAGGATTGTCCACGCCGCTCTAAGTAGGGGGCATGGTGTGCATATGAGTGCTGGCTCTTTTCCCGAGTTGAACCCACTGAGCCAAACGTTTTAACCACTACCGTCGACTGGCTCCCACTAAGGTCACCTTTTGCTCTACGATCTCTCTCCCCCAGGCTCCTCACTCATTGGTGCAGGTCCCACAGGAGCAGACTGCGGGGCACCTTACTGAAATCATTAGGGTAGGCTTCCTACTATATTACCCAGCCCCTATCAATTGCAGTCTCACTTGAGACTTTTTAACCACTTCCTTGGATGTCCCTATCTACACAATGCTCAGTGTTTTAAGATCCCCCTTACTAGTGTGTGTTTAATTACATAGAGAACAATGTACCTAGTCAATAATAGAGGACCACATTAACCGTCTTCCCTGATGTGTACCCCCCTCTTTCCTTCTAGGTTACATCACTAGCAGCAGGACCAGACGGCCTGCTTACCTACTGACCTCAAAAAGACAAAAGGTTGATTTTACCATTCACAGTGTAGTACTGAGCACTTAGGTCCTGAAGAATTGCTATGATTGCAAGAAACATGTTGACCTGATCAGAGGGTTGTAGGTACTTTGCTGGAAATCTCCCAGCACGTATCTACCCTCCCACCCTTTTAACCAAGGGAGACAGCCACGTTAATAAAGGTCTGTGTGGACTGTCCCACCTTTTTTAATTCACCACCCCTTCACGACTACACTTTCACTGCCCTCTCACACGCATGCACCATATGGCTGGAACAACAGATCTCCGATAAAGAGCCCCTTCGCGGGTGCCCGTCAGACATTGCAGCGCCAGTCTGACAAGGAGCAGAACCCATATGATGAAGCATGACACCTAGCTTGCTGGGTGTGTGATGGTTTTAGTTCCAAAAAGGGAATCCCCCCCTCTCTTTGTTTCACTCTCAACGCCTTAACACACACTCCTCCATAGCCCTTTCGGGGAACTTTGTACCCATCTTGTGTTACTAGCTAGGATTGTCCACATTAAATCATTTTCCGTGTGTTGTTTATTTAGGGAGTGATTTACCAGTGGTGCAGTTACAACTTAATGGCGAATCCTCGATTAATGTTATATGATCCTTTGCCTAGCATCCTAGTTTGTTTTACCAATGTACAGCTGTTTACATGGGCAAATAATTCCATAGACCACATTTTTTGTCTTTTAGTTGGTGAATGCATTATGTTGCCATTTGACGTTTTTCAATTTGGATCCCTCTAGTACCTGATTGCACACTGTGCATTTGTGCTTACCTCTCAAAAGAGTTAGATTCCAATGTTGCCTTAGATTTCTTTTAACTGAGGTTGGAAGGGTATATTCCCGTATTATCTGTTTTCTGACACTGGCGTTCATTTGTAGAGCAACCAAAGGGCGTTCGAAAGCCCTGTCCAGTTTTTGTATTAAGTGCCAGTTTTACATGATGACCTTTTTGACGTAGTTTGTTTAAGGATAAAAAGTAAAAAAGAAGCGCTTATGAGCCATTCAGATGGAGGATTTTCTTTTTCTCTAGGAGGCTATCACATGGAGTGAAGCAAGCTGTTTTCATTGATTTTTTTTGTCGTTTCCGAATATAATCTGTCTTCTTTAATTTTTTAACCAGATTTTCAGCATGGAGAAAGTAGTCGTTTTTCTGTGAACAATTGTGTCTAATCATTATCTCTCAAACTTCATGTGAATATTTCAGGAACCATGAGACCAATACACTTCATCTTGGTGTCTAAACATAGGTTTTGGTGGTCAAGTAGTCTTATAGATGAAAGAAATAACTCCGTAGAACAACCCTTCTGCCATTTTCCAAAATGGTGGCTTTAATAGAGAAAGAAGAGACATATAGAAATGAAACAAATAACAATGGGTTTTAATCCCTTTATGTATACACCAAACAATGTTTATGATCTAAATATGTAAAAAGAAAGAATAGTTAGCACTCCTGTTGTATAAGTCTTATGGTTCCTGAAGCATACATCATCACTGCAACACATTCACAATTTTTAAAAACGTTGTCTAAAAATGTTTGGCTCGGATCAGCAATTTCTACCCAAGCTAAATTACTTCTCTAATGATACAAAACCACTATTATAGAAATGAAAATCTCTGGAAAATATTTTTTTACAGAGGTATATCGGGTGCCGGGAATATGTCAAGTCAAGTCAAGTCAAAAATTTGTATAGCGCACTACTCACCCAGATGGTCTCAAGGCGCTTTAGGGGGGGAGGGGGGGGGGTGTTCGTTACTTATCAAATAGCCAAGTTTTGAGTAGCTTTCTGAAGGAGAGGTGGTTCTGTGTAAGGCGGAGGTGGGTGGGGAGAGAGTTCCAGGTTTTGGCCGCTAAGTAGGAGAAGGATCTTCCACCCATGATGGATCTTCGGATGCGTGGAATCGCGGCGAGGGCTTGATTGGACGATCGTAGTTGGCGGGTGGGGGTGTAAAAGGTCATGCGCGTGTTGAGGTATTTGGGTCCCAGGTCGTGGAGGGCTTTGTGTGCCTGGGTGGGGAGATGGAACATTATTCTCTTGTTGACTGGGAGCCAGTGAAGGTCTCTCAGGTGACCGGATATGTGATTGTGGCGGGGTATGTATAGGATGAGTCGGGCGGAGGCGTTCTGTATGCGTTGGAGTTTATTCTGTAATTTGGCTGTGGTTCCGGCGTAGAGGGTGTTTCCGTAGTCCAGTCAGCTTGTGACAAGTGCTTGGGTGACCGTCCTTCTTGTTTCAATGGGGATCCAGTGGAAGATCTTTCTGAGCATACGTAAGATGTTAAAGCATGATGATGAGACGGCGTTGACTTTTGTGGTCATCGAGAGGGAGGAGTCTAGAATGAATCACAGGTTGCGAGCATGGTCCGTTGGTTTGGGTGCGCTGCCCAGGGCCGGTGGCCACCATGAGTCATCCCATGCGGAGGGGGATGATCCTAGGATGAGGACTTCCGTCTTGTCAGAATTCAGTTTTAAGCGGCTGTTCTTCATCCACTCGGCAACGTCTTTCATCCCTTCGTGTAGGTTAGTTTTAGCGGTGTTTGGGTCTTTGGTGAGGGAGAGGATCAGCTGGGTGTTTTCGGCGTAGGAGATGATGTTGAGGTTGTGCTGGCGTGCGATGGATGCGAGGGGGCTCATGTAGATGTTGAAGAGGGTGGGACTGAGCGATGATCCTTGTGGTACGCCGCAGATGACTTCGGTGGCCTCTGACCTGAAAGGGGGAGGCGGACTCTCTGGGTTCTTCCAGCGAGAAATGAGATGATCCAGTCCAGTGCTTTTCCTTGTATCCCGACGTTTTTGAGGCGATGTACAAGGGTGCTATGACAGACCGTGTCAAACGCTGTGGAGAGGTCCAGGAGGATGAGGGCAGCTGTTTCCCCGTTGTCGAGAAGTGTTCGGATGTCGTCTGTGGCTGCGATGAGGGCGGTCTCGGTGCTGTTTTTGGCTCGGAAGCTAGACTGTGAGGGGTCAAGGGAGCCGTTAGATTCGAGGAAGGATGCGAGCTGATTGTTGACCGTCTTCTCTATGACTTGGAAGGGAAAGGGAGGAGCAAGATGGGGCGGTAGTTCTTAAGTTCAGTCGGGTCTGCTGTGGGTTTCTTCAGTAGAGCACTGAGTTCGGCATGTTTCCATCTTTCTGGGAAGATAGCGGTGTTGAAGGAGCAGTTGATGATATCCCGGAGATGGGGTGCGATGATGGAGCCGGCCTTGTTGAAGATGGGGTGGGGGCATGGGTCGGTTGGTGATCCGGAGTGAATGGAGTTCATCAAGCGGATGGTGTCTTCGGTGTTGATTGTGTCCCAGGCGCCAAGGGTTATGGTGGGTGGCTTCAGTTCGGTGGTAGTGAGGGGGGTGGACTGGTCACCAAAGCTGTTATGTATGTCAGCGATTTTGCTGTGGAAGACTGAGGCTAGAGAGTTGTAGAGGTCTTGAGAGGGAGTGATGTCGTTAGAGCCGGCGCTGGGATTGGTTAGCTCTTTGACGATGCTGAAGAGTTCCTTGCTGTTGTGGGCATTGTTGTCGAGTCAATCCTTGAATGCTAATTTCTTGGTGGATCGGATCAGCTGGTGGTGTTTGCGGGTGGCGTCCTTGAGGGCGGTCATGTTGTCTGTGGTTGGGTTTTTTCGCCAGGCTTTCTCGAGGGTGCGGCAGTTCTTTTTGGAGATCTTGAGGTCGTCATTGAACCAGGAGGCTTTTTTGCTACCTGGTTTGTTGTGATAGTTTTTTAAGGGTGCTAATTCGTCGGCGCAGTGCGTGATCCATTGTGCGAGATTGATGGCTGCTTGGTTTGGGTCCGATGGTTTGGCGGGAAGGTTTTAGTTTAGCGATGTGG
The DNA here is from genome assembly GCF_964263255.1 of Lissotriton vulgaris. NCBI lineage: Eukaryota > Metazoa > Chordata > Amphibia > Caudata > Salamandridae > Lissotriton > Lissotriton vulgaris. The sequence continues at coordinate 911,904,765 of NC_141698.1, forward strand.
TGAGCTGGTCAGTGATAATTTTGTTCCAGTTTCTGCGTGGGACTTGTTGTGGGTGAAGGTGGGTTGTGGTCTTTCTGAAGTTGAAGTGGATGCAGCTGGGGTCCATCCAGTGGAGTCCAGTGGCGTGAATGAAGGAGATGTGTTTGCCGGAGGAGAAGATTGGGTCGAGCGTGTGTCCGGCGTGGTGGGTGGGGGTTTTTACCAGTTGTATGAGTCCGAAATTGGGGAAGTTGTCCAGCAGGGTGGTGGTGTTGCTGTCGTTATTCTTTTCCAGGTGGAAGTTGAGGTCCCCTAGGAGAATGTAGTCCTTGGAGGGGAGGACGTGTGGGCTGATAAAGTCAGTGATCTCTTCGCTGAACTGTGTGCGGGGTCCTGGTTGTCTGTAGATGAGGGTGCCTCTTAGTGTGGTCTTGGGGTCGGTGTGTATCTGGAAGTGGAGGTGTTCGGCGGCAGTGAAGGTGTCGTCCGAGCTGGTTGTAAGGCAGATGGTGTTCTTGTGGACGATGGCGATGCCTCCTCCTGTTCGGTTGATGCGGTCCTTTCAGATGATCTTGTAGCCGTCCGGGATGGCTATGGCGATGTCGGGCGCTGATGCGGTATTCATCCAGGTTTCTGTAAGAAAGGCGACGTCCGGCATTGTGGTGTCTAGTAGGTTCCATAGTTCAATGGCGTGTCTGTGGACCGAGAGGGTGTTGAGCAGGATGCATTTCAGGTGGTTATTGTCGGAGCTCTGTTTGGTCTTAGTGGGCGTAGTGTAGGTCTTGAGGCATGAGAACTTGCAGGATTGATGGGTGAAGGGTCCATGGGTGCGTCCTGGGGCGGCTTGGTGGCAGTTGGGGAGTCGGCCCGTGTTGAGTGCAGAGAGGGTTGCGGCGTCGTAAGTTAGGCGGGTGGAGTTGGTTTGGCGGGGGCCAGGGGGTCTGGCGCTGGGCGCGGTCCAGGCGCAGACCGGCGTAGACGGGCTTACCTTTGGAGCACCTTCGGCGCGCATGGGGCGCGACCGCTGCGCGTGAACGCTGTGCTTAAGTGCATCTGTCATAAATGGATCGTGGAGGGGCGGAGCGAGGGAGGAGCAGCTGGGAGGCGGGAGCGGGGTTGCGAGGTCTGGGGATGCCGGAGGGCTACGGGGGAGGAGCCGTGGGGGAGCAGGAGAGGCACAACAAATGGCACGAAAACAATGCAGGACGGGATCGGGGGGCACAATCAGGCACAGACACCCAAAGCTGCGATACCAGGCAATTGCAAACAAAACAGCTGATGGACCGAATGTGGATCAATGTCACACATTCATCCCAGTCCAAAGATCTGGGCCCAAATCCATCGTTTTTTTGCACTCCACACCACCCTGGGTTAGACAATGGCGATATGCAAATCAGCTCTGACCCTGTGCCCCATGGGAACAGTCCAGTCCGAACTACAAAAGCCATGTCCTTCCCAGAACGGAATCAAGCATCCGAGGACCGGACCGGTTTCGAGGTAACACCTCTCATCAGCCCGGCTAGCTTGACTCCAGTGGTGTGGAGTGCCTGGGACCCACGTCTGGGCATCCCCAGCGCACTTATGGCGGCAATTGCAAACAAAACAGCTGATGGACCGAATGTGGATCAATGTCACACATTCATCCCAGTCCAAAGATCTGGGCCCAAATCCATCGTTTTTTTGCACTCCACACCACCCTGGGTTAGACAATGGCGATATGCAAATCAGCTCTGACCCTGTGCCCCATGGGAACAGTCCAGTCCGAACTACAAAAGCCATGTCCTTCCCAGAACGGAATCAAGCTGGGGATGCCCAGACGTGGGTCCCAGGCACTCCACACCACTTGGAGTCAAGCTAGCCGGGCTGATGAGAGGTGTTACCTCGAAACCGGTCCGGTCCTCGGATGCTTGATTCCGTTCTGGGAAGGACATGGCTTTTGTAGTTCGGACTGGACTGTTCCCATGGGGCAACAGGGTCAGAGCTGATTTGCATATCGCCATTGTCTAACCCAGGGTGGTGTGGAGTGCAAAAAAACGATGGATTTGGGCCCAGATCTTTTGACTGGGGGAATGTGTGACATTGATCCACATTCGGTCCATCACTTGTTGGTTTTGCAATTGCCGCCCTAAGTGCGCTGGGGATGCCCAGACGTGGGTCCCAGGCACTCCACACCACTTGGAGTCAAGCTAGCCGGGCTGATGAGAGGTGTTACCTCGAAACCGGTCCGGTCCTCGGATGCTTGATTCCGTTCTGGGAAGGACATGGCTTTTGTAGTTCGGACTGGACTGTTCCCATGGGGCAACAGGGTCAGAGCTGATTTGCATATCGCCATTGTCTAACCCAGGGTGGTGTGGAGTGCAAAAAAACGATGGATTTGGGCCCAGATCTTTTGACTGGGGGAATGTGTGACATTGATCCACATTCGGTCCATCACTTGTTGTTTTTGCAATTGCCGCCCTAAGTGCGCTGGGGATGCCCAGACGTGGGTCCCAGGCACTCCACACCACTTGGAGTCAAGCTAGCCGGGCTGATGAGAGGTGTTACCTCGAAACCGGTCCGGTCCTCGGATGCTTGATTCCGTTCTGGGAAGGACATGGCTTTTGTAGTTCGGACTGGACTGTTCCCATGGGGCAACAGGGTCAGAGCTGATTTGCATATCGCCATTGTCTAACCCAGGGTGGTGTGGAGTGCAAAAAAACGATGGATTTGGGCCCAGATCTTTTGACTGGGGGAATGTGTGACATTGATCCACATTCGGTCCATCACTTGTTGTTTTGCAATTGCCGCCCTAAGTGCGCTGGGGATGCCCAGACGTGGGTCCCAGGCACTCCACACCACTTGGAGTCAAGCTAGCCGGGCTGATGAGAGGTGTTACCTCGAAACCGGTCCGGTCCTCGGATGCTTGATTCCGTTCTGGGAAGGACATGGCTTTTGTAGTTCGGACTGGACTGTTCCCATGGGGCAACAGGGTCAGAGCTGATTTGCATATCGCCATTGTCTAACCCAGGGTGGTGTGGAGTGCAAAAAAACGATGGATTTGGGCCCAGATCTTTTGACTGGGGGAATGTGTGACATTGATCCACATTCGGTCCATCACTTGTTGTTTTTGCAATTGCCGCCCTAAGTGCGCTGGGGATGCCCAGACGTGGGTCCCAGGCACTCCACACCACTTGGAGTCAAGCTAGCCGGGCTGATGAGAGGTGTTACCTCGAAACCGGTCCGGTCCTCGGATGCTTGATTCCGTTCTGGGAAGGACATGGCTTTTGTAGTTCGGACTGGACTGTTCCCATGGGGCAACAGGGTCAGAGCTGATTTGCATATCGCCATTGTCTAACCCAGGGTGGTGTGGAGTGCAAAAAAACGATGGATTTGGGCCCAGATCTTTTGACTGGGGGAATGTGTGACATTGATCCACATTCGGTCCATCACTTGTTGGTTTTGCAATTGCCGCCCTAAGTGCGCTGGGGATGCCCAGACGTGGGTCCCAGGCACTCCACACCACTTGGAGTCAAGCTAGCCGGGCTGATGAGAGGTGTTACCTCGAAACCGGTCCGGTCCTCGGATGCTTGATTCCGTTCTGGGAAGGACATGGCTTTTGTAGTTCGGACTGGACTGTTCCCATGGGGCAACAGGGTCAGAGCTGATTTGCATATCGCCATTGTCTAACCCAGGGTGGTGTGGAGTGCAAAAAAACGATGGATTTGGGCCCAGATCTTTTGACTGGGGGAATGTGTGACATTGATCCACATTCGGTCCATCACTTGTTGTTTTTGCAATTGCCGCCCTAAGTGCGCTGGGGATGCCCAGACGTGGGTCCCAGGCACTCCACACCACTTGGAGTCAAGCTAGCCGGGCTGATGAGAGGTGTTACCTCGAAACCGGTCCGGTCCTCGGATGCTTGATTCCGTTCTGGGAAGGACATGGCTTTTGTAGTTCGGACTGGACTGTTCCCATGGGGCAACAGGGTCAGAGCTGATTTGCATATCGCCATTGTCTAACCCAGGGTGGTGTGGAGTGCAAAAAAACGATGGATTTGGGCCCAGATCTTTTGACTGGGGGAATGTGTGACATTGATCCACATTCGGTCCATCACTTGTTGTTTTTGCGATACCAGGCAAAGCGGAGCAATATTATATAATGAAATGGACAAATCAAAACAACTTATTTACAATGGCAGGCGCAGCAATGAGCACAATTTTATATAACGAAATAGGCAAATCAAAACAACTTATTTGCAATAGCAGGCGCAGCAATGAGCACAACGATACCAGGCAGCTCAGGAGGGAGCAATGTGGACACCAGGCAGCCACGAACACCAGGCGGCTCAGGAGCGAGGTGGAGCGACTGTTCTGACCCGGTCAGGACGGTCACAGCTCCTTAATGCACGTTCCTTTCCTTATGTGTTTCAGTGGGAGGGAGGAGCAGCTGGGAGGCGGGAGCGGGGTTGCGAGGTCTGGGGATGCCGGAGGGCTACGGGGGAGGGGCCGTGGGGGAGCAGGAGAGGCACAACAAATGGCACGAAAACAATGCAGGACAGGATCGGGGCACAATCTGGCACAGACACCCAAAGCGGCGATACCAGGCAAAGCGGAGCAATATTATATAATGAAATGGGCATATCAAAACAACTTGTTTGCAATGGCAGGCGCAGCAATGAGCACAATATTATATGACGAAATAGGCAAATCAAAACAACTTATTTGCAATAGCAGGTGCAGCAATGAGCACAACAATACCAGGCAGCCCAGGAGGGAGCAATGTGGACACCAGGCAGCCACGAACACCAGGCGGCTCAGGAGCGAGGTGGAGCGGCCGGTTCTGACCAGGTCAGGACGGTCACAGTTATGTTATTGTAGAACTCTTCCATTTACAGCAAAACAGCATGAACATATAGACATAATTCATTATTCATAGGTATTCATAAAACCGAACATGCACAATATCGCATTCCCCATACATTTGCAAAGGTCAAGAAATCACAGGTTTCAACTATGCCTCGTGACCCAGCCACTCAGTCACTTAACAAGCACCAGCCAACGATACATGTTGCCACTGTGGTTGATACCTTGATTAGACTATCGGGACCACTTAAAGCGTAAGGAAACAGGTATTGAGTTTCATCCATCCAGATTAGGCTTTCAGGCACCCAGTGGCACCTTGCCCAGTGCATGTGCACTATCCCCCATAAGTAAAAGACTGTGAAACCGGAAACTGATGCACTTTCCAATTGGAGAAATGTTTCCTGTCTGGCAGAGGCGCGAGCTGCAGTTGCTCCAGGCAGCCAGCCGTTGGTTCCCACAAGGCACAATGCGACCCATAGGGTACAATCACACTATTTTCCACAACAGACTACCTTATGGTGTGTGTCAGGGGAGAGGTAGCCAGTGTCATTGGATGGAGGACATGATGTCAGGCACTGTTGTCCTTCCAATCTGGAGATCAGAGATAGACTAGGCTTCCAGATAAAGTCCTATGGCCTCAGCAAATGCCTACCAACATCCCTTAGACACCACACACTATGGAGGGCAAGCTAGCACAGATTTCAGGTTGCCAGCACGGGTCCCTCGGACTCAGCAAACTTCCCGACACTCCTCGAACTCCTCACATTCTGGCACCCAGGTGGGCCGCTGATCCTTACGAGAACATTCCTCTGCACAGTGTGATTACAGCGTATGTCAGGATGGTCCTTGTCCCAAACAACGATCACTTCCATCCCTTATCACACTGAACACTGTGTGGTTCTGTAGTGCTAGAGGCACTCTTGTGGTCTGACACCACATGATGACCTTTGAATACCATCATTTTAATTGGCTTTGGTGTGTTATTTTATCTTAGCCTGTATGTACAATGTCCTGCAGATGCCTTGTTTCTCTTAGTTGTGAAGTGGGAGCTTGTAACGACCGGATTTTCGGACTAGATAGAATCAGCTCACAAAGACACCACCAACCCGGCCGAAACGTAACCACCTCCCTCCTCAGGACCTACTTACCATGGTACCTGGGTACCTACCTGGGGATGGGGAAATAGCAATATACAAGCTTAGATCATCCAAAACACCACCAAATCCATAGGGATTACTAGAAACAATCACTAATTGCTACGGAATTCCATATTCTACACCACACTCATACCTTATAGTCTCGCGGCAACTCAGGCCCAGACTATGCTACCCTCCTCCTCATAGTGAAGGGGGCAGTTCTGATTACTTACCATTACACACTGACCACTATCAGTGTTCACACACACAAACCACAATCCTGTGGGTATACACACCGTCTCCTCCCGGTGCTTTCTCTCTCACAAAAGCCACGATCCTGTGGGTATAGACACCGTCTCCTCCCGGTGCTCTCTCTCTTTCTCTCACAAGCCACAATCCTGTAGGTATACACACCGTATCCACCCGGTGCTCACGCTGCCGTCACAATCAGGTGACGATACACACCGTATTCCCCCGGTGCTCTCAATAATGCTGCTACACAACGGCGATTACTGTCCTATTGATACCTTCAACTCTCTCTCTCTCTCTCTGTTGGGAAGTTTCACTATATACTACTGTGAATGTAATATTATGGGTTATGTGATATATAGACAGTTCAATCCTCTCACACAAGAATGGCCAAATCACGGTATGCAAATGTTATGCTCCCTGCTCCCTTGCTCAGTTACCACTTACCCAGACGGTAAACGCATCCGTCCACATAACAGCATCTGACCAGAAGAAAGGTTAGTTGCACAGTGGTTCACTAAGAATCGGGGTCCCTTTATTACACAATAACAAATTATAACAACAATATAATCATACAGCCTGAAAAGCAAAGGAAAGAATTAGAATATGTGTGTGCACGCTAATAAGAAAGGGTCGACGTCAACATATGAGTACGAAGTCTGGACTCAGTTGTCATCTGGGTTCCCTTCTCGTCTGTGCCTTGGCTAATCTTAGGATCACCCCTGCAGTCACGGATACACGTCTGCACCGCTATGCTCTGTCTCCTCTGCTCCCCTCCAAGTCACTGGAACCTCCCTCTTGTTCTCTGTTTTGCCTGTCTCACTCTCGCTGTTCTGCACTACTCCTCTCTCCTCTCGATCACGGACTATCTTCCCCTTCTGACTTCGATCTTATAAATCAGTTTCTGCCGCTCTAGTATTCGTTCGCTCTGCTAACTTCTTCACTCTGCATGCTCTGATCTCAGTATCAAAGCTCACCAGCTGCTCCAACTAAAGTAACTTCAATCTTTCTAAGAGATTATCAGCCTTCAGTCTTTTCGGACTTCAAAATGGCGACTGTCTGCTTCAAGTTGATTAACTGCAATAATGCTAACGACTAGCTGCCATCTACTAACTGACTGAAATAACCCTCCTCCTCTCTGTACTTTCGCTAGTATAGAACCTTGTTCATGCATGGAAATTTCTAGCCAGTAACCTGCCCTGACCAAATTCTTGCACCACCCCGGGCCAAGGACACGCTCTCAGTCAGACGACCTGATGTTGTGTCTTTGACACGAAGAAAAATACAGTCTTTTGATAAGGGCCAGCCTGAGCCGGTTTTCTCCAAGCGAACAACACCTTATAACTAAAACATCACATTTGACGTAAAAGCATCTCAAGCAGCCGAGGCAGAAAGAAAGATGGAGTATCTCCCGTTCGAGGCCTACAAGGTCCATAGTAAGCATAAAGATTAATAACTCTATCAGGAACATATTAGTAACCTTACAAAAGGACAGAATAATACCAATAGTAAGGAATCTATCCCCTAACATAAGCTTACAGGCCCTAGAATAGAGAAAAGAATAGGGAATTATGTCAAGCATCTTGTAAATAGGCTAAATCTAAGGCTCTAATCCCTCTATTAGAATGATAGTAGGCTAAAGTCACCTTCACTCAAGAAGGGAACAAAAACCCGGTCAGAACAGAGCTGTCACAATAGAACAGCTTGCCAACAACAGACTATGTGGGATGTGCATTTGAAAGCATGAGAGAGAGAGAGGTGTGGAATGTACTTTTTGGTCTCGAAGTGAAGTGTTATGAGCAGTGGTGCACAAATGTGCACTGTGTTGTACATTGAGAGATGAAGTATGTGATACTATAGGCAGTGGTGCACAAATGTGCATTGTTTTGTACATTGGGAAGTATTATGAGGTTCTTACTATTGGCTTTGACTTGGCCTCATGTCATCCTGAATTCCGACTGTGCCTTGCTTGTGCTTTTCTGTACGCACAGACAAGCCACCAGAGTGTTTGCAAGTTGCTTGGGTTAATCACGTTCAAGGTTTGTTTTGTGAAAGATTTATTAATGTACCCTGGAAGGCTTTCATAAGCTTTGTCAAGATAAAGGCTGGAACATGTGGGGATGTAGAGGGAATGGGCGATCTCCTTCTTGCCGTGGAATGCTTGCTTGGAAGCTGGCCAGGTCCAGTAAGTTTCCTTGGCGTACAGGGGAAGACTCTCAAACTTTCTAGTGTGTTTTGAGACTATAAAGCTGAAGGTTGTTGACAGCCAGCTTGGGAGTTCACTTGTGGAGAAGTCGTATTGCTACAAGAATCTGGATTTGAGTCCTGATCACAAGTCCATTGCCTGGCTGTTATGGGCTCCTCCAGCTTGAGTTGGCAAGGATGTCAAGTGAACGATCAGATGAGGTGATTTATTTTTGACTAGTGCCATTGTGATCAAAGGTTTTGGTGGCTGTAGCCATTTGAGGAGTTTTCTTTGTGATGTGTGCGTGACTCAGATTGCGCATCCAAAGTAATCATTTGATGTATTTAATGTATATATATCTTTCTGATCCCTTGCAGGACGTCCAGTATATTTTCTTGATTTTTTTCTCATATTATTTGCTGCTTGTATTTCATATTATTATCCATGCATTTAATAGTTGCATTTACCAAGTGTGTTATTAATGGTTGCATATAAATAAATATATCTATATACATTTACATGCAGTTTAATTGACATCTCAGAGGTCTGCAGTTTCCCTTGAACCACTAGCTTCTGGCCTTATCAATAATGCACAGATGTACCTTCCCCCCCAGCACCCAGATGTAGATTGAAACAGGCTGATAGGCACAAAGAGCCACAATCACAGAAATGCCCACTTTCCAAAAGTAGTATTTCCACATTAGTAATGTTGAATCTGCGCACAATACCAGAGAGGCTTTGTCATTACTAACTCATCAATATCAAAAAGTATCCTTTCAATCTTCTGCACATAGGAAATACAGCTAAAAAGCCTTTCCACAGATCTCTCATGTCAATCCAATGTGAGAATCAGGCCCTACTGTATCGAACACACCGTCCTGTTCCAATCCCTACCAGTGTATGTAGCGCACCCGCGCACATGCCCTAACTCTTACCGACACGGCTCCATGCCCACAGGAAGTACTCTAATGTAGTGAGATACATGCAGAACCTTAGCAAGTAGCTTTTTAAATGCCAAGTTGAGTAAAAGTAACCTGTACAGACAAGCCCTGTAATGGCAAACCTGTGGCACTTTGAAGAGCTACCTCCGTGGGTGACACAACCAGTGCTGCAGGCCCACAAGGATTCAGACTCAGATTCTTTATTCCCTGCATAGTTACTTAAAACCATTGCAATATTATTACATAAAATACAAAAATAAATTAACAAATTCATCAGTGTGTGTATCTAGCTAAAACAACATTTAAAACCCCTTATTGGGAACATCTTTACCAGTATAAAGTCCGAGTTAGTTGTAGGCATTATGTGGGACTTTGAATGTCTTACTACTATGAATTATGTATACGTGTTATTTCAGTCCAGCCATGGGTTTCTTTGCAGGTCATCATGATTGTTTTGGTCCAGTTATCTCCGCTTGTTGTGAGGGTTAACCCTTTACTTCTGGCAGTATCTTCTTATTATGGTCTGGTTAGGAACATATGCTTTTTAGCATTGTGCAGCCCAGGCCTTGTTCAGTTTTCGCTAACTTGGGTATTTTTTGTTCAGCCAGCGTAAGGAATTTGACCAATCTACAATTTAATTGTGTATTTCCTGGATTAAAGCTTGCTAACACCCCTTGTCTCCTGGTCCAAATGCCTTTCTGTCTGAAGGGTTCTTTAAGAAGCTGATACCGTGCTTGGCGCAGGTCCATCCAGAAGCAGAATAAGTGTAGTATGTTGCCTCGTTTGGTGTTGCACAACCTGCACGACTCATGTGCTATTGGTCTTTGCCATGGTGGAAGGTGCTGAGCGCATGGAAGAATTCCCATCCTGTGCCTCAAAAACTTCATTTTTATGGACTTCGAGTGGCCTGTTTGAAATACAATTGTGGAGCCAGTGTTTTATAGGAGTTAAGGGTCATCCAGGCGTGCGATCTGTTTGAGAAGGTAGCTTTGTCTTCCACCAAAGAGATTTGTTTTAAGGATTTCCAGACCAATTTTTTTAAATTGGAATAGACGATTTGTGCATTCCAAAGTTCTGTGAGTTGGGTAGATTCTGGCTTGAGAATGCTTCCTGTGCTGTATGTCCTGCCACAGCAGATAATTTAATATATTTGTAGTGGCACTTCTGATCCTGTGCAAGCAGAAAATATACGCACCATGCCTAGCTAGATCTTGCCGTAGGAAACCAAACTCCAGCCTTCTTTGAGCAGGTGATGTGTAGGATGGAAGGCTGAACAAGATTCTATTGGCCTTGACCTGTGTGCTTTCCAACTCTTTTGCATCTCTTCCCCGCATTGCTTCACTGCCATAGGTAATTGAGGGGAGTAATTTGGCCCGGACTACTTTCAAAATCGGAGTCAGGGTAGGCCCCATCAGTTTGCCCATGAGTAGCATTTGAGTTACATGCCCTAGGTATATGTCTTACCCCTAGACAAGGGACTTATAGCTACACCAATCACTAGTATGTATAGGAAAAGCACTTTGATTTGGCACTGAATGACAGTGTCAAAAGTGCTCAAAGTAGAGAAAAAGCACCCTAAAAGGGCCATGTCCAAAATATGGGGTCATCTTTTTGTAAGGTTTTTAGGGCTGCTCGTTGCTCCTTAGTCATATTGTTTTTGACAAGCTCTTTCTTGGTTTCTAGTTGGTTAATGGCTGAAAAGACTGTCTGCTCAAATGCAAGTAGTTCTTTTGGAATCAAATTGAGATTTGATCTCCAACAACGCTAACCTCGGATTCAAACAAATCATCATGACACCCACCCACTCCGCCAGACACACGTTCGACCCCATCTTCTCCGCCAGTGACCACATCATCTTCAGCCACACCACCAAACTCCACTGGACTGACCACCACTGCATCAACTTCTCCTTCGAGAAACACACCGCGCACAGCCAAACACAAGACCAGCTCATCACCACAATCACCCGAGACCCTCCACCCGAGCGCTCCAGACCAACGCAGTAGTCCACAAATTCAGACAATGGATCGATGACAGCACCAACACCCTCACCCTGATCAGGAAACCATCCAACAGGAGCACTGACACGAGAGCCATCTGGTTCAACGCCGACCTCTAGAACTCCAAGCACACCTGCAGAAGACTCGAGAAGCAGTGGCGCAATGACCAGACACCAGACAATCACGCAGCCCCCATGAACGCCAGACGTAAACACCACCAACTCATCCGTTCCACCAAAAGAACCTCCTTTAAGGAACGTATCGACAACAATGCACACAAAAGCAAAGAGCTCTTCAACATCGTGAAGTAACTCGCCAGCCCCAGCTCCAGCTCCAAAGAAATACCACCATCACAAGAATCTGCAACTCCCTGGCCACCTTTTTCCACCGTAAGATCGCAGACATCCACAACAGCTTTGACACCCAGATGCCGATGGCAGATGCAGACACCCCTGACTCAACACCAACCAAACACACCGACTGTCTGCCCTCCTGGAACAACGTCAACGACGAAGACACCATCAAAATCATGAACAGCATCCACTCTGGCTCACCCTCAGACCTCTGCATCTACCACATCTTCAACAAGGCATGCTCCATCATCGCACCCCAACTCCGAAAGATCATCAACAACTCCTTCAAGACTGCCACCTTCCCAGAGAGCTGGAACTTCGCTGAGATCAACGCCCTTCTCAAGAAACCCAAGGCAGACCCTAAGGACCTCAAGAACATTCGACCCATCTCCCTGCTCCCATTTCCGGCGAAAGTCATTGAGAAGATCGCCAACAGACAACTGACCAACTTCCTGGAGGAGAAGAACATCCTGGACTCCTCCCAATCTGGATTCCGTAGTAATCACAGCACCGAAAATGCCTTCATTTCCGCCACTGACAACATCAGGACCATACTGGACAAAGGCGAAACTGCTGCCCTCATCCTCCTGGACCTCTCGGCCGCATTCGACACCATCTGCCACCACACCCTGCGCACACTCCTCCATGACGCAGGGATCCGAGGCAAAACCCTCAACTGGATCACCTCCTTCCTCACCGGCAGAACCCAGAGATATCCGGCACCTCGTGGAGACGACTTACTGACAGCTCTATAACGTGGCCCTTATCAAGGTGGCACACGTTCTTGAAAGACTGCCACACTCTACAGGCAGGACAGATTGAGACAATCTTTATGCAACTGACTGACTGCCCAGACGAAGTTCTAAGAACGAAACGCGTTGGCTGTTGCTTTTATATTTTGGAATTATATTAAATAAAGACTTTTGCAACAGAGAAACTGATTGAGCTTCTTTATTATCGCCTGGATATCCTGGTAGTGCACAACTCCATCAACGTCAGTGACTTTCTTCCCATCCCCTTGGGTTGCACCCCGCAACGGTGGGTGCAGGAGTTATGTTTGCACACTAACAGCTTATAAGTACTTTTTTGACACTTGCGGAAATAATCAGGAGTTGGTGCGGCATCTAGAGTCCACCGTTGGCATTCTGTACTTGTTACAGAACCCAGAGAATCTACCTCCCTCTGTTCCGGTCCAAAGCCACCATGATCACCTGCGGCGTACCCAAAGCATCATCCCTCAGCCCGACCCTTTTCAACAGCTACATGGTGCCGCTTGCCAACATCATCCGAGCACACCACCTCAACATTGTCTCGTACACCAATGACCCCAGCTGGTTCTCTCCCTCACCAAAGACCCGGTTATATTCCTGCTTGTAAAATTTATGGTCACAAGGTTGTGGCCCTTTTCATTTGACTCAGAAAATCTATCATAGATAAAGGTTTTAAACTTTCCCTGAGTCTGTGGTTATTATTAGAAAAGTAAATGTGTTTAAATATTAGCTGTTTATTCTAACTCCCTCTAATTCACAGGACTTATAACAGGTGACGAGGATTGGTAAGTCATGGTTTACAGGTATAAGTCCTAAACAGACCTCTGGACAACTGATAGAGTGATTGCATTTATAAATTGGTTAGGCAGGACTGCTAGTTTAAAGTGTGAATGTTATATGGGCCCAAGGTGAGTATCGTAAAATTGAGGTAGTTTGTCCCTGCTCGCTCTATCAACCCAACAAGTCAACACTGTCTCCTCCTCCTGCTTCAACACCCTCTGCATGCTCTGCAAGATCTACAGATGGATCCCCACCGAAACTAGAAGAACGGTTACGCAAGCACTACGGATTAGACTACGGGAACGCCCTCTACACACCAACACTCCAAAAAAGACTCAAACGCATACAAAACGCCTCCGCAAGCCTCATCCTCAGACTCCCGCGCCACAGCCACATCACCACCCACCTAAGAGATCTGCACTGGCTCCCGTCAACAACAGGATCTCCTTCAAGCTCCTCACCCAAGCTCACAAAGCTCTCCACAACGCCGGGCCAGCTCACCTCGGCGAACAACTATCCTCTACAGCCCGAACCGCCAGCTTCGCTCTGCTGACCTCGCCCTCGCCACTGTCCCTTGCATCCGCCGTACAACCACCGGCAGCAGATCCTTCTCCCACCTCACCGCCAAGACATAGAATACCTTCCCTGCCCACATGTGCCTGACCCAGGACCTGCTGACATTCAGGAGACTTCTCAAGACTCGGCTGTTCGACCATTAGCTGCTTCCCCTCTCCCCTTCGTGCCTTGATACCCTCACGGGTGTGTAGCGCACTCTACAAATGACTGATTGAGTGATTGATTGATTGATTGATTGATTGAGAGGGGGCAGAATGTACATTTGTTTTGCAGTCCAAAGGGTTTTTCTATTTGTTGGAGATCAATGTTTCAAAAAAATACTTTCTAACATTTTTCACAAATAGTCCAATGCCTCCATTTTCAGTCTAACAAATTCAGTTGCTCTTGAAGACACAAAAGACAAGCTGTTTTCCAGAACACTTTTGCCATCTTCTGTGAGATTTATTTTTGACTAATTGAAAACTGGTGATTTTATTGATATTTGTAGAGCTGTGATCGAGTCCGTATTTCCCATGGTTGATTGATTGTATTTTGTTTGCCTCTTTCTCTGTACTGGCCTCCTCCTAAAAAAGTCAGCTGTTTTTTTGCATTAAGGTTTTGATTTGAGGGTCCCTCTCAAAGGTCGGAGTGACCTCTAGGGTCTAAAAATGAAGTTTCATAAAAAGTCAAACATTTTTGTTTGGACCTTTAATTAAACTCTGGAAGAGCTCTTCTTGAGTCAGGTCAAGAATAAACATCATGTTTTAGGTAGGGATACACTGTTTCCAAGTTGAACGGTTTCTTTTCTCTCTCAAATTTAGTGTTTTTTAAAATGCTGATAAAGTCCTGAAATGTGATGATTTTCTTCTCAATTTTATCCAGAAGTGGTTTTCATGCAGTAGTGATTTTTAAAGTTGTCTTAGTCACCCAATTGGAATATGGTTTCACAGTTTATGACATGGTGTGCTAAGAAACCTATTTGTTGATAAAGCCATCAACCTTTTACAAGAAATAATAATTGAGTGGTCACACTAATTTATTTTTGTGTCCACTACGATGATCAGAATGAGTTTGTAAGTGGTGACAGCAAAGTTATCTGTGTAAGCATGTTTGGTATTTGTAGTGGCTTAACCTTGCCGACAATAAAAAGGACCAACCCGCTAGCAATCACTTTTAGGAAGTTGATATTTTCTTGTTCTAATCATCGGGTGCATGCAGTATGTGTCATGGGTCAAATGACTAGGTGTAGTTAGAAGTTAGCATTTGTGTTTACCTACCAGACAGTGAGACAAAGGGCAACTAGTTGTTGGCAGGATTGACCATCCTGCTAGGATGGGAGGGCGAAGCTGTTCCCAGGCAGCTTACATTGCAAAGAAGCTGCCTCAGCATACTCACAAATACTTTCACAGCAGTCTTTTGTCACCCTAGACCTCTTGCATCCTGGGCAGGGAGTAAGGAAATTCCAGCACCATCTGTGGGGGGAAAACTCTAGAGGTTGCTTATACTTCACAACTGGCACAAGGTATAAAAATAGGATTCTCAGACCCAGTCTTCAAATTACTCCTGGACTTGAGGAGGCCCCCCAGAAGGACTGCCTTGTACTCCAGAGGACTACCCTGCTGCGTGAGTCCTGCTTTGTACCTCAGAAGACTGCCTTGCTGCTACCTGGTAAATGTCCTGATGCTTGAAGCTTGCCTTGAATGCTCAGAGGCCTGCCCTGCTGCTTGAGGCCTGTCTTGCTGCTTAATCTCAGGGAAACTAGAGTAACTCCAAGGGTCAGGTGGCTGACCTCCTGTTCTGAGCTACAGGGACACAACAAGCTCCAGAGGCCTCCCTGCAACTGCCCAGCTGACCTGCTGCACTTGATTAGCCCGGACCTTCAAATGGCCCTGCCTGATTCCTGCTGTCCTCTGCTGGATTGAATTCCTGATAGTCAAGAGTAACCTTCTCAGTTCCTGGACCTTCGTCTTGCATTAGTGGAGCTCTTTCTTAGAAGAAAAGAAGACATCTTAACATCTGGGCTTTTTGGAACCAGCAATGTGCCCATTCACATCAAGGTCTTTCCGCCTGTGACAACGGTCATCGCAAAGCTCTGATGTACCCAACTCTTTATGCAACAGTGATCACCAGCGATGACTGGCAATGGAAGAGCCACACTTCATCCCACATTGACCACAGTCTGTGGTGACCACCAACACGAATCTCCAGCAATGAACATCCGTGAAATCCAACAGGATCTTCGTGCCACAACAATAACTATCTGCAATGCCAGGTCTGCTCTTCACTCTACAACGGCGACCATCATCAATGCTCTCCTCGCGTGCTCCTCCACTGCAAACTCGTATCTTAGAGCTGGACTAAAAGAATATAGCTTTTTCAGTGGGACTATCCTGGTCCCTGTATCCAGCCATCAGAGTTGGCTTGACCCTTTTTTTTTTTCTCATATACAATGATGGGTATTCTGAATAGGGTATCTCCAGCTCTCCGAGTTACGATATGCCAACCTCAAAGATCAAATCCAAAGAATTTAATCAGGGGTAGGAGAGGAAAGAGAATCCCCCTCCAGCCTCACCTGTTTGCTAGGTCCACTCCATACCCTTTAATCTGAACCGCCCTCGGTTGGGTTGGAGACCAAGCACCAACAGTACCCACTGAAATCATAGGAAAATTTCTCAACGGTTCCGCCAAGCCACTAAGGCTGCCCAGGTCTTAACAAGGCTAGAAATATCAGATGCCATGTCGGACTCACTAATATATATAGTATATCTAAGGCAATCAGCAAAAAATTGGGGCATTCTCCGACTTCCAAGACTTACATATTTCTCGTCTTGCTAAAATCATTACATAAAATATGAATTTAGTCCTCATCTTTTTAAGCTGGTACCCTATCTCTAGGCCAAAAAGAATAATCATAGGAGTGATAACAAAATGTATATCTAATACTTCCTTTATAAATTCTTCAATCTTAGACCAAAAAAGAGATAGTTTTGGACACTCAACAAACATGTGCAAATCATCCGCAGCAGGAAACTTACAACGTGGACAACAATATTCAAGATTTGTAAATTTAACCAATTTCTTAGGGGATATGTATACTCTATATAAGGTGAACAAGTGATTTCGTTTTAAAGGGGCTGGTTTCACCACTGTATACAATAATTTGAAAGAATCTCCCCAAAGAGCTAGTATATTATCACATTGCCCAGCTGCCACTTCCCCCCATAATTTATTAAGTTCAAGTTCAGTCACTTCATCTTTCTCGTTTAGTGCCTCATACCAAAAGGAAATCTCTTTTTTCCAGCACCCTTTTTTCATTACAAGTTCAAACTTAGAATTGCTTGTTGGGCCCCAGGATATGGTGCTGCACCAGCTGGGGAGCTGATAAAATTTGAACCTAGTGAGAGTTCCGTTTGTCAGCCGAGAAAGTGAATCCCACCCCAATAATTCTGAGCCATCAAGAATATCCTGCCATTGCTTGATACCAGCTGTTTTAAGGGGAAGCAATAATTGATCTCTGAGACATTCAGGTGTTCCTGGAGAATCCCAATTTGGAGCAAGAGGTGAATAATAAGGGATACCTAATTGTTTTCCTACAAACACCCAGTTTCTCAGAGCCGTGCCCAAGACCTTTAGTCTAACCTTCTTGTAGAATTTTGGGTCTCCAAACTTAAATACAAAAGATTCATGACCCAGAGGGATGTTATGTAATAGCGCATGAAATAGCAAACCCAAACAAGAAGTATTAGCTTTATCAGCCAATAACCTAAAGTTTTTAAAATGAAATGCATGGCAGTAATGGAGAATGTCCGGCATAGCGAGTCCACCTGTCCTCATTTTCCTTCTCAGTTTTTTCAGGGAAATCCTAGGCGATTTGGAATTCCTGATAAAAGATCCTACACGTCCCTGTAATTTGGCGATATCCTTGGAATTGAATGATAATGGTATGGAGTTAAAAACGAAGGTGATCTTTGGTAAAATAACCATTTTCACCAAGTTCACCCTCCCAAAAATGTGCAATGGTAGACCCGACCAACGATGTAAGAGTACATTGATGCCCTTATATACTCTGTCTAGGTTTACTTTGGATATCTCTGAGATGTTTTGAACAAGATGTATACCTAGATACCTCATCCGAGACTTTGTTCCAGGGAATTGATCCTCCTGATTCCATTGCATGACCTCAGTTTTTTCTTTGTTAATTTTATATCCTGAGACCTCTCCGAACACTTCTGCATGATGGAATAGTTGAGGGATTGATATTTCAGGATTAGATGTAAACATTAAAAGATCATCCGCATATAAGGCAAATTTTAAATCTAGTGCATTCATGCGGAAAGGTTCAATTAGAGCATCCAATCTTAACTGTATAACTAAGGGCTCTAGATATAGGTTAAACAATAGGGGGGAGAGGGGACATCCCTGTCTGGTGCCGCGTGTAATTTGGACCCAATCTGTAAGTAAGTTATTTACAAGAAACTTTGCTCTAGGATGGAGATACAATGCTTTCACGGATGTTATGAAGTTAGTTGGTAAACCAAACTTTGACAAAGCTTCCCATAAATACAACCAATTAACTTGGTCGAAAACCTTGGCGGCATCAATAGCCACAATAGTTAATGGAGATTTTTCAACTGTAGCAAAGTCTATTGCCGCAATTGCCTGGATGGTCAGTTCATTCAATTGTCTGCCAGGCATGAAGCCCCTCTGATCTTCATGAACTAAAGCCTTAATTACTTTGGCCAATCTCGCTGCCAACTCACCCGCAAAGATTTTATAGTCTGTATTTAGCAGCGAGATTGGCCTATATGACTCAACGATTGTAGGGTCTTTATTTGGCTTCAAAACCAAAGTGACCGTAGCCTCAGACCAGGTCGGGGGAGTAGACAATCCTGCTGAATGTATTTTATTAAATAAGGCCGTGAGAATGGGAACTATAATGTCAGACCCCATTTGATATATTTCTGCTGGTAGCCCATCTGTTGGCTTGACCTTGTGGCTTTCCTGGGTCTAGCAAGACCAGATGACCATAAGCAGTGCTTTGGGCTTTTAGGCCTTATGCTTACCTAAATACTTGAAATTGCATATCTCCATTTCTATTCATTGGATTTTTATTGTTTTGGTCTCAAACTATTTATTACAGTTTACTCTATTTATCTAAGTTCGTTTAGGATTTATCTTGTGTTGTGTTTTTACTTTGTTACTGTTTGTGTGCTGTATACATTCTTGACACATTGCCTCTGAGTAAGCCTGACTGCTACTGTGCCAAGCTACCAGAGGGTTGAAGCACAGGTTAATTTAGTGAGATTTGTGGTTCATCCTGACAGGGATTGTGGTTGCTGCTTGTGTTGATTTTTGCAACCCCCCCCATCAAAAATCCTATACTCGAGCTATGGCCCAAAACAATAGATGGTCAGAAATACACCATAACAATATGACATTTTGGCTAACGACAATTTGTTGAAAGTGGGTATCTGTGATATTTTGGCCCAGGTTGGCTAGCAACTAGGAAAGCCCTACCTACCCAAAACATTTCTGGAAACTAGATGCTTGAGGAAGCTAGAATACCAGGAAAACTGAAATATCTGAGCTGTGCCTAAAACAGCCAAATTCCTCTTTCTGTTGAGATGGGCTATTTGCAATATTTGGGCCAAAAGTCAGCCAGGACCCATGGAACCAAACCAAACCTGGTATTTTCTGAGATCTGGACTGCTAGGGGAATCCACCGCTGTGTGGCTTGTTTATTACCAGAGCAAAAGTCATACTTTACTGCATTACTATGCTTTTCCCAATGAAAACAGCTTCTCTCATTTGTAGATGGGCCTAAACCAGTCAAATCTTGGACAATGTCAAGTCAGTGCACTGTCAATGTGGCCTTCATAAGGTTACAGTTTTGATCTGTTCCTATAATGAAACATCACAAAATAAAATGATGGAAGGCATGTTGAAACTTTTCAAACACTCACCCCCATTCACAGATCTGTATTTATTCATCATTATTTTGCTTACCACGACATCCCAGTTTGACGTTGCTTGTAAAATAACAATGGAATAAACCTAGATCTGTGACTGGGATGAGTGTTTGAAAACACTCTGTCCATCATTTTATTCTGTGATGTTGCTATGTGCGTCCTAAGTGGTTAAGGGTATACCGATATGTGGTTCCTTGCTCAATGTGCCACTGGATTCAAGCTAGCCTGGCTAATGAGGGGGAGGACCTGGCCTGGCAGTTCGAGCTGAACTGTTCCCATGGGAAGCAGGGTTAAGACTGATTTGCATAAGGCTGGGTTCAAACTGGGATGACGTGGTGAACAAAATAGCGAAGGTTGAAACCCAAATCTGTGACTGGGGGTGAGTGTTTTAAAAATGTCAACACACAGTCCTACATGTTATTTGTTATGTTCCTATCATGTGCCTAGGCCAACACACAAATAAGTGACACCATTTATTCTCAGAAAACAAGTTGGAATGAAGGAAAGTAAGCCTTTTGCTATTGGCTGGAAATGCCCAAGATTTCTATCACATAAATGTGGGAAGTATTAATTTTGTTGACTCATACTTTGGTTTATGCAGGACATTTTTGGTAAGACAAACATGGAGTAATCCATGAAAAATACATAGCCCTGGTACATTTAGTTTCTAGTTTTCAGAAATTAACAGGATTCCTTGTGTGCAGGCTAACCACAGACCAAAATGCTTCAGGCATTTTGAGGTTTGGATAACATTCTGGGTAAGAGAGTGCACTATTATCCAGGTAAGCCACTCTCCTGGATCACCCTGAGTCTCTTGCTTTCAGAAATAGCCAGAGTGTGTAGAAATTCCTGGGTGCCAGTTGACCCAGAGCTTAAATGTTGCATCCATTTTCCATTGTAGGTGAGAGGAAATTGGGTTTTCTTTGGGAGTAGTTTTGACAAATGGCTTAGTGCAGTGGGCAGGGCTAAATGACCTCCACTTTCGGGCAAAGGTTGTCTGGAGCTCAGGAGGAGGGGTGAGGGGGGTTGATGTCAAGACCCATTCCATTTATTTCTTTTCTTGACTGATTTTTGGATGGGCTTACTGGCACTCCAGGCTATGTATATTGTTGGTTAATGCTGCAATTTACCACCTAATTTTTTAAAAGACTCTTTTTAGTCTGGAGAATTAGAGGGGCCACTTTCTGCCAGGATGAACCAGTTTCATTCATACCTTTGTTGATTTTTTCTCCAGGGAAAATAAATTAGAAATGCAATTCTGTGTCAGTGGGGGTGCTAATCCTGGCATTGTGCTGCACCTTAAATCCCTGGTGTTGAAAATGGCCCTTTTTGCAGGGTTATCCCCAAACATTTTGCTTCTTCCACCCTTATTTTTCCAGACCTGTGGTTGTTGGCAATAGGACTCTGGGCACTTTACCACTGCTGACCAGTGCTGAAGTGCATATGCTCTCTATGTAAATTGTTAATGTAATTGGTTATCCATGATTGGCATATTTGTATCACCAAGAAGGCCCTAGTAAAGTGCAGTGACTGTGCCAGGGCTGGTGATACAAATGCTACTAGTTGGCCTGCAGCACTGATTGTGCCACTCAAATGAGTAGCCCTAAAATGGTGTCTCAGGCCTGCCACCGCAGTGCCTGTGTGCAGTCTGTGAACTGCCATGTCTTCCTGGTCAGTGTCCCCACTGACCAGGCCTAACCCTTCCCTTTCTGTGCACATTGGTCACCCCTATGGAAGGCCCAAGGTACCCCCTTGGCCAGGGTGCAGTGTATGTGAAAGGTAGAGCATGTACTAGTGCTGGTGACATGCTCTGGTAGTGAATGACAACCATTTTCATGTTTCACTTTTGTAAGGCTACCTTGCCCATAGGCTATCATGGGGAATGCTGGCTACAGTGGCTACCTGCATATCTTCCCATAGGAGCAAGGTAGGACATAAAAGTCTGGTATCCCTGAACTCTTAATAACGCATGTTTTAGGAAAGGTGGTTTTTAAATCCTGTGTTTGAAAACAGCACTTTTAGAAAGTGGCTGTTCTCTTGTCTGACCTTTCTGTGTGCCTTGGCTTGTTTGTGAATTGACTGTCTGGTTTGTGAGTGACAGGGCTGGGGGATTCCAGGAAACAGAATGAGTCTGCCCAGTGGCGAATAGAGAGATCTGCATCTAGATGGGAGGGAGGGGTTGCACCTGGGACCTGAATAGGACTGTGCCTTTGAAAAGAGAGAATGATCATGTCAACAAAGTGCTCCAGAGCTGTGCTTTCCCTCCACAATGCTGGCTCCAGCTCCTGTTGGGCGTCTGATGTTTCTGCTCTGCACTTTGAAAAGAGTCATGTAAACAGAGTGCTCCAGAACTGGTTTGGACCGGCCTCAGAGCTCTCCTGCACAAAGGGAACAAATACTTTTTGGGGTATAAGTACAGGACCCCAGACCACTGAACTTTAGATCATCCTGGAATCAAGAAGGAACCTCTGCCAAGGAGAAAGCTGGAAGACTGAAGAAGGAAGACTGTCCTGCTGTTGCTTTGCTAGACTGACCTGCAGTTACTTTGCTGCAAAGGAGAGGAGAAGGACTTTGCTTTGTGCTGTGTCCCCTTACTTGAAGGAATCTCCAGGGGCCTGAAGAAGAGTTGGCTCCCTGTTAAGAAGTCCCAGGAACAAAAGGACTTTACCCTCAGCTTCCCTGAACTCTGCTGAGAGAGTTCTGCCTTCCTAGAGTGCTTGGGCCAGTTGCTGTGCCTCTGGAAGTTGTACCTGTGTTGGGAAGCTGGAAATCAATATTTTAAAGACTTTCTGCAAGTTTTAACGCATCACTTATTTGCGGAGCGCATCACCGTCAGTGCGAGGAAATTGCTGCCGCAGCGAAGGCCAAGATCGTCGCAGCGCCTGTTGCCGCTGCCAGAGTCGTCGCATCCTTTGCTTGACGGACGCCCCAGTCCAGTGCGGGAAGATTACCATCGCTGCGAGTATCATTGCAGAGTCTGTCTTCGCTGGGTGTGATCGTCGCACCGCTTGCTTGCGGACTGCATCACGTTGCTGGGAGAGTCGTTGCAGAGCCATCGCACCTAGGGGCCGCAAGAGGAGAAGATCGCAGCTGAGCCGCGCATCGTCACCGCACCCGAGATCGTCGCCGCCCCGAAGATTGTTGCATCATACCTTTTGCGAGCCGCTTCCGTCAAAACCTATGCACCGGAATCCACGCAAGGTGTCGCATCGCCTCTCCAGGGTTTCAGGAGTGATGAATTGCTTACTTCTCACCACTACAGCTTTCACTTGGAACTTTTGTCGCATCTAAAAGTACTATTTGCTAAAACGTGACTCAAATGTGGGTTATTTTAGCGCAACCTTAAGAACTCATTTGAAACCATATTCTTGAACTGTGTATGTTAGATTTTTGTTGTTTTGGTCTTGTGTAAGTTTAGATTAAAAACCTTTATTTTTCTAAACTGTTGTGGAGTCAGTTTGTGGTGTTTTTACTGTGTTACTGTGAGTGTTGGTACAAATACTTAACACATTGCCTTTGATAAGCCTGACTGCTCGTGCCAAGATACCAACGGGGTGAGCTGGGGTTATGTAACAAGTGCATCCTTCTTACCCTGACTAGAAGCAAGGGACCTTACTTGGACAGTGGTACCTACCTCTGCCAACTAGAGACCCCCAGTTCTAACACCTGGGCACCAGAAATTCTCTCTGCCCTCTTACCAGGGGCATATTGGATGAGTTTACTCCACTTCTCCATCCCACTATATGACAGGGATCTGTTTCAAAAGTGAAATGGAATGATCTCATCTTGACACTAAGCAGAGAAAGTCTATCTTGTGCCCTGGGGTGGGGTCCTGTGCCAAGATGTTATGATGCCTCGCACCATTCCTTTTTTTGCACACAAATTCCTGGTACCTAGTTGGTGTTCTGATGGCTCATATGTCAAAACTATGCACAAACAAACCTAAATGTCTTCTCACTTGCATTGGGTGATTTTTGCAGTATTTGGGCTTTGAGCTCCACTTCTTTCTGTTTCACAATCTGTACCATCAGCGCACAGAGTGCTCTGCACCTCACTATAAATTAAAAAAAACTCTTGGGCTGCAAGGGAATGTCTTCGCATCTGACTGAGATTGGGGGTGCTTAAAAGTGAATCCATTTTGCGAAAGCACAAACGGGATCCTCTGCCCTTAGTGTGCGGTTGTGACATTCGCATTTTATGCTATACAGAGAATGTGAATGGCATATTTCTGCACAAAAGAGCTTAATTATAGGGTTTGAAAATGTTTTGTTACTTGGGAGAGTAGGCTTGTTGATGGTAATTGTAAATGGTATGGAAGTTTGTGGAAGTTTGGAAAGTTACTCAACTGTGTGTTGTGTTAGAAATGTATGTGTAGCAGTGTGGTGGTTATTCTTTTCATAGGTTTGGTATTGTGTTTTTTTGGTTGGTATTTTTCATTTTGTTCTTTGTAATGCAGAGATTTCTGTATTAGGTACTACGTTTAGTTTATTGAGGGTTGGAGGTGGAAAGAGTAAGAGGCATAGAAATACCATGAGAAATATTGTTTTGTGTTTAGAATAAAGTAGTCTTTTTTAGAATTGTACTAAAGCTGTCAGTGAGTAATGCTGATGGTTTAGGTTTTGCAATGCTGTTTTGATTAAACTGAGACATAACCTTACATAAAGATTATTGAAGTTCTCCCTGCTTAGGCAGTGCATGTGATATTTTGAAAGACACTGGCTTATAATAAAGAAGGCAAATTCATTCTCTAATTTTTTCAGACTCACTAAAATTAAGTAATAACAATATTTACAGCCATTACGAATTACACTAATGTGGGATGAAGTGCAATATAAAATGTAAATTGTTATTATTTCTTTTGGCCTCATTTGCAACAGGTAGCATGAACCCATGGGTGGATTTGCTGATGAAAAGTGCAATCTCTCAGCCTATATATCTCCACCTGAGCAAGAACTTGTCCAATATTTGTAGGATTGTCATGCTGGCCCTTGTATTCCTCATGTGTTGTTTCTAAGGTCAGCACCATTGGACATTGAGACCACTACCCTGTGGATGTTTGTTCTTCATTACATTGTTCCTACCACCAGCACTCTAGAGTCTTCCACATCTCTGCCTTTTTAGTTGAGTGACAGTTATGATCAAGCCTGCTAACTTGTCAAGTTAAAAACTTACATTTTGTAAAACCCGGAGGGGTGGTGGATGCCCATTTCATTCTTTTAATTTTGTAATTTAAAGTAATCAGATCCTCTGTCTCACAATGGACAGCCCTAACTCTCTGTGCTTTTGCGATTTTCATCTCTAGACTCCTCAGTCTGCGCTTAGACTCTTTTTGTACTTATATTCAGTTAAACTTATAAATCTCCCTCTTAAAAATGTTTAAAAGCATCCCAAACTATATGCCAGGGAGCTGAACCCTTGTTCATAAAAAAAAACACTTTATGTCCTGCCTCAAGTGACTGACAACTGACTGTTCCAGCAGTTATGTCCTATCCTTAGACCATCTGAGGGTATATAACTCCTTTCCCAAGAACAATCTATCCTCACTGCAGAGTGATCAGACATGTGTTCTGGAAGGTGATTCATCGCTTTCACTTTACTGGTTGATCCGATAAGTAAGTGAATAAAAATATTCTTGAAGAATGACTATATTTCTTGTTATGAAAGGGTAATCTTTTATCCCTGCCTGCCCTTTGTCTCCAGGCTTAGCACAAACCAAAACCTGTCCTCTCCTGTTGCATGTGCATCAACATCTTTGGTGAATTTGCTGTGCTTCTTGTGGTGGATTTCTCAAGTACAGGATCAGATAAGACATTGAAATTACCCACTATCACTATAGGAACATGTACCGCCAAGAAATGGCAGCATAAGGCCAGTAGAGGGCCTGGATAGTCAATATGTGGGCCAAAGTAGTTAAGTAATGCAAATTAATCCTGTGTCCCTGAATCTTAGTGAATATTCAATGCCCCCGGGATCTGCTATGTATTCTCGCAAAGTTGCCTGAGTGGAGATCTTAATCAGAATAGTCACACCCTTTGTGCAACACACATGCAAAGTCCTTGATCCATTTTTGTTTATTTCAGACGTCCTCGCACTTCTTCAGTAGAAAGTCTCTTGTAATGTCACTACCCCAACTTCTGACTCCCTCAAGTATTCCAAGATCTTTATCCTTCTGCTTCTTACCCAAAGGTCATTCACATTCAGTGATAGGATAGAATGCTCAAGAAAAGTTTCTTGTTAACACCAGTAATTTTTTTCCAAGTTCCTTACTTCTCAGGTATATGTACCCCTTACTCTGTAGACAGCCTGCCACCATCTGTTATTTTGCCTTTCGAGATATCTTCAAATGAGGATCGTTTATTTTTCTCAAATCATCCCTACCCAGTACCACATGCCCCTCACACCACCTACCTGTGTCAACATTTCAGTATACTCATTATATCCATGTGAGCTTCTCCTCTAGCATTTAAGTTACTTCTTATGTGCTTTAATCTGATGACCTACATTCACATAACTTTAAAAGTTGCTGGAAACTTTAGTTTAGCAATAGCTCCCAGCTCTCAAAGTTCATGAATGAATTTTCCCAACTCCCATTGCTGGTCCTGCGTGGCCCTTGATATATCCTAGCGGATTAAAAAAGACCATTCAGCTTTTTTAAAGCTATCTGCTTTCAAGGTCTCTGAGAGGATCTGCTCTTTTAGGGTACATGACATAAAATTAATCAGGATCTTTCTTGCATTTTTCCTATTCAGATTTTCCCTGAAAGGATCTCACTGTATTCTGTGTATATCTGTAGCCAGTTTGCAGGGGTCCACTGATGGAATAAACTCTTTAATTAAGTTAATCACAATACATTTCATGTCATCTCCTTCAGCACCTTCTGGGATATGTAAAATTCTCAAGTTAATACAGCTTGCATTATTCTCTAGGATTTCTACTTCATCACAAAGCTTCTTCTCACATTTCTTCAGTGCTTGAATCTCCTCATGATTAACTCCAACCTCCCCTTTAAGCTTTTCCAGCGAGACTTCAAAACTATTCATCCTTTCCATTAGTGTGCTTATCTTGCCCTCTAGAAGCTAGCAGGTGCTTTGCTTGTTTGCCTGCTTTCTCTAGGAGATTGCAAATTTCAGTTTGACCTCTTATTTCAAATTTAATAAGAGTCCCTCAATCCCTGCATATCCCACAGAATCATATGAAGCCCTCTCTGCACACTGTGCACAATAAGGTTGGAAGTCTGAATATCTGACCTGTCCAGATCAGGCCCCTTCTCTGCAGATGCTTAGGATCTGTTCTATGTAGTTATACTTACTGAAATTCCCTCTATGCTTCTCATGTCTTGCAATCCCTCTTGACCCTGTTTTCCGAACCCCACAATGGATCTACCTTCTTGTCTGATATGTAGTGAGTTTTGTACACAATGTTGTGAAAAGTTTTGTGAAGAAGGAGCTGGTTTACCTGTCCCTTTTAAGGACTGAACCTTAAAGAACAATCTCAGGGTGGGGGGTGATCCTATGTTTATGTAATGATTTTCTCAGCCCCCCAGTTTTTCACATTGTCTTCTCTCTACTTTCAAGGAGGTAGTGCAGGTAGAGCCGGAGAGTGGTCCAGAGATAAACCACTGTATTTCTATCTGCCAGATTTACAGGATAGCTGCAGCTAAAACAAGGGAAGGAATCAAGGTCAACACACTGTCGTTCATCTGCTGCCCTTTGCCACTTTCAAAGTTTACTAGGGTCTCCAACATTATTTTACTATTTCTTAACATGTATCAGCCCCTCAGTCCTCCTGATCCAACACCTGCTGCCCCAGAATACTCTAACGTTTTTCCTCTGGTCTTTTTCGGGATAGTGAGCAGTGTTGGGTATTCCCGGGCACTCTTGTTGCACCTTGTGGCAACTTTTGCGGCCTGCAATCTTTCTCTGATCCCAAGTCGGTGAGCCAGCAAGCAGCTTCCAGCCTGTGCTGAGGCTGCCTAGCACTCCTCAGAGAGGAATCAGTGATGAGGCCCGTCGATCCTTGTGAAGCCATACAACCACCTCTCTCCACAATGCAACGCTGCTGCAGCTTCTCGCAGACGGACACCACCAGTCTTCCACCATGCCTTTGTTCATCATTCCATGGTGGGCCAGTGGACTGCTCCATGCTTTAGTGTAAGTGTTAAAATTGAGAGGCTTGCATTTCTCACATTACTCAACACCAGAGGGAAGCTTCTGGCTGGCTCACTTAGCTAGCCACCATGTTCCCCATTCACCATTTAGATTTTAGCATTTCGAATATAGGGTTTTCTCATCAGCAAACATTCTTGTTGTTATTAATATTATTATTATTATTATTATTATTATTATTATTATTATTATTATTATTATTATTATTATTATTAATGTTATTATTATTATTAATAATATTAATATTGCTATTGTTATTATGATGTTTTAAAATGTATAAAACACTTTATTTTTATTCTTAATAAAATGACAAGAAAGAAAATATCAGGTTACAGGATAATGCTTGGGCTAAATGTGCAAATGCAGAGTAGAACATGAATTTCTTTCTTTACCATCACACAATGTGCATAATTTCCAAAGTTAGTTGGTGCAAGAATACGATCGTGAGTCTTTGCTGGCACAAGTCTAGAAATGTGACTGAGTAAATCCAAGCACATAAAATACCAAGTAATGGAGGGAGCATGAAATGTGTTTACATTTCACACAATGTGTGCCAGGGAAGTCAATATTTGTAGCTATATATTGTGGGGAGCACAATAAACATAGCTATTGCCCAACAGCAATAAATGTCAAACATCAGCTGTACGTGCTATGTTCACCAAAGTTTAGCTCCACTTCCAAACTTTGCTGCTGACTCTCTCGGTGGTATGTAAACAAATTCCCTCTTTCAATGTCCTTGCCATCATATTTGTATTTTATTTTAACTGTAATTAAGGGTCTCGTCTTATACAGCAGTCCGAGTTGTAAAAATAACCCTTAGTGCTGTCCTGCTTGGATGAACGCCAACACACTGGTCCTCCACTCTCTTCAGCTCCTATTGAAACTATAAACAAAAAAGCTATCCAAATAACACAGCATACATTTCTTTATGAATAATTGCTTGCACACTTGTTGACCACACTCTTCTGCTGTTAATGGAGCCACAATGTCTCTCTCTCTCATTGCTGAAAAACATTAGCTATCCCGAGGTTCTCCTCATACGAGTGCAACTCATTCAGGCAAACTTATGTATATCATTGACTAGCTCTTTTACCCTTGAATGGCTCTACAGTGGGATGTTCTAAAATGTGATTGACATTCAAATGATCCAAAGGATAGAGAAATTGAACTCTCCTCCCCTCTCCCTAGCCCCGGTGCTGATTTGTTCTGCCACAGCGCTAGGGTGGGGGCCTCAGTCGACCATAGGTTTCGTACAGCGAGGGTAAACTCCTGTAAAAAATACTGTTGTGTCCTGTAGTGGTGAAATGACTGCCCTGGGGGTATGGATCTGGGACCTACACTCCGGGGCATCTAGTCCTAACTAGGCCTAACACGTGGTCCTAGAATAAACTCAATCGGACACTGGGAATAACTTTGTTGCTCGGTCTGCGCGCCTCCGAATGCCTGCGTGCGTGCGAGACCTCTTTTTATTATAGGGAGTCACATGACTAGCGCGCCCCACGCCCGAGGCGTCAGGGGCGGGCCTCCAGGAACATAACATTCCTCCTAAAATAAGGAAAAACAGAACACAGCAAAAACAAACTCAAACATTTTCAACCAGTCTCAGTTAACCTCAGGACAAACACTTTCTGCATTCTTTGATTGCAGCACCACTATCTTTACGGGTCTGCTCGGCTACAGGTACATTCAAATAGGAACAGTCTTACGTGAAATAGTCTCATAACCAGCCGGAGGGGGTGGGATTGATTCTCAATTGGCGCTGCGACCCCCTGTGACTCAGCATCTCCGTTCCAGCCTCTGACTCAGGACCTGGCGCCTCTCTGTCGGGCCCCTCCGGATCCAGGGCCTCCTCGAGGGCCTCCGCGTCACCTCCCACTTCTTCGCTTGCTGCTTCCAGATCGCTACTTTGACTGACCTCGTGACTGGGTGTTGATTCAACATTTGGTGTGTTAGTTGCGGTTTCAGTTTGTTCAACACCCTGCCGATGTTTTGACTCTGTGGCTGCAGAGTGGAACAATTTGAAGTGAGACACATTGCGAGTCACCATCTCCCGTCCTCGGATCACTGTAAGACGGGTGCCTTTCACCCCAATCACTCGCCACGGCCTCTTCTCATAATTGAGTCTAAACTTGCCACTAGTTATGTGATTGCGAAGAAGCACCACATCTCCTCGTCTGAATTGGGGTGGAACCGCTCGTCGTTTTTGGCTGATTTTGGCAAACGTGGTTTTTCTTTTCCTTGCGACCGCCTCTTCATTTACCACCTCAGGTGACCACTGTGGATGTTGAGGAATGGAGTCCTTCACCACTCGCCCTAGGAGAAGATGCGCCGGGGCGACCCCCGTTGTAGAGTGTGGGGTCTGGCGATAGCTTCGAAGAAAAGTGAAAATGGCCATCTCCACGGACTGTCCCTTATCGTGAGCAATGCGGATAACTTTGTTCAGTGTCCTCATAAACCTCTCGGCTTCCCCATTGGCTTGAGGCCACCGAGGTGTTATGCACCGGTGGCGGGTCCCAAGAGATGACAGATAGGTAGCTAGGTCCGGCCCTTGGAATGGTGGTCCATTGTCCGTTCGAAGTTCCTTCATGGCACCATGAGTGGCGACAATCTTTTCCATTTTGGGAATCACACAGTCTGCGCTGGTGCTTGTCACGATTTCCACTTCTGGGTACTTTGAATGGTCATCTATCATTACCAGCATGTGTCTTCCGTCCGGGAGACTGCCAAAATCCATACTGACCCGCTCCCAGGGTCCTTGTGGTCGAGGCTCTACAATGATGGGGGCTTCCCTGGAGGCTTCTCCCGTGACTTGGCAGGCAGTGCACGACCTCACCATGCTCTCCACCATGTCGTCCATGAGGGGGAACCATACTTTGGTTCGCAGCCGGGCTTTGGTCTTGACCATCCCCTGGTGACCTATATGGGCTAGTTGTATTACTTGTCCCGTGAGAGCCGTGGGTATTACTAGACGATGCCCTCGCAGCAGACATCCCGCCGTGTCTTCATTGAGTTCATCCCTGACATGGTACAAGCTCTCCATAATCTTCTGAGTCTCCGGGGTACGTGCCTTCCAGCTCTCCCTGGCTTTATGCCAGTTGGCAGTCTGAAGGAGGTCCTTGACCCACTGTATGCAGGCGTCCTGGGCCGTGGCGCTCACAAGGTCATCCAGGGATATAGAGCGCAGGCATGACCTGGCTACCACCCACTTCACATACGCTTCTGTTTCTTCCGCCTCATCCATCTCCTCCGGAGTGGCGGGCCTGGGATGGCGCGACAAATAGTCTGCCGGGTTCTTCGCTCCCGGTTGATACTCGATGTTGCAGTTGTATTCCTGCAATTGCAACAGCCACTTCTCTATTCTTGGTGGTGGTTTCGAGGAAGTCCCTGAGAACAGAGCCACCAGCGGCTTGTGGTCTGTCAACACCGTGAATGGCTTCCCATAGACATACAGGTGGAAGTGTCTACATCCCCAATGAATCGCAATGGCTTCTTTTTCAATCTGTGAGTATCTCTGTTCAGTGTCCGTAAGGGACCTGCTGGCGAAGGCAACTGGGGTCCAGTCTATTGCATCCCTTGGCCTTTGCATCAGTACGGCCCCCAGCCCCGCCGGCCCAGCATCTACCGCGATTAGTGTGGAATTTCGTGGGTCAAAGAAGGCCAGCGTGGTGTTACTGGAGAGGGAGCCCTTGATGTCCTGAAACACCTTCTCCTGCTCCGGTCCCCAGCTCCACGGCGTGGAGTCCTTAGTAAGCTCACGCAGCGGGAGAGTTAGGTTGGCTAGGTCCTTAATGAAACGACCACAGTAGTTGACCATGCCAAGAAAACTCCTGACTTCAGTGACCGTCGTGGGTGGTGGCGCATCTTTGATGTTTTTGACTTTGTCAGGATCGGGGTTGACGCCATCAGCTGAGAACACGTATCCAAAGAATCCTATTTTGGTCGGCAAGAATTCACACTTGTCTCGGTGTAGTGTTAGCCCCGCACTGCGGAGCCTACGGAAGACTTGCGCCAGCCGGTGATTGTGTTCTGGAATTGTTCGGGCATGCACCATGATGTCATCGCTGACATTTATCACTCCAGGTATGTCGGCGATCAGCTCCTGAATGACATTTTGGAAAACTTCAGCCGCACTGGAGATCCCAAAACTAAGTCTAGTGTATCTGCGGAGTCCAATGTGGGTGGAGAAGGTTGTGATGTTTCTTAACTCTTTATCTAACACCAGCTGATGGTATCCCGCACGGAGGTCAAGTTTGGAAAACCAGCAGGCTCCAGCCATTTCCCCGATTAAGTCATCTATTGTGGGGGTGATATGGCGCTCCCGTTTGATGGCAGCATTTGGGAGGCGCATATCTACGCAGATCCGGACTGCTCCCGGCTGTTTCGGTTTCCGCGTGACCACAATGGGAGAAACCCAGGGGGTGGGGCCTGATACTTTCTCGATTATTCCGGCTGTTTCCAGCTTGTGCAGCTCTTCTTCCACTAGCGGCCGAAGGTGGAATGCAATGCGACGGTGTCGCAGGGCCACAGGTTGCACTGTAGGGTCCACGTGCAGATGTATTTCACGACCTTTGAAACACCCAATTCCCTCAAATAGATCTGGAAAGTCCGTGATCAGTTGTTGCACCGACTCTTCATGTACTCCAAAGGCAAATGTGACCACCCCCAGGTCTTCGGCTGTTCTGCAGCTCAGGAGCATGCCTTGGCCCTCTTCCGACACGAAGATGTTGGCTCTTGTGACCTTGTCCCCATGGCGGACTGCCGCTCTGAACTTCCCACGAATCCGGAGCGGGATGTCTTGACCATAGGCAAACACAGTGATGGGGGTGGGGCTGAGGCTCGGAGGTGTAGGCATGGTTCTGTAGAGGGATGCACTCATAAGGTTTATGGACGCTCCTGTGTCCACTACCGCCATGATCTCCTGATCTGCCACCTGGATGGAGCATTGTGGCAGTGTCCTGGTGCGTCTGGTGGCAGTGCCGATCATGTGCACCTTGTGCACGGACCGTTCCTCTTCCTCATCGTCATCCATGTCGCTGTTGCTGGGCTCACCTTCCACGACCGTCTGCACCGTTTGGCGTGGCTTGCAGAACCTTTTGGACCGGCACACTTTTTCGAAGTGATTCATTTTGCCACATCCTGAGCATCTCTTGCCCCGTGCTGGACAATCTGGTGCCGGGTGTCTCGGGCCTCCACAATAACCGCATGACTGTCCTGACGCCCTGCCTTGGGTGGGTGTCGTTCTTTTGTGCCATTTGGACGGTGTTTGGACCTGTATCTTGTTGATCGGTTCCACCTTCACGTTGGCTTGAAGCGCAGCCTCCATGTGCGCCGCCCTGGCTTTGGAAAGCTCCTTTGTGCGGCCAAGGGTGAGGATATCGGGCAGAGGCTTCCCCGATTCCTCCAAGATTCTCTCGCGCAGTTTTGCAGAAGCGCACCCCTGTATTATCTGTCCCCTGATCTCCTCCGTTACATCTTGGAACCCACAAGTTAGTGCCAGTTTCTTAAGTCTGGAGTGGTATGCGTCCAGTGATTCTTCCGGCAGTTGCCGTGCCTGTCGGAAGATAAACCATTCATAGTCTTGGTTCGCCATGGGCTCAAAGTGCGCAATGAGAGCGTTAATCAGTGTATGATGAGTCTTGGGGGTCGCCTCTGTGAGGGTCCGAGCAATGGAATGAATGTCTTTGCCGCCAAGGTGGAGGACCATGGCACGTTTTTGTTCCTTGTGGACCTTTGTGGCTTCAAAGAATATTAGGAGCCTGTCCACCCATTCCTTCCATTTCGGAGCGAGAGTGGAGGGCGCACCCTCCACCACAAACATTGGGCGGAATGGTAGCCATCGCCCAGAACGCGCTTGATCAGGCCCGTGGCTGGTCGGGGTGAGGTCCGATGTGGCACTCCGAGGAAGTCGCTGACAGCAGGGGTCTTGCACGGACGTGTCGATGCCCACCGGCAGTGCAGATGGTGATCGCGGTGTGCCCCTCAGCAAAGGTAGCGGAGCGCGTGCGACTGGCGCTCCGAAATCGGATGGCGATGTTGCGCCCCGGGACGGGCAGACACCACGTCCCCTCGAACAGCCAGGCAGCACTGGTCGCCGCCCAGATCGTCTCGCCAGGCGGGCCAAGGTGCGCTTCACGCACGTGCCACCGAGCTCGGTGCGGCACCGGACGGGGAGGTCCTGCGGGAGAAAGGCCGCACGCGACCAATCGGGCCACGATGCGCAGCAGGACAGCGTTGTGCAGCGCTGCTCACCTCCAAAGTGCCAGGGGTGGGAGTCGACGTCTCTCCAGGCGCGCTGTGCGGGGGTGTGTGGAACAGCAAGGCACGAGCACCACGAGCGAATGGCAACGCTCACAGCCACCTCGCATGAAAGAGGGCACACACACACCCCGAGCGAGGGGTCGGCAACCACCCTCGTTGCCAATTGTTGTGTCCTGTAGTGGGGAAATGACTGCCCTGGGGGTAAGGATCTGGGACCTACACTCCGGGGCATCTAGTCCTAACTAGGCCTAACACGTGGTCCTAGAATAAACTCAATCGGACACTGGGAATAACTTTGTTGCTCGATCTGCGCGCCTCCGAATGCCTGCGTGCGTGCGAGACCTCTTTTTATTATAGGGAGTCACATGACTAGCGCGCCCCACGCCCGAGGCGTCAGGGGCGGGCCTCCAGGAACATAACAAATTCTATGGATAGGCAAGTTTAAAACCTTTTCCTTCTTTGTATATGTGCTGTACAGTGCAGCACACATGCAAAATCGGAAAAGCAAGGAGAAATAAAAACATTTCTCCTTTTAAAACCTGCTTTTCAGCAGCGTTCATTTTTGGCACTAAAGCCTGTCTACTAATGTTAGTAGATAGGGTAATGCTTCCAAATTCATGGCTGGTTGCATGGGAATGCCCCTGTACCACACATGTAAAGCCCTTTTGGTGCAAAGTAAAGCAAAGCAGCATTTTGCACTGCTTTACATTACTTTTCCGTGCAGACCAGTGCAAATATCGATTTGCCTTCGTTTGTTATTCCCCAAACAGGTGTAGCATTGGGTGTGCTTTAAAAAAGTAACGATAACCTGATGCTAAACCTTTGTCAATCATGGCCTTGGTATGATTTTTAAATCATTTTTTGTGTTTACAAGAGCTCTAGACTCATCTTTAGCCAGACTTAACATAACATACCTGCTAAAAAGTCATCCAGTGTGCCTTTTGTACCCCCATTTTTTTGCTTACTGTTACCGGTGGTAACTGACTCTTATTGTCCTTGGCTCTGTTTAACCAGCCCCCGGGCCAGTGCAAAAGTGAAAATACAGTCATAAACACAGTGGAAACACACACATACCTGACAGTACATTCTATATCAGGGTACACTTGTAATTGGCATGACCTACCCTATAAGTCCCTGCTACATAATTGGGCAGGGGGATTACAACTACCTTTAAGTCCCTAGGGCCTCATTTATGACTTTTTGCCGTAGGGAAGCGCAGCAGGCCTTCCTGCTGCGCTTCCCTACGGCAAAAGAAAAGGGCAGAAATGCGCCGTATCTATAAGATACGGCGCATTCCTGTCCTTTTCCCGTCCACCGGCGCACAATGGGCTGCCTGCGCCAGCGCAGGCACCCTTGCACAATGGTGCAAGGGTGCCTGCGTTGCGGGGAAGATTATTTTTGTACAGGAAGGGAAACCTTTCTGTTCAAAAATAATCACAAGAGGCTTTTCCTCTTTCTATGTGTGCTGTAGAATGCAGCACACATAGAAAAAGGAAATACGAGGAGAAATAAAGACATTTCTCCCTGTTGCCCTCCCTTACGCCTCCCCTGGGGAGGCGTAAGCTTTTGGCACTGCTTCAGAGTTACGATTTCTCGTAAATCTGGGGCAGTGTCAAAAGGCCATGGATGTTGCTGGGAACGCCCCCAGCAACACCCATTGCACGCCCCTTTAACGCAGTACACTGCGTTAAAGGGGCTGATATTTATTAGGCAGCAGTACGCCACAAAAACTGGCGTACTGCTGCCTGATAAATACCACGCTGGCTTCTGCGCAACGAACTTCATGAAAAGTGAAGTTCCGATGGCGCAAGGGCCTCATAAATGAGGCCCCTAGTACATAACAGGGGAAGGCAGTTTAGGGAGCCGCAGCCTTTTCTGCATTTGTATGTGTGCACTGCTGAGATCCTGAGGTCATTTTAAATGCAGCCCTGTGTTGCAGCACTGCTTTTAAATATAAATGTGTGCCCAAATTCGGCTTCCGTGGCAGGGGCACCTAAAAAGTGATAAACTACTATATTTTGACATTCTAGGTATCCCCAGGGACCCTTAAGGTGGTGCAGGACAGGGGATATGTCATTATAAGAATGACCCTTATGAAATAAATAAAATGTTCCCTGAGAATAGAGAAATTGCACATTTTACTGTCCCCATTGTAGTAAAGTGCCTCCTCAAATCGATGTTGGTGCTATGAGCACGGTGGAGTGCGGCTCTACACAGCTTTTGCATATTCAAGACCCCTATGTTCTCCCCTAGATGTCCAAGGGGTGGGGAGTCCTGTAACTATAAGCAGATCCTTTATAAACAGTGTTTTAAATGACCTGGTGTTGGATAAATTGCACAATTAATTTTCCCCGTTGGTGATACCCCGTTGGTGATACCTAGCCCCATTGGTTAACATGGCTCTAGTTTATTAATTTATAACTATTGCTAGGAATTAAAAAAAATGTCATTCAAGGAGTTAGGAGAATGTTATTGATAAATCCAACAACATGCTGTTGTAGATTTTTGCCTAAACTATACAGAAAAGAAGTTTTAAGACTTTCTTGTCTGTACGCTAAAATGCTAAAATTCAGTGTTCCTGTGGTCTCCCCTGAATGGTCAGAGGTAACAGAATTAGTCCAGCAACCTTGATGAAGTGATAAGTGGCTCCTCCAGAGAGAGGCTATCTGTTAGAGGAAGCTCTTCTACACAGGAATGCCAGAGCAGGGGGAAGGGGTCATAAAGCATGAGCTTCAAATGAAGAATAGGACAGGCAGAGAATGCCAGGTCCATCTACCCTCCAGCCCCTCTGACCCAGCCCGATGGCCGTCTTAAGGCAGGAATTGGCAGATGGTAGGGGGAGGGGAGCTATGGAAAGGAGCCATACTGGTGGTTGGTTTAACCAGTTCTTGCTCCTATTCTAAGATTTCACTCAGACTGCATTTTGGAAGAATAGTGTTTTCTGGAAGAAGATTATGCCCACTTTGGAGGAAGTGGTCATGCTCTAGGGTGTTGCCCTGCACCTCTTTGGACAGGAGGACTCTCCTGCTTGTCCCTCGAGAACACTGAATAAATATGTGGAATGTACAGAGCCTCTCAGATCTGCTGCTTGAAACTAAGAGAAGAAGAAGGCTTCCCAAGCTGGAAACTTGATTTACACCATAAGACTGTACATTCTGACTGACTGTGCCTGCTGCATTATCTGGAACTGCAGTCCACTGGATGTACCTCGCTTCAAGAGGAACAAAGAGTAAACTCACTGCAAGCTACACGTTAACAAGAGCTTTGGTGCCCATTAGATATTAAAGAGTTTTTTTCAGGTGCATTGTGGGTATTATGGCTCCATCCTTTCAAGGACCATTATGGAGATTCCAGACCGTTGGGTTGTGTTTTGGACATTTTAGACTCTCGAGAGGAACATCAGGAAGGAGTTCCAGTAGTTTGAAGAAATTTGGAGCAACTTTGGAAAAAAACTCAATAATGGGACTGACTGAACTGCGGGTGCCTAAGAATACTATGGGAACCTGTAATTATAGAGTAATGGTTCTGATTTTCTACCTGGCTCAATCAGATTACACCATTGCAGAGGTCATCCTGAAGATGTGTTTGTCATGTTCAGTCAGACTTTTTCACCACTATTAAGGTCAGTCCTGTCCACTAAGTGTGGGGTGACCTGTGTCCCTATGTGCATGCATGTGCACACGCAAACACACAATCAATCAATCAGGACTTGTAAAGCACTTGGCCTATCACCTGACAGGGTATCGGAGCGCTTGTAGATCACAAAGGCTTATTTGAGCAGCCAGGTATTGAGGGCCTTCAGAATTCCTGAAGTGAGCTGGTGGTACAGAGCTGCATGTGATGGCTACACACAAAACATGGGGAAAAGTAAGGACAAAGGAGTGAAAAGCATGGGAAAAATAAGAAGAAGGTACACAAAAAGGGAAAAGGCAAGGGGAAAGCACTGAAAACAAGGGAAAAGGAGGAAAAGTCACATAGAAAAAGGTGAAAAAAAGCAAGGAGAAAGCAGTGAGAACGCAGGAAATGAAAGGAGAAGACACTCAAGTAAAGGGGAAAAAGCAAGCAGAAAGCAGTGAAAATTAGAGAAAAGCAAGGAGAATGCAGACCATAAACAGAAGCAGAAGCAAGGAAAAGCAGTGAAAACGGGAAAAAATGCAAGGAGAAAGCAGTGAGAATGAGGCAAAAGCAAGTTGAAGGCATTAAAAAAACAAGGGAAAAAGCAAGGAGAGAGGAGTGGAAACAAGGGAAAAGCAAGGGGAAAGCTCACTGAAAATAGGGTAGAAAGCAAGGAGAACGCAGTAAAATGAGGGAAAAGGAAGGAAAAAGCATACAAAAACGTGGGAAAAGTAGGAGAAAGCAGTGAGAACAAGGAAAAGACATGGAGAAAGCACACAAAAAGGGGGAAAAGCTAGGAGAAAGCAGTGATAACAAGGGAAAAGCAAGGCGGAGGCACACAAAACTGGGACAAAGCAAGGAGAAACAAGTTAAAAACAAGAGAAAAGCAAAGAAAAGGCAGTCAAAAATTGGAAGAAAAAGCAGGTAGAAAGCAGTGAAAATGAGGAAAATGCAAGGAGGAGAAGGCATTCAAAAAATTGGGAAAAACTCACGAAGGCAGGAGCAAGAGCAATGCAGCACCCCGGAAGACCTGGGCCTGGACACACACACATAGCATCACTGAGTCACACACATCAGAATGGCACAATTAAATCAGCCAATGAGATCCTTAGAAAATTGTAATGTATTCCATTTTCTGAGACCCCATTGACATTTTCTACAAAGGCGATACACATACATGAATGAAGCCACCCTTAAGTTAAAGTAGAACCTAAGGGCCAGATGTAGGTAAATCCGATTTACCGACTTTTAAATACCGAGTCATATTGAATCGGTATTTAAAAGTCGGTAAATTGGAAGGAGGCAGATGTAGGTAAAAAATTACCGAATCTGTAAGAGTCGGTATTTACCGATTCTGGGCCATATGTAGGTGGCCAAATACCAGTCGGTAACGGCCGATTTCGGCCGTTACCGACTGGTATTCGTAATTCCAGATGTAGGGGGCCTGAAAATTACCGATTCTGTATATTTACCGAATCGATAATTTTACAGAATCGGTAAAGTACCGATTCGGTAAATGTACAGAATCGGTAATTTGGGATGTAGGTGGCACTGGAAACAGTGCCACAGGCCCTTAGAAATTCGTTATTTACCATGAAATACAATGGCATGGTAAATAACGAATTTCTGTGTACATGCACATCTGTGCATGTACACCTGTGCCATGTGGCACACATACATGCCCTAAGGGCATGTATGTGTGTCACATTGCACACAAGCCAAAATCAGGGGTGCAACAGGGTGTCAAAGTGACACCCTGTCCCCCTTGACAAATCGGTAAAATTACCGAATCGGTATTTACCGATTCGGTAATTGCCATTGATTCCTATGGGCCTCAAGGCCCATAGGAATCAATGGCAATTACCGAATCGGTAAATACCGATTCAGTAATTACCGCATATTACCGATTCGGTAATATTTACAGAATAATTACCTACATGGCATTTACCGAATTGTAAATACCGAATCGGTAAAATTCGGTATTTACGATTTGGTAAATGCCATTTACCTACATATGGCCCTTAGTAAATACCGAATCTTTATTTCCCATTGATTCCTATGGGCCTTGAAGCCCATAGGAATCAATGTGAAATACAGATTCGGTATTTACAGAATCGGTAAATACCGAATCCTGCAAGGGAGCAGGGGGTGTCACTTTGACACCCTCTAGCACCACAATTCTGGACTTGTGTGCAATGTGGCACACAGACATGCCCTAAGGGCATGTCTGTGTGTCACATTGCACAGGTGTGCATGCACAGATGTGCATGCACACCTGAATTCGGTATTTTACCACCCAATAGGATTGGGTGGTAAAATACCGATTTTTAAGGGCCTGTGGCACTCTTAGGAGTGCCACCTACATGTGGTTTTTCCAAATAGGTAAATATACCGATTCGGTATTTTACCGATTCTGTAAATTTACTGATTCGGTAACTTTACAGAATCGGTAA
This sequence comes from Lissotriton vulgaris, assembly GCF_964263255.1. Taxonomy (NCBI): domain Eukaryota; kingdom Metazoa; phylum Chordata; class Amphibia; order Caudata; family Salamandridae; genus Lissotriton; species Lissotriton vulgaris. The sequence continues at coordinate 911,945,014 of NC_141698.1, forward strand.
AATATAGCCCCCTACATCTGGAAACCCTAATACCGGTCGGTAACGGCCGAATTCGGCTGTTACCGACCGGTATTAGGGCTCCTACATCTGGCCCCTAATGTTTTTTTTTGTTTTGTTTATTCTTCATGATTGTACTATAGGGTTGATTAAGCATGTTGGATGCAGAATGACTTTGCTTACTGTAAAGTCTATTTGACAATAATCAATTGCTGACTTGCATCCTATCGATTTTTTCAATTGATGTTACAAAAAAAACTAAATTACATGGTGTTAAACCTGAAATTCTTGGTGTGGTCTTTACCCTAAGTTTCTGGTTTAAACCTCCAGTTTTCTTAAATCATTTTTTGGGCATTAGGGCTCTGTGCACTTCACCACTGCTAACCAGTGGTAAAGTGCTTGTGCTCTCTCCCTAAAAGTATGGTAACATTGGCCTCTACCTGATTGGTACATTTATTTTACTTATTAGTCAATAGTAAATAGTAGTGCATGTATCCATGTCCTCCACATGCAATGCTACTAGTCAGCATGCAGCACTAATTGTGCCACTTACTAAATTAGCATTTTAAAACATGTGCCAGGCCTGCAATTGCAACTGCAATGTGGTTTTAATGTGCCAAGTAAACTCTAAAGGTCAATAGGGCAAGGCTTTTTTTATTTAAAACGGTGGGCATGTGATTTTTGGTTTGACATCTTCTAGTTTCACCACTGTAAGGCCTATCTCTACCATTGAATAGCATGGGGTTACCTTATTACTTGAATGAGTGCTGACTCTTGATTGGGAACAAATAGGGATGCCAAGTTCGAACTCATATGAATTGTAATTTAACATCCTCTTTAATGGTAAAGTCAGATTTTAAGTCAGAATTCTGAAAATGCTACTTTTAGAAAGTTTACATTTTCTTGTCCTAACCATTTGGTGCCTGCTACCAGTGTCCTGGGTCAGATGACGACTGTGAATAAATCTTTTATTGGGCTTTGTGCATTTCTCCCAGACAGTGAGACAAAGGAGGACTAGGTGTTGGATGGGGAAAGAGCTATTTCCTGCCCCAGGGCTGCCTCCAGCACAGACTCTAAGGAACGTGATGCTAGCCTTTTGTCACACAAGTCTTCTTGGAATCTTAGCAGGGGGAGGGAAGACGTTTCCAGAATCAGATGTGAGGGTAGGCCAGGGTGCTCCCCCCCAACTTCAACGGCTAGCACTAGGTATAAAAACTAGAACATCAGAACACCTTTCCAGTACACCCCTGAATTTGTGGAAGACTTCGGAAGGACTACTTGGGCCCCCAGACTGCCATGCTGCTATCAGAGGAGTGCCATGCTGCTACTAGAGGAGTGCCCTGCTGCTGGAAATCTGCCTTGCTGCTTGAAGGAGAATTCAAACATCTCCTTGACCCCCAGATGACCAAAAGTGATTCAAAGGACTATGGGGCCGATCACAATGGCGGGCGGACAACGTCCGCCCCCATCGCAGCTGCTAAAGGGACCGCCCACAATAGTTGCCGCAGTCTCACCATATCAATTATGATACGCCTGCCAGTGTGGCGGGCGCATCCTGTTTATTTTACATTGCGGCGGGCGGTGCTGCAAGTAGCACCCACGGCAATGTAAAATATACATGTTGTGCTTTTACATGCACAACGTGACAGGCACCGCACGGTGCCTGGCCTGCCACATTGTACACGTAAAAGCAGGGTGGTACCATAGGTACCCCCATGTGCACCCTCCCATCCTCCCAACACCCCGGCGATGATGATTCCAACGTGGATGCAGCCATCCACCTTGCCCCACTGAAATCTACCTTCTTCTGAACTTTACTTCAAGATATTTTCCAAGTCCAAAGGTAAGCCGAGACTGGGACCACTCCACACTTTGCATCCGACCCACACTCCATCACAATCAGCGTTAACATTTGACTTTTCCCTGGTCTCGGCAACCTGATACCAGCAGTTGGCGATTTGATATTTTAGTCAGGAGAGTTCACCAAAAACATTTTTAAATGTATAGCTCAGGTTCTACTGTTTGGATTTAATTTGATTTGGTGTAATTTCATTTAATAAAATGTATCCTATTTTTCTAAAGTGATTCTGTATTTTTCTTGTATTGTATTTTTCACTTCATTAATGTTTATCTGTAGCAATAATGCTGTACACCTTGCCTCTAAGTTAAGTCTGACTGTGTTGTGCTGAGTGTGACTTCCACCGCCCATTAACCTATAACCCAATTTCTTACATTTGATAGTATGCAAGTAGTCCTCTCATGCTGGACTATTCACAAAGGTCAAATATGCTTGTAAGTTACATGTGCAAGTTTACTCTTACATTTTTAAGTAACATTTCAAGTTTGGGTTATTCACTCAACTTAGAGTGTAAACGTACTCAAAATTGAAAACCTACATGACTCCACCGAATAAAGGAAGAGAATGGATCAGAATTTATGAGTATAAGTTAATAATGCCCCAAAAAATAGTAATAGGTCCACCACCATACATGGCCAACTACTGATACTCCAACACTCTCCCACACTGCTACACAGCTGGGCCTTCTCTTGGATGCTAAGATCAGTTTAGTTAGCCAAAGAGAAAAGGTCAGGACAATAATATTGACATAAATAAAGACATATAGTTTCATAAATATGTTAGAATATATTGCTTGCTATTAAAATTCCAGGTAAATATTATCATATGTATGGGGTGTGCACTAGGATAGGGTTTTCATTGTAAAAATACTGTTTAAAATGTTTCCTTGGTTTCCAAGTATTCTTGTGCGTATCTTTCCATATTGAAAAAAGGGTTTAACTCCACTAATTTTCTCTGTGAAATTTCATGAGATTGATTGTTACCTGAAACATATCTCATTCAAATACTGCTCAATGGGGGCAGTGTTGTTGCAGTCCAGTTGGCTTTCTGTTTCCAGTTGGCATGTTAACAAAGTCCTTCGTGCCAGAGTGTCTACAAGAACTATTTCTTGGCTGTGTTCTGGAGAAAATTACAGAAAATTCTTCAAGATAAAGTCATTTAAACTATAAAGAGAGTGCTCTGAATATGTCCATAATTAAGAAGAAAACATGCTTAAAACTATTGACTTTTCATTAAACAATTCCACTTAGGGCTCGATCCCGATCCGGTAAAATAAATCCCCCGTACGATTCGTATTCGTAGCCGAATCCGTACGACTCGTAAACACACCGTACGACCCGGCGAGTACGATCCGGACCGGGTGATCAGGACGCTATTCTTACGGTCCGCGTCAGGTAAGGGCAATTCGTACGGAAAAGCACTCCATCACATACACACCGTATGCCGCGTACCCCCCATGATCGCCGGGGTACGCGCCGTACCCCTGCGATCATGTGGGGTACGCGCCGTACACCCAGCGTACATGGGGTGCGCACCGTACACCCACCGTACATGGGGTACGGTGCATACCCCATGTACGCTGGGTGTACAGCGCGTACCCCACATGATCGCAGGGGTACGGCGCGTACCTTGGCGATCATGGGGGGTACGCGGCGTCCCCGGGGGGGGGCGTTCTGTACTTATTTCGGCGCGAACTATGCGTTTACGGCTGTTTCCAGCTCCCGTAAAAAAATGGGTCGTACGGTGCGTACCCGACACGAATCGTACTTTCTGGGTCGTAAAAACCAGCCGCGAACCGTAGCGATGTCACGTACAGCGGGTTCCGAGTGAGACTTGTACGGATATTTTAGTCGTACGGAGTCCTGTACGACTCGTACGGTCTTTGGCTCCTGGTACGGATCGTACTTCGTCGTACGTACGGGGACGTTTACGGGTACGATTTGTACGGGGAAAATTGCTCCGTACGACGATTCGGAGCGCATTTTACCGGATCGGAATCGACACCTTAGTGTTTAGAATAAACAGTAAGGCACAGAAGTGCTTACTTTAGAATTTTCTATCTTGAGATGGATGCTTAGTTAAGCCGATGCTTAGCTATCGGGAAACAGCGTTTACATCCCTGGCAATACCACGCGGGTAGGTTACAACACGGACGTTATATCGTCCGCGTAGTTTTCACGTATGGCATTACATGGCAAGTCGTTTCTATGACTTGCGCTAGATGGCGCTACACCAGGGAATGTGTTTGATTTTCAATCCAACACATTCCCTGCTGTTGAACTAACTGGAGTCGGAATAGTAATTTATACTATTCCTAAGTCCAGCGTGCCATCCAGTGCAAGTAGTAGAAACAAATTGCGATGTAAAGCCATGCGTGGTAACAATGTGGACGATGTAATGCCCACGTTGTAACCTACTGCAAGGTAATGGATGGTGTAGTAATGTCATAAATTCTTAGCTCAGGGGCAGGTGTCCCTTGTCGGAACTAGGGATGCCTCACACAACAGGCTGGTTTAACAGCTGCTTTCATATCACCAGCCAATTGTCTCGTGTCATCATCGGCTTCCTGCTCCTACGTCAAGCCGGCGCTGCAATGCCTGACGGGTAGCACTTAGTGCTACACTTTTGTGGAGATCTTTTGTTCCTGGCCGTTGATTGAGTGAGTGTGAGGAGCCCAAGTGATAAAGTAGTGAGCGTGAGGTGAGGTGTATTAAAAAAGGTTAGTGTAGTCTACTCTGGTCACTTTATTCATGTAGCTAACTACCTTGTTAAAATAAGAGGGGTATAGGGACTCAACCAGACTATGGGTGGGAGACCCGTTCAACCCTCGTCAGTGATCAGGTCAACATGTTTCATGCCATCACGGCAATTCGTCAGGACCTAAATAGTGCTCATAAACTAGAAAAGAGCCCTGAATGGGCTGAGAAGTGTAGCAGATACAACCTGAAGGGTCAGAGACTGGAACAGGAAGAGTTCCTGTGTTGCAATCCGCCCTATGGGAAAATGAGAGAAAGACACATAGTAATGACTGTTCTCCAAGGGATTATCATACAATCCTAGATCCCAAGTGAGAAACGCTAATTAACGTCCACCCGGGATGTGTTATAACCAGTAGAATGGAGAGAGGTGGAAAAATACCAACAACTTGAGTGAGTTTTGATTGGGTATAATATACCATGTTGGGTTACCAACAAACATATGCTCAATCAACAGTGTGGTCGGATATATTAGTTGGTAATATGAGGAAAATGGTGCCAAAGGTGAGTCTCTAAAGGACGAGAACTGAAGGATTAAAAAAGTCAATTCCTTTGGACTTACCCTCAATAGCTGTAGACGGTCCCCACAGACTGCTTAAGTGGGACCTGCGCTATCAACTAATAATCTGGAAAGATAAGGAAGGGAGAGGGGATTCTAAGTACATTTGAGGAGAGCAATGGTCTATCCTCAAGGCAAGAATGTTCATTGCAGCAAAGGAAACCACCAGCTAGTCTCACTGTGGTTTTACCAACCAACTGGTGGTGTCAGCGGGAGCATACCACTCAGATTAAGCTGCAGCCCAGCCGGGAACCCAGTAGGTTGATCCCGGGTCACCACGGTATCAACAGCGCTTCCCCATGTGGAATCCGCGATGTCCCCAAAGTGACACGCCTAACCAGACCAAATGGCCCTCACATCGGTGTCCCAGGCTGGGTCGGTGTTAGTTGCGAGCCGCCAGTATGTAGCGGCCCACGGGGACAGCTGCTGTGACGGCCAGGGACCCGAGCACTACACCGGCCCCGTATCTATGCTTACAGCCCAGTGGAGGGCAGCTCCCCCGCACTCCCCCGGTGGCAGGAAACCCGCGGTCAGTGGACATCGCCTGCAGGTTTATTGCGTCCAACCAGTATCTGGGGGCAGTGTCCAGCCCAATGACCCCCTTACCTTGGAGGCGCGAGGAAGTTACCTCTGCACCTAAGCCCACAGAACCGGCGCGGCTCGGTCGTGAAGCAGCTGGCAGTGTGGAGGAGTTCTCAGCGTCCTTATATCTCCAAGTTTGTGATCGTAATTGGGGGCGTGTCAATTTGCTGGTTGCTAGGCGACATGTCTCAACCAGGCACGGAGTCCCGGTGTGTGGGGATAACGACGTGTATGTGTCATCGTATCAGTGCAAGCGCCATCTTGGAGTGGGGTATAGGAGTATTGCAACTGAATATGTGTGGGATGGATATGTCTAATAAAGCCCGACGGACAGTCCGTCGCAATGGCCGGATCAGTGATCGAGCATCGGTAAGGCTGGCATAGAACGAATATTGTGTAGCCGCCCTGGCAGTTGTCGAATGCATAACCTTGCTACACAGTTGGTGCGCCATTTTGGATTGGGCTGGCGGGCCAACTAGGGTGCCCTCGTTTATGTTTACTCGTCACTATCGGCTGGAGTTTAGGAGTCATAGGAATGTGCTCCAAAGCTCCAGATTAGTTGCAAAAGGTAATGGGGGGATTCAAACATGATGATTGTAAAGTTGAATCCAAACGATCAATGTGGTCGTAAGGGCAAAGGTCGTGAGGTTGACGTAGAGGGTGTCCGACCACACTGTTGATTGAGCATATGTTTGTTGGTAACCCAACATGGTATATTATACCCAATCAAAACTCACTCAAGTTGTTGGTATTTTTCCACCTCTCTCCATTCTACTGGTTATAACACATCCCGGGTGGACGTTAATTAGCGTTTCTCACTTGGGATCTAGGATTGTATGATAATCCCTTGGAGAACAGTCATTACCATGCGTCTTTCTCTCATTTTCCCATAGGGCAGATTGCAACACAGGAACTCTTCCTGTTCCAGTCTCTGACCCTTCAGGTTGTATCTGCTACACTTCTCAGCCCATTCAGGGCTCTTTTCTAGTTTATGAGCACTATTTAGGTCCTGACGAATTGTCGTGATGGCATGAAACATGTTGACCTGATCACTGACGAGGGTTGAACGGGTCTCCCACCCATAGTCTGGTTGAGTCTCTATACCCCTCTTATTTGAACAAGGTAGTTAGCTACATGAATAAAGTGACCAGAGTAGACTACACTAACCTTTTTTAATACACCTCACCTCACGCTCACTACTTTATCACTTGGGCCCCTCACACTCACTCAATCAACGGCCAGGAAAAAAAGATCTCCACAAAAGTGTAGCACTAAGTGCTACCCGTCAGGCATTGCAGCGCCGGCTTGATGTAGGAGCAGGAAGACGATGATGACACTAGACAATTGGCTGGTGATATGACAGCAGCCGTTAAACCAGCCTGTTGTGTGAGGCATCCCTAGTTCCGACAAGGGACACCTGCCCCTGACTTTCACATACAACCACACTCGGAGAGAGTAACCAATACCACTCCACTATATTAATATTACTCCCTAGGGGAACTTTGTGCATCTTTTTGAATAGTGTTTAATGGGACCTGCACACTGGACCCCCTTAAATATTGTCATTCCCCTG